>NW_023416313.1:75716778-78284849 GCF_014108235.1 Myotis myotis | reverse complement strand
AAACCCATCAAGAGATTGATTAATCTGCTATATCAGGGGTTGACAGGCCTTTTCTCTAAAGGGCCAGATGGTCAGTATTGTAGGCTTCATGAACCATCGGGTCTCTGAAATCTGTCATAGACACTAGGTAAAGGAGTGGGATTGGCTGTGTTCCAATAAAACTTTATTTACAAACACAGGCTCTGGGCTGGATTTGGCCTGCAGGCATTCGTTTGTTGACCTTTGCATTATAAACCAAGGTGCTCCTAATGTAGTGAATCTTCTTTTTGAAAGGTACCCTGCATGCATGCCTTTATCCTTCCTTTTTAAGGAGAATACATTTCAGTATGCACCACACACAATTTTTCAACAGGGGCTGCATATTACAAAATTTACAAAAATTCAGTTTATAAAGTAAGAATATTACCTGCATGTTTCCCCCTTTATTTCTATTACACAATTTTAATATGATTAATTACAGTGTACTTTGTACATTTGAGTAGTGTAACATATTCTAGAGTTGGATGATTTGCATCTAGAAAGAAATCCTTCTGTCATCTTTGTAAGCATGAGAAACATGATAATCAGGTTATATAATATTATATATCTAGAAAAATCATGGGGTCTTTTAGTTGTATAATAGTGTGAATTTATTTTTAATACCAAAGTCTGGCATGTTTTAAACCATATAGTGCCACAGGTGCGTAATTAAAAAACTTTCAAGTATTACAAAAATACTTCATATTCACTATGGAAGGATTGAAAGCTACAGCTAAACATGAAGCAGATGAGATCATCCAGGGTTGTGCCATTTAGCTACAAAGTCCTGAAAAGAATGATCTATACTCACTGATTCTAATTTCCCTTCCATGCACTCTTGAGCCCACTCTAGTAATTTTCAGTCCCACCTCGTCTCCAAAATTGTTTTCTGCAAGGTTAGTACTTGTTTTTCCTCTAATAAATCTAGACATAATGTTTTAGACCAGGTTTTACATAACCTATCAGCAATATTTGACCCAATGGAAAACTCTCTCTTTTTTCATTTGGCTTTCAGGACTTTGAATTTTCAGGGCAAAAACACACTTTCCTGGTTGTTCTCCTTGCCTGCCTCACTTGTCCTCAGTCTGGTTTCTCCTCATCTCCCATTTTTTACACATTCAAGTGTCCCGGGATTCAGTCCTTGATCTTTTTTCTCATGACTTTTACTACCTTGTATATACTAATGATCTTCAAATTTATATCTCCAGACCAGATCTCTCTCATCAATGCCAGACCTATATATCAAATTGCCTACTTGATATCTTTTTTTTAATAGCCGTTGGGTGTTCCAGACATAAGATGTCCAAAATTGAACTATTGATCTTCTTTCTCACACTTGCCCTTCATGTGGTCTTTCTTGTTTGAGTTAATGACAGCTCTTCCAATTGCTCTGCCAAAAACTTGGTGTCATCCTCAACTCCTATCTTTTTCTCTGTCTTAAACCTCACATCTAATTAGTCAGCAAATCTTGTCAGGTTACCTTCAAAATACAATAAAACCTCGAAGTAATGGACTAATTCGAGAGAGTGGTTGTCCCTTAAAGTGGAATGTCCATTATATTTAATGAGGTAGGTTTTCCAAATGTGTATGTTTAAAATTGACACATTAGTTTACCTGTTTTTACTTATGTAGACACATTCGTGTAAGTATATATGAAGTATATGAGAAGTTTAACTTCAAAGAAAAGTTTTCTATATGTATGATTGCTTATGTACTAACCATAATTTTGAGACTGTAATAAACAAATATGCAGTCTAAATCTAAGTAAACATCTTTCTGAAAATCCACTTTAATTATATTTAACTATACAATAAACAATATTCTTAAAAACAAAACAAAATTTAAATTTTATAAGAACAGAAGAAAGTTTTCCTATATAATAATCTTTGGATGATGATATATCCAGCCACTCCCGTTGTGGTGTGACGTTAATGTTCGATGTTGAGGTGCTTGCTTTAGGTAATCCTGCTTTGAATACTATAAAATGTCAAGTTTTGTTTGAACTTTTGAAGTGTGCTGTTGTGTTTTATCATTAACTCTCTAAAAGTTCAAAAATGTGTGTAATAAAGCTGCATTTCATTATCTGATGAATGTTATTAGATTGTCAAGATGGGATCTACTAGTAATCACTGATAACTTTATATTTGGGGCATGTTGTTTCTTTTTCCTCATCTCCCAAGGTCATCGCCTCATCTGCTATTTCACTTTCAGTCATAGCGTGATACCCAGGGTCACCTTCATCTTCGTACCACTGTAAAACATCTTCCTCAGCTACTTCTTCTCCACCAATATTCTGTGTTGTCCCGCAGTAATCAGTAATCTCCAGCCCTTCTAAATGAAAGTCTGCCTTCGTCCTCAAACAAATTCTTCTAACCTTTTTCCAATGTTTGGACTTCTTTTCATGCTCCAGCAAAATTTAAAAATTGCTGATTTTAATCTGTAACTCTTTAAGTTTTGTACAGTACATGGTCCTCTTGTATCTTCATCATTATCTTCATCCTGCAATACAACCATTACTTCCTCTAAAAACTTTTTGTTATATATTCAGTTGGTTGCCAGGATTATCCCCATGTCCATGGGCTGCATGAGTGATGTTGTATTGTTTTGGCAAAAACATACGTCTACTTTTGCCATCTTCTTGCAATTCTGGTACAATTTTCACAAATGTGATACATTACATAAACAAATTGAGACAAAAGTCACATGATCATATTAATAGACACAGAAAAAGCATTTGACAAAATCTAATACTCATTTTTGATAAATACTCTCAACAAATTGGAATAGTGGGAATAGAGAGATAAAGGGAGGGAGGGAGAGGGAGACATGGATGTGCCAGGGAAACATCCACAGGCACCCCAACTGGGGGTCAAATAGGAAACCTGGGTAGGTGCCCTAATTTGGAATTAAACTCACATTTTTGTGTTCAGAATGGTGCTCCAACTAATTGAGCTATCCAGCCTGGCCTAATCAAATGTTTTCTGTTTAATAGTTGCTTCCCAGCTCTGCCAGTGTGGCTCAGTGGCTGATTGTCAACTTATGAACCAGATGGTCACGGTTCATTCCCCTTGGGTCCATGCAGAAGGCAACTGATCAATGATTCTCTCTCTTCGTAGATATTTATATCTCTCCCTTTGCCTCCTTCTCTGAAATCAATAAAAAGTATTTTTAAAAAGTTGCTTTCCATCAGCTATGTTCAAAGTGAAAAGTATTTCCTATTCTGTATCTAGAGACTTATTTCTGAAGTTTGGGTCAAGAGGAATTTTTTAATCATTGCTCTCAGGAGGATTCTCCCTCCCATTTTTAATATGGTTTTATTGATTTCAGAAAGAGAGGAAGGGAAATGGAGGGAAACATCAATGATGAGAGAGAATCATCATTAGGCTGCCTCATGCATGCCCCCTATTGTGTATCGAGCCCACAACCCAGGCATGTGCCCCTGATCAGAATCAAACCTGGGATCCTTCAGTCCACAGGCCAATGCTCTCTCCATTAAGCCAAACCAGCCAGGGCCATGTGTTTTCTTTAAGTTCTGCGTGGTTGTAATGGTGCCCAAATCTATACTAATAAAAGGGAAATATGCTAATTAGAACAGACATCTTTTGGACGTCCTTCCAGACAAAGTCGCAGTGGCTGCAAGGGCCAAGGCTCAGGTCGGCAGTGGTAGCAGCAGCAGGGTAATGGGGGCAGTCCCTTCCCCTGATCCGCCAGGTCACCTCCCACAGAGGGAGCTGAGGCAGAGGAAGTTAGGGTTGATCAGGCCAGCAGGGGGCCAGTTGGGGCCAGTCAGGCTGGCAGGAGGGACAGTTAGTGGTGCTCAGGCTGGAAGGGAGAGCAGTTGGGGGCAATCAGGCCAGCAGGCAGAGTGGTTAGAGGTGATCAGGCAGGCAGACAGATATTAGGGGCAATCAGGCAGGCAGGCAAAGGTAGTTAGGGGCAATCAGGCAGGCAGGCAGTTGAGCAGTTAGGAGCCAGCTGTCCCAGATTGTGAGAGGGATATCCAATTGCCGGTTTAGGCCCGATCCCACAGGGATCCCCAAGGGGTCCCCAATTGGAGAGGGTGCAGGTTGGGCTGAGGGAACTTTCCCCTCTGTGCACGAGTTTTGTGCACCGGGCCACTAGTCCTATATAATAAAAGGCTAATATGCAAATAGACCGAACAGTGGAACAACTGAACAACCAGTCACTATGACATGTGCTGACCACCAGGGGCCATGTGTGGAACATGATGGGCATTGCTGCAGTGGGATGGTGGAGCAGGTGAGTGGGGGTGCCAGAACAAGGCAGGGCGCTGGTCGCTGTTAGTGGGGAGAACCTCTGGTGGTTACTGAAAATTCTTTGCTCCCTCCTACTGTAGTCCCTCCCGGTGCTGGCACCTGCTTCTGGCATTGGTGAGGCTGTCAGCATGTGGAAGTGGAGGTAGCGGTGGGAGCGGGGCTGCCAGCAGACAGGGAACCGGGGACCATGGTGATAGGGGTCAGGCAGGGGTGCAGAGGATGGGCTGAGACCAGCACCTGTGCCTACCGCAGCCTCGCAGCCCACAGTTCCTTTCAAGGTACACAATTTCATGCTCTAGTCCCATAGTCATTATATAAATCCTTTCTTGTGTCTTGTTACAGTTTGTGGCTTAAATTCTGTTTTGTCTGATATAAGGATAGCTATAAATGTTCTTTTTTGGTTTGCACTTGCAAGGAATATATATTCCATCTCTTCAGGTTGAGACTTGAAGTGCCTTTAAGCATGACTTGAGCTCCGGCCCATGTGGCTTCTATGGTTGGAGCGCCATTCCTTATACCAAAAAGTTGTAAGTTTGATTCCAGATCAAGGCATATACCTAGATTGTGGGTTCCATCTCTGTCCTGGGTACATAATGATGTTCTCTCTCACAGCGATGTTTCTCTGTCTGCCTGTCTCTCTCTCCATTCCCCTCTCTCTAAAATCAATGAGCATATCCTCTGGTGAGGATTTTTTTTTTTGAAATTTAAGAAAGTCAATGAATTGAGTCTCTTATAGGCAGCATATAGTTGGGTCTTATTATTTAATCCATCAAAACATTCTATGCCTTTTTTCCCCCCTTTTATTGAATTTATTGAAATAACTCTGGGTAACGAAAGTATACAGGTTTTAGGAGCACAATTCTATAACACATCATCTGTCCACCATATTGTGTGCTCACCACCCCAAGTCATTCTATGCTTTTTGATTGGAGAATTCAATCCATTTACAAATAAATTATTGACTGTTAACATCTTACTAATGCTAACATGTTTTATTCCTGTTTTGTATTTCCTTTCTTAGATTCTTCCTCTCTTGCTGACTTCTTTTCAGAATTAAAGATTTTCAGTAGTGTGGTTTGATTTCTGTTCTTTACCTTTTATGAATCTGCTGGAGGTCTTTGTTTTGTGGTTATCATGATGTTTATATAAGATATCATATGAATATAACAGTCTATTTTTTGATCAGAGCTTCGGTTGTGTTTAACTGCAGATTTAACTTTAAAGAAGAAAAAGAGAAGAGACAAAAAGTGGATCTGTTATATGAAAAAAATAGGGTGCAGTTAAGAAAAAAAGAGGAGCACTCTATTAAAGAAGTTGAAATGAACCCAAGTTAAAAACACCATTAAAACACAAGTGATGGCATTGGAGACTGTAAGAAGAGAATGAGGTAAATTTATCTTTGGTAAAAATTTCTTATATCTAACAGTATTTTGTCAATAATTGTATCCCTTTGATTTAATGTACATTATGACATTTTTAAAAAGCCCAAGATGTTATCTCATTCAAAAAATGAACTTTGAAATTTATGACTAAAATTATTAATTTATTACTATCCATGGCATGTAACAGATGCTCTGTGTATGTTTTCTGAATGAAGAAATGGAAAATAAATTGAGCTTATTCATTAACATAAATGTGAATCTTGGCTTTTAAAAAAATGTTAACATACAGGCTAAATTGCCTTGAGACGGTGATGGAACTAGTCAAATGTTCATGAAGAAATTTTCTTTCAGTATACTGTATTTTTGCTCTATGACAAATGTAGCTATCACTTAAGTTAACATTTTGAGTTTTTTTATGAAAATGAAATATCCTTATGCTTAAAAAGACTACTTCTTTTTAACAGTTTTTAAAGGAGCTGTTCTTAAGCTTTGAACTTTTTGTTAAAAGGTATGAGATAAAAAACTATACAAAATGTGTCTCTAGGTTGTTGAAGAACGAAATTACACTCAGAGGCAACTTTCTCAAGAACAGAATGCCAGAATATTACAAGATGGAATTCTGACCAAACACCTTTGCAAACCAAAGGAGATAGAAATAGCTTATAAGAAAATGAATTCTGAGGTAGTTTATTTAGACATGTTCAAGTGTGTGTGAGTATGCGTGGGTGTGTACATATGTAAAATCCAATACTTTCCATATGGAAACTATAGATAATTTTAAAAGTGTGTGTGTGTGTGTGTGTGTGTGTGTGTGTGTGTGTGTGTGTGAGTGAGAGAGAGAGAGAGAGAGAGAGAGAGAGAGAAAGAGAGAGAGAGAGAGAGAGAGAAAGAAGGGGAGAGGAGAGAGATGGATGGCATTTTGGGTCCATTGGATAAAATGATATTTTTCATTCAAATCCATTTGTCTCTCACAGTCAAGTAGTGACATTCACAATGGCCTCATTCAAAGGGGAGGCTTTTAATATTTTCCATAAGAACTGATGTGTTGTCCATGATCTCAAAGGTATTGTTACTAACAACAAATGTTCCAGATTTTGGCAGTGATTTCATTTCCTTGATATATTTATATAGAGGTTAGTTTTCACTTCCACTGATGGTAAGGAGGAAAAGAATAGCTGGTTCAGGGGTCATATTTTAGATGACATTCTACCTTTGAGAAAAGTAAAAATTTGTTCTTAGTAATATTTCATTTTAATACAAGAGATTTTGAAGAGAATGATATAGGGTAATGTATACTTAGTGACAGTTTATTGGTATTTTATTCCTAGTAAAGTAATTCAATACATTTCTACCCATTTCACATTAGTTGCTCTGAACATCATGAACAAGAAATAAAAATTATCCCAACAAAATAATCTCATGATTTTCTAAGAAGAGCTCTGTAAATTTTATTTTATTCACCATTAGTTTTTTGAAACATAGACTTCTTTTGTGTTTCTATATCCACACTGGAGAAGAACTATGGATTGGTGCAAGAGCACGAATTGTGGAGTCCGGAGACCTTGGGAAAATATTAAACTTGCTTATCTTTTTAACTCCTCCATTCCAGATTATGATGACTAAATAAGGTCATTGCTGGATGTAGAAGAGTTTAGGACAATGCCTAGATTATCAGTTATTAGGAGAGGTAGGTTTTAGTACTGAAAGTATTAGGCAAATAGAATATCTATGAGGTAGTCTTGGAAAAAATAATTTTAGCAAATTTAGTTTATCCTAATATATGTAGGGTTAATACTCTTACCTTGGAGCAGCTGTGTGTTCAGACTGTAATCTCAATTTTTAAGTGTAGTTAGAGTTACTAATCTTTTAATGCATTCTGGGTTTGTGGTGATTCAGAAAAAAATTCCTTCCGAATTCCGAGACTCTTTACATGGTGGTTTATTTTTTACTTAAAAAAATCATAAAGTTATATTAAATTTATGAACTTTGGAGAATTTATGCTTGTATAAAGTGATAAGATTGGATCCATTTCTATTTTTTCCTGAGGGGTATCCACATTGTAACGTTTTTGTTGTTAGCAAAAAGGTTATTCTTTAATTTCAGAGGCTATCTTAATATATCATTTCAATTTGTTAGCTAAAAGTCTACTTTGCTTTACTTAGGTTTCTGATAGTTATGAATAAGAAAAAAAGGCTGTTGCATGCAAATTGCATGTTGAAGGATGAAACTGCCAAGCTAACACTAGAAATAGATTAAGTAAAAAATCAGAACCAAGAAAAATGAAATTGGAAAGCAGGAATCCTTATAGGAGAGGCTATTTCACCTACAGAGTGAAAACATGTTGTTTCAAAAGCAAGTGGATCATGCTCACAACCAAGCTGACAGGAAAGGAAAGAGTCATTAAAATTCAAGATCAGTTTGAAGATGTCATAAAAATATTTAAAGCTGAAAGTGAAAAGCAAAGGCTTATGCTGAATGAAACAAGCAAGGAATTAATCAATGAATGGCATCATTTAAAAGAAAAAATAGATCAGTGTGGAAATGATAAAGCAGAAAGAGTTGTATGTATCTAGACCAGCCGTGGGCAAACTATGGCCCAGAATAAAACTAAAAAAAATAAGACTGTCCCCTTTTATGTAATGATGTTTACTTTGAATTTATATTAGTTCACACAAACACTCCATCCATGCTTTTGTTCCGGCCCTCCGGTCCAGTTTAAGAACCCATTGTGGCCCTTGAGTCAAAAAGTTTGCCCAACCCTGATCTAGACAGATAACTATTTTCAAATTTCCTCTAAGAAAATTCAGAGTAATATTTGATGATGGCTAGATGTTGAATCCAGGTGAATATTAAAAATGTATCTATAGCTATATATCTTTATCTCTATATCTCTATATCTATCTATCTATCTATCTATCTATCTATCTATCTATCTATCTATCTAAAAGCCAAGCGACCAGAATGATAGAGCAACTGTAATGACCAGAATGACCAATTACTATGATGTGCACTGCAGCAGCCAACCAGCCCGATCAGGGCCCCAGTAGGCTGCCCCAACCTCCTGTGGCCTGTCCCTCCAGATAGCCCCTCCTGGATTGGCCAGCCAGATCCCACCCATGTACCTATTTGTGCACTGGGCCTCTAATTCTATATAATAAAAGAGAAACATGGTAATTAGCGTACGTCCGCTACCCTTGCCATTGGCTAATCAGGGTGATATGCAAATTAACTGCCAGCCAGGATGGCCGGCAGCCAGGCAGTTTGAAACTAACATGAGGCTTGCTTGCTTCAGTGACAGAGGAAACCAACGTTCCCCGCCTGCCTTGCCGGCCTCTGAGCTTGCAGTTTGAAACATAGTTACAAATATAGAAGCTAAACAAAACCCCAGAAACCTGCTTTCAGTGAGCCGGGATCTCAGAGCTGGAGTTGATACAGTGTTTCGATTATAGAACACAAACAAACCAGGTACCTGCTTTCAGCAGCAGAGGCCTCAGAGCTGGAGTCAGAGCTAAAGCTGGCCCAGAATAAAAAAAAAAAAAAAAAAAAAAAAAAAAACAGAAAAAAAGGAGCGGTTGGGAGCTTCAGTCACCCGCCAGCCTGAAAACGGCCCTCAGCCCCTCACCAGACTGGCCAGGCACCCCAGTGGGGACCCCCACCCTGAGGGGTGGGTCACCAGCTGCAAACAGCCATCATACCCTCACCCAGGCTGGCCGGGCACCCCAGTGGGGACCCCCACCCTGATCCATGACACCCTTCAGGGCAAACCAGCCGGCCCCCCACCCATGCACCAGGCCTCTATCCTATATAATAAAAGGGTAATATGCCTCCCAGCACCAGGATCAGCGGAGTTGCGAGGCCTCTTGGCACCAGGATCAGCGTGACGGGGGCAGCGCCCAAACCCCCTGATCGCCCTGAGGCTCTGTGTGTGACAGGGGGTGGGGCCACAACCTCCCTATCCGCCCTGCTCTGTTCGTGACAGAGGAAGGCGCCCCAACCCCCTGATCAGCCCTGCTCTGTGCCTGATAGGGGGGAGCTCCTCAACCCTCTGATCGCCCTGCGGCTCTGTGTGTGACAGGGTATGGAGCCCCAACCCCCCTGATGGGCCCTGCTCTGTGTGTGACAGGGGCAGTGCCCCAACCCCCTGATTGGCCCTGCTCTGTGCGTGACGGGGTGGCGCTGCAACCTCCCCATTGACCCTGCCTTGAGTGTGACGGGGCGGTGCCCCAACCCCCCAATCGGCCCTACCCTGAGCATGACTGAGGGTGGCATCACAACCTCCCAATCTGCCCTGTTCTTTGCATGACGGGGCGGTGCCCCAACTCCCCAATCGCTATGCTCTGAGCCCGACCAGGGGCTATACCTAGGGATTGGGCCTGCCCTCTGCCACCCGGGAGCAGGCCTAAGCCAGCAGGTCATTATCTCCCAAGGGGTCCCAGACTGTGAGAGGGCACAGGCCGGGCTGAGGGACCCCCTCCCCCTCCCCCCCCTCCGAGTGCACAAATTTTTGTGCACTGGGCTTCTAGTAGATTATAAATGTGTTTATTCTATCAGCTTAAAAGCAGACATTGTATCCAGCAAATGAACAGTAGACCCAAGAGGTGCTCTGTTTGAATAAAGACATTGTGTTGCCCATGAAATTTTAAGAGGTTAAATTACAGATTGTTCATAGATGTAGACTGATATTAATAATTAAGTCTTATACTGATAAAATAATAATTTTAGTCTGTCTGTCACCACATTTTAATATTGTTAGGAAGCAGATAAATGGGAATGCTCTTTCCTCAAATGATATTTTCAAATTAAGATTCAGTTCAGTGGATTATCTTGACAATTAAGTTCAGATTTCCCAGATGAACTGAAGTGTAGATGTTGTATGTCATAGTACCTTTCCTTCCCTGGATCAGTACATTTAGGGTAACATAGTGTTATTTTTATTCATGCCAATTTGAATTAAATTTGGGAATATTTCCATCTCAAGTAATATACTCATAGGACCTCTTAGCTTTTGAAAAGCATTGACTTTTCATTCAATCATAATTTTGGACAAAGGTGATGAGTTTTAACAAATCTATACTTGATGTAATCTTTCCACTCTATTTATAATTTTTTAATGGTTTTACAAATAATTTGCTAATATTTCTCATGTTAAGGCCTAATTACTATCACTTGGAGCTGTTTGTCCAAGACAGACAGAATTGTAGCTCTCTGATTTCTTAATTTGGCATTGATCTCCATTTCAGACTACTGAGGGGTAGCAGGATTTATGTGTAGCAGGGAGAGAGGCCAAGGCCAGATTACTTAGGGCCTTGAAGACCTTGGAATGACTTCCCTTTTCTTTTAAGATAGGAGCCTATTGGAAGGATTTGAGCAGGGGATTAAACGTGCGAGGAACTCTGAAATTAATTGAAACCTCAGGTTAAAAAAATAAAAAGAGAAAATGTTCCATAATATTGAATTTACTTCCACTTGATCCACCTACATACCCATTTGTCTTTGAATAGTCAATAGATTGTAAAGCTTTGAGATTCATCTTGGTTGGTGGTGGGGAGGGGAATTGAGAGTGGGGCTGAGTCAGCTTTTTAAGTACATAATACTATTTAGGCAGAAATATTACATTTTCTGTGATGTTAACCTGATTAAGCCAACAGAAACATGTATACAAGGAAAAGAAGGTGAACTGTGGGAGATAGTGACATTTTTCCAGTTATAGATTATCCTATCTAATAAAAGAGTAATATCCAAATTGACCATCACTCCAACACACAAGATGGCTGCCCCCATGTGGACACAAGATGGTCAGCAGGGGAGGGCAGCAAGAGAAGACCAGGCCAGTAGAGGGAGGGCTTGCGGGGGACCAGGCCAGCAGGGGGAGGGCAGTTGGGGGGGACCAGGCCAGCAGGGGAGGGCAGTTGGGGGGACCAGGCCTGCAGGGGAGGGCAGTTGGGCTGACCAGGCCTGCAGGGGAGGGCAGTTGGGCGGACCAGGCCTGCAGGGGAGGGCAGTTGAGGGCAACCAGGCCTGCAGGGGAGGGCAGTTGAGGGCAACCAGGCCTGCACGGGAGGGCAGTTGAGGGCAACCAGGCCAGTGGGGGAGGGAAGTTGAGGGGGACCAGGCCAGCAGGGGAGGGCAGTTGGGGGGACCAGGCCAGCAGGGGAAGGCAGTTGGGGGGGACTAGGCCAGCAGGGGAAGGCAGTTGGGGGGGGACCAGGCCAGCAGGGGAGGGCAGTTGGGGGCAATTGGGCCAACAGGGGAGTAGTTAGGTGTCATCAGGCTGGCAGGGGAGTGGTTAGGGGCTGATCAGGCTGGCAGGCAGAAGCGGTTAGGGGCAATCAGTCAGGCGAGCGGTTGGGAGCCAGCAGTCCTGAATTGTGAAAGGTTTGTCTGACTGCCCATTTAGGCCCAATCTCCCACCAGGCAGTCGGACATCCCTCGAGGGGTCCCAGATTGGAGAGGGTGCAGGCTGGGCTGAGGGCCATACCCTCCCTTCCCCCCCTCCACACACGAATTTCATGCACTGGGCCTCTAGTGTTAATAATATATGACTCTAACAAAGTATATCCAAGCTGAGCCAAAAGTAGGTTTACAGTTTTTTGTATGGAGAATAATGTTATAATTAGTAAATAACCTACTCACAACTGTATATCTTCTTTTGCCCCATCCCATATGAGAAGTTATATATTATTAATATACTTTAATAATAATGTGATTTATAAAATCAGTAACAGAAATATCTTACTTACTAGGCAGCAGTTGTGAGACAACTTCAAGGAGAACTGGCTGATACCCAAAGAAAACTATCTATGACAGAGGCTTTACTGAAGGCTGAATCACATCATCGTATATGTTCACAATATAAAATAAAAGAGTTGCAGAAGGAATTAGATGAAAGCAGAAGTCAAGTATGTATGAAATTTAACATGTCATCACTTAATCTATAGCTGGTTAAATAATATACAGTGTTTTAGGATACTACTTTTCGTGGGCAGGTTTCTATTTTCATTGTGATTAATTTATTATAACTCTATTTAGGGCACATATTTCTTAAGCCCTGAGTTTTATTCTGCTATTTGTATTTTATGTATTTTCTTATAATATTTACCCTTAGGAAAGTTGAGAATTGTGCATCATTTTTCATAGAAGGCAAGAAGCTTTTTTCCCTACAAAACAATATTTTTCAGTGATATCTCCATTATCACTTTGAGACAGCCAGATAAAATCAGAGGGTAATGCTTAATGGAATATTCCAGAAAATTGTATTATGTCTTATCTTCACTTTGGTGAATAGATATTCCTTAGCTTTCAGAATAACTTGTATGGGAAGTTCATTAAACACACCAATTGAGGTAGGCATATACTTCATTTTCTCTTACTTAGAAATACTATGAAAGCAGGGAAATAATCAGGTCATTGTTATATGGACATCCACAACAGACAATTAAGAAAATTATATCTAGATTTACTAATGGAATTTTGTAAAAAAAAACTGCATTGATATAATTGACATCTAATAATAGAGAAACATGGTAATTAACCGTAACTTCACTACCCTTCCCATTGGCTAATCAGGGCGATAAGCAAATTAACTGCCAGCTAAGATGGCGGCCGGCAGCCAGGCAGCTGAAGCGAACAGGAGGCTTGCTTGCTCCAGTGATGGAGGAAGCCAAAGTTCCCCGCCTGCCGCTGCCGGCCTCTGAGCTGCAGTCTAAGAAACAATGTTGCAATTATAGAAGCTAAACAATCCCCAGAAACCTGCTTTCAGCCAGCCGGGCCTCAGAGCTGGAGTTGCAACAGAGTTTCAATTATAGAACCCAAACAAATCCAGATACCTGCTTTCAGCAGCCGAGGTCTCAGAGCTGGAGCCGAGCCTCAGAGCTAAAGCTTGCTCTCAGTTCCAGTGACAGCCATAGAAGGTACATAAATCCCAGAATAAAAAAAAAAGAAAAAAAGGAGAGGTTGGGAGCTTTAGTCACCCGCCAGCCTGAAAACGGCCCTCAGCCTCTCACCCAGACTGGCCAGGTACCCCTGTGGGGACCCCAAACCTGAAGGGGGTGTGACCAGCTGCAAACAGCCATCATCCCCTCATCCAGGCTGGCCAGGCACCTAAGCGGGACCCCCACCCTGATCCAGGACACCCTTCAGGGCAAACCAGCCGGCCCCCACCTGTGCACCAGGCCTCGATCCTATATAGCAGGGGTCCTCAAACTTTTTAAACGGGGCCAGTTTACTGTCCCTCAGACCGTTGGAGGGCCGGACTATAGTTTAAAATAAAAAAACTATGAACAAACTCCTATGCACACTGCACATATCTTATTTTAAAGTAAAAAAACAAAACGGGAACAAATACAATATTTGTATTACATGTGGCCCGCGGGCCGTAGTTTGAGGACCCCTGCTATATAGTAAAAGGGTAATATGCAAACTGACCCTAACAGCAGAAAGATTGGGAATAATTGGTCACTATGACACACACTGACCACCAGGGGGCAGATGCTCAATGCAGGAGCTGCCCTCTGGTGGTCAGGGCGCTTTCACATGGGAGGAGCTCTGCTCAGCCACAAGCCAGGCTGATGGCTGCCAGTACAGCGGTGGTGGTGGGAGCCTCTCTTGCCTCCTTAGCAGCGCTAAGGATGTCCAACTGCAGTTTAGGCCTGCTCCCCGCTGGCAAGTGGACATCTCCCGAGGGCTGCCAGGCTGCCAGAGGGATGTCTGATTGCCATCTTAGGCCCAATCCCCCAGAGAGCAGGCCTTAGCCAGCAGGTTGTCATCCCCTGAGGGGTCCCAGACTGCAAGAGGGCACAGGCCGGGCTGAGGGACCCCCCCCCCCCAGTGCACAAATTTTTGTGCACCGGGCCTCTAGTATCATATAATTTGCCAATTTAAATTATACAATTCAATATTTTAAACCATATTCATAGAGTTGTACATCTATCACCTCAATAAATTATAGAATATTTTTATCACTCCAAAAACAAACTCTACACCTCTTAGTGATCACTACCAGCATCTCATCTTGCCCTGCACCAGGCAGTAATGAGTCTAATTTGTGGATATTTCATATATATGCAATCACTCAAGTTGCAGTCCTTTGTGATTGACTTTTTTCACTTGATGTCACATTTTAAAAATTCTTTGACATTATAACACATATCAATATTTTATTTCTTTCTTTTTATTGCCAAACAATACTTCATCATGTGGCTCTTCCACTTATCCATTTATCAATTGATGGAAATTTGTATTGTTTTCACTTTTGGGCTGTTAGTAATTCCACTGTGAGCACTATTGTACAAGTCATTGTGTGAACATAGGTTTTCCTTTCCTGTCCATTGGATTTTAATCCTGTGAGATAACTGGGCTGATTTCAGCATCTCTTCCCTTTTACTCATGCTGTTGTTGGTGAACATCTTAAGGGTGAAGGCGCCCCCAGATTTAGAAAATAACACTAGGACATTCAAAGTAGTACCAATAAGAATCAACATAATATGTACCAGATCAGCTATCTACAAAGGTGATCCGTATCACTCATGGTTTATGAGTATGTGGTTGAGGATATTGTCTCTGAAAGCAAGAAGGGAGAAAGTAATAAAAAGTATAGATGACCTTAGTAAAGGAGTCAAGGCTGGAAATGTTGATTAGGGAATCTGGTTTGAAGTGCTGAGGTTTATGGACCTCTGAGAGGATTTTAAAAAAGGAATAAACTGCTCTCTATCTAAATTCAGTCTAAATTTTGTTTGGTAGTTCAGTTTGTTCATTAAATGCCACATATGAGTGAAATCATATGGCATTTGTCTGCTGGTGGTGTTGGTGGTGTTGGAGTATGGTGTAGGGATAAGTAAAAAAAAAAAAAAACCTAGAGAGAACCCATGGACATTGACAACATTGTGGTGATTTCTGCAGTGTGAGGGATTTTGTGGTGATGATAGAGGCCGTAGAGGGAATACATGGTGATAGAAAGAAGAAAAAAAAAGAGAAGTGAGGTAGAAAAAAAAAATGTCAACCTGGATGATGAACCTATGGAGGATAAGTACAATATCTCCTATTTCTGTTAGATAATCTCTATAATAAAAGGTTTAATAAGGATCCTCTTAGGTGACCATTATCTCCATCTGCTGCCAGACTGAAGCTCCCCTAATTTATTTTTTCAGAGTATTCCTTTTCTACATCTGTCTGGTAGTTGATATTATCAGTTTTGATCTTATCAGCTTTTGGTATTTTAGGAGCTCTTAGGTTGATGCTATTATCTTTCTGTCTTTTAGAAAGTCCTCATAATTTCTGTTGTATTGATTATATACTTATGTTCATATGACAAGTATATAATCTCTAGCCATATCTTTAACTTAAACATTCAAAACATCAGATTTAAGTTATTAACTTAAATATTCAAAGGCCATCAGATTATAAAACAAGATACGGAGTTTCTTAAACTTGTTACGTCTTACCTCAACTTCAATGTAGTTCTAGTCCAGTGATGGCGAACCTTTTGAGTTTGGCGTGTCAGCATTTTGAAAAACCCTAACTTAACTCTGGTGCCGTGTCACATATAGAAATTTTTTGATATTTGCAACCATAGTAAAACAAAGACTTATATTTTTGATATTTATTTTATATATTTAAATGCCATTTAACAAAGAAAAATCAACCAAAAAAATGAGTGTGCATGTCACCTCTGACACGCATGTCATAGGTTCGCCATCACTGTATCTAGTCCATGGCTTTCAACAGATGAAGAAAATTAACCATACTACCACTCCCTTCTCCTGAAAACAAGCAAAAATAAAAGTAAGATAAATAAAAAAGGAATAGAGAGAGTCCAGGACTGTACATCATGGTCACTGTTTAGAAATGCACTGCGGTTGGAGGACCAGAGGGAGAGTGTGCATGTGGTCATTGATATCAGTGGCTGCTGAGAAGTATTAAAGGGTTAAGAAAGATGACCCTAAAAATTTTTAGTGCAATTATAAGATTGAAATTCTGGTTCTTATACAAAAGGAAAGAATGAGTGGTTAAAATATGAATATGTGGATGAGACCTTGTAGTAAAGAATGTTAAAGTTTAATGGAAGGGGATGATAGGATGGTAGAAAAAGCTACAAAAATGAAGCAAATGTTATGTTATATAATATAGAGAAGACGCTTTATTTAAAAAGTGTATAATAGAAAAGGAGAAAATGAAACCTATGGAAGAAAGCTTACAAAGAATGAGAGTCTCTATCTCATCCTAAAGTCAGGTTACCATCATAAGGTAATGGGGACTGCATGGGAAGTTTTCAAAGATTACCTTAGTAAGATGTGATTTAATTGAACCTGGAATATCTTGAACTATTGATGAAAATGTATCTAGGGCATCTTTAGAAACTAAAAGGTCAATGTAGCCTTAAAAAATATTTTAGCACTTAGTATTTTGCTTGGTAGTTCAGTTTGTTCATTAAATGCCACATATGAGTGAAATATTATGTCTCTTGTTTGTTGTTGGTGTTGGTGGTGTTAGGGTGTGGTGTAGGGATGGAGTAAAAAAGAAAAAAACTATAGAGAACCCATGGACATTGACTACATTGTGGTGATCAAATGATCAAAACCTCTGTTTTAACAAATTTTGGCAATTTCAGTTCCAGAAAGAATTTGGTGGAAATGTAAAGTCAATTAAAGCTGCTGTAAGAAGTCATTTTTCTTAAAATGTGTACTGATTGGCATCAAGTTTATAAACCCGTCTACTACATTTCATAAACTTGTCCACACATATTATTCATGAACCATTGAGAAATCATATTTTTTAAAAAGAAGAATGAGTCTCTAGATTTTTAAAAATAATTTTCTTTAATTTTTTGGTAAAGGCTCAGCATGAAAAGGAAGCATTAAAGAAACATATGAATTCATTCGTATCTCTGCAACGGAACATGCATGTAGTAATACAGCAAAAGCGTTATTTAGAAGAAGAGATAACCAGGTAAAATTACATCTCAAGTCATTTCTACCATGAATTAAGATTTATCGGTCACTTACTTTATTAAAACCAAAATAAAAGTTTATTTCCTATCTGTAATTTTCATAATTAAACAAATTATCCTATTTAAAAATTGTCAGCAGAAACTCACAGCACAATGTGAAACTGTTTTGAGGGCCACGATATTATACTTACACTTTAATGACTTTTAAAACCATAATGAAGATGCCTTTTGCATATCCTGTCAACTGCCAGAAACCAATTCTAGCATGTCATAATTGCAAGAGTTTCATCAAAAGGTTGATGGAACTTGGGGACTCAACAAGGGCTCAGTCACATATATTGTCACCTGTTGGGAATGGCTGATGGCATTTCCCCAAACCTGAAAAGGATGATTGTTTGCTGCCAGATAACTCAGGGCATCTTAATCTACATGTTATTGCCTCCTACTGGTCAAACACCTGAACAGCAGTAGGCTAATTCCCCCAATCTGACAATGGACTCTATAAGAAACCCTGACCCTTTGAAGTGTATATCTCCACCTTGCCTCAGGACAATTTGTGTTAATAAAAAGCATGGGGTCCTGAGACCAGGAGATCTTAGTTCCTTCTAGCTAAGCTGCTCTGACCCCCAAATGCCTTTCAAAATTATATTTTGTCTCTGGACTATTTAAGTTACACACAGCCTTCTCCAGATTGCTGAACCCTTCTAGATGCTGGAACAAGAACTCCGGCAGTCAACTGCAAGTTTCACGTCTACCTTGAATGTTTATTTCTGCAAGACATCTTCTCTGTCTGCTGATCATTTCTTCTTTTCATAGTGTGCATCCCTTCGGCATTCAAATAGGCTAATATCTTGATTTGGCTTATGTTTCTCTTGTTTTAGTTATAAAAGATATCATATGTACAAAAATGTCCGTGTGACTTAAAGAAGAAGTTGGGTAATCCTATTTTTACCAATCATAAAAACACAACAGCATCTTTCCCATATCTGGGAAGCCCCCACATGGCTTCCTTTCTGTTTATTGGCTGAGTTCTTAAGTTTGTTCTCTGATTCTCATCATCAGTGCTTTTCCTCTCACTTAACTCTTTTTCTGCATTGTTTCATATCCCTTTTGCCAGGGTGTTATCCTGCACCTAGCAGGGTTCAGGAATCTGGAGAAGGTATGTGAGTAAATTAAATAAAGAGACTAGACATGAAATATAAATTTGGAATACACGGGGGAGCCAGGGAAGCTTAGCTTCATAAGGTAATGGGAACTGCGTTCTTTCTGAATCTCTGGACCTATGGCTTTTTATTCACACATTTTTGCCCTAAAGCAAAGCAAATACACATATCAAAGGTAAAGTTAGGTAAGCAGTAAAGTATCAGGTTGGGGGACCTGCCTTCAGCTATTCAGCTGTTTGGCCAGAAGCAGGTAATAACATGTAGATTTTCAGGTTTGGGAAAATGCCCTCAGCAGTCTGGCAGCAGGCAATAATATGTATCTTCAGCACTGCTGAAGCCTCAGGGCTCACCAATCTTTTGATGAACTTCTTGGATTTATGACCTGCTGGAATTAGCCCCCAGCACCCTTTCATTTTTGTTAACATTGTGCTAGCAAAGATCTCTTCTTAAAGCAGACTTGAGGAGACTGTTACACATTATCTTTCTGATTTCCCTTCTTCTAAAGCCTTGCTCCTTCCCCATTTTCCCTTCCACTCAGACTTCAAAGATTTTTCTTTCCTGCTTCTCCTATTTTGAGTGGTCTCTTTGATATTGGTACTTTTCTTCCCTTCTTGTAGACTGCTGTCAGTGGGTACCAAAAGGTATTTTGTGTCTTTGCAGTCCAAAATATTCACATATCATTATGCTTTTCTTCTTCACCTTGGATACTGATCTCGTTTTTAGTTGATATTTGATAATAGGTTCATGTTTTATATTAACACTAGAGGCCCAGTGCACATGAAATCTTGCGCGGTTAGGGTCCCTAGGCCATCTTCTGCATGCTCGCCAGTCCTTGCTGCCACTGCTTGGTTCTCCGTGGTTCCCTGATCATAGCATAGCTCCAGTTCCCCAGAGCCTGTGGGCCGGGGGGAGGGACCAAGAGGTCATTGTTCTACCCTCTGTCTGCCCCACTGCCACTCACCTGGGTTTGCTGTGGTTCCCCATTCACCAAGCTGCGTTTGGAACCTGAGGGACGGGAGGGATCAAGAGATCAACCGTTCCTATCAGTTCGCCAGTCGCACCCCGCTGCCATTCACTTCAGTTCCCCATGGTTCTCTGATCACAGCATGGCTTTGGTTCCCCGGAGCTCGCAGCTGGGGGGAGGGACCAAGAGGTTGTCTTTCTGCCCCCTCACCAGTCTTGCCCTACTGCTCCATTTGCTGTGGTTCCCCGTTCACCATACTGCAATCGGGGGGAGAAGGGACCGAGAGGTGCTCAAAGCACCTCATGGTGACTGGTCGAATGGTCGTTTCAATTGCCACGGTCACTGCCTTTTTATATATAGGACTAGTGGCCTGGTGCACAAAATTTGTGCACGGGGTGGGGGGGCGGGGCGGAATTCCCTCAGCCCAGCCTGCATCCTCTCCAATCGGGGACTGTTTAAATGATTATTAAGTATTTACTCTTAAATAATTTGACATTCTCATTTGGTACATTTCTGCAGACTTCAGGAACCCTTAAATAAGCCAAAACGGAATTTCAATGAAGAGCTCAGTTTCCCCAGAATTTTAAAACCAAGTATAAAAGAAATGGAAAGTGAGACTACAGGATTAAAACAGAAGGTAATTATAAATCAGTTTTGTGACTCTAAAATCACCTAATTTGGGAAAATAGATATTATTCAATGTTTTGAGCAGAGAAATATAGATTTTTCTATTAAATATATAGTTTGATGTCAGTGAAAAGACAGCTTTTTTCTTTATCACTTTTCCATAAAGAGGGCCTATTGTTAACTCTCTATGTCTTGAACCCTGGCACCAGCACCAAATAAAAAATAAATTTTGGTAGTAGCATGATTGAGACATAATGAACATACCATGCAGTCACTCATTTAAAGTGTACAGTTCAGTGGCTTTTTCTATATTCAAAGAGTTACACAGTCATCGTCACAATCACTTTGAGGACATTTTTATCCCCCTAAAACAGCAGTTCTCAGCCTGTTCACAGGGATCGCCTAAGGCCATCCTGCATATCAGATATTTACATTACGATTCATAACAGTAGCAACATTGCAGT
Source organism: Myotis myotis (assembly GCF_014108235.1). Classification (NCBI taxonomy): domain Eukaryota; kingdom Metazoa; phylum Chordata; class Mammalia; order Chiroptera; family Vespertilionidae; genus Myotis; species Myotis myotis. Next base: position 78,264,010 of record NW_023416313.1, on the reverse strand, counting down.
TATGAAGTAGCAACGAAAATAATGTTATGGTTGGGTCACAACATGAGGAACTGTATTTAAAGGGCCAGAAGGTTGAGAACCACTGCTCTAAAAAGTTGCTCTATGCCCTTTAGCAACCACCCTATGCCAGCTTCCACTTCCTCACTCTTCCTAGTCCTATGAAACCATTACTGTCCTTTCAGTCTCCCTAGATTTGTCTATTCTGTACATTTTATATCAATGGAATCATGCAATATGTGCTCCCTCAGTACTGCTATTTTATGGAGCATAATTTTTTCAAGGTATTGCTGTTTTGTAGCATGTATCACCGGTACTTCATTTCTGTTTATTGCTGAACAACATTTCATCGTCGTATGAAGTGATTACATATTTTTAAATTTACTCATCATTTGATGAACCTTTGGGTTATTTCCACTTCTGGTTTGTTAAAAATACTGCGATGAACATTCCTGTCCAATTTTTTATGTGCACATATGTTTTCATTCTCTTGGAATATAGTTATAAATGGAATTGCTGGAGCATATCTTTAACCTTCGGGAAATTTCCAGACTGTTTTCCACGGAGGCTGCACCATTTTGCATTTTCATTGACAGTGTATGAGGGTTCCAGTTTCTCCACATTCTTGGCAACATGTGCCATTACCTGTCTTTTGATTGTAGCCATCCCAGTGGGTATGAAGTGGCATCTTAGTGTTGGTTTGATTTGCAATTTTCTAATGACTAGTGATGTTGACCATATTTGCACATGCATAATATCCATTTTTATATGTTCTTTGAAAATCTCTCTACTCAATTTTTTTGCTCATTTTAAATTGGATTGTCTTTTTATTATTGAACTAGAAGTCTGGTGCTTGAAATTCATGCATGGGGGGCAGGGAGGCTGTCCCTCAGCCCAGCCTGTGCCCTCTTGCAATCTGGGACCCCTTGGGTAGGGTCCCTAGCCCTGACCGGTGATCAGGGCCTATCAGGGCTTTCCTTCCCCCGGCTGCTGACAGATGGCCCTGCCCCACCACTGCCACTGCTTGCCATCTGTGCTGCGCTGACCTCTTTACCCCCACCACCAGTCGCCTCCCTCTGTGGGCAACAGGCGTGGGTTGATATCGCTTGGCTGGCCTGGGCCTCCCTCTCCTGGGAAAATGCTGGCCAGCCCCTCGCACCCTCCACAGCATTGCTGGCTGGTGGCCTGGGCCTCCCTCTGTGGGGTGATTTATCGCAGGGGCCCCCAGATCGATTGCCCCACAGAGAGAGGCCCCCCACCTGCTGTAGCACCACCTGTTGTGTAGCCTGGCCCTTATTCTTTGTGGCGATCACAGAGCACCCCCTCTCTGATCAATCGCCCTGCCTGTTGGTGGTCTGGGCCTCCCTCTGCGGGGCGATAGTGTGGCGATGGTGGGGCCCCCTCGACCAGTCGCATCACACCTGCCTTGGCTGGCCTGGCGCCAGTGCGTGTCATACTGTGGTCATCTGGAAGGTCATCCGGACAGTTATTCTGTTCGGTTGTTTGGTTGATTTGCATATTATACTTTTATATAATAGATTGTAAGAGTTCTTTAAATACCCTGATACAAACTCTTTATTAGATTAAGGATCTTCAAGTATTTCTTGCATTCAGTAGCTCACCTTTTCATTTTCCTGATGGTGTCTTTCAAATCACAATTTTGTGGGTTTTTTTTTTATGAAGTCCCGTTATCTATTTTTGTCTTTTGCTTTCACATCTAAAAAATACTCAAATCCAGGAATGAAGATATATACATGTATGTTTTCCTTTAAGAGTTTCATAGTTAAGCTTCATAGTTAAGTTTCATAGTTAAACATTTTGAGTTAATTTTAATATATGGTATGAGGTACAGGTCTAATTTTATTCATTAGCTTATGGATATCCAGTTGTCCCAGGAGAAATTGTTAAAAGGATTACACATATATGATTTAATTATTTGGCACCCTTGTCAAAAAGCACTGGGCCATAAAGGTGAGCGTTAATGTTTGGATTCTCCCTTCTACTTCATTGATGGATAAGTCTGTCGTTATGCCAGTACCAAATCAATTTTTATGAGTACTCTTTCCCAGTCATCTTGCATATTAACACGTTTTATCCTGTATAATGAAAACCTAATATGCAGATCAACCCAATCTGCAGAATGACTAGTCGCTATGACATGCACTGACCACGAAAGGGCAAACGCTCAACACAGGAAATACTACCTGGTGATCAGTGTGCTCCCACAGTGGAAGCACTGCTCAGCCAGAAGCCAAGCTCACAGCTGGCAAGCACAGCGGCAGCGTTAAGGATCAGTGAGCTAAGTGGTAAGGAGTAGCGAGCAGGCGGGCAGTAAGGAGCGAGGGCTCCTGGACTGCTAGGGAGATGTCTGCCTGCTAGAGGGCACAGGCCTGGCTGAGAGACCTCCCCCCTCCCTCCCATGAGTGCATGAATTTTCATGCTTTGGGTCTCTAGTATAATAATAAAAGTCAGTGTAGTGGAATGTTTTTAATTCTAATTTTGTGGAGATATTTTGTTTCTTGATAAAGCCTGTGGTCAGCTTATGTTTTGCTAATACTGTGACATGATGGGGAAGGGGCTTCCAAAGATGACACCCATTCCTTTTTTTCTCCATTCAAACCTTTAACCTCTAACCATATGCCTCCCACTTCACTTCCATTCCATGGAATCCTGGTCACAGGATCTGCTGAATTAGCCATTTTCTTCATTGTGTTTAACTCATACTTCATAGACTCAATGCCTGGGGAGAAGATTAAAATCTGGACTGTCACCATTCCTCTTCAGAAATGCCTCAATTTGAGCACTAGCTGGTTTGGCTCAGTGGATAGTATGGGATTTGATTCTGGTTAAGGGCACATATCTCGGTTGTGGGCTCCTCCCTGGCCATTAATGTTTCTTTCCCTATCTCTTGCACTTTCCCTAAAATAAATCAATGGAAAAATATCCTTGGGTGAGGACTAAAAAAAAATGTTAAAAGATAAAAAATAAATGTCTCAATATGAAATCTAAAAATTTAAAGCAATTTGTTTTCTGTAGAGAAACGTTGTGGTATAAAGTACAAGTAAGCTTGAAGTAAGCTAGAGGAGGTTTTTCCACTGAAATTTAAAATGTTCATAGAGATCTGTTTCCTCACTGAGGAAAGGAAAACTTATTCCTAACCATGGAATGCTTCTCTGTGGACCTTGGCTGTGCCCTCTGAGTCTTTGCTCTGTCCTTTTCATAAGAAATGACCTGTGCTTACAGCTCTTGTCTCAGCCTGCTTCCTCCCTGTAGAACATCTGAAACCCACAGGCCTCTTTTTATTGTGTACTGTGTTGGTCTCCCTTCAGGTGCTAGCAGGCAGGGTTTGTGCTACTACAATTCTCTTAGGAGCCTTGAGTTTCCTGTGAATTTAATTGGGGTTCATGGCATTAGAAAAGCCACCTTACAAATTGTTTTCAGATAAGCTCTTCACCTGGGGCTTCCTGGAGGTGTTGTAGGACAGTGCCCTTAAATTCTTACATTCTGAAAATCCTTGACTGAATTTGAGGCACCACGTTAATGTTTCTGAGCTCTTAGGGTTTTATAAGTCTTAGCTTCATCCTTAGACCATGTTTTTCTAGAATACACTGGTTTTGATGTGAACCCAGAAAGCCATTTCTTTGTTTTGGCGTTATTTGATAATTGGACATGTGGGAGAAGTTATAAATGGGAAACAGGTATTTGAAACCCATAAGCCCAGGATCTTTTATAGTTAATTGTCCTTCTTTAGCTTATCTTTCGCATTGATTTCAATTTCAGCTGCTTCCTAGCGAGAATCCCTATTAATTCTCTTTCAGTGTCACATTTTAAGCCCTTGCTGTGAGCCTCCTCAGGAGCCATGAGGGCTCCACTCACTGTTTCTTGGAGGCCCTCTTGGTGTTCATTTTCATGCTTCACTACATTATGTCGGGTTCCACCTATCTCCTGTTCAGAGGCATTCCCATGAGTGTGTGTTTCTTTCTTAGTGTCAGCACTCTATTGTTCTATCAGTATCTGTGCCAGTTATTTCTTGCTGTTTCATAAACCATTTCCAAACCTCCTATCTTAAAATAGCATTTACTTTGGTCACAAATCTGCAGTGAGGTCACCTCATTTCCTTTCCACCGCTGGTATGACGTGAATCTGGGAAGTGGAATCATCTTGAGGCTGGTTCACTCTCTGGTTAGACAGTTGCAGAAGGCTTTTGGCTGGGACATTCACTGGGGCAGTCTCAGCTGGATACCTGTGTGAGGTCTGACCATGTGGCCTGGGCTGCTTCGTTCTTCACAACATGGTGGCTGGGTTCCCAGGGTGAGCTCCCTTAGGGACAAAGTCAGATGGCACCCAGACATAGCAGTCACACAACAGTCACCATATCCTATTCACCACAACCCAGTGAGCACTCAGGCCAGCACCTATTTCATGGACAAGTGCCAAACAATCTGGAGACGTGCTTCAAGAACTCGGCATCACTCACCTTGTCTTACCAAAGAATCATTGTATCAAAAGGAAAGTAGTTCTTCCCAAGTTGTTATCATTGACATTCCAGCAAGTTTGTTGTTATTGATGGTGTTGTTTTTGTTTAGTCTGCTCCCTTATGTTGTGGGATGTAACAAAGAATTTCAAGATAGCACTATTGAATCAAGCCCCCTCCCCCATCTTATCGGTTCTGAAAAATAGGGCTTCTTACTTGCTAAAGTTTTACAGGGAGAGATGCAATTTCTCAGTAAACCAGGGAATCATCCCATCATGGAATGCAATTCAAATTAGCATCAAAAGTTTGTAGTTCAGTAAGAGACTTATGGCAGTAGAATCCAAAGATATCAGATTCATAAATTAATCTATTTTGAAAGTGATATTTTTGGGGGCATTTGGTGAATCAGTGCTGAATACTTCAATACGATATCCCTAAAATGTTTTTAAAGATTCTGAGGTGTTAAGATGGGGAAAGAAGAATGGGACTTTCTACTAAGAGGCAAAGTATAGTCATTTTGTGGAGGAGAGACATGGAAAAGTCATAGAAAAGAAAGAGTCTAAAAGCAAGTGCAGACGTTATGTGGCAAAGACAAGGATAGTAAATATATTTTTGGGATTCCTGGTCATTTTCACTTTGGCCTTGATTCTGAGTAACTCAAGGTCCCACATTTTAATACTCTAGAACAGTGCAGATAACATTTTATTGCAATTGGATTTGTTTTAGAATTTCATGCTGTTAAACTATAAAGAATTTAAATTTTTAAAAATTTCAGACAGGTGCCCACACCTTCATAACCAAACTCTATTATAATTTCATTCATGCGGAATGGTGAGTTTATAGCAGCTTCAAAATGTAAGCATTGCCCTGAAGAAAATACAGTTCAGCAGGAGAAAGAATTCAAAGTACTTCTAAAGAAATGTGAAGAAATGACGACTAGAATAGAGTGGTGGAAACAAGAAGCAATAAGAATCAGACGACAAATGGAAATAAATAGGGCAAAACACCATGAAGAACAGTGTCTAGAGAGGATTGGAGAATGTGCAAGACCCGACGTAGCATATAGATTAGAACTAGTCAGGCAATTTTTCCAGGTTAATTTATTGTCCTTGAATAGCTTTAGTTCATTTTACTTTGGACACAGGCAATTTATGTGTTTCCCCTTCTTCCCTTAATAGCAGCTTGTTCTGTAGGTTTCAGGAAGTAAGGTATCATGTTTCTCCTTTCAGTACTTTAGTTTCCATCATTACCAGCACTGAGTTGATCTTGCAGAATTATTCTTACTAGAGGATCATTTTATTCTTAAGATGATTTGATGAAAAACAAGACTATTAGGAAAAAATAAAAGTCATGATTAAAATATTATACAATTATTAATTTATGGTGTCCATATTTAAGAATTTAAATTGATTTTATTATTCTTTGAGTTATCAGAATGTGTGAGTATTAATAAAAGAAAGATTTTTTGCTAAGCAAAATAAGCAAGTCAGAGAAAGACAAATACCATAGAACCTCCTTAATAATGTGTGCAATCTAAGGAACAAGATAAACAGATGAACAAAATAGAACCAGAGGCATCCATACATGAAACAGACTGGCAAATGTCAGGGAGGAGGGGAGGGGGGCTGGAGAAAGGAAGGGGAAGAGATTAGCTAAAGAGCATCTATGCATGCACACAGACAACAATGTGGTGGTGGGCAAGGAGGGGCGGGTCTGGTGGCCCTGTGGAAGGGGGTCTTGTAAGTACAGCCCTCCCAGAAGGCAGTGAGTATTACCTGATAAGCCATCTACATCACTGATAGCCTCCCAACTTTGGATTACTCCTTAGTTATGGGACCCCCTCCCCACAACTTCTTAGAAACATCAGTACTTTTTTACAATAATTTAGAACCTATACCTGAATATAGTAAATGTGCTTTGATACATTTCCATTGCTAAAATGCAATGTAATGGGAAATTCCCTTTATTACTGTGGCTACTTAAAAGAATGCAAGTCTCTTAGGGGAAAATAAAATACTAAGTATTTGTTGTTTACAATCTTTGCAGTCCTAAGGGGCAGCTAACAGAAATCAGCACCGAATTTCTTCTCGTTTCAGAAACAGCAAGCAGAGGACTAATAAGAGGCCCTTCCTGGAGACACCTTGTGTTGGAAATCCTAATAACAGTTTGTATGCAATAGGAAATTTGCTGATTCCTACTTTGAGAATTCCTAATTTTTATGAGTTAAATAAACTTATACTGTTAAAAGCATTCATTTCTATTTTTAAGTGGAAAGTTTTGTCATCTTTTTACATGAAAGAAAATTCTTAATTTCTACTTTATTTCAGTTTTTATTTCAGTTTTTATAAAATGTTTTGCTGAGAAGTTGTACATTTTCTAAATAGTTAAACTAAATAAATATTTGAATTTATAATTTGTTTTGTATTTGCATTTTTATTTTTATTTTTATTTTATTTTATTTTTAATATATTTTATTGATTTTTTACAGAGAGGAAGGGAGAGAGAGATAGAGAGTTAGAAACATCGATGGGAGAGAAACATCGATCAGCCGCCTCCTGCACATCTCCTACTGGGGATGTGCCCGCAACCCAGGTACATGCCCTTGACCGGAATCGAACCTGGGACCCTTCAGTCCGCAGGCCGACGCTCTATCCACTGAGCCAAACCGGTTTCGGCTGTATTTGCATTTTTAAAGGAAGTTCCCTTATGTCTGAATATCTTGCCAGCCCTTGAATGACTGATGACTAAGATGGCAATGATAGGCAGTCTTGAAATAGCCACTAGTTTTCATTGTGTATCAGTTATTAATATATCCATTCCTCATCTCATTTATTGAGTTCTTTAGCTCCAGAATTTGTTTGGTTCTTTGTACAGTTTTCATTTCTTTGGTAAAGTTCTCCTTCTGTTCCTTAATTTTATTCCTGAGCTCATTGAACTGCCTTTTGAGTGTTCTTGTATCTCATTGAGTTTCCTCATGACTGTTGTTTTGATTTCTCTCTCATTTATGTAAAAATTGTCTGCTATTTTGAGTTCCTTTCTGAGAACTGTCATTGTCTTCCTATGTTAGTGTTATCTTGGTGGTCCATGCTGCTTGATGGGTTGTTCCTCTGCTGGTGTATTTGAAGTAGTGAACACTTTTCTTATTTAGGAACATTTTGCTTTCCACAATTGAGTAGGTTGATAATTTGGGGTCTTTAGTTTTCCAGTAGATGGTAGGATAGGGCAGTTTTCGTTTCCTCTTACCTATACTAGTTAAGCTTGGGGAGGGCATGCTTGTGAGTCAAGGTGTAGGAGGTTTAGCCTTGGACATGGTTGGGGGGTTACCAGAGAGGGTAGAATAAGCGCAGGTTAGAATTCCTGCGCTTGGTATACATACGACCACTCAGATATGACTTACCCATTTGACACAGAAGACATAGTACCGACTGCCCACAATACTTTTAGGCAGTCCTGGATGCTGGTGCAGGATCTGGCTTATCTGGGTCTCAGGGCACCACAACTATTGCAGGGGATGGGGCCAGTTGAGGGGAGCCCATTTGTGAGGCCAAGGGGCTGCTGCCTCATTTCCTGTGACCACTGGCAGCACTGTGCTGTGGCCTGGGGCCTGGAGACTTGGTTCTGTTCCTGCTCCTGGTCTGTGGTGGTGAAACTGAGGAGGAATCTGCATTTGGGGGGGGGGGGGCCAGGGAGGGCGTTAGGAATGTGGCTGAGCTGCTGCCCTCCCCTGGTTTGTGTTGTAAAGCCTGCATCCTGACTCCTCAGTCACTACTGTGTTTGCTGGAGCTGTAGGTTCAGTTTTGCTGCAGTGATGGGTCTGTACCTGGTCTGCCCCTCCCGCTCACCCACTTCCCTCCTCTCCTAAACATTCCAATAAGATCACCTTCCAGAGTACTGGTGCGTGGATCTTTTAGTGTGTGGAGCACAGGAACCTGTGTTGGGTTCTGGATGTCAACAAGTTGTAGATTTCAGGGGGAATACAAAGGGGTGTGTCACTTGGCAATGATGCTGTCACTCACTAAAATACCCATTTCAGATCAGTGCCCTCTGGCTTATAGTTTTGATGGTGCTTTTATGGTTTTAATGCAGAGAAAAATAGGATAGGCCTGTGCTAACTGAGGCTTCAACCTTGTTTTTCCATGTGGCTTCATTAGAATACATCATAGAAGAGCAAAACTATGGATTTTTAGACTGCCCTTTGGCCAAATAAGGTCTTTGTGCTTCAAAGTTGTGAAACTGGACAACTGGAAACAAAAAAAAAGGCGGAGGGGAATGTGAAATACTTCCATAAATTAGTAAACATGATGCAAACCAAAATGTTCTTATTCTCTCCAGGGAAATCAGATAATGTCTCATTTTACAAGATGAAGTTGAAAGTGTGTGTAAATACAAAAGCACTGCAAGAGATGATTTTTGTAGAAATTTTTTTCTTTAATATTTTAGGAAGAAAGTAGTGTGGGTTTTTTTTCAATAGTTCTAGATAAATTGAAAAAAATAGTTTATTTTAAACTTAATGTTGGTTCTAAGATATGCATAGTTTCCTTGTGGGGCATTGATGAGCCAAATTATGCTAGACTTAATAAGAGAGATTAAAAAGCTCCCTTCTATCAAGATACAGAGATAGGCCACAAAATCCCTACAGAATGCCTGAAAAGACCTAGACAGTTGCTTGTTTATATATCTGTGTGCCTTCTAGACTGGGAGACCCTAAATGCAGTGACTCTCTCTGGGTCATCTTTTACCATCTTTTCCCCAGGAGAGCCGGTAGGAAGCTGCATACAAGTTTATAGACTGACCAAATGAACATATTTTTAAAAATTTATCTTTATGAAGATTCCCCCACAAACTCTCCCTCAATATATCTTCTGGTCCCTTAGATCAATCAGTGATCTTCAACTTATTTTGTTGTGAATTTCATGAGAAACTATGTAAATTCTATACTATTTTAAAATGACAGCTAACAATTTCAACATGGGTTTAATATTTGCAAAATATAACATTTAGAGCATGTTATTTATCATGTATTTGCTCCAAAACCTTGAAGCTAAAGGTTTAGTTTATCCAATTTATCAAAATAGCTAATAGGCAAATCTAAATTTTATTGTTAAACCAATCAGAAAAAATTCCATTTTATTTTTCAGTTCCAGTCAACTCTCTCTCTCTCTCTCTCTCTCTCTCTCTCTCTCTCTATATATATATATATATATATATATATATATATATATATATATACTTAAAACCTCTAGAGTACATTTTTTATGATGAATAAAAAATTGGTAGATAGATAATAGATGAGTAGATACATAGATCTAGATAGAGTCACTGAGTTTTCTATGAAGTTATTCCTGGATGAAATAATGAGCTTCAGAATTTAATATTTCTTATCAAAGATCTTTCTACTTTGCTATTAATTGACTCTCCATTAGGGGAGTGTCAATTTGTATTATCAATAAAAACAAATCTGAACTTAAGTAAGAGATACTTTATTTGAAAGGAGAACTTTCTGAATGTGGGGACTATAAGTGTCTCCAAGATAAATCAGATTTTTCTTTTATAGGGAAGTAATCCTGACTAGAGAGAGAATGAGCAGGTGTGTGGTTGAATAATTGATTAGCAAATGCTTGAGGTCAGTAGCTTCTTGGAGAGACCTTTGGTGGCTTTTCCACAGCATGCTTAAGTTTGAGGCTGTGTCAAATTTGAGGATTTTTGTGTGACAGGGCAGGGGCAAGGACTAAAGTTTGGTCCAGTCTGCAAGCATTTTGTCCATATTGTCCAACTATCTATTATTTTTAGGGAAAAAAAACTTGTTTTTTTCTTTTGCAAACTATTCACACAGAGACATTTGGGGTCGATGATGTATAAAAGCCTTTCTTTTGTGGAGTGGAGCAGAGGAGGAGGAGGAGTGGGACAGGAGCCATGGTGAACCCAGGGGGGTAGTTCTCAAGCCAGTACACCCGGAAGTGATGGCAGCAGATGCTCCTCCTAGTGGTCCCCTTTCCTCTGTCCACCAGGAAGTCCTCATGCTCCCAGGTGGAAGCCCCTTGCATTAGGGGAGAGTTTAATGTGATCCTTGCCTTCCTTCCACATTTTGGAGTTTGAATTGACTCCAGAAGACATGAATGCAATTGAAAGCCTCAAAAGAAATTTCAGATTTTTAAAATTATCATTGTAAGTGACTTGTAGATTGTTTCCCTGGGTTGTTTTCTGTAGTGTGTAGGTTAGCAGAGGGACTCAGCTTCCTTAAATCAGAGAAGCCTGATTTCTGGTGCAGAAGTAAAACAGGAGCTTCCTGGTGACCTCAGACCAGAGGTTTACTCTAGGCTCTGGCTCTGACCCAACAGAAATATGAGCAGAACATAAGTAAAATGGCCAAAGTTTGCATCATGGTAAATTCATGACTTTTATGCCCTAATTCCTGCGCTTGGTATACATACGACCACTCAGATATGACATACCCATTTGACACAGAAGACATAGTACCAACTGCCCACAATACTTTTAGGCAGTGATTCTCAACCTTCCTAATGCCGCTACCCTTTAATACAGTTCCTCATGTTGTGGTGAACCCCAACCATAAAATTATTTTCATTGCTACTTCATAACTGTAATTTTGCTACTGTAAACAGTATGTAATTATATGTGTGTTTTCCGAGGGTCTTAGGTGACCCCTGTAAAAGGGTCATTCGACCCCCAAAAGAGTCGTGACCACAGGTTGAGAACCGCTGCTTTTAGGAGTGCTAATCTAAAAAGAAAAGTCCGTTCAAAGTAAGAGGGAACAAGTACTTGTTGAGATCAAGCAGAATAGCTAATGGGAAAACACTAATTTAGATAGAAGCCCCAATAATGTTCAGATTGGGAGACAGAGACAGTGGATATTTAGAAGAAAGGGAAGGAGGAAAATAATTACATCTCCAGAAGGAAAGCAGTGATGTTAATTCTAAAAAATGGTTTTAATTTTCAGTCTAGTAGTCACTAATTCATTACTCTGATAACTGTTTTCTTGTAATCCTCACAAACAGTTCCCTGAGACAGTGTTGCCTATGCCCAGTCAAAAGGATATTTTGCCCTTTTTAACATTCCATAAAATGTGAGGCATAACACATGCTGGGGAATTAGTTCCTCTGGCGTGGCAGCTCTGGCGCCATTTTAAAGTGGCTCAGGTTATGTTATTGTTTATAGGAGCCTATGAAAATGTTTCATCTTTAATGCTTTTTAAAATCAGGAGGAAACATGGTTATATTAATGACCATGTAATAATGAATCCAACCTTGACTCTATTCATTTTTTTCTAACACAACTATAAAATGTAACAATATTTTTAATGGAGGACGGGCCCAGGAAGGCAAGTGTATGTGTGGGTGTCAGAGAGCCATCCTTGGACCTGGTTCCACTGCTTCCCCAAAGGGTCAGTGGCATTTCTCCTTAACTGGGTATTCCTTTTCCAAGGCATTGTCCATTTCTTCCAAATTTCTCCCTCCGTTGGCCTTTTATCCTTATCACAAGCCCCATTTCCTCCATCATATAATCTCACCAAAGTGAATTATAAATGGGCTATGAAATTATCTGCCCCTAGTGACTGATGTGTCCCCAGCGGCATACACCAACATAAGATCCTCTGGATTTCGCTGGTTTCTAGACTTCAGACTTGCTCAGGGTCACATTTGTCCATCAGAAGACTAGCCCCTGGCAGCCCCTGACTCCTTGACTTCGACTTATTCACAACATCACAGGCCCCTTGTTTAGTAACTGCAGGAGGGTCTCAGGATGGAAGAGAAGGAAGACTCATCAAATGAGAGGAGTTTGTAAGGGAGTTTAGAGATAAGGGGATAGAATTTTAGTTATAGAATAAAGATTTTTTTCAAAAGAAAGATCTCAAAACCCTTTGTTTTTAAAGCTATGTTGTGAATTTGAGAAAAGACTTTATAGATGAAAAAATTTGGGTAGTATCTTTCTGTTCCCAGGTCTTTTAAGTCAGTCTGTGATCTTCATTAGGCCTGTGATGATGTGCACCTGTCTTCCTAGCCCTTTGTTAACAGCACAGGTCCTGGCACACAGAATTTCTCAGAATGCACTCTTTAATGAAATTGAATCAGCTAAGACAACATTTAAAAGGAAAATAAGAATCTGGAAAAAAAAGAAATGACAGCAACACTAATTACTGAATAACAAGTATTCTTATAAATTGTATGAAAGCAGTAATTTCATTTGACATGTATGGTTATGCAGGCATATATATAATCTCCTTAAGAGAGTACAAGTTCCTTAACAGGGGGACACTGAATTGTTGAAGGAATTGGTTAGAAAGAGCAGCAGAATTGTCACTGTGAACGTTCTCATGATCTAGGGACAAAAGTGGCACATGGGCTGAAACAACCACCACATTTCAGCCCTGGCTGTCACATCCTATGGCAAACTCCAATCTAAAGAAAACTACCTGTCACTTGGATTTTCTACCCCATGTGAATGTGGGAATTGAGCACATGGACCAGGAGCTGCATGTCTGTGTGTTGAGGCAGAAGGAAGGGCATGGTTGGAAATAGTTTTTAGTTCATCCTGACTGCATCCAGAGAAACCCTCTCATTGACAGCATGGGACTGAGTAAGTATATATTTCTCTTTCTCTTTCAGTGCTGTAGGTCACCCCTATATCCATTTTCTGAAGAATATTGAGGGTCAACTATCTGCCATGAGTTCTCCCCGAATCTCCTGCTCCCAGGGGTGTGGAGAGGATTTCTGCACTTGGGGGAGGTGATAAAAAGCAGTTCTGTAGTTTCATGCTGCTTCCCTGTCTTCTTTTTAAAATTCTTTTTTATTTTATGAAATAATAAAGACTTCCAAATGAGGGTGTTTTCCCTGAGAATTAAAATAAAATATATAAATGACAGAAAATTGGGGCCTCCCTTTCTTCATGGGTAGGATTGTTTCTCTCCAGTTTAGGTTACTTTGTGCAGTCAGTCAAAGCTTTTTGACATTTTAATAGACATACAATATCTGAGGAACTTGTTAGAAATGAAGATTGAGAGGCTCCACCCACAAAGTTTATGATTGAATAGATCAGGGAGAAGGCTCAAAAGTCCACATTTCTAATGAGCTACCAAGTGATTCTGCTGCTGCTTGTCCAAGGACCACACATGCAGTAGGAATGGATCAAGGGAGATGGAAGGTTGTCACCTTTCATCAATTCAAGGGTGGGTAAGTCTTTTTCTGTTATTCTTACCTTCTATTTCATTGCAGCCATTTCACAATATCCTATCTAATAAAAGACAAAGGTGCAAATTGACCATACCTTTTCTATGCCCACCAGCCAATCAGAGCAATATGGCGGCTAATTTGCATACTGTAGGCAGGGCGGGACAGCGGGAGCTGCTATCCAGGCCCCAGTGTACGGCCCCGGGCGGCACAGGGCTCAGGCGGGCGCAATTGTGGGGGCCCACCCCGTGTGCGGCCCCAGGCAGCGTGGGGCTCAGGCGGGGCGCAGTGATCGTGGGGGGCCCGGCCCCGTGTGCAGCCCCGGCCAGCATGGGGCTCAGGTGGGATGCTGCGATTGCAGGGGCTCCACCCCACATGTGCCCCGGCCAGCGCGGGGCTCAGGAGGTGCGATTCGCAAAGCGGGACTGGGGATTAGCGAATGGGCACAAGGCAGACCTCCTGGTCCTTCCCCTCAGCTGGCAGGCTCCGATCAATCTTCAGTTTCTACTGAAAGGAATGTGGCGCCTCCACTGCACAGCCTCCCAGGACTCGGACTTGCAGGCTCCGGAGTGGAGACTTCAACAAGGACTTCCGCACCTGCTCAGGGGAATAACTGCCACCTCCCTACTCCACAGCTGCTTCTGTGTCTGCAAGAAACTGCGCATGCTCCTCCGTGTGGCATGGGTGGGGCAAGAGCCTGAGTTGAGGGGTTCCACGATAGGGATAGCAGCTGGACCAGTGCAGGGATGGAGGGAGGGAGGGCGGGGAAGGAGCAAGGGGGAAGCCCTGGTTCCCTGCTCCTCCTCCCACAGGCATGGCCCTGGCTACTATGATAAAGGAGTTGTTTTTTTCTAACTCTGTCCAGGTAAAGGAAACAAGTGTCTGTTGACTTCTGATCTTACTCTCAGAGCTGTCTTAATCCCTCTGGATGCATCATATCCAACCTCCAAAAGATCCGAGGGGCAGGATCAACCTTCGTTCCATAGTTGAGGAAACTGACCAATAAACACACGTGTCTCATGCCTCAGTGTCAACTCCCGCAGAAATCTCTGGATTCTATATCTCAGATTCTAAATCTCAGATTCTATATCTAAGGGTATATTTCCTTCTGTTTTCATGTTTAATTCAGCCCCAGGAATCAAATAATACAATAAAGAATAAAATGAGTTCAGAGGGCTCAGCATTGTATTCCCAGGGCCTTTGGTCCCAACAAACCGCAGAGCTCAGTTATCCTGAGGTGAAAGGAAAGGAAAGAGAAACGTGAAAGGTTTCCCAGCTCAGTCACAGAGACATCTCATAACCACATATTAAGGACATGACATTAACTTAGGGGTGGAAAGGACACAAATGGAATAGAAGATGGAGCGATTTGGAGTGAGCAGGCCAGCAGGGGTCAGTCAGTTTGGGGCAAGCAGGCCAGCAAGGAGGGAGGGCAGTTAGGGGTGAGCAGGCTGGCAGAGGGGGTATTTGGGGTGAGCACATTGGTACAGGGGCAGTTGGGAGTGATCAGGCTGGCGGGGGGGGGGCATTTGGGGGCAAGTAGGCTGGCGGTGGGGGGAAGTTGGAGGCAAGCAGGTGGGCAGGCAGAGTGGTTAGGGGCAATCAGGCAGGCAGGCAGGTGAGTGGTTAGGAGCCAGCAGTCCCAGATTGTGAGAGGGATGTCTGACTGCCAGTTTAGGCCCAATCCCTGTAAACCGGCAGTAGGACATCCTTCCAGAGGTTCCAGATTGGAGAGGGTGCAGGCTGGGCTGAGGGACACTCCCCGGCCCCCCCCCCCGCCCCCCCCTCCCCCAGTGCACAAATTTTTGTGCACCGGGCCACTAATATTACAATAAATGGAGCCCAGTTGTCATCTAACCACAAGTCAGAGACTTTGCAGCAAGCTTGCTTGTGATAAAGTTTCTCTGTAATTTCTAATGTCCAAGTTCTCTCTGTCAACTATGCAGAATATTGAGAGAAATCTCAGTTGACCAAAGGACCTGGAGAAAGAGACAAGATTCATGTTAGAGTTTTGGTGGTCTGGGTAGAAATAGTCTGGGTGGAAATAGGCCAGGTTGTTAGTACTCTGCCAAGGGGAGGGCCAATTTGCACTTGGAAATTCTCTCTCTTTTTGGAAGACTATTTTTATGTATTTACTTACTTGTTTATAAATTGAATTTATTGTTGAACCATTGTCTCCCACTTATTCTCCATATCCACTGACATCAAATCTGAAGCCAAAAAAAAAAAGAGTTTAGTTACAGGGTGTCCCCCCAAAATGTATAGACACTTAACAGCTGATAGCTCAATTGATGTTTCTTTCCTTTCCAATTTAACCCATTGGTTAATACATATTCAAAGTGAAAGTGTGTATACATTTTTGGGGGACACCATATATTTAATTTGTATTGGAAAGGAAATCTAAGAGGAATATTTCCCATAGTGTTCATTGAACTGACTGCTGCTAGAGAAAAGACATTCATATTTGAGGGAAGTAGCTCTGAAGAGGGAGTTGAGGTCCATGCAAGTGAATCCTATGCAGATCTGTAAATGGATATTCCTTTAAGCCCCAGAGTATGAATCTGTCCATGTCACTGTGTTTAGATGTGATATTGCTACAGCACTAGCCTCCTTACTCTCATCTTTTAATCTTCCTTAATAGGATCTGTTTGTTTCCATACATGCCATTAATAAATTTGATTAACTTTTCCCTTGAATATTACTTCTTAAAATGAGGTGACTAAAGTACTCCAAAAATAAAGTTCTCATTCAAAATGCAATTTCCCAGACCAGTCTCCACATACTGTAATTTATAATGTTTGGAGGTAGCACCAGGTATATATAGTTTTTTAAATCTTTATGGTTCAGATTATCACAGATGTTTCTCTTTTTTCCCACATAGCTCCCCTACACCGCATTCTCACCCCACCCCAGGCTCTCATCACCCCACTATCTATGTCCATAGTATAAGATCTTTGTCCAATCTCTTCCCACACCTCCCCACACCCTTTCCCCACCTGAGAATTGTCAGTCCACTCCATTTCCTTGCCTCTTATCCTTTTCTATTCATCAGTTTATTCTGTTGATCAGATTTTTTTATTGACTTAATTTTTAGATTCACTTGTTGATAGATATGTATTTGTTGTCACTTTGTTGTTCATAATTTTTATCTTTACCTTTTTCTTCTTCTTCCTCTTCTTAAAGAACACCTTTCAGCATTTCACATAATATTGGTTTGGTGGTGATGAACTCTTTTAGCTTTTTCTTGTCTGTGAAGCTCTTTATCTGACCTTCAATTCTAAATGATAGCTTTGCTGGGTAGAGTATTCTTGGTTGAAGGTTCTTGCTATTCATCACTCCCTTCTGGCCTGCATAGTTTCTGTTGATAAATCAGCTGACAGTTGTATGGGTACTCCTTTGTAGGTAACTAACTGTTTTTCTTTTGCTGCTTTTAAGATTCTCTCTTTGTCTTTTGTGCTTGGCATTTTAATTATGATATGTCTTGGTGTGGTCCTCTTTGGATTTCTCTTGTTTGGGGTTCTCTATGCTTCCTGGATTTGTAAGTCTATTTCTTTCACTAGGTAGGGGAAGTTTTCTGTCATTATTTCTTCAAATAGGTTTTCAATATCTTGCTCTCTCTTATTCTTGCACCCCCCATACTTTGGATGTTGGTACACTTGTAGTACTTTACAGAGTGGTTCCCTTGATATTTTAAGTACCCCCCACCAGACTGTACATAGCTATTACAATATTATTTTTCCCCCATTGGCTTCTCCCTGGCCACTCCCACCCCCCAGCACATGCTCTCACCCCCCTAGTGTCTGTGTCCATTGGTAATGCTTCTATGCATGCATACAAGTGCTTTGGTTGCAGAGATTTTCCTTTAAGGGGAGTTTCCTGGGACATAATTCCTTGAGCATCCTGAAGTTTCACACCACCCTCGCTCTGTTCTTAGGCTAAGACTGCTTTTTCACTGAGTGAATAACTGTTACAAGCCTCTGGAAATATTTGGCCAACTCCCAGGGATGTTTGAGCAGAACCCAGACCTACCCACAGGCAATCACTGATATATTTCTTTTAATTTTTATTTTTCTTAAACCTCACTGAGGATATTTTCTGCATTTTTAAAATTTTTAAATATTTATTTATTACTTTGTGGAAGGAAAGTACTGGAGGGAGCAGGGGTAGAAGAGAGAGAGAGAGAAGGGGAGAGAGAGAGCGAGAGAGATTGAGAGAAACATAGACATGAGAGAGACTTGAATTGACTGCCCCTTGCATGCATGCCCCTAACTTGGGACCAGGGATCTAATCTGAAACTTTAGTTCATGCTCTTGACCACTTATGGAACCACCACCCTCTGGTGCTGTGGTGGGAGCTTTTACCAGGGAGACACACCCACCAGGGTAGTCTCTGAGATTTGAGATATTTGGGCTTTGCACATGTGCTCTGGCTACCTTTGACCTCAAGGCTCTATGCATATGGGTAGTGATGTCAGAGGCCGTTGCTTGGTTACTATGATTCCGAGAGGAGATGGTAAACTGCCAAACTGCCCTGCTTGAATGCTGTGGCATAAGGTGGTTGGCTAGAGAGCTCTTGTTCGGCTCAGGAGGTGCAAAAAGCAGAGGAAAGTTGGGGATTCTCTGAAGCCCTAGACCAGCCGTGGGCAAACTACGGCCCGCGGGCCGGATCTGGCCCGTTTGAAATGAATAAAACTAAAAAAAAAAGACCGTACCCTTTTATGTAATGATGTTTACTTTGAATTTATATTAGTTCACACAAACACTCCATCCATGCTTTTGTTCCGGCCCTCCGGTCCAGTTTAAGAACCCATTGTGGCCCTCGAGTCAAAAAGTTTCCCCACCCCTGATCTAGACCTTTTGTGACAAAACTAAGAACAGGTATCGGTCTAATTTAGCATTGGAAGGGTTAAAAAGAATAACCCAGGGCAGAGAAAGACTACTGTGTTTACAGTTACTTTTTGTGACCTTGAAGTTCATTGATAAGACCTGTTAGGTTTGCAGCCAGCAGCATAACTGCCAACACCCCCCCACACACACACTTTTGATCTCTCCGACCAATTCCACTGTCCCCCAGTCCAGCTGTTTGTCTCCCTTTAAACAGTGGGAGTTTCAAAGAAAACTATAGACTGCTCCTATAGAGTCCTCCCTCCCAGAGGCTGGGGCCTGACCTGTGGGGAGTCATGACTCTTAGTCGGCCTGGAAAGATAATGGGTGCATAGGGAGGTTTTTTTGCAGACAGAGAGCCTGGAGACCACCTGAAATCCAGTTACAGATGCTTTCAGAATCGGGATCAGGGAGGGAGGGAAAGACCAGGTTATATCCCCTATGAGGATTCTAATAAACAATTGAAAACAGCTAGTTAAACAAAATACAGTCACAGGCAGTAAATTTCTCCGTCCTGCGGAGCTGTCCACCAAAGAGATAAGAAAACCATGAATAACAAGTTCTTTGAAATTTGCTCCTTTGTTAATTTGCTAAGCAAACAGTTAACTTGAAAAGACTTCTCTCTTGCTTTTTACAAGCAATCTTGGAACCTAGCCAACCTTTATTTTAGCCTTTAAATCTACCCTAGCACTTCAAAATTTCAATTTAATACAGCGAATTTACAACCCAGGTCGGAGCAACTGATAGACAGAAGTTTTTGTTAGCGAAGTGGACTGATTCCTTCTGTAATAGTGAGCAAAAGACTCTGAGAACTGCTAGAGATTCTTGCAGCCCATCGCGGGTCCAGTCCAAACATTCAGCAAGATGAATTAACAGAAATGCAAAATAAATCAAAGTAACTTTCACTTCACACAGACTAGTAATGAGCAGCCAAAATAGACAAACACTCGTATTCACATTCTCTCAGTAGACTAGCCCAGACTGGAGCTGAGCAGATAAACAAAACAATGCCCAACTCCCCAGACGAGCATAGGGGCACTCCTGGCACCCATGTCCCAGAACAGAATTCTCAACCAACATTTTGGTGAGAACCTACCGTAGGAGTTAAGACTGCGTCCAGTCCCCCCTCTCGGTAGCAAATTGGCTAGTCCCACACAAACAGCTGTTCACTCATGCTTCCTCAATGTTTCAGCATTCATTCCAATTTTCCAATCTCTATTGTACCCTTTTAAAATCTTTTTTTTTTTACACGTAATTAAAAACAGCAGGTTTACTTTGTCCTGACCTCGTGATGATCGGTGACGAGAGACAGACAAGGGAGGGGGTGACCTGTTTTCACAGATCCTCACTCAGATACCCGCCTGACCAAAGTTGTTGAGCCACACAAAGGAGAGGAGAGGGCAGGCCCCTCCTTCCACACTCACACACTTTCACCAGACATTCATTCAGCAAAGGCATTTAGCTACCACAACACACAGTTTTTCCCAATTCAATCCGAATCTTAAACTTTTAGCTGGCAAGTCAAATATTCAGCATTTCTCAATCAGTAACATTTTTTAGAATAAACTTCAAAAATGCAAGACATAAGTTTTTTATCATTTGAATTCAGTAAGCTTCAAGGTCCCAAGTTCCCAGCGGTTCTGGAAAACCACACCTGAGGCTGGCAAGCAGGTTTGGCCCAGCCCTTGACTTTAAAACGACCATAATGCTTAAAGGAGTAGTTTGAGTCTGTCCCATAACGTCCGTCCAGTAAATCCACAGAAAACAGAAAAAAAAAACACAAACCCAGACAAATACAGTCTTCCAACTCTATGGAAGCAAAACCAAAAAAACCTTCTGACTCCGCGGAAGCAAAACTACAGATTAGACGATGGTCATGCACCACTCGTCTCAGATTGAGGGGTTTCTGTGCCCCTCCAGATGGAGGATCGGGGCGTCCCCCGCCTCCTCCCGCCCGTGGCCCCCCCAGTGCATCCACCTAGGTCTTTACGGGCAATACAGATTTCAGAAGTGAGCTCACATAGGACAGAACACACAGAACAGAATAGACAACACACAGACCCTTATCGCAGTCAGTCAGACTCTCTGGATCAGGGTCCCTTGTGAGTCTTGGGGGTCCCGCAAGAGCCCCCAAATGTTATGCCAGATTTCAAGATCCCCCAAAGATCCACCAGGGAGCACCAAATCTGATGCAAAAGCATAGAGTCTTTTATTCAAGCCCGGGACTTGGTCCTCCCCTGCCTCCATTACTGGATGCAAGAGAGAGCCCCGAGTCACAAGGGAACAAAGAATTTATAGGGTTTGGGATCGGGGGGTGGGGGCACACTCTGATCACTGATTTGGCCGATTCCAGTTGGTTGAGTGAGGGCCAGGGGCTAGTGACGCAAGGGCAGGGTGCAGCTAGGGTCTGGTTACACAAAGACGGGGGTGGCTAGCATACTCTTGGCCTTGGGCTAGTTGCCCCCGCTTTCCCATTGGCCGAGATAAGGGCAGGCTGAGTAACTGATACATTCTGCGGCTTTTTCTTGGAAGAGGGGTTAAGGACACAGCTATCAATCCTGTTCTGTCCTTTCAATATAACTACATGTCAATAATGGAAATGAAATTAAGTATATACAGCATTTTTATACTTGACTAGAGACCTGGTGCATGTTCCTTGGCCTGGCCTGCAAGACTGGGCCCAAACCGGCTTTCCAACATCCCCTGAGGGGTCCTGGATTGTGAGAGGGCGCAGGCCAGGCCAAGGGACCCTACTGGTGCACAGTCGGGGCCAGGGAGTGACAGGAGAGGTTGGCCAGCCACAGAGGGACCATGGGAGGGCTCCAGGGCATGTCTACCCATCTCGCTAAGGGCTGATCAGCATGACCCCAGCAGTAAGCAAACCTACTGGTCTGAGTGTCAGCCCCCTGGTGGTCAGTGCACTTCGTAGGGAGTAGGTGAGTGGCCTTAGCTTATCATTAACATATTACTCTCCGAATGGTTGAACAGCTGACTGATGACGGGCACTTAGCATATTAGGCTTTTCTTATATAGGATTTTATACCATACACATTTTTATACCATGATGTTACATACTATAGAAAAGTGCACAATGAGAGAGAGAATTCCCATAATAGATCCACTTCTGGGCTAAAAATTCCTTGGATAAAATCTAATAAACTATATTCTTTACGGAGGGAACTCAGAAGCAACTTTGAAATGGGAAGGTGGCTGTGGTCCTGAGTATGACGACTGACTTTCTCAAAATGTGTGCTTGTCCTATGTTTATTAGTTTTATCAACCAACTCAATGTACTTTAAACTTTTTTGAGTTACATGTTATCTTCCATCATTGTCATGAAATTAAGAAAAATTGTACATAGTAGACACAGGTTTACCCTTCTAGATATTAATGTGTGCTATGAATTTCCATAAAGTATTAGTTTACTAATAGCTGAAAAGACAGATAAATGATTGGAACAGAATGAAAAGTGCCCAAACCTCCAAATATATGTAACACTTTAGAACTTAATACTGGTGACATTTCATGTTTGTAGGAAAAGGTAAATGAAAAATGGTGGAGGATTCTATGTTAAGTGTTTGTATAAAACTAGCTAGATTTGGATTACTCCAAATAAATCTCAGATTAAAACTTTTAAATATGCAAAATGAGAAAAGTACCAGGAAAATACACAAATATCTGTTTATACTTTGTTTTTTTAATGTTGACAAAGACTTGAAGCACAAGATTTCTGGAGGTTGATTGAGCAATATAAAAAGTTCAAGTCCGGCTGGCATGACTTAGTGGTTGAGTGTCAACATAAGAACAAGGAGGTCATGGTTCGATTCCTGGTCTTTGTATATGTCTGTGTTGCGGGTTCTATTCTTTGTAGGAGTGTGCAGGGGGAAGCCAATCAATGATTCTCTCTCAACATTGAATAAAATATATTTTATTCATCAATAAAAATATATTTAAAAATTTTTCAAACACTGTCTACCAGGAAAAAATTTTAGCAAGATAAAGAAAATGTTCTTGCAAAATATATGTAGTATATGTGTATCAGAGAAAAGTTACGTCTTCCTTTTGCAGAGAAGTCTTTGACATCAACAACAAAAACACTAACTTAAAAATGAACAAAGTATTTTTTGCATAAGGATAAGTGACCAATGGACTAATGAAAAAATATTTAGTGTCCCTGGAATAAAGGGAATAAGTTAAAAGAATAAAATAATATTTTCCATCCATCCAATTTTTGAAGATTGTCCTTATACTGCTGTTTAAAGTTTACGTTGTTTTTGACATCTGCAATAGGCAATTTGGCCCTGAGCACCACATTTAAAAATATGCTAGTATACTAATAAAGGGGTAATATACTAATCAGACTGGATAGACCAGACATCTTCCAGACATCCTTCTGGATGTCCTTTCTGACAGAGCAGGGGCCCAGGCGAAGCCTTTCAGGCCCAGGGTGCCTGTGGCCAGCCCACGTGAAGCTGCCCGGGGTCCCAGGTGCCTGTAGCTGGCCAGAGGGAGGAAAGCTCGGGTTCCTGGTGCCTGTAGCTGGTCAGAGGGAGGAAAGCCTGGGTACTGGGTGCCTGCCGCCAGCTGGAGGAGAGAAGCATAGGTCCTGGGTGTGGGAGACGAGGCAGATGTGGTTTGGGGCAATCAGGCAGGCAGGCAGAGCAGGCAGGGTGGCAGGCAAGTGCTTAGGAGCCAGTGGTCTTGGAATGTGAGAGGGATGTTCACTACGGGATCAGGCCTAATCCAGCAGTCGAACATCCCCTGAGGGATCCTGGATTGCAAGAGGGTGCAATCCAGGCTGAGGGACACACCGCCCCCCCGGACAAATTTCTTACATTGGGCCTCTAGTAGAGATATATTCCCAGTACCCATCAATTCTATTTATACTAAAATCTAATTTATATAGTTTGTTTCACTCAGTACTTCTTAAAATAACAATGCCTGAAGAAGAAAAACTCATTTTGGTTATACATACACACAAACAGACTATGATCTTAATTAGTGAAAAATAGATGCAAAATGTGATAAAATTTATTTCTGACCATCCTATCTAATAATAGACAAACATGGTAATTAGCCGTACCTCCACTGCCCTTCCCATTGGCTAATCAGGGAGATATGCAAATTAACTGCCAACCAAGATGGCAGACGGCAGCCAGGCAGCTTGAAGCGAACAGGAGGCTTGCTTGCTTCAGTGACAGAGGAAGCCAACGTTTCCCGCCTGCCTTGCTGGCCTCTGAGTTTGCAGTTTAAGAAACATTGTTACAAATATAGAAGCTAAACAAAACCCCAGAAACCTGCTTTCAGCCAGCCGGGCTTCAGCCAGCAGGACTGCAACATTATTTCAATTATAGAACAAACGCAGATCCCTGCTTTTGGCCAGCCAGGATCTCAGAGCTGGAGTGAGCAGGACCGCAACAGTGTTACAATTATAGAACCCAAACAAACCAGATACCTGCTTTCAGCAGCCAAGGCCTCAGAGCTGGAGCCAAGCCTCAGAGCTGAGCCAAGCCTCAGAGCTAAAGCTGGCCCAGAATTAAAAAAAAGAAAAAAAGGACAAGTTGGGAGCTTCAATCACCTGCCAGCCTGAAAACGGACCTCAGCCCCTCACCCAGACTGGCCAGGCACCTCAGTAGGGACCCCCACCCTGAAAGGGGTGTGACCAGTTGCAAACAGCCATCATCCTCTCATCCAGGATGGCCAGGCACCCCAGTGGGGTCCCCCACCCTGATCCAGGACACCCTTCAGGGCAAACCAGCCGGCCCCCACCCGTGCACCAGGCCTCTATCCTATATAGTAAAAGGGTAATATGCCTCCCAGCACTGGGATCAGCATGACAGGGGGCAGCGCCCAAACCCCCTGATCGCCCTGCGGCTCTGTGTGTGACAGGGGGCGGGGCCACAACCTCCCTATCCGCCCTGCTCTGTTCGTGACAGGGGAAGTCGCCCCAGCCCCCTGATCAGCCCTGCTCTGTGCCTGATAGGGGGGAGCTCCCCAACCCCCTGATCGCCCTGCGGCTCTGTGTATGACAGGGTGCAGTGCCCCAACCCCCTGATCCGCCCTGCTCTGTGTGTGACAGGGGACGGTGCCCCAACTCCCCTATCGGCCCTACTCTGTGCGTGACAGGGGGGAGCTCCCCAACCTCCTGATGGGCCCTTCTCTGTGCGTGACAGGGGGGAGCTCCTCAACCCCCTGATCAGCCCTGCTCTGTGCGTGACAGGGTACAGAGCCCCAGCCCCCCTGATGGGCCCTGCTCTGTGCGTGACAGGGGGTGGCGCCGCAACCTCCCCGTCAACCCTGCCTTGAGTGTGACAGGGGGTGGTGCCCCAACCCCCCAATTGGCCCTACCCTGAGCGTGACTAGGGGTGGCATCGCAACCTCCCGATCCGCCCTGCTCTGTGCATGACAGGGGGTGGCGCCCCAACTCCCCAATCGACCCTGCTCTGAGCCCGACCAATTAGCTCCTCTAATTGCATCCTGTGATGTGACCTATAATTTTTATTTGCCATTCTTGGTGGCATTCATGTTGATCAATGAAGGCAGTGTCTGCTGGGTTTCTCCTCGTGATGTTTCCGTTCTCACTGTACAACCAATTAGTGTTTTATAGGGAAGTACTTCGGGACAATGTAAGTATCTCATTATTAAACTTTTGTTTTATTCATTGATCAATATGGATTCATGTTTTTTTCTTCAGTGGCTTATAGTTTGTTAAAATCATTTTTAAATTAAATTTTATCTTAGAAATACTCTGTCTTTTCAGACTTAGAAAAGTTGCAAGAAGAGTAGAAGGAATTCCTGCATACCATTCCCCAATTGTTAACATTTTATTATACTTGCGTTATCCTTTTCCCTTCTTCTCTCTTTTTAGATAAATAGAAATGTAGGTATGTTATCCATATAATGTGTTACCATTAGAAACTTGCCACAAGATGCCCTTTAATCCTAAATACTTTTGTGTGTATTTCCAAAGAAAGAGAAAACTTCTTCCATAACTGTAGTATAATGATCAAAGTTGGGGAATTAAAATTGGTTCAGCTTTAGTATCTAATCTTGGATCTTATTCAGATTGTTCCTCTTGTCTCAGTAATATTCTTTATAGTCAAAGAAAATCCATGATAGTAGGTTTTGTTCAATTGTCCTGTTTCTTTCGTCTCCTTCAATCTGGGACAATTCTTTAGGGTTCTTTGCTTTTCATGGCATTTATAGTTTGAAGAGTATAGGCCAGTTACTTGTAGACTTTCCACTTAGGTCCTCCTGTAGCTTCAGGTTATGCCATTTGGACAGGAATGTCACACAAGTGATGCTGAGTTCCTCCGGGGCTGCAAATCTGGAGGCACATGCTCGGCTCCATTACTGCCAGTGTTGACCTTGACCTGCAGGCCTGTGATGCTCCCTTAGTTGCTTGCCAGGTCTCCGCCAGGGACCCATCCTAGATCCAGAAGTAGGTAAGCAGATCCTGGCTGGCAGGTTATTCAGTTCTGTTCTTATTTGTGAGTAGTTCTTGCCTCCCCACCGGCTGCCAATCTCCCTCCAGCACCAAGGTCTGCTGACACCTGGCCCTGCTAACTGCCTGGTCTCTGCCCAGGGCTTTTCACTTGGTTTTCTTCCCTCAGCCTTGAAGCCCTGTTGAAGGGCTGCTTGTGTCCTAGAGCCCAGTCTGTGTTGAGCTCATGACAGCCCCAAGGGCAGCAAGCAAGCCTGCCAGTCCTCCTAGAGGAGTTCCTGAGGGCTGCCATTACCGCCCAGTGAAGAATAGTCATTACTGAGCTTTAGCAACTTGTAAACTTGTTACGCTTTCTTTAACAACTCCAGGCTCTTTCTGGGAGAGTTGTCTAACTCTTAGACTTGAATGTCTCAGAGAGGGAATTATTAATTTAATATTGAGTTCTGTGGATATGATGAGCTAAGTGCTTTCCATTGTAAGTTATTGACAACTCCCAACAGCCCTAAGTGGGAAGATAAGTAGCTGGTCCCATTCTGACAGAAGAAGAAAAGGTTCAGAAAGCTGCCCAAGTGACAGTGCATCAGTGACAGGACTGGGATTTGAACCAGGCAAATGGCTCCAGAGTCCACCCTCTGGTTTACCACTAGATGGCAGTGCCCTTGTGGGTAGTGTGACATTTTGCAAAAAGCACAGGTCACCTTTGTAATCTCAGCTCCACCAGGAACTTTCCGGTGAGTACAGGAGAGTCAGCGAATTCTGCTGGCCTTAGTGAGATAAAAGTGCTGTTTGGATTTCCTCTAAGGCTGGTGCTAGCTGAATGATTGTAGAAACCTCCTTTGGTCTTCCCTGGACCAGTTAAATCTTCCTCTCCTATCACATCTTCCCACTTTTTCCATGGAATACTAGCAGGGTGTATAGGGCAGAGAGAGAGAATTTCCTGGTGCAAAGAAAAACTTTAGTACTCTATCCAAGAAGAGGTGGACAGCTGGTTTGCAATTGGTGCCAATTCTTGAAATATGCTTCTAGCAGTCATGCCTGCCCTAGTCAGCAAAGAGGCTCTATTGTTCCAGCAAGCATTAGAAGGTAGGTTCATCAATATTATTCTCTCTCGAGCTAATGAAAGTAACAGGGCACTTGATATTATTTGACATATTTCCCAAGTCAGGACAGTCAACCCTTGGTTCCTGGTGTGTGATAATATTAAGCAAGTAGCATCCTCCACCTAAGGCCTTGTGCTCTGCTTTGAATTTTCTTTTCAGGACCATAGAAAACAAGAGGGACATAGAGGAAAATAAAATACTAAGCATTTGTTGTTTATAATCTTTGCAGTCCTAAGGAGCAGCTAACAGAAATCAGCACCAAACTTCTCGTTTCAGAAACAGCAAGACGGACGACTAAGCACTCCTGATAAGAGGCCCTTCCTGGAGACACCTTGTGTTGCACATATGTCTCCTTTTTCTCCCCCACTGACCTTCCCCCGGCCTCCCCTACCCCCTGGCACATGCCCTCACCCCCCACCAGTGTCTTGTGTCCACTGGTTATGCTTATATGCATGCAAACAAGTCCTTCGGTTGATCTCTTACCTCCCCCCAGCTCCCCCAACTTGTCTTCTTTCCTTCAAAAAAACAAGTACTAAGATCTGGTCATCTTGCTGGTGACCTATTTTCTTTCCTTGCTTTACCTGACCCGCTAGCACTATTGACTTTTTTTTTTAATGCATTTGACAGTGTTTAGCCCATTTTTTCCCCCCTTGAAATTGCTGCCTGTCTTCTGTGACGTGAGACCCTGCCGTTCTCCTCTGTCTCACAAGTGGACTCTGCCCATCCTATCAGGCGGGTTCTCACCCATTACCTCTTGCCCTCTCATTCCACGTGACTCCCTGCGCAGCTCCATGTGTCGCCAAGGCTCAGCTAATCTGTAACTACAATCTACACCAAGCATGTCAAACTCAGAGGCTAACACAGGCCAAGTAAAGAAGGTTTAAGAGTATGTGGACCACAAAAAAACAAAAGCTTCAATTTTCATAGAAACATTGGTTTTTTTCAATGGAGACATGCTAAATACAAAGGGCTGAAATAAATGAGTAATCATTAACATAAAATAATAGAACATTTTAATAAAAATTAATATTTTTTCTTGAACATGAACCCAGGCACTGAATAACTGCACAAATTAATAAATGTAATGCAAATAAACCTATTTTTCTTGTTCTCTGAAAGAGAAATATTTCCTGTTGTGCACAACAAACAAGTCATTATAAGACTAATGACGTGGCAATCGGCTGCTAAAATATTCACTGCTGGTATTAGTGGAGAGAAATGGTGTACCTGTACATAAGGCTTGTGAGGGAAATGAATGCAACACAATTATAATAATCTGTAATTAGTGAATGTTGAAGTTCATATTAATAACTAGAGGCCCAGTGCACGGTTTCGTGCACATTGAAAGGAAATTAAGTAGAAGGTGGCTGGCAGGGTAGGATGGGGTGAGATGGGCTGGACATGCCCTGGAGCCAAACCCCCATAGTCCTGCCCTGGCCAGCCGCACCTGGGACAGTGCCAGGGCTCAAAGGGTGTGTGCAGAATGAGCAGGGTCCCTCTGGTGGGTGGGGTTGCACAGCCTGCAATGCAGGGATCAGGACAAAACTAGCAATCTGACATCCCCCCAGGGGTCCTGGAGTGTGAGAGGGCATTCTGCAAAGTTGCAGTTACGTTGCGCATCTGCCCCCTTGTGGTCAGTATGTGTCATAGATCCCGGTAGTAGCATCTTCCCCCTGGTGGTCATTGTGCATCATAGCTACTGGTCGTTCGGTCAAATGGTTGGATGGTCACTTAGGCTTTTTTTTTTTTTTTTTTTTTTTATATTTTATTGAGTTTTTACAGAGAGGAAAGGAGAGAGATAGAGAGTTAGAAACATCGATGAGAGAGAAACATCGACCAGCTGCCTCCTGCACACTCCCCACTGGGGATGTGCCCACAACCAAGGTACATGCCCTTGACCGGAATCGAACCTGGGACCTTTCAGTCCGCAGGCCGACGCTCTATCCACTGAGCCAAACCGGTTTCGGCACTTAGGCTTTTATATATGTAGATTATGTATAACAGGTTATTATAAAAATTGTCACAAAATTTTTATTAAAATATTTCTTACATACTGTTATGTTGGCTGGGTCCCAAAAATATCTGGTGTTGGCTACATGCTGCCTGCAGGCCATGCATTTGACATGCTTGATCTACACTCAGTGCCTGAGCTCCAGGCCTACCTGTCTAATTGCTTACTAGGTTTTTCTATGTGGATGTCTGTAGGGCCTTTAAACTCAGTATGACCTAGAACTGAAATGATTACTTCTCTGACCTCACAAAACTTCTAGCTCTCTCTCCTGTGTACTCTCTAAAGCTTGATAATACTGTCAACCCTAGTTCTTTAAGCTAGAAAACCAGGAGTCTTTACCTTAAATCCTCAGTGGGCATTCCCTGTATTAACAAAACAAAGCCATGCTTATCTTTTTCCCTACAGACCTGATCTCCTTCAGTTTTTGCCACCATGGCCTTCAGAAATGTGAAACCAGTTCATAGTGTCCCCTACTTAATATTCTACCAGAGCCAACCATCTTGCCAGGATTAAGTTAGAAATCCTTAGTTTAGCACAAAACTCCCTTACTTGGTTTCTGCCCACTCTCCAGTTTTGTTGGTTTAATATGTAAATTATCTCTCATAAGAAACTTGCTTGCATGAATTGGCATTGCTTTTCATTTGAGCTATGTCCTAACCTTAATCTCTCTTTTTCAGATTGCAAAATCCTAGAGGGCAAGTATTGATTGCTTTATGGTTTGTTAAATTTTTGAAAGCCTAACAGAGAGCCTCGCCTCCTGAGTGCAGCCCTCTGTTCCACACCATTGCCTGCCTGCCTGCTAAGTGCTGAGAAGGCAAAAAATAAAAAAATAAAAAAAAATGGAAGACAGGAATCCTGTGAGTCTGGTCATCTCCGCCAGCCACCAGCTGTGTGACCTGGGTCAAAACACCTGACTTTCAGTTCCTCCTCTGTAAAATAAGCTACTTGAAGGGAATCTGGAAATGGTCATTAGGTGTCTTCAAACTGTTTTATGTCTGTGGTCAGAGTCCTGGGCTCATGTGACATCATAGCCATACACCAGGGGGAAGCACTGACTAAAATGTGCTGAGAAATCCATATACTCTAGGCCAGTGGTTCTCAACCTTCTGGCCCTTTAAATACAGTTCCTCATGTTGTGACCCAACCATAAAATTATTTTCGTTGCTACTTCATACCTGTAATGTTGCTACTGTTATGAATTGCATTGTAAATATCTGATATGCAGGATGGTCTTAGGCGACCCCTGTGAAAGGGTCGTTTGACCGTCAAAGGGGTCGCGACCCACAGGTTGAGAACCGCTGCTCTAGGCCCTATCTTGAAAGTTTATTTTGCTTTGTCTCAGCAAATATTGGAGAAGAAGGTCATGGTAGAGTGAATGCTGCTTCATCTATTCAGTGGGATATTTTCCCAGGGCATTCGAGTTGATTACTGTCTTCATTTGTCTAGACAGGAATCCTCCCTCAGCATTCCACACAGGGACCAAGCCATTCACCCTTCAAGGAGGACAAGAAACTTCTCTTTACAGTCCTTTGGCCAGCACCACTTTTCTTAGGTCCAACTGAAATCCTCTGGCTGAAATGAGCTCTTTTTAGCCATTTGTGGGAATGAATTGCAGGTTGGGGACTCTGCAAGACAGCCCATGGCCAGAGGGATTCTGACAATGAATCACAGATGCAGCAAGGATACACCAATGTTTTTACCAAGGAACATATACAGCCCTTCATATCCCTCAGAGGAGCTCGATGTTTTGGAGATGCCAGTTTACTTGTGGAGTACAAAGGTAGGTGATAACTGGATGACAACATTCAGCGCACAGGTGTTGAGCCCTACTACATGTCGGGCACTGTGCCAGGGGCTGAGGACACTACAATCTGCACAATGTAGCACCTGCCCTCATAAGGGACAGAGAGAGGGACAAGTAAATAGGCAATTACAACAAAGTATGGCAACTACTAAAGTTAGGGGTGAGCGTGGTAGCTAAAGGGACACATCAGAGGGGACCCTGTCTTGTTATGAGCTGTCTTGGGGAGCTTCCTGAAGGAGCTGATACCATAGCATTGTTCTGAAGGACAGGTGGATATTTGTAAGCCAGACAGAGGAACATTCCAGGGGTGTGATGGAGCATAGTTTATGTGGGGAACTATAGATAGTCCAATACAGTTAGAATGAATAGATAGCACAAGAAATAAGGCTCAAGGGTGGATGGTAAAGGGGCTGCATACTAAGGGACTGGACTTCTTGAGGGCACTGGGAAGCCAGTGCAGGACTAAAGGGAAGTCCTTGTTTGGGAAGGATAGTCTGCCTGCTGTGTGGGTATAGATGGGAAGAGGGTCAGGATTGGAGACCTGGACACTAATTGGGAAGCTTCTGCCCTTGGTGGAAAAGATGGCAGGGAAGGGCCTGTAATAAAGAATAGAGCCACCGTTGTCTAATAATTATTCACCTTACTAACTATGGATATGCTTTCTTACAGACCCCAAGAAGCTAGAGAATGGAACAAGGCTGAAAAAAGATTAGATGCCTCAATGGGCCCATTACTCAGAAAAAAATACATTATGAGCACAGACCAAGGATAGGACATGCTTTCATTCGGTTGCTGTGTCCAGATCCTGACCCCCTCTGGGAGTTTTTCTTTGGAACGTTGACCATCCTGTGGTCCCAGGAAACAGCTGAGCCATTTGTAACATCATAGGAGATTAGCCACCTTGTTATCAGACTTTGAGCTTCTGAATGCCTGACTGCAGACCCTCCCCTCCTCTTTCCATGTTACACTTGCAGCTCACAGCTATCTTCTCCCTCGTGTGATATGATCAGCCAACTGGCAAGGGGAGTCAGAGCAGAATTTCCAGGGTGACAAACTCTTTTCCCCACACTGCCGGCATTATTGGAATAATGTTCATATATGATTCAACCCTGTCTCTGCTTAATTTGGCTCAAATAACGACAGGTGGCCTCGGACCCATTGTGTCCGGTTTCAGATGTACACATTTTAGCACCATGTGCTGAAAAGAATATCCCTCTCCTTGACTTACCTTGGCACCTTTATAGGAAATTAATTGACAATACAGGTGTCCATCTCTTTCTTCAATCTATTCTCAGGTCTATATGTCTAACTTTTCATGGTGTCACACTCTCTTCATACTATACATTTATAGTAGGTCTTGAAATAAGGTAGTTTGAATTCTTCAAATGGGCTCTTTTTCAAAATTGTTTATACTTTTCCAACTGCTTTGCTTGTCCATATATATTTTAAAAGCAGTTTTTCAATTTATTCTTCTTTTTAAAAGGTGCTAGAATTTTTAGCAGAATTGCAGTAAATCTAGAGAAACATTTTTGGAAGAACTGACATCTTAGCAATATTGAGTCTTCTGATCTATGAGCACAATATATCTCATCATTTACTTAGATGTTATTAATTTATCTCATCAATGCTAAAACATGAATTTTTAGAGGTGAAAAAGACAGGTTTTAGGAAATTTTGGAAATTAAGGGGACCATGGAAGAAACACAGGGCTGCAGAGCAGCAGAAGGTATATTTCCATAGAATGGGGAAGCTGAAAAGCTGCAACAGGTACATCTCCATAGAATGAGGGAGCTGGGAACAGCAAAAGATCTATATTTACAAAATAAAGATAAGGAAGCCCTTCATCGAAGGAGAAGAATAAAGCCCAAAGAGAATAGGAAAACAATAAGGAAGGAGGTTGAACCTTTGAGCTCAGAAGTTACTATAGGAACCAGTCCCAGGTAATAGTGACCAATCAGAGGGGATATCAAGGCACCAAGATCTGCAGCCTTCATAAGCCACTGGGAAAAGGACCTCAGTGGGATTCTTTCCCCTCCCTACTTGGGAGCCCATTTCTGTGGGACTCATTCCTCCTCCCCACGTGGGAGCCTATACTTGTTCTTTAATAAATGTCCACCTTTGCTATTCCATCTTTTGTCCATGGATTCATTCTTTGACTCTGGCAGACAAAGAATCCGGGTTCCAGTCCAAAAATTCTGCTTCAATATTTTGTGTATCTTAGCATACAAATCTTGCGCATATGTTTAGATTTGTTCCTAAATATTTTGTTTCTTAATACAATAACAAAGGATATTGTTTTTAAAAATTCCAAGTTTTTTAAGGACATTGGCTTTTATTATCAGCAGTTGCGAATGGAACAGGATAAAAAGCAGGGACTCCTTATACAGAGAAGATAATTACAAAAAAAGTTATATGTAATAGACATTAACATATATGAGTCCATTGTAAGACAGGTGTCTTACAATTAAAAAGAAACACGTTCCATGTAGGCAGCATTTACACAGCACCAAGCATTTAGATCAAGAACAAAAAGTGCTCTCATTGGGTGTGACAGTCTGTCAAGTGCTGAGTCATCCCTGAAAGCTCCAGTGGCCTCTGAGATCACAGAGCACTGCATTTATTTTTCATGAAACAGAATTTATTCATTTTTTTACATGCAATAAACATTAATAATTCAAAAATAATGATTTTAAATATAATAATGTTACATGCAATAAACATTAATATTTCAAGAAAAAAGATTTTAAATATAATAATACTACCAAAACTCTACTAACATACCATAATATCACAAAAGTTGTAGGAAATATTAAAAATCTGCAAATAACAGGATTATTTCTATTCTAAAATATTTTTCCCCCTGGCTCTATTTTTGTTCATCAGTTTATGTTGCTTATTACATTCCACAAATGAGTGAGATCATGTGATATTTATCTTTCTTTGACTGGCTTCTTTGGCTTAGCATAATGCTCTCTAGTTCATCCATGCTGTTGCAAATGGTAAGAATTCCTTCTTTTTTACAGCAGTGTAGAATTCCATTGTGTAGATGTACCACAGTTTTCTAATCCACTCATCTGCTGATGGGCACTTAGGCTGTTTCCAGATCTTAGCTATTGTAAATTGTGCTGCTATGAGCATAGGGGTGCATATATCATTTCTGATTGGTGTTTCTGGTTTCTTGGGATACATTCTTAGAAGTGGGTCACTGGGTCAAATGGAAGTCCCATTTTTAATTTTTTGAGGAAATGCCATACTGTTCTCCTCAGTGGCTGCACCAGTCTGTATTCTCATAAGCAGTGCAAGAGGGTTCCTTTTACTCCACATACTTGCCAGCACTTGTCGTTTGTTGATTTGTTGATGACAGCCATTCTGACAGGTTTGAGATGGTACCTCATTATTGTCTTCATTTGCATCTCTTGGATGATTAGTGACTTTGAGCATGTTTTCATTTGTCTCAGCATGAGTCGGAGGATGGGGGGCATTGGGCATATTAAAGACATTCCCAACAAAGACTGAAATTATGATTATATAAAGTGTAGTTATAGCACTGTACTGTTGAGTTGTAACACACACACTTACTACAAATGACAGTAATAGCAGAAATAGAAGGAAATAAGTTACTAGAATAAAGTTAATACATTTTACCAGAATTAAATTTGTATTATTTTGAAGTATACTGTGATAAGTTGATGTGTATTATCTTCACTAAAATGTAACTTAAATAAAAAAGAAACATAGGGACCATTTTACCATTGGGAAAAACAGAAAACAAAAAGAGAAATAGCAGATATTAAAAACAACTATATGAATATAAAATATGAAAGAACCATACCCAGAACTCAAATAACAGTTGGTTGAGCATAGTCCTGTGCAACCGGTTAATGTTTCTTTCAAACATTCAACATTAGTTTGTTGTCCCACTTATTGATTTATGTATTCATTGGTTGATTCATTTTTTCTTATTTATTCCTCACCCGAGGACATACTTAGAGAGAGGAAGAGATAAAGAAAGAAACATGGATGTGTGAAAGAAGCATTAATTGGTTGCCCTCCTTATGTGCCCCAACCAAGAACTGAACCAGCAACCTTTGGTGCACAGGACTATGCTCAACCAACTGAGCCACTCCAGCCTGGCCATTGGTTGACTCTCATATGTGCCCTGACAAGGATCAATCCCATAAACTTGGCTTATCTGGGCAATGCTCTAATCAACTGAGCTACCCAACCAAAGCATATAAAAACGTTTAAAAGCTTTGTTCTCAAAGATAGCACTATTGTACTTTCCAAATGTTTTATTTTTAACATCAAAATCTATCACATAGGGAAAAAAAACGCTACTTTAAGAAATTAAAGCATACTTTGTACTTATCTGCTTTTTATTTATTTATTTCAGAGACAAAGGGAAAGGGAGAGAGAGATGGAAACATCAATGATCAGCTGCCTCCTGCATGCCCCACACTGGGGATGGAGCCCCGAACCTACACCTGGCCATGAAATTGAACTGTGACCTCCTAGTTCATAGGTCAATGCTCAGCTACTGAGCCGTGCTGGTTGGGCACTTATCTGCTTTATTAAAAGGCCTGTGAACATAAAAATTTATTTCTCTATTCAGAATATATGTGTGGGTTTTTTTTAAAAGGAAATTTTCTCATGTTGCCTCTTGATTTCACCAATTTATTTATCTAGAACAGCCAGAAAAGAGTTATCATTCCAATTTTTCACTTGGTAATATACTCATTTGTCAACTTGTGACAACTATAACAGTATTATTATAGCTGATCCTTGATTTTCATACATTTTTTTTTTACAAACCACCTTAAATTTGTCACTTAAATCCTTCAATTATCTTTGCAAAAGTGAGTTTGGGTTGCATTATTATTAGGTCATAAGATAACGGCACTACTAACGGTTCATTTTTGGCAGTGTCACACTTGTCTATACAATGGTTTTGCCAATATTTGAGTATTTAGTCATAATTTTCCCTTACAAAACTGGTTGGAAAATATAAAAATGAATTTACCAACACCAGGAAGCATGGATCACATAAACCTAATGCAGTGACTACATTGGAACTAAAATGCTATTACCTAGTAATCGTTTTCCCTTAATAACAATGGAAGCTTGCCATCTAGTGGAAAGAGTAACTACTGCCTTCCAAAACTATCATTTTAGGAGGAAAGAAAAAAAAACAACAGTATTTGCCATTCTGTGTTCTTAGTTTTCAGAAATGTACTAAAGCAACAGAAGAGTGTTTCTGGTGCTCTAGGAGTACTGAAGCATAGATAACTTACTCAGAATAACATAATAGTAAGGGAAAGAGAATTACCAATCTGGGAAGTCGGAGACTTCTTCTGAAACATCTTTTAGACGGGAAACCATAAAAAATACCAAAGGACTCCACAGGCAGCAAAATCTCAGACATATGCCACAGCAATTTCTTCACTGATACAGCTCCTAGAGTAATGAAAACTGAAGAGAAAATAAACAAATGGGACTAGAAACTAGAAACACCAATCAGAAAGGATATATGCACCCCTATGTTCATAGCAGCACAATTCACCATAGTTAAGATTTGAAAACAGCCTAAGTGCCCATCAGTGGATGAGTGGATTAAAAAACGGTGGTACATCTACACAATGGAATACTACACTGCAGTAAAAAAGAAGGCATTCTTACCATTTGCAACAGCATGGATGGAACTAGAGAGCATTATGCTAAGCGAAATAAGCCAATCAGAGAAAGACTAATATCACATGATCTCACTCATTTGTGGAATGTAATGATCAATATAAACTGATGAACAAAAACAGATCCAGAGACAGAGAAGCATCGATCAGACGTCAAACCTCAGAGGGAAGGTAGGGGAGGGCGGGGGTAAGAAGTAGAGATCAACCAAAGGACTTGTATGCAAGCATATAAGCCTAACCAATGGACACAGACACCAGGGGAATGGGGTGAGGACATGAGTGGGGGAATGGAGAGGCAATGGGGTGATAAGGACACATATGTAATACCTTAATCAATAAAGAAAAAAAAATTTTAAAAAACTTTTCCATTATATAAACTTCCCATAGCCTTAATTACTCTAAAGCATTTCTTCTACTACCTTGAATCAATCAAACCTAGCCACCCTGTGGAGCCTGCTTTCTCTAAGCCTCCAAGTGGCAATTATTTATTCACTCTCATCCCAAATACTTCAGGGTAAAAGGTGAGCACTTTGTTCCTATCAACACTTCCAGACCATTGCTGCACTCCCTGTCTATCAAGCACTATTCCTTTCAAGTTCATACTATTTGACCACAGCCTTACCCAACAGCCTTCACTGTGCCACCTAAGTCCTCATTCACTAAAGATTTCTGGCACTCAGTCTCTTCTTCATTCGAAGACTTACCTTCATGCACACCCAAACGAAACACATCTCCAAACTCCGAGGTAGCTCCACAACCATGTATCTCTCCCAACCCCTAATCTTCACTAAAACACCCCAAATTCAACAGGTATGAAATTGATCTCATGATCTACATCCTTCCCAGCCTTAGGCCATGCCCAGTGTTTATTCAGTAAATGACACAAGTAGAGTTGCACACAGCAGAAATCTAAAATATTATATTTTTAGATTCAATTAGCTGTTCTCTCAACCAAAACATCACAAAGACATTTGATTTCACTACATCAGTATCTCTTGAACCCACCCATGTTTCTCAATTTCTACATTTCACCACCCTAACCCGAGTATCCATTATACCATGACTAGATGACCACAGTACCTACCAACTGATCTCACTGAATCTACTCTTACACATTCTTTTACCCTAATCTGTATTGGACCCTGCAGTCAAAATGAGCTTTCTTTTGCTTATTCAGTAGTCTGAGCATATGCACACTGCTAGGCGCAAGCAAATAACAGCACATGTTGAATATATGTCAGAATGGGAAAACAATAAAGACTCAATAATCAGTATAACCCATTCTAATAACTTATGGTTTTGCAAATAAAGAGTAATTAAATATTTATAATCAATGATATAAACTATTCTTAATCTATGGCCGAAATAAAATAAAGATCCAGTCTATGACCTCAGGTTCTCTAACAACATATTTAAATCATGGCTGCCCCCTGGCCAGTGTGGTAAGTGGTTTGGCCTGTGCACCAAAAGGCCATGGATTCAATTCCTGGTCAAGGCTGGTCAAAGGCACATACCTGGGTTCCATATGATCAAAACAATAGCTACCAACCGAGAATTCTCTATGCAGTAAAATATGTGTGAGGAGTAGAAGAAACAAAAACATTTTAAACAGAGAATCATTACCTAGAAGTTCTCACTGATGAAAATTCTAAAGTTTGTACACTACCAGTAGAAGAAAAATTGTCCCATATAGAAGTTCTGAGATGTAAGAAGAAAGTAGAAGAAGGAAAGAGTTAACTACATAGGTAAATTTAAATACACACTGACTCATCATAAAGAGTTTTAAACATGTCTGGTGTTGTTAAAAAATACAAGACAAAATTAGCCCTGAGTGGCGTGGTTCAGTTGGTTGGAGCATTGTCCTGTATTCCAAAAGGTTGCAAGGTTGCAGATTCAATTCTAAAGTCAGGGCAGCAATGGGAGCTAACCAACCGATGTTCTCTCTCACATCAATGTTTCTATCATCTATCTATCTATCTATCTATCTATCTATCTATCTATCTATCTATCGTCTATTTCTCCCTCTTCTCCTTCCCCACTTTCTAAAATCAATACTTATATCCTCAGGTGAAGATTGAATATATATAAATAAATAAAATTTTAAAAGGGCAGAATTCAAATATGATGCAATAATACACATAAGTTTGGAGAAGAGTAGAGGGAGTTAAAGTATTTAAAATTCCTTGTATTATCATTATCATGAACAGAGAGGAAAAAGTAGCAATGTATATACTAGAAACAAACCAATACAACAATGAAAATATCATAACCAAGTTCAGTTAACTGAGAAATGCAGGGTTCCTTTAAAAAGAGAAACTAATATAATTCACATTAACAAATTTTTAAAATGTATTTTATTTTTTTTAACATATATTTCTTTATTGATTTCAGAGAGTAAGGGAAAAGGAGAGAAAGATAGAAACATCAATGACAAGAGGGAATCATTGATCTGCTGCCTCCTGCACACCCCCTACTGGGGATTGAGCCCACAACCCAGACATGTGCCCTTAACCGGAATCGAACCTGGGACCCTTCAGTCCACAGGCTGACGCTTTATCCACTGAGCCAAGCCAGCTAGAGCTAAAATGTATTTTAGAGAGATAAGAAGGAGGGAAAGAAAGAGAAAAAGAGAAAGAAATATCTATTTATTGTCCCACTTTTCTTTGCATTCACTGGTTGATTCTTGCTGTGCCCTGAGCAGGGATCAAAACCACAACTTTGGTGTATAAGAATGACACTCTAACCAATTGAGATACCTGGCCAGGGCCCACATTAACAAAATTTTAAAAAAATTAAATAGCTGCAAAATAAGCATTGAGTAAAATTCAACATTCATTCATGATAAGAGTCAAATAACTAGTATTAGAAGGGAACTTCTTTAGCATAATTGTAGCAAAAAGACCTCATAATATCTGCCTTTTGGTGTTCTCACCTTTTAAAATTTCTTTCCCTTGAATGTGGACAGGAACTGTTATTTGCTTCTAGCTATTAGAATAGGGCAGTGATGACGAACCTTTTGAGCTCAGCGTGTCAGCATTTTGAAAAACCCTAACTTAACTCTGGTGCCGTGTCACATATAGAAATTTTCTGATATTTGCAACCATAGTAAAACAAAGACTTATATTTTTGATATTTATTTTATATATTTAAATGCCATTTAACAAAGAAAAATCAACCAAAAAAATGAGTTCGCTTGTCACCTCTGACACGTGTGTCATAGGTTCACCATCACTGGAATAGGGCAACCATAAAGGAATTTTGCAAATATAATTAATTCATTTCAGTTTGAGTTCATTAAAAGGGGGATTATTCTGATGAGCCTGATTTAGTCAGGTGACAAGTCTTTTTTTTTTTAATTTATTATTGTCTAAAGTTTTACATATGTCTCCTTTTTCACTGCTTGACTCCTCCTCCCCAAGCCATTCCCAGCTCTGGCAAGCCCCCAATGCCCCAGTGTCTGTGTCCATTGGTTATGCTAATATGCATGCATACAATTCCTTTGGTTGCTCTTTAACCACCCCCTCTCCTGCCATTGCTCTCTGGATCTGTTCTTGTTCATCAAATTATGTTGATCATTACATGCCATAAATGAGTGAGATCATGTAATATTTATCTTTCTCCAACAGGCTTATTTTGCTTAGCATAATGCTCTCCAGTTACATCCATGCTGTTGCAAATGGTAAAAGTTTCTTCTTTTTTATAGCGGCATAGTATTCCATTGCATAGTTGTACCAATTTTTTAATCCACTCATCTGCTGATGGGCACTTAGGCTATTTCCAAATCTTAGCTATTGTAAATTGTGCTGCTAGGAACATAGGGGTGCATATGTCCTTTCTGATTGGTGTTTCTGGTTTCTTGGGATATATTCCTAGAAGTGGGATCACAGGGTCAAATGGGAGTTCCATTTTTAACTTTTTGAGGAAACTCCATACTGTCTTCCACAGTGGCTGCACCAGTCTGCATTCCCACCAGCAGTGCAAGAGGATTTCTTTTTCTCCGCATCCTCGCCAGCACTTGTTGTTTGTTGATTTGTTGATAATAGCCATTCTGACAGGTGTGAGGTGGTACCTCATTATTGTTTTGATTTGCATCTCTCAGATGATTAGAGACTTTGAGCATGTTTCCATATGTCTCTTGGCCTTCCTTATGTCCTCTTTCAAAAAGTGTCTATTTAGGTTTTTTGCCCATTTTTTGATTGGATCATTTATCTTCCTTTTGTTAAGTTGTATGTTTTCTCTGTAAATTTTGGATATTAATCCCATATCTGAAATATCATTGGCAAATATGTTCTCCCATGCAGTGGGCTTTCTTGTTGTTTTGTTGATGGTTTCTTTTGCTGTGAAGAAGCTTTTTATTTTGATGTAGTCCCATTTGTTTATTTTCTCCTTAGTCTCCCATGCCCTAGGAGCTGTGTCTGTAAAGATATTGCTATGACATATGTCTGCTATTTTGCTGCCTATCGAGGCTTGTAGGATTTTTATGGTTTCCCATCTTTCATTTAAGTCCTTTAGCCATTTTGAGTTTGTTTTTGTGTATGGTGTAAGTTGGTGATCTAGTTTCATTTTTTTTTGCATGTATCAGACCAAATTTCCCAACACCATTTATTGAAGAGGCTATCTTGACTCCATTGTATGCTCTTGGCTCCTTTGTCAAATATTAATTGAGCATAAAGGCTTGGGTCAATTTCTGTGTTCTCTGTTTAGTTTCCTTGGTCTATATGTCTATTCTTGTGCCAGTACCAGGCAGTTTTGAGAACTGTGGCTTGGTAATATGACTTAATAACTGGTGTTGTGATCCCTCCAACTTTGTTCTTCTTTCTCAGGATTGCTGGAGCTATTCGGGTCTTTTTTTATTACAGATGAATTTTTGGAGAGTTTGTTCTAGATCTTTGAAGTATGCCATTGGTATTTTAAAAAGAATTGCATTGAATCTGTAGATTGCTTTGGGTAGTATGGACATTTTAATGATGTTGATTCTACCAATCCATGAACATGGTATGTTCTTCCATTTGTTTATGTCTTTCTTTATCTCTTTTTTCAATGCCCTGTAGTTTCCTGAGTACATGTCTTTTACCTCCTTAGTTAAGTTTATTCCTAGGTATCTTAATTTTTTTGGTGCAATGGGAATTGGGATTGTTTTTTTTCATTTCTCTTTCTGTGAGTTCATTATTGGTATATAAAAAGGTCATAGATTTCTGGGTGTTAATTTTGTATCCTGCTACATTGCCAAATTCATTTATTAGGTCTAGTAGTTTTTTGATGGGGTCTTTGGGATTTTCTATGTATAGTATCATGTCATCTGTGAATAAAGAGAGTTTTACTTCTTCTTTTCCAGTTTTGATGCCTTTTATTTCTTCTTCTTATCTGATTGCTATGGCTAGCACTTCTAGTACTATATCGAACAGGAGTGGTGAAAGTGGGTATCCCTGTCTTGTTCTTGTTCTCAGGGGAAATGAGTTTAGTTTTTGCCCACTGAGTATGATGTTGGCTGTAGGTTTGTCATATAAGGCTTTTATTATGTTGAGATATGATCCCTCTATTCTCACTTTGCTGAGAGTTTTTAATCAAGATTCTG
Organism: Myotis myotis; assembly: GCF_014108235.1. Classification (NCBI taxonomy): domain Eukaryota; kingdom Metazoa; phylum Chordata; class Mammalia; order Chiroptera; family Vespertilionidae; genus Myotis; species Myotis myotis. Next base: position 78,221,850 of record NW_023416313.1, on the reverse strand, counting down.
AGCAAAGGGCAAAGCTGAGCCACCCCCAGAATGTTGACCTATGAAAACTTAAAATAATAAATGTGGGTGGTTTTTAAATGCAAAGTTGGTGGTGATTTTCATAATGTTGTACTTAGCTAGTTATTAATAACAGGAAAGGAGCAAAGAAAAGGCAAAACATTGTAGGCATGTTCCCTACAAAACATTGAGGAATGGGACTGAACAAAGAGAAGGTAGACACATGCTCAGTAAAGTTGGAGTGCATAGGGAAGATGATTGTAATCAGTCATACCTGGAAACAGAGGTCATTGGCCAGAACAGATGCAGCTATTGCAAGCCCCTAAAGATCTGAGATACTTAATTTCCTAAACCAGGGGTGGAGAATGTCCAGCCCATGGGCCATATAAGGCCCACAAAATCATTTGATTTGGCCCTGCCAAGACATTAGGGGCGAGTTCATTAATGTTTGGCCAAATATAGCAGGCTAGTTTTTAAGTTGATAATTTTGTAAGGCCTGCAAATTATGTTATATCCAAATGGCCCCTGGAAGAAAAAAGATTCCCCACCCCTGAAACAAAGGAGTTCACTGTCTTGTGTTCTTGGCTCTCTTGGGACTTGTGAGACTCTGGGCTTGTAGGGCTCTTTTGCTCCATGTAGACCCCCCACACACTGTACTAATGGACGGTAACTAACCTGATGCTGAACTGGACACAGCTCCAACATGAAAAGGAAACTCTGGACAATGGCTTTGCTTGTAGCTCCACTGAAACCACAGCTATACTTCTCCTATGACTGGACTAAGGGAAATGGGACTTGAGAAACCTGGGGCATAGTATCACAAAAATAAAGCTTTCTACTATATCTTACCCTTCCATGCGGACCTCTAGAAATGTTCTTCCAGAAGTACCCCAATAGCTCCACTTCCACTGATAATTTATTATAGACCAAGAGAAAACCAATACACTACTAAGGGATATTTACTTTAAAAAAAAAAAAAAAACACTATCTGCACAATTATAGAGAATATTCTTTTTCTCTTTTGGAATTTCAACAAGACGTGGATACCCCCTTTTTTGAGACCATTCTTGCAGTGGAAAAGAAAAAAATTCTAGGAATTGGAAAGGAAGAAACAAAACTATCATAACGTAGAGATTACAAGTCTATTCATGTAGAAAATCCAAAAGAATCTGCAGATAACATATTCAAGTAAGAAAAAAATGAAAGTTTAGCAAGATACTGAATCCAAGCTCAAAATGTAACATAATTTTATTCTTAAACACTAGCAAGAAAAAGAAAATAGATTTTTAAATTATATTTATTCTAGGATCAAAAGTATTAAATAATTGAGAATAAATCTAAAATATATATGCAAGATCTCTATAGGAAGTATTTTAAACATTGAGAGTTAATCAGACAGATTACTAAATAGTTTGGAAAACTCAGTTTTATAAATGTCTTTTCTCCACAATTTATTTATAGATATAATGCAATTCCAATCAAAATCCTTACAGTGTACTTGCAGTGCTTGACAAGGTGTTTATAACAGATTTTTGGAGCCCTTCCTGCTTTCTTCCCTTCCCAAACATTTTGGTTCTAAGACATGGGGTCAAAATCAGGGAGGTGACCCAGAGTGAAGTGTTAGAGCCTGAATGAAATAAGGAAGGTTTAAGTCTGGGAGTGCCACCCTGCACAGTGCTGGAGCTCAAGTCAGAGCATCCCTGCAAGGTGAATGGCATAGGATGAAAGATCAAAGACTGGACACGGTCAGGAGGCATCCATACAGGGGCAGAAGGACAGCCCCGCTTGGGTTTTCAGAGCTTGATGAGGGAAATTACCTGTAGAAGATGTGGCATAGGGGTCTTGGAAAGGATGGGATGAAGAGGGCAAACATTTGGAAGGGACAGCAGTGGAGAAAACCCAATGTGAGGTGTTACAATCCAAGTGGGGATGAAGAGGACATGTGCGTAGGGGCAAGGACAAAAGAGACTGGTTACAAACAAGAAGACTGAACAATTAATCAAAGATACTGATGATGGGAGCCAGTTTACTGTCAGAAAGGGAGTTAAAAATTGAAAAGGAACAAGTAGAATGAACCATGTGGGATTGGATTGGAATGGAAGTATTGGTAAGAACTGTTTTTCAATAGATTTTGGTACAGAACTGCAGAACAATGTATGCATGTATGTACGTATATATCTGTATAAACATGATTCCCTGCTGCCCACTGAGGGAGCCTATGAGCAATGGCAACCCCAATAGCAATATGTACACCCACCACAATTCATGCCCAGATCGTGGTTTCTACACATCAGTGACCCTGAAAGGAATCAAGGCTTTTATGAAAAACTAGAGGCCTGGTGCACAAAATTTGTTTGGGGGCGGGGGGGGGGGGGGTTTGTCCCTCAGCCCGGCCTCCACCCTCTCCAATCTGGGACTCCTCAGGGGATGTCCTAACTGCCCTCCCCTGCCAGCCTGCTCGCCCCTACCTGCCTCTGCCTCGGCCCCTGCCACTGTGGCTTTGTCCAGAAGGACATCCAGAAGACGTCTGGTCTAATTAGCATATTACCCTTTTATTAGTATAGACTAGAGGTCCCGCACATGAAATTGATGTGCAGTACAGTTCCTAGGCCTGGCCTGCAATCAGGGCCATCTTCCCTAGCTGCCCGCAGCCATCTCCGCCCCCCACTGCCAAAACACCCCTGGTTCCCCATTCACCATCAGGTGATTGGTGCCTGACGGCCAGAGGAAGGGATCGAGAGGTCGGCTATTTCCACCCACTTGCCAGCCCCGCCCCAACTGCAGGTGGCCATCAGGTGATCAGAGCTTGCTGTCTGGAAAAAGGAACCAAGAGGTGGTCAGTGCACCTCATAGTGACTTGTCCAGTGGTCATTCTGGTCAATCTGCTGTTAGGGTCAATTTGTATTACCCTTTTATTATATAGGATAGAGGCCTGGTGCATGGATGGGGGCTGGCTGGTCTGCCCTGAAGGCCCTGGATCGGGGTGGGGGGGTTCTTGCTGGGAGATGGGGCCGCTGGGGCAGGGGCCGCAGGGTTTGCAGGGTGACCATGCCCCCGATTTGGGTGGGGGTCCCGGTTGGGGGATGGGGCCAGCCTGGGCGAGGGGCTGGGGGGTTTGCAGGCTGGCCACACCCCCATTGGTGTGGGGGTCCCTGCTGGGGGGCAGGCCAGCCACTCCCTCAATCTGGGTGGGGGTCCCTGCTGGGAGGTGGGTTTGGCCTGGGCGAGGGACCTGGGGCAGTTTGCAGGCTGGACATGCCCCCCCATCAGAGTGGAGGTCCACCCTGGGGGTGGGGCCAGCCTGGGCTAGGGGCCATGGGTGTTTTGCAGGCTGGCCATGCTCCTGGCTTTGTCAGAAAGGATGTCCAGAAGATGTCTGGTCTAATTAGCATATTACATTTTTATTAGTATAGGGCTGGGGCATAAAACTACAGGATGAGTTTGGAACATCTTGTCCAGAGAATAAAGAAGTGCTCAAAGAATAATAGGGACAGGTCAAAACACATAAATTCACCTTGAAATGGTACCACTGGTCTAATCTGGGGAAATTAAGCACCAAAATAATAAGCTTTCCCTTTTCCCTCACTTGTTTGCTTGTTTGGCTTGGCTTTAAGTACCTTTATTTATCAACGTAGAAAGAATGACAGAATAAGAATATTATCATTTGGCAGACAACATAATAATAATTGATTCATGCAAGAATCATCAAATCTAGTAGGTGAAATTTTGAAGAGTAACAAAATATTTACACTCAAAGTACCTCCACACAAGTTATCTGTGAAATGCTGTGGGAACTATGCCAGGTCCCTGGGTAGTCAAGGCTGGTGGGAGCACAAAGGCCTTGTTATCAATACACCAGAATGACCAAAGGCCACTCTGGGCGTGTGCCTAAACAGAATGTCCAAGGACTCTGAGCCCGGGAATCCTAATCAGGCCAAGATACCATGAGCGGGTGCAAAGACACAAGACATACTGTGCACTTCTGTAGCAAATACGATTGATGTCACTGTTCGCATGGAACCTTCTTTGTCTACATAGTGTAAAAGTAGGTTACTGGCCAGCTAGTTAGCAGAGGAGGCTGAGGCAGGAGTGAGAAGAAGTCTGCTGGAGTATGGAGAGAAAGCAGTTAGGATGAAGTGTGTGAAGAAGTCTGCTAGAAAGAGCAGCTGGGCAGGAGAGACCAGAGAAGCTGCTGAGCCAGAGAGCTCAGGTACCACTACAATGTGAGGCAGTGAGTCTACAGTGATGGCGAACCTTTTGAGCTCGGCGTGTCAGCATTTTGAAAAACCCTAACTTAACTCTGGTGCCGTGTCACATATAGAAATTTTCTGATATTTGCAACCATAGTAAAACAAAGACTTATATTTTTGATATTTATTTTATATATTTAAATGCCATTTAACAAAGAAAAATCAACCAAAACAAATGAGTTTGCGTGTCACCTCTGACACGCGTGTCATAAGTTCGCCATCACTGGTCTAGGAGGCAGTGTGTGGCTGCTCAGATAATAGCTGTGGGTACAGAGACTGATGCTGCTTAATGGGAAAGATATATGCTCACCAGCCAGTGTTCGGCTGCCTGCCTGAATGGACTTTGCTGTGAGGACTGTTCTTATCTGATGGCTATATGGCCACTGGCTTCTGCAATAAAGACTTATTCTTATAGACCCACAACCTCTCATGGCTTCTCTGTCTAAGACCCGGTGTCCTAGGATGTCCAGCCCCAGGCAGAGGGGCTCAGACCCAACACCTGCTGCCTAGTGAGCAGAGGGTAAAGGAGGAACTTGGATTAAGTTCCCAACAGTTAGTACAGTGGGCAGGGTTCAAGTAGTCGGATAGGAGAATTTAGAAGAATGCATGGACTCACAGCCACTCAGAGCCAGTCAGACCACCAGAGCTGTGTGGTGCTCTTGCTGGTTTGGCTCTTACAAATACAAAAGGTATTTCACAGAAAAGTAATTTTACTATGGACAAACCTGGCAGACACTTCTTAACCACATGATCAAAGTTTCCCTGGTGATTGGGTTCCACTCCCCACCTGTCTAACCTGATGTCTTTTTGCTGAAACGGTAACAACCGTGCCAGCCAGTATTTTAAGAGTTGTATTATCTTAAGATTATGCTCCCCAAAGTCATTTCCACTCTCTCAGTAATTACCATAAAATGAACTTTTTTATCATTTTTTCTCACTTCACTTTGATATGTCTGAAAAGTGTTAGTACCTAAAGCTCAGTTGAAGAACAAAGCACAGTTCTAAACTTCAGTCTTCATTCATTCATTCACTTGATGAATACCCATCAGCACTCTGTGTCAGGCACATGAAGAAGGTAGAGATGTGCAGCACCAGCCTGCACTGAGAGCCTTGAGTACAGAGGTGACTATGCAGTATGTGTGTGTGTCTTCTGTGTGTCTGAAGTTAGGGTCCCTAGAAAGACCCAGAGCCTGAGAGCTACATGAGGAAGTTTGGGGGTGAATATTCTTGGAATATACAGCTGTAAAGGTATGAAGGAAGGCAAAATTGGGCAAGGGAGCAGATGGCCCACAAGCAGTTGCAACTGAGGCCTCTGGTAACCCAATGGAGAGCTCTAGATTGGGGATGGTCTTTCTGAGTTATTCCATATAGAAGCAAGGAGGGTTGGGCCTTTGCATGCTTGCATCAACAGTCACTGGCAGTGAATCCCCTCTGCAGGGTGGGCAGTTTTCTGTTTCCAAGGGCAGTGCCTAGTGAGGGGCATAGCTATGAACCATCCTGCCAACTGAGAATTTCTAGAATTATAGACAAATCATCAAACACAATGGCCACACCCTCCCCCTTACACTTCATGAACAACAAACCTTGCATCCCAGATGAATGTGCCAGACTTACCCCAGACCCTTAGAAAATGCCAAAGAGTAGGGCTTCCTACTAGTCTAACCCTCAAGGTAAATGAGAACTCAGAAGCAGCCTGATCTAATACTTCAGCATCACTGAGAGTTTAATCACCCAGAAAAGTACCTTTTGCCTCATTAACCATCCAATTATGACCATTACGGTTAGAAAAGCAAACAGAGCAGCTTGACAAGGCAAATATTACCTAGCCACCTGCAAGGTGAAGATGGAGACCATAGTGTTGCCAGGTGATAGTTACCTGAACAGCAAGTTGACAGCTCATTCTGCCCCAAGTGAGCCTTGTTAAGAGGCCCTCTGTGTCTTCAAGCAGCACTCAAGGCAAGAAGAGCCAGGTTTATTTTTTTATTTTTTAAATATATATTTTATTGATTTTTTACAGAGAGGAAGGTAGAGGGTTAGAGAGTTAGAAACATCGATGAGAGAGAAACATCGATCAGCTGCCTCCTGCACACCCCCCACTGGGGATGTGCCTGCAACCAAGGTACATGCCCCTGACCGGAATCGAACCTGGGACCCTTGAGTCAACAGGCTGACGCTCTATCCACTGAGCCAAACCGGTTAGGGCAGAAGAGCCAGGTTTAAATAGTTAAACCTCCCAATGGCAGCCACAAAATATTTCCTTTCTTTCTTCACCTGAGGAGCATCTGAGAATAGTATAGAGTCCAAGCATACTGGTATCAGCACCTGGCTTTTGCACACCTAAATGTATGAGAAGAATGTGCGGGGCCAGGCTGGGAGGGAGGAGGTGTTGAGAATAGGAGGGTAGAGAGAGATACTGTAGAGCTAAATCCCATGGAAGAGTGAGCTGACATTTGAAAGAAGAGGAGAGGTTAGAAGGGTTGTCAGAATCCATCTAGTCCACTCCCTCATTTTATAGAAGAAAAAAAATACTAAGACCCAGAGAAGAGAGCTGACTTGCCCAAGGTCACACAACTAGCTCCTCATAGCACGCACATTAGAACATAGATTTCCTGACTTCCATTCCAGAATTCTATCCACCTCCCCCAAAGAAAATGGAGGAAAAAGAGAAAAGTAGGTGACAAAGCAAGTAAAGACATGAAACTATAAATAAAAAGAGAGAGAGAGAAAGAAAAGGGTGGAATATTAAACTGGGAAAGAGATAGAAACAGGCAAAGAACAAAAGCAATCATCAAAATTGATACTGATGCTAAAATCCATGTGCACAAGATGAGCACTAAAGCTAAATTCTCAAATTTTAACTTTCATGTTTGAGCAAATGAATACATTACTTGTTACTCCTGTGTAAAAAAGGGTAAGTTGAACCAAAAATTAGAGACCAAATATTAGCCTCGGATCCTGGGCAAGGAAAGACGTTTGCTTTCATTTGCATCTCGGCCCACAGGTGGGGGGCCAGGAGGACACAGTCAGAGCCAGGTACTGAAAGCAAGGGAGGGAAGGAGGCCAACAAGAGGGTCCTCCTCTCCTCCCTCCTCTGTGGTGTTCAATGCCTCTGGTTTCTCCATCTGTCCCAGAGAGGGAAGATAGCTTCACCACCAGGTTATCTCATTTTCTAAACTTTAGTGATGATTCTATCTGGGGTTGGTACGTGAAGCAATTAAATTCTGGGTGGCAGGGTCACTTAGTGCTAAGTGAAAGTTTGACTCTGCCAGACAGGAGATTCATGGCATTACTCACATCAGCACCCTCACATGCCCACTGTCGTGTTCCTCATCGACCTCTCTCCCTTGAGCTGACTCATTCTTGATTTCATGCCTCTGCAGAGTTGCAAGAAAGCGTACACTAGGGGTCCAGAGGGCAAGGAAAGTCATTTACGTGTTGGTTACCTAGGAAATTGAAAACCTGCCATGGAACTCAGGCACAGAGTGAATTGATTTCCTGTAATGTCTGGATCCTAAAGTTACTGGTGAAATAATGTTAGAAATAGGTGGGGAACTTAGTAAGGCTGAACGAGAAGAAGTTAACTAGTAGAACAGGAAGAAGAGGTGGAGTGCAGGTCAGGCATTCTGTAGAGATGAGTGTTCAAGGCCCTTGCTCACTTGCCTACCTCGTGAACCTGTCTCTAAATGTGTAATTTTTCCAACCTTAAAACCTGAATCCTGGGGTCTCCCCTGTCATGCTGACTCTGACTCTTGCTGCCCTTGGGATGATCTGATCCTTTGCATCCTGACCTTCTTCTTCTTTCTTTCCTAGGATTACCCTCTCTGCTCCTGACCCAGTAACGCTACATCATTTACTCAGTATTAGACACAATGCTAACACTTTACATGAACTATTCCATTTAATAAACTCTGAATCTCTTGTGGCTTCAGCAGTACATAACCATCCCCCAAGGCCTGCTTCCTCTGCACAGTTGGGGCTGATGCAACATCTCATCCAAGGGGTATGCCCCAGAATCACTAGGGGAACTTCATCAAAATATTATATACCAGCCCTAGCCAGTTTGGGTCAGTGGATAGAGCGTTGACTTGCAGACTGAAGGGTCCAAGGGTCCAATGTTTCTCTATGTGTGTCTCTCCCCCTTCCTTCCACTCTCTTTAAAAATCAATGGAAAAAATATCCTTGGGTGAAGATTAAATATATATCAAAACCTGTCAAAACCTTCTGAAATAGAATATATTCCCCAGATGGTTGGAAGGATGACTCCTGATTAAGAGCTGTGGATCTGAGCTCTAAAGAGCATCCTGGCTTTGACAGATCTCATCACACCAGGAAGACACTAAACTCCTTTGCCTGCTATAGAGCCCCTCCTGTGGGCACCTATCTGGATACCTGGTATATCTAGTTTCTCCCATACATTTCATTCCAAACTGGGTGTTTTTTTTAAGTGAATTGGGATTAAGCATTGTTTCATATGATTCATTTCTCATCTCTCTTTCTTGTACTGTGCTCAGAAACTCTTTTGGCAGAGACCATTTGAGACCTTGGGAGAACTTTATAACATGCTACACTCATAACTCAAAAGGTCTACAAAATAAAAATGCTAATGAAAACCAGAAATAGGATTGTTCTGCTCCCAGAATTCATGGTAATAAAAGAGAGCCTGTGAATCAACTAATCTAAAGGGCAAGTGGTGGGGAAGATTGAAGCAACAGCAGCGGGGAACCCATCACCTGATAACACCATCCAACCCACCAGTCTCTTTAATTAAGCATTAAATTGGAAAGTAATTAAAAATAATGATAGCTGGGCTAGGCTGCAAGGGAAATGTATGGGAGATGAGGAGGTGGTGCTCTTGGACTCATCCACTAAGAGAACAGGAGAATTTTTCTAAATGAGGAGGCCATCCATTGAACAGGTGTTTAGGGGCAACAGAGAAAAGAATCAACTTCCAATGTTGCCGAAGGCAAACAAATGGAGGCAAATGCCAGGCCAGAGCAGCAGAATGGTCAAGAGTAATCAGGATTTCAAACCAGACAGGTTTTAATTCAAATCCCAATTTCTCCACTTCTTACCTGTGAGATCTCCGGGAAAGACACAGCTCCAAAAAGAATCATCATACCTATGTCACAGAGCAAACGTTGTGTTAGTAACCAGACAACTTAGCTTCGTAAGAAACTTTCATTTAAATAATGTGTAAAACACTTAACTCAGTGCCTAGCACTGCATTAGAGTTCACCAGATGGTCGATAATGACGACGATGACACAGGTGTTCCCTCTGGACTTCCGCTTCTGATCCTATGAAGCATGGGCTTCATTACTCAGAGTCTCATTTTCTCCACGCATGCAATAAAGGGAATAATCACCTCTCACCCCAATCCTGCTTAAGTCTTTATTTTCCCAAAGGGTTAAAACATGTAGGACAATTTCCAGCTTTAAAAGATATTACTGATCTTCTGCCTTAAAAGAGATCCTGCTCTTTGACACAACACGGATAAACCTGGAGGACATTATGTTGAGTGAAATAAGTCAGACATAGAAAGTCAAATACAGCATGATCCCATGTGGAATCTAAAATAGTTGAACCCACAGACTCAGAGAGTGGAAGGGTGGTTGCAGGAGTTGGTAGGGGCCAGCGGGGCGGGGGGAGGGGGGATATATTGGTCAAGGGGTACAAAGTTCCATTATACAAGATGAATACGGCCCTAGCAGTTTGACTCAGTGGATAGAGTGTCAGCCTGCAGACTGAGGGTCCCAAGTTCGATTCCAGTCAAGGGCACAGGCCCGGGTTGCAGACTTGATCCGCAGTCAGGGGTGTGCAGGAGGCAGCTGATCAATGATTCTCTCTCATCATTAATGTTTCTATCTGTCTTTCTCCCTGTCCCTTCCTCTCTGAAATCAATAAAAATATATTTTTTTTTAAAAAAAAGATGAGTACGGTCTGGTGATTTAATGTACAGCATGGTGACTACAGGTGAAAATTGTATTGTATACTTCAAATTTGCTTTTCTTACTGCTGCTGGTGGAGGTGGGGCTCTTTCATGAGATCACAATAAGAGCATTTTGATGAAGAATAGATTCAGAGACAAATGGCAGGGGGGTGTTTAGAGAGCAACCAAAAGACTTATATGCATGCATATTAGCATAATCAATGGACACAGACACTGGGGTGGTGGGGGCTGGCCCAGGATGGGAATGGCTGCGGGGGAGGGGGGGAGGGGGGTATAAGGAGGGACAATCGGGGACAAAGGACACATATGTAAAACTTTAGACAATAAATACATTTTTTAAAAATGTATTTTACACATAAAAAAAGAATTTTGGGAACCGCACAGGTAGGAGAATATGGTCCAGTGGTAATGTTTAATCGGGTGAAAATAGAAGACTGCCCCCAGGTTTCCAATGTCTCATCTCCATCTCCCACCATGGAAAAAGTCCCATTATTAAACCAGGCCCAGAAATAGGGCCAATGTCCAGAGATTTAGTGCCATGCCAAGGCTAGTCCAGTCTTTCTCCCATCTGGATAGCTTAGTCAGTATTCCTAGCTGTGCTTCAACTGGCACAGTGTTCAACTGGCACTTGGAATCTGCACAATCTGCTATGGGCCCCAGGTGGCTGCTAGGGCCACATGGCTGCAATGGAGGAGAATGGGCCAACACGTGAGCATGTGTTACCAGGCAGGAGAGAGAGAGAATGGTTTTGCCTTTTTTAGGCTCAGTTATATTATCTTGGGCTTGGGAAGGATAAGCTTTTTCAAAATAACCAATCCACTTCCCAAGTTTTCATGGGTATACACTGGGCCCACCCTCTGACCAATCCATTTCCTAGATCTTTCAGGGTTTTATGGGCCTTATCCAATTCAATCCTTTTCCCAGGTTAGACTGACAGGTTTCTATTGTCACCATCTTGTCTCCTATTGCATATGTGCTGAACCCTTTCCACCCCATAGTCTGGGTGAGTGGACTAAGAATATTGAAAAGCTGGTCCTTCCTCCATATATAGACGGGGGAGGGAGGGGTATTGTTCCCCTTAGCAAGGCAATGCTGCTATCCCCTGGAGTGTATGAAGCTATAGCTTCCTTGTAAAGTAGATGTATGCTCCCTCATTGATTATGCTTAATAATGTCTGATTTCCTTTGCTCTGTTCCTTTAATTTAGTTACCTACACTAACACCACATGCACACACACACACATAAACACACACACACAAAAAAAGAAAATCCTTTATAATAAAGAGGTAATATGCAAATTGATCATCATGCCCTTGCACAGGATGGCCACGCCCATGTGGTCACAAGATGGCCACCCCCATGTCATCACAAGATGGCTGCCACAAGATGGCCAGAAAGAGAGGGCAGTTGCGGGGGAACAGGCCAGCAGGGGAGTGGTTAGGGGGCGATCAGGCAGGCAGGCAGGCAAGTGGTTTGGAGCCAACAGTCCCAGATTGTGAGAGGGATGTCTTGTGGGATCAGGCCTAAACTGGCAGTCAGACATCCACCAAGGGGTCCCAGGATTGCTGCAGCTATTTTCTGGGTCTTTTTTTTATTCCAGATGAATTTTTGGAGAGTTTGTGTGAGTTTAATCTTCAAAATTTATAGGGAACTCATACAACTTAACAAAATGAAGATAAACAATCCAATCAAAAAATGGGCAAAGGACCTAAATAGACACCTTTCAAAAGGGGACATAAGGAATGCCAAGAGATATATGAAAACATGCTCAAAGTCATTAATCATCTGAGAGGTGTAAATGAAAATGACAATGAGGTACCATCTCACACCTGTCAGAATGGCTATCATCAACAAATCAACAAATGACAAGTGCTGGCGAGGATGTGGAGAAAAAGGAACCCTCGTGCACTGCTGGTGGGAATGCAGACTGGTGCAGCCACTGTGGAAAACAGTATGGAGTTTCCTCAAAAAATTAAAAATGGAACTCCCATTTCACCCAGTAATTCCAATTCTAGGAATATATCCCAAGAAAACAGAAACACCAATCAGAAAGGATATATGCACCCCTATGTTCATAGCAGCACAATTCACCATAGCTAAGATTTAGAAACAGCCTAAGTGCCCATCAACAAATGAGTAGATTAGAAAACAGTGGTACATCTACACAATGGAATATTATGCTGCTGTAAAAAGGAACTCCTACCATTTGCAACAGCATGGATGGACCTGGAGAGCATTATGCTAAGCGAAATAAGCCAGTCAGAGAAAGATAAATATTACATGATCTCACTCAATTGTGGAATATAATGAACAACATAAACTGATGAACAAAAATAGAGCCAGTGGGGGAAAAATATTTTGGAATCTAATAGAAGTAATCCTGTTATTTTCAGATTTTTAATATTTTCTACAACTTTTGTGATAGCATACTATGTTAGTACAGTTTTGATAATATTATTATACCTAAAATCCTTTTTTCTTGAAACATTAATGTTATTGCATGTAATATTATATTTAAGATATTTTTTCTTGAATAATTTGTGTTTATTGCATGTAATATTATTATATTTAAGATTATTTTTCTTGAAATGTTAATACTTATTGCATGTAACATTTTTATATTTAAAATCCTTTTCCTTGGAAAAAAAATTAATAAATTTTCACTTAAAAAATACAATTGGATTCATAGTCTTCAACCATATCTCTCCTCTTGCTGCTTATAACACTGATAATTTCCCAACATGGATAAAGGCCAAATTCCTTACGGAGGTCTATAAACTAAAATGAGTTGGCCAGTTAATAATTTTCTATTATTTTCTCTCTTGACCCTGTGCCCCAGACATACTCTAAATTTGTTCTTGATGTAGTCCTTTGAAGTGGTTATCCCCTCTTCCTGCTTTTCTCCTTGAAGTAAATCTCGTCTTCCCAGAAGGCTTTCTCTGACTACTCAGTCTAGAATTTTACTACTCCTCATTGAGTATTTCATAACCTGTTTTCTATTGTCTTTTTGGAACTGGTCATTGGTAATATTTTCTTTTGGTTTATATTGGTTATTGCTGGTTAGTCCCACCTCCACTAAGATCCATAAGCATAGTCTTAATGTACCTCTTTCAGCCAGAACATTTTGACTCATTAGTGGGCTCGGCATATACTTATTGAATGAATCTATGTCCAACATAAATCTCCATCGGAAGCACCTTTTACTATTTCTAAGAAAAGCAGAGTCACACTTTTAAAAATGCTTATTTTACCTCTTGAGTTTTGGGTTTGACTCTATATAAATTGTCAAAAATCTTAGTAAGCACTGTGACTTGTGACTTGTAATTCTTCAGTAATCACTACAAACCTCAGGCTCTGAGGACATAATTTCTGATGTTGAATATGTGCTGGCCCCTTGTTGGAACATAATGACCCTTTTTTAAAAAATAAATAAATGCGCTCTTTTCTTTTCTTTTTAAATATAATTTTATTGATTTCAGAGAGGAAGGGAGAGGGGGAGAGAGATAGCAATATCAATGATGAGAGAGGATCATTGATCGACTGCCTCCTGCACGCCCCCTACTGGGGATTGAGCCTGCAATTCAGGCAAGTGCCCTTGACCAGAATTGAGCCCAGGACCCTTCAGTCTGCAGGCCAATACTCTATCCACTGAGCCAAACCAACTAGGGCCATAACGACTCTTTTCATTGAGATGTGATCATGGATTAACTATTAGCCCTATTTATAAGATTTTTTACAAGTTATGTTGTTACTAACTAAATATATTTTGGTCAATGTAAAAAAAAAAAAAAGAGGAAGGGCCCTGACCAGTTTGGCTCAGTGGATAGAGTGTCAGCTTGCAGAGTGAAGGATCCCAGGTTTGATTCTGGTCAAGGGCATGTACCTTGGTTGTGGGCACACTCCCATGTGGGGTGTGCAGGAGGTAGCTGATCGATGTTTTTAACTCTCTATCCCTCTCTCTTCCTCTCTGTAAAAAAACAATAAAAGTATATTTTTTTTAAAAAAAAGAGGAAGGGATTACAAAGTACAAATTAATAGTTGTAAAATAATCATGGGGTATAGAGTACAGCAGAGCAAATATAGTCAAAGACATTGTAATAACTATGTATGGTATCAGATGGGTACTAGTTTAATAAGGGCAATCACTTCATAAGTTATATAAATGTCTAACTCATTTTACAACGGAAACTAATATAATTGCATATCAACTATAATTGAAAAATTTTTTAAATTTAAAGGAAACTATAGAATAACTCCATCATGAACATAGATACAAAAACCCTCAACAAAATACTAGCTAATCAAATGCAACAATATTAAAGAGGATAGTACATCATGATCAAATTACATTATATCCCAGAAACAGAGAAAAGACAAAATTTTACAAATACCATTGATTCTCATTATTTTTTGTTTTTATTTTCTTTAAAGTTGCTGTAAACACTGAATTAGCAAATACTGAACCATTCCCAGGGGGAACACAGGTTAGGTTCCTGCCTGCCTGTGGTCACAACATTCTCATCAACTGGTCAATATATAAGTCTGTTTTATGTGTTTATGCTTAAGGAGACCTCATTTAATATACATTGTTGATTCATTAATATTGAACTCATGGTCAAAGGTGATATATCATGCCTGAATGAAACTCTAACATGTATTTTCTCCATAAGACACATCTCATCTTTCTTGCACTTAAATCAGCGGTTCTCAACCTGTGGGTCGCGACCCCTTTGGGGATCAAAAGACCCTTTCACAGGAGTCGCCTAAGACCATCGGAAAACACATATATAATTACATATTGTTTTTGTGATTAATCACTATGCTTTAATTATGTTCAATTTGTAACAATGATATTGGGGGTCACCACAACATGCGGAACTGTATTAAAGGGTCGCGGCATTAGGAAGGTTGAGAACCACTGACTTAGATACTATCTAGGTAGACCTCACTTCAGCATTATGCTTGGGGACCATTTTAAACAGTGTAATCAATAAAAAGCTAAAAATGCAACGCTAAATAGAGTGTGATAAGGGTCCTGTTTACAGTATGAGCTGAAACACAAATGCTCAGCTGAGAATGTATGCATCAGGTGACTCGAATTCATTTTTGCCACTCTGCAGGTCTGCAAATGACCACAAACAAACTCCACAAGTATTGATTCTGGGATTAAAAATAAATTTTAGCAAGTTGGAAAATTTGCAGATACAGAATCAATGAATAATGAGGATAGGCTGCAATGTTAGAAAAATGTCCATGAGTTGAAAAAACAGCTGAGGGTATGATTTAAAGAGCTCACTGTATCCTAGTTTAGATTGATGAGAAAAGACACATATGTGAGTCTATCCTAATAAAGTTCTTAAATTATAATAATCAAGAGGGAAATTTGAAAACTTTCTGGAAAAGAACATTACCCATTGCGGAGAATCTAACTTGCCTTGGCCTTCTTACCTACTACCCAATAAGCTGGAACATTGCTGCTGAAATTGTAGTGCACCCACTGGCAACAGTTTTATTACTGGGAGCTTCTCAGAAACGCAAAATCTCAGGCCCACTCCAGTCCTACTGGATTAGAATCAGCATTTTAACAAGATCCCCAGTGATTAGGAACATTGAGGAAGAAGGAAGTGTGAGAGCATCCTCAGACTTTTGAGAAAGAGGCTGCCACCCTCTTAAGCAGTTGAGATGCCATTTACCTGTCAGGATAAAAGATATTTAATGACAGCCTTGTACTTAGAAAGTATACCATCTCTGGATCCCATCTAAAAAAAAATACGTGAGAAAAAAATAGTTAAACAATACATGAATCAAAGGGAAAGACTTCAAGATGAGGGAAGATGAGGCGAAGAGAAAACAGAGAGAGCTATGAACCTTGCAATATGTAACTAAATATTAATGGTAAGAATAGATTGTCTGATACTGTATAAATGAGAACCTTTGAACCAGGAGATATATATGATAAGGCAAATTCTAATAACATGAAATATGGAAAATCTCTGTACTTTCTGCCCAGTTTTGCTGTGAATTTTAAATTGCTCTAAAAAAATAAGTGTATTTCTAAAAAACAAAAGAGAAAAAAGTTTTTAGGAGGAAAAAAAGTAATTTTAAAAAAATCCATGTCTACCCATTCCATAATCCTACTCTTGTCAAATCAAATAAATGATCAGATAAAACAACTATGAACTTTATATCTCTTCACTACTTTTTATTTGGAGTTTGACTCTAAACAAACAAAAAACTGTGGCGTATTTTATAATGAGGTTAACTGACTTTCAAGTAAGTCACTTTGGAATCATAATTCTCTAAATTGAGATGAAGCATTGAAAAAAATGAGCTTAGATAAAAAGAAGCATTTGTTAACAGAGATGAGTGCAAAAGAGATAGAATGTGAGCTCTGCTTCTCTAGACACTTATGAGATGTTTGTAAAGTAGACACGCACAGCAGTAGGTGCTGGAGCTGGGCAGTCCGGGGCTACTGCATTCCCGGGAGGACAGCACTGGGACTCCGATACCTTTGTAGCTGCCTATGCAGTAAATGAAGGGAGGTCTCCCCGCTATGAACTAAGCAGCCTGGCTTATATATGTTTTATATATTAAAGTTCTATAGTTTGATAAAACAATTTCACTGCCTTCATAAATAAGGGGGAAAAAACAAGGGAAAGAGAAACTAAAAAACCACTTAAAATTCAATCATCTGTGTTTTGCTAACTTGAAATATTGACTTCTTTTTTAAGAACAAAGTGAAGGAACTGTTACTTTCCACAGTGGGCAGCCAATCTCTGGAACGTGTTTCCCTCAGAGATACTATGGGTTGAGAAACACAACAGCTCATGTATCTTGCTCATATATTTATTGGGTGAGTACTCTGCCAGGATTACAGTGTCAATAAGACATGCATGATTCCTACTGATCCACGTGTGGAGCTTATATTCCCAAACAAAGTTAAAAGAAAATCATGAATAGAAACCCACATTTAGCAAAGAGAATATCTTCTCAGTCTTAGAATCTGAGCTTCTACTAGTATAGACCAGAGGCCCTAATAGTTAGCTTACTCTTCTTATTGCCCAGAATGCCAACTTAGAAAATAATCATCATCAATGTTTGTGAATCTGATCTGGTTCATCTTGGGTTGACTCAACTCCCCTCTCTCTTCCAAAATATGCCTTGTCCACTATCTCCCAGTATGGCTACTAAATGGCCCCTGCTGGTGGTAGTTGACTTACTCTTTCCATGGCATTTGGATCTAAGTCTGGACTTCTGAAGCTTCAAGCCTCAGAGCAGAAAATCTTCAATGGTTTGGTTCCAGACACCATGATCACCCAGTAAGAGGGATAATTTTGAACTACACTCCTAAAGTTACCAGCAATGTACGCTGCCTTCTCTCAAGCCCCCTATGATGGAGGCACAGAACAGAAACACAGGCCCACGCAGGGACACATTAGATGCTCCTGAATTTCATGTGAGATGGGAAGCATCTGTCCCAGGATTCCACCCTCACTTTATTTTAATCTCTATATTAAAAAAAGCCTTGTCCCCTCTCCATGCTCATTGAACTAATACCACTTCCTTTCCCTATGGAAAGTGATGGAAATGACCAGTAAAACCCATGACTTAAATGAGTTTCTCTGTTCCTCAATGATCAGATTTGACTCTGATTTTATTTCCAAGTGCAGAGAACACAGGTCAATCTTCATAATGGACTTGATACAATTAAAGTCCTTGTCTCCTGTTCTCATTCTGACAGGGGACTGAACCAGAAACCAGTGAGGTAAAAAAAAACTTTAAGTATAAGTCTGGTTAGTCATCCCAGAATGGAGAATAAGATGTGCCTTCCTTCCTGCCTTCATTAGAAACCACATCCCTCCTGGCGATTGATGCCTGCCTTCCCCATAGACAAGAGGACACTGAGACTGATGTATTTTCAGAAGCCCTCACATAGCTCCCTGCATGCAGCGCCCACCCTTCCCCCGCCTGCCCTTCTCCCGCCTCAGATCCAGCACATCTCCTGACTCCTTTGGCTGAGGTTTTATCCACTTGTCTCGCTCCCGTTCCTGCTGTTTGATTCCTTTCCAGTTTGACTATTGAACCCTGGTTTCTCCTGCCTGTAAATTATTTCTATTCCAACTGTAGCTGGCCCATGATATTCTGAATTCCTGCCTACTCTGATGGCCATGGGACCCTCAGCAGTCTTTTCTTTGCATCTCAGGTGCTGACTCTATTTCCTTTTGCCCACTTCTGTTTACATTTGGCCCATCCCCACAGCTCAAATAGAATGTCACATGAGAATCCACTGAACAGGCATGAGAAACCTGTAGATGGGAGCTAAATTGCTGGCCAACAGTCAGTTGAGCCCCACACTTGTTATTGAGCCCAGTCCAGACCAGAAGAACCACGGGCCTAAGTCACTGACCCACAAAATTGAAAACTAACAATGTGGTTATGATTTTAAGCCAAATGAGCTTTGAGTTTACATTACATTATTTGTGCAATTGGTAACTGCTAATATTACCAATATTATAATATTCACCAACATTATATTCAATGTTTCAATTACATTTCCTTCTGTTCAGATGTTTCTTGCAATGTTTTCTGCTTTTATGGCCAAATTCTGTGCATTTCATTGCCTTCAGAGCAAGGAAGTCACCAAAGTATCATTCCTTTACCTACTATCTGCTATAATTTAAAAAAAAAGGAGATTAATATAATGTTTTGAAAGAATAGTTCAAAGGACTATTAGAAGAAATTACTTATAAGCCAAAACTATTTATTGATTATCAAGTATGTATTTATTGAGTTTCAAGTTGGCCCAGCACTTCTGATAGAAACAATCAGGTTACAGAAATATATAACCCTTAGTCTTTGCCCTCAAAGTCCTTAAAATCTGAAAAGCTTAAATTTGAGTACCTTCAAATCAAAAAATTGAGAATAAAATTACTTCACATGAAATTATTAGAAAACAATAACATGTTGATTTGTATCCTAAAGGCTAGACACACAATAGGAGTTTAAAGAGAAGTGATGTAGGTGTGTGTTACAAGAAGAAGAGAGGCTGTTCTTTGAGCAGCAACAGGAAAGGGGACACTGTTTGGGCTGTATGGCGGGTACATCAAGATAAAAACATAGAGGGAGGAATAAGTTTCAGGTCAGTGAACATGGTGTGAGCTGGGATCCATGGAGAGTATGTCCCACTAAAGTACAAAGTGCACATGAGTGAATAGTGAGAGGGCACAGGCTGGGCTGAGGGATTCTGCTCCAAGTGCACAAATTTTGTGTACCAGGCCTCCAGTATTAAATAGAAACAAACTAAATTATATGTAATTTATAAAAATTTATGCAAACTAAAGTCTACATAATTTATAAATTTTGTCATAAGTATTCATATTAAAAGGATACTTAAATAACTGAGAATAGCTGTATGTGGGTTTGAGACAAATTTTTAATCTTGTAAAATGTTATACAGTTTAAAGGTGATGTAATAATAGCTTTTTTAAAAATTTAAATACTGAGTTACAGAGAACAGATTACACAATAAAGATAGAAAATTTTAGCCAAACTGGTCTGGACAGTTCTATGATCATACTTTTGAGTGCTACATAATTATACTAGATTGTCATTTTACCCTCCCACCTGTGTACCTTTCCTTTTAATTACTTCTGTCACTTTTAATTGCTCCCCTAAACATTCCTAAATATGCTGATAACACAGAACACCCAGAACTATACCCCTGAGCTGTCATTCCTGGTGATGAGTTTGGAGGCACTGGTCTCAACCTCCTACTGCTTCTTCTATCTTCTTGATAGTTTGCAGGATTCAGTTTAGAGTCATTCCTTCCTGCATTACACCTTTCCATTAAATGGACTTGCATGAAACTATAATTTGGGGCCTACAATACAGATTCATAAATGCAATGGCTAACAAATTCACTCAACAATATATACATTAAATAGCAGCCACCATGTGCTGGATTCTAACCCTATAATTCTCTCTCAACAAGGTTTTGACCTGTGTAATTTATAGTCCATCTAACTAACCCATACTTTCCATTGCCCTGGGTTGAGGTTCTGGGGATGACATACAATCTCACCACCCTACGGTACTTAAACTCTGGTGGAGAAACAAGTCAAGAGAAGAGTGAGATAAGGGGTGTCCTGGAATTCCTGTCTGCCCCCCACACCCACACTCAACTCCTCCCCTGCTCTGTGGCCTCAGAGGTTGGCCTGTATCGACTCCAACAACAGGCTCTTTTGTCCTGACTTCCAATTGGATTTGGCCAAGGTAGGCCACAGAGTCTATAAAACTGGACAGGTCATTTAACTCTCTGAGCTCCATTTGTACCCACTGCCTTATGGGATATTGAGATGATCAGGTGAGATCATTCACTTTATTCACTCATTCAGCAATATGTTTTAAGTGCCTACTGTGTAATTACATAGATCTGGCTTCTTGGGTATATAGTGGGGACTTGATTTACGAGTGTCCCGACTAACGAGCTTTTTGAGATACCAGCTGTCTCTCTCGGACGATTTTTTGCATTGAGTTGATAGAGTAATTTGAGTTAATGAGCTCGTTAAGGAGCTCAGTCTCAGAACAAATTAAACTGTATCATCTGTGTCTCTATATACAGTCCTATATACAGCCCCACTGTATCATCTGTGTCTCTATATACAGTCCTATGTTCAAAAGGGCCCTACACTTGGTTTAATGCTGTATTATCATTATCTTGAAAATCTTAAGTACTTCTTAAATTTTTTAATAAGGAGCCCTATGTTTTCATTTGCAATTATATAGTTGGTTCTGCTACAGTGTACACTCTTCCAAGAGCTGGGATACAACAATGCACAAGCAGACAAAACCCCTGTTCACATGGAGCTTACATTTTTTATCTGTTAATTCGTTTAAGAATGAGAAACAACATTTGCATAGAAGAGAATTGCATAAGCAAACAACTAAGGTGGGAAGATGTCTGCATGTTAAAGAAAGGGCAAGAAAGACAGTCTTCTTTTTTGCCTCAGACTCTGACTAGGACCTCCTATATAACATTGATTAGAAGTGGTAATAATAATCATTCTTGTCTTGTTCCTGATTTTAAAGAGAATGTTGCTATTATTTCTCAATTTAGACTGATGACTTTTATAGATTTTATACCCTTTATTCAGTTAAAGAAATTCTAATTTAATAAGTTTTTAATCAAAATTTATGTTAAGTATTATTAAATGCTTTTTCTGTAGCTATTGAGATAATCATATCATTTTATCCTTTAATCTGTGCATATGATGAATTACATTTATAGATTTTTTTTAAAGATTCTGTATATATTTTGAAGATCAAATCTACACGATTTGAGCCATGAGACTAAAAGAAAGTCAAATATGATGCCAGAGGTTTTGGCCTAAGCATGTGAGTAAATAAAATTTCTATTTATCCAAACACGGAAGGCTATAGGGAGAGTGTTTGATTTGTGGGGTAGGGGGTCTGAAGGGGGTGAAAGGGAAGGTACTCTGAATCAAAAGGTAAGTTTTTCACATGTGAAATGTGAGATGCCTGAAAGACATCAAATGGAGATATAGACGAGGCAGCTGGACGTAAAGGATACACCGAAGAGAAAGGCACAGGCCAAAGATAGGAACATACAAGTTTGGGAATCATCAACGTTTGTGGAAATTGAGCTGAAGGAAATCTTTTAAAAACCTACATATACAGGAGTAAATAAATCTCAAAATTATTTGTATAATGCTTGCCCCTTTTCTTCCTCAGGAGAAAGTGCACATATAGGCAGAATATCTATCATGTGTTACTATCCAGCAGATCCTTTTGCTCCGGCTTCAGTGATATTCCCCATCACATATGTAAAATTTTTCTGTGAGTTGTAATTTTGATGGCTAGTTTGCCTTCAGGAGTCTATTGATCTGGTCATCACAAGAAAAATAAATTGTAACTATGGTAATGGATGTTAACTAGACTTACCAGTACTATGGTGATCATTTCACAATATATACAAATCTCACTCCCTCTTTTTCTTTCTTTCTTTCTTTCTTTCTCTCTTTCTTTCTTTCTTTCTCTCTCTCTCTCTCTCTCTCTCTCTCTCTCTCTATCAATTTTCTACATATAAATTTAAGTTAAAATATTTTATAGAAATGCTTCAGCTTCAGAAGTTCTGCCTTTGAAGTTTTCCAAAGGTACCAATCAGTCTAAAGAGAAGGAATGGACTCTTCAGGTAAAATGGAAGGTGCTGGTATTTAAAAAGGGGGGTGGCCTGTGACTATGGGCTTCTTGTTACTTATATTAAACTATGTGGAATCTGATTGAGCAAAAGACAATGTCCTCCCATTCTACAGGTTCCTGGATCTAAATTTGTAACATAAAACTGAAGGTTGTAAGTGGCCTTCAAAGCTTGCAGTTACCTCTAATCCATTCATTGTCCTGCCTCTAAGTAACACATCTAAGCCACTCTGGAGTAAATCACCTTAACCATTAAAAGCATTCTTCTTCATACCTTTCTCTGTGAATCCAAACTTACCAATCATTTCTATCATACAGGTAAGAAGCCCAAGGTCAAAAAAGTTGTCATTTAGCAGGATTACTTCAATATATTCATAGTTACCCTATAGTATTGTCTTCAACATTATTTTGTTTCCTTTCCCCAAACCCAACAAATTTATTGGATTCCTGATGAGATTACCTCCTACATCCTCCCTCTTCTTATCCCATCCCTGATTGATGTGTGACCTTTTTGGACTGAATTATTGAAATCCATTAATGGTTTTATTGCTTCTGATTGCCGGCATTTGGCATTTGTGCTGTGACATTTATCAAACTCTTGATAGTCTGTACAGGAATCATTTCCGGCATTGATTTAAGTTCCGCTAACTAATTTTCTTTCACTAGCATCAGCTCAGCTCCAACAGTCTTGGGTAACAAGCTACTAATGACAGAACTAGTGGGTATTTAGCAAAATTAAAAAGTTTTAAACTTTCAGAAAAGACAAGATTTGGGATAATAAACCCACAGGGAGTCCAGAGCACTGTCTGTACAATGCCTTCATACAGAAAGAGGTGGGAGCAGGAAGTTGCTTTAAACATGGGCGGTGGGAGGGTGGTCTTATATCCCCCTTCCCTTAACTTTAACTACCTGCTTTGTCCGCATCCAGGATGACTTCTGATAAATTCACAGCTCAAAACAAGAAAGGCATTTATGTCAAAGTGAAATCTTTGTGAAGTTGACTTACTCAGGGAAACATCAAACTGATCTGTTCACTTTACTGCTCAAGTGGCTTCAGAAAGTTTGAGAAAAGAGACTTGTCTTAGAAGTCAGAAGATCTATCTAGGTTCTTACTAACTATTGGGCAAACCATCTAATCTCTTACCTTCATTTAAATTATGCCTTCAGTAAAATACATAAGGATAATAAACCCTTTCTGCTCCCAAGAACAAAGTTTGATCAGATAAATTCTGTCCAGCATCTCCTCCATCTTTTTTTTTCTTTTTCCATTATTTTTTGGATTTTTATTGCTGAAAATATATTATGTCCTCTTTTTTCCCCCATTTACCCCTTCTAGCCTGCCCCCACCCCTCACCCCAGGCCTTCACCACACTATTGTCTATGTCTATGGGTTAGGCATATATGCATATAAGTTCTTTGGTTGATCTCTTCCCACCCACCCATCCACCCACCCCCAGCCTTCCTCTGAGATTCAACAGTCTGTTCCATGCTTCTATGTCTCTGGATCTATTTTGTTCATTAGTTTATTTTGTTCATTAGAGTCTACATATGAGTGAGAACTTGTGATACTTGTCTTTCTCTGACTGGCTTATTTCAGAGGTGGGAGCCCATAGATTCACTTGGTTGCTCCCCTAATTCCAGTGCTCGCATCCCTCCTCATTTTCAGAAGGTCTAATACTTCCTGCCACAATGGCTGGAGGAGTTTGGCTGCACCAGAGTGAAAAGCATGGTTTCCATACACAACCAGCCAAACTCCTCCAGTTTTGAAAGGGAAATGCCCTTTGTGAAAAAAATCAAACTCAAAACCCTCCCAGGTTTGAACAAACATGGTGGTTAGAAGTTCCAGATGATAAGAAAAGAGAATGGATTGAATGTGCAAATGTTTCTTGGTGCTTTCTTCCCATGGCTCTGCCCTCTGCCCTAGGCTTCTCTAACTTTATCATTGTCACCACCATAAAAGTTGGCATCCAAAGATATTGTGCTCCTTCTAATTCAGTCTCTTTCAATAAGCACTTAGTTACTGAAAACTTCAACATGATAAGTACTGGGCTTTGGGATAAAGGTCCTGGGGTAAATAGGGCATAGCCTCCGACTTAAGCAAACTCACAAGATATCAGAGGAGTTAGCTGGGCACAGAGATGTGACAAATGCTATCATAATAGTAATACACGGTGATATGGGATCCTTAAGACATGAAAGGCTTTCATAGAGGAAGTAGTTTTTCTACCATGTCTTGAAGGATAAGCTGGAAGGTGCTATGTACACCCAGAGAACCTGTAAATCTCTCTGGGGTAGCACTGACCACCCTTTGTGTGGTCATTAATTAACTGGTATCCTGTGCCAGACTGTGAACTCCTTAAGGGCACGAATGGTCATGTTCATCTTCATGTTTCCTGCACCCTGCACAGCTCCTGGAACATGGGAGGATCCCAACCAAAGGCTGATGAATGAGTGAATGAATAAAGAACAAATTAGCAAAAATGCTCATTTATTTTTGGGAAAGCATGCATATTAAGGTAAGAAGAGAATGATAGGAAAGCAACTAAAGCAAGACCCAGAGCCCAGGGAGTTTTCTATTGTTTAAGTTGGAAACCTTGCTTATGAGCATAAATTGAGCTCCAGGAGCTGGTGCAGAGGGAAAGAGTGAGGGAAGGGGATCTTTGGGGAGATGAAGGGATCAGAGCACAGAAGTGACCTTTTTGAACAGGAGCAGCAAGAGTGAAAGGAGTAAGAAATGGGTGACAAATTGGTTAGTACTTGAGACTATTGTGTCTAACAGCATGAAAACGGGTTGGAATTGAGGAAATTTACTCTTTTCTCCGTGAAGTAAAAGCACTAACATTGCTCAGGCAGTAATGGGGAAGAAGGGGTGCCTGGTACTTATTAAGTTTTCTGATTAGATGTGCCCTCTCAAATCTGGGTTCTCAGAGGCAGCCCTAATCCTCTGAAAATCTTGAAAAATCCACCTTGTTTGAGGAATCAAGTTGACAGAATGTTCTCCATCAAGTCCTTCACAGGCGGCATCTGAAAGGGTCTAAATGTTTGAAAAATGACAATGCTCCCAATCTCAATGGTTTGAGAAGATGGTCTTTGCATCAGCAGGTACAAAAATAGGCTTGGCTAGAAAAGAAGTTCTTGTGTTATTCTTATTTCCTCAGATAAAGTTATTTACAATTTCCTTGTAGGTTTGTTAGACATATATTTGATATCCAGTAAGTCAGAGCAGGTCTTTGACAATATATCTGGCATGCTTGAGAGAGAGAGAGAGAGAGAGAGAGAGAGAGAGAGAGAGAGAGAGAGAGAGAGATATTCTCTCATGGTTGTTCATGATCTCAAGTGCCAAGCCAGTTCCCTGGGTAACAAGAAAACTTTTCTTTTCTTAGCTTTCCAGTGACCCTTTGTCTGATCCACTTCCACCATAAAGACTGATCTTCTTTCTTTGCCTGAGCCATTCTGTATAGGAAGAAATATATGAGCTTCTTACATAGCTGATTACCAAGGGTCCCTGAGGATAAGGGGCTCAGCAGAGACAGAAAGGGTGGTTATGGAGTAGAGCCAGGGACCAGGAGTTCTGAAAGGGAACCAAATAATTACTAGTACTAGCCAGCTCAAGTATCTGATCTTCCTTCTCTTATCTATGCTGAGCCCTGTGGGTGTCCAGGCAGGGCATCTCATAAAGGCGTCTGGAAATGCTGAAGCCCTAAGAAGGAATTCAAAGTTTTAGGTCAATCTCATGGTAGGAAAACAATTCAGCACACATGAACCCAAGTGAAATATTTTTACTTTTAGGCTGCAAAGACCAACAGCAAGTAAGAATTTTATCTCCCTGAAAAGTTTGTGCACCTAATGAAAAAATATGATGAAACAGATGTTGGACCTTTAAAAGCCATGACAAGGAATCCACCCAAAGGAGTAAACCCTATCTAAGGATAGAGAGAGTGACTAAAGGTCAATTCTAGGGAAAATAGTACAGAAGGCAATGGCTACCCAACATGCTGTTTGTCAATCTTTCTTCCCAGACCCCATCTTGCATCAGTCTCATCCCAGATGCCAGGTACCTTTCCCCTAGCTCTACCCAAGGAAAGCAGTCTTACAAGTGGGTGATTAAATAGACAGAAATAGTCTCTCATAGGAGCTCTGAAATTACACGATACATATGTGAGGAAGTCCCTTTGGGGACAGGGCCCTTTCCTTGTCCTCAACTCCCAGAGTTTTTAATTCTATTGATGACCAACCAGAGATTTACATTTTTTTGTAACATTCCCTTTTAGGTTTCTTCAATAAACTTCCTTTCTGTGTAAGAAAACTAAGGATCCTAGCTTCTTCCTTTTCCTTCCTTCCTTTTTAATGTATTTTGTGCCCACTATGGCACAAATGTATCTTGCCAACTAGGTGGTAGGTACACTCTCCAGACCACTTCTCTCCACCCCTCCACAGGAGATCACCACTGATTCATGGTACATGCATTGAACCCTTAGATATTTATAGCACTGTGCTATGTACCAGGAGCATGTTCATCCTTACTGAAATGAATGATGGCATCTTAAATCATTCCATACAACAACCTTTTTCCTCCAAGTGGTAATCCATATATCCAAGTAGTTTCTAAACAGTTGTGGCCAATGGTATTAAACTCACATAATCATGGCTTCTTTCACTGGTGGACATTTACTCCCAGGAAGTTTGTTCTTTGCATTGAGCGACCAAGCTCCATGCTTTAATTGTCTTAACAGTTCTTACCCTATTAGAGCTTTTGACACCATCATTTTAGTCTATATATATATAGCTAATAATATCAAATAATTATTGAACACATCTATGTGTCTAGCACTTTACTCAACAACCTTATAAGGTATTTATAGATTAAAGAAATGGGTCTTGTGGAAGAGATGGAAATTGAGTAGACAATGTTATTTATATATATAAAAAGCTAATATGCTAAGTGTCCCTCCATCCATCCAACCAGTCACTATGATGCACACTGACAACCAGGGTGCAAATGCTCAACACAGGAGCTGCTGTGACACGCCCTGGACATTTACAGAGAAACAGCACTGCGGACCTGGTGCCAACAAAACAACACTCAGCTTCCCCCAAGTGGAACACAGGCCCCACCACCACCCTGGAGCAACAGACCACCAAATCCCAGCCAACGCTGCCATAGTGCAAAATGCGGCCCATAGCCCAGCCCAGCCCAGAAAAGGTTGCTGTGGGCACCGGATAATGAGATCACATAGCAATGCCTGGCTTCCTCTCCCTAGCGACGACTAACCTCCTTGCAGTTTCTTCAGCCCAGGAACACGATTTGCTTTATAGACAAGTGCAAATGTTTCACACTTTAACCAAATGTCTGTGAAGCATTTTCCCATGCCTCATCTCATTTGATCCTCACAGAAGTCCTGGAGTAGGTAAATAGAAGACTCAGTAGAGTCCTATTTTCTTTTCATTAACCAGAAAACAGAAATTTAGGAGGTTTAAAAACTTGACCCGACTGAAAAGTAGTAAGAAATTGTGGACCTTGAAAATGACTTCAGGTTTTCTCACTGTGTAGAATACAATCAAACACTGCTGCAGTTAAATATTTACCCTTGTTCTCCCTGTGTGATCTACAATAATAATCTGCTTTGTGCTGATATTTACTGCTGTGTTGTTGACAATTACCTGAAAGAGAAGTTGGGGTGCTTCACTGGGCTGGAAAAAGTTTAGCTAAATCAGAAAGCAGATCTAATTAAGCAAGATTATTATATATATATATATATATATATATATATATATATATATATATATATGGCTAAGTTGACTCATGCATGAATGATACATATAAAGCTCTCACTGGTGCCAATCACACATGTGTGTTTCCATCTGTCATTGTCGATCGTGAATTTGATTGACACTTCTATTATAGAGAAAGGGCGAATAACAATATAAAATATTTCTTTTAATTAATATCATCCTTTCAATGTGCAGGGATTTGTGCACCGGGCCACTAGTATTCAATAAATTGAGGTAGTGGTACTATTAATACCATTACAAAAGAGGAAACTAAGACTGAATGATCCATCTTTTCCCAAGTCAAACAGCCAGTCAGACCAGAGCTAGCATTTGAACTCAGGTCTGTCTGACTACCCAATCTATGCACTTCACCTGTCTGTACTAACTCCCTGCTTAGTTTGGGGTGACAATTTGACCAAAGGGTGATTCTTTTCCCCTAATGTCATGCATCACTTCTTTCCCCATCTAACCAAGGGAATTAAAACCTGTCTGATTAATCTCAAAAGAAGACCTTTAGCCCTGGCCAGTGTGGCTCAGTTGATTGGAGCATTGTCCCATGTACCAAAAAGATGGTGGGTTAGGTTCCTAGTCAGAGCACATACCCAAGTTTCAGGTTTTATCCCCAGTGTAGGTGCATACAAGAGGGAACTGATTGATGTTTCTCTCTTACATTGATATTTTGCTCTGTCTCTCTTCCTCTCTCCAAAATCAATAATTTTTTAAAAAGTAGAAAAAATATTTTTTTAAAAAAGAAGAAGTACCTCTATATGACCTGTCATGATCTCCCTGTGATCAAATCCTTGAGTGATGTAATCACCAGGAGGTACATCATCTGCCACCATCCACCTCCTGCAGCCTGTGAGTAAGGGGCTAAGCTGATAGGGGTGTGTCATGGGACTGATTACTAGGGTTGATGTTACCACCTGTGCTTTGCCTTAAGAATAGCAGGTAGCTATAGGAGCTCTTTGGGAACAATGATGCTTGGAAAGTATTGGCTTATATCATTTTTAGATGTTTAGTAGGATCATTATTATCAATCAAAGTATATGATGGGTTTACTTAGTAAAAATAGGCACAATTTCTTCCTTAAGAATCCTGAAACAAAATAACCCCCATGGTGCTCATCTTTAAGACATACTGCTGTCCATTACCAAAGCCACTGCCCTGTTTAAGACTCTCATTACCTTTCATGAGATTCTTGTGGTGTTTTGCTAAGGGATCTCACTGCTTTCACATTCCTGTTTCTAGTCCCAGTCATCTTCTTAAAGCACAGCTATGCCCACACCACAAAGCTCACTCCTCTGCTTGTTAATATCTCTTACATTGTACACTCCTCAGCCATCATTCAAAAAAAAAAAAAAAAAAAAAAAAACAGCCTCAAAAGAAAGATTCCAAAGTTCTTTGTTTCTAGCCTTATCTACATCACACCACTGCACATCTCAACACACCAGTCGAAACATACTAGGCTATTCCCTGAACACCCTGGGCTTGTGCTTATATCCTTCCCTCTGCTGAGACTATTTCCCACCTCCCACATTTATAATCTCTGCCTTTCAGAATTCTTCCCAGATGCAAAAACACCCTCCACTAGGAAGCCTTTGATATCTTCTTATTCAAATGTGGTGTTTCCTCCTTCGAGCCCCCATATCACTCTGTTTGGAATTCTTCTGTGATCCTTTTCTTATTAGTTTTGTGAACTTGGGAAAAGCATTTAACCATAAAGAATAATAACTACCTTACATGGTTGTTGAGAGGATTAAATGATATTTAAATAGCTGAGTAGTTAGCCTGGCATAGAGAAAATGTCCAATGCATGATAGCTTTTCTGGTGATTATTTTTTGTCCCTAATAACTCACCTACCTTGTTGACACACCTAGCCTTTGTAAATTTCTTTTTCCTCCTTGCGTAGTTTGTTGGTGATGAGAGAGGTATTGTCTTTTTCTAATCAAAACACCAGCATACACCCAACTGGTATAATAATTGCTCCATTTTTATAACATTTAAACACCTTAATATATTTCTTGTGGGCTAGGTGATGTGATTTCTATTTTCTCCATTTGTCTGTGGAGCATGAAGGACACTGGAGTGGCCCTATCATATTTGCTTTGGTTCCTAGACCCTAAAACAGAACCTGGTACAAATGTGTGATCCAGAAAATATTTTCTGAACATCGCTGGCCCAGATTCTCACTCACGTGTCTCAGTGAAGCTTCTAAGGGAGGGTCAGCCAGCACTGACAGTGTTCCTCCCACCTCAACCCCGCCATTTCCTTATTGCTCTCAGGACAGTTTGTTCAGGTTTATTTCTGCACAGGCCAGTTAGGGCAAAGATTCTTGGACGTCCTAATTGTGTCAGGGCTGTACCAAGATTTGTCACTGAGGTTCAACAAAACAGATTTAGAGACAGTTCTGTAAGTCTGGAGCTCACAGAATCCTGCTTTGCTAGTCATTGTATCAGAAGCTGATGCTTGGAGGAATATTAAATCATCCATCACAGGTATTTGCTTGAGGGAAATCCAATCATAATAAATGTATTTGTTAAAAGTGCTTTCTTTGAAGTGCATGATCAAGAAACAAGAAGAAAACAATGACTGTTTATGGAAAGATGGAAAATTTTATCTTCGTCTGGGATCTGGGTGGGAAAAAAATGAAAGTCTCGATGTGCCCATAGTAAGTGTATGCTTCAGTGTCTTAGAATCTTTCTGTGGCCCCCAACAAGGGACTCCTCATGATGTCCTCACAGCACCCTGGGCTTCCCTCCTTGTAGCTTTGCTTTCTGTCCTGCCACTGACTCTTTATGCATCTTCAGCCCACACCAACTCACCCAGCAGGTGAATCAAAATCAGTGGACCCTAATCCATTTTCTGATATACTGCTGTTAAGAGTATAAACTGGTACAATCGCTATAGAAGGGCAATGGGCAATAATTTTCAAATATTGTATCTTTAAAAATGATAGAACTACAAAGGTCCTTTGATCCAGCAGTTGTTAGACACCTGACTAACAATCTGAGAATTGAAAAACTAATAGGAATTATCCATTCTCAGCAGGAAATGAGTTCATCATTTATTCTGAGAAACGTTTCTTTGGGGGATGTTGTTCTGAGAGCAAGAATCATGACTGTCTCACTTCATTTTCAATCTCCAGCAGTCAAAACTGTCCTTCCCACTCATAGGCATTCAATAAATATTTAAGTGAGTAAGTGACCTTACCAAAAATTCAGTTTTTCGTCAGGATGTAACGTCTACTTTTAAAAACCCAGCATGCTCCTCTTCCAAATGGGACAATTAACCAGTCCTATAATTTTGAAATGACAAAGCAGGGCATCTCTGAAGCACTTCCTTTGTTGAAAACTGAAACATATTTATTACTGACATTTAAGGTTTTCTTCCACCTACTCCCCCTTGCAAATATTTCTGAAGAAAATCTATTTCTGAAGGAATTTATCCTCATTTACATCTAATTCTCAGATTACACTCAGTAGAGGAGTGTCAGAAAAGGTTAGGGCACTGGAGAAATGTGACAACCAAAGAATCAAGCATGTGCAAAGTATTAATTGACAATTAGTCAGAATGGAAAAAGAGACAAAGGAACCAGATGCTTGTTCTAACATGTGGCAGAGAACTATCCATTATGACTGATAGTTGCAAAGAACACAGAAAAATGGCTTCTGGGACTCTAGATCTGTGGACACACGCCCAGCCAGAAAAGAGCCTTAAGCTAACACCTGAACAGGTGAGCACAACAGGATGACACTCGTCAAATATGATTAGGACCGGAGCATTCCCAACTCATCTGGGAAAATACATCTTCCTTTTCCCTAGCACCATTCTAGAATAAAGTGCTTCTAAAGCATCTGTTGCAGTACGTGGTGCTGCCTATGGATCTAATAAGTTATCTATGGATCCAATAAGCCATCTGAGAGCCTGAGCCAACCCAGGCATTTAATGAAACCAAAGTGATTTGAAAACAGCCTTAATTTGCACAAGAGCCTTTCTCCCATAGAACACCTGGCTGGTATAGCTACAAAAAATGCTGGTGCTAAACTCCTACATCTATAGTCTATAACAGCAAATCACAGACTTCTTGGTCTCGGGGTCCCTTTACATTCTAAGGAGAATGACAAAGAGTTTTTATTTATGTGAGTTATATCTATCAAAGTTTATCATAATCAACAGTAAAACAGAAAAAAAATTAAATATGTGTTAAGTCATTTAAATATAAAACTAGCAAACCTTGTTAACTTAAATAAAACTACCTTATGAAAAATAACTATATAATTCAAAATAAGCACTAAATTTAGTGACAAGAGTGCCATTATTTTATAGTATTGAAAATCTTGTTAATATTTGAGATAGTTATTTTATAAATGTTGGCTTCAACTGCTTTGTCAGAAATATGGTTTGTAAATATTTTATTCTAGTCTGTGTTTTCTTTTCATTCTCTTATTAGTGATCTTTAAAGAATAGGCAGTCTCAGTTTTAATGAAGTACAATTTATTATTTTTTCAATGGTTCATGCTTTTGATACTGTATCTTAGAAAATTTTACCTAGCCCAAATACATAAGAAAGTCATTCCTATGTTTTCTTATGGAAGTTTTAAAGTCTTAGATTTTACATTTAGATCTATGGTTAATTTTGAGCTAAATCTTCTATGTGGAGTTATGTATAAATCGATAGTCTTTTTGTTTTTACATGATATCCAAATGTTCCAGCACCATTTGTTGAAAAGACTGTCCATTCTCCATTGAATTGTCTTTGCTCCTTTATAAATTGATCATACATTTATAAATCAATTTATGGACTTAATTCCCTTCTATTAATCTATATCTTTATCGCTTCTCTAAAATCATGTCCTCTTGATTACCATCGCTTTGTAGTAACCCTTGATATCAAGTAAAGTGAATCCTCCATTTTCTTCCTTTTCAAATTTGGTTTGTCAATTTTAGCTTCTTAACATTTCACATACATTAGAAATGGCTCGTCAATTTTTTAAAATCCTTGTGGGATTTTAATTGGAATTTTGTTTGATTCTATAGGTCAATATGGGGGAGAATTACTATCCTTAAGATAGTCTTTCAAATCCATGGACATGGTAGAGTTCTGTGTTTATGTAGGCATTCTTTGAGTTCTTTCATCAGTGTTCAACATGCATCTCACACATAATTTGTTAGTTTTATGTCTAAGTCAGGGTTTTTTTTTTAATATTTGGTGCCATTATAAATGGTACTTTTTATTTTGATTTCTAGTTGTTCATTGATAATATGTACAAATAAAATGAATTTTGTATGTTGACCTTGTATCTTGTAATCTTTACTAAACTAACATTGATTTTAGTTGTTTTTATGTAGATTCTCTGGGATTTTTAAAACAGAAACCATATCACTTGTGAATATTGTTTTATTTTCTTCCTTTACAATCTGTGTGATTTTTATTTCTTTTTCTTGCCTTATTGCACTGGTCAAGACTTCTAGTGTGATGTTAAATAGAAAGAGTAACAGCAGACACCCTTGCTTTGTTTCCAATTTTAGGGGGAAAGTATTTAGTTTTTTACCATAAAATATGTTAAGGTAGATAACATTTATTAGGTTGAAGAAATTCTCTTCTATTACTGGTTTGCTTGTTTGTTTGTTTTTATTATGAAGGGATGCTGAATTTTTCTAAAGGCTTCCTATACATCTACTAAGATGATTATATGATTTTTCTTATTTAGTCGGTTGATTTTCAAATGTTGAAACAGCTTTGCATTCCTGGGGTATATTTTACTTAGTCATAATGTATTACTCTTTTTTTTATATATTCTTAGATTTGATTTGTTAGTTTTTGTTTGAAAATTTTTGCATCTATGTTCATGATGGATATTACTCCATAGTTGTCTTTTCTTGTAAGACTCATTCGTGTATAATGAGTTAGGAGGTGTTTCCTCCTCTTCTATACAGTGCTGGGATGAGGGTGAGGCAACCAAGATGGAGGCAATCACTTACAGATGCTGACTCTACACTTGCATAGGTGTGCTCTTGCCTCACCCTACTCCCAGTCCTGCTCCTATTTTCTGGAATAGTTTGTGTAGAACTAGTATTATTGCTTTTTTTGTGTTTGATAGCATTCACCTGTGAATCCATCTAGACCTGAAGTTTTATTTGTTGGAAGTGTTTTAACTACAAATTCAGTTTCCCTAACAGATATAAAACTATTCCAGGTATCTCTTTCTTCTTGAGTGAATGATAGGTGTTTGCGTCATTCAAGAGATTTTTTATTTTCATCTAACTTGTTGAATTTATGGGCATACATTTGTTTGTAATATACATTACTACGCTGAAGGATTAGTTTTAAAAAATGTCCTTTTTTCATTCCTGGTATTGGTAATTTGTGTCTTCTCTATTTTTTCATGGTCAAGCTAGCTAGAGGCTTATCAATTGTGTTGATCTTTTAAAAGTACCAGTTTTTGTTTTTATTGATTCTCTCTCTAGTCTCAATTTTATTTACATATGTTCTTATTTTTACTACCTAATTTCTTTTGCTTGCTTTGGGTACTTTAAAGTGGAGAAATCTAGCAAAACTATCTTAACTAAGTCATCAAAATTAAAATGACTAGTGATGGAATAAACTGTTATACACTTCCTGATGTGATATAAGAAGGACATAACATCACGTATGTGGTAATCCTGTCAAAAATGTTTAACCTGAATCTAAACATGAGGAAACAAAAAATCCAGAATGTGAGTTGTTCTACAAGATACCTGGCCTACCTGGATTCTTCACACATACACACACACACACACACACACACACACACACACACACACCAGTCAACAACTGGTTAACTTAGGTACTAGTAAAAGTACACCAGTGTTCATTATACTCTTATTCCTACTTTTTTGGAGATTAGAAAACTTTCCAAATAAAAAGATGGGGTGAAAAAAGTGTGCATAGGGAGTCATTTGGGCAACTTGCTTACTTTACAGAGGGTAAAATGGAATTACCTTCATGATAGAGCCCTAAGAAGCAAGCCATCTCTTCAATAACAACATTTGGATGTTTGAAAATAAGCCTAGTGGAGAAGGATCAGCCAGTTGGGAATGAACAATGAATTATTGTTTGGGGAAAATCTCATTTTCACTTTTGAGCTACAGCAGAAAGACTCTAGAGAGCAGTGATGTTCTCATTAGCAGCTCAGGATCAGCCCAGATTTCTCTTCATTCTATATGTATGGTGTTAGCAATATTTTCTGCAAACACCAGGACCTGAGTGCCTGCCTGATACTCAAGATGATTGCTCTAACCTCCCTTTCTCACAGGGGAACTTGAGGAACCCAGTGAAGCTCAGCGAGCCATCCCACAATATAGAGAGTGTGAAATGCGAATGGTCAAGTTATTATCCCCATGACACAGAGTGGAAAAATGTCTCCACTGAGCAGAAACAGACTTTTTAAATGTTTGAAAATGCAGGGGAAGGTTGGAGAGGCAGAATATGAAATAATATGTGCTATGGCTACAAATACATGTAACCCAAGTTTTCCCAGGCTACAAATCCAGGTGCTCATGCCCTGGTCTTGTATGACATGGGATTTGACGTGCCACACCACTCCGAACCCCAAAGAGCTTTTTCTGGGGATGTTTTACATGAACTACTGAGCAGTATTTTTTATTCTTCCACTTCCAGCTCCCAATCAGGACAACACGAATATCCTGACCAAAGCCACAGACCCTAATGGGACTGAAGGGACATTATTCCCCTCAGCTTTCACTGTGGTGAAGTCAAGCTGGATTCCACAAAGAATCAAAAACCAATAATTTCTAATCTGGAAAGGGTCAATTCCCATTCAATCACTTGATTCTTCAAACTTGTCTACAAAAATATTCTTATAGTGATGTCATTTAATGTAGAAATAATAGCGTTTTACTCACCTGGGGCTCTGGTTAAAATGCAGATTCTGGCTCATTAGCTCTGGGAGGTGAAATTCTGCATCTCTAAGAAGCTCCCAGGGGTGCTGATGCTGCTGGTCATTGGACCACACTTTGAACAGCAGGTTCCTATAGTTCATAGTACGAAGTACATAGTACTTAGTACTATAGTACTAAGCACCTATGTTCCTCATATTTACTAGGTATTCAATATACATTTTTTTGCCGAAACCGGTTTGGCTCAGTGGATAGAGCGTTGGCCTGCAGACTGAAGGGTCCCAGGTTCGATTCCGGTCAAGGGCATGTACCTGGGTTGCGGGCACATCCCCAGTGGGAGATGTGCAGGAGGCAGCTGATCGATGTTCCTCTCTCATCGATGTTTCTAACTCTGTATCTCTCTCCCTTCCTATCTATAAAAAAAAAATAAAATATATTTAAATATATATATATATATATATACATGTTTTGGAGGGATGTTTTAATTTATTGACTGTTTCTACAATAGTAGAATGAAGAAAAGAAGCTTCAACAAGGTATCTGTCTTTTATCCTACTCAATGTTCCTTTTTTTTCTTAGAGTAGGAAGGCTGGGGCATTATTAGGTGGTAGTAGAACTGGCAAAGGGGTTTACTAGTGTCTTTTGGCCTGTGAAGCAAAACAAGAAGTAGCATCACAAGTTGAGGATCCTATCCATTCACCTCAGTGATCTGATATCACAAAGTGAACCTATTTTTCTACATGTAGCAGCTTCCAACCCTACCTTCATAACCATTACTGGCCAGAGCTGTAGATTTATGTGTTGTTTACTCTCCCCCACTTTCCCTGAACACGCATGCATGCACACACACCCATACTCCTTTTAATTTAAATTGCTCTTTCTCCTTCTAATAATGGAAATTAATCATATGATCTTACACTATCAAAAACTAACTATTAGTGGTATAACTGTCTTCTAACCTAGTTCTGGCATAGGAAAAAAACACACATTTTTCACCCTTCTTTTATTATTAGAGATAAAATGTAATCTGACTCCCTACACTTGTCTTTTCAAATAAATAACTAATAATCTCTCATTTTTATTTCATTTCAATAATATTATCTTCAACTAGAGGCCCAGTTCATAAATTCGTGCACCAGTGGGTCCCTCAGCCTGGCCTGCAGGATCGGGCTGAAACCAGCTCTCCGACATCCTCTGAGGGGTCCCAAATTGCGAGAGGGCACTGGCCAGGCCGAGGGGCCCCACTGGTGCACCATCAGGGCCAGAGGGACATGGGAGGTTGGCCAGCCAGGGAGGAACTGCGGGAGGGCTCCAGGGCATGTCCAGCCCAGCTCGCTCAATCCTGATCAGCTGGACCCCAGCAGCAAGCTAACCTACCTGCCAGACCATCTGCCCCCTGGTGGTCAGTGCATGTCATAGCGAGTGGTTGAGTGACCTAAGTATATCATTAGCATATTACTAGTATGCTTTGATTGGTTGAACGGATGACCAGACAACCAGACACTTAACATATTAGGCTTTTATTATATAGGATTATAGGCTCAATGTCTAAAGGCAAAGTTCTGCTTCCTCCTTGTGGTCAGAAATGCAGCGCATCCAGCTTTGTAAAAAGTAAGACCATCAAGAATATTCACATCAGGAGGCCTGAACTCTGACCATTATCTGTGTTAAGAAAAATGAAGAGATTAAACTAAATTATGTCGTCTCTTCTAAGCCAAACATTCTATAATTCTAGAATGGTTTACAAAAACAAAAGCATTTAAAATGCCTAAAGAATATATTTTCAGATACACATAATTTTATGAACTAAAACATATATATATACAAAGTGTTGCTACTTCTATCTTGTTCTAGATTTCACAGATTAAAATATATAGCCTAAAATTCTAGGAATTAAATGACTTGCATTCTGTCCTAAATCAGCCCTGAATTCCCAGTGTAATATTCAGTAAGAGTTACACAAACACATACATATACACAAACATACACACCAGCACCACCGCAACCACCAACTCCAGCACCAACCATTGTTCTGCTTCCATTGACTCAATCCTTTCCTTAACTATGGCATTTATAGACTTGTGGCTTGGAAGGGTTTTATGGTGAGTGTTTGAATTTATTTCATTTTATTTATTTTAATAATAAAAGTAATTGTTCACAACAAAATTTTGTTCAGAACCCCAGTATACCAAACAAATAAAAGTAGACAGCATGGAAGGCAACCTGAAAATCCACCTCCCCAGTCTCCCCCATTCTCATACCCCCAACTAAGAAACATTCCACTGAGGCCCAAAGTTTCCACATCCTGATTAATTGTCATTTCATCATTGTTCACTTCTAGTTATAGGATACTTATCACTTTTGGGGGGGGGGGGGTGAGGGGGAAGTTTAATGGTTTCAAGATTAAGAAAATTATGTCCCTCAGTAACTTTTATTCATTAAATCTATTTCTATCAACTGCAATAACATTTTCACAAAAATCTATTCCCTCCTCCACACAAAAGCCTTCTGATGTGAGTTAACATTTCTCTCCTCTGTTTCTTCAGATAAAATTTCACCAGTTTATTTAGCTCTTGTGGCATATTTTCAGGTTCTTCATCTTAGCCTCTTCAAATCAAACTCAAGTTTATCAGCATCACTTTAAGTATATAACACACACAAAAAACCAACCCAAACATATTCTCAATACATACAACCTTCAACAGAATTCTCAAGTAAAATGAGTTTTGCATTTTTCACTATTCTATTATCTAGAGCTTTTCTCTCCTCTCTTAATGTGGACACTGGAATGTAAGCATTTTTAATAGTAAAAACCTTACAAATAAAAGTATCCTGCACCTTTGCAAATATAAATATGTGTTTTAATCTTTGCAGTGCATTCCTGGGTCCATCTTTCAGATGGAACACTAAGCTCCTACTGTTTTTCTTTACTAACTACGGAAGTAGGCTTATAATCATTAGACTTGGGTTCCCAATCTGTAGTAAGCGAACAAACATGAGTCCTGCTCTACTGGTGCCTCCACACATTCTCTTTTCAGAGGATAAGACAAGAGTTTTCTCCATAGTATTTCCACTCTATTGTCCATACAATTGATATTCTTCATATGGGTTAAGGTATAATTTCTTTACAACAATAGGAAATTAATTACTTGGCAACCAAATGGGATTTCTAAGGAAATAAGGGCGAGAGTTTACTGAGCACGTGTCTTGCTCACACACAACTATTATTAAAGTATTTTTTCTCTCTCTCTCATATCAGCACACTTCAATAAATTCATTCATCTTTCCAAAATGTGTGCTTATTGGCAAAAACTAAAAGTGTTTCCCTTAAGATTAGGAATAAGACAGGGATGTCCGCTTTCACCACTCTTATTCAACACTGTACTGGAAGTCCTAACCACAACAATCAAACAAGAAGAAAAAATAAAAGGCATCCAATTTGGAAAGGAGTAAGTAAAACTATCATTAAACTGTAAAAGGGGGACTATGACATATATAAAAAAACCCTAAAGAGTCCACCAAAGAACTATTAGTCTAATAAATACATTCAGCAAAATAGCAGCATACAAAGTTAATATTCAGAAATCATTGGCATTTTTATACACCAATAATGAACTATCAGAAAGAGAATTTTTAAAAATCCAATTTATTACTGCAAAAACAAAAAATAACATACCTAGAAATAAATTTAACCAATGATGTAAAAGACCTGTACAAGGAAAATTGTAAGATA
This sequence comes from Myotis myotis, assembly GCF_014108235.1. NCBI lineage: Eukaryota > Metazoa > Chordata > Mammalia > Chiroptera > Vespertilionidae > Myotis > Myotis myotis. The sequence continues at coordinate 78,182,033 of NW_023416313.1, read as the reverse complement.
CTGAAGGAAGAAATTAAAGAAGATACAAATAAGTGGAAACATATACAATGATCATGTAGAGAAAATTAATATCATTAAAATGTCCTTAATACCCAAGGTAATCTACAGATTTAACACAATTTTTATTAAAATACCAATGGCATATCTGACAGATCTAGAATAAATATTCCAAAAAATTTATGTGGAACCACAAAAGACCCCAAATAGCCACAGCAATTTTGAGGGGGGAAAAAGAACAAAGTTGTAGGTATGACACTAACTGATATCAAACTATACTACAAGGCCATAGTAATCAAAGCAACATGGTATTGTCACAAGAACAGGGATATAGATTAATGGAATAGAATAGGGAGCACAGAAATAAGCCCCCACCTTTATGGTCAATTAATATTTGACAAAGGAGGCAAAAACATACAATGAGGTAAAGACAGTCTCTTCAGTAAATGTTGTTGGGAAAATTGGACAGAAACATGCCCCAAAAATGAAAGTAGACCACCAATTTACACCATATACAAGAATAAACTCAAAATGGATTAAAGACTTAAATGTAAGTCACACAACCATAAAAATCCTAGAAGAAAACATAGGCAGTGATGGGCATGCCTCCTGTCTCTAGCACCTGTGAGTATAATGAACTTTGTTCCTGAGCCCCTACTCTGTCTCCCTTTGTGACCATACCTGACTGACCATTTTACAAAAGAATACAAAACATTCACTTCCTACAATTTATCTGTAACTCCCAAGTTAAAACCTGAAACACTTTCTTCTTTTTAAATATGTTTTTATTGATTTTAGAAAGGAAAGGAGAGGGAGAGAGAGAGAAACATCAATGATGAGAGAGAATCACTGATCGGCTGCCTCCTGCACACTCCCCACTGGGGATCGACCCCACAACCCAGGCATGTGCCCCTGACTGGAATTGAACATGGGACCATTCAGTCACAGGCCAATGCTTTATTCACTGAGCCAAACCAGCCATGGCCTGAAATACTTTCACAGTCATTCAGGGACAGGCACCTTTGCAGAGTTGTGAAAATTTAAATCACTCAACAACATATTCCCATCTAAGTTTGAATAAGGCAATGCTCTGTCTTCTGGTTTTAGCACAAACTGTAAAATGGAGTCCTTTTTGCAGTTATTTATTGTCATGTTTTCTGCATTTTTGTGTTTTTTTTGGTAATTTCACTGTTTAAAGTGGCCCCTGAGCATAGTACTAAAGTACTGCCTACTGTTCCTAAGTTTGAGAAGACTGTTATGTGGCTTATAGATAAAATATGTGTGTTAGATAAGCTTTGTTCAAGTATGCATTATAGAACTGTCAGCTGTGAGTTCAATGTTAATTAATCAATAATAGCTATTATGTAAGGTGTCTTTAGACAGAACACACATAAAACAAGGTTCTGCATTGATCAGTCTCAGAGCAATATTTTTGCTGATATAGTTCCTTGGGCAAGGAAGCAAAGGAAACAATAAACAAATAAACTACATCAAACTAAAAAGCTTTTGCACAACAATAGAAATCATCAACAAAATGAAAAAGGAACTTACTGAATGGGAGAACATATTTGCCAATGAGGCATCTGAAAAGGGGTTATAATCCAAAATATATAAACAACTTCTACAACTCAACACCAAGAAGACAACCCAATAAAAAAAAATGGGTACAGGGCCCGAATAGACACTTTTGCAAAGAGGACACACAGATGACCAGTAGACATTTGAGAAAATGTTCAACATCCCTAATCTTCAGAAAGATGCAAATTAAAACCACAATGAGATACCACATCATGCCTGTTAGAATAGCTACATTAATAAATCAACAAACAACTATTGGTGAGGATGTGGAGAAAAGGAAATCCTTGTGCACTGTTGGTGGGAATGCAGGCTGGTACAGCCACTGTGGAGAACAGTATGGAGTTTCCTCAAAAAATTAAAAATGGCACACCTTTTGACTTAACAATCCCATTTCTGGGAATGTATCTGAAGAAGCCTGAAACACTAATTTGAAAGAATATATATACCCCTATGATTGTTGCAACATTATTCACAATAGCCAAGATCTGGATACAGCCTGAGTACCCATCTGTGATGAGGGGGGTTTGGCGGGGGGGGGGGGGGGGAAGCTGTGGTGCATTTACACAGTGGAATACTACTCAATCATAAAAAAGAAGAAAATTTTATGGATGGACCTGGAGATTATTACGCTAAGTGAAATAATCCAGTAAGAGTAAGACAAATACCATATGATCTCACCTAAATGTAGAATCTAATGAACAAAATAAACAGACAAATAAAATGGATACGTGGAATAGGCTGACAGCTGTCAGAAAGAAAGTGTTGGCCGGCTGGATGAAAGAAGGTGAAGAGGTTAAGCAAAATCATATATATAACACATAGACACAGACAACAGTATGTGATAGTCAGAGGGAAAGGGTATGCGGTGGTAGGTAAAGAGGAGAAAATGGGCACAGAATGAGACTTTGCTTTGGGTAATGGGCATACATACAATGCAGTGTGCAGATGATGCTTTGTTGAATTGTACACTTGAAACCTGTATGGTTTTGTTAACCAATGTCATCCCAATAAATTCAATTTTAAAAGAATTAATCAATCCAACAGATTAATACAGAAAAGAAAAAAAAAAAACAGGAATAAATAGGAAAAAAGAAAAAAAAAACTGGGCAAATAGAAAGCACAATGTAATTCAGCAGAAAATAATGCAAGTACATTAATAATCACTATTAGTATAAATTTGTTAAAGGCCTTGTTAAAATGGAGATTGTTAGAGTAGATTTTTAAAATGTAAATAAATACCACTCCAGAGAATTTTGACACAAAAAAAGACTGGTAAAAATGCACCTGGAAAAATGTTAACTAACAAAACCTGGGATAGCTGTTTTGATATCAGGCAAAGCAAACTTTAAGACCACAAAAAAATGTTGTTTTGCATAAAGCGTTTGCAGTAAAATGATTTTTAAAAAGGGGGGGGGGCATTTATATGTACTTAGCACTCCAAATACATAAAGCAAAAATGGACAGATTTAAAAGGAGAAATTTACAAACCCACAACACAGTGGGAGATTAGCACACACTTTTCAACAACTGAGGAGTCAAACTAAAAATCAGTAAAATAAGGGAAGAACTGAAAAATAAGCATGATAATAATATTCTGTGCCCATGTAAAACTTTATCAAGTTCTTACAAATACCATCTTGACATCACCCTGATTAGAAAATAGAGACGGTACACTGGTCTACCTCTCCTAAAACCAGAAACAGGAGTAAAGAATGTAACAATCCCAATAAAACAAGTTAGCAACAGAGGAGGAAGTGCAAACGCTCCTTCCTGACATCAAGGCAAAACCTCTTTCCTATAAATCAAGCATTCTACAGCTCCCTAACTCCTTTTTCCTATTTTTGCTCTTACTGCCTAGTTCAAACATTGAGAAAATAGACTATGTTATTATTTATAAGTCCTTCAAGCACTGTGGATAAATGAGTTTTATAAAAACACTAGAGGCCCAGTGCACAAAAATTTGTGCACTCGGGGGAATGGGGGGTCCCTCAGACCGGCCTGTGCCCTCTCGCAGTCTGGGACCCCTCGGGAGATAATGACCTGCTGGCTTAGGCCTGCTCCCGGGTGGCAGAGGGCAGGCCCAATCCCTAGGTGCAGCCCCTGGTCGGGCTCAGAGCAGGGCCGATTAGGGAGTTGGGGCACCTTCCCCTGTCATGCACAGAGCAGGGCAGATTGGGAGGTTGCGATGCCACCCTCAGTCACGCTCAGGGTAGGGCCGATTGGGGGGTTGGGGCACCGCCCCCTGTCACACTCAAGGCAGGGTCGATGGGGAGGTTGCAGCACCACCCCCTGTCACACACAGAGCAGGGCCCATCAGGGGGATTGGGGCTCCATACTCTGTCATGCACAGAGCAGGGTCAATCAGGGGATTGGGGAGCTTCCCCCTGTCATGCACAGAGTAGGGCCGATAGGGGAGTTGGGGCACCGCCCCCTGTCACACACAGAGCAGGGCAGATCAGGGGGTTGGGGTGCCGCCCTCTATCACCCACAGAGCAGGGCCGATCAGGTGGTTGGGGCGCTGCCACTCTCATACTCAGGGCAGGACCAATGGGGAGGTTATGGCTCTACCCCGTCACACACAGAGCAGGGCCCGTGGGGGGCGGGGGGGTTGGGGCCCCGCCCCCTGTCACACACAGAGCTGCAGGGCGATCGGGGTTTGGGCGCTGCCCCCTGTCACGCTGATCCCGGTGCCCGCGAGGCCTTGCGGCTCCGCTGATCCCGGTGCTGGGAGGCATATTAACCTTTTACTATATAGAATAGAGGCCTGGTGCATGGGTGGGGCTGGCTGGTTTGCCCTGAAGGGTGTCCTGGATCAGGGTGGGGGTCCCCACTGGGGTGCCTGGCCAGTCTGGCTGAGGGGCTGAGGGCTGTTTGCAGCTGGTCACACACCCTTCAGGGTGGGGGTCCCCACTGGGGTGCCTGGACAGTCTGGCTGAGGGGTGAGGGCTGTTTGCAGCTGGTCACACACCCTTCAGGGTGGGGGTCCCCACTGGGGTGCCTGGACAGTCTGGCTGAGGGGTGAGGGCTGTTTGCAGCTGGTCACACACCCTTCAGGGTGGGGGTCCCCAATGGGGTGCCTGGACAGTCTGGCTGAGGGGCTGAGGGCTGTTTTCAGGCTGGGACTGAAGCTCCCAACCGCTTCTTTTTTTCTTTTTTTTTATTCTGGGCCAGCTTTAGCTCTTGCAGTTGAGATATGCAAATTAACTGGCAGCCAAGATGGCGGCCGGCAGCCAGGCAGCTGATGCGAACAGGGAGGCTTGCTTGCTTCAGTGACGGAGGACTCCAACATTCCCCACCTGACTTGCCGGCCTCTCAGCTGCAACTCTAAGCAACCCCATGGGTCTGCCTATCTGGAGAAGGATACCAAGTGGACTCAGAGGACAGCCACCAGCTGAAAACAGGTTTCTGGCCTTTGTTTACCATCTGTATTTGATACAATGTTGCGGTCCGGCTGGCTGAAGCCCCGCTGAGTAAAGCAGGTTTCTGGGGTTTTTTTAGCTTCTTTATTCGCAACATAGTTGCTTAGAGTTGCAGCTGAGAGGCCGGCAAGTCAGGCGGGGAACGTTGGAGTTCTCCGTCACTGAAGCAAGCAAGCCTCCCTGTTCGCATCAGCTGCCTGGCTGCCGGCCGCCATCTTGGCTGCCAGTTAATTTGCATATCTTGGCCCTACTCTGTGAGTGACAGGGGGATTAGCCAATGGGAAGGGTAGCAGTTGTACGCCAATTACCATGTTTCTCTTTTATTAGTGTAGATAAGCCATTGCAATTCATCTACAAAGCCAATCAGTTTTTCTTCCCATCCTGGTTCTCCACTTCCTCTGTAGATTATTTACACCCCTACACAACCTTCTGATGCTGAATTCACAGAAGAGACCAGTAGCTCACATGGTCAGAGAAAGTGCAAGCTGAGAAGAATGCCATACACACGCTTCTGAGAGAGTGGGAAGGGAAATCACCATTTACTGGAAACGACACTCTGGTGGTTTTTGTTCACTAATCACCCTCTTTCCAAGACTCTGTCTAATCCTCCATTAGATGGAGCCAGTTCCAAGCTACAAAGCAAATAGACTGCTTCTTATGGTTTTAATCCCATGTACATTTAAGATGGCTGCCTTAACCACTGCCCAGGCCTGCAAGCATACCAGGGGGCACCCTGCCTACTCACATGGGGGAGTTCCTGGGAGCATCAGCCAATCCCAAGGCCACCCCAAGATGGTATAGTGGGAACCCATGGGTCTGCCTATCTGGAAAAGGATACCAAGTGGACTCAGAGGACAGCCACCAGCCACCGACACCAAGATGTTGTTTAGTCTAATGAACAAAATAGATCCAGAGACATAGGAGCATGGAACAGGCTGTTGAACCTCAAAGGGAAGGCGTGGGTGGGAAGTGATCAACCAAAGACCTTGTACGCATATATGCAAAACCCATGGACACAGACAATAGGGTGGTGAAGGCCTCTGGTGGGGGTGGGGGTAGAGTAGGCTAGAAGAGGCCAATAGGGGGAAAGGGGACATATGTAATACTTTCAACAATAAAAATTAAGAAAAGAAAAAAAGCTGTTGTTTAGTCCTGTGGAGCTTTGGCCTCAGGTGGAGAAGTTTTCTAGGAAGTTGAAAGGAAACAGTGCCCATAAACAAGAAAAGAAGCCAATGTTTATTGTCTCTCTTTCCAAATTTCTGCTTTAGGAATAAAATCCTAACTGGTGTTCGGAGTAGATCCCAGGATGAACCAATCTCCCAACACCCACTGCTCACCTATCTCTCACCTTCTTGCCCACCAGTCTCTCTGGTCCTTGGTTCTCTCCACCCAAACCTCCTTTCTGTCTGAACCCTATGTTCTCCTCTCCTGGCACACATCACCTATCTTGAATCTATCTCCAGGATGCTCCCTTCTGAGCTGTGGTGTTTGCCACACTGAAGGTAGGCTCTGTTTCTATGTCTTTCCAAACTATGAATGTCCTGTAGGAACAGGGACTACAAGTTACCCATTGAATTCCTGAGGGCCCTGGCAATACCTAGTACTCAGCAGCCCCCCCCCCCCATATTGAATGAATAGATGAATAAATAGGTAAAATCAAGTGCTTTGCCACCAAAAGCTCTGGGTATACTGTGCCTGCCCCTATGTGCCCTTAGATAGCTCAAATATATTGAGTTTGTGTGACAACACTGCAAGTCAGAATCCACAAGAATTTTAAGACAACAGGTAAAGCTCAAGCCGCCGTATTTGTTTTCAAAGCAGGTCCTAGCTCTAGATTTCCAAAAGTCAGGTTAGGATGATGGGGATGTAGAAAGCCTGAAATTAGTAAGAACTAAGATCAGTAATAAAACTTTTCAAAGAAACTGCCTCTCAGTTTAACAGTGTTTTTTCTTTTTATCAATGAAGCAAGCTGCTAGGGCAGGAGGGGAAGGGAGAGGTGGGGAGGGCTGGGAGGAAAGGCAGGTAGGAGGGGTCAAGGATACAGAGTGCGTGCTGTATCCATGACGTGGACAGCTGCTTCTGGTTGTATTTTAAATGAAATCGCATCCCAGTGTAGACACTACGTCTGGAATTAGGACCCACCCTGTGATCTGTCACTTCTCCATACACACACGAGGGAGTGGAGCAGTCTCCATAGAGAGGAAACAATACAAGAAAAGGAGCCGGCAACCCCAGCAGAGACAGAAGTTCAGGGGGATGTTCCCAGGGCAGACCTGGTCCTGAAGCTGCACCTGCCTCACTGAGCATCTCCACTCCGGAGTCCATTCTCGGGTAAGATTTTGGATAGAGGCTTTTCTATGAAGAATAAATTTATTTGCCCTAAATTAGGCAGGAGGTGCTGGGGACTTGGCAAGCGTGAGACATGAAAATTGAAAGACAGTGCTGCATGCCACGATGTTTTAAATATGAGACCATGGGGAAGTTTCTAAGCAGGGTGGGGAGGGAAGGGCAAAATAATCCTTTTGTTGATACAGACACACAGGCTTTGCAAAAGGTAATAGATTGAAGGCAGAATGGGTTCATACAAATCTATTTTTCTGAACAGAATTCAGTCATGAACATGAAAAATGGCCCTTGGTAATAGTTTACCAATGGGGAAAGGAGATAGAAACTACAGAATATCCCTACAGAATATCCCTGCAGGCAGTAGGATGCTTGCAATTATTGTTTATCATCTTTAACCTCTGTCACCTTTCATTCTCTCAATACACCTGTGAGGCAGGTAATGTCTTCTTTTTAGGGTGTGGACTAAGAGCTTCACCCAAGATAATTAAGAAAGTGAGGAAAATTTCAAACCCAGGCCAGGTCCTTTGCCTTCAAAACCTGGAGTCCTTTCCCTCTTGCTACACTAGGGACTTTGGAGGAAGGGGACAGATATCTCCAAGGACTAGGTGCTACCTGTGAAAGGGAAAAACCATAAAGATGGATGTTTGGTGTCTCCATTTGATGCCCAAAATTTTCTGAGAAATCCTGTTTGCAATTTTCTCCTCAAGCATAGCAATCTAGCAAACAGGCACAGATACACACACGCACACACATGCGCACACACACACACACACACACACACACACACACACACCACCTACAATAATAGATTAAATAGATTAAATAATACGGCAATAAAACAAATTCTGCCAATTCTGTAACATGTCATCTTTCCTCTGGCTGTTCCCCCCTCTTTGGAGGAAGAGCCTTTCACATAGAACCTTCACTGCTCACTTTGAGAGTGCACTGCTTAGAGGTGTCTGTGTGTGTGTGTGTGTGTGTGTGTGTGTGTGTGTGTGTGTGTCTGTCTGTGGTCACACAACACTAACACGAGTCTACAAGAAGAAAACAGCTTACTGCTACACTCACTACTATTCCTTTTAAAATGATTAAAGCTTCCCTAGGTTATGCAGACACTGTTTTCTAAAATGTTTTTAAATTTTTCATTTTTAAAAAATATATTTTTATTGATTTCAGAGGAAGGGAGAGGGAGAGAAAGATAGAAATATCAATGATAGAGAATCATTGATTGGCTACCTCCTGCACACCCCCGACTGGGGATCGAGCCCACAATCCAGATATGTGCCCAACCAGGAATTGAACTGTGACCTCCTGGTTCATAGGTTGACACTCAACCACCAAGCCACAATAGCTGGGCTAAATTCTTAATTTTTTTAAATTCAACTTCTTAACAGTGTTTGCAGACAAACTGGGTAAAATAGGGAATAACTCTGTCATCCTTTCCACCCCTTCCCCACTGGAAAATGGAGCTAGCAGGGGGCACAGCTATATAATGGAGCTCTTTCCCTTCCAGTACCCCAAAGTCTTTCCCTTCCAGTACCCTCTCCCTCAGAGATGCTCTGAATTTCAGGCAGGCCCAGGTTCCTAGGACTGGACTCTGTCACAGATTTCAAAATTAAGTGTGTATCTTTAAATCACCCAGAGAAGGTACTGCTGTAACAACCTTAAAGAATGGTTGAGTTTCAGATATACAAACAAGAAAAATATAGATGTAGAGTTTTACCCCTCTACTTTAAATCTAAGTAGATAAGTCTTGCTTGTTTTCATAGCAGGTAGCAGAGAAATATAAATGTTTGTGGTGTTTCACTAGAGATGGTGGCAAAAGCACCCAAAGAATAGAAGAGGAGAAACTTGCTTAGGAATTAGACGTCAGTAGGGAAGCAAATGATGATGATGACTTTTCTGTGTGGAGAGTTTGTTTTCCTTTACCCTGCAAACAAGAGAGAGAGAGAGAGAGAGAGAGAGAGAGAGAGAGAGAGAGAGAGAGAGAGAGAGAATATGACATCTGCAACTCAGTCCCCTGAGAATTATTTACATTTCTAATAAATGTCCAGGTGCTGCTGTGGGTGGAGAGAACCATTTTAGTAAGCAAGGCGTGGACAAAACCCCATGTCCTTCTGAGTCTTGAGCCCCTCTCACGCCCCTTCCCATTTCCCTCATTTCTACCACAGGGAGAGATGCTTGTGCCAGCCCACTTCCTGCTGCTGCTGCTGCTGCTGCTCCAAGGGGCCCCCAGGATGAGTCTGTCCCATAAGTTCTCCAAAGCCGAGTCCATCTTCTGCTGTATCAACATGGCCCTGTCTGAGGCCAAGAAGAACCAGCTGGAGGATATACCCCTGCTGAGCAAGAGAGGCTTCCCCTACCTACCCAGCCAGGACCCATCCTCAGATGAGGACAAAGAAAAGGATGAGGAGGGAGAAGACAAGAAGAAAAGGGCCTTCTCGGCTCCTAGGGGCAGTGGTGGAGCTGGGAGCTCTCGGTACAAGTACTTATCCCAAGCACAGCTCAAAGGGAAGCTGTACCAGAACAAGGCCAAGAGTGACCGGCACACCAAGTTCACTCTATCCCTTGATGTCCCCACTAATGTCATGAATGTCCTCTTAAACATTGCCAAGGCCAAGAACTTGAGAGCCAAGGCAGCTGCCAATGCCCATCTGATGGCACAGATTGGACGAAAGAAGTAGAATTGAGGACAGCAAGGCAGCCCATTAAGGACAAGGATGGAGGTCAGGTGGAGGGTAAGAAGTTGCCCACCCAACTGGTTTTTATTTTGTGGGCAGTCCAGTTTTACAGGCCGCCTCACTGCTCAACCCCTCTGATCCTTTCCTAGCTCCAGCCCAGCTTTCTCTATACAATACACAGGCATGCAGAATTGTCCCAACTTCACAAATATGAAGCTATTAAGGCCTCTCCCTATGTTCTGTGTCACTTTTTCTCTTTCCCCACACTTCTCCCCGAAGATCCCAGGCCTGAGAAGAGGGCACCTAGGGCTCCTCTCTTCACACAGCAACCCCAGCCAAGGCTGGAAGATTAAGAGACACACTGATTACCATCCTGCCACTAGATCCCTACCCTACCCTCTCGCTTCCATTAAATCAAGTGACTTCTTGAACCTTTGGCTTGTGTCAGTTCCTCTGAACTCAAAAAGGGAAGGCAAATGAGGGAGGATATAGATAAGTCAATTCCCCATCTCTCCCAGATGGGAATGGTTCTTGGGTGTCATAGGTAGAGTAAAGAAGAGCTTGGGAAAGATCAAACTGACAGGATTCTGTCAGCTATCATTCAACCTAGAGCCATCTCGATGGCTTGATCCCACCCAAAGGGTATATCCAGCAGGGATCTGCTGCCAGGATGATACCTGGGCTCTACAGGAGAAGGAGCTTTCAGTATCCCCGATGGGACACCCCACATCCTCATGGCCTGCTAGTGCATAGGGCTGGGAAGCCTTTCATATGTGCTCACGGAACCCACGGTAACTGCCCAGCATGGTGCTAAGCACCTGGGAGATGCTGATGTTTGAGGCAAGGCCGCTGCTCTCCACGAGTCAACATCTAAGCAAATAGACAAAACCAAAATGGAATTAAAAGCAAATACCACCAGGGAATATGTAAGTGATGAATTGCAAAGTGATAGCAATTAGTGTGAAGAATATATGAGGAATTCAGAGATGAGGGGTTTAATATGAGTAAAAGTCCACTAACAACAGACATCAGGAAGAACTCTGATAGCCTCCTCCAGCAAAGCCTAAGAGGCAGTTTCCCAGAGAGGAACTGTGGTTCCACTCACTTCTGCATGGTGATAAGTCAAAAATATGTAAATTGAATTTCTACATAGTGAAGTAAACAACCCATACACACACACACCAGCAGTTGACACTACCACCAGCAGCAACAGCAAAATAAAAACACAAATGAATGACAAATTTAGAAAAATGTTTGCCACTCATATAAGAGACAAATGGCTTATTGATCAAATTTATAAAGAGCTACTAAAAATTGAGAAGAAAAGAAAAAACCCAAAAGAGAAATAAGCAATGATCTAAATAGGTCACTTGAGAAAATTTGTCAGACAATTAGTCTTTAAGAGAAAAGAAAATATATCAAATTTATAAAGGAAATATGAAATATACTAGAGGCCTGGTGCATGAAAATTCATGCCCTCTCTCAAACTCCAGGAGCCCTCAGGGGTGGGAGGGGACCCGGCAATCAGGGGAAGGTGACTCCCCATCACACCTCTGCTGCTGCCACTGCCAGCAGCGCAAGCCTCAGCCGGCCCTGGTTACCTGAGCCTTGGGTGGCCCTGGGTGGCTGGGGGGCTGAGGGGACTGGGGGTCTCCAGACGCAGGCACATGGAGTGCCCGGGCCTGCTTGGGGGCAGGCCTGGCCTTGCTGTGTGCCTGCCACCCCAGCAGGGCCAAGGGGACTGGGTGCTGCCATCTTTGAGGTTGGGGCAGTCAATTAGCATATTCTCTCCTTATTGGCTGTGGGCGCTGCCATCTTTGAAGGCAGGACAGTCAATAAGCATATTCCCTCCTTATTGGCTGTGGGCACCGCCATCTTTGCGATGGTGTGAGGGTCAATTAGCATATTCCTTCTTTATTAGACAGGATTAGAATGTGTATCTGAGAATGCAAAGGAGACCAAAAAGGCATATCTATTTCCTTTAAAAGTGATTATTTAAGTTTTCTAGACTTAGAAATAATGAGATTCACAAGCTGAACTTAAAATTTTACAAAATAATTTGTTGCTTTATCTTAATTTTAGTTGATTATTAAATTTTAAGACAGTAGAAAAACCTGTCATCCTCCCCACCCCTAATGGTCTTTTCTGGGTATGAGAATGCACACACATGCATGCACACACATACAAATGCCGTCCAGAACATCAATACTCATTTGAGCAACTGAGCAGTTATTTTAAGCATTTCACCAGTGCCCTCCAGTGTCTGAAGGGGGGAACAATACATATACAAAAATTTTAAAAAAAATTTTTTTTAAGTACTTAGTAAGAGCCTAATAAAAGTTCAAAGCAGAATATGCACATGGAAAAAAGTTTCATCACTGAGTACTTGCTGCAATACACGGTGTGGCACACTTCCATAGGCTTACAGCTATTCATATGGAAAATAATACCATCATTAATAAATAATAATAAAATAAACTGTTTTGTGTACCCATAACTGTACACCTAATTTTTCCCCACCCTGTACAGTGAGATTTCTTAATGTACCCCAACCATCCCTGAATCCTGAGGTAGAAGTAAGTGAATACTACAGATCAATCTGGTAGCTGGAAGGGGCACAAGGAAGAAGAGTCCCAAGCAGCTACATGGAACAGGTGACATCTGAACTGGATTTGTAATAGAAATTACATTCAATTGTCACAGAGGAAGTAAGAGAGACAGCAAGGAGAAGGAGCCAAGGTATAGGAGAGAGAAAAGAGAATCTGTGCTGAGGAGTGGTGAGAGTCTAGTGTGAATGTATGACAGCAAAGTAGAGGTTGGGATTTTAAATTTTAGCTGCAACTAGTGGTGACAGGCTCTGCATGTAACATGCAGGAGTTTACACTTTATGCCTAAGACAATGGGGAATTATCAAAGCTTTGTATAGGGAGCAGAATAATCTAAGCTGTGCAGCAGAACAGTCACAGAGTAATGAGTAGGATAGATCAAGAAGACAAAGTGAGAGGCAGAAAGCATTTATTTTTTAACACATTTTTATTGATTTCAGAGATGGGGGGAGAAGGAGAGATAGAGAGAAACATCAAGGATGAGAGGGTATCACTGATATGACTCACGTACATACCACACTGGGGATCAAGCCCACAACCTGGGCATGTGCCCTGACTGGGAATCAAACCGTGACTACTGGTTCAATAAGTCGATGTTCAACCACTGGGCCATGCCAGCTGTGCTGGGGACAAAGAGAGGAGTTGATGACCTGAGCTAGGATGGAATTAACAAGAAGAAAAGACAAGGGATTCTGAAAACATTATAAAGCAGAATTGATAGGACTTAATTCTAGGATGTAGGGAGCAGGAGGGAGCAGTCAAAAATGTTAAACTCTGCTTAAGTGAGGAGATGATAACATAAATAAACAAGACAGAACACCAAAGGAAGAGCAGATTTCTTTGGAGGAAATTTATGTTTTTCTTGAAAGAAGTTAAATTTAAGCATAGGCATAACATCTGGAAGGATACGTCCAGCATATCTGGTGAAAGTTCTAGTATCAAACTCAAGAGAGGCCCTATCCTGTTTGGCTCAGTGGATAGAGCTTTGGCCTGCAGACTTAAGGGTCCTGGGTTTGATTCTGGTCAAGGGCATGTACCTCGGTTGCAGGTTCAATCACCGGCCCTGGTTGGGGCTTGTGTTGGAGGCAACCAATCAAAGTATCTCTCTCACACTGATGTTTCTCTCTCTGTCTCTCCCCCTCCCTTTCACTCCCTCTTTTAAAAAAATCAATGGAAAAATATCCTCAAGTGAGAATTAGCAAAAAAAAAAAAAAACCCCAAAAAACAAAACAAAAAAACTCAAGAGAGAATGGAAACATAGAGTTTCTCAGTCATCCATATAGACTTGATATGATTGTGAATAAAATAAAGACCAGGGAAAAGGACCAAGGGTATCTCCATTAGGGACAGACAATGGAAAAAAGGAATCTGAGGAGGAGAACCAAGTAGTGCTACAGGAGGCAAAGGAAAAGTTTCAAGGAACAAAAATTACCAAATGCTTAAACTCAAGAAATCTGAAACTGATAAAGTCATTGTTTTGATAAATCTAGTATGATCAATGATCTTCAAAACAATAGTTTCAGTAGAATAATGGGAGTTCACTAAATCACAAAGGCTAAGGAGTGAGCAGAAGATGAGGTATACGCATCAAATGTATATTTCTTTGAAAAGTTTGATAGAGTGCAAACATGTGACAGTAAATTTTAAAAGTAATAGAATCCAGAAAAGAGTGTTGAATGTTGGAATGAGGAGACCTCGACATACAAGTAGAAAGAAGAAAAAAAGTCAATGGAGAGAGACAGACTATGCAGGGGGTTGAAGAAACAAGGTCTCCTAGAGCAGTCAAGGGGAGAAGGTACACAAATCATAAGTGACCTTGGAAAGAAGAAGTCTTTCCTCTGGGATAAGAGGATATGTGAAGATTCAAAGTAATTTTTAAGGGGAGATCAAAGAGGAACATAAAAAGTTAAAGTCAAATAGATGTGATTTATATGAAGTAGGATATAAGGTGATCTCCTGGTGTTTTTCAATCTAATAATTATTGAGTACTGACTCTATACCTGTCACTGTAGAGACTCAGATGAATAAGACAGACCCTGCCTCAAGATCACATTTAATTAGTGCTTATACTCCTCAGAGTTATTTCAATCATTAGCTCAGGTGATCTCACTCTCTGAGGAAGAAAGGGCAAATATACCCTCTCAACCCTAGATACACATTTAAAGAGTAAACAGAGTTATTTTGTCAGAAGGAAAATGATGCCAGGTGGAAGTATGGTTATGCCAAGACAGGACGAAGACTAAGACTGAGGGAAAATCTTTGCAGTATCTAGTTCACCTTAATTCTAACTATTAGGCTATACAACATGGCTTCTAAAAATCCAGCTAGTGATTTTAATGCATTTATAGCTATTTTGTCCATTTTAAATTAATACTCATTTGAAAATGGGTTACTACTAAACAGTAACACTGTTTAAAATACCAAAAATTAATTCTATTAAGTCTTTTTTTTTTTAAACTTCAAATCCTCAAGTCACATCCCCTCCAATCCCCAGGGCTTCTCATTTAGCAAGTCTGCAGTGCTGGTCAAGAATTTGCCTTTTTTTTCTAAACTTGTGGAATGGTTCTGTGCAGGGTTCTGCAGCCACACTTTGAGAATACCTCCTCAAGGAAGGAAAATGGAAAAGAGATCACTTTCACCCTCTGACCAACAGGACACACAGATTCAAATTTATGAAAGACCCAAGAATATTCCTGTTTGTTTGTTTGTATAAAAAGCAAACTGAGACTTTAAGGCCACATTTGGAAGAAAAAGAATTATACTGAAAATGTTCATAATTTAATCAAAGTACAAAATATAGACATGGATAACATTAATAATCAATATTTTTCTGTTTTTCACCTCAGGTATAGGATAGGGAAAGCATTAACTTTGGTGCTTCATAGTGTCATGGTTAAAAAGCAAAAAATATATAGCCAGGCTTCCACTCTGACAAAACACACATACAAACACACAAATGACACGACCCAGAAAGGACTCCAAAGCTTAGAAGGTCCACAGGTAGCAGTGCTGAATTATGCTAACAGACAAGAAAAGATGTTCTCATTGTTAATATTGGCTGATTTAATTTAGTGTGGAACTTATGTTCTTGCTTCATTCGATTTCTTTCTTCTTCTAATCAAAGCAACTCTACCCACCAACTGTAAAATGTCTTATAAAGTAAGCATGGCATTTAACATTATTTTCACCATCACATATACCTCAGAAACTTTGCCCCACCTCCTCATAATCCTTCTCCAGACATGCCAGGTCTTTCCTGGCCTCTGAAAACTCCTCTTCTTCCATGCCTTCTCTGATGTACCAATGTAGAAATGCCTTCTTGGCATACATGAGATCAAACTTGTGATTCAAGCGGGCCCAGGCCTCTACAACTGCTGTGGTGTTGCTCAGCATGCAGACAGCCTGCTGGACCTTGGCCATTTCCCCCCCGGGCATCGTCATGGGTGGTTGACTGTTGATGCCCACCTTGAAACCAGTTGGACACCAATCTACAAACTGAACAGAGTTCCTTGACTTCATGGCTGCAATTGCTGCGTTGACATCCTTAGGGACCACATCCCCTCTATAGAGTAGGCAGCAGGCCATGTACTTCCCCAGTCGAGGATCACACTTAACCAGCTGGTTGGAGACCTCAAAGCAAGCAGTGGTGATATCTGCCACAGAGAAGTCCTTGTGGTAGGCATTGTCAGCAGAAATGATGGGGGCAAAGGCTGTCATAGGGAAATGAATTCTCGGATAAGGTACTAGGTTGGTCTGGAATTCATTTAGGTCCACATTCAAGGGCCCTTCAAACCTGAGGGAAGCAGTAATGGAAGATACTGCCTGACCTATCAGCCTATTAATGATGGTGTAAGAGGGGCGTTCAACACCAAGTTTATGATGGCATATGTCATAGAGGGCCTCATTGTCCACCATGAAGGTACAGTCCGAGTGCTCTAATGTGAAATGGGTGGTAAGGATGGAGTTGTAAGGTTCTACTACAGCAGTGGAGATCCTGGGGGCTGGATAGACAGAGAACTCCAATTTAGTCTTCCTGCCATATTGTATCGAGAGATGCTCCATTAAGAGAGATGTAAATCCTGATCCAGTGCCTCCTCCAAGGCTTCGGAAAATCAAAAATCCCTGTAGTCCACTGCACTGTTCTGCCTGGGAAAGAAAACAAGATGTAGGAACTCAGCCAAATAAAGCCAGAAGCCGTGGTAATGGTGGGACACAAGTTCCCAAAACAAACCAAAACTTTCAGAAAGAACTGATTTACCATTATCAACTCTACAAAAACATTTACTTTGAAACATACTTGAGTGGTTACTTCTGGGGTGGCAAAGCACTTTAGAGACTTACTATAAGAAAAGGATAAATATCCCAGTTTTGCATTGCCCTCCATGAATATATCTGTATGTGATCTAAAGTAGGGTCTTTATCAATAGCAATGAAAATGATTAGCAAAACATTGAAGCAATATATTTTCCCCAATAGTAGATGAAGTGCCTATCATTTCTATGCCCAGACTACTGGGCTGGTGTAAAGGCACTGTATTACCTAATGTTATGGCAAATGCCAAAATATTTCCTCGACAAAGGTTCTCCAGACACAAGTCCTTAAAGAATTAACTGTCAGTAAATAGAGTAACTAATCTTCAGGTAGAATGTGCCTCTGTTAATTTTACATATGCTAAGTAGGATAAGTCAATCAGAGAAAGACAAGTAGTGTATCATTTCACTCATATATGGAATCTAAAAAAGTAAAACTTGTAGAAACAGAGAGTGGAATAGTGGTTGCCAAGCTCTAGGAGGTGGGAAAAATTGGGGAGATTTTGGTTAAACGGTAGAAATTTTCAGTTATAAGATAAATTCAAGATCTGGGACTCTAATGTCCAGCATGGTGATAATAGTTGTTGTTTACTTGAAAGTTGCTAAGAGAGTAGATCTTAAGTGTTGTCATGACAAAATTTATCAAAGTTAAGTAGGTGAGGGGATGGAGGTGTAAACCTATTGTGGTAATCATTTTGCAACATATATGTGTATCATATCTATCATATGTGCACCTTAAATTTACACAATGTTATATGTCAACTAGAGGCCCGGGGCACAGATTCATGCACAGGTGGGGGTCCCTCAGCCTGGCCTGCAGGGATCAGCCAAAACCAACAGTCCTACATCCCCTGAGGGATGTAGTAGTGCCAAAGCGGCAGGTGGCCGGGGGAGGAGCCCAAGCCCTGGCTGGGTGCCACGCCGCTCCTGCTCATCCAGGCCCCACTGTACCTGGCGCCACTGCCATAGCTCGGTAGGCTCGCTGCCACTCCACTGTGGTCTGGCATGCCTATGACCTATGACCAAGAAGCAGCCATAGGCTCACGCCTAGTCAGTCCTGATGCCAGTCCTAATCCCTGCCAGTCCTGATCCTGGTCCTGGTCCAGATGGGGGAGGGGCCCACAGAGGAAGTGTCTGCAGGAGAGGCTCGTACAGCCTCAGCTGCACTCACCAGCCATGAGCCCAGGGTCTGGCCCCACTGAAGGAGCACACTGACCACCAGGGGGCAGCTCCTGCATTGAGTGTCTGCCCCCTGATGGTCAGTGTGAATCATACCTACTGGTTGACTGGTCACTTAGGCTTTTATATAGAGAGATTATATTTCAATAAAGTAGGAGGAAAATAAAGTAAAACATTTCCTCAATAAATCTAAACAAAAAAGAAGAAAATGGGGCTGTACAGAAAGTGCAAAGGCTTCTGTGGCCTTTCCTCCTTAACAAAGTGTAATCAAAGCCCACATCGGGACACTTCCCAGCTCTGAGCATGGCAAGAGGTTTGGAGAAGAGAGGTTGGGTGATGATGGTGTTGATGGTAGAACTGCTATTGATGCTTGGGAGGTGTTTCACAGAATCCCAGGCACTCAGGCACACTTCCCCCAACCTGCTGAGAAGAGAGCCACTTGCCAGCTTTCGGATTCTCTCTAGCACAAGGTTGATGATCTCTGGCCCCAGAGAGTAGTGTCCTCGGGCATAGTTGTTTGCAGCATCCTCCTTCCCGCTAACAAGCTGCTCTGGGTGAAAGAGAGAGCGGTGCTTGCCTGTTCGAATCCCATCTGCAGAGGGAAAAGCAGGTCAGTCATTCCACTCCATCAACTGCTAGCCCTCTGCTAATTCTCATACAACCCTGGACCATGAACCTCCCTTCTTCCCCAATGTTGTGGTAAAGCAATGGATTTAAACTGCTGACTGGGCCTTCCTTAATCTAGGAAAAGGTATAACTATTTCCACACCAATTGAAAGTTTGCTTTTCCATCATATATTCTCTATTCATTTCTTAGAGTTACCATGACAACTTACAATAGACTGGGTGGCTTAAAACAATAGAAATTTATTCGGAGGCCAGCAGTCTAAAATCAAGGTGTTAGTAAAGTTGGTTCATTTGGGAGGTTCTGAGGGAGAATCTGTTCTGCATTTGTCTCCTGGTTCTGATAGCTGCTGACAGTTTCTGGAGTTAGTGGCCACTGCATCACTCCACTATCTGCCTCCATTGCGCATGCCCTTTTCCCTGGGGGTCCACTCTTCTTCTAAGGACATGGATCATTGGACTAGGGCCTTTCCTAATCCAGTATGAACTCATCTGAACAAAGTACATCTGCATGGTCCCTATTTCTAAACAAAGTCATATTCTGTGATTCTGAGTGGATGTAGATTTTTAGGAGATACTATTCGACCCATCCCACACCCTGTGGCACTTTGGCATTTTAAAACAAGTATTTCTAGCCACAAAGAGCCAACACTGTCCTTGAAAAGCATGGAAGAGGATACCAATTTAAATTTTTATTAGTATAATTTAAAGAGACTTTAACAAAGAAGGTGTGGCTCAAATGACTCAAATGCAGTTAATATAAATGCATGAGGCAGGGAAATCAATGGTAAGATGTTGGCAGTATTCAATACAACCAGGTGCAAACCTTGCCTGGTTTCATTGCCTTTAAAAACCCTGGGCAGCTGGAGAAACACAGCATGTTGGAGGCCCATGTCCCACATCCCTACCTTAGAATTACCCAAATAGCGTGACTACTAAAGAATTATACAGTGGTGTTTGAAGGTTAAG
Organism: Myotis myotis; assembly: GCF_014108235.1. Lineage (NCBI taxonomy): Eukaryota > Metazoa > Chordata > Mammalia > Chiroptera > Vespertilionidae > Myotis > Myotis myotis. Next base: position 78,162,324 of record NW_023416313.1, on the reverse strand, counting down.
TAGGCTTTTGGAATGTTGCCCTGGATATAGTTGGGTGCTGCATTCCATAGTAGTGAAGAACATGAGTTCAAGAATTAATTTCCTTTGTTCCTATATTGCCTTCCTCACTTAGCTATAGAGCAGGTACTTTTGTCTCTAGGCCTCAGTTATTATTTCACTTCACAAATAAGGATAATAACAAGACCTATCCACTGAGTTATTATGAGTATTAAATGAGATCATAGAGCATGATGCATGGACCATATAATAAGAATTATAAATAATAATGATAAAATTGGCTTCATGACATGCATTTATTCAGATTTATCTTATTACACATCATGCCTTGGCACCAGGTATTCATAGATAGTCACAGAAGCTCACTGACTACAAGGAAATGCACTAATTTTCTAAGAGCAAGATTATTCTCTCAGATTGTCTTGCTCTCCTGTATATGATATGACCATGAATTTTGTACACCCCCAAATGTTGAAATTTACTAATTTTGAGTTTAAATGACTTTTAACTGACATATACACACACACAAAAAAAAAACCTATCAAAGTTGCGGTTTTTTAAAGTTATATTTATAAATAAGACATAAGCAGGAAACTAATTCTGGGTAGACTCTGCTTCTCACCTGAAGCTCTAAGGCTGAGTTCAGTCTAAGGAGGGAGTTTATGGAATTTATGAAAGCCTGCTTCTTCATGATAATGTCCAGTTGAGATCTTGAAACTATTAGTTCCATAAATTATTTCAGTGAAATCCACTTTCTTGTAAATCAGTGATTACAGTACCATTAAAACTGTCCACTCAACTTTCTGGAACTTTTCACATTGATAAGAGACTTACGTACCTGGCCCAGAATCCTCTGTGACTTCCATGGTTTTAAAACACAATTATTTGATGATTCCTTTGCTTCCTTTCCCCCAGTGCCATTCAGCTCCACTCCACTTAAATCACCATCACTCACAACTGTCTCCCGCCAAATCTTAAACTTGCAAAATCTTTTCCATGACCATACCTCCTTACTTCCCCCTACCTAAGCTGATGACCTAGCCCCAACTATCTTCCTAGTCTTCTCTCCCACATTTTCCCTCTCATACTGGGAGTTCCAGCCACACTGAACTCCTGTTAAACTTGCATGTTCCTCCATGCCTCGGTGAATTTGCAAATGTTGTTCCCCGGGAGGAGAGCTTTGATGACTCCCCAGTTACTTATTCTGCTTCAGTAATACTGCTGTACCTTGCAGAAATTTCTATTATGAGGTTGTATCATATGAAACTGACATTTTTTTAGGTAAAAAAAAATCATCCATTGGCAATTTTGTATGGCTTAACTTAATACATTTATTAGTGTTGTATTAATTATTTATATTTTCTTCTGCACTCAATTATGCTGGTTTTCTATTAAAATATAATGGCTCTTATAAGAAGTCATACCTGGAAACAAAGATGATTATTCTCGCCCTGACCGGTTTGGCTCAGTGGATAGAGCGTCGGACTGCGGACTGAAGGGTCCCAGGTTCAATTCCAGTTAAGGGCATGTACCTTGGTTGGTTGCAGGCACAACCGCAGTAGGGGGTGTGCAGGAGGCAGCTGATCAATGTTTCTCTCTCATTGATGTTTCTAACTCTCTATTCCTCTCCCTTCCTCTCTGTAAAAAACCAATAAAATATATATATTTTTTAAAAAAGACAATTATTCTCAGTGATCTAACTAAGGCAAATTCTATAACCTTCCCAAGACACAGTTTCCTCATCCATAAATCGAGGATGACAACCACATTTCCTAATGGAGTTGTTGAAAGATCGCTTGAGCCTTCCTGTTCAGGTAGACTGTAAAATCTGCCAGTCCTACCCACTGATACTTGATTTGTTTGCTTTGATTATGACCCTGGTTAAGCACACTGGAATGTAAAACCTTACCTATAACAGTTGGCTCTAGGTCAATGAAGAGTGCTCTGGGCACATGCTTCCCAGCTCTTGTCTCGCAAAAGAAGGTATTGAAAGAGGTATCCATATGCTCTGTTTTAGCAATTTCCAACTGATCCTTTCTATTGTCAAGAATAAAACCATCTGGATGGATTCCGTGTTCCAGGCAATACAGTTCCCAGCAAGCATCCCCAATCTGGATGCCAGCTTGGCCCACGTGAATGGACAGGCACTCCCTCTGAAATAAGCCAGAATGAGTTAGAACCGAGCAGTCCTCCTTAGGTCTCATGATCCATGTCACTCAGCACTTCTGCTTACAACGGGCAGAAACCAAGCTAGCTTATGTAATAAGGGAAATTTATTATAAGGCAAAATGAAAACATCTCATGGAAACCAAACAGCAGGATACAGATAAGCATTAGGAACAACTGAACCAAGGACTCAAATTCCATTAAGAGGTTTCTTTTGACAACATAAATTAAGCACCTATTGTGTAATTGGTGAAGAATGAATTAAGACTATCTATATAGTTTTATACATAATATATGTACAAAAGCAAGTTATCTTACCAAGAAAAAAATTAGCTGGTTATTGGAAAGGAATAAAACCAAAGTCAATGTATAGCTCTGACACATATTGAAATCCATATCAGATAAATAAATATTGTTATCTTTTTATATCTCTTATTTGTTTGTTTTCTTAATCCTCACCAAAGATATTTTTTCCATTGATTTTTATTTTTTTAATATTTTTTATTGATTTCAGAGAGGAAGGGAAAGGGAGAGAGAGATAGAAACATCAATGATGAGAGAGAATAATTGATTGGCTGCCTCATGCACACAGCAAACTGGGGATCGAGCCCACAACCAGGGCATGTACCCTTGACCAGAATCAAACCCAGGCCCCTTCATTTCCCAGGCCGACATTCTAGCCACTGAGCAAAACCGGCTAGGGTTTCCCACTGATTTTTAGAGAGAGTGGAAGGGAGGAAGGGAAAGAAGAGGGAAAGGAAGGGAAGAGACAGAGAAACATTGATGTGAGAGAGACACATTGATTAGTTGTCTCCCACATGCCTCTGGACCTGGGCCAGGAATCAAACCTGCAACCCAGATATGTGCCCTTGACTGGGAATTGAACCACAACCCTTCAGTGTGGGAGTTGATGCTCTAACCATTTAACAACACCACCAGGGTGCCTTTACATATCTTGAGATTTTACACTTACTATTCTTATGGGTTCTAAATAAGGAAGGATGTTCTAAGCTTAAAAAGTTAAAAATTTACCAAGGGAACATGCAATAGATTTAGCAACCCAGCAAATATATATATATATATAAATTTTTATATATATAAGTTTTTCTAAAACACCCTTGAGATATCTACTAGATAAATAGGCAAATGGCATCAACAAATAATTACAAAAGAAAGAAGTAATCTAAAATGTAAAGATTTTGCCGAAACTGGTTTGGCTCAGTGGATGGAGCATCGGCCTGCGGACTGAAGGGTCCCGGGTTTGATTCCGGTCAGGGACATGTACCTGGGTTGTGGGCACAACCCCAGTGGGAGATGTGCAGGAGGCAGCTGATCAATGTTTCTCTCTCATCGATGTTTCTAACTCTCTATCTCTCTCCCTTCCTCTCTGTAAAAAAATCAATAAAATATATTTTTTAAAAAAAATAAAATAAAATGTAAAGATTTAGGCACAATGGCATTCACAATATTAAAATATAAAAGAGTAAAAACCAAGAACCAATATACTTAACCATTTACCTATTGTTGGGCATTTAAAGGAAGATATATGAACACAATGGCATGTTATCCAACTCTTAAATATTTACACACAAAAAAAGCTATGACATGGGAAATGATATAATCTTTACTTTATATTTTATACTAGAGGCCTGGTGCATGGATTTGTGCACCAGTGGGGTCCCTCGGCCTGGCCTGAGAGGATTGAGCCAAAACCAGCTCTCTGACATCCCCCAAGGGGTCCCAGATTGCAACAGGGTGCAGGCCAGGCTGAGACCCCAAAGGTGCACAATCGGGGCCGGGAAGAAACCACAGGAGGGCTCCAGGGTGTGTCCAGCCCTTCTCACCTAGTCCTGATCGGCTGTACCCCAGCAGCAAGCTAACTTACTGCTTAGAGCATCTGCCTCCTGGTGGTCAGTGCACATCATAGCAACTGGTCGAACAGTTGAACCGTCGGACATTTAGCATATTAGGCTTTTATTATATAGTATAAAGTAAAGATTATGTCAATTGTATAATTGTACATGATATAGGATGTTAAGTACATTTAAAAATAAGTTAGAAAAAGTGTTTTTAAAATGTATCAAAATATAACTGTAGTTATATCTGGGTAGTGATTTTTTTTCCTATTCAAACTTTCAATTTTCTTCATCAGCCTCTACTCTCCTATCCAACTTTTAAATCACCATTCATATTATTTAAAAAGCCAAACAACCTTTTTATTTGTAATTAAACAGACAAGTATCTATTCATCTAAGAGAGGAAAAGAAAAACTTAATCCTAAAAATCTGAAGTGATAGCAATTGCTGATTTTAATATAGTTGAGTTTTGATTGCCAGTAGTCATGGGCCAAGTCTAAGTAGTGGTCATATAAGGGAGAAGCCTGTCTTTTGTACCAGTGGGGCCCTTCAAGTTGTTTGCCTGATAAGCTGATAGGCAACCCTGCCCCTGTCCAGGGTTGTCCTTTCCCAAGATCTGAGGTTCAACTACAAAAAGACCTCTTGTCAGAGGGAGGGAGGTCACATCCCTGCAATCTGACTTGCACTCTGTTCTCACTCAGCACATCAAACTTTGCACTTTGTCTCCTTGACTCACAAGACATAACACAGCCCTTTTTTGCTTTATGAGGAATTCAAGCTCACTACTTGAGTACTTCCCTCTTGTTTCTTCTCTATGCAAGTATCAGTCTCTCCCAACAAAGGCTGTGAACTCAATTTAGAAAGCTCTTCAATTAGTACCAACCAATATTCCAAACTCTTGGGCACATAAAAATCAAAACAACACATTCTACCATAAACAGCCTCTTCTACTCCTGTTGGACTAAAAATTATCTCAGTATAATAGCTGCTGTAACCAGATCAAGACTCATCTAAATTCCTATATTTAGGTAAAAATGTAAAAGGGGGGAGGCTCACACTTCTACATCATGAAAACCACTTACATGTAGATTTCTCTCACAACATCCTTTCTCAGCTATTGATCACCCAGTCCCCATGGGATGCACATGTGATATTTGCTCACAATATTTAGATCCAAAAAAAATCACCAACATAAAAAAACAATTGCTATGTGGCCTGTTACGCAAGTGGTTAAGACATAGGAGTGATACAGTTGTTTTTTTTTAATTCAGCAGGAATACTAGGCCCAACAAGGGCCAATCTTGTCTTTACTGGTTTGAGAAGCAGCTGAGTCTATAACATAACTGTGTCCCAGGGTACAGAATGTTATTTTCACTTTATTCTTCTCTTGGCCTTCCCCTCCTTCCCAAGCCATCTGTTAAAATATTAACCAAACTATAAAATAATAAAATATTGCAAAATGCCAATTAAATATCAATATTGGTAAATCACAGCAGGTTAATATGTGGTTACAAGAAATAATACAGAGATCTCCTGTATGCTTTACCCATTTCACCAATGGAAATATCTTGCAAGATTATAGTAAATACCATGACCAGAATATGAATCAATATAGCCAAGACACACCATTTCCATTACCATGAGGATCTTTCATATAGGAAGGCATCATTTTTAAGAGAAAAACAATCTAAATGTCCTAGAAATGTTAGACAGAGTTCCATGGGGTGAGAAAGTCAAAGATGAAAAAGCAATTTGAAAGGTTGCTTCCACTTAAGAATTAAAAATGCTGAGATACTAAAAATTACTGTGACTGGTACATAGCGATTAAAGGGAAAGTGGCCCTAGACAGTTTAGCTCAGTGGATAGAGTGTTGGCCTGCAGACTGAAAGGTCCCGGGTTCGATTCTGGTCAAGGGCACATGCCTGGGTTGTGGGCTCGATCCCCAGTGAGGGATGTGCAGGAGGCAGTCAATCAACGATTCTCTCTCATCATTGATGTTTCTGTCTCTCCCTGTCCTTTCCTCTCTGAAATCAATAAAAATATATTTTTTTAAAAAAGAAAGAAAGTGAATCTTAAAGGGTGGTCCCCAAAGGACTAAACTCAAGAGAGAACAAAGATGTCCTTGCACTTTACCTGTCAGTTTATGAGATTAACAATGGTAACCTGGGTCTGAGGTCCCCAGAAACTCTAAAACCATATTTGGAAGTGAAGCAATTGATTTATACAGAAAAAAATCAGCACACCAGGTCTAAAACCAATGTAAAAACTAAAGGAAGGAGAGGTTCTTGCTTCAGCACTTCAGTTAAAGGCAATAAACACCTGAAAATCAACTATGCTTTTGCTAAAAGCAGCAAAACTAAAGCTGAAAAGAGGAGAGCTTATTCAAATCAGCTTCAAACAGAGATGTTAAGAGAAACAATGGTTCTTTAAAAATGTATTCTCTCATATGAAGAATTTATTAAAAATTTCTTGGAAGGGAAGAGGGCCAAGTTTGATGAGTAAAATGTTCTACAACACCAAAGCAACACTGTCTACAATGTACAAGCACAGTAGTCACTTACCATGCTGAGTTGAAGGTGCCCCCTGGTAATGAGTGACAGAGTATGCCCAGGTGAGCTTTATCACAGGGCAGGAAATGACTCCGCCTGGGAGTTGAGCTGCAGGCGTCACTTAAAGCAGTACAGCCACTTTTTAGCTCTTCAGTCTCAATGTGGCTGTGGTGGCTTAAACACCCTGAGATAATGCTATGATTAACCGAGATTTGCAAAGGAATTAGAAGAAAATGAGAAAAACCTCTTTTGTAATATAATTTTTAAAATGCATCATTTCTTTAGTAATTCCTTTTTTTCCTTGAAAAATTAAGTCTTAAAGGAAAAAGTTTCCTCAAGTGATAATAATTGGAATTTCAAGTCCGGGGAAGTTTTCTGATGTGATAGTTTTATGTGTCAAGGTGGCTAGCCTTTAGTGCTCAGTTATTCAATCAAACACTAATCTAGGTATTGCTGTGAAAGCATTTTGTAGATGTGGTTTTACACTGACAATCACTTCAATTTAAGTAAAGATTGTCCTTGATATGGTGGGTGGGCCTCATTTAATCACTTGAAAGGCTTTAAGAAAAGAAGCAGCTTTAGCTTCAGCTCCTAAGCAAGTTGCCAATCCGATCCACCAGTTTCAGACTTTAAGTGTCCAAGATAGTATTCTATTAAATATATATATCCACACACATACACATACACACACATAAAGAAGTCTTACAAGAAAAAAGTATTTGTGTGTAATATAATGCAAGTATATAAATTTGATGTTTAGTTATGATTTCCTTTCTTTCGAAAGTTCCTTTCTTAGGTATTTTTTAATATAGACTAGGCAATTTATTGCTAAGTAATGAGAAAAGGAAAATCTAAGCAAGAAATTCTTCTTTAAAAAAAAGAAAGAAATCTTCAGCTCTGAGAAATAATTTTGATGGATGTTCTGACATTTCTGAAGTTATCTTTGCTAATTATCTGTTGGCAGCCCTGGCTGCCCCAACCCAAATAGTTTTCCATTGTCATTGCCACACCCACAATGTCCATGTTTCTCCCTTTTCCTCCTCTATTCTCCTCCCCTGTTACTGACATAATTCCGTATTTTAAAGTTTCAGTAATCTCTTTGTAAGATAGTCTAAGCATAAAAGAAATTAGTCTCAATCTACTTCTAATTAATAGAGCTTTTTCTAGCCACACATTTTCTTCTATAGTTTAATTCTCCCTCTTAAGCCCTACAGCTAATACCCCAGTTTCTAATTTTTCTGTATTTTTACTGCAATATCTGAAAACAATCCTATATAATAAATAGATAACTGATAGATAGAAGCAAAAAAACAGAGGCGCACGCACACACACACACACACACACACACACACTAGATTTTAAGAAACAAATCTGATTTCAGCCTGAGGGTGTCCATCAGTAGATGAATAGATAAAAAAAAGTTGTGATACATTTACACAATGGAATATGATGAGATCATACAAAAGAAGGAAATCTTGCCCTGGCTGGGTTTCTCAGTTGGTTGGAGTGCTGTCCCACACACTAAAAGTTGTGGGTCTGATTCTTGGTCAGGGTACATACCTAGGTTTCAAGTTTTGTCCCCAATCAGACGCATATGGGAGGCAACCGATCACATGGACATTTTTTTCTCTCTCTCTTTCTCCTTTGCTCTCTCTCTAAAATCAGTAAACATATCCTTGGGTAAATATATTTTTAAAAAGGAAGGAAATCTTACATTTTGCTACAGCATTGATAGACCTGGAGAATATTATGCTAAGTGAAATAAGCCGGTCAGAGAAAGGCGAGTACCATATGATTTCACTTATATGTAGAACCTAATGAACAAAATACAAACAGACCCATAGATACAGAGAACAGACTGACAGAGGGAAAGGGGTGTGGGAGGAAGTAGAATAGTGCAAAGGTTGTGAGGTGAGAGGAGGTTAAAGAGGGTAAAGGTGGGATAAATGGTGATAGAAGAAGACGATTTGGGGTGGTGAGCACACAATACAATATACAGATGATGGCTCATAGAATTGTACACCTGAAACTAATAAAATTTTATTAAACAACTAGAGGCCCAATGCATGAAATTTGTGCAAGAGTAGGCCTCGCAGCTGCAGTGGCTGCCTGGATCCCTTCCTCGCAGTTGTGGGCAGGCTGCCTGGATCCATCCTTTGCTGGCTTGATCAGGAAGGATGTCCAGAAGGACGTCTGGGAGGACGTCCAGTCTAATTAGCATATTACCCTTTTATTATATAAGATGTCACTACAATACATTCAATAAAATTAGTTTTAAAAAGAAAGTTTTCACCCTGGCAAGTGTGCTCAGTAGTTAGTGTGTCAGCCCTTGAACTCAAGGATCTTGGGTTTGATTCACAGTCAAGGACAGGTACCTGGATTGTGGGTTCCCTCCCCACCCCCAGTTGGGACTCGTATGGGAGGCAACCAGTTGATTTGTTTCTCTCACATGGATGTTTGTCTCTCTCTCTCCTTTCCTTCCTTCTTCTCCCTCCTGCCTCCCCTTCCTCTCTTCCACTCTCTCTGAAAAGCAATGGAAAAAAATATCCTCAGGTGAGGATTAAAAAAAGAGAAAGTTTTCTTTTTAAAATAAATTTATCATAAGAGGAATCTTCCCTTTGGAAGCTTAAGAAATCATAGCTACCATATCTTTAAGTCATTCTTCCAATTCTGATTTTTCTGCAAAACATTAATCTGAGGGTTTGATAAAAGAACTGAAATGTCTGTGATGCAAAATGGTAAATCAAATTGTTGGAAGTGGCAGAAAAAAAAGAACATGGAGCTGGCAAGAACTACCCATCCCCAGCATCTTTCTTCTATAACCCAAGTTATATACAGTTGGTACATACCATGTGGCTTTACTGGTTGCTGAAACCAGAACATGTATCATTTAGTAAGAGTTTTACAAACACAGAGTTTAATTTGTTTAGATAATGTAAAAAAATAGATTTTAGAATTATTGATTTACATATTAATTGATATTAGTATACAAATTGTTAAATATCAATTTAATATCAACATACATGATGAGTAGTGTCATTGCATATAGTCAAAGATTTTAAAAATAATCTTTGAGGAAGTCCCCCAAGAGAATATTTGCATACCTATGGCAGTAAATCTGTGGTTGAAAAACTTGGAACATATTTAGGTCTAACTAAGATAATGAGAATACCTTCTTAGGAAGGGAAGTCTAGATTCTAAATATCTATCTAAATATCTAATAAAAGACAAAAGGGTAATTAACCGTACCTCCACTACGCTTCCCATTGCCTAATCAGGGTGATATGCAAATTAACTGCCAACAAAGATGGCGGCCGGAAGCCACACAGCTGAAGCGAACATGAGGCTTGCTTGCTCCAGTGATGGAGGAAGCCAAGGTTCCCCGCCTGCCGCCGCCCGGCTCTGAGCTCCGGAAGCAACAATGTTTTAATTATAGAAGCTAAACAAACCCCAGATACCTGCTTTCAGCCAGCCGTGGCCTCAGAGCTGGGAGCGCCAGTGACGGCAACAATGCTTCAATTATAGAAGGTAAATACATCCCAGAATTTAATAAAAAAAGAAAAAAAGAGAGAGAGACTGGGAGCTTCAGTGGCCTGCCAGCCTGAAAACAGCCCTCAGCCCCTCACCCAGACTGGCCTGGCACCCCAGTGGGGACCCCACCATGATCCGGGACACCCTTCAGGGCAAACCAGCCAGCCCCCACCCGTGCACCAGGCCTCTATCCTATATAGTAAAAGGGTAATATGCAAACTGACCCTAACAGCAGAAAGACTAGGAATGACTGGTCACTATGACTCACACTGACCACCAGGGGACAGACGCTCAGTGCAGGAGCTGACCTCTGGTGGTCAGTGCGCTCCCACAGGGGGAGCTCTGCTCAGCCACAAGCCAGGCTGATGGCTGCCAGTACAGCGGTAGTGGTAGGAGCATCTCCTGCCTCCTCAGCAGCGCTAAGGATGTCCGACTAAAGCTTAGGCCTGCTCCCTGCTGGCAAGTGGACATTCCCCAAGGGCTGCTGGGCTGCCAGAGGGATGTCTGATTGCCATCTTAGGCCCAATCCCCCAGGGAGCAGGCCTAAGCCAGCAGGTGGTCATCCCCCGAGGGGTCCCAGACTGTGAGAGGGCAAAGGCCAGGCTGAGGGACCCCACCCCCCGGAGTGCACAAATTTTTGTGCACCGGGCCTCTAGCATATATAGATAAGCCTTAGTGACTGGCTGACCAGCCAGTAGCTATGACGCACACTGACCACCAGGGGGCAGATGCTCAATGCAGGAGTGGAAACCACAGGCATGGAAACGTGGAACAGACTGATGAATCTCAGAAGGAAGGGGGAAGGGGGGAGAGCAGGAAGAGATTAACCAAAGATCTTATATGCGTACTAGAGACCTGGTGCACGGTGGGGGTCCCTCGTCCTGGCCTGCAGGGATCTGGCTGAAACTGGTTCTCTGACATCCCACAAGGGGTCCCAGATTGCGAGAGGGCACAGGCCAGGCCGAGGGACCTCACTGGTGCATGAACGCATGCACTGGGCCTCTAGTATACTATAAAAGCTGAAATTTAATCGATTCCCTCAACCTCTGCTCTGAAGAATTTGTTATTGGAGTTTACAAGGAGCTGAGAAAAAGAGGATTCAGGGAACATTTGTCACATATTCAATACTGTTCTAAGGCAGAGTAAAGCATTGCCTTTGGGGGCAGGGGCATTCTGACACCAGAAAGTTTATATCTTGTAGAATCAAGACAGTTCGCATGGCTTTTTTCATGTCTTGAATGACTAACCCTCAGAATGGTCCACTTTCTTTCACTCTGCTTCTAGGATACCCAGCTATTTTGTTATTAAAATTTGTCTTCTACTCATAGTTTCCCTAGTGTATCTAGCACTAGGGCCTGGCATAATATGTAGGAATTCAATAAATATTTGTGAATAATTAAACAAAATAGTAAGTTCCCAAGTATCTGAAAATTGAAAAGAAGTGCTCTGCAGAAAACAACAGTATTCTGATCACTGGAAAGAAATCTCTCCCCACTGAGAATCCCCACATCAACATCCGGGATTATCTGTCACTTTGCAAATTGATTATTACAGATTGCCTATCTCCAATTACACTATCAGAACCAGTTTTAAGAATTGCAGAACTGACACTCTAACTTCTGAAGACCTTACTGAAGTACTGGGTTAGAATGACGTTACTGCAGTTTTAAAAGGTCAAATTTCAGCGACTTCACATGGTATGATCTAAAAGTGTGCATCCTATGAAGCTCTGTCGGGTGGAGACCAACTCCCCACACTGTATGTCTGTATTGTTTTACTCCAACTGCTAAAAAGCAATACTTTCCTCTTTAATTTTGGGGGTGAAGGTAGGATAAGGTAGAAAAGAGGTGGTTCTTAACTATAGGCATCTTACTTTCTTAACTTCTTAAGCTTTTCTTAAAGCTAAAATTGTTTCCCTTGTGTTATAAATGTAATACAAGTTCAGTGCCACATGATTAAAAAATAATTATAAATATAAGAAGAAAATTGTGATACTGGTTACAGACATTTTAATATATTGATTTCATCTTTTCCTTTATTAAATCTCTTATACTTCATAACTCTGAATATATTAATGTGCCTCTATATACCAGATTTTAATTTAAAAATCACAATATACTATTCTGTACACACTTCATAGTTAATTTTTATTTAAATATATTTTATTGTTTTTTTACAGAGAGGAAGGGAGAGGGATAGAGAATTAGAAACATTGATGAGAGAGAAACATTGATCAGCTGCCTCCTGCACACCTCCCACTGGGGGTGTGCCCGCAACCAAGGTATATGCCCTTCACCGGAATGGAACCTGGGACCCTTTGGTCCGCAGGCCGATGCTCTATCCACTGAGCCAAACCGTTTAGGGCCATAGTTAATTTCTATTGCCCCAAAATATTCTTTCCAGTGGATCCACCATAATTAACAATTTCCCTATCATTTTATATTTAGATAACCTTTACTTTTTCTGATGCCATTAAATAACAATGCCATTAACATCTTCATATTGTAGGGGAAACAAAACTTTACTTCTGTCCTCTTAGGATATCTGGTTCAGTATTTCAGTTAAAATGACAGAAGACAGATTAATAGGAGAAAAGCAAACAGACTTTTACATGTACATGGGAGCCCCCATAGGAAAATTAAGACCCAAAGAAGAGGCAAAATCTTAGTGCGTATATGCTAGGTCAAAGGAAGAGAGGCAACTGGGGAAAATGAACATATACATGTATATATGTGTGTGTGTGTATATATATATATATATATATATATATAGAGAGAGAGAGAGAGAGAGAGAGAGAGAGAGAGACTAAAGAAGAAGATAAGAGTTATTTTAATAAAGTCTTTTTGTACAGAATTCACTCTCTCTTGGCTCCTCCCATTCCAGGAATAATGTTTCTCTCCTCCAGGTACAGGGAAGGCAGCTTTCACATGGGAGTTCTATCTCCCACTTTCAGGAAGAAAGGGGAAAGTGAGCGTACTCTTCTTGCACCCGGTGTTCTTCAAGTGCCTGTAACTCAAAATAATCCTAATCTCCAAGTAGCATATTTTGGGTGACATATTCTGCCACCCTTCAATGTACATGTAGTTCTATTTCCTAGGATAGATTCCCAGAAACGGAATCATAGTGTCACAGGAGAGGTTAATTTAAAGCCTTGTACATATAAAAAGCAATGTTTAAAATAGGAAACAATGTGCTACTTAAGAATTGTCTTTTTTTATTTGAAAAGGTCCTTATTTTGATGTTCTGCCTTCTTCACTCTTTCGCTGCCTTCTTCACTCTCTTGCTGAAGAGAGACTGTCTCTTCCACTCTGGGAGAGAAGAGGGCTCATCATTTGATTTTAATGGTTTCCTAGAGACAGCCCTAATACTTCCCATTACCTTTGGTAATTGGGGGGCTATTTTACATGAATAATTTAGCGTACATGTCCCAAACCTCATCTTAGGTCATTATTTTCGACCTTTCTTGTGCCTTGGCCTGCGGTGAAAGTCCTAATGAACAGTGAAATAGGTATCGGGCCTTGGGATTCAGGAATAGAATAAAATCCAAGGCCACCCAACTAATCTGCAGGGCTGTTCCTTCCAACCCTCTTCCCTTTCCCGCTTCTAGGGCGCCAGGAGGGGCGGGGAGAGGGAGGGGGCGGGATTCACGTTTCCTAGCAACCGCCGGGCTGTCCCATGATTGGCTGGCCGCAGAGCGGCCACCATTTTCAAACCCCGGAAGATGGCGGCGGCAGCGGCGGCGGCTCATTCCTGACAGAAACTTCTGTCCGGACAGAAGTGCTTGGGCACGGTGCCCGTCCCGGCGGACTTCCCGGGCACCCGGCCACTGCCCCATCCCCCTGCGCGCCATGGAGCCCGAGCTGGCGGCCCAGAAGCCACCCCAGCCGCCGAGACGAAGCCGCCGGACTTCCGAGCTCGGCGCGGGCGGCGCCGCGGGGCCTTCACCTGACACCCCCGGGCCGGAGCCGGACCGCAGGTGAACGCGGGGGCCGGCAACGACTGGGACCCGGGCCGCTGGTCCGAGACCCGAGAGGGTGGTAGGTGGCAGGAGTGGCGGGCGGTCATCCTCCTCCTCTCGGCCTCCCTCTGGCGGGGGCTGCGGACTCCGGCTGGTCACTCGCCTCCCCGCTCGGGAGGCGGGCCGGGCCGGGCCGCGCCGCGGAGGCCGGTAGTCCCCGCCGGCTGGGCAGCTACCGGAAGGGGGCAGTGCCGAAGGAGGCCGAACCCGCCCTGGAGCCCGCGGGGCTGGGGGAGCGGAATGTTACCTGAGCGCGGGGACTTCTGACACTCCCAGGGCCATGTGATAATTCCAGAGCCAGGCTCCCTGGATTTGCATCCTGGTTCTGCCGCCGCCTGCTCTGAGGCTTTGACCCAGTTAGTGAGTGCGCGGCCCCCGCTGCTTCATCCATAAAGTGAGGCTAGTGATGATCCATCCCTACCCTGTGGAGTCGCCGTGGGGATCATGAGTCAAAGCTTGTCACTCACACAGGCATCTCAAATGCTGAGAAGAGTGTCTGGTCCATAATAAGCATTCAGCACATTTTTGCTGTTATTAAACAAACGAAAATCATTGATTCATCCATTTTGGTGTTGTAAGAGAGAGAGCCTTAAAAAGTGGTACAGCTTCTTTTATATATTAGGCTTTTTGAAGCTCAGTGAAATTTCACAGCTGGATACTGGGAATGTGCCGTCCTGTATTTCCTAATTCCTGATGTCGTGCTGTTTGCCATGCTCCCTCCACTGAAGGTCTCTAAAGAGTTCTGTTAGTAATCTTAACCAGTGAAACAGTTATTTTCACGCACACAGCCACAGTTAAGGAGCGCTTCTTTGCAAGTACTATAAATATCGAATAGAAATAGCGTTTTCATCTATCTTTGCCCTGTGTGACTTTAGGGAAATCCATTGAACGTTACATATCACCTGTATGGCAGGAATATAAGTGCATACCCTTTTAAGGGTTTTGTAATATTTTCCTTTTAAACGGATTAAGAGTAATGCTATCCATGGGTAGAAAGATAATAATACTGTGAGCTGTAATATACCGATAGTGATAGGACTTAATCTTGGAATTTTGTTTTTCCAGTAAAATCAATGAATCTGTAGACTGGATAGCCAAGATTAAAGGTACTCTCAAGTCAGGCTAGCTGTTGTATAAACTCAGATCTGAGGTTTATTGTTCCCTTTAAAGGAATTTAATTTGGGGGGTGGACCGTTTTTTCAAAACCTATTTTAAACAAATGAGCCAGTTCTTGATAAGCCACGACTGTCATTATTATTACTATTTATAGTGATAGTTGCTAAAAATAAAAGAATGCTCACATTAACTTATTTTTTTAAAATCTTTATTGTTGAGAGTATTACATATGTCCCCTCTTTTACCCCCACTGACTCTCTCCAGCCCACCCCCTCCCCTCACCCCAGGCTTTAACCTCCCTATTGTCTGTTTTCATGGGTTATGCATATATGAATACAAGTTCTTCCCTCCCCCGCCTTCCCTCAGAGATTCTGCACTCTGTTCCATGCTTCCATGTCTCTGGATCCATTCCGTTCAACAGTTTATTTTCTAAGATTCCCCATGTGAGTGAGGTCATGTGACACTTGTCTTTCTCTGACTAACTTATTTCACTTAGCATGATTCTCTCCAGGTCCCTCCATGCTGTCTTAAAGGATAAGATATTCTTCTTTTTTACTGCTGCATGGTATTCCATGCTATAAATGTATCACAGCTTTTTTTTTAATCCAATCTGATGGGTTTCTTCCAAGATCTTAAGCTATTGTAAATTGTGCTGCTACCAACATAGGGGTGCATACATTCTTTCTGATTTAAGATTCTTAAGATATATTCCTAGAAGTGGGATCACTGGGTCAAATGGCAATTCTATATTTAATTTTTTGAGGAAAGCCATACTGTTTTCCATAATGGCTGCAGCAGTCTGCATTCCCACTAGCGTTGGACTAGGGTTCCCTTTGCTCCACATCCTCGCCAGCCCTTGTCATTTATTGACTTGTTGCTGGTAGCCATTCTGTCAGGTGTGAGGTGCTACTTCATTGTTAATTTGCATCTCGCTGATGATCACTGACTTTGAGCATGTTTCCATAGGTCTCCTGCCCATCTGTATGTATGTCCTCTTTGGAGAAGTGTCTATTTAGGTCCTTTGCCCATTTTTTAATTGGATTGTCTTCCTTTTATGAAGTTGTATGAGTTCCTTATATATTTTGGATATTAACCCTTTATCAGATGTATCGTTGCCAAATATGTTCTCACATATAGTGACCTCCCTTTTCGTTTTGTTGATGGTTTCTTTTGCTGTGCAGAAGCTTTTTATTTTGATGTAGTCCCATATGTTTATTTTCTCCTTATTTTCCTTTGCCCTAGGAGATATATCCTTAAACATATTGCTACTAGAGATGGCTGAGATTTTGCTGCCTATGGTTTCTGCTAGGATTTTTATGGTTTCACGACTTACATTTAATTCTATTATCCATTTTGAGTTTATTCTTGCATACGGTATAAGTTGGTGGTCTAGTTTCATTTTTTGCATGTGTATGTCCAAATTTCCCAACACCAGTTATTGAAGAGACTGTCTTGACTCCATTTTATACTCTTGCCTCCCATGTCAAATAATAATTGAGTATAATGGTTTGGGTCAATTTCTGGGTTCTCTGTTCTGTTCCATTGATCTCTATGTCTGTTCTTCGACCAGTACCGGGCTGTTTTGATTACAGTGGCTTTGTGGTATAACTTGATATCTGGTATTGTGATCCCTCCAACTTTGTTTTTCTTTCTCAGGATTGCTGTGGCTATTCAGGATCTTTTTTGGTTCTATATAAAATTTTGGAATATTTGTTCTAGATCTGTGAAATATGCTGTTGATATTTTAATACGGATTGCATTGATTCTGTAAGATTGCCTTGGGTAGTATGGACACTTTAATGATGTTGATTCTACCAATCCATGTATACTATATATTCTTCCACTTGTGTATGTCTTCTATCTCTTTTTTCAACATCCTGTAGTTTTCCCAGTACAAGTCTTTTACCTCCTTGGTTAAGTTTATTTCTAATTATCTTAATTTTTGTTGCAATGGTAAATGGCATTGTTTGTTTAGTTTCTCTTTTTGATACTTAATTATCTAATCTAATAAAAGAGACACATGCAAATTGACCACACCTGTGCTATGCCCCAAGCCACACCCACCAGCCAATCAGAGCGACTATATGCAAATTAACCCAACCAAGATGGCAGCCGGCAGCCACGGAGCTGGAGCAAGCAGGAGGCTTGGTTCCCCAGCGATGGAGGAAGCCAAGCTTCCCACCTGCCCTGACAGGCTGTGGCCTCTGTTCAAGGCAACAAAGTTTAAATTATAGAAGCTAAATAAATCCCAGATACCTTCTTCCAGCCAGCCTCCACTGGGAGCTTGGGTGGCCGGGGGCCGTGACCAGCCTGAAAGCAGCTATCAGCCCCTCACCCAGGATGGCCACATCCTCATGGGGTGATGGTCCCCGCTGGGGGGCTTGGCCAGCCTGCAAACAGCCACCAGCCCATCACCCAGACTGGCCAGGTACCCCAGCAGGACCCCCCCACCCTGAATGGGGTGTGGCCAGCCTGAAAACGGCCCTCAGCCCCTCACCCAGGATGGCCAGTCACCCCAGCGGGACCCCCGCCCTGATCCAGGACACCCTTCAGGCCAAACGAGCCTGCCCCCACCCGTGCACCAGGCCTCTATCCTATATAATAAAAGGGTAATATGCAAATTGACCCTAACAGAATGCCTGGGAATGACTGGTCACTATGACTCACACTGACCACCAGGGGGCAGACGCTCAATGCAGGAGCTTCCCCCTGGTGGTCAGTGTGCTCCCACAGGGGAGCTCTGCTCAGCCACAAGCTAGGCTGACGGCTGCCAGTACAGTGGTGGTGGTGGGAGTCTCTCCTGCCTCCTCAGCAGTGCTAAGGATGTCCGACTGCAGCTTAGGCCTGCTCCCCACTGGCAAGTGGACATCCCCCGAGGGCTCCCAGGCTGCCAGAGGGATGTCTGACTGCTAGCTTAGGCCCATTCCCCCCGGGGAGTGGGCCTAAGCCAGCAGGTGATCACCCCCAAAGCGGTCCCAGACTGTGAGAGGGCACAGGCCAGGTTGAGGGACACCCCCTCCCCCCCGAGTGCACAAATTTTTGTGCACTGGGCCTCTAGTATGTGTGTGTGTGTGTGTGTGTGTGTGTGTGTGTGTGTATGCCTAAGCAACTGTTTGACCACTAGCTATGACGCACACTGACCACCAGGGGGCAGACGCTCAATGCAGGGGCATGGAAACATGGAACAGAATGATGAATCTCAGGGGCGAGGGGGAGGACGGGAAGAGATTAGCCAAAGATCTCATATGCATACTAGAGGCATATGGGGTGGGGTCCCTCGGCCTGCCTGCAGGGATCAGGATGAAACCAGCAGTCCAACATCCCCCAAGAGGTCCCAGATTATGAGAGGGAGCAGACCAGGCCGAGGGACCCCACTGGTGCACGAATCCGTGCAATGGGCCTCTAATTGGTGTATAAAAAAGCCATCAATTATGGGGGGGTTTGGTTTTGTATTTTGCTACATTGCCAAATTCATTTATTAAATACTAGAGGCCCAGCGCACACAAAATCATGGGTGAGTAGCTCGCTGCCCCGCCCTCCGCTGCGTGTAGCTCTCCGCCGCTAGTAGCTTCTGCCCGACATGAGAGTCGCTGCTTGTTTGGTCATGATGGTGTTACGGCGTGACAGACACGGGCCTTTTATATATAAGAGATAGAAGTATTTTGGTGGAGTCTTTAGGGTTTTCTATGTACAATATCATATCATCTGTGAATAATGAGAGTTTTACTTCCTCCTTTCCAATTTGGATGCCTTTTCTTTTCCTTGTGTGATGACTGTGTCTAGGACTTCCAGTACTATGTTGAATAAGAGTGGTGAAAGTAGACATCCCTGTCTTGTTCCTATTCTTAGGGGAAATGCTTTTAGTTTTGCCCATAAGGTATGATGTTCGCTGTAGGTTTGTTATATATGTCCTTTATCATCTATAATAATAAAAGCATAATATATTAATTAGACTGGATATTCTTCCGGGCGAAGCCGGGGCTGCAAGGGCCAAGACCAGCCGCTGTGGCTGTGAGAGCCGAGCCCCTTGCATGAATTTTGTGCATCAGGCCTCTAGTGTTAAGATATCCCCCCCTCTGTTCTCACTTTGCTGAGAGGTTTTATCAGAAATGGGTATTAGATTTTGTTGAATGCTTTTTCTGCATGTTGATCATGTGATTTTTGTCTTTCAATTTGTTTATATGATCTATCACATTTATTGATTTGTGAATATTGTACCAGCCTTGCATCCCTGGAAAAAATCCCACTTGGTCATGTTGTATGGTCTTTTCAATATATTTCTGGATCCAATTTGCTAATATTTTGTTGAGGATTTTAGCGTGTATGTTTATCAGGGATATTGACCTGTAATTCTCCTTTGTAGTGTCTTTATCTGGTTTTGGAATTAGGATAATACTGGCCTCACAAAAAGAGCTTGGAAGTGTTCCTTCCTCTTGGATTTTTTGGAATAGTTTCAGGAGTATAGGTGTTTTTCTTTGACTGCTTAGTAAAACTCTCTTGTGAAGCAATCCAGACCCAGGCTTTTGTTTGCTGGGAGTTTTTTTTTTTATTATTATTACTGGTTCTATTTCATCAGTTATTATTGGCCTATTTGGGTTTTCTGATTCTTCCTGATTCAGTTTTGGGAAGTTGCATTTGTCTAGTAATTTGTCCATTTCACCCACATTGTCCAGTTTATTGGCATATGTTCATAGTATTTTCTTAAAATCGTTTGTATTTCTGTGGTGTCAGTCATTACTTCACTTTCGTTTCTGATTTTACTTATTTGGGTTCTCTCTCTGTGTTTCTTGAGTCTAGCTAACAATTCATCAATCTTGTTTATCTTTTCAAAGAATCAGCCTTTGATTTCATTGATTTTTTTGTATTGTTTTTTGTATGTCATTTATTTCTGCCCTAATATTGATTATTTCCTTCCTTCTACTTACTCTGGGCTTTTCTTGTTGTTCTCTTTAAGTTGTAGTGATAAATAGTTTATTATTAATTTTTATTGTGGTTTTTTTTTTTGAGGTAGCCCTGTAGTGTTATGAACTTCCATTTCAGGACTGCTTTTGCTGTGTCCCAGAGATTTGGGGTTGTTGTGTGTTCATTTTCATTTCTTTCCAGCAAGTTTTTTATTTCTTTTTTGATCTTGTTGTCAACCCAATCATCTATTTATATAAAACCCTAATATGCAAACAGACTGAACAGTGGAACAACCGAACAACCGGTCGCTATGACGTGTGCTGACCACTGGGGGGGTGGGGGGGCGCATGGAACATGGCTGGCGTCAGCTGCAGGCAGCAGAGCGCAAAACATGGCGGGTGTTGGCCATGGCAGGATGATGGAGCAGGTGAGCTGGGGCGCCAGACCAGGGCGGGCACCAGTTGCTGTCATCGGGGAGAGCCTCTGCTAGTTACTGAAAATTCTTCACTCACACGCGCTGCAATCTCGCTCGGCGCTCACATCTGCTGCTGGTGCCAGCCCTGCTCGCACCCACTACTGGCACCCAGCTCTGGTCCTGATTGCTCTGCACCATCAGCGGGTGTGAGCAGCGGCTGCCAGCCCTGATTGCCCCTCAAGGTTTCTTCACCTATCCCTGCTCCTAAGGGGTGATCAGCCGCTGCTCGCACCCACTGCTGGCAAAGTCCTTGCTTGCACTCACTGCTGGCCCCAGAGCCGCTGATCGCACCCACTGCCAGCGCTGGCTCTGCTTGCACCTGGAGCTGCCACTCGCATTTGCTAGTGGCTGCCGGCACTGATTGCACCTGAGGGCTTCTCCACCTCCCCGTACTCCTGAGGGGCAATCAGAGCAGCAGCTGCTGCTTGCTCCCACTGTCGGTGCCAGCCCCACTCGCACCTGCTAACAGCACACATTGATTGAGGCCAGTGCCATCAGTGCGTGGGATCAATGGCAGTGGGAACAGGGCTGCCAGTAGAGAGGGGAGCAGGGGCTGTGGCAGGAGCGGCTGGGCGGGGGCGCGGAGGATGGGCCGAGATCCACCCCTGTGCCTACCGCAGCCTTGCGACCCACAGTTCTTTTCAAGGTGCATGAATTCGTGCACTGGGCCCCTAGTTGTTTTATAACATACTATTTAGCTTGCATGTGTTTTAATGTTTTTGCGCGTTTTTACTGTACTTGATTTCTAATTTCATTCCACTGTGAACTGAGTAGATGTTTCATATGATTTCAGTCTTTTTGAACTTGTAGAGACTTGTTTTGTGTTCTAACATATAGTCTATTTTTTGTAAATGACCCATGTGCACTTGAATATAATGTATATTTTGCAGCTTTGGGGTGAAATATTCTATAAATGTCAAGTCCATCTCATCTAGTGTTTCCTTTAAAGTCACTGTTTCTTAAGTTTTTGTCTAGAAGATCTATCCAGTAAAGTCAATCCAGTGGGGTGTTAAAAGTCCCCTACTATGACTTTATTTCTATCGATCTCTCCCTTAAAGTCCTCCAGAAGTTTTTGGGGTTTTTTTTTTCCTTATTGTGTTTAGTTTTTCCTAAATTGGGTGCATATATGTTTACCAGGGGTATATCCTCTTGTTGGATCGATCCCCCTTTTTTTTTTTTAAATTTATTTATTTATTTATTTATTTTATTGCTTAAAGTATTACAAAGGGTATTACATATGTGTACATTTTATCCCCCCGCCCTAGACAGTCCCCTAGCCTCCCCTATCCCCCAGTGTCTTATGTCCATTGGTCATGCTTATATGCATGCATACAAGTCCTTTAGTTGATCTCTTACCCCCCTCTCTCCTGCCCCCCAACCCTCTCCCGCCTTCCCACTGCAGTTTGACAATCTGTTTGAGGCAGCTCTGCCTCTGTCTCTATTATTGTTCAAAAGTTTATAATGGTCTCTATTATCCATGAATGAGTGAGATCATGTGGTATTTTTCCTTCATTGACTGGCTTATTTCACTTAGCATAATGCTCTCCAATTCCATCCATGCCGTTGCAAATGGTAAGAGTTCCTTCCTTTTTAGAGCAGCATAGTATTCCATCGTGTAGATGTACCACAGTTTTCTAATCCATTCATCTACTGATGGGCACTTAGGCTGTTTCCAGATCTTAGCTATGGTGAATTGTGCTGCTATGAACATAGGGGTGCATATATCCTTTCTGATTGGTGTTTCTGGTTTCTTGGGATATATTCCTAGAAGTGGGATCACAGGGTCAAATGGGAGTTCCATTTGAAGTTTTTTGAGGAAACTCCATACTGTCTTCCATAGTGGCTGCACCAGTCTGCATTCCCACCAGCAGTGCACAAGTGTTCCTTTTTCTCCACATCCTCTCCAGCACTTGTCGTTTGCTGATTTGTTGATGATAGCCAGTCTGACAGGTGTGAGATGGTACCTCATTGTTGTTTTGATTTGCATCTCTCGGATGATTAGTGACTTTGAGCATGTTTTCATATGTCTCTTGGCTTTCTGAATGTCCTCTTTTGAAAGGTGTCTATTTAGGTCCTTTGCCCATTTTTTGATTGGATTGTTTATCTTCCTTTTGTTAAGTTGTATGAGTTCCCTATAAATTTTGGAGATTAGGCCCTTATCAGATATGACATTGGCAAATATGTTTTCCCACACAGTGGGTTTTCTTGTTGTTTTGTTGATGGTTTCTTTTGCTGTACAGAAGCTTTTTATTTTGATGTAGTCCCATTTGTTCATTTTCTCTTTAGTTTCAAGTGCGCTAGGAGTTGTATCAGTGAAGAAATTGCTTCGGCATATGTCTGAGATTTTGTTGCCTTTGGATTCTTCTAGAATTTTTATGGTTTCCTGTCGTACATTTAAGTCCTTTATCCATTTTGAGTTTATTATTGTGTATGGTGTAAGTTGGTGGTCTAGTTTCATTTTCTTGCATATATCTGTCCAATTTTCCCAACACCATTTATTGAAGAGACTATCTTGGCTCCATTGTATGTTCTTGCCTCCTTTGTCAAATATTAATTGAGCATATTGGTTCGGGCCGATTTCTGGGCTCTCTATTCTATTCCATTGATCTATATGCCTATTCTTGTGCCAGTACCAAGCAGTTTTGAGAACAGTGGCTTTGTAATACAACTTGATATCTGGTATTGAGATCCCACCTACTTTGGTCTTTTTCAGGATTGCTGCAGCTATTCGGGGTCTTTTTTTATTCCAGATGAATTTTTGGAGAGTTCGTTCTAGATCTCTGAAGTATGCCGTTGGTATTTTAATGGGAAGTGCGTTGAATTTATAGATTGCTTTGGGTAGTATGGACATTTTAATGATGTTGATTCTACCAATCCATGAACACGGTATGTTCTTCCATCTGTTTATGTCTTCCTCTATATCTTTTTTCAACGTCCTGTAGTTTTCTGAGTAGAGGTCTTTTACCTCTTTAGTTAAGTTTATTCCTAGGTAGCTTAATTTTTTTGGTGCGATGGTAAACGGGATTGTTTTTATAATCTCTCTTTCTGAAAGTTCACTATTGGTGTATAGAAATGCCTCAGATTTCTTGGGGTTAATTTTGTATCCTGCTACATTGCCAAATTCATGTATTAAGTCTAGTAGCTTTTTGATGGAGTCTCTAGGGTTTTGTATGTATAATATCATGTCGTCTGCAAATAAGGACAGTTTTACTTCCTCTTTTCCAATTTGGATGCCTTTTATTTCTTCTTCTTGCCGAATTGCAATGGCTAACACTTCCAGTACTATGTTGAACAGGAGTGGTGAGAGGGGGCATCCCTGTCTTGTTCCTGTTCTTAGGGGAAATGGTGTTAGTTTTTGTCCATTGAGTATGATGTTGGCTGTGGGTTTGTCATATATGGCTTTTATTATGTTGAGGAATGATCCTTCTACTCCCACCTTGCTGAGAGTTTTTATCAAAAATGGGTGTTGAATTTTGTCAAATGCTTTTTCTGCATCAATTGATATGACCATGTGGTTTTTTTCTTTCAATTTGTTTATGTGATGTATCACGTTTATTGATTTGCGGATATTGTACCATCCTTGCATCCCTGGGATAAATCCTACTTGGTCATGGTGTATGATCTTTCTGATGTACTGCTGGATCCGATTTGCTAAGATTTTGTTGAGGATTTTGGCATCTATGTTCATGAGGGATATTGGCCTGTAATTCTCTTTCATTGTGTTGTCTTTACCTGGTTTTGGTATGAGGGTGATGCTGGCTTCATAGAATGAGCTTGGAAGTGTTCCTTCCTCTTGAATTTTTTGTAGTAGTCTGAGGAGGATAGGTTTTAGTTCTTCCTTGAATGTTTGGTAAAACTCCCCTGTGAAGCCGTCTGGTCCTGGGCTTTTGTTTGCTGGAAGCTTTTTGATGACTGCTTCAATTTCTTCCATAGTAATTGGCCTGTTGAGATTTTTAGATTCTTCCTGATTGAGTTTTGGAATGTTGTATTTTTCTAGGAATTTGTCCATTTCCTCCAGGTTGTCTAGTTTGTTGGAGTAGAGCTGTCCATAGTATTTTTTAACAATCATTTGTATTTCTGTGGGGTCTGTTGTTATTTCGCCTCTATCGTTTCTGATTTTGTTTATTTGGGTCCTCTCTCTTTGCTTCTTGGTGAGTCTGGCTAGAGGTTTGTCAATCTTGTTTATCCTTTCAAAGAACCAGCTCTTGGTTTCATTGATTTTCTGTATTATTTTTTTGGTCTCTATGTCATTTATTTCTGCTTTAATCTTTATTATCTCCTTCCTTCTGCTCACTCTGGGGTTTTCTTGTTGCTCTCTTTCTAATTCTTTGAGTTGTAGAGTTAGCTGATTTACTACCATTTTTTCTTGTTTTTTGAGATAGGCCTGTAGAGCTATAAACTTCCCTCTCAGGACTGCTTTCATTGTGTCCCATAGGTTTTGGATTGTTGTGTTTTCATTGTCATTAGTTTCCAGGATGTTTTGAATTTCTTCTTTGATTTCATTGGTAACCCAATCAATATTTAATAGCATGCTATTCAGCTTCCAGGTGTTTGAGTATTTTGGGTTGTTTTTATTGTAGTTTATTTCTAATATTATGCCATCATGGTCTGCGAAGATGCTTTTTATGATTTCAGTCTTCTTGAATTTGGGAATACTTTGCTTGTGACCCAATATATGGTCTATTTTTGAATATGTGTCATGAGCACTTGAGTAGAATGTATATTCCGTGGCACTGGGGTGAAGTGTTCTGAAGATGTCTATTAAGTCCATCTGATCTAGTGAGTCATTTAGGATTGCTGTATCTTTGCTGATTGTTTGTCTAGAGGACTTATCCAGTGCTGTCAGTGGTGTATTAAAGTCCCCTACTATGATTGTATTGTTGTCGATCTCTCCTTTGATATCTTCCAGGAGCTTTTTTATGAATTTGGGTGCTCCTGCATTGGGTGCATATATGTTTACCAGGGTTATATCTTCTTGTTGTATTGATCCCTTTAGTATTATGAAGTGGCCTTCCTTATCTCTTGTTATGGCCTTCACTTTGAGGTCTATTTTGTCCGATATAAGTATTGCTACCCCAGCTTTCTTTTCCTTTCCATTTGCTTGAAAGATATTTTTCCATCCTTTCACTTTCAGTCTGTGTGAGTCCCTTCTAATGAGGTGGGTTTCTTGTAGACAGCAGATGTACGGGTCATGTTTTTTTATCCATTCAGCCACTCGATGTCTTTTGTTTGGAGCATTTAGTCCGTTTACGTTTAAAGTTATTATTGAAAGGTACTTGTTTGTAGCCATTTCTTTTTTTGTGTGGCTGTTTTCTTTCTGAGCTTTTTATTATTTTTATACCAGTCCCTTTAGCATTCCTTGCATTGCTGGCTTGGTGGTGATAAACTCCCTTAGCCTTTTTTTGTCTGTGAAGCTTCTTATTTCCCCTTCAAGTTTGAATGATAGCCTTGCTGGATAGAGTATTCTTGGATTCAGTCCTTTGCTTTGCATCACTTTGTAAATTTCTGTCCATTCTTTTCTGGCCTGGTGTGTTTCTGTTGAGAAATCATTTGACAATCTAATGGGAGATCCCTTGTATGTAACTTTCCGTCTCTCTCTTGCAGCCTATAAGAGTCTCTCTTTGTCCTGAACATTTGCCATGGTAATTATGATGTGTCTTGGTGTGGGTCTTTTCGGGTTCACCTTGTTTGGGACTCTCTGGGCTTGTGTGACTTTTTTCTTCCCCACCTCAGGGAAGTTTTCTGATATTATTTCTTCGAATAGGTTTTCTAATCCTTGTTCATCCTTCTGTTGTTCTGGTACCCCTATTATTCGTATGTTGTTTCGTTTCATGTTGTCCCTAAGCTCCCTTAGGCTCTCCTCCTGTCTTTTAATTTTTTTCTCCAATTGCAGCACATTTTGGGTGTGTTTTGCTTCCTTGTCTTCTAATTCACTAATTCGGTCCTCCGCTTCTCCTAGTCTACTGCTGATACTTTCAATGGAGTTTTTCATTGCAGCTATATCACTCTTCATTTCTTCTTGGGTCTTACTTAAGTTGTTGATTTTTTCATCTGTTTCTTCTAGCTTCTTCCATATGTTATCGATTTTTTCATCTGTTTCTTCTTGCTTCTTGCAGAGGTTGTCGATTTTTTCTTCCATCCGGTTTATGCACTCTAGGATCCTTATTCTGAATTCTTTTTCTGTCATGTTGCATGCCTCTGTATTACTTAGCTGCTTTTCTGGAGAGTCCTCCTTCTCTTTCCTTTGGGGGTTTCTTTGTCTACCCATGTTTGATCTCACTGACATATCTAGACGTTGAGTCGTTCAGTGGTTGCTCCCTTGGTGGCAGTGACTCCTTGGTCTGTGGTTGCTCTTCAGTTGGCAGCAGCTCCTCTGGTGGGTGCTGTTCACAGCAGTGGTGGCTCTTCTGGCTGGTGGGGTGAGGTTTCAGGTACAGCTGCTGTTCCTCAGCAGAGGGTGTGGTGCTCAGGAGGTTGCTGTAGCTTGGATCTGCTGTATTGATTTAAAGGCACAAAATACAACACAACAAGGCACCACGTACCAGGCAGTATACACAAATATATTCACAATATTAATAACCCCAAATACAGGTGACCACCCGAATTAAGAGAATTAGGGGATAAGGAGGAAGGAAGGGAAAAAGATAAAAGAGAAAAAAGAAAAGAAAAGTAGGGACCAAAAAAAAAGGAGTACAAAAATGAAATTGGGAAAAAGGAGGGGGCAAAAAAAAAGCGAGAAAAGAAAAGAAAAGAAAAAAAGAAAGAGAAAAAAAAAAGAGCGAAAAGAGAGAATGAAGTGGAAGGGGGGAAGAGACTTTTTATATGAGGAGAATACTCCTATAGAACAGCCATTAATCCCAACAAATTCCAGCAACAGCTCCCTGGAGATGAATGCACACTAGAAACAACCAATAATATAACGATGAAAATAGAATGGAGAACACTAATCCCAAAATAAAAATAAAGAGAAAATAAAATGGCACTTTAAAAAAATGGTAAAATGGTGGCAGTAATAATACTGGTTAAAAATAAGAAGGTAGTAATTAAAAGGGTAAAATCAGGTGATGGAAAAAGAAGAAAAAAAAGAAAAAAAAAGAAAAGAAAAAAAAGAAGAAGAAGAAAAAAATTGGTTTCTTAGTTAAAAGGTGAAAAAAGAAAAAAAAAATTGCAGTAGTGAAGGTCCTTCGGTTCTTCTATTCTTCAGTGTGGCTCGCCTTAGACCTGCCAGGTATTCAGGAGAGTGTTGGGTTTCCCTGCGATACACGGTTCCTCTTGGATCTATCCCTTTAGTATTATGTAGTGACCTTCGTTCTCCCTTGTGATGGCCTTCATTTTAAAGTCTATTTTGTCATATATGAGTATTCCTACCCCAGCTTTTTTTTCTTTTCCATTTGGATGGAAAATTTTTTCCATCCCTTTACTCATATCCTGAGTGAGTCTTTTGTTTTGAGGAGGGTCTCTTGTAGACAGCATACTAGGTGTACCAGTTAATAATGCATTTTTTTTTAATAGATGGAATTACACATATGTTGATATATTTGCAATTTTATATGTATGCTATTTTGTTTTATTGACAGCAAGCTTCAAAACTTCATATGTCAAATTTGCTGAAGGTGTTAACATCATAGATATCTTTACACTTAAAAATGTCAAATTTCATGCAAAAAAAAAAGAGCATTGGCGGTAAGTATTAATTCATTACTTTAATTTGAAGAAAAAGTTATCATATACTTCAGGAAGCTTATGGTGAACATGCTTCATCTCAAAATCCTTGTGAACACTGGTTTAAACGCTTTAAAAGTGATGATTTTGATGTGAAAGACAACATTCAGGTCAGCCGAAAAAGTTTGAAGACCAACAATTACAAGCATTATTAGATGAAGATGCATGCCAAACTCAAAAACAACCTGCAGAGAGATTAAAAGTTGCTCAGCAAATAATTTCTGATTGTTTATAAGCAATGGGAAAGAGTTTGAAGGAAGGAAATGTGTGCCACATCAACTGAACAAAAGACAAATGGAAAACCAAAAAGTCATCAGTAAAATGTTGCTTCAACAGCATGAAAGAAAGTCTTTTTTTGCATCAAATTGTGACTGGCGATGAAAAGTGGATTTATTTTGAGAATCCCAAATGCACAAATCATGGGTTGATCCAGGTCAACCATCAATATCAACTGCAAGACCAAATCACTTTGGAAAGAAGACAGTGCTCTGAATTTGGTGTGATTAGGAAGGTGTGGTGTATTATGAGCTTCTAAAACCAGGTGAAACCGTTAATACTGATCGCTACCAACAACAAATAATCAATTTGAAGCATGCTTTGATCATGAAACGTCCAGAATGTGCCAGAAGACACGGCAAAGAATTTTGCTTCAGGATAACACACCATCACACGCTTTAAAACCAGTTAAAGACATGTTAAAAGTATTAACCCACCCGCTGTATTCACCAGACCTTGCTCCTTCAGATTACCACTTCTTCCAATTGATGACACACGCACTTTCTGAGCAGCACTGCAAAACATACGAAGAAGTGGAAAATTGGATCTCTGAATGGTTTGCCTCAAAACAAGAAAAGTTCTATTGGGACAGTATTCACAAATTACCTGAAAGATGGAGGAAATGTGTAGCTAGCCATGGACATTACTTTGAATAAAGCACTTTTAATGTTTCTATTGAAATTATCTTTTTTTTTTAATTACAAAATCTGCCATTATTAACCTGGTATACCGAGTATAGTTGGGTCATGTTTTTGTATCCATGCAGCTACCCTATGTCTTTTGATTTACATTTAAGGTTATTTTTGATAGGTATTTATTGTCATTTTAACTCTGTATGCCTAGGTTTCTCTCTCTATTACGTACTTCTTCTCATTACAGCACTCCCTTTAGCGTTTCTTACAATGCTGGCTTGGTGGTGATGAAGTCCTTTAGCCTTTTTTTGGTCTGGAAATCTCTTTATTTCACCATCTATTTTTTGAATGCTAGCCTTGCTGGATATAGTAATCTTGGTTTCAGAAACTTGCTTTTCATTACCTTGAGTAATTCATGCCACTGCCTCTGGCCTAGAGAGTTTCTGATGAGAAATGAGATGACAGCCTTGTGGGAGCTCCTTTGTAGATAACAGTTCGCTTTTCTCTTGCTGCCTTTAAGATTCTCTCTTTGTCTTTAATTTTGGGCATTTTAATTATGATGTGTTTGGGCATGGGCCTCTTTGGGTTCTTCTTGCTTGGGACTCTCTGTGCCTCCTGAACTTGTGTGATTTTTTTCCTTCACCTAGGGAAGTTTTCTGCTATTATTTCTTCAAATACGTTCTCTATCCATATCTCCCTTTCTGCCTATTTGAATATTATTTGAAGTAATAGAGAATGCCTATATGCCAATTCAAATATTATTACATTTCATGTTGTCCCACAGCTCCCTTAAGCTGTCCTCCTGGTTTTGTTTTGTGTGTTTTTTTTAATTGTTTTATTTTTCTATTTGGTTTCCTATTTGGTTCTTCTTATTTACTGATCTGATCCTCAGCTTCCCCTAATCTGCTTTGTATTCCTTTCAGTGTGTTTTTTATTTGTGCTATGTCATTTTTTATTTCTATTTTCATAGTTACTATATCTTTTCTTATGCTGTTGAGCATTTTTGCCATCATTATTTTGAATTCCATATCAGATAAATTTTTTATCCATTTAATTTATCTCTTCTTCTGGGGAATTCTCTTCTTTCTTTTGTTTTTTTTTTCTTTGTCTCCTCATTTTGGCTGCCTGTTTAGTTTTGTGACTGTGTATTAGGTAGATCTGCTATGACTCTCAATCTCTAGTGCAGGACAATGTCAAACACAATTTCTGGCTAATTAGATCAGGCAAAGACTCAAAGCCTCCAGATTCAGCAATCGTCCACAGGTGTTGCGAGAGTTTTTTCAGCAGCTGGGGCAATTGCTTCTGCCTAGAGCAGTGATGGCAAACCTTTTGAGCTTGGCGTGTCAGCATTTTGAAAAACCCTAACTTAACTCTGGTGCCGTGTAACATATAGAAATTTTTTGATATTTGCAACCATAGTAAAACAAAGATTTATATTTTTGATATTTATTTTATATATTTAAATGCCATTTAACAAAGAAAAATCAACCAAAAAAATGAGTTTGCGTGTCACCTCTGACAGGAGTGTCATAGCTTCACCATCACTGGCCTAGAGGCTAATTGTTATTCTCAATCTCTTAATGGGCCTCAGAATCTTTATACCTGTGGGGCAAGGTGTTTTCAATAGGGTTGGTAAACTGTCTTTCCCCAGCCAAAACTGCCTGGATAGTCAATGTCTATGTGAGAAAGATAACTTCTGCAGCATGTGGGAATGACTCAGCACAAAAAACCAGGATGTCTGCCTTCTGAGCTCTAACCCCAGAACCCCCAACCCTGGCTTCTGCTCACAGAGCTCCAGTATACTCTGCCCTCCCTCTGTTGGAGCACAAGGTGAGTGGTTGCAAAAGGAATTTTGTGTGTGGGCCCTTTAAGAAGGTGCCTGCATTTCTAGCTGTCCCTCCCTGCCAGACAGCGGCCCTGCTGCTTTGCACAGCCAGATCTTATGTGGGTATCCTTCTCAGTTCTGGGTCATATGGTAAGCTTATTTTTAAGGAATTGCCAAACTGGTGCTCTCTGCTGGGGGGCCTAGCTTGGGGATTAGACCCCAGACTTCTCAATGGCAATCCCCCATAGCGGAAATATCTCTCCGGAACTTCAGTTGCTATCTGTGGGAGCCCAGCCAGCTGTTTTGCGCCTCCACCCCTCCTTCCTGTCTCTATGCGATCTCCACTTTCTGTCTTTGGTTATCAGGGTTTGCTCCAGCAAGTTTTCAGTTGATTATTCAGGAAGTTTTTCTGTATTTTAGTTGTAATACAGTTTGGTCCTGGGAGCATGTCCCACTTTAACTTCTAAAACTATTTGCTTCCACATCAAATGACTGCATTTTTTAACAGTTTTAGTGAGATATAATTTGGATATCATAACATTCACTCATTGTAAGTGTGCAATTTAATGATTATCAGTAAACTTATGGAGTTGTGCAGCCATCACCACAGCCCACTGTTAGAACATTTCATCACCTGAAAGATTACCTTAACACGTTAAGCACCCAGCCTGTTTTGTCTTCTGTACAGAGAGTACAGTGTCAGTCACCGGTGACTGACATGGGGCTTACCATATTAAATTTGTTTGCAATCAGTCCCCATTTGCACTTGCAGGCCTAGGCAGCCATTGATCTGCTTTCCATCTCCCTAAATTTCTATTTCTGGGCATCTCATATAAGTGGAACCACGCAATATGTAATCTTTTGCATCAGCATGTTTTTACAATTCTTTCATATGGCATGCATCAATTACCCCATTCCTTTTTATTGCAAAATAGTATTCCATTATATGAAATGACTATTTTACATTTTGTTAATCCATTTACCAGTTGTTGGAGATTTGAATTTTTTCCATTTTGGGCTGTCCTATCTAATAAAAGAGAAACATGGTAATTGGCGTACGACCGCTACCCTTCCCATTGGCTAATCAGGGTGATATGCAAATTAACTGCCATCCAAGATGGCAGCCAGGCAGCTTGAAACTAACATGAGGCTTGCTTGCTTCAGTGACGGAGGACTCCAACGTTCCCCGCCTGCCGCTACAGGCCTCTGAGCAGGCAGTTTGAAACATAGTTACAAAAATAGAAGCTAAACAAAACCCCAGAAACCAGCTTTCAGGTAGCTGGGATCTCAGACCTGGAGTTGATACAGATTTTCGATTGTAGAACCTAAACAAACCAGATACCTGCTTTCAGGAGCGGAGGCCTAAGAGCTGGAGCCTCAGAGCTAAAGCTGGCTCAGAATAAAAAAAAGAAAGAAAAAGAAAAAAAAGAGCAGTTGGGAGCTTCAGTCCCAGCCTGAAAACAGCCCTCAGCCCCTCACCCAGGCTGGCCAGGCACCCCAGTGGGTAGCCCCACCCTGATCCGGGACACCCTTCAGGGCAAACCAGCCAGCCCCCACCCATGCACCAGGCCTCTATTCTATATAGTAAAAGGGTAATATGCCTCCCAGCACCGGGATCAGCGGAGCCACGAGGTCTCCCGGCACCGGGATCAGCATGACAGGGGGCAGCGCGCAAACCCCCTGATCGCCCTGTGGCTCTGTGTGTGACAGGGGGGAGCTCCCCAACCTCCTGATAGCCCTGCGGCTCTGTGTGTGACAGGGTGCGGCGCCCCAACCCCCTGATCCGCCCTGCTCTGTGCCTGATAGGGGGGAGCTTCCCAACCTCCTGATCGCCCTGCGGCTCTGTGTGTGACAGGGTGCGGCGCCCCAACCCCCCCACCCCACGGGCCCTGCTCTGTGTGTGACAGGGTAGAGCCATAACCTCCCCATCGGCCCTGCCCTGAGTGTGACAGTGGCGGCGCCCAACCCCCTGATCTGCCCTGCTCTGTGGGTGATAGAGGGCGGCACCCCAACCCCCTGATCCGCCCTGCTCTGTGTGTGACGGGGGAGCTCCCCAACCCCCTGATCGGCCCTGCTCTGTACATGACGGGGCAGCGCCCCAACCCCCTGATTGGCCCTGCTCTGTGCGTGACAGGGGGTGGCGCCACAACCTCCCCATCGACCCTGCCTTGAGTGTGACAGGGGCCAGTGCCCCAACCCCCCAATCGGCCCTACCCTGAGCATGACTGAGCGTGGCATCGCAACCTCCTGATCCGCCCTGCTCTGTGCATGACAGAGGGCGGCGCCCCAACTCCCCAATCGGCCCTGCTCTGAGCTCGACCAGGGGCTGCACCTAGGGATTAGGCCTGCCCTCTGCCACCCGGGAGCAGGCCTAAGCCAGCAGGTTGTTATCTCCTGAGGGGTCCCAGACTGGGAGAGGACACAGGCCGGGCTGAGGGATCCCCCCTTCCCCCCCGAGTGCACAAATTTTTGTGCACCGGGCCTCTAGTCCCATATATAAAAGGCTAATATGCAAATTGTTCAACTGGGAGTTTGACCAGGCGGTGGGGCCAGTCAGGCAACCACCCGCAGCCCCTCCCCCCAGCCAGCCTGGCCCAATATGCCCCAATTAGGGTGGGCCTGCTGGACTCCACCTGTGCACAAATCATGCACTGGGCCTCCAGTTATGGATAATACTGTTATGAACAGTTACATACAAGTCTTCCTGTGGACATGTTTTTATTTCTTTTGGGTAGATTTCTAGGCGTAGAATTGCTGGGTCATATGGTAAGCTTATTTTTAAGGAATTGCCAAACTGTTTTTCAAAGGCTACTAGATTTTTTTTTCATTTTTTTAAATTCATTTTTATTATTGAGAGTATTACAGAGGTCCCCCATTTCCCCCCTTTTTTGTCCCTCTCCACCCGGCTCGCATCTCACCACAGGCCTATACCACACTATTGTCTGTGCCCATGGATTATGCATATATGTATATAAGTCCTTTGGTTATTCTCTTCCCACATCCCCTCCCCCTACTTCCCTCTGAGATCTCAGTTTGTTGCATGTCATCATATCTCTAAACCTATTTGTTATTTGGTTTATTTTGTTCATTAGATTCCACATATAAGTGAGATAATGTGATACTTATCTTTCTCTGGCTGATGTCCCTCCATGCTGTCTCAAAGTATGAGAGATCCTTCTTTTTTACAGCTTCATAGTATTCCACTGTGTACTAGTAAATGGACCACAGTTTTTTTATCCACTCATCTACTGATGGGCATTTGGGCTGTTTCCAGATCTTAGCTATCCTATATAATAAAAGCCTAACATGCAAATTGACCAAACGGCAGAACAACCGGCGTTATGACCAGTTGCTATGATGTGCACTGACTACCAGGGGGCAGACGCTCAACGCAGGAGCTACCCCCATTCTGCAGGCCCCAGGCCAGCCAAGGTGGGTGCCAGTGGGGGCCCTGCCTATCGCCCTGCATAGGGAGGTGACTGGCGGTGATGGGGGGGGCGGGGCCAGAGAGTGGGCAACATCAGACCAGCCAATGCGGGTGCAAGCGGAGGGCCCCGATCACCCTGCCACTTGCCCCACAGATTGACCCTGATCACCGCCAGGCCTAGGGACCCTATTCGTGCACAAATTTCGTCCACTAGGCCTCTAGTTGTGAATAATGCAGCTATGAACATAGGAGTGCATATATGATATTCTTTCTGATTGGTGTTTTGGGATTCTTAGGATATATTCCTAAGAATATATCTTTCTAAATGAAGTGTGATCACTGGGTCAAATGGCAATTTCATTTTTAATTTTTTGAGGAAACTCCATAGTTTTCTATAATGGCTGCACCAGTTTGCATTTCCACAAGCAGTGTACTAGGGTTCCCTTTTCTCTGCATCCTCTCCAGCACTTACTACTTGTTGATTTATTGATGGTAGTTATTTTAGCAAGTGTGAGGTGATAAAAAAGCTACTAGATTTTTAATGATGTGTGCTTGTAGGTGTTTTTCTCTTCCCTCACTGTTAACTTGCTGCTTTCATTACCCCCTGTACCCTTGTTCCTGATTTTGATACTGTGGGCAAGGCAATCTGATAAGTATATTAAAATTGTGTAATACAAACACTAATGTTATGTTTGGAATGTGTGTGAGCTGATGTCTACTGGTAGATGCTCAGCTGTGTTCTAGACTAGAGGTTTTCTAAGAACTATCTGTTATTTGGAACTCGCAGATGAGAAACCTATATAAATGGGTATATAGTGTACATGATTATCAGCTCCTCCAAAATCTTTATGAAGTGGGAAAAGAGACAGTTCCATAATAGCAAAGATGCTGAAGTGTCAAAAGAGTAGTATCAAATTCATCAGATATTTGATTCAAATAAATGAACTGTTTCAGTGATAATTGTCTTTTCTCTTTTGTCTAATTTGCAAAGAAATTGAGAACTGAATAGTTTAGCGTGCCCTCCCCAAATCAACAAGTGTTAACTATAGAGCATAGTTTACATAATTATTTGTACATTAATAGTACCTGAGCATTTACAGGTTAACATTTTTAACTTTAGCTATTTTCGAGTTACAAGTGATAGTTTGTAATTATGCTGAGGCATTTATTTGAGTTGTACTTGCTCGTGTGTGGGAGCAACTTTTTTAGCTGAGCAGCTGCATTTCTTGTTTTCAGATAGGGAGTAATTTTTCTTAACATATCTGGAGGCATCCCAAACAACTTTCAATTACACTTTGTCATATTTTAGGTGTCCCTGTGCCTCAAAGTCTTTCTTCTTGCTAATGTCAATTACCTACTCTGCTATATTTCCATCATTAGTCCATTTTGCTTGCTGTTTAAAAACTTCTCTCAATCATTTTAGTTATTTTCATTGTAAACCCCTAAATATCTACCTTATTTTAAGCCAGTATCTTTCTGTTTTTGTAGTTTGTTTTCCTTTTCAGTTAGAAGAGTTACCTCACTTATATTGTCTGGTATATTTTATAAAAATCGTTTTTTGAGCTACCTTTCTGCCATTTATAGTTCCAATTCAGTTCTTAATTATCTTCCATCACAGGGAGTACGGTGACACAGATCATAATCTCTGAAAGTATAATTTGGCTTAAGGATGAATTAACAATGATTCTCTTTTTTAACATCAATTTTGTCATTGTAATTATGTTTTGTTTAAACTAAAACTATCTTAATGCAAAAATAATATACATTGTTCAAAAACACACCAAATACAAAAGGAAGTATGTTAGAGGCCAAGGAATAATCACAATGGGCTTAATAGGAAATATAACTTTGTATACCAAGCGGGTTTCTTAATGTATTATTTATTTTATGCCTTATATTATATTATATTATATTATATTATATTATATTATATTATAATTACTTGAATGTATAAAAAAGGGATGTGACAATAATTATTGATAAGATGAAAAACTGTCACTTATTATTTTATCTTTTAAACTTCCCTCTAAATGGACTCTATTGGGTGTCTTCTAAAAGGACAGTTTCAATCTTTTTGCTTGGTGAAATAAAAAAATTTTTCCACAAGGATTTAAAATAGCTATTACATTTTGAGTCTGACCCCTGTGAAAAATGACTATGTCTTCCAATGATTTTTTCAAAGTTGGCACTGTCTCCCATGCTTTCTGGGCAAAAATTGTGTTTTGGGTTACTTTTTTCCATGGGTTTCAAAATAAATAGATACTTGTTATTGAAATGGGAAAAAATAGCATTACTATAAAGCTGATTATAGCTAGTGCTGGAAAGAATCTTGCCATCCAGTTGGAAATATTTTTCCAGTTTGTTAACCTGTTTAAATTCCTAAGAAGTATTTTTCTTTTCAGCCTTCAGACATCAAATTTATTCTGAGGTGACCTGTATGCTCGATTTTAGGGAATAGAGAAAAAATAGCTTTGGTTTTGTGTTCTTAACACTTGTCTTATATCTGAATGGCAGTGTTTATTGAACATTTTAAGTGCCACTATGATTACTACTTTGGAATAAATATTTGTATTAGATTAAAAATAATCTGAGAAATCATAATTGCTGCTTCTCAACTCAATTCCCACTAAAGGCTATTTTCAGTCATGTAGTATATGATAGCACTTACCTATCTCAGTGTTTTTAACAAGTGTGATCTATGGTAAGTCATAGTATGGAGGTCCTGTTTTTTCTATAATCTTGTACCATTTGTTTATAATATTATACCTTTATAGAGTTTAGTCATAAGACTTATAATATAGTTCAGATGTCCTTTTTGTTTAACTTAAACGCGTTGTTCCACTGTTTTATCCAAAAATCATACTGTTTTCTTCATTGTGGCTTGACTTCTCTGCAGTGGCAAAATCATTTCCTTAAGTTATCTTGCTGTCCTTAAAGAGGCTTTAAAAAAAGTAACAAGGAGCTCCAAGAGTATTAAAAGACTTGCCCAATGTGGTTCAGTTGGTTGAGTGTCATTCCATGGATCAGGAGGTCACCAGTTCCATTCCTGGTCAGGACACATGCCCAGGTTGCAGGCTTGATCCTCAGTAGGAGGTGTGCAGGAGGCAGCTGGATAGTGTTTCTCTCTCATTGATGTTTCTGTCTCTCTCCTCCTTTCATCTCTCTGAAATCAATAAAAACATATTTTAAAAGAGAGAGTATTAAAAGGCTTACTGTATTTTAATCTGTTAAAGAGAAACAGTAGACTCAAAATGGAGTCACTTGTGCCAAGCCCCACCTCAGCAGACCAAGATATTCTACTTAATCTAATTGCAGTTTCAGCTTTCCTGGAATGTAATCTTTAACCAGTCCACAAGGAATTCCCTGATCAGTACTAATGAGATAATCTGCCTGTAGGTCCCTTCCATTCCCTTCAGAGAATAGCCTTGCCTGAAACAATGTATTCTTTACTAATAGTATCTAGTTCTAATTAGTAGCATCATATTTCACTATGCCAAAAACCTTGGTAGTAACTGAACAGGCATAGCAAGGAAAAAGAAAAATCTGTTTTGTCATTGAACCCTTTCTAATTTGCTTCCTTTCTAAACCTTGCTGCTATTGCCTCAGCCCCTTACCATCTATTGTAAGCAGTATTAGAGTAACCTCCTAACTGGTCTTTCTGACCAAGACTTCTTCTAATCCAGTGGTTCTCAACCTTCCTAATGCCGCAACCCTTGAATACAGTTCCTCATGTTTGGTAACCCCAATTTCATTGTTACAAATTGAATATAATTAAAGCATAATGATTAATCACAAAAACAATATGTAGCCGTAACCGGTTTGGCTCAGTGGATAGAGCGTCAACCTGGGGATTGAAAGGTCCCAGGTTTGATTCCGGTCAAGGGCATGTACCTTGGTTGCGGGCACATCCCCAGTGAGGGGTGCACAGGAGGTGGCTGATCGATGTTTCTCTCTCATCGATGTTTCTAACTCTCTATCCCTCTCCCTTCCTCTCTGTAAAAAATCAATAAAAAAAAAAATAGGTAATTATATATGCTTTCCGATGGTCTTAGGCGACCCCTGTGAAAGGGTCATTCGACCACCAAAGTGGTCGCGACCCACAGGTTGAGAACTGCTGTTCTAATCCATGCTTCTCTTACTTAGAATTCAATAGCTAATAATTGCTATACATGTTTAAGATCAAGGGATGTGTGTAAGGCCTTTTATTATGATCTACCCCTTCCTTATTTCTTTTGATTCTCAAACATAAGGAACTACTTGGAGTTCCTGAATATAATTTATTTCAGTCCTCCTTAATATGTGCTATTCCATTTGTCCAAAGAGCCTTCCTGGCTCTTGTATGCTGTGTTAATTGCTGTTTCTCTTTGATGCAGCTTTTGAATTAATTAAATATTAATTCTTCGGTGAAGCTGTTCGACATCCTATTTCTATTGTAGTCCTTTTCCCTTGTGTTCCTTGTCAAAATGTAAACAAACTTCTTTATATTTAGCTTCAAAAATACAAGAACCTGTATTTGATTTAAACTTATGAATTATTGTAGGAAAAAATAGCTATCTGTTGTGTTTCTGTAACTTACAGTGAACAAAGACCTTGAGGATCAGGATGAGATATCTACACTAATAAAAGACAAAGATGCTAATTGACCATACCTTAGCTACACCCAAGCCACGCCCACCAGCCATCAGAGCAACTATATGCAAATTAACCCAACCAAGATGGTGGCTGGCAGCCACGGAGCTGGAGCAAGCAGGAGGCTTGGTTGCCTGGGTGATGGAGGAAGCCAAGCTTCCCGCCTGCCCTGAGGCAGCTGTGGCCTCCGCTCATGGCAACAAAGTTTTAATTATAGAAGCTAAATAAATCCCAGATACCTGCTTCCAGCCAGCCTCCACTGGGAGCTTGGGTGGCTGGGGGCCATGGCCAGCCTGAAAACAGCCATCAGCCCCTCACCCAGGTGGCCAGGCACTCCTATATAATAAAAGGGTAATATGCAAATTGACCCTAACAGCAGAACTCCTGGGAATGACTGGTCACTATGACACACACTGACCACCAGGAGGCAGACACTCAATGCAGGAGCTGCCCCCTGGTGGTCAGTGCGCTCCCACAGGGAGAGCTCTGCTCAGCCACAAGCCAGGCTGACGGCTGCCAGTACAGCGGTGGTGGTGGGAGCCTCTCTTGCCTCCTCAGCAGCGCTAAGGATGTCCGACTGCAGCTTAGGCCACTGGCAAGTGGACATCCCCCGAGGGCTCCCGGGCTGCCAGAGGGATGTCTGACTGCCAGCTTAGGCTCAATCCCCCGGGGAGCGGGCCTAAACCAGCAGGTGGTCATCCCCCGAGGGGTTCCAGACTGCGGGAGGGCACAGGCCGGGCTGAGGGACCGCCCTCCTCCTCCCCGAGTGCACCAATTTTTGTGCACCGGGCCTCTAGTGGAATATAAAATTGGAGAATGGACTGGTAATCCAGGAAGCCAAACAGTAACTTTAATAACATTTGGCCCCAAATGACCAGGATTTGATCAATTCCTGCCAGCTTCCCTAATTTTGTCCTTCCTTCTAACTTAGAAACAACCAGATAGAGCAAGCCAAATTACACCCCAATAAAGCATATAGGATACCTGCTCCTGGTTAGCCTGCCAGTAGCCTCCAAACCAGGGCAGATCTAAAGCTGTCTCTTTTTTCCTACTATAAAGCTTTCCCTCCTCAGCCTGCTTTTGAGTCTGCCAAATACAAGTGATAGCCTTTACTTTTCTCATTTGGTTCATCTTTATTTCCACAAAGGAGAAAAAAAAACTATTTACATCTGAAATGATTAGCAACAACTATAG
The DNA here is from genome assembly GCF_014108235.1 of Myotis myotis. Classification (NCBI taxonomy): domain Eukaryota; kingdom Metazoa; phylum Chordata; class Mammalia; order Chiroptera; family Vespertilionidae; genus Myotis; species Myotis myotis. Next base: position 78,122,009 of record NW_023416313.1, on the reverse strand, counting down.
TTTACAAACTATTTTTATTTCCTGTGCTAGTTTAGTGATTTTTCTCCATGTTTTATAAACATTAAGGTTTATATTTTATAAAGGTGAAGACAGGATTTTGTCATAAGGATTCTCTCTATTTATTTACATTGCATGGAAAGATGACAAGAAAAATCTGTCACTTAATAAAGAACAAAATCCTAGTCAAATTGTAATCGTAAGACCTTTGTATCAGATATAGTTGTTCAGAACCTTTTATTTGCTTTATTAAATCATAATTTTTAAAAAATCAGTACATGAAAGAAATTTAATGTGAACTGCAAATTAAATACATTTAGACTTTATTTATTACTAGAGGCCTGATGCACGAAATTTGTGCACTGGGGGGAGGGGCTCCCTCAGCCTGTCTGCGCCGTCTGGCAGTCCTGGACCCCTTGGGGGATGTCCAACTGCTGGCTTATGGCTGGATGGCCTGCTGCTGCTGCATGGCCTGCTGCTTGAGCTTCAGCAGCTGCTGCATGTGCACGGGCTGGGCCACCACGGTCTGTCCTGCGAATATCCTCGAGTAGGCAAGTCAAGCGCAGAGGCAGGCTCACCCTGAGTTCCCTGCACTTCCCTGAGTCACTGAGTTGTTCAGACTGACTTCCTTCTACAGAGAACGGCACCGGGATCGGGCCTAAGCTGGCAGTCAGGCATCCCTCTTGCAGTTCGGGACCCCTCGGGGGATGTAGCAGTTGCCAAGCGGCAGGCAGCCAGGGAGGAGCCTGAATTGGGGCCCGGCATCATGCCACTCACGCTCATCCTGGCCCATTGCACCTGTTGCCGCTACTCAGTAGTGCTGCCACTGCTCAGTAGTGCTGCTGCGGAGTCAGGAGAGGGTCCCGCCGTGGCAGCTGCACTCACTAGCCATGAGCCTAACTTCTGGGTGAGGAGCGCTCCCACTGTGGGAACACACTGACCACCAGGGGGTAGCTCCTGCATTGAGCGTCTGCCCCCTGGTGCTCAGTGTGCATCATATTAACCGGTTGTTCTGCTGTAACGGTCGCTTAGGCTTATATTAAACGGATGTTAAGAATACCCTTTTAGCCCCGGCCATGTGGCTCAGTGGTTGAGCATCAACCTTGGTTGAGTGTCAACCCACGAACCAGCAGGTCACAGTTCAATTCCCAGTCAGAGCACATGCCTGGGTTACGTATGGGCTCCATTCCTAATAGGGGACATGCAGGCAGCCCATCCCAATCAATGAGTCTCTTTCATCATTAATGGTTCTCTCTCCCTCTACTTTCCTTTCTCTGAAATAAAATATATATATAAAACATTTTTTAAAAAGAATACCTTTTTATTGTTTTTAAAATACTAAACATGAATATTAAGTTTTATCAAATATTTTTCCATCATTTACTGTTTTTATTTAACCTATTAGTGTAATATATAAAGAGATTCCATATAATTGAACCTTGTATATGTCCCTAAAATAAACTGCTTGGTTTGGTAATTATTTTTTTTAAATACTCAATCTATTCACTAATGTTATAAAGGTTCTGTCAATTTTATGAAGATTCTAAAAGTAATTAGGACCTGTACCTTGCTTTTTTTTTTATGATTGAATGACTAATAGGCTACATTAAACAGTTTTGAAACTGAAAAGAATTAGTTTTTTATATGTCTAGTGCTTTATTTTACTGACATTATTCTCTATTTGTTGTTTTAATTTCTGTTAACAGATATTCCCTTAGGAGAGGTAGCTCCTTCACATTTTTAACACCTGGACCCCACTGGGACTTCACTTTGGTGAGTAGATGTCTAGCTTTTTATTTCAAGACATTAAATAGAATTATTTCCTGGGTTGTCTTTCAGTCTGGTGTACAGCTCAGTTGTCTGTATTTCTCTCAACATCTTTAGTATCCTAATTTATCCTGCTAACAAACTAAAAGACATTTTTATTTCAACTAAATATAAAACATGTTTTGGAAAGAAACATTCATCTTTAACTCTATGTAAACCTTTCTCTTATTCCCACCAGTGTTAAAGTTAACACATTGTATGCGGGAAACGTGTTTACACGTTTTATGTATTTATACGTTCTACCAGTGTAGTAGAGCGCGGGACAGGTATTAATACGTTTTTTATAGACTAGCGGTAGAATGCGGGTAACGTATAAATACGTAAACTAAAGTTATCGTAATTTTACTGAACGTTGCCATTTGCGCAAAAAATTAGCAAAAATGGCCCGCGCCACCTGTTAACGCGCGATAAAAACTACCCGCAAACAATGTGTTAAAAGAATGTTATGAAACATTAATTTATTTTTTTTACATACTCTAGCAGCTTTTTTCTTGGTTGAAAAATATAAAAATGTAGGATATGAAGAATGAATTGCTTTCTGTTATTAATCATTTTAGTATAGAGGGACTTCTTCAATTATCTTTGGAATGAGATTTATAGAGACATCTAACTTTGCGCAAAGTGACACCAGAAAATTAATTATTTTTGTAATTAAAAACACATTACCTCTTAGTACTCACCTAAACAAAGTATGTACAAATAGAGCATGATTTTTATGCTGTTCTTATTTATTTGAAATAGCAAAAGTGACTCTATTTCTAGCATGCTAAACTTTACTTGTGTGCCCGTAATTATGTGCTGATGGATACATCAATACATATTTAATTTGTATTCTATTCTTTTGTCTTTAATTTATATTTCTGTTGGGGACGCCTGTTCAAGACTTCTGTACTCTTATACTAATTATATACATTAATTGGCGAGATAAGCATTCAAAGAAAGTATCTTTTGATTTTAATGCAATTCTGTATTTCCTTTGCAATTTTTTTCATCTTGATCCTTTTCCCTTACTATCTGATGAGCCTACACTTAAACAGAAAAAGTTTAGAAGTGTTTCTAAATTTGATTTGCAAACCTATCAGCAAAAATATTTGAGCATATGTCCCTGGTATATTTATTTATAACTTTTGTATATACCACCTTTATTAGTTAACTAGGGACCCAGTGCATGAATTCGTGCACCTTGAAAGGAACTGTGGGCCACGAGGCTGTGGTAGGCACAGGGGCAGGTCTCAGCCCAACCTCCATGACCCTGCCCAGCCCCTCCTACTGCAGTCCCCTGTCCCGTCTGCAGGCAGCCCCATTTTCGCCACCACCGCTCCCACGTGCTGATGGTGCCGGCCCTGGCTTGATGACAGCACTGACCTTACTCGCGCTCACTGATGGCACGGAGTGATTGGGGCCAGCATCAGCGGGTGTGAGCGGGGCTGGCGCTGTCAGTGGATACAAGTGGCGGCTGCTGCCCCTATATCCCCTCAGGAACAAGGGGAGGTGGAGAAGTCCTCAGGGGTGATCAAGGCTAGCAGGTGCCACTTGCACCCGCTGATGGCGCCTTGTGATTGGGATTGGCACCGGCAGCAGGTGCACGTATTAGCTATGGCACGGGCTGAGGGTGTGAGTGCCAGGCAGGACCGTGGCACAGGAGCAAAGAATTTTCAGTAACCAACAGAGGCTCACCCCGATGGCAGTGACAGGCACCCTGCCTTGGTCTGGTGCCCCCACTCACCTCCACCATCCCGCCATGGCCAATTCCCACCATGTTCTCCACACGCCCCCTGGTGGTCAGCGCACATCATAGTGACCGAATGTTTGGTTGTTCCGCTGTCAGTCTATTTGCTTATTAGCCTTTTATTATATAGGACTAGAGTCCTGGTGCACAAAAATTTGTGCACTCGGGGGGAAGGGGGGTCCCTCAGCCCGGCCTGTGCCCTCTCGCAGTCTGGGACCCCTCAGGAGATAACGACCTGCTGGCTTAGGCCTGCTTCCGGGTGGCAGAGGGCAGGCCCAATCCCTAGGTGCAGCCCCTGGTCGGGCTCAGAGCAGGGCCTATTGGGGAGTTGGGGAACCGCCCTCTGTCATGCACAGAGCAGGGTGGATGGGGAGGTTGTGATGCCACCCTCAGTCACGCTCAGGGTAGGGCTGATTAGGGGTTGGGGCACCGCCCCCTGTCACACTCAAGGCAGGGTCGATGGGGAGGTTGCGGCGCCACCCCCTGTCACGCACAGAGCAGGGCCAATCAGGGGGTTGGGGCACTGCCCCCTGTCACTCACAGAGCAGGACCAATCAGGGGTTTGGGGCGCCACCCCCTGTCACGCACAGAGCAGGACCAATCGGGTTTGGGGCGCCACCCCCTGTCACACACAGAGCAGGGCCAATCAGGGGGTTGGGGCGCCACACCCTGTCACACACAGAGCCGCAGGGTGATCAGGGGGTTGGGGAGCTCCCCCTATCAGGCACAGAGCAGGGCTGATCAGGGGGTTGGGGCGCCTTCCCCTGTCATGAGCAGAGCAGGGCCGATAGGGAGGTTGTGGCCCCGCCCCTTGTCACACACAGAGCCACAGGGCGATCAGGGGCTTTGGGTGCTGCCCCCTGTCATGCTGATCCCGGTTCAGGGAGGCCTCGCAGCTCCGCTGATCCCGGTACTGGGAGGCATATTACCCTTTTACTATATAGGATAGAGGCCTGGTGTATGGGAGGGGCTGGCTGGTTTGCCCTGAAGGGTGTCCTGGAAGGGTGGGGGTCCCCACTGGGGTGCCTGGCCAGCCTGGGTGAGGGGATGATGGCTGTTTGCAGCTGGTCACACACCCTTCAGGGTGGGGGTCCCCACTGGGGTGCCTGCCCAGTCTGGGTGAGGGGCTGAGGGCTGTTTTCAGGTTGGGACTGAAGCTCCCAACTGCTCCTTTTTTTCTTTTCTGGGCTAGCTTTAGCTCTGGCTCCAGCTCTGAGGCCTCTGCTGCTGAAAGAAGGTATCTGATTTGTTTGGGTTCTATAATCGAAACACTGTATCAACTCCAGCTCTGAGATCCCGGGCTTGCTGAAAGCAGGTTTCTGGGGTTTTGTTTAGCTTCTGTATTTGTTACAATGTTTCTTAAACTGAAAGCTCAGAGGCCGGCAAGGCAGGTGGGGAACGTTGGAGTCCTCCGTCACTGAAGCAAGCAAGCCTCATGTTAGTTTCAAGCTTCCTGGCTGCTGGCTGCCATCTTGGCTGGCAGTTAATTTGCATATTGCCCTGATTAGCCAATGGGAAGGGTAGCGGTCGTACGCCAATTACCATGTTTCTCTTTTATTAGATAGGATTATCTCAAAACACAATGCACATTAAGAGTGAAGTTAATGATACTGGACATAAAAATATATTTCAGGTAGCCATGATAATTTCAGTTTGGGACTCACTTCTTATTGGATCTGATTAGATCGCTATTTTTCTTACCCATATAATGTGAGTACTGATTAACTTATCATTCGTATATTAAATATTTAAAGTTTATTTTTAAGGATTAAGAAATACATAAAAATAAAAGTTCTAACATTTTCCTGCTGCCCACCCCAGGGAAGATATCTTGCATATCCTCCTGGATGGGTACATCCCACTAGGGAAAACACTTTTGTAGAGGTCTGCCATGACAAAAGAAATATCTTATTGTTTATACATTAAAACTTTTGGAATGTCATTAAGGAATTGTAAGAGGGATGTTTATAATTTTTAAATACATAGTTTAAGAAAAGAACAAAAATTGGTGAATTAAAAATGGCGGCAGAGTAGGAGGATGTTGCAAGGACATGCTCCCAGGAACAAGCTGGAATTACAACTGAAACATGGAAAGGCTTTCTGAATAATCAATGGAAAACTCACAGGAGAGTATCCTGATACCCAGGGACCAAAGATGGAAACCACATAGAGACTGATAGGAGGGGCAGAGGCACAAAAGGGCTGGCTGGGCACCCACAAGATGGCAACTGAAGTCCTCGAGAGTATCTCAGCTATGGGGGGTGCCACTGAGAATTCTGGAATCTAATCCCAAAGCTGGGCTCCCCAGCAGAGAGCACAAAACTGAGGAAGGTCCCAACATAACATCTAGCTGTGAAAACAGTAGGGTGCTATCTGTCAAGGAGAGGCAGCTGAAAGTTTGGGCACCCTCTTAAAGAGTCAGCACACAACAATTCCCTGTGGAGCCACCCACCTTGTGCTCTGGCAGAGGGAGGGGGAAGTGGAATGGTGCTATGAGACCAGAACCCAGGACTCAGGGGATAGAGCTCAGAAGGCAGACACCCCAAGTCTCCTGGTCTGAGTCATTCCCTCACACAGTGGAGGACATCTTTCCCACACAGACATTTGCCTTGCAGGGGGGATGGAGGGGAGAGACGACACACCTTATTGGAAAACATCTTGCCCTGAGGCCACTTAAGAGATTAAAAGTAACAATTAGCCTCTAGGCAGAAGCAACTGCCTCACCTTGTTGAAAAAACTCTCCTCCCACCTGAGGACGATTGCCTGGGGGCAATTCAAGTCAGAATCTTATTAGTCTGTAGACAGAGGTGGTCTCTGGAGACTTTGAGTCTTTGCCTGATCCATTTAGTCAGAAATAGCTTTTAACACTGTCCTGCACTAGAGATTGAGAGGTGTGGAGGATCAACATAAAACATAGTCACAAACCCAAACAGACAACCAAAATGAGGAAACAAAGAAACAACCCCCAAATGAAAGAACTAGTGAATTCTCCAGAAGAAGAGATAAATGAGGCAGAGATAAGAAATTTATCTGAAACAAAGCTCAGAGTAATGTTAAAAATGCTCAACAGTATGAAAAAAGATATAGTATCTATGGAAGAACAGTCTGAGATAAAGAATGACATAACACAAATAAAGAACACATTGGAAGAAATACACAGCAGATTAGGGGAAGCTGAGGATTGAATCAGTAAATTAGAAGAATTGAAAATATCACTCAATTAGAGAACCAAAAAGAATAAAACAATTAAAAAACAGAAGGACAGCTTAAGGGAGCTGTGGGACGATGTGAAATGTAACAATGTTAGTAAAATATAGGTTTTTTACTATATTTTAACGTATACAAGTGATATACAAAATAGTAGGTATGCCAGACGAGGCAGAAAGGGAGAAAGGAATAGAGAAGGTATTTGAAGAAATAATGGTAGAAAACTTCTGTAACCTGGTAAAAGAAAAAGTCACACAAGTTCAGCAGGCACAGAGAACCCCAAACAAGAAGAACCCAAACAGACCCATGCCCAGACACATCATGCCAAAAAATTAAAGACAGAGAATCTTAAAGGCAACAAGAGAAAAGAAAAATTACCTATAGATGAGTTCCCATAAGGCTGACACCTGATTTCTCATCCAAAACTCTACAGGCCAGAAGGGAATGGCATGAGGTACTCAAAGTAATGGAAAGCAAGGATCTGAGACCAAGATTACTATATTCAGCAAAGCTATCATTCAAAATAGACAGTCAAATAAAGAGCCTCCCAGCCAAAAAAAAAAGGCTAAAGAAGTTCATCACCACCAAGCCAGCATTACAAGAAGTGCTGACAGTGGTTCTCAACCTTCCTAATGCCGTGGCCCTTTAATGCAGTTCTTCATGTTGTGGTGACCCCCAACCATAAAATTATTTTCGCTGCCACTTCATAACTGTAATTTTACCACTGTTATGAATCGTAATGTCAATATCTGATATGCAGGATGTATTTTCATTGTTCGCGACCCACAGGTTGAGAACCGCTAGCTGAGAAGAAAAAACAGAGAAACCTAGCCATACAGAATTAAAATGGCTATAAATAAGTTCCTCTCATTAATAACCCTAAATGTAAATGGATTAAATGCTTCAATCAAAAGGTGTAAGGTAGCTAAATGAGTACAAAAACATGACCCAACTATATACTGTCTATAAGAGACCCACCTCAAAACAAAACACACACAGGATGAAACTGAAGGGATGGAAAAAAATTTTTCCATGCAAATGGAAAAGAAAAAAAAAAAGCTGGAGTAGCAATACTCATATCCAACAAAATAGACTTTAAAAGCATCATGCTAATCAAAATAACTCAGTCAGAGAAAGATAAATATCATATGATCTCACTCATTTGAGGAATATAATGAACAACATAAACTGATGAACAAAAATAGAACTAGAGGGGAGAAAATATACTAGAATATAATAGAAGTAACCCTGTTATTTGCAGATTTTTAATATTTCCCACAACTTTTGTGATATCATAATATGTTAGTACAGTTTTGGTAATATTATTACTCTTAAAATTCTTTTATTCTTAAAATATTAATGTTTATTGCATGTAATATTACTATATGTAAAAGCATTTTTTTAAACATAGTTTATTGGTTTTTTACATAGAGGAAGGGATAGGGATAGAGAGTCAGAAACATCGATGAGAGAGAAACATCGATCAGCTGCCTCCTGCACTCTCCCCACTGGGTATGTGCCTGCAACCAAGGTACATGCCCTTGACCGGAATCGAACCCGGGACCCTTGAGTCCACAGGCTGATGCTCTATCCACTGAGCCAAACCGGTTAGGGCTGTAAGATCATTTTTATGAATAATTGGTTTTTATTGCATGCAACATCATATTTAAAATTGTTTTTCTTGAGATATTAATGTTATTGCTGTAACATTATTATATTTAAGATCGTTTTTCTTGAAATATTAAAAAACAAAACAAAAATTAAGCATCTACCTCAAGAGGTTAGGAAAAGAACAATGAAGTAACTCAAAGGAAATAGAAGGAAAAGTAATAGTGAGAAAAAATAAAATTTACCCATGAAATTCTTGACAAACCAGTTATAAAACAGTAAACTTCCTTAGTCTGAGACTTTTCACAAACAACAAACATGATGGTAATGGTAAAATGTTTAAATATATCTTTCAAATTTAGGAAAAATTCTACTATAACTGTGTCTGTTTAGCATTATACTAGTACTCCTAGCCAGCACAGTAAGACTGGAAAACAAGTATATACAAATTAGAAAAGGAAGGACAGTATGATTTCATTTCTTAGAGAAAACATAATTGTCTACATAGAATATCCATAAGAGAAAATTAATAGCAGCTATTAGAACTAATAAAGAGTTCAAGCAAGGTTACTGACTATAAACATTATCAAAAGATATCAGGCTTTAGCCGGATTTGCTCAATGGATAGAGCATCGGCCTGTGGACTGAAGGTTCCCAGGTTCGATTCTGGTTATGGGCAAATGGCTGGGTTGTGGGCTTGATCCCCAGTTGGGGGCGTGCAAGAGGCAGCCAATCAATGATTCTCTCTCATCATTGATGTTTCTATCTCTTCCTCTCCCTTTCTCTCTGAAATAAAAATATATTTTAAAAAAAGGTATCAGTATCTTCCAAGAAGACATATAAATGGCTAACAGATATTTGAAAAGATGTTCAACTTCCCTAGCTCTTAGGGAAATCAGAACTACAATGAGATACCACCTCAAATCTGTTAGAATGGCTATTATCAACAAAATCTTATCCCATATAATAAAAAACAAATTTGCAAATTGTCGCCTCAGGATTCAACCACTTGCTATAATGTGTGTTGACCACCAGGGGGCGTCATAGAATGAAGGAAGGCCCTGGCTGGCATCTGGGGGAAGGAAGGCCCCAATTGGCTTTGATCGCTGGCCAGGCCTAGGGACCCTACCTGTGCACGAATTTTGTGCACCGGGCCTCTAGTAGGTAATAAGTATTGTAGAGAAATAGTGAAAAGGGAACCCTCATTCACTGTTGCTAGGACTGTAGACTAGTACAGCCACTTTGGAAAACAGTCTGGCAATTCCTCAAAAAATTAAGAATAGACTTACCATAGAACCCAGCAATCCCTCTCCTGGGTATGTACCTGGAAAACTTGAAAATATGTATTCACCAAGATATATACACCCCTATGTTCATTGCACCATTATTCACATTGGCTAATACATGGAGACAACCAAAGTGTCCTTCGATAGAGGATTGGATAAAGAAGATGTGGTAAATATATATAACTAGAATCCCAATGCATGAAATTCGTGCACGGGGTTTGGCCCTCACAGCTCTGGCTGCCTCGGCCAGCCCTCACAGCCCCTCTCAGCCTTGGCCCGCCCTCACTGCCCCTTGCAGCCCCTCGCAGCCTTGCCCAGCCATCACACCCTTGGCTTCGTCCGGAAGTTTGTCTGAAAGGATGTCTGGAAGGTCGTTCAGCTCTTCAGTCTAATTAGCATATTAGCTTTTTATATAGGATGGAATACTACTCAGCCATCATATAAGATAGAATACTGCTATTTGTAACACATGAATGGATCTTGAAGATATTATGCTAAGTGAAATAAGTCAGTCAGAAAAAACTAAGAACCACATGACTTCACCCATATGTGGGATATAAAACTGAAACTCATGGAGACAGGAGTGTGATGGTTACCAGAGAGAAGGAGGTGGTGGGATGGATCGTGGAGTTGGAGTTGACCTAATAAATGGTGACAGAAGAGGGTTTGATTTTGGGTGGTGTGGACACAGTGCAATATACAGATCTTGTATCATAGAAATGTACACTTGAAACATATATGATCCTATTAACCAATGTCATCCCAATAAACTTAATTTTTAAAAAAATCAATAGAATCCTAATATATAAAGAGCCTGGGTCCATCATGACTGAAACATCAGGATGGAAAACCGAGCACCAGGCTAGGCTCCCAGTTGGCGTGGCCCATGGTGGGAGTCGGTCCTGGGTCCCAGCTGCCCACAATGGGAGTCTATCCTGGGTCCCTGCCGGAAGCCGGTCCATCCTTGCTGCTTGACACAGTCGCTGCAGGAAAGAAACATCTGCACAGCATATGTTTCAAGGGACCTGGCGTATATAGCATACTGTTCTTAATATGTTTGCTCCCCTTAGCGCTGTGTGTTTTAACCAAGGTCACCTCTCCGAGAAAGGTTGTTTCCCCAGGTAGGAATTTTTCCCTGAAGTCAGGGAGGGGATGCCTCTCCTAGAAAGGTTGTTTCCCCAGGTAGGAATTTTTCCCTGAAGTCAGGGAGGGGATGAAACTCCTTAACTAAGTGCCAGGCGGGTAGTTAATCACTACAAACAATCATGCTTAAGCTACATAATCTTTACTCCCTGGAATGGAGATAAGAAACACCCTAACCTTTGTAATAGAAATTGACTGGATTAAAATCAACTGGTATAAATACGGATGTAACAAAACAATAAACAGCAGAACTTCGCTGGAGATCCAGACCAGAACTTGGCTGGAGATCCTGGCCAGAGATCCTGGCTAGGCTGCTGATCAACTGAACGCTGTCTCCGTGTCCTTCCTTCTTCGCCGACTCCGTCCACACCTTTGGGGACCCCTGGACCCGCTGGGGTTGGACCCCGGCAGGTCCCGGCTGCCCACGGCGGGAGTCGGTCCTGGGTCCCGGCCACCCGTGGCACGGTGGCGGAATGGAGCTGTGGGAATGGAGCCATGCTGCCATTGGACTGGCCTCTGGGTCCCTACCCCTGTCCGCAGGCTCTGGGGAAGCAGGGCCATGCTGCCATCGGACTGGCCTCTTGGTCCTTACACCCAGCCCGTAGGCTCTGGGCAACCAGAGCCATGCTGTGATGGGACTGGAACCTACCCGAGGGGTCCCGGATTGTGAGAACTTGCAGGCTGGGCTGAGAGACCCACCCAAGTGCACGAATTTTCATGCACCGGGCCTCTAGTGTATATATACTAGCAGTAAACAGTTAAATGTAACTTTAAAGATGCATCTTACCTAATAATAGACAAACATGTAAATTGACTGTGCCTTCGCTACGCTAACCAGCCAATCAGGAGAGTATGCAAATTAACCCAACAAAGATGGAGGTTAATTTGCATATGTAGGCTCCAAGCTGCAGAGCTAAGCCTGACGGCCCCGGGGCTGGCTCCAGCCAGAGCCTGGCCAGAGCGAAGTCCTGGGTCCCAGGTGCCAGAGGCAAGCTGGTGCTAGTAGCCAAGGAAAGGGAAGGCCTATTGCACGAATCTCTTCGTGCAACAGGCCTCTAGTTTATTATAATAAAAACAATTTTAAAATCTAGGAATAAATCTATGAAAAGATCTTCAAGACTTTTTTTTTTTTAAGATCTGTAAGACTTTATGGGAAATACTAGAGGCCCGGTGCACAAAATTCATGCAATGGTAGGGTCCCTAGACCTGGCTGGTGATCTGGGCCAATCAGGACCTTCTGGCTGCTGGCCAGGGCCTTTTTTCCCTGGCTGCCGGCCAGGGCCTATCTTCGTTCTGCACCGCCCCGTGGTGGTCAACGCACATCATAGCAAGCGATTGAACTCTCAGTCGAACTCCCAAAGGGACACTTTGCATATTAACCTTTTATGTATATAGATTGGAAAGCATTAGTAAAGAACATAGGACACTTAGTTACATGGTGATATACCACATTCAGACAAGGAAATACTCAATAGCATAAAAATGTCAATTCTTGCCCTAACCGGTTTGGCTCAGTGGATAGAGCATCAGCCTGTGGTCTGAAGGGTCCCAGGTTTAATTCTGTTCAAGGGCATGTACCTTGGTTATGGGCACATCCCCAGTAGGGGGTGTGCAGGAGGCAGCTAATTGATGTTTCTCTCTCATTGATGTTTCTAACTCTCTATCCCTCTCCGTTCCTCTCTGTAAAAAATCAATAAAATATATTTTTTTTAAAAAACATCAATTCTTCTCCAAATTAATAAATTCAGTGTGTAGTTCTGATAGAAATCCCATTAGAGTATAACAGATGTCATTCTCAGTTCACATGGAAAAATAGAAAACCCAGAACAGTGAATGTAGTGTATAAGTTGTGGAGCATATGAATTACTGTATTAGTTATTAAGCATTACTACCAAGGTACTATAATTACACAGCATAATATGGGTGCAGGTATGGATAAATAAACTGATGGAACAAAACAGAGAACCCAAAAACTGACCTATGTATATTTGAGAACTTACTATATCGTAAGCATTATGTAGAAATGGTGCTATCAATGAATAGTATCAGGAGTGGACTGACATGTTAGTTATTACCTTGTACCACATACAAAAGTAAAATTCTAGATGGATTGAATATATAAATATGAAAACATTATTTTACCTTTAAAATAATGTAAAGAAAATATAGTAGGATGTTTTAAAATCTGTTAAATTTCTTTATATATAGATACTAGAGGCCCGGTGCATGAAATTCATGCATTGGGGTGTCCCTCAGCCCAGCCTGCCCCTTCTCACAGTCTGGGAGCCCTCAGGGGATGTCCTACTGACGGCTTAGGCCCGCTCCCAGGGAGCAGGCCTAAACCGCAGTCTGGCATCCCTCTGCGGGCTGATCAGGGGAAGGCGCCACCCCCATCACCCCACTGCTGCTGCACTGCCAGTTGCCAAGGTGTTTTCATCAACACAGACTCTAGTCCCTTCACCAGAAAAAAATGACAACTTTCTCTAGGCATTTTCAAGATCTTTCTTTCATAGGATATGACATTTCTTTTTTTAATCCTCACCTAACAGTATTTTTTCATTGATTTTTAGAGAGTGTGGAAGAGAGAGGGAAAGACAGAGAGAAACATCAATGTGAGAGGGACACTTCGATTGGTTGCCTCCTGCATGAGCCCTGACGTGGGCCCTGGCCAGGGAAGAGCCTGCAACCTAGGTACATGTCCTTGATTGGAATCAAAACCAGACCCTGCGGTCCACAGGCCGAGGCTCTATCCACTGAGCCAAACTGGCTAGGGCAGGATATGACATTTCTCAGCCCCTCCAGCAGTGAACCTTCGTTTTTTCCTCCAGGAGTGAGATAGAAAAACTCTAAATCACCTTCTTGGATTCTTATCACCGAAGTTATCAAGAACACTGCAAGTGGTGTACCAGGAACTTAGCCAATGAGCTGTAAGAAAGGGTGCTTCCTCTACAGCTCACACACAGAGGCGGGCCTGCTGGGGCACTGTCTTCTGGCGGCAGTGGCCTGGGCACGCCCCCCCGCCTCTTGGCTCCTGCTACCAGGCCTGCTGGGGCCAGCGGGCAGTGGCAGCAGCCTGGGCAGGCCCTCCTTCCTCTCCACTCCTGCTTCTGGGCCTGCTGGGGCGCTGTCTCTTGGAGGTGGCGGCTTGGGCACACCCCCCTGTCTCTCTGCTCCCACTTGCCTCACAGCGCAAGCAATCACCTCCCACCCATCTACACGCACAACCTCCTCCTGATCCTGTCCTGACTGGATATATATATATGTATATGTGTATATGTATAGATATATGGACATATTCATATATATACATATGCCTACATACATATACAATCCTATATAATAAAAGCCGAATATGCTAAGTATCTGGTCATCCAGTTGTCCGGTCAAAGTGTAATATGCTAATGATATGCTAAGTCCGCTCAACCACTTGCTATGATGTGCACTGACCACCAGGGGGGCAGACAGTTGACCGGTCGACCAGTCTCTATGAGATGCACTGACCACCAGGGGGCAGACACTCCAACCGGTATGTTTGTTTGCTGCTAGGGTCCAGCTGATTCAGACTGAGTGAGACGGGGTGGACACTCCCTGAAGCCCTCCCACGGTCCTTCCCCGGCTGGCCAACCTCCCATGTCCCTGGCCCCAATCATGCACCAGTGGGGTCCCTCACCCTGGCCTGCACCCTCGCAATCCAGACTGAAGACTTCCCCCACTTGAAGGCTTCTTCCACTCCCACCCCCCAAGTGCATGAATTTCATGCACTGGGCCTCCAGTTTCATATAAGTACATAAGTATGGTTATATACTAATATGTGCTTTTTTCCCCCTCAGTATAATCCTTTTGCAATAGTTTGTGCCCCCATTTTCCTCTCTGTATTCATCTTTCTATCCCCCAACTTCCACTCTAACCCATGTCAACAAAACCGTTATGTATCCCTCAATATTTTTTTCATATACTTATTTACAAATAACAGCCTCACAAATAAGATACACATATGCAGGATTTTTGCTTAGTTTGCTTTTCAAAGTTAGGATCATATTATTCGTACTTTTCTGCATCTTCTGGATATGACCTTAGGATTAATTAAGATTTCTTAAATTCTGTCACCTCATTTTGCAGTTTTTCTAATTTTGATTTATATTGTTCTTTCATGTTTTCTCTGTCATTTTCTTCATGTCTTGTAGCTAAATTTGAAGTAGTACATTATAGTTTTTCTCTGCTTCTTTGGACATATTCTTCTAAGGTTCCTTCATTCCCTGTGGGATTGTTACTCTGTCCCTTATTCTCTTTCTTCTTAGAGTTATTTTGTATAGGATTTGACTTGGAGGATTACCTGTTCATTTTAATGTGAATGTAGCTTTCCTGAACTTTTAACAAAGAGACTTGGTTTAGATAGTTTTTCTAACTTCATGGAGCTCCCTCTTGTTTTCATGATGGCTTGCTTCTGAGACTTTCAGGCTCCACATATTTTCCCCACTTCTGTCTGGACTTTTTCTTTTTCCCTAGTTCCCTTTTTCCCTGTCTTGCTCAATTGTGATTCTACTCACACCAGTTTCTTCTCAAAGTGGGTGATTATGTGGGGCCATGAAAAAAGCCTATTTTTTTCTAGTGAAGACTTCCTTTCTCCCATAGAATAAAAGTGTTCATTTTTTTTAAAGAAACTTAATTGCTTTTATGTATAAAATATACTTACTTTTTCTCTAACTAGTACAAACAGCCCTTGACTTACACAAGAGCACTGTTCTCAAAAATTTTACATCAGTTTTTTAATAGAGTGGAATCACTTCACAAGAGATAATTTAGTCCGGGAGTACTGTTTAAACAGTATATATGGTAGAGATAATTTATAAACATTCCTCATAAAAAATATTCTTCTGAATATAGCCAAAGGCTTCACTTTTTAAAGTAATTTCTCTGGTTGTATGGAGTCTTTGTTTAATGGGGTAACATGCATTCCTTTTATATAAGAATGAGATTTTCTTTGTCTTACAGAAAAGAAAACGAAGAGCAAAAGATGATGATGTCGTAAGCCTTAGCAGCCTTGATCTGAAGGTAAGCCTTACTGCTCTGTCAAAAAAAAGCATTTAACAGTATGCAGGTAGCATTTATTTCTATGCTATAATAACAATAAATGCTTTTTTTTTGCATTTTTTTAAGTATTAAATTAAATGATATTGGCTCTTATAGATACTAGTAGCCTCTTTTTTGTGTTCTGCTTTATTAAGAATGAGAAGACCTCCCTCAGAACAATGTTAGGTTATAACTGGTGGTAACAAATTCAAATGTCTAAGGAAACTAGCCTAGAATATATGCAGAGAAAGGAAGTAGGATAGGAACTGTTGAAAGAGTGCCATACCCTTCCTGAAAGAGGAAGCTGCTACTGTGCTCAAGCCCATTGCTGCAGGTAGAACTATCAAATTTGGATTTTATGTGAAATCTTCTGAATTTTAAAAATTGGGTCAAATTTTTTCTAAAAAAAACATATAAGCCAAATAACTCATCTACAAATCAGATGCTATCCATGAGTTCTCAGTGTATGACCTATGAAAAACTAAAGCTCAGTGCATACTTGAAAATAATTATGTCCTTTGGTGTAAAATTGTAGTTAAGTCCAAAAGCTTGGTATCTTTAGAATTATTTATTACATTTTTATCATTTGGCAAATTTTATCAAACTCTTGGTTTTAAGGAACCTTTTTTTATTTTATTTTTTTGTTAATCCTCCCCTGTGGGTATTTTTTCCATTGATTTTTAGAGAGAAGTGGAAGGGATGGGGGGAGAGAGAGAGGAACATTGATTTGAGACACATCTATTGGCAGCCTCCTTCATGCACCCTGACCAGGGCCGGGCATCCAACCTACAACTGAGGTAGGTGCCTTTGACCAGAATCCAACCCCTCAACTTTTCAGTCCATGGGCCAGTGCTCTAACCACTGAACGTACCAGCCAGGGCTAAGGAACCTTTTTTAAAGATCATTATGAAAAAGGTATACATTTTTAATGAGATTTTAAAAAATAGTTTGACATTGTGTTCAATGATAGCGGTTGCTTTTTAAAGACAAAGTATTTTCTAAAACTTAAATTTGTATAGGTCTGCCCATTAACATTTCAGCAAATTTAGCAAGTTGGTGTGAGTGCGTGTGTGCATGCATGCGTTTGTGCACGTGCACACACATATATACACATAATGTTATAGAATTGTGTGTTTTTGCAAAACAGCTTCAATTACTTTTTTAAATCTTGTACTCAAAGAAAGAAGTATGAAATGGCAATCCTGGATATTCTTAGGTATGCCCTAGACATTGTGTCATTTCATCTGTATTATTAGATTCAGTGCCCATACTTTCCTTGATTGTCTTTTTTTTCTTTATTTTTTTCAGTTGATCAGCATGGTTATGTTCTTTTCTCTTTCTCTCCTCCTTGATTGTCTTATACAACTTTTTTTTCATTTTGTCTGTTTGAATTTCAATTCACATAAGGCCCATACATTGTGATTGATTATATCTCTTAAGTATCTTTTAAACTGTAGGTTTCCTCTCTAACTCTTTGTTTTCTTGTCATTTTTTGTTGTTGAAGGAACCATGTTTTTTTCCTGTAGAACTTTCCATAGCCTGAATATTCATGATTGCATTCCCCTGGTATCATTTCCTATGTTCCTCTATTTCTTGTACTTATGATAAATTGGTAGTTAGATGTAGAAGTTGTTTGTTTTGGGCTGTGTACTTCCTTCAGAGGGTATATCATGTCTCTCTGTGATGTTTTCAAAATTAATTATTATTGCTTAGATCAGTTTTTTTATTGGAGGTTGCAATATTATAATATTGTGCCTTTATCAGTCCTCAGTTTATTATCTGGAATATTTCTGTAAAGAGAAAATTCCTTTCATCAACCATTTGGTCACTTCAAGGTACTGCTCTATATTAATAATACAGGAATATGCAAATTGTCCAGGATGCTATCACAGTAACTAACAACCAGCAGGCTGCATGGGGCAACCAGGCCGGTGGGGGGGTCAGTTGGAGGCAACTAGGCCAGTAGGGGGGCAGTTGGGGGCAACCAGGCTGACAGAGAGGGGCAGTTGGGGGTGACCAGGCCAGCACGGGGTTAGTTAGGGGCAATCAGTTTGGCAGGCAGAGGCAATCAATTTGGCAGGCAGAGGCAGTTAGGGGCAACTAGGCCAGCAGAGGGGGCCAGTTGGGGGCGACCAGGCCAGCAGGGGGGGCAGTTAGGGGCAATCAATTTGGCAGGCAGAGGCAGTTAGGGGCAATCAGGCAGGCAGGCAGGTGAGGAGTTAGGAGCCAGCAGTCCTGGATTGTGAGAGGGATGTTCGACTGCCGGGGATCGGGCCTAAACCAACAGTCTGACATCCCCTGAGGGGTCCCGGATTAGAGGGTGCAGGCTGGGCTGAGGGGAGCCCACCCCCCTCCCCCGACCCCATCCACAAATTTCATGCTCTGGGCCTCTAGTTTATAATAAAGGCAGGACAAGTGCTTGATTCCTTTCCCTTACCACTTTTCAAAAATAATGAGTTTTTAAATTTCTATAAAAGTAACTGATTTTTTCTTTATAATATTATATGAAATCATGGATGTGAACATATTTGTTGTATTTTGACCCATTTTTATTATTACTCTCAGTATTCTCAAATTATCCCTTCTTTGGTCACTAGAGGCTACCTCATGGTGGCTCCTGTGTCCTTCTCCCTCCACCGCCTCCCCCAGCTTTATTAAGATATTAGAGGCCCGATGCACGAAGATTCGTGCAAGAATGGGCCTTCCTTCCCCTGGATGCTGGCACCGCCTTCGCTCCGGCCAGAGCCACCTTTCTGCCTTTGTTCAGGCCCAGAGCCACCTTTCCGCCTTCCCACACTGCCCAGAGGCCCAGAGTGGCTGGGACAGTGCGAAACGTCTGTGTCGTCACCATGGCAATGACCCAAGTGTCCTGCCCTACCCCCCGGCCTCTCAGCGCCTGCCTATGCAAGTTAACCTGCCATCTTTATTCGGTTGATTTGCATACTCACTCCTGATTGGCTGGTGGGTGTCGCAAAGTATGGTCAATTTGCATCTTTCTCTTTTATTAGTGTAGATTCTTGACATGTAACATGGTGTAAATTTAAGGTGTACAATGTGTTGATTTCCCACATCCTTTTAACATATATAGAGGCTTAATAACCTCCTTTTCTTCCTGATTGACAAGTTATTCCAGTTTCTAGGACAGGGGTGGGCAAACTTTTTGACTCGAGGGCCACAATGGGTTCTTAAACTGGACCGGAGGGCCGGAACAAAAGCATGGATGGAGTGTTTGTGTGAACTAATATAAATTCTAAGGGTACGGTCTTTTTTTTTTTTTTTTAGTTTTATTCATTTCAAATGGGCCGGATCCGGCCCGTGGGCCGTAGTTTGCCCACGGCTGTTCTAGGACAACAGTCTGTATTACTACAAATTAATACAAATGATATGATTACTGAAAACATTTTATGTTTTATTTTTCAGGGGTTTTTTTGTGCCATTTTTTTATTCCACACCTGTAGTTGATCATTTTTAAAAGTTCTAATTTCCTTGGGAAATGGTAGAGGTTAAAATCTGGGCATTATGAACTACTTGCTACTGGATTGATTGTTGATTCTAGGCCTTTTTAATGACAGAGCTAGGAAATATATATAATCTTTCAGATAATCTCATCAATTTTATTGATCTCTTTCAACTGCACTGAAAATCTTGGTTTTGGGAATACTGACATAATTATTTATTTGATTTACCCATGGTTCTAGGACAACAGTGTACATTACTAAAAATTACTATAAATGATACAGTTACTGAAAACCTTTCATGTTTTATTTTTCAGGGGTTTTTGTTTATTTGTTTTGACACGCAGACTATATATAGTAAGGATGTGAAAATCCCTGTTTTTAAATTACTGAACTAGTTATTTTCTATGTGTATAATGGCAGTGATTATGAGTGACTGCACACAACATTTTGTGTTGGCCCTTTAAGATGGTGCCTGCATTTCCAGCTGTCTCCCAGATAGACAGTAACCCTGCTGCTTTTCACAACCAGATGTTATGTGGGCACTGTTCTCAGTTTTGGTGCTCTGGGCAGGGGAGCCCAGATTGGAATTTAGATCCCAGAGTTCTCTGTGGGAGCCCGGCCAGCCTTTTCATGCCTTCAGCACTTCCTACCAGTCTCTATGTGGTATCCACTTTTCGTCCTTGGTTATCAGTGTTCTTTCCAGCTGGTCTTCAGTTGGTTTTTCAGGGTGGTTTTTCTGTATTTTAGTTGTATTTTCAGTTTGGTCCTGGGAGAGTGTCAGTGTAGCCTCCACTTACTCCGCTGCCATTTTGGAATTTCTAAAGTATTTACTTCTTGCTTTGACAAAACTATGAAAATATAGCACACTGACTGACCCCTCTTTAGGAAAAAAAAGGTTATATGTACAGCTATGGAGAGTTAGAGTCCTCCTTTACATACAAAGGAAAATATTAATTAAACAAGTGCTTCATTGATCAAAAAAGGGCTAAGAGCTACAAGCATTTATTCCCAGTGTACATCAGACCCAAGAAACCCAGATCATAACCTCTTGGCACCTGTCACTAAGAAATGCACAGTCTTTAATTAGACTGACTTCTCCCTATCTGCATGGGAAAACCACACAGAGTGCAGAGGACTACACGTTGGGAATTCAGACACATGTTCAGATGCTCTTGGCTTTGCCTAGACTTGTTGCTCCATAGAAAGCTTCTGGGCCACATTTTCACCACACCCAGGCACAGATAGGAGCCATCTTCCTGAGACAGAACTTGTCTTTGACCGGAGAACTGCTTCCAGAAAGGGTTAGAAGAGTTCCCTGGTCTCATCCCCACCACTCACCACAATCTATTTAGCAACTTTTAGCAGAGCCAAGCATGGCCCTACACCTGAGAGGGAAGGCAGGCACAAAGCATGGATGCCAACCAAGATTACAAAGCACAAACCTAAACTATCCACCCCTTCCCCAGACCCACCTCCACCACAGATATTCTTGATTTAAGGCTGTTTTGGGACCACATCAAAGCTTACTGAGGGAAAGTACCCTTGAATTGCCTACAGCCATTGTCACTTCTCTAAGGACTGCAGAGTTACCAGGTGGGCAGGAGGACTGCTGCCCCAAAGGAAGAAGAAGGAAGGCTGATTATATGGGACATGTCCCCTTTCCAGAATCTTGCATTCTAAGAGGCTGATTCTATCTCTTAATGGGAAGGTCCATGATTTGTTTGTTTGTTTTGGGAATGGGGAATTTTTGGAACCCTGAGTCTGGATTTCCCTGTGCTAGCCAAGGACAAGAGATTATCTGGGGGACCAGGCCCCAGAAGGGGCTTTCAAGTGCTGTGGCTCAGAGCAGGCTTTGGCCTTGGCCACAGCAATAGGACTCTGGCCAGTCTGCACTTTTATGCCTGAAGGTGGGAGGCCTGGGAAGCACTACACAGCCTGATGGAGAGGCAAACCCATGACAGTGCAGGGAGCCTTAGACAATCTGGAGCAAATTATAAATAGGATCCCCTGGGAGAGAACATGCTGGCCACCCATCCCCAGCTTCTCCCTTGTCACTTGCCTCAGAAGAACATACCTTCCTTCCCAAAGTAGAGGCCCTTTTACTATAATCCATTTACTGTGCCCCTCCCTCCTTGCAAATGTCAATTCCATTTGTCTGTGAGGTGGAACTTGCCCAGTCCCTTGCAGGAGGGAGAGAGCACCTGGGGTATGGCTCTCAGGGAAGATGCTTCCAGCCTCCTCAGCAGCAAAGGTTTTTCTAACCAGCTCTGATGTGGCAGTGGCATGAGGAATGATCACCAATGGCTCTTTTCCATACATTATCTCAGGCCTCCACTCCAGCCTCCTGCCATCCTGAGAAACCACACCAACCCTCAGCAACACCTAGCAACAGGCAGCTAGCTCTATAGTTACAGGGGATCTGACAATCTCTGGTATTCCATTTAAAACCATTTTTTTCCTTTTTTTTTTTTTTTTTTTTTAAGACAACCAGGGGATTTTTTTTTTCTTTCTGGGGAGGCAGAGAGAAGATGGAAAAGGGAGGGGGGAAAAAAAACAGGGAAGAAAACTCAAATCTACAAGCGGTGGTATGTCCTATATTTCTGTCACTCTGCACAGGTGGTTCCAAGCCCCCATTCCAAAGTGCACTGGCCTCTCTGTCTCTTATGGCTGCTTTTAGCAACCCTACAGTGGCAGTCCCTGACCAGGTAGCTTAGTTGGTTAGAACATTCTCCCAATACACCAGTGTTGCCCCAAACAGAGCACATGTAAGAATCAACCAATGAATACATAAATAAATAAATGATTTTTAAAAACAACATTATAGTGTCAAAAGTTGACTAGTTGTGACAGACTAAATGACCTGCAAAGACTAAAATATTTACTTAGAAAAAGTTTGCTGACCGTTCTTTCAGAATTGAGTGAATTCAGAAGAAATGTTCATGGATACCATATTCCCTGAGTGATTTGAATGTGCATATCAGTTTGTTTGCAATCTTTATACTTTAAAGTTAGTTTGAATGGAGATGAGATCCATGCCTCACATTTTCTTTCCTTGAATTTATTAAATATTTTACTCCATTGTTTTCTGGCATAAAGAGCCAGTCTTGAAAAGTTGGCTTGTTTTGTCTTCCCTCCCTGCTCTTTATACTTAGTTTGGATTTTTTTTTTTAACTCATCTTCCTTTTATCTCATTTTTCTCTTAATGTGTTAGTCATTGGGTTTTTTTCCTTATCCTAAAATAATTTTTTTTATTTTTAATTCTTAGTTATATCACCTTTCTCTGTTCACTTAATTTCTGAGTTTTATGTTCTTTCATAGCTTCTGTAATTTTCTTTGTGCTATAGAATAGCTTTATGCTACTTAGAATAATGATTCTTTTCTGTTGCTCACTTTTTAAGGCCTGTATTTCCTGTAATTTTAGGCCAAGATAGCCTGTTTTCAGCTTCATAACTCTAGAGCTCTCTCTTCTATTGTTTTCATCAAATGATTTTTAAAAATTCATTCCCCCAGCCTGGCTGGTGTGGCTCAGTTGGAGCATCATCCCATGCACCGAAAGATGGAAAGTTTGATTCCAGATCAGGGATAAAATAAATAAGCCCTGCCCTGTGGCTCAGCAGATAGAGCATTGGTCTGCTCACAGAAAGGTCTCAGGTTCTATTATTGGTCAAGGGCATGTACTGAGTTGCAGGTTTGATCTCCAGTCCCAGTTGGGGCTCATGCAGGAGGCAACCAATTGTCTCTCTCACATTGGTGTTGCTCTCCCCGCCTCCCCTTCCTTTCCTTCTACTCTCTCTAAAAAGCAATGAAAAGAATATCCTTGGGTGAGGATTAAAATAAATAAGTAAATAAACAAACAAATAAATATTCATCCTTGTGCTTTCTGAGATCTTTCCTTTCTGCTCCCTTCTCTTTTATCTGGACTTTTTCTTGTCTTTGCTGTTATTGCCTTCTTCTGCTCAATTTGGATCCTAATCCTAGCAGTTTTTCTCATAGCAGTGTTAGTTTTGAGAATATAAATGTTCCAGATTGCTTCAACACCTATAAACCCCTTATATAGCAGTGTTCTTGCCCTCAGCCTAAGAATTTGATCCTTAGTGTCCTTTCCATGTTAGACCACTGTTCTCAGACTAGCATGCCATTGTTGGGGTTCCCCTGTTCTCTGGGCCATTAGAGAAGCCCATTTGCCTTACTTTTGCTTCTTTGTGCACAAAGACTGATACCATGTGGGTGCATAGCTGAATATCACTAAAAAAGGTTTTGGAGGAAACATTGTCTTTTCATTTTGTTGTAGATTAGGTTTTCTGTTTTGTTACGCTAATTGCTCTATCTGCTTTTTTTTTTTTCTTTAAAGAGTGAAGACCTGTCAAAGATCCTATGTAATAAAAGGCTAATATGCAAATCAACTGAATGGTGGGATGACTGGTTGCTGTGATATGCACTGACCACCAGGGGGCAGACGCTCAACGCAGGAGCTGCCCCCTGATGGTCAGTGCACTTCCACAAAGGGAGTGCTGCTCAGCCAGAAGCCAGCCTGGCTCACGGTGAGTGCAGCCTGGACTGAGCGACTCCCCCCCCCCCCCCCCCCCACACACACACACACACACACGAGGGCACAAATTTTGTGCACCAGACTTCTAGTTTAATATATTAATGAGTGAACTGACAGAATAGTAAAGCTGGTTAAAGGACTGTAGGAAACAGTGTTTACTTGGGCTGCTAGCACACCAGGCTCTACTGTTCAAACAGCAAGTATTTCCTGCCTTGGAAAGCATAGCCTAGCTTCAGAACCTTAGGGACTTCATTGCAATCCTCTTCCTGGCCTTGCTGGAGACAGCATACAGCATCCTTGTCTACCATAGATACCTCAACATTAATCAGAATGCTGGGTCACGTGGCATGAGCAGCAGAGCACCTTGCACCACAGAATTTCCATTTGGAAATGCAGTATATGCTTCCTCCAACAGGTAGAGTTCTACCAAGTACCATGCCCCTTTCTTAATACTAGAGCATGCAAAATGCAGTCACTTGTCCTTTACCTTAGAGGGGAGATTCCAGGCCTGGTGTGCTAGTAGCTCTACATTTTCCTGGCATGCATTTGACTTCCTATCATGTCCAGAATATTTGCCATTTCCTGTTCACCAAGTCCTGTTAGTATGATGTCATCAGTATATTAGACTAACATTACTCTCTGTGGATATCAAAGTCCATGTGGACACTCTGGGACAGAGAACAGAAAGTTAATAGCCTCAGGACATGAAATACAGATTGCTGTCCTTCTCATGTAAAAGCTAACTACTTTTGGTCCTCCTTATTAATAGGAATTGAAAAGAACACAGGGGCCAGATCCTAGCTATATACCAAATGCTGGAGGATGTATTGATCTGTTCCAGTAAAGGTTCTACATCTTGCACAATAGCAGAGATTAAAGTTTAAGTTAGGCGAAACCAAGATGGCGGCATAGGTAAACACCTGAAATTGCTGCCTCGCACAACCACTTCAAAAATACAACTAAAAGACAAAACGGACATCATCCAGAACCACAGGAAGACTGGCTGAGTGGAAATTCTACAACTAGAAGGAAAGAGAAAAGCACACTGAGACTCAGAGGAGGTGTGGAAGTAAAGTGCAGAGGTACGGAGGCTCGCGCAGAAAGGGTGGCAACTGAAGACGCGGTTGTCTTTTTCAGTCAGGAGGGAGACACACGCTCCTGCTCTGAACTCCAGTTCCTGGCGAGTCTGTGGGGACCCAGACTCATACGGGGAGAAACTGGACTGTCTGGCATTGGGCAGAACTTGAGGGTGGCTTTCTCTCAGAGGTGCTTGCAGCCATTACCACAGGACACTGAGACCCGGGGCCTCTTAGGGCAGGGCTGAGGATCAGTCATAGCTGTTTGCTCCGCTCTGTTGATTCCCTGAGACCCCGCCCCACCCAAGCTGTGCGCAGAGGCTTTTGCATATGAATGACCTGGCCCTTTGCTATCTAAAATTACCTAACAAACTGCAAATGGGTCAGAGAGACCCAGAACATCCAAAAGAAGGCCCAAGGCCCCACAGCAGCTTGCCTTGCTTCACAGCTGGGCCTCATCTGGGCACCTCCAAATCCCAAGCAAGAGGAATCTGCAGATTTCTCCGTAGCTCCTGCTGGGTAGCCTCAGGCAGAGGCTAAATTAGCACCTCCTTAGAGATCCAAGTGCCAGTGTACCCAGTGGTCAGAGTGGGACCATCCAATTACAACTCCTCAGATCCATAAGGCACACACTCAGTAGGCAGACTCAGTGAGCACCAAAGCCCCACTGAAGCAAGTCTTGCTCCATAAGGGTGTCTCCAGGACAGAAGTTCTCCCACCATAGACACAGCTGATTCTCACAGCCAATTGGCCTGGAGGTCAATTCCTCCCAGTGATACCAACTACAATCAAGGCTTAACTACAACAAGACTGTGCACACAGCCCACAAAGGGGTGCACCAAGAGTGTCCACCTCAGGTAATTGGGGAGGCTGAGCTAATAGGCCCTATAGGACACCTAGCACAGAAAGCCACCTTGTCAACACAGGGAAGCAGCCAAAATGCGGAGACAAAGAAACAGGACACAAATGACAGAAATGAAGGAAAGCAAATGACTGGATATAGAGTTCAAAACCACGGTTATAAGGTTTTTCAAGAATTTTCTAGAAACCGCCGATAAATTTAGTGAGACCCTCAGTAAATCTGGTGAGACCCTCAAGGTTATGAAAAAGGACCAAATAGAAATTAAGCATACACTGACTGAAATAAAGAATATTATACAACAGCAGACTAGAGGATCACAAGAATCAAGTCAAAGATTTGAAATACGAAGAAGTAAAAAACACCCAACCAGAAAAGAAAAAAGAATCCAAAAATATGAAGATAGTGTAAGGAGCCTCTGGGACAACTTCAAGCGAACCAACACCTGAATTATAGGGATGCCAGAAGAAGAAAGAGAGCAAGATATTGAAAACCTATTTGAAGAAATAATGACAGAAAACTTCCCCTACCTGGTGAAAGAAATAGACTTACAAGTCCAGGAAGCGCAGAGAACCCCAAACAAAAGGAATCCAAAGAGGACCACACCAAGACACATCATAATTAAAATGCCAAGAGCAAAAGATAAAGAGAATCTTAAAAGCAGCAAGAGAAAAACAGTTAGTTACCTACAAGGGAGTACCATAAGACTGTCAGCTGATTTCTCAACAGAAACTATGCAGGCCAGGAGGGAGTGGCAAGAAATATTCAAAGTGATGAATAGCAAGAACCTACAACCAAGATTACTTTACCCAGCAAAGCTATCATTCAGAATTGAAGGTCAGATAAAGAGCTTCACAGATAAGAAAAAGCTAAAGGAGTTCATCATCACCAAACCAGTATTATATGAAATGCTGAAAGGTATTCTTTAAGAAGAGGAAGAAGAAAAAGGTAAAGATAAAAATTATGAAAAATAAGTACATATCTATCAACAAGTGAATCTAAAAATCAAGTGAATAAAAAATCTGATGAACAGAATAAACTGGTGAATATAATAGAATCAGGGGCATAGGAAGGGAGTGGACTGACAATTCTCAGAGGGAAAGGAGTGTGGGGGTGCAGGAAGAGACTGGAAAAAATCGTACACCTATGGATGAGGACGTGGGGGGCGGGGTAAGGGCAGAGGATGGGGTGGGAACCGGGTGGAGGGGAGCTATGTGTGTGTGTGTGGAGGGGGGGGGGGGGAAGAACAACTGTAATAATCTGAACAATAAAGATTTAATTAAAAAAATAAAAAATTAAAAAAAGATTGAAAAGAAGTTTAAGTTTATAGTAGTTCACTGTTAG
This sequence comes from Myotis myotis, assembly GCF_014108235.1. Classification (NCBI taxonomy): domain Eukaryota; kingdom Metazoa; phylum Chordata; class Mammalia; order Chiroptera; family Vespertilionidae; genus Myotis; species Myotis myotis. Next base: position 78,094,856 of record NW_023416313.1, on the reverse strand, counting down.
TCATCATAATCCCTCTCATTGTAGAAGACATACAGATTAATTAAATGGAGATGCAGTGGAGACTACCAATTTTGCTTGCTGTAACTTTGATGACAATCTCTGTATTTTCTCTTACTGTGCAATTGTGCTTCTATTTATTATCTTGGCCCAGGTCTAGGGGATAAAATTTCAGGGGTTACCACTTGGCCCTTCCGCTTCCGGTCATAATGACTTTGAGAACTTTATAAAGGTTATCAGCTGCTTTTTCAAGATTTTTAAAGCAATTAACAAAGCCAACCAACTCTACAATTCTTACAATTACTATTGTCTCTGTGTTGTTCATTTGCCACCACTGCTACAAATGCCATTACTTCACCTCTCCATCTGTATCCAATCCACACCTGTAGTTGTTATCACCATTTACCATGAGTCACCTAGTTCCAGAATCCCATCCTGTTTGTGTGATCACTAGGGCTAGCCTCAGTGTCAGTGTCTTAACCAGGATTCCCTCCAGAAATCAGGGCCTGAGTAGTTTATGCAAGTGTCAATAATTAAGATGGTCACCACTGGATACAACTGAAGCTTAATCTTGCTGGGACCTTCTGTAGAGCTGTGTAAAATATACTGCAGAATTTTCTTCTCAAGGGACTGAACAAGGAGCTTTTATCCACCAGCTACATTAGACAACAGTTACCCCATTGGCTATTTCTTTTTAATTTTTTTTATTGATTAAGTTATTACATATGTATCCTTATACCCACATTACGCTCAACCCCCCCCCCCTTTCATGCACTCACCCCCCTGTTGTCTGTGTCCATTGGTTAGTCCTATATGCTTGCATATAAGTCCTTTGGTTGATCTCTTCCCCTTACCCCCACCCTCCCCTACCTTCCCTCTGAGGTTTGACAGTCTGATCGATGCTTCTCTGTCTCTGGATCTGTTTTTGTTCATCAGTTTATGTTGTTCATTATATTCCACAAATGAGTGGGATCATGTGGTATTTATCTTTCACTTACTGGCTTATTCCCCTTAGCATAATGCTCTCCAGTTCCATCCATGTTGTTGCAAATGGTAAGAATTCCTTTACCGCAGCATAGTATTCCATTGTGTAGATGTACCAGTTTTTTAATCCACTCGTCTGCTGATGGGCACTTAGGCTGTTTCCAGATCTTAGCTATGGTGAATTGTGCTGCTATGAACATAGGGGTGCATGTGTCCTTTCTAATTGGTGTTTCTAGTTTCTTGGGATATATTCCTAGAAGTGGGATTATGGGTCAAATGAGAGTTCCATTTTTTGAGGAAACTCCATACTGTTCTCCACAGTGGCTGCACCAGTCTGCATTCCCATCAGCAGTGCACGAGGGTTCCTTTTTCTCCACATCCTCGCCAGCACTTGTCGTTTGTTGATTTGTTGATGATAGCCATCTGACAGGTGTGAGATGGTACTGCATTGTCATTTGGATTTGCATCTCTTGGATGATTAATGACTTTGAATATGTTTTCATATGTCTTTTGGCCTTCTGTCTTCTTTCAAAAAGTGTCTATTTAGGTCTGTTGCCCATTTTTTGACTTGGTTGTTTATCTTCCTTTTGTTAAGGTGTATGAGTTCCCTGTAAATGTTGGAGATTAAACTCTTATCAGTGATAACATTTGCAAATATGTTCTCCATGCAGTGGGCTTTCTTGTTTTGTTGATGGTTTCCTTTGCTGTGCCAAAGCTTTCTATTTTGACGTAGTCCCATTTGTTTATTTTCTCTTTAGTTTCCATTGCCCTAGGAGAAGTATCAGTGAAGAAATTGCTTCGGCCGGCATATGTCTGAGATTTTGCTGCCTGTGGATTCTAGTATTTTTATGGTTTCCTGTCTTATGTTTAAGACCTTTATCCATTTTGAGTTTATTTTAGTGTATGGTGTAAGTTGGTGGTCTATTCCATTTTTTTGCATGTATCTGTCCAATTTTCCCAACACCATTTATTGAAGAGGCTGTCTTGGCTCCATTGTATGTTCATGCCTCCTTTGTCGAATATTAATTGAGCATAGAGGTTTGGGTCAATTTCTGGGTTCTCTATTCTATTCCATTGATCTATATGTCTGTTCTTGTGTCAGTACCAGGCTGTTTTGAGAACAGTGGCTTTGTAATACAGCTTGATATCTGGTATCGAGATCCCACCTACTTTGTTCTTCTTCCTCAGGATTGCTGGACTCCATCAAAAAATTACTAGACTTAATAAATGAATTCGGCAATGTAGCAGGATACAAAATTAATGCCAAGAAATCTATGACATTTCTATACACCAATAATGAACTTACAGAAAGAGAGACTAAAAAAGCAATCCCATTTACCATCACACCAAAAAAATTAAGATACCTAGGAATAAACTTGACTAAGGAGGTAAAAGACCTGTACGTGGAAAACTACAGGACACTGAAAAAGGAGATAGAGGAAGACATAAACAGATGCAAGAACATACCGTGTTCATAGATTGGTAGAATCAACATCATCAAGATGTCCATATTGCCCAAAGCAATCTATAGATTCAATGCACTCCCCATTAAAATACCAACGGCATATTTCACAGGCCCATTGGCTATTAATTCCACACACTTCCAGGCTGCACATGTTAAAGGCCACACTGGCATCCGAGAAACCCAGGGTGGAAAGCAAGAGATACATGTTGCAGCTGAGGCAAGTTGTCCTGGAGCTGGTAGCTGCTGGAGCAACAACTGACTGAAGTAAAAAGTGGGATACGAAAATAGGAGGCTGAGCACTGGCCTTACCTTAGTTTCAAGGGGAAGTCCCACTCAACACCCTGTTACATGAACATAAGTGATTTTACGTTATTATACTGGAAATTATTGTTATCCTGTGTACTTGAGGTAAAAAGTCACCACTAACAGCCAGCACCACTACCCCATTTTCTTTGCTATTTGTATTAAAATTGTAAAAAGAACCATGTTTTCAGTAATATCAGACTTCTTAGTCTTCATCTATTCTTTTTGTAGTCTTTTTTAGTATTTAATTTATCTGAATTATCGTTTCCCAAACCAAATTCTTAGTAAAGCTTGGAAACAATCAAATTTTTATTCTAGATGATTTCTAAAAACTCAAATCCACATATTAACTTTATCACATCTTCTTTGATGTTGTTGTTTTAACTCATTACTAGATAGTTTGGAACACTGGTTTCTAAAAAGTTCTATTTTGTTAATATTTCAATCAGTGCTCCTTTTAAGTAAGATTTGAAATTCTATTTTTAACTAACCTATTTTAAGTGAGATACATAGTAGTTATTTGTATCTTTACCTCTAGTGTTTTAAAGTGGAACATAGTTTTCTTATATTTAGAAAAAGTGCTTAAAATATTTATTGTGAACTTGTGGAATCTTTTTATACACTTGTATATATTTTTAAATATATGTTTAATTTAGTAATATAAAACATGAGAAGTACACAAGGGCTGAAAATACAAATTTTACTGTCATCGATATTTCTCTACAGAATAAAAAGATCATTTATGTATTCCTCTATATAAGATCCTTAAAAACAATGACAAAGTTGAAAAAAGCAGGTTGGCAGTTGCATTTCACATTATCACGTGTAGAGGGCAGCAGAGAGCTTAGATTTAGTTTTCTCTACCTATCATGGCTTTCCTAGCTTAATTTCTAATTACTTGTTCCAGACAGAAGTAAATGGAAACAGGTAATAATATCTAGACTAAAAAAAAGCAAAGGTTATTCTTCAGTTCTCATTTGTTTCTAAATTCCAGAAGTCTAATTTTACATTAAAGGGAGAAAAAAGTTAAGTACAGCATAACAATTCTTTTTCTTTGGAAAAGGGAAACAATGTTATCTTTCTCCTTAATCATTTTTTAGGAAAGAAAGCATCAACAGGCCCATAAAGCAGCATAGGCTATAATTAAACCTGGTCTTTGGAAACCAGATTTACCCAAAACTTGATATCCTTTACAAAGCTGCATTATTTTTAGATAACTCAGGTTTCAGTTTATAAATTCTAGATTTTCTACATACATAGAAGACACATAACCAGTCTTCTTCAAGTATGTCATTTGTAGAAAGTTATATAAATAATTGCTATTAATAATATGATCATTACATAAATCATCAATTGAAATAGGATCTTTTCTAAAACTTAAGCAGCTGGAACTATTTTATCTTTTTACTTACCTGCCTTGATATACAAAGGATAGAGAGTAGATAATCTCTCAACTTTTGGGGAGTTTCCTTCTCTATAAAATGCTGGTAGTTATTCACAAACATTGGCCTGAGACTAGGAGACCAAGGTTTTAAATCTAGCTCTGCCCCTGATTCACAGCATGACAGTGAGCACTGAGCATGCACCCAACATGTACTAAAGGTGTTACATTTAGTGACTTCTCTGGAAGTCACTATATTCTAATATGAGTTGAATAGACCAGATTGGACCTGTTCAGCCATTGATTAATCATGCAACTTCGGACAAGTTTCTTAAACTTTCTGAATCTGGTTTTGTCACCTGCAAAATGGAGGTAATAATACATATTTTATAAAGCTGGTTAAATAAGATAGCATGCATAAAGCTTCTAGCACAGAGTAAAAACTCAAATTTCCCGTTTCTTTTTCACGATATCTTTCAAGTTCCTCCTAAGAAAACTGAAGAGGATGGGTTAACAGTCTCAAAGGACCTTTCCAGCCCTCTGATTTTCATTGAGTATTATTAGAGTCAAGACTGTCTCAAGCCCATCATTCAGAGTACTAATTGAACATGCCGTGTTCATTGTTGCTTTTTTTGATGCTATCTACGATTGTCTATATTTAGTCCATAAACCTGAACATTCCAAATGAAAATATGATTTTAGAGTTGGTGAGCCAGGATTTTTGTGCTGTGACTATCACTATTAGACTTTATTTGGATTCTGTAGGCTTTTCATTTTTATATATATAAAGACTTCTACCTTTACCTAATGGGTCCTCAACTACAAGAGAGAAATGAGAGATATCTCTTCCTCTCATTATCTTGGCCTTACCTGTATCAGAACTGTATAGAAGAACATAGTTTGGAGAAAGACATTAGGTAAGAGACCCATGAGAATGCCCCAGAAGTTTCTTTCCTCTCACTGTTCATAGCTCTTTATTCCTTTATGAAGCTAAGTAGTCATAAAGTATTGACCTTACATTTTTGAACTGAAGAAACTAACTGAATCAGACTACTGGGTTCTAATCTACTTTCTTACTATCTCTAAGGGCTTGGGCACATCAGTGTTCTTACCTATAAAGTTAGGGATCTGGATTTCATTATCTCTAAGGTGATCCCACTTTAAAACTATATAGAACTATCTTCTACAGTCAACCATTCTTAAGGCCAACCACATTACGTATAGCTCAGGTGTGACTGGGTAATAAATGAGAGATGATGAAATATAACCAATCACCATTACTTTTTTTAAAAAAGCCTCAATACACCCTAGCCTATTTGGCTAAGTGGATAGAGTGTCGGCCTGTGGACCGAAGGGTCCCAGGTTTGATTCTGGTCTAGGGCACCTACCTCGGTTGCAGACTCCTCTGCAGTTTGGGCCCTGGTTGGGGCTCTTACAGGAGGCAACTATCAATGTGTTTCTCTCACATTGATATTTCTCTCTGTCTTTCCTTCTCTCTTCCACTCTCTCTAAAAATCAATGGAAAAATATCCTCAGGTGAGGATTAAAAAAAAAGCCTCAATACAGAAAGATGAATTATTAGCATCATCTTGAATACAAAACACATTGGTGTTTACAGAAGAGCAGTGTTGGCTCTTCCTGCAAGAAGTAACATTGTCCGGCAAACCTTAGTAAATTGTTTTGTATAGATTGTCATCATGAATAGTCTATGCCCACTTTATTGTTTTGTTTTATTTTGATAGGTTGACGTTCTGTCCACTGAGCCAAACCAGCTAGGGCTATGTTCACTACTTATTTGCTCTATTCACTCTTCAACCTCTGTAATCTTCTGTCTTTATTTCAATGAACTAGCACACTTGAAATCCTCATTAAACTTATCAATTAAACTAAATCCATTAATCTTTTCTTACTCTTCTTAACCTTTTTGCTGTAATTAATACTTTTTCTCCCTTTGGCATCTTGCTTTGTTTCTTTCTGACTGCTCCTTTTGCAAATTTCTTCTTCCCTTAGCATTTCTCCAAAGTTAGATCTTTGGACCCCTGTTCTTTTTGTCCAGATTTTCTCTCCCAGATGTTTCATTCACTCCCAAAACTTCAACTCTGATTTCTTTGTGTCTGACTCCCCAGTCTAAATCTATCCTCTGACCTCTTCCAAGTCCTTGCCAAGCATTTCCAAGCACTAGGTCAATATTTTCAATTGCATGTTCTTCCACCACCTCAGACTCATCTAAAATGATACTCAGAATTTTCTTTCAAAGCTCATTCCTCCATATTTCTTTATTTGCATTAACAGTTACCCCTCTGAACTTGAAAATCATAGGCATCTTAGACTTCTCGCATATGTTGTCTCTTGCATATAGTTTCCTACCTTACACAGAGTTCTTGATACCTGATTGTGACTTTTGCATTGTTTCCAGTCATCTTTAAAACCATCTTCAACACCACTTTACAACATAACTTTCATTTATCTCTCACATCTGCTCAATAAAACCCTCTGCTCCTTTGTCTTTATCCATAGCCCGTGACCTCGCACTGAACTCATTTTGTTCCTTTGAGAAAGCCTTGCACTCTTCCCTTGCTCAGACCTATGAAAGACATAACATGGCCTTCAAGGCATGAAATAACATCTTAAAGCCTCTTCCCTAGCATCTTTCCTCATCTCAGCTCAGAAAACTACCAGCAGTGGTTTCTCCTTCTGAACTCCTGTAACACTTACTAGCTATATAGGTTATTCTCGAATTTTCAGAAGCTGTCTTATATTAGTTAACTCTTCATGTGCCCTACCTTTACACAGTGGCCTATTAGCACTTTAGGATTAGATATGAAACCTGTTTTTTGTACCACCCTCATTATCTAGAATAATGCCTTCTACACAGTAGATTTTTCAGATTTCTCTGCTCCTAATAAATCCTAAGAATGGAATTATTTTTGCAGATTACCAGCAGTGTGCCTCCCATAGTTAGGATAAAAATCCTGCATTTCAAAATAGAATACAGTACTTTATGTTAAAGAAGAAAATCGGTTTCATAGCAGGACTACCAAACCAACAGAAGTAGTGTTCTTCCAGAGAAGAAAGGATTTAGACTAGAAATTTAGAGACTGTCACTAGTATGTGACCTCACTTCAACTCTGTGAACTTCATTTCTTCAGCTGTAAAATGCAAGACTTTTTATGTAGATTTTTGACCCTATTAGGACTATATCAAGGTTAATTCAGAATAGAGAAGGACCCTGTTACACATTTTTAGAACAGAAATCACCTTTTGTGTATTTGTTATAAAAATCTATTACACAGATATCAAAATTTTAAAACAAAGAAAAAGTATCTGCCTTTAAGTCTTAAGAAATACTGAACTTTAAACTGTGAGATAGCCCAATTATACTTCACATTTATTTCAAGAACAGAGTGACCTGAAGTGTGCCTACTGCACTTACTCTGTTAGTCTGAAGAAAACTTGGTGGGAACCAGTTTCTAAAGACTTACATAATTTTACAATTGTGAATATACTTAAGTAAAATAAAGGCAAGGTCCCAGGATAATTAGGCTTTCCTTCAGTATATACACTTATTTAATTCTGAATTATTATTTTCTTAAAGTTGTCAACCTGCCCATACTAAATTTCTTTCTAGGCAATAGGGTTTTATAGAAAAAGGATTCCTGTCTGTGACTAAGTACTAGAGTAAGTAACCTAAATAAGCAATTAATTTCCCTTTGGGAGTGCTTTTAAATCAGGAAAAGCCTTACATTAACCCAGTTTCCTTTTCCCTTCTGGTCTTAATGTAGACATTCCAAACCTCTTGATAAAGAGCTTTCTCTTGCACAGTGAAAAATGAGAAGCCTAGGTGTGCCCAGCTGTCAGTTAGCTGTAGTCACGTGTCTGTTAGGTGCCCGCCCACTGGAGCCTGGTCCGAAGCAAGCCCCTCCCACAGAGCCTTGAGTTCTGTGTGCTTTTTCACTGCTGCTCCCAGAGGCAGTTAGCTCCACCACAAGGAAGAGGCATGGGCAAATGGCTGCCAAGGGTGGCTGAGCACTCAGAAGAAAAGCCTGTGTGTCTGAGTAGTGCTTGGTTATAGGGCGACTTGGATGTGGATTAACTCTAAGGATTTTAAGGGATACTTGGTGAAGCATGGTGGCTCATGATGAGATTGGCGGTCTCCTACCTATTAAAAGGACTATACGAGTCCTAGATGTGAATAATCAGTCCTTCAGAGAACCAGAGGTAAGACTTTTAGAGAAAAATTAAGCCAAAAGGATGTCTTCTAATTCCACAGAACTTTAAGATTTTTAATAATTTATAAACAGTATAATTTTAAAGTTAACTTTTGATCTTGCTGAGTGTTAAAATGCAAGTTTGAAATGTGTTCAGGAACTTTGGTAAAGTTTAGGTAGGAACTATGTTATAGTTAGGTTTATACATAGCATATAATGAGTGTATGCAAACTTGAAACAGAAAAAGATTTTAAGTGTTATGCTGCTCAATTTGGTTAAATTGGTCACATTTCTAATGCTTATTAAATAGTTACTATTTTTTTAACTTACATTTATGTTATCTAGTTTTAGAAACTACTTTATGGAATAAATAAGACTCCTCTGCCAACTAGTGAACAAGCTTCAACTAAAATGCGATCTGATCTAGTGCTGGTTTTTATTTTTCTTTCCACATCTAATAAGTTAATTGTATGCAACTTTTTTTTCTTCAGAAAGAAAAATATGTTAAAATATTTAAACCAGTGAATTATTATTTAGCTACAGCCACCCTCCTGGCTTTAATTGTTTGAAGTCAGTGTGGTTTTTAGAAATCTGTATGAACATTTATCAAAATAAGTTGTGATTTTTATGCTATTTTATTTAATGTTGACAGTTGATTTAATATCATGAGTATTCCACTTATACTACAGAATACAGTATATTTAATGTTTCTGTACTTCATTAACTGTATACACTTTATTGTGGTGATAGTTTTGTGGCTATATACAAATATCAAAACTTGTGAATTACATATTTTAAATATGTGCAGTTCTTAAGGTTAAGTAAAGCTGTGAATCATACATACATACACCTTTTGGTTGTTAAAATAGCTGCCATCTTTAGAAGGTATGCTTTCTTTTGGTGTGGTTTAACTTTGGTTTTTGTTTCTCTGTTTGGTTTTTGCTTATATGTTTCAGTTTTCTCAAAATAATCTAAGCATTTTCATTGATTAGAGCAAGTCATACATGGTGACCAGTGTAAATACTGAAACTAATCATCTTTTGGACCATAAAAAAACTAACCTTTTTTGTTTGGTATCAGACACTAGCCATGTTTCTGATGTACCTTTATTCCAAAGATTAAAAACAACAGGGATATTGTCAGGTTTTTGGTGCTAGCAACACAGCCTTAAATAAATAACTAAATTTGGCTATTTCAATTACTAAGTAGAAAGGGAATAAATCCTATGTGCTCTGAACTCATTTTTATCTTTTTATAAGTAACTTTTTCATTCTTCTTATTTTAAAGTTCTTGCCAAGTAGAAGAGAAAATTATTTATCCAGTAACCCAAACTAATGAACCAAACCCGTACTCTTTTTATTTATAAAGTACAGTTTTGGGTTCATTAGTAATATATATCCTCTTATATGACACCATTTGACACCATTAGTAGAAGAAACCTTTTTACAAAAAAAAAACACACGCAAAAAAGAACACAAACTCAGTTCACAATAGAAGTTTTCCATGTTGTTGCTTTTATGTGCAAGGTACATCCCAGTAAAACTTTTTTTCTGTTTATAGATAAATATCTAGAAAATATTTTAAAGCATAAAATCCGACTACAGGTGGATTAGTAAAATAAATAGATTGATTAAAAGCTCAGTCTCAAGGCAGATTCCCCTAGCTAAACTAGATAGTTTGATTAAAAGCTAACCTAAATAAACAACATAAATTTATGGTAGAGGTTGTTGAATGTTTTTCCCCATCTAAGTGAACTTTGCCCTGGTGAAAGGTTGCCTGTGATAGAAAGTTCCTTGAGCATGTAAAACTTCTTGGTATTCTTTGTTCACATAGATTTTCAGATTGTCTTTTGCAGAGCTATATAGTTTCAATATCTGGTACCTGTTTTTTAAGCTTCTTGTAGTCACCATAATGCTGTTAACAGCACTCCAAATAAAATTAAACAACAGCAGCAACAAAACCATTATGTAAGCCTTAATTTGAGTGATGATAAGATAGGTAGACTCCTGCCCCCTCTCTTCCTTCATCACCTCCAAACACTGTACCTGCATCATTAGGGTAGGTTTGATATCTATGCAAAGGGTAGGTTTGATACCAATTCTCGAAAAACTTTGTCTTCAAAATATGTTTTCGACAGTGTGAATGTTTAGGTTTTTATTAACCAATCTATGAGAATTAAATATGGTTCATCTGAATCTCTAAAGAAAACTATTTCTGGTTGTAGCTCACATGAGCCAAATCCAAAACTGTATTTTAAAAGACAAATTTTCATCCCAGTCCTCTGGGTGACTCATGAATGCCTAATCAATCCATATCACTTTTCCACAAAAGTTTTTGTATTATATTTTTTTCAAATAGTGTATATATCCTGAAATTAGTAGTGAATCATAATTCAGTATTACATCTTCACATTTCAATCACACTTTCCAAGTCATTCATTAAAATTTTTTTTACTTTTGAAATATATATGCTAAATATTTGTGTTGTTTCTGTCAAACACTCAGTATGTTCTTGGATCCCCAAAAGTATGTGTGAAAAGTACAAAGGTGTCCTCCCATTACCCCCACTGCCACCACCCACATTTCCTGATTTAGTACCATACTTTCTTAACAAGACATTTTAAGTCCCGTGCTCTGAGACTAGCTCTGAGCTAGCTAGGCAGTCTTACCTGGACATCTTAGATTAGATTAAACTCTTAAGACTAATATATCCTTTGTGAAAAAGTGAGATTATAGATGGGTTTCTAAAGGACTGTGGAACATTTTTAACCACCAGATTACTGCTTTAGCATGATATCCTGCCACCCTAAAGAGACTATTGCATAACAAAATCCACAGTAGTTTCAGAAAGATGCTTTTGATATATTTACATTTAATTATCTAAATCTAAATTCTGTAGTTTTAGTTTTAAATGTCACATAATTTGAGTTATCAGGAAAATAGTTGTATAGTAAACTGACCCTATAAAGACTTTTTATCATTAATTTGATCTTATGTAATAAAATAGATATCAAATATTATCTTCTTCCTAGTTAAACTAATTTTTCCTTTCAAATTCCTGGGAATAGTACTTTCCATAGACTTTTAAATTGAAATTAAATATTTTGTGATTTACTAGGAAGTCAAATTTGTTATGTTTTAAACAAGGAAGAGGAATTAACCTTTTTCCAAAAAGTAGAACAGAATTTCTGACATCTGCTTTGTTTCTAGTTAATGTTGGCATATCTTACTTTGTGAGGTAATTGTATCTCCATTCAAACAGAAGATTCTTTGTTCTGTCTTTACTAAATAGAAAGGAATGCCTTATGTTAGACCTTCTGCCCATGCATGTGTCACTTCTGTCTTGCACAGATGTATATTGTAAAGGCATTCACACATGTCCTCAGCCACACAGTGTGTCATTTTACAACATATCTTGGTTTCTTTTTCAGTTCATTTAACGTTTGCACATTAGTGGCTTTATAGTCAAAGTTTTACTTTGGAGTTAATTATTTTGGTGGGGGAGGGTTGGTCTAGAGTTCCTCTTAAGGCCTTCAAAGGCCTGAATTGATTATCTACAAAGTCTCCTTACTTTAGTAGGTATTGTTCATATATATATATATATATATATATAGAAAAAGGTTAATAATATATGTAGTAGCTTTAATAAGTCTAATTGCTTCTTTGACTATTTGAATCATTTAAGTTTCTTTCCAGAGAATTTTAACTTTCTGTCAATTTATTCTTAAATTACTTTAAGAGATTATTTTTACTCAATTTCCACAGCCCTTACTTTTTTTGTATGACTTTAGTCATATCAAAGAATTTTTAGAAAAAAAAAATTTCATCTATCATTTTTAAATGGTAGTTTTTATTTTTAAGTGCTAACTTTAATATAAATTTTTAATTATAGATCCTTCTGAATACCCATCAAAATTATTTTGTCAAGATGCCACAATTGTCAAAGGCATCAAATACAAACAAATAATTATACTCCATAGACATAAACGATAGGCCTGTTTTATGATCTGTCCTTTATTTCAATAGTTGTATGAGTCACCTAATGGTATGCCTCCATTTTCCTAGCAGTAAAATTAGTAAACTTTTGAGATCCTTGAATAAGTGATGTGTTTGCTATATACTGTTATTTTTTAAATAATACATGTAGAAAAATAAGTATTTCTTCTGCATGTCTCTATATTTTCCTTTAAGTTAATAAATTAAGAGAGGATCTAAATATTTCTAAATCCCAGAATTTACATAGTAAGTGGAAATATTTCTGAGAAAAAAATATTAGTAATAATTAAAACTTAGTATGTTTCAAGCACTAATCTGAACCCTTTAAACATATTTTATTTAACCTTCATAACAACTTTATAAGAGAAGTTCTAATACTAACTTCATTTAACAGATAAGAAAACTGAGGCCCACAATGTTGCCTAGCAAGTGCTATAACCAGGATTTAGGCATAGTCTTATTCAGAGCCTGAATGCTCTTAACCACTGACCCTTGCCTCTGCTTGAACACCTCCTATGATCCATTCCAGTGTCATACATGTTCATTTAAAAGCTAGTCACTAAATGAAGTATTTAAGAATGAAATGATACAGAGTTTTGGATTTGCTTTAAAATATTCCAGTAGGGGCAGACATGAAACAAATTTTTCCACCAAAACTGTTGAAGGCTGAGAGATAAGCACATGAGATCCATTATACTATTCTCCATTCTTATGTATGTTTGATAATTTTCATAATACTATGGTTTTTTAAAAGTTAATCTCTATATTAAACTAAGAAGTTCTATAGGGTTTTAGAATCTAATTTGTTTTAATTTTAGTTTTTCTTCTGTTTAATGATATTTGTCATGTGCCCAGTGATAATTCAGATATTTGACTGGCTTTTTATACCACTTATTTTTTAATTAGAGGCCTGGTGCACAAAATTTGTGCACTTGGGGGAGGGGGGGCGTCACTCAGCCCGGCTTATGCCCTTTCGCAGTCCAGGAGCCCTTGAGGGATGTCTGACGGACGGCTTAGGGGAGCGGGCCTAAGCCGTCAGTCGGACATCCTTAGCACTGCTGCAGAGGTGGGAGAGGCTCCCGCCACCACCACTGCACTTGCCAGCTGTGAGCCTTGCTTCTGGCTGAATGACGCTCCCCCCTGTGGGAGTGTACTGGTCACCAGGGGACAGCTCCTGCGTTGAGCGTCTGCCCCCTGGTCAGTGCGTGTCATAGCGGCCAGTTGTTCTGCCATCAGGCCAAAACCGGCTCTCCGACATCCCCTGAGGGGTCCCAGATTGCAAGAGGACACAGGCCAGGCTGAGGGACCCCTCGGTGCACGATTGGGGCCAGGGAGGGACGTGTGGGAGGTTGGCCAGCCAGGGAGAGACCGCAGGAGGGCTCTAGGGTGTGTCTGGCCCGTCTTGCTCAGTCCCAATTGGCCAGACCCCAGCAGCAAGCTAACCTACCAGTCGGAGTGTCTGCCTCCGGTGGTCAGTGCACGTCATAGCGAGCGGTTGAGCAGCCTTAGCATATCATTAGCATATTACGCTTTGATTGGTTGAACAGCCAACTGGTCAACCGGACACTTAGCATATTAGGCTTTTATTATATAAGATAAGTATTCTTAGTATTTTAACATAATCTGTATTTTTTTTTACAGGAGCCAAGCAATAAAAGAGTTCGACCTCTAGCTCGGGTCACATCCTTGGCAAATTTAATCTCTCCCGTAAGAAATGGAGCAGTCAGACGTTTTGGTCAAACAATACAGGTCAGTGAGGGAGGGGATGGGGAGCAGTAATGCAGTGACAGGGACATTTTACAGAAGCCTCAGATTTGTATTTTTTTTTAGTTGTACAAACAGGTTTATATTATTATACTTAAACATAATTTTTCATTTTGGAATATGTTGGTAAGAAATATTGTTACCAGAGCATACTAATGTGACTTCATTTTATTACTTTGTATTTTATATCAAATCTTAGTCTTGGATTGTTTTTCTTCCCAAAAAGTAATTTTGGCTGATAAATACTTTAAAATGATAGATTAAAGCTTGGATAAATGGCTGTTTTATGCATAGAGAAATTCTCAGAACTTTGGTATTAATTTGTCTGTTTTTTAAGAAAAGGGAATAATTACTGTGTCTTCCAAATCTTTTCTCTTTTATCCACCTCTTTTTGTTTGTTTGTTTTCTTTTAAGTCATTTACCCTTCGTGGTGACAATAGATCTCCAGCTTCTGCCCAGAAGTGGTCTAGCAGATCAACAGTCCCAACACCTGCTAAAAGGAGAAGTAGTGTATTGTGGTCAGAGATGTTAGACGTCAGCATGAAGGAGTCTTTAACTACCAAAGAAATTAAACGTCAGGAGGTATGCTGGCATCCAGTAGGCCATATTTATTGACTTATATTTTTTAAAATAGTCCCTATTTTTTAAACGTGTTTTGCAAGAAGAATAGCAAATTAATGCCTGTGACAAAATCAACTTGCATTTCTGTATCTGAGTAGCACTTTTTGATGGGTGATGGTCATCAAACTTAACAACTCTTAAGGAGAGGGTAAAATTATGAAACATGGCAGCCTCTTATTTGAGATTCCATTCTGAATTATAGATTTCAGACTGAGTCACTTTAAAAAGCACTGTTCTAAATATCAATTGTATATAATTTTCTTTTCTCAAAAAAGGAATGACCTTTCATGTTTGCTGGACTTTTTTTAGGCAATATATGAAATGTCTCGAGGTGAACAGGATTTAATTGAGGATCTCAAGCTTGCAAGAAAGGTCAGTAAATAACTTTATTATATGCCCTAGTTTTTAAAAATATTTCACAAATTCTAAAGGATAGTTCTCTTAACCTTTACAAGAAGAAAAGTAGAAAATACCTACTAGTGAATACTTTTTTTAGATGAGATTTATTAAACACATCTCTTCAAGTATGAATATCAGTAAGAGCATCTACTTGGGGATTAATATATACCTTAATGTCTTTTATGTGTAACGAATAGGATTCCCTGCTAGTTTTTGAAAAAGGAATAATTACATTCAAATACAGATCCTCTCGTGTTGATTTGCTCAATATCTTTGTGTGACACATTTCTTCCTATCTAATAGGCCTACCATGACCCCATGTTAAAGTTGTCTATTATGTCAGAAGAGGAACTAACACAAATATTTGGTGATCTGGATGCTTATATACCTCTTCATGAAGGTAAAACATGCCCCTTAATTTTTATTAGTATCTGAACAGTAGTAACACAGATAATTTTACATCTAAACTACTAATTTAATGCTGAAGTACTTTAAAAATAAGCCTACTATTGGTATTTCTGCTTTTTTATACTTCAGATTTGTTGGCAAGATTAGGAGAAGCAACCAAACCTTCTGGAACAATAGAGCAGATTGGTGACATTCTTGTGAACTGGGTATGTAGCGAGTTGTTTGCTTCAGATAGTTTTTTACATATTTTCTATACTTGTCATTTTTTATGAATATCAGATGATTTGATCCAGTAACTGGATTATAAAAATAGATAAGACATTAAAACTGAACAAACTTATGTAGCTATAAGAAGTTACTAGTATAGTCTCTGTTTAAAAAACAAATACTTCATGAATGATAGTTAAAAAAAAAAAATATATATATATATATATATATATATATATATATGTATGTATATATATATGTATGTATATGTATATGTATATATATTCCCTCTTTGGACAGAATCCCCACAGTATATGTCATTAATTACTTGTTTCATTCTTTTGCTTAACATTTGTGCCTGCCAGATACTAGGCACTGTTCTAGGAGGGATCACAGGAGATTCAGTGATGAAAGACAGTTTGTACATTTAAAATCTAGTGAAAGAATATCTGTCAACTATATAAAAGTCTCAGGGTTGGTGACGAATGTGCCAGAGGAACACTCAGGTGTCCTGGGAATACAGAAGAATAGCATCTAACTGAATTTGGGGGAAGTCATGAGTCTTTGGTTGAATTTAGTCAAATTATCAGAATAGGGTGTTCTGATGTCAACCCAAAACACTATCCTTCCCCCATTGTCACCTGCAGGAAAATTTTCACAGCTTGTTAAAACTTTTAAGAATAGCTGTAGTTTTTGTGTTTCGTGTTCACAGGCTTACTAATGGACTGAATCGTAACAGAAACTTACCATACTTTGTTTTCTTTAATTACTCTGTAGTTGCCAGGCTTGAATGCCTACAAAGGCTATTGTAGTAACCAGCTGGCAGCCAAAGCTCTTCTTGATCAAAAGAAACAAGATCCAAGAGTCCAGGACTTTCTCCAGCGATGTCTTGAGTCTCCCTTCAGTCGAAAACTAGATCTTTGGAGCTTCCTAGATATTCCTCGAAGTCGCCTCGTCAAATACCCTTTACTGTTAAAAGAAATTCTTAGACATACTCCAAAAGACCACCCTGATGTCCAGCTTCTGGAAGAAGCTGTAAGTAGTCAAATACATGACACTTATGTTTTGCAAATTTATATATTAGCTTGCCTTAGAAAGATTTACAGTGATACTCACAAATTTAATGCATATTACACCAGCATAGTGAAGTGTTTTTGTTGTTTTTTAGTACCCAGTATTGTAGTGCACTGCATAGTATAAAGAGACGTAATATATTTTAATCACAAAACTGGATTCTAATCTGATCTCTTTCACTAGCTAGCTGTGTGACTTTGGGCAAATCACCCAATTTGACTGAGGGTGTTTTTTTATATATAGAATGAAGGGACTGATTGAATTTACTGATTTCTAGGGTCTCTGTAAGCTTTAAAATTTTATCATTTTAAAAGATGTTTTAGCCTTATAGGGGAGCAGGATAAATTAGTAAGCTGAAAATGCTCCATCAGTGTTTTGGTAATTTTTAGATACTGATAATACAAGGCGTTCTCTCTGATATCAACTTGAAGAAAGGCGAATCAGAATGCCAATATTACATTGACAAACTGGAATATCTGGATGAAAAGCAGAAGGATCCTAGAATTGAGGCAAGCAAAGTATTGCTTTGTCACGGGGAACTGAAGAACAAAAATGGACATGTGAGTGCATTTGAATGCTAATATAAAGTGAGCTGTTATTTTTCTTTTCCAACCCTGTTTAAATTTATCACATAATGAAAGAAGGTTACTGGTCTTTATTTCATGTGATTTGATAAAGCAAACATGATTTCTCATGAATTACTTAAATGCCTTAGTGGAGAATCAATAATATTTTGTTTTGATGCATAAGTCATCAACTTGTTTGTCTAGGAGATTCCTTTCTAAATAAATTGTTAGTTTCATAATATTTAATAAGAAAGAATATTCAAAAAATGTAGTTTATTTTATAGTGATAGAAGTCTTTCTTAGTAGTACTGAACACATTTCTGCAGCAGATTGAATGAAAGCAAACTTATTTTTTAAATAATTACAAAAGCACCAGCTA
Organism: Myotis myotis; assembly: GCF_014108235.1. Taxonomy (NCBI): domain Eukaryota; kingdom Metazoa; phylum Chordata; class Mammalia; order Chiroptera; family Vespertilionidae; genus Myotis; species Myotis myotis. The sequence goes on along the minus strand of NW_023416313.1, from coordinate 78,077,105 downwards.
GAACTAAGTTTAAGCTTGGATAGATAGTATTTTTGTTTCATGAAGTGCTTTCCAAAAGCTCAGTTTATAAGTTGAGGTTCTTTTTGGAAAAAGTTGAAGTGTGATATCTCTGATTTTTTATTTGTGACAAAGCAGAACCATTAATTAACATTTTTATCAGCTTGCATTTTTTAATTCTTCCTTTGTTAGAAAACTATGGAATACAGTAATGGTGTTTCTAGTCATGTTACTACTGATAATCAGGTCTTTGTGGGGAGTAGCATTTACTCAGCTACTGCTTAATCTAATGTTACACACCAATTGTAAAGGTTTTATGTAGTCTAAGATTAGAAGAGCTGTTTGTGTAGAATATGCACAGCCTTGAATAACCATCTCTATAGGGTCATTTGTAAGGATATCTTAGTAAATTAATGTGATGAAATTAATGTCAAATCAAGTCATTTTAAGAGTGGATTGTAATCACCTACAGTCACCAAGTGCCATACTTAAGAAGCATTTGTTTCCCCTTTCTCCAGAAACTTTACATTTTCCTGTTTCAAGACATCTTGGTTTTGACCCGGCCTGTTACACGAAATGACCGTCACTCTTACCAGGTTTACCGGCAGCCTATCCCAGTCCAAGAGCTGGTCTTGGAAGACCTACAGGACGGAGATGTGAGAATGGGAGGATCCTTTCGAGGGGCTTTCAGCAACTCAGATAAAGGTAAAAATACTAGCTTTAAAACAGTTTAAACAAACTCAGAATCTAAATATATTTTGTTTTAATCTTTAAGAATTCTGTTCCTACACAAAAAATTAGAAATGAAATAGGTTCCATTGTCCTATATATACTATTATACTCATTAATGTGTAAAGTGCTTTGCTGCTCTAACACCTGCAGGTGTATCTGATAAGTACGTATAAACTTTGTATCATGTATCTACCTAATTGATTTGCATATTATATAAACTAGGGGGCTGGTCCAGCTGGAGGGAGGGGACACAGGAGTTTGGTTGCCTGGCCCCACCCCCTGGTCAAACTCCCAATCAAGGGGATAATTTGCATATTAGCCTTTTATTATATAGGATAACCAGCACCCTTATTAAGATAGTAGGACCATGCTATCTAGAATAATCTTTTTATTTATTTAAAGCTGCTATTTTATTTTTTTCATTTTTATTTCTCTAGCTAAAAATATCTTTAGAGTTCGCTTCCAAGATCCCTCTCTGGGCCAGTCACACACTCTACAAGCAAATGATGTGTTCCACAAACAGCAGTGGTTCAATTGTATTCGCACTGCTATTGCCCCTTTCCAGCAGGCTACTAGTTCACCTGAGCTGCAAGGTTTGCCAGAGCTCCATGAGGAGTATGAAGAGAACAACCCCGCCGCCGGGAATATCAGAGCCCAGAGAAGGTCATCTACGGTGTCGAGTGTGACTCAGGTGGAAGTTGATGGAGATACTTCAGAATGTGGCTCCCCAGTGCACGCCGCAGACAACATTAAGAGTGTCAAAGCACACCGAACACAATCCGGCTTCCGAAAATCAAGGGACAAAGCCCACTTTAGTGGCAAACGGAAAGAGACTTTGGTATAAAGAGTGTTAACTAGTGGAGAAACTGTTTATTTATAAATGTGTACAGTTTGTTTTATCTTGTAATGTGAGCATGGGAGCATTGCAGGGTTACTTAATACCAGTCTTAACATTTTCTATGTTTTTGGTTGGTTTTGGTGGTTGTTCCCTTTTTTTTTGTTTTTTTTTGTTTTTGTTTTTTTTGTTTTGTTTTTTTTTGTTAAGGCAGCTAAAGATATATATATATATATATATATATATATATATATATATATACACACACACACACACAGATTGCTGTTAAACTGCAATCCTTTTTTTCCCCCCAGATATTTTCTCAAAATTATTTAGAACATTCAAGCCTGATATTTTCAGTCAAATGAAATATTTATGAAATGGGTTTTCTCTTCATTCTGCATTCATCATGACTTTTCAATACTAACCAATTGTGGAATTTACAGCATTTGCCAAAACTTAAAATTTTGCAAATACTAGGATTTTACCAGTGTTATTTTGATAAGCTTTGTGTGCAGAATTTGAATTTTTAACTTTGGCATCTAAAGTTTACATGGAATACATGTAATATTTCAGAATTTACATTGAAACATAAGTTCCTTGGAAAACAAACCATAAAACGTAATAGGTTTTCCATTTTATCAACTGGAATGCTTTATGTTAGTTTGTTTTTCCACTATACATTCCTCATTTTCGTTCATTTAACCTGCCAGTTATTTAATTTTTTTATTGTAGTGTTTAGGATTTGCTTTTATTTTTTTACTTTGATGCCTTTCAGATTGGCATGTCTTTAAAGTATTTTGTTTCCTTGATTTAAAAATGTGTTTGTGTGCATATGTGTATATATATAAATATATATATTTTAAATCATATTAACTTTACCAAGTGAAACCAAGCCATACTGTTTTTGAGCCAATTAAGAAAATTGCCATTTTTAAAGTGTAGCATTTTGAGGCGATGAACACACATGAACTGACAGTATATACTAGATTACTGAAAGAAAAAACACCTTATGAATTTTGTTGAAAGTTTTAGTGTTGTCTGAGAAGCAAGAGGGAAGGCAGTTGACTGGTAATAAGTATTAAAAAAAAAAAAATGAGGGAAAAGAGAGTAGTTTTGTCTTAAAGGAAAGCTATCTGGTTGTGCCAGAATGTGAAAGGAGATAGTAAAAGCTAAACTTGAGGGTGTGTAGTAAGTTGTAGAAGGCATGGGGGAAGTGGACTTTATTTGCCTTGGTTTATAATGCCTGCATATGATGGGTTTGAAAAGACAATGGAATATGTTGAAATTTTGACCATATTAGATCAATTTTGGTGAATTTATTCATAAGAGAGGGGAAAAGACTGATTAATCTTTTATTATAAAGTGTTCCTGTTCAAATGAGATCCTAGTCTGTAATTGCGAACTAAATGTCCTGTGTCATGGCAAATTTATAATGGTTATCAATTCAAGTAAATGTTGATTGGTATGTGAACTATAATTGGCCAGGGGAAGTGAAAATTGAAAAAGACTGTATATAGATCAATCCAAATGATTTCTCTGTATAAATGAATTATACAATTAAAAAAAGCACACAAACAATCACCCTTAAAGGTTTCTTGGCTGGTGGATATTTGGGGGACATTTGCCAGAATATGTTGATATGATGAAGTACTGGCAGACCTCACAAAAGTTTTTAAAAATTATACATAAACTTTTGCAATTAATTGATGAATAAGAGAAAGATTTAGTTAGGTCATTTTGTGCATCTTATTAAGCCATTTAGGATGAAGTATAATACAAACAGCAATTGAGTTGAAGACAGCTGAATATCTGGCCACTTTGTGGATGTGATTGTAAGGCTAATAGCAAAGCATTCTGATGAATTTGATTAATTTCAGATTCTAATTTAGGTATCTCAGGTTTCTAACTATGACCTGAGACATATCAAAGAATTGCAATGTATGGACTTAATTGGAACCTAAATCAAACAAACTTTTTTAACAAGACAATCAGAAATATCCACTATTAACTGGATATTTGAAGTTCAGTATTTTTATTTTTCTGTTTAACAGTAGTACTCTGATTACCTTTAGAGACAAAATCTGAAATATTTATTGATAAAATTGTATTATTTCTAGGATTCCCTTCAAAATTACAGGGCAGGAAAATAGTTGGAGCTAAAAATGAAACAAGATTGGCCATAAGCTGAGAATTTCTGAAGCTAGGTGAGATATATTGAGAATTCATTATAGTCTTTGCATATCTTTTTGTATATGTTTGAAACTTTTCACTAAAAAAGGAAAAGCACTTAAGGAATTGCAGGTATCTAGTAAGTTTCAACTTCTCAACCTCTTAACACCTTCCAAGCCCCCAGCCTTCACTTTCCAAAGTAAGGCCGGAATGTTGATCAAACACAGCTGCCTTTGCTGTTTGCTGTTCACCATCTCACAGAAACTCAAACCTTTTGCCTAAATTTGACACTCAACATCCTCTTCATTACAGCTTGGCAGTAGTATTAGACTAATCTCGACTCTGGTTTAATTCACACGCCCTTTTCTCTACTTTTCCCAATGTCTCTCTCCCTCTACCACTACTTGTTTTCTTTGCCTACCCTTTTTTCTCTGACACAAACATGGATCCACAACTGTATAAAATGAAGCAGAGAGAAAGGTATGTTTCCAGTTCACCCAATGAAGTAATTCCATGAAACCCAACCCTGAGAATTTCCAGTAAAGACCATTTTGTTAACTACATTCCTGCCTCTTAAGAAAGGAACTAGCATTAAAATATCTGGTAATGTTTGTGTTGTTGAATAGACCAGAAAGTAAGGCAAAATTAGCTGCATTTAAATAATTTTGATAATCTACCATGGAATTCCGATTTCTCCATAGCTGCTGCTGGGGGCAGGTGAAAATATTTTCATTTTCCTCCTTCACTGAGCAGGGCAAGCAAAGATAGATTAATTAAGTTACACCTGATCATTACTCTGATTCCCTCCTTACCAGCAGAGGCATCTGAAATCAGGAAACATCAAGTGACTTGCCCAAGGTCACATAGCTGGTATGTGGCAAAGCTGAGATGAAATGTACCAACCCTGCATTGTAGCTCTTGAACCAAACATGCATGTCACCCCAGGATCCCCCCCACACACACCCCAATCCCACCTTAGGCTACCACCACTCAGGGATCCACCTCTGGTGGAAGAGCTTGTCTGTTCTTCACCTTGGACCCAACCATCTTGAGTTTATGCTACTACCCAGCAGTACCAGCTCATTCTGCATCATAACTCTCCAACTTCCTCTAAGAAAAGTTGACTAAACCCACCATCCCTCCCTTTTGAAAATACCACTTCCTCCAACTCCTGTGCTCCCATGTTTCTTCTTCTTCTACCTTCCTAGCATCTTCTCTCCTTTGGCCACTTCACTTCTAGATCTAAATTTTGTAAAGCTACAAGCCTCAGTCCCCAGACTTCTTTTTAAGCTCCTGGGACATCTGATCCATTCCCATGACTTGAACATCACCAACACCCAACAACTCCCAAATTTATATCTTTAGTTCTCACCTCCCTGAGCTCCAGACTCACTACCCAGCAGCCTATCTGACATGCCCACTGGGAAGTCTATATCTCACACTTGACCCAAGAGAACTTGCTGTCCATCCCTAATCCTTTCCTCCCCTAATATTCCTAACTCAGTAAATGTCATGACCATTCATCCAGTCTGATTCTTCTAACTCACTCTTACCCCATGACTACTACATCTGTAAGCCATGTCACTCCACTTCCACAATTTAGAATCCTACCATTGCCCATCACTTTCATTATTCCAAGTTAGTATTAGCTGCAGTAGCTCTGGTCTTAAAAACAACAAGAGCCTCCTAACTGCCTGCCACACTTCACTCTCACCACCATATCACAGCCAGATGATCTTTCCAATGCAAAAGTCAGGCCATAATAAAATATCAAAGTAAAACGTTAGCGCTTTAAAAGTTACATTTTCTGATGCTAAAATGTATACATTTGTATTATGGAAAATTTGTAAAATTCAGAAAATTATAAAAAATAAATTGCCTGAAGAGAGTGAGAAAACATTCAAATCCCACTTACCAAAGACTAGGGAAAAAATATTTGTAAAGTGAACAAACCATTTTTTAAATAGGCAAAAGACCTGGGCACCTCGCCAAAGAAGATATACTAGTACAGATGGCAAATTATGCACATGGAAAGATGCTCCACACCATATCACTAAGGAATTGCAAATTAAAGCAACAATGAGCTATCAGAATGTTGAAATCCAAAACACCGTCAACACCAAATGTTGGTGAGGATGTGGAGCAACAAGTCTTATTCGTTGCTGGTGAGAATGCAAAATGGCACAGCCACTTGGAAGACGGTTTGTCAGTTTCTTACCAAACTACAAAACCTACCATATGATTTAGCTATCATGCTCTTCGATATTTACTCAAAGGAGTTGAAAACATGTCCACACAAAAACCTGCAGCTTTATGCATAATTACTCAAACTTAAAAGCAAACAAGATGTCCTTTGTGAATGGATAAAATGTGGTTCATCCAGACAATGGAATATTATTCAGTGCTAAAAAGAAATGAACCAGCAAGCCATGAAAATACATGAAAAAATCTTAAATGCATTTACTAAGTGAAAGCAGCCAATCTGAAAAGGCTATGTACTGTATGATTCCAAATATAAGACATTCTGGAAAAGGCAAGACTGTAGAAACAGTAAAAACATGAATGGCTGTTAGGAATTGAGGGTGGGAGAGTGATGAATAGGTGGAACACAGAGGACTTTTAGGACAGTGAAACTATATGACACTAGTGGTGGATACATGTCATACATTTGTCCAAACCCACAGAATTTACAACACCAAGAGTGAACCCTAATGTCAACTATGGACTTTGGGTGAATCGATTGTAACAAATAGACATTTGTTACAAACCTCATTTCTAGAACTTCTTCCATCTCAAACAATTCAGTTCTCAACCAAGTTGTTCACAGAAAAAAATGTCTTGGTTGACAACCAAATCTTCAGTTTTAACCTGGCCACCCTTTCATGTTGATACCTCAGCATGACAAAAAGCATCTCTCAGGCAACAAACAAAGGAGAGAATGCTTTTGTTGCTGGCTAAATCTATGATTAGCACAATTTTAAAACATAAAGAGTGCTAATGTATCTAAGGGTGTGAAAGTGCTCAAAAAAAATCACAGGCAATTGACTAGGTAGAAAAATTGTTGATTGGATACAAGAAAAGCAGTTAGCCAGTGATAGTATTTTGGTGGCAGTGATATATGAAAAATTTGTTTAAGGCTAGGAGGGGGTGGTTCCATAAATTTTTAAAAGAAGTGTTTATTCGTAGATTAAACTAGTGGGCCAGTGCACAGATTCATGCACATTGAAAGGAAATTGGAAGAAATATTTTAATATCACTATATGCCCTTTCTCTATATTAGAAGTGTCAACCAAATTCACGATCGACAATGACAGATTGAAACGCACAAGTGCAATTGGCATCAGTGAAACCTTTATATGTATCACACACGTGCGAGTCAACATTTATTTTTAAATTGCAAATGCACATCATATGTACTGGCCAGTGGGTCAGTCAGATGGTTGGATGGACAGACGGTCGGTTACTTAGCCTTTTATATATATAGATAGTACATTAGACATGTACTATATAAAAGAAAGGTTAAAACAATCATTTGGGGTCTGGGCAGGATTAATTCAATTTGCATTATTTCTAATGGGGGAAAATGACTCAGTTTTCAAACAAATCACTTCCCAAGCAGCCATCCAGAACAAATTAAGTTTGATAAATTAAGTTCCACTGTATCTGATTTGGGATGTTGATAATAGGTGAAGTTATAGAGGAAGATGGCGACCGGCAGGAAGGTAGGGAGGGAGAGAGAGTGAGGGTGTGAGGGAGTGATAGAGGAGTGTGTGGACGTATGTGGTGTGCATGTGTATGAGCTAGGGACAATTAGATTCTATAGGTCTTCTAAGGGGCTGCAAAACCGGGCAGTCTTAGACAGCGGAGCCCCGCTCCCAGCGCCAACACTCCTGGGCTTCCAGCGTGGGCACAGAGACCACACCATCTTGAGAAACAGAGCTGCTTGAGACTAAGATCCTGGCCTCAGCACCATCCAGTCTGGTCTCAGACACAAACCAGGACCCTGCAGCCACTGGGGACAGAGACCTGCAACCACAGCTACAGACCCAGGGACACCAAGAATCCAGACATCCCTGCGGCAGATCTCTGTGAGTAACAGAGCCCATCCCCCTTCCCTGCAAGCTCGCGGGCAGCGCCATAGTAACTGATAGACCCACCCCTCACCCGGACCTCAGTGCTGCTACAGGAGTCTTAGCCTGGAAGTGTGTGAACACTGGGGGCTTGTTCCCTGCAGCACAGGCTGCAGGAGGCTTGGCCTGGAAGTGCATGAACACTGGGGGCTTGTTCCCCACAACAGGGGCTCCGGAACCCCGATTCTCCTGGTGGGAGACAACACCAAGCACCAGTGACCTGACTGTGCTTCTTATCAGCTGCACCTGGGATCCTTGATTCCTTGTGCATTCACACTAAGAGCCAGGGACTCCAATTCTTGGTGCATGTGCACACAGGGACCCTGATTCTCAATGTGAGGCCACACGAAACAACAGAGACTCTGATACTGGGTTCTTGGGGAGCTCTGACTCCTGGCACACACTAGGGGGCTCTGATTTTCAACACACTCCAGGGGAGTCTCTGTTTCAGCACGGTGCAGGCGGGGTACCTGATTCTAAGTGCGCACACGAGGCCACATTGAGTGCTGGTAACACTGACTCTGACCGAGCCTGGTTCCCACCAACCCACCACAACCACACATCTTAGTGTCAGAGCTCTTCAGTGACACTAGGGTGGTGCAAAGCTCCCACTGCACATGGCCCAGACCCACGCAACATGCAACTCAACGTTTGAACCATCTGGAGATAGTGAGAATGGAGAGACGACACAATCCCCAGAGGAAAGAAAATGAGGAGTCTCCAAGAAAGGAAATTAATGAAATTGAAGCATGCAACATGACAGAAAAAGAATTCAGAGTAATGGTTGTACAATTCATTCACCGGATGGATGAGAGAATCAACAACCTATACAAGAATCAGGAATAAATGAAAAATGATATAGCTACAATCAAAAACACCATGGAAGGTTTCAACAGTAGACTAGAAGAAGCAGAGGACCGAATTAGTGAGTTAGAAGATAAAGTAGAGAAACAAGCTCAATCTGAACAGCAACTGGAGAAAAAAATTAAAAAGCAGGAGGAAAGCCTAAGGGAGCTTTGGGACAACATGAAATGAAGTAACATACGCATAATAGGCCTGCCAGAAGGACAAGAAGGGCAGCAAGGATTATAAAATCTATTTGATGAAATCATGACAGAAAACTTCCAAGATATGGGGAAGAAAAAAGTTACACAAGTACAGAGTCCCAAGCAAGATGAACCCCAAAATACCCACACCAAGACATGTCATAATAACGATGGCAAATGTACATGACAAACAGAGAATCTTGAAGGCTGCAAGAGAGAGACAAAGAGTTACCTACAAAGGATCCCCCATCAGATTATCAAATGATTTCTCAACAGAAACACATCAAGCTAGAAGGGAATGGAAGGAGGTATACAAAGTGTTGCAAAGCAAAGGACTGAATCCAAGAATACTCTATCCAGCAAGACTATCAATCAAAATTGAAGGGGAAATCAGGAGCTTCGCAGACAATAAAGGGCTAAGGGAGTTTATCACTACCAAGCCAGCAATGCAAGAAATGCTAAAGGGAATGTTGTAAAAAGAAGAAATAAAAAGGTAAGAAAGAACACAGGCACAAAAATAGAAATGACTACAAACGGGTACCTTTCAATAATAACTTTAAACGTAAATGGACTAAATGTTCCAATCAAAAGACATCATGTGGCTGAATGGATAAAATACATGACCCATATATATGCTGTCTACAAGAGACCCATCTCAGAACAAGGGAGTCACACAGACTGAAAGTGAAGGGATGGAAAAATATCTTTCAGGCAAATGGAAATGGAAAAAAAGCTGGGGTGGCAATACTTATATCTGACAAAATAGACCTCAAAGCGAAGGCCATAACAAGAGATAAGGAAGGCCACTTCATAATACTAAGGGGATCTATACAACAAGAAGATATAACCCTGATAAACATATATGCACCCAATGCAGAAGCACCCAAATACATAAAACAACTCCTGGAAGATATCAAGGGCGAGATTGACAACAATACAATCATAGTAGGGGACTTAAACACACCACTGATATCATTGGATAAATCCTCTAGACAAAAAATCAGCAAAGAAATAGCAATCCTAAATGACTCACTAGATCAGATGGACTTAATTGACGTCTTCAGAACATTTCACCCCAAAGCCACGGAATATATGTTCTTCTCAAGTGCACATGGGACATTTTCAAAAATAGACCACATATTGGGTCACAAGCAAAGTCTCCCCAAATTCAAGAAGACTGAAATCATACCAAGCATCTTCTCAGACCACAAGGCCATAATATTAGAAATAAACTACAATAAAAGCAATCCAAAAAACTCAAACACTTGGAAGCTGAATAGCATGCTACTAAATAATGATTGGGTTACCAATGAGATCAAAGAAGAAATTAAAAACACCCTGGAAGCTAATGACAATAAAAGCACAACAATCCAAAATCTATGGGACACAATGAAAGAAGTCCTGAGAGGGAAGTTTATAGCTCTACAGGCCTACCTCAAAAAACAAGAAAAAATGATAGTAAATCATCTAACTCTACAACTCAAATAATTAGAAAGAGAGCAACAAGAAAAGCCCAGAGTGAGCAGAAGGAAGGAAGGAGATAATAAAGATCAGAGCAGAAATAAATGACATAGAGACCAAAAAAACAATACAAAAGATCAATTAAACCAAAAGCTGGTTCTTTGAAAGGATAAACAAGATTGATGAGCCTCTAGCCAGGCTCACCAAGAAGCAAAGAGAGAGGACTCAAATAAACAAAATCAGAAATGAAAGAGGCAAAATAACAACAGACCCCACATAAATTCAAAGAATTGTTAAAAAATACTATGAACAACTCTACTCAACCTGGAGGAAATGGACATATTCCTAGAAAAATACAATCTTCCAAAACTCAATCCGGAAGATTCTAAAATTCTCAATAAGTCAATAACTATGGAAGAAATTGAAGCAGTCATCAAAAAGCTCCCAGCAAACAAAAGCCCGGGCCTAAACAGCTTCACAGGGGAGCTTTACCAAACATTCAAGGAAGAACTAAAACCTATCCTCCTCAGACTATTCCAAAAAATTCAAGAGGAAGGAACACTTCCCAGCTCATTCTATGAAGCCAGCATCACCCTAACACCAAAACCAGATAAAGACAACACAAGGAAAGAGAATTATAGGCCAATATCCCTCATGAACATAGATGCCAAAATACCCAACAAAATTTTAGCAAATTGGATCCAGCAATACATAAGAAAAATCATACACCATGACTAAGTGGAATTTATCCCGGGGATGCAAGGATGGTACAATATCCGCAAATCAATAAACGTGATACATCACATAAACAAATTGAGAGATAAAAATCACATAGTCATATCGATGCAGAAAAAGAATTTGACAAAATCCAACACCCTATCTTGATAAAAACTCTCAGCAAGGTAAGAATAGAAGGATCATACCTCAACATAATAAAAGCCATATATGACAAACCCACAGCCAACATCATACTCAGTGGTCATAAACTAAAATCATTTCCCCTGAGAACAGGAACAAGACAGGGATGCCCCCTCTCACCACTCCTGTTCAACATAGTACTGGAAGTACTAGCCATTGTGATCAGACAAGAAGAAGAAATAAAAGGCATCCAGATTGGAAAAGAAGAAGTAAAACTGTCCTTATTTGCAGATGACATGATACTGTACATAGAAAACAATAAAGACTCCATCAAGAAATTACTAGACTTAATAAATGAATTCAGTAATATAGCAGGATACAAAATTAATGCCAAGAAATCTAAGGCATTTCTTTACACCAATAGTGAACTTACAGAAAGAGAGACTAAAAAAGCAATCCCATTTACCATCGCACCAAAAAAATTAAGATACCTATGAATAAACTTAACTAAGGAGGTAAAAGACTTATATGCGAAAAACTACAGGACACTGAAAAAAGAGATAGAGGAAGACATAAACAGATGGGAGAATATACCGTGTTCATGGATTGGTAGAATCAACATCATCAAAATGTCCATACTACCCAAAGCAATCTATAGATTCAATGCAATCCCCATTAAAATACCAACGGCATATTTCTCAGATCTAGAACGAACGTTCCAAAAATTAACGTTCCAAAAATAAAAAAAGACCTCGAATAGCTGCAGCAATCCTGAGAAAGAAGAACAAAGTAGGTGGGATCTCAATACCAGATATCAAGCTGTATTACAAAGCCACTGTTCTTAAAACAGCTTGGTACTGGCACAAGAACAGACATATAGGTCAATGGAATAGAATAGAGAAACCAAAAATCGACCCAAACCACTATGCCCAATTAATATTTGCAAAGGAGGCAAGAGCATACAATGGAGTCAAGACAGTCTCTGAAATAAATGGTGTTGGGAAAATTGGACAGATACATGCAAAAAGATGAAACTAGACCACCAACTCACACCATATACTAAAATAGACTCAAAATGGATAAAAGACTTAAACATAAGACGGGAAACCATAAAAATACTAGAGCAATCCACAGGCAGTGAAATCGCAAACATATGCCGAAGGAATTTCTTCTATGATACTGCTCCTAGGGCAATGGAAACTAGAGAGAAAATAAACAAATGGGACTACATTAAAATAAAAAGCTTTTGCACAGCAAAGGAAACCATCAACAAAACAACAAGAAAGCCCACTGCATGGGAGAACATATTTGCCAATGATATCACCAATAGGGGTTTAATCTCCAACATTTACAGGGAACTCATACAACTTAACAAAAGGAAGATAAACAATCAAAAAATGGGCAAAGGACCTAAATAGACACTTTTCAAAAGAGGACATTCAGAATGCCAAAAGACATATGAAAACATGCTCAAAGTCACTAATTATACTAGAGATGCAAATCAAAACGACAATGTGGTATCATCTCACACCTGTCAGAATGGCTATCATCAACAAATTAACAGACAACAAATGTTGGAGAGGATGTGGAAAAAAAGGAGCCCTTTGGCACTGCTGGTGGGAATGCAGACTGGTGCAGCCACTGTGGAGAACAGTATGGAGTTTCCTCAAAAAACTAAAAATGGAACTCCCATTTGACCCAGTGATCCCACTTCTAGGAATATATCCCAAGAAGCCAGAAACACCAATCAGAAAGGATATATGCACCCCTATGTTCATAGCAGCACAATTCACCATAGCTAAGATTTGGAAACAACCTAAGTGCCCATCAGCAGTTGAGTGGATTAAAAAACTGTGCTACATCTACACAATGGAATACTATGCTGCGGTAAAAAAGAAGGAATTCTTGCCATTTGCCACAGCATGGATGGAACTGGAGAGCATTATGCTAAGTGAAATAAGCCAGTCAGAAAAAGAGAAATACCACATGATCTCACCCATTTGTGGAATAGAGAACAACATAGACTGATGAACAGGGACAGATCCAGAGACAGAGAAACAGTGATCAGACTGTCAATTCCCGGAAGGAAAGTAGGGGAGGGTGGGGGTAAGGGGAAGAGATCAACCAAAGGACTTGTATGCATACATATAAGCCAAACCAATGGACACGGATAACAGGGGGATGAGAGCATGAGTTGGGGGGGGGGGGAGGTTGGGGATTAATGGGGGAATGAGGACACATTTGTAATACCTTAACCAATAAAGAAATTAAAGACAAAAGAAATAGGTGAAGTTATGTGGGGGCGGGGGTGGGGGGAGGGCGGGGGAGATATAAGAATTCTATACTGTCTACCTAATTTAGCTGTGAACCTAAAGATGCTCTAAAAAATAAAGTCTGTTTTTTGAAAAAGAAAGAAAGATGTGTGCCATTAGGAGTACACATCCTTGAAGTCATATCTACAGAGAACAAAACTGAAATAATACCGTACATTCTACAGACAAATGTTGAATGTAGATGCTTAGCAATATGACCAGAGCTTCTGTCTGGATGTTTGGGCCACAAGCTCTCGCTCTCAGATTGTAGCTGCTTAAGGGAAATTGTGCATACAGAGGTCAGAATCTGCCTCTAACCCCAGGCCCAGCTGGCCAGAGCAGACTGCACCTCCAACTCCTGAAGAATCAGAATCTAAGGCATGAATGTGACTATAGGGCCAGCTCTTAACAAGTACGGACAAAGCAAGTGGGGGCTGGGGTAAGAAGGTGACAGTGTCACCTACATCACAGTGTCAGCAGCAACACCCCTGTCTGGGTGGGGAGGGGAGCTCCTAACTTCTTGTCCACCCCAGTTGAATCAGGAGCTGACCTGGACTCTGTTATCAGATAACCTGGAGTCACCAACCCAGACTGAGGCCCACTGCCTTTCCACCTCCCTTCTCTCTTCTGCGGAAGCCTGGTGGGAGTCAGAAGCAGGGCCCTCCCCCCTACCAACATGAAATTGGCCCAGGGCTGCAGCTCTAGTCCTCCTCCCAGCCGGGCTGAGTGATGAAATCATGAAGGATCAGGCTACACCACTTTGGTTGGATTACTTCTCTCCCACCCAGGCCCACTCTCTGCAGCTCAATCTACTACTTGTCTGTTGAACAAGACTTGAAAGGTTGGCATCAGGCCCCCTTCCACACCTGGAAACTGCTCCGGGGCTGGAAAAGAGTCTCTTATCTGACATCATTTACCTTTGCCAACCATCAAGCACAGACCTTGTCTGTCTTCTCCTGGCAGACTCCACTCCAGCCCCCAACATACCCCCTCCTGCTGGGCCCACATAGGTTCTCTCCATCTTGGGTGATTTCCAGGTATGAGCTCAGCCCTCAGCTCCCCACCCAACTGTCCAGAGGGACACATGGAATCTGTAGTGACTGTGGAGGGGAGGGAACAAGTCTTGAGGGACTGTGGAGAGGAAGAAGAGGGAAAGGCAAAGGGCAGGAGGTACCTTAGGGTCTACTTCCTCCAGCCCCACTTTCTTCCCCTGGTGTCTATCATGTTTCAGATATTCATGTGCAGTGTCTATGCACGGGACAGGAGGGAGGGCTTAGCACAGTCTCTACCCCAAAGGAATATGTCATTGAAGACAGTAAAGCTGCACACAGGACAAACCTCACAAACTACACATATAAATACCTAGCATATTACTTTTCCAGAGCATCAGAGGTATAGCACATTTTACGGGGTGGCAGATGTTGCTGAAAACTCAACACAGCCTTTCAACTCACTGGTGCGGGCAGGCCTGTGAGTCACATGTTCTCTCAGGCCTATGTATGCCTGCTGATCCTAGTGGGGAGCGTACTTTTCCAAAACAAAGGAAAATGACACACAGACATATATACACTCCTGCACACCCCATCTGAGAGCAACTGGGGAGGGGTCCCTGAAACCATGAAACTGTTTGCCTACAGGGATGAAGCATGAAACAATCTTTTCCACAAATGGAAACGATTTCTCTCATTCTCTGCTGTTCTAACTTACAGCAGGTCCTCCAGGGCTGACAGTCCCGAGAACTTTCCACTGAGTTGCTTTGCTGCAGTAACTGGCAAACAAGCACAGCAGTTGGCATCTGCCTGTTTGATGGCACATGTTCAAAGCATGCAAAACTTTCCACTGGTTCTGGGAGGTTCTGAAATCAGAGCACCTGGGAGAAGTGGCATCCTGACCCAGCAATGCCCAGGACCTTGAATCCCCCTGATGAGCCAGGCTGACATCGGTCTATGTTTTGCCCACATGGTCCCCAACCTGGAATGCTATTCCTCCCTCCTTTTCTCACTCCCTCAGCTTCATGAACTCCTATTCATCCTTCAAGACCCAGCTAGGCCTCACCTGTTCTAGGGAGCCTTCCCTGACTCCCCGCTTTGACCAATTCCTTCTGCTGGGTCCCCACCCATCCCATCCAGCTATCTATTCGTGCCCATGACTCAACACTTTCCAGTTTGCGTGTCACCTTCTCTACTAGTCTGTGATTTTATTGGCCTTTGTGTCCCCAGGATTATCACTTCTCCTGACACAGAGAATGTACTCAAAGATGTTTGCCAAATGAGGAAGAAAGGCTAAATTATTTCAGCTCTGTGGTAGTGAGAGTCAATGGCACCGGGAATTGGCTTGTCATGTTATAGAAGACCAAAGAAACCCAAGCAACAGAGAAATGGAGTTACACAGCTTTATTACGCCGGCGATCTCAGCAGAGTCACCTCCAAAATCTGAGTAAACCAATATGGTGGAAGCCCCTCTTTTATCCCCTTTTGGTGTCTTTGTCTCCCAAATATGGATTATACTTCTGGATCTTTCATGGGCTTTGCAAAAAGCCCCAGGTGTTAGGGGTCTTGAGACCATACCTAAGGGCCTGGCCTGGCACCAGTGCTGATAACCCCCCTCCAGGGGCTGTGTCATGGTTTATGGCCTCTGTAAAATGAGAGCATTTAAGTAACAGCTCTTACAAGACCAGTTTATGGAAAAAGGGGCAATGACTTAATTATAGGTTATCAAGAATGTACATAGATTGCTGGCACAGATTCAGATTGCTATCCCCCCTCCCCCCAAATATCAGGGTGACATTGGAATTAGCCTTTTAGCCTTCTCAGTCAAAGACTCACAGACTTTTACTCCTGTGGGATCCTGTGGTAGCCAGCCCCACAGTGGGCTCCAGTGATCCCCCTCCTGGAATTCACACCTTCTCCTGTTCCTTCCCACAATGTATCAGGGCTGGTCTGCAGAACCAATAGAGTAAGATGGATGTGACAACATGTGACTTCCTTCTGCCTTGCTCTGCCTTTAGTTACTCACTCTGCCAGACACCATGTTTTAAGGCCACTCAAGCTGGCCTGTGGAGAGGTTCAGAGAGGGGTTGAGCCTCCTGCCACAGCCAACACCAGCTTGCCCACCTGTAAGGAAGCCCCTGGGGGGAGCAGATCTACCTGCCCCAGGTGGAGCCTTCCAAGGATGAAGTTTCACCAACTGGCTGCTTCACTGCAACCTCACCAAAGATGCTGACCCAGGACCACTAGCTAAGCTGCTCCCAGAGAAATAGTGACATGATGCATGTTTATTATTGTTTTAAGCCACAATGTTTTTATATAATTTTTATGCAGCAATAGATAACTAATGCAAGTCGTAAAAACTCAGCTGGGTTGTAGCTATTGTGGGGAGAGTCACAGGAGAGCCAGGCCAGCAGGAGCTCAGTGCTCTGGGATTTGGACCAAACCAGAGGGAGCAAATAAGAAGTAAATTTCAGGAAGAGAAACCAAGGCTCTCCAGGGGCCTGAAGCAGAGCAGTAGGTCACACAAACATTGTCCAGGCGTGGCTGTGTTCTGAGGCCTGATGCTCTTTGTCCTTGAATCCTATATCCCAGTGTACAAAGCAAATAAGCTGATCTTAAACGCCTTGGTCTTACTCAACCTCCCTTGGTGAAACAGGAACTTTAGGGGAATATAGGCAGTCTTAGGGAATTTTTAGAATTGGGGTCCATGGAAAAATACAGGGCTACAGACTGGGAGAAGGTACATTTCCATAATACAAGGAAGCCAGGTGCAGCTACATTTCCATAAGTCAAGGGAGCAGCAACAGTTGCATTTACATAAGACAAGGAAGCAACAACAGGTATATTTCCATAAGACAAGGGAACTGGAAGTAGCCAAAAAAAGGGTCTATATTTACAAAATAAAGAAGGAAGAAAGCCCAGAAGACAATGAGGGGGAGGGCCTCAGGAGTCACTATAGTAACCAATTCAAGAGGGAATATTGACCAATCAGAGGGGATATCAGGACACAGGAACTGGAGCCTTTATAAACCATGGAAACAGGAAGTCTGTGGGACCCTTTTCCCCTCCCCACATGGGAGTCCATTCTGTGGGACTCTTCCCCTCTCCCCACGTGGGTGTCTACTTGTTCTTCAATAAATCTCCACCTTTGCTATACTACCCTCTGTCCTTGGATTCATTCCTCAACTCCGGCAGACAAAGAATCCGGGTTCCAGTCCAAAAATCCCCTATCATTGGTTTCACTGGGTTGGGATGGGAGTCGGGTAGGGGTGAGGGACAGAGACTGACTCGTTTGTTGTTGTTTTTTAAAATATATTTTATTGATTTTTTTACAGAGAGGAAGGGAGAGGGATAGAGAGTTAGAAACATCGATGAGAGAGAAACATCGATCAGCTGCCTCCTGCACACTCCCTACTGGGGATGTGCCCGCAACCAAGGTACATGCCCTTGACTGGAATCGAACCCGGGACCCTTGAGTTCGCAGGCCGATGCTCCATCCACTGAGCCAAACCGGTTAGGGCGAGACTGACTTGTTGATGGCCATACGGCTGCTGCGTGGCAGTGGAGCCGAGAACCGGCTCCAGCTCTTCTGCTTTGGCTGCACTGCCTCAGGCAAATGAAGGAACAAGGTGCTCTCTCATTTTATCCTCCCACCAGCCTTCTCACTCCCTTCTACTCCTCTTCCTCTTCTTTTCCGCCCTCCATCAACCCTCTCACTCCCTCCTCCTCCTCTCCATCTCTCTTCTTTACCACTCTCTCTTCTTCCTTCCTTCCCCTTGCCTCTACCACACAAAACATTCCAGATCTTCTTAACCCTGGATGCATAACAACCAAGCAAGATTTGTCGAACAGGTGTACATCATGATTCAGTAACACAAGCAACCAGCACTACTATTTATTAGGTATCCACCAATTGCATACAACCATACTCCTACTATCGGGGGGCGGGGAGCGGGGGAAACTACAAGTCAAGGCTGTAGCCCAGTCAGTCTTTGCAGGTGCCCAGCCCACATGTCCATGTTCTTCTCATCCCCCCCCCCCCCCACACACACACACACACCACCCATGCCCCCAAACCCTCATCAGAAAGATAGTCCCTGGGCTTAGGTGTGTGAATGGCTGCAGGGATCCCAAATGGGGACCCCCACCAGCTACACATCCCTTCTCCCATAGTCAAAGGTGTGGGAGCCAGGTCACAATGGGAAGGCCGCTGTGATTGAGTGGCTGTGAAGTGGGCCCTGCCAGCCTGTGTTTTGGAAGACCACAGCTGTTTCTCAATCATTGTGCATCATTTGCAATTTTAATTCTGTGCATCCCCAAAATGCCCCATTGCTCCTGCTTATTAACTTTATTTTCATAATATAATTAAGCTGCTTCTGTTACTGCATCACAAGAAAATGGCCAGAGAGTTATTTTCACTGACTCTCAGAGTAGGGGTTAGATTGGCCTGGCCTAAACTCATAGGCTAAGCATTCTTGAAATTTACTTTGGAGAGTGGGGCAGGCATGTAACAGACATCTCAAGGAGACTGACAGTGACTCTCAGCAGTCCCCCACCCCCACAAAGGCACTGTCTTCGGGACACATGTGCTGTACACGTCAAGATGTCATGGACTGAGATAACAACGAGGGCTTAAAATATTAGCCACAAATCAGAAGTCACTCTCTGGATGCTCTTCTCAGAACAGAATGGCAGGCACATGTCTGTAATAGAGACTATGGCTGCAGGCAACTTGCTTCTGCAGGGTACAGGCCTGTCATTCCTGCCCTTTGGTAGTGCTTGCATTTCATTGGGAGCCAACTCAATGTCCAGTCTGGGTAGCATTGCCCCAAACAGCCTGGGCAGCTCTATAATCTTCCCCAGGTTTTATCACCAGGTAAACTCAACTACCAGGTAAACCCAGAGGACCACTAAACTCAACTACATACCTTTCCACCCCACCCCCTGGGGACCTGGGCAGGATTCCCACCACCCAGTGTTTGGAGATGTCCCTTTCTCCTGCTCCAGTCTCCGGAGACACAGCTTCATCAGAGCCAGTGCTGTCTGCCAGCCTCTGACAACGATGATTCCACATGTGGTGGGAGTCCGGCGAGAGAATAAGATGCAGAGAATCTTGGGGAAAGCTCTCTCCTCCACACTTCCACACTAGTCTTCTACCTAGACTTCTGCATATACTAGAAACTTCCAGAAACTCAAGGCCCTGGCTTTAGAGCCTATGCAGGTTTACCAGATGATCCGTCTGTTGTCATCCATTCATGTCAACAGCATTTCCTGGATGTCTATCCCAACTTTCTCCCAAAGTTACTGACCTTGACCTTCATTCTCTAGTTTTGCTGGACCTAAAGGACAAGAAGTGCTCTCTCTTCTTTCCTTCCTTCAGGACAGAGAGTACCAGTCCCTCTAATAGTCCCTTGCCCCTCTGCCTCTCTTTGGGCTGATAGAAATCTACAGCTCACAATGCTTTTCTTGATGTGAAAAAACAGAAGTGTTGAGGCCTTCAGGAATTTTTTAAAACCTTTGGTGAAACAAATTAGATTAGGAAGCTGTATTTTTAAAAGGTTCCCTCTGTGACTGCAGCTAGATTTTGGTCCTGAGCCCCCACTGGGCTTGAGAAAGGAAGAGGAGGTGACCAGTGCTGTGCCCTTTCCTGAGATGCAAGAGCCATAGGAGGGAAGGCCACTGCGGGTCCAGAGTGACTGCGCTCCTCACCCTCCACCCTGTGCTGGCTGCAGGCTTCTCCCTGGGAGAGTCTCCACGGGTGAAATTCTCTGCCTGTGTCACTCTCTGTTCTGCTCTCTGTCTCTCCCATTCTCCAGCTCTCTTACACCCGTCCCCATCACACCCTGTTTTCTCTCCTGGAACTTTGGACAAGCCATCCCTCTGTGGCCGTGAGCCCTTCCTAAGATAATGGAAGGTTGAGTCACATTCGTGTTTCCAAAAGTCCAGTCACTTGAGAGTCACCATCACAATGTTGCATTTTTTGTATTGTTCTCTATTTTTTGATCTACACATTCTGCATTTAGTAAATGTGTTTGAAATGACACTTTATGTCAGTATTATAAGTGGAAAACAAGCTTCCCTTTCTATGAATAGAAGGAAACAATAACAATGTCCTGAAAACACAGTCATCTTAGTCAATCCAGCCTGGATAATTTAGCCTCGGAAAGGGAGGTCTGTTCTCTTCACTACGGTGGCCAGTTTAAGGCCTAAAAGCACCTCCAGTACCATCACTGGTACAGATCCCAAACTTCAGCCGACAATGGAGTTGAAGGCCTCTGGGGTCCCTTTCAGCGCTACCAGGTTAATTATTTATTGTTCTCTATTTCTTTGTCCCTCTCCTTCCCAGATCCTGGTTACTTCCACCTGCAATAATGATAACACATGAATACAATCCTCTGGCCTGAAAGTGCATGCTCAAAAGATGTTTTGTTTTCCAGAGCCAGCCCACAGGACAAGGGACCAGCATTGTTTTGGGAGAGATAACGAGCTGTTTCCAACCTCCCCACACACCCTGACAGATACCACGGGGGTTCCTGACCGGAAATCCCCTCTGCCTCATGGAAAAACCCTCACAGGAAGCAGGGCAGCTCCCCTGGACCAATCACGCTCCACCCAGAGCTGTGGAAGCAAAACTGTCCAGCATCAATGGCCCAGTCGAAAGCCCCTGGGCTCTGAGGACATTTGTAGGGACACAGCAGCCTGTGGGAAGACAACACACCATGGGTCTCCAAAGGTGCGTCTGCACCTGATTTCACCAGGTCCCAAGTGGTTTTAACTCTTACAGCATGTTGATAAAGCCTGCAGAGGAAGAGGTGTTTCTAATGAGAACCCCACAGCCAAGAAGCTCTACCCAAGCTCTTACTCAAGGTCAGCACAAGGTCAGCTTTTCCCCCCTCCCCTCCTTTCCTTCCCTTCCCACCTATGGTTGGCAGGATCAAGACCTCACCAAATTTATTGCATGGTTCCTTCTAGAACTCACAGAGCTAAGCTCCCCAAGACCACTAGTGAAGTTGGCCTGAGCACTGGGAGTGGGAGAGAGAACCTTGGTGGTCAAAGGCTGGTCCATCTCCGCCTGGTGCTTCCAGGCAGTCTACCCCTCTGAAACCGCACAGCATCCCCAGGGCTTCCTCATGGTGGGTGGTGCACCCTGTCCTGCTTTTTCTACCCTCAAGGAACAGGAGCACACACATCTTATTCCTCCTCTCTCCCCTCCTCTCTCCCTAGGGCTCAGGCCCTAAGCTTACTCCACACCACTGGTCACACCAGCTGTGACCCCTCAGCCTCGCCCTGTCCTACCTAACTCTCCTTTATCAGTTCAGGTCATCAGATCAGCCTCCTGCAGGGTCCGTTTCCCTGCCCCCACTGATCCTGCACAGCTCTGCTGAGACAGGCTTCCTACATCACAAGTCTGACCATATCCCTCCTCTGATTAAACCCTGCAGTGAATCTCCATCTCATCTTCTAATAATGCATAGAGTTACATTACTTGTATAAAACAAGCTGTTCTGAGCATTACTCTTAGCACTTCATCCGTATCCTTCACTTAGGTTCCCAATAGCATTGAAGGAGATATCATTTTCTCCCACTTAACAAATGAGGAAACTGAGACACAGAAAGCGTAACTGACTTGCCCAGCAGTGCAGATGCCCCCGCTCCCCGCAAAGGCAGTGCTTGTCCCCACTCCCATGCTTTTACTCTCATGGTTCCCTCTGCCAAGAGCATCCTCTTAGCTTATTGATAGCCTCACTCACCTTCAATACAGAGCCCGGGACCAACACCTCAGCATCTCTGCCCTTGCTGTGCACACTGATGACACCAGAACCCATTGATGAGTCACCTGCCACCCACTGTCTCTGTTCATGATCATTTATGCATATATCTCATCTCCCTTAGAGGGCAGAGGCTGGTGTGACATCTCGCTCCATGTCCCAAAAGATCCATAATAAGGTGGGTGGCTCAAGAAAATACTTACGGAAGGAAGGAATGAGTGATGAATGAATGAATGCATCACCACAGTTAGCACCTCCACCATGCTTTTGTGACCACCAGACTCTGGGTTGAGGAAAATACAGTTCCTTGAAAGTACTGCCATCCCCTTCCTCATGATTTTAACTTCGAGTTGGGTTAAAGGTCTATCAGGCAGAAAGGTTCCCAGGTTGGTGAAGCTCCTGGAACCTAGTGTCTCTGGGTGGCAGAGTGAGTATTGGGGCTGGCAGGTCACCAAGCAAAGCACCATCTGTTTGCAACATGATTCAGATTTGACTTGTGCACCCAGCAGCTTCCCTGCATAGAGATCTGTAAAGTAGAGTGCTTATTCTCCAGATCCTCCCTGAGCTCTGCCCACCTGCCCAATGGGCATGGGCATCTAGTAGCTATGGTTTCCAGGGATAGGTCAGAGCAGTGCTTCTATTCTTGGCTTCTCGGCCTTGCCCAAAAGCACCTGAGAGCTTAAAGAAAATAACAAAGGCCCTGGCCCATATGATTCAGTTGGTTGGGCTTTGTCCAATGTACGAAAGGATTGTTAGTTCAATTCCCAGTCAGGGCACATGCCCAGGTTGCAGGCTTGATCCCTGGTAGGAGACGTGCAGGAGGCAGTTGATCAATGTTTCCCTCTCACATCAATGTTTCTCTCTCTCTCCCTCTCCCTTTCTCTCTAAAAATCAATTAAAAGAAAGAAAGAAAAAGAAAAGAAGAAGGAAAATGAAAAGAAGGGAGAGAGGGAGGGAGAGAGAGAGAAGAAGGAAGGAAGGAAGGAAGGAAGGAAGGAAGGAAGGAAGGAAGGAAGGAAGGAAGGAAGGAAGGGAGGGAGGGAGGGAGGGAGGAAGGAAGGAAGGAAGGAAGGAAGGAAGGAAGGAAAGAAGGAAAGAAGGAAAGAAGGAAAGAAGGAAAGAAGGAAAGAAGGAAAGAAGGAAAGAAGGAAAGAAAGAAACCAAGCCTGGGCTCCCCACCAACTAGGGGTCAGAACACCGGATTAACATGGTCTTTTTCAATAGCACTCTGGGTATTCTAATTGTGCAGCCAGGGTGAGAATTGCTGGGGCAGGCATGGACTGGAAAGGCAGAGGTGATATTGTAAGTGGGTGCCAGTGCTCTGGGGGTGAGGACCATCTGCAGTGGGGAAAGAGGAGAGTACCCCAAGATAAGGAACAGCTGCAGATAAGCAAGAAGGAGCTTGCAGGATGAGAAGTTTGGGCCCTGTCCCAGATTATAGTAGAGCCAGAGAAGCACAGGGAGGGGCTGGTGAGGTCATCTTTGGGTTGGGCGGCAGGAGGTGAAGGCAAGCCCTGACTTCATAGGTGGGAGGCTGGGAAACGCCTCTGCTCCCTCTAGAGCAGTGGTTCTCAATCTTCCTAATGCCGGGACCCTACAGTTCCTCATATTGTGGTGACCCCCAACCATAAAATTATTTTCGTTGCTACTTCATAACTGTAATTTTGCTACTGTTAGGAATCGTCATGTAAATATCTGATATGCAGGATGTATTTTCATTGTTACAAATTGAACATGATTAAAGCATAGTGATTAATCACAAAAACAATATGTAATTATATATGTGTTTTCTGATGGTCTTAGGCGACCCCTGTGAAAGGGTCGTTCGACCCCCAAAGGGGTCGCCACCCACAGGTTGAGAACCGCTGCTCTAGAGGGTAACGGAGCAATTTCAGTGAACGAGGTGTAGGGTGGCCATGTTTAAAAACCCCAAAACTCAGAACCTGGACTAGTTTGCAGAGACGAAGGGACAGGATAACGTAGCTATGTTGTCCCTGGGACTGGACATACAGTTCCTGTACCTATTGAGAGCCTGCTCTTGATGACTTTGCTGGGTAGAAAGGGAGACACTGACTTTTTAAAAAATATGTTTATTGATTTCAGAGAGAGGAAGGGAGAGGGAGAGATAGAAACATCAATGATGAGAGAGAATCATGGATCGGCTGCCTCCTGCACACCCCACACTGGGAATCCAGCCCACATCTCGGCATGTGCCCTTGACCAGAATCGAACCCAGGACCCTTCAGTCCACAGGCTGATGCTCTATCCACTCAACGAAACTGGCTAGGGTGAGAGATATTGATTCTGATCTTGATGTGAAATCTTGTAAACTGGTCCAAGTGATCTGACACCTAAATCTGTCCTAGGGGTTACATGCCCTAGGATCTCTGTATTTCTAGACCAAGAGGAAATGGACTTGTGATGGTTAATTTTATGTGTCAACCTGACTGGGCTAAGCGACGCCCAGGTAACTGGTGAACATGACTTGTGGGGGCGTCTGTGCAGGTATTTCTGGGTGAAACTAGCATTTGAACTGGTGAACTGAGCAAAGCACATCACACCTCTCCCCAGCACGGTGAGCATCACCAGTCCACTGAGCTCCAGGACAGAACAAAAGGGCGGATTTGCTCTCTGCTTGAGCTGGGACGTCCATCTTCCTCTAGCCTGGACGTCAGAGCTGCTGGGTCTTAAGCCTTCAGACTCAGATCGGGACTTGCACATCAGCTCCCAATTCTCAGGCTTCAGACTTGAACTGAACCATCCCCACAGGGTCTCCTGAGTCTCCCGCTTGCAGATGGAAGAGTTGGGGCTTCTCAGGTGAGCCCGTTTGTATAATACATCTCCTCTTACCTACCTCTGTATGTCCCATTGGTTCTATCTCTCTGACTGTCGGAATCTTAGGGCCACATGGGGGCTGTTTTCATAAAAACAGGGTCTGAGAGAGTCACTGTCCCTCTTCAGTCACACTTGGGGTCTTCCCTCTCCTCAATGAGTATGACATTGTGGAGATGTCTTTTAATCCTGTGACACTCTGGAAACTGCCATCTCTGCAGGTGGAGGTGATACCTCATGGGTGAGGGAGCCCAGTGTCTAGTTCAGATGGTAGGAGGGTAAGTTAGCGCTAAATCAACCACAGGCCAGGAGTGTCCATGCCGTGCATTGCATTCAGAGTTCCCAATCTAGAGTGATGTTGATGGGCTTTACTTTATTGTTTGGAATTCTGAAGAAGGAGGTAGGCCTTGTTCACAAGGAACTTTAATACAAGGTGCACTTTGATGCGGATTATACAAAGAAGGGGGAGATCTAGTCATTCTCTCCCAGAGCATGTATTGAGGATCTATGATGTGCCCGACCCTGCTCTGGAAAGCTTCCTGGAGGAGGAAGCATTTGATAAGGACCTTAGTGGAGGGGTGGGTTCATCAGGCCTGTCAGGAACAGATATAAATCAAGATATAAAAGATACAGGGGAACTCAATGAAGCAAAGGTATTATTTAATATATAAAATTTGAAACATCTGATTTGACCAGAAGTAGAGTAATTTCTCTAAAATCAATATTCTGGTTAACATCTGGAAGGAGTTGGTGGAAATTTTTGTTTGTTTGTTTAAATCAGTTGTGTTTTCAATCCAACCAGTTCCAATAGATTTATCAGTCCATTTCTGCTCACCTGAATGTTAATTTTGTGTGTGATTCAGGTTTCAGATACAAAGCATTTTTAAACACTCAAAATGCACAGATATCCATTTGATTGAGCCACTTAATAAATCTGTGAATTAAAGGAAGGACTAGCCCAGCCGGCGTGCTCAGGGCACATGCCTGGGTTACAGGCTTGTTACCCAGTGAGGGCATGCAGGAGGCAGCCAATCAATGATTCTTTCTCATTGTTGATGTTTCTATCTAACTCTCCCTTTGTCTTCCTCTCTGAAATCAATTAAAAAAATATTTTAGAAGAATCCATAGGCAGCAAAATATCAGATATATGTCGTAGCAATATCTTTACCAATACAGCTCCTAGGACAATGTAAACTAAGGAGAAAATAAACAAATGGGACTACATCAAAATAAAAAGCTTCTGCACAGCAAAAGAAACCATCAACAAAACAACAAGAAAGCCCACTGTATGGGACAACATATTTTCCAATGTTATCTCTGATAAGGGTTTAATCTCCAAAATTTATAGGGAACTCATACAATTTAACAAAAGGAAGATAAATAATACAATAAAAAATGGGCAAAGGACCATAATAGACACTTTTTGAAAGTGGATATACACATGGCCAAGAGGCATATGAAAACATGCTCAAAGTCACTAATCATCTGAGAGATGCAAATCAAAATGACAATGCGGTATCATCTCACACCTGTCAGAATGGCTATCATCAACAAATCAACAAACGACAAGTACTGGCGAGGATGTGGAGAAAAAGGAACCCTCGTGCACTGCTGATGGGAATGCAGACTGGTGCAGCCACTGTGGAGAACAGTATGGAGTTTCCTCAAAAAATGGAACTCCCATTTGACCCAGTGATCCCACTTCTAGGTATATATCCTAAGAAAACAGAAACACTAGTTAGAAAGGATATATGCATCCCTATGTTCATAGCAGCACAATTTACAATAGCTAAGATTTGGAAACAGCCTAAGTACCCATCAGCAGATGAGTGGATTAAAAAACTGTGGTACATCTACACAATGGAATACTACGTTGCTGTAAAAAAGAAAGAACTCTTAACATTGCAATAGCATGCATGGACCTGGAGAGCATGATTCTAAGCAAAATAAGCCAGTCAGAGAAAGATAAATATCACATGATCTCACTTATTTATGGAATATAATGAACAACATAAACTGATGAACAAAAATAGATCCAGAGATATGGATGCATCAAACAAACCGTCAAAACTCAGAGGAAAGGCAGGGGAGGTTTGGAGGGGTTGGGGGTGGGGTTAAGAGATCCACAAAAGGACTTGCATGCATGCATATAAGCATAACCAATGGACACAGACAGTAGGGGCCTGAGGGCATGTGCTGGGAGTGGGAGTGGCCGGGAGAGGTCAATGGAGAAAAAGGAGACATATGTAATACTTTAAACAATAAAGAATTTAAAAAAGGACTACAGCAACAGTCTATATTGACAACCTGTCAGAAGAGAGAAGCCTGCCCTATCTATAATTCATAAAACCCTTGACATCAGAGACATGTACAACTAGTCAATCGAAATGAATCGGTTCTCCTTCCCCCGAATCATAGGCACACGTATGAGGGGGATAAAAATCAAACAGGGAACTTTCATCTTTGTCAGGTTTCAGTGAACTGACGGCAACTAAAATAATTATCAAACCACAAGAAAAACTAAATGAAACTATAATGTTAAACAGGACAACGACATTTGAGAGAAATCTTCAAAAGCTGTTAACCCATCTTACCTGACATGAACCTCTGTAATTCTTATCGGGTGTTTTTAAAAATATATATTTTTGATAAATTGGGAAATACTAGCAAGTGGACCATTTGCAGAACTACTCTTGGCAAATTGATTTTCAGAGAAGTGGCTTTCAGAGAATCAAGTTCCCCTGCGGTGCCCTAAAGCCGAGTTGGCTGCTCAGAGGCTTCTTGCACACTTTCTAGTCCTCCTTGTGTCCTAGAGGGGGGCAGGGCTGCTGTGTGAACCATGTGAGGGAGCGGAGCCCGGCTCAGCCCTCAAAGCCTTCAAGGAAGTTTGGAGTCAATGCTGAAACCTGTTCTGTATATCTCCTGCAGAATCAGGTGTGACAAGAGTCACTGAAACTCAGGATATTCTGCAACCCCCTCCACCTGACACCTCCCCCCAGGGCCAGTTCCCCCAGGGGCAGGGCCACTAGGTGATGGAGGGGCACGGAGGGAGCAGCCCTCAGAGCCCTCAGTTCCATTCCAGGTCCTGGTCTCATTCAGGACCTCAAGTGAGTCACTTCCTCTCCCAGACCCTCAGGTTCTCTTCCTGTTCTCCTGGGCAATCGATAGAGAGAAGTATTTGCTGCTTTCTTCTGGCCTTGAGGCCCCCTCAAGCCCTTTTCAGGAAGAGCTCATCAGTGAGAAGCGTCAAACATCCAGTCTCTAATACCAACCAAATCTCCTACGTCCTGGACTGCCGGCAGCTTCATTTCTCTCCTTCCCTCGGTAAGGTCTCATCTCCCATGCACTGGACGCGTTATTTTTAGTGTAACGTGTTTTAGACATATAACAATATGGAGAGTAAAACAGCTAGCTTCCACGTAGCTGCCAGCCGGCCTAAGAAACAAAACTTGAAGGCGAAGGCATCAATTGAGGCCCCTGTGCCTCCCTCTCCCAGGAAACATCAGTCCTGAGCTTGGAGTTCACTGTTCTCATGTATGAGCTACATATTTCTTTAAAGTCAGAAAAAAACGCTTTTTTTCTTTTCTTTTCTTTTCCTTTCTTTCCTTTTCTTTCCTTCTTTTTTTTTTTTTCAGAAAAGAAAATCCATTTTACACTCCACAGACTTGAACAGTTACTTGTCCTCAGATATTTGGACCTCATGGGCCAGTAAAATGTCTAAATTTATTTTGGGCACTTGTAGGACTCTCAGAATAAGAACATGAAAAAGAACCCCACAAAGCTATCATCTGCTATTACAGTAGCTTTATGAAGGAAAGGACATTTAACATGGAAAATATAGAGAGAGCATAGCCTCGGATTTTAAAAACTGAATACACTTAGGTTAGTCAAAGTGTCTTTTTTTTCTCTCTCTCATTTTCACGTGGAGCCTGAAAAACTTCATCTTAGACCTGCTTGGCATTTCGGAATCACTAATTCAGAAACTCACTGTGACCTATGTCCCTCAGAGCTTGGGGACTTTCTGGAGGGAACCACCCACCCCTCCTCAGATCACCACAGCAGGCCTGGGTCTGCCTCTACCCCATTTCCTTATCTCTCAGTCTTTGTCTACAAGTCTTTATCTCTAGATAAGATCCCACACCTTCCTCCCTCCCTCAGAGCCCTTAGGGACCTCTGGATTCCTTCCTTTCTTCCTTCACAGTTCCCCAGCCCACAGTTCACAAGCCCAGGGCCTTCCCTCACTCTGGAAGGCACATGGCCAAATCTGAGGACAGGGAGACGGGAGCGACCCACTGTTAAGTGGGGGAGAATAAAAATGTCGGCGATGTGGCAGCCCTACCGTGATAACTGGCTCCACCCCACCCCCACCATAGGTGTTCAAATGATGGGTGGGCGGTGCAGGGCCTGGCGCCAGTGTTTTGCAATCACCCCCAAAGAAAGCTGGCTCTGCCTCTCCCCACCCTGAGCCGGAACCACCGACACAAGGACAAGATAAAGTCAGTCACCACAGACAGTTTGGACTAAAATTTTATTCAAAAACTAAAGAAAAACTCATTTCATGAAGTGGGAAGCAGAAACCCATCATAAATGGCACCCACAGCTGGTTTCGGACAATGCTGACTGCTCCCTTCAACCCCCTGGGCCTCAGTTTCCTCATGTGCAAGAAGAGCTCAGATTAGACTGGCTCTGAGAACCAGGACAAGGGAGCCTCAGAAATTCAGAGCTGTGACAAGCAGCCTCAAATGGGCCTAATTTTGAGAAGCTACACAATAATACTATAAACCCAAGTTCAAATGGTGGCTCTCTTGACATCAGGGGGGCCATGCAGCTGCCATCAGACCCTCATCTCCCATCTCCATCTTTCCGACTCTTCCCAGCTCCTCTGCGGACTGCACTGCAGCCTGGGGGCAACCTCAGAGCCCCCAACTCAAGAGGGGCTGTGAAGGAGCAAGAGTGAGGTGCTGAGTCCTGGGCCGGGGGTGGGGGGGGTGGGGAAAGTAAACTCACAGATGGTTGGCTCTCAGCTTGGAAACTCCCTAGGCCTTGGCCCCTGGGATCTAGGGCAAGCAGCCCCACCTCAAGTTGCACAATTCCTTTGCCCATCACAGCACCTGTCTCCACTTCCCCACTTTCCTGCCTTCATTCCAGTGAGGCCACCTCCACCTTTGTGGTTTTCAAATCTACACAACCCTGCATCTCAAATACAAGACACACACACACACACACACACACACACACACACACACACACACACACACATACTTTTTAAAAAAATAATTTGAATCTAAACTACAGTTGGCTGTATTCAAAGCATGGTCAACTTTATTGTTTGTGCTGGAAGCAGTGTCCCAGTTCTGGGGTCCATACTCTGACCTTAGCCCAGAAGCTCAGACAAAGAACCATGCCTCTTCCACTCCTCACCCAGACCACGAAGAGAGGAACAGGCTGACATCTGGCCTGTTCAGGTTGGTTCTCCCACTGGGAACCAGTGAAAGGGGTAGACACTCAAAAGAATCCCACATGCCACCCTTTGGGACCCTTCAAACATTCAAGCACCAGTGCACCACCCTTGGAGCTCACATTCCTTTTATTTGGGTCACCACTTGACTTTGGGGTTCCTCACAACAGCCCTGTGAGGTAGGGAGCACCCCTATTCACAGGAGAAGCCCTAGGCCCCCTAGGCACAGAGGGTATCCCAACAGCGCAGAACCCAGGCCCAGAGAGGCAAGGTGTCCCACCACCCAGACTCCCTCTGTGTCCCCAGGGCACAAGCAGGGGCCACAGAACCAGAGTCAAGCAGAGGAGACACCAGATGGGACCTCACTTCTGGCTGAGTATTCGTGAGAACTCCTCATAGTTCACCCGGCCATCCTTGTCCACGTCCGCCTCCCGGATCATGGCCTCCAGATCCTCCTGGGAGAGATTCTGCCCTATCTGGGCCATGGCCTTCTTGAGCTCGTCCACGGTGATGTGGCCATCGCCGTCCAGGTCGAAGGCTCGGAAGACCTCCTTCATGTCCTGCTCACCGCCAAAGGACTTCATCCTCTTCACCATCTCGGCCAAGAACTCCTGGAAACTGATGGCACCATCACCGTCAGTGTCCACCCGGGCGATGAGCTCCTTCAGCTCGGCCTCCGATGGGTTCTGGCCCAGGGCCTTCATGACGGCGCCCAGCTCCTCCACGTTGATTTTGCCATCCCCGTCCTTGTCGAACCTGGTGAAGGCCGCCTTGAAGTCAGCCACCTGCTCTTTAGACAGTTCCTCTGCCATGTCGCTTGCTGCCAACCAGTTCAAAGGGCTCCCGTCAGAACTGTGGACCAGTGGCTGAGACCAGCTGTGTCTGTGTGAGGGCAGAGCTCGGGCAGCAGTCTTACAAAGGGGTGGGAACCCCTCCTTTTCTGCTGTCGGAGCAAAGGGAGGAGGCAGGCTCCCCACCCACCCCACATCCTCAGGCAAAATCCTCCTCCCAGGAGGGATAGATCAGCTGCAGACAAGAAATGCAGGAATTGGAGTGGCAGGGCCCGCCCTGGAGCCATGGGCCTGCCAGCTTCTCCTGGCCCAGAAGCTTTTTGTCAGGCGACTCTCACAGAGACCCCCCCACCAAGCTGAGTGGTCAGGACAGACTCCCCAATTTATAGAGCCTGAGGCTGTCAAGGGGAAAGGGAGCCTCCTCAGTGGGCACAGCTGGCCTGGAGGAGTAGATCCCTGTGGTCAGGGTTCCTGTTGCCCTCTCTAGGGGCTGCTGTCCAGCTCTTGTCCCACAGGGCAGGACCCATGGGGGCAGGTGGAGCTAGGATTGAGTGGAATGCTACCAGGGTGTCCTCAAATGCTTAGTCCAGGGTGTCAACAATCTATAGATGGAGGAGGTGGCCAGCTGCCTGTAGCTTTGAGAAAGCGAGGAGCCAAGTGGCATTCAGAACCTGGCACGCAGGTGGTGCTGAAAATTGTTTATTAAACATCTTGAAGTGCCAAGTGTGACTTCAGAGGTGAGGAAAGGCTTCCTGTCCTCAGACTGCCTGGTGCAGTGGCCGTGTGTGTGTGTGTGTGTGTGTGTGTGTGTGTGTGTGTGTGTGTGTGTGTTGGGAGGGAGTTTAGGGGGTGATTGTCCTTTTGTTCAGATGTTTAGAACCAATGCTGAAGCCTGCTCCAGTTTTCACAGGAGCCTGACCCCAGGAACAAATCTTTCTCTAGCTTGATTCATTCTATCGTTAAGTCCAAGGTTCTCTGTGCAGACACAAGGAAGAATTGGGTGCTTTTTTACATTCACAGGAGAGTCTTGCCTGAGACCAGAGAGCAGTGAGTGGCCGAGCAGGCCAGCCCTGAAGATGCTCAGGGCTAGAAGGACATACAAGGGTTGACTGAAACTGCTAACGTGGCCAAGCTTGCAGGTTTACTAAGAGTTGGCCCTAAGCACAGAACGCCAGTCTGGGAACCTCCCCAGCTCACAGTCTGGTCTGTTCTTTGGAAGGAAACCCCACCGCTCTGAGTAGCAGAGTTTTAGACCAAGAGCTCAGCCCTTGGGGATCGTCCCCAAGTCCTTAGGTAGTGAGACCCGAGGCTGTGAAGGGACATTTGCCTTCGAGTCCCCATGGTGACTTTCTCAAGCAAAACTACTCTTGATCCCTATAAATTCCCGTGATCCTCCCCACCCCTACCTGTGTGTAAGGAACAAACTCCCTCACCCTCCAACTGAGAAATGTGATCATTTCCATCTCTCTCTGATTCAGCCCATCAAACACACTGAGGATTCTCTTCTTCCCTGTAGAGCAGCCAGCCAAGCGCCTTCCACCCCTCAGCACTGCACACCCACCCCAGCCCACACCAAGTCCAGGGGACCCAGATGGAGAGAAACACCAGGGAAATGTTCCAGTTATATAGCTCCTTTTATAAAGACATCTAGAAAAAGCATTACTCCCTCATTTGTGCTGAAGTAGTACTGATGCCTTAATACTTATTGAGCAACTAATTTCTCAGTGAAACTGACAATCAGTATCGGTTGGAGCGTGTGGGTCCACCTAAGACACCAGCACAGGGAAGCTCCTGTTCCGCAGGCAACAAGGGAAGGGTGGAGCTCCTAATAACTGGAGCAGCCCAGCTCCTTTATTTTTTAAGGCTATTTGAAGATACACATCTATATTTACATCTATATTTTAAATTTCCTTTTCTTTCATCTTATTAGCAGGACTTTTGATTATTATTTTCTTGTTTTCCCTTGGTATTAAATAACACATGGTAAGGCAAGGGAGAGACTTGGGTTCTTGGTTCAAGCTCCATATCTGATTTGGGAAACTTAACTTGGGTTTCTATATCTTCATCTGTAAAGTAGGATAATACGTCCACCATATCTGATCAGGGCAGTTAGGATCAAAGGTCAAAGTACTTTGATCATCAGAAGGTGTTATTCTGTGACAAATCTCTTATGTAGTCTCGATCTGGCTCATATTTGATGTCAACCAACACTCCAGAAAATACCCACTTGAAGGGGGACCTCACTCTCAATTTTGTTATTATACCTTGCTTGATTGAACGGATATAGTAAATTTGTCTGCCTGGAGCATCAAACAGCCCATGGCTCTGAACACTGGTCAGGAGTCAGCCCTAACAGATGCAGAGGCTTCTGTTTAGAAAGATCATCTAACCCGGCCCATGTGGCTCAGTGGTTGAGCATTGACCTATGAGTCAGGGCACATGCCTGGGTTGCAGACTTGATCCCCAGTGTGGTGTGTGCAGGAGGCAGCTGATTAATGATTCTCTCTCATCATTGATGTTTCTATCTCTCTCTCCCTCTCCCCTCCTCTCTGAAATCAATAAAAAATATATTAAAAAGAAAAGAAAAGAAAGATCATATAGCTAAGAAAACAATGACCATTATTCATGTTACACTCATTCTCTCCAAGTAGAGAGATGGCGGCTTCAGGGGGTAAAGTGCTATGCCCAAGGCCACCCAGAATTTGGGGAAAGAGCCAGACTTCTGGCTAAGTATGTCTTCACCCTCGGCCCATCATTTCTCTCTAAGGCAGTGCCTTCTCTTTTCAGAGCAACACTGAGATCATTTCTTCACCCCTTCCCACCTGCTCAGCCTCCTGCCTAAGAGGGTGAGTGGTCAGCTGCCCTAGACCAGCATCAGGGCTAGCCGTCTCCAGTGATGAACAGCACAGGGCATCTGACAGCCAAACTTGAGGCTGGGAAAAGGGGCATTCACTGCCAACCCTAATTAAGCTTGATGGAGCCCCTTTCTTCCTCTTCTGGTTTAATTCACAGTGGCCTAGGTGAAGAGCCCAGCTCTTTGGAGGGAGTGGGAGAGAACTAGAAATGCCTCATATTGATGGCACCTTCACAGCCAAAGTGCATCCACAGGCCTGCGAGGCACCCTGCATGTGATGGGAGTGAGGGTGTGCCTGGTGCAGGAGCCCAAGGCTGGGGAGACTGCCACTTGCTTGGCCTCACAGCTGAGCCCCATGGAGCCATGTAAGAAGCATGAACCATGCCAAGGGGCACAGAATAACCACACTTGATGGGAGTCAATTTTTCTAAAGGACCTGGAACCAATGAGGATGTGATTTGTCAGAGAGGGGAGAAGTGGACAGGTTTGTTAGAGGAAGCTTTGAGCCTTTTCAGTGTCCCTGTTGGAGGTCAAGTCTCATGCCCGGGACTCATTTCCTCTCCTGCCCCCTCTCAGTGTATCTCCCTGGCACTGTTGCTAGGAAAGTGGGAACAGCCGTGGTCCTGGAGGAGAAATAGGTCTCCTTCACTGAGGAGAGTTGAAAGCTCTGAGGATGTTAGAGGAAGGAGGGAGCCCTGGAGCAAGGGGTGTTGTCACTGTCAGACTGCCTGGTGCAGTGGCCGTGTGTGTGTGTGTGTGTGTGTGTGTGTGTGTGTGTGTGTGTGTGTGTTGGGAGGGGGTGTAGGGGGTGATTGTCCTTTTGTTCAGATGTTTAGAACCAATGCTGAAGCCTGCTCCAGTTTTCACAGGAGCCTGACCCCAGGAACAAAACACTCCAGCACTCCCACTACTGTTTGGCTTTGTGGACAAACTACTCGTGAGAAACCAGTAAGACAGGTCCTGGAGACTCCTCTGGCTCCCCTGACTTGCTGGAACCTGCTTGTCCCTCACCCCTGAGCCAGTCTCTGGTGTTGACACCGCCCTGACCTTGCCCAGGGAGATCCCACCTCCTGGAAACATGGAAGGCGCCTATGTGGGAATCATTTTGTGCCCACGTGAGGCCACTCTCTGGCATGCTTTTCTTAAGGAGTGAGTAGTAGATGGTGGGCTTCGAGCCCCCACTGTGCCCATTCCCCTAAACATAACTCACACTCCCCACAGAGGCAATGCGGTGTTTGGCTTTGGGACTGGGCGGCTGTGGGGCATGTTCCTGGCTTCCTGTGTCACAGGCTATGTAGCCTGGGGCAGGTGACTTCACCTCCTCAGCATCAGCCGCCTGAATTCTAAAGGAGATAATAGTAGTGCCTGCTTTATGAGGTGTTAAGTAGGTTAACTGAGCTTCAGGGAAAGCATTAGTTCAGTGTCCAGCATCAGGTAAATACTCAGTAAATAGGACCATTACTATCACTCATTTATCCATTTGCCCAAATCTTGTTTCCTCCAAGCCGTCTTCTGCCTGGCCACAGGTCTACCATTCTTGAAGCAGACCCAGATGGCTACCGAGTTCTCAGAAAGTCTACAGCTGAGTTAAGCACCTGATCTCACTGATGCCGGGGACGGAGTCTGTCCTGCTCACCGAGTCATTCCCATGCCTGCCTCTGAGCAGGAGCTCCTGGCTGTGGAGTGCATTCACAGATGAACCTCATTCTGCAGGAAAGATCACATCTTAAGGACTCAGAAGTAGGAGACCACCTTTCCATTTGAGATCCCTGTGAAATCACAGGTGTGGTTCTTGGGCTCCCAGGGGGCCACCTGGGAAAGCGCCGAGGCCTGACTCTCATGGAGATTGTGTTCAAAGAGACACATCATGTGTCTGTGTTCCGGGGATCGTGTGTTTGATTGCTCTGCCCTCAGAATGGGTTGCTGGCGCGGGCTGCTGTGTATTCAGTGCCCACAATTTGCCCAGACTTGTTGGGGCGGTTGGCAAGAACAGTCCTTCCCCCTCTTGTTTGGTCAATGACACACCTGGGAACTTGGCAGGACACGCACTACTCTCTGTCCCAGACCCAGGGCCTACTCACAGTTCACACACAGGCCCGGCCCCAGTGACAATGCGCTGGTTGTCCTGCACTTTCTGTAAGAAGTGCTTTGAGCCAAGTGTTTTTCCAGATAACTGAAGCTGACCCCTGTAACCACCGAGCATTTTAACTTTAACCACCTTCGGTGGAAATCTCCCTAAGGGTGTACGTTATGTTTTACTCCTTGCCATTTTAAACAAGGTGGGTGGAATATAATCCCCGTGGTTAGAAATTCTCAGTATGACAGCAGTCTTGTCATTATGTAGCACTGCCCATGGGGACTTTATGCAGGTAGGTCCGCCAGGCACTGGACAACCCCCAGCTTGCTGCTAATTTTCCAATGGATCCTTCCCGCCTGTGTCTCCTGGTCAGCTGTTGGGCTTCCATTGGTCTGAAGCTTCATTGCACAGCTATTATTGACATAATTTGAGGCAGAACCCAAAGTTGTAAATCAGTAAGTTTAGTCTAAAAACAGGAATAAATCAGTTGCTCTGTGGGTGGTACTTGATGCTGTTAATATATTTCTGAATTTGGGACCAGATCCTAAAGCTTCAAGACTGCCATACGCCCGAGTGTGAGTCAGAGCCGGATTCCCGCAGACACTCCTATACCAGCCTCTCTCCCTCTCATCTCTGCTCCCACCATTGCTAGTTCCAGCCACTGGGTAAGAAAGACGTAAAGGAAGGGAGCAAACCCCAGATACTGCTGCCAACGGAAGGAGAGCCTGTGACACACCCACCCATGTGTCCAGTGCCCTGCTCAGAAAGAGTGCGTTATGGCACAACGCTCACACAGCTGGGCCGCAGGCCTATCTTCCTACGGCCTGAGGTTTGCTTGGAGAACTTCAGACGCCTTTTCCACCATCCACCCCCTCACCCTTCTCCCCAGAAAGCTACCCTCCCTTTTGCCCTAAGGAGAGCCAGGCACGAGGGTCAAGGGGTCTCTATACAAACACGCCCTCCTCATTGCGTAAATGACCACACAAGGCAGGCCAGGTGTCCTGTAGGTGAGCAGCATGTTTCCCACGTGCCCAGGCAGCAACCACATAGAACCTGACAGTACCTGCCACATCGGTCTCCTTTTTCCTCTCTTCTCTCTTCTTCTTCTTCTTCTTCTCCTTCTTCTTCTTCTTCTTCTTCTTCTTCTTCTTCTTCTTCTTCTTCTTCTTCTTCTTCTTCTTCTTCTTCTCCTCCTTCTTCTTCTTCTTCTTCTTCTTCTTCTTCTTCTTCTTCTTCTTCTTCTTCTTCTTCTTCTTCTTCCTTTCTCTCTCTCTCTCTCTTTCTCTCTCTCTCAACAGTCAAATGTAGGTGGCAACCTTTTTCTAAGTAATCTGGCAGAATGCTGTGTATTGAAACTAATAAGAGGATTATATGTGCATGAACAAAAATCTAGGTCATTAACATGGGTTGGGGAGGTCCTGATATGCTGGAAAGCAGGAAACTAAAAAAGGGAAAGATGCCCTGGACAGTGTGACTAAATGGTTAGAGCTTCAGTTCTCTCACCAAAGGGTCACAGGTTTGACTCCCAGTTCAGGGCATGTATCTGGGTTGTAGCTTCAATCCTCGGCCCCAGTCAGGGCACCTATGGGAAGACAACCAATTGATGTGTCTCTCTCACATTGATGTCTCTCTTTTTCTCTCTCCTCCTCCCTCTCTTTCTCTCTCTATCTTGGAGAAGAAGAAGAAGCAGAAGCAGAAGAAGAAGAAGAAGAAGAAGAAGAAGAAGAAGAAGAAGAAGAGGAAGGAAAAAAGATTTTAAAAGTCTGATATGGTCAGTGTGTGTGTGTGTGTGTGTGTGTGTGTGAGTGAGAAAGTGGATATGGGTGACATCTTCAAAAAAAAACACACCTTTATTTTGCTCAATACCTCTTATTTTGATAAGGACTCATTTCTTCACAACCCCAGTCCTCAGGGAACTTCCATTTTTAAAAGAAGGGAATCCAGATAAGCACATGTAGCTGAAGGAAGTTTAAAATACTGTGTTTCCATTCCAGAGCTCTTGCCCAGAGAAGCACTGTCTTCGGGAGAATTAAACCCCGCGACTGCATCGTGACTGCATTCTCAGGGATGTGGTGACCCCGCTGTGGGCTGGGCATTCGTTCGCTGCAGGGCCTGGGGATCAAGTGGCCCTGGGTCTCTGGGGCTTCCAGACCAGGAGGGATTCAGTGGGGTTCGTTTTCCCCTTCATTTTAGATCTACCTGAGGGACTGTCTTCTCAGCTTCTCAATCTTACCAGAGTGGGATAAGCTCTTTAATCTGTTTTTTAAGTTGCAAATTTGGTGTCTTTGGATGTATCCATGTTAAAGAAGCAGGTATGCTCGCTTTGAGGAAAACTGCTGGCCCCTTCCCTGACTGTCGGGGCCTGAGCTGGTAGGTGGCCCTCAGCCATGGTGATGCAGTTGAACTGTAATATTGTGTGTCACATTCCCTAGGACCAGGCTCCACACGCACGGCCTACAAAAATACAAGCATTTTGATATCTGACACCTGTCGACATGTCGACAATGGCGAGGACAAACTTCCTGGTGTGAAGCCACACTATGATTGGCCTGTTTGGCGGTTGACATGACGTATTTGAAGCCTCCTTAGGACAGGGCCGTGTGGTTGGGGACATAGGTGAAATTCTGGGGAAGGAGTAGGCCTCAGAGATAAAGCAGTTTTCAAAAGAGTGCAAATCAAAAAACAACCCTGGGAAACTGAGAGCAGAAGTTTATTTTCCTCACAAAGTTCTTTTGCTCATCACTGCAGACCGGGGGGAAGAATCTTTCACATCTTCAATTGTTCAAATGGGCCCTGCCCCCAGGGAGAGAGTAGGGGGCTGGGAAGGAAGAGCGGGAGGTGGCCAAGGAAGGGCACAGGAGGCCAAGAAGAGAGCTGCTCTGGCCTTGAGAGAACCTGGTCCCTAGAAACAGCAGGTCGCTGCAGCCAGGACAGGAGGACATGGGTCTAAACAGAGCCGGCCCTTACCAGCTTTGGTGGTTTGAAGACTCTACAGTTCGCTTTGGTTTCATCACCTGTAAAAGAGGTGAATAATACCTAACCCTTGTGCCTTGCAGGACTGTGTGAGAATCAAGTGGAAAATCATTGGTGGGGCTGCTTTGTAGCCTATGACGCAGCATACAGAGGCCAGGGGTCGATTTTCCCACCCTCACCATTCCTTTAACCTTCTTGGGTTTCCCCTCCTCCCCACAGGAGCGAATGGACCCCAGACCAGCTGACACCAGGCTCTTCTTAACGCAGCTGGTGCAAGGAAGAAGGTCATGACCTTTGGATCTGACATAGGGCCAGGGAGGAAAGACAGTAACTAACAAAACCAGGGGCCTAACAAAGCTGAGGATGGGGACTGGCACTCGGTCCTGCCTGTGCTTGTCCTTGGGAACATGGCTGCCAGAGATAGGCCACTGGCTTAAACCAGGTCAGAACCTTGAACTGGTAGAGCAGGACCGGCTCTGCTCCAACTTGGCAAGCTCACTGCCTAACCTGGGCAGGGCCATGGTGATGCACTGCTGCCCCATTACCTGAGGAAGGAGTGGCTCCTGGTGACCCCCAGAAAGGCTCAGTTGCCCCTTTAGGAGAGGGTCCTCAATGTGCCAGGTCCAGGGAGAGAACTGGACCAGCACAGACAGCCCCTGCTGCCTCAGCTAGGGCTATTTCCCCAGAGACACCTGTCCCTGCGAAGGAGTCCCGCTCAGCAGAGGGATTGCTGGACACTCACTGCTTGGGGAGCTGTGCCTGTCCCTCTAGGAACCTAGGCTGGAGCTTTGGGGGTGGGGAGGGGGGGCGGGTGCTGTGCTCAGGGGAGGGCGGGAGAGAAAAAGGTGTCTGGTTGTTCTCACTGCAATCCCTTGACTTGGTAAGGGCTGGTGTTGCCACTCTCCATGTCACAGGTGAAGCTTCGAGGGATCAAGGAAACTGACCAAGTCACACAACTAGGTTAATAGCAGAGTTAAGACCAACCCTCTGCTGTGTAATTCCAGGCCCACCTCTCACATGGTGGCCAGGATGCCTCCACACCAGTGCACATGAACTCAATCCGGCTGAGCACAGTGCTCCTGACTCAGGAGCAGGACAAGTGTGTCTGCATGCCAGGTGCCCCTGCTTCCAGGGTAGGGAGACTGGGTCCAGCACCTTCACACGATTACTGACTGCCTGGAGCTGCTATCCCTCTCTTCTGGCTTGAGGCAGTATGCCAGTGGCCTGTGAGGCCCCCAGCCCTTTCTTTGGTCCTGACTGTCAAATCCTTAGGTTGAAGAGAAGAAATGTGCTAAGTACTCCCTCATCGCTTGTGAACAGTGCTTGACATTTATTTATTAACTAGAGGCCCGAAGCACAAAATTCATGCAAGAGTAGGCCTTCCTTCCCCTGGCTGCCGGCAGGCACCCGGGACCCAGGCTTCCCTCGAAGCCCTGGCTTCATCCAGAAGGATGGAAGGACATCTAAAAGGACATCTGGTCTAATTAGCATATTATGCTTTTATTATTATAGATTACCCTTTCCTCCAATTCCTGTGGCCAGCTTCAGTGACAGCAGGCACAGTTAACCCATTTCAGAGACCAGAAAACTGAGGAGGGGAAAGAAGGAACTGGCCCCTAAGAAGGGAAGTTGGAAGGCAAATATGTGACTGTGTGACTTTGCATTTATCATAGACTGAAAGTTCTATGAATTACTTATTTTCTTGATCCTAACCAGTTGTTTGTAGTTCTTGTAACCAACCCACCCCTATTGTTACCCAGGGTTTGAGCACCACTGCCCTGGATCTCTTTAACGACTCACTGCCAAAGACTGTAAGCCACAAGTAGTTCTTCAGGTCTCTTCTTGGATCACCCTGCTGTTAGATAGGTATTTAGCTGTAAAAAGGCATGTGAATATTTGCAATTTTTATCCACTAGTGAAATTTTCCCAACCACTGGCTGTATACCACTTTCTTACAAATCCAGCTGGCCTGTACTCTTCACTTCCTAACTCTAATTTCTGCCCTTTTAAAAAAAATGATATCAGAGAGGAAGGAAGAGGGAGGGAGATAGAAATATCAATGATGAGAGAGAATCATTGATCAGCTACCTCCTGTATGTCCCACACTGGGGATCAAGCCCATAACCCAGGCACGTTGTCGGACCAGAAATTGAACAGTGACTTCCTGGTTCATAGGTCAACACTCAACTACTGAACCATGCCAGCTGGGCTAATGTCTGCCTTTTTTTCTACAATAGGCTCCACCTATATCCACTTCTTTTCTTAACTCTTCTACACTCTAAGAAGTGTGCCTGCATCTGCTGGCCCAGAGATTTGAAGTCCCATTGACATGATTTGCTGTGTCTCCTCTTTCTTTTTCTTTTTTTCTTTAAATATATTTTATTGATTTTTTACAGAGAGGAAGGGAGAGGGATAGAGAGCCAGAAACATCGATGAGAGAGAAATGTCAATCAGCTGCCTCCTGCACACCTCCCACTGGGGATGTGCCCGCAACCAAGGTACATGCCCTTGGCCGGAATCGAACCTGGGACCTTTCAGTCCGCAGGCCTATGCTCTATCCACTGAGCCAAACTGGTTAAGGCTGTCTCCTCTTTCATCCTCCCTTATAATAAGGCCCTAAGAGTCCCTTCTGTGCCACGACAGTGGGCCTTCTCTCTCTTGTCCATAATCTTGTCCAGCCAACTGAGTTTCTTAGAAGCAGAACTGGCTTTTCACCCTGTTTCCTTCCTTTGGGAAGTCGCTCTTTCCTGCTCTGAAGCCTCATAGCTGGTTCATGGTGAACAAGTGAGGTGTTGTGTTCCTATTATTCTCAGAAGTCCCCTGGTCACAGCACAGCTCTGTGCCCAATACAACACGGCCCCTGGTGTTCCTGCCGCCCTTAGTCATGAGATTTCAGAATCGCTCTTGCATCAGGGTTGCAATAACATCGGTTACCACCAGCCTTCTTTGACTGGGCTATCCATTCCAGGCTGACATCACCTCATTGCCTAACCTGGGTGAGCCAGGCCCATGCTTCCGCTGCCCCATTTACCTGAGGGAGAGGGCTGATATGAATATCATGCTTCTTGAGGCATGACCTCATCTTGTCTTCACTGTTTACTCCTATGTTACAAATGAAGCAACTGAGGCTTAGAGATATCTCAAAACTGGTTCACGGAAGAGCCAGGAATTTGCATCTTGGTTCACCTTGCTACAGAGCCCCATCCCTCTGCACTGCACTGTAGCGCCTCTCGGTGTCTGACATTCAACTGTGCTTCGTACACCATTGAAGACACTCAAAGCACAGTTCAAGCCACCTTTGGAGACCTGCTGAGAGCTGGCACAAGGCTTCCACCACAAGGTCACAACCTCCCTGTGCACACACGGTGACAAAGCACAGTCAAAATGTCCTGGCACAGGGCAGGGCAGGGGGCTCTGGGTCAAATGATGAGCCCACCCATGTGCCAGAGGAGGTGGCATTTCATTCACTGCCTTGTCTCTCTCCAATCACATAGCTTTGGCAGCACACATAACTGATTGGAATCAGCTTTGAATTTTAAATTAGCTCAGTAAATGTACTTGGTACATAGACAGTTCTTAATACATTTCTATAAAATCCTTGGAAATCGTTTTATCCTTTCAGCATCACTTTCGTCAGTCTGTATTTACTTTCATCTGCTAGAATATTCTGTAACAAGCTGCCCTCTGCTTCTCCCTTGCCCTTCTCTCTCTCGATAACCTCATCTTTGTCTACACAGATCTCTTTATTTGTTTTTTTCCCCTATTTTGTTTTTTAGTTAGATCAACAGCTTTATTTAAAAGTGAGAACAAAGAAAGACAATAAACAAACAAATAAATAAATCTATAATAATAAAAGCATAATATGCTAATTAGACCAGATGTTCTTCTGGACAAAGCCAGGGCTGCCTGGGTCCCAGGTGCCAGAGGGAAGCTAGTGCCAGCAGCTGGGGGAAGGAAGGCCTACTCTTGCACGAATTTCATGCA
This sequence comes from Myotis myotis, assembly GCF_014108235.1. Classification (NCBI taxonomy): domain Eukaryota; kingdom Metazoa; phylum Chordata; class Mammalia; order Chiroptera; family Vespertilionidae; genus Myotis; species Myotis myotis. The sequence continues at coordinate 78,033,835 of NW_023416313.1, read as the reverse complement.
TCGGGCCTCTAGTATTAAATAAATGAAGATGAGGACAGCAGAACCCCCTACCCCCATGGTCTTTGTGGCATTGACCTCAGGTTTGGGACATCTGGGCATCCTACAGCCTGAGAGTTTTCCCATTTTTATTCCAGTTTCTTCACAAGTGTTTTTTTGTTTTGTTTTGTGTGTGGGTTTTTTCACCAGTGCTTTTTAATGTCTGTGCTCACCACTAAACATGGAGACAGTGTTTTTGAAGATGTCTTTGAAAGATCTCTAGCCCCTATCTCTTCTTTAAGAAGAGCTTTCTTCACATTTTTAAAGCATTTCTGACCATTTTCTGGCACCTTGAAAAGAAAGCAGAGTTTTTTCTCCTTCTTTGATCCTCCTTATTATCATAGTTTTAATATCTTTTTATTTGGTTCTAGTGGGAGTTCTCATCCCAATACATGAGCTTGGCTCTCTAGCTTGATCCTGTTCGTATGCACCATTAGAAAGGGCAAATATCTGCTTTCACATGTTACTGTCTTGTGTCTTACACATAAATCCTGTCATGGTGCTGGCCCATTGCCCTTTCTTGTGGTTATTATAAGCTGGTATCATTTAGAGTGAAATGACTTTCTTTTAGAACCAAAGTCTTCTAAACCAATTCTAAATATTTGGAGTCATTTTGTTTTCTCAAGCTATAACATTTTCTCTAAGATCCATTTGAAATTCCTTCCTCCAGGTACACTTCATATACGTGTGTAGCTCGGTGAAATGCTAGACCTCTCTGACTTCATCTTGTTCAAGCCTGTCTGTTCACATGGCCTCCAGGCTAATAGCTTCTGCTTAGTCCTGCATATAGCATGCTAATCATTAGAGGAATTCTGCTTGGGACTTAAGGGTTTAGGGTGTGTGTGTGTGTGTGTGTGTGTGTGTGTGTGTGTGTGTTTTAAATATATTTTTTATTGATTTCAGTGAGGAAGACAGAGGGAGAGAGAGATAGAAACATCAATGATGATAGAGAATCATTGATTGGCTGCCTCCTGCACGCCCCCCACTGGGGATCAAGCCTACAACCCAGGCATGTGCACTTGACTGGAATGGAACCTGGGACCTTTCAGTCCACAGACTGATGCTCTATCCACGGAGCAAAACTAGCTAGGGCTGTATGTGTGCTTAAATATATTTTTATTGATTTCTAAAAGGAAGGCGAGGGAGAGATAGAAACATCAATGATGAGAAAGAATCATTGATTGGCTGCCTGCTGCACTCCCCACACGGGGGAAGGAGTCCACAACCCAGGCATGTGCCCTGACCGGGAATCAAACTGTGACTTCCTGGTTCATAGGTCAATGCTCAATCACTGAGCCACGCCAGCCGAGCTTGTGTATGTTTTTTTAATGTTCTATATATTTTTTAAAAATATATGTTTTTATTGATTTTAGAGAGAGAGGGGGGAGAGAGAGAGAGAGAGAGAGAGAGAGAGAGAGAGAGAGAGACTGCTTGGCTGCCTCCTAGCCTCCTGCATGCCCCCTACTAGGGATGGAGCCTACAACACTGGCATGTGCCCTGACTTGGGATCAAACTGGCCACCTCTCCATGCATGGGATGGTGCTCAACAAACTGAGTCACACCGGCCAGGGTGAGGCTTAAGTTTTACAAAAAACAGTCCCTTACCAGACAGTGTCTTCCCTGAGGAGATAAGGAAAGTATGTACAAAAAGAATTATTGTTTATCAAAGATTTGCAGGAATCTCTTAGACTCACATAAACTAATACAATCTTCCTCAGACCCTCCTGGCACCTAATGTCTATGGTGGTCAATCGCCTCTGGTCCCTTCCATTTTTCCTTCCCTTAGGGTAAAAGTTTGAACTCTAAACTTCCTTAAGATGGGCTCCCATCCTCTCAGTTGGAGTCTTCTCAATCAATAAACCTTTCCTTACTCCAGATTTTGATGTTTTGAGTTTTGGCCTTTCAAGGCATCAGACACACAGACTTTGGACCAGTAACATAAATATATTTTATGTGTGTAGGAGGGGGTGTGGGGGGGTGGCGGTGGAGAGAAAGAGAAAGAGAGAAGGGGGGTGCCATAGTATGTCTCTCCCTATTTCATTTTGTAATAGGTATCAGGGTAGGGGTTGAGGCGTGGTGCAGCATGGGGTCCTTTTTCCTACTGGGCAGCATGAAAGGCCACCCAGCCCTCACATGTTATACACCTTCCATTTTCTTTCTCGAATGAACACCGTGCCCACCCAGGGTATTCTCTCCCAGAGCCTCCCCTCTGTCAAGGCTGCTACAGCCTTCAGCCCCACCAGGTCTAGGGGTCAGGTGCTGCTCATACTCAGGGAGCAAAGTAGCTGCTCTGATGATAGACCCTGCCAGCTTCCAGCAGGCAAGAGGAGGGCTGGCTCTCCTTGCATTCCCCTTGTTACACAGAGACCACACAAGTGTTGATTTCTGCTGGCATCTTGTTAGAGAAAATCACAATTCTAGCTTTTAATCCCCCCTCTCTCAAGAATTCAGTCAGGCACACAGCCTTTGGGTCTAGACGAGAAAACATGAGGTAGAGGGAAAAGTTGGAGAATGGAATGCCAAGTCCAAGGGACAGACCCTAAGCAGGGCTCATTCTCCTTGTCTCATAATGTCAGCAGTGTAATTGGACAATTCCTATATATGGTCTGTCACAGAAACCTCCTCAGGCATCATGTGCCAGTTCTGGGGAGCTCACCCTGCCCCTCCATCTTAAATGCTCTGTGCCGCTGAGGGCTGGCAGTGAACACAGCCTTTCCCCACCACCCCAGGGCATGCTCTGCTTTCGCTCTTACTTACTTAATGGAGCTCAAATACTAGTTCCCCTCCAGAGAGCCTTTCCTAGCTCCTCCTTAGAGTCAGTTGCCCCATCCTCAGAGCACCCACGGTATGCATTCATGACATGTGCCTACGCTATGAGCTCCTTGACAGTGGAGACACTGTCATAACCCTCCTGATGTCCTTGGGCCAGGCAGGCACTGGCACAAAGTAGTCACATCACATAGTAATCTGATGAATAATAATGAATAAATGGAGGCTGAGTGAGAGTAAAATACAAAACTTTGGCAATAGTGAAGTTCTTTTTCTCCTGATGAATTCTGCAAAACAAAATTCACTTCCCTATCGATCAGAAACATGCATCAAACTTCCCATTTCCAAGGAATGTGGCTATCTGATCTCTTCTTTGTGCAAATGCAGAAATGCATACACGGAATACGCCACAGGGTTTTCTGTAGGTAGCACTGTCAGAGTCAGGACTGGACCTCAAGATTCATGCGATTGGCGGCACCAGCGTTACAAGCATCCTGCTCACTCCTTTCTACCACACAATGCTCCTCATGGGCCCTCCATCATTTCCCCCCGATTTCACTCGGCTCATTCATCCCAGGAAATCTGAGTCCTCAACCAGCCATGTGACCTTGGTCAAACCTTCATCATCCATTCAATAGTTTCTCAGTTTCTCAACTGCCTGTTATGTGCCAGAGTTTTGTGCTAACCCCAAGGATGAACAGAACACTCTCCCTGCTTCAGGGGCTTGAGGTTGATGAGAAATTCCCTTAGCAACTGGGAATGCCCTCAGGTCCAGTTCCTAAGGACCCCCATCCTGAGCAGCACGAGGAAGTCCTGACTCATAGCCAGGAGACCTCTCTGCTATGCCCATTTTTGTCCCTCCCTCAACAGTTGTAGAGTCCTGGGTAAATGCTTACATTTGATGGGTTACTATGTCCTGGCCTGTAAAATGAGGGGGTTGGACTGGATGGACAAGCTTTCAGAATTTCTTTAGCAGTGGGAGCCACGCTTCAAATGAAATCTTACACATTTGTATAAGTAATAGTTGATACTTATTGAGCTCTTTCTGTGTCCTCACTCCCCTTCTGATGCTCCTTGTGTATTAATTCATAGCGCTCTTTGCCTGAGCAAGTTTAAAACCACTGGAGGAATGACCTCCAAAGTGAGCTCTGGTTAAACTGGAACTGCCCTCTGCCTCTTTCAAATCACTTGTCCAGGTACCGAGCTCACACCCCAGACCTTCCTGCTTTCTCCAGACTTCCTATGCCTACCAGCAGGCACACGTTTACACACACACACACACACACACACACACACACACACACACACACCTCTCCCTGAATTAAATGCAAAGATTTCATCACAGTGCTAAACGTCAAGGGCTTGGCACTTGGAGCAAACGCTGCCCCACCCCCAACCCACCCCCAATCTCTGAGTGAGTTTCACACCTTCAGGGAAGATAATCACCACCACCCGAAGGTGTGGAGGACTTAAAGTAACAGAGTCTACAGAGCCAATTATCAAGTGTACTATTGAATATTTGTTTCTTAATTTTATTTCAAAGCATTAAATATCAAATTTGAAAAGTGGGTGGGCCATATCAGCACTTGCTCCTTTCTGCTCTGTCCTCCTCCCCCTGCCCTCCCTGTTCCTCCTGCCCAAACCCCTTCACCTGCCCACAGTACAGGGGAGGCAGAGAATGAGCGAAGGCAAGCTACTTGGGAAGTTGCCAACCTCAACATGTATCAGAAAAAATTTTTCCCTTTCCCCAGGAAAGCAGTAAGTCTGAGAAGGGAGTTATATTTGTTTGGCTGCTTTTATTGTGAGATTTATTGCTAATTTGGTTTTGTTTGGTTGATCATTTAATCCTAATTGAATCAAAGTAGCACTCAGGAATTACGGACAGGCCACTTTTATGTCCCTTAGGTCTCTTCTAAATGCATTGATGGGGTGAGGGGTGGAGGGCTCAAAGACACTGAAGGTACTGAGCCACTAAGGAATATGGGCCCAAGTGGGGTACCCTGGAGGCTGACCTCATAAACCAGCCGCTTGGTGAGAACAGTGAAAACTGAAATGAGGACACGACCAACAAGAAGAGCCAGGAAACTCTCAAAACAACCTGGTTGTTCAGCTCCCACCACACATGGTGGACTTCATTCTGCAGGTGAGGCCTCTAATCATAAAAGGGAACCACTCCTGTACTTTATGACTGAGAGAGAGGCACAGGACAAGTGCCCTCCCCCAAGAGGAAAGTTGGAGGCCCCACCACAGATCCTTTGGCCATGTTTCATTCCTCCCAGGACCCGCTCCCCCTCTCTTCTGAATTTGCCCCTCATTCCTCTAGATCAGTGATTCTCAACCTTCCTAATGCCACGACCCTTTAATACAGTTCCTCATGTTGTGGTGACCCCCAACCATAAAATTATTTTCATTGCTACTTCATAACTGTAATTTTGCTACTGTTATGAATTGTATGTAAATATCTGATTTGCAGGATGTATTTTCATTGTTACAAATTGAACATAATTAAAGCATAGTGATTAATCACAAAAACAATATGTAATTATATATGTGTTTTCCGATGGTCTTAGGCAACCCCTGTGAAAGGGTCATTAGACCCCCAAAGGGGTTGCGACCCACAGGTTGAGAACCGCTGCTCTAGATGGATGCTGATTGGACTATCTGCCTAACTTTCACATTTGGCCTTGAGGAGAAAAGTCCTACCCCACCCGTGGATCAGCTGGCCCCTATCACTTCGATTGTGCTCTGACCTCTCTTTGAGAAGCCGGGGCCAAAGTCCCAGGGTGGTGACCATAATAAACAGCAAGTCAGATAAAAGTGCCATGTGACTAGATGGTTTGCAGGGAGCTGGGAGCATATGCCCATGTTCCTGAGGCCCAGGCAGCACAGAGAGTGTGCATCAGTGAGGAGATGAGAAACAGAGGATGTGCCCCAGGGAGATGTCCAGAGGTGGAGCATCAGCAGCTGAAATGAGAGCCCCAAGAAGAGGAGCCTACAGCAGTGCCCCAGGCCCACTGAGAGAGTTGTACTCTGTCCATGTTCTCAGACCAGCGGTAGAACAGAAACAGGAAAGGGATAGAGGTGGGGAGGGCTTCCATGAGGGACAGGGAGAAAGAGCAGAAACACCTCCCCAGACCTGAAGCTTCACCCAAGCCAGAGAATACCTGATGGCCTTAGAGCTGCCAGGCATGGGGATGTTTGGCATTTCTCAGTAGCCATACTGGACCAGAAATGAAAGCCAGCTGTCCCAGAGGTCTTCAGAGGGCTCTGGGGATGCAGGGGTCACCTTTTGGGGGTTTGACTGGATTTTATGGTCCTGGATATCTGGATGATTTGCTAACACATGCTTGCCACAGAGTAAGTGTTCAATGAATATGAAGTTAATTCATACATGTTACATAGTAAAGGTATACTGTGGCCTGAATGTTTGTGTCTCCCCAGAATCCAGGTGTAGAATCCTAAACCCCAGAGATGGTGGTATTAATGACAGTGAAACCCTCATGACTGACATCGATGTGCAAGAGAAACATAACCCCACCTGGAATTGAACCTAAAACCTAGGTATGTGCCCTGACCTGGAATCGAATCAGCAGCCTTTTGGTGCACAGGATGACACTCAATCAACTGAGCCATTCCACTCCACCTCTGTTCTGAATCTCCAGGAAGATCCCTAGTCCTTTCTGCCTTGTGAGCTAGCTCACAAAAAAAATGTCTACAACCCAAAAGAGATCCCTCACTCAACCATGCTGGCCCTCTGATCTCAGACTTCTAGCCTCCAGAACTATCAGAAAGAAATTTCTGTTGTTAAGCCACCCAGTCTCTGGTATTTTGTTGTAGCAGCCTGAATGCACTAATACAAGTTGTTTATGTGTATACTAGTGGCCCGATGCACGAATTCATGCACATCGAAAGGAAATTAATTAGAAGAAATATTTTAATATCGCTATTCGCCCTTTCTCTATAATAGAAGTGTCAACCAAATTCACGATTGACAATGACAGATGGAAATACACACGTGCGATTGGCGCCAGCAAGAGCTTTATATGTATCATGCATGTGCGAGTCAATATATATATATATATATATATATATATATATATATATATATATATATATTAAACTTGCTTAATTAGACCTGCTTTCTGGTTTAACTAAACTTTTCCCAGCCTAATGAAGCACCTCAACTTCTCTTTTAGGTAATTGTCAGCAACACAGCAGTAAATATCAACATAAGTAGATTATTATTATAGATCACACAGGGAGAACAAAGGGTAAAATATTTAACTGCTGAAGTGTTTGACTATATTCTGTGCAGTGAGAAAACCTGAAGTTATTTTCAAGGTCTACCATTTCTTACTTCTTTTCCATCGGGTCAAGTTTGTAAGCTATCTAAATCTCCATTTTCCAGCTAATGAAAAGAAAATAGGATTCTACTGAGTCCCCTATCTACCTACTCCAGGACTTCTGTGAGGATCAAATGAGATGAGGCATGGGAAAACACTTCACAAACATTTGGTTAAAGTATAAAATATTTGCACCTGGCTATAAAGCAAGTTGTGGTTCTGGGCTGAAGAAACTCCAAGGAGGCTAATCACTAGGGAGAGGAAGCCGGGCGTTGCTATGTGACATCATTACCTGGCACCTACAGCCACCGTTTCTGGGCTGGGCTGGTCTGTGGGCCACACTTTGTGCCATGGCAGCATCAGCTGCGATTTGGTAGAGTGTCACTCCAGGGTGTTGGTGGAGCCTGTGTCCCATTTGGGGGAAGCAAAGTGTTGCTTTGTTGGCACCAGGTCTGTGGTGCCCATTCTCTATAAATAGCCAGTGCGTGTCACAGAAGCTCCTGCCTTGAGCATCTGTCCCCTAATGATCAGTGCACTTCATAGTGACCGCTTGGATGGGCAGAGGGACACATAGCATATTAGCCTTTTATACATATAGATTGGAGAAAAGGGAAATAGATGAGCAAATGTTAGGGCTGGTGAATGACTTAATCAAGAGAGAAAGAGAGTCCCATGGCCACTCTCGGCCACACCCATTCTAGCAAGGCACAGGAGTGGAACTGATTGAAAAGATTGGGGAATCCTAATCTATAACTTTTTCTATGGAACCCAGCACAAGAGGTATGTTCACGAGGATGCTGAACAAATTCTTTTTAACAAACACTATTATAGCACCAATTCAGAGAAGGCAATACTTTGGGTCAACTGATCTTCAAAGGAATTAGTTGCAGCAGGTGGGTCCCCCCAATATGTGTCTATTGGGGCTTTCATTAATACTATACTCTGTAAGACCAACACCATCCCTGCCAAGATTGCAGCATCCTCAGTGCCTCCCACCTCCAGCCCAAGGATTCTATACCCAGTTCAGACTGATGGTTCCCAAAACTCCACAGATATGGTCCTCCAAGTGTGTTCCATGGGTCCAGTTGGGGGGATTGTGTCCCCAATACCCTTTCAGTAGATCTGGGAGGTCAAAATTATTCTCATAATTGTATAGACATCATTCTCAAGACATCATTGCCTTTTTCACTATGATGGCATCTTGCACTGTGGTCAAAAGCAATGGTGGGTAAAATTACTAACCCCTTAGCATGAATTCAGTCTCCTGTACTAGTTAGTAGTCATTATATTCTTTACCAACACATAGTTTCATTAAAAAAAAAAAAAAAGCCAGTTTCACCTAAGAATGTTTTGCAGAAATAGTAAAATTGTTATTTTATTAAATTCAACTCTGGATTGCCCATCCTTAATATGCTAGTAAGTACAATGGGCACTCAAGAGTTGAATTTAAGTTATAAAAGAGTCATTTGCATGCTCTCTCCTTGCCCGGCTGGAGTGGCTCAGTTGGTTGAGTGTCATCCTTTGCACCAAAAGGTTGCCAGTTTGATTTCCAAGTCAAGACACATACCTGGGTTTTAGGTTCAATTCCCAGTGAGGGTATATTTCTCTAACACATCAATGTCCTCAGATGAGGAAAAAAAGATGAAATGTTCTCTCCTTCTCCAATTGCGTATCTGTGTGAAGTTGGATTATCACATATTTCAAATCAAAAGAACGTCTTCTCACAGGTGGAGAGCAGACATGCTTCTACAAAGCCAGACAGAGATTTGCAAAATTATTTTTTAGGTGCCACTCTTCCCCTTCCTTTTTGTTTTAGAAATATAGTTATTTTTCATGAAACTATGTTATTTATGTTAACCTATAATGGTTTTTTTTATTTCTATTTTTTAAGTTATAAGTAAATATATAAAATATATTTAAATATTTAAAATTCTTCTCGGTTTTAATTTCAAGTCTGGAAAATATTGATAGATAGATCCCACATAAACAATAGCTCTTGGAGTCCTCAGTAATTTTTACATATTTAAATGGTCTTAAGACCACAAGTTTAATCTGTAGGGAAGGAAATCAGTCCACTGAGAGACTACAGGGAGAGAATTGCAGAAGCCCATGAAATAAACATTCCCTCTGTCACAGTTTCCTAACTAGCAATTTGGGACATTTTAGCCCATCCCAGCTCTAGTCTTTGTGAGTCATGAGTAATCCTGTTTAAAATCCTTACTGAGTTCTCTTTCAATGTGCCTTGTTGAAGAACACACTTAGTCAAGGGCTGGGTGTTTGAGCCACAACACCATGATCCAGAAACCTGCAGACACCCATTGGCCACTTATCCTTTTGTAGGTGAAGTAGGCAGAAAGCAAGAACGTGTTTCTGTCTGGCCTCGAAGTCTTGGTCCATTAGGCGGGCCTGTCTCAGGCACAAGTTTTCCCAAGATGCTGGATTCTCCGTTGGTTCTCCAGGACACTGTGTCAGTTACATCCCCATGTCCAGCAGTTTTCTTTCTGCTTCCTGCTACTGCCCTTGTATTATTTCATGAATGTCCCTTTGCTGGTGAGGATTCGGGATATGAACTTTGGAGGGACACTTTTAGAACACATAATGCAGTTTATCAATTCTTTCTTCATGGATTTTGCCTTTGATGTAATATCTAAACCTAACCCAGATCCAAACTGGAGACCTTGGGTTTGGGTATCATTGCCAAACCCAAAGTCACCCAGATTTCCTCTTCTGTTATCTTCCAGGAGTTTTATAGTTTTGCATTTTACATTAACATCTTTGACCCATTTTGAGTGAAGGTCTGTGTCTAGACTCATTTTTTTTCTGAATGTTGGTTGCCCACAGCACCATTTGTTGAAAAGACTATCTTTGTTTCACTGTATTGACTATATTTATGAGGTTCTATTTCTGGGCTCTCTATTCTGTTCCATTGATCTATTTGTCTTTTCTTTGGCCAATACCACGCTGTGTTGACTACTGTCACTTTAGAGTAAGTCTTAAAGTCAAGTAGCATCAGTCCTTCCACATTGCCACTCTCCCTCAGTATCATCCTGGCTCTGTGGGCCTCTCCCAGTTCAGATTTCCATGGCTTCCCACAGGCAAAGCATCTTCTTCTCATTCTGTGGATGGTCATTTCTCAGGCTTCCTGGGACTTGGGGAGGAACCTGTGTGCTCAGTGAACATCCCTTCTTAAGCCCCTTCTTACGAATATCTCCTCTTAAAAATACCCCTTACTTCAGCACTGGCTTCCCCCCAAACCAGGGGCCCAGACTTTCAGACATGCCCTTGCGTAGAATATCCAGGGACTCCCAAGGATCAAAGAATAAAATGTGAGTTCCTCCCTGTGTCCTACAACACCTTGTGTGTCTTTCTTCTCCTTCTCTCCCCTTCACCCATTAGGCTGCAGCCCCCTTGGTCATTGTTATGTCCCTTGGTCAAGCCCTTTCTCACCCTGACTCTTAGCCTGCTCAGCCTCCCTAGCTGGGAAGCCCCCTTTGCCCCTTCAGGTCACCCTCACATGCCACCTCTGCAGAGAAACCTTCCTTCACTTCTATCGCTATAGGAGTAACCTCCCCGTGTTCTCTCCATCATGACCCCTTTTATTTCCTTCGTGGCATTTATCAAAAGTATGAAAGTACCAAAGAGCATTTGAGATCTTGCTTCCTGGTAATTGTCAGTTTCAGCTCAAATAAACTCATAAAAAAATACCCAAGTATCTTGCTTGTTAGTTTACTTGCTAACTAGCTGTCTCTCGGATGGAATATAAGCTTTCAAGGACTGGGAGTTGCCTACCTTATTCTTCACATAGTACGCCCTCAATAAATATTTATAAATGAAGGAGTGAATGAATGAGCTGGAGGAAATCCTCCATCCATGTTGTGTGTGTTTTTCTGAATTAAAAAGACAGTCTGCTTTCCACCTGTAGAAAAAAATTTTTTTCCCTTCTCTGAATACCCTCTTGGGACCCTAAGGCTTTCTTTTAGGCTTTGGAAACCAAAAACAAGAAAAGAAAGTTCCTCTCAGGCAAAGACAACTTCTGCTTTTCATCCTGCCAGAAGCCACAGCTGAAGGGGAGAAAGGGTGCAGGGCTGGTTATTTTATTGAGTGAAGGGTGTGAAGACTGGAGAGGAGGGAGAGGAAAAGGAAAATTCAAGGAGGAAAAACCCAAATTAATCTCTCTAGAGGTTGCCCAGCACGCCTCACTGAAGGTGTCCTGGGGTAGTTCCTGACAGCTGAGCGATGGTGGGGCGGAGAGCCACCGCCTTTCACACAGAGGCGCTGGCATCGGCTCAATTAGCCAACCAGCCTCATTCCCGGCCCTGGACTCTTGTTCCAACAGGACCCGACCTTCAGGCAACGCAAGGCGGGGGAGTCTGAATGGTGAGGGAGAGCCCTGCTCCTTCTTAAGCGCCTGTGAGTCAAGCCAGGGCTGGAACACTGCCTGCCCGCCGCTGTCCTTCAGAGCCAGGAGAGCAGCCGGGAGCTGTACCTGCACCCACACCTCCACCGCCCATGGCCGACCAGCTGACCGAGGAGCAGCTGGCCGAGTTTAGAGGCCTTCTCCCTGTTCGACAAGGACGGGGACGGCACCATCACCACCCAGGAGCTGGGCACCGTCATGCGGGCCCTGGGCCAGAACCCCACGCAGGCCGAGCTCGAGGGCATGGTGAGCGAGATTGACCGCGATGGCAACGGCACCGTGGACTTCCCCGAGTTCCTGGGCATGATGGCCAGGCGCATGAAGGACAGGGACAGCGAGGAGGAGATCCGCGAGGCCTTCCGCGTGTTCGACAAGGACGGCAACGGCCTGGTCAGTGCGGCCGAGCTGCGGCACGTGATGACCAGGCTCGGGGAGAAGCTGAGCGACCAGGAGGTGGACGAGATGATCCAGGCAGCCGATGTGGATGGGGACGGGCAGGTCAACTACGAGGAGTTCGTCCGCATGCTGGTCTCCAAGTGAGGAGCTGGCAGGTGCCGCAGCCCCGGGCTGTCCCCACTCGGCTCTGCGGGGGACCTGCCTGCTTCTGGCTGCAGCAAGAGCCTCAGGCCCTGCCTCGCTCCCTCCACCCACCGCGTCCCGGCCCTGCTTCTTCCCTGCGAGGTGAGGTCAGGCCCGCTTTCTGCCTCTCCCTTTGTCTCCTATTGCCTGCCAACCGCCTCCCACCCAGAAGGACACAGGCCTCTGGCTCGCAAGCCCAGCGCAGCCTGAGTGCCTGGTCCCTTGGGAACAGAAGGAAAGTGACATCTCTCTCCAGGACAGTGAGCAGAAGGATGAGGGACAGCGGCTCTGACTGCGCCATGCGGGGGAGGGTGCGATATGACATCACAGAGTCCTCCGCCTGGTCCCGAAAGGCACTTGGCACTGGGACCGGGGCTGCAGCCCTCACACTTCATCTGCTGCTGGACCAGGGCAGGTGAAAGGAACCCTGCCCCGGAGGTGGAGGTGGCGACAGGGACTCCGCCAACAGAGACCAGGCTTCCTGGGAAACAGCACTCGCTTCCCCGGGCGCCTGCCCCTTCCTCTCTGTCTTCCCCAAACCCCCGTGACTCATCTTTTGAAGGTGGGAGTGAAACCAGGGTCTGTTGTAACATGTCTGTATTCATCTTCTTGGAGGGAAATTGGAATGAAAGGGAGAAGGAAGCCATAGGGGGACTAAATAAAATGCCTGTGTTCCTGCGGTGTTTTTTCTTTTTTCTTTTCTTTTCTTTTTTTCCTGAAATGGTCTTTGTTAAGTGCAGGGTTTAGAAAGCGTTGGAATCTTCATTTTTGTGCCTTTTAAAAATGCAGTGAAAGCTTGTATGGTGGGCATAGCAAAAAGGGACAAGTCTGCATAAGGTGAATCTTGAATTTTTATTTCAAAATTAAATGCATCAGTCGGCAGCAGAGAGTGGTTAAAACTCCACGCGGTCTCCTCAAGAGCGGAAGCGATACTTATAGCTGGGAAGGTGCTCTGATCACTGTTGGCCTTTCTCCTTCCTCCTGCATCCACTCTCCGGTGCTGTGCCGGCTGTGTGGTTAGTGGGCAAACTACGGCCCGCGGGCCAGATCCAGCCCGTTTAAAATGAATAAAACTAAATAAAAAAAAGACCGTACCCTTTTATGTAATGATGTTTACTTTGAATTTATATTAGTTCACACAAACACTCCATCCATGCTTTTGTTCCGGCCCTCCGGCCCAGTTTAAGAACCCATTGTGGCCCTCGAGTCAAAAAGTTTGCCCACCCCTGGGTTAGAAGAAGGTGAGGGCCCGGCATGTATGGGGCAAGAGCCGGTTACTTGCATTCTACCAGAGTTCTCATCAGATAACCCAGGGGCTGAAGGGGCCTTGTTAGACATTGTTTTAGTGCCAAAGGAGGCAATGTGTTGGGGGACAGACTACACTGGGGCTCATCAGAGATGGCCCCCAGCCCTGGGGCAGTCACTCAGCAGCTGGCCGACCTAGGAAAAGTCCTTTTTCCCTGACACCTCCTCCCCACCATGCGTGTTTCTACGGAGAACATGGGGCCAGACAGCCTTGTGATTCTTGCTGCTGACTGTGCTCAAATCCTTTAGCCCCCCTGTGATGAGAGCTGACATCACGCAGCCCCTCCTGGGGGCTGGGCTGGGTTCTCAGCACTCTGCCTGCCGGGTAGCTCACTACCACCTTATGCAGGAGCTTCTGTTAGTGGCTTCCTGTCTTCCCAATAAGGAAGCTGAGGCACGCAGAACTTAAGAAACCAGGTGGATGTCCCACAGCTGGTAAGTGACAGAGCTGGGCTTGAATGCAAGGCTGTACTTTTGACTTCTCATTGCCTCTGCATGCCCCCTTGCCTCCACGGTGGTGTGGCCTGATGATTGTTATGGTGCCTCTCTTGGGCTTGGTGGGGATTAGAAACAGTTACTATTGCTATCACCTGTAGGAATCCCTTCTGGCTCTAACACTGTGAGGCTTGGCAACATAGTTCCACCCCTAGGAATAGTCCAAGGGAAAAGACGAGGCTAGAAGGGGGCAGGAGCTAAGGTGCTTCAGGGGCAGGTGTCAGATGAAATTGGCCCTAGTTCGGTGCAGCTGTGAAGCCGGTGGTGGAAGAGGGGGGTGATGCTCTGTGAACTGGACCTGTGAGCCGACCCTCCCCCCAGCTCTCAGCAATCAGGCCTGTGTGTGAAGACAGGACAAGCCTGTGAGTGTGGACAGAGCATCCAGATGTCACTGAATTCAGCTCCCTCGGGGCACCTGTGAGCAGGGAGCCAAGCCAGTCATCACCTCAGAGGTTCAGACATGCATTACGGCCCCACCTGCCAAAGGAAACATTGCCATCACCCCAGGGACAAATAGGAATCTGATCTCAGTGTCTTTCATGGAACGGCTCCTAAATGCTGCAGGACGGAAAGAAACAGGCAAAGAAAGGGATGGGGTCAGGGTCTCCCGCACAACCAGCGTCAACCAGCCTGTCGTGGCCAGCCTGGACCTGGCTGGCAGTTGGCACTGTGCCCCTTCTTTCCCGGTGTCAGCCCCATGGGCCCTGGCCTCTATGCCTGCTCACCTCCAGCAGGAAGGGGATGAGGTGTTTTCTGGGCTTGCACCTAGGCTCCTGGTGCGTTAGCAAAGTAATTCTTCTCTAATTGCCTTTTATCAGGCTTGAGAGCCTTTCGCGGAGAATCCGGTGGGCCAGGGCAGGGGCTAGGTGGGTGCTTTGGGAAGACCTCCCGACAAGCCCTGTCCCTCCCTTAAGTGTCCCAGTGCCAGAAGCCAGGCTACAGATGGGGGTCGGGACAGGCTTGTCAGAGGGGACCATTTCTCCCCTGTCCCAGACACAGCAGAGGCCTCAGACCACCTGCCCTGTCCTTGGCAGTACAGCTCTCGTGACTCTGAGAATCAGGTAGGAATCACAAACAGAGATGAGCGACAAATGGAGTTCTCTCCTGTCCACGTGGGAAATCTAAGGTGACATGGTCAAGGTGGCCCCACAGAGTTGAATATGTTTCCTTCCCTCCCCGTGGGTTTACATTCCTGAATACAAATTTCTAAATAAGTCGCTTTCCGCCATCCTTTCTCATCGGAGCAAGGTCATCAGCCTGCTCGGCCACAGGGTTCGGCCCTTCTCCCAACCTGCTGGGCAGCCAGGTCCGAGGGGGATGCCGTTGGGGGGGGCACTCTCTGATTCTGGGGGAGTCCCCTGCTTTGGCAGCCACTGACCTCCACGCCACCTGCCTGCACCTGTCACATATCAGCCTCTGACTCAGGGCCCAGGCCAACGCCTCCTCTCTCTGCAGCCTCCTCCCCCTCTCGCTCCATCTTCTTTTCCTTCTTCCCATGCTGCCAGGACCTGCCCTGTCCTCACACACCCAGCTAGACGCCTTGTTGGTAAAATGTGGTCACCATAATTGCCAGGTGTAGTCCCTGCCTTTGTGGAGAAAGGCAGGGGAGGCGTGGAGCTGAAGCACCAGAAAGGAGGTACCAAATCCTCCTGAACTAGGGGAGACTCAGAGGATGGAGGGAGGAGCTGGGCTGCAGATTCGTGCCCCTCACCCTCTGTCTTTCTGGGACAGACTTCGAGAAAGTTCTCACCCACATTTCTTTCTCTCACTGAATAATGGGACTTAAACAGCTAACACCCTTTGTCCCCCAAAAAGGTGCTGACTGCCGCTCAGAACATTCCATCCATCGCTGGGGAAGGAATTTATAAATATTACCTCGGCTTCCATGTGCTTACACCAAGAGTCTCATAAATCAGAGCCGAGGCTCCCGGACCTCCCAGACTATATAAAGCCACCCTCTGCCTCCTGGGTTCCAATTTTAAATCAAACACAGCCCAGCCCTGCCGCTCTGTTGATCCTCATGGATTCCATGGGCCGCTCAAAGGCTCCTGAACCGCCGACTGAAAATGACTCTGTTGTTCCCACTGAAATTTAAAATTAAAACTCACGTGTGGAGTTTTTGCCCTGTGATGAATAAACGGAAGCAAAAACAACAACAAGAACAAAACCATTTCTAAGAAAGGCCTCGGTACAACCCACCTGCCACTCTCCCCACTATTCTGTTTTTCTGATGGTTGTTTCTATAGCAACCAGGTTTTCAGATAGGAGCCTGGACCCACCCAGAGAAGGGATGGGACCTGGGCCTGGAGCAACTGATTAGTAAAAGGCCTGCACTGCCTTCCTACCAGGTGCTGGGTGCTGGGTACCAGGGGGAATGGGGCACCTTCCTCCAAGTGTGGGGAAAGTCAGGGGATGGTCATGGGAGACAGGCTTGACTAGATCTGGAGAGGATGGCATGTTTCCAGACTCAGAGGAGAAAGTACCAATGGGGGCAATCAAAGAAGGAATCTCACAGCATCCTAACCACCCTCTCAGGTCTTCCGTTTCTTCCTAGTGTGCCTCAGAATCACCAGGGAGAAAGGAGCCAGGCTCTGAGTCCAGAGGTGGGGCAGCATCTGGAGGCTGAATATTGTGGGGACCCAGGCTGTCTTGGTTGCACCGGGTCCGTTTCCATGGGGGACAGCAATGGAGTGAACCCCTTGGAAACAGACCAGGTGCAATCCTGCCGGCCATGGGAAAAGCTCATCTCCCTTGTCACCAGCTGAGATGGTCTAATTTGTAGCCCATTGTTTGCCCCGAGGACCCTGGTTTCGATGCTCCCAGGAAATACAGTTCTCACTGAGGGCAGGTCTGCATGCAGGGACCAAACTGTGAAATGCTTACCGTACACTGCATTCACTCATTGAATCCTCAAAACATGGAGGTGTGGCTGCCACTGTCATTAGCTAGTTTTAGAGGAAAAGATTGAGACCTCAAGGATTTAACTCCCCAAGGTCACACATCTGGTAAGTTAGAATTTGAATCCAAAGCCAGTGTCCTTCCCATCACCAAAGAGAAGCTCCTTAAAGCAAACAGCCTGAAACTGAAAGCAGCTGGTCAAAGAGAAGTTGAGAGAGCCACAGGAGAGCTGCAAAAGGCACCACAGCTGAGAGACATGGGTAGCAAGGCCTGGAAGTGAAAATAGCTTCTGGGCAGATAGGATATGGAGAAAAGACAAGATATCGAACAGTGCTGGGGGGTGGGAGGGACCCAGCTGCTGTGGCTCATGGCTGAGTGTCTACCTATGAACCAGGAGGTCAGGGTTCAATTCCTGGTCAGGGCACATGATGCCCAGGTTGCGGGCTCGATCCCCAGTGTGGGGTGTGCAGGAGGTAACCGATCAGTGATTCTCCCTCATCATCTATGTTTCTATCTCTCCCTCACTTCCTCTCTAAAATCAATTAAAATATTAAAAAATCTTTTTTTAAAAAGTGCTAGGGGATCAGAACTGTGTCAGTGTTGGTATGGCTGCAGAGCCAGTGTTGTCAAACCACCCCACAACCCTGGGCCCTGCACGAGACACCTCATTTCACAGCCCCCTTGCCCTGACACTGGAGATGATTGCAGGTGTCGGGGGCACAGCTGTCCCAAGGAACAGCCACCATCACCAGGACAGAATTCTGCACTGGCCCACCTCTTTGTGACAGTAGATGTGATCAATTCACAGTCCTGGGCAGGCATCTCTCTGGCCAAAGCTGACTACAGGCCTTTGGTGCAGATGAGCTGGGGAATGTCTTAGCCTCTCAGCTTCTATCATGGAAGAATTCCTCCATCCACCCAACCTCCCCTTGTAAGGTCCAGTTGATGGGCAATCAGAAAAGACACATGTCCCCTGTTGTGGGTTAAATTGTGTTCCTCCCAAATTCATGTGTTGACAGTCCTGATCCCTAGAACCTCAGAATAAAACCTTATTTGGAGATAGGGTCTTTACAGACCAATCAAGAGAAAATGAGCCATTAGGGTGAGTCCTAATCCAATATGACTAGTCTCCTAATAAGAAGGGAACACAATGAGTGAAGGGAAGATCATGAACAAGTGGTTATGAGACTGTGTATGTGGGATGGATGGAAAGGTGCTCTGGAAACACCGAGGAGGAAATGCCTGCCCCTGCTCAGAGCAGGTGTGGGGACAGACTTCACAGTGGTGACTTGCCAGCTGGGTCTTGAAGGCTGGCAGGCAGATAAGGGAGGTGGGGGTGAGGGGGGTAGGGTTGGATTTGTTCTTCCCAGGCTGAGGGAACAGCATGGGAGAAGGCACAGAGGCACAATAAGCACAATGGCTCTCTCTCCTCTTCATGTGACCACTTCCTGCCCATCCTTATGAACTCAATCCTCTAGGAAAGCTGACTTTCCAATCCCCTACTCTCAGGCTCGATTAGATACCTACCTTCTCTCTGTCCTCATAACACTCTTTGCATACCTGTGACCTCTGCACTTACTTTATGATACTACCATAATCTGTTATCTCATGTCTCCCCACTGAACTGTCAGCCCCTCATATTAATCAACTCCATATCTGAATGATTAGCACAGAACCTGGCACAGAGTCATTAAAAACAGGTGTGTTGAACAAATTAGTGGAGCAGCTACACGTGTTCCAGTTAGAGATGTTAGATCAGTGGTTCTCAACCTTGGCTGCACATTAGAATCACCTGGGAATCTTTTTAAAATCCTGACTCTGGGCCTCATCCTCCAGAAATTCTGTTTCTTTGTTACTAATGTTGTGGACCCACCCCATAACAAAGAAACAGAATTTCCGGAGGATGAGGCCCAGAAATCAGGATTTTAAAAAGATTCCCAGGCGATTCTAATGTGCAGCCAAGGTTGAGAACCACTGTGTTAGATCATAGCAAGGTAGGCACAGTGGCAAGGCAGGCACAGTGGGGTAGCTCCCTCTGCCATTCTCAGGAGTCCGGGTTGGATACTGTAGGTAATGGAGAGGCAATCAATGCAGAGGATTGATTTTGGGAAGGGGGGCGCCCTATGCTGACACCCATAGGACGGTGAAGATTAGACTATGAGTAAGGCAGAGAATGTGGGTATAGCCCAAGTGAGAGAGGACAGGGCATGAAGCAAGGTTTTGACAATAGGGAGTGAACAATGACAGAAAAGGGGAAATGAATTAAAAAGACAAAGAGCTAGAACCTGGTGGGAATTCAGAGAAGGAAGAAGCAAGAAGGACTTGGGCAACTGGGTTTATGGTATTATCCTTGTCTGAAAGCAACAATAGAAAGAGAAGGATTTCTATTTTATTCTGATGGTTGGAGAACATCAATTTTTTTCAGTGCTCTTGATTTTCAGGTAATGGGACTTCCAAATAACCAGGAGTATAAGTTTGGGGTGGAACTGGGTTGAAGATCTGGGGAGACATCAGTGTATCTATGAACACAAAGCCATAGGAATTGCTGAGTCAAACAGGGAGCGTGTGGAGAGAAACAGACCACAGATGGAATCCTGACTCGCATGCGGTCACACAGGGCCCTTGCCCAGAAGAGCCCCAGCTTGCTTGAATGCTCACTGTCGCCATTGTGACATTTGTAATAATTTTTGAAAGATTACAAATAAGGGGCCCTGCGTTCTAATTTTGCACTGGGCTCCATAAGTCATGTAGCTCACCCTGCTCACTATACTATCTGAGCTCCTAGGGCAGGGCCTGTCACTTTGGGATCATTCCGCAGGTGAGTGGGAAACAGGTGCCCACAAAGGAGACAGAATTGATGTAATCAGGGAAGAGGAGAATGGGAGCTAGCGGGATGGTGGAAAGCAGAGGAGGAGAAGGTTTCAGAGAGAAGCTGGCAGTCCACACGCTCTTTGCTCAGGGTCATGACATGTGAGGGTGGCTGAGTGTTCATCCCTAAGGCACAGGGTCCTGCCAGTTGAGGCCTAAATCCACTGAGTGGCCTGCTGTTCTCCGACTATCTCTGATCCCACTCAGATCTCTCCATCCTCCCACACTGAAGAGCAAAGCAGGATCTCTGCTGAGGGGCTATTTGTTTCCACCCAGTCTGTTGACACTTTTGGGCGTGTTCTTTTGGTAGCTTCTCTGCCCAGAAAGCACTGCTGGTATTGGCAGATCACACCCTGAATGGAGGAGATGACTACTTTAGGATAACAGTCCCTTGCGGACTGGAGAAAACCCAGACACCAAATGACGCTTTACTTCCCCGCCTTCCCCTTCCCCCCAGGGCCGGTCAGCCAGGCAGCCAGCTCATGCCTCATCCTCAGTCACCTGTCCCCAGCAGGCTTGAGGCCCTAGAACCTTCCCATCCCAGCCAAGATGTCAGATCTAGTTGGAAAAGAGATGCTAACAACCAAACTGTGTGATCAGGTTGGGCTGAGATTGTAAATTCTCCCCACACTCCTATGTCCCATCGCCATCACTACCAGCAAGAAGGAAGAGAAAACTCTCCACAGTGACTGGACTTAGGTCTTTCAGTGCAGAAAGGGAGACGAGGCAGAAGGTCTTCTTTTCCAGTAAAAACTAAACCACAAGAATGGTCTGAACCAGCATCCACAGACGTTTTGATTGGAAGTGAAGAAGAATTTCACAATGGCACAGATTTTGAGATGCTTACAGACACCAAACTGGAGAAAATTTGATCTGCATGGGAGCACTGCCTATGTGGGGGAAAAGTCTTTGTGTTCCATGATGCCTGTCACAGTGGCTTTGCAGGATATTCCTAAGGAAATGCCTGAAGTTATGCATGAAACAGCTTTTAGAATCTCCCCGGAGATACCAGCTGCTTTTCCAAGAGCCCGGCTCTCCAAATCAAAAACCTCAGTCCAAAGTCCTATACCTAATTTAAAACTCAATTTTCAGTGCTTGAGCCCAGACTCTTTGTGGCCTTATATAACCCCCCAACTCTGCACAGTCACAACTTCAAAAAATAATGCTATGTCCCCAAAGGCGACTCTCCGAGGATGGAGCAAGACTCTATTTGTAACCCAAAACCTGTGAAGAAACTTTAGTTCTGTTGCCAGATAGAGATTTCCACTCCAAGGGAACAAAAACAGGCAAAGAGGTTTTGTAACAAGCAAGCCCTCTGTTAAAAGAGCTTCTGGGACATCAGGAAACTCCCAAGAACAGCGAAAAACAGATTCTTTAACCCAGAACATAGGGACTTCATCAAGGTGAAGGAAACTAGATGTTGGAATCTGGTTCCAGCAACCTTCTCAGCTCTCACCTTCATCAGCCTGGTGGAAGGGAGGGCGGGAGGTGTGAAAAGACACCATTCCCGTAAACAGGACTACATCTTTACTGTGATAGCTCCTTTTGCTACAGTGAAGACAGACTTTTTGGATGGCATCTGGAGACTAAACATTTCATTCATTCATTCATTTATAAATCTTACTAGAGGCCCAGTGCACGGATTCAGTGGGGTCCCTCAGCCTGGCCTATGCCCTCTCACAATCCAGGACCCCTCGGGGGATGCAGTAGTGTGCAAAGCAGCAGGCGCTGGGAGGAGCCTGAGCCCGGCCAGGCGCCTAGCAGCTCCTACTCATCCCGGCCCAGCTGTGCCTGCCGCCAGTAGCACTGCTGCGGGCCAGGAGAGGCTCATGCCGCCACAGCTGCGCTCGCCAGCCGTGATCCCAGCATCTGGTGCCTGTTGGTCAGCTGAGTGGCGCTCCAGCTGTGGGAGCGCACTGACTGCCAGGGGGCAGCTCCTGCATTGAGCATCTTCCCCCTGGTGGTCAGTGCGCATCATAGCAACCGGTCCTTAGGTCTTTTGGTCGCTTAGGTATATATAGCGATAACTATTTGTTGACTGTTTGCTACATGCCAGGCACTACTAGAACTGGAAAACTATTTACTACAGCTGAGAGACTCCGGTGTTCAGGTAGCTAATCTACACTAATAAAAGAGAAACATGCAAATTGGTGTCACTCCGCTATGCCCACCAGCCAATCAGATGAGTATGCAAATTAACCCAACAAAGATGGCAGTTAATTTGCATACACAGACCCAGAGCAAAGACTGAAGACAACGTAGAAGGAAGCCAAGTGCTGCAGAAGGGAGCAAAGCAGCGGAGAAGCAAGCAGGGCTGCAGAGGCGGGAGGGAAGCAAGTGGGGCGGCGGAGGTGGGAGCGGAGCCTGCCTTGGTGGGTTTTGCTCCCTTCTCTGCTTCACTCCAGCCGCAGGAAGCCCTATTCTTTCAGGAATCTTCCTGCAACTGGCCTCTGGTGTCCAATAATCAGCACAAGCAGGTGTCTCCTATATCTCCAGGACTGGTGGTGTGATCTGAAAGTGAACAAACGAAATGTATGGTGCACCCTGACCTCGCCAGCAGAGCATCGCATGTAATCCTGGTAGATGATAGAAACTAAATCTTCTACTTACTATTTTGCATCTGATAATTGCAAGAATCTCCCCCAGCTCACCTTTCTGCCTGTATACACTTCCCGCCTGGTTTCTCTTCCATGCCCCATCCTTGTCCTTTGGGGGCCCAGCAGCACAGGGTGCATTCACATGGCAGTAAGACCACAGGCTGTGTACCTGCGTGTGATTATGCCAGTGGTGGTAGAAGTCTTCCTGAAGCCATCTCTCTACTAGGACTTCTGTGGATAATTTAACTGTACACAGAGTGACTGCAAACTGCTAAGTTAGAGAGGAAAAGACTGCAGTCTTGGCTGCATTTAAACAGATGACCTCAGCAAATTGTACAAAAACATATGACCATGTGAACACCTTGTAGGGCCCTCTTGGGGCTTTGGAAGTGGTCCCACAAGAGAGGGCCCTGAGGCAGAAGCATGAGTGTACTTTGCACCATAGTAAATACCTCTCTGGGAGAAGTTTCAACCCTTTTGAATATCCTTGATTCCTGTTTTTCCCTGCAGAGCACAAGGAGACCACGTCTCAATTGCCAAGAATCTCAGCCCTGAAGGTTTACTTCAGGTCTATGTTCGTCACAAACACAGATTTAAATCAGGACAATAAAAGATTGTGACGCTAAACCCTCTCCCTCTCCGTGGCCCTCCCCCATTTCCTTGATGTGTGGACTTCTCTCTGCCAGACCTTCCCATGCTGTCCACTTTGTTTTTCTAATTCTCACTGTCCTTCATTCTCTACATGTTCATTGTTGTCTTTCCACTGTTCACTTTTTTACGGCCTGTATTGCTTCATCTTCCCTCCTCTCTTTCCTCATCTGCTTTTTCTTCTTTCTCTCTCTCACTTCTCTCTCTTGCTTTCACTGGCATCTCTCTGTTTTGCCACTCTACCCCTGTCTCTTTGTCTCTCCTTACTTGTTACCCCCAGCAGTTCTCAACCTGTGGGTCACGAACAATGAAAATACATCCTGCATATCAGATATTTACATTACGATTCATAACAGCAGCAAAATTACAGTTATGAAGTAGCAACGAAAATAATTTTATGGTTGGGGGTCACCACAACATGAGGAACTGTATTAAAGGGTCGCGGCATTAGGAAGGTTGAGAACCACTGCCTCTCTATCACTATTGTCCCTGTGTCTTCATCTCTTTCACTTTGAGTCTTGCCCCCATCTTCTCCTGGTCTTTCAATTTTCCAAATTTAACTCAACCTCCACTCCATCCTAACACTTTTTTCCTACTTATTCATTATTTGTTTAATGATTTGACATGGCCTTATTGCAGAGTTTGTCCTTCCTGTGGCATGGCAGCCTTTGAGCAGCCTCTCCCTTCAAGAGCACAAACAGTAGGAGCTTGTCCATGGCCTCTTGCCTTTGTTTCCTGGTACTGCCCTGGAGGGAATGGTTTCTTGGTACATCCTGGATCTCAGACACAACGGAGAAGCCAAGAAGAGAAGCATGTGTCAGCTGTTTGGGAATCCATCTTAGCTCTTTGTTTTTTCTCTAATTCCATCTGTTTTCATCTGACTTTCTACAGAAAGGTGTACCTGTATGTTTATTATTCAGCAAGTTCTACTAGAATGCCCTCTAGGAGCTACAAAGAGCAAAACAAAGTCCTTGTCTTCAAAAACCTTATTCTTCCGGGTCTATAGACACAAAACTATCACCCGTAAACAGTCAGAGGACATGAAAATAATAAATGTATAATGCCGACTAGAAATGTGCCTGTTCAGAGGAGGGAGAACCCAGCATGAGCCTGAAGAATCAAGGAAGACTTGGTGTAAGGACAGGACTGGCATTGCCCTTGAAGTCTGCAGAGTGGGAAGAGGGCATCTTCTAGGAGGAACAGCAGCATGAGCAAAGCGAGAGCCTCGGGAGCTGGCCTGGGCCCAAGGAGAGGGTGGTGAGGGTAGATGCAGGGGTGGAAGATGGGGGACGTCCACACCATGGAGACAAAGCCCTGGGAGCTCTCAGTCAGGTGGGCTGCCACAGCGAAATACCACGGGCTGCGTGGCCTAAACAACAGAAGTTTATTTCTCACAGTTCTGGAGTCTGGAAGTCCAAGATTAAGGTCTGCCAAGATTTGGCTTCTGGTAAGAGCTTGTTTCCTGGCTTGTAGACGGCAACCTCCTCACTGTGTCCTCACACGGCAGAGAAAGTTTCTATGGGCCCCTGACCATTATCACAATCACAAAGACAACAGCTGAACACACATAATACATGGAAGGACAAGTCTATCCCCCAATGGCAGGTGAGGGACAACTTGAGGGGGGAGGGGGTCTCATTGCTTTAGTTTTTGTTTCATTTACGTGGCACTGCCCAGGGCCTTGTTAGGTGTTCTCCAAATATCAAACACATGCAACTGACTGAACAGAATCAATGCCATAAACCACAGGTTTTGGAGGTTCATGGAAGAAAGGTCCTCTCCCCAGGGTGAACATCAAGGTTTTTCTTGAGACTAGCTTAGCTCAAGTGCCAAGAATTTAAATTTATGTCCATACCCAGTTCTCCAGTTGGTTCAACTTTTAAGAACATTTAAGTTCCCACAATGTGTCAGAATGTGGGTTAGGAGCACTGCCTTGCACAACTCCAAGGGCACCTTCACATTGTGTCCTCTGTAAATTGCTTTCTCTGGACACCTGCAAGGCAGACGCCCTCATGTAAGAGAGAGAAAAAATATACAAATAAATGGCGTTATTGTTTAATGGGTAGAGGGTTTCCATTTGGGTTGATGAAAAGTCCTGAAAATGGATAGAAGTGATAGTTGCACAACATTGTAAATACTTCATGCCACTGAATTGTACACTTAAAACAGTTAAAATGGTAAATTTTATGTTATCTATATTTTACCACAATAAAAATAAACAAACAGAAACAAATGGTAAGTCCTTGAACCCAAGGAGCTCACAGTTGTGGGTGGTGAAAGGGCACGTAATAAAACAGGTACAGTGTGTAAATGTGCATCAACCACTAAGATCACAGAGGAGGGGATGACTGGTTGGCACAGGGAAAGCAAGCATATCTGTCAGTACATGCTGCCTGCCAAATGAATGGGGAGTTTGGAGGGGCTGCATTGCTCGAGTCTTGAGAGTGGCTGAGGGGTCATTGAACAGATCCAGGGATACTCTGGAACATTTTTAGAAGAGCTTGCACCACGCCTCTCCTGGTCAAGAAATCACTGTCCTCAGAGGAGAGTGTGGATTCAGAGAACACCATACATGTGTAGAGAAAGGGCCCTTCCTAAAACCAGTAGACTGGTTGTTGGCCAAGGAAGGCAGGAGATCCTTAGGCGGGACCAGAGGTTACCAGTGACAGAGTGAGAGCTACTGCAGCTGTTCCCCTGGGAACCATGGAAAAACAAGGAAAAGGACTTTCAATTAAGTAATACTGGAGGAAACCCAGTCACCACCAGACCTTTCTGCCCCTCCCTGACACACCCTGCAGATCCCATTCCCTTCCTGCCTTTGGGAAATTCAGGTCGTATAAGCAACTGATATCCAACTTCTTTGGTTACCGTGATCTGATTTGGGGAGCAAGTGCAGGCCCAAAAGGGTATAAGGTGTATGACTAATGTCCAAGAATTTTTCTTCCCCTTTCAGGTGAATCTTTGAACCCAATATCCATATTTTCCTAACCAGAAATGAAATTATGTAGTGTGGTAAGCACTCTGACACTAGGAGAGCAACAGAACAGAACATTCAAAATTGTTATTTTCCTGAAAAATCCAAATT
Organism: Myotis myotis; assembly: GCF_014108235.1. Taxonomy (NCBI): domain Eukaryota; kingdom Metazoa; phylum Chordata; class Mammalia; order Chiroptera; family Vespertilionidae; genus Myotis; species Myotis myotis. The sequence continues at coordinate 78,007,795 of NW_023416313.1, read as the reverse complement.
AGTTACACCCCAATTATACACAAGGCTTCCAGAAATACCTGAAGAACAGCAATTTATAATAAGTTCTACTCACAGGCCTAATATACTTCAGACTCCTTTTAACTCATTCCATTGTCCTTCTATTTGCTCTTCAGTGAAGGAATCATGAGAACTTAAAAACAAATAGTTGGGAGGAACCCGAGAGATGTAAAAGTCCAGCTTCCTCACAATAACTAAAACGCCACTGTAATGTGTGCACAGTGCTTTAACAAAGGTTGGCTCTGGCTTCTGTCATGCAACAACTCTGTGAGGTGGATATTATTTTATAGATACTAACAGTGAGACTCAGTGAGGTTAACTAAGATGCCTGAGTCACAGGATTAAGTAAATGACAGCTGGTTTTATAACCCATATTTTTTATTTCAATTTATTTTTTCAATTACAGTTGACATACAATATTATATTAATTTCATGTGTATTCCACTGCTCTCTTTTAAAAAAAGTTTTTGATCATAAAAGCTAGATTTTTAACTTTAGATTATTCAAATGATGATAAGGAAGAAAATAAAGAGCAGTTAACATTTGGTGTACAGCCTTCCAGGACTTTTCTCATATATATATTTAAAATAGAACATAGCCCAGCCAGCGTGGCTCAGTGGTTGCGCGTCAAACTATGAACCAGGAGGTCAAGGTTTGATTCCCAGTCAGGGCACATGCCTGGGTTGCGGGCTCCATCCCCAGTGTGGGGTGTGCAGAAGGCAGCCGATCAATGATTCTCTCTCATCAATGATGTTTCTCTCTCTCCCTCTCCCTTCCTCTCTGAAATCAAGAAAAATATATTTTAAATAAATAAATCATAGATCATACTCTACACATATGTCATAATTTATATTTTTATATAACATTATATCAGGAGCATCTTCTCATAGTCTAAGATCCACATGCTGAGATAGACTATATTCTGGGTCACAAAACAAATCTCAACATATTTAAAACAATTGAAATCTTATCCAACCACATGAATCAAATAGCAAAAAGATAATAGGAAAATCTCAAATCATCTGGCAACTAAATAGCAAGCATGCTTCTAAATAATCCATGGGCCAAAGAAGATGCTCAAAATAAATTTTGAAGGAGCACATTAACTGGATGGAAATGTTAACACAAAGTGCTGAAACTTGTGGAACACAGCTGAGAGGAAAATTCACAGAGCTAAATATATATGTTAGAAAAGAGGAGAACCCTAAATCACCAATCTAAGCTCCCATCTCAAAAACCTAGGAAGAGTAAGATAAATTTTTAAAAATCAGAAATAAGGAAGATAAAGCCAAAATCAATTATATTAAAAACAGAAAAAAATCATTGAAACAAAGAGCTATTTTTTTTTTATTACTTGATTTTTAAAGAGAGGGGAAGGAAGATAGATAAACATCAATGTGAGAGGGAAACATCAATCTGCTGCCTCCTGCACTCCAGAAATTGAGCCTGCATGCAACCCGGTCATGTGTCCTGACCGGGAATCAAACCAGCAACCTTTCCACGCACAGGACGATGACCAACCAACTGAACTACACCAGCCATGGCACAAAGAACTAACTTTTATAACATCTTTTTCCCAGGGATCTGATTATTTCAAATGTTTTGTTATTATTTTTAAATGCTGAGAAGAATATCCTGGTGCCCACTTTTTACTGAGATACAAATAACATACCATACAATTCCCCTATTAAAGTGTATAATTTAATGGTTTTTAGTATATTTACAGGGTTGCATAACCATCACCATAATTTAATTTTAGAATGTTTTTGTTCCCCCTAAAGTAAACCCCATGCCCCTTAGCCATCAACCTCATTCCTCCCCACTTGCCAACCCCAGCATTAAGCAACCATTATCTACTTTGTCTCTATAAATTTGCCTACGGAGACAAATTTTGTACATATCCTATGAATGGAAATGTACAATATGTGGAGTTCTGTGTCTGCCTTTCACTCATCATATTTTCAAGGATCATTCCTGTTGTAGCATGTGTCAGTGCTTGATTCCTTTTTATTGCTGAATAATATTCTATTGTATGAACATATCACATTTTATTTGTCCATTCACCAGTTGAAGAACATTGGGCTGTTTCCACTTTTTGGCTATTATAAATAAATAGAGGCCTGGTGCACAAAAATTTGTGCACTGGCGGGGGGGGGGGTGGTGTCCCTCAGCCCCACTTGTGCCCTCTCACAGTCTGGGACCCCTCGGGAGATAACGACCTGCTGGCTTAGGCCCACTCCCAGGTGGCAGAGGGCAGGCCCAATCCCAAAGTGCAGCCCCTGGTTGGACTCAGAGCAGGGCTGATTGGGGAGTTGTGGCACCGCCCCCTGTCATGCACAAAGCAGGGCGGATCAGGAGGTTGCGATGCCACCCTCAGTCACGCTCAGGGTAGGGCCGATCAGGGGGTTGGGGCGCCTTCCCCTTTCAGGAACAGAGCAGGGTGGATAGGGAGGTTGTGGCCCCACCCCCTGTCACACACAGAGCCGCAGGGCATTAGGGGGTTTGGGCTCTGCCCCCCCGTCACGCTGCTCCAGGGGCCAGGAAGCCTCGTGGCTCTGCTGATCCCAGTGCTAGGAGGCTTCGCTGCTCCGCTGATCCTGGTGCTGGAGGCATATTACCCTTTTACTATATAGGATAGAGGCCTGGTGCACAGGTGGGGGCCAGCTGGTTTGCCCTGAAGGGTGTCCTGGATCAGGGTGGGGGTCCCGCTTGGGTGCCTGGCCAGCCTGGGTGAGGGGATGATGGCTGTTTGCAGCTGGTCACACACCCTTCGGGGGGGGTCCCCACTGGGGTGCCTGGCCAGTCTGGGTGAGGGGCTGAGGGCTGTTTTCAGGCTGGCAGGTGACTGAAGCTCCCAACCTCTCCTTTTTTCCTTTTTTTTTAATTCTGGGATTTATTTACCTTCTATGGCTGTCACTGGAGCTGAGAGCTGGCTTTAGCTGTGAGACCTCGGCTGCTGAAAGCAGGTTTCTGGGCTTTGTTTACCTTCTGTATTTGAAACTTTGTTGCGACTCCAGCTCTGAGATCCCGGCCAGCTGAAAGCAGGTTTCTGGGTTTTGTTTAGCTTCTATATTTGCAACAATGTTTCTTAGAGAGCAGCTCAGAGCCCAGCAGCAGCAGGCGGGGAACCTTGGCTTCCTCAGTCACTGGAGCAAGCAAGCCTCCTGTTCGCGTCAGTTGCCTGGCTGCCGACCACCATCTTGGTTGGCAGTTAATTTGCATATCACCCTGATTAGCCAATGGGAAGGGTAGCAAAGTTACGGCTAATTACCATGTTTCTCTTTTATTAGATAGGATGCTGTTATAAACATTCCCATGCAATATTTTTGTGTGGATGTATTTTTTCATTTTCTTGAATGTACACCTAAGAGTGAAATTGTTGAGACATAGGGAATTCTAGGTCTAACTTTTTAATCTGAGTACCCATTTCTGATTCTTTCTTTTTTAAAAAATTGATTTCAGAGAGGTAGGGAGAGGGAGAGGGAGACAGAAACATCAATGATGAGAGAGAATCATTGATCGCCTGCCTCCTGCACACCACCTACTGAGGATCAAGCCTGTAATCCAGACATGTGTTCTGACCATGAATTGAACCATGACCTCCTGGTTCGTAGGTTGATGCTCAACTACTGAGCCATACCGACTGGGCCCTGATTATTTCTTTTAAGATTCATTCCTAGTGAAAAGAATTGGTCAAAGCATCTTTGAAGTTTTAGATGTACATTGCCAAATTACACTCCTAAGACTTGTGCCAACTTTGCTCTTACCAGTAGTGCAGACTGGTTTAGCAGGACAAGCCTGGGCTCCAGAGGCTCTTGCAGGATCCGGTCCAGAGTCATAGGCTCTGTTTTGACTTTCAGGGACTCATGAGAAGCCCACTCCTTATGTGGACAAGTAATAGAAGGAGCATCCAGAAGACCTAGTTCTTCTCCCTGGCCTGCTACTTGCTGGACATACAACCTTGAGCAAGTTATTTCCTCCTTTGCAAAAGGAAGGTAACACCTGTCCTGCCTACCCACTCAGCATCTGGAGGATCCGTGGAGGGATGTGGTCTAGGACTGCTTTTCTAATGTGGGCACAGCCAGGCAGGAATTAGTTATTTTTTAAGAAGCACTGCTTAACTGGTTTGTCCAGTGAGCAACAAGATTTTGGGGGGGAACTTGGTGTTAGGAGTCAGTGATTGCTTCAAACATATCTACTTTAACAGAACCTGAGGACAAAAGATCCTCCTTTTTCTATTATGAATGTGGTTGCACAACACAAGCTCAATGTATCATTAAGTGAAACACTCCATATCCCCACTAGCTCCAGTGGCTAGGTTAGGGAGGGGCAGAGCAGGTGGAGATACCAGGGGGCCCATACCATGATTGTGAAGTTTTGTTATTACTGATAGAAAGTTCTTCCCTCCATTGGAATGGAATATGTCCTCCAGAAATTCTAACTGGTAGTCTTTTCCCTCAGTCCTGTGGCTATGGCGCCTGCCAGGTTTCTCTTCTGAGAATCTTTCCACAAACCCAGAGCCTTCCTTCATGGCTAAGGAGCCAGAGAGCCCTAAGGGCCAGAGGAGAACCCATGCCTGTTCCCTGGTCAGGCGTGGATGGGACCAGTGTTCAGGGTCTTACCCAGGTTCCACGGGGCATTTGTCCCACAGTTTACTAGTACAAGAGATCTGCCTGACTTTAGGATGGTGCTGTGAGCAAAAAAAAAAAAAGGGGGGGGGAGGGAGGGAAGGGTGCTAAGTAAAGTAACTTCACATGGTGAACTGATCATGAATTCTTAACAGGGCAGGTCATGGTGGATAGTCATGCCCCAAGCATGTAACTTTTTAGTAAAACATTTATATTTGCCTTAAGCAAGTCCTGTGCATTGTTTTTGTGCATCTAGGTTTACACACCTTAGAAATAACTACATCCAAGAGGGCACGTAATCTTAACTATCCTGTAATCCCATACCGAAATTGCTTCCTCCTACTTTCATGTAAATTCCTTCCTTAATCTCAAATGCATAGAAGAAATTGTAAGCTGCTGTTCTCTGAAGCATTTGTCTCAGTCTGTTGAGATCTTGCTTCTAGAGGTATCCTCTGTTTGGCTCAAATAAATTTTTATAAAAATTCTCTACAGGTTTGGACATTTATTACGTTGACAGTGCAAAGGGCAGCAGAGGTCTGAAATCAGAGGGAATGGTCTTCTTGGTGGCACCCAGCATCTGGCCTGGGTTCCTGGTGATGAGATTTTGTCAGAATGAGATGTGTTGCAACGCCAAGTTATGCAGGCCTCGGAACAGACCAGGTTTAAACACACTCTGCCACTTTCTCTACCTGAAAGGCCCAAATTCTAACCCAACCAGACCCAGAAGCTTATTTTATTTGGGAGATGACACTGTCTAATTATATAAGACTAGAGGCCCGGTGCACAAAAATTTGTGCACTCGGGGGGGGGGGGGGGAGGGGGGGCTCCCTCAGCCCGGCCTGTGCCCTCTCGCAGTCTGGGACCCCTCCGGAGATAATGACCTGCTGGCTTTGGCCTGCTCCCGGGTGGCAGAGGGCAGACCCAATCCCTAGGTGCAGCCCCTGGTCGGGCTCAGAGCAGGGCTGATTGGGGAGTTGTGGCGCCACCCCCTGTCATGCACAGAGCAGGGCAGATTGGGAGGTTGCGATGCCCCCCTCAGTCACGTTCAGGGTAGGGCCGATTGGGGGGTTGGGGCACCGCCCCCTGTCACACTCAAGGCAGGGTCGATGGGGAGGTTGCGGCGCCACCCCCTGTCACGCACAGAGCAGGGCCGATCAGGGGGTTGGTGCGCTGCCCCCTGTCACTCACAGAGCAGGACCCATCAGGAGGGTTGGGGCTCCGTACCCTGTCACGCACAGAGCAGGGTCAATCAGGGGGTTGGGGAGCTCCCCGCTGTCATGCACAGAGCAGGGCCCATCGGGGTTGGGGATCTCCCCGCTGTCATGCACAGAGCAGGGCCCATCGGGGTTGGAGAGCTCCCCCTGTCATGCACAGAGCAGGGCTGATCAGGGGGTTGGGGAGCTCCCCCCCGTCACTCACAGAGTAGGGCCGATAGAGGAGTTGGGGCACCGCCCCCTGTCACACACAGAGCAGGGCGGATCAGGGGGTTGGGGTGCCGCACCCTGTCACACTCAGGGCAGGGCTAATGGGGAGGTTATGGCTCTACCCCATCACACACAGAACAGGGCCCGTGGAGGGCAGTTGGGGCGTCGCCCTCTATCACCCACAGAGCAGGGCCGATCATGGGGTTGGGGCGCCGCAACTGTCACACTCAGGGCAGGGCCGATGGGGAGGTTATGGCTCTACCCCGTCACACACAGAGTAGGGCCCGTGGGGGGGGGGGGTTGGGGAGCCACACCCTGTCACACACAGAGCCGCAGGGCGATCAGGAGCTTGGGGAGCTCCTCCCTATCAGGCACAGAGCAGGGCCGATCAGGGGCTTGGGGCGCCTTCCCCTGTCATGAACAGAACAGGGCAGATAGGGAGGTTGTGGCCCCGCCCCCTGTCACACACAGAGCCACAGGGCGATCAGGGGGTTTGGGCGCTGCCCCCTTTCACGCTGATCCTGGTGCCAGGAGGCCTCTCGGCTCCGCTGATACCGGTGCTGGGAGGCATATTACCCTTTTACTATATAGAATAGAGACCTGGTGCATGGGTGGGGGCTGGCTGGTTTGCCCTAAAGGGTGTCCTGGATCAGGATGGGGGTCCCCACTGGGGTGCCTGGCCAGCCTGGATGAGGGGATAATGGATGTTTGCAGCTGGTCATACACCCTTCAGAGTGGGCGTCCCCACTGGGGTGCCTGGCCAGTCTGGGTGAGGGGCTGAGGGCTGTTTTCAGGCTGGCGGGTGACTGAAGCTCCCAACTGCTCCTTTTTTTCTTTTTTCTTTTTTTATTCTGGGCCAGCTTTAGCTCTGAGGCTCCAGCTCTGAGGCTTCAGCTGCTGAAAGCAGGTATCTGGTTTGTTTCAGTTCCATAATCAAAACAATGTATAACTCCAGCTCTGAGATCCCAGCCGGCTGAAAGCAGGTTTCTGGGGTTTTGTTTAGCTTCTATATTTGTTACAATGTTTCTTAAACTGCAAGCTCAGAGGCCGGCAAGGCAGGCGGGGAATGTTGCAGTCCTCCATCACTGAAGCAAGCAAGCCTCATGTCCAGTTTAAGCTGCCTGGCTGCCGGCCGCCATCTTGGCTGGCAGTTAATTTGCATATTGCCCTGATTAGCCAATGGGAAGTGTAGCGGTCGTACGCTAATTACCATGTTACTCTTTTATTAGATAGGATTAGCTCCTAGCTAATAAGTATTTCCTATGTTTTAGGCACTTAACATATACCAATCTTGAAAGTAGCATTAGACCCATTTTACAGATGAAGAAACTGAGATCCCTGGAGGTTAAGTGACTTTCCTGAGGCCATAAAGCCAGTAAACGGCAAAACAGACTTACAGCCAGGTCTTCCTGATTCCAAAGTCCATGACACTCCTCTCATTTAGGATAACACCAGGATGTAGCCTGGAACCCACGTCCAGGTCTATCCTGGTCAGTAGTGCAGAGTCTGTCTAGTACAGATCTTCCCTGGGCCAGAAAGAACCTGCCAAGAGCTGGCTGTGAATAAGTGTGGTGGGAGTGAGAGAGCTTGTGCTGAGAATTTCTGTTCCTCTCCCACCCACCCTAGTAGACATCAGCTGACCGGCCTGAGCATTCACTCAGGCCCCAGGTTTTGGCTCGCCTTATGTTTATTCTGGCTCCTTCTCCTTCCCTCTTCCCCTGCTAAGTCCTCTGTGCAATGGGTTTTCCCTTCTACTTCAATTTCAAGGCATGTTGAGCCAAGGAGGGCCCTTGGGCCTTTTCGGGTGTTTGTTGTTATTGACAGGAAACATAATGATGAGTCACTCCAAAAGCAGCGTATCAAAGAGCAGGGCAGACAGGAGGCAGGTCTGGAGGCAGCTGGGCTTCCCGTGGGGGCAGCTATAAGGAGTCTGGCAGGCTTACTCTCTCTGTGGGGGACAGAGAGGACAGTGCCCCAGGGACTGAACCTCAGGTCAGACCACAGGCTGAACAGAACTCAGTAGTGGAGAGCTGACAAAAACTCAGCAAAGTCATTGCAAGTCACAAGTCCACATCTGGAGCCCAGTGTGTCAGAGCTAAAGGGCACTCCTTCTGAAAGACAGTGCAGGCTCACAGGCTGGCTGGAGCCCTGGGCAGGGGAGGGCTGGGCTGACCAACCTGAGGCCTTATTTGTAAGGGTACAGGGGTTGAGGGCCACCTACAAATGTGGGCGTTCCTGGGGGACAAGGAACAGTATTAGTGTAACCACTGTCAATGTCACCATACACAGACTGTTATGGACTGAATATTTGTGTTCCCCCCACCAAATTCATATGTTGAAACCTACGCAGCAGTGTGATGATATTAGGGAGGTGGGGCCTTTGAAGGTGATGAGGTCAAGAGGGTGGAACCCTGATGATGGGATTAGTGCCCTTATTAAAGAGACCCCAGCTCTAGCTGGTTTGGCTCTGTGGATAGAGAGTCAGCCTGTGGACTGAAGGGTCCCAGGTTTGATTCCAGCCAAGGGCACATGCCTGGGTTTTGGGCTTGATCCCCAATAGGGGGCATGCAGGAGGCAGCCAATCAGTGATTCTCTCTCATCATTGATGTTTCTATCTCTCTATCCCTCTCCCTTCCTCTCTAAAATAAATAAAAATATATTTTAAAAAAAAAAGACCCTAGAGAGCCTCTTACCCCTTCCTATGAAGGAACAATGAGAAAATGCTGTCAATCAACCAGAAAGCAGGCCCTGCAACTAATCTGCCAGTGCTTTGATCTTAGACTTCCAGCTTCCAGAACTGTGAGAAGTGAATGCCTGCTGTTTATTAGCCACCCAGGCTGTACTGTCCTCTTATAACAGCCTGAGCTGAGTAAGATACATATCCTGCATGTGTGATGACCAGGAGGACTGGTCCTAGTGAGATCTGCACTAAGTTAATGCTCACCTATTGGATGAACTAGGATCCTTATGTAACACTGACCTAAGCATGTGGCTGAAGGCACAAAGAAACACCAGACGAAGTCACTGTCCTCAAGAAACTTCTACTCAAAATGGGAATCCAAATAGAGATGCACAAAGCAGTAAACAATGCAGACCACTACACTCTCAGGTGTACAAGTGTGTGGTTACAACCCAAATGGAGTTTAGAGAAAAAACTTCAGTCTCTGCAGTCCTAGATCGTAATAATCAGGAGAGGCTTCCTGGAGGTGGTGAGGCCTGAGTGAATTTTTGAATGATGGGTTAAGGAGAGGGGAGATGAAATTCTAGGTGGGAGTGTGATAGGCAGACAGACATGAGCAGAGCAAGGACGGTGGGCCAGGTACAGAAGGTCACTAGGGTGGAAAGCCCCTCGTGCCTAGCAAAGGACAATTGTAGGGTGGGATCTTGCCCCCAGGGTAACCTTTCCTCCCCTAGCATATCATTGGTCATGCAGTTTGGACCCCCAGACCTTTCCTTCCTAGAGATAACATCTAGGCCTCAATTATATTTCAGCTCCAAGCCCAGAAAAAACGAAAAACCAGACAAGTGACTCCACAGCTCACCTCAGGACCAGCTGCACTGGATAATGGCCCTCTGTCCTGGTGCCAAAAAATCAATCAGTGGAGACCCTGACCCTAAAAAGACACCCCCGGAAAGCTGCTGAATATTCTATTAAGGTCTTCCCCTGGGACCTCCCCTAAAATCTCCACCCTTAAGACGCTTAGGATGGAGGACCCAGCGAGCTCTTCCTCCCAGGAGGATGCTCGCTGCTCGCACCTCTCACTTCATTTCTCCCTCCTCCCAGGCATGGCGCCATTACCTTCCTCACTCCCAAGCTCCAAGGGCCCTTCCTTTACCTCCATAACATTTCCTAAACCCATTTCTTCTAGGAATTACTTTCTCTACCTCTGTAATTTTATAAATAAATGTTCTCTTATAGCTTGAGTCTTGGCTCTGAATTCTTCCTAGCCAGAACTCAAGTACTGAGGTTGCCCAACCCAGGTCTGGTCTGACCCCACTGGTCTGACACCTGGTGCTGTTCCATTCCCACTGCCGCCAACAGGAAGAGCAGCATGAGCAGTCAGAACTGAATACACAGTCAGCTCGAGCCATCGCAGGTTATTTACTTCTTGGCCCCACAACCACTCTGCTCAAATAGCAGACTGTACGATGATACCAAGCCCTGAAGAGGAAAAGAATGTGTATTTCTGCCGAAACCGGTTTGGCTCAGTGGATAGAGCGTCGGCTTGCGGACTGGAAGGTCCCAGGTTCGATTCCGGTCAAGGGCATGTACCTGGGCTGCAGGCACATCCCCAGTAGGGATGTGCAGGAGGCAGCTGATCAATGTTTCTCTCTCATCGATGTTTCTAACTCTCTATCTCTCTCCCTTCCTCTCTGTAAAAAAATCAATAAAATATATTTAAAAAGGAAAAAAAAAGAATGTGTATCTCCGACAGACATCCCAAATCTGAGACATAGAGAGCAAATAACATTTCTTGACTGTCTGTCATGTGCCAAGCACTTTACAGAAATTAACGTATTGGGTTTTCACAACAAACCTAGGGGATACTATGATTATTTCCACTTCACAGAGAGGAAAACTGGGGCTTACAGAGGCTAGGGACCTTGCCCAAGGTCACATAGCAGAGTGGCAGAGAAAAAAACTACAACCTGAGCCAGATTACGTTTGACCTTTGCCAAAGGGGTAATGCTTTAGGCAGTGGTTCTCCACCTTCTGGCCCTTTAAATACAGTTCCTCATGTTGTGACCCAACCATAACATTATTTTCGTTGCTACTTCATAACTGTCATGTTGCTACTGTTATGAATCGTCATGTAAATATCTGATATGCAGGATGGTCTTAGGCGACCCCTGTGAAAGGGTCGTTCGACCGCCAAAGGGGTCGCGACCCACAGGTTGAGAACCGCTGCTTTAGGGGCAAATGCTTTGTCCCCTGTCCCAACCACCACTCCCTCCAATGCTCACCCACCGTGAGGTCCTTCCTGGCCTCTCTTCTGCCACACGTGCTCCTTCCTCTTTGGGATTTAAAGATCCCTGCAGTGACAGTGCATCTTAGGATGGGAGTATCTTTAAATCAGCGGTTCTCAACCTGTGGGTCGCGACCCCTTTGGCGGTTGAATGACCCTTTCACAGGGGTCGCCTAAGACCATCCTGCATATCAGATATTTACATGACGATTCATAACAGTAGCAACATTACAGTTATGAAGTAGCAACGAAAATAATGTTATGGTTGGGTCACAACATGAGGAACTGTATTTAAAGGGCCAGAAGGTTGAGAACCACTGCTTTAAATGAACATTGACAGAAGTTGCCTGGGCATAGGGGCAGGAGAGGCACAAGGAAACTTTTGTGGGCGATGGCTATGCTCATTCTATTATGTGGGGTGATGGTTTCACTTGTGTATTCGCATGTCAAAGTGTATCAAGTTGTCCACTTTTAATACGTGCAGTTTCTTGTGTGTTACTTACGCCTCAACAAAACAGTGTAACAGCATTCTAACGCAGGCTATCTTGCTCCAGAAGAAAAAGGCCTGATGGGCAGGATATTTCCCTAGTGGCACAAAAGAATGGTGCGCCCAGCACGGAGACAATGCTTGGTGCTGCTCCTGAGGTCACCGCTGAGAAAGCCTGCTCCTGTGTCAGCGCCAGCTTTCCCCACAGGAACACCCGGGCACCGTGCCACACAGGTATTGTGACACCAAGCTGTGCCCAGTGATATTTCAGAAAACCAGCCCTTTGGGCTCTGTCTGTCCTTAAGAGCAGGTGTGGGTCAGGTTCCGCTCTGCCATTTTTTAACAGATGCGGAAATGGAGCCAGAAGGAGAAAAGTTCATGAATTTTCACAACGTCACCTCTGAGTCAGGACAGAAACAGCAACTGACCTTCTTCCTTCTTTAGCTGCCTCAGGATGAAACCGATGGCTCCACCCCATCAGAAACCCCCAGAAATGCTCTCCTGCCTGCCCAGAGCACGGGGCGCCTCCTGCAGCAGGGGGTCCAGGAGAGGGAGGCCCTTGGTTGCCTTGCTGTTTTCTTGCAACACAGCTGGGCTCAGCTCCTGGGTTATGTGCATCAGGACCACCAGTCTTAGGAGCAAGGGCATAATTTCCCCCTAAGGATATCATTCCATGTGCTGGGGGCTGAATTAATACCCCTGGATTAACCCCGGAAACAGGGCCGCCGAGTTGAGTCACCCGTGTGGCAAACTGCACACCTGCAGGGGCTGGCCTTCACATAGATACCTGCTGGAGGGATTGCTGATTTAATGGGAACAAACTGTAATATAGATATCTCTTTACTACAGGCTATAAACATGTTAGGAACAAACAGATGTGTCCACGCCAATGTCAGCAATGACAAGCAGTGTAGACAGGAGGCTAAGCCCCGGGTGAGGCCGCAGTAACCTGGTTCTAGCCCCAGCTCAGCCCCAGCTCTTGGCCTTGGGCAACAGCCTTTAGTTGCCTCACTCCCAACTGCATAAAGCATGTACAAGCACTGCAGAAACTATATAAGTTACTAAGTGTACACATCATTATTTTGAAAGTTAAAATCCAACTAAAACGCCTTCGAAGTCCCTGCTGGCTGGGTTGTTCTACAAGATACAGAAGATAGGATTAGAATTGTGGAGGATTCAGTGGTGGGGGAACGGGAGACAAAGCCAGGTGGGGCTAGGCTTGCCTAAACACTCTAAGAACAGGGAAACAAGCCCACACCCTCTACCACTTCTGATTTCTTCCCCGTCTCAGCTGGAACAAAGAGCCTTTTTGTGAGTTTAATGGAGTCTGACTTAGCAAACTTTTCCATCTCCTTCTTCTTCTGTAAGAGAGAGAAAAAAACAAACCTTTCTCCTCTCGGCTCCTTTGAAGACCTTGCAGCTTTGGTTAGGCAAACAGGAACCTGGCTGGGACCGCCCTGCTAAATGAGCTTTTTGGCAAGACTTTCTGAGAGGCCTCCAGTGTGCAGAGACTGAGGAGGGGGCAGCGGGAGGGAGCAGGAATCATAAAGGGGAGAGCAGGCCCTGTGCCAAGCGCATCAGGCCCTAGCTATTGTGGCTGACATATCTGAGCCCAGGTACTGATTAAGCCCTGTGCTGAGCCCTCCATTGTATGCATTTATTGAAAACTCCCTAAATTAGCTCATTTAATCCTCCCCACTAGACAAGCTGGTAAGGACCACTTCCCTTTTCTGGACTAGGAAAGAGGACTCAAGAGGTTGTGTAATTTTGCCGAGGCCACGCCACCAGGTGAGTTGGGGGACCCCAAGGCCTGTGCTCCTTCCATGGACCCTGTCTGCTCCTCAGCTTCTGCCCATCCTTCCCAATCCCCCAGAACCCAGATCCTGCAAGCAGGCAGCTTAATAGCCATGCCTGAAGTCGGCTCTCAATCACTGGAGCCAGCTCACCATTTCCCCAGTGTTAAGGACAAGAAGCAAATTCAAATTCCAACCCAAGCACCTGTAACCTCTGCCTCCTCTGCTCTGGCCTCCTGCTCCAGGGGTTGTGTCTGCTCCCGGGGGTGTCAGCCCCTCCTTCCCTGCCCCACTTCACACTCTCACACTAACATACCATCACACGCACACCTGCACATGCACACATACCTCTCCCAGCATACTACAGGGAGATAAGCACAGGCACCTTCCAGGAACTCTATCTTTATCTCCAGGTGACCTCCAGCTCCGCAAACAGCTCACCCATTCACTCTGAGTGACTAATGATGGGTGTAAACTCGGGGAGGGATGAGGTCATTTATTTATTTATTTAGATTTCCATCCCACACACTCTCTTCCTCTTTGCCAACCGCCCGCTGTATCTATGGGTCTGTTAATATTTTATTCATTTGGTTTGATTTGTGTTTGTTGTTTTTTTAGATTCCACTTATAAGTAAAATCATATGGCTTTGGTCTTTCTCTGACTTATTTTACTTAGTTATAATACCCTCTGGGTTCATCATGTTGAAACAAATGACAAGATTTTCTTTTTTTTTATGGCTGAGTAACATTCTGTTGTATATACGTGTTACCGAAAGGGGACCTGGCCCTGAGTGGGTCTGCCTAGGGCTAGCTGGTAGTATGTGGGTTCATTTAGGAAAAATTTCACAACACAAATCCAGTGACTATGAGGAAATGTGTATTAAAGTTGAGGACAGTGAAAAAGAAAGGGCTTAGCATAAAAGAAGCAACAGGAGAGCCTAGGCTGGGCTGCTTTAGTTCTCTGGGAAGTCAGAGAAAAGGGGGCGTTGGGGACAGGTTCTGGGACAAGCTGCCACTGCCCATGGCTCCCCTGGTTGCAGCCTTGTGGGTCCCTTAGAGTTTGGGAGATGCACATTGTGGAGGAGGAAGTGGGGGAAGGAGAGGGAAAGAGAATGGTGGGGGCTGCTCCCCAGAGGGAGAGCCTTTGTCTTGAGGCTTTTATCTCTTTCTTGCAGGCAGGAATCTTAGGGGAGGTCTCAGGGGAGGGTTTCGGCAGAATAGTCATCAGTTTTTTAGGTGTGCTCTTTCAGAATCGTGGTCTCCACTGACTGGTCAGTGTCAGGGCAGGGAGTGGTTAGTCATTGCAACTGGTCCTGGTATCACTCAACTATTTTTGCTTCTTTTCTAGATTTCTGGAACTGAAATACAACTGAGGCCTAGATGTTATCACTAGGGAGGTAACCTTCTATATCTGCTGTAAAACTGAGGCCTCGATGCTATGTCTAGGGACGTGGCCTTCTGTAAATGACTCTGCCAGTTTGTTCAGCTGTCTCCGTTTCCCTATTCCACTTGTCCTGGCTTTCTGGCGTGTCTCATATGTTCTACATCTTTTTTATCCATACATCTATCAGTGGACATCCAGGTTGCTTCCATTTTCTGCTCTCAGACATCAGTGCTTATGGTTCTCAGGCTTGCGGACTTAGACTAAAACTTACACCACCAACTCTCCTGGGCCTCCAGCTTGCAAATGGCAGATCATGGGACTTCTCAGCCTCCACAACCATGTGAGTCAGTTTCTATCATAAATCTCTTTCTATGTATCTGTATATCCTATTGGTTCTATCTCTCTGGGGAACCCCAGAGAATGCATCAGCAGGTCTCACATTCCTCTACCTGTGGCCAGGAGTAGGTTTAATAGGACCATGGGAGGTTTTAAATGCAATTATCAGAGCCAGGTCCCATAGGCAAAGGATTTTCATCTAGTTGTCAGCATTCAGTAAGGCAGTGTTTCTCAACCTTCTGGCCCTTTAAATACAGTTCCTCGTGTTGTGACCCAACCATAAAATTATTTTCGTTGCTACTTCATAACTGTGATGTTGAATCATAATGTAAATATCTGATATGCAGGATGGTCTTAGGCGACCCCTGTGAAAGGGTCGTTCGACCGCCAAAGGGATCGCGACCCACAGGTTGAGAACCGCTGCAGTAAGGGATCCCAGGAGACAAACTGGCACTGCTTTTCTCATCCACGCCTCTGTGAAATGGATAGAGGCCACCTCACCCTGACACTCGGCCACAGCTGGCCACAGCTGTAACATCACTCAGTCTGGTTACAAAGACTGCCCACTGGCACCAGATCACTGAGTATGGGCCATAGCACCATTTCTACAGCTCTGTTCACAGGGTTTTAAAAAACTTTCCCACTATTTGTTTGCTTTCCAACATATCTGTTTGAACAGCTTTGTTCTCAGAGAATGAGACTGTCAAACCTCACTTTATAGAGAAGTTCAGAAAAGATAGCTTTCCAATTGGGAAGATCTGAGGAGTGCATGACAAAGGGAATGGCTATGAAGGTTATACAAGGTGTAGGGAAATCACAGGATCATGCCATGCCCCCACACAGCAATTGTCAGAGACCTGAAGAGAGGGAGAATGGTCAAGTGAAGAAGAGAAAGAGGGTTGAGAGAGGCCACGCTCTCTGGGTGAGACACAGGAGCCCGATGTGACCCAGCAGGGAGGGAGGGAAAATCAATTCCTGCACCTCCCTCTCCTCCTGCTGTGCTCCAGCTGGGGCTGCCCGCTGCACACCCCAACCAGAGAGGGTAGAGGGTAACAGTGTGCATGGAGAGAGCCCATGAAGGTCATTCTCAGGGGAGGGGGCAGGGTAGACCTGGAGGGGTGACTGGAAAGTCCTCAGGGCACCCCAGGTCCCTAGGAGAACCCTACCTTTCTGTAAACAATGCCCCCTGGGAAATGGCAATTCTACCTTCCGGTGACCCTAAGGGCTTATTCAAAAGGCCTGATGGACACAGGCCCAGCCCGAGTCCTAAGAGGAATTCCAGGATAGTTTTAGGGTCTGAGAATGATCTCGGCCATTTTGTGGGGATCTGACATGCCCAGAGTGTCAGCACTTCCCTCAATATTCCACAGTGTGCTTGGCACTGCCCACTACGGAGAAGCACAGGCTCTGAGCAGGCCGCGCAGCGCCTTCCCACATCAGCATTCAGGTGGGAGCCGGACACCAGCTACTCAGCCCAACCAACCCAGTCCTGCAGGAAAACTCATCAAGCCAGCCAGTTAAAAATGGATTCTGATCCCTCAGAGGCGCACCAGTCGTTTCTGCTAATTAAACAAATATTTTTCCAGAGCTGTCTGGGTTTCCGCTGTTGCCGTTGGCCCAAGTTGCTGGCACGCACTGGAGCTGTGCCCTGAGAGCAGCACAGATTAGGGGAGCTGTTGGCAGAAGA
The DNA here is from genome assembly GCF_014108235.1 of Myotis myotis. Classification (NCBI taxonomy): domain Eukaryota; kingdom Metazoa; phylum Chordata; class Mammalia; order Chiroptera; family Vespertilionidae; genus Myotis; species Myotis myotis. The sequence goes on along the minus strand of NW_023416313.1, from coordinate 77,991,071 downwards.
GAAGGGGCATGTTTTCAGAGCAGAGGAGCTCTAAGTCCAAACAGAAAGAAGGAAGAGGGAAGAAACATGGGCACTCCAGCTTACAAATGCCTGCCCATTCACACACACACACACACACACACGCACACACACACGCACGCACACGAGCACACACTCACACTCACACATTCAATCAACGCACAGTCTCTCTCTCTTTCTCTCTGAACCCCACTGCTTTCCTCCCCCCGCCCCCCCCCCCCACACACACACACACAAGTACTGCATCTAGTGCAGAATAACAATCCCAATTTAGAGGCTTGAGTGTGGCTTTTGTTCCCACCCTGAAGGAAGTGCAGGGGCAGCTAAAGAAGTTACTTGGAGAAAAGAGTGCAAGGTCTGCATGTGGTTCTTAACCTCTGTGAGAGTGTGATTATCCCAACGGCCCAGCTTCTCCCCTCCCCCGTCCCAGCAACCCTGGTTCCAGAGAAATGTCCACACACACAGTTCCCGGACAGGGTCAGGAAGCTGGGACTTCCTGAAGCTCCCTAAGAGGGGACCGCGGATGGCAGGCCCAGACCTCAGTGCTGCGGCGGTCAGTCCCTGAACACTAAGCAGAGTTGTCGAGCACACAGTTTGTCTTCTTTCAGTGCCCCTTGCCTGGAAGCACTGGCCATCCTGGATCCTCCCACTGCTGTGTCCTGCCCCCCCACACCTCCCGCCCCCACCCACCCACACACAACCTGAACTGCCTTTTTAAACTTGGGACCCCTGGCTTTTTTCAGAAAAGACTCAACATCTTCATTGGCCCCTTCTGCTGCACAGGAGCGTTAGGGATACCTTCCAGGCCTGGCTGTCCTAAAGGCCTGAGCCCAGCTCCGGACCTGCACTAAGGACATGATACCCACAAACCTGTTTCTCTCTTAACCTCCCGACTCCTCCTCTATAACATGCATGGACTATGAGATACGTGGGCTGCACCAGTTGGCTTCACGCTCTTTTTAGCCAAGAGACCTTGCTAGGCCAGCCTATGAAGCAGAGCAAAGCAGAGGTGGAAGGGGAAAGGGAGGAGACCCCGCTGATCTTAGGTCTTTGGGAAGCATAAGAAAATGCTAGACTAACAGATTTCCAGCTAAATTCCCTGCAGCCCAAGAATGTTATGATCCTGGATTTCCTTGGGGACCTGGACCTAGAACATCCCCCTCCCCACCATCCCACCACCCATTACTCATAAATCCAACCCTCTGCTGACTAGTTAAGCATTCCTTCTTTCTGTATCATCCCATTTTAGGTAATCTGATGAACTAGCCTGGCTTCAGTGCTCAGAGGACGTGGTGAGGGTGTTGTTAGAGTGCGGCATTATAACAGTGATGGATCACTTCACTCCAAGTGAGCAATGTTACAAATATATGTTTTGCATTTTTTATTTTATACGTAATACATGATTTTTTTATAAGCCACCATTGTACTATAGAAATACATTGCATAAGAATTGAAAAATTCCCCCTTTGTTACTCCCCAAATCCAAGGCCTTGAGATAAAGCAATGCTTGAGTGACAAGCATGGTGGCAGCCTTGGTGGGCCTAGCAATGGGCTGTCGGGAAGAGCTGGGCGCCTTCCCTTTGCCAGGGCATTGGCTGCCTGTGTCCCAGGGCTCTGGCCTGTGCAGGCACCGCCATGAGAGCCCTGTTCAGGGGTGTGAATTAGAGCCCTCACTCCCTGAAGTGCAGCTCTGAGCCCTTCAGGTCACTCCTCTTCAGCAGCTGTTACCTTCCTGAGATAATGGGTAACTCCCAGCTGACCTCACAAGGGTGGGAACAAAACCACGAAAGAATCAGACATCCCCTAAGGAAGAAATGATGATCCAGCTCATTCAGACCAGACAGTCAGGGCTGGATAATAATCAGAGCTTCCCTAAACCACTGGGTCTGCGGTCTCTAAAGACCTTCTTTAAGGAGCTTTCAATCTAGTAGGGTTGGTGAGAAGCATTGAGTCCTGTGCCTTGTGGTTGTACAGATTCCGCTTGAACACTTCTAGTAATGGGGAGCTCTCTACCTTGCCTTGAGAGAAGTTCCTCATAATTAGGAAGTCCTCCCTCACAGGGAGTCCAGGGCCTCCTCCTCTGTGCACACCCATTGGGGCTTCCAGTGGAAACCCCAGGGACACCCTGATCCCTGTGCTGTATCTTGACATTTCACCAAATAATTCCCATCTCACATCAAAGAACCCTCACAGCATTATGAACAACTCAGCGTCTTTCAGGCCAGACGTGGTCTCCCCTAATAACCAGACCTTCCCTTGAGCTCACCTCTGCCAAGTGTTTCATCTCCGTGCGTGTCCTGTTTGTGGACCAGGGGAAGTGTGGGTACATCTGATCTTAGCCTGTGGACCCACCACCAAACAATTGCATCAAAGTCTACTTCATTGGAAAGCAGAGACTATCATGTTACATTTCCGGAACAAATTCAATGCAGCATTCCAGGAGGAAATTTCAGCTGACCTCTTGCTCCCTGAGTTCCTAAGTCAACTCACTGCCTGTACTTTTTCATATGCTTTCTTGGCATCTTTTCTCTTGACAGAGTGTTTCTCCCCTTTTCCTCTCAGCCCCACAATCCAATCACAAGTTAAGTGAGGGTTGCAGAGAGCTCCTCAACTGAGCTGTCAGCTGAGGAGTTGTATCCCAGGGTCCCTCCCAGCACCTGAACTTTCAGGAAGAAGACTGATCGCAGTGCCTGCTTGGGGGAGTCTCCCAACAGCACCAGGGGAACCGGCTACCATGGTCTGAGGGCTCTCCTACCTCTTGCATGGCAGGTAGCACAAGTCTTCCCGTGTGCCAAGTGGATGCTTATCCCGAAGCACCCCAAGGTGCAGGGGTGTGCTGGAGCAGAGCTAGGGCAGGAGATGAGATGGCTAGAGAGGGCGTCACCCACATCAGGGAATGCTGTAGTGCTGGGACCCTGAATATGTGTTGGGGGGCTCCTAGAGAACAAATGCATCCCCTGGGGAAGGCCAGTGATGGGTGTCTGGACAAGGATGCTGCTCAGGAACCCATGGCAACACTGCCCCCTGCATCCCTCCTCTTCCTCCTGACCCCAGAGGAGCCTGGGGCCTGGGCAGGAGGCTCCAGTTCAGAAGCTGGGAGGGCAGCTTCGAAGACTGGGCAGAGCTGGACCTCACTCCTACACTACAGGAAACATCTCTTCACACATGCCCGTGCATGACTGGTGCCCACAGCCTCCTCCCAGCATGAGAAAGGGACCATGCACGCTGGCTATCTACTCTGGGAGCAGGCTGCTGGCTAGCAAAGGGGGGCAAGGGCACTCTCTCCATAGGACCCGGAAGGAGAAGGCCCTGCCTTTGTTCCCTCGGGTTTGCGTGGGCAGAAGAAGGGCCCCACCATCCTGCAGGTCCTTCTACATCACCACCTGTCTGTGAAGAGGTCCCTGACACCTTCACCAGAGGAAGATGGTCTCTTTAAAGTTCTTACAGCAACTGGGCTCTCCCAGGGGACTTACCCAGTATGTGTTGTATCCCACTCATCTTTGAATCTCAACTGCCTTGGACAGAGTGTCCAGTACATAGAAAGTTCTCAGAAATATTTATTGAGTTGACTTTAAAACAAGGAGCCCCTGGGGACAGCTCTAGGATTTCAGCACCATGGATTAGCCAGCTGTGTTTCCATTGTCCTCTATGTGATGAGAGCCGCCTGTCTCAAGTCCCTGTCTTGGAGGCAGGAGAGACTTTGGAGGACGTAGGTGCTGTTCCAACTCAAGATTGTTGCGTGTTTCAGTACATTTGGACCCAGATAAATCACGGATGATATAAGCCATAATTCTCTTCCAAGAGTTTCCTATGCAGCAGATTCGTCCAGCAACCATAACTCAGCTTTATCTAGATGCTTATTTTTTTAAGTCCATAAACTTTTTTATGGGACCTCCCTCCAGAGAAAATGCCTCCGCGTAGTGCTTAACCAATGGCAAACAACATGTTCGCACAGATTTTAGAGTTGACCTTCGTGCAGTTAGGCACTACCTTGGCCGTCTTTGAACTTCTGATCTTTGATCAAGTGGCCTGGGCACTTTTTTACTCTTCCAAGATCCACAATACCTCTGGGAACCTGGACCATATCAAAATTTAATAAAATTGTACCACATGGGAATTTCAAGTATGAATGATGCAATCTCTCTCGTAATAAAAATCTATTATTTTCTGACCTGGCAGTCACACCGCCCTTCCCAGACCCCCGCATGCTGCCTTTCCTTACCCCCCACATACACGCTGTCTGGAGGGAGAGCCAAGAGTTCTCCCAGGAAGGAAACTGTGAAGAAACAGAATGTCTAAATAAAGTCAGGTCTTCTCTGAGCACCTTGCAATCGTTATCCAAACAGCTTTCACACACACTCTCTCGCTCTATATACAGCTCACCTTCCCAGGCGGCTTCAAAAAGTCGCAGCGAGGCCTAATGGGGAGGCACATACAGCCACAAATAACTTGTCCTTTCGACCGGCGTCTAATTTAACTGCACTCTTGGAGGAAAAATGCAAAGAATATTTAAACTTTAAACAATGACACGTAACCAAAACTAACTGGCAGAGCTTAAAGGGCTAAGTCTAGTTTCATCTAAAATTAGACTCAGTGTTCTCTGCAGAACCCTGACTCAGTCACTCGGGGTCTTGTCCGAAATACATCTGAGTCTTGGCCTCTTTCTCTTGGCGCTCAGCTTTGTCTCCAGACAGCATCTGTGATAGGAAAAGGTCAGCCCTGGTGCCAGGAGGGAGGGGGAGGTCTGCAAAGTCTGGAGTAATAGACTGTTCTTGCCCAGAGATTCTTTGGAAACAGGTTGGAAATGATCTTCTAAGGGATTTGGGCGCCTTAAAAGAAATACATTCTATTTTACTTAAAACAGTCTTGTGGGTCAAGCAGTCAATCAATGGTTGTTTACAGAAAATAGCAGAAAACTAAAGCCTAACATTGGCTGCCAAGGAGCCTATCCTATGATGCAGTTTCCGGATGAGGTTTACCAACTGAAGACAGGGGCGGGGGCGGGGGGGCAAGGTCCAGCACTGCCACTTTTTTTAAAAAACATATTTTATTGATTTTTTACAGAGAGGGCGAGAGAGGGATAGAGAGTTAGAAGCATTGATGAAAGAGAAACATCGATCACCCCCACTGGGGATATGCCCGCAACCAAGGTACATGCCCCCGACCGGAATCGAACCTGGGACCCTTCAGTCCGCAGGCCGGCGCCCTATCCACCGAGCCAAACCGGTCAGGGCTAGCACTGCCACTTTTATGGCTTGAACTTCTGAAGCTCCGGTTCCCTCACCTGTGAAATGAGAGTTGTATCTTCAGGGCTTTCAGTGCTACCCTGTGGTTAGCACGGTTCTGCCTCAGAGCTGTATTGTAAAGGTTAAATGAGGAGGCACGCCTGGGGCCTGGCACATGTGAGTTCTCTGTAAAGGTGGGCTATCACTATCATCTATAAAATAATGCCCAAGGCCCCATGCAGCATAGCAAGTAAGTAGCACAGTCTTTAAGTTCACAGAAGCTCAGGCTTGGAGAGACAGGCAGGGATCAAGGTGACATAGAGACCGGGGAGGAAGATGTCCACAGAGTGACTGTTGTGGAGAAACTGGTACTGAGCATCATAACCATGACCCTCCCTCTTCCTTAGTCATGGCCCGACAGGACTGCTTTCTTGTAAAGAAAGGGGTTCCGGGTCGTCGGCTTCCACTCTGCTGGCCTATCTTCCCGTCCCAGACACCGCACCCAGTGAGTGACTCCCGTTGAGAGGGATCCTCAGGTGCCCCAGGATGAGGCTGTGGAATGCCTTCAGTGGCCTCACCAGGTGTAAGAAACACCTCCAGTGAAGATGACCACCATCTTCCTTCCCACCAGGAGGGGTAGACCTGGGGTGGGGGCAGAGTGGGGGAATTCAGGCCATGTCCATCTGCTTCAAACTCCTTCAGCAGATCTTTTCCCACCATCTCTGGCAGCCTGGCCCAGACCTGGGGGGAAGAATGCAGGCAGACCCTTCTCAGCGCTCCAGCTGCCTAGAAACCCTGCAGGAGGGGTTAGCCAAGGGTCATGGGGTGCGGCAGTCTGCAGAGTCAGATAAAGCCTGCGTTGAGTTAACGCTCTCTTTTATGCAAACTGCTTCTGAGTGTCTGCTGATATGTGACAGGGTGTCTTGTGGAAGACGTGAAAACTAAGAGCCCACTCCTCTGTTCCCAGAGATCTTGGTTCACATCTGATTTATCTGCCGTTGTACCTGTTGACTCATTGGTTTTTCAACTGGACATTCAGATCTGGTCACGTCTTTCTCTTTTGGATTCCCAATGCCTTGCCGAGGGCCTGGTACATAGCCACCACCTCTTAGTGTTTGTTGGATTAAATAAAGCTGAGTTGTATCTTCAGGGCTTTCAGTGCTACCCTGTGGTTAGCACGGTTCTCAAAGGTATGCCTGCCAGTCACATCAGCCGCAAAAGCAGAGGCCCTGGGAGTTGGGAGGGGGAGCTCATGCCCTACCGAGAAAGTGATGTCTGAGAAAGGCCTTGAAAAAGGGTTCAAAGTGAGAAATGGAGCTTCCATGGGTGGAGAGGGGAATCCTAGGGAAAGGCAGGAAAAGGGTACTAGGGTGAGTGGGAAATGTAGCTGAGTCCTGTTAGGAAATGACAGGCAAGGTGAGTCAGAGTAGGTGGGAGCTTGAACCAGTGCTGAAGGTGCGGGACTTTACTCAGTGACAGCGCTCCCTCTGACTTCCTATCATCAGCATCATGTCAACAATGTTAATAGTAATAAAAATAACAACAGCAATACCTAGCACTGCCTGAGTGCTTAACATGTGTGAGAGGCCGTATTAAGCATTTTGCATGCATTAATCCTTCAACCTTCACAAACACTACACTTCACAGATGAGGAAACAGAGGTGCAGAAGGGCTAAGTCAGTAGTTTAAAGTGGCAGAGTGAGGGTTCAGACCCAGGCAGATGGCTCCAGAGCCCACATCCTGCTTCTCCTGAACTCCCCTCCCAAGTTTATGGTTACCTCATGCTCCTTGCTGTCAGCTACAGCCACCACCCTGTGCTCTGGCCCCAACCTCAGTCCTGTTTTATCTGCAAACTGGATTCATTATCACCACACCTAGCTCTCAAGGCTGGAGAGCAGTGTGACTGACACACCCCTCTCAGAAAAACGTAATGGCTCTTAGCGGTGTCCTACACGCCCTCTTTAGTCCATCTACAGAGCTCCCACCAGCAACAGAGCCTGCTGCACCTTGTTGGTCTTGTTCCTGAAGCCCTTCGTTATCTTCTGCTTGGACAGCCTTTCGAGCATCGTACCACAGCTGCTGCTACTGGTGTCCCCCTTGAGGTAGCCAAGAGCACAGGCTGCTGCCTCCCAGTGTTTCCACAGCCCAAATCTCCGGGGCCATTTTGGCACCAGAATATGTCCTCACCCACAGAGTCTCGCATGTTCCTCACGAAACAGCTGCCTAAGCTTCTGCCTGAAACTCTCACATGGGGCTCAAAAGACAATTTATAGGACCAGGGTCGACTACCTGCTATCTTCCATCTCTACCCAAAGAACCAACATGAAGAACTCCTCCTCACTGCCCCCCAAGGCAAATTCCTCACCTCAACAGCCAGAAAGGAGTGGGTGAGACCTTTGAGGTCCCACTCGCAAACTTAACTCAACAGAGACCTCCCTGCCACCAGTGAGCCCCTTGTTTGTGTGCAAGTCTTCAACATGAATCATCAATGCCTGTTTTTCCTCTTTTTCTTTTCCAACTTTACTCGGCACTTTAAGAGAACTTTAAATCACTTAATTTTCTCTCTAGTACCTAGCAATTCTAATAAAAAGCTTTGGTCAGAGTTTCATACTGAAATATTTAAGGATGGCATTATGTGTTATCTAGATTTTCTTAAAAATAGTATGGGCACATAAGGGAACCAAGATGAAATAAGTTTGGTTATGAGTTAATCATTATGGATGATGTAATGAAGGAGTGGGCTCGTTATTGCATTCTGTTCACTTTTATATGTATGTAAAACCTCTCTACTACAGCATAGGAACTATAGTCCATAATACTTTAATAACTATGTATGGTACCAATTAGGTACTGGAAATATCAGAAGGAACGCTTTGTAAAATATATGATTGTCTAACCACTATGTTGTATGCCTGAAACTAATACTAAATAATATTGAATATAAACTATAAGTGAAAGAAATTTTTTTAAATTTAAAAATAAATAAAACCTCCCAATAAAAAGCAAAAGACATAAAATTTAAGAAAATGGCCCTAGCCGGTTTGGCTCAGTGGATAGAGCGTCAGCCTATGGACTGAAAGGTCCCAGGTTCGATTCCAGTCAAGGGCATGTACCTTGGTTGCGGGCACATCCCCAGTAGGAGGTGTGTAGGAGGCAGCTGATCGATGTTTCTCTCTCACTGATGTTTCTAACTCTCTATCCCTCTCCCTTCTTGTCTGTAAAAAAATCAATAAAATATTTTTTTAATTAAAAATTTAAGAAAATGTTGGTGGGCAAGAAGTTCAAAATTACAGCCACAACACCATTTTGGAGTTTCTCTTTTTTATTTCATTTCTTCACATAATCTCTGGCACCCAGCTAGCCAAGGATAAGTGAGCCCTGGCTGGCTGTGTGTTCCTGGTTCAACAAAACCAGACACAGTTGGAGTGAAGTCTGTGAGTTGATTGATACCTCCCAGCCCACCAACCCAGGCCTGCCTGGACTGCTCCCCAGGCTCTGTGTTACAGCAAATTCATCAAAGCTACTGCCCTGGGTCCAGACACGAGTTACAATGTCAACGCTGCAGCTTCTTCTAAGTCAGTGAAATGCTGACATCAACAATGAGGTCTGTGACCATCTCAGAGGAGTGGCTGCCAAGTGCAAATGCCAAAATAACAGACTGCCAGAGGGGGTTGAGATGGAATGTTGAGAAAATGGTGTGATAGGCCTTTAAAGTGTCCACCTTCAGACAGAGGAGCCAAAGGGATAGCACATCCGATGGCTCAGTTTTGAAGGAATTCTAGACCTCATAGGAAAGCCAAGCATCTTAATTCTATAGTTTTTTGTGGTCCAGGCCTGACACCTTTCATAAATATGGTAAGATGGCTCTCAACAAAGCTGCTGCTGGCCCTGGGGCAGCCCCAAGGTTGGATCAACTTTGTGTGACTGAGAATGAGGTGGCCCAGCCAGCTGTCTGTTTGGAAGCCTCAGTCCCCCTCACTCATCTTTGAGTTATAGCCTTCCCTGCTCCTGACCTCTTGAGTGCTATCCTGTGACTCCATGATGAGCCCAGAGGGCACCTTCCCTCTGTCACCTTAATTCAATCCATCTATCACCAAGATCATTGAAACAGGTTTCCTTGCACCAGTTCTGACGCCTCTGTTTTTTTGTTTGTTTGTTTTGTTTTGTTGTTTTTTTAGGATCAATCTACTTTATTGAGGGCCTTCAGGGGAGGACAATGAGATCCAACGTCCTCGGCACAGCCAGATCACCCAAGCTTCACAGCCACCGAAAAAAATGACACTTCCATTTTATTTTCACATGTCAGCAAAAGGATCTGTCTAAACTGCAAGTCAGATCAGATCACACCCTGGTTGCAAACCCTCAGCACCAGCCTGTTGTCTCAAGCTCCCTGACAGAGTCCTCCAGGCCCGACAGCCTCAACCTTGTCGCCCAGCCCTCCTTGCCCTCCTTTCTTTCCTCCTGGCTTCTCTCCTCTCCCCAGGGCCCCTCACTCTTTACTTTCCCTGTGCTTGTCAACACCAACTCTCCATTTGGGTCTCTGTTCCCCAAGGCTAGGCTAATGCTATGCTGCTGTGGACTGAATGTCTGTGTTCCCCAAAATTCATGTGCTGAAGCCTAGCCCCCAATGTGATGGTGTTAGGAGGTGGGGCCTTTGGGAAGTGATGAAATATTGAGGGTGGAACCCTCGATGCAGATTAAAGAGGCTTAAGGAGTCTGTCTGTGGAGATGAAACCATGGGAGGGGGTGTCTCTGGCTGAGAAGGTATGACTCAGGGTGGAGTCAGCTATTCAGACAGGCTTTGGAGGCAGATGGGATGAGACACTTGGGAAGTGAGAGGCAAAGGATTGATCTCTCTTCCTGCCCTCATCTGAGGCTTGTGGATGTACTGGGGGAGGAGGATAGACAGGGGTGTTGGCGGATAACTCTGTGTCTTGGGGGCAGAGACGTGGTTCTAGAGAGGATATGAAGATGAGGATGGGTGAGCTTATAGGGATTCAGACCATTCTCCAGGGAATGAATGGAGCTTAACTTCTGCAAACATATCAGGAAAGGGTAAAGCAAGAGAACTTGAGGTGACCCCCATCCCTACCATGGCCCAGTGTTTAGTCATCCTGAGAGTTTATCCTCAAGGCTGATGGCCTTTCTGTGAGATTCATGGGTTACTGATTCTGATATCCAAGAGGAGTCCCAGGACTTCTTTATCTTGCCCAGGAGATCTTACTGCTAACATCACTATTTGTTAAGGCAGCACCAGATGCCAGCTGTTCAGTGGTGAGTGGGTCCCTCAGGCAGCCAGCCTCCTTACCCAGTCCCATCCCACCAATGCTCCCTGGGGACACATCACCCAATCCCTGGACCTCTCAGTGCCCACGGGGCCTTCAGACCCCTCAGATGCCTTTTCCCCACACATGTCTCTCACTTGGAGGAGAAGCAGAATAGCAGGGAAAACAGGTCAGGAGAATCTATTCTTCTTTAAGATGACTGTGGTCCCTTTATCTCCTACAGTTTGGAAGGTGAGGAGGCCCACACGATCTTTAGCCTGAGAAAAGGCAGGACAGGAAGCCTCTCTATGGTCATGAGAATCAAAGTGGAGGGAGAACTGACTTCCCATGGGTGGGCTTTCCTGTCACATCTCCAGAAAAGCCACAAGATGGAAACATGCATGTGTTCAAATCCAATCCAGACAAAACTGTAAAGGATCCTAATACAAAAGATGGAGACATGCCCACCAATTCTCATCTAGCTTCAGGGCACCATTACACTTTTACTCACTTTGATAATCACCTAACTGGTTATTGTTTCGGGCCTATGGTCAATTATTTTACAGACCAACTTTCCATTACTATGTGACAGATCCTGTCTCTAGGCCATCAAATACTCCCTCTGCCTTCTTTTTCCCCCTCCTCCCATACCTGTGCTTTCTCCTTTTAAGGCTCATATTTCATTTTAAACCAAATTTCTCTTTTCTCTTTCATGTTGACTGGCAATCATCATGGCAACCCTCTCCACCCCATTAATCTCCTTTAGAAATGGGCCCCCAGGCAGGGACTGTACTTGTCATCTCTATTAGTCAAAGTGGTGATGAACTCATCTTCCCTCATGATCATCATCATTGATGAGTGGTCCCTCAGTTTGTTTGTAGCTAGGACAACTGTGTGACTAGTGAGCTTTGGGTAGGGCAGAGAGTCTTCCCTGGGGGCAGGAAGTAGGTAACTTGCCTTTGGCATTAGTTCCTCCAATAATAAAATGGGAGCTGCTCTAGGCCCCTGCACAGCACAAAACCTATAGTGCAAGACCATTAAACATGTATGTTACTTTAAAAAAACATTATACCTGCCAGAACCTTTTGCAGTGAGGATTCAGGATCTGGAGAAGGGGCTGCGCATAAACGGATATACTAGACAAGAAACATAAATTTAGAAGGCAGGGGAGGAGCAAGGTGGAGGCCTTACTCTCTATCGGAGTGGCTCTCTGAATCTTCGGACCCATAGCTTTTTATTTACTAGAATACACATTTACCCTTTAGCAAAGCAAACACACATATCAAAGGTAAGGTTTGGTAAACAGTAAAAGATTGTCAGGTTAGGGGATTGCCTTGAGCCACCATTGTCTCGACAGAACAATCAGTACATAGCCTTTAGCCCTGCTAAAGCCCAAGGTCCATCAGCCTTCTGTGTTCCCTGCTGTACTTTCATGATAGTGTAGACAATGGGTAGCTGCCAGCATCTACCTATAACAAAAATTAGTTTGAAGATTTTTCTCACACCTCTGATCAGAAACTTCTTTGGTGGGTGAATTTGCCCAAAAATAAAACTAGGCATAAATCTACAAAAGATAGGCATGAATAAAGGTCATCTTGCAAACCTTGCTAAACTAGTATCTTCTGGGGGAAAAAAAACATGTTGCATTTGACCCCCCAAGATGTCATTAAAATATTTTTGAGCCAAAAAATACTCAAAAAATATAGATTTAAATAACTTTTGTTAAAGTAATCATCTGTAAATATGTGCCCAGTGATAAGGGGAAATACCACCTTGTTCAAAACTTGTATTCCTTAAGTAATAGTTTTAAGAGCCTCAGCTCATTAAGTAATACCAATATTAATTTTTTCATCATGGTACAAGGGAATAATCCTTTTTCTGATATGTGTGCATATTTTGTTTTGTGATATGAATGCTATCACATGTTTTATGAATATATGACCATATTAATGAGCCTAAATCATAAAACCACACCCCCTGCTGTGGGGGAGGAGGTGAAATCTCTCTTGAAAGATGAGGTCATGCCCTAGCCGGTTTGGCTCAGTGGATAGAGCGTCAGCCTGCGGACTGAAAGGTCCCAGGCTCGATTCCAATCAAGGGCATGTACCTTGGTTGCGGGCACATCCCCAGTAGGAAGTGTGCAGGAGGCAGCTGATCGATGTTTCTCTCTCACTGATGTTTCTAACTCTCTATCCCTCTCCCTTCCTCTCTGTAAAAAATCAATAAAATATATTTTTTTAAAAAAAAGAAAGATGAGGTCATTCCTAATGTCACTTGCCAGTTATAATGAAGTCTATTGCTCAGATTTTAAAAATTATCAGTGGGATATTCTAAACCTTGATCCAATGGTGGTTTCACAGATGTATACACATGTTAAGAATCCATAAACCTGTATACCTTTGTATATTTTACTATATTATGCCATGATCCTGTAGGAAAATAGAATAAATGATCAGGGGAAGTGCCAAAAGTGAACTTCAGAGAGGTGTCAAAACACTTTCTGAATTGTGGAAGGGGAGAGGGGTGACATCACCAAGATGATGGCATTGAACATTCCCATCATTACTCCCCCTCACAAGATGTGATGGGGAACTGTCCATCTCTGTTCTGTCTTCCCTGTAGCTCTTTATACAGATTCTTAGCCTGTCAATCAGAGTCATCCACTGTGCCTCAAAGAGGATTCAGATTTTTACACATGAATACAAAGAGAAAGAACTGCCCATGATCCATTTTCTCACTTCCCAATAAGCCTCTTGATGCCCAATTCAGGAACAACAGTTGTGAAAGCAAAACTTTCGATCAAATCCAAGAAATGAGTCTCATTCAGAACAGAAAAGGCTCTTTGATAATCAAGGAGGAAGGCATGGAAGGAAGTGGGCATAGGGTTTGCCCCATAACAATAGGCTGGAAACTCCTGAGGAAAACCTGGCTGCCCAGTCCTAGGAGGACTGGGTAATGGTCACTGGCTGAGGGGACAGAGAATGGGCTAGGAAACACCAGAGTCCAGGAAGCCACACTGGAGCCAAGCTGATGCCTACAGCTCACAGTCTGATTATGCATGGAACCTGTTCATTCTGCTGATGGGGACACTCACTGGCCTGGTCCACTGGCAAGGACCTCCCACTGCCCGCTCACTGCACCGCCCTGTGGATTACCCCGCAGAATGGACACAACCACTGATTAACTTTTCCAGAGATTCATTACAATTCCTGCCTGTATTCTTTTTTTAATAGCTCAGGACAGCTCTAAGCTCCAAACCAGAAGGTCAAGTCCTTATTACCCAGAGTAGTAACATGGTAGGGAAGGAAGAGAACCCCCAATACCTAAGCTCTGGGGGGGGCTAAGAGAGTGGCACCCCCTGGTGTGGCCTGTGTTACAGAGGCCTTAAGGCATCCCACCAAAATGTCTTATAGACACTTATGAAATGAGTCTTTAGTTAGAAATGTGGAATAATCAAATTAAGAGTGGAGAAAGGGTTTTCTTGCCTCTATGTTAAAGAGCAAACAGGTTTCATCCCTAAGTAACCAGGCCTGGGAGAAGGTTCTGAAATAGGACAGAGCAGGAACCAGGCCTTGCCACCCCACCCAGGGTGTCCAGGCCCAGCCCTGGCGCAACACGCCTCTCCCCACAAAGCTTCAGGCCCTCTGCCCAGGGCATGTGAGTTTCCTCCTAGATGACAGCACCAGCCGGACACTTAGGAAAGGAGACCCCGGCAGCACCACACACCACAGCCGGGAACCCTCCTTGGAGCCCTTCTCACTCCATGCAGCTCTGCGACTAAGCACAGAGGGTGAAAGCCTGTCACCACGCTCCCATGCCACAGACTCCCACCCTGAGCATAAGACCGTGTTTTCTATGGCCTCAGAATGGCAGCCTGGTAGCATGAGATTGTAATTACGCTCAGGGACTTCACTTCCCATGATTCATGTCAAGAGAGTCCACAGGAGAGAATTCTCAAAAGAGCACAACTTTTTGAAGAAGGTTCAATAAGCAGTTCCAAGATTTAAAAAAAAGCAGTTCCCAAGTCTTGCTCTAAAAATTGTCCTGGGCAGATGACCACCAGCACCAGAGACTCCATACGACAGACAGCTGTGCAGTGCCTACGCAGAGGTAGGACTGACCCACCTCTGGAGCGGCACAGTGATATCTGCCGGCTAACTAGCATCTAGAAGGGAGGCCTGGGGGAGGGGAATGACCCAGGGCAGCATGAGAAGTGAGTGGGTGTGTCTGCTGCCCCGGGTGGTGTCTCTGGCCTTCCATTGCTGCAGACAACAATGACTGGATTCTCACATCTGAATCCACCCCGGTACAAGGTGGGTCCTTGAAATTAATCACCTGTGGCATCAAATTAGGTCAAAGTGAGGAACTCAAACTAGGCAAAAGAACCTGGTCCTGTGGAAAGCGAGGCTATGCCCAGTTTCTCTTTTTTCATAGTAATCCTAAAATGTCCATGACCTTTGATGCAATCATTTTACATCTAAGAAACTATTCTTAAGAAGTTATCAAAAATAAGGATAAAGTTATATATAATGATACTGATCTCAGTGTGGTTTATACTAACCAAGTGTTAAAATCAAAATTTTCAGCCCTGGCCAGGTGGCTCATTTAGTTGGAGCATCATCCCATACCAAAAAAAAAAAAAGGTTGCAGGTTTGATTCCTTGTCAAGGCACATACCTAGGTAGGGGATTCAATCCCGGTCAGGGTGCATATAGGAGGCAATCCATCAATGTTTCTCTCTCACACATTGATGTTTCCTTCTTTCTCTCACTCCCTCTCCCCTTCTCTTGATCTAAAAGAATCAAAAACTTTTTTCAACAATGGGGTAATAGTTAAATAAATTATGATGCATACAGCCAATAAAAGATATCATCAGAAACCATTTTAATATATGTTTACTTCTTTAAAAATGTAAGTGCCAAACCATGTATATGGCAATTATGTTGTCATGTATATTCAAAGTGAAAAGACTAGTAGGAAATATACTGACATATGCCACATATGCCTGGGTGCTAATGATTGCTGTCATGCTTTTCTTATTTTCCAAATTTTCCCCAGTGAACAGGTATTATTGTCCTAGCTTGAATTTGTTCCAGAAAGCAGAGCCTAAGGCTGAGGGCAGGTGGTTAATTCGGGGAAGTGATTCTAGGGAGGAGGGTGATGAGTGAGCAGTGAATCAAGGCAGGAAGAGATGAGATGTGATGATGCATGAAGGAGCTGGTCAATACTGAGGGAACTGGGATTTTAGTCTCCTGCAATCCTGACCTCACTACTGAAGGAACTAGGACTCTAGTTCCCTGCAACCTGGACCTCACTCCTGAGGGGACTGATACTCTAGTTCCCTGCAACCTTCACCTCGCTGCTGAGGGGACTGGGACTCTAGTCCTCTGCAATCCTGGCCTCTTGTGACTCCAAGATCAACTGTGTCTTCTCCACAGAGCCCCGTCGTGTGAGTATGTGCTTTGCAGCCTGACCACAGCACAGATAGTGCCCAAATCCTCACAAATTCTGCTCCCATTTAACAAAAATACTAACAGTAATAAAGGCTAACATTTACTGAGCCTTTGTTATAAATAGGTATTTTTCTAAGCATTTAGTTTTCATGATCTCATTTAATCCATATAACAATCCCATTGACAGGTGAGGAAACTGAGGCACACAAAAGTAAATAACCCACCTCTGCACACAAACACGTAACCCCAGATTCAAGCCTGACAGTTTGACTACAGATGCTATAACAATTATCTTGGTGCCCCTTCAAAATAGGCCCATTTAACCTGGCCAGCAAGGTTCAGTGGTTGAGTGTCAACCTACGAACCAGGAAGTCACGGTTCAATTCCTGGTCAGGGCACATGACTGGGTTGTGGGCTTGATCCCCCGTGTGGGGCATGCAGGAGGCAACCAATCAATGATTCTCTCTCATCATTGATGTTTCTATCTCTCTTTCCTTCTCCCTTTCTCTCTGAAATCAATAAAAATACATATATTTTTTAAATGGGCCCATTTAAGGTGAACTAAAATGGAATCTTCAAAGAGAGATCTCCACTAAGCTAAACCTGCTCTTCAGCTGTGCGCAGGACTGATTTTCCCCATTCTCTTCTCTTCTGAATGTCACATCCTAACTAGAACCCTGACTTCTAATCCAGCTATATTTGGGGTCTCACCTACAGTGGTGTGATTTTGAGCTGGACCTTTCAGGTTTTTCTACACACAGTGGTCTCTCAGTCAACTTTGGGTTGCTGACAGTTAGTCGGTTGAATGAATTAATGAATCCTATGCTCTCAAAAGCCCACCTTCCCCCAAATCCCTTCTTCACTGGTCTCAAGGTTAGGGTGACCCATTCAAAAGCTTGATGGAAACAAATATTTTCACTGGATCACAGAATTATTTTCCCAGTGAAGTTGGGAACCTATGAGCAAGCTAATAACTTCCCCAGGACTCATTTCTCTCATCCCTCTTCCCTTCCTCCCCATGGCACCCTTACCAAGGGTAGGTACACTGTGGGTGTGTTTTGATGGAAAGGAGGGGAGAAGTAAGAAAAGGCCTGGAGCAGAACTTCCCACACCAGTTCCAGAAACACTGCTGTGAATTCAGCTGCTCATCAAATGAGCTTCTTTGTTTATCTCTAAACTAGAGGTCCTGTGCACAAAATTCTTGCACAGGTGGGGACCCTAGGCCTGGCCAGCCATCAGGGCCAATCAGGTTCCCCGCCTCCCTGCCTCCTCCTTCCCTCGCTGCCCACGTCCACTGCCACTCATCCCAGGTTCCCCATCCCAGCCCAGGGCCCAGCCCCAATCGGGTGATTGGGGTCTGCCAGCCAGGGGGAGGGACCGGGAGGTTGGCCGACAGGCCCCATCAGTGATTGGGGCCTGTGGGCTGGGGGCAGCTCCTGCATTGAGCGTCTGCCCCCTGATGGTCAGCTCTTGTCGTAGCAACGGTTGTTCCGGTCATTTTGTAGTAATGGTCACGTGGGCTTTTATATATACAGATGATGGAAATCTGTTGTCAAGGCCCATTTAATCTTTTAATATGTTACCATAATCACAACTCTCCCCTACAGGAGAATTTCATAGACAAAATTTCTTTTTTTTTACTTTATTTTCCCATCACCATTTATCCCCTCTATGCCCTCTTCCTCCTCCATCCACCCCCTTCCCCTAGGCAAAATTTCTTGAAAACACTTGACCCTAGAACCACAGCCCAGCCACATGCTCCCTTGAGACACCTAGCAAAGGAGTGTATCCTCAAGTAGAGGGTTCAGCCTGCTGGCAGCCTGGACCTCTTGGGACTCTCTTGAAAACACAGATTTCCAGGCCCCACCCTAAACCTTTGGGAACAGTCTTTAGTCTGGGACCAGGATGCCCACCCAGTGATCTGAAGACAAGTCCGTTTGGGCATCTCAGCTGAGGCCCTAGGACACTGTGTGAAGGCCTGGGTGGGAGAAGTCATGGGAAAGTGGGATGAGTGAGAGGGGAAAGCTGTTTGGAGGCCCAGAATGAAAAAATACTCAGAGGAAGGGTGTCGTGTGCTGGGGCCAAGCTTCACCCAGCTGACAATCTCCCCTGCCCCCTCAGGAGTAGAGTGGGGGCCAAGTACTTTTAGAAGGAGCAGCCTCTGCTACTAGAGTGAGGGGTGTGGGAAAGGTGAGGGCTTGTTGTCTTCATAACCAAGCATAGGCATGGTGCCCACTGGCTGCTGATACAGCCAGGCTGGTCCTGGAGGAGAGGGTAGGCTGAGAGCCCTGCTCTCCTTGTCTGTCTCCATCACACACGATGGGTTGGGAGCTGGGGTTGCACAGGCACAGCCTGGCAAGGGAGACAACCCCAGGCCCTCCATCTGGGCTGATGGCACCAGGATGCCTATGGGGCACATTGGGATAAAGCCTAATGCCCAGGGTTTGGGTTCTGATTCTTTGTCCTTGACTTTGTCAACCTCCCTCACTACCTTGCCAACCACCCCTGTCTTACTTTTTTAGATGCCTAGTGCCTAGCACCAAGCCTTGCCCACAATAAGTATAGGAAAAACACTTGTTAAATTGAGTTGAATTCTCCTTTTCAATTGACCTCAAGCTCCTCCATCTCTGTCATTCTGTCTTCTAGCAGTTGGGCATTCGGCTGAAAGAGGGATGTGGTCCAACCAGCACCCTGCACACAGACGTTCTTGGTGTGTGCTTGACTTCTGGACTTGAAACGAGCGTCTGCAAAACCCTCTCCCTTTTAGTCTGGAGTTAGCCTGGGTCCCACGTGTCCTGGTGAACTTAACTGCCACTGTTGCCAGGGGACAAACTACCCTGGGTTCCCCTCTTCCCCCTTCTGCAACCTCTGCTCTCAGTGTGAACAGGTGAGAAGACTTTGGATTGTTCTTACCTCCGTCTGACCTGGGGAGAGGCAATGGGGCATCTCCATTCTTCTTCCAGCTATGTGACCTAGAACAAACTGTTCAACCTCTCTGAACTGCAGAGACAGAGGCTCAGCAGGTGCAAAGGCCAGGCGTGAAACCACCACTCTGTAGATAAAGTTCTGTTTACTAATAAAGATGTTATTTACACTCATTGCATTTTTGTTCACGCATTTACACAAACATGTGTTTTGTGCCTGTTTGTTAATGTAGGTGGTGTGTTTGTTGGGATGAGGGGATTGTGCACCCTCCAAGCTTGGAAACTCAAAGTAGTTGCCTCCCAGGCCCAGTGCCAGGTCTCTCCTGTATAAAAACCAATATCCTTGCCCATGGGGACCCTGTGTTCCCAAGTGACAGCCTTTGTTCTCAGAAGCACAGGTCACTGGCAGCTGTCACTCTCAGGTAGCGGGGCTGGAGGAAAGAATTCTTGAAGCAGGAGTAATTCAACAAATATCAACTGAACATCTAATATGTAGCATGCACTGGGCTTACAGTCTCCTTTAGGTGATTGGGGACAAAGTCAGGGCTCCAAAGTTATTGACCTTTTTTTATAGATTTGATACAAGTTTATTGATATTTATTGAGTGCTAACTATGCCTAGGATTTTCAAAGCAGAGGAAGAGGAACTTAAGCTGTGGTCATAATTGAGACCTAAGTTTTCACAAACACTGTAGGAACTGAGAGCAAAGGAAAAAAGAGTTCCTCCTGCCCACACACCTGTGGAGGTGGGCACACCTAGTCACATCTGGTTCTGAGCAAAAGTTCCTCCTGCCCACACAGCTATGGAGGTGGGCACACCTAGTCACATCTGGTTCTGAGCAAGGGTTCCTCCTGCCCACACAGCTATGGAGGTGGGCACACCTAGTCACATCTGGTTCCGCCCTGGGGCCCAGGGGTAGCTTTAGAAAATCCTGCAGTTGGATAAATGCACCCTTAACAGTAGATTCAGGGCGGGGGGACTGGGGAATAACCACAGATCCTGAAAGCAGTTCCATCAGTTTTGTTTATTTCTCCCGCTCCAGACCGTGGACTTGATAAGGGCAGGCCACCGAGCAGAACTCTTTCAGAAACACTGTGCTTATGCAATGGGGAAGGGCCGGGGCACTTGGGTTCCTGGTCTAGGTCAGGGCACCCTTCCCCCCACCCCCCAAAGGAGCTGCTCTTATCTTTCCTGTAATTGGTTTGGAGCAATGGGAGAGGTTCCTCAGAGGACAGCAAGCTCAGCAGGATCTGCGCCAACTCCTTCCCCCAGGAGGGGGAGGAAGGCAGGACAGCAGTGGCCTTGTTGAGGGCAAGAATCCAGGTTTCTACAGAGCTGCAGGGTTGTCTGGGCCTTGCACGTGGCAGGGGGAACTGAGGAGGGTGTGTGTGTGTGGGGGGGGGGGGGGGGGAGGGGGGGGGGGGGACGGGGGGGGGGGTATGAGGCACAGGGGGTGGGGCCTCCCAGGCTTGAGGAAGACATGTTAGCCCGCACGCCTCTCTCTCATTGTCACCTTTGTGTCTTTGCAGGCCTCTGAACAAACAGCCAGACTCTCTGGGTTAGCCTGATCCTTAGACAGATCAAGGCCCCACAAGCTCTTCGCAACCCTGACAGTAGAAGGGGCTCCTCTGGGCCTCCTTGTGGGTTCGTCCCGGTGGGCCTGAGCTCATTCTCCCCACTTCCATTCATCCCTTCTCCACACAAGCACTCCACTGCTTCCTCGTGCCTCTCCCTGGGATGTGAGTATGCAGCAATTATTCATGGGGCTTCAGGACCACAAAGTCTGGACCTGATTAGTTGTGCCACGCCTGCCTGCATTACAGAATCTAAAGTTCAGAGATATTAAATACATCAAGAGGCCAAGCAGATGACAGACCACTGAGTCATTCAGCTGCCTTACAAACACTATTCAAACAAGGACAGAACCTGAGGCCAGGCCCCCGACAGAAATTAGACATGAAGGGAGAGAAACCATGCAACGAACAAGTGACTATTTAGCCAAAAGAAATTGAGACTCATAATTATGCATGCTCACTCTATCTCAGATGTTTTTATTGTGTAACTGGTACTTTATCATGACCATGTGACAATTTGGCAAGCGGGAAGGAGAGGTCTTGTAAGCCAGTGGAATATGTAGGTATTTAAGTGAGTATATTTGGGTCGGAAAGATGGGGAAATTAATATGTTCAACCCAGAGCCTTTGTGTGCTAAGCTCTCTGTGCATTACCTCAGAAAATGTTCACAGCAACCTTAGGAGATAATTGTGTTGCACCCCCAGGAACCCCTGGTGATCAGCTGTGGTTAGGATGTCCAGGGGCCCATTAAATTGCTCCCAACAGCAAATCTGGCCTCAATATGCCTCTAATATGCCTCAGAGGCCCCATCTCTGGTGTAAGATGCTGACTCTGTGCCTGTCTCATTTAGAACAACATCCCCCCCACTGGATAGGGTGTGCCCAGTCTTCGCTGTTCACCCTGAGGAGACCTCCCCTCCCAGCTTGAGGTCAACCTGGAGGAGGCTGAGGACACCATGCAGCTTCTCCCTCTTGCAGTGAGAGGCACGCCGTGTGCTTCTGCCTGAGAAATATATCAGGAATTTCATTATCTGGTGAGGGAAGCTCCAGGCTGCCCACGCCTGCTGCAGAGCCAGCCGTGAAGCAAGGCTGGGTGCACCTCTATGATCCAATGTCCCTCATGAGATCAGACCTCTCTGGACCAGTCTCAGTCTCAGCATAAGGGACCAATGGGGACTTTGGAGAGGACTGAGGAGTGGAGGAGAGATTGCAGGAGTATCATCCACCTGGATAAGAGTCAGAAAAAAGACCGGGACCAGGATTCTGACCTTGCTAGTGACAACACCACCCCACACGTAGAGAGCACGTCTCTTGTGCACACCTATTTACTTGTTCAATCCCCCTCAGCAGCCCTGCAAGGCCAGCACTGCTACTGGCTCCGTGCCACACACGAGGAACCTGAGGCACAGAGAGGCTTGCCCAAGGCCACACCAGCTCATTGGGCCTCTTTCTCATCATGATCCTGTGGCCCCTACCTGCTTCTCCAAAGCCTCAGCCTCCCATCCAGGAGGGCCACCTGGTTAATGATTGACAGGTTCTTCAGGATCCCAGGTGCTCAGGCAGCATGCCCAGCTGCTGGCTCACCAGAACCTGCTGTTTCATGAACCATTATAAATATCTTGTGACCATAAGGACACCGATTAGGTAACTCTCAGACACACAGCCAACCCAGGTGGACGCTCAGACACTTCCTCCTCATGTCCAAGCTTCACTCCCACACACCCTGCGTGGCAGGAGTGCTGGCACACCATCCCCCATTGCCCATGCCTGCACGACTCCTGTCCGCCTTCTTCCTCCTGAACACCTCCCACTAGGACCCTCCGTGAGAAACGTCTCTGATCCTCCACTTCCAAAGGCCATGGTGGGCAGTGGTTAGGAGCATGGCTTGCCTCAAATCAGGTTCACTGGCCATGTGACTTCAGTTTGAGAGGCATGTAAGATCTCAGTGCCTCAGTTTCCTCATTTATAAAGCTTGATGCCCATAGGATTAGACACCAAGTGTGTATGAAGCAGGTAGTAAGCCCTGTGTCAGCATGATGCTCTCTCTTCCTGGGTCCCATGGCCCCTGCCAACCCAGCAATGGTCTCTGTCTCATTGTGGCAGACCCCTGAGGGCAGAGACCGTGTCTTATCATCTCCCCACAAGTGAGACACTAAAGAGATGCCTGACTGTTGTAGCATCTCTTCATGCTGCACCCTTTCACATCCGGCACCCTCTAGCTGAAACCTGGACCAGGTGCCTGAGCTTGTGCACCTCGCCTGAGGGAACCATGGGCTTCCCAGCCTGCTTTGTTGGTGGCTGTGGCCAGGGTCCGAGGGGACAGCTGTCCCTGTTTGCTATCTGCCTCCAAGTAAGATCCTGCTCTGCTGAATGATCCGCTGTCCTGTCTGCTCAGAAATGAATTCTGCCAGGTGGGGACAGGGTGGTCTCTGCCTCAGGGGGTGTGGGAGCAGCTCAGGGCAAAGCCAGACCCACACCTCAGTGGGCTCTGCCGCCTGCTATGCCCCAGTGTTCTCTCCCCTTTGCCCCAGGCCCTCAAGCCTGCTGGTGTCTGTCTGTCTTCTCTCTCCCTCTTAACCTCCCTCCCCCTTCCTTCCTCCTCTCTCTTCCTACCCCTGCTTTTGTCCTCCGAAGAGGCCACAGCCTCCTCCAGACAGCTTACTTTGCTCTTGGCCTCTTTCCAGACATTTGTTTTCATTTCCCCTCAGTGGAGACCAGGAGGGGCAGTCAGGAGGCTATGGAGAGAGGGGGGCTGAGACCAGCCCTCCTGGATTTTCTGTGAAATCTGAGTATTTCTGGCGGGGTTACTCGCCTTTTCAGAGAGCATCTTCTGTTTCCTCCTCTGCTGCTTTCGGATCTGGGGCTCTGAGCCCACGTTGGCTTCTGCTGCATCCCCCTCCCTGGGTGTGCCCATGCATGTGTGCGCACACTCACAGGCACACAGGGAAGCACACACTCACAGGTACATATGGAAGTGCATACATTCACAGGGACACACTGACATGCTCACACACAACCACACATGCACACACTTAGATGACATGCTCACATACATGCAGACATGTACACTTTGTTCCTCAGCATTTCCAAGGAGGTAAAGGGTATACATATGAACCAAATGAGCCTACCTAAGTAATGCAAAGTGTGCAAAGTGAAATACCCAATTTAATGCAAATTACAGAAAACCAAAAATTACAATGCCTACACTATTGTGGTCTGAGGCATTAGGTGCCCCCATTGCTCTCGGTCATTCCTCCAGCGTCAGGGTCCCCTGCCTGACAGTTCAGAGCCTGGCACTGACCAGGCCACACAGGAGCTCCTGTCAGAGGACCACCACAGGGTGCTATGGGAGGGGCTGACTGCAGAGCCAGCAGTGGGGCCACACTTGACATTTGGAACAATTTCCCCTGAACAGTGGACCTTGCCCAACCCCTGGCCTCCCCTCAACTCTGTGACCCAGAGGCGGGGCCAGAGCCTCAGCCCTTTTCTGTGGCTCTCTTCTGCACCACTGGTTGCCTTGGCAACAGTTACTGCTGGCCCCTGGCCTCCCAAAGCTCAAACTGTAATGCGATCTCAGGCAGGTTTGTTCTGCTCCGCTGGCTTTGAAGACAAAAGGGGGGTACTAGGCAGCAGCTCTAGTTTCAAAACCTGTCCCCAAGGACTCCCCCTCCCCAAGTAAGGGGAGGGGACAGGATCTGAGAAGAAAGGTGAAGAGGGGGCCACAGAAGCAGTTCAGCTAAAAGAGAAGCAGCTGGAGAGCAGGGCTGAGGAACTTCCCTAGGACGCCCTTTGGAGAAACGGGCTGATGAAAGTCCACAGTGAGACTGATCTGTCTTTGATTAAATAGTAACTGAAAAAGGTGCCTTTGCCCATCTTGTTCCTTCACTGTTTTAATCAGGGACTCAATGAAAACATGCCTTTAGATTTACAGGTAACACAAAGCTGCAAGGCAGAGTTCAAATGCTTTGACGGCTGAACTGTATTCATAAGAGACTTTATTAGGTTGAGATAATGGGAAGTTTGGCTGCACAGAAATTGTCTTGAGGGTGCTAATCACTCCTGACATCTCAGAGAGTAAATGCCACCAGAACACACCGTGTGCTTGTTAATCACCTGCTCCCTGCATGCCTGGGAGTTGATAGTCCCTCAGGTAAAGCATGTGAGTCTTAGAAGTTCCAGGGGCTGATTCGATTGAAATTCAGGCTCCAGCATTGTATTTGGAATGTAAGTAAGTAATTGTGTAACTCAGAAGCTGTTTAATGTTGTGGTTAAGAGGAAGGATTCTGGAGCCAAACTAGCTGGGCTTGAACCTTAGCTCTAGTATTTATACGCTGTGTGTCCTTGAGAAAGTTACTTACCCTCTCTGCGTGTCAGTTGCCTCATCTATACAATGGAGATGATAACACTACCTATTTCCTAGGGTTTGGCAAGGATCGAGTCAGTGATGCTACATAAAACACTTAGAAGAGTGCCTGACATGCAGTAAATGCTTATAAGTAAATACTTATAAGTTGCTACTGGTATTAGTGACTCAGCTGTGCACTTTTAGAAGCTTGGTGAGTTATTTTTGCCTGGAGGGCCCAGCTTAATATGCTTGGACAACTCAATCTCCAAACTCCTTGTTGCCCTGATATCTTCAGGCTGTGCCTGGCCACTCTTGTCATAGGGGTGAGGTAGCCCTGTCGGTAAGAGGGATCAGTGACCCTCTCGCTCTCCAGGACAGCCTGTGGCTACAAGCCCCCAGTCCACATTGTTGCTTTTGGTGGGACCCACACATGAGAGGGCTGTCCCTCCCTCTGGCTGGTCCACAAGTTCCCACGCTTCTGAGGCTCAGTCCATGGCTGTCAGGAAAGTACATTTTCCACCCAACTCCACACCCAACTGCCCTGGAAAGGATGGGAAGCCTCTATCTCTATCTCCCTTCTCTAGCTTGAGTCTCCTTTCTTCCCCACTGGGTCTTGGGCACACTGGAGAGGCCAATCCCCAATGTGGACATAACATTATGTAAACATCTGCTTGTCCAGAGGGAAATAAATGCTGCTCTCATTCAAATCCTAGATTTGTGTGTAATCAGCACCACCCACTATCTCAGCCCAGACCTTTGTTCATTCATAATTTCTCCTCGCCAACATGGCTGCGTTGATTTCGGGAGCCTGGAACCCTCGCTGTCAGAGGAGTGACCACACTAAGCTTTGCAAGAATGTAGGCCACCGCTCCTAGGAGAGAGGCTCTCGGGCGGGGCTGTGGTCTTCAAGTGTGTTTGGGAATCACATTTCTTCCTATGTGCTTCTCCCACAAACCCAAGCGGACTTGAAGTAACTGAAACTGGGGTTAAAAAACAAAACGCACGCTGGAAAACGACCAAACCCCATCTGTTGTGGCCACATTTTTATTCTACTTACGTGATTTATTTTACCAAAACTGTATGTATAAAATGCCAGATGCTGTTCTGAGAGCTTTGTAAACACTGCTTTCTCCTTTAATCCTCCTAACAGCTCAACAAAGTAGATCCTGTTATTATCTTCATCCCCATTTTCAGATGGAGAAACTGAGGCACAGGGAGGTGAAATAACATGTCCACAGTATATAGCCAGTAAGTAGCCAGGTCAGGATTCAAACTCAGGCAGCGAGCTCCAGAGTCCGTGCTGCCTGCCTTTTGGTACACCATGCTGGTCTGCATTTTCCGTAAGTAGCCTGGAATCTTCTAGAAGGCGTAGACAGTGTCTTCTACATTCTACAGTGGATACTGCAGGCAATCAACAAATGCTCGTGGTGCTGTTAATAATTGTGGCAATGACCAAGCAGTGTCGTTTACCTCCATGCCAGTCACTAATTGGAAACTGCGGCCCCGGATAGCAGGGGTAACCAGCTCCTCTCCACCCAAGCAGCTGCCCCTACAGCTCGCCCAGGTGGGCGGCGGAGTGATGCCCGCTCCAGCTCCACTGGGAGAGGCGGGCGGCCCTTGGCCTGACCTCTCCACAACCTGTAAGCGCCACACCCTTCCAGCTTCCCCAGCGGAAAACAGCATCTTCTCTGCATTGTTCTTTGAGGAAGTTGGGCAGCGGCACAGAAAGTGTTTCTTCCAGGCCCCAGGCAGGCTGGCCTCTGGACTTCTCTGCAGAGCTTGCCGCTTAGAAAGTAGCACCCTCTCTTCTCTGGGTGACACATCCTCACCGGAGACAGGGACGCTGCGCTGGGAGGGGACTAGACCTGGCTCCCCGTTACAGTCCCTGCAGCTTGCCTGGCCTGAGCCCCCAGTGTTGGGGAAGGACAGAGGGTGCACCTTCAGGCGACTTGGCCCCTTGCCCATGCACCTACTTGTGCAAGCAAAGGCCGCATCATGCTGAACCCTGTTCTGTATCTCACAAGGCAGGGGGCGGCAGGGTGGGGGTGGGGGGGCACGCATCTCCTATCCCTGACCCACTGCCGCTGGGAGTTTTTTTTCTGGGAGCCCCTGACGTTTACAGAGCAAGGTCTGGCCAGAAGAACACAGAAGATGGAAGCCCACCCCTGCAGCGGGCTGGGGGCTATCCTCCCACATACTTGCCAGCGAGGCCGCTGGGCAAGGAGAGATGTGTGACCCCAGGGAAAATGAAGGGGGGTAGTCACCATCCACTGCTCTCTGTGTCTCTACAGTCGGCGCACAGGCTGCTTCTCTCAGGGGTCGGATGTTTCTGTGTCCCCTTCCAGAAGCTGGGGCACTCTGCAGTGTGCGAACACCTCTGTGCCCCCGTCAAGGGGCAGGTTGTGTGTTCACAGCAACTGGGCCAAGTAGTCGGATGGGTGTCCTTGTGCCCCTTTCACAGATGGGAAACCCGGGACCAGAGAGTGAGCTAATGAATGGCACCCACCCTGGCCCATCCCAGGTTCTTTTCCCTTGAACTATGGAGTGAGGTGACTGTGCAGGCGAGGGAGGGACATGAGGAGGGAATTACACAAACTTGAGTGAGAGAGCCTCTGAATTTGGAGCCCAGGGAGCCCTGCTTGCCTCGCCCTAGTCCCAGCCCTGCGGAACCACGCTGTCATGTAACTAAAGGCAGATATGACAGCAAGGATCCTGTAGTCATGTCTCTCCTCCAAGGAGAAGCCACCTAAAACTTAGCAAACATTTCTTCTCTGTGAGAGGAAATCACCTTGTTATCCCCCAGCCTATCTTCTCTGCTAGACTCCAGGATGCTCCTGGAAAGAGCTGCCTTCCTCTAAGAAAACCAAGGGACACACAGCAATAGTTGGTCCAGGAAGGTGGACCTGAGGGACCTCGGGGAGGTGCCCTAGAGAGAGGGTCAGTAAGCACTCCAGGCCTTTGAGTGACAGCCTCTCCATGGGCACAGCTGGGACTGTGTGATGAAGACATGGGGAGCAGGAGCCAGGAGACTGGGTGTCCCCAGTGGGCTTAGCAAAGCTATTTTGAAGCCAGTTTATTGGGCAGCCAGGACGGCTCCCCCATGCTTGTGTGGTGACTCAGGAGGCACTGGGTACAGGGACAGCTCAGGGGGAAGCTAGATCAGCCAGGGTGGGAACAAAAGGAAGAGGGAGGGACACTTGGAGGTACAGGAGGTAGAGGTGGCAGGACTTCAGGGAGCATCTCATAGGCTGTAGATCCACTGAGCTAACCAACTCCTGCCCGGGGAGGGTGGCCTGAGCAGATGAGCTACACCTCCAAGGGGGCAGGTTCTGGCCTGTAGGCAGGTCAGAGATGTGCCAAGTGAGGCTCTAGTGGCCATGGCACCATCTTTCCTGGAGGGCCATCCACCCCCTGCTGAGGCCCTTCGGGCAGCTCCCATCTTACCGGCTAAAAAGCCTGTGCCCAACACCCAGCCTTCCTGGTGTTCACAAAGGTCCCTTGGCACAGTGTTCCATAGGGAACCATCGAAGTGTGAAGGTTCTTCTGTTGCAAACCATCATCTGTAACAGTCTTGCTGCCCCCGCCCCACTCCTTTCGATTCTGATTCAGCTGTAGATGAGTCAGCTCCTATGGCTCCTGCCTGTCCCCAGCTGGGTGGGTGTGGTCCAGACCCTGACATGTGACACCAGCCCTCGGAACAAGCACTCTTTCTGCCTTATTCCCAACACCCTTGTATTATCCCCAAGTCCCAGGACCTGCCATGTCTGAGGAGGAAATGCCCTGCTGGTACTTACCTGACCTATGTTGCCTTGAATGGCAGTTTTATGATAATAACTCAGAGTCTACTGACTCTACTGAGAAACGGTGACACAGATATCCCAAGGCTTTGATCTTATGAGACACAGACCTTGACCACAATGGGACTACCCTCTTATTGGATAGACTATGTGAGTAGAAAATGTATGGCATTACAACACAACTGGTAAGAAACACACAAGCACTGCTACAGTCAGAGTGGTCACAGAGTTCCAGAAAGGGGACACCACGGTTCCCAACATTTCCATGCCTGAGGAAAGATCAGAGGCTTGAACTGAATACAGATCCCTGTCTCAGCACAGGGCTTGGGACAGAGGTTCAGAGGTGGGAGGGGAGGGAGGGGAGAGGAAAATGATGACTTCACAGATTCCAGACTAGAAAATCTAATAAAGGGATGCTTGCTAATTGCCCACTCAGATGACTTCAGCAGCCTAATTAAATGGCATCTTTTTAAGTGGTTCCATGAGGAATGAGGCTGATGCCAGGAATTTCAGACACTGGTGGACAGAGTTTGGGGGTAAGTTGTCCCAATGCACTACGCTCTTTCTATCTATGTGTAGACGGGGCTGGGGGCTGCGGGCTGTCAACTGGACTGGAGAGACCAAGGAGGAGGAGAGAAAACCCCTTGGGGATGAAAGAAGAAAGCTTGGTCCACCCAGTGGCAGGCCCCAGCCCCAGCATCCCCACTCCATGGGCCCCTCCCCTCCCCACCTTTAGAGAGTGTGGCTGCTTTTGTGGCACCCTCTGTGCACAGAAAGGGTCTGCTCAGACTCTGATGCAACCAGCCCAGGCCTTGCTGCTAGGAGTCACAGGTTTTACTTCAAGTTGGATTTAATGCCCAGCTTAGATTCACACCCGCTTTCTATTATTTAGCATCATGCTTCTCATGACCTGGGGGCCCAACCTCTGCCTACCTGCCTCCCTTCTCCAAAATGTTTTCCCAGTATCCCACCTCCCTGTGACTCTGTAGTCACTCATTATCACACCCCCACTTTACTTCTCCTGCATGTCTTGCTTCATTGGAGTCCCCTGACATTCAGAACGTTCTCTTTCTCTGTCTTATTAAGCCAACTTCAGCCAGGATGCCTTGAAGTCTTCATCTTACAGATACTCCGAATTTAGGCAGGATGCTACCAGTGCAGTCCAAATATAATTGCATTTTGGATGTATTTCTCAATGCTGAATATACACCATTAGAAAGAACTTAAGAGAAAGATGACAATCACCACTCTAAGTGTGCTGCGTGAGATTTGGGAGGCTAGCTGACAAACTGAAATACTAAGTGCCCCAGGCTGCAACGGGTGACAGGGGGCTCTGGCCTGCAGGAGGAATGTGCTCTCTGACCTACAGCCCTCAGGGCCACCCACCCCCCAGCTCCCCAAGGACTGCCCCCACCTGTCCCTACATTTCATCCAGACCCTGGAGCGGCCCCAAAGTAGCTTCCCAGGCCCAGACGTGGGGAACTTTTTAGGACTGGGTCTTGAACGAAAGCTTTCTGGGTCACAGTGCCTCAGAGAGCTGGCCTCCCAGCATGAAAGCTCTAAGTTGGAGGTCTGTGCTGGACATGCGGAGGGGTGGCAGGCATAGCTAAATGCTTCCCGGGAACAATGAGCAGGGCCTGCTTTCACCTGTTGTTCTCTGCCCTGACAGCTGTGGGAGATGAATGAGCCATGAGCTGGGCCAGCTGCAAGGGGAGGCTGGCTGCAGCCCCTGTGTGGCCTGTGCACACTCACACCATTGCAGTCACATCCTTTGCAATGTGACCGAGAGTCACAGCCTCCAAACCACATCTCCACCCCGGCTAAGAGCTTCTGTTGACAGCCTGAAGCTCTGTTGTCACCAGATCTCGGGCTGTGTTCCTGCTTGTTGTGCCTCAGAAAGATCCCTCCAGTTCTGCTTGTCACATAAGTGGGTCTCATGGAGGAGTCAGCCTGGCTGGGGCTGTGTTTTCCATCATGATCCCCTCCAGGCCACACCTGCAGCAACTGCTCCTCGGCCACCCAGGAGGCAGATGCTAACAGTTTCATGCCTTTCCTTCCCTGCCTATTTTGCCTGCTCATGGGTGTCATAGCCACATATTCAAACTCTACCTCTTTCTCTGCCATATTTAGTAAACATCACCCAGGAAGCATTGAAGTCCTTATAGAGTCTCAGAATTTAGGCAGGATGCTCTCACAATGGAATTTTGCATTGCTAGCGCGATGTTTAACATATATGAAGCATCAAGTAAGATCATTAGAAATAACTTAAGTGCAAACATTGGAACAATCCAGAGAAGATTTGCATGGCCTCTGGGCAAGGGTGACACACGAATTATGGCAGCATTCCATATTTTTGCATGTGTTAACTAATCTTATTGTGGTAATCATTTTGCAATATATACATATGTAAAATCACTACTTTGTACACCTTATACGTTATGCAATGTTATATGTCAATTATGTCTCAATGAAGCTAGAAAACAAACAAAAAACGGAACCTAAAGGGAAGATAACACAATTACCACCTCTCAAGAGGCTTGCCTGAAGATTTGGGGTGGTGTGCTGACAAACAGACCTGAAATACTGCAAGGACATCGCAAGAAAGAACACAGCTCAGCGCCCACAGGAAGCGACGAAAGGAGGGTGAATTCACCTGGTGTGATGTCAGGAAAAGTCTGACTGTTATGAAGGAGAAACATGGTTCTATGTGAGGTGCTGATATCAATGCCAGAAATCAGATATTCTTGCTTTGGGGAGAGAACTGCCTAAATCCTAGTGAAGAGGGAGGAAGACTGAGCATGAGTCTGTGGCTGGAGGCAGCAGGAGGCCCCTTGTGAAAAACTCCCCTGGCCTCTATCATTTCTAAATTTCCAATTAACTGGCATTACATTTTTTTCACTACCAAAATAATTCATCTGTGTTTATGGCTGAAAATTTAGAAAGCACAAATGAACAACTGAAGAAAGTATAAATCATGTGTGTTCTCACCCACAGTAACACTGTCTCTCCAGTCTTCTCTCTCTGTACCAGCAAAGGTTTGCTAAATTGTAATTTGTGAAATACAGCATCGATTCGGGGCCTGTTTATCTTAGATTGTGCTATTGCTGCCCATGATTGTAGGTGGCTTGGTGACAATGACGGCTCTTTCTGTGTGGAAGAGGGCTGGAAAGAGTTACCCTTTGGGAAAAATGACCGTCACTGTCGCACCGTCCTTTGGATTTATCATCCTTCCATCTGTACATCACTGTGTCAAGAAAGTCAGGGCCCTATACCGACCATCCCCTCAGCCCACGACACAATCCCTTACATTATTGTTCCCTATTTCACCTTTGTTTTCCTTAGTGCATCTATGATAGAGTGTGGAGAATGAGGCATATTTAAAATACTTCTAATAACCTCCCTGCCTCTGGGTTAATCTCTTTGGTTCAGCAGGTAGTAAACCTACAAGGGCAGGAAGATGTAGAACAATAACCATGTGCACCCCGACGTGATCCTCAACCTCAAGAAATCGTCCATCCTGGGAGAGGTGGTGAATAAACTAAACAGACTGAATATGTTCAGGGGCTCTCCTCATCTAAGAGCTCGGGGGGGGGGCGGGGGGGAGAGAGGAGGAATAATCTGGTCTATTCCCCAGTCCCACCACCACTCTTATTTTATATAAGAGCTAATATGCTAATTAGACCAAAGAGCAACCTTCCAGACAACCTTCCGGACTACCTTCCAGATGAAGCTGGGGCTGTGAGGACTGAGCCGAATTTCATATTACAAATGAGGAAACTGCTAGAAACAGACCTACTCAAAGGCCTCTTGCAAAGCCCCGAAATGCCTGTTTCTGAGGCCTGATGTAATTTCTTAGCAGTTTTTGTGCCTTCTGGCTTGGGTGCATACCCATCAGACATACCTTTAGTGAGTTCATAGTGAACATCTGTGACTCAAGACAAAATCGCCCAGAGCAAGTTGGAGGATACAGGACCTTCTCTGCCCAAAGGGTTAAGTGGGGGGCTACTGATGTAAGTGCTGATCCCACCAGTGTTTGGAGAGGAAAGGAACTTGGAGGCTGTTTTTCTTCTCTGAAAGCCAATCCCAGTGGAGTAACTGGGGTTTTTTAAACCAAAGGTCTTTAAAGCTTGAAATGAAAAACCATGACCTCAGCCATCACACACGCAGCCCCTGCTGGGATACATCTAGCACCACACGCTCCGGGCGTCCTGTAAATAACTCACGTCTGTGGGGCACATGTGGGGCCCATGAGCTGCCATCAGACGTGGTTTTAGTTGGAAGGCCAGACTCCAGCCCTGTGGACGCTACAGTCATCTGTTAGCGATTTCCCGCTCCCATTAAAACCAGACGCTGGATGCATGTGCGTCGTTGCAGACTCTCATAAGGGATTCATTTTTATTGCTTGGGCTCTGGTCTCTGAACCACATCAATTACAGCCCTTTGTGTTACCGACGGGGGTGTGGAGTGAAATGATGACAATCTCATTGCCGTGGAACAGTTCACAGATTGTACGGAGATGGAAGCCCACGTTCACCATGAGAACAGAGCGAGTGGAAAATCTAGATTCTAAGCTACGGAGACAAATCCACTCCCAACATACAAATGCCTAATCGCTACCAGCAAACCGTGGCATCGGGGAGTTTAGGCTGCATTAAACCTAACTTTACCAGTGTCAGGCAATGGAGACTTAAAACCCAAACCTAAGGAATAATTTCCAGAGTTAGGCCATTATTATTATTAATTATTATTCATAACAGTATGTAAAAATTTTAGTTGTTATTGACTGGCCGTATGGAGACTATAAAACACACAAGGGACCAGCCACAGAGAAACTGAAGTTTGTCCTGCTTCTCCCATGAATTTGCTCTGTGAAGTTGGGCATGTCATGAGATTGAGCTTCAGTTTCCTCTTCTGTCAGGTTAGAGGTTTACTAGTAGAGGATGTGGCTTTCCCTCCATCTTTCACTTCCTAGGACTCTGAGCATCTGTATGAGGTGCGGAAGTAAAATCATAACAGACAAAGGCTTGCACACTTGAGAACCACTGTCTCACAGAGTCAAGGGTGCTGGGCTGCCACCACCCAAAGTACAGCAGACAGGAAGGCCTGTGCCTCCCTAAAGTCCACAACCTAGGACAGCCTTAACTGTAGCGACAAGGACCCCTGGGCACAGGCTTAAATTGGGGTTTGAACCTGCAAGGTGCTGCATCATGAAGGCCTATGAAGAGCTACTTTACCATGCAGCAGGGTCTTCAGCCGTTTGGCAACTATTTTCTACCTTCGAGATAACCACCCCCATCCCCCCAACACACACACCAGGAAAAGAGCCGAGGTTACACCATGGGAGAAGGGATCCTGGAAAGTATACAAAGAATAGCCTTTTGTCTATGGGGAACTTCTAGACCTCAGAGGACAGGCCTAACTTGACTAAAAGGTACCCCCAGCTCCTCCACAGAAGTTCACCAGCCGCCACAGTTCCATCAAATCCTAGGAGAGCTTTGCAGCTAGGAGTTTGCAAAGTATCTTCTCTCTGGCTCTCTTGTGTTTTTGGCAAGTGATGGATGCAGGGCAAGGAAGGTGAGCCTGATAAGTCATTTCCTCCTCCGAAGGCATTTGACTCACGAGTGTGCTCAGAAGCAGACAGCACCGGGCTTTTTCCTGAGCTGTAATCCACCATGGTTCTTGACTGAGCCCCCACAAGTTGCAAGGCTTCTGCGGGAGGCCCAGGCCTGGGGCTGTGGGACTGAGTCCTAATCCTGTTTCTCTGCTCTTAACCTGTCAGAGGAGACCTGGAACTAGTCCCAACCCTGCTCATCTCGTTTCCGCTCCTGGAGAACAGAAGGATGAGGCTACCCAGACTCACAGGAGTGGGGAGTCCAGTCACAGGGTCCAGTTGTGACAAGAACCTACTTGTCCTGAGTGCACAGGAGGCCGGGGGCCCTTGCCTGTCAACAGCCTGGACTTATAAGAAAGTTCAGCAACAGCTCTCATCAGGCTGGATACCTACCGGCCATGACTATCACACCCTGAGAAAAAAGTCTTAATTGTCTACAACCATATATCACCACACTTACCCCCAAGGCTTGGTGGAGGGAACTGCGGCTGACAGCCTAGGCCAGTGGTTCTCAACCTTGGCTGCACATTAGAATCACCTGGGAATCTTTTTAAAATCCTGATTTCTGGGCCTCATCCTCTGGAAATTCTGTTAACAAAGAAAAAGAATTTCCACAGAATTTCCAGAGGATGAGGCCCAGAAATCAGGATTTTAAAAAGATTCCCAGGTGATTCTAATGTGCAGCCAAGGTTGAGAAACACTGGCCTAGGAGAAGGAAAGAAGAGACTCCATCCTACACCCTTTTCCACTTTGTTGTGTGCCTGTGGACACATGGTGGCCTCTCTCTCTCTCTCTCTCTCTCTCTCTCTCTCACACACACACACACACACACACACACACACACACACACACTGCTAGCGGTAACCATGCATCAGCCACCCCATCTGGATGGGCAAAGGGAACAATGAACAGAATGAATGAGTCTTGGTGAAGACCATCTGCCCATGGGCTCCAGCTTTGTTGGGAGAGGAAGTGGCAGCTCCACCTGCATCCCATAGAGAATGCTCTCAGTCTGCACTGAGATAACTCCCTCTGCCCATTCACACCTGTCATTCTCTGAATCATTATTGACTGCCTACAAGACGGACCATCATGGTCTGCCTGCACCACAGAAATGGCCTGGGGCGGGCAGACAGCACCCATCAGGTTGCCATGAAAAACTCCCAGGCCAGCAAGTGGTCTCCTGAAGGAGGATGGAACTGCCAGAGAGGACCAGGCTGTCCCTGCAGATTTGCCCATCCCGACTGGGGACCCCAGGACTTGCAAAAGCTTCCAAAGGCCCCACTGATTCTCACATTCCTGGATGATCCCACCTCCTGGGCATCTCGGAGTGACCCAGGTCAAGCTTCTCCATAAATAAAACATGTGGTGCAATCTCCGAGGAGAGTGGCTGAAGAGGCAAAGGGGCCTGAGGACGCTTCTCAGTCCTTCACGTCAGCCTTGAGAGGCTCCTGAGGCAGCTGGTGAAGAGGGGACCAGGCGGCAGCATTACAGGACATGTGGAAATGTGAACTCTGGAGGGTTCCTCTTCCTGAATTCTCCCCTTTCCCTATTAGAGCTTGTGCCTTGATATCCCCAAGCAAAAGCAGCAAGGATATTAATAGCAACATTTACTGGGTACTTAGTGTGCGCCAGGCACATTTATTATTAGCTCATTGAATCCCAAGGGAGGCACGAGGCATGAAGAAAAAGTAGCCTGCACATTTTTCTTGAGTTTGTTGGGAGAATCGGAGAGAGAGAGCATCTTAAAGAAACTTGCAAACAAGAGAATTTCCTCTTGACAAAAGATTCATCTGACTTGTGAAGAAGAAACCAAGGGGAGAAAAAAGGAATGAGAAAAAGGATTATGGTTTGGGGGCCGGAGAGGGTGGGGGGACCTGCACCCATGTTCTTGCTGAGGAAGAGAGAAGGTAGATACCTGAGCACATGTCCCCCCCACCTCCAGCCTGACATGGAAGTGCAAGGCCAGAGTGGCCGTGGGACTGGGCAGTGGGTATCTCAACTGCTCCCATGTGTGCTGAGCATCAAGGGCCAGGCACCGCCCCCAAAGCTCTTGCACTACTCAAGCTCCTCAGAATATGTTGCAATCTTTGGATGAGGGAACCCAATAAATATTGATTTCACTCTCTTTTACCAGCAGCCAAAAGAGAATGAAATCAGATATTACTGATTCTGGTTATAGAAAACTGAACTCAGCCCTGTTTCTCTAGTAACCGAGTTCTTGGACTGAGATTCACATATGCTACTTTTGTCTAAATTTTCGACCTAACACTCAGTAGTTCTTCAATGAATGTTCCTTGAGTGATTGGATGAGCAAAAGTAAAAAAGAATGCAGACATGATTCTCAAAGTGTGGGACAAGGACACCTGAAATCCTTTCATAAATGATCCAAAGACATTAAGTTGCTTTTTGCACTGTCATTTTCTCATGGTAGTTTTTCAGAGGCTACAGATGCAACTGATTGAATACAGAAGTAGGTATAACAATTCCACTGCCACCTATTAAGCGGAACATTCAAACCATTTTCAAAATTTTGTAAAATAATGCCACTCTTTTTATTAATATTGTTTTGTTTTGGAAAACATGGTTGTGTCGTAAAATATTTTATGGTAACGTTCAATGAGTTTATTAATGTGTTTTAATGAACTAACAAAGCATGTTTTTAAGATTTTTCAGCTTGAATTTAATCTATCGCAGATTATTTGGGAACTGCTGTAACAAAGAGCAGGAGGGAGAAGGTGAGGTACAGGAAGGCAGATTTACAATTGGCTGTCTGACCTTGAACAAGCCATTCATCTCTACCAAATGAAGAAGATGCTGAACCAAAGGGCTCCAAGGACTCCATCCTTGACAGTCTCTAATTTCTCTGTCAGAGGCAGAGATAGAAGCTCAGTAAAGTCAAAGGGGCCCTCCCTGAAATTCCGGCTCCCTTTAGTGCACTATGGGAATGCCACAGCATGGGTTTGCTGGCTAAAAATAATTGCCCTAAGACCTGGGGGTCAGAGGGCTCCTCCCAGAGCCAGGAGGGAGGTGATGTCAGTGCCTGGAAGCCCTCAGCATTCCTGGGCAGCTCAGGTCTGGGGGTGACTGCTCAGGAATCTGCCATCCTTTTGTGCCTCCAGAAATGTCCCCTCTAATCTCTGCCTGAGCTGAGAGGGAGAGAGAGAGAGAGAGAGAGAGAGAGAGAGAGAGAGAGAGAGAGAATACACTCTATCAAATGCTAGGAGTAATCCAGTTTAGGCACTGACGCCCATTTAAGGAAGCCTCAGCCGAGAAACAAAGCTCAGAGCCTTATTTTTCAGTTCAGCCACACCGTGCCCCATGTTGTGGCCTCAGCAAGCAGAAATACTGAGGAGACAGCAGGGGTGTCCTCCCCAGCAGTGAGGACATCCTTCCTTTTTTACCCTGGCCCTACCAGTGCCGGAGCCCACGCTCTTTTGTGGGGTTATTGGAAACCTGCTCTGAAACACATTATAAATATCCAATAATAAATAAACATGAGTTATTTCTGAAATGTACCCAGGAATAACCAACTGCCCAACTAGCCAAGCTTGTTCTTCAGATTCTGGGAAAAATAGAAATGTGGGTATGATTTATTTTTCCATTGCCCAAAGCGGAATCATTGCCTGTACATGTCTAATTATAGTTTTCTGTTTCCATTTTTTAATCTTATCATCGTGTAGCTTGGGGAAAGAGAGAAGAGGACAGAGGGAGAGACAGACTATGAGAGTCAATAAAAATATGAAAGCGGAAAAGAAGATTCTATTTTCCCTTCCAGCTCTTCGATAACATTCAGAAAAAAACAGCATGGCCTAGGCTTTCATATTTCCTTGACCCTGGTAGGCCTGAACGAGAAAGACCCAACTTAGTGAGTGAGCCTGGAGGTATGTTATAAACTTCCAAATCCCAAAAGAATCAGAAAAAAAAAAAAGAGAGAAAGCTGGAAAAGAGGAGAAAGACCAAATAAAGACTAAAGTGACTTGAGCCTGTAGGTCACTTCGAACTTCTCTCTTTGCCTCTGTGATTCATGAGTCCCCTCCGGGCCTGCCTGTAAAATGTCTGCTCATTCAGCTCTGCCCCCACCCAGCAACTTCCGGGTTCACTTCTGAGTAGTTTAGTCACCAGGATGCTGTCAGGACCATGTGCAGCAGGCTCAGACAGGCACTGCTCACCTCCCCACCATCATCATGCCATTCACTTATTTATCGGTCCAACAGCCATGGTCATCAGGACCCTCCCCAGGGTCCTCAGAGTTGAGGGGTGGGGGCTGGCCCAGGCAAGACTTTGGTCTGCAGCCTAGGAATGTACTGCGAGGAGGGAGGGAAGGAGGACAAGAAGGCACTGGAACAGTTGATAGTCCACAGGATGCAGCCCACAGACTGGGGACACTGAGTCACATCCCAGCCTCATTTTTCTTCTGGATATTGTGCTTCCTGCTCAAATTCTTAATTGACCATTAGACAGGTTAGAGCAGGGATGGTAGCCAGGCTGGTGCCTTCTTTCTAAAGAAGAGAAAACTAAGGCCTAAGAAACATAGCGATTCCTCCCGTCAGTCAGTGACAGAACTGAGGGCCAAGTCCAGCTCTCTTCTGGCCAGGCCACCTCCTCTGCCTGTCTCAAGGCCTCCATGATCTGTCCCACTCCTCTCTCTCTAAAGGACAGCTGGTCTTGGTGTCCATGTTGTCTGCCATCCTCGACAGCCTCTCAACAGCAGGATGTGGCTAGGTTTGCATAGAGCCTGAGTTACAGTTACTAAATTCTATGCACAACCCTGTGCCTGTGACTGACTCTGGCCAGTGCAGAGTGAGGGTCTGACAGCAAAGAGGCCATCAATTTTCCGAATGATGACTTCTCCAGGTTCCCACTGAGGTGCCTGGGAGTTATCAGAAATAACCATAAAAGGGCATCCATTCCAGACGCTGAGTCCTCAGGCTTTGCTCACAGTCTCTACAGCATCCCAGCAATTGAAATGTCTGTGGACTCACATATTCTTCATGTCTGCTCACCAGTGGGGGAGCCACCAGGTGACCAGAGTCTTTATTCCGATCACGTTAGCACCACAAAAGAGAAGAAGCATCTCAGCACATCGCTGGTCCACCTGGCCCTATCCTTTCAGACACCCCAGGCCCTGCCAGGCCAGGGCTGGAGGAACCGTGGTGGGCCTGTCTTGTGGTATGAGCTCTACTGTTGGTGTGCATATAATGTGTGTGTGCACCTATGTGTACATGCACCATTTCCTGGAAAGCAACAGCTGTGCCTTGAAGAAGGCATGACTCACTTCTCCGCACCAGCCCTCCCTAGCACAGAGGCCTGTCTGGAGCTGTCCAGAGCCTGGGCCTCATAGTGAACGAGGACCTGGTGTGTATCTGAAGGCCAGTAACCCTCCCCCTACCCTCAGCCATCTGTCTGACTCTTGGCCATGAGAAGAGAATGCTGTGGTCTCTGGGTAACTGCCTCTCTCCTTGGCTTCGTAAGTAAATATCTAGGAAAGACTGAAGAAAGCATCAGAAGGATGTCCGGAGAGCATCAGAAGGATGAGAGAAACAGGCTCTTTGTCTTCACCATCCAGATTGCCAACTCCACCTTTTCTCCACCCCCTGCAGGTAACTTCTCTGTCCTTCCTCTTCTTCCTCCTCTCCGTCTGTCACTTCCTGCCCCTCATTCATCATTCACTCAACACTTTAGAAACCTACTCTGTACTAGATTTTACAAAGGATACAAAGGTGGATATGGCGGCATTTGTGACCTTAAGGTAAACATTAAGACCAGCCAGGAGGGAAAACATCATGTCGTGTTGAGTGTCAGGAGCAGGGGAAAGGGAAGCTGAGATCCTGACCACTGCTTCTTGCCAGTGAGCAGTTCAAAGAGGAACATCTTCACTGGTTTGGGTCTGAAGACAGCGCTGGGTATGAGGCATCAGTGTCCCCAAACAGCTCACTGTATTAAAATCACATTTGTGACTCCATTTCCTGACCACGCACCACTGGTCACCCAGAAGAAGCTCTCTTAAGCATAGACTCCAAGAGATGGCCCCTGCAGGGTGGTGACCCTGGTCCAGGACCGGGCTGGAGAGATCTGAGGCCTTCATACAGAAGTGCGGGAGGAGTGCGGTAAGGCCTGGCGAAGTTCTGAGCCCAGTCTTAGTCCTGGCATGTATGTTCTTTACTAAAGCTCACAAGCCAAACCATCTCACAGGATGACATTTATAGTCAGGAATTAGAGAGAAGACCTGTGTTCACAACCCCCTTTCATCCAGCAGCTTCTCCATTGGCCAAGTTAGAATCTTCCTCCTAAACAGGCAAAGTCCGGGCAATGGAAGGATTTTTGTTTGCTTCTGTGATTTATTTAATTAGGGGAATGGGGGACAACCTGGAAGCAGTCGAGGGTTCTAAGGGCCCAGTGCCCAAACATGTGAGTAGATGGTTAGTTGAAGGTCTGGCAGCCAAGGAACAGGCAGAGCCCTTAGCCCTGCTGGTCTGGAAATGTAATGTAGACAAACAGGCAATCTGTGAAACCCCGGAAAGCCGTGCTGGCGGTCTGTGTTTCTGGTTCCAGCAGAATTGTGGTGGGAGACTGAGACGCCTCCCAGAGGGACAGTCCTTGATTGTTCACAGTCCCTCCCACCTGGAAACATGCTTCTTCAGTACCCAAGACAACCTGGTACCTATCCAATTCCCCCCTCTCCTCCCCTCAAGCAGAAGGAAACAAAGAGGCAAGTTTACAAGGATGGGCTGAACTCTCTAGTCCAGGTTATAACCACCGGTTTCTCTCTCCCTAGAACTCCAGGTGAGCAGGCCCTGGGAGGCCCCAGCCAATTGGAGAGCTTGGGTGGTGTCCCTGGGGATGCTGGAAAAGGACATAGGCTCAGTTTTGCTGAAGCCATGAAGTATACACGGTCATAAGCCCAGAGAGCCCACAGGGGGCTGGGAAGGTGAGCAGAAACCTCCAGGGGTCTATAGGAAGCCTTGCTTATCATATGCAAATGCATCAACTGCAAAACTTATGATTATGGGGGGAAGAGGGAGTTATCATGGCCATTTAACTGAAGTGCTGGGATCACTCTGTGGAGGTTTTTCAGGAAATGGAGGTCTGCCAGGAACCAGGAGTCCGGGTGTGTTTAGCTCTGCGCACTGCCCTTGGCAGTCATGGAACAGTCCTGAAATCCACCACGCCCCACCCACCCTAAGCTCAGTATTTTGGTTAGGTTTGTTTTGCACTGTCTCTTCACTAACCCTGTGGTTTTCAAATGCCCCCTCCCTGCTCCTGTTCCCCTAGGTTCCTCTTTCCCCAGAGGGGTCTGCTGCCCAGAGCCAAAATAAACGCTAGCAGCTGGAAAAGAGGGGAGCTGCATGGGAGTGACTGCTGCAGGTCCTTCTCTGTAGGGTCGAACCCATCCCCACCTGCTTCTTAGCTGCACATCACGCCAGTCACGGGAACCTTCCTGGCTCCCAGCTGCTAAGGCTCCTCGAATTTCTTTAGGTTGGCAGCAAAGGGAATGAGACGCTGCTGCACTGGAAAATGTCATGCTCTTACATCTATCTCAGACCACAGCTCCGTGATTATAGAGAAATTGATTGCTTCCCTTTCCCCCAATCATCCCAAATGTGGGACTTCTGCCCTGTGTCAGGGAAGCAAGGACAACCCATTAACTGATTGGGGCGTGGTTCCCCAAGCCAGGCTCCAGGGTGGTCTTTGGCTGCCTTGGGTAAGGGCTCTGCTTTCCTTATATCCATAAAGGATGAAGTGTGGAGTTTTCCAGACCTCAGAGTTCAGAGCCACGGCTCAGATTCAGTCAAAACAATCCCATAAGAACCCAGTGCAAGATAGAGAATCTTAGTTAAGTTAGCAAATATTTATCATAACAGATTCATATAGGAGCCTGATTAGCAATTGGTTTTCATTCTTCTTGTGTTATTTTAGCTATTTCTTTTCTATTTTTTTTTTTAGCCCTAATCTCTTTATTTTTTTTTCTTTTCAAATTATTTAGACGAAGTGAGGTCTGTAAAGCCTTTGGTCACTTATTGTAGTGTCATTCAATGACCACAGGTAGCAAGGTCTATCCAAGTTCTAACTTAAATCATGTTGGCAACTTAAGTAGGTCTCTTTTCTCTCAAAATCATGATTGTCTGTGTTAAAAAGCTTTAGTTAGGTTCCCATATGTGTCATTTTGCATTAATGTGGGAAGACTTTGAAACCTAGCCCAATATTTTAGGGAGAAGTAGTATCAAAGGAGGAATGATAACATGCTATCTCAGGAGATGAAAGGCAAATTTAAGAGGCACTCACAGACGTTGGAGTGGAGCTCATGAAATAATTTATTGAATAATTGCTTTGTATAGGCCAGTCCTGTGCTGAGCAAGTTTATACACTATATTATTTAATCCTCCCAACAGCCCTCTGAAATAAAAATTGTTATATCCATATGCAAATCAATGCATGCAGAGTCTGTGACCTTCCCAAGGTCACACTGCCACTCACAGACACAGCCAGGTCCTGGCTGTCTTGCTCTGAGACCTGGACTCTTAGCCCCCGGGGCCTGAGGTCTGGATCTGATTCCCCTGTTCATTTCCTCAGCAACTGGTGGTGCATTAGTTTTTTCTATGGTTTCAATCTCCTTGTTTTGCTATAGCAACTTGTCAACCATTCCCTCAAGCATCACTGGAAAGTGCCTGGTACTACCTCAAGTGCCGCTAAGCAGCTCCGGGGTTGTTATAGAGATTCAACAGGATGGTGTATAGTGATCATGTAACACAATTGGCACCTGATGCCTGGGGGCTAGCTGGTAATGATGGCCCCATGAAGCTTTGCTGGACCATCTATGGCCACCAAACTTCTATTCTGAACTAACTCATTATATTCATTCAGTGCCTACCACGTGCACAGCTGTTATGGCCATGACACAGGCACACCATTTGCTGATAAGGTCTGGCTCTGGCTCATCTTTGTATCCCTCCAGCATCCCCCAAAGTGCTAATGGCACAGAAGAGGCCCAGAAACATTGCTTAGTCAATTCCCAAATGCCCTCTACCCACAGCACCAGGCACCCTTGCAATGCCCTCCACACGGCTGGTATGATGGTTGATTCTATGTGTCAACCTGGATGGGTGAAGGGACGCCCAAATAGCTGATAAACATCATTCCTGGATGTGTCTGTGAGGGCGTCTCTGGAAGAGACTCACTTTTGATTCACTAGATTGAGTAGAGAAGATGGCCTTTACCAAGGCAGGTGGGCAGCACCCAACCCATTGGATAGAACAAAAGCACGAAGAGAACAAAAAGGTGGAGGAAAGGCAAATTTGGTCTCTCTGAAGCTGGAATGTCCAACTTCCCTGCCCTCAGATACCAATGATCCTGGTGCTCAGGACTTCAGACTTGAACTAGAACTTACACCACCAGCTCTCCTGGGCCTC
Source organism: Myotis myotis (assembly GCF_014108235.1). Classification (NCBI taxonomy): domain Eukaryota; kingdom Metazoa; phylum Chordata; class Mammalia; order Chiroptera; family Vespertilionidae; genus Myotis; species Myotis myotis. Next base: position 77,947,452 of record NW_023416313.1, on the reverse strand, counting down.
CAGCTTGCAGACAGCAGACTGTGGGACGTCTCAGCCTCCATAATTGTATGAGCCAATTTGTATGAAAACCACCTTCTGTATTTCTATATATAGCCTGCCAGTTCTGTTTCTCCTGAGTACCCTGAAGAATGCAGCTGGGTCCTATTCCCTCTCCTCTTCCCAAATGAGACAATCACCCCCTTGATAGAGAATGAAACAATTCTCTTTGCATAACTACTTTTTTTTTTTTCAGTTGTTCTTGTCCTGTGGAAATTCAAGTGTTTTTAAGGACCCTTGAAGCTGATGGAGACCTGCCATAACAGCTGTGGGGGAGATTTCCCAGTCCCTCCGCTGTCAGTGAGCAGCAACAGATCCAGGTCTCTTGGGAGAATCAAGGTTTGAGTCTTTGGACTTGGGAGCGGGCAGAGACCCCTGGCTCCAGCCCCCTCATGCGACGCCATGGGGGAAGGGGGCGATGAGATCATGTCTGCAGAGGCCCTGCCCCTTGGAAAGAGATCCCTCTGTAATTTCTTGGAAAGACCTCTCCCTCCAGCCATTTCTGCTCACACCATCTCAGCTTTCCTCATCTGGCTGCCGCCACAAACAGCAGTCTGCACGTTCCTGCCAAATTTCCATGTGCTCCCCCTCCACTCTTCCTGTGCTTTGGGTTTCTCCCTAGGGACCAGGTGCACGTCTGACCACATGAGCCAGAATTTAAACTCGTATGGTCTCTACCAGTTATTTATCCTTCAGATAACTGTATAAAGGGGGTTAGGTGTGGGGGAGGAATGTTTTATTTTATTTTTTTTTTCATTTTTATGCCTTCCCTCACTTTGTCTGGATATAGGAATCTGGGAAGCGAGGGAGAAGGAAGGTTTTCTTGGTAGGAGTTGCTTACCTTTTGGGAGTACAGTCGCGTAGGCTTCAGGGAGACCCTTTGCCCGCCCTTGGCTGTCTGTGGTGATCCTCCTTCCATGGGTTTCTTTTCAGTGTACCGGGGTGGACATGGATAGGAGGCATTGTTCCTCCCTAAACAACTCCACCCAGGATACTGCGGAGTTGGGTTCTGAGGTTGTGCAACATAAATTCACACAGTGTTATACAGGGATACCTTGTTTTGTTTTGTTTTTTAAGGTGTTTACCATTCTTTTTTTAAATATATTTTATTGATTTTTTACAGAGAGGAAGGGAGAGGGATAGAGAGTTAGAAACATCGATGAGAGAGAAACATCGATCAGCTGCCTCCTGCACACTCCCTACTGGGCATGTGCCCGCAACCAAGGTACATGCCCTTGACCAGAATCGAACCTAGGACCCCTGAGTCCGCAGGCTGATGCTCAATCCACTGAGCCAAACCGGTTAGGGCAAGGCATACCTTGTTTTATTGCATGTCACAGGTGCTTTTACAAATGGAAGACAAGACCCTTCATCAGCAAAAAGATTACGACTCACTTCATTGCGGTATTCACTTTAGTATGGTCATCTGGAACCAAAACCACAGTATTCCACGGTGTGCCTACGTGTCAGATATATATATATATATATATATGCCTAAGCAACCATTATGACGGAATGACTGGAACAACCAGAATGACCAGAATGATTGGTTGACTAGTTGCTATGATGTGCACTGACCACCAGGGGGCAGATGCTCAATGCAGTAGATGCCCCCTGGTGGTCAGTGCTCTCCCACAGCCAACCTCCTGTGGCTGGCCAACCTCCCCTGGTCTCTCCCTGTGGCCAGCCAACCTCCCATGGTCCCTACTCCCAGCCGGTCCCTCTTCCCAGCCAGCAGACCCTGATCAGTCCGGCCCCAATCGGTCTAGCTCCAATTGGGACTGAGCAAGACAGCCCCGATCGGCCCTGATTGCTGGCCAGGCCTAGGGACCCTACCCATGCATGAATTCGTGCACTGGGCCTCTAGTATCTCAATGATGGAAAACAAAGACCGTGGTTCCTCGAGTCCCACTCTGGTTGGAATCCCCACTCTGCCACTACTAGCAGGTGTGTGACCTTGTGCAAATTCCTGGATGTCTCTGGGCCTCCATTCCCTCATTAGCAAACTAGGGATCACAGTAATATCTACCCATGCAGGCAGTCTGAGGATTTAATGAGATAATGTATGTAAAACACTTAGAGCCCCACCTGGCATATTATAAGACCACTAGAGGCCCAGTGCACAAAATTCGTTCATGGGTAGGGTCTCTAGGCCTGGCTGGTGATCAGGGCTGACCGGGGCCTTCCTTCTGGCTACTGGTCAGAACCTCCCTTCCCTAGCTGCCAGCTGCTTGTCAGGGCCTTCCTTCATTCTGCGCTGCCCCCTGGTGGTCAGCGCACGTCCTAGTGAGCAATCGGTCTCCCAGTTGAACTCCCGCAGGGACAATTTGCCTATTAGGCATTTATATAGATAGATAGATAAAATGACCTATTTCTCCAGCATTTGGCTTTGAAACTGTCTTTGGAAAATTGAATAACAATGAGCCTTTTGAGAAGTTTGGTGGTAGGAACTACAATTATGCCCATGTTCCTGATAAAGAAACCAGACTTCGGAAGGCTAAATTACACACAGAATGACACAGCTGTGCAAGGGGCCAAGCTCAGTTAGGAGGCTGGCCCACTCCCCATCACTGAGCATGGCAGGGAGAAGGGATGTGCTGACCTGAGCCTTCAGAGTGTCTAGTGTTCAGGAAGGGGCCCAGAAATATGGGCGACTATGTCCTCGAGGGCTGAGTCCCTGGAGGGTGCAGGTGGGCAGAATTACAGGAGACGACCATGGAGGCAAGACCCTAGCTCCATGGTCGGCAAACTGTGGCTCGCGAGCCACATGCAGCTCTTTGGCCCCTTGAGTGTGGCTCTTCCTAAGACTTAGGAGTACCCTGATTGAAGCTAAGATGGCGGCATAGATAAACACCGGGAAATTGCCGCCTCCCACAACAATTGAAAAATACCGCAAAGGACAGAGCGGACATCATCCAGAACAACAGGAAGGCTGGCTGAGTGTAAATTCTACAACTAGAAGGAAAGAAAAGCACACTGAGAGCCAGAGGAGCTGCGGAGGTGAAGTGCAGAGGTACGGCGGCTCGCGCGCGCGCGGAAAGGGGGTGGCACCTAAGGACGCAGCTGTCTTTTTGAATCACAAGCTCCTGACTGCTCTGAACTCCGGTTCCGGGAAGTCTCTGGGGACCCAGGACTCATACGGGGAGAAGCTGGTCTGTCGGGCAGCGGGCGAACTTGAGGGCGGCTTTCCCTCAGAGGTGCTTGCAGCAATTATCGGGTCACTGAGACACGGGACTCCTTAGGGCTGGGCGGAGAATCAGCCATAGCTGCTTGCTCCGCCCTTTGATTCCCTGAGACCCCGCCCCACCCAGGCTGCGGCAGAGGCTTTTGCATGTGAATGTACCTAACTGCAGCCGAGCCAGGCAGACCCAGAACTTCCAAGAGAAGGCCCAAGGCCCCACAGCGGCTTGCATTGCTTCACAGCTGAGCCTCTTCATGGCTCCTGCTGTGTGGCCTCAGGCAGAGGCTGAATTAGCACCTCCTTAGATCCAGAAGCCACTGTACTCAGTGGTCAGAGGGGGACCATCCAGATTGCAACTCTTCAGATCCATAAGGGACACACTCAGGAAGCAGACTCAGTGAGCACCAAAGCCCCACTGAAGCAAGTCTTGCCCCAGAAGGGTGTCTTCAGCACAGAAGTTCTCCCACTTCAGACACAGCTGATTCTCACAGCCAATTGGCCTGGAGGTCAATTCCTCCCAGTGATCCTACAACAACCAAGGCACCAAGAGTGCACCAAGAGTGTCCACCCCAGGTAACTGGGGAGGCTGAGCCACTGGGCCCTACAGGACACCTGGCGCGCAGGGCCACTCTATCAACACAGGGAAGCAGCCAAAATGCGGAGACAAAGAAACAGGTCACAAATGGCAGAAATGGAGGAAAGCAAACGACTGGATATAGAGTTCAAGGCCACGTTTATAAGGTTTTTCAAGAATTTTATGGAAACCGCCGATAAATTTAATGAATCCCTCAATAAGTATAGTGAGACCATGGAGGACATGAAAAAGGACCAACTAGAAATTAAGCATACACTGACTGAAATAAAGAATAATTTACAGAGATCCAACAGCAGACAAGAGGATCCCAAGAATCAAGTCAAAGATTTGAAATACAAAGAAACAAAAAATACCCAACCGAAAAAGAAAAAAGAAAAGAGATTCCAAAAATATGAAGATAGTGTAAGGAACCTCTGGGACAACTTCAAGCGTACCAACATCAGAATTATAGGGATACCAGAAGGAGAGAGAGGGCAAGATATTGAAAACCTTTTTGAAGAAATAATGACAGAAAACTTCCCCTACCTGGTGAAAGAAATGGACTTACAAGTCCAGGAAGCGCAGAGAACCCCAAACAAAAGGAATCCAAAGAGGACCACACCAAGACACATCATAATTAAAATGCCAAGAGCAAAAGACAAAGAGAGAATCTTAAAAGCAGCAAGAGAAAGACAGTCAGTTACCTACAAGGGAGTACCCATACGACTGTCAGCTGATTTCTCAACAGAAACCATGCAGGCCAGAAGAGAGTGGCAAGAAATATTCAAAGTGATGAATAGCAAGAACCTACAACCAAGATTACTTTATCCAGCAAAGCTATCATTCAGAATAGAAGGTCAGATAAAGAGCTTCACGGATAAGAAAAAGCTAAAGGAGTTCATCACCACCAAACCAGCATTATATGAAATGCTGAAAGGTATTCTTTAAGAAGAGGAAGAAGAAAAAGGAACTCTTACCATTTGCCACAGCATGGATGGAACTGGAGAGTGGATAAATACCACAGGATCTCACTCATTTGTGGAATATAATGAACAACATAAACTGATGAACAAGGACTGATCCAGAGACAGAGAGGCATTGATTGGACTGTCGGGCCTTGGAGGGAAGGTAGGGGAGGGGAGTGGTAAGGGGGAAAGATCAACCAAAGGACTTATATGCAAGCATATAGGCCTAACCAATGGACACAGCCAACGGGGGGGTGAGGGCATGAGTGGGGGGGGGGGGTAGAGGGTAACGTGGGGACAAGGACACATATGTAATATCTTAATCAATAAAAAATATATTAAAAAAAAAGACTTAGGAGTACCCTAATTAATAACAATGTACCTACCTATATAGTTTAAGTTTAAAAAATTTGGCTCTCAAAAGAAATTTCAATCGTTGTACTGTTGATATTTGGCTCTGTTGACTAATGAGTTTGCCGACCACTGGTCTAGCTGACTCTGTTACATGATACAGGCCTACACTTCTTCACAGCTATGGGCAGCATCCAAATTTCCTCTTAGTTAGAAGAAGGCCCTGACCCCGAGGTACCCGAGCTTTCTGCAAGCACTGTCATCAGTAATCACTCTCAGCTGCTGCTGTGGGCCCGGCTGGCCCAGGGTCGAGGCTCCAGCTCCTTATGGTTTTGTAGCCTCGCCGAGCTGCAGCTCAGAGCTGCCGCCAAAGCCCAAGTCTCTCCACCTTCTGTCTGGAACAGCTGCCTGCCAATCCAAGAAAAAACCTGGGACAGACATACTGCCCCAGGTGGACAAGTGACTGAATGAGTGGATGAAACCTCCCACCTCTGCTGTAGTAGACACATAGCGGGGCAGCCGTGCTCCTGGGCAAGTGCTGAGAAGAGGGGGTATGTTGTGTCGGAAGACCCACCCCTCAAGCCTCACAAATTGAAGCAGCAGCAGCAGCTAAATGTCCAGCTCATTCTGCTCCCCCTCTACCTGGGCACTGCACTCCAGCAGCGAGGGCACCTCAGTGCCTGGACAGCATCTCCAATCCCAGCACAGGGCCCGCCAGCTGCTTCCAGGAAAAGGTGAGCACAGAACGGGCTCCGCTCCAGAAGGAGGCACAGGGCCTGGGGCTGGGGGCCTGGGTTCCGCTCTCAGCATGGAAGAAAGGGCTGAACTGCTAGGCCTGAGGCAGACACACACGTGCAGAGTTAACAGGAAACCCATGAGCCAGACACGGCTCTCCCGGGAGGCTGGGGTTGGCTGGACAGAGGAGGAAGGGGAGGGGGGACAAAAAAGCAAGTCTGACACTTATCCCAGTTCCTCCCCGTGAGTCCCATGTGTGAAGTAAGCTAATATTTCAGCCTGCTCTGCAGGGACAGTCCTCTCCTGGTGCCCCATTCCCACTCCTCCCTTATCCGCCAGCAAAGGCCTTTCTCTGAGGCAGGGAGACCCACGGAAACTGAGCCCTCAGCCTACACATAAGGGCCTCGTCACTCTTAAATGGTTTGAAAGTGCATTCAGTTCTGGGTTTTGAGGCCAAGACACATTTTTTTTTAACTTCCCCCCTCTCCTCTTTTGTGAGCTTGTTATGACTGGGTTTGGAGGCTAGATTATGGAGCGGGAGAGGATGCCTAAGCTGTGGGGGTGGCGGGGTCCTAACAAGGGGAGGGAAGCCTGAAGGAGGCCTGGGGACCCCTGCCTAGTGGTGGGCAGAGGGCAGACAGGAGTCCCAGAAGTGCCTGCAGGCGGGTGCCTCTGGCCCACATGCGGCTGCATCTCCAAGGGCAGAGAAAGGCACCACTGCTGCCTAGGAGGTGGTTTGGGGTTTGGGAGGTCGATCAAGTGAGTGGGAAGGAGGAGGGAGAATCCCAAAGAGGGAGCCCTCTCTTTCGAGGCTTCATGTTGTGCCTTAGATGTGCTCTGAGCACAAATGTTATTTGTCTCTCTAAACTAAGCGTTTCTCAGATGCCTGGAGTAATCAAAGGTGCAATTTAGGTTCCTGACTCCCAGGCCCACCAGGCTGGAAGAAGTGCCATGCCCTCGGCCAGCTCTCGGGGATACATCTAGTGGTGGCCCAGCTCCCAAGCCCTTAGGTAGGGCTGTGGCCTGAGTGCCAGGAGCGTGAGGGGTCCTGGGGTACACAGTGCCACCAGCGTTCCACAGTGACCACAGCCCGGGAAAGGCCCAGAACGCTTCCCCAGACAGCATGTGATGGGAAAAGCCTGGCTCTAAAAACTGGCTTTTTTGCATATCTCTTTCCAGAATCTCAAGGTACTAAGATGCAATTTAAAACAAAAGAAACACCAGCCCTGTCTGGGTAGCTCAGTTGGTTACTGAGTAGCGTCATCTGGATGCCAAGGTTGTGGGTTTGATCCCTGGTCAGGGCACATACAAGAATCAACCAATAAATGCATAAATAAGTGGAACAACAAACCAATGTTTCTCTCTCTCTCTTTCTCTCTCTCTCTCTCCCTCCCTCAAAATTAATTTTAAAAATAAAAATGTTAAAAAGAAAAAGAAGAGATAGAATAATAATAACACCCACTAATGAACATCATTCATGATTTGTTACCGGCAAGACAATGAGACCTCAGTTCTTGTCTTCTTGAAGAACAGATATCAGTCAAGAGACAACGTGTAGTAAAGCAAGAATATATTGGCTGCAACAAAAGCACATTCAGGACAGTGAAACTAAGAAGGGCTTAGCATAGAAGAAGCAACAGGGGAGCCTACTCTGGGAAGTCAAAGAAAAGGGGGCTTCGAGACCGGTTCAGGGGCTTAACCCAGGACGAGCTGCTGGTGCCTAGTGCTTCCCTGGTTGCAAGTCTCATGGGGTCTCTTAGAGGTTAGGGGATACGTGCCAGTGAAGAAAGAAGCGGGGGAAGAGAATGGCGTGGACAAGCTCCTGGGAGGGAGAGGGAGAGTTGACCCTTTGTCCTGAGGGTTTTTATCTCTCCCTGGCAGATGGGAATCTTAGGTGAGGTCTCAGGAGAGAGTTTCAGCAGAATATTCAGTTTTCCAGATGTGCTCCTTCAGGGTCATGGTCTCCACTGATTGGTCAGCACCAGGTCAGGGGGTCATTAGTCAGTGCTTTTCTGGGCCAAGAGCTAAAATATAAGTGAGGCCTAGATGTTATCTTTAGGGAGGAAAAGTCAGGGGGTCTGAACCACATGACCAGTGATATGAAAGGTCAGGGGATCCAAACCAATATGCTAAGGGAGGAAAGTTTACCCTGGGGGTGAGGTCCTTATTTCCCCAGTGTTTCCCCTGGTAACCTTTGTACCTGTCCCATTGTCCTTGCTCTGCTTATGTCTAACTGCCTATGACACTTGGAACATTTCGATGGCATTATTTCACCTGGGCAGCTGGTTAAAAGAATGCCGATTTCTGGGGCCCACCCAAGATCTACAAAATCAACTTCAGGAGCAAGGCCTGGAACTCTGTATAGTGGAACCTCGTTTCTCAAACTTAATTCATTCAGGAAGGCTGTTCGAAAACCGAACCATTGTTCCCATTTCAAATAATGTAAATTGAATTAATCCATTCCAGACCCCCAAATGATTCCCTGTTTTAACCTTTCTTATATACAGCACATGTCTGTTGTACTATTTAATCTATAACAAAACAAAAAGGACATGAAATGTAAGTGAAAATTTAACAAAAAGGAAAGGAAATGTACAGTAAAAAAATGAAAATTTAACAATAATTATAAGCAGCAACAAAAGCAAAAAGACACGAAAATTCACAGCACAATATCCTGAGATTTTAATAGTGGTAAACTGACACATATTCGCGCATTCTCTCCTTTGTTTGTCACCTGAGAGATGTGAAACTGATCATATCAGCATGAAAGAGTTGTCAGGTTGAGAAGCGAATTGTTGGAGATAGGAGACATTCAATAAGCAAGGTTCCACTGTATTTCAGTCAGTGCTCCAGCTCACTTTTTTGCACCTTGGCTCAGGGGAGTGCTGTTGCCAGCGCCTGGGCCAGGTGCTGGAGACACCAGATGTCTAAATACAAGAGAACTTGCAGCACCTCAAAGGCACTTTAAATAAAAAGTAACCAGTAATGTGGCTCATTGCAGTGGGACCTGGGCAAAGCCATCTGAAAGCTCTTGTTGGAAGATCTGTTGTGGCATCTGTGCCCTGGGCTCGGTTCTCCTGCCTTTTCTGCATCCCAAGGACCTGGCAGTTCCTCCAGGCCCCAACAGCAGCAAGGTGGCAGGTTCTAGTTTTCAGGTACAGATCACCTGGAGGTCTGCATCCAGCCATCCACCGTCCCCTGACAGGGCACAGCCTCTCCTTTATCTGCCAGTGTCGGGGAGGGAGGGAGGGAGGGAGGGAGGGACCATGTCACCTGGGTCCCAGGGACACTCCCAACAGGTTGGTGGCCCATAGAAAGGCCTCTTTCTTACAGACAAGTGAAAACCAGAGAGGGAAAGTGACGTGCCTGTGGCCACCGAGCCAAGACAATGGCAAAGCAAAAACAGCAAACCAGCTCTTCTGGCCCATAACAGTGTGGGCCCTGCTGTATTTCCTGCAGAATTAAAACTTGAGAGCAGGAGCGGCCTGAGAGATCTTTATAGTGTTTCAGAGAAGGAGCACAAGACACAGGGAGTTCCTTCCCAGAGCCACAGCTCAGTGGTGACACATGAGGTGGCAGCCCAGCCCCACTGCCCAGATCTATGTTTTCCTGGAACTGCATTGTTTTCAGTGTCTTGGAAATGATGAGGGTTACTGAGGGTGGCAGGGAGAAGGGGGCCTTCTAGACAAACACCCTGTTCTGGCTCAGGTCTCAGACAGCAGGGCAAACCCCAGCCAGAATGTGCTCAGAGATCCCTTCGGGCAGAGCCAGGCCTGGGACTCAGGGCAGCAGGCCAGCACGTTAGTGCCGCCATGTGGCCAAATGCTGAAACACAGGCTGAGATCCCAGGCTGCAGGGATGACTTCCCCTGAGCTTGGCGGTACCAGAACTCATGTTGTGAAATGGTTATCTGGACTCATGTTGTGAAATGGTTATCTGGACTCATGTTGTGAAATGGTTATCTGGACTCATGTTGTGAAATTTTTCCTGCACGAAGTCAAGAACCCACCTTTCACCCAGGGGTCACTGGCTGTGAATCTGAAGAAGTCTGTGCATATGGAGACTCAGGCCATAAATGTGTGCCTACCACTGCCTGACCATTATTTTGGGGTGAACCCTCGGCTCATTCATGAAAGCTGAGTGACATTAAGAAGCCAACCTCAAGAATCTCCCTTGGTTCTGTCTTCAGCAGGTACAGAAACCCAGAAAGCCACTTCTCCCAGAGCCGCCTTTAAGCCCCTCATTCCAGCACTAAATTCCCCACTACCACCCACGGACTCACTTATCTCCAGGTGAGACAGGCCAGGAAGCCAGGACAAACGAAACAGGAAAACAGCAGTTCACAGCCCTTTAAGAAGACTAGATAGTTAAACAGCAATTTACAGTCATCTAGCAAATCTAGATGCCAAGTAGTTTGTAACCATCTAGCAAATACTATCTTTCCTAAATCAAGGACACTTAGGAATAAATGGTGTGCACTTCTTTTCCCCAACCAGAGGGTTAATAGCTTAAATTACCTTAAGCTATAGCAGAAACAGGTGGCAGAAATCCAGTTAGTGACGTTTGCCAACCAACCCAAGGACAGATGAAGAGAATAAATCTAATTTTGATACATCAGCATAAAGTAGATGAATATTCTATTAACTATCCCCTAAACACCCAGCCAGTAAAACCCCTCAAAAAAAAAGGTCCCAGTAAGTGCTCTCCCTCCCAGAGCATGCTCAGACCTTCCCCCCGCTTCTTTTCCCACAAGCATGCATCTCCTAAACTCTACGGGCCCCACAAGGCTTGCAACCAGGGCAGCAATGGGCAGTGACAGCTCATCCAAGCAAATCCCCTAAACCTGTCCCCAAGGCCCCCTTTTCACTGACTTCTAGTGAGCCAAGGCAGTCCAGCCTCAGCTCATCTACTCAGCACTTTCTAGTTTCACTGTTCCCAGCTTTAATAAACATCCTCTAAAATTTATCTGGGCTCATGTTGTGAAATTTTTTCCTGTACAAAGTCAAGAACTCACACACTACAGGCTGGCCCTAGGGAGACCGGCTCAGGGCCAGTTCCCCTTTCCCATACATAGGCATAGGAGGTGCAGTGCCTCAGGCCCATAATACTTTGAAGGACCCATGAGAATGTTTTAACTTTAAGTTCTTTGAAAATGAAATATAATAAGCCCTAGCCAGTGTGGCTCTGTTGGTTGGAGCATCACCTCGCACACCAAAAGGTGGTGGTTTGGATTCCTGGTCAGGGCACATAACTAGGTTGATCCTCAGTCATGGTGGGTATGGAAGGCAACCTATCGATGTTTCTCTCTCTCTCCCTTCCTCTCTCTAAAATAAATTAAAACAAAACAAAAATCCTTCCTATATATAAAAGGGTAATACGCAAATTGACTGAACGGCAGAACGACTGGTTGCTATGATGCGCACTGACCAGCAGGGGGAAGATGCTTACTGCAGGAGCTGCCCCCTGGTGGTCATTGCACTCCCACAGGCAGAGTGCTGCTCATCCACAAGCCAGGCTGATGGCTGGTGAGTGCAGTGACCCACCTCTGCAGTGGCAGCACTAAGGATGTCTGATGCCCCACTCCCCTGGGGAAGTGAGCCTAAGCTGTCAGTTGGACATCCCCTGAGGGCTCCCAGGGCACAGGTTGAGCTGAGGGACTCCCCTCCACTCCCCAGTGCACAAATATTGTACACCTGGCCTCTAGTAATAAAATAAAATATAATAATAATGAATCCAGACTGCATTAAGTTCATCTTTGTGCCAACACAGTTGTAAAATATATCTTTTTATTATTCTTAAATCATTTATTGTAAAATATATCTTTAAATTTTTCTTACTGAAGGAAAAGACCACGAAAGCAAAAGTGTCTAGTGCCCACAGTAGTTATAATGTGGGCCCAAAGGCCCCGTGTACCTCCAGAAAGCCCTTATTAAAGTACAACTATTTTTCCAGAGCTAAGGAGCATGATCAGTCATTTGTTCATCAGTTCTCTGAGGCAGGGCAGACAACCATGCAACCAGGAAGGTGATGTCATACTGGAAAAGAGTGGTAGGAAGGAAGACATTTGGCCTTGAGAGGAGAAAATTCAGAGGGCTGGGCAGACAGACTGTGGGACCACACATACATTGAAGCAGCAAGAAGAAATTAGAAGTCAGCTACATGGGGGTCCCTATTCTCACACCACCTCTTCCTTAGAATGTAATCTTGGGTAACTGGTTTAACCTCTTGGGATTTTCTCATCGGAAATACTGGGATGATAAAAATACTTCCCTGATACAGCTACTGTGACACACAGCAGGTGCTCAGAATAGAAGCTTAATAATAATAATGTTACAGACTGAATGTTTGTGCCCGCAAGGTTCCTATGCTGAATCCCTAACTCCCAATGTGATGGTTTTAGAGGTGGAGTCTTTGGAAGATAATAAGGATTAAATGAGGCCCTGTGGGTGGAACCTGTGACTGGATTAGTGCCCTTACAAGAAGAGGAAAAGAGGTCAGAGCTCACTCTCGTCACCAGGTGAGGACGCACTAGAAAGGTGGCCATCTTCAAGTCAGGAAGAGAGTCCTCATAGAAACCAAATCAGCCAATACCTCGATCTTAGACTTCCAAGGTGGATGTCAGAGAGAGCCACCAAAGAGCCATAAAAACCAGAGATTCAAACCACCCTCCAGGGCCACTCCTAAATCAGGGGGAAAGGCTCAAAGTGTACATGGTGGTCTCCTATTCTACACCAGCTCTCCTGGATTCTAACGCTAACTTAGGGCATCTTCTCATCCTGTCCTTGTCACCATAGACTAAAAATAAACACACACACACACACACACACACACACACACACACACACACACACCACTCATTCTCTGAAAGGGTAATGGAAAGGAGAACAGAGGGAGACTATTACACTTTAAGTCCCAGGAGGACATGGGTCTCTGTGGCTCTGTGAGTTTAGTAACTTTCTATAGCACAGGACCATCTTGACCATGGCCCCTTCCCTTTCCAACTCTCCTCTCTGGCAATGTTAGTCTTCAACCACCCATGTTTTTTTGTTTGTTTGTTTTTTAATATATTTTATTGATTTTTTACAGAGAGGAAGGGAGAGAGATAGAGAGTTAGAAACATCGATGAGAGAAACATCGATCAGCTGCCTCCTGCACATCTCCTACTGGGGATATGCCCGCAACCCAGGTACATGCCCTTGACCGGAATCAAACCTGGGACCCCTCAGTCCGCAGGCCGACGCTCTATCCACTGAGCCAAACCGGTTTCGGCCCATGTTTTTTTTTGATGCATTGCTATGCATGCCTGTTGCAGACTGTATTGTATCCCCCCATATTCACATGTTGAAGCCCTCCCATGTGACTGTATTTAGAGATGTGGCCTGTTGGGAGGTGATGATGAAAGGTAAATGAGGACCAGGAGAGTGTCTGCAAGGTCTCAACTCTACTTTGGGAAGACAGAAAGCAGAGTAAAACTTGGGGGCTCAAGAACTCCTGCATTTTCATAAATGCTTTTTGGGTGAGGGAGCATTTAAATGATGGTCAAGAGATGTCATGGAATCTGCTTCCCCAGACCCTGACCAAGCATGGACATAGTTCGTGGTTCCCATCACACATCATCAGTCATGCCCAGAGGCACAGCTGCCTTCCTTCTCTACTCTCCAGCTGCTAACAATCATCGCTGTGCCAGCACTACACAGCATCCTCCGTCTCCTGCCTCTTTCCTTCTTGGTTCTCCACCTGGAAATCGATGTAGCATGAAAGGAGTTATTGATTTTTTGCGTGTCTTTTTTTTTTTTTTTTTTAATGAGGATCGGAAAAGTTGAGTAGTCTTTTTGCAGTTAGACCATGAAGGTTGTGTTCTCCTCTAAGTATTTCATAATGGAAAAAAGTTTGAGGTAACCAGAAACAAGTGAAATGAACAGCCTTTAGTATTGACTGATTAGTTGGAGGCTTTTAAAAAAAATTTTAATTTAAAAAAAATATTTTTATTGATTTCAGAGAGAAAGGGAGAGAGATGGAAACATCAATAATGGAAATCATTGATCAGCTGCCTCCTGCATGCCCCACACTGGGGATTGAGCCTGTAACCCAGGCATGTGTCCTGGCTGGGAATCAAACCATGATCTCCTGGTTCATAGGTCAAGGCTCAAACAATGAGTCACACCAGCTGGGCTGAAGACTTTTAAAAAAAAAGCAAAAAAGCAGTGGTGGTAGGATCTACTATGTACTACTTATTATGTATTCTTTCTTTCTTAATAAGAGAAAACATGTTATTTGGGATGGCAATGTGCCCAAACTAAAAGAAAAAAGGATGGTATGTCCCAGTCTTCTTTGCATATGTGGGAGGCCAGTGAGAAAAAAAACAGAACCTATTAGGTGGGACCTCCAGAAAACAAGGTGTATTCAGCTGGCAGACACGCCTTTGTCCCTGTTCCTTTCCTTTTCTTCCTGCCTGGAACACAGACATGATAGCTAGAGCTATAACAGCTATATTGGAATCATGAGGGAAAGACAAGAAAATTGTAAAAACTTTGACCCTGGCATACTTGAGCTTCTATGCCAGGGGTTGGCAAACTATGGCCTGGGCATCAAATCTGGCCCACTATCTATTTTTGTAAATAAAGTTTTATTGGAACACAGCTATGCTCATTCATTTGTCTGTGGCTGATTTTGCCCTGTAATGACAGAGTAGAGTAGTTGCGTAAGAAATCATAGGTCCCCAAAAACTGAAAATATTCATTATCTGGCCCTTTAAAGAAAAATTTGTCAACCTCTGTTCTAAACCACAGGTAGTAACTGCCCATCCCCAGAATTATTATGTAAAAATAAGCAGTCTTCTGTGTAAGACACGAAGTTGGGTTTCTTTCTGATTAATATACTAGTAATAGTACTTACTCTTCAGGCACTTAGAGTTATACAATTATGGCAGCAGGCCCTGACCCAATAAGACTGGTGTCCTTATAAGAAGAGGAAGAGACACCAGAGAGGCACTCACAGTGGGAAGACCATGTGAGGACTCAGGGAGAAGGCGCCAACTGCAAGCCAAGGAGAGAGGCCTCAGGAGAAACCGCCCCCGATGACACCTTGATCTCAGACTTCCAGCCTCCAGAACCGTGAGTAAACAAATGCCTGTTATATAAGCCACACAATCTGTGACATCTTGTTATGGCAGCCCGAGCCAACTCAGACAGCATATAAATACACCACAAAGTGCTTTGGAGTAAGTGTTCCAAGGAGGTAAACATAATACAGCAAGCAGCTTAGCTCCCAGGCCTAGAGGACAGGACATTCAGATGCTGAGCCGTGGCCGGCACGTTCCCTAAGTTTAGAATGGCCCATTCCATCCCCCGACTTTCCTTGATTGATGTTCCATTTGAGAAGCTGGTATAGACTTTGAGAGATGCACATTCACTTGCTCTAATCTCTTCTCTCTGGTCTAAATTAAACAGCCCTCTTCTGTTGCATGGGAGAAGAACACACTGATGAGGCACAGTTGAGGGTTTTCTTTGTCCATTTATGCTGCTGTGCCCGAACTGTTCCAGGTGAAGTGTGTTGGACGGTCAGCGCCTGTCTTCCTTTAATGCTTGATTTCCTGAGTGTATGTTATTTTGGAAAATAGTGTTTCTCAGCCTGAACTCAGATGGGACTGTTTCTGCAGTCTTGTCTCCTTTCTCCTTGTGTCAGCAAGTGGCCATGTCAGAGAAGACATGGGCTCTGCTCTGCTCTGCCTGGTGGCCTGGCCCTCTCGCACACCCAGCGTCCTGTGGGGCTGGAACTCAGTGTTAGGTTAGGAAAATGGCACCTGTGTTTTACCCCAAATGGAAGACAACAGCAACAACACAAAATCTGGCTCCAAGAAGAACACAGATACTTCTTGGCCCTTGGGGTGAGAAGATCCTTATTCTTCCTTCCATGTGACATATGTACCAGGTACCAAGGAGGCTGGGCCAGACATTAGACAAGGTGGATCTTCTCAGGCCAGCATAACGGGGGGAAGTTTTAGAAGGAGGTCGCACTTGCACGCTTTGATACACATGTTGTTCTGCCTGATATGGGGACTGTGGCAGACTCAGACTAGCTGTTACCCATATTGGTGTTTTTATCGCCCTACCACCCAGATACATGATGCTGTCAGCATCCTTCCTTCTAGGTAGATCCTGTCCTCCCCAGTAGGCGATAAGTGGCAGCGATGTGTGGCACCTCCAGCCTGAGGCAGGTGAGAGGGGTATCTCCAGGATTTTTACAGGAAAGAGTGAAAAAAACTGGGCTGAGCTGGATAGGTTCCCATCTTGGGATTGCTGTGGATGTTCTGCTTGTGGTGTTACTCAAGACCAAATAATCCACACATTAGGAGGTGCACCCCAGGCACACCATTGTGCTTTTCTTGTCAGGAGCTTAAGAGCAGTCAGACCTCTGTGTGTAGCATGGGATTCCTGTAATGATGGTGCCACTCTCACTAATTGTCCTGGGAGGACGTCCCTGTTCTAGATGGGAGAGGACTTGGAAGGCGAGCCTTTGGTGGGAACAGAGGAATAGTTCCTCTTCCCTCTTTAGTTGGGGCTCTATCCAGATGAAAGGCTGAGAGGTGGAGATCTGAGGAGAGTGAGAGGGTGAGGGGTGGGGCAGGAGGTCCAGCACCCAGAGGCAGCCTGGGAGTGAGACAGGTAGACCTCTGCTCTTCCATTATCACCAAACTTGCAATAGGTTCTCCTTGACGTTTCAGTCTGGTCTCTCCTGGGCTGGGAGGTGTTAAGGAGAGAGGACTGTCATATCCTTGAGAGCAAGGAAGACTGGAGAGCAGGATCTCTACCTCCAAGTCCAGAAAGAGAGGGGCCTGGGGGTCAGTGGCTGTCCCCAGGATTTGAAGGGAAAATCCTGATTCTCTCCCCAGCTATACATCTGCCTAGAGGAAACTCCAGGTACTGAAGAGAGGCTGCAGGGATCCCCAAGTTCACTCTCTACCCTCTGATGTCAAAATGACTTTCACAGATAGAATCAGCAGGGAATGAGGAACTTAGAGCTCCCCAATCAGGGGACAGCATGTGTTTGCAGAGCGGGAAGTGGCCCAGAGTCCTAGGCTGAGTGAGGGGTGGCCACTGGTCAAACAGCTCCATCTCTTGACCTCCCTTATTTTGTTTTTGGTTTTTTATGGCATCACCATTTCCCCAGAAACTCAGACTTGAGTCTTACACCAATACATAATCTACATAGTCACTGAGTCCAGTCAATTTTATCTCTGAGTTGGCAGGCACAACCTTCTTCACTTTTCTGCCTCCTGCAATCACTCCTCCTCCTCTCCCCGCAACTCCTCAAAGAACTTCTAACACCCCTCATGCCCCCAGTCTCCCCTGTCTTCCTGTCTTGCAAAACACACGTGTTTCTACTCCTCTCCTTCCCTGAGTAAAATCCTTCAGACAATCCCCTCTGTCTCCAGGTCAGAACTCCCCTGCCTCCTTCCGCCAGCACTGAGGGCCCACCTTCCTTGCCACCATACTTACGGTGCCACAGTAGGCAATCTTTTCTTTTCTTCCCTGGCACTCCCTTTGTGGGGGCCACTATGGACCCCAACACCCATTTCACCCCAATAATTAGTCTAAGCAAATCTCAGTAATACCTTGGTTCCAGGAATGAATATTAATACAAATCTGCTCAATGTCTGCTGAGTGGTGGGGGGGGGGAGCTGTAAAAAGATGAGGAACATGCTCTGTCCAGGTGGCTCAATTGGATGCTGCGTCATCCCATACACCAAAAGGTTGTGGGTTTGGTTCCTGGTCAAGGCACATATCTGGGTTGCTGGTTTGATCTCCAGTCTGGCGCATATGGGAGGCTACTGATTGATGTTTCTCTCTCACATCAGTGTTTGTTTCTGTCTCTTTCTCTCCCTCTCCCTCTCTCTCATCCTTCCTTTCTCCCTTCATAACCCCTCCCTCCTCTCTCCCGCTCTAAAAAATCAATAAAAACATATCCTCAAGTGAGGATTTAAAAATATGAGGAATGTCTGCTGGAAAGATTTAGGGAGTTTTCCCACCCTACAAGGACCACAGACAAGAGATGATCTCACATCTTCCTCTGCACATTGTCCATCATGGTGTGAAGCTGGCATCACTGCAGAGCTTTCTGCTCCCTGGAGGGTGCAATCAACCTGGAACCCCAAGCAGAGCTGAGGGAAGGGCCATGTGCTTGACGACATCCGGAGCTATTGACTCAGGCCATCCCGGAGCTTGCCCCACAGCTGACTGTTCTGTCAGAGAATACATTCCTCTTTGAGTCTGGGGGTTTCTTCACAGTCCAACACACCCTAAATGATAGCGCCTGAGCATTCCTATTCCCCACCCTTGTCTGCCTGCCCTATTCCCTGTGCTTGTAAAGCCCACACCCTTCGCTCTCCCCCTCCCCTATTTAAATCTTATCCAGTTTTCAAAGTTCAATTCAAAATTCTCTCCTCCATGAAGCATCTTCCAATACTTATATATTTTTAAAAATCTGAAGCACATTTATCCTCTTGTCAAGCATCCACTCTATTTTGGCTTTTATTGAGATTGGTGTTGATACTATTTACACATCTTTTATCCCCTCCTAGATGCGCAGGTACTAGAGGGGAGCTTTCCATCCCCCTTTCCAGTACCCAGTTCAAGACCATATATTAGGAATTCAATAATGTCTATTAATGCATAGATCCATGGTTGGCAAACTGCGGCTCACGAGCCACATGCAGCTCTTTGGCCCCTTGAGTGTGGCTCTTCCTAAGCCTTAGGAGTACCTTAATTAAGTTAATAACCATGTACCTACCTATATAGTTTAAGTTTAAAAAATTTGGCTCTCAAAAGAAATTTCAATCATTGTACTGTTGATATTTGGCTCTGTTGACTAATGAGTTTGCCGACCACTGGCATAGACAGATAAGTGATAGACAGGCGAGATAGAAAGATAGATGGTACATACATACATACATACATACACACACAGACAGTATTAGCAGCTGTTATCTCTGGCCTTGTAGGGAATGCTGTTGAAGCCATGTAAGAAAAAGCAGTCCTGTCTGCACTGGGCAGGAGTGGGTCCCTACTCTGGCTGTACTTTCCTGAGTACCATCAGAAACAATCCCTTCCTCGGTGTCCACCTGAGAACATGCCACAAGCCCAGGTAAGCACTCTGGTTTCCTAAGGGAACCAGATGTCACAGTTTAGGCAAAAGAACCTCCTGAGGAAATAGGGTACAGGCAAGGCCTCAGTCTGGCAAGTTCCCAAAAGGGAGAGCCACTGACCCCATCCTGCCATGAATTTGGATGTAGTCACTTCCCAAGTTACATTTTCACTCTAGCGCTCAGTGTTCTAGTGCAGAAAGATGGTAGCAACTGCTCTCCTTCGCCTCATGAAGCTGCTCAGAGGCCAAACTTGACAAAGGGTTTTAATTCACTTGGAAATACAGTTGGCCCTCTCTGTCTGCCAATTCAACCAACCTCAGATCAACAAATATTTTTGGGGAAAAGCTACCTTGTTGCTGACCTGTACTATGTAGTTAGGCTTATAATGACTGTGTCTATAGTGAATGTGTACAGACTTCTTCTCTTGTCATTATTCACTAAACAATATAGTATTAATGACTATTTACATAGCATTTACATTGTTTTAGATATTATAAATAATGTAGAGATGATTTAAAGTATACAGAGGGCTCTGGCTGGGTAGCTCAGTTGGTTAGAGCATTGTCCCCATTATGCCAAGGTTGTGAGTTTGATTGCCAGTCAAGGCACATACAAGAATAAACTAATGAATGCACAAATAAGTGGAACAACAAATCAATGTCTCTCTTTCTCTCTCTCTCTCTCTCTCTCTCTCTCTCACACACACACACACTTCCTCTCTCTCTAAAATCAACTTGAAAAATAAAAATAGTACTGGCTGGTGTGGCTAAGTTGTTGAGCATCATCCCATGCACCAGAAGGTCACCAGTTTGATTCCCACCCAGTCAGGGCACATGTTGTGGACTCAATTCTCAGTAGGGGGCCTGCAGGAGGCAGCCAATCTATGTTTGCTGCTAGGAATGTTTCTCTCACTTCAATGTCTCTCTCTCTTTCTCCCTTTTCCTTCCTCTCTCTCTAAAATCAATAATAAAAACATATTTTAAAATAATAATACAAAATAAAATAAGAAAGTATATGGGAGGTTGGTTGTGTATAGGTTATATGCAAATACTCTACATCATCTATACTAATAAAAGAGTAATATGCTAATTAGACAAGACATCTTCTGGACGTCCTTCTGGACAAAGCCATGGTGGCCGGGGGCTGAGGCAGAGGTGGTTAGAGGCTGGCAGGGGAGCAGTTAGGGGCATCAGGCCAACAGGCAGAGGTGGTTAGGGGCAATCAGGCAGGCAGGCAGGTGAGCAGTTAGGAGCCAGTGGTCCCAGATTGTGAGAGGGTGTAAGCCAGGCTGAGGGATTCCCTAACCCCCTGCCCCATACAAATTTCGTACACCAGGCCTCTAGTTTTACATTAAAGAACTTGAGCCCTAGCTGGTTTGGCTCAGTGGATAGAGTGTCGGCCTGCAGACTGAAGGATCTCAGATTCGATTCCAGTCAAGGTACTTGTGCAGGAGGCAATCAATTGATGTGTTTCTCTCATATTGATATTTCTCTCTGTCTTTCCCTCTCTCTTCCACTCTCTAAATATCAATGGAAAAATATCCTCAAGTGAGGATAAAAAAAAATAGTACTAGAGCATCCTCAGAGTTTGGTATCTGCAGAGGACTTGAACCCAATCCCCTGTGGATACCAAGGGATTACTGTATAAAAAACACAAAAGAAAACAATTAATGGTTATGTGTCTGTATTTACTGATAAAATAGAGATTTGGGGGACATCTTTGGATCTCTTCCAGCCATCAGTCATTTCCATCAGTGGTCGGGAAGTCCTGTGGAAAATAGTAACTCACACCTGGTCTGAGGTAATCAACAAGCCTGTCGGCACCAAGTACATACAATTATGGTGCTCAGTTTCTGAGGATCAAATGCTTGGCAGCAGCTGGGAGTCTAAACAAATAGTGGCAGAGAAAGACACAATTGTATGCAAGATCAGCAAAGCACATTTCCAGATGTAGAAGCCTGTGAGAAGCTCAGGGCAGTGTCCACAATGGGAAACGGCCTCCTAACCAACCCTGAGGCATCCTTCCCTGGACTATTACTCCAGATAATAACTAAGCTATGCTAGACCAAATTTCCAACACCTATTTAATCCTTATTCATTTCCTTCTCATCCAACTTTTTCTCAATAATTTGAGAAATTTATTTTCCATTCTCATTAATTTGTTCTCTCTCTCTCTCTCTCTCTCTCCCATTTTTGGCCCCAGACTGGACTTTCTGGTGACATACAGTAGTCCTGGAAGCACACCTGTGCCAAGGAGAAGGAATAACCTCTACTTTGAAGTCACATTAGAGAAACAACCCATGTTACAAACTTCTAAAACCCTTTCAATACCAAGGATGAGCTTCTATGAGAAGTGTGATGGTTAATTTTATGTGTCAACTTGATTGGGCCAAGGGATGCCCAGGTAGCCGGTAAAACATTTATCATGGGGGTGTCTGTGAGGGTGATTTTGCATGAGATTAGCATTTGAATTGGTAAATGCTAGACCTAGTAAAGCAGAACACCCTTCCCAATGTAAGTGGGACTCATTCAATCAGTTGAGGGCCTGGATAGAACAAAGTTTCTACCTGCCTCTCCAACCACCTCCTGTTTTTTCTCAAGTTCAACATAAATCATAAGAGTGGTGAAAGTGGACATCCCTGTCTTGTTTACGGGAAATAGTTTTAATTTTTGCCCATTGAGTATGATGTTGGCTATAGGTTTGTCATATATGGCCTTTATTATGTTGAGGTATAATTCCTCTTATTCCCACTTTGCTGATAATACAGGTGTTGGATTTTGTCAAATCTATTGCATCTATTGATATAATCATGTGATTTTTGTCTTTCAATTTATATGATGTATCACATTTATTGATTTGCAAATATTGTACCAGCCTTGCATTCCTAGAATAAATCCCACTTGGTGTTTGATCTTTTTAGTATATTGCTGGATCAGACTTGCTGGTATTTTGTTGAGGATTTTAGTAGCATCTATGTTCATCAGGGATATTGGCCTGTAATTCTCTTTCTTTGCAGTGTCTTTATCTGGTTTTGGAATTACAATAGTGCTTGGATTTTTTTTTTTTTTTGAGTCGTTTGAAGAGTATAGGTGTTAGTTCTTTGAATGTTTGGTAAACCTCCCCTGTGTGAAGCCATCCGGACCAGGACTTTTGTTTGCTGGGAGTTTTATTTATTACTGCTTCAATTTCATCAGTTGTTATTGGCCTATCCAGTTTTTCTGATTCAGTTTGGAATATTGTATTTTTCTGAATTTGTCCATTTCATCCACATTGTCCAGCTTGTTGGCATATAGTTGTTCATAGTATTTTCTTGCAATCCTTTGTATTTCTGGAGTGTCAATTGTTACTTCACCTCTTTCATTTCTGATTTTACTTATTTGGGTCCTCTATCTTTGTTTCTTGATGAGTCTGGCTAAATCTTTTTATCTTTTTATCTTTTCAGAGAACCAGCTCTTGGTTTCATTGATCTTTTGTATTGTTTTTTTAGTCTCTATGTCATTTATTTCCACTCTGATATTTATTATTTCCTTCCTTCTACTTACTCTGGGATTTTCTTGTTCTCTTTCTAACCCTTTAAGTTGTAGCATTAGAATGTTTATTTAACGAATTGTTTTGTTTGTTGAGGTAGGCCTGGAGTGTTATGAACTTCTCTCTCAGGACTGCTTTGCTACGTCCCATAGATTTTGGGTTGTTGTGTGTTCATTTTCATTTGTTTCCAGGAAGTTTTTTATTTCTTCCTTGGTCTCATTGGTAACCCATTCATTGTTTAATAATATGCCATTTAGCCTCTATGTGTTTGAATGTTTTTGAGTGTTTTTATTGTAGTTGACTTTTAATTTCATGCCATTGTGATCCAAGAATATGCTTGATATAATTTCTATCTCCTTGAACTTGTAGAGACTTATTTTGTGTCCTAACATGTGGTCTATCTTTGAGAATGACCCATTTGCACTTGAGAGGAATGTATGTTCTGCAGCTTTGGGATAAAATGTTCTATAAATGTTAATTAAATCTATCTGATCTAGTGTGTCACTTAGAGTCACTGTTCCTTGTTGATTTTTTGGCTGGAAGATCTATCCAGTAAAGTCAGCAGAGTGTTAAAGCCCCTACTAAGACTGTATTGCTGTTGATCTCTCCCTTAAAATCCTTCAAAAGTATTTTTTTCAGATTTAGGTTCTCCTATATTGTGTGCATATATGTTTACCAGCGTTATATCCTCTTATTGGATCTATCCCTTTAGTATTATGTAGTCACCTTTGTTGTCTCTTGTTATGGCCTTCATTTTGAAGTCTATTTTGTCAGATATGAATATTGCTACCCAGCTTTGTTGTTATTGTTGTTTCTATTTACATGACAAGTGCTGACAAGGATGTGGAGAAAAGGGAACCCTAGGAACTCCTGGTGGGAATGCAGACTAGTGCAGCCACTATGAAAAATAGTATGGCCTTTCCTCAAAAAATTAAATATGGAACTGCTATTTGACCCAGTGATCCCACTTCTGGGAATATATTCTAAGAAACCCAACACAGCAATCAGAAAGAATGTGTGCACCCTGAGTTCATAGCAGCACAATTTACAATAGCTAAGATCTGGAAACAGCCAAATTGCCCATCAGTAGACAAGTGGATAAAACAACTATGGTACAGTTACACCATGGAATACTATGCAGCTGTAAAATAAAAGGATCTCTTACCCTTTGAGATAGCATGGAGGGACTTGGAGAGTATTATGCTAAGCAAAATAAGCCAGTCAGAGAAAGACAAGTATCACATGATCTCAGTCATATGTGGAATCTAATGAACAAAATAAACTGATGAGCAAAATAGATCCAGAGACATAGAAGCAGGGAACAGACTGATGAATTTCAGAGTGATGGCGGGGGGTGGGTGGGGAGAGATTAACCAAAGAAATAACCCATGGACACAGACAATAGTGTGGTAAAAACCTGGGGGTGGGGGGACATGGGGGTGCTGGAGTCAATGGGGAAAAGGGAGGACATCTATAATACTTTCAACAATAAAGATAATTTTTATAAAACTGTAAGTCAAAAGCCGATATTTGAAATAGTACTTTACATTGTATAGTCTCAAGTAGATTTGGTCATGTTCCTTCACCATCCAGCCTCTGGGCTCCATGTACTTCTCTATGGGAAGTAGCTGCTCACTCCTGAGTGGTCTTCCTGAAACCCTGAGCAGAGC
The DNA here is from genome assembly GCF_014108235.1 of Myotis myotis. Classification (NCBI taxonomy): domain Eukaryota; kingdom Metazoa; phylum Chordata; class Mammalia; order Chiroptera; family Vespertilionidae; genus Myotis; species Myotis myotis. The sequence goes on along the minus strand of NW_023416313.1, from coordinate 77,923,268 downwards.
TTTCATGTATGCAGTTAGCTGGCTGCCTTCCTCCAGGTTTTATTCCTCTGTGACTTAGGCAGACCCTCACAGAATACTCTAGCCATCACAGGCAATCAATTAAATGTTTCTGGAATGCAAAGAAATATGTTGTTGTAAGCTAGCATAGGAACTTGTAATATTTGCTTCCATGAAGAAAATATTGGTGTTTCAATAAAAACCAAAGGCCCTGTCTTTGGTCACAGTCTCCTTTTTATTAGAAGTGTCATTCTGCTTCATCAAGTTTTGGCAATTGTGTTACCCTGTTTTAGGACCTCTAGGTCAGATGATCTAGGGAGGCCTCATAGCATTTCAGGTGCAGCTACCTAGGCCTAGGAGTTGCAGATGTGGGGATCTGGGTTGAAGTCATCCATCCTTTCAGATAGTATTGCTCTGATCAGCGCTATATCCTTCCAGAATTCCACCCTACATCAGCCTGTTCTGAGTGGAAAGTTCCCATCTCTGCAGAGCTTTGGCTATCATTCCTCTGGTGACACCACAGAGGGCAGTCAGTAGACTTGGTAAGCCTCACAACATGGCCCAATACCCACCCCCCATTTGCTCATCAGCACCCTCTCTCTTCCATTCCCTTCCTCAGTGTCTCCATCCCACATCCTTTGCTACCCTCCTTATCCCATTTCCAGTTGGGATATGGGATATATGAAACTAAATCATATTGTTGCTATATTTCTTGAATAAAATTTTATGCTCTTTGCTTTTTTATAGGAAGCAAGGGACCTCTCCAATTCTCCAAAAGAAAAGAAAAACTAATGCTCGATCCTTTGAAGGTGGCTTGTGATAGATTTTTTTTCATGGCTCATTTCACTTCAATTATGTAAAATCACCCATACATGTTCCACAAGGTGTAGATTCCCACAGGCTGTAGGTAAAATCCCCATGCTCCTTGTTTTGGCCCATCTGGCCCTTTTTAAAATTCTCTTCATGGTCTTTGGAAACCATAGGATAAGAAGGGGTTACAGTAAACTCTTTACACATGTAAAATGGGCTTATATGTCATTCTCTTATTTCTGTGCTTGAAAGGAAAGGGACAAAACAAAAGAGAAGCTACATCAATGAGTCTTTTGTATCTTCACACTCACTCTGAGGAAGTCCCATCAATAACCCAGGTCCTTATGTTAACAGTGAACTGGCACCAGATTGTTAGACCTCAGCCCTTGAATTCTGGCTAAGAAAGAATTTAGAAGCAAGACTCGAATACAAGTGAAAATTTATTTATAAAGTCACAGAGGTAGAAGAAATGAACTGCAGAACAGAGACAGCGAGACTGCACGGACTCAGCAAACAAGTTACAGAGGTGAAAGAAGGGCCCTTGGAGCTTATGAGAAAGAAAGGCAAAGAAAATGCACCTGGGGGAAGGAAAGGGAAAAGAGTGTAGGCATGATCAAGAGAGAGGGCATGCTCTGGATCCTTGTCTTCAGGGGTTTTATCTGTTTTCCAAAGAAAGAGATTTTAGAGGAGGTGTCAGGGGAGGGTCTCAATAGAATATTCATCAGCTTTTCAGGTGTGTCTTCTCAGGATCGTGGTCTCCACTGATTGGTCAGTACCAGGGCAGGTGGTAACTAGTCATTGCAGCTGGTCCTGATATCAGCCATGATGTTCCCCTGCCTGGCCTTGCTGCTTTTTCTGGGCCTAGAGCTGAAACACAACTGAGGCCTCAATGTTATCTCTAGTTTGACCAAAACCCTGTCTTTGTGGTCAATAAACCTGAAGCTTTGTTCTTAAGATTAATTCATTCAGGCCAGAACCTCATTGTCCTGAGGGCTTAAGGCTTAAGGGAGTGCTCATGCAAGGGCTTGTATGGGGGTCATATAAGGCTATTCTCTGGCCCCCTTGCTCCTCCTCCAAGGGATCTACCACATGACTAGCAATCTACCAAGGGAGAAAGGGTCAGGGGAGGGTCCAAACTGTTTGGCCAGTGATATGCTAGGGGAGGAAAGGTCACCCTGGGGATGAGGTCCCACCTGACAATACTCACCTTCTCAATTTTGCCCTTTGCTAGGCACCCAGGGCTTTTTGCCGTGGTGACCTTCTGTACCTGGCCTTTTGTTCCTATTCTGCTTATGTCTGTAACTGCCTACCATGTCACTTACAAAGCTTTGTAAACTACACAGCACTGTAAATATAAAAATACAGGTTTTTTTATGCAATTGAATTTACTATCCCAAGATTTGAGAAAGAGAGTCAAGGTCATCTCTCTGTTCTCTCCCAAAAGCAGAGTTAGCTCTTCCTTCCTGTTTGTTGCTACATTTCTAGATACAGCCCTTGTCCTTGGTCTGCTTCCTGAGAAACAATGAGGTCCTTCAGTGCCAAAATTTGTGTTTATGTTGGTTTTTTGGTTTGTTTCATTTTGATTTGTTTTACTTTTGTATCCTAGTGCCCAGCAGAGTACCTAAAATAGAATTATTGCTTAAAAATGAAGAACAAGGTCCTAACCGGTATGGCTCAGTGGATAGAGCGTCGGCCTGCAGTCTGAAAGGTCCCAGGTACGATTCTGGTCAAAGGCATGTACCTTGGTTTGCGAGCACATTCCCAGTAGGAGGTGTACAGGAGGTAGCTGATTAATGTCTCATCAATGTTTCTAACTCTCTATCCCTCTTCCTCTCTGTAAAAAATCAATAAAATACATTTTTTTTAAAATGTTCATTCCTTTTTAAAAAATGAAGAACAAGAAAGAAAGGATAAATGGACATATAGATGGATGGGTGGGTGGATGGATGGGTGGAGAAAGGGGCCCAAGGAATGAGTGAATGTTCTTTTTTTTTTTAATATATTTTATTGATTTTTTACAGAGAGAAAGGGAGAGAGATAGAGAGTTAGAAACATCGATGAGAGAGAAACATTGATCAGCTGCCTCCTGCACATCTCCTACTGGGGATGTACCCGCAACCCAGGTACATGCCCTTGACCGGAATCAAACCTGGGACCTTTCAGTCTGCAGGCCGACGCTCTATCCACTGAGCCAAACCGGTTTCGGCATGAGTGAATGTTCTTACTTCTTGTCTCTTCTAAACCTCTGTCTCTAACAGCAGAATGAGCCTCAAGATTCAAATTAACAGCAAGAAGCAATGGGAGTTTCCCTGTTGATCACACCAAAAACAGAAAGCTGAACAAATTGTACATTCTGGCTCAGAATTCAGTTGCAAATTCTCTTTCAGCTCTGATGTCTGTGGTTGACAAGAACTGCACACCTGGAGACCAGATGCTAGAAAGTAAACTTTTATATAAATAAACGTGTGTGTGTGTGTGTGTGTGTGTGTAAGAGAGAGAGAGAGCTGTCATGAATCTTTATGGTTTTAAGACATTCGGCTTTTAGGAGGCACCCTATTTAGATTGGACCAACTTAAGACATATTTTCATTCAAATTGCCAAAGATCACAAGATTTTCATGACAACATAACTGAGGCCTAGCTGTCAATGCCATGTGGTACCAATACTAAGAAAAGAGAAAAAGCAGACTCCAGGGTCTGGAAGTACTTTCCAGACCATTATAGGAGAACAGTAAATGCTACAGTGCTGCCCAGAGGGTGGGAAAGCCCTCCCAACCTGCTATACCCTTGAGATCCCATCCCAACTTATATCTGTAAGACAGCACAGCTACCCATAACATGAGTGAGCTGGTGGGCTTTGTGTTTAGAGCCAGTTTTGGGGTCATTTTTGTAAATAAACTCAACTGCTCAGAAGTAATGAATACTGCCCCCTGGAAAGAAAGCATGTACAGTAGTTCTAACAAAGCAGGGGAGGAAATGGACATGCAAAGCATTCTTTCTGTCCCAAACAACTTCAAAGTTTTGTGCAGACTCATCTGGAAGTATGGATGGGTTATGGCACGTGGCATTTCTGTGAAAATGTCAGCGAGGGAAAGGGCAGTGTCCTCCCTGGGGACCAGAGGGGACTTAGGGATGACAGGAGAGAAGGTGCTGCTAGGTGATCCACTTCCTCCCTACACCTCTCTCACCCCACCTGCAGAGGGCAGGCAGCGCCCAGAGCAGGCTGCATCTGCCTGCTGTGAAATGGTTCCTCAGTTTAGAGGAACTGGTTTCCATCTCTCCAAGGCAAGCATGTCAAACTCACAGCCTGTGGGCTGCATGCGGCCCACAACCAATATTTGTGGCCCAGCCTATATAACAGTATGTAAGAAATGTTTTAATAAAATTTCATGACTTAATTTTTACAATATCCTGTTATATATGATCCTATATAATAGAGCTAATATGCAAATGATCGTGACACCTTCAGGCCGTGCTGCATGCATGGCAGGCATGGGTGGGAGGGGCTGCATGCACAGTGAGGCCAGGGGATGTGAGGCTGCATCCCCCGCCCAGCGCTAGCCAGGGGATATGATGCTGTTATTATGTATTTATTAATAAATTTGTATATTTTTGTCATATACATTTTACTAATTTTCTTTCATCTCTGACACTTCTATTATAGAGGAAAGGCAAATGGCAATGTTAAAATATTTCCTCTAATTAATTCCCTTTTAATGTGCATGAATTTCATGCACTGGGCCACTAGTTATTAATAACAAACTACAACGTTCACTAATGACTGATCACTATAATCATGTTGCATTCATTTCCCTTACGCACAGGCGCACCATTTCTCTCACTAATACCAGCAGCAAATATGTTAGCAGCCGATTGCCACGTCTTTAGTCTTAGGCTGACTTGTTTGGTGTGCGCAACAGGAAATATTTCACTTTTGGAGAACAAGAAAAACAGGTTTATTTGTGTAACGCTTATTAACTTCTGCAGTTATTCAGTGTCTGGTAAGTTAATGTTCAAGAAAAAAATATTAATTTTTATTAAAATGTTCTATTATTTTATGTTAACGTTGACTCGTTTATTTCAGCCCTTTGTATTCAGCATGTCTCTATCGAAATAAACCTATGTCTCTATGAAACTTGAAGCTTTTGTTTTTTTGTGGCCCACATACACTTAAACCTTCTTTATTTGGCCCATGTTAGCCTTTGAGTTTGACATGCTTGCTCCAAGGGATAGGATTTGGCCCAAAGCCATATTTAGAAGGTTCACAACGTCTAGGGAGTGAGTCATGCCAAGCAGGACAGACTAATGAGAGAGAGGGAAAAGGGACTTTACCTGACACTTCCTTTCCCTGAGATGCAGACAGGCTCTCTGTGTGCCACAGAGAACATTCAGGGCTTTTAAAGTCTAGCATATCTAAGAAAGTAGCTACAACCTGTTTCCTCATTTTAAAAATGAGGTTGGTTAAAAAAAAAAAAAAAAAAAAGCATCAGCACCTATTATGGAATACAAAACCTTTTAACCCAAAATAAGACTTTGTAGCCAATAGAAAGCTGAAAGATATTCTTAAACAGAATCCAGTTTACAACTGTCACACAGGTATCTTTCTTTTTTACAACATTTCTCCCCTTTATCCCCTCCTCTGTATGTTAAATTTTTTTAATATTTTTTATTGATTAAGATATTACATATGTGTCCTTATCCCCACGTTACCCCCTACCCTCCCCACCCCCCCGCTCATGCCCTCACCCCCCTGTTGTCCGTGTCCATTGGTTAGGCCTATATGCTTGCTTATAAGTCCTTTGGTTGATCTTTCCCCCTTACCCCCACCCTCCCCTACCTTCCCTCCCAGGCCTGACAGTCCAATCAATGCCTCTCTGTCTCTGGATCAGTCCTTGTTCATCAGTTTATGTTGTTCATTATATTCCACAAATGAGTGAGATCATGTGGTGTTTATCCTTCTCTGACTGGCTTATTTCACTTAGCATAATGCTCTCCAGTTCCATCCATGCTGTGGTAAATGGTAAGAGTTCCTTTTTCTTCTTCCTCTTCTTAAAGAATACCTTTCAGCATTTCATATAATGCTGGTTTGGTGGTGATGAACTCCTTTAGCTTTTTCTTATCTGTGAAGCTCTTTATCTGACCTTCAATTCTGAATGATAGCTTTGCTGGATAAAGTAATCTTGGTTGTAGGTTCTTGCTGTTCATCACTTTGAATATTTCTTGCCACTCTCTTCTGGCCTGCATGGTTTTTGTTGAGAAATCAGCTGACAGTTGTATGGGTACTCCCTTGTAGGTAACTGACTGTCTTTCTCTTGCTGCTTTTAAGATTCTCTCTTTGTCTTTTGCTCTTGGCATTTTAATTATGATGTGTCTTGGTGTGGTCCTCTTTGGATTCCTTTTGTTTGGGGTTCTCTGTGTTTCCTGGACTTGTAAGTCTATTTCTTTCACCAGGTAGGGGAAGTTTTCTGTCATTATTTCTTCAAATAGGTTTTCAATATCTTGCCCTCTCTCTTCTTCTGGTACCCCTATAATTCTGATGTTGGTATGCTTGAAGTTGTCCCAGAGGCTCCTTACACTATCTTCATATTTTTGGATTCTTTTTTCTTTTTGCTTCTTCGGTTGGGTATTTTTTTGTTTCTTCATATTTCAAATCTTTGGCTTGATTCTTGGGATCCTCTTGTCTGCTGTTGGATCTCTGTATATTATTCTTTATTTCAGTCAGTGTATGCTTAATTTCTAGTTGGTCTTTTTTCATATCCTCCAGGGTCTCACTAAATTTATCGGCGGTTTCCAGAAAATTCTTGAAAAACCTTATAAACGTGGCCTTGAACTCTATATCCAGTCGTTTGCTTTCCTCCATTTCTGTCATTTGTGTCCTGTTTCTTTGTCTCCGCAGTTTTTATGCTTCCCTGTGTTGGTAGAGTGGCTTTGTGTGCTAGGTGTCCTGTAGGGCCCAGTGGCTCAGCCTCCCCAGTTACCTGAGGTGGACACTCTTGGTGCACCCCCTTGTGGGCTTTGTGCACAGTCTTGTTATAGTTATGCCTTGATTGTTGTAGGTATCACTGGGAGGAATTGACCTCCAGGCAATTGGCAGTGAGAAGCTGTGTCTGCAGTGGGAGAACTTCTGTGCTGAAGACATCCTTCTGGGGCAAGACTTGCTTCAGTGGGGCTTTGGTGCTCACTGAGTCTGCCCCCTGAGTGTGTCCCTTATGGATCTGAGGAGTTGTAATGTGGATGGTCCCACTCTGACCACTGGGTACACTGGCTCTTGGATCTAAGGAGGTGCTAATTTAGCCTCTGTCTTAGGTTACCCAGCAGGAGCTAAGAAGAGAACTGCAGATTCCCCTTCCTTTTTTGGAGTTTGGAGGTGCCCAGATGAGGCCCAGCTGTGAAGCAATGCAAGCTGATGTGGGGCCTTCGGCCTTCTCTTGGAAGTTCTGGGTCTCTCTGGTGCAGCTGCAATTTGTTAGGTAATTTTCAGGTTGCAAAGGGCCAGGGCATTCATATGCAAAAGCCTCTGCCACAGCCTGGGTGGGGCGGGGTCTAAGGGAATCAAAGGGCGGAGCCAGCAGCTATGGCGGATCCTCAGCCCTGCCCTAAGGGGCCGAGCATCTCAGTGTCCCGGTAATTGCTGCAAGCACCTCTGAGGGAAAGCCGCCCTCAGGTTCCGAGTTCTGCCCGCTGCCAGACAGTCCAGTTTCTCCCCGTATGAGTCCTGGGTCCCCAGAGACTTCCTGGAACCAGAGTTCAGAGCTGTTGGGAGCTTGTGACTCCCTCCAGATTCAAAAAGACAGCCGCGTCCTCAGGTGCCCGCCCCTTTCCGCGCGCGCTCGAGCCGCCGTACCTCTGCACTTTACTTCCGCACCTCCTCTGAGTCTACATGTGCTTTTCTTTTTCCTTCTAGTTGTAGAATTTCCACTCAGCCAGCCTTCCTGTAGTTCTGGATGATGTCCGTTTTGTCTTTTCGTTGTATTTTTGAAGTTGTTGTGGGAGACAGCAATTTCCGGTTTTTACCTATGCCGCCATCTTTGTTTCTCCATACGTTAAATTTTTGTTGTAAAAAGAATACCAAAACAGGAGTGCTGGACTGCAGCCATGGCCTACTGCTGGCAGGAAGGAAAAGATCAAATCATATTTGTGACCAAAGAAGACCATGAAACTCCAAGCAATGCAGAGCTGGTGGCTGACAATCCCAATGATCCATACGAGGAGCACGGGTTGATCCTGCCAAATGGAGACATTAACTGGTACTGCCCATGCCCTGGGGGAATGGCTAGTGGCCCCTGTGGGGAACAGTTCAAGTCAGCCTGTTCCTGCTTCCACTATAGCACGGAGGATCTCAAAGGATCAGGCTGTGTAGACCAGTTCTGGCCCATGCAGGAATGCATGCAGAAGTACCTGGACCTCTATCCCCAAGACAAGGAGGAGGAGGAGGAGGAGGAGGAGGAGGAGAAGCCAGCAGAACGTTTAGAAAAGGCAGCTCTAGCTAAGGCCACCGCAACCAAAGAACAAGAGGGGTCAAGCTAATGAGGGCCATGCTGCAGCACTGGCTCCAGGCCTTCCACCTCATAGTGATATGAACCTTTTGCAAATGTCTTTCGGTCACTCTATAAGAAAGTCTTTCTCTCTATTGTTCTGTGCACTGTAATGTACAAAATAACTTATTTTGATGATCAGGGGTTTAGGCTCCTTGCCATATACACTGATTAAAAAGAAAAGAGGAGTTATATGTCTGTGTGTCTCACATAACTCTATCAGTGACTGTGGCTGCCACTTTCAAATTCTCTTTTCAGATTATTTCTAAATTTGCCACTCTGAAATAATGTGTTGAATACTCTCAGCAACCAAAAATCATTATCTAGGAGTGTCTCTCATGAGTAAGCTGATTTATTCTGATTGATTATCTCCCTTTTAGTAGATTTTATACCTGTTTGGAAAATGAAATAGAAACAAAAACATCTTCCTTTAAAAATGCTGGAATGGGGCCATTCCTAATAGAAGAGGCCAGATAATCAGATACTTATTTCTCAAAAACCATCTGAACCTTGAGTACATGAGGTACTATGCTTCATTTCTGATCGATTTTGGTTTCCATTTTTATATTGAGCTCCAGGTTTTCTTTTTAGAAAGTAGAACTTTGGAACTTCCAACTCACAGTCCCTTTCTAACAGAAGAAAAAGCTGGTTGTGCTGTTCTTGTTATTCCAAAAGCCCTGGTTTAGGGCCTGTGTACACACTGGCTCTGGCTCAGCCTGTTCAGATGCAATATTCTTGAGAGGTGGGGACCTATTTGCTCATCCAGTGTTTCTGCTCCCAACAAGAAACGAGCGTATGACCACAAGGATGGACTCTATTCAACACCTTTTATTGAGCAGCGAGCGTGGGGCTGCGATTCTGTACTCCGTGCACCCCCTTATGGAAATGTTACCAGCTTATTGCTAGAAGCAAGTTTCTGTTACAAAGATGAAAGGGCAGAACCCAATGCTTTTTTTTCCCCATTGTTATTAGTACATACAGAAACACTGATTTACCCACAACTTGTATTTAAGCCTGTAACCAAATCGGAGTGGCTCTTGCTCTCAGCATAGAATGATGTAACCATGGCTGGAACAGTGAGATGGAAAATAACTGTACAACCAGCATGAAACTTACCATCAGATCTGGGGCCCCACCCAAGTAACCCTGTGCAGACACTTCTGGTTGTGTAGCACACTTGGCATTACCTTGGACGACAGTTCAGGCTCAGTCTATTCTACACTCTCTGGAAGAATGTGGTAACGTCCACATTTCTGGGGTGTTCACAAGTGGCACCTTCTCTGTTTCCCCAGAAACCAAATATACCTGAACTTGATCATGCAAAATTGCCTAGTTTCATTCCCTGGTTTTCTGTTTGTTTTTATTACGATACAGAATCTTAGACAGACAACTGCAGTCTGAATATTCTTACTAGTTCACCATATGACTTATAATCTAGAACCACTTGTTTCTATTACTATAGGAACAGATTGCAAAACTCTATTTTCCCCAGCTTATGATAATGAGTCTGAATCCTATCCAGGTCAAAGCACCGAGAAAATGCTGTAGCATAATAGATGTTCCACAGATATCTACAGAATGCACCAATCAATGGTTGATAATACCCACTGGGTGCTGGCAACCTCTTCTACCAATCTCAGAACTTCAAGGAATTAACAAAATTTAGGGAAGAATTCATTTGGCAACCATAAAATGATTAAAAATAATCTCCAAAGCATTTCCTAACAATCTTTCACATTGGAAATGACTGCTCATGGTAATGTGCTAACACCCCTTCACATTACCTATGTACATACCTACATATCTTCTGAAAGTTTATTTATCCCTCACATAAACGTTTTAAGTTGAGACCTAAAACTGAAGAAAAATTTCCTGTGAAACACTGTGCTGGTTGTGGGGAATGAAGACCCTGAGCTTCCCCCATAAAACCCGTACAAAGTCCCTGAGTAATGGGTACACCTGGGTGGAGGTGGGCCTTGGAAAGTGCCCACCCTTGGCTCCAGAAAAAAAGCGTTCAAGTGGCATGATGTCACTAATGCATCCATCCCAGGCCACGTGGTCAGGACCTCACCTCTCACAGGTCCACCCCCTGTGGCTCAGGCTGTCCCTTTGAGCCCCCCAGGGCTGCGTAGCGCTGAATGAATTAGAGATGGCACCGCACCCCTGGACCTCCCAGACATGTGGAAATCAACAGCAGTAGCCTGGGCCCCAGCCCTGCTTGGCCTTCCCCTGTGCTCCCAGAACAGTCTTTCCTGAGTGTCCTTCTGAGGAAGGTCAGTGAAAAGAGGACAGCTGGACGCTGGGAACGCCAGAGTTAGAGCCAAGTTCCAGAAGAGCCAGCACAGGGCCACGGCCCCAGCAGAAGCTAAGGCAGGTCCTTCCCAATGCCTTGGAAATATTCTCCAGGAGTCCACGGAGAAGATGAAACACAACAGTCAATGGGGATTCGGGGAACGTTGTTCTATCTATAGGAACTGAGGGCTTCAGACAAACAACACTGGGCTGGGCAAGGCCAGCAGCCAGGGTGCCACCAGCCTGCTCCTGCCTCCCGTGCCTGCAGCTCAGTTGTAGGAAAGGTAATTGATGAGCCGGGGAGGGATGTTGAGCTTGGCGATTTTCTCCAGCCCTCGGACACCGGTGGCCTTCCTCAGGCTCACCCTGCAGAGCTGTGACAGGGTTAGCGGTGTCTCTGTAAAAAGGGAACATGAAGCACGTGAGGTTAGCTTAACATAGTTGAACATAGATTAACATCCTTCAACCTAAAAAATATCAAGAACTGGCCTAGCCAGTGTGACTCAGTGGTTGAACGTCAACCCATGAGCCAGGTCATGGTTCGATTCCTGGTCAGGGTACATACCCAGTAGGAAGTGTGCAAGAGGCCGATCAATGATTCTCTCTCATCATTGATGTTTCTATCTCTCTCTCCCTCTCCCTTCCTCTCTGAAATCAATAGAAATATATTTTTTAAAAATATCAAGAACTGGAAACACCTCCCTTCCCTAAAAATAGGACATGCCTTACAAGCATTCTCTTGAAAGCTACCAGGAAGGACAGCCAGGGCCCAAGGACACAAGAGCAGGAAATGGAATTCCAGTGCTGTCCAGAGGGATTTCATTTGAAGGGGGGCGGGGGATGTAGGTTTTTGCTTTGTGTGCATGTGTGTGTATGTGACTTTTGCCCCATAATGTTATAACCCTAGCACAGGGATTTGTCAGCAATGCACCAATCTACAGCTAGTAGGCTTGTTTGTCAAACTTCCAGACAAATGAGAGAGTCTAGGCCATTGGTTCTCAGCCTGTGGGTCGCGAGCCCTTTGGCAGTCGAATGACCCTTTCACAGGGGTAGCCTAAGACCATCCTGCATATCAGATATTTACATTACAATTCATAAGAGTAGCAAAATTATGGTTGGGATCACAACATGAGGAAATGTATTTAAAGGGTCAGAAGGTTGAGAACCACTGGTCTAGGCTGCCAGCTCCTGCTGCTCCAGGCCACTGAGGGCTATAGGGCACAAACAGATCTCAGGAGAACTGATGCACATCCCAGCTCCAGCAGAGTACACAATGCATATCCTAGTGCAGAGGGTCAGGACCTCAGGACCACAGACAAGCCTGGAGCTGGGGCTCACAGTGGGAGCAAGCTAGGGCCAACAATGGAAGATACCTGGAGGTCCCTGGCAGATGAATCACAGGGACATTTGCAAAACAGAGCCTGGCCTTGAGGACCTGCCTTTTAGAATGATCTGTGTTTGACAAAAATATAAATTAACCAAAGAGAGTTTTCTCAATTTATGAAAAATTTTAAAATATAATAGTCTTTGAAAGGGAAAAAAAATATTACTGATGAAATTCATTTTCCTGTGTTACTTTGTCCCCCAAATTATTTGTAAAAGAAACATTATCTTCCAGGAAATGGTTAGCTGACAGACAGGGATGGAATGTGCCTCTAAGTCAGGGGTGGGCAAACTTTTTGACTCGAGGGCCACAATGGGTTCTTAAACTGGGCCGGAGGGCTGGAACAAAAGCATGGATGGAGTGTTTGTGTGAACTAATATAAACTCAAAGTAAACATCATTCCATAAAAGGGTACGGTCTTTTTTTTTTTTAGTTTTATTCATTTCAAATGGGCCGGATCCAGCCCGCGGGCCATAGTTTGCCCACGGCTGCTCTAAGTTCATAATGGATTTGAATTAGGAAGGGCTGGCAAAAATTTGAATAAATCATTTTTTTTCAACTGATAGGTGTTTGAAGCCTCTTATGACTCTAATTCTATGTAAACTCATTAAAAAATTGATTTACAAAGAAGATATCTTGTCCTTAGCAAGATTGTTTCCTGAACAGTGAGGGTTGGATCTATATTCTCAGCCTCATATGGACTTAGTCTGAGATTAATTATTTACTCATAAATGACCTAATATATTGTCAGAGCAGAGCTTCGTGCATAAGTGTCATGTGCTATTCATTCACTGTACATTGCATCATTCAAACAACAAGGAGAGCCTGGCCTCACTTTCATAGTGCTCAAAGCACTTGGCAGGGGCACTGCTACTCCACGTGTAGTCGGAGGGCTTCTTTCCCCGGTTGTCCCGTGCATAGATGTTGCCTCCAAATTCAATCAGCATCTCAATGAGGTCCACGTTCTTCACCTTGGCTGCATGATGAAGGGCTGTCTCGTGAAGCTTTGCTGCATTCACATTGGCCCCTGCAGGTAAAAACAGAAACAAGTATCACCAAGGAGAGAACTTGGAGCCGAGATAAACATCAACTTTGACTTTTTCATCCAGCACAATCTACAGAAACAATCCCCATTAAGGAAACAAAATCAAGACAGACTCTTCTGCAACCTTTACAAAATCTTTTTCAAAAATCCAAAAGCAGTGATTATTTTTTTTCTTATGACATAAAAAGCTAAAGAAAGGTATCCTATATAATAAAAGCCTAATATGCTAAGAGTTCGGTTGTTGGTTCAACCAATCATAGCGTAATATGCTAATGATATGCTAAAGCTGCCCAACTGCTTCACTATGATGTGCACTGACCACCAGGGGGCAGACACTCTGACCGGTAGGTTAGCTTGCTGCTGGGGTCCGGCCAATTGGGACTGAGCGAGATGGGCTGAACATGTCCTGGAGCCCTCCTGCAGTCCCTCCCCAGCTGGCCAACCTTCCACATCCCTCCCCAGCACTGATCATGCACCAGTGGGGTCCCTCAGCCTGGCCTGCACCCTCTTGCAATCCAGGAACCCTCGGGGGATGTCAGCCAGTTTCAACCTGATCCTGCAGGCCAGGCCAAGGGACCCCACTGGTGCATGAATTCATGCACTGAGCCTCTAGTCAATAATAATGTAACTCAAAATAGAACAAAAATGAAGAAAAATTAAACAAAACTTCCCTGTGAGTTATGATGCAGTGCTAATGCCCTATGCAGTCTGTCCCCATGTGTCCTGACTAGAAGCTCAGGTTTAACTACTCAGCTCTCCTGCCTGTCCTTGCACATGTATTCACACACACACACACACACACACACACACACACACACACACATGCACACACACTACAGACACAGAGGCTCTAACAATGTGTGTTGCATGAATGAATGAATGTTCCTTAAATAGAAATATTATTTTACAAAAGGGAAGCTCAAAGGGAAAATAGGTGATGTTCCCCAAACACTCTGGAGTTCAAATGAAAACGGGAACAAGATAGAGATGTCTGTTTTCACCACTCTTATTCAACACTAGAGGCCCGGTGCACTAAATTTGTGCGGGGGGGGGGGGGGGGCTCAGCCCAGCCTGCACCCTCTGCACCCTCTCCAATCCAGGACCTCTTAGGGGATGTCCGACTGCCGGTTTAGGCCCAATTCTGGGGATTGGACCTAAACAAGCTGTCGGACATCCCTCTCATAATCCGGGACTGCTGGCTCCTAACTGCTCACCTGCCTTCCTGCCTGATCACCCCTAACTGCCTCTGCCTGCTGGCCTGATCTCCCCTAACTGGTCACCCCTTGCTGCCACCCCTGCCAGCCTGGTTGCCCCCAACTGCCCCCCTCTACCAGCCTGGTCACCCCTTACTGCTCCCCCTGCCAACCATGTCACCCCCAACTACCTCCTGCCAGCCTGGTCACCCCAACTGCCCCCCTCTGGTGGCCTGGTCACCCCCAACTCTCCCCCCTGCTAGCCTAGTCACCCCTTACTGCCCCCAACTGCCCCCCTGCCAGCCTGGTCACCCCCAACTGTCCCCCTGCTGGCCTGGTCACCCCCAATTGCCCCCACACCATCCTGATCACCCCCAACTGCCCCCCCTGCCAGCCTGGTTCCCCTATGCAGCCTGCTGTTCAGTCATTTGGTTGTCCCTCACTAACCTCCCTGCTGGCCTGGTCACCCCACACAACGTGCTGTTAGGTCGTTACTGTTACTGTGATGGCATCTCAGACAATTTGCATATTCCTCTATTATTAGTATAGGTAGTACTGGAAGTCCTAGTCACAATGATCAGACAAGAAAAGATAAAAGGCATCCAAATTAGAAAGGAAGAAATAAAACTATCATTATTAGCAGATGACCTGATATTGTATATAAATAACCCTAAAGGTTTTATAAAAAGAAAATCTAGTAGAACTGATAAATGAATCCAGTAAAGTAGTAGGATACAATGTAAATATCCAGAAGTCAGTTGTATTTTTATACACCAAAAATGAACTATCAGAAAGGGAAACTAAAAAAAAAAAAAAAATCCTATTCATAATTGCTTCAAAAAGAATAAAATACCTAAGAATAAATCTAACCAAGGAGGTAAAAGACCTGTGCTTGGAAAATTATATGACACTGAAGAAAGGAATTGAAGAAGATACAAATAAGTTGAAGCATATATATTGTCCATAGAGAGGAAGAACTAGCATTATTAAAATGTCCATATTTCCCAAAGCAATCCACAGATTCAATGCAATTCCCATCAAGATACCAATGGAGAACTTCACAAAACCAGAAAAACTGTTTCAAAAATTTGTATGGAACCACCAAAGACCTCGAATAGCAATAGTGATCTTGAGAAAGTAAAACAAAGGTAAAGGAATCACACTACCTAATATCAAACTACACTACATGGCCATAGTAGTCAAAACAGCATATTAGCAGTGTAAAAATAGACATATAGGTTAATGGAACAGAATAGAGAGCCCAGAAATAAACCCAAGCCTTTATGGTCAATTAATATTTGACAGAGGAGGCAAAAACATACAATGGGGTAAAGGTAGTCTATTCAACAAATAGTTTTGGGAAAATTGGAAAGATACATGCAAAAAAAGTGAAATTAGACCACCTTCTTACACCATACACAAGAATAAATTCAAAATGGATTAAAGATTTAAATGTTATACTCAAAACCATAAAAATCCTGGAAGAAAACATAGGCAGTAAAATCTCAGACATTTCTTGTAGCAATATTTTTTATATATTTTCTCAGGCAAGGGAAACAAAAGAAAAAATAAACAGGACTACATCAAACTAAAAATTTTTGCACAGCAAAATAAGCCATCAACAAAATGAAAAGACAACCCACTGAATGGGAGAACATATACATTAATGAGATATCTTATAAGGGGTTAATATCCAAATTTTATAAATAACTTGTACAACTCAACAAAAAAACAAACAGTCAAATTAAAATATGGGCAAAGGACCTAAATAGACACTTCTCCAAAGAGGACATACAGATGTCCAATATACATATAAAAAGATGTTCAATGTCACTAATCATCAGAGAAATGCAAATTAAAACCACAATGAGATATCACCTCACACCTGTCAGAATGGCTATCAATAAGTCAACAAACAACAGGTGCTGGTGAGGATGTGGAGAAAAGGAACCCTCGTGCAGCCACTGTGAGAAGCAGTATGGAGTTATCTCAAAAAATTAAAAATGGAACTGCCTTATGACCCAGTGATTCCACATCTGGGAATATATCTGAAGAAACCCAAAACACTAATTCAAAAGATTACATGTACCCGTATGTTCATTGCAGTGTTATTTACAAATAGCCAAAATCTGGGAACAGCCCAAGTGCCCATCAGTAGATGAAAGGATAAAAAGCTGTGGTACATTTTCACAATGGAATACTACTCAGCCATAAAAAAGAAAGAAATCTTGGAGGTTATTATCTAAGTGAAATAAACCAGTCAGAAAAAGACAAATACCATATGATCTTATTTATATGTAGAACCTAATTAACTAAGTAAACTGATGAACTAAATAGAAACAGAGGCATGGATACATGGAACAGACTGACAGCTGTCAGAGAGGAAGGGGAAGGGCATGACTGGTGAAAGCAGGTGAAGGGATTAGCCAAAGAGCATACATGTATAATCCATAGACACTGACAACAGTGTGGTGATGGCCAGAGGGAAGGGGGTGGCAGTGGCTGGGTGGAGGTAGGCAAAGGAGAGGGAAATAGGGACACCTGTAATAGTGTCAATAATAAAAAATAAAGTAAAAAAAAAAAAAAGAAAGAAAGAAAGAAGGAAATCTTACCTTTTGTGACTGCACAGATGAACCTGGAGAGTATTATGTGGAATCTAATGAACAAAATAAACTAACAAACAAAATAGAAACAGACTCATAGATACAGGAAACAGACTGACAGCTATCAGAGGGGAAGGTCATTGGGGGGCTGGGTGAAAAAGGTGAAGGGATTTTAAAAATTTTTTTTAAAATAACCCCTCACAGCCACAGAAAATGGTATGGTGATTACCAGAGAGTGGGGTGAGGTGGGAGAGGGTAAAATAAATGGAGGATAAATGGTGATGGAAGGAGACTTGACGTGAGGTGGTGAGCACACGGTACAATATGCAGATGATGTATTATAGAATTACCCACTGGAAACCTATATAATTGTATTAACCAATGTCACTTCAATAGATTCAATTTTTTTTAGAAAGAAAAAGTGCCAAGTTCTTCACAGTTTGCTCCTAAGTGGATAAGGAGGTTATAGAGAAAGGGGATAAAGAAAAAGGGTTGTGTTTGTTTTTGTTTTTTGCATTTATGGGGTCAGGCCTTCCAATTACAGTAGACATGCAATATTATATTACTTTAGGTGTACAGCATAGCGGTTAGGCATTTGTATAACTTACTAGGTGATATCCCCCCCCCATAAGTTTAATACCCATCTGGCACCATACATAATCGTTACAATATTATTGACTGTATTCCCTATGCTCTATTTTATATCCCCATGACTATTTTTATAATTGGCAATTTGTACTTCTTAATCCCTTCATCTTTTCACCCAGTTCCCCAACACCCCTTCCATCTGACAATCACCAATTTGTTCTCTGTGTTTATGACTTTGTTTCTGTTTTGTTTGCTTGTTTGTTTTTTAGGTTCCACGTGTAAGTGAAATCATATAGTATTTGTCTTTCTCTGTCTGACTTATTTCACTGAGCATAATGTCCTTGAGGTCCACCCATGTTGTTGCAAATGGAAAGATTTCCTTCTTTTTATGGCTGTAAAATATATATATCACATTTTCTTTATCTATCCATTCGTTGATAGACATTTAGGTTGTTCCCATATCTTGACTATGTGACCATGGGGGTAGGGGCATACATTTTCTGAGTTAGTGTTCTTGTTTTCTTTGGATAAATATCAAAAAGTGGGATTGTTGGGTCATAAGGCAGTTCTATTTTTAGTTTTTTGAGGAGCCTCCATACTGTTTCCCATAGTGTCTGCAACAATTTATAATCCTACCATCAGTGCATGAAGGTTCCTTGGAGAAAAGTATTTTAAAGAAGTCAAACAAATAGCTCAGAATCAGTGAAGTTTTCCCTCCAATAATAGATTTAAATGATAATCATAAAATGTCATTAAAGTGGGGTTTTTAAAAATCAGGTCATGTGACCATGTAAGGATGAATTTAGAAGGCCAAAATAGGAAGATTTAAGAGTGTATAAGGCTATTAAATTTTCTAGTCCCACTGCTCAAAAATATTTGAAAAATTCTTCTTTCTGGTTTCTGACTTAAAATAGTTTCAAGTCCCTAGTAAAACATACAAACTTGTTCATGACAGTGTTCACTGTATGATCCTAGAATACAGCAAGCACTCTATCATGATAACACAAGTGAAGAGAAATTGTTTCCATTTCCCACAGCCAAACTCAGAAGCCAGGTCAGGAAAAACAATCCCTCAATTAGAAAGAAAGCTAAATTCCCTAATTATTTAATTTGGCAGATGTGTATTATAAAAATAATATTTAAAAGCAATACATTAAATAAAAGAAACATTTTCCCTGCAATCTGACCACTGTACTACATCAGGGGTATTATTCCAATACTTGTTTATGTGAAAAAAAAAATTGTATAGTGTTGCAATCATAATGCAAATATGAATTTGAATTCTAAACACAAACTTGTAATGAAAAATAAATTGTAAAGTCTACCAAATCTAAAATTCAAGTAGCTTTCTCTCAGGTTACTAATTCTTGCAATGTTCTTCTTTTTTTTCTCTCCAAGTTTTCAAAATAACATTTATTTTTTCAACAGTTACCATGTGCATATATTAGAAAACTGAAAACACAAGAGGCAAAGAAGAAAGTCATTCATAACCACAAGCAGTTTATAGATATTCTTGCCAATAGGGAATGAAAAAGATTGTCTCTACTTAGTGACAGAGAAAGGGGCACAGGAGAATTAAAGCTACTCTCACGATCAAGGAGAAAACTATGGTTGGAAATAGCTCTAAAAACCACACCTCCCCTTCTATCCCATGTGACTTCTCAATATACAAGGTCTCAGCAGGGTGACTCTTTCCAAGAGGTGGCCATCCCAAGGTACAAAACAGGATCTCTTAAAAATGTATTCTTGGCCGAAACCGGTTTGGCTCAGTGGATAGAGCGTCGGCCTGCGGACTGAAGGGTCCCGGGTTCAATTCCGGTCAAGGGCATGTACCTGGGTTGCGGGCACATCCCCAGTAGGAGATGTGCAGGAGGCAGCTGATCGATGTTTCTCTCTCATCGATGTTTCTAACTCTCTATCCCTCTCCCTTCCTCTCTGTAAGAAGTCAATAACATATATTAAAAAAATGTATTCTTGGCATTATTTGATTGGATATAAAGAAGGGACTGTGACTAAGAGGGAAACTGGCATACTCCTCAGCAGCTGGAAACAGCAGATCAGAGGTACACAGGGCAACATGAGTGGGTCTTGAAAACATGCCCGAGTGAAAAAAAATAGGAAATATAACACAATACCATTTATGTCAATTAAAAATACATGCCTCACTCAATAATGTGTATCTAACAAAACATATATAGATAGAATACATTAGAATGGTGGGATGGGGGACCAGAAAAAAGAAGCAAGGGAGAAGCATCAGAGCGGGACAGGGGAAGGGGAGAGTGACTTTGTGGGGCTTAGTGATCGTCATGAACTGAGGGGAGAGAGAGAGAGAGAGAGAGAGAGAGAGAGAGAGAGAGAGAGAGAGAGAGAGCTAATGCCATCTGGGCATTAAAAAGTCTCAACTTCATGCTTCAGAGAAATGGGTCAGTCTGCTCATTATCAAAATCCTGATTGCAAAGTGAAATGGGATTGCAGTGGCTGAGTAAAATCTTAGCCAGCAAAGACAAGGGGCTGTCACCAGCTTAGCACACCAAGAACCTGACACAGTTTCTGGGCAGAGCAGGCACACATAGCTCAGTGCTATGCTGACTGAAACATTACCTGAGAAACATGTGACAAGTCCTGTGCTGGGAAGGTACAAGCAAACTCTGCTCAATTAGCTCCTCTCAGTACCTCCAGCAGAGTTAAATATTTACTGCCAGTTGTCAGATTAAAAATTACACACAGTAATAACTGGACTTTCCCCTTCCCCAGCCCTCCTCCTCTGCAAAAATCATCTGCAATTCAGCAACATGGCTTCGCTTCCCACAAATTATCAACAGCCTCCTATACACCCCTGAGGCACATATGCCCCCCCCCCCCGCCCCGCCCAGCTTAGCTCCTCAAGCAGGGCCAAACCCTTTCATACAGTCAGTGCAAAAGTGCCCAAATGCTTATGTTTCTAGAGGCATGGTCAGAAAATCATTTTATCTTCCAAGGGGTCTGTGACCAGCCTCCCACAAAGTTAAGAATCACTACCTTGAAAAGAATCCATATGCTGTCCTCTTCTCTCTACTTTTTTGTATGTGTGAGATTTTCCATCTATCTATATATAAAAGGCTAATATGCTAAATGTCCCTCTGACCATCCAACCAAATGCTATGATGCACACTGACTACCAGGGGGCAGATGCTCGCACACTGGCCATTTACAGAGAAATGGCACCAGGGACTTGGCACCAACAAAGCAACTCTCGACTTCCCCCAAGTGGGACACAGGCCCCGCCACCACCCTGGAGCAACACCCCACCAAATCACAGCCAACACTGCCAAGACCCCCGTGGCACAAAATGCGGCCCACAGATCAGACCAGACCAGAAACGGTGTCCATGGGCACCAGGTAATGACGTCACATAGCACGCCCGGCTTCCTCTCCCCAGCGACTAGCCTCCTTGGTGTTTCTTCAGCCCAGGAACACAACTTGCTTTATAGCCAGGTGCAAACATTTTACACTTTAACCAAATGTCTGTGAGGCGTTTTCACATGCCTCATCTCATTTGATCCTCACAGAAGTCCTGGAGTAGGTAGATAGGAGACTTGGTAGAATCCTATTTTCTTTCATTAGCCAGAAAATGGAGATCTAGAAAGTTTAGAAACTTGACCCAACTGAAAAAAAGTAAGAAATGGTGGACCTTGAAAATGACTTCAGGTTTTCTCACTGCGCAGAATATAGTCAAACACTGCTACAGTTAAATATTTCACCCTTTGTTGTCCCTGCATGATCTATAATAATAATCTGCACCATGTTGATATTTACTGCTGTGTTGCTGACAATTACCTGAAAGAGAAGTTGGGGTGCTTCACTGGGCTGGAAACGTTTAGCTAAATCAGAAAGCAGGTCTAATTAAGCAAGTTTATCTATATATAAAGCTCTCACTGTGCCAATTGCATGCATGTGTTTTGTCCATCGTGAATTTGATTGACACTTCTATTATAGAGAAAGGGCAAATAGCGATATTAAAATATTTCTTCTAATTAATTTCCTTTTAATGTGCATGAATTTGTGCACCAGGCCTCTGGTAGTTAAATACTAGTTTTGTTAAATAAGTAAAAGACTGCATGTGGTCTAAGAAGGATGTACAGGAGAGCATCTGAGATGAAAATAGCAAGGACTGAGTCTAGAGCTGACAGCACAGTGGCAGTCAACAACTGCAAGCTGTCCCAGGAGAATTCTGTTCATCCCTCACTCAAGCTCCCAGGTGTATGGAAACTCCTTTTAAAAATTACCAAGTCCCCTGCTTCAGGCCATTATGGTCCCCTTTCTACTTTTATCCAACCCCACCCCCACTAAACTGCCACCCTGCAGTAGGGGGTGCAGTCCTGGGGTGGGAGTGAGCAGGATGACCTAACCTCCAGCTCCCTGTGGGCCCTGATTGGGCTCCTCCCTGTTCCCACCTAGACCCAAGTCAATTGGAATTTGCAGAGTCAAGCCAAAGGAACTGGAAAAGGTTTGGACCCTGGACTCAATTCAGGTTGATGGAACATAAGGGGAGGTGTGCAGGAGACATCTGGGAGAGTTTTCACTCCTCTGAGAAAGCTACCAGAAGCCTCATGAAGTGAAGCATTCAGATTTCAGCCCAATTCTGCTGTAGCCATCCTATCCCACTGGGGACGCCAGAAGTATGGTCAAGTGAACACTGAGGAAAGCAGAATCATAAAATTCAAAGAAAATTGATGACATGCTTGAAACCCTGAGTCAAACAGACCCTGAAACTGTCTCTAGTTCTGATCCTTTCAGTTACCCCAACCAAGAAATAAAGCCCCTCATCCATGTGGAGTTGGTCTCCTATTAGTTATGAAGGAGAAATCACTTCTCTAAAGTCCTAACTATTGCAGAGAGGATGTTGGGATTAGAACTACTAATTTGATCCTTTCTCCTTTAGCAGTTTGGCAAACTCATTAGTTAACAGAGCCAAATATCAACAGTACAACGATTGAAATTTCTTTTGAGAGCCAAATTTTTTAAACTTAAACTATATAGGTAGGTACATTATTATTAACTTAACTAGAGGCCCGGTGCACAGATTTGTGCACCAGTGGGGTCCCTTGGCCTGACCTGCACCCTCTCGAAATTCGGGACCCCTTGGGGAATGTCAGAGAGCCAGTTTCAGCCTGATACCCGCAATCCAGGCCGAAGGACCCCACCAGTACACAAATCCTTGCACTGGGCCCCTAGTATGCATATAAGATCTTTGGTTAATCTTCTCCCGCCCTCCCCACTTCCCTCTGAGATTTAACAGTCTGTTTCATGTTTCCATTCCTGTGATTTCTGCTCCTGCATTGAGCATTTGCCCCCGGTAGTCAGTGCATGTCATAGCTACTGGATGGTCGTTTAGGCTTTTATATATATAGATTAGGGTGCTCCTAAGGCTTAGGAAGAGCCACACTCAAGGGGCCAAAGAGACACATGTGGCTCTCAAGCCGCAGTTTGCTGTCCACGGTCCTATAGCCACTACTTCAAATAGGTTTTAAATCCCTTGTTCTCTTTTTTCTCCTTCTGGTAAAAAAGGGACTAAAATCATGAATGAAGATATACTGAGCACATATATACCAGGCACTCTGCTCATTATCAAAATCCTGATTGCAAAGTAAAATGGGATTGCAGAGGGTTGGTGCACCATCAAACCTTTATTTTAAAAGCTGAGGATAGTTGCACTGTAAAATCTTTAAAATCTCAACAGTAATGATACATAGATACCCTAGAGCAGCCGTGGGCAAACTATGGCCCGCGGGCCGGATCCGGCCCATTTGAAATGAATAAAACTAAAAAAAAAAAAAGACCATACCCTTTTATGTAATGATGTTTACTTTGAATTTATATTAGTTCACACAAACACTCCATCCATGCTTTTGTTCCGGCCCTCTGGTCCAGTTTAAGAACCCATTGTGGCCCTCGAGTCAAAAAGTTTGCCCACCCCTGCCCTAGACTGATAGAAGTGGGATCCAACCATCTGATCAGTGGCTTAGCTGGAAGACTATGACTGTTTCTAATCTAAATATGTTATTGTATAAACAATAAAAACTGCCACCATGACCAGCCTTACACAAAATTAATCTTCTTCACTGAAAAGACTTAAAAGTGGCACCTAAAAGTTAATAAGACTCAGTGGTTATGCAGTTTGGACCATCTGGCCTTTCCTCCCTAGAGATAGCATCTGTGCCTCAGTTATATTTTAGCTCCAGGCCCAGAAGCAGCAAAATCAGATAAGCAACCCCACAGCTGACCTCAGGATCAGCTGCATTGGATAATGATTCCCTGCCCTGGTGCCAATCAATTCAATCAGTGGAGTCCCTGAAAGGACACACCTGGGAAGCTGCTGAATATTTTATTCAGATCTTCCCCTGGGACCTTCCCTAAAATCTCCACCTTTAAAACCCTTAGGACAGAGGACCCAACACATTCTCCCTCCTGGGAGCATGCCTGTGCCTTTCCCTTCCCTTTCTCCCTCCCATTCTCCCCAAGCACATTACCACTGCCTTCGTCACTCCCAAGCTCCTAGGGCCATTCCTTTGCCTCTATAATTTGTTTCCTCAGTCCACTTCTTCTACAAATTACTTCTTCTACCTCTGTGATTTTATAAATTAACTAAAGGCCCAGTGCACAAAATTCATGTATGGGTAGGGTCCCTAGGCCTGGCCAGTGATCATGGCCCATCAGGGCCTTCCAGCTGCCGGCTGGGGCCTCCCTTCCCCAGCTACCGGCTGTCAGCAAGGGCCTTCCTTCATTCCATGCCTCTCCTTGGTGGTCAGTGCATGTCATAGCGAGCAATCGAACTCCTGGTCTCCTGGTCAAACTCCCGAGGGGACAATTTGCATATTAGGCTTTTATATATATAGATGTTCTCTTATATACATAAGAGTCTTGGCTCTGAATTCTTTCCTGGTCACACCTCAAGTACTACTGAGGTTGCTGAAACCCAGGTCTGGTCCATCCCCACTGGACTAACACCTGGTACCCTTCCTGCCACCAAAACACAGTTTGATGTAGTTTCTTCTGTACATCCTTAGTTACAGGACTTCTGTTCATCTAATCTTCAGGGAGTTCTCAATGATGATGGGTTCCATAATTTGGTTATGATTTTGAGGTGGTCGTTGGAGGAGGTGAGTACAGTGTTTATCTATTGTACCATGTTTACCAGAGTATCCTGAGTATTTTTAGAACACCTGACAATAACCTGGATTCCAAAAGCTGCCAACCCCATTTTCCATTGGATCCCCATCTCTTTTTGGTTTAGATAGCAACTTGATTAGACAGGTCTTGTGGGTGGTTCCCTGTAGCCACTAAAAATAATTATTAGCACTTGTTGAGCACTACGATGCACCAGGTATTGTGGAAACAAATCATCCTAAGAAGCCCACAAAATAGGTTTTCTATTTCCTGTTTTATAAATATAGAACTGAGGCCAAACTTCTCAGCTGGCCAGTGAGAGAACTAGTTTCAAACCTTAGCTGACTCCACCATTTAGCTCTCAGTTGGCACATTGTGCACATAAACACAACAAACCTGCATGGAACAGCTCAGGTAAACACCAACACACCTGCTTTGAGCAGAGCAGATGCATTGAACAGAGCAGGTAGAAACACCAACGTACCTGCATTGAGCAGCACTTTGACACAGTCCAGATGCTCCCGGGCACAAGCAACGTGCAGAGGGGTCCCAAAATGGCAATCGTGTGCTTCTAAATTGGCCCCAACATCAATTAGAAGCCTCACACATTCGGAACTTCCTTAAGAGAAATGGAAAACAATTAAAACTGTCAATGAATATATAGTATATACCAGCGATTTTCAGCTTTTTTCATCTCATGGCACACGTAAACTAATAACTAAAATTCTGGGGCACACCAAAAAATAAATTATATTTTTTGCCAATCTGCCAAAAAATAGGTATAATTTTTATTGATTTACAAAAATATATAATAGAAATTACCTAGTTTTTGCTCCAAAGTGACTTTTTTTAAAAAAAAAAATCCTCACCCAAGGATATGTTTTTATTATTTTTTTTAAGAGAGAGGAAGGGAGAGACAGACAGAAACATTGATGTGAGAGAGAAATATCAACCAACTGCCTCCCATATGTGCTCTGACAAGGGATCAAACCCACAACCTTTTTGATGTACGGGAAGATGCTCCAACCAACTGAGCCATTTGGCCAGAGCAAAGTGACTTTTTAAAAAAGCAGGTGCCTGCACATGTATATAAGGATTTCTGGTGCCAAGAATTAACCAATCAGACACAACCTTATTATGTAATGTGACCAATAAAATGCAACTCTATTCTATGATCTATATGTTTCAATGACAGCGCATTCATTCCAGATGACTTTGTTGTGTTGGCTGTTGTCATTTTTTTTATTTGATGATCTAAAGGAAAAGAGGTCAGTGCCCTTGACTAAATAGTCAGGTATTTCATGTTTTAAAAATTCTTAGGGCACGCTGGTTGAATATCACTAATATATACATTAGAAATAATAAGCATGACAGAACTGATGGCTAGAACAGGTAAGCCCCATGCTTGCAGGGGCAGAGAGGAGAATCAGGTTTACATCACAAGCTAAGAGCAGTTCATGACCCCATGTGGCCCTAGAGCAAGTGGATAGTTGTCCTTTCTCCTGAAGGCACAACAGTTCCCCAAACCTGCCTGGCTGCAGCAGACATGGAGTGCACAGCTGGCCCTGTTGCTGGGAAAACAGAAAGTTTGGGAAATACCACTTCAGAACAGCCAGAGAAGACTCTCTTCACTGCTCCCCAGTTCCCCAGTGGGAGAGAAAGTGCTCCCCCTTCAGGGCTGCCTCTCAAGCTGTTGACATAAAGTTGCTGGCATCCCCAGTCCAAGCCTCCTCAGTGAGCTACCTAAACTTTCTTACCAGGGGTTCCCAGCTCAAGGACACCTTCCCTGCCTCTTCCCTTGGCTCCTCTCCAGGTATCTTTAACATGGGTTAGGGTCAAGGTTCATCATGAACAAGATTTCATCCTCTCCCATCTCTTGATCACACCACCTGTTAGTAGCTACCGAGTTTCCACCTCTAGTCCTAAAACCTAGCCCCTCATCTACAGCTGTCTGCTGGCCATTCTTGTTTGGATGTCTTATCACTACCAGGCCCTCTCTCACCCCTCCCTAGGGGCACATCCTCCCGGCCATTCTATCTCAGCCATTACTCCCTACTCAACCTTGAATAGGTTATGACCCCATGCTTTCCTCTCCCTTATATCAAGCCCATTAATTCTTCTGTTTTCTAAATGAATCCATCCACTTGGACTCTAAGAGTTTTGCACTTGGATCACTGTGATAGCTCCCAACTCATCTCTTCACTCCCAGGATATCCCTTACCACCACCACCATTTCAGTCTACTGAAGGGTGACCCAAAATATGTCTTTGGCATAATGTTTATTTTGAGTTTATGACAATTGAGAAGAAACAGATAGAATAAAAGCTCTCTTCCCTCCCCCAAATTGCCTAAAATAAGGATATATATTTGTAAAGGTGTCTCCTTCCCCTATCTACCAGGAAGGACAAAAGATAGTCACCAGAGACAACTCTAGTTGGAGTTGCTAAAACTAGCCTCATCTACCATTAGTTCCTCCATTTATTTGCCTCCCCACAACCTGACATCCTAGAAGCTCAAAGTCCTTTTCCTTTGTCTTGTCATTTTCCTAAAAATTGATCCTATATAATAAAACCCTAATATGCAAATTGACAGAATGTCGAAACAACCGGTCACTATAATGCACACTGACCACCAGGGGGCAGATGCTCAATGCAGGAGCTGCCCCTTGGTGGTCAGTGCGCTCCTACAGGGGGAGGGCTGCTCAGCCAGAAGCCAAGCTCACAGCTGGCAAGTGCAGCAGCAGTGGAGGGAGCCTCTCCTGCCTCTGCAGCAGTGCTAAGGACCCCTCAGGGGATGTCCAGGGAGTGGGCCTAAGCCAGCAGGCAGACATCCCCCGAGGGGTCCCGGACTGTGAGAGGGCACAGGCTGGGCTGAGGGACCCCCCCCATCATGCACGAATGTCGTACACCGGGCCTCTAGTTGTTTTATATGAGCCCAAGCTTTAACCATCCCTTTACGTGACACCTTGCCGAGTTCTCCCATGCCTCTCCACAATGCACTACTCACATTAACAAACTTCTGTTTTCTCTTGTTAATCAGTTCCCTGTCACCTAATTGGTGGGGCCCAGCCAGTGAATCTAAGATAGATAAAGGAAAAGTTTGTCCTCCTCTACACTGTATATGGATGGCCACTAAACTAACCTTTCAAAAATGCTGTTTTCCCAGTCATTCAACATCTGCTCTGAAACCTTCAAGAGCTGCCTATAGTAATCCCTAGTGCCTGAGAATGATGAAAGGGGACCTAGCTATGGGAATTGGGTGTGAGGCAGCAGACAACAGTGTCCCTGCATGAAGACACAGAGGAGGACACACCACACACCCCAATGAAATACAACAAAAATAGACACTGTACTGGTCAATCAAAATATAGGCTACAAGTTTGCAACCTTTGCTCAAGAGTGGAATCCAAAATCTTTAGTCTGTCATTTAAAAATTTTCCATCAGCTGGCCTTGCCCTAAATTTCCAGTCTTATTTGTTGTTGCTTGTCTGTTGAGAGCTTCTGATTCAATGGGACTCAATGTCATTTTTCCTGTGCACAGCCTTCCTCTTATCCTCCCACCAACTGAAGTCCATCCATTCTTGGGGAGCAGTTGAAATCCCACCTGCTCCCTGAGCCTGAAGGACCAGCTTCCCCTCCTCTAAGAGTACCTGTCCTCAGAGATGTTGTCTGGGTCTCATCTCCTAACTAGATCAGGTGCTCACAAGGCAACATCACAGCAAAGACTGAGAGAGAGACTGCAGAGTAGACCCATCTCCAGTGTTAGTGTCTGAGAGGCACTGAGCATCTGCTAAGAAATAGAATCCTATCATGGAAACAACAGCCCCTTACTCCTGGGTGAGGACTATATCTCCAGAAGGAAATGTGAGCATTTCCTTGGTGGAACAACGAATAGCCAGATATCAGCAGCTCTCCTGGGCCAGCCAATGGCTCCCACTTCCTATCCAGGTAGCTCCCTTCCACCTGACTTACCGCTCATGCAGGCTTCGTGCAGTGGGGAGGCTGTGTACAGGGGTGGGTTGACCTTGGCCCCGTAGGAGAGCAATAGCTTCACACACTCGATGCTGCCAGAGGCACAAGCATCGCAGAGCGGGGTACTACCATCGATGTTCCGAGCATCCACCTTGTGGGGAGGGAGAAATAAGTGTTACAGGATCAAGGAGGAAATGCGCTTTCTCATCTTGATGCACATTCATCTGGGCAAATACACTTCTTAGTTTTTCTAAGAAGTTCTTGGGTTTTCTAGTATGTGCTGAGGCCCCGTGTCAGGCGGGGGAGGTGGTTAGGGATCAAAGGAACTAGGGTTGGGATCACCTACTAGCCTCCTAAGCCTGTGGCTCTTTTCTTTCTTGGGCAGAATCAACTCAGACTCATTCTTGCCACCACCTCAGCACCTAATATGCACACAGCCAGTAAGGAGAGCTCCAGGTTCCAGCTGAAGCAGGCAGGGCATAAAAAGGGGCTTTAATTCCAGCCTCAGCTAGGAGTGCCTGAAACTGTTAAGCAGTTTCATGCCTCCTCTAGTTGAAAAATCATAGGGCAGGAAAAACGCAGCTCCCAACTGGCAGATTCTGCTTAGGACTTATTCAAATTCAGCTGCTATCTGGTTACATGCGGAAGCTTATTCCACTTTCTCTTGACCTGCTTTCAATGCCAAGCTTTGAGAAAGAGTAAGCAGTGCACGA
Organism: Myotis myotis; assembly: GCF_014108235.1. Classification (NCBI taxonomy): domain Eukaryota; kingdom Metazoa; phylum Chordata; class Mammalia; order Chiroptera; family Vespertilionidae; genus Myotis; species Myotis myotis. The sequence goes on along the minus strand of NW_023416313.1, from coordinate 77,893,989 downwards.
TCTTCACTTCAGCCTCACTCTGAACCCCAACACCATTCAGCCCAATGGTGTCCGGCCCAGCTCACCCAGCCACTATGAAACATCCAGCAATTCCACCAGCCAGAAAGCACTGGAGGCTGAAATCAGTGTGGCATGAGTACTTACACCAGGGATAGCAGCAAATCAGATCAGAATCTTGTTTTTTTCCTTTTTACCAGGGAAGTGTGCCAGCATCCCCCACATAGTCATCCTGCTCTCTGAGCCCAAACAGCAGCTCTTGAGCCAAGGCCCTGCCAGCCCTCCAGACAGCCTGTCCCCTTCCTAGTGCAGAGCAGGGCACACCCTCCACCATTTTGCTAAAACTGCCTTCTCTTCAGCCACTAGTAACCCCCTAACAGCGAAGCCCATAACCATACTTACTGGTCCGAGTGTGCAGTTGACACAGAGACTTCCTCTCCCCTCCCTGGGCTCCCACCACACCCCATTCTGGTTTCCTCCTTCCTTTCCTGCTCAGTCTTCTGCAGTGGTTTCTTTACTTCCAGTGCATTTGCAAATCACAGGATGCAAATCCCAAACCCTGTATTTTCCTCCCTCTATACATCCCTTGAACTGGTCCCTTCTATGCCCATAGCCATAGCCAGGCTCCATGGGTGTCCTAAAGCGCTGCTCACCTGGGCCCCGGCAGCCAGCAGCAGCTGCACACACTGTGCCTGGCCCTGCAGACTGGCTGTGTGCAGGGGCGTGATGGAGTCCACTGTGACCTGGTTGACACAGGCGCCGCTCTCGATCAGCTGCTGCAGCTCCAAGGCCTCACCACGATGGGCAGCCTCGTGCACAGGGGTGCGCTCTACCCAGAAACCTAGAAAAGAGACAGACCTGGTGCTGAGATCACACCACTTCTATCCAAATGAGATGAACACAAGTACAAGTCCAGAGACCCTTGACGAAACCCAGACACTGGACACGATCATGTGATTGGTCTTTGGAGGCATATAAGGGCCTTGTTCACCTCCTTGACCTATCTCCCACACTGCCTCACAAATCCAACTCCCCAGACACACTCACAGCTCATTATTGACCCTGCTTCATCACACTGAGTCTCCTTGCATATATTCTTCTGTGCTTGAAATACCTACCTTTGCTCTCCACCCCAATTGTTCATCCTACAATCTCCTGTTTAGACACCTACATACTTTACATGAACTCAGATGAAGTATGTACTTCTCTGGGAAACACTTCTCCCACAGTACTCACACATCTACACTCATTTACACTGTCCCCCTTCTTGCTTGGAAGTGCCTTGAAAGTAAGGACCAGGTTTTAGTGACTCAATTTTAATGGATTCCTCAGGATTTCCCACATTCAAAACCATGTCATCTGCAAATAGAGATAGCTTTGCTTCTTTCTTTCTAATCTGAATGCTTTTATTTCTTTTTCTTGCCTGGTTGCCCTGGCTTGAACTTCTAGCACAATATTGAACAGAAGCGATGAGAGCAAATATCCAAGCTTGGTTCCTGGTCTTGGAGTGGAAGCTTTGTCTTTCACAGTTAAAGATGATGTTAGTGTGGATTTGTGTAGAGAACCTTCATCAGGTCGAGGGTGTTCCCTTCTATTTCTAGTGAAAGGGTGCTGGATTTTATCAAATACTTTTTCAGCATCTATTGCAATAATTATACAGGCTTTTTTTTCTTAATTCCATCAAAATGGGGTAGTATGTTGATTTTCAAATGTGAAACCAACCATGCATTCCTGGGATAAATCCCACTTGCTCATGGTGCATAATCTTTTTTATATGATGCTAGATTTGGTTTTCTAGTATTTTGTTGAGGATTTTTGTGTCTGTGTTCATAAGCGTCCTTTTTCTTGTGATCAATGTATTTGTCTGGATTTGATATAAAGGCAATACTAGGATGAGTTGAGAAATATTCTCTCCTTTTCTAATTTTTGGAAGAATTTATGAAGAACCATGTAATTGGTCTTTGGCGGCATATAAGGGCCTTGGGTCAAATTCACCTGTGAAGACATCTGGGCCTGGGCTTTCCTATGTTAAGGTTTTTAATTACTATTTCAATCTCTTCATTTATTATAGATCTATTCATATTTTCTGTTTTTAAGTCAGTTTTGGAAGTTTGTGCCTTTTTAAGAATCTCTCCACATCATCCATGTTATCTAACTTGTTGGCATACAATTTGTTATGGACTGAATTGTGTCCCCCTCACCACCCCCACATTCAAATGTTGAAGCCCTAACCCCTAGTACTTCAGCATATGACTATATCTAGAGATAAGGTCTTTATAGAAGTGATTAAGTTAAAGTGAGACGATTGGGATGGGTCCTAATCAACCTGACTGGAGCCTTTATAAAAAGATGAAATTAAAACACACAGAGAGTCACTAAGAATGTCCATGAATAGAGGAAAACCTTTTAGGGGCATAGATAGAAGATGACTATCTGCAAGCCAAGGAGAGAAGCCTCAGGAGAAACCAACCCTGCTAGCACCTTAATCTTGGACTGCCAGCCTCCAGAGTGTGAGAAATTAATGTCTGTTGTTTAAGTCTCCCAATCTGTGGTTTTTTGCTATGGCAGCCTGAGCTGACTAATCCACCACTGTTCATAGTATTCCCTTATGATCCTTTTATTTCTGTAAGGTCCACAGTACTGTCCCTCTTTCATTTCTAATTTTGGTAACTCGAGTCTTTTCTCCTTTTTTTCTTGGTCAGTTTAGTTAGGTTTGTCAATTTTGTTGATCTTTTCAAAGAACCAACTTTTTGGTTTTGTGGATTCTCTATATTGTTTTCTGGTCTCTATTTCATTAATTTCCTCTCTAATCTTTATTTCTTTCCTTGTGTTTGCTTTAAGTTTAGTTTTCTCTTCTTCCAATGTCTTAAGATGGAAATTTAGGTCATTGATTTGAGATCTTTCTTTTTTAATACAGGTGTTTACTACTATAAATTTCCTCTAAGTACTGCTTGAGCTGCATCTGTTTAGTTTTGGTGTGTTGTGTTTTCATTTTCAATCATCTAAAACTACAATTATTTATTTTTGCATTCTAATCTCATAAAATACATGTTCAACTAGCATGGCACTACTCCTATCCCTCTTTTTTATGCAATAGCTTGCATCTTCTCATCACTCCCTACCCAACACCTGCCTTCAGCTCTAGAGAATGAGGTACACAGAACGCAGCACTCTGACCTCCCCATACCTTTAACCAGTAGTGCTCATACTTAAGCACCAGCATCACCTAGAAGACTAAGCCCACCCCCAGAGTTTTTGAGTAAGTAGGTCTCAGATGGAACCTGAGAACCTGAATTTCTGACAAGCTCCCAGATGATGCCAATGCAGCTGGTCTGGGGACTACACTTTGAGAACCACTGCTTTAGATAATACTTTTTCCTCTGAAAAGAACCCCTTTGCTCCCCAGCTCTGCCTCTTTAATTCATTTCTCCCCGACCCCTCCACCCCCACCTCTCCCCACTCATTCTAGATAACCTACTTGCACCTTTCTTGACTGAAATCCAATGGTTTTTTTTTTTTTTCCAGCAGGCCTTGCCCACCCTGAAGCCTCAGTCCACTTTGGGTTAGCAGCTCCCCATTTGAGCCCCCCCCAATAAATACTATTGATCTGTAGTATTTTACACCCCCCACAATTAATTGTACCTATCTATTTTTCCCTTTAGCCAGAGAGCCTATGTAACCCCATGAAATGAGGACTCAATAATAGGGGATGGGAGAAACCAAGAAAGAGCTGAAATATGGAGGAATATTTAATTTCCACAAAAATATATAAGCCAGGCTTATGGTACTTTCTACTTACCATCTCAAGAAAGGGCCCCAGCATATTTCCCAGGTAATTAATAGTCACCTGCAGGCCTGTCTTGGGAAGTAACGAAAAGTGGCTATGGATCACTTTAAAGAGAATCTAAGGGGAGCAATGTTCCAACAGCAGAATGAGCAATTACAACCCTAAAAAGAAGAGAGCAAGGTGAGGCCCTGGGTCTTGCAGCAGAAAGGGAGGTGCTGCTCAGGAAGGCTGGGCACTGGGGAGACCTGTGGCTAAGTGGTGGGCAGCCTGGCATGGCTCACACATGCATCCATCCAGCAGCTACCTAAAGAGATGTAGCAACTTCCACTGCAGTGTACAAAGATGAATAAGATGTGAAAAAAAGCAATTTACTGTCATGGGCAAGGGAGATGTACAAATAATTCAAAGCATGATGACTGCAATACTGGAGGAACATTTCAAGTTATAGGAAGTTGGAAGCAGGACCACCCAAGCATCCAGGGCCAGTCAGGAAAGCATCACGGAGGAGAAGGGCTGCAGTGAGTCTGTGACAAACATCACTTGTTGGCTTTGCATTCACAGCATCTGTCACAGAATATAGCTCAACAAAGATGCTTATATCCACCGGCTTGTTGAATGAAATGAAATGAATGAATGAATGAATGAATGAATGAATGAATGGAATTACTAAAAGAAACTATAAAGTCTGGACATAAAATTTTTTTAAAAAAATTTGAATTTTCTTTCTTTATGATCAGTCTATAGAGGAAATGTAACTTACTGGTAACCAGCAGCAGTGATGGAGGGCAGAGATCAGAAGCAGGAGGTGCGATAACAAAGCAGAGAAAAGAAACTTGTGCACATCAAAGGGCACGATCAACAGATTGAAAGGCAACCTACAGAATGGAAGAAAATATTTTCAAATCATATATCTGAATAGGTTAATATCCAGAATATATAAAGAATGCCTGTAACTCAACAACATAAATAATCTAATTTAAAAATTGGCAAAGACTTAAATAGGTATTTCTCCAAAGAAGATATACAATGGCCAACAAGTATATGAAAAGATGTTCAACATCACTAATCATCAGAGAAATGTAAATCAATACCACAATCACCTCACATCCATTAAGATGTCCACTATTAAAACAAACAAACAAAAAGAACCAGGAAATAAATGTTGGTGAGGAATATAAGATGGTACCGCCACTATGGAAAAGAGTATTCTGGTTCCTCAGAAAATTAAAGATTTTACCATATGACCCAGGAATCCCACTTCTAGGTATATATTGAACCAAAATCAGGATATTGAAGAGATATCTGCACCCCCATGTTCACTGCAGAATTATTCACAATAGCCAAGAAGTGGAAGCAACCCAGGTGTCCATGGATAGATGAATGGATAAAGAAATATGGTTTATCCATACAATGGAAATTACTCAGCCTTTTAAAAAGGAGGAAAATTCTGACACATCCTACATTAATGAAACTTGAGAACATTATTCTAAGTGAAATTTAAAAAGTCACAAAGAGCCTGGCTTGTCTGGCTTCGTGGTTGAGCGTTGACCCATAACCAGGAGGCCATGGGTTCAATTCCTGATCAAGGCACATGACTGAGATGTGAACTCGATCCCCAGTAGGGGTTGTGCAGGAGACGGTTGATCAATGATGTTTCTCTCACACCAATGTTTCTATCTCTCTATCCGTCTCCCTTCTTCAATAAAAACATATTAAAAAATAAAATTTTTTGAAAATCACAAAAAGCCTGGTCAGCATGGTTCAGTGGTTGAGTGTTGACCTATGAACCAGGCGGTCAGAATTCAATTCCCCGTCAGGGTACATGCCTGGGTTGTGGGCTCGATCCCTGGTGGGGGGTGTGCAGGAGGCAACCGATCAATGGTTCTCTCTCATCATTGATGTTTCTATCTCTCTCCATTTTCTTTCCTCTCTGAAATAAATATAAAAATATTTTTTATAAAATTAAATGAAATTTAAAAAGTCATAAAAAAGCAAATACTTATATGATTCCGCTTATAAGAGTCATTGAATTCATACAGACAGAAAGTAGAATGGTGGTTGCCAAGGGGAGGGGAGTAAGGCAGTTTCACAGGTGCAGAGTTTCACTGTTGCAAGAAGAAAAAGTTCTGGATATCGGTTGCTCAACGATGTGCACATAGTTAACGCTACTAAACTGTACACTTAAACTATAGCATCTTAACAATTTCTGTGTGGTTTTTTAAAACCACAATTAAAACTTTAAAAATTCTATTTTTTTAAAGTAACAAAAAGATGGTGGAGTCCCTGAGGATGGGAAGTTTGTCACCTGCAGCTGGTACCAACCACAGGCTGTCATCAACAGGGGACAGTTATGGGGCGGGGGAGGGGATGAGGGGAAGAATGTGACTTCAACAGCCTCTAGGAAGGGCTGAGAAGCAAGGGGAGGGGAGAACCACCTGCACATAAAGAATGTGGGGCTGCATGGTGCCCCATGGAGCAGTGTGACTGGGCGCTGGCCCTCCCTCCAGGGAAAGCTCGGCTTTCCCCCATGAAAAGGCTGGGACCTATTAACCATAAGGCAAAAAGATGCATCTGCTTGCCTTCAGTGGGGAGAGCACGGGAAAACACTACACATTAGTCAGGCCACTGCCAGGCCTGACCTCAGGCTTTGTTTCCAGCCCTATGCCTGAACCCCAGTTGTGACATGATGCCCCATCCCCCTGGGAGAGGGGCCACCCTAGAAACCTGAGAACTCCTGTTCTGGCAAGTTCCCTCAGGGATGAGCATTCCCCTAAATCCCAACCCTGCCGCTTAATTGGTTTCCGAGCTTCCCTCTTCCCATCACCATCCCTCAGTCCCATTACACCCGCTTCCAGTCTTCCCATACCTCCCCTGGGCCCCTCCCCTCACCTCCTCCCTATGATGCAGCTAAATCATAAGTGGATCGTGTGGGGCCTCCTCAGGACCCTTCAATTGCCCCTTCTTTCAAGATAAAATCCACACTCCTTTACAAGCCAGGCACACAGGCCCTCCAGGATGGAGTCTTGACCTCTTTTCTTAGCCTTTCTCCCCCTCCCCACTACCACCTTTGTCCCTCCCATCTCCTGCCCCCCCCCCCCCACACACACACACACAATTGTCTCTAATTATAATGAACTTCACATAGCTCACAGAGGGTCAGGCCTTGTGCCTTTGTGTTTGCTGTCCCTGCCTCCCTATGGAAATGCACTCCCTAGCTTCCCATACCACAGCTTCTGCCTGAGTGACTAAATCCTCCTCACCCAGTAAGACCCAGTGGAATGTCTGTTCCTTCAGAAGCCTTTCAGCGTGCAGCCCACCCACCCACTCCCTTCTTTATTCCATCTCTGTACCATTAGTCGTGCACACCCTCACACCTGCATCTCATTTGCACTCCTCTCCCCTCCCTCCTCAAGCATCTCTAGGATAGGACAAGCCCACCCTCTGGTTCCAGCAGGGCACCTGACACCCAGGTATGGGATGAGTAAATACTCTCCAGAGCAGGTTTGACTTGCCAGACAATGCCTTCCCCCTGCAGTTGTGTCTGCCCTCCTCCCACCTCCCACCTGCCAAAGTATAACCACCTTCCCTGCCCTTCACAGGCCTGCCCAGCTCCTGGCACTGAGCCAGGTGCCAGAGCATCAATTACATAGGAGTCTGTTGTAACAAGAGCCAAGGTCACAGTCCTGGAAGAGCATCTGGGCACTTGTGCTCCAGACTGCTAGCTGCATCCAACTTATTCCTGCCTCTTGTCTGGGCTTTGGTTGGAGGTCATAGTGACACCTGTCATTCCTCAGGTCGACCAGCTGCTGGCAAGCCCAAGCTCATATGAAGGGCTAAATGAAGACCTTCTTCTTGAAAACTAGAGAGTTTCACCGGCAGTCAGGGTTATGTAAGGAGGAATGATCGGTGCTTGGAAACACTTTTGCCACCTCTCTGCCCCTGAGTATGACCTAATTAATTCAGCCTGTGCACCAGATGTGCACCTTTCTGGATCCCAGCTCCAACACCCTCTTTGCCTTAGCTGGGCCCCTGACACCTCACATCTGAAGGCCCCAGGCGCAAGTCTATTCTTTGGGGATCAAAAAGCCCCAGTTGAGTACTTCAAGTGGTTCTGCATCAGCTGCCCTGAGGGAGAATGTATGTGGTGACTGAGGAGCCTCAGGAATCACCCAACACCTGTCTCTGTCACTTACAATAATCTCTGAGACTTTGTGCAAGTTACTTACCCTCTCAGAGCCTGTTTTCTCCCTTATAAAATGTACATATTTTTGACTACCCCATAGGGTGGCTGTGAAAGCTGAAGGGGTGCTATTTTGCACAGCTCCCAGCCAATTATAAACACTCAGTAAATGACAGACACTATGACTATGATGGCATCATCATCATCATTATGACTACTTCTGCTAGTCCTGTTGGGTCTTGGGTTCCAGCTCTTCCATCTGTCCTTGTTCCATAATGAGCCTTGTTCCATAATGAGTTTACCTGCACAGTTCCTGGGCCCTCTGACACTGCAGCCTGCATTCCTACCAGCTCCTACCAGCTTACACAGCCAACTGTTAAATATCCAGGAATTCCGCCAGCCAGAAACTGTTAGGGGCTCAAAGTCAGCCATGGTGTGAGTATTTACAACAGGAAAAGCGCAAATCAGAATCTTGTTTATATTCCTTTTTACTGCCCCCTCCCCTTTTTTTTCCAGAGAGACACTTTACCAGCATCCCACTTAGTCAGCCAGAGACCAGAATCCTGCTCCTTGAGCCCAAACACCAGCTCTTCAGCCAATGGCCCACCTGCCCTCCCCGGGAGCCTGTGTCTATGATATACATGGCCTGGCAGGCCCCCTGCCCAGGTAGATCAGAGCACTCATTGGCTCCAATAAATTCTCCAGAGATCAGAACCCAAGCCACACTGTCTTTTCTCGTCCTTCTGTGAGCCTGGCCCTGCTCCAGGCCTTTCCTCCCCCAACTGGGCTGACCTCTCCATGGACAGCAGCCCTGCTCTAACAGACTGTTTTCCAAATGCCTCAGAGAATACCTTTACTACAAAACTGATCCAACACACTGGGTTTAGTTGGGGGTCAACATCCACCATGCACCTTTAGATGTTGCTTGGGCCAGGAATTTTGTTCCAAGTACATCATTAGGGCAGCCTGGGGTCCTTGCTGCAGAAGGTCCTTCTCTGCCACAGCTACAGATGGAAAATAATCTGCCGGCTCTGGCATACACCCTTCTCCCAAATACCCAGTAAACATTCTTGAAATGGTGGCAGAGCAAGATAGAAGGGAGGGCAGGCCATTCCTGCAGAGGAGTCCAGAGTGGGAGACGTAGCAGCCAAGAACGAACACTAAAGTCATAGTACGGTTGCTTTTCTGAGGCCTGCTCCCTGGACTAAAACTTCAGGTCTCAGGGGAAAGTCAGAGGTCCCCAGTGACTCATCCCACAAGGTCCCCAGAGGACAAGGAGCTGTGTGTAAAAGCTACCAGTAAATTTAAGAAATGAAAGGGCCTTAGAAATCCTTTACAATCAACACTTCCAGAAAAGCATGGCAAAGTATACCCATCCCTCTGATCATAACGGAGTAAAAAAAAGAAAAGGGTCATAAACCTATAAGGACAAAGAGTCCAGCGTCTAAGGATGACAATATCTACTCTGCACGATGCTATAAGAACCAAAGACACAATCTATATTATAAAAACCCAGTGGCCCTAATGCCGTAACGACCAAAGACTGATCACCAGGAGGCTGTGTGCGTGGTGAGGTGCAATGTGCAGCAAGGCACAAGCGGATGGGTGGGGATTTGACTCTGGGTCCCGGGTCTCACGCAATTTCCCGAGGGTCAGGGTCTTGCACAATTTCATGTGCTGGGTCACTAGTATATATGAAAAGCCTTGCACAAAGTGGGTGCTTGCTTAATGATGCTTATCACGGCCACCAATTTTGAATAGTGCAGTCTGAATTAAAGTTTTAGTGAACTGGGAATTAGCAGTCACCTTGATTTTCAAGGGAAAACAGAAATCTTTATTTTTATATGTAGAAACACTTAGGAAATGGGGCTAAATTTTCGGTTGCTTTTTAAGAGATTTTTCAGCAAGTTCTTTTTCAATGTTTTAATTATGAATACCCAAAATATTGTTTGTCAGTAAACATAGGGTCAAACGGCCTACAGTGTGGTTTTAAGATATGTTAAATTAGGTAAAAATTAAATAGAAAACGCTATTTTCCTATAGGGACAAAACAGTCAGAACTCGGTAAATGAGAAAAAAAGAAAGTGAAAGAGAATAACTGAAAGCAAAAGAGAAAGAGAAAAGAAAGGAAAATAGATTGCTAAAAAGAGAAAGGCAGCCAGGAAAAAGGAAAGAGGTATTAAGAGGAGGCGGCCTCTTAGTGATCAGCGCAGTCTTTCTGCAGGCAGATCTCCCTGAACACAATTAGAGCCACTCATCTCCAATGCTCACCCGCTCCCTGGTTCCTCCTCCCCTAACCACAGAGCACAGAGGGTGAGGGCTTTACATCCTAACCACTCAACGGTCATCCTCCACCTTCCCCACTTTATCCCAGGGACTTTGGGAAGTTTCTCATTTGAAATCATCTAAGTGTCAGTTTCTTATCATTGGAGATCATATTTCACAGTGTCCTTTAAAAGAGAAAATAAGAGAATAACGTGCAACCATTTTCCCAGAAAAGTACTCAATAAGAGTTTGTAACTCACACTACGTGTGGTATCTTCGAATACCTCCATTTGCCCTAAATAGGCTTCTTAGTTTGTTTGTTTACAAGTCTTTTTTTTTTTTTTTTAAATATATTTTATTGATTTTTCACAGAGAGGAAGGGAGAGATATAGAGAGTTAGAAACATCGATGAGAGAGAAACATCGATCAGCCGCCTCCCGCACATCTCCCACCGGGGATATGCCCGCAACCCAGGCACATGCCCCTGACCGGAATCGAACCTGGGACCCTTCAGTCCGCAGGCCGACGCTCTATCCACTGAGCCAAACCGGTTTCGGCTACAAGTCTTATTTAAAGGCCAGTTTTAGGACAAGCTTCAGGCTCTAAATATCTCTCCACCCATGAGAAAATACCCAGGTGGTTTGGGAGTGGGGGGAGCAGGAGGAATACCCACAGATGATGACACTGAAGTGTACAGAGAGCTTCCAGTTCACTGAGAGAGACAGGTCCCTGCCCAAACTCCCTGCATGAAATCAAATCAATAAGCCTACCTCCCAACATTCTCTGTGGTGCCTCTTGCAAATGCACAGCCAAGCTTTATATGAAAAGAAAAGAGATCAGAATGAACAAAAAATAAAGAATTCAGAAGAAACCAGTTCAATGTAGGTAAAAACATCTAAAAAACTATTTTGAAACCTCAGAAGACAGGAGAGAAAATATGAAACAACAGCAAAAAGCATTTTAAAAGAAAACTCAGGGAATAAGACCTTTTGACAAAAAATATGATAGTGAAAATTAAAAACAAATCCACTAAGAATTGGAAAATGAAGTTCAGAAAATCTGGTAGATAGTAGGACAAAACAGGAGGAGGAGATAGAAAATAGTAAGACAAAATAGTTAGAAAAACAAAGGATCCATTCAGGAAGTCTAAGGCCCAATTAACAGGGGTGCCAAAAAGAGAAAAGAGAACCCTCAAAGATATTACACTAAAAAGTCCCTGAATTGAAAGGGATGATTTCTGGATGGGAAGGGTCCAGTGAGAAACCTGAATGATATACTAGTATATAGCAAAGAGGGCCCACACCAAGCCACACTGCCAAATAATTTCAGTACTGCAAGGATAAGGAAAAACCCTAAAAGTTTCTAGAGAGGGAAAAATCCCATTTAAAGGATGAGGTTGCTGCCCTAACCGGCTTGGCTCAGTGGATAGAGAGTTGGCCTGCGGACTGAAGGGTCCCAGGTTCGATTCCAGTCAAGGGCATGTACCTTGGTTGCGGGCACATCCCCAGGAGGGAGTGTGCAAGAGGCAGCTGATCGATGTTTCTCTCTCATTGATGTTTCTAACTCTCTATCCCTCTCCCTTCCTCTCTGTAAAAAAAAAAAAAAAAAAAAAAAAAAAAAAAAAAAAAAAAAAAAAAAAAAATTCTGAGAAAAGGATTTCCAGCCCAGAATTTCAAAGCAAGCCTGGGTGCCAATGAAGTGTGGAAATAGAATCAAGACATTTGGGAACAGCCCTGACCAGTTTGGCTCAGTGGATAGAGCGTCGGCCTGCGGACTGAAGGGTCCAGGGTTCGATTCTGGTCGCAAGCATGTACTTTGGTTGCGGGCATATTCCCAGTGGGAGGTGTGCAGGAGGCAGCTGATTGATGGTTCTCTCTCATTGATGTTTCTAACTCTCTATCCCTCTCCCTTCTTCTCTGTAAAAAAATCAATAAAATATATTTTTTTAAAAAGACATTTAGGAACAACAAGCAAGATTTCAAATAAGTTGCCTCCTCATCACTCTTTCTGGACACATTCCTCAGAGATGTGTTCCATCGAAATGAGGGAGTTTTGTCAAGAAAGAGAGAGATATGGGATCTAAGATTCAATGTGGAAGAGAGGTGATGTAAATTCCCAAGGGTTGGTCAAGGCAGGCTCCAGGATGACAGGTGGGCAGCAGTCTCAGGAGCACCCCGCACAGATGGAGCACGAAGCGGCAAGCTGTAGAGGTTATATCCCCAGTCATCCATGAGACAAGAAAGACAGCGGACCAAGGTTACCTGAGGTGCCTGAGCAGACCAAGAGACAGTCTGAGGATGAATTAGTAATTGTGTATATAGAAAACTAAACTAACAAACAGAACAGTCATTACCTCTAAGAAAAGCAAAAAGTTATACGAAGAAAGAAATGTAATCCTAATATAGCAAGGAGTGTAGCTGTGGGCAATATTCACAGTCATAAAGTGAACCCCAGATAATGAGTTTTTTAAAAAGTAATTATATTACAGGATCCTGAAGGGAAGCATATGGAAGTGGAGGAGCCCCAAGTGAGCGAGGGCTTCATCTCCCCCAACAGGATGTCTTCTGGGAGAGTCAAGTTTGAAAGTCGGGAAATCAAATTTTTAGCATATTAGTTAGACAAATGGAGGTAAACCAGATAAACAGCTGAAAGAGTTGAAGTAGTTGTTTCTATGTAGTGGGGATCCAGGGGGAGTTGGAAGAAGACAGAAATGTTTCATGGTAAATCTTGTGGTTCCATTTAATTTTTTAAAACATGTACAGTGTAATATCTATAAAATACTATATTTTAAATACTAATAAGAAATTCTTTGTAATTTCTCATTTAACCCACTTTAGAAAACAGAGCAAAAGGCTTGCTTAAGATCACACAGCATAGGAATCCCTGCTCCTCAAACCACATCAGGCTCATGGGTGTGTGTTTGTGGGTGTGACCCATATCTAGGAACTGGTCCATCTGGACATGGCATATATTTCCTGTCCCAGTGCAAAACCAAAAACCATTTAAGGTCATTCAGCACCTCTGATATTCCTGGCTCTGGCTCCTAAAAAAAAGTTAAATTCTTGGCTCTGGCCCCTAATAAACATGTTAAATATACTCTAACCCAAACAGGACGTAATGATTTCTGGCTATGCTTTTCCAACCCATCAAAGTCAAATTCTCAAAGCTTGATAACTCACAAACATCTAATGGATTTCACTGGGGTTTTTTTTTTTTTACATGTTAGTATATACAAAAAGCGCAGATAACTTCAGGTTCGTATCCTTGAACAATTTCTTCCTATTCTCTTTTCCAGTGGGTTCTGAGTGATCCTTCATATCACTACATCTGTGATATTCAGTGATTCCCTGACATCCCTCCCAACCTCTGGCAGGCCACCATTTCTGGCACTGTAGAGGCTTCTATACATGGACTGAAACATAGCTTTAGAGCCCTCTTCCCCTATATTTCTGTTCTCTGGAACCATGCAATGAAATTTGCCTCACATAGCAGAAAACTCCCAATAAAAGGGCCCTTTTGGTATTTGACTTGCTGTAATTACCTTTGAATGAGATCCCAAACTACCCAACCCACACAGAATTCCATGTTATCTTACAGCAGGATGCATTTGTCTGTGTGTGTGTTAAAAATATACTTCTTTGGCCAGGCTGGTGTGGCTCAGTGGTTGAGATCGACCTATGAACCAGGAAGTCATGGTTCAATTCCCAATCAGGGCACTTGCAGACTTGATCTCTGGTGGGGGCATGAAGGAGGCAGCCAATCAAAGATTCTCTCTCATTACTGATATTTCTCTCTCTCCCTTCTTCTCTGAAATATCCTATATAATAAAAGGCTAATATGCAAATCAACAAAACGGTGTAACAACTGGTCGCTATGATGCACACTGACCACCAGGGGGCAGATTCTCAATCTGGAGTTGCCCCCTGGTGGTCAGTGTGCTCCCAAAGGGGGAGCAGCACTCAGCCAGAAGCCAGGCTTACGGCTGGCTAGCGCAGCAGTGGTGGCGGGAGCCTCTCCCACCTCCGCAACAGCACTAAGGATATCCAAATGCTGGCCTTGGCCTACTCCCCACAGTGATTGGGCCTAAGCTGTCAGTCAGAAATCCCCTGAGGGCTCCTGGTCTGCCTGAGGGACGCCCCCCACTGAGTGCACAAATTTTGTGCACCAGGCAATATATATATATATATATATATATATATATATATATATATATATATATATACATATATATATATATATATATATATATATGCCAGTTTGATAGCAATCATGTTGAAACAGATGCATTCACTCTAATCTACTTTCTGAACATCCATTAGCCTCAGCAGGTGGAAGAGGCCATTTTAAATGGTAGGTATATTAAAATGCTAGGGAACAAGGCAGATCGCAGAGCATGAACTTAGGAGTGTTTTCTCAGCTTTTGCCTACGAGTGGCCTAATCTCCATTCATACTTACATTGACCATGAAAGGCCATTCAGAGAATTCAAATTATCAGGTCTATAAATTCTGCTCCTTAAAAGAATGCTAGTTATTTGTGTATCTCCAAGAACTTACTTTTCAACCTTTGCTTCAGTACACTGTTTCAGACTGCAATTGGTGCTGTTTAAATCTTTAGGAAGGTAGAAACAGGAAAAGGAAAACATATAGTGTGCTTTTCTTTTCCTCCTCCCTTCTTTCTATCTGATTCTATCAGATTACACTGATTAAATTCTGTCAGAAGCTCTTGAGAACAAATGCTGAGTACAGGAATCACTTTTTTAACTTTGCAAATAGACACTTATCTTGGGTCAATAGCACTGTATTACATTTGCTACGTATTACACCAGATTCATCTTAGGATGTGACTTGTCCTAAATTCTTTGTATTTGTTGACAAAACCATATTGTAAGACTCTACAATCTTTACCTCTGTAAGGTGTTATTTTAAAAACTGGGAAACTGCCCTGGTCAGTGTGGCTCAGTGGGCTGGGCATTGTCCCATGCACTAAAAGATTGCTGGTTCACATATCTGGGTTTCCGGCTAGATCCCTAGTATGTGTGTGGGGGGTAGGGGAGGCGGTCGGGAGAGTGGGGCAGACAGGAGGCAGCCAATGGATGTTTAGCTCTCTCATGTTCATGTTTTTTTTCTCTCTCTCCCGTCCTTGCTCTCTAAAATTCAATTTTAAAATAAAATAAAATAAAAAACCTGGAAAATTTACATGCTTTGGTTGTAACACCATACACATACAGAATTTGAGATCAGAATGTTAAAATGGCCCTATGATGGGCCTATACTTCTGCTGGGATAGCAGTGTTGTTTTGGATTGAACACATTCAGTTTATTCATTAGTGTTGAGAATAGAAATGTCAACAGGACATATCTTGGAGAAATATAGTAAAACAATAAAAATATCCATGAACTCCAGAAGCTGTGTATCTATTAGTTTAACAGAGGTCCTCAAACTTTTTAAACAAGGGGCCAGTTCACTGTCCCTCAGACATTCCGCACATGCGCACTGCAGGCCCGGGACGAGTTGGCTGCTAAGCAGGACAGGCAGCAGCGGCAAAAACACCCGGCGGCCGGATAAATGTTTTTGGTGGGCCGCATGTGGCCCGCGGGCGGTAGTTTGAGGACGCCAGGTTTAGAGTGTGTTTTCTTTTAAAGTCACATTCCTTAAATTCTGCAAAAACAAAACAAACAAAACACTTGCTCAGAAGTTATGTCATGCTACTGAATGCTGTGCCTGAATAAAAATAATAAAAAATTTAATCAGCTTCAGTGATTAGCTGTTCATTGCTTATTTAACTGATCCAATCAAATATAGATCACATTGGCAGGTTCAAAGTCTTGTGTCTGTCTGGGGTGGAATGCCAAGTAAAAATAGATGTTTAGTAAATACTTTTGATCATGTTGAAGATGGCTCTTTTGCAAAATCAATTGAAATATATTTGCCTTGCTATGACCACAATTCCTCTTAAGCTAAATTTACCTTCAAGACATCTCACTTTTATTCCCACTACTGTTTTTACCAGTGTAGAAATACTTCAGATTTTGTTTTCTTTCCAGGCTTTCACTGTTCATTTTTTAATTGCCATAGTTCCTTTTCCCCCCTGAAGTGATTTTACTTTTATTTCCTTCACTTTAAGTCCATCATGACATTTCACAGTGATTCTGGGATGGAGGCAGAAAGAAGGCGATGTTAAGAATCCTAGGGCTGGCCCACATGGCCCAAGAAGGTGCAGGAGGGCAGGCCTCACTGGGGAAGCTGGAAGAGCACCCACTGCCATAGTCTTAACTTCAGAGGCAGGAAAGTTTGCTCCCAGAAAGAATGTCCTTTGCCCTCAACTCCATTTCATTCTTGGGTAGCCCAAATGGTAAAGAAGAATCAGTGAAGAACCGAGATTTCATTTTTTACAGTGTGACAACATCTCAAGGTCACATCCTCCCTCTGGAGCTGATTCCTTCTGTCACCCAGGGTGTGTATGTGTGGGGGGGGGGGGAGGGAGGGGGGGGGGGCGGGATGCTAAGGACACAGCGCACTGCCTTCTCAGCAGCTCCTGGAAGATGTTCCAGCTCCCACCAGGGCTGCCCTACCCTTGGTCCGTCATGGCCATTTCCTAGTTTCTCCTCGGACTTGGCAATGACTACCCACCCACCCTTACCCCCCACGCCACCCCCCCCCCCCCACCCCGCTGGGCATCTTCCTCAAGGTTGCCAGAGCTCTAGTGGTGAGTCTGCAGTTCCGAAGTCCCACTGTTGTTGCGTCACGATGATGACCAGCCCTGGGACGCGCTGGGACGCGGGGGGGGGGGGGGGGGGGGGGGGGGCAAGGGGTGGGGCACAGAAATCACGTCTGAAAGCATGGGATCCCGGACCCCGCTCCTTTAAGGACAGGACCCTCCAAACAGGGCCCATCAAACCCGCCCCAGAAGACACATTCAAAGGGCGCATCATCGATCACAAAGCCAGTGCCATCAGATGCACCTCTACAGTCCCCGAGAGCCAAGAGCCGGCTCCGGCGGTCCTCGGTCTTTTGCCAATCCCCCAGCTCCAACCCCCCAGCTCCGGGGTGCCCGAGCCCCGCGCCCGCCGCACCCGCGGCGCCCCGCACGCACCCACGTCGCCCAGGAAGCAGCCGTCTGCAGTCCGGGACTCCATGCCGCTGGCTGTCACGCACCCCCAGCTCCGTATCCGGGTGACTCTGTGCTGGGGACAAGGGCCTCCTGCGGAGATGGCCGTGAGCGTCGGGAGTTGTAGTTCGCTGGTCGTGCGGGCGCGCCTCGCGGGACCCGCGGCCAGCGCCACGTCGTGGTCACCTGCGTCCAGCTGCACCGTCGCTACCGCCTCGCTCAGCTGGGCAAAACATACGCCCGTGTGCAAAATATGTGGCCAAGAGCCAAACGTGACCAGCTGCTAAAACGCACTACCGTGCTTTGCATTGCAAATCTCCAGCGTTCCTCCATGCTTTAAAGATGAACTTCCTGCCGGAGCTGACAGACTCCCTGTTTCTTTCGTCTTTTGACAGGAAGTCATAAATTCCAAATCATTCACATTCGTTGAAAAATAAAAACAAAAAACAAGCCTTTCCAAGTCTCATGACAGAAATGAATAACCTGTTTGCAAATGAGTCCCAGTTGACAACTGAGAAAGGGAGCTTTTTCTTTAACCCCTGACCTGCCCTGAGCCTACTAAATGTAGAAGTTAGTTTGGGCTGGAAAGTAAAAATATCAGGAATTGCCCCGGTCTGGAAACACATAAGGACAAACAGGGAGCAGAAAGTTTGATGGGTTACCCAGGCAGAGGCTTCTCTGAGGACTTGAATGTCCAGTCCAGTCAACAGGCACTGTATTGAGCAGGGCTGGAGCCCTGTTAGAATTCAAAGCTGCTTGAAATTGAGAACTCCAGGCCTAGGAATGACATTTCAAGTGTATTAGCAATGTGTGCTTGCACCCTTTTTTCCATTTTTCTGCCACAATTAGCCTCTTGAATTTTTTTTGCAAGTTTATTTACTAAATGTAGTACATTTTGTAATTAATACATTTGTCATGGGATGTTATGTTTTCACCATGACAATGCCATGTGCTTGTATGTTTGCATTTTCTTCAATATTTCTTCCTTGACAAAGTATCTAGATATGAGTATAGATCATATGTTTATATTTTTATGTGTATATACCATATATATTTATCAGCAATACAATATAAATTTATATTTATATACTTAAGTCTATATATACGCATGCAAATATTTGCTAAAATATTAAAAAGCAAATATTCCTTATTAGCTTATTATGTTGTAATTTTTCTTCATTCTGTTACTTGATTTCAATAGTTAATTGCAGAAAACCTTTTTTAAGCTTTTATGTCAGGGGTGGGGAACATTGACCCTTGGGCCAATAAGGCCCTTGAAATCATTTGGTCTGACCCTACCAAGTCATTAGGAGTGAGTTAACTAAATGTTTGACCAACCCAGCTGGCGTGGCTCAGTGGTTATATGTCAACCTATGAACCAGAAGGTCAGGGTTTGATTCCAGGTCAGGGCACATGCCCAGGTTGTAGGCTCTCTATGAGCTCGATCCCCAGTGTGGGGCATGCAGGAGGCAGCAGATCAATGATTCTCTCTCATCATTGATGTTTTTATCTCTCTCTCCCTCTCCCTTCCTCTCTGAAATCAATAAAGACATATTTTTTAAATGTTTGACAAAATATAGCAGGCTAATTTTTAAGTTGATAATTTTGTATGGCCCAAGAATTATGTTATAAATATCCAAATGGTCCTTGGTAGAAAAAAGTTTCCCCACCCCTGTTTTCTGTATTCAGAAATATATTGTGAAGGTATTTCCTCTTTCGTCAATATTCAGGATACATTTTTCCCACCAAGAGTCAGAATATGTATATTACTCTGTTTTGTTGTTATTAAGACTTTTATTCATATGGAATTTGTTGCAATATATAGGATCCAAGTTAATTTTTTTCTAAACTGAAACAGAATTGGTTTTTTTTTTGTGTTTTTTTTTTAAATATATATTTTATTGATTTTTCACAGAGAGGAAAGGAGAGGGATAGAGAGTTAGAAATATCAATGAGAGAGAAACATCGATCAGCTGCCTCCTGCACACCCCCTACTGGGGATGTGCCTGCAACCAAGGTACATGCCCTTGGCCGGAATCGAACCTGGGACCTTTCAGTCCGCAGGCCGACGCTCTATCCACTGAGCCAAACCAGTTAGGGCATTTTTTTTTTTTAAATATATTTTATTGATTTTTCACAAAGAGGAAGGGAGAGAGATAGAGAGAGTTAGAAACATCGATGAGAGAGAAACATCGATCAGCTGCCTCTTGCACATCCCCCACCGGGGATGTGCCCGCAACCCAGGAACATGCCCTTGACCGGAATCGAACCTGGGACCTCTCAGTCCGCAGGCTGACACTCTATCCACTGAGCCAAACCGGTTTCGGCCAGAATTGTTCTTAAAATAGTCATTAAATAGTTGTTTATTTGTCTATTTTTGTGTTAATATCCTTTTATTGCCTATTAGGTTCAATTCTCTTATTTTTCTTTTTTATTGAGATACTAGTGGCCCAGTGCACGAAATTCATGTGGGTGTGGGGGGTGTTTCCCTCAGCCCAGCCTGCATCCTCTCCAATTGGGGACCCCTTGGGGGATGTCCGACCGCTTGTTTAGGTCCGATCCCCTGTGGTCGGACATCCCTCTCGCAATCTGGGACTGCTGGCTCCTAACCGCTCACCTGCCTGTCTGCCTGATCACCCCTAACCTCTCTGCCTGCCTGCTTGATCACTTCTAACTGCCTCTGCCTGCCTGATCACCCCCAACTGCCCTCCCCTGCCAGACTGGTCGCCCCCAACTGCCCTCCCCTGCCAAACTGGTCGCCCCCAACTGCCCTCCCCTGCTGGCCTGATCTCATCCCCTGACTGTTCTCCCCTGCTGGCCTGATCTCACCCCCAACTTCCCTCCCCTGCTGGCCTGATCTCATCCCCTAACTGCTCACCCCTGCGGGCCTGATCTCATCCCCTAACTGCTCTCCCCTGCTGGCCTGATCTCATCCCCTAACTGCTCACCCCTGCGGGCCTGATCTCATCCCCTAACTGCTCACCCCTGCTGGCCTGATCTCATCCCCTAACTGCTCTCCCCTGCTGGCCTGATCTCACCCCCAACTGCTCACCCCTGCGGGCCTGATCTCATCCCCTAACTGCTCTCCCCTGCCAGCCTGATCACTCCTAACTGCCTTTGCCTGCCTGATCACCCCTAACTGCCCTCCCCTGCTGGCCTGATCTCGCCCCCAGCTGCCCTCCCCTGCCAACTTAATCTTGCCTCCAACTGTCCTCCCCTGCGGGCCTGATCTCACCCCCAATGGCCCTCCTATTAGGTTCAATTATCTTATTTTTCTTTTTTATTGAGATATAATTGGCATATATTAGTTTTAGGTATACAACATAATAATTCAATATTTGTACATATCATAAAATGTTCACCACTATAAGTCTAGTTAACATTCACCCACAATTACAAATTTTTTCTTATGATGAGAACTTTTAAGATATACTTTCTTAGCAACTTTCAAATATACAAAACAATGTTATTACTAGTACTTACCATGCAGTACATTACATCCCCATGACTTATTTTATAACTGAAAGTTTGTGCCCTTTTGACCACTTCATCCACTTTGCACCCCTCCCCCTACCTCTGCCTGTCACCAATTGGTTCTCTGTATCTATTAATTCATTTTTTGTGTGTGTGTTTTTATATTCACATATAAGTGAGAACATACAATATTTGTTTTTATCTTGCTTGTTTCACATAATGCCCTCAAGATTCATTCATGTTGTCATAAATGGCAAGATTTTCTTCTTTTAATATCTGAATAATATTCCAGTGGGGTGTGTGTTTGCAAGTGTGTGTGTCATTTTGTTTATCCACTCATCCATCAATGGACACTTAAGTTGTTTCCATGCCTTGACTCTTATAAATAATGCTGCAATGAACTTGGGGGTGCATATATCTTATCAAGTTTAAGTGTTTTCATTTCCTTTGAATAAATACCCAAAAGTGGAATTGCTGGGTTATATGGCAGTTCTATTTTCATTTTTGAGGAACCTTCCTACTGTTTTCCATAATGGCTATACCTATTTACATTCTCACTAATACTACACCAGGGTTTCCTTTTCTTCAGTGTCATGATTATCATTGCTTTGCAGTAAGTTTTTTTTAAGTTGTTTTTAAATATATTTTTTATTGACTTCAGAGAGGAAGGAAGATTGAGAGATAGACATACCAATGATGAGAGAGAATTATTGATCAGCTGCCTCCTGCATGCCCCACACTGAGACAGAGTCTGCAACCCGGCATATTCCTTGACCAGGAATGGAACTGTGAACTCAGGGTTCATAGGTCGATGCTCAACCACTGAGCTGCACTGGCTGGGCTGCAGTTAGTTTTTAAATCAAGAAGTATGAGTCCATCTACTTTGTTGTTCTTTTTAGACTTCTTTATTGGCTATTCTGGGTCCCTTAAAATTTTATATGAATTTTAGAATTAGCTTTTCAATTTCAATAAAGTCATTTTCAAATATTATAGAGATTGTGTGTAATCTGTAGATCAACTTGGTGAGTATTGCCATTTTAACCATTATAAATCTTCTGATCCAAGATGAGATGTTTTCCCAGTTATTTATATTTCTTTAATATCTTTCAACGATGTTTTGTAGTTTTGAAAGTATACATTTTGCACTGATTTAGTTACATTTACTCCTAAGTATTCTATTCTTCAGGCTATCATAAGTGGAATTGTTTTCTTAGTTTTATCTTCGGATTGTTCATGCAAGGATAGACAAGTGCAATTGATTTCTATATATTTATCTTGTATACTGCAACCTTGCTGAACTTTTAGTACATCTAGTAGGTTTTTATGGGATTCTCCAGGATTTTCTATATACCAGATCATATAATCTGAAACTAGAAATAGTATTACTTCTTCTTTTCTTTTATTTTTTTTATTTATTTATTTATTTTTTTTGTTTAGCTGAGGGAAAAAAAAAGATGTTTTATTATGGTGACTTGATGATGTTATAATTATTATCTATACTAATAAAAGGGTAATATGCTAATTAGGGTGGATGACTTCCAGATATCCATCTGGATGTCCATCCGGACAAAGCCACAGCAGCTGCAAGGCAGCCATGAGCCCTGGTGGCTGCGAGGCCCAGGGCTCAAGCATCCATGAGCCCTGGTGGCTGCAAGACCTGGGACTCATGGCAGCCGTGGGCTCATGGGTTGTGAGGCCCAGAGCTCAGGAAGCCATCAGCTCCAGTGGCTGCGAGGCCCAGGGCTCAGGCCTTGCAGCCACCGTGGCCGTGGCCAGCAGTGGCAGCAGCAGCAGGGTGATTGGGACAGCACCTTCTCCTGATCAGCCTGGTCGCCTTCCGCAGAGGGAGGCCAGACTGCAGCTTAGGCCCGCTCCCCATGAGGAGCGGGCCTAAGCCGTCAGTAGGACATCCCCTGAGGGTTCCTGGACTTTGAGAGGGGGCAGGCCGGGCTGAGCTGCCCCCCCCCCCCCCGCAGTGCACAAATCTTCATGCACCAGGCCTCTAGTCATTTATAAAAGTTACATAAATGCAGACTAATCATTTTTAAATTATCAAAAAGCCAAATATAAAACACAGAAAATAAATTCAATTGAAAAATGTACTGACATAATTCTTCTACATGTTATGTGAAATCCTAGAAAGAATCATTGCAATAAATTAACCAAAGTAATATTAAAGGTAACACAAGAGAGGTTGGTCTTAAATGTAAATTTATATGTGTAGTGTTTACAATAATAGATCAGAAAGTATATTTGCAATTTCTAACAGGAAAAAAATAAGTTAATTTTAAATACTCTGTATTCTTCAATGAAATAAGGAAGCAGATGAAGGATATAATGTTGGATAGTCTTATCAACCAGGCCACCTTTTAAAGATAATTTTTCAGGGAAGCTAAAATGAGCAATAATAAAGCTCTACACTAGTATAACTGCTCATTATACTACAACCTGCACAGCTGGCCCTTGAACAACTTGGGAATTAGGGGCACCCACTCCCTGAGCAATCAAAAATCTACATATACCCCTGGCCCATGTAGCTCAGTTGGTTGAGTGTCCTCTGTGCACCAAAAGGTTGCCGGTTCAATTTCCAGTCAGAGCCCATACCCAGGTTTCAGGTTCCATTCCAAGTAAGATGCATATGGGAGGCAATCAACTGATATTTTTCTCTCACACCAATCTCTCTCTCTCTCTCTAAATTCAATTTTAAAAGAACTTTTTTTTTAAACCCACCTATAACTTCAGTTGACCTTCTGCATTCATGGATTCCCAACTTTGGATAGAAAATACTGTTATGATCGAAGGTTGGCTAAATCCATGGTTGCACAACCCGGGAATACGAAGGGCCAACTGTATGTTTTATTTTTAAATATGTGGCAATTAAGTGGTTCTGGCCAGTTGTTCAAGGATTAACTATATTTTTATTTGTAAAGTTTGCAAATCAAAATGTAACAAATAATTACACATCAGTATTGGTAGGAATACCAAATATTATTTCACAACTGCTACTATGAGCTGCTTCTTCTTCTCTGACATGATTGACACAGATCCAGTCTTGCTCTTTGATACCATTCACTTCCTTTGTCAATGAGCTTCTTTCATGATGCACTGTTCTTGAATCTGGCTGTAGGTGGATTTTTGGTAGATGTCAGTGACGAGCAATACATTTTATATGAGGATGATGTTGAAATTTCTTCTTCGATTTCTAGTTATAATCTTTGGCTACCTGTTCTCATGATGTAAGCATACCATCTTTTTCAGAAGCATTCGCTCTCCATAGATGAATATTCATTTCATCAGACCCACATATAATGTACTGGCTGTCAGCAGTCCATTTTACACAGGTAACATGTTGTATCTCTTTGTTATATTTCCCCACTTCTACTTTTGTCCACAGGAATAGATTTATCAAAACTAGCGGACACAACCTCTTTCCCAGTGGGAGAGTAATTCACATCCAGCACTGCAGATATGTGATCCATGTGCACCATTGCAGGAGTGTCCAGTGCACACACATATGATTTAAAACAACAAAAAAGTATTTTTGTTTGCAATCAACATGTTTGTCTTAGAAAAAAAATTCACATCCAGCACTGCAGATATGTGATCCATGTGTACCATTGCAGGAGTGTCCAGTGCACACACATATGATTTAAAACAACAAAAAAGTATTTTTATTTGCAATCAACATGTTTGTCTTAGAAAAAAAGAATACAGCCCTGGCCAGTTTGGCTCAGTAGTTAGAGCGTTGGGCCCGCAGAAGGAAGGGTCACAGGTTTAATTTCAGGTCAAGTGCATGTACCTCAATTGCAGGTTCCCCAGCCCTGGTAGAGGTACGTGTGGGAGGCAACCAATCGATGTTTCTTTCTTCTCCTCCTCTTCCTCCTCCTTCCCTTCCACTTTTTCTAGAAGTCAATGGAAAAAAATATCCATTGAGGATTAAAGAAAAAAATACAGAAATAACTGTGAGATCTAATATGTGAGTTTAGCAAGTTGCAGGATATAAGGTTAAAATGGAAAAGTCCATTTTATTTCTATATACTAGCAACAAACCATTGTAAATTAAAACTTTTCAATATCACCAAGACAAAAAGATAACGTGTGCAAGACCTATACACTGAAAACTAAAAACATTGTTCAGATAAATTTTTAAAGATCTAGAGAGATCATATTCATGAATTTGAAGATAGAATATTAAGATGTTAATTCTTCTCAAATTGAACTATATATTTAAATCAATCCCAAAGAGAATCCTAGCAGTTGCTGTTTTTTAGGTAGAAATTATAAGCTTAATCTAAAATTTATACAGAAATTTGAAAGAGAATAAGCAAAACATATTTAAAACAGAAAAAAGTTGGAAGCAATGCAAATTCAAACCATAACAGTCCCCAGAATAGCTAAAATAAAAAAGTGTTGGCAAACATATAGAGCAATTAGAATTTTCATACATTGCTTGTGGAAAAGTAACTTGGTAAAACCAATTTGCAAAAAGTTTGGCATTATCTATTAAAGTTTAACATATGCTTTCTTTATTGCCACACTAATTCTGCATAATAAATTACCCCAAACTTAGTGGCTTATGACAACAGCATTAATTCTCATACTCATTGATCTTTGGATTTCTAAAATTCTGCTAATATAAAATGGGATTGCATTCCCATTTGCTCCAAATATGTTTGTTCTGAGAGCCCGCACTGGAGGGGAATGGCACATGATACATGGTCTTCTCACGTGCATCATCTGAACTCAAGAGCCAAATCAAACTATACATGGACCCTTCAGACTCCTGTTCATATCATGTCTGCTCATATTCTATCCGTCAAAAAATTCACATGGCCAAAAGCAAATCAATGGGGTAGAGAAGTAAGTTTGGCCAACCATGGAAGGGGGAAGAAAAGAAATATTTGTTGAAATGAAAATCCAAGTTATCATGTCCAGTATATCAACATGCCATGCACCCAACAGAAATGACTCATGTGTGTACTAAGATATATGAATAAGAATGTTCAAGCAGCATTGTTCATAATTGCCAAAAACCGGAAATAACCCAATGCCTATCAACAGTAGAATGGATAAAGAAAATGTGCTATATCCACACTTACATTTAGAGATTTCTCCCACTGAAAGAGTAGAGTGTTCCTTGTGGAACCTTTCATAAGCCAAAATGGTGAGAAGTGAAGAGAATCCCCCACTTTCCAAAATATCATGATATTTCACCCTGCTACATTAGTACACTAATGGCTTTTTTTTTTTTTTTTTTAGTGAAAACAGGTACTAATGTCTTTTATAAAAGTGAAGTGACACAATGCAAACTATTTGCAACTGAGAGATAACCTGTATACTAATGAAAATGAAAGAATAAATACACACAAAATTATGAGTCTCCGAATTTACCCCAAAGAAATCAAGCACAAAATCATTCAATTTACATAAATTTGAAACCACTAACTGATAAAGTTTAGGGATATACAATTATGCAGAAAACTGTCAACTGATGCTCGTTGGTGCCCGTTCAACCCCAACAGGAATCCCCAATTTGGGGTGTGATGAAGAAGGAAACTTGATTCAGTGCAAAACTACTAAATTGTTGCACAGCACAGCTGTGAGGCAGCCCTAGAACCAGGCCTCTCTCCAGCTAGATAGCTCTGTTCTGCTCTTCACTGGTCTGGTTCCTTCTACTCGGACAAAGAAGTTCAAGTGTTTCAGCTCAGCCAGGGAAACAGCCTTCATTGGAAAGAGAAAGTGCTTTCCCAGAGCCAGAGAGAAGCTGACTTACAGACAGAAGGTTCTACTCCTAGTCCCTGATTGATCTGTCCTTATGCAAATGAGGACTCCAAATCTTCACAGTTTGATTGGTACACTTTCACTTTCTCTCCTCCGCTCCCCTTCCTGTCATGATTTTGGTCAGAATAGAGCCACTCTAACTGAGGATGAAGAAGCTGATAGACATAGCTACAAAGCTCCTATTGGATGGAGAAAGCCTCAGTCCTGTTGATTGAAATAGGATTCCAGGAACTCCTATATAAGAGTTGGCTCAGATGGCAGAAACACAGTGCAGGCAGGTGGTTCAGTGCAAGCTTCTCCCTGAAGTGCAGTTTGCATGAGAGAACCCACGTGGAAAAGGCTGTTAAGCTTTTAAAATATTTTTGCTTTTTTAAAATGTAAGCCTGGTTAAGCTACCAGGAGTCCTTCTCAGGAACCAGTAGGTACCTTCTTTCTCAGGGTCCACAAAACCGATTAAGAAAGGTAAGGAATAGCCCAGCCTGTGTGGCTCAGTGGTTGAGCGTGGACTTAGGAACCAGGAGGTCACCATTTGATTCCCACAGGGCACATGCCTGGGTTTGGAGCTCTATCCCCAGTAGGGGGGTGCAGGAGGCAGCTAATCAGTGATTCTCATCATCTCTCTCTCTCTCTCTCTCTCTCTCTCTCTCTCTCTCTCTCTCTCTCTTCCTTTCTGTAATCAATACAAATATATTTAAAAAAATAAAAAAGTTAAGGAAGGCATTACCATGGAAGTTAGAGTAGTGGTTTGGTTTGATGATAGGGAAGGGAGTTGGGTATTAATTGGGAGGTGGCACAAGAGAGAGCATCTGGGGTTTTGGCAATGTCCTATTTCTTGACCAGGTTGGTGGTTTCATAAGTGATAAGGCATAGAATTGTATATTTTGGTTTTGTGTATTTCAAAATATCTATCTTATTCTCTGCTTCTACAGCCAACCTTCTTCAGTTCCTGAACACAATTTCACTTCTAGGGACTTTGCGCTTTTGTCCTTTTGCTTGAAAAGCTCTTCCTCCACATCTTCCAAGGACTAGTTTGGTCTGTTTTCATCATTGAAGTTTGACATGAAATGTCCTTTTCAGTGAGGTCTTGTATCTGTGCCTCCAGCCTCCAACCCCATCCTTCAACATCGCCAGCTTGGTTTCACAGCAGCCTTGTGCAATGAAATTCTGTTTTTGTTGTGTGTGCCTAATCAAGCACCCGGCCACAGTAAACAGGAAGAGATGCCATTTAATGAATACTTCTACACCCAACATGTGGCACAGGGCCTGTTTCATGGTGTCACGTGTAGAATGAGTCCTATTTGTAGTCCCTTTGGCTCTCTGCAGATTATAAATTTAGAGAGGTGTTTTCCTAAGCAACAACCACGTAAACAAATATTACATAGATTTGACATTTATTAAATTACAAGGACTAGATTTTGTAAATGTCACTTTCGAGCAAGATAAAACAAGCCTCACAGGGTCAGCTTCAGGGAGCAACGAAGGAGACGCAAACACACCACACCGTAGGGAAACTGACTCCCTCAACCCGTCACAGGGGCGCCTCCGCGATGGACGACACTCAAGCCCCGCGAGAAGACCCGCCCGCACGCTGTGCGCGCCACGGTCCAATCCCGGAGCGCTCTGCATCACTGCGCCTGCGCAGAGGCGAAAAGCAAGCGCCGCGTGGACGTCAGTCCCAGCCTGCGCCTGCGCGTCTTCTTCTCTCAGTGATTGGCTTCTACCTTCAGTAAGTACGCCGCAGTTCAATTTTCACTTTCTCTTCCCCGCCCCCCTTCCTGAGGCCGTGAGGTTTTACTTCCGGTGGCCCGCGCCGTCTCCGAGACTTGACTTGTTCCCTCAGGTCGCGGGGCATCTCGGGGGTCGGTTCTTTTCTGGGATCCTCTGAGGGAGGGGCGACGCTTGGCTGACTAGCGCGGCGGGGCCTGGGGGCTCCGAGCCTGGACGCCGGGCCGCCTGCGCATCGGGCCAGCGCTGCAAGGCCAGGGCCGTCCTCCTAAAGCACGAGGGCGGATAGAGAGACGGGCTGCGACGTGGAGGGTCCCGCGCGCCTCTGACGAGCTGGTGCTAACCCGGGAGTCGAGGGGCCATTGGCTGTCCGGGAGGAGGGGAATCACGCTGAAAGGAGACTCAAAGGCTCCCTTGCCGGGAACGAGACAAAGAAAGCGGCTTATTAACAAGGTCCGAAAATATCTGTCACATGTGGCTGGGAGGGATCGAGAGAAAGGAAGCGCGTGTGTGAGGAGCGGAAAAAACATATACAAGCATGGGGAAGACATTGAAGAAGAATCCCAGAATCTCGGGAGCGGCGGCAGCACAAAGAACAGGTAAAACTCCCCCCGTGTGGACGCTTGGGTTTGTGGACCTTCTAGACACCTGGCTACGGTGCATGGCGCAGTTGCTTGGGCGTTTGTGGCTTAGCTATTGCAATTTAAAAATTTTAAGTTGCATTTGCATGCGTTTTGTGAATGATTAATGACTAACGCACTCATGCCTATTTGCCCTGCTCTAGGGTGAGTGGGGTAGGAGGGGATGGAGTTTTCAGAGTCGTTTTTGCTTCGCTGCTTTTTGAACGTCTCCCCCTTTTTACCACTTGCGGCCATTCTCAGTGTCATCCTAATTTGTTTCTAGGAAGTCAGCATTTTACAAGTTGATATAGATGGGGTTTCAGAGTTTACCTTTCCCCTTTTTGAGGCAGAAAGTCTGGAACGGTATAAGCATTTCCTCTGAGTTGCTTGTTAGAGGACAGTTTCATCTTTATGGGCATTATAATAAACAGTTAAAGCTTTGCTTATTTGGTTTGGACTGACTGTTAAATCCTTTTCCAAAGGTTCTCTGTAAACTCCGAACCACACGTGCTTTCTGTGGAGACTTCATGGCAGTGTGTGACCCTTTCTTTTTTAAAGTAGTAGGTGTAAAAGGAAGACGTCTGTCCATGGGGAGGGTTATTTAGCAAACAACCGAAGTAGCGTCTTAATAGGTTGGTACATGCAACCCAGCTGTTTATCTGAGGGTGGCACCAAGCCGCATTTTGTGGGAGAACTTGGCAGATTAACCTCATAATTTGAAGAAGATACGTTGAAAATTCTCAGGTTTAATGTAATCACCGTTTGTCTGAAATCCAAAAATTTAAATATACCTCCCTGACCCTTCTTTATTATCCCTGTAAGGTAAAACTTAGGTGTTGTACAAGTTTATGGTGTTATTGTAGTTATATTAGTGATCTAAGGGCCCACAATGTTTTCCTGGAAAAAGGGTGTGTATATGATATTTAATATTACAGGATCTGAGATTGGTAGTAAGCCTACTCAGGAGGTTTATAACAAAGCAGGTACTCCTTGATAGTGTAAGAATACTCTTGTATTGAAAAACTGCCTTCTGGAACTAGATAGCGCTATGCAGTATGTTCAGTACATAAGTAAATAACCCAGACTAAAGAAAAAAAGTGACTGTACACAATTATTTTAGAAAGACAAAGAGCAGTGTTTTCAGGACATTTGCCCAAACGTTACCAGGTTCTCTCTTTAAAAAACAAAAAATTATTTTTATTGATTTCAGAGAGGAAGGGAGAGAGAGAAACATCAATGATGAGAGAATCATCGATGGGCCGCCTCCTGCACGCCCCCTACTGGGGATCAAGCCCTCAGCTCGGGCATGTGCCCTGACTGGGAATGAAACCCTGACCTCTTGGTTCATGGTTCCACAATGGCTGGGCGGATATTACCAATTCTCTTTAAAAGCTGTATTATGAGCATCTCCTGTAATCCAAACATGGTTGCTTAAATGAATTAAAATCTGCATTACCGAAAGACTTGCGTAAGACATAGCCATTTGATAAATAAATGCGGTATGATATCTATCTAGTATAATTAAGTAGATATGGCATCTATCAAATCAATCTTTCATCCCTTTATGAACTGTTTGTTATTTTCAAGTTTTTTCTCCATAACAATGCTGCAGTGATTATCTTTTTTGCTATTATAAACAATGCTTTATATGCTCATGATAATATTTCTGTAGAATTGATTCCCTATGAGAATGCTGGATAATAATACTGTTAACTGGCCCTCAGATGATTGTAGCTTTTATATTCACTCAAATGGTGTGTTTTTATCTTTCTGCTAGTCAGCACTGGATGGTAACTTTATTTCTTTAATATCTTACTAATTTTCTAGTAATTGAAAATAATAATTTAATTTAATTTAATTTTTATCTTCCTTGGGTAACAAGAAAGTTAAACATTTTTGGCCAGGTCGTATTCTTTGCTTGTTTATTTGGGGGGGCGGGGGGGGGGGGGCGGGGCAAGGGGATTCTGAACTCTTCTTTGACCTATATATCTGTTACCACACTGTTTTAATTATTATAACTTTATAACATATTTTGATACTTTCTTTTGAAAAAAGTTTTGGGCGCTTCTTTTGCATATTTCTTCCAGATGAAATTTAGAATCATCTTTTCAAGTTCTATAGAAAATCTTGTTGGGATATTGAATTGCATTGAATTCATAGATTAATTTGAGAAGAGACATCCTTTGAGTTTTTCCTTCTAAGAGAATAGGTATGTCTCCTTGTTTCTTATATTACAATTTTTGTTGTGAAATATACAATTATATGTGTACTCAGATTAATGGAACACTGCAAGTACCTTAGAAGCCTTTAGCATGTGCCTCTCCCTAGAAGCAAAGTATTCCCTGCCCCATCACCATGGTCATTCTGAATTTTGTGTTAATTACTCCATTGCCTTCCTTTATAGTTTTATTGTACTGTTTACTTTTATCTGTTTTCAACTTTATTTAAATAGAACCATACTGTATATTCTGTAAATTACTTTTGTTAAACATTAAACATGTGCCCATAGTTCAGTAATTCAGAAACTTTTTGGGCTCAGGCCTCCTTTACACTTTTAAAAATTATTGAGGACCCCAAAGACCTGTTGTTTCTGTGGATTATATCATATTAGACATTAAAACTAGCCAGTTTTAAGTGAATCTAGCATCTTTTGGTATATTTACACCAATAATAAAAATAAATCCATTACACCTTAACATAATAACATTTTAATGAAAAATAACTATTTTCCAAAACAAAAAATATTAGTGACAAGAGTGGCTTTGTTTTACATTTTTGCAAATATCTTTAACTAGTCTCTTCTGCTTCTGCATTCAATCTGTTGCAACATATTGTTTTGGTTAAAGTATATGAAGTTGGTTGCAAATATCTTTTCTCTATGGTGGTTTTTTTTATGAGAAGTTCTGGATTTAAAAATTTTTTTATTTCATGTCTGTATATTTGGAATTATTGAAATTGTTACTTGTGTGTAGTTTGGAATATAAATATAATTGAAATTTTTCTCTTGTAGCTAATCAGTTGTGGTAGTAATTACCATTGAATTCATTTAGGTCTGAAGTTCTGCTAGCAGCAGATTTTGACTAGTGATGATGTAATGTCTTTAATGGTTACAGTATGACTCATTTTTTATTTTCAATATATTTTATTGATTTTTTTTTTTTTTACAGAGAGGAAGGGAGAGGGATAGAAAGTTAGAAACATCAATGGGAGGGAAACATCAATCAGCTGCCTCCTGCATACTCCCTACTGGGTATGTGCCCACAACCAAGGTACAGGCCCTGACCAGAATCGGACCTGGGAGTGACCCTTGAGTCCGCAGGCCGACACTATCCACTGAGCCAAACTGGTTAAGGCTTTTTTTTTTTTTTAATTTTGTCAGTCGTCGTAAGTTAGATTTTTCTAGGACTCTGTCCATATTGTCTAAATTTTCAGTATTTATTGGCACAGAGTTGTTAAAAGTGCCCTCTTACTATCAGTGTCTGAAGCTTCTGTAATTATATCTCCTTTTTTATTTCTAATATTGCATATTTTTGTTCCGGTTTCCCCTCCCCCCTTTCTGTTAATTCATTTTGCCTGTAGCTTATTAGTTAGGATTATCTTCTCATTGAGTTTTTTTTTGGCTTTGTGATTATCTCTATCAAATATTCTTTTTTTGTGTTATTAAAAAAAAAAATGAAAAAAAATAAAACACATATACTAAAGCCTCTTTCTAAGGCTCCTTTCAGTTCTGACACTGTGACTCTACAAACTGCCTTACTGGAGGCTTGGGATGTACGAGGCATTGGACACTGCACTAGATAACTAATCAAATTCCCTTTTATTTGTTGCCATGAAGAGGCATTTACCCTAGTATTTATTAGCAAGGAAGCATAAAAGTTAATATAACTTCTGTGAAAACTTGAAACTTAAAATACAGTAAAACTTCGATATAATGGACTAATTTGGGCAAGGGGTGTCCATTAAAGCCAAAAATCTTCACCAATAAAAGAGAAAGATGCAAATTGACCATACCTTTGTGACGCCTACCAGCCAACCAGGAGTGAATATGCAAATTAACCCAACAAAATGGCGGGTTAATTTGCATATGCAGGCGCTGAGCTGCGGGGGACGGGACACTTGTGTTGTTACCATGGCGACAACACAGGTGTTCCACACTGCCCCAGCCACTTCAGGCCTCTGGGCAGCATGGGAAGGCGGAAAGGCAGCTCCCGCCAGAGCAAAGGCGGTGCTGGCAGCCAGGGGAAGGAAGGCCTATTCTTGCACGAATCTTTGTGAATCAGGCCTCTAGTTACATAATAAAGTAGTTTTTCTGAATGCATATGGTAAAAAATTGACAAATTAGATGTAGACAAGTTTATGTAATTAAAATTATGTGGAAAAGCTTAATTTCATCAAAAAAGTTTTCTATATGTATTCTGTAATTTTAAGTTTATACTGTGTGTGTCTAGTTAAATGTGTGCACTCACCGTCATTGAGAGTAAACAAATGCACATAGCTAGGGTGTGGCTTAGCACACATTGGAACACCGGGCCAGCAGGAGTTAAAACTGCTGCAGATGCCTGGCTGGCTCAGTGGTTGAGTGTTGACCTATGAACCAGGAGGTCACGTGGGGGGCATGCAGGAAGTAGGCAATCAGTGATTTTCTCTCATCATTGATGTTTCTGTTCCTCTCCCTCTCTGAAATCAGTTTTAAAAAACTGCTGCAGAAAGTCACACAGAGAGACAGCAGACACAATTATTTCCTGAGATGCAGTGTGATCACGTGCTAATCATTTGCTAATCTTTCACTGAATATTGCTTACAAGTGGAGACTCTTGGATTTACATTTACGTAGACTGTAGTTGTAGATACGTAATATTTAGTTATGTCAGTGAACTTATTACAGTGGTTTTTTTCCAAGTATGGCCTATTTACTAAAATTTGTTAAAAATAACAATGAAATAATAACAAAAAACCCTATTTATTTATAAGCAAATCTTGGTTAAAAGCATTTTTAAATTAACAGTAATTATTCACATGAGATACAAACCACACCATTAAATTTGAAGTATGTTAAATTGAGGCATGCAAAATCTAGGGATTACTGTATTCTGAGAGAGCTTTAGCATCATATTCACTCTTAAAGAGCATCTGTGAGAACTTCATTCAGCCCTTCATGACTATGTGTTACTATCATATATTTAAACTAGAGGCCCTGTGCACAAAAATTTGTGCTCCTGGAGCAGGCCTAAGCCACAGTCTGGCCTCCCTCTATGGGGAACAACCAGGCGGCTGGCCCTGCCCCCCCCTCCATTGCCCCTCCACCGCAGCTGGTCACTGCTGCACAATACCACCCCCCATTGCTGTCCCCTCCCTCTGCCTTCTGGCAAGCACCTTGGCTGGCCTGGTGCTGACTGCTCACCAGCCCCGCCCCTTACTGACTGGTCATTCCACCATTTGGTCAATTTGCATATTATGCTTTTACTATATAGGATTTTTAAAAATATTCTTAGCAGAGGGAGACCTGATTAGAATTGTTATTGTGTTTTACAGTCAGTGCTTAAGTACATTTCCCACATTTTTACTGCTTTCTCTATTATTCATTGAAGATCTCATTCCTCTGTCTTTCGATTTTCATTATTGCTATTGAAAAGTCAGGTATCAGTCTCTCTACCTTTTCCTCTGGCTGCTTTTATCTATCTTAATGTATAAATAAATCTTTGCTAAATAACATAGTATATATTTTTCTGCTGGCCTTTTGCTTTGCTTTTGACTTTGTTTTCCACAGCTTCCCCAAAAGAATTCATTACCAAACTTATGGATTTTTGATTATCTGATAAGTGAAAAGTAAAACTTGATAATAAAACTGGTGACTTGCCCTGGGTGTGTTGCTCAGTTGATTGGAGCATTGTCCCATACACCAAAAGGTTGCATGTTCGATTCCTTGTCAGAGCACATGCTTATGTTGCAATTTGGTTCGGGTCTGCGTGGGTACGGGAGGCAGTCAATTGATATTTCCTCTCTATCAAAAAACAAACAAAACAAACAAAAACCAAAATACAAAACTCTGGGAATTGTCTTTTAGGAGAAGGGGTAGGACTATGACTAATCGTTTTTTCCTCATAATTTGTTTATTCCAATGTTTCTTCCATTTACACTAGTGTTGATAAATTATATTCTTACATTTTTAAATTTACTAGTATAAATAGTGTATGATAATTTTAGAAGTCTTTCCCCTATATTTGTAGTAATATCCTTCTTTTTGTTCCTGATATTTAAATTTTTTCTTGATTATATTTGCTAAAAGATTATCTAGTATATTTCAAAAGAACCAGCTTCTGTTTTTATTGATTAACTCAGTTGGGATTTTGTTTTTAAATTTGTCCCTTTTTTAAAAATTACTACTTTCATTATAAGAAAGGTGTCTGGGGCATACTTTCTGTTTTCTCTTAATATTTTAATGATACTTAATTGAATAACTAAATCCCTAGCTAATATTCTGTGTGAAGACATGGTGAAATAGACTCTGTTTATTACCTTTGGGTACACTTGCTCCCTCATTAGGAGAAAGAATATTTAAGACCCCAGTTCTTGAGGTCTGGCTTCACCAGTCCAAATACCTGCTTCACCCTGTGGTTATCTTCTGCTTCTTTGTGAGCCACCGTTAGTGAACAGGACTGTTCTGTGTACAGTGCGTTTGAGATGGAGTATATCTAGGGGTGTTGCAATTTCAAAAACAAAAAGCTTCCTTGTGGCATGGATTAGTTATCACTTTCTCTTTTGTCATATGTAATAATTAAAAGAATTCAAAGCAGGTCTTAAAATGTAATTGTGAGAGAAATTTGTTCTTAAATTTTCTTGTAAGAGGGAAAAACTTAATATCTTTGTAATAAATACATTAATGCAGCCATTTCATTGCAGACTGATAGTTTAATGCTAAGGCACAGATTAATAAGCCAAGTTTAAAATGGGGAGCCAGAACAAAGGTCAGTTACTTTATATATAAAAATGTCTAAAAATGTCACTATGTAAACTTTGAAGTGATTCTAATGAAAGGTTTTTACATGGAAAAGTGTGGTTTCCAAAGAAACTGCAGACTTTTTATACAGTGTAGATAAAAGATTATAAGTATGTGTTTGATGTGCAAAAATACTTGCTGTAATTGGATTGGATTTTAGAATGTTAAAACAATACTCAAAAACAATATTAAATACAAAAGTAACCCACAGTTAAATGAAAAAGTCATATTACTTATAACTATAACTTATTTTACACAGTAGATATAATTCAAAAAAACATTTTTTCTAAAAGAGGCACCATTGAATATACTAAATATCCAAAGTGAATTTACTATTTTAAATAGTACATAATTAATTTGATTCTTTTGAGTATTTTAGTAATTTGCTTTGTGAGCTCAGATTTTCCTGTTTTCTCTATGTACAGCACAATAGTAATGATGATTCTCCAGAATCTCCTGATTTCCTCTAGCAAATGCAGATGCTGTCTAGCAAATGCATGTTGATGTTTGAGTTACTTGGTTAAAACATGAGTCAGTAGTAAAGATGTCCTTAGATAAGGCCAAATACTTAATTCTTTCCTCCCCATTCAATTTTATTTTTCGTGAGTTTTATTAAGGCCGCATTGCTTAGTGGGAAGGACTAGCATCCCCACCACAACCGCATGTGCTGGTGGCACTAGCATCTCTTGGGGATATTCAACAGGCCTTTTATTTTTGTAAATTGTACAACAAAGCCTCATGACCGTAGCTGTGAGTTTACTAGAAGATAATGTAAAACTTTAATAGAGGCAATGAGTTAGAATAATACTGGGTCACTGTAGTGAAAAGACATGGATTTCAGATTCGGTCTGGGATTAACACTGACCTTGTTAGTGGGTGCCTGCAGACAAGACCCTCTAGGAAATTGAAGCTTGGAGAGGTCATAAAATAACGTCCACCTTTGGGTATTGGAGGACCTCAAAAACAAAGGACCAAAGGCACTATGCTTGCTTGCCTGCACTCAGACCAGACTGCAGCTCCCCAAGACGCCCCTACCGAGGTCTTCCGCCAGCTCGCGGTTGGCCGCCCTCGTTGAGTTTTAAAAGGCGCCATTCCGTGCCGCCCCGTGGCAGCCTGGTCCCGCGGCTGGCCACCTCACTGGACTTCACTGGCGGCAGGTCCGGTGGAGCATCGGCACAGCCCCCTCCCCCACTCACCATGAGGTGAGGAGGGCTGGCGGGCCCCTACCCCCAGCTCTGGCTCTCCTCTGCTGCCTGGGGCGCCTAAATAGTGGCGAGTTGCCTGCCAGAGCTGCCTACCAAAGCGCTGGGTACAGAGGAGACTGAGAGAAGGAACAGGCTAAAATGCCGTACCTGCAGGGGGCTTTAGGGAGTGACTTTGGTGGGGCCATCGACATGAGAGAGGTGATGACACATGCCACACACGGTTGTATGGTACTTGAAGGTTTACTGAGTGCCTTTGTTCCTAACCTCTTATTGGATTCTGTGAGTATGGTAGTGGGGAAAACCTTTGCAGAACTGCTAGAGAGATGGCATCACTTCTTACAGCGTTTTTGTGTGTGTAGATTTGTTACATTTTGGGTCATCTTTTGAAATATAAAACTGACTCCAAATGGGCTTTGCACTGCAGATAACAACCAGGTATATCTTAGATTTTATTCCTTCTCTGCATGATTATCTTGATATTAGAAAACAGTAAAACTTTTGTCTATGACAAACATTTAAAAATTTTTATGAATATCATACATTTCTCATTCTATAGTATTTTCTGTTTTTTATTTATTTTATTATTTTTCCATCACCGTTTATCCCCCCGTATACCCTCTTACACCTCCACCTACCCCCCCTTATTCCCACAATCACCACACTGTCATCCATGTACATGAGTTCTTTCTTTTGTAGTTTCTGTTTTCTAATGGGGACACTTTGTTTTATAGGTCTCTTTATTATTGTTTTGGCTTATGAGAATTGCTATTTCCATTTTGTCATTTAATAAACTAACTTGTTGCTACTTAGGACTATGGGAGATCTTGTTTTCCAAAATGAAAATAGCTTTACTTCCCCCAGATTGTATTTATACGAATGTAACATTTCAGGTAATAGTACATAAAGTTGTAAAAAAGTTACAAAAATTATCTGTACCCACCCAGAGACAACCCGAGTAGAGTATTGAATATCTACTGTGGTGCTAGGGGCTCTGCTGGACAAGGGGGACTTTGGTGAATAAGATAAAGAGTATTTACCTCTATGGACCATACATTTACTTTCTGGGGAAGGTAGATCCCAGAAAAGTAAATTGATAAAATAATTGTGGTTATAATGAGTGCTTTAAACAAAACACCTACTTTACTAGTAGATGGGGTGTTCAGAGGTTTATCTAACGGGATAACTTCCAGATTACACTAAAGGAAGAGAGGGAGCTAAGCCATGGGCAAAATGGGAGAAAGCATTCCCTTCAGAAATAACAACCAGTGCAAAGGCCTGAAGAGAGGAAAGAGCTTGAATCTGAAAGATTAGTGAGCTAGAAGTAACTTGGGAAGGTGGATTAAGGCGAGTGTAGGAAATTATCAGGGGCCAGATTTTACATGGTTATGGCAAGAGTGTGCATTGTATCTGAGAGCAGCAAGAAGCCACGGAAGGGTTTTAAGTAGAGAAATGAAGTGATCAGGAAAACGAATAGATTCATTCATTCCATAAATGTTTATTGAAACTTTATTGTGTTTTAGTCACTATTCTGGGCACTGGAAAAGGACAAATTCCCTTATTCGTGAAGCTAATAATCTAATGGTGGGAGGATAATAAACCAAGAAAAATATCAGATTTTGACAAGTATTATGCAAAAGATGACCATTGTTTAAATTGTGGTCCATGCTTTTTAAGACTACATACACACATACTTCTCTTTTGTAATCTGCTTTTCTTTCCCCTAATCAATTTATGGTAAGACATTTTTCTATGTTATTAAATGAACAGCTTTTATTTGGGAACATCTTAATTTTGTTTTTAAGATTAAGTATGGCAAAAATCATAAATGAAAATATACTGTACAGCAACAAAAATTTACATATTATAAGGCTTCTGTTGGGAAAGAATTATGTAGTAACTTTATTTTGAAGGTCTGACATGTGGCTTTCTTAATTCATCCCGTATCCCAGCAGCTCATCTGTGATGTTTTTTTTTTACTTTGACCTATTAGTGTGGTTAGTTTATGGTTTCCTATTTATTGAATCAGTTCTTACATTTCCAGAACAAACCCTAATTGATTTCAGTTATTAATATCTTGATGGATTTTCTTTGCTGTACATATATTTTAGTATCAATACTAGAGGCCTGGTGCACGACATTTGTGCACCTTTAGCCCAGCCTGTGCCCTTTAGCAGTCAGGGAGCCCTTGGGGGATGTCCAGGGAGCAGGCCTAAGCCAAAGTCGGATATCCTTAGAGCTGCCACAGAGGCAGGAGAGGCTCCCGCCACCCGCTGCTGCATTCGCCAGCCGTCAGCCTGGTTTGTGGCACTCTCCCTGTGGGAGCACACTGACCACCATAGGGCAGTTCCTGCATTGAGCGTCTGCCCCCTGGTGGTCAGTGCATGTCCTAGAACCGGTTGATTCGCATATCACCCTTTTATTATATCGGATTCCTAAGAGATGGGCCTGTAGTTTCCTTTCTGTGCTTTCTTTGTCAGATTTTAGTATTAACATTTGACTGCTTTGTAAAAAAGAATTGAGAAGCTTTATTCCTTTTAGTTTTGGAACAGATTAAGTAGCGTAAATATTATGCTTTCATTCACTTACAAAATACACACTTACTAAACACCTATGTGCCAGGCATTGGACTGGATGCTGGGTAATTAGAGGTAAACAAAATAGACATGGTTTCTGCCCTCATAGGGCTTGATTTATTAGAAAAATAGGTATTAATGAAGTCATTATCTATATGTATAAAAGCCTAAGCAACCATTATGACCGGCCAACTGGTCGCTATGATGCGCACTGGCCACCAAGGGGCAGAAGCTTAACACAGGAGCTTCCCCCAGGTGGTCAGTGTGCTCCCCCGGCCAGCTGGCCCCGATCCAGACTGAGTGAGGGACCCCAGCCGTGCACAAATCCATACACTGGGCCTCTAGTAAATATATAATCCTATATAATAAAAGGGTAATATGAAAATTGACCATCACTCCAACACACAAGATGGCCGCCCCCATGTGGACACAAGATGGCCGGCAAGAGAGGGCAGTTGGGGGCAATCAGGCCTACAGGGGAGGGCAGTTGCGGGGAACCAGGCCTGCAAGAGAGGGCAGTTGGGGGCGATCAGGCCTACAGGGGAGGGCAGTTGTGGGCGACCAGGCCTTCAGGGGAGGACAGTTGGGGGGGAACCAGGCCTGCAGAGGAGGGCTATGGGGGGCGGGGGGGGAACCAGGCTGGCAGGGGAGGGCAGTTGGGGGCAGTTGGTCTGGCGGGGGGACAGTTAGGTGTCGATCAGGCTGGCAGGGGAGTTCTTAGGGGGTGATCAGACTGGCAGGCAGAAGCAGTTAGGGGCAATCAGGCAGGCAGGCCGGTGAGCAGTTGGGAGCCAGCAGTCCTGGATTGTGAGAAGGATGTCCCAGATTGGAGAGGGTGCAGGCTGGGCTAAGGGACACCGCCCCCACACCCTCATGCACGAATTTCATGCACCGGGCCTCTAGTTACTAGATAAGTACTCTGAAAGAAAAGAAGGTACTTTGAGAGGCTATCATTGAAAACCTAGTTTAGGTTGTACTTCTTATGTATTTTAGTAAATAGTTTTGAGTATGTTTACACTAAAAGCTAATTATTTTTTAAGTAAATCA
Organism: Myotis myotis; assembly: GCF_014108235.1. Taxonomy (NCBI): domain Eukaryota; kingdom Metazoa; phylum Chordata; class Mammalia; order Chiroptera; family Vespertilionidae; genus Myotis; species Myotis myotis. The sequence goes on along the minus strand of NW_023416313.1, from coordinate 77,853,228 downwards.
AGTATTTCTTAAAGATTTAATGTGTAATTAGGTCTGTAAATACACAAGTAAATAAAATGACATATTTATAAAAGTAAAAATAAAAAATAATGGTAATAGTAGCTGCCATAGTAGGTGGTATATTCCACATTTTTTAAACAAAGAAATTAAAACTTAGATTAATTAGACACTTCTAGTTTAATTTGTTCAATTGTACATCCCTTCTGGAAATCCCACTAAGATTGTAATAAAAGAATAAAGATACAAATCCTGAAAGATGAGGAGAATGAGAGAGGAAAGGATAGGTGAAATCAGTATTTGGGAAACGGGAAAAAAGATGTGACATAGTAAATGACTTAGTGGATTGGAGAAGGCTGAAGAGAGAGAAGCCAATAAGATACAAGCTGTTTCCCACCACAGAATCTGGAAAAGGCTCAGGATTTGGATGTACAAAGTACTTCTCATGGCAGCAACACATGGTGGGGTGGAAATAGAAGGGTTGATGGTGATTTTTATCATTTTGATGCCCTAGATCCCCTTCTCCACTCCACACAACTACCACTCTTCTACCCTGACAGAAGACTGAAGTTTTACACTCAGGAGACATTAACTAGGCAGGCTCTAGACAGCTGGGGTAGGCGTGAAGCACCTAAATGAAAATGAGGATAAAGTTAAAGTCTACATACTGAACAGTGAAGTCAGATCTTCCTTTTTCTGTGTGGCTTCCAGAACTAATAGCTTATGCTTCCTCCTAATCAAAGTATTAAAGGATTCTTTTCCAGGGAAATTATGGCAAAATATTTAACAGATAAGGACTTTTGGAGTTCACTTGATTAAATATCTGCATTGCCATCAGGAATGAGTGCTGCTGGTCAAGAAACACTCTTCGTGCATGAAACTTTCAGCCAGTTTGAAGTACCTACACCTAAACAGAAATGAACATCTAAGGATCACTAGCCATTTGAAGTCAACATAAAAGACAAGTAGTAAAGCCTGGCCAGCGTGGCTCAGTGGTTGAGTGTCAGCCTATGAACCAGGAGGTCACGGTTCAATTCCTGGTCAGGGCACATGCCCGGGTTGTGGGCTCCATCCCCAGTAGGGGCCGTGCAGGAGGCAGCCAATCCATGATTCTCTCTTGTTGTGGATGTTTCTATCTCTCCCTCTCCCTTCCTCTCTGAAATCAATAAAAATGTTTTTAGAAAAAAGACAAGTAGGAAATAAAAGGAACTTGGTAGAAATAGATTCATTGCAGGTAAAAGAACAAAACTTCAACAAAATAAAACTATATTATCTAGAGAGAAAAGAGATGATACAACATCCATGAAAGATGATGAAGTTCTATTTTTAAAAGAGATAAATTATTCAGAAAACAGAATAAAGGTCTGTAACAGCAGAATTTTTTTTTGAAACTAGGGAAATCATTTTATTGTGTTTTTTAAAAATAATTTCAATATGTACTCCAGAAAAATATAAATAATATGAAAAAATACAAGAGGAAATTAAAAATCATCCATTGTGAAGAAATAAACATTTTAAATATTTGATGAAATTTCTCCCAGATACCTATTATTATATACATATAGTGACCTATGTATAAAATTTGATAAACACATGTATAATCTGTTTCTATCACTTAACAATATGCAATAGATGTTTTCCTCATGAATAAGTATAGAGTGGAATCATCATTTTAATGGCCACACTAGATGGGCATACCATTCTTTAATTAACCAGTTACCTACCCATGAACATTTAAGATTGTTTGCAAATTTTCAATATTATCTGCAGTATTGCAATGAACTTCCTTGTATATACATCGTTCTCTGAAATATATAATTACTTCCTTAGGATAAATTGTTAGGGTTAAGTTTACTGGTTTACAACCTCAGTACATTTTACATGCTGCTTTATGACACTAACATGCCCTCCAAAAAGGAGGCACCAATTTATATCCTTAAGTTTTAAATTCTTAAGAATAGAAAATAAATGTTTGCTTCATCTTTTTTTTTTTTCTTTAAGATAGAAAAGGGAAAAACACATGAAGGGCTAATATGCCTAGATTTAAATCAGCAAGCATGAATGTATATAGATGTGCCCCTAAAAGCAAATCAATCCAGTTGAACTGCATTCCATAAACAATTATTAAGCACCTACTATATGCAAAAATAAGGCTAACAGCCGAAATTTTTTTAAAATTTTAATACAAGGTTGGATAATAAACCTGAAAAGCTCTCCCCAAAAATAGAACAGCCACAGAATTAGAAAATACGAGTGAGAACGTAAGAAAATTAGAAGACCAATCAATGAGGTCCTTCATCTAATACAGTAGAAAGAAATTTATCTGTATCCCAGAACTGAAGAATATGAGTTTCTACATTGAAAGAGACTGTTTATCTGGTGCCCTGGATAAGAAAACAGGAGAACTAAACAAAACCACCAAAATGAATGTACACTTCCAAAAGGAAAAAAGACTAGATTAGTTCCTAATCTTTATACTTATGAAAAGAACAATGGGAGGAGGGCAGCTCTCATACTACATTTTGAACAAATTGAGGAGAAAAAGAACCCTGTAAACTCTAAATTATCTGTAAGTGCCATCAGGAAGCCATGATAGGAAGTTCCAACAGTTCTATGAGAAAGATAAGAGTTGTGCAGAGGAGGCATGGCTTAGAAATCTCCAGCAACTGTTCAGTCCCAGATAGGACTAAGAGAGAATTGCTATATACTGGCCTAAGACTGAACAGCTGTATAGTATCCATTAAGGAAAACAGGTTGGAATTGGGAAGTGCCCGGGCAGCCCAGAGTTCTTAGAACATGCTAGCAAAATACTCTTAGAAGTGAGTATATGCCCTTTGAAGCAAGGATAGGTTCTCTTAATGACAGTCATGGAATTGTACACCTTAAATGGGTGAATTGCATGCTATATTAATTATATGTCAATAAAGTTGTGTTAAAAACGAATATTCTAGTTCTGGCCAACGTGGCTCAGTAGTTAGAGCATTGGCCCTCCCATTGAAGGGTCTTGGGTTTAATTCTCCATCAGGAGCACATATGTGGGTTGCAGGTTTGACCTTGGGCCCTGGTCAGAGTGCATGTGGGAGGCAACCAATTGATGTGTCTCACATCAGTGTTTCTTTTTTTCTCTCTCTCTCTCCCTTCCTCCTTCTCTCTCCCTCTCCCCCTTCCACTCTCTAAAAATCAGTGGAAAAAATATATCCTCGGGTGAGGGTTAACAAAAATTTTTTAAATTAATTAATGACCATAGAACTTATGTGAAAAGATACAAAGCAGAAATATAAGAATTTGAGGAAGAAAGAGTCAGATAGTAGGAGGATGTGAAATGGGAACTGGCAAAACAGAAAAGAAATGGAAGAAAAAGATTAAACCTTTCCAGAGACAAAGAATAAATGAGATACACATGGGAGACAAGGCACCATTGCAAAGAACACCAAAGTAGAAATGAAATCTTAGGTATATTTTCTCACAGTTTAAAAATGAAAAAAAAAAAAAAAAAAAAAAACACATGAGAAATAAAACATTTTTTTTAAAGTAAATAATGAGGTAATGATATAGAAGACAGCAAAACAGTTCCAAAATATGTAAAACTGGAGCCTCCAAAGAAGAAAAGCAAAACCATGCAATAAAACAATGTGTAATTGAAGGTATTTTTTCCTTAAATAAATAAACATATATTTGAATCTGCCTAATGAAAGTGTGCATCATGTTCCAAGGAAAAGTGGCCCAGCACTGAGATACATTCTGGTAAAAAATGTTGGGCTGGCAATAGATCATATTGTCCTGGCCAGGTGGTTCAGCTGGTTGGAGCATCTTCTCATATACCAAAAGGTTGCCGATTTGATTCCAGGTCAGGACACATACCTAGGTTGTGGGTTTTTGGGGTGAGTAGGGGAGGCAACTAGTTGATGTTTCTCACATTAATGTTTTCTCTCTCTCTCTCTCTCTCTCTCTCTCTCTCTCTCTCTACCTCCCCCCCCCCACCCCCGCTCCCTCTCTCCCTCTCTAAAATCACTAAAAACATATCTTTGGGTGAGGTGTTATTTTCTAAAGATTATATCGTAAGGGAAAGAAAAGCAGGTTGGGCCCTAACCGGTTTGGCTCAGTGGATAGAGTGTCAGCCTGCGGACTCAAGGGTCCCAGGTTCGATTCCGGTCAAGGACATGTACCTTGTTTGCGGGCACATACCCAGTAGGGAGTCTGCAGGAGGCAGCTGATCGATGTTTCTCTCTCATCGATGTTTCTGACTCTATCCCTCTCCCTTCCTCTCTGTAAAAAATCAATAAAATATATTTAAAAGGAAAAAAGAAAAGCAGGTTGGTGGCAGAACAGAAACAACACCAGAAAACCAATGAACCACATGCAAAATACTCAAGGAAAAGTGTGAGCTAAGGATTTTGTTGTTTTTTTTTTTGTCCTGCCAAGCTGTCCTTTGGGTGTAATGACTATTGATGAGTAGTTTTGAACATTCATGGTTTCATATATTTTTTTCTTTTTTTAATCCTCACAACATGCTTAGAGAGAGGAAGGGAGAGAGAAAAAGAAACATCACTGTCACAGAGAAGCATCGATCATTTGCCTTCCATTCACTCCCCAACCAGCGATCAAACCACAACCCATGTATATGCCCTGTCCTGGAATTGAACCAACAACCTTTTGGTGCACAGGACAACATCCAACTAACTGAGCCATTTCAGCCTGGGCTTCAGATCTATTTTATATAAGCCTTTCTTGAAACAACTAGAAGACAAACTCTAGTTGATCAGTAAATGAGAAGGGAAACTTTAGCCAAGGAATTGACAACTAAAATCCTAGAATTAATTAGAAAGTGTTACTAGAGATAATTGTCTTTCTAGTTTTTTTAAATATATTTTATTGACTTTTTTACAGAGAGGAAGGGAGAGAGATAGTTAGAAACATCAATGAGAGAGAAACATCAATCAGCTGCCTCCTGCACACTCCTTATTGGGTATGTGCCCGCAAACAAGGTACATGCCCTTGACCGGAATCGAACCTGGGACCCTTGAGTCCGCAGGCTGACGCTCTATCCACTGAGCCAAACCGGTTAGGGCTGTCTTTCTAATTTTAAAGGGAGTATCTTTTATGTTCCACCATCTATTTTTGTTTGTGATACTGCCTTAAAATTTTCTTCTTTATACTTTACTTGAGGTCCAGTGCACATATTCGTGCATGGGTGAGGTCCAGCCGGCCCACCCCAATGGGGTCAATCGGGGCTGGGCTGGCTGAGGGGAGGGGCCGCAGGAGGTTGGCTGCTGGCCCCACCCCCAATTGGGGTGGTGGGCCGATCGGGGGCAGGGCCAGTCAGGGTGAGGCTGTGGGAGGTCAGCTGGCCCTGCCCCTGATCAGGGTGGTGGGGGGGGGGGCAATTGGGGGCTGGGTCAGCCAGGGAGGAGCCGCAGGAGGTTGAGAGGAGCTATCGAGGCCCCGATCGGGCCAGTTGGCTGCCACAGTGTGCATCACAGCAACCAGTTGTTCTGGTCACTTGGCTTTTACATATGTAGATTTTTAATTAATTTTTATTTAAGTGTAGTTGGTACACAGTCTTATATTGGTTATATTAGTTTCAGGTGTACAGTATAGTGATTGAACATTTTTATACTTTACAGTGTGATCACCTCACTAATTCTAATCATCTGTCACCATGTAATCTTATCACAATATTTTTAGTGTAGTCCCCTTCCACTTTTCATCTATCCTCTCAGCTATCCCTTCTGGTAACTATTCCTTTGGTCTCTGGTTCTATGAGTCTATTCTTGTTTTGCTTTAAGATTCCACATATAAATGAAACCTTATGGTATTTTTCTTTCTCTGCCTGACTTATTTCACTTAGCATAATACACTCTAGGTTAGCGATCACCAACCTTTTGGACCACGCGGACCACCAGTGGTCCGCGGACCACCGGTTGGCGACCACTGCTCTAGGTCATCCACGTTGTTGCAAATAGCAAGATTTTATTCTTTATTGGTGTGTAATGTGTGTGTGTGCCATCTCTTCCTTATTCATTCATCTATCCATGGACACCTCGGTTATTTCTGTATCTTCACTATTTTAAATAACTAGAGGCCCGGTGCATGAAAACTCATGCCCCCGGGGTGGGGGCGGTCCCTCAGCCTGGACTCCGCCCTCCGAGAGCCCTCAGGGGATGTCCGACTGATGGCTTAGACCCGCGCAGTATTCTCAACTTTCTCTTTTTTTTTTTCATTAATCCTCAACCAAGGATATTTTTTCCCATTGATTTTTAGAGAGAGAGAGTGGAAGGGAGGGGAAAGAGAGAGAAAAGAAAAATTGGTTTCCTTCCTCCCCACGACCAGGGTTGGGAATGAATCTGCAACCCAGGTAAGTGTCCCTGACTAGGAAATCGAACCATTGACCCTTCTATGCTCAGGCTGAAGCTCTACCACTGAGCAGTACTGGCCAGAGCTATATTCAACTTTTTTTTTTTGCAAGCTGGATTCTGAGTAGGGCACGTATATGAGACAGCTGATCGATGTCTCTCTCACCCTCCCTCCTTCTTTCTCTCCTCCCTTCCTCTCTCTAAAATCAAAAATATTTCTATGGATTTTTCTGTTTTGGTTGTTATAGCACAATTTGTTGTAAAAATGATTTTTCCCTATTGAAGTATATTGGCAGTGTTGCTGAAAAATCTGAATTCTCTATGCTGTTTTTTGATCTGTAGGTATTATCTTTACATCAACACCACAGTCTTGACTACTTTAGCTTTATAGTAATTTTTAAACTCAGAGTCCTTCAACTTTGTTCTTCTCCAAAATTATTTTGGCTGTTCTAAATCTTTTGGGTTCCCATACATTTTAAAAATCAGGTCATCAGTTTCTGCAAACTGAAATTGTGTTGAACATATGTAGATCAATGTTTTATCTCAGCATCCTCCAACAAGGTCACAAAGCTAGCAGAAAGCACAAATACAGACTGAAGCTGAACCACATGTTGCTCCACAAAGGAGCTCTTCAAAAACACTTGATGTATCTATCTATTCAGAGGTTATTTTTAGTGCTGTAGTACAATTTTAGGCTGAAATACTAATTGGTAACTGAATATTAAGCATAGGCAATTTGAAAGTCAGAAAAACAAAATGTTGTGTAAGAAAGGAAATTGACTAACCATTGTGGCTCACTCATGATTAATGTATACAATTTAGTGAAACATTGAATACTGATTTAACAAAAATAATGATATTACTAGGAGAGGATGGGAAGAAGTGTATTTTTATGTGTGTGTGGAAAGGTGTTTTTCATTAAAGGAATATCTAAAGTTTATACAGGTATTTTATTTAGAAACATGGAGTTATACCAGAAGACACAGCTAAAGTTGAAAGTGGTCACTTAATAGAATTGAAAATAGGGTGCCCTGGGAGGGTGAGGGCAATAACTGATAAGCCTAGTGGCATTTGGCTTTTTATTCAGTGTATATACTTTGTTGAAATTTATTTTTAAAAAGAAGGGGAAGGAAGATTAAATAGCTTTCTTGTTCTGGCACATTCCTGTCACAAAGCTAGAAAGCCACAAAGCTAGAAAGACCTGGGTTCAAAATCTTGTCTTTCCAAGTCCTTTGATTCCAGAGTCCATGCCCTTAATCACCTCCCTTTAGTCTGAGGAGGAGATTGTCCTGAACACAGTTGTTTCACTCATAATTCTGAAATTATGACCTAAATGTTAAAGACTACCAGCAAACAGGTCTTCAGTTTTCTCCGCTTATCCCCAGCTCTAGTGCAGAGATATACATTTAACAGGACTGTGGTAGATATCTGTGGAACACTTATGAAGAATGATTAATGCAAGCTAAAAAAATCTTAAGACATCAGAGAAGCTAGATCTTGAACTAGGCTTTAAATATGAGAAAAACTTAGACACAGAATGGAAAATCAGACTATAAGTGGCTAAAGAGGGACATTACATGAATAGTAATAAGAATCAAGGTTATTTTGCGCTTGTGCCTGGGAGAAGGTAGATTTATTGAGAAGGTGGAAATCAAGCAAAGACTAAATACCTCATTCAGTAAACCCTTGATTTTGCGGCCTCAATTTAACAGACTTCAAATTTAACAGACAAAATTTCTGGTCTGTGTGTCACATGTGAAAATTAACATGTTGGGTTTTTGTTGTAATTAATTCATTGTTATTTTTAACAAACTTTAGTGAATAGGCCATATGTTGGAAAAATTACAGTAATACATACAGAAAACTTTTGGGTGAAATTTAACTTTTTGTACATACTTAATTTTAATTACACAAATGTGACTACTACCTAAGTAAAAACAGGTAAACTCACTAATTTGTCAATTTTTAAACATATGCATTTGGAAAATCTACTCTATTATATAATGGAATTTCAACTTTTAACAAATATCCCCACTCCTAAATTAATCTGTTATATTGAAGTTTTGCTGTATTTTAAGTTTCGAGTTTTCACAAAAGTTATATTAACTTTTGTGCTTCCTTGCTAATAAATACTAGGATAAATGTCTCTTCATGGCAACAAATAAAGAAGGAATTTGATAAATTATCTAGTGCAGTTCCCAATGCCTCAGACATACTAGGCCTTCAGTAAGGCAGATTTATAGTCACAGTGTTAGCACTGAAAAGTGCCTTAGAAAGATAATTATAGCTAAACTAGAGGTCCAGTGCACGAAATTCGTGCACTTGGGGGTGAAGAGGGTTCCTCAGCCTAGATTGCGAGAGGGCACAGGCCAGGCCAACGGACCCCATCAGTACACAATCGGGGCTGGGGAAAGATGCAGGATGTTGGCCATCTGGGGAGGGGCTGTGGGAGGGCTCCAGGGCATGTCCAGCCCATCTCGCTCAGTCCCAATCAGCTGAACCCCAGCAGCAAGCTCACCTACCGGTTGGAGCGTCTACCCACTGGTGGTCAGTGCATGTCATAATGACTGATTGACCAGTCGACTGTCTGCACCTTGATGGTCAGTGCACGGTCTTAGCGAGTGGTTGGATGACCTTAGCATATCATTAGCATATTATACTTTGATTAGTTGAATGGCTGACCAGATGACTGGACACTTAGCATATTAGGCTTTTATTATATAGGATGAGGCTTTAGAACAAATAATTTAACAAGGTTCATAGTGTGCTTTCAGCTGCCAATCAAAATGACTTAAACAGTCAGGATAATTTATAATCTATAATGATAAAAGCGTAATATACTAATTAGACTGGACATCCTTCAAAACAAAGCCAGGGCTGCAAGGGAAGCCGGTGCCGGCAGCCAGGGAAAAGAAGGTCTACTCTTGCACGAATTTCGTGCATCGGGCCTCTAATTTTACATGTCAAAAGATTCAGAGGCAAGGCAGCTCCTGTTCATTCAACAGTTCTAGGACTTCCTGAAGGATCTAGAGTCTTTCTTTTTGGTTCCATCAACATTGTGTTGGCTGCTCAATCTAATCTTTGGTGCTGGGAGTTCCAGACAAGAAACCCATCTTCAGATAAAGCCTTAAGGCTAGAAAAGGATGGAGTCAGGAAGAGTGCACCTTTTCCTCCTGTTCTTTTGTAAGAAACCTTTTCCAGAATTCTCTTTGTAGAGTCTTGGCCAGAGTTGAGTCACATGTTTATTCCTAAAACAATCACTAACCAAAGAGAATGAAATTACCATAATGAGCTTAGATTATTTGGGATATGCACACACACCCTGCTCCCAAGCCTCTCCTGAAGCTTTGGATCACCCAATACCTAACCAAAATTGCTTGTTTGGGAGAAGGGAAGAAAAAGGGGCATTATTATTGGGAAGGCAGTCAGTAATATCACAGGAAGGTGTCAAAACAAGTTAATGATAGGCCTGCAGTAGAATACTGGTATCCTGATTCCCAATTTAATTCTCCCTTCTTCACATAATCTACTTGCTTATGAATATTATCATATTGCTACTGTTTCTTAAAACTATTCATATCCACACAATTCTGACTCAAATACTTTTGCAAGGGGGAAAGTGTAAAATTATACAACTATACATGTGATTTTAAATTGCTTTTTGTAAAGCATATTGAATTCCTCAAATAAAAAACAACTTGCAGTTCCTTACATGTATCTTGTTTCTACCTCTGGATTTGTTCCATTGCCTAGAAAACATATACACTATGCCCTTCTTTGACTTATTGTTTTTAGTACTTATTCAGATTTCAAGAATCTCTGCCTTTCTGAAATCTTTCTTAACATATCAATGAAATTAGTTGTTTGTACCATAATGTACTCACTATATTGTGTTCTAGATTCTCCTACACATTTATAGTACTTAGTTTCTTTACAGGCTTAGTTTCTTTCTAATCTAATAGTTTTCATTGTAGAGACTTTTTCTAATATTGGGTATGTAATAATTGTCACTAATGTGTTTAATGAATTGATGAATCATATGATTAATTTATGACTTTGCCAGTGTTTTTGCTATTATGGATTTTGGTGCATGGAACACCCTCGTACATATGTCCTGTGCACTGACACTAGTATTTCTGAGCCGTTGATTCTTAGAAATGGAATAGTTATTTGATATGCACATTTATAAGTTTTTGTTAGGTACTACCAAATTGTGTGGGGAGATATTTTATTTGTGTTCTATTTGATTTTGCCATTTCCAACCAGTAGACTATGAATGTGATTCTATAATCTCTTCATTTTGAAGGATTTTTTTTTCCCAGAGAGGCAAAAGGGATTTTATTAGCATAATTTATTTCTGTGGACAAAATTTTCTTTAAAACTTAAAAAAATATATGTTGAAGGAAAAGCATTTCATTTTATGTGTGTTACTGCTTATATAGCAACTTTAGCCCTTAGTTCTGTAGAGTTGTCATAGGAGGTAACCATTACAGAATTGTACCTAATGCAAATTAGATGCCAGTAATTATTTGCTTATATAGTAGATATGCTGTAAATCGAACTACTCATTTTACGATATAATTTTTTCTTTTTTCATTTTAGCATCTATGGCATTAACAGGAAACAGGACTATGTCAAGAACTCTGGGGGTATACTTGGTGAAAATGAATTAAGACCACCCTCCCAGCTACATTCTCTCTTAGAGAAGACCAGGACAGGGTTCATATCAGAAAACAGTGGGTATTAAACTAAATGCAATAAGTTATTACTAATAAATTCAAAGTAGACCAGTATAACTTTTTAAATTTTAGTTTTAATCATATGAAAGAACTTTTAAAATTTATAATTTTCAATATCTACAAATTCCTTTAAATCATTAGTCCATAACTGATAAGTGATTGATTAAATTTTTAAATTGTAGGAAAATTGTCATACTCCTCATTTGTATTTTTTAATTATGATGTATTTTACTTGATTCTGAATTAAGGTATCTTAGAATATATGCTTATATAGGAAAAACCTAAATTTGTAGAAGTATGTATAAAGTAAAAAATGTAAGTTCCCATTTTAACCATTTCCCACTCTCAATAACCATTGGTTTAAACACTGTTAACAAATTGGTTTCCCATCTTTCTAGATTTTTATCTGTATACTTTCAAACACATAATTTGGAATATTGTTGTTTTGTTTTGTTTTTAACCAAAATGACATTATATAATGCATGTTATTTACTCCGTAGTATATAATAGATATCTTTATATGCCAGTATATGCAAGTTTATTTTACTTAGTAAATGCAATGTGTTTCCCTGTTGATGGCAATTTTACATTATCTCCAGTGTTTTTGCTATTATGGATTCTGGTGCATGAAACACCCTTGTACATATATACTGTGTACTTACGCTAGTGTTTCTGAGGAGTTGATTCTCATAAATGGAATGGTTATTCGGTATGCACATTTTTAAGTTTTTGTTAGGCCCTACCAAACTGTGCTCTAAAAAAGTTGTATTTATCTTAAACTGGCAATTCTTTAGTATATTAAAAGTAAAGGTAATACATTTAGAATTAGATGATTAAGGGGTAGGCTATTTCTTCAACAACTATCAAATGGCCTGCTTAGACTTAAAGTATATAGGCATAGATAGTACTAGGAGGTGTAGTTTGCAATCCATCTATAGGGGATACTAATAAGGACCTTTAATGTCAGATATTATATCTGAGCATTTCTCTTATTGATAAGTGCTGTTGTTTAATGCACAGACAGGTAATGAAAGTTCTGGGGAGACGTAGAAGTGGTTGATTTTTGTCAGAGTTTTGGGACACCTGAGTTGTTGGCATTAGTTCATCTCATTATTTGATGTTAGACCAGATGCTTATAGAATGAAAAATATACCTATGATATACCATCAGAAATCCGTTTATCATTTTCAGATCCCTTTTATTAGAAGTTAAAAAAAAAAAAAAAAAAGTACCACAAACTAGATACTCAGTATCTCTAATGGATTTGAAAAAGGGGAGATTACTTTTCAAGTTACTTTTTTAGATGTACTAGGTTTCTTTGTGCAGCAGTCCCCTCTTCATTCTCCTAATATTCTTACAACCTTGAATGTATAAATAATGTGTATTGCTTAGCAAAACATGAGACCATTAATTTACCGCTTATAATAAGTTAGATTTACCGTTTTATATAAGTTAGATTCTTAAATGAAAGTATATTATGTAAGGAGAGATACTGTTAAATAATTCCTCAATAAAATTCTCAACTATCTTATATATAGAGTAGGAAACTCGTGCTTTCTTGAGAGTATAATTGAAGTAATTTATGAAGTCATGAAAGATTGAAGATTTACTGTGATTTTCAACACCATGGCTTTTGACATGCTTTCCCTTCTAACCATAAAAGAATTACTTTTGTATATATATTGCTCTTTGGAAGATGCTGACCTAAAGGGGAGCATTTTTAACTAAAAAGAAATAGTTTTAGAAATAAAAATATATAAGCACAAAGTAATTTATTTCCTACGTGTTTCTCCTTTTTTGGTATCTTTACATGTTTTGTTGTTGTGCTTACTTATTTTCTTGTTTATTTTAAATCATCTTTATTAGTAGCTTTATTGGGAACAATACTCTGCACACTGGTATAAAGTGTTCTCTGACTACATGTATTTGGGAAACACTGTGTTAGGTATGGTTTTTTTTCAATTGCACTGCTTTTACAGTTTTCAGTTTATTGTGTTTTAACACTCAAAAATAGGGCTACAGTAGTATTCAGTACTTATGAAACTTAAAACGTGCCTATTTATTAACATCTTGTAGAATTTAGAGAAATTGATAGTCATAAAAAGTTCATTTTCAAAGCAGTGATAACTTTTGTTTCTGTCACTGGAAGCAATATATTCTCAAATATTGAGCTTCAAGGTAGTTACATTTTTTATATTATATTGCCTTTTTAAAATATTAAATACAGGTTTCCAAATTTATAATTTTTAAACGAATTCTGATTTGTATTTAAGCTTTTGTAAGATGAATTTGCAAATGCATAGACCTCCTAGTTTAAGTAATACAGCTTTAGAAAGCCATAAGTTTTATTACCATGGGTGTTTTGCTATTTTAATCTCTTTAGAATATCTTTATTTTGTATAGCACTATTATACTGATAGTGAAGGAGAAAGTGAAACTGAGAAAAAGTAAAACAGAATTGATATGGATCAGATATACCACTTCAGAATATTCTTAAGTGTTTCATCCTCTTTTCTTTCCTTCCTTGCTGTTTACAATCTTTCATTGTTTGTAGTGGGAAGTTTTTTTTTATAAAGCATTTTAAGCTAACTTTATAATTGAAGTGCTAGGACAGTTTAGTCCAAATTAATTTCACTGAAATGTTTGTTTTCATTTCTGTGATAGTCTAGTTTCTTTTTTTCTTACTTGTTGTTAATAATTTAATTTTAAATAATATGCTTTTGCCCCAGCTGGCTTGGCTCAGTGGATAGAGTGTCAACCTGTGGACTGAAGGGTCACATGTTTGATTCTGGTCAAGGGCATATGCCTGGGTTGCGGGCTCGATCTCCAGTGGGGGCATGCTGGAGGCTGCCTATCAATGGTTCTCTCTCATCATTAATGTTTCTATCGCTCTCTCCCTCTCCTTTCCTCTCTGAAATCAGTAAAAACATATTTTTTAATAATAATAATACGCTTTTTTTCCTTTAACTTTTGAACTGTAACTTGCAGAGTTCTGGTAAAAGTAGGAAGCCGCATTAATGTATTTATTTGTACTATATGACTAAAACCTAACAGTGCCATATAAATTATTCCATGCTCTCTCTTATTTATAAATTATCAGTTTGTACACTCCTTCCCAGCCTTGTTAAAGAAAGTAGAGAAGATATAAATAGAAAGGAGTAAACAAATCAAATGGTTTAATATTATGAGAAGTTATTAGGTTCAGTTCTTGCTAAAGACTTGTAAAATCAAAAGGCACAAAGGCTCACATCAAGAGAAATACTAGGTTGAGTCAGCAATTCTCAATTAGGAAACATGCCTCTCATGGGAAGGGCATATCAGAATATGTGGGATAGCACATGAGTATGGTTTGAAAATAGCACTTTAAAAAAGTAATAAAGTTTTATTTTTGTAAAATGAAAAAATGATTTTATAATACAAACCATAAGATGTTCAATAGACATATCTAAGCTTGTGAGGAAACCCCAAAGATACAATGATTTCTAATGTGTTTGCTGAGTGTGCAATAGTAGGCTCCTTAAAAAGAGCCCAACAGATGTACGTGGGGATTTGATGAGAAGACGGAAAGGGTAAATTTATCAAAATAATGACATAGGTTTAAAAAATCATAAAGATGTGAAACATTGGTCTGAGTGATTGCTGACCACCAACTTAACAGTACGTTATAACATCCAGCTTAAACCACAGCCATAAGGGATCGGCAGAGTACATTTTACTCTTGTATTGAAAATAATTCACCCTAAATTGTAATTCATTTAGATTATTTTCTTCATATGAGAGGTCTTTTAAATTAAGATATGATTGCCAAAACACATGGTAAAAGTCTTAGTTATATAGGAAGGAAATAGATGAAGTATTTAGTATATCACTTTTAATCCCTTCCTTTGGTTATCTTAAACAGTTGCATTATTTTTGTTTGTGTTTTACAGTTTTTGAGACAGTGTCCTTGAGTTCAGACTCTCTCTTCCAGAGGGCAGTTTCAATTCTCCATACTTCTTACTTGGACTCTGCATCTGAGCATGGTTTTCAATACAGTCAAGTGACTTTGGTGAAAAATGACATTTTCTTAAATGAGGTGAGGTGCTTGGTACACACTGTGTCTGTGTGTTAGTTTTATTTTAGCTTTAAAGAACCATCATTTGGGGTATATAAGCGTAGTTCTTTTAAGCTATCTCTTTTCAAATTAGATAAAAGACTCTTAGAAACAGTCACTTGGAAGGTAATAATCTAAAGAATAGAAAAATAAATTTTATTAGTCTTTAGCAGGAGCAATTCAGATGATATATATTTTTTAAATTAACTTGCAAGGCAAAATAACATGTTTATACCATTTGGTTATTCTCTCTTTATATAGTACAAAAATTTTTACCAAGAAAAAAAAGCAAGTAACTACACTCAGGAAGAGCTTCAAGAAACTTACGGGTTTCTTCTGTTTGAAAGTGAAAATCAGGTAAGGGAATTAGGTAGTATAAAATTAAATTTGTGAATTAATGTACAAAATAAATTATTAAACTTAAGTATTGGCTTTTTACTTTAAGTAAGTATTATAAGATTAACAGTTCATCAGCCTTTTTTGTTACTTAGTTTGGTAACAATGTAAATGTCAGTGAAGCTAGTTATGAAAGAGATTTGATTTCTGCAACTTTTTATAGGTCTATTTTAGTTTTATCTTAAATATATTTGTAAACTGGTCAGATTTGGATTAATACAGGTTTCTTAGGTAACAGTAATGCCTTTTAATGGAATGAATGGCTATTTCTCCATTATGTATCATTGTTTACATAGATATTTTCTATTCTTTATGGAGGTTTTTCAGGTTTAAATGATACAGTTTTGGAGATAAAATGGGCACTTTCAGCATTCTAGTTAGTTGGAATTATTTCATTCCCATCTTTGAAGATTGAACATCCATATTGTTGCTTTTACCTGACTTGTGGGAGAAGGAAACTGTGTGCAGGGTATGTCCCAAAGATGTGTTTGGCACCTTGATATAATTTTAACATCATTCAAAGGTGATGTTTTAGTAGGGTTAATGGTTTTTTTAAAAGCAATGGTAGGTTTACTTACAGAATGTTTAATATTAGTCTATAATATAAAGATATTATAGTAATACCAGGATATTTTATTTAATCAGCTACTTCCAAATAAGATGTGCTATGGATTTGTACTACAAAACATATTTGGGAGTAAAACATTTCCAAAGCTATATTTGAAAAAGAAAACTTTAAGAAAGGACTTACCTGTGATCTTGTTTAATTTGGTTTTGCTGGTGACATTTTTGTTAACAGAAATGGTGGCTTTCATGAAAAAATTTGAACTATTAACCAGATGCAGTAGCCTTACATAACCTTGCCTTGTGCCGTAAATATGTATAGTGTAAAGATTTTATATTTATTTGAAAGCCTATAGATTACAGTGTTCATTCATTACCTCTCCCAAGATGAATGTGGTAAGCGAAGTACTGTCTTTTGTTTAAAGGCAAAATTAGTATGTCGGCGTGGACTCTGTATTGGCAGCAGTGCTATTACCACTCTGGGTGACCCAGCAAAAGGTAAGAAAAAAGAATTTCTTCTTTTACAAAATGAAGTAGGGTATAGTTTATTTCATAAGATACCCACATTAAAAGCCAGTTTCATTAATGATAAATAATAATCTTTGGAATAGACTGTATCATATAAATGAGCTTTTGCCTAATGTTTTCCAATAGAAGTTACATGATCAGAATTTGTTTATAAAAGTTGGTTGGACTAGAAAAGATACTTTTAGTGCCAAGAGATTATTATAGTCATACAGTTTAGTGAGGCTCTCTTCTATGCTATCATAATGGCAATAGGAATAGAGAATATATATAGAACTAACCAAACTTGGCAACTATGGAATGTGAGGAGTAAGAGAAAGGAAATAAAGATTTAAACTTACACTACAGTGATATTACTGATAGAAAAGAGACACAGAAGGGGAGAAGATTGGTTGGAAGCTGATAAAAGAGGTAAATCGTATGATTGAGAATGTAAATTAGCACTAAATTTCTTTAAGTTTCAATTTTCTCATATATAAGACTAGAGGCCTGGTACACATTCGTGCACTGGGACGGCAGGGGGCGGGGGGGAGGAGGGTCCTGTGCCCTTTCACAGTCCAGAAGCCCTCAGGGGATGTCAGTCGGACATCTTTAGCACTACTGCGGGGGCGGGAAAGGCTCTCGCCACCATCGCTGCGCTCACCAGCCGTGAGCCTGGCTCCTGCATTGAGCGTCTGTCCCCTGATGGACAGTGCACATCATAGCAACTGGCCGTTCCCCCCATTCGGTCAATTTGCATATTACCCTTTTATTATATAGGAAAGGTAAAACTCTGTCTTCTAGATTTCTTGTGAAAGTACATGAGATTCTGTAAAGTACTGAAAACAGCACAAACCTAGTAAACTCTCAGTAATTGGACACTACTACTTTTATGAGTTGAATTTGAAAAATAATGATATTTTCATAAGCATTTCTGAAAGATATCGTAGTGGTGGTAAGAATAATTGGAAAAGGAATTAGAAATGGAGATTTCAGGTCAAGGTGGTGGGGGTTGGTGTTAGTTGAAGCCAAACATAATGTTACATAGAACAATATAGAAGGAAAAAATGGCAAAGAACAGAACTTTTGAATCGAATGGGACTGAGGGAAGGGGAGGATGGGGAAGGTGTAGAAGGAGGAGCAGTCAAGAACAGTATAATGGATGAAGAATCAGAAGGTAGAGTTTTACAGAAAACAGAAGGATCTAAGTGGGGGGATATATAGCTGTATCAGGTGCTACAGAATCCAGACTGAGAATGATGATTGAGCTTCATGGCTCAATTCCTGCTGATTTTTTAAAAAAATATATCTTTTTTGAGATAAAATTAACATACAAGATAATACATCCATTTAAAATGTACGATTTCATGTTTTTTAGTGCAGCCAACAGCACAATTTTAGACTGTTTTTATCACCCTAAAAAGAAGTCCTGCACCTGTTAGCTACCGTTAGTCCAGGTAGTCTCTAATCTACTTCTTGCCTAATGGATTTGCCTATTCCAGATAGTGTATATAAATGGAGTCATATATGATCTTTTGAGACTTTTTTTCTTTTACTTAGTTTAGTGTCCTTTGGGGTTCATCCATGTTGTACATGTACCAGTACTTTATTCCCTTTTTGGCTGAATAATATTTCATTGTATGGTTATACCATGTTTTTTTAACCCATCAGTTGATGGACATTTGGTTGTTTCCACCTTTTGGCTATTATAAAAAGTTCTGTGTATATTCATGACAAGTTTTGTATAGGTGTGTGTTTTCATTTCTCAGTTATATACCAGGAGTAAAATTGCTGGGTCATGTGGTAACTGTCTAAAACAAAATTTTTTAAAACTTACATTCAGCTCTTCTAAAAGACATGAAAGGGGATAAATTCATAACCCAGTGGCACTTTATGGTACATAAAACCTCTTTCTTCTTGCCTATTCTTTTTCACACACACCCCTCCTTCTTTCCATTATGAAAAACTAGTGGCCCGATGCACAAAATTCATGCACGGGGGAGGGTAGGTTTCCTCAGCCCAGCCTGCACCCTCTCCAATCTGGGGACCCCTTGGGGGATGTCCCACAGGGATCGGGCCTAAACCAGCAGTCAGACATCCCTCTCGCAATCTGGGACTGCTGGCTTCTAACCACTCACCTGCCTCCCTGCCCAGTCACCCCTAACTGCCTTTGCCTGCCTGCCTGATCGCCCCTAGCTGCCTCTGCCTGCCTACCTGATTATCCCTAACTGCCCTCTCTTGCTGACCTGATCTCGCCCCCAACTGACCTCCCCAACGGCCTGATCTCGCCCCCAACTGCCCTCCCCTGCCCGCCTGATCACCCCTAACTGCCTCTGCCTCAGCCCCCACCACCATGGCTTTGTCCGAAAGGAAGTCGGACATCCAGAAGATGGCCAGTTGACCCAGTCTAATTAGCATATTACCCTTTTATTAGTATAGATAGATTATATAGGATAGGGTTGCTTAAATGGCGGGGGGAACCTTTTTCAGCAGGAGGAGATGGTTTTGGCAAACAAAAACACATAATCCCTATATCTGGACTGATAGCCAGCCATATGCACTATACTGCCAAAGCGGTCATTAAAAAATTGAACTGCTTTCTTACACCTTACACCAAACAGCTGTTGCCCTTTAAATCCCTCCTCAGCCCTTACCTTAGGTTCTGCCTTTATAGTTCACCCAGATTTGGTTCTATTGGTTGGTTTCTATGCCAGTCAGTGTCAAAAGCTCCGCCTCCTAGGCAGCCATTGGCTCCTGGTACTTCACCCAGATTTGGTTCTGATTAGTCGGTTTCTATGCCAGTCATTGTCTCTGGGCCTATCTCTGGACCTGATCAAAGAGGTGGAGCTGATCAGCAGCCCCACGGAGGCCTGGAGAGAAACAGAGGCGCAACTGCTGGTGAAGCCCAGAGAAAAAGAGAGGCAATGGCTGATCAACAGCTGCAACTGAGGCTGCATATCAGATCCTGCCTCTCTCTCTGCAGGCCTCTCTCCGGGCCTAATCCGTAGCCCCCTTGGCAGTCAGTGCTGGGTCGCTGCCCTAGCACTGGCTGAAGTCAGTGCTGCGTTGCCACGGTGTTATGTCGAGCCTTTGGTCGTTATGGACCCTGGTGTTATGTCGAGCCTTTGGTCGTTACGGACCCTGGCTCTTTATATATATAGACTAGAGGCCTGTTGCACGAAGAGATTCGTGCAATAGGCCTTCCTTCTCCTGGCCGCGGGCACCGGTTTTCCTCCGGCACCCGGGACCCAGGCCTTCGCTCTGGCCCGAGCCGCCTTCTGTCTTCCGGCTTCGCGGCCCCAGCCGGAGCTGCCTTCCGTCCTCTGTCTTCACAGCCCCAGCCAGAGCCACCTTCCGTCTTCCGTCTTCGCTGCTCCGGCTCGCCTTCAGTCTTCGCTCTGCCACTTGGAGCCTACGTATGCAAATTAACCGCCATCTTTGTTGGCGGTTAATTTGCATATCACGCTGATTAGCCAATGGGAGGTGTAGCGAAGGTACAGTCAATTACCCTTTTTTGTCTATTATTAGATAGGATACTACCATAGAAGAGAACATGGTATAATATACCCATCATGTATGTCTAGCAGATGTTTTGCATCATTGCCTTCCTTTCCTAAAAAAAACTTTGGTTTTTTGTTGGTTGTTTTTTTGGTTGGTTTGTTTGGGTTTTTGGGTTTGTTTGTTTCTTTGCTGAAGAATTTGAAAGTAAATTACAAGTAAATACCTCAGCTTACATCACTAAAAAGTAAGGCCATTTTTCTACAATCCAATGCTTTTATTGATGATTTTTGAGAGGCTGGCTTCATAGGGTGGTTGAGTAGAAGCTGTATATTCCTAACAAATACACATTCTTCTTAAACACATATACTGGTGCTAATAAAATTGCATCACTGCCTCTGTGTATTTTATAGTTTCGGGCTCAAGTTGAAGTGGGTTGTTCTGTGTGTAATAGTAATCTATACTAATAAAAGCCTAGGTGGTCCTCGTGCCCTCGCACAACACCCTCACATTGTCACAAGATGGCTGCCATAGATGGCTGGCAGGGAAGGGCAGTTGGGGGTGACCAGGCCTGCAGGGGAGGGCAGTTGGGGGCGACCAGGCCATCAGGGGATGGCAGTTGGGGGCAACCAGGCCAGCAGGGGAGGGCAGTTGGGGGCTGGCAGGGGAGGGCAGTTTGGGGCAATTGGGCCATTAGGGCAGCAGTTAGGCGTCAATCAGGCCAGCAGGGGGGCAATCAGGCTGGCAGGCAGAAGCAGTTAGGGGCAATCAGGCAGGAGGCAGGTGAGCGGTTAGCAGCCAGCAGTCCCAGATTGTGAGGGGGATGTCCCCCTCAGTGTCCCAGATTGGAGAGGGTGCAGACTGGGCCACCGGGCCTCTAGTACTTTATATTAAAGTAGTGTTATATAATTTTAAGAGGCTGTTGTTCTTTCTCTTCTTGAGAACCCTGTGGCTTATGTATCTGTGCTCTAAGGCCATCTCCCTCTTCAGTAACATACTCCTCAGTCACATGGTTGTTATTAGTAAATGGAAAACTTGGAACTGGAACCTAAAATTCTGACCACTAGTTCATTATTCTTTGATTATATCAAAGTGTTCTCACCATTGTCTTTTACATTTCAAGTGCGAGATCTACATTCAGGAATATCTCTGAAATCTGTCCTTTCCTCCTCCTCCTCACTGCTGCTCTGCTGCCTTGGGGGGGATCCTTCTCTCCTTTCTCAACTCCTATAATTGTTTTTCTGTTTGGTTTAGTTCTTGTCTCTCCCCTTTAGAGACTCAGATTTGATCAGTATCTATTGCCTACAAAATAAAGTCTAAGCTATTCTACAAAAATATTTACTATATAGTTTCAAGCTTTCTTTTCAACCTCAGCTTTCACCACTTTCTCTCCTGCTTTCAACACTGGCCTACTGTTATAAACAATTTATGATTTTTTATGCTTTCATACTTTTGTTCACTCTGCTCTCTACCTAGAATTGTTTTCCTCTCTGTGTCTAAAGAACTCCTTTCTTGCCCTAACTGGTCTGGCTCAGTGGATAGAGCATCGGCCTGCATACTGAAGGGGCCTGGATTCGATTCCAGTCAAGGGCACATGCCCAAATTGCAGCCTTGATCCCCAGTAGGGAGCATGCAGAAGGCAGCCAATCAATGATTCTCTCTCATCTTTGATGTTTCTACCTCTCTCTCCCTCTCCCTTCCTCTCTGAAATCAATAAAAATATATTACCAATAAACAAATAAATTAAAAAAGAAAAGAACTCCTTTCTCAGACAGATTTAATTACTTAATTAGTTCTACTTCTGTGTGTCCTCAAATGTAATATCTATATATATAAAAGTCTAAGCAACCGCCTGACTGTTCAGCCATTTGACCGGCTGTGATGCTCACTGACCACCAGGGGGCAGACACTCAATGCAGAAGCTGCCGAGCAATAGCAACTTTGCAGAGTGCCCTCTTGCACTCTGGGACCCCTAGGGGGATGTCAGACTGTAGGTTTTGGCTCAATCCCCACAGGCCAGGCCGAGGGACCCCACCTGCCAGAAGGACCTCGCTCAGTCCACAGCTGCCCTTTAAGCATCGGTGCTGCCCCAGGTGCGGCCGGCCAGGGAGGGAACGCGAGAGGTTGGATCCAGGGCATGTCCAGCCCGTCTTGCCCAGGCCACCTTCTAATTTCTTTTGAATATGCTGGGCCTCTAATATGTCTGATAAATAATTAAGAACATGCTACATTTTGAGCTATGATGTAAGTACAATGGTGAACAAAACAAATATAACCCATGTTTTACTAGAATTTACAGTTTAGCAGAATAAGCTGCTTGAAGACAGGGACCTTACTTTATTTCCCTTTGTATCACAGCTGCCTAGCAAAGACGTACCATATAGTAAACCTTGGTACATGTTATTAAATAAGAGTATAATAGTCCCCCTTATCTGCAGTTTCACTTTTCCATGATTTCCATTACCTGCTGTCAAATGAGAAATTCTAGAAATAAGCAAATCCTAAGTTTTAAATTGCATCATTCTGAGCAGCATGACGAAATTTTGTGCCATCCCATCCATGACGTGTATCGTCACTTTGTCCAGCATCTCCACACTGTATATGCTCCCCGCCCATTAGTCACTTTGTAGCCCTTTCAGTTATTAGATCAACTGTCATGATATCATGTTTGTGTTCAGGTAACCCTTATTTGACTTAATAATGGCCCCAAAGCTAAGAGTAGTGATATCAGCAATTCAGATATACCAAAGAGAAGCCCTAAAATGCTGCCTTTAAGTGAGAAGATGAAAGTTCTTGATTTAATAAAGAAAAAATTATATGCTGAGGTTACTAAAATCTATGATAAGAACAAATATTCTATCTGTGAAATTGTGAAAAGGGGCAAAACAATTAGTGCTAGTTTTTCTGTCACACCTCAAACTGCAAAAGTTATAGGCAATGTGTAAGTGCTTAAGATAAAAGAAGCATTAAAGTTGTGGGTGGGAGACATGACATGAACAGAAAACGTGTTCCAATCGATGGGACTGTCTTGTGCAAGAAAGCATTTAGCCTATATGAAGACTTTAGCAAGGGACCCCCTGAAATGAGTGGCACCAAGCCATTTACTGCAAGTAAGGAATGGTTACACTGATTCAACAATAGGTTTGGACTGAAATTTTTAAAAATTACTGAAGAGGCTACATTAGCCTGTGAAGGATCTGCTGCCACATTTCCAGAAAAATGGAAGAAGTTGATTAAGGAAAAGTATACCATCCAAAGCAAACCTTCAGTTTTGATGAAACCAGACTTGTCTAGAAGAAGATGCCCAATAGGACCCACACATTTATCAAGTTCAGTGTGTTATATGGGCATGGTGTATGATGCCCTAACACAATTACAATAGTAATATCAAATATCACTGATCACAAATAAACAACAAATGTAATAATAAAGTTTGAAATATAGGGT
This sequence comes from Myotis myotis, assembly GCF_014108235.1. Taxonomy (NCBI): domain Eukaryota; kingdom Metazoa; phylum Chordata; class Mammalia; order Chiroptera; family Vespertilionidae; genus Myotis; species Myotis myotis. Next base: position 77,829,637 of record NW_023416313.1, on the reverse strand, counting down.
GGGATAAAAGTAGGTTTACAGTTGTTTGTATAGAAAATAATATAATAATACAAGAACAAACTCTGTGTGCGTTCATGTATAACTGTAAACCTTCTTTTGCCCCACTTTGTTTTGTAAGAATTAGCCAAAGTGTGACACAGAGACCCCAGGAGAGCATGTGCTGTTGGGAAAGTGGCATCAAAAGATTTTGTTCAGCCCAGCTAGTGCTTAGTGCTTGAGCATTGACCCATGAACCAGGAGGTCATGGTTTGATTCCTGTGCAGGTTGCAGGCTTGATCCCCAATAGGGGGCATGCAGGAGACAGCTGATCAATGATTCTCATTATTTATGTTTCTATCTCTGTCCCTCTCCCTTCCTCTTTCTGAAATCAATAAAAACATTTTTTTTTATTTTTTTAAGATTTTGGCCCAGCCTGCATGGCTCAGTGATTGAGCATTAACCTATGAACCAGGAGGTCACGGTTCAATACCCAGTCAAGGCACATGCCCAGATTTCGGACTCAATCCCCAGCGTGGGGTGTGCAGGAGACAGCCAATCAGTGATTCTCTCCTATCATTGATGTTTCTATTCTTTCCTCCCCCTTCCTCTCTGAAATTAAAAATAAATAAATAAATAAATAATAACACACCTTTAAAAAAAAGATTTTGTTCAATGGAGGGTTGCCACAAACCTTCAATTTGTAAAAAGTACAATATCTGTGAAGCATAATGAAGCAAAGAGCAATAAAACAAGGTGTGGCTGTGCAAGAAGATATTTGGAGAGCAGAAAGACCACATTTACATAATCTTTATTATAATAAACTAGTGGTTCAGTGCATGAAATTCGTGCACATTAAAAGGGGATTAGAGGAAATATTTTAATATTGCTATTTGCCCTTTCTCTATAATAGACGTGTCAAAGATGAAAGAAAATTAGTAAAGTGTGTATGAAAATCTTACTCCTGTCAGAGTCTGGGGTGCGCCGTGGGACCCAGAGTCAAGTCCCTGCCCACCCGTGGCACCTCAAAATCACGCGAGACCCAGCTGACCCCACCCCCATTGGGCGAAATCCAGACCCGGCTGGCCCCACCTTTGTTAAAGCCCCGCCAGGCAGGGGGCGCAGCCTCAGGTCCCCTGACCTGGCGCTGGGCGGGGGGCGCAGCCTCAGGTCCCCCATCAAGCCCCACTGGGCAGGGGCGGTGCAGCTTCAGGTTGTCCAGTGCACCATCAGGTCCCCTGGCCTGGCGCTGGGGCTCAGTGCACAGACCTAGGTTCCCTGGCCTGGTGCCAGGGCAGGGGGAGTGGCCTAAGGCCCCCGTTAAGCCCTGCTGGGCAGGGGACGTGGCCTGAGATCCCCCATCAGGCCCCGTCAGGCAGGGGGCGCAGTCTGAGATCCCTCGTCAAGCATCGCCTGGTAGGGGGCACAGCCTCAGATACCCCGGCACCGGGGTTGGGGGTGCGGCCTGAGGTCCCCTGCCCTGGCCCAACACCATGTAGCATTTGTATATTCCCTCTTTATTAGATAGGATTGTTATCATTGTTCTATTGTATTATCAGTTATTGTTGTTCATCTCTTACCTGTGCGTAATTTGTACATTAAACTTTATCATCTATATATATAAAAGTCTAAGTGACCAAATGACCAAACACCGAACGACCAGTTGACCAGTCGCTATGACGCACACTGAGTACCAGGGGACAGATGCTCAATGCAGGAGCTGCCCCCTGGTGGTCAGTGCGCCCCCACAGCAGGAGCACCGCTCAGCTGACTGGCGGGTGCCAGACGCATGGCTCATGGCTGGCAAGTCAGCTGCCACAGCGCAAGCCTCTTCCACCTTCGAGGCAGTGCTACTGAGTAGCGGTGGTGGCAGTGGCAGGTGCAGCAGCGGGGCGGGGATGAGCAGGAGCAGCGCAATGCCCAGCCCACGCTTGGACTACTCCCCAGCTCCTGCCGTTCGTGCACTACTACTCGGGGAATGTCCGAATGCCAGTTTCAGCCCAATCCCCGCAGACCAGGCTGAAACAGGCAGTCTTAACATCCCCCAAGGGGTCCCAGATTCCGAGAGGGTGCAGGACAGGCCGAGGGACCCCACCGGTGCACAAATCCCTGCACCGGGCCTCTAGTAAGTATATATGTACAGGAAAAAACAGTGTATAGGTACAGTACTGTACACGGTTTCAGGCATCCACTGGGAGTCTTGGAAAGTATCCTCTGTAGATAAGGTGGGGTTACTATACTTACTAAGAAAATAACTTGAGAATCAGATTACCATAGATCGTTTTACTGGATGATTACATGGAGAAAAAACAAACTTAGAATTTTCCAAAAATGTGTGACACTTTGTTTTTCATTATTGGGACCCTAATTGAAAATTGGTTATCAATTACATATGTTTTGTCTTACTTAGCTCTAATGTTTCTATACCTTTAGAATAACTTTAAAAGGTGTTTTTTTAAGTAAGCAGTTTCAGAACAGTTTTTAATATTGACTTTTATTTATCTTTTTTTTTTGTCTTTTTTTTTTTTTTTTGACTTTTATTTATCTTTTGTCTTGTTCAGCTACGGGTAGACCTACATTGGAATTGTATATGTGTAAACAATATTTTAAAAGTGTAAATTAATCTATATTTTATGCTCTTATAGGTGTATACATTTCCAAATACTCAGACTGTCTTCATGCAAGACCATGGTATCATGGAAAGTCTGGTTATATTATAATTTGTAATCTAATTAAGGTAAAGCGTATGTGTACTTCAGTATAATTTTTCTTTTTAAAAGTAAAGGTTATCAGTCTGTGATAATGTTCTTTGCAGATCATTTGCTAAACATACTCCTCACCAAAGACAGCTATTAAAAATCAGAAAATGGCCCTAACCGGTTTGGCTCAATGGATAGAGCTTCGGCCTGCGGACTCAAGGGTCCCAGGTTCGATTCCGGTCAAGGGCATATACCTTGGTTGTGGGCACACACCCAGTGGGGAGTGTACAGGAGGCAGCTGATCAATGTTTCTCTCTCATCAATGTTTCTAACTCTCTATCCCTCTCCCTTCCTCTCTGTAAAAAAAATCAATAAAATATATTTTTTAAAAAAATCAGAAAATGAAATTGCTATTTCTGCTTTCCTTTAAAGACAAAGATTTTTTGTTTATTTAATATATGATCTACATTTTAAAAAAACCAACCTTTAAGACTTCACAGTACTCAGTGAAGTCTTCCTCTCATTCCTGTCTCACAATGCCACTTAAAAAAATATATACATATATATATATGTATATATATTGATTTCAAAGAGGAAGGGAGAGGGAGAGAGAGAGAAACATCAATGATGAGACAGAATCATTGACTGACTGCCTCCTGCACACCCCACTAGGGATTGAGCCCGCAACCCAGGCATGTGACTGGGAATTGAGCCGTGATCTCTTGGTTCATAGGTCGAGGCTCAATCACTGAGCCACACCAGCCTGGCCACAGTGCCACTTTTTAGACATTAAATAACAGAAAACAGGTAGCTGCTTGTAAAACAGTGTGCTTACAGTTAAAAGAGATGAATTTAGAAAACATTTGTCTGATTTAAATTGTCACAATAAGACATCTTTATTTTCTTTATCCCTAAAACATTCAGACCTTGTTTACATCTTTATGTGGCACCTATAACTTGATGATCTCGAAATTCTTAAACACCCTTTAATAGTTCAATATGAGTGAATCTTGCAATTAGAATTTTCATTCAAGTAGGAAAGTGCTGATTTTATAGGTTGGTGGATTTTTTGAAGACATATTCTGTGGTCTTTTTGTTTTTGCTTTTGTTTTAGCTTTCTGAGTTCTTTGGTTATAAATCTAACAACTGATTTATTTTTAAAAGAGTGTAAATATGTTATATTTCAAAATTTTGTCCCCAAGAACTAGAGGAAAATTAGTGTTGCACTGGCACACACATCACTGCTTTTCCTTTCTTAGTTTTCCCTCTCTTGCTCAATAAATACCGTAATTCTGCTGTAGATAGTGTACCAGTCAGCTCAGATAACAAATGTTTGGTTTTTTATTTATGCCAGATTGCCTGCCATCGGTTTATGCCCCTGTATCCCCTCTCTGTTTGGTGAATATTGCTGTTTAGTTTTTGCCGACATGTTCTCAGCCCTCCTTACTGTTTACATTCTTTGGCTTCTTTGACCAGAGAATTGCCTTTCGTGGTCCTATAAATAAAGAGGCAGGATCTTAACAGCAAAAGCAAAACAAAGCATCTTTTAAATAATTAAATTCTCTTGTAAAAATAAAAATGAAATTTGTAATCTCATCCTCATTTTGGTATATATTTAGTATATTTTTATTTTTCCTATCTGTATCATCATGTTGTTAAAACAGCTTTTAAAATCATGCTATTTCATGATATGAAATAAAAAAACTTGACTGCTTTTTTTCTTCTTTTTCTGGAAGACATGTAACCTTGATGAAGACAAGTCTATAATGGGAAATACTATTGACTAGTCCGGGCCAGTGGTCTGCTAAGCACTTAGTATATATTTGCTACTTGGTGAATTTCTGGGTCCTGGTGTAATAGATATATCATGGTCTGTAATTTACAATTGATAACTTAATACTCAGTTTGAAAACTCACCTTTTGAAATTTTAGATTTCATTTGTCATCTTTTATGTTATAGTCATTGAATAATCAATCTATTTGGTAAACTATATAATTTTTATTTTAAAGAAATGGTTCTCTTGCCCTAGCCAGTTTGGCTCAGTGGTAGAGAGTCAGCCAAGAACCAAAGGGTCCTGAGTTTGATTCAGGTCAAGGGCACATATCTTGGTTGAAGGCTCGGTCCCCAGCCCAGGGGTCAACCAATTGATCTATGTGTTCCTCTCACATCAATGTTTCTCTCTCACGCTCTCTCGCTCTCTCACTCTTTCTCTCTCCCTCTCTTCCTCTCTTCCTCTCTCCCTCCTCCCTTCTCTCTCCCTCTTTCTCCCTCTCTTCCACTCTGTCTAAAAAAAATCAATGGAAAAAATATCCTTTGGTGAGGATTAACAAAAAAAAGCAGGGGGGCTGGGAGGGATGGTTCTCTTAAATTTGTATTCCTTTGGTATTGTGATAAAAGAAACGGACTTCTGCCTCAGAAAGATGCCCAAACATACCTGATTTTTAAATGCAATTTTAAGGGGTTCATGGATAATTAAAACTATTGTTGGCTTTAAAGATTATTTTCTAAGAACCATACTTCTAATTCTTAACACAGTTAACAGTTGAAATACATAGAAATCTCTATTAAGCTACCTATAAATGAATCCTAGAATAAGATTACTGCTATTTGAAAACATCTGATTAGTCTTAATATTTTTATTCTAGGGAAAAGTCAAGTTTGTGTCTGAGAATTATACAACTAACTATATTAGCCCATCTTCTGGCTATGATTGCCATGTGGCTGCAAATACTGACAAGGTTTCTCACAAGACGAGTCATTTTCGCGCCTTTGAACTGAGTCAGGTATAAATCATTTCTAAGATACATTTCTGCCTCTAATGTCTTAAGTTTCAGTACTGGGTGGGTTGAGATCAACTTGGTGCATACAGAATTCTATAGTGTTACCCTGATTATAATTCTTTTTCTTGTAGTATTATTTGTATGAGCTTTCAGGTGCCACTGTTATTGAGCGACCTAGACAGATTCATCCTTACGTAATTGTAGCTTTTCAGTACAAGGAACCTAAAAAGATGGCGGCATCAGCTCATAAAAGCTTGTAAGTAATTCTGTACATATTTTGTTTTACTGTATTTTGTTTCCTTGGCTCTTATAAAATTGCTTTTTTTTTTCCCCCCCGCTAGACTTGAGCTCAGTGAAAATGGTAAGGAATTATTTAATTGGTCCTTTTAGGTTTTTTTAAGTAAATGTTTTGTTCATAAGTAAAATAATTTGCTTTTTTCTTACCCTCATTTCTTAAAGTTCTCATCTCCCCATGGAATGGGAAATTAATTATTAAAGGCTGTCTGCTGTGTGACATAACTCTTTGGTCCTCTTATGGTACAGTGGTTCCCATCCAGCTGTAAGTACTGAATTTGTATTCTTTACTACTGCTTGTATACTTTTTTAAATTCTCATTTTGAGTTCTTGCTTGTTGGCACTGGTGTGAAATACAGCAATTGTACTCTGTGTTGGATTACAGTACTTTTGGTCAGATGTATAGAGCATCTGGGACCATGATACAGGAGACCTAAATTCATATCTAAATTCTAACCTTGGCCTTAAATAAATTTGTTTTACAATCTTTGACAACTCCATTTTTAAATTTTAGTATTTTAATATATACATAGGAGAATGATTTGGTACTAGAAGTTAGACTCCCCCCGCCCCCCCAAATGATTTGCCTAGAGCAGATACAGCAAATTATAACCACTTAATTATATTACCGAGTCTTTATTAAGATTTGCAGTATCTGATTTTCTAATATTCACATTGAGTTTTTAGGCTACTGTAGTATTAAATAGAGTAGCTGCTATGTATTTACATTATAGTATTTTCTTCTGGAGAATAATGAAGAGCATTTCTGAAATTTTTTATGAAATCTTTTTTAATTTGGTCTTAATTTGTACTGAAAATGATTGATAGGTGTATATAGTTTAATTGAAATATAAGACGAAAACTAGTGTGCTATCAAAATTCTTTTTTTTCTCTATTGGCCTTTTTTAAGGAGAGATTATAACCCATAGAATAAAGTAAGTATTCTGTGAATAAATAAATGAGAAAGTTCTTCCTCACTATAGAGTACAACTAATAAGTATAGACAGAATGATGGAATTAGAAAATCATCATTGGCAACATCACAATCAGTGGATGCTTAAAATAGTAGGTGAAAGTTTGATGGTATTTACTTACCTCACAGTATTTCCCCATGACTTACTAAATAATTACAAAGGGAAAAATATAGGTTTTACAATGGAAAGAAAAAACTGCAGATAGCATCATAACTAAGTGGTTAAGTTATCGTCATCAGGAATGGAATTAACAGTTCAGTACATCACATCAGGAAACACATGAATAACACATATCATTTTCGTGGTATTCCTGCCACTCTAGTCAGGAGGAAACAGATATACCAGGATTGAGACATTCTGCAAAATAAATGATTTATATTAAAAAAAATATCAAGGTCATTAAAGAAGGACAAAGACTGTTCCTGCTTGAAGGAGACTAAACAGACATACCTAAATATAGTGTTTCATCCTGGATAGGACCCTGGACTACAAAATGTTTTTCTTTCGTTATAAAGGACCTTAGTGAGACAGTTGGCAGAATAAGGTCTTAGGTAAATTAATTGTGTTATATTATTGTTAATTTCTTGATTTTGGTCATTGTTTTGTGGTTTTATAAGGAAATGTCCTTTTTTAAGAACACAAATATTTAAGAGAAAAGAAGGCATCTATAAGTGTATAAATATTTCAAAATTAGTTTTAAAGAAGAAAAAAGAATTTAGGTGAAATGATACAAAAGTTTGGATGTGACATTGCATGGTAGGCAATGCAATATTGTCAAATTTTCAACCCTTACATAGCAAATTCACATTACAGTATGCATAATTCTTCCATACATCTGGATATTTTGGTTATACCAAAAATACATGTATTCAGAAAATGTGAACATATTTGCAAACCACAGTTTATGGGGTCATATATTTGAAAATGTATATTTAGAAATATCTATATATATAAAAGCCCAACAACCTGAATGACTAGTCACTATGATGCACACTGCAGTGGCCAACTGGCCTGATTGGGGTCCCAATCGGCCCCCTCCAACCACCCGTGGCCCCTCCCCCCCGGCCGGCCCCACCCCCGATAGGCCCCATCACCTTGATCGGGGACAGGGCTGGCTGGCAACCTCTCTTGTTCCCCCCCCCTCCCTGGCCAGCCCTGGACCCCAACAGCCCCCCCCCCCATCGGGGGCAGGGCCATCCAACCTCCTGTGGCCCGTTCCACCCACCAGCTCTGCCTGATCAAGCCCCATCTGGGCAGGCTGGCCAGACCCCACCTGTGCACGAATTCGTGCACCCGACCTCTAGAGTGTGTGTGTGTGTGTGTGTGTGTGTGTTGTGTGTGCGCGCGCATGTGTGTGTGTATTATTTGACCTGGATTTCGCCAATTTAAGAATTTTTTTTGTGGTTAACAATATTTTTATTAGCATTTATATTAGAATACCAAATACTGCATATGAAGCTGTAGATAATTGCAATGATTATTACATCATATGATATTGTTTTGTTTTCCAGACCACATGAACTAGATTTTAAGTATGTAATGAAAGTGTCGTCTCTGAAAAAAAGACTACCAGAAGCTATCTTTAGAAAACAGAATTACTTGGAGCAAAAAGGTTTGTTCAAATGTAATGATACACTGTGTATGTGCTGGACTTTGTTCCATTTATTTCCCCCTCTTATACACACATTTTTGTTTTGCCTTAAGTGATTCTTATAAAGGCCATTTGTAAAAGATGCAGAGTTGCTATGTGATTCGGTTCCTTGGAGGCCAACTAGAAACTGAAAAATAGTTTCATGTAAGATTGCAAAGTCTAGCTTTAATCCTTCCTATATAATAAAAGCCCAGCGACAGAATGGCAGAATGACCGGTCAACCAGTCGCTATGACGTGCACTGACCACCAGGGGGCAGACACTCCAACTGGTAGGTGAGCTTGCTGCTGGGGTCTGGCCGATTGGGACTGCGCAAGATGGGCTGGACACACCCTAGAGCCCGCCCACGGTCCCTCCCCAGCTGGCCAACCTCCTACATCCCTCCCCAGCCCCGATTGTGCACCGGTGGGGTTCTTCGGCCTGGCCTGTGCCCTCTTGCAATCCAGGACCCCTCTGGGGATGTTGGAGAGCCGGTTTTGGCACAATCCCACTCAACGCAGGAGCTGCTCCCTAATTGTCAGTGCACTCCCACAGGAGGAATAGTGCTCAGCCAGAAGCCGGGCTCACAGCTGGCGAGCGCAGCGGTGGTGATGGGAGCCTCTCCTGCTCCATGGCAGCGCTAAGGATGTCCAACTGACCCCTTAGGCCTGCTCCCCCTAAACCATCAGTTGGACATCCCCCAAGGGTTCCCGGACTGCGAGAGGGTGCAGACCAGGCTGAGGGACCACCTCCTCCCACCCCCTCCCACCCCCCTTCAGTGCACAAATTTCGTGCACCAGGCCTCTAGTTGATTAATAAGATTATATAAATTTCAAGTGTGCTGTACTATAATGCATCATCTGTATATTGATTGCATTGTTAGCTCATCACCCAGAGTTTAGTTATGTACGTCGAAGTGAAGGGAGAAAAGCAGAAAACCTGAGAAGGAAATTTCTCTGTCATTTAGATTGATTCATGGAACATTGATGTTTATGTTATTTATATAGTATTTATTTACCTTGTTATAGTAGTGTCAGTATAAATGAAAGCATTGTTTTCAATTTTTTATTGATTTCAGAGAGGAAGGGAGAGGGAAAGATAAAAACATCAGTGATGAGAGAGAATCATCTGTCAGCTGCCTTCTGCACGCCCCCTTTTGGGGATCGAGCCTGCAATCCTGGCATGTGCTCTGACCAGGAATTGAACTGTGACCTCCTGATTTATAGGTCAATGCTCATCACTGAGCCACACCAGCCAGGCTATACAATATAACTTTTTTTAAGGTGTTTTATAACCAAGGACATTGAATGATAATTTTTTAATTGTATTCTTAGTTTTTTGACTTTTTATTATATAAAATGAATAAATTGGTTATTTTAAAAAATTAAATAGCATTTAAAATAAGAAATGTTCTGTTTTTCTGATTTTGTCCAGTCTGTTGCCAAGATATGTACTTCAATATGTATGAAGTGGAATTGTCAAACAAACAAGGGGACAAAATAGATAAACTAACCGAAGTCATTAAAAATAAGCAATTGGTAAGAGTCCATTTAAAATAATTAGTTTTTCCTTAAATTGAGATTTTGATATCTAATTATTAGTTGCTGCATCTAGATTAAATTATTCTAGTTTACTGAAAGGATTTTTATCCTTTAATTTTTATTGATATATATAATATTTATTGACTGATCTTTTCATCTTCTTTGTATCTTAGTTTGTCTTTCACTAGTCAGTTTATACTCCTGATTTTAAGAATAAGAGGACAATTTTTCTCATTCTTTTGTTGTTTTTGTTTTATGACAGAATTGAGTAGATCCCAGTGTTTTTGAATTAATCAAAGGACCACTTGTGAAATAGTTCTTTAAAAGTGACCTGTGTCAATCCATAGGTTTAAAAAAGGGGGGGAAAGTTGCTGTTTTTACTGTTTTTATAGTACAGAAAATAAGACTACTGAGAAATAACCAAATACCTCTCTGTTATGTTAATCAGAGTTCCTCAGTGTCAGGGTAGGAATAAATGCTGATTCTATTTTGAGTGATTTCTAAACATCCCAGAAGAGATGGTGTAGGTGTAGGACAGTGACCAAACAAATTCTGAGCCCTTTAGTGACATGATAGACTGTACCCTATAATAGGTAGCAAAAAAGTTAATAAATTAAAATCGAACATGTATAGCAACTTTGAACGTAAGCTTAAGTCTTAGGGATAGCGTCAGTTCACATACTTGAAGTTGCATGTAACAGAAACCTAAGCTGGATTAAACAATAAAGGGATTTAATAGGCTTAACTTTTCAATTCTAGGTGTTAAGAGGGAGGGGATTGAGAGGAGAGGAGGAAGTGGGGAATGGAGAGGAAGAGAGAGAGAAGGAGGGGGGAGGAGGAAGATAGATCGGGAAGGAGAGGAAGGGGGAGAGAGAAATCTCTGCACATCTCTCAATCAGTAAGTGCAGAGGGAATGGCCTACACTAATTAGCTCAGACCATTCAGAACTCACTTACCAGAACTGGGTATGAGGTTAGTTCCACCCAATCTACAGAGAGTGGTACTCCACAGCAAAATGTTAGAATCGGCGACATTGGATGCTGAATGGATAACTAACTACTATAGGATTGTAGGCTATAGTTTTTAAAGTACCATAGTCCATTTTATATTTGGAAATTAAAAGGAATAAAGTCCGAAGATACTTTCAAAAAATGCATTCATGAAGGGACTACTTGTGAGTGCTTATAGCAGGGGTGGGGAACCTTTTTTCTGCCAAGGGCCTTTTGGATATAACATCATTCGAGGGCCATACAGAATTTATCAACTTAAAAATTAGCTTGCTATATTTGGTCAGACATTTAATTAACTCACCCCTAATGCCTTGGGAGGGCCAGCCCAAATGATTTCTTGGACCTTATATGGTCCTCGGGCCAGATGTTCCCCACCCCTGACTTAAACAGACAGTCCTTGGGTTACGGGTTACGTTGGACTCGACATACGTCATTTCATGGTTATTTTGCCATCTCCCATTTATTTAAAAAAAAAAGGTCTGTCATTTCTATATATGTACATATGTGCTCTATATTTTTTATTATTTACTTACCACAAGTTAAGGTCAGGAATTGTTATCTTTCTTTTAAATATTTTTACTGTATCACTTCATTACTGCTGTGTATGTGCTCCATGTGAGTGACGTAGGTGCTTATGTAGGTGGGTTCTGACTTTATGTCACACTGTAGGACCGGATAGCCAATGTAACCCGAGGACCTGCTGTAGTATTGAAACCCATATTGGTGCAGAACTTGGCTTTAATTGAAACCCGTTTAGTAATAATAATTAGTTATAGGAATTACATATCACTTTAAGTTCTTTTTCCTCAGTACTCCATGCTTTTCTTGCTTCATATACTGCATATTTTTATTCTATTTGCACATATTTTTGGAAGATAGAAATGTATGGTTTTAAGTAAATAGGGATTTTATTTTTCATATATTTTACAAAACTAACATGCAGAACAATATAGAGGCTAATTTGTCACTTTCACTTGCTACATCAATCGAAAATGAAACAAGAGTTCTACCTCTTTGCAACTTAATAGATATCAAAGCTGTGGGTATATGTAGTTATTCGTATATGTATTCGGTAATTCTTGAGTGCTTACTAGGTGCCAGAAGCAAAAAGAGAAAATAGTCCCTACCATCAAGGAACTTAAAAAGACTGTGTGTGAAAAGACAGAAATGTCAACTATCAAATGCATAAGGGCAGTAATAGAAGATTATAGAAACTTGCAATAGTGAATTGTCAGTGTCATAACTTAGTTCTAATATAATTAGAAAATAAGTCTTTTTTCATACTTGAAGTGTTTATTGATTAATTTATCAATTCGCCATATTTTTAGGCTTCTAACCTATCAGTTTTTTCAATAGAATGTTTTATTTTATAAAACAATGTATTTTTAGTTTGGTGTGTTGGGTTTTTTTTTAACTTAAAAAATTGCATAAGCATTGGCTTTAGAAATGATGCATAATGAAAAAGAGAAACTGTTATTTTTATAATTTAGAATGATAGCTTTTAGATAACTTGCCCTGACGTGGGGACAGAATTTCCCCAATTTACTGTAAACATTAAAATTTTAAAGGTTGTTTGTTTGGGAGTTGTTTTTTGTTTTGTTTTAGATCAAGATTCCACTGAAGACTGTGGTGGAGGGAACAAAAGAGAAAAAATTATTTTCATCTGCATGTTTTCATTGCCGCATAAGCTAATTATGTTATTTTCTATTATTTTTTATCTCTCAGATGCTGTAGAAAGGATTCTTTTATTACATAGAATCTTCCAGTCTTCCTAGTTCTGGGGTTCTATGACATGTTATATATAAACATGAGCTTAAGATGCTAATCATAGGCCTGATTTACCTTACATTTGTAGTAGCTAAATGGTAACAGATTGATTATTTAGGCAGCAGTATGAAATATCAAGCAACTCAATAAAAAAATGAAATTACTCTTTTTTGATAGGTTTATTATGTAGTTGAAAACTATCCTAAAATTAACCCTTAATGTTCTAGTGACTATATGTAGTCCTAACAGGGCCAAGATTAATTGAGTGTTAAGGAACTTGCAGTTTCTGATACTAAAGGCAAAATTGTCCTGATTCTCATAAACCAGCAGTTCTCAACCTGTGGGTTGCGACCCCTTTGGGGGTCGAACGACCCTTTCACAGGGGTCGCCTAAGACCATCGGAAAACACATATGTAATTACATATTGTTTTTGTGATTAATCACTATGCTTTAATTATGTTCAATTTGTAACAATGAATTTGGGGGTCACCACAACACGAGGAACTGTATTAAAGGATCATGACATTAGGAAGGTTGAGAACCACTGTCATAAACACTAACATTTCAAATTTTTTGCATATTTGTTTATTTATTTTTCATGAGCTCAAAATTTACTGAATTAGTAGTGCGGTAGATTGAGGGGAGGAATTTAATCTTTTTTTTTTTTTTAATGTTTAAGGCACTCATCAAATGCTTGGAAAATCGGGAGGTTTTCATTTTACTTACATCATCAGCCTTAATTTCAGAAACAAGTAAGGACAACTTTTTTAAAATACTGTTTTTTTGAATGTTTACTTTTATTTTATAAGGTCAGCAACCTAACTTTCCTTCTGATTTTCATCCTATATAGATTTTGGAGATGAGCAGATGGCTCTACATGGATTACATTTATTCCATTCATCCCTGTCAGCAGGTAAGGGCGCAGTGACTTCTAGTTTACTAAATCTGTCACATATTTTTCCATCCTCATCATGCTTAACCTCTCAACCCTGGTAACTAATGTAGTTTATCTCTTTCAATAACTCTTTCTTTAATCTCCCTGGTTGGTTCTTCTTTATCCCCTTTTCAGGTTTAGCCTTCCCTCTAAGCTTCACACCCACATATCCACCTGTTTATTGACTTTTTCACTTAAGATGTCTCACATGTTCATCAAATTCAGCATTACTCAAAACTGAATATTTGGTATTGAACAATAATAGGAGAAAAATACTGTAATAACTATATGGTGAAATATAGTAAACTTAATGGTGATTGCTTTGCAAGGTATATAAATGTCAACTATAATTGAAATTTAATTTAAAAATCATCTTAAAAACCTGCAACTTGGCCTGTATGGCTCAGTGGTTGAGCATCGGCCTGTGAACCAGGTCACAGTTCGATTCCAATCCAGGGCACATGCCAGGGTTGCACTCGATCCCAGTGTGGGGTGTGCAGGAGGCAGCCAATCAGTGATTCTCATCATTGATGTTTCTATATCTCTCTCTCTCCCTCTCCCTTTCTCTCTGAAATCAATAAAAATATGTATATTTTAAAAAACTGCAGTAGCGAAGAGGTGATTTTTATAGTAGTCTACCAACTAAGTAGGACTCAAGGTCTGCACAGTTACAGTTCTCTATCTGGACTACTTTTCTCCTTCCCTTTTATTGGGTGGTGTTTACCCCCATAGGGCAAAAGATATTACTCAGACAATATATAAACAGATATATTGTTTATCTGTAGTATTAAAATTTGGGGGATAATGAATAAAATCAGGTAAAGCTCTGATCTAGTCCAGTCTGTTACTCAGGTCTGTCAGGTGTCAGTTTAAATATCACTGTTGATTCCCATCATCATTCTCACCTCAATGAGAACCTCAGGCTTATCAATTGAATTTAAATATTTGTTTGTATATGACTTAATGCCTGCCTTTCCTGTATTCTACTGTATGCCTGTGGCCTAGCAGTGCCAGGCACATAAAAAATACTGTTTGCTGAACAATAAAGTAAATGAGTCATTTGTTTTTGTCATATGAGGAAATTTTCCTTCTTATTTTATAATCACATTCTATGTGTTTAAACATAAAATTTGTATAGCACGTATAAAGCTATAACCAATATAAAAGTGTTTTTAAAGTTGATTTTTTTTTAATCTTTATTGTTCAGATTCTTACAGATGTCCCTCTTTTTTCCCCCCATAACTCCCCTCCACCCAGTTCCCACCTCACCCCAGACCCTCTCCACCTCACTGTCCGCATCCATAGGTACTGCATACATGCATGTAAGATCTTTGTCCAATCTCTTCCCACACCCCCTTTCCCCCGAGAATTGTCAGTCCACTCTCTTTCCATGCCCCTGATTCTATTACATTCACCAGTTTATTCTTTCATCAGATTTTTTATTCATTTGATTTTTAGATTCACTTGTTGATAGACATGTATTCGTTGTCACTTCATTGTTCATAATTTTTTATCTTTACCTTTTTCTTCTTCCTCTTCTTAAAGAATACCCTTCAGCATTTCATATCATCCTGGTTTGGTAGTGATGAACTCCTTTAGCTTTTTCTTATCTGTGAAGCTCTTTATCTGACCTTCAATTCTGAATGATAGGTTTGCTGGGTAGAGTAATCTTGGTTGTAGGTTCTTGCTATTCTTCACTTTGAATTTCTTGCCACTCCCTTCTGGCCTGCAAAGTTTCTGTTGAGAAATCAGCTGACAGTCGTATGGGTATTCCCTTGTAGGTAACTGACTGTCTTTCTCTTGCTGCTTTTAGGATTCTCTCTTTGTCTTTTGCCCTTGGCGTTTTAATTATGATGTGTCTTGGTGTGGTCCTCTTTGGATTCCTTTTGTTTGGGGTTCTCTGCGCTTCCTGGACTTGTAAGTCTATTTCTTTCCCCAGGTAGGGGAAGTTTTATGTCATTATTTCTTCAAATAGGTTTTCAATATCTTGCTCTCTCTCTTCTTCTGGCACCCCCATAATTCGGATGTTGGTGCGCTTGAAGTTGTCCCAGAGGCTCTTTACACTATCTTCATATTTTTGGATTCTTTTTTCTTTTTGCTCTTCCGGTTGGGTCTTTTTTGCTTCCTCGTGTTTCAAATCTTTAACTTGATTCTTGGGATCCTCTAGTTTACTGTTGAATCTCTGTATATTTTTCTTTATTTCAGTCAGTGTATGATTAATTTCCGACTGGTCCTTTTCCATTTTTTTGCATTCTCCCTAAGATCCTTGAAAGTCTCACTAAGTTCCTCAGAGGTTTATAGAAAATTCTTGAGTAACCTTATAACTGTGGTTTTGAACTCTATATCCAATAGTTTGCTTTCTTCCATTTCTTTCAGTTGTGACATGTTTCTTTGTCTCTACATTTTGGTTGCCTCCCTGTGTTTGTTTCTATGTATTGGGTAGCTGCTAAGTCTCCTTGAGTTGATAGAGTGGCCTTGTGTAGTAGGTGTCCATAGGGCCCAGTGGCTCAGCCTCCGCAATCACCTGAGGTGGACACTCTTGGTGCACCCCTTTGTAGGCTGTGTGCACAGTCTTATAGTTGAGCTTTGATTGCTGTTGATATTACTGGGAGGAATTGACATCCACGTCAATTGGCTATGAGGACCAGCTATGTCTACAGTGGAAGAGCTGCTGTACAGAAGACACCCTTATGGGGTAGGACTTGCTTCAGTGGGGCTTTAGTGCTCACTGAGTCTGCCCCTTGAGTGTGTCATTTATGGAAATGAAGAGTTGTAATCTGGTATAGTCTAGCACTGACCACTGGGTACACTGACTCTTGGATTACCAAGGAGATGCAAAGTCAGCCACTGCCTGGAGCCACCCAGCAGGAGCTACAGAGAGATCTGCAGATTTCTCCTCTTTGTATTGTTAAACCCAATACAAAGAGGGCCCAGGTGAGGCTCATCTATGAAGTA
Source organism: Myotis myotis (assembly GCF_014108235.1). Classification (NCBI taxonomy): domain Eukaryota; kingdom Metazoa; phylum Chordata; class Mammalia; order Chiroptera; family Vespertilionidae; genus Myotis; species Myotis myotis. Next base: position 77,813,077 of record NW_023416313.1, on the reverse strand, counting down.
AGGCAGGGTGGTGCTGGTGCCGGGCTTTGGGCCTTTTTTTGATAGCTGTGGGGCTCCCTGGCCCAGCTGTAGGTTGTTTGACAGGTCTTAGACTGAGAAAGGACAGGCCATTCATATGCAAAAGCTACTGCACACAGCTTGGTTGAGGTTGTAAATTGGGTGGGGCAGGGTCTCAGGGAATCACCAGGGCAGAGCAAACAGCAGTGGCTGCCAGTCATCCCTGCACCGGGGAGGTCCCAGCACAGGAACAGTGACCGATGCGAGCACCTCTGTCTGGATGAAAGCTGCCCCCATGTTCCTGCCCCGATGCCAGACAGTCTAGTTTCTCCCCGTATGTGTCTGGGTCCCCCCAGAACAAGTGGGAGCTTATATCTCCCTCCCAATTAAAAAAGCGGCACACCCAGGTGCCAGCCTGTTCTGTGCCTCTGCACCTTCTACCAGTCTCAATACATTTTCTTCTTTATTTCTCTAGTTGTAGTACTTCCACTCAGCCAGCTTTCCTGTGGTTCTGGATGATAGTTGTTTTATATTTTAGTTGTAATTTTGATGTGGTTGTGGGAGGCAGAAGTACAGGTGCTTACCTATGCCGCCATCTTGATTCTCTCCTAAAGTTGATTTCTTAACATTTTACGTATTCAGTTACCCAAAGCAGAGAAATGCACTGTCTTGGGCATCACTTCTTTGTACTAAAGCAAAACATTACCTGTTATAATAACATAATGCTGTTTGCATTTTTTAAGCATCTACTATGTCAGGTATTATGCTAAGTATACAGTTACTAACTTAGCGGCCCTTAAAATAGATATTATTATTTCAAAGATGAGCAAACTGAGACTTAAGCTTGCCCACGGTCAAACAACTAACTCTCTACCTGGCTTCCAACTCTTATCCCATACTGCCTCCTCCTTCTCTCAGAGCTCTGACTTCATTTTATTATGAAATAAATAGGAAACATTAGTGCCTATACCATTCAGTGTTGAACAGCACAGGATTTGTTTAAATAAATTTTGCAGTGTTGCGTTATAGTGTATACCTCCTCCTCTAGTTCATTAAGACATTTTCTATGAATGGTCATTTTCTATCAGGGACCTAGCTATTGTTATCTGTTTTAAATGATAGATACTTTGCTTAGCAGATTTAAAATGTTCTTTTTCGTAGATTTTATAATAGTCTATTACAGATCATTCTGGGTTCTGTCTTTCTAAATTCTTGAAATAATGAAATTTTCTGGAAGAATACTACTTTAGTGTGAACTGTTAGCGGTATATAAAAACCTGTTTTCTTCACTTGTTACTTTTTAGGTAATAAACTGTAAAGAAAGAAATTTTTAATTTCTACCCACATGTTTTGTTTATTTTTATTTATCTTTCTATTCTTTTTTCTAATATCTCCTTTAGCTAAGGAGAGAAAGTGAAACACAGACTACTTGGTTTAATTACTTAATTTTTAAAAAAATTTTACTTGATAGAGTGATGGAATTTGGGGTTTACTTAAGGGTTTTACTTTTTTCAGTTCACTTGGTTAGCATTGTAACTTAAACGAATTTAAACAGCCTAGGCTGGGTAGCTCAGTTGGTTGGAACATCATCCCAGTATACCAAGGTTTTGAGTTCGATCCCCACTCAGGAAACATAAAGAATTAACCAATGAATGCATAAATAAGTGAAACAACAACTCAGTGTTTCTCTCTTTCTCTCTAAAAATCAATACATTTAAGAATTTTTGAAGTGAATTATATAAGGCAGAGATAAAATAAGACACTTAAAAGCAGAAAATGTTCATTGAAAAATAGAAGAGCAAACCTGCCAACTCTAAATATCACTGCTGTTGCTTTGATGGTACATTGAGCTCATGCTGAGCTCCTCATCAGATAAGATGGAGCTAGAGCAGCCTGGGCAAACTACCACGGCCGGATATGGCCTGTTTGAAATGAATAAAACTAAAAAAAAAAAAAAAGACCGTACCCTTTTATGTAATGATGTTTACTTTGAATTTATATTAGTTCACACAAACACTCCATCCATGCTTTTGTTCCGGCCCTCCGGTCCAGTTTAAGAACCCATTGTGGCCCTCGAGTCAAAAAGTTTGCCCACCCCTGGTCTCGAGGCAGGTCAGCCTTCCTCATTCTAACCTGGTGATTGCATTTGAGTGATTCTTTTCCAGTTCTTATTCCCACTCTTCTCTCTCATGTGATTTACATATATATGGAGATAAATGTATTCATTAAATGTACCCATAGTCTTTTAATTTCCGTTTAGATTTCTGCTGGGAGCACTGTGTTATATTTAACCATCCCATAATTTTGTAAGCATTTTTTTCTGCATGTTTTTGTAAAATAAAGACTAATAATTTTAGGTTTTTAATGTATATATATATATTTTAGGGCTGAAAGACTTGAGAGTTGAAGATGACATCTCATTGAAGGTGATACCTATTTTACCTGCCCTTAATTGTGCACTGCTAGAAGCAAGGAACTCATTTACTGAAGAAGGAATCTGTCTAAATACATTAGTAAAACGTAATTTTCAAGAACTGTACAAGATGGAGAGAAATCCATTGACAACTTCTTCTCAGGATGGAGTAAAAGAGACTTTATTCTTTGGCAAAATGTCCAATGGTTTTGACTTGGTTCCTCCAGCTGAAAAGTGCCCTGTACAGTCTTTAACTCAGTTGAAGACTTATTTTTCAGATCCTAGTGGGTACATTTTGGAAGTATCTACAGCGTTAGATTTATTGGCAGAGCATTCACAGTCTCCTTGTATTTCAGATGGAATTTGTGATGCTGGATTTTCTTTAGTTATGACTCCAGATCCTGAATTTCTTGACTCAGAAGCAGAAGTAAGAAGAGAAACTGAAACAAAAAAGAATTCTGAAGAAATGTTTAAAGCTAGGAAGAGAAATATAGTTCCATTAAATTCAGCATCAAATCTGAGAGTTCAGCCAAAGAGGAAGGCCAGCATGCCACCTGTGGTGCAGAGTAAAAGAGTGAACGTGTGCTGTCCCTTCCCCAAAAGAACTCCTGCAAGAGCAAATAGGGCTTCAACCCCTCCAGCAACTCTCAAATTAGTTAAAGGACAGTTTCCTCAGAAAAGAAAAAGAGGTAAGCACAATTTATGGAGATTGAGTTAGTAATAACTGTTGTATTCTAACACTGTTCCTGTCAGATCACTGGACTGCAGCTGTGCAGTATCAGAAGTTTGTTAGAAATGACAACATTTCTCTCCAGGTGATTTGTCTGCATGCTTAAGTTTAAGGTAGAGATTAAAAACAAGAAATAGGAAAAACTGTAAGATGTCTCCTCAAAAGCCCACCCACCAAAAGCCGTATTTCACTCTAAAACTGCTCAAGCTGTCAGTTATTTATGTACCATTCTAGAAAGATCGTTATCCAGTGTCTTATCTACCCTCAGACAAATAAAAGTAGATGAAGAGGATCTTCTAAAATCATACCGTCACCCTGTGGGTAGCTCAATTGTTAGAGTGTCATCAATAGGTCAAGATTTGGGGTCCAGTTCTCGGTCAGGGCACATATAAGGATCAACCAATGAATGTATCAGTAAGTGGAACAATAAATCGATGCTATCTCTCTCTCTCTCTCTCTCACCAATAAATTTTAAAAATTTAAATCAGGCATACCAAAACCAGCAAAAAGTAATAACAAGTAGCTTATACATGTATAAAGAGGTGGGGGAAATACCTAGAACCTTCAAAACTAAAACAGGCTGGGGTAGGATTTCTAATCCTTTGTGTGTGTCAGAGTTTAAAAACAGTCACCTGGATCCTGCCATAGATCTGTTGAGTCAGAATGTCCAGTGGCCTGTATTGAGACAATTCCACAAGTGGCTTTGTTGCCCCCCTGAAAATTGAGTAATAATCAGAGTCTAGAGCTATTTAGTCTCTAGTTAAATGCACTTTAGTGAACATAGCACAACAAACAACACAATTTTGCCTTAGAGCCATCTCAGATTATAGGTAGTGTATTTTGTTGAAAAGTAGGGAACTATATGCTGTATGACGCCTTAGAGAAGGAGTCAGCAAAGTGTAATCAACGGACTCCTCAAGCAGTTGTCTCTGGCTACATCACAGCTTTATACATCACAGCTTTATACCGTTGGCAGAGATGTGTGGTTGTGAATAAGAACAGTGACATTCAAAGCTGAAAATACATACTATCTGCCCTTCACACAAAAAAGGTGTGCCACCCTATCGATAGTATTTCGATTCTAGAAATTTTGGTGCTTAGAGAAGAAACATCAGGGATATGCAGAGCCCCAGGATTCTAGATGATTAAGATTTTACACTGTGGTTCAACAAATAGTTATTTTTGGCCTGTTACAGTTTGAGAAAATGGTGTATATGTGTGTATTTAGGAGAATGTTGGAAATTATGACAATAGAAAGCAGTGAATCAGACTAAACAACTACTTACAAATAAATTCCAGGCCAACCATATTGTTTCTGCTCTGTATGAACCAGTTTACTTTAAGATATTAAATAAATTATCCATAATTCAACATATATGTTTTCTGTTTCTCAAATGTTTTAAATTTCATCCACTCTAAGAAATATGTTTTATTTTGTAGTCAGTACACACAAATTCACACATGACTGAAACAAAAATTTCAAAAGACATTTACCCTATGTGTAATACCATCTGGTATTTTCTCTTCCACTTTGTTTCATTTAAGAAAGAATTCTGGTTGCAACCCATTAACTTTATTTTATAATCCATCGATGGATTATTGCATGCAATTTGAGAAACATGGCATTGAGTGACACTAATAAACAGAAAAGTCCCTGCAGGATACCTTGTTCATGTTTCAGTTTTTCCTCTCAGGATTGTGAGAGATCTTCCCTTTCTGTTTGTGCAATTGTTTAAAACTTTCCCCTATGTCTTGGTCATCTCCCCTTATTTTCTTTCTCTTCTTGATTTAGACTTAACTGTTTTCCTACTTGATTTATATTCTTAATGTATTTATATTCCTTTATACTAAAAATGTATAACGGAATGCTAGGCCTTATTCCTTAAAAATATATATATATGCTGCTTTATTATGTGTAATAGTTTACTAGGGAGGAAAATAATTGGACCCGAAGACATGTACAATATTAAGAGATTCTAAAGCTTTCCCAAAACCCCCAAGAAATAAATTGGTATCTTCTCTACATTTCATCAGCAGTCATCCCAATTTCTTAAACTGTTAGTATTATGTTTTCTGTTCTCAATTAGAAATATTGTTTTCTGTATAATGTAATTTTAAAATTTTGCCAATATTTATGTGTGATTATTTTATACTAGAGGCCCGGTGCATGAAATTCGTGCACTGGGGGGGAGGGAGCGGGGGGGGTGTCCCTCAGCCCAGCCTGCACCCTCCAATCTGAGACCCCTTTCAATCCAGGACTGCTGGCTCCTAACTGCTCACCTGCCTGATTGTCCCTGCCCACTTCTGCCTGCCAACCTGATCACCCCCTAACCACTCCCCTACCAGCCTGATCAATGCCTAAGTGCTCCTGCCAGTCCTGTTGCCACTACCTGCCCTCCCCTGCAGGCCTGGTCCCCCCCCCCTCCCAACTGCCCTCCCCTGCCAACCTGGTCGCCCCCCATTGCCCTCCCCTGCAGGCCTGGTCGCTCCTAACTGCCTTCCCCTGCAGGCCTGGTCCCGCCCCCCCCCACCACCAACTGTCCTCCCCTGCCGACCATCTTGTGACCACATGGGGGCAGCCATCTTATGGCCACGTGGGGGTGGCCATTTGTGCTAGGGTGTGGTGGTCAATTTGCATATTACCTATTTATTATATAGGATGATGCCTTTGGGGCTAAATTTTTTTTTTGCTGCGAAACAACTGAAATTATATAAAGCAAATGGGTAAAACATACTAATAAGTGCTCAAAGGGAGCACTTATATTTTTTTAACTTAAAAAATTGAGAGAACCAAGATGGCGGCATAGGTTAACACCGGAGTTTGCTGCCTTGAACAACTACTTCAAAAGTGAAACTAAAAGACGGAAGGGACATCACCCAGAACCACAGGAACGCTGGCTGAGTGGAAGTCCTACAACTAGGAGGAAAGAGAAACGCATACGGACACTCAGAGGAGGCGCAGTGCTGAAGTCAAATTCTGAGGTGCGGAGTGCGCGGAGCGGGCTGGCGGCGGAGGGCGCGGTTGGCGTTTTCAATCGGGAGGGAGTCGCAGACTCTGAGCTCCAGATACGGGCGAGTCTCTAGGGACCCTGACTCAAACGGGAGAAGTGGGACTGTCTGGCTTCGGTCAGAGCGAGTGCAGCTTTCTCTCCGAGCTTTGCAGCGGGTGCTGGGACTCAGAGAGGCAGAGCCCCTGGGGACGGGACTGAGAGCCGCCATAACTGCTCTCTCCAGCCCACCCTGTTGATCCTGTGCAACCCGCCCCGCCCAAGCCCTGCACAGAGGCATTTGCCGGATAGCCTCAGGCAAAGGCTAGATTAGCACCTCCCTAGAGGACAGAAGTTCTCTCACTGCTGACACAGCTGATTCTCATAGCCACTTGGCCTGGAGGTCAAACCCTCCCTGGTATTAGCTACAACAATCAAGATTTAACTATAAGACTGCGAACAAAGACCACGAGGGGGTGCACCAAGGAAGCATAACAAAATTCGGAGACAAAGAAACAGGACAAAATTGTCAATGGAAGATACAGAGTTCAGAACCACACTTTTAAGGTCTCTCAAGAACTGTTTAGAAGCCGCCGATAAACTTAAATGAGATCTACAAGAAAACTAATGAGACCCTCGATCTTATATTGGGGAACCAACTAGAAATTAAGCATACACTGACTGAAATAAAGAATATTATACAGACTCCCGACAGCAGACCAGAGGAGCGCAAGAATCAAGTCAATGATTTGAAATGCGAGGAAGCAAAAAACACCCAACCGGAAAAGCAAAATGAAAAAAGAATCCAAAAATGCGAGGATAGTGTAAGGAGCCTCTGGGACAGCTTCAAGCGTACCAACATCAGAATTATAGGGGTGCCAGAAGATGAGAGAGAGCAAGATATTGAAAACCTATTTGAAGAAATAATGACAGAAAACTTCCCCCACCTGGTGAAAGAAATAGACTTACAGGTCCAAGAAGCGCGGAGAACCCCAAACAAAAGGAATCCAAAGAGGACCACACCAAGACACATCATAATTAAAATGCGAAGAGCAAAAGATAAAGAGAGACTCTTAAAAACAGCAAGAGAAAGAAACTCAGTTACCTACAAGGGAATACCCATACGACTGTCAGCTGATTTCTCAACAGAAACTTTGCAGGCCAGAAGGGAGTGGCAAGAAATAGTCAAAGTGATGAATACCAAGAACCTACAACCAAGATTACTTTATCCAGCAAAGCTATCATTCAGAATTGAAGGTCAGATAAAGAGCTTCACAGATAAGGAAAAACTAAAGGAGTTCATCACCACCAAACCAGGATTATATGAAATGCTGAAAGGTATCCTTTAAGAAGAGGAAGAGGAAGAAAAAGGTAAAGATACAAAATATGAACAACAAATATGCATCTATCAACAAGTGAATCTAAGAATTAAGTGAATAAATAATCTGATGAACAGAATGAACTGGTGATTATAATAGAATCAGGGACATAGAAAGGGAATGGACTGACTATTCTTGGGGGGGAAAGGGGTGTGGGAGATGCGGGAAGAGACTGGACAAAAATCGTGCACCTATGGATGAGGACAGTGGGTGGGGAGTGAGGGCGGAGGGTGGGGCGGGAACTGGGAGGAGGGGAGTTATGGGGGGGAAAAAAGAGGAACAAATGTAATAATCTGAACAATAAAGATTTAATTTAAAAAAAATCAATAAAATATATTTAAAAAAAAATTGAAACACTATTTTTGTGTTATATAAGCAGATAGTCGCTAGTTTTGTTTTCCTCTTGTGCCTCTGTCTTTAGCTATTTCCTTCCTTCCATGTGAGAAGCAAAGCTGAGCATTTTATAAAAGAGGTGAGCAGTTAAAATAGATTTGTAGGAAATTAAATCAGGTGAACACTTTGTCCAGTGTGCTTTTTTCTGTCTTGTCTTTAAAAAATGATTTTTAGAGGTAGTATTAAGACTTAGATATTTACGAGTAGTAAAGTAAAATATGTAAGATGGCACTTTATGAATATACAATCTCTTTTATGTGGTGTGGTTATAGTTTTCACCATATCACCACTTAGGGGCTGTGTTGCTTTTGTATACAATGAATTATCTATCTCCCAGTGCTATGAACTAGTATATCCAGGCTTACTTTACGAAAGATCATGGAGATTTTTAGAAAAATTGAAGTCATACCTTGTTTTTATAAAATTATTACCCTAATATTTTTCTTCCCCACCTAGTAGGGATATAGACCAACATTAGCAAGTTCATATTTTTATATGTATATGAGAACTTTTAACTCTTGCTTTATTAAAATATGTATATTTTAATGAAATACCCAAAATTTTATTTCCTATTACTATAGTTATGCCCTAAAGTAAAAACACAAATAAAAGAAAAAGCGACGCTGATAAATATTTGAGCCCCCTTACCCTTAAAAAAATGGTGTCTTTTTTATATAAGGTGCTGAGGTGCTGACTGCACAGTTTGTACAGACAACCAAATTGGATACGAAAAACCAAGAAGCTCTTATTTCTAAAGATGTTCCAGTTGCAACGACTCCTAAAAGGGCAAGGAAACAAGAGAAATCTCCAGTCAAAACTGTTCCGAGAGCTAAACCACCTGTGAAGAAATCTCCACAAAAACAGAGGGTAAATATAGTAAAAGGCAATCAGAATCCCAGAATCAGAAAGCAGCCACAACCTGGTAAGAAATACTCTTCCTGTAAATTTAACACCACATGCTGAATAATCAAGGTTACAATATAGTGTGTGGAAATAATATAAGAACAGTTAAAAAACCTATCAATAATTCTTCCTATATTCTTTAATTCAAACATTAATAGGACCAAGTAACTTGATTTCCCATTGTAAATAAGGAAATTACAAAAGATTCAAGTATCACAAAATAAACCTACTTACTAGTTTGCATAAATCCTAAACATAAACTATAACTTGCCTTTTTTTATGACTAAATGCACAAGCAAGTAGTATCTAGCACAGGGGTCCTCAAACTACGGCCTGCGGGCCACATGCAAATACAAATATTGTATTTGTTCCCGTTTTGTTTTTTTACTTCAAAATAAGATATGTGCAGTGTGCATAGGAATTTGTTCATAGTTTTTTTTTAAACTATAGTCCGGCCCTCCAACGGTCTGAGGGACAGTGAACTGGCCCCCTGTTTAAAAAGTTTGAGGACCCCTGATCTAGCACTATTTTTCTGGACTATAATTGGTTATAAAAAGTAAATTGCAACTTTATTTGTCCCAGGGGAGTTGTAAAGAGAGTGTTCAAAATAGTAATCCAGAATCCTATATTTGGTTTTAAAAGGCATTAAATTTATTTTAAAGGAAGTTTTACTTTCCTAATTTTGCTAAGTGGATACTGAAGCTTAGTTATATGTACAGTCAGCTGACTGCTTTAGTTCTGTGATTTGAATGCTAGGCATACCCTCCTTACTTGAAAGTTCCATTTTCTCTGCAGACTTTATCTCTGAAACTGAACACATACCAGCTCTTCTCCCAGGTCCATGTCCCTTCTTAACTTTTCCTCTTTCTGTGTATAGTGCAGTTCTTCCAATCTGCAAAATCTATAAATTTTACTTTATCTTCCAATATTGAGTCCTATTGTTTCTTTTTAAATTTGTTTTAACAAAGACTTTATTTTCTCATACCTTTATATTTCTATCAATTTTCTATCTAATTTCCCTGATCTCCTTTCTCTCTTAATGTTTTTTTAGCTTTTAAAAAAATCTAATTTGGTGAGATTTTAAAGAAAGAAACTATGGTTTTGTTGGGGTAATGGTATTATGGGTTGACTTTGTTTTTTCTTTTCTAAATTTTTTTAAAATATTGTTTGATGACTAAATATTTTTTTAAAGCTCACCATATTGTAAACCCCACTTTTTCTTTTTAAATTTCAGAGCAGGAGAAGGAGAGAGAGATAGAACATCAATAATGAGAATCATTGATCGGCTGCTACCTGCATGCCCCCTACTAGGGATCAAGCCCACAAACAGGGCATGTGACCTTGATTGGAATGGAACCCAGGACCCTTCAGTCCACAAGCCAACTCTCTGTCCACTAAGCCAGACTGGCTAGGGCCCTGCAGTATTTATAATTTTGGCATCCATACAAAAAACTCTGCTTGTCTCTCAAGACAGTTAATGTGTTCTTTCTTACTTCTCAGGTCCATATTTATCTCCTGCTCTTTCCTAACTTGTCCCTTTCCTGCCAGTGCCTCCCCACAGACATCATACCTCTTCTCTTTTCACTCCTGTGCCCTTCCCCTCCACCAGTCCAGGTTTCCTCCTGCTCTGATCTTCTGATCTCTCGCTTTTCTCTCATTTTCTTTTGGGTTTTTGAGAACATTATGGAATTAAATTTATCCTGCTTTTCAATCATTTGGTGTGGTTTGATCCTGTCTTTACAATTAGTTTATAAATGAGTATAGATACCTATATAATACCTATGTTCTTAGCCATGACATTTGAGTTTTGGCTCTCAGGTAGTTATAGACTAATTGATTAATGGGAAGAAGGTATGCAATTGAGTATTGACAGAAAAGTGAGTCCAGAAAATGAAAAGTTTTGAAAATGTGTATTCAAAAATAGGCTGATTTGTATTGCAAATGTCTGTATATATTGTGCAGCCACATTCCAAGTTAAAATTTTAAGATTACCACCTCTTAAATAATCTCTTGATTTTCTTTTATTTCTTAATTGTCTATACTAATCTGTTTCATTTTTCATACTTGAAATATGAGTTTAAGAAGGCTCAATCTTTTTGTTACTGAAACTAATGGTTTTCTGTTCTTTCTAAAGTTTTCAATATAGTCTTTGGCATTCTCTTACTTGTATTTCTTAAAATAGATTATTAGATCATATTTCCAATGATTGAGAACCTCTAGCAACTCAGTAATTAAATGCTTATGCTTATTTATTAACACAAACCCTTTTGAACTCAACACAATATACTTTGTGTTCACCTTATTCATAGGTGATAAGAGCCATACTGTTAACAAAGATAAAGTGAAATTAGTATCAATAAACACATTAGATCATAAAGTGAATTTCATGTTTCCAAAACACCTGTTATGAACTTTTGTCCTTCATGATAACCGCATTTAAGAAAGCCGAATTTATGTCCTGACAATACAAGTAAACCACTTAAGAATGTCAGTTTTCTGATTAAAGACAAGTGAGTAGGTAGATTTGATTATCTGCAGAGAGAAGAATTATCAATAGATAAGGAGATTTGCTACTTTGCAGATAGAGTAGAGAGGAAATGTTTGTGTAGAAATTAAAGTTTTAAAAGGTAATGAAATCAATTAGCTATTCTGAATACTCATGACTTTAAACTTTTTTATTCATATCATTGCATATTATAATTAAATATCAACATGGTTAAAATCATCTCTATTTTGAACTTAGGTGGTTTCTCTAATCACTTATTAAAGGAAATAATTTAAGGAAATATGTTATCATACTATAATATACAACTCAAACTTTGAAGTTCTTATGTTTGCACTAGATGGTGAGCTCTCTGAGGGCAAGACTCTTGTTTTCTGCTGTTCGTATATTCCCTTAGCTGAGCAGGGTACCTTGTGTGTGGTTCAGTACATGCATTTTTGAAGGGTGATTTCTTGTTAATATGCACATTCCTTAGGACTTCCTTCTTCCTCCGGTAATTACATTATAATAGATATGAGACTAGAAAGAGACCTCAGTCTGATGGTAACATTTTAATATAAAGTTTATGCAGCATATCAATGTTTTTCTTGAATATATTGACTTAACCAATAATATGGCAAGGAATTAATTTTATGAAATCAAATGCTATGGTTTTTTTCTTCTTTTATATTGAAGCCAAAGGAGAAACTGCTTCTCAGCTTCAATCAAAAATTTCATTATGTGGGCAAGAAGATGTTATTGGTATAAATACAGCTCAACCAGAAAATATCACAGTGGCTCAGAAAGCTCCAGCTGAGAATTCCATTGTCAACTGTGACTCCCAGGCCCTAAACCTGTTAGCTGATCTCGCATTAAGTGCTGCTACCTCTACCACACCACCATCTGAGCCCAGAAATCTTCCTTGCTCTTCTGAATTGCCACAGAGCAATGTTTTGCTTTCTAAAGAACATTCTCTGAGCAATACATCTGACCATGAATATCATAGAGGAGTTAAAAGTAAAAAAAGGGGAGTGTTACCTAAGCCCTCCTCTGATAAGAAGAGTAATCTGACATCAGACTCCACTGTCAGCCAAGAGGAAGAGAGCTTGGTTCCTGACAGACAGACCCCTATTGAAGCCCAGTCGGCACTTCCTGAGGAAACAATGGAAACTTCAGATGCAAGCCAAAGTTCTGTTGCTGTGGAACATTCCTATGCCCTGCTCCTTGCAGAACATTCAAAGAAGGTGCTACAGCAGAGAGGGTTACCAGGCCCTGCCTTCACCAAGAATGGCACAAAAGGCCCTGAAGCAGGAACCCCAGTGGGAAAAGTAATGCCATTTCGGCATCAGCTGAGCACCTCCCCTATTCAAAAGCTTCCTGAGGACCCAGTACTCAAGCGCAGGAGCAGATTGCTGTCTTCCAGCCTGAGAGACTTTTACTGCTCTCGTACTGTGTTCAGCTGTGACGGCTCCTTCAAGGTCACTTTCAAATGTGAAACAAACTATGTATTCAGCTTAGACAGCAAATATACCAACAACCCACTGGAGAAAACTGTACTAAGAGCATTACATGGGTAAGTAGGAGTAACACTTGATGAAATGGAGGTAAATTTCCTATTGAAATAAGTATAATGAGCAGAGATACTTGTGCCAAACTGTGGGAAAGGAGAAAGCAGTATTTTACGTAAATCCAGTGATTCAATAATAATATCAAGCAGTTGTGTTTACTGACACCAAAGAATATAAGGCTGGTTCTGCCACCATCCGTGATCACATGGAGAACTTTTGCAAGGTAACTTTAGCCTCATGAATAGCTTGCCATTTTGAGGTGCTCCTTTATAAGCCTTTGCAGTCTTTGAATTATAATATTTAAATGAGGTCATAATGTAAAATAGTGAGATATAGAAGTAATGCTTTACAGAGTGAATTCCAGAAGAAACATTCAAAGAATTACTTCTAGCTTGTAAAGCTGATCAGATTGCTATGAGTAAGCAATTTTTCATGGGGTTGTTCTGTAATTTTCCTCAAAAAGTGGTCAAGGCAGTAATAGAGTGGCAGAAAGTGTGGGCTTTGGAGTGTGGACTAATGTGGTGTTTCATTTGAGCTCTCCCACTTACTAGCTTCTGTGACCCAGAAGTTCCTGTGCTTCAGGACAGTGCTTCTCAATCTTTTTTGTGTACACAACTCATATAGGGATCTCGCTGAACTACAGATTTTAACTCAGTCTATTTGGGATGGGACCTGAGAATCTACAGGCCTATCAGATTTCCAGGCGATACCAACAGTTGTTACATGCATTTGGGTTTTGCATGGTGACTGGCACATGCTAATGAATAGACTAAGAGCAGGAAGCATTAGCTGTATGAAATGGTATTGAGCTACCTATTAGTGGAATATTTCATATGTGAGTGACTAAATTGTGTCAGATTTGTTTCCTTGACTGGAGTTAGGAGCTCAAACTCATAAGAGTATACATTTACTGGTATGTTCCCATGTATTTATGAGGTCGTTTTCTGAGCCTTAATCCTATTTAACTGAAGCCTAGCTTGGTAGACCCTCTGACTCATCCCAATCCAGCTCTCTGCTATCGTTTTGCCTGGCAGTGGCCAGAACTGTTTTGTGTCACCCGTTTTGGTTTCAGGAGGTTTTCCAGAACTATAATCTGAAAATAGTATAGTTCCACTGAATTGCCCATGGATACATTTTAATTTTTAGACTTTCCCAACTATTAGAAGAGAAATACAAAAGTAGAAATAAGTAAGCCAGACTTAGCAAAGTCAGTTGCTAAAACCATTATCTAGATAATAGGTATACTGTGTCCACGAAAGTTTGCATGTTATCAAAGAAAAATCTGTTGGGAGATCTGTTTTTATCATGTTTCTACCACTTAGGGGTTTTGTGATTTGAAAGAAGTCACTTAAAGCTTTGATTTTCAGTTTTCTTCTCTGTCTCAGTAAAACGAGTAGATTAGGTTCATTGCAAGTATTTGTTAAATCAACTTCATTTTTTAACTTATTTGTTGCATGTCTGTGTAATTTTTAAAATAAAAATAAACTCAAAAATTAAGGTTAATAATGAAGGCCACTTGCTTATGTTCATAATAAAGTAACCATTTTCAATGATTTTTGTATGTTCTTTCTTTAAAATCTCAGGCCCTGGAACACTGATTTACCTGATAATGTGGAAGAAGTGAAGCTTTTACTTCATATGTGGGTGGCTTTGTTTTACAGCAATCAAAACAGAGTCATACGATCATCCCGAAAAGTAGTAGAACACAGCAACCCTGCCAAATATGTGTCTATCAATACTACAATAGAATCTTTTCAATTCAGTGAAATTGAGGAGTCCCCCAGTGTGGAAAGATGTTCTGTAGGCCCTTTGTTGGAGACAGAGGAAGCTCCCAGAGGTCATAGTGCTGAAGTGTCCTTCCCTGACACTAACTCCTTGCTTCCTTTCATTAAACCACCTGCAAGAGGCTTGGAACTCTGGGTACAGAATGAACAGAAAGAAGTTTTTGTAAGAGAGGATCATCCAGATACTCCAGAAAAGCAGAATTTCATCTATTCTTGTAATAATGAGGTAAGTAAAGCTGAATACTACAAATTCTGGCATTTTTTTAAGTTTTCTTCTTTATATATAAAATTACATTCAAAATAAATTCGTTTATTTTAGGGAAGTAGATTCTCTAGCTTTGTAAGTCGTTATAATGCCCAAAACTTAGTCTTCATGAGTATTGCTCATAGTTTGCAGGTGGAGCTTATCTGTCATCCTGATTGAAGAAACAGAAGTAAAAAATAATGGGGTTCAGATGATCTGGGAACCAACCATAATTATGTCACTTGTTTGTTGTATAATTTGGGACAAATTACCTGCTCTCTGAGCTTATTTTTCTTATAAAAAGAGGCGAATAATATTCATTATGTCTTTTACCCAGAGTAGTGTTTAAGGATCAGATGTGGTAATAGTAAATATTAGAAATCTTTGATAAACATTAAATTAAAATTGAATATATTAAAATTATATTTGAAAAAAATACTGTCACAGAAAATGCAATGCCAGGCCTCTCATGGGTCTGTAGATAACTATTTATAAATAAAGAAAATACAGGCCAGATCACCAAATTTTAACTGGAGCAAAGAAGTTGTATATCAAAATTCCAAGTAAATGAATTGACAAAATGCCTGCCTTTTAAAACTTTCAGCTCAGTTTTATTTCAGAATGATTTTGCGTGGTTTTGGTTACCTTTAATGCCTATCTTCACATGAGTAGGCAGTGTTTCTATACCTGGGGTTACTTGGGGATTTGCAGGTACAGGGGTGAGCCTCAGAGGGTCTGTGAATGTCTCCTGACGCTCATCGTCTTCATCATAATGAAGACTGATGTACGTAATGCTATGGACCAGATAATGGTTTGAGCCCTTCCTTGGCTCACATTAACTCAGCTAATTATCACAAAACCCAATGAGTAAGGACCATTCCTTTCTGTCTTATAGATAAGAAAACTAAGGCATAGAGGAGTATGGAAATTGCCTGAAGTCATATAGTTAGCAAATTGTCAAGCCAGGATTCAAATTTATACCGTCTAGATCAGCGGTTCTCAACCTGTGGGTCGCGACCCCTTTGGGGGTCGAACGACCCTTTCACAGGGGTCGCCTAAGACCATCGGAAAAACACATATATAATTACATATTATTTTTGTGAGTAATCACTATGCTTTAATTATGTTCAATTTGTAATAATGAAATTGGGGATCACCACAACATGAGGAACTGTATTAAAGGGTTGCGGCATTAGGAAGGATGAGAACCACTGGTCTAGATGTTTCTTAATGTTAAATTCTGTGTGCATATGTGTGTGTTCATGTGTATACTTACATGAGTTTCCTGTGTGTATATGATTTTTCTGATGGGGTTCATAAATTTCATATGATTCTCAAAGATACATAAAATCCAGTTAAGAATTACTGCCTTAGAATAAGAAAATATTTATAGTTTAGTCAGGCCGATATATATGTACTACTTATAAAGTATTTTTTGTTGTGGTAATATGTAATTAACTATCATCAGTATTAATTTTAGAAATGATCTTTGCAAATGTAAAATAGAGTATTAAGAAGGAAGTAATGGTATTAAAATTAATGATTTCTAAAAATTCTATAGCATGTATTTAAAAATTTTCCATCATCTTCCTGGATACTGTGCCTTTACTTTAAAGATGCACACACAAATGCTATACCATTCCTTTGTTCTACAAGTGGGCAAACTAGGACACAAAAGAATTCCAGCACAGTGGGCATTAGAAACCAATAGCCATGTTGCTTTTAGTTGTGTGTTTAATTTTGCAGTTCTTTTAAATGATCACACTTTGCTTTAGAAACATTACACTTCACCTGTAGTCATATATATATATATATATATATATATATATATATATATATATATATATATTAGTCTAAACATATCAAGATTATCACAAATGCATTTCCCTAAGACCACAGGCATGGTAAGGTTTGGGACTGTGGTCAAAGATTAACAGCCACAGTATGACTGGGTGGGAAAATTCTCAGAATAACTCCTACCATTAAGACTTTCCTGTGTTTTGTGCCTGGCCAGTAATGTTCTCTTAAAACTCTGAGTCTCAGTTCCCACGCTGCCAGTTCCTCAGCTCAGTGTTTTCTGTTAAGGCAGATGTTTTTAATGAGGTTTGAAACCCAGGTCCTGACTTTTAACATGATTGTCACAAGACATGGCAGGAAGTCTGTGATCATAATGTTCCAAACGTTACTATATGGTTAATATATATGGTTAATTGTATGATCAGTCCATTTTACTATATTCTGGACAAGACTATGTTTCAGCCTTAAAAAAAACACCTGTTTATGAGGTTATCAAAATTATCCAGAAGTAATTTCTCCTAATGTTTAACCCAGATCCACATTCACCATCAGTCCCTTTGGTTCACTTTATTCAAACTGTACTATGTTTTATTGTGCTCTGTTGAATAGGAGTTATTAATCTCCAGTTATAAGCAAAGAAGATAGCTGAGGAATAAGAGATTTTCAAGTCTTTAAATTGTCAGTGGGCTAGCCACTTTTCTTCCTAGAAGTCCTTTTTAAAAAATGGGCTGTGAAATAAGTTTTGGAGATCTCATCTGTGTGTTTTATGTTTAAAGAAAACAAATTCCTATTTGTGGGGTATTTTAAGCCTGTCTAAAAAGAGATGGATTTGTTTGATCTTTACCCTGTCTTATTCTTACAGATTAGAAAATTCAAAAGAATGGACAAACTCAAATTAATCCTTTTCTATTCTGTTCTTCACATATAAATGTTTAAAATAATCTGCTTTACTCTTGAGTTAGTTTTTTTACTTTTGTCATTTCAGATCATTGAGGGGAAATCCAAACAAGAGTCATCGGATAAAACAGAGACTTCTAATCTTGTGCTTTCTAACACTGGAAGTATCCAAATTAATGGACCTTCTATTCCTGGTGAAGATAAAACCTTTGAGCCACTTGATAGCACAAGAGTGACTTCTTTTGATACAGTCACACAAACCACATTCACCAAGACTTGTGATGGGATCAGCAGTCAGTCAGTGATTTGTCAAAAATCTGTGTATAGCACCCTTGAAAGCAAAGTCGATAATTTCCATGCAACAGTGCAAGCAAAAACAAGTGGTTTACAGACCCTTATCGAGCATAGCAGCCCCCAAAACAAAGAATGTCAGCCTTCACAGGAAAAGAAAGATGATATGGGGTATGTAATGATTAATCTGGAACCAGTTACTCTTACTTTTGAAAAAAATGCATGTATACCAATACAGGCAGAAATTGCAAATAGAGCTGATAAACCTACAACCTTTAATATGGAGTTGCTTAAACAAGTATCACCTGCTAGAAGTTTTAGACTTCCTATATCCACATTTGAAAAGGTACAAACACAAGGTCTTAAGGACATTCTATCTCTAGCAACGTCAGGAGAAAAAGGCACTAAGTACCTTTGTGCCTCCTCAGTAAGTGGAGAGACACTAGCTAATAATGAAATGTGTTCATTACAGAAAGAGATTCCTGTTCCAGGCTCATCATTGCCAACTGATAATTCATTGGAAAAGGAGGCATTACCATTAGTTAAAAGTTGCAATTCTTCATTACCCAGAGAAGAAATGAAACTCTCTCAAGAACTTTTTCTGCAACCTAAGAGTCTCTTAAGCATATCTTCAGAAGAGATTTTGGAGCCATCACAGATTGAAGAAGCCTCACCATCAGCCTCTGCCATGTTGGAAAAAAATTACTCACTTAGCTGCATTCCATCAAGAAGTAATACATCAAATGGCTCTTTAGAATTAAAGAGTGACAAGAGTGGTCTAAACAGTGAACATAGGAATTTTGAATCATTTAAGTCCGCATTTGCTAAACAAACCAGCCTATCTATAAATGGAGAGGAGGTAAGCCTAGAGTTAGAGGAAGATTCTGACATTGACCTAACTCTCACAATATCACCACCTACAAGTCCCAGAGAAGAAATGCCAGCTGGTGAAACAGAGCAACATCAGGGGGCCCCATTACCAAATTTAGAACTCCAGGATATAGATGAAGACATAATTGAGCCACAAGAAGTGACTTTCATAGAAAACAGAGAAGTGAATTCTGCTAAATATACTTCTGCCCTTGAGCTTACAGAGGAAGTTAATGTTACTTCAGACTTTCCCTTTGGTTCTTTAATTGAAGAAGTGTCACCAGCTTCTAGTCCTGACCCCCAGATACCAGTTGAAGAAACACAACCATCTCGGGATGTGTCTCCATGTAGTTTAAAACATCCCGATGCACAGAGTGGGAAAAGTGGCAAATTCTCCCACATTGAGTCAGTAGATTTGGCCATAACAGAAAAGGAAAATTCTTTTGGTCCTATCCATCCAATGGGACAAAATAACCTAACTCAGGTACCACAAACACAACTTCCTGCTGAAATGCCTCTACTATTAAATAATCATCCAGGAAGAAAAGATAAGCATTCAACCCTTCTGGGCAAAGTAACTAAGGAAATTGTCCCAAGTGAACATCGTGAGGATTTCTCTTTCTCAGAAAAGGTGCCATGCTGCAATAAAGAATTAAACCAGCCTGCCTCAACTGGCAGTTACAGAGCTGACTTCAAGACTTCTCTAGAAAAATTGGTAACGTCAGGAAATCCATTGCAGCCGATCAGTATAGAAAACAGAAATTCAGGCTTAAATCACCTTGCCTTGGAGACCAGTGAGCCCCCATATAGTCCTAGAAAGATTTTGGAAAATAAGTCTTTGGTTGATACATTTACTTCTACAAATAGTCCAAGTGAAATAATGAATGTATCGTTAAAACAGGAGACTAGTCCGAAAAGCATTAAGAGTCTCTTTAGCAGTGATTTGAAAATAAATGAAGGCAATTACATGCAAGTTCAGTCCTTGAGCTCTGACTCAGTCGATGAAGCTGATGATACACAGGCACACAGGCACCCAGAGATCCCCAACCTTGCTTTTTCCTCAAGTGGTGCTACCGTAACCCATTTTACAAGACCCATAAACATTGAGACAGGGTTTCAAACACAGGAAATATCAGTAGTCAGAATGGCCAGTTTGCTTAAGAATAGTGAAACCGAAGCTGAATTATATGAAAACAACATAGACCTAGGAGGTATTGACTCTGAATCAAACACATCATCTCCAGAAGGCAAACAAAAAACCACCCATATGCCGCAAGATATGTCAACATGCAACACAAAAGATCTGTCGAATAAAGGACTTTCCCCCATGTATCTATATGCTGATTCTCATCAAAACGCAGCAGTCACCAGTGAAAATGTCAATAAAGAGCCTTCTGCCTTTTTTGTTCCCAAATCTTGTGCTGCTCTTGTTTGTGGAGTCTCTAAAGAGCAGGTGGAAAATAAAAGCTCTGGTGAGGGGATCAGGACTGAGGAGGACTCTGAAACCCTGGAGGGAGATATGGATAATAGTGTGAATTCTGACTTCCATTATGAGCCACTTTCCGGAGACTCTGATCAAGACTCTTTTGGTGATTGTAGAAATCCCAAATTAGACATGGAGAGTTCCTGCGCTTTGCGATGTAGTCATAAGAAAGAAGGTGCTTTGAAAGATGGTTATGACTCTTTCCTGAGCCTAAACAATAGTCATAAGGACGATTGGGCCTACTCTACCCAGATTTCAGAGTTGGAGACCAGCATACCTCCCCGAAACCGGTTTGATGGATTAAAGAAAGAAGATAAGAGTGTGCCATGTTACATCCAAATCAGAGATCTCCATGGTATCCCCAGGACTTACACTAATTTTACTATAACTAAAGAGGTCAAAGGTACCAAGAGAACTTTGCACGGCCTGAGGAGGCAGCGCAATTTCCCTGCTAAACATGGCTTGCTAAGCTCCTGGACAGATACTTGGCAGATAGAAGATAACCTTACTCAGAACACTTTAGATCTGGAATATCTGCGTTTCCAACAGAAACTGAAGCAAATTGTAAAGAAAGGGGATTCCCAGCTTTCTCCATCTTCCACCAATGACTTTTTGAAGAAACCACCTCTCCAAATTGCCTCTGAAGCTTTCCCTTTGCCAAAAACATCTGAATCCTCAGTTCTCCATCCTCCATCCCAGAGCAAAAGTACCCTCTTGGTAACAATCATGCACTCAGACTCCAGGCCACAGAGCCAGCACCCGAGACGCCACAGGTCCAGCAAATTAGACAGTTCTTCCTTTTGGAAGGAAAGATGTGATCGCAGGAGAAATCATCTTACAAATTCTAAAAGAAATAAGACTGTTTCTTTCCACCTCAACAAACTGAAATATAACAGTACTTTGAAGGAATCCCGGAATGATATCTCCCTTATTCTCAATGAATATGCGGAATTCAACAAGGTGGTGATGAATGGCAATCAAGTCAGTTTGCGAGTTAAAGAGTCAAATGTTGGTTCTGGAGAAGCCACATCTCAAGAGATGTATTCTTCTTCCCCAAGAAGATCAGCCTCCTATGAAGACATGATTACCGACTTGTGTAACAGTTTGCGCGTCAAACTAAAAAGTGTGGTGAAAGAGGCGTGCAAAAGCACCTTTCTGTTTTACCTCGTTGAGACAGAGGACAAGTCATTCTTTGTAAGAACAAAGGTAAGGTGACAGATTTTTTTCTTATAGATTATATTATTTTGATTGCTGTCTAATTTTAGCTTAAAATAATTTAGCATTCTTGGCTTCAGAAAAAGATGATATATGAAGTGGTATTTGAGTTTCACAGCTCAGTTTTTATCTGCATACCAAATGTTATGCTGCAAGGATCTATCTGTCTTTGGTACTATATTTGAAGATACGTATGATGTTCCAGAATTAGTGGAATGACTAATTTTCACAAAAAGTTACCAGTATAGACATACTCAAATACAAATACAAATAGGTTCTTAGGTAAAATGCAGATTTTTAAAAATTACATTATTAAGCCCTAGCTGGTTTGGCTAAGTGGATAGACCATCAGCCTGTGAAAGGTCCCAGGTTCAATTGCAGTCAAGGGCACGTGCCCAGGTTGTGGGCTCGATCCCCAGTAGGGGGCATGCAGGAGGCAACCGATCAATGATTCTCTCTCATTGATGTTTCTATCTCTCCCTTCCTCTCTGAAATCAATAAAAATATAATTTAAATGAAAACTGCTTTATTAATATGGATAATTGAGAGGGCCCTCTTTTGGTTTTAGATCAGCGGTTCTCAACCTGTGGGTCGCGCGACCCCTTTGGCGGTTGAACAACCCTTTCACAGGGGTCGCCTAAGACCATCCTGCATATCAGTTATTTACATTATGATTTATAACAGTAGCAACATTACAGTTATGAAGTAGCAACGAAAATAATTTTATGGTTGGGTCACAACATGAGAAACTGTATTTAAAAGGCCAGAAGGTTGAGAACCACTGTTTTAGATGTATTTTTTTATTGAATTTTAGGATAACTGATGTTCTCATAAGAACATGATACTTAATTTTAAATGATGTAACCATGGTAAAATTCTAACTTCACAGGAGCCAGAATCCATTTCCATTTACCATGAGCTTCCTCATTTTATCCCCTCATAATTTCTCTTATATTTTTAGAAAATACAGTATTCTCTCTTTTGTTTTAACTTTTAAAGTATAATTTCAAATTCATATGAAGGTTGCAGAAATGTTAACATTTCTGAATGTTAAAAGATACCTCACTATTTACATTTCACCCAGATGCCCCACTGTTAACATTTCTGAACCATTTGAAAATATGTTGCAGTTACGATGTCCCATTACCTCTGAATACATATGTATTACCTTCATATGAGACTGCTGCACTAAGGAAGCAACTGTGTATATTACCCAACAAGAAGGACACTGTTTTGTATGATCACAGCACAACCCTAGAAATCAGGACCTGAGCACTAATGCACTGTGCTAGTTCAGCCCACAGACCCCATCTTAAGTTCAGTATCATATTGTCTTTGCTTATCATGTGTCTGTTTTTGTCAGATTCCTATTGTACAGTAAAACTTTGATTTTGCAGGTTTCAATTTAAAGGACTTCAGATTTAATGGACAAAATTTCCAGTGAAAAATAAAACCTTGTTAATTTTAAAACGCTTTTAATCAAAATTTGCTTATAATTAACAGGTTATTTTTGTTATTGTTAATTCACTGTTATTTTTAACAAAATTTTAGTATGTAGGCCATATGTTGGAAAAACCACTAGTAATTTCACCAACATAATTATTACATATCTACAACTAAAGTCTACATATTTAAGTTAGAGTCACCATAAACAGTGTTGGGAGAATGATTAGCACATGATCACAGTGAATCTCTCGAGGTGATTGGTTCTGTTTTCTCAGGTGACTTTATGCTGGCTGGTGTTCTGATTTGTGCTAAGCCACGCCCCAGCTATGTGCATTTGTTTACTCATGGTGACTGGTGAATACATGCATTTACTAAACCTATTCAGGATAAATTTAAAATTACAGTATAGAAAATCTCTGTGAAATAATTTTTTTATAATATTTCATTTTAATTACACAAACATGTCTAATAAGTAAAAACAAGTAAACTAATTTGTCAATTTTTTAACATACACATTTGGAAGTCCTGCTTTATTATATATAACCGACTTTCAGCTTTAAAAGACACCACCTTGCCCAAATTAATCCATTATATTAAGGTTTTACTGTATTAACATTTTTCATTTTGTTGATAGTTTCTACTAATTCCCTCCAATATACAGTTAATAATCATGTTGTAGTTATTAGTAAGTGGGAGATACAATAGAATATGTAAATATCCTATTCTTCTTGAGACTTTCACCCACCAGATTGATTCTTGTCTGAATCAGATATTGTGATGGTTGCCACATCGTGGTATTCTAATTCTGTCATTCCTTGTACATTCCTTAGTTGGCCTTCTGCTGTAGGGTAGAGCTTTTCGTTCCCTTCCATTTGTTCTTTTGCTTATATCAGTGTGAACCCATGTTCCATATTATTTTACTCAAAAGTTATCATTTGGTTATCATTATGTTAATGCTCAGATTTCCCCAGACCCAGCTAGTGGGAGTCCCTTTAAGAGTTGGCTTCTGTGTCCTTTAGACAAGTCCCTGTAATTCTTTGGCTAACTTCTCCCTTTGTGGTACAATGTGATGCTACAGGCTTATCTTGTGTATTTCCTCACTCAGCCTTGAAGTCAGCCACTTCTCCAAGGAGCTGTGATTCGTTTTAGTGAAGAATCGCATTTGGAATTGTTGTGGGCAGCAAGAATGGCACCAGGTGTTAGACCAGTGGGGTCAGACCAGATCTGGGTTCAGCAACCTTGGAACTTGAGTTCTAGCTAGGAAAGAATTCAGAGCCAAGACTCAAACTATAAGAGAACATTCATTTGGAAAATCAGAGAGGCAGAAGTTTCATAGAAGAAATGGGCTTAGAAAACAAGTGATAGAGGTAAAGGAAGGGCCCTTGGAGCTTAGAAGTGAGGAAGGTATAGGTGACGTGCCTGGGGAGGATAGAGAAGGGACTGGGGAAGGAAATAGGTGTGCTCCTGGGAGAGCATGCTGGGTCCTCAGTCCTAAGGGTGGAGATTTCAGGGGAGGTCCTAAGGGAAGATGTCAGTAGAATATTCATCAGCTTTCCAGGTGTGTCCTTTCAAGGTCTAGGTCTCCCCCGACTAATTAGTTAGTTGGTGCCAGGGCAGGGGATCATTCTCCAATGCATCTGGTCCTAAGGTCAGCTGTGGGGTTGCTTGTCTGGTTTTGCTGCTTTCCTGGGCCTGGACCTGAGACACAACTGAGGCCTAGATGTTAATCTCTAGGAAAGAAATGTCATGGGATTGGGGTCTAAACCAACAATATGCTAGAGGAGGAAAGGTCACCCTGGGAACGAGATCCGACCCTACAAACGCCCATTGCTAGGCACCCGGGACCTTCTACCCTGGTGACCTTGTGTATCTGGCCCATCATCCTTGCTCTGCTCATGTCTGTCTAACTGCCTGCCACAGAATCAAGACTTGGCAGTGGGTGAACTCAGTGCTACTGGATGCCTTTGCATCTACATCCGTCAAGCAAACAGCCAAGAACTATCTGTTAAATGTACAAATAACACCTGTATGTTTCTTTTTTAAAATAAAAATAGGGCACACTGCTCCCCAATTCCAGTCCAGTACCACCAGGTCTATCCTACCTTTGTCACACTTGCAGTTCCTTCTCAAGCTGTAAGGGTTCTCAATTGCCCTCATTGTACCTGCTGTTTGGCTCACCTCCTACCCCAAGTGTAATTAGCCGTGGTCATGACAGCCCCATCTTCACCTGCCTGGAGCACCAGCCCAAAGGTGGCAGGAGCCACCCCCACTGGTGGCAGGAGCCAGTTCAAATGAAAGCAATCCTTCTCAGTGTCTGTTTTAGAGCCCTAACATGTACACATGAGGGGAAATGAAAAACACTGATAAAAGAAACAAAAATGTGAATGTAAAATTAAGTGTGGTATTGGTGCAGGTGCTTTGAAATTGTTTTGAGGGGGGAGTCAGGAATATTTTACTAAAGTTAGCAAGGTTGACCTCTTGTGTGGGGTGTGGAAGGCTAGATTAGTAAGTGTTCTGGTTCTAAATGTTTGGCTAGATTTGTTTTATAGTTCACTTATGTCAGTACTTCTGAGAAGTCCTGTATTTCAGATTATCTGTCACTTGGTAAGTCCATAAATGTTGAGTTACTGAGTAACGTTAGACATCTGAAGATGTTGTATGTGATGAGTGTGACAGTTATCACAGAGGGGCACATCAGGTAGATGCTAATGAAACATGTAAAGCAGCTTCCTGCTCTTCCCAGAAGCAGGTGTGAAGCTGGTAACTCGAGGTTCTCTGTGTGGAGGATGCAGTGGATGTAACACAGACACTCCCCTCAGGGGTCGGAAGTCTGCCCAGAGGGACAGCAGGCAGTTTTAGTCATTGGTTCAGTGCTGCAGGAAGAAAAGCATAAGGGAACCCTGAGAGGGTTTCTGAAAGGGCCATAAGAGTACACGGGCCCAGTGAAGAGGCTGCTCATCATGCCTGGAGCATAGTGTGTTCTGTCAAGAAACAAGTCTAGAGATGTAAGAAAGGGCCATTTTAGGATGGAAGGGCCTTAATAGAAATCATGCTAAGGCATTTAGACTATAGCATGGACTGGAAAAATGATAGATAAGCTTTAACTTGAAGCTATCCATTGTTAGTTACTTTCTTCAAGATAAGATAGCTGATGGCTCCTATTTTGTGTAATTTAATTATGATCTTAAAATATTTAAAATTTATTCCAGATTTATGGAGTCTGATCTTTCTGTTTAACAGATTTTATTTTCCTGTTGAGGATTATTTTCTTCTCCAAGGTACTTCATAAATGGTTGCCAGATTTGTCCCTGTACCCACCTACCCAAACCCCCATAGTTTTTGTTCCAGTTTACATGCCATTTTGGTAAGAAGTATCATTGAAAAAGTATTAAATAGCCTTCAGTCCTTTTGAAGGTGCTTAGCCTCCAAAAGTAACCTGAAAATTCATTTCCTTTTTACCTTGAATTAAAGTTACAGTAAAATCCTCAATATAATGGACTAATTCAGGCAAGGGACAGTCTGTTAAAGCAGAAAGTCTGTTATATAATAAAGTAGGTTTTCTGAATGTATGTTAAAATATTGACAAATTTGTTAACCCGTTTTTACTTATGTAGACATGTTTGTGTAATTAAATTTAACTATGTATGAAAACTTTAATTTCACAGAAAAGTTTTCTATATGTGTTACTGTAATTTTAAATTTATACTGAATAGGTCTGGTTAAATGTGTGCATTCACCAGTCATCTCCAGTAAACAAATGCACACAGCTGGGGTGTGGCTTAGCACACATTGGAACACCGGCCAGCATGAGTTATATAACTACTTCAGAAAGTCACACAGTGAGACAACAAACCCAGTTACCTCGCAAGATGTGGTGTGATCACATGCTAATCATTTGCCCAGCATTGTTTACGAGCAGTGACACTTGGACTTAAATATGTAGACTATAGCTGTAACTATGTAATATTTATGTCAACAAAATCACTAGTATTTTTCCCCAACATATGGCCTATTTGCTAAAATTTCTTAAAAATAAATTAACAAAAAAAACCTGTTAATTTAATTATTGGTTAAAAGCATTTTAAAATTAACAAGGTGTTAATTTTCACATGTGACACTCATATGACAAATGGACCAGAAATTTTGTCTTTTAAATCTGAAGTCCATTAAATCAGGGTCTGAAAAATTAAGGGTGTACTGTAATTTTATTTGGCTAATTATTCCTGAAACATGTCCTAAATAAGTCAGATTGAGTTAGCATCATCGCCATATCCCTGTTTTGCCACCTTGAACAGAATGCTTAAATTCTTTTTGCTTCCTTCTCAAAAGTAACAGTGCAATATCTTAGTTCTCAAACCCTTTACAGAGCACGGATGACACTGGTTTTCATATGGAGAGATCATAGGTCTGGTAGGAATATTTCAAGATATCATCATGCCTGTTTCAATAGTGAATGTGCTGTTTCATAATATCTTATCATATGGCCACTATTTACAACAGAAAATAACAAATTGTGTGCAAAGATAAAACTAATCTCCAAGTGAGAGAGTTGACACATAAAATAAAATTCTTCAGTCCTGAAGAATTCTGAAGCGTTCAGTTGATGATGGGATGTCATGACCCATTTTTATGTAAGATGAGGAAGATCTGTCAAAATTCAGACTGCATGACAAGAGCCCACAACACGAATGCCACAGCGTTTGGTGAAAATGTTGAACAGAAAATGTATTTATTCAAATAATTTATTGAAATAAGTGAGGGATAAGATTTATATTTAGACATTTTATTGGGCTCTGTTAAAAGAAATCTTGCCTGTAGGAATTTGAAAATACATGGCCCATACATTTTGATGAATTGAAATAGTCAAAATACAGTGTTTCTTATATAACTAGGAACATCAAGGTGTGCAATGGAAACATCCAGAATCCTTCAAACAAACTGTCAAAATCACAAAGGACAAAGTTAATGTTTTTATTAAATGAACTTACCCTCCCCCAAGCAGGCTATTACAGCCCTATTCTGTGTAACAGCATTGCCTAATAACCATGCACATATATCTTCATGGTCAAGTCCCCACATCCAAGAGACTGTTCTCTCACCTCAAAACCAATATCCATTTAATGATACTCGAAGTAATACATAGCTGTTATGGGTATTATATTCAAAAGTATGTTCTAGAAACATTTTGACCAGAAACATTTTTTAGTGCATCACAGCATGCCCAAGGTAAATCCCCTTGAAGAGAGTGAGACTCAATATATTAGTCTGGTGGTTAAAAAAAAAAAATCAGCCTTTGATACTCTATAGACATAAAAAACCCTATAGTGCTTTTTTTTTGCCTTTTTTATAAATTGATTTTTAGAGAGGAAGGGCAGAGAGACATCGATGTGATATACATCAATCAGTTGCCTCCCATATGTGCCCAGACCAAGGATTGAACCTGCAACCTGGGTATGTGCCGACTGGGAATTGAACCCATGATCTTCCGGTGCACAGGATGGTGCTCCAAACTGAACCACACTGGCCAAGGCTTTTTTTTTTTTTTTTTTTTTGCCTTTGAAATAAACTTATAAAACCCAACCGTTAGTGATACTGAGGAGTCATTTCTTTCACAGGTGAAAGCTCACTTAGTATAAGACAAACTGCCACTTATTGTTGCCTTGTTAGGATATAATTTAGTAAATAGGAGGTGCTTTTTTATGTTCTTAGTAAATTATAAAAGTTCTGTGCATTCATCTTTTTTTTTTAGTAATGGCTATTTGTAAATCTTTCAGAATATTCTGAGGAAAGGAGGCCATACAGAAATTGAACCTCAGCATTTCTGTCAAGCTTTTCACAGAGAGAATGATATGCTAATGGTCATCATCAAAAATGAAGATATCTCATCACATTTACATCAAGTAGGTTTGAAAATAACCTTTCTTACAAAGAAATGTGTTCCAGGCCTTTGTTACTCTATAATTATCAGACTTGTCACTGCCTTTTTTTATTTATAATAATTAACTAAGACAGAACTATAAAAAGATACTGATAAATTTTCATATAATAGTAACAAAACTTTCTTTTATAGGAATTATAAAATTTTTCTTAACTCTTTGTTATATTTACCTATTAGTTGAATAAAAGTAATTGGTTCTTCCAAGAAGATCTAACTTACGGGCATAGCGGCAGCCTATCAGGAGGTAGTAACCGATCCCTACAGCACCTATACCAAGTGAAGCCGAAGACAGGGGATGGTGTTAGCTTGTTACCTGCCTGATTACAGGTCCCTAAAGCCTCAGGTGTACTTTTCCCTATCTCCAACCTTTGCAGTTATAGAGACTTTGTATTTACATGTTTATGATGAACTGAGTTAATATTCCTTATGTGTGGTGGAATTATCTATCAGTCATCAAGGTTAAAGTATTTTTAGCTGTCCTGAATCTTGAAACCCTCGGATGAAAAGTGACAAAACCCAGTAAATTTATCTTTTTTGTGGGATCCTTTTGTGTTTATAATAGATTCCTTCTTTGCTGAAGCTCAAGCATTTTCCCAGTGTCATCTTCGCCGGAGTAGACAGCCCTGAAGATGTTCTCAATTACACCTTCCAAGAGCTGTTTCGGACTGGAGGCTTTGTGGTATCAGATGACAGAATATTAGAAACTTTAACATTAGGTTAGCCTTTTAATTTCCTTTCCTGTTTCTTAAGTACTATTTCATGAAAAATATCAACTCAAAATAATGTCAGTCTCTACCTCTTAAGGGCTTAATTTTTGCTGTATGCTACGCTAAGCAGTTTTTTATATAGTTCTCATTCCCAATATGCATGCTCTTAACCTCCCTTGTTTTACTGATTGTCCTTACCACTAAACCAGCTCCTAAGTTCCTTCTCTCAGGATTGTGGCTAAAATAGTCATACATATTTGAGATTTTGTTAAATTTGATTCCTTCACTTGCCAAATGAAGTCAGATACAGATTTTGTTTAGAATCAGTCCTCTTTCATTTCTGTTGCTGTCACACTACCTTACTGATATGGAAATCTAAAAAAATGGTTACTGGAAGTCATGTTAATTATCTGCTTGAACACTCATACAGTTGACCCTTAACAGCGTGAGTTTGAGCTATGTGCATCTACTTATACTTTACCTGAGTAGTTCAAGGGTCAACTGGAGATTGGGAATCTGTCAGGGTAGGGGATCTACTTAAGTTATATGTAGTTAATCCATTGCATGGGCAGTCATTGACCCTAACCCTGAGTTGACCTAGGAGATTGTCAGAGCACAGAGCAGACACTTTTATGTACGATCAAAACCCGCCTAGCTCAAGCATGAATTGTACATGGAAATTGGAGGTGAAAAATATTTGTAGATTCTGTATTTAGAAACGTGGACTTTGCTGTTGCAACTAAACCTCCTATGTGATCTCTATATGTTCAAAGCTTTAACTGCTATGAGTTGCAGTGCTTTCTCTGCAGAGCTCTCTCCTACTGCAGTATGAGTAGGTAGGGCTGAATCGAGGGGCCATAGATTGCTGTATCTTTGAAATACAATATGGGGTCCTATACAGCCATACAAGTGGCAATCAATGATGGTATACACTCAAACACAGGTATTTTTTTTTTTTACAAGTAATAAATTCTGGGCTTTGAGTAGAAAACCAAAAATTTTAAAACACAATTTATTCTATCCTGTAGTTCAACTGAAGGAGATTGTGAAAGCCCTGGAGAAACTAAATGGAAACGGAAGATGGAAATGGTTGCTTCACTACAGGGAAAACAAAAAGCTAAAGGAAGATGTAAGGTAAGGCCTGATGCCAGGTGAGGGCTTGGGCGGGGGTCCTTCTCTTCCCTTTGACAGGGGGATATGGAAATACCATGTGATTCACCCGGAAATATTAAATGTGCTCTGGACTGGTATTATTCAAGGTTAAGTTTGTACTGGAATGGAAATCACCTGCATCACTAAACACAGCATTTAGATCTGTTGGCTGGTTTGGGGATTTTGTTTTTATAGCAGGGCATATTAGTCAATGAAAGTTTTGTGTTGTACTCAAAAGTTTATAGGCATACACTGTGAGTAGCGCTCTCTAGACCAACAGAAGTCAGACATAGGGATCCTAAAATATCTATAGTTATTCAGACTCTGCTACCATAAACTGCAAAAGTAAACTGAACTACGGGCTTGCCACAGTAATGCTTTTTAAGTTGCCTCAGTTATAACTAGGATGGAAAATTGAATTTTACCCTTAAACAATAGATTGCCAATTGGCAGGCCTCTTTAAATATATGGCTAGGATTTTTTTAATCTTCAGAGAGAGAGGAAGGGGGAGAGAGAAATATCGATGTGAGGGGGGAAAATCTATCGATGGCCTCCCGTAAGCAGAGTCTGAACTTAACTATAGATATTTTAGGATCGCTATTCCTGACTTGGAATCAAACCCAAAACCTCTTTGGTGTATGGGACACTCCAACCAACTGAGCCACCCTGCCATTCTACAGCTGGGATTTTTTTAAAGAAAAGTATTTATTGATTCCTTGGCTAAAGGAACTTGGATCTGAGAGTAGCTCCATATCAAAGATGTGCCTCCTGCCTTAACTGGTTTGGCTCAGTGGATAGTGCATCGGCCTGCGGACTCAAGGGTCCCGGGATCGATTCTGGTCAAGGGCATGTACCTTGGTTGCGGGCACTCCCCACTGGGGAGTGTGCAGGAGGCAGCTGATCAATGTTTCTCTCTCATCGATGTTTCTCTCTATCCCTCTCCCTTCCTCTGTAAAAAAATCAATAAAATATATTTAAAAGAAAAAAAAAAGATGTGCCTCCAGGTTCTAATGAGACTGGGAAAGGAAGGCCTGGAGCTCAGAGACAGACTGGAAAAGAACAGATTTGACAAGCCATTTGTTAAATGACTGTTTCAGGCACTGTTAGTTGTTTTACTTCAATTATCTTGCCCTAACTTCATACAGAGTACACATGACAGGCCTCACTTAGGTCAAACTTGGAGTCAGTTAGTTGTAGGCTTTAACTCCAGGATGTTCATCTCTGAAATGTCCATTATTGTGTTTAACCATAGTGATTTCTCCAACGGAAAACAAACCTCAGATGAAACAGCCAAAATTATGGAAGTGCATGAGATGCTGAAAGGTGGCTTAGAAGTTCAAAAAAGGCTCATAGTTAGGAAGCACTAGGACAGGAGGACAACCAAGAGTTAACAGGATCCCAGGCTGTGACCATGCATTCACAGAGAGTTAGCCAAAACAGTAACATGCTCTTCAAATTGTACTTACCTGGCATAAACAGAGCTCATCAGAAAACCTATCAGATTCTTTCAACGTTGGGGGAGTATATCTATAACTAAAACAAAAAGAAAACCCTAGCTTTTAAAAACCACAAAGGGGTTTATAGCCATTGATGGTTACCAATAACTACAAAACCAGCCTCAACTCCATCTCTAGGCTAATTTTGTTACCTAATTTTTCCACTGATTTTTTGAGAGATTAGAAGGGAGGGGAGGGGGTTGTAAGGAGAGAGACACATCAATTGGTTGCCTCCTGCACACGCCTCAACCAGGCCCAGGGATCAAACAGCCCACGTATTTGACTGGGAATGGAACCCGAGGCCGTTCTGTGCTTAGCCAACCCTCTTAACACTAAGTCATACCTGCCAGGGTCTGATTTTTTAATATTTGCAAAATAATGTCACACAAAACTTAACACAGTAAATAGAAACATACAAAGAGTTTCTGTTTATAACAATAAGGAATATAACAGAAAAGTTGGTATCTTAAAACTAGGTACAGTATGATACCAATTGTAAATTGACATATAAGTCTGGAAGGAAATTCACCATTGTGATGTGAACAGTACTTGTCGCTTCAGTGGTGGGATACGTATGGTTTGGTTTTCTCCAGCAAACAGGAAGGAGAATGTGATAGAAAAGACTGACTGGAGAGATGGAATCAAGAGCAGAGGTAGTGATGTTTAAAAGTTAAACATTTTCCTCTAAAAGAGTAAGAAAAAAGCTAGTAAGATGATTTAAAAGGTGAGAAACTAAGGAAAATCTGGCTGCTACATTGTTTTAATCAGAAGTTTAAAGCAGGGGTTTTGAAGAAACTTACAGATTTGGAACCATTGCTATAAAGCAGTGGTTCCCAAACTTATTTTGCCTACCGCCCCCTTTCCAGAAAAAATATTACTCAGCGCCCCCTGGAAATTAATTTTTTTAAAATTTTAATAGCAATTAAACAAAGATATATGTATTAATGTTTCTACCTTTTTCGTAAAATATAGTAAAGAAAGGTGTAAATAAGAAACATTGAAGTTTGAAATTATGAAACTATTTATTGAACTCAGAATAGAAAGGTAATACAAAAAAAAGTTAAAACAAATGCACCTGTGGCCATCACCGCCTCCCCGGATGGCTGCAGCGCCCACCAGGGGGCGGTAGCGCCCACTTTAGGAATAACTGCTATAAAGAATGCATTAAGAGGTCCACTAGAAATTCATATGAAG
This sequence comes from Myotis myotis, assembly GCF_014108235.1. Lineage (NCBI taxonomy): Eukaryota > Metazoa > Chordata > Mammalia > Chiroptera > Vespertilionidae > Myotis > Myotis myotis. The sequence goes on along the minus strand of NW_023416313.1, from coordinate 77,779,711 downwards.
CTTGCCTGGCGACATTTTTGGAAGTGGTGGTAGATAAATGTGTAGATGTCCCTTCGGCTTGGAATCAGAATGCTATTTTTTCTTTTTTTAATATTTTATTGGGGTTTTTTATAGAGAGGAAGGGAGAGGAATAGAGAGTTAGAAACATCGATAAGAGAGAAACATCCATCAGCTGCCTCCTGCACATTCCCCACTGGGGATGTGCCCGCAACCAAGGTACATGCCCTTGACCGGAATCAAACCTGGGACCCTTGAGTCCACAGGCTGATGCTCTACCCACTGAGCCAAACCGGTTAGGGCACTATTTTTTCTTTTAATCTGTATTTGCAAAGATAGTGCACCTGTAATGTTTTGAAGAGCACATCAAGACAATGACTTCTAGGAAGGCAAGTGTATGGTGGAAAAGAACAGGGACAAAGGATCTCAGTTGGTTTTATGGGAAGTAGTTAAACTAAGAATGTAAGTATAGTGAAGGCAAGAGAAGATTTGGGAATAAAACAAAATTAAGATACAGTAAAAAAGAAACTTACACTGAATCTGAATTTAACATTTCTATGTATTTTCCAGAGTGGATTCAATTGCACATAAGAAGAACTTAATATTGAAATCCTACCAGAGTGCAGATATCATTGAATTGCTTCATTATCACCAGTGTGACTCTCGGTCATCAACAAAAGCAGAACATTTAAAATGTCTCCTAAACCTGCAAATTCAGCATATCCATGCCAGGTTTGCTGTCTTCCTAACAGGTAAAGTCATACAGACTTAGTACTGCCTCAGTTTTATATCATCAATCAGTTAATGCCCAAATGGGTCAACTCTAGGAGTCATTGAATGCCATAAGATAAATGGATAGAGATCCAAGATCAGTTGTCAGCCTGATAATGGCTGGGTGAGGGGTACTGTCTATTTAATAGTCCTCAAACAGTTTCTTTCTTTTAAGTTTCATCATCTCCTTACTTAATTTTATACTTAATCCCCTAATTTTTAATGTTTCATGTGAATCTTCACCAAACATTTAAAAATTAAGGAATGACTCTTTTGTCATTTATCAGTGGTTTCCCAGCACTCTTCCCACCCCCTTCAAACTTTTTTTTTTTTTCTTCCTTCACTAGAACCAGACTCCTTTTTCCTCCCACATTAGGAAGTTTCACACAAGTTTTCTTAAACAAAGGGGGTTCTGCTACTTTTAAAAAGGTACATTTAAATGTTGAATAACTGTTATACACACCTGGAACTAATATAATATGTCAATGATACTTTTTAGAAAGTACATTAATGCATTTTTTACCAAAAAAGGATATTTTTCTTTTTACAGAGAAGCCTGTCTCCAGAGAAGTCTTTGAAAATAGTGGCATCCTTGTTACAGATGTAAATAACTTTATTGAAAATATACAAAAAGTAGCAGCTCCATTTAGGAGTAGCTATTGGTAAGAACACTTCTCCTGCAACTCTCCCATGTCAGCTGGAATTGAGGGAAGATACTGACGTTTGTGTCTAGGAGGCAAACAGTTGTTCAAAAACTCTGTTCTTTACCTTATGTGTTATGCTGTAAATTAAAAATAACTCTATTTAGGGATGAAATTCTAAAGTATCCACTAATGAAATAACCAACCCAATTACCCATTTTCTGTGTGATGTGCATTTTCACCTGCAGTGCATCCTGATCACGGAGACATATGATGTAACCTTTACAATGCATAGAAATTTTCCCATTAGGTAGCATACTATTTATAAAATAGTTGTTGGTTATTTTGTTTTAAAGATGAAATTATCAATTTTATTTAACCAGGTTATTCAATTGTAACTTGCCTAGACATCAGTGATGCCAACAACAAATTAGTATTTTCCCTTTTCTTTAAAAAACTTTAAGACACCTATTAAAAAGTCTTCCCTTCTCATAATTGAAACAAATCAATGTTCTACAACTTAGCGGAAAATTCCTTTCATTTTTTTACATTTTGTTTAAATGGCTTCATTTACAATGACACATTCACTTTGGGTTGCAGTGTTAAATATTTTGTTTTAAATTAACTAATTTAAAGCTATTAATTGAATTTAGTTAAAAATAATTTTATAAACATGTCTACTCAGTTGTAGCAAAAATTAGTCTATTTTAACCAATAGCTTTATTTTTGCATGTTAATGTCAGCAACACTTAAGAAATGCATATTAGTCTGTTTTAGAAGTTTTTACTACCCTTGTAAAGACTATAATCTCTTAAGTGTTTCATTTGCTATTATTCAAACACTACATAAAGTTAACCTTTTTTCCAAAATGGTACAAATTTATAAACTGTCATCTTCTACTTATTTTGTAAATAGTGCACTTACAAAATCAACTCTGAGAATAATCACTTATTTATGATGTTAGAAATAAATAAAATCTGTAAACATGAAAACCAAGCAAAAAACATTTGTAAGACACTTAACATCTATTTGGAACACAAGTTTTTATAACTAATTTGTTTCATTTTTCTAATAAAGACAACTAAAAAGTCAATTGTTTCTGCAAGGACTTCATAGCAAAAATTGGAGTTTGTCAGGAGAGTTGTATCACTTTTTAAGCCACTTAAGCAAGAATGACTGGGTTCCAGAGGAATACTATCACTTGTATCGTTTTGGTCCTCATCTGTCAGTTTAGTCCCAGCAGACCCGCCCAGTGTTTTCCCCTCCCAAGGTCTTGTGCACTGAGCTGCAAGCTACAGAAAAAAAAAGGGCGGGGCTGTTAGAACTATACAGAAACTTCTTTCAAAAGCCATTCATCTACTTTGTATACTTCTTACCCAAACAAAAGTGCCAATCTCACTATTTATAAGTTTTAATTATTTGACACTAGCTTTTGCTTAGAAACCCATTTTTTACCTCAGGGATAAGATTCTAATAAGAGGATCATAACACTAAGTTGATTTGAAATTACTAAGGAAAAGGAAACATTTATTGAGCACCTACTACTACCACCTGTCAGGTGCTATCTGTCCAACATAGTCATCTTTCAAGTTGTACCTCAAATGTTCATCTCCCCTTACTGAAAAGCCTTCCAACATCCAACCCCAAGGCCATCAGTCCCATACCACCATTTCTTTATTTTAACTTAACCAAGTCACAGAACAACGGGTCTAACCTGGACTATAGGCTCTTACAGAAACTGTGCCTTCATCATTTTTGGACCCCATTGGCCTGGGACATAAAGTCCTGATATCTTTGCTTTCTATTTAATACTAACCAGTTCGTACATTTTGCATGTTTGACTATATATAGCAGGCTAATTTTTAAGTTGATAATTTTGTATGGTCTGAGAATAATGTTAGAAATATCCTTTTGGCTCTTGGCAGAAAAAAGGTTCCCCACCCCTGACATAAAGTAGTGGTTCTCAACTTGTCGATTTTGTCCCCCAGGATATGTTATAACATCTGGAGACATTTTTGGTTCTCGGGCTAGGGAGGTGCTCCTGGCATCTAGGAGTGATGTCAGAGGTGCTGTTAAACATCATACAATGCACAGGACAGTCCCCCATAACAAAGAAGTATCTGGCCAAAACAAGTAGTGTGAGATTTAGAAACTGAGCTAATGTAAATCAGATAATCTGAATAATAATCTAAATTATTATCCGAATTACTTCAACAGATTAGTCATATGTCCTAATAATGTCCTTTAGACATAACTGTAAGAATCAAATTCAGCCTGTAAGAATGCAGTTAAGATGTCTTCATTCGTCTGGTAGCTATTACTGTATAATGCTAAGAGAGTGAGGAGGTCCCAGTTAAAAACAATTTCTAACTACAATTTACATTACCTGAAAATCTTTTTTTTTTTTTAAATATATTTTATTGATTTTTTACAGAGAGGAAGGGAGAGGGATAGAGAGTCAGAAACATCGATGAGAGAGACACATCGACCAGCTGCCTCCTGCACACCCCCCACTGGGGATATGCCTGCAACCAAGGTACATGCCCTTGACCGGAATCGAACCTGGGACCTTTCAGTCCGCAGGCCGACGCTCTATCCACTGAGCCAAACCAGTATGGCATTACATGAAAATCTTTTAAAGCACCTATCTACCTGATAATTAACTTGTTCTCTTACAAATGCTACCTATAAGCAGAATTATCAAAGGCAGTAACTTGCATTTGAATAAAAAAAGAGTACTTGTTAACCACTACTAAGAATATCTAAGCCCTAGCCAGTTGCTCAGTGGTTAGAGCGTAGGCCCTCAGACTAAATGGCCCCAGATTCGATTCCAGTCAAGGATACATATAGTGGTTGCAGACCCCATCCCTGGTCCTGATTGGGACAAATTCGGGAGGCAACCAATCAATGTATCTCTCTCCCATCAATGTTTCTCCTTCCTTCTCTCCCCCCCTCCCTTCCACTCTCTCTTAAACATCAACAGAAAAACATCCTTGGGTGAGGATTAACCAAAAAAAGAAAAAGAAAAAAAGAATATCAAGAGTTTCACAGTTAAACTGAGTCAAGAGTATAATTTAGGGTTTACTCACAATGAAGCCAGACTTGATTCTCTATCCATCCAAGTTTGAAGCGTCACATGCTGTCAGTAACTGAGCACAGTTCCACGCCAGCATCTCTCCTAGCATCAGTTTCAGCTCTACCGAGGGAATAAACAACTGCATCATGGCCAGCACAATACTTATAGCTCTTAAACATCAGGGCACAAACAGACCAATCGAGAGGGACTTGGTTTCCAGAGTCTGGCTTTATTTTGCAGTACAGAAATCATTTGGAGCCATTTTGAGGCAGACATCATTGAAGGAGAGGCTCTGTCAAATCAATACTGCATTGCAGCTTGGTCCGTTGAAAAGGCCACACCTGGGATATGATAGAAGCTTCTACATTTACCTGCTTTATGATAGTTTTCTATCTCCTTTGCTCTCATCAATTAGATTAAAACACACACACAGGTATCCCCCAAAATGACTCTTGAAGTCTGGAGTTCAGAATTTTAAGCCCACATAAACCAAACCTGTGGTGAGGCTACATAGACACTATCATAATACTTGACAGGGCCAAAATGTAAATCTATAGTGAAAACTTCGGTATGCTTTCCCAAATTATGGAATATTTGATTTCAAATCTCCTTAATATTAAGGACAGATGGCACGCAAATTGATCCAGCTCTTGAGCAGCAGAAGCACATAACTGTAAAGGTTACACTGATTAAAAGATACAAATACTGTATCAAGATCTTTGTATCAGTATCACAATGTTTTTTTAAAACTTATCCTTCACTAGAAAAAAAAAGCCAGCATTGGTTAAACAGTACAGAATATGGTCACCTGCCAATTCTCAACAGCCACTCCATGAATACAAGTTAATACATGATATTAGAAAGGGGAGGAATATTTACTGGTGCAGTGCTCTGCAATCTCTCAGTTTGGATTATAAAAGCAGGCCTTACAATACTGATTTCATACAATATGCATTATTTGCCAATTTTAAGTCTGTCCTAATTAGATGATAACATGTACTGCTGTTAGTCTTCCCCATAGATGTCATTTTTCTTGCGCTTCATTTCCTCAAAGTCAAACTCTGATCCTGTCATCCTCTTATAGATGTCTTTAATATCATCACAGGTTGTCTCAAAGTGAGTTGTAGCATCATATGTACGGGAAATAAAGATCTGAAAATAAAAATTAGAAAGACTTGAAACTAAGGAAATCTCCCAATAAAACGTGATAATACCCTTTTCAGATCACCACACTCACCTGGCTTTCTGTTCCCAAATCTTTTGGTACAAGCAGGTCACTGATGCTGACGAATCTGAAAGAGAAAAAGAATTAAGTGAGCAGGTGAGCTGACCCCACACCCATTCACTGCTTTGCTTGAAATTCAAAACCCAAAGGATGAGATCGGTGGGGATGATGGTTGCTTGCTTTCTTCTCATTGGGTTTGCCCCACCAGGGAGCAAAATCCAAAATTAATCTAGGATTTTAGCTGATATAAATAATCACGTCACTTACTTCTGTTCAATTGGTTCCAAGAGCTCCAAAGCTGGTCTGATCTCTTTCTCGGGTTCCTTGGTCTCCACAGTTGTACTGACTATGGCAATGTACTTCCCTTGTGCTGCCACGTTGTGTGCAGAGGAGATCATGCAGACATAGATATCTGGAAACAAGTAATGCCAGCTCACTGCCAAGGTTTGTAAAACGTGGGCATCGGATGTGTACACTCAGTCTCACCCGTATTTCGAGGTGTGAATTAAAATTACTTGGAATAGCTTCTAAGCTTAAGTTCTATGTATATGGAGGTAACGGTCATACACAGAATATGCCAATATTCAGCAACTTTCTGGCCTTTTGGAGATCAAGGATTTATGAGGCAGTGAACTACTGCACTTGAAAATGAAATTTCTCTTCCCAGCATTGTCCCAGCTAACTGTGGAAACCTGGCAAACCATATTAACTGCTCTGAGGTCTTCTGCCTCTCTAAACATTGCATTGCAAAAGGTTTTGAATGGCTAAGAAAGGTTTCATTAAGTACAGATGCTCCTCAACTTACAGAGGGGTTATATCCTGATAAGCCCATCATAAATACCGGAAGTCAAAATGCATTTAATACACCTAACCTACCAAACATCATAGCTTAGCTGAGCACACCTTAAATGTGCTCAAAAGAGTTACTTTAGCCTATAATTGGTCAAAATCATCTAACACAGTCTATTTTGTAATAGTGTTGAGTATATCAATTTATTCAATACTGTGCTGAAAAGAAAAAATAATGGTTGTATAGTTAATCACTTTTGCACCAACTTGATAAATCGTTAAGTCAAACCATTGTTAAGTGGGGACCTTCTATATTGACTTCTCACATATTTACTATAAAATTACAAATCAGCAAAAGCTATTCTTGAGTTGGCATAATAAACTCATATAATTCCATAGGTCTAGTTGTCTGTATACCACTAAGTAACTACATTAATTTCAAAAACAGAAAACAATTACTGGGCTCCCTTTTACTTTCACCAACCCAGGGATCTGCTTGGGAACCCTTTAAAAATTACTTGAGTACAACTCCCTTTGTTCTAGTAATAAATCTTCTGTTATTGGGATTCCTATACAGAAAAATTAAATACAGATAGCTTTTAATTGTCTTTTTCAAAGCCAAAAAACTTCTTTTAGTTGAATTTTTGATAAAAGATTTAGGACTTCAGGAAGAGGTAGTAGATGAAATCTGGTTAAAGCAAATAAATCAGGAATTACAATTTTAGAAATCCTGATCTTAGAGACTAATAAGTTTATAAATAATGACAGAGAAGCACCATTATCATCATCTCAAAATAGCGGTGTCAGGTCACTAATAAGCTAAGCCTTTACAGGCACGTAATGTTGGAACTGGAGAAACGGAACTCATCTTAGTTCAGCCTCTGAATTCCACAGATGAGGAATCGGAGGTCCAAAGCAGTGAATACAAACCTGAGGCAGGACTCCTAGGCTAATTTAATTTGTCCATTTAATGTGATGATTTAGGATCTCAACTAAAAGGGATCCATCATATTTTGTTTCCCATGTGTTAAAAAGCTAAGGCTTTTTCACTATAATAGAGCAAATAAAATTGGGAACTTTGGATAAAATACAAAGTAAATTTTGTCTACTAAAATTCTACAAACATCTGGCTGATCTCCAAAACTTACCTGACTTCCGATTGACCTGGTTCTGTGGAATAATGATCTGGCAGGAGTTGGCATCATTGGTGTTCTTGATGGGGTGACTGAGAATACAGATAACACGAATCACCTGACCCACTTTTTCTACCCGATCTTTTACATAGCTAGGGTCACAGATGAGCTGCTTACAACGAGCAATCTGTAACAAAACATTTAAAGATGTTACAATATTTGGTGTCCATGATGTTTTTAGACAGTATACTGATGCCATTGTCTCTTGAATATAATCTCTTACTGTTCTCACATTAACTGCAGAAATTAATTGAACTATAAGATAACTATTAAAACTAGCTCTGCCAAAAAAAAAAAAAAAAACTAGCTCTGACAACAATCTCTACAAATTTTCCTGGAACAAATTCATTAATTCTAAATCCTATTCAAATATTAGGAAAGTTGTTGCAGTGTTCAGGAGTTTTAGAACTAGGCAGATCAGTGTTCACATCCTGGCTTTTTGCAATCTCAAAGGTGGTTGTTGGAATAAAGTGAAAAAGTATAATTAGGGGTTGTCATTATATGAGAAGTACCAAGTAACAACTCTTTAGTAAAATGTTCCATAAATAGTACTAGCATTACAAACAGACCAAAATATTTTAACACTAGACTTTTTAAGTAAAACTTAAGTTGCAAGATATATATTACATCTTCTTCCCCTTGTATATCAAAGCCTTGAAATTTCCTAAGTAGCAGCAGCTGTGTGAAGCAAGGAAGAATGGGAGGAGGGAAGGGGGCTGCAATAAAAAGGATTTTGAGCCCTGGCTGGGTGGCTCGGCTGGTTGGAGCATCATCCCATAAACCAAAAGGCTAAAGGTTTAATCCCAGTTGGGGCCCTATGGGAGGCAACGATCAATGTTTCTTCCTCCCACCACCGCCCCCCCCCAAAAAAACAATAAAAACATATCCTCAGGTGAAGATTTAAATAAAATGGACTTTTAGATAGCAAATAAAAACATTAGCCATATTTCCCAAACACCTGTTATGCTGAAAAGGCATAGGTAGTTAACAAAAGATCTGCAACAGTAAAAGTTCAGATGGCCAACTACTGAGTGTTGCTTATATGGTCTTAACCCATGGAATACCATCAGGAATACCAAAATTTTTTTTTGCCCAGTCAGCATGGCTCAGTGGTTGAGCGCTGACAGAGGAACCAAGAGGTTGCCGGGCCCTAACTGGTTTGGCTCAGTGGATAGAGCATCAGCCTGCGGACTGGAGGGTCCCAGGTTCGATTCCGGTCAAGGGCATGTATCTTGGTTGCGGGCACATCCCCACTAGGGGATGTGCAGGAGGCAGCTGATTGATGTTTCTCTCTCATTGATGTTTATAACTCTCTATCCCTCTCCCTTCCTCTCTGTAAAAAATCAATATAATATATTTAAAAAATAAAAAAAGAGGGTGCCAATTCAATTCTTGGTCAGGGCACATGCCTCAGTTGCAGCCCCATCCCCAGTGCGGGGCATGCAGGAGGCAGCCAATCGATTCTCTCTCAGCACTGATGTTTCTATCTCTCTATCCTCTCCATTCCTCTCTGAAACCAATAAAAAAGAAAATATTTGTGTGTGTGTGTATGTATACATATATATTTTTTAAAACTTAGTTTCTGAGTTTCCTTTTTGAGCATTTCAGTTTGTAAGAGGCGAAAGTTCATGGCAGTGGAATGATCTGGTTTGCAGACCAATAGCATCTGCCTCACCTGAGAGCCTGGAAGAAAATGCAGCCCCACCTCTGAACATTTACTGAATCAGAATATGCCCTTCAACAAGATTAACTATGGCCAGGCAGGTGCGGCTCAAGTGGTTGAGCATCAACCGATGAACTAGGAGGTCACACTTCAATTCCCAGTTAGGGCACATGCCCAGGTTGCGGGCTCTATCCCCAATAGGGAGCATACAAGAAGCAAGCCCATCAATGATTCTCTCCATTGATGTTTCTCTCTCTCTCTCCCTCTCCCTCTCCCTCCTGAAATCAATAAAAATACGTATTTTTTAAATTAACTGATTTATATTCAATTCAAATTTGAGAAATTACTCAAAACTCCACCTAGCCAGCTCCACAGATGAACCCCAAATTAAATGTTAACAATTAACATTGATGCCAGGCCAGCATGGCTCAGTGGTTGAGCATCAACCTATGAACCAGGAGGTCCCGGTTCATTTCCCAGCCAGGGCACATGCCCGGGTTGTGGGCTCAATCCCCAGTATGGGCATGCTGGAGGCAGCCGATCAATGATTCTCATTATTGATGTTTCTTCTATCTCTTCTCTCCCACTTACTTCCTCTCAAAGCAATAAAAATCTAATAAAAGAGAAACATGCAAATTGACTGTACCTCTGCTACACCCACAAGCCACGCCCACCAGCCAATCAGGAGCAAATATGCAAATTAACACAACTAAAATGGCGGCGGCCACAGAGCTGGAGCAAGCAGGAGGCTTGGGTTGCCCCCGGCAATGGAAGAAGCCAAGCTTCCCGCCTGCCCTGCCGGCCCTGAGCTCCGCTCAAGGCTACAAGTTTCAATTAGAGTAGATAAATCCCAGGTACCTGCTTCCAGCCTGCAGCCGTGGCCAGCCTGAATACAGCCCTCAGTCCCTCACCCAGGCTGGCCAGGCACCCCAGCGGGACCCCCACTCTGAAGGCGGTGTGGCCAGCCAGAAAACAGCCCTCATAGCCCCTCACCCAGGCTGGCCACACACCCACAGGGTGCGGATCCCCGCTGGAGGGCTTGACCAGCCTGCAAACAGCCATCAGCCCCTCACCTAGGCTGGCCAGGCACCCCAGTGTGGACCCCCACCCTGAAGGGGCTGTGGCCAGCCTGCAAACAGCCATCAGCCCCTCACCCAGGCTGTCCAGGCACCCCAGTGGGGACTGCCACCCTGAAGAGGGTGTGGCCTGCCTGAAAACGGCCCTCAGCCCCTCACTCAGGCTGACCAGGCACCCCAGCAGGACCCCCACCCTGATCCAGGACACCCTTCAGGGCAAACCAGCCAGCCCCCACCCATGCACCAGACCTCTATCCTATATAATAAAAGGGTAATATGCAAATTGACCCTAACAGCAGAACCACTGGGAATGACTAGTCACTATGACACACACTGACCACCAGGGGGCAGACGCTCAATGCAGGAGATGCCCCTGGTGGTCAGTGAGCTCCCACAGGGGGAGCTCTGCTCAGTCACAAGCCAGGCTGACAGCTGCCAGCACAGTGGTGGTGGTGGGAGCCTCTCCCGCCTCCTCAGCAGCGCTAAGGATGTCCGACTGCAGCTTAGGCCTGCTCCCCTCTGGCGAGTGGACATCCCCCGAGGGCTCCCAGGCTGCCACAGGGATGTCTGACTGCCAGCTTAGGCCCGATCCCCTGGGGAGCAGACCTAAGCCAGCAGGTAGACATCCCCCCGAGGGGTCCCAGACTGAGAGAGGGCACAGGCCAGGCTGAGGACTCCCCCAAGTGCATAAATTTTTGTGCACCGGGCCTCTAGTATATATATAAAAAAATGTTAAAATTTAACAATTTATTAAATTATAATAACAAAACAGTATTGCCTAATAAGCCCAATTTCAACAAATAAATTATAAGTGGTACTAACAAAGCTAAACTTAAATAAATTTGAGACAGGCATCAACCCATAGTATATACCACTTAGCACTCATCCATAATGCACATTTTATAGTCTCAAGAGGAAGCAACAATCAACAAAACAAAGTATTGATCTGTTTTCTTAAAGCACAGACTCATTAACTAGTCCTTAATCATAATGAATACCAGTTTGTTATAAGAAATCAGATATCCATGTAGTCTGAAATCTAGCATAAGTGTCCATACCAAATTTAAGTACTTATTAGATAAGTTTTCTTTACAAGAACACAGTATATTTTAATAGTAAATGCTACTTTACCTCTCCTTCAGATTTAACACCAATCACTTTTCCATTTTGCACAATTATTTCTTCAATTGGTTTATTCAGCATGTAGGTACCTCCATAAATAGCACTTAGCCTAAAAAATTTATTAAATTACAATTGGTAATTTATAATTGTTTCAACTACTAAAGTCTACTTTCCTAGATCTTAATTATAAGCAATATTTATCTGCTCAATTTTCTTCCAAAAGGCATTAGTTTAAAAGTCATTAGAGCATCAATTATAAAAAATAATGAAATATCATATTCAATGATGAATAGTAAGTAAAAAAAAAAACAAAAAGCAGACCAATAATGAAAGAATAGCTTAAATGTGTCCAATCCTCTTACATATAAATAAAACTATCAAGAAGCACTGGAGAGTGACTAAACACAGGCAGAAACTGGGGGGAAAACTTGGAAGGAGGCAACTGGATGAAATATTTATGTGGTTTATATGGATGAGTCTTCCCCTGAGGGAAAGAACTCCCCAGGCCTTATAACATGGAATAGCTATAACAGAAGAAAAAGCCTGTGGTCTTATCATCATGAGATGACATAGGACAGAATTTGGGGTTGTCAATGGAGATGAAAATTGGGGGTTGGGAGGGAATCCTACAAACAGTAGCCACCAAATCTGTAAAATCTCTTCCATCCTTAGCTAACTCCAGAAGTACTTCCACATGAGGCAGACTCCAATAAAGCCAGCAAAAAAGCAGTAGCTGAAAAGCAAAAAGACTTGAGCAGAGATTACAGCTGTAGGTCATAAGGACAAACGAGTCTGAAGTCTGAAACTGCCTTATTAAATTAGGAGCTTGGCAGACACCCTGGGCTTTCCACGGAAACCCTAGTACCAACTGTTCCAGGACTAATAAGTCGGCCAAGGACAAAAGACCCCCTTTAAAAAGGCATAAAATCAAAACTCCAAAATTCAAAGTGAGCTTATCTGCCAATTTGGAAATTAATACTCTTCAGAGAAAGACTCCAGCATCTCTACAATGTACCAGTAAATATGTCCAGTATATGCTAAAAATTATAAGATATAACAAACAAAAAAATGTGATCCAAAGAGGATAAGCAATCAACATAAACTGACCCATATTACTGATGTTTAAAAAATGCAGAAGGTTAAAGACAATTATTAGAAATATGATCAAGGATGTCTGGATCGGTGTGCTCAGTGGTTAGCTCAATGGTTACTGTTTCAGCCTGTGCACAAAAGGATTGTGGATCCAATTCCTCATGAAGGGCATGTACCTGAGCTGCAGGTTCAATCCCTGGTCCCAGTTTGGGCATGTGTGGGAGGCAACCTCTTTCACATCAATGTTTCCCTGTCTCTCACTCTCCCCTCTCTCTCTCTCCCTCTCATTCTCTCTAAAAATCAATTGCAAAAAATATCCTCAGTTGAGGACTAACAAAACAAAACAAGAAAATTTGCAAACATCCTTATTCAAGGATACATGTTCAAGAATGTTATAAATATAGGAGAGTCAAAATGAGTTACACAGCATCTCACAAGATAAATTAAAACTGTATTTGAAAATAGAAATTCTAGATCTACAAAGTATAATATTAAAAAAAATTAAAACACACTGAATGGGATTATCAGCTTATTGGAAATAACAGAAACAAGAGTCAGTGAACTTGAGGACAAATGAACAGGCATTATCCAATGAAGTAAGGAGAGGGAAAAAAATAGACAAAAAAATGAGCAGTGCTGGCCAAGTAGCTCAGCTGACATTCTCTCGATATGCCAAGGTTGTTCGATCCCAGTGTAGGCTCATACAAGAATCAACCAATGAATGCATATATGGCTGGAACAAAAAAATTGATGTTTCTCCCCCCACCCCCCCACCCCCCCATGAACTCTCTCTCTCTCTCTCTCTCCCTACGAACCAGAAGAAGGTCAAGGTTCAATTCCCGGTCAGGGTACATGCCCAAGGTTGCAGGCTCCATCCCCAGTAAGGGGTATACAGTAGGCAGCCGATCAATGATTCTCTATCACTGATGTTTCTATCTCTCCCTCCCTCCTCTAAAATCAATAAAAATATATTTAAAGAAATAAAAATCAACATATAAAAATGGGTTTTTTTTAAATGAGCAGAGCCTCTATGACCTATGGAATAACACCAAGCATTTAACATACAAATAATTGGTGTCTCGGAAGAAGAGAAGAGAATATGGGATGAAATATCTAAAGAGGATAGTGATTTAAAAATTACCAATTTGATATAAAAAATGAACTTACACATTCAAGCACTTTAGCAAAACCACACCTAGACAAATCCTAGTGAAACTGCCATAACCCAAAGAAAATATTTGAAAATAGCTAAAAGAAGAAAACACTATATATACACAAACTAGTAGTGACACCTAACATACACAAATGCATACACGCACACAAACTAAATTTTAAAAAATTAAAGGGATAGCCCTGATCAGTGTTGCTCAGTGGTTACAGGATCAGCCCAAGCACTGAAGGATCATGGGTTCAATTTCCAGTCAAGGGTAATCTGAACCTGGGTTGCAGGTTCGATCCCCAGCTCTGGTTGGGTTGCACTGGGGAAGCAACCAATCACTATGTCTCTCTCACATCAAAGTTTCTCACTCTTTCTCCCCCTCCCTCCCACTCTGCATTATTAACTCAATGTCAACACCCCTTCATAATAAAAACTCTCAGCAAGATACAAATACACAAATTTTTATTCTAATAAAACCATCTAGAAAAAAACATTTAATAATAAAATATTGAAAACATTTCCCTTAAGACTTGGAATAAAGCAAGGGTGTCCATTCTCACAACTTCTATTCATCATTTTTCTATTAGTCCTAGCCAGTGCATAAAGGCAGGGGGAGAAAAGGAGGAACAAAAAGGTTGTAAAAGAAGAAGCTAATCTCTCTGTTCAAAGATGAGATAACTGTGTACAAGGAAAATCCTAAGAAATCTATAAAAACTAGATATAAGGTCAGTATACATAAATCAATTATATTTCTGTATATTAGCAGCAAACAACTCTGAAAACAAACTTTCATTAACAGCAACATCAAAATAACCACACTTATGAATAAATTTGAACAAAAATAAATGCTAGATCTCTACAATGAAGCTACAAGACACTGCTGAGACAAAGAAAACCTAAATATATGAAGAGAGCAAATTCATGCATTGGAAAACTCAGTATTATTAAGATAATTCTCCCCCAAATTGATCTATAGATTTTTTTTTATTAAATTTATTGGGATGATAGTGGTTAGTAAGATCATATAGGTTTTAAGTGTACATTTTTATGATACATAATCTGTATATTGCCTTGTGAACACCCAAAGTCAAATCATCTCCCATCACCATATTTCGCCCCCTTTATTCTTTACTACCCTCCTGATCTATGCAGATTTAATTCACCCTAATTAAAATCTCAGCAAGCACTTTTTCTAGAAATTGTCAACCTGTCCTAAAATGTATTTGGAAATACAAAGGACCTCAAATAGCCAAAACATTTTGAAAAAGAACAAAGATGAGGACTTGCATTACGTGATTTCAAGACTTACTATAAAACTATAATTCAAGACAGTGTGGTAATGGCATAGGGAAATTAAATAGATCACTGGAACAAAAGACACATATATGGTCAAACGATTTTCTGCAAAGGCACCAAGACAACTGGAAAAAGAAATCTTTCCAACAAATGGTGCTAGAACAACTATCTATTACCATCGGTATGAAAAAAGTGAACACTGAGCCCTACCTCACCCCATACACTAATATTATTTCAAGATAAACCACAGATTGAAACAGAAAGCTAAAACTATAAAGCTTTTAGAAAAAGACATAGGAGAACATCTTTATGCTCTTGAGTTTTCTTAGGACCCCAAAAGCACTAAACATTGAAGAAAAAAAAAAGAGCCCAGCATGGCTCAGTGGTTGAGCATTGACATGAACCAGGAGAGGAAGGACGGTTCAATTTCCAGTCAGGGCACATGCCTGGGTTGTGGGCTCGATCCCCAGTGTGGGGTGTGCAGGAGGCAGCTGAACAATGATTCTCTCTCGTCATTGATATTTCTCTCTCTCCCTTCCTCTGGAAATCAACAAAAATATATATTTTTTAAAAAGATACAACATAAAAATGTAAAGCTTCTGCCACAGATTGGGAGAAAACACTTATAATGCATATATATCTGACAAAAGACTTGCTGTCAGGATACATCAAGATCTCCTACAAATCACAAAGACAACCAGTCTTTAAAAATGTACAGAAGACATGAACAATCACACCACAAAATTATACTAACAGCCAACAACCTCATGAAAAGGTGATCAATATTAGTCCTTAAGAAATGCAAATTAAAACCATAACGAGACACTACTTCACACCTACTGGGTAGTTTCAATTAAAAAGACTGACAACACAAATGTTGACAAGCATATGGAGCAACTAAAATTCTCAGGCATTGCTGAGTATAAAGTGGTATAATCACTCTCTCAAGTATCCATAAAAGAAAAGGAGGGATATTCACATAATGGAATACTACTCAATACTTTTTACTGTAAATGAACTACCACCAGCATGGTATCAACATAAATGGATCTCAAAAATATTAAGCAAAGGTCAGACACAAATGAGTACATACTATATTATCCCCTTTATATAAACTTCAAAAACAGGCAAAAGTATTTTATAGTGATAGAAATTACAAACGTAATTGTTATGGTTTGGGAGGGGTGATTATGAGATGATACAAGGGAACTTTCTGGAATGAGAAAAATGTTATCTTGATTCTGGAGTTTTTATTACGCAAGTTTATACATGTATCAAACTCAACATTTTTACTGTAGATCTGTGGTTTTGTTGTATGTGAATTTTACTTCAAAAATAAAAAGCATCTCATTATTCACAGGCATATCTTGTCTCATTTTTTACAACTGTCTCTCATACACTAGTACTTCTGTGGGAGATGAAGTTCAGAATCAGTGGGGTTTTAGCAAATAGTATAAATATGGGTTCTTACCTTGCAAATCCTTGTGGCAGTTCTCCAAGGCCATACAGTGGATAAAGGTATGGGCTTTTGCCATATCTTGCCAAAGACTCACTGTAAAGTTTAATCCTATTAATGGTTTCACTACATGGTTGATCTAAATAGCTGGAGAAGAGGAAATAAATATTACAAGAGGCTTCGGTTTTCATTATTGTGTTCAATTTAAAATCTTTTTCTGCAGTAATTTCAACTTATTACCTTTGCATTTTACTTAAAAGGTTCTAACATTAATTTGCAACTAGAACCTCTTCTTTCAGTGTATGACATGGCTATATATTTGTTTAGCTAGAATTTCCACATTGGAAAAGTTACAAAATTCAGTTAGAATTCCAAACAATATATAAATCTAAAAATCAGAAAACTTACTCATCAGTTCTGTAAAGTGCCAGGGCATGACCAGTAAAATCTATAACATCTTGGCCCAAATCAAATTTCTTATACACCTCTCGCATTGCAGTCTTCTTAGGATCAACGCCCTCAAAAGTTCTAGCATCATTTTCATCGAAGTTGGCAACATATACTAGGAATTTTCTGAAGCGACGTTTTTCAAACAGCCCCATTAAGCCTAAAAGATAATTTTTCAAAAAGCACACACTCACAATAGAACACTGGAGAAAAAGTATGAAAGGAAAAGTTTAAATTTGCCATGTTATTATTTGAGGCTCTTCTAACACAGTGTGCAATTTAACCAGTTAACTGCCACGCTATTTTGAATTTAATTAAAAAAGGTCCGCCACTTGCCTCTATAGACTCTTACGGCATACAAATGGTTAAGATATGAGTGTTTGGACAACTTTAAAATAAACTGACATAAATATAACAGATCAGTAAGGTCTTCAATTTTAAAGTACAATTACAATAACAACCAGTACTTAATTAAATGTAGTATGTCTAATTATGTTTCTTATTAGGTACAAGGTCAAGATGACTTTGCAAAAACTATTTATTCACGAAGGCATCCAGCTGAATGTTCTTTTAACAACTCTAATTGATACTCGGCCAACTGCCTAAAATTCTGAATACTCTTCCTCTTCTTATCTGTATTTAGATGTTGATTATGCTGCTAGTCACTTTAATGAAGTCCTAAATCATCAGTTTACTGCTTTATACAATAAGAAGTAGTTCATTATACAGCAATAAATGACCACATAATAAACCCTCAGACATTCCTATTAGTCAGTTACTACTACTAGTATACAGCAAGTAGAAAGACAAGGGCAAAGAAACAGAAAACTTTCTGGTTTTACAATCTTTTTCCCCCTTTCCTAAACTGTACAGCTACTTCCAAAAACAACAATAGTTTCAAAAATAACAAACTCTCAAATGTTTCTTTTTTACCTGTTGACAATTTAGTGTTTTGATATTTTTAACATTCTTTCCCAAGACTATAACTGAAACCAACAAAACTGAAAATTCAAATGATCATAACCTGACCGGGTAGTTCAGTCGGTTAGAGCATCTTCCAGATATGCCAACTTGCGGGTTTGATCCCAGGTCATAGCACATAAAAAAATCAACCAATAAATGCTAAGTGGAACAACAAATTGGTGGGTTTTTTTCTTTCTCTCTCTTCTCTCTTTCTCTTTCTCTAAAATCAATTTAAAAAATTTATAAATGATTATAAGGCTATTAGTGACAGCTGACTACATATTTTACAACCTACCTTTAAGAATGGAGAGGATGTATATACAGTAAAGACATAACGCTAAAAAGAAATATTCTATCACCACATCAGCAAGTGGTGATAAGACCCAAGTTTAATTGTCTGGTGTTGGGTGAAAGACTAAAAAAGAAACATGAGTCACCACTGTAATGCGCTTGTATTTCAGGTATATTCTGGTGGACGCTGCCTGTTGGAACCTAAAGCTACCACCAACAGCTTATTGGGGATAACTGCGTAACTTTTTTTAAAAACCAGAATAAAAATCCTAGTGTCTTCTTAAATTCCTCTCCATTTCCTTTTTTCGTTCCCTCCCTCCCCTCATCATTATGGCTGGTGACCCTGTTTCACAGCCAAGCAGAGGTGCTCCAGCAGCTTCTCCGCCCCTTCCATGGTGCCATGCATGGTGCCAACTAGGGATATCCATTACTAGCAGTATGGCATCAAAACCACTGTGATTACAAACATTTTAGAGATCCAGTGCTCATTCTGAAAGTCATAATTGAAAGAGTTAAAATATTTCCTACTGTATAATTTTTATAACAGCTGCTTCTATAATGATGCCTTCCTATTTAAAACTGTACCACCCTGCCCTAGCCGGCTTGGCTCAGTGGATAGAGCATCGGCCTGCGGACTGAAGGGTCCCAGGTTTGATTCTGGCCAAGGGCACATGCCTGGGTTGCAGGCTTGATCCCCAGTGTGGGGTGTGCAGGAGGCAGCCAATCAATGATTCTCTCTCATCATTGATGCTTCTATCTCTCTCTCCTTCTCCCTTCCTCTCTGAAATCAATAGAGAAATATATTTTTAAAAATAATAAAATAAAACTGTATCCCCCCATACGTCCTCCATGTTCCAACTTTCTATACGGCATTATTATCATCATGACTTTTCCTTATTTACTTTTAGTCTGTCTCCTACTAATGTAAACTCCATTAGGGAAGCAATTTTTGTTTACTTTTTTCCTTCTGTTGAACCCTCCCTACTCCCAAACCCAGAAGAGTACCTGGCACATAGCAAGGGCTCAATAAATATTCAATCCATATAATCTTATGGGAGCAAATATAAAAGAAGCTGACTTATTCTTATATTAGGTATACCACATAAAAACAAAAATATTAAAATTATATTAAAAAATTAGAAAAAAAAATTTTTTAGAATTAGTCCCGAGTAGTGTCTTACCTTCATTTGAAATAGGTTTGACTTTCATTCATTCACTTATACAATGAAGTTTACTTATCAAAAAAACACACCAAAACTTTTAAAACATAAAAAAAAATTACAAAATCCAGAGTAGTTTCAGTAAGAGAATAGATAAAAGCTTTTCAATTAACTAAGAGGTAACCATAGAATTTTAAAAATTAGGGTAGAATCAGTATCATAAAAAACTAAGACATGGCACACAATATAGAATTCTAATGGTGGAATTAGAGGTGCAGCAAGCACAGCTACCTCAGACCACTGAAGCCCTGGGATGCACTTAGATCTGTGATATCAAAGGTGATTTGATGCCAAGGTGCTCCAGGTAAATAGATGCCTCACAGCAGTAAGAATAAGAATAAATAAACAAGCTAAAGATTTAGCTTTTCAAAGCTATTCATGAAAACTTCTCAAAACATTTCTGAACATACTAATTGTGTTCAACATTCTGTAGAGGTCATATACATTTCTCATTGATTTCACAAAAATAACATCTGACCAAGCAACAAATTATTTACTGGAACCTTGGCTTTTTAGCTGGCATCATGAACTATCTATCACGAGAACCAAGAGTGTCTACAGATCTGAAAAAAAAGCAATGGTAACGGGCTACATTAATAGAAGTATATTGTCCTAGGAAAATAACAGTTGCACTGACACTGAGCAGACAACATCTGGAGTATTATGTCTGGTCTGTTTGCAATACTATTATTATATACTAGAGGCCCAGTGTATGAAAATTGTGCACTAGGAGGAGGGGGGTACCTCAGCCCGAGCAGTCGAACATCCTTAGTGCTGCCGCAGAGGCAGGTGAGGCTCCCACCACCGAGGCTGCACTCATCAGCCATGAGCCCAGCTCAGGGCTTCTGACTGAGCAGGTCTCGCCCTGTAGGAGCGCACTGACCACCAGGGGGCAGCTCCAGCATTGAGCATCTGCCCCCTGGTGGTCAGTGCACATCATAGCGAAAAGTCGTTCCACCGTTCGGTTGGTTTGCATATTAGCCTTTTATTATATAGGACTAGAGGTCCGGTGCACAAAAATTTGTGCACTCGGGGGGAAGGGGGGGGTTCCTCAGCCCGGCCTGTGCCCTCTCGCAGTCTGGGACCCCTCGGGAGATAACGACCTGCTGGCTTAGGCCCGCTCCCAAGTGGCAGAGGGCAGGCCCAATCCCTAGGTGCAGCCCCTGGTCGGGCTCAGAGCAGGGCCGATTGGGGAGTTGGGGTGCCGCCCCCTGTCATGCACAGAGCAGGGCAGATCGGGAGGTTGCGATGCCACCCTCAGTCACGCTCAGGGTAGGGCCGATTGGGGGGTTGGGGCACCGCCCCCTGTCACACTCAAGGCAGGGTCGATGGGCAGGTTGCAGCGCCACCCCGTCACGCACAGAGCAGGGCCCATCAGGGGGGTTGGGGCTCCGTACCCTGTCACGCACAGAGCAGGGCCCATCAGGGAGGTTGGGGCTCCGTAAACTGTCATGCACAGAGCAGGGTCAATCAGGGGGTTGGGGAGCTCCCCCCGTCACGCACAGAGCAGGGCCGATCAGGGGGTTGGGGAGCTCCCCCCGTCACTCACAGAGTAGGGCCGATAGGGGAGTTGGGGCACCGCCCCCTGTCACACACAGAACAGGGCAGATTGGGGGGTTGGGGTGCCGCACCCTGTCACACTCAGGGCAGGGCCGATGGGGAGGTTATGGCTCTAACCCGTCACACACAGAGCAGGGCCCGTGGGGGGCGGTTGGGGCGTCACCCTCTATCACCCACAGAGCAGGGCTGATCAGGGGGTTGGGGCGCCGCCACTGTCACACTCAGGGCAGGGCCGATGGGGAGGTTAGGACTCTACCCCAGGGGTGGGCAAACTTTTTGACTCGAGGGCCACAATGGGTTCTTAAACTGGACCGGAGGGCCGGAACAAAAGCATGGATGGAGTGTTTGTGGGAACTAATATAAATTCAAAGTAAACATCATTACATAAAAGGGTACGGTCTTTTATTTCAATAGTTTTATTCATTTCAAACGGGCCGTATGTTTGCCCACGGCTGCTCTACCCCATCACACACAGAGCAGGGCCCGTGGCGGGGGGGGTTGGGGCACCGCACCCTGTCACACACACAGCCGCAGGGTGATCAGGGGGTTGGGGAGCTCCCCCCTATCAGGCACAGAGCAGGACTGATCAGGGGGTTGGGGCGCCTTCCCCTGTCATGAACAGAGCAGGGCGGATAGGGAGGTTGTGGCCCCGCCCCCTGTCACACACAGAGCCGCAGGGCCATCAGGGGGTTTGGGCGCTGGCCCCTGTCACGCTGATCCCAGTGCTGGGAGGCATATTACCCTTTTACTATATAGGATAGAGGCCTGGTGCACGGGTAGGGGCCAGCTGCTTTGCCCTGAAGGGTGTCCTGGATCAGGGTGGGGGTCCCCACTGGGGTGCCTGGCCAGCCTGGGTGAGGGGATGATGGCTGTTTGCAGCTGGTCACACACCCTTCAGGGTGGGGGTCCCCACTGGGGTGCCTGGCCAGTCTGGGTGAGGGGCTGAGGGCTGTTTTCAGGCTGGCGGGTGACAGAAGCTCCCAACCGCTCCTTTTTTTCTTTTGTTTTTAATTCTGGGCTAGCTTTAGCCCTGAGGCTTGTCTCCAGCTCTTAGGCCTCCGCTGGCCTTTGTTTACCTTTTGTATTCGAAACAATGTTGCGATCCTGCTGGCTGAAGCCCTACGGACTAAAGCAGGTTTCTGGGGTTTTGTTTAGCTTCTATATTTGTAACATAGTTGCTTAGAGTTGCAGTTCAGAGGCCTGCAGTGGCAGGCGGGGAACGTTGGAGTCCTCCGTCACTGAAGCAAGCAAGCCTCATGTTCACTTTAAGCTGCCTGGCTGCCGGCCGCCATCTTGGCTGGCAGTTAATTTGCATATTGCCCTGATTAGCCAATGGAAAGGGTAGCAGTAGTACGCCAATTACCATGTTTCTCTTTTATTAGATAGGATAGGATAATCTTGGCAAATCAGAGAATTTACAAAAAAAAGTGTATAAGAGATCAAGATAGCATATTATATGAGAAACAATCACAGAAACTAGAAATGTTTACCATGAAGAAAAAAGGATCAGATGGTACATAACAGTTAAAATATTTTTAAAAGCTGTATATACTATATATAGTACAGTAGTTATAACTATGGGGGGTTCTTGAGTCAGATAAATCTGACTTCCAGCCAGTTCTACCAGTCAGAAGTTATGCTACTTTGGGCTTTTCTTTCACATTGCTATATCTCAGTTTTCCCATCTGTAAAATATAATAGCACCCACATCTCACAGGTTTGTAATAAAGGACTACATAAACTAAAATTAGATAACACAGAGTGTGTTACAGCATACAGTACATGTATGCTGGCAAACATGTTCAGTAAATGTAAGCTATAATCCTATACAATAAAAGCCTAATATGCTAAGTGTCCGGTCAACTGGTCAGCCGTTCAACCAACCAAAACGTAATATGCTAATGATATGCTAAGGTCGCTCAATCGCTTGCTATGACATGCACTGACCACCAGGGGGCAGACAGTCAACCGTTCAACCAGTCGCTATGATGTGCACTGACCATCGGGGGCAGACACTCTAACCAGTAGGTTAGCTTGCTGCTGGGGTCCGGCTGGCGACACGAGCCGGACATGTCCTGGAGCCCTCCCATGGTTCCTCCCCAGCTGGCCAATATCCCGCATCTCTCCCCAGCCCCAATGGTGTACCAGTGGGGTCTCTTGGCCTGGCTGTGCCGTTTCACAATCCAGGACCCCCTCAGGATGTCAGAGAGCCAGTTTTGGCCTGATTCCGCAGGCCAGGTCGAGGGACTCCACTGGTGCACAAATCCATACACTGGGCCTCTAGTTAAAACTATAAAGTAATTTATTCATATCTTTCTCTTTTATTTTACATTTCTCTTGAACTTCCCTACCTCGACACTTCCTTATCTCATTCATTAACTTTGTCTAGAATTTCCTTACCACCACTGACTTCAAAATTCTATCCACTAATATAAAAACAGCTGCTGATAAGGTAGTGATATGGTAAAAATTCATCAAACTGTATACTAAAAAAACAGGTAAATTCTACTGTATATAAATTATGTCTCAATAAACCTAGCTTAAAAATGTATACATTAAGCCCAGCCAGAGTGACTCAGTGGTTGAGGGTTGACCTATAAACCAGGAGTCACAGTTCGATTCCTGATCAGGGCACTTGGACGGGTTACGGGCTCGGTCCCTAGTGTGGGGCATGCTGGAGGCAGTCTCTCATCACTGATGTTTTTGTCTTTCTCTCTCCCTTCCTCTCTGAAATCAATAAAAATATACTTTAAAATAAATCCATAGGTAAGAGCTCAAAGGTAATAAAAAATAAAAAGCACAAACTTTGTTTAAAAGGAATGTATTCAACCTCTTGCATTCCTAGTTCTATGAAAACACTTTATGCAATTATACTCACTGTCATATTTTATTATATTTTTTAATATATTTTTTAATTGATTTCAGAGAAGAAGGGAAAGGGAGAGATACAACATCAATCAGAGAAAATCAGCAATTAGCTGCTTCCCACATACCCCCTACTAGGGATCTTTAAAATATTTAAAACTAGAGGCCAGGTGCACAAAATTGTGCACGGGTAGGGTCCCTAGGCCTGGCTGGCAATCAGAGCCAATTGGGGCCTTACAGCTGCTAGCTGGGGCCTCCCTTCCCTGGCTGCCGGCTGCTGGCCGGGGCCTTCCTTCATTCCATGCTGCCCTCTGGTGGTTAGCATATGTCATAGTAAGCGATCATACTCCCAGTCTCCCGGTCAAACTCTCGAAGAGGACAATTTGCATATTAGGCTTTTATATATATGGAAGACAGTCTGGCCAGTGTTGCTCAGTGGTTGAGTGTAAACCTATGAACCAGGAGGTCACGGTTCGATTTCTGCTCAGGGGACATGCCTGGGTTGTAGGCTTACACTATGGGGAGTATGGGAGGCAGCCGATCAATGATTCTCTTTCATCATCAATGTTTCTATCTCTCCCTCTCCCTTCCTCTCTGAAATCAATAAAAATATGTTTTAAAAAAAGGATTTAAAATAATTTCTAACCCATGATTACACCACTAACTCCCTTCAATTTAATTTGGAGCCATTCCCTTCCTTTCCCAATTGTCAATTCTAACCTAGCAAAACTATTAGTGGATTTTTTTTTACTATCCAGCTATAGTGTCTTTCAGCATTTTAGGCCCAATATTTTCTCCCCTAATAGCAAGAAGTAAATAAATGGAGTTAGGAAGAACTGCCAAATAAATAAGAAAACTTTTCCACATTTATGCCAAAATAAAATTACTGGAGAATTTATCAATTCTTTTCCTATTCTCCCAAACCTTTCCCTCCTCTAAACTCCTAAAACATCTAGTATATAAAACTCATCTACTCCTTAGTTATACAAACTTGTCCTTTCTTAAGCTGCTCTGTACAACAACTAGAACACCCTAAAGAACAGAGGTCCTTTCTAGGGGTGTTTGCTACTTAAGAGATCAAGACAGAAAATGTTAGCCAGGAATCTTTGGTTGAGCCAATGGAGGAAATAATTTAGGGCAGAGAATAAAATCACACCATACTCACTAGAAATTCCTAAACACAGAGATTTTGGAGAATGGCAACAACATCAACTTAGAAGATGGGTTTCGCCAGATCAGAGTTCTTTTCTTTTTCAGCAGGTTGGACAATATAGTCTAGGTCCTAGAGCAGGGGTGGGCAAACTTTTTGACTTGAGGGCCACAATGGGCTCTTAAACTGGACCGGAGGGCCAGAACAAAAGCATGGATGGAGTGTTTGTGTGAACTAATATAAATTCAAAGTAAACATCACTACATAAAAGGGTACAGTCGTTTTTTTTTTTTTAGTTTTATTCATTTCAAACGGGCCGTAGTTTGCCCACGGCTGTCCTAGACTCTAGGAGGTCAGCTTAATACAGTTAAGAACACAGGCTTTGGAGCAATCCCTCCAGGGTTTCAATTCCCATCCTGCTACTTAAATCACTTATGTGATTTCAGGCCTGCATTTTCTTATCTATAAAATGGAAAACTTACTTCATAAAGGTGTTTTAAAAGCCAGGTAAGAAAACGAATGTGAAGTGTTTAGCACAGAGGCTAACACACAGGAAACACAAAAAAGCAACTGATCTTTTGAATTATTACTATGAAAGAGCACTACTAGACCTAGACATAGAGATGGTCATGATATAGAGATGGTCATTTAAACTCTCTTTAAATGTCAAGAAGAATAGAAAAATTTGAACATTCTGTTCATTAAGGTATTCTCAACTGCCCAGAATAGTGTCTGGCATGTAATACACATTCAGTAAATATTTTTTGATCGAATGAGTGGATGAGGGTTGATGTAAGGGATATTAAATTTAATCTCTAAGAGTCATTTTCCATTGTAAAACCTTAACATTCTGAAAAAATAAAATTACTTACTAGATGCCAGGGCTTCTGCTTCAGTAGAAGGAACCTTGTAGATTTTTCCTCCCTTATAGACAAAGCTCCCTTCAGTCACTTTGAAATCCAGATAACGAGTGACTTCTGTATAAAGTAGCATCTTAACCAGCTGACCTATAAAAGTCACACAATTTCAAACTATAATTAATATCCTACTATCCTTAAAAACTAGCAGAAAATACATTTACCAATATTAATGGCTTCATAATTTGTTAGCATTGTCCAATAACTCCTACAAAAAGTCTCCAAAGCCATATTTTAAATGAGACTATCAGAATGCATACCTATTTGTTAGCATATTTAGAAGTATTTTTTAATGTTACAACTTCAAGGTTAATAACATCATTAACTTGCTTTTGTAAAAGCTACACAATTATTACAGGTATGAGGTTACAATTATAATACTACTGAAATAGGTTGGGTTACTTTAAAGTTCCTGTTATATTTTAAAGAGAGGCAAATCAAAGGCAAAAATTTTCAGGAATTTATGCTTTACAGTTTCTATGTCAATTTATATTAATAAAACAAACATTAATTTCAGATAAAGAAAAAGCAAAAAACAAAAAAGAAAAATAAATAAATAAATGGGAGGGTGGGAAGACAGGCATACAATTAAAATATTACCTACATATAAACCAAAGAAATTCTGGTATGCTAAAAACAGAAAACTTCTTTTAGAAATAAAATTATTTTAAAACTCATTTGAAAAGCACACTAAAGCAGTCAAAATAAAAAGGTTTTCTTTGAAAACAAGAAATAATGACAAGAGCATTATGCAGCCAGATATTAAAGTACATTGTACAATTATATTGGTTAGTCCACAAATCAGTCAAAAACAATACAGACCCCACATATAAGAATTTAACATATCATAAAAGTTTAAATCAAAGTGGAAAAAATAAATGGTGCTGAGGGACAAATGACTCACCATTTTGATAAAATAAATTTCAATCTCTACTTCTCAAAGAACAGGATATTAAAATAGGTAATTTACATAGAAAATAGGTGAAAAAAAGGAAAGTGTAAAACTATTTAAAAGTATTACTATTTATATAACCTTGAGGTAGAAAAATTTTAAGCATACCCTTCCAAATCACAACAATGAAAGAAAGATCAACCTATATGACTACATGAAATTTAAAAGCTTTTGCACACACACACACACAAAATACAACAGTAATATAAAAGGCCAATCACAAACTGGAAAAGGTATTTTAAACATATTTTGAAAGAGTATAGTCTTTATAAAGAGCACTTTACAACAATAAGAAAAAACACAAAACCTCAACAGAAAAATATGCAAAAGCACAAGGCTAAGACAGTTCACTAAAAAATACAAAAACCACTGTAGCTGGTTTGGCTCAGTGGATAAAGCGTCGGCTTGCAGACTGAAGGGTCCCAGGTTTGATTCCGATCAAGGGCACATACGGGGGTTGTAGGCTCCATCCCCAGTAGGAGACATGCAGGAGGCAGCCAACCGATGATTCTCTCTCTTCATTGATGTTTCTCTCTCTCCCCCTCCCTTCCTCTCTGAAATAAATAAAAAACAATAACAACAATAATAATAAAAGAATACAAAAACCACCCTGGCTGGTGTAGCTCTACAGTTAGAGCGTCGGCCTGCACACCAAAGGGTCACGGGTTCGATTCCCAGTCAAGGGCACATTCCTGGGTTTTGGGTTCCCTCCCCAGCCATAGGCGAGAGTGCAAGAGGCAATCATTAGATGTGTCACACATTAGTGTTTCTCTCCCCCCCCTTCCACTCTCTCTGAAAAAGTAATGGGGAAAAAAAAAAACCCTCATGTGATGATTAATAAATAAAAAAAGAATATAAAAGCCAATAAACATCTAGAAATCATTTCACCTTCTAATAAATAGATTTTAAAAATCAATTATTTTGTCTTTTAGTACAATAAAATGACAAAAAATAAAATGAGAAATATCTGGGTTTTGGTAAAGGTACTGGAGAAGGGGCAGTCTCACAATCTAATGGTGATTAGCAATATAAAGGGAAACCCTTAAGAAATCATTCTGCCCTGGTCGGCTTGGCTCAGTGGATAGTGTCAGCCTGCAGACTGAAGGGTCCCAGGTTCGATTCCAGCCGAGGGCACATGCCTGGGTTGCGGGCTCGATCCCCAGTAGGGGGTGTGCGGGAGGCAGCTGATCAATGATTCTCTCTCATCATTGATGTTTCTATCTCTATTTCCTTCTCCCTTCCTCTCTGAAATCAATAAATATATTTCATAAAAAAAAAGAAATCATTCCATCATTCCCTTTATCCCCAAAATACTCTTCAAGAAGTATACAATGAGATTTATCACATAAACACACATACACTCTCTCACGCGCTCTCTCTCTCTCACGCGCGCGCGCGCACACACACACACACACACACACACACAAACTCTCATAGTATATCAGTTGAAAAACATGACTGGGGAGAAAATTTAAAAAAAAAATATATATATATATATATATATATATACACACACACACACACACACACACACACATGACCTGGCGGGTTATACATCAAAATATATTAACTATAATTCTAGATGGTGAATTCTGATTACATAAATTTTATTTCCTTTCTGCTTATGTTTTCTAATTTCAATAAGATAATTTTAGCCATAACCAGTTTGGCTCAGTGGATAGAGCGTCGGCCTGCGGACTGAAAGGTCCCAGGTTCGATTCCGGTCAAGGGCATGTACCTTGGTTGCGGGCACATCTCCAGTAGGGGGTGTGCAGGAGGCACCTGATCGATGTTCCTAACTATCTCTCTCCCTTCCTCTCTGTAAAAAAATCAATAAAATATATTAAAAAAATAATAATAATTTTATTACTTACATAAAAAATTTTGAGTTTACAATTCACCTCAAAACAATTTAGTTAACACTACATTATTTCAGAGAAAATTCAAATAAGAACTTTGCCTTAAATTACAGAATATGAAGTTTAAAAAAAGGGAAAGGGTGGCATGTCCTTTATTTTAAAGAACATAAATAGACTTTCCAGTCATCTCAGAAAAAGACAATATCAACAATTTAAAAAGATACTCAACTCCTCTAATTAAAAAATATTTTTTAAAAACTTTAAAAGCCAACAGATTAGAAAGACCCAGTTATCTACCAAAGCATCAAGAGAAAAATCTGTTATAAATGCTTACAATTTTGATATGTATTGTGTCATATCATATCATAATTTTCTTTCTTCAGAACCAATCACTAAGAAGTCACCTCAATTTCTCTCCATTTTTATTGCTTCCAGACGCCTCTAATGGAGCATATTACTCACCATACTGTAACCATTTAAAAAAATCCATTTCCACATACCTGGAATAATATTCTCTGTCAGGAGTTAGTTTCTAGTTTTAAATCAGATTCTGTCATAAATTTAAGTTAGAATTCTTTACCATTAGCCATAAGGAACTTGGGAATTAAGTCAACATTCCAGTCTCTTCCTCTCCCCATTGATGATGGTGGTGCTCCTGGTATTTTAAATCTTTTGTATAACTAAAACCAAAACAAAAATACCTATAATGTAACAAAACGTAATTCCCATTATACTATGCAACTGTTTTTTGATGACATGGTTTTGGAGTAATAACACCAGTATATGAGGCAAAGTATAACAAGAACATTTATTTTTATTTTTGATTTTAGAGACAGGAGGATTTAAGGGGAGGGAGAGAGAACATCAACATGAAAGAGAAACATGGATAGGTTGCCAGACAGGGGATCAAATCTTTGGTGTACAGGACGACACTCCAACCAACTGAGCCACACTGGCCAGAGCCGCACATTTCATTTTGAATCAGGTAAAACTATTAGTAAAGTTCTAATGTATACATAAACTAAGTATATTATTAAACTAATGAATGTTAACACAAGTACTGCAGAGGCAGTGTTTGTTTTATTAGCAGAAAAGCAAGAACACAAAACTATTTGTCAATGACACATTAATTAGTTCTGCAGATACACTCCTTATCTGTAGAAATCATTTAAACTCATTCCTTCCTGAATAGAAAGCCATCAAAAGGCTTAATTTTGCTTTTGTAGTTATGTAAGGAGTTAAAAATAAAATTTGGATTCTTCATATTAGAAAAGAGATTTAAAATTAGTCCAATTAATTTACAATTTGTGTGAGATAAGTAGAAACTCTAGATGAAAGCTTACAATTTAAAATTTGAGAGCATTCCACCTTACATATTGCTAAGGTGGAACAGAATAAGAAAGTAGGTACTTATATACTCTATAAAAATCCCTAAGTCCTTGCATATATTCACAGAAAAAGAAAACAGAACAGTGAGCTTGCTCATCTTACTGAAGATCAGCTAATAAATGTACTAGGCATGGAAAGACTGGTGCCAGCACATCACCCACCGATTATTCACAATGAAGAGCTCTGGTGGTAATCATCTTAACCAGGGTCAAACTTAGCACCATGAACAGTGGGGCAGCCAGATGTTATGTGCCTGTTGATGTGATGCAATGGGAAGTAGCTAACAATACTTTCTTATAAACTAGCCTGGACTTTGCAAAAGGAAACAGAAAAAGTGGAGAGACTTCAGTAGATGAAGAGAATAAGGAGAAACAACTCAAAGGCAGTGTTTAAGCTGGTTTAAAAACAACACTACTATACAACAATAACATTCTGAGGAATCCTGGGAAATTCAAATATGGTCTGGATATTATTAATTTTCTTAAATGTGGTAACAGTATTATATAGGAAAATATTATTATTAGCAAATGAATTCTGAAATAGGTCAAGTATCATTATGTCTATTACTTCCAATGGTTCAAAACCAGTAACACAAAAAGGCATGCTAATATAGCAAAATGTTAACTCAATCCAGATGGAGGTTTCTCATTCAGTAGTATTATTCCTTCTATTTCTTTGTATTCCTGAATATAGAAGAAAACTTTTTTATATAAATATTAAGTTTATTTTACGTCATTATTTAAGAAGTAATTGATGGTATCTATATTTCCTATTTTTTTTAAAAAAAAGTACAGCTCAAATCCATACATGTGGGTGCAGAACAAATATCACAAAGAGAAATAAATATATTTAGCAAAACACACTTTGGAAATGCTTCATATACCCATGTTATCAAAGAGTAGGGAACAGGGCAGTATGGTAAAAGGAACTAAGCTTTGGAGTCATATAACCTAGGTGCGCAACCCATTTCTGTGATTTTAACCCCACTGAGACTATTTTGTCTGAAAAATGGGGATAAACAAAATCTCTGAGTAACTGGGAAAATAAATCAAACCATGAGGAAAGTACTGGCATTGTGTCTGGCACACATTAGGGCTTCATCAAAAGTTGAACTTCTATTAACTTTGAGAGATAACTGCTCCAGATGGCAACAAAGGGCACAATTTCAATTCTGCAAGCCCTAAACTAGAAGCTCCTGAAAATTATGATGCTAAAGATAATCTAATAAGAAATTAAAACTGCCAGTTTCACTTAATGCCCTTGATGAAGCATTACAAATTACCTCTAAGGAGTAAAGTTGAGATTCACAAGTAAAAGATTTAGCCCTAGCTGGGTTGGCTCAGTGGGTAGAGTGTCAGACTGCAGATTGAAGGGTCCCAGGTTTGATTCTGGTCAAGAACACATGCTGGATTGTGGGCTCGATCCCCCAGTGGAGGGTGTGCAGGAGGCAGCCGATCAATGATTCTCTCTCATCATTGATGTTTCTATCTCTCTCTCCCTCTCCCTTCCTCTCTGAAATCAATTAAAAAAAATAAAAAGTAGAAGATTCAAAGTATAAAAGGCATATTAATTTATTATAATACTTACATCTTCCAGAGGTGTTATAGATGCACTTTCTCCTCCATAATATGGGTTTCTATCCATGTGAAGAACTTTCTTTCCATTCACTGACATTATACCTGACAGGATACATTCCTACAGGGAAAGCATAGTATCTTCAAAAGAAGAAAAGTGCTATAGCATGTTTCAAACAGATACATTTTCT
Source organism: Myotis myotis (assembly GCF_014108235.1). NCBI lineage: Eukaryota > Metazoa > Chordata > Mammalia > Chiroptera > Vespertilionidae > Myotis > Myotis myotis. The sequence continues at coordinate 77,747,777 of NW_023416313.1, read as the reverse complement.
TCAAGCCTCTCATGAAACGTTTTAGTAACTAACACCCAGGTATGTGCAATATATGATGTACTTTAAGGATAAAGCCCTAAAGGAGGGTTCAAAGTGTAATCTGTAGACCCCTGTGGGTCCCAAAGTTAAAACTATTTTCATAACCAGAGGCATGGAAACATGGAACAGACTGACAAATCTCAGAGGGAAGGGGAAAGGGGAGTGGGGAGAGATTAACTAAAGATCTTATATGCATATTAGAGGTCTGATGCACAAAATTCGTGCACTGGCAGGGCTGCGGGTGTCCCCTCAGCCGGCAAGCGGACATCCCATTCACAGCTCACAGTCCGGGACCCCTCGCTTCTTACCGCCCACCTGCTTGCTGCCCCTGACCACTGGGCTCACTGCTCCTAGCACTGCCATGGAGGCGGGAGAGGCTTCCGCCACCACCACTGCGCTTGCCAGCTATGAGCCCAGCTTCTGGCTGAACAGTACTCCCCCTGTGGGAGCACACTGATCACCAGGGGCAGCTCCTGCATTGAGCGTCTGCCCTCTTGTGGTCAGTGCGCATCATAGCAACCTGTTGTTCTGTTCATTCCACCATAACAGTTGCTTAGGCTTTTATTATATAGACTAGAGGCCCGGTGCACAAAAATTTGTGCACTCGGGGGAGAGGGAGGGGTCCCTCAGCCAGGCCTGTGCCCTCTCACAGTCTGGGACCCCTCGGGAGATAACGACCTGCTGGCTTAGGCCTGCTCCCGGGTGGCAGAGGGCAGGCCTAATCCCTAGGTGCAGCCCCGGGTCAGGCTCAGAGCAGGGCCGATTGGGGAATTGGGGCGCCGCCCCGTCATGCACAGAGCAGGGCGGATTGGGAGGTTGTGATGCCACCCTCAGTCACGATCAGGGTAGGGCCGATTGGGGGGTTGGGACATCGCCCCCTGTCACACTCAAGGCAGGGTCGATGGGGAGGTTGAGACACCACCCCCTGTCACGCACAGAGGAGGGCCAATCAGGGGGTTGGGGCGCTGCCCCCTGTCACCCACAGAGCAGGGCCCATCAGGAGGTTGGGGAGCTCCCCCCTGTCACACACAGAGCAGGGCCCATCGGGGGTTGGGGCACCGCCCTCTATCACCCACAGAGCAGGGCCGATCAGGGGATTGGGGCGCCACCACTGTCACACTCAGGGCAGGGCCGATGGGGAAGTTATGACTCTACCCCATCACACACAGAGCAGGGCCCGTGGGGTGGGGGGGTTGGGGCACCGCCCTCTATCACCCACAGAGCAGGGCCAATCAGGGGGTTGGGGCACCGCCACTGTCACACTCAGGGCAGGGCCGATGGGGAGGTTATGGCTCTACACCATCACACACAGAGCAGGGCCCATGGGGTGGGGGGGTTGGGGCGCCACAACCTGTCACACACAGAGCCGCAGGGCGATCAGGAGGTTGGGGAGCTCCCCCCTATCAGGCACAGAGCAGGGCCGATCAGGGGGTTGGGGCGCCTTCCCCGTCACGAACAGAGCAGGGCAGATAGGGAGGTTGTGGCCCCGCCCCCTGTCACACACAGAGCCGCAGGGCCATCAGGGGGTTTGGGCGCTGCCCCCTGTCATGCTGATCCCAGTGCCGGGAGACCTCGCGGCTCCGCTGATCCCAGTGCTGGGAGGCATATTACCCTTTTACTATATAGACTAGAGGCCTGGTGCATGGGTGGGGGCTGGCTGGTTTGCCCTGAAGGGTGTCCCGAATCAGGGTGGGGGTCCCCACTGGGGCGCCTGGCCAGCCTGGGTGAGGGGATGATGGCTGTTTGCAGCTGGTCACACACCCTTCAGGGTGGGGGTCCACACTGCGGTGCCTGGCCAGTCTGGATGAGGGGCTGAGGGCTGTTTTCAGGCTGGCGGGTGATGGAAGCTCCCAACTGCTCCTTTTTTTCTTTTTTTTTTTTTTTTATTCTGAGCCAGCTTTAGCTCTGAGGCTCCAGCTCTTAGGCCTCCGCTCCTGAAAGCAGGTATCTGGTTTGTTTAGGTTCTACAATCGAAACTCTGTATCAACTCCAGGTCTGAGATCCCATCTAGCTGAAAGCTGGTTTCTGGGGTTTTGTTTAGCTTCTATTTTTGTAACTATGTTTCAAACTGTCAGCTCAGAGGCCAGCAAGGCAGGCAGGGAACGTTGCAGTCCTCCGTCACTGAAGCAAGCAAGTCTCATGTTAGTTTCAAGCTGCCTGGCTGCTGGCCGCCATCTTGGCTGGCAGTTAATTTGCATATCTCCCTGATTAGCCAATGGGAAGGGTAGCGGTCATACGTCAATTACCATGTTTCTCTTTTATTGATAGGACTAGAGGCCCGGTGCACAAAAATTTGTGCACTGGGGCGGGGGGGGTCCTCAATCCTGCCTGTGCCCTCTCACAGTCTGGGACTCCCTCGGGGATGTCCACCTGCTGGCTTAGGCCTGCTCCCCCTGGGGATTGGGCCCAAACTGGCTGTCAGACATCCCTCTGGCAGCCCAGGAGCCCTCGGGGGATGTCCACTTGCCAGCGGGAGCAGGCCTAAGCTGCAGTCGGACATCCTTAGTGCTGCTAAGGAGGCGGGAGAGGCTCCCACTACCAACACTGTACTGGCAGCCGTCAGGCTAGCTTGTGGCTGAGCAGAGCTCCCCCTGTGGGAGCGCACTGACCACCAGGGGGCAGCTCCTGCATTGAGCGTCTGCCCCCTGGTGATCAGTGTGTGTCATAGTGACCAGTCATTCCCAGTCGTTCTGCTGTTAGGGTCAGTTTGCATATTACCCTTTTATTATATAGGATAGAGGCCTGGTGCAAGGGTGGGGGCCAGCTGGTTTGCCCTGAAGGGTGTCCCAGATCAGGGTGGGGGTCCTGCTGGGGTGCCTGGCCAGCCTGGGTGAGGAACTGAAGGCTGTCTGCAGGCTGGTCAAGCCCCCCCGCCCCCAGTGGGAACCCTCACCCCATGGAGGTTTGGCCAGCCTGGATGAGGGGCTGATGGCTGTTTTCAGGCTGGCCACACCCCCTTTAGGGTGGGGGGTTCCCACTGGGGTGCCTGGCCAGTCTGGGTGAGGGGATGAAGTTGGCCAAGCTCCCCCCCCCCCCAGAGATGGAAGCTCCCAGCCTCTCCTTTTTTCTTTTTTTTTTATTCTGGGATTTATTTACCTTCTTTTTTTAAATATATTTTATTGATTTTTTACAGAGAGGAAGGGAGAGGAATAGAGAGTTAGAAACATCGATGAGAGAGAAACATCAATCAGCTGCCTCCTGCACACCCCCTACTGGGGATGTGCCCGCAACCAAGGTACATGCCCTTGACTGGAATCAAACCTGGGACCCTTGAGTCCACAGGCCAACGCTCTATCCACTGAGCCAAACCGGTTAGGGCTTACCTTCTATAATTGAAACTTTGTAGCCTTAAGAGGAGCTCAGAGCCAGCCAGGGCGGGCAGGAGGGAAACTTGGCTTCCTCCATCATTGGGGCAACCAAGCCTCCTGCTTGCTCCAGCTCCGTGGCTGCTGTCCGCTATCTTGGTTGGGTTAATTTGCATATAGTCGCTCTGACTGGCTGGTGGGCTGGCTTAAGGCATAGCAAAGGTGCGGTCAATTTGCATGTTTGTCTTTTATTAGTGTAGACTAGAGGCCTGTTGCATGAAGAGATTCGTCCAATAGGCCTTCCCTTCCGTTGGCTGCTGGCACCAGTTTTCCTCTGGCACCTGGGACCCAGGCCTTCGCTCTGGCTGGGCTCCAGCCAGACCCTGCCCCCAAAGCCGCCAGGCTTCGCGGCTTGAGGCCTCGCGGCTCTGCCCATCCCGGGGCCATGAGGCCTCGCGTCTCCGCTGATCCTGGAGCTGTGAGGCCTCCTGGCTCCGCTGATCCCGGGGCCGTGAGGCCTCACTGCTTGGCAGGCTTCAGGTACGTTTGGCTTCGCTCCACCGCTTGGAGCCTACTATGCAAATTAACCGCCATCTTTGTTGGCGGTTAATTTGCATATCGCCCTGATTAGCCAATGGGAAGTGTAGCAAAGGTATGGTCAATTACCCTTTTTGTCTTTTATTAGATAGGATATTCATTACCTATGGACACAGACCATAGGGTGGTGAAGGCCTGGGGTGGGGTGGGAACTGGGTGGAGAGGGGCACTGGGGAAATAAAGGAGGACATCTTTAATACTCTCAACAATAAAGGTTTAAAATAAATAAAAACTTGCAGATTAAAAAAAAATCAATATTTTCATGCCCGGCTGGCATGGCTCAGTGGCTGAACCTGTGAACCAGGAGGTCACAGTTCAATTCCCGGGCAGGGAACATGCCTGGGCTGTGGGCTCCATCCCCAGTGTGGGATGTGCTGAAGGTACCCAATCTCTGATTCTCTCTCTTCACCAACGTTTCTCTCTCACTCCCTTGCCCTTCCTCTCTGAAATCACTAAGAAATATATGTTTTTAAAACTATTTTCATAATAAAACTATTTTTCACTCTGTGGACATTAGCACTGATAGTATAAGATCACTATTGGATAAAATGAATTAGGGCAGTGGCTCTTAACTACGCTAGTCATTATATTCTGCACCACTAGTTACTCACAGTTTAAAATAGCAAGGCCAGTTTCACTTAATGTCCTTCATTAAAAATTACCTCTGTTACCCTAACCAGTTTGGCTCAGTGGATAGAGCGTCAGCCTGCGGACTCAAGGGTCCCAGATTCAATTCCGGTCAAGGGCATGTACCTTGGTTGCAGGTACGTCCCCAGTAGGGAGTGTGCAGGAGGCAGCTGATCGATGTTTCTCTCTCATCAATGTTTCTAACTCTCTATCCCTCTCCCTTCCTCTCTGTAAAAAAATCAATAAAATATATATTTTTTTTAAAAATTACCTCCGTTAAATGTACACATAAAGCCACTCTGGCTCAAGGAAAGCCTTTTGTATGATGAACTAGCTACTCTTTTCATGGACCATCATTTTTATTTGAAAGAACCATTGAACAACAAACTATGATTACTCAGACTTAGGTATCTGGTAGACATTTTCTCAAAATAACTGACAGTATTTGTTGCCAAAACCCAAAAGTCAAAATTTTTAATGAAAATTTGAATTCTGGAAAACTTACATCCCCCACCAGGGCATATGTCAGATCCCCAATACTTAAAAGAACTTTTCAAACAATATCAGCAATGACATCAACAAATATGAGTTTCTGGTATTGCATAATGAAATGAGTCAACAATTCAAGATCGGCATTACTCAGTAAACCAGTATTTTCCAAACAACCAATGAATAATGCTTAAAATCATGCTGGGGGAGGGGGAGAGATCAACCAAAGGACTTATATGCAAGCATATAGGCCTAACCAATGGACACAGACAACAGGGGGGTGAGGGCATGAGTGGGGAGGATGGGGGGTAATGTGGGGATAAGGACACATATGTAATAACTTAATTAAAAAAAAAACAGTAGCTATTACGATTAAAAAGGTCCTATTTTTCAAAAAAATTAAATAATAAAATAAAATAAATAATATTATGCTGGGGGAATAAGAGGAATTCAAAGTGCAAGATAGATTAATGGATTTTAATATGATAAAATACTAAATGTTCACTGGTGTGGTTTTAGTTATCTTGTTGCAATTTATGTTAAAAAAAACAAAACAAAACAAAAAAACCTGCCACTTGTGTTTTGGTGTGATTCATGATCTAATCTGAGAAGCTACAAAAACACTTCTCTCTTTTCCACCTACACATCGGTATGAGACCTGATTTTCTTCATTTACTTCAGCTAAGACAATATATCACAACAGACTGAACACCAAAGCAGATGGGAATTCAGCAATCTTTTGAGCCAGACATTAAAGAGATGTGCAGAAAATATACAAATGATATTCTCCTCATAAATTTATTTTGTTTTGGGAAATATAGTTATAACATAAAATGTTATACATGTTAACATCTAATGGATTTATCATTGTTATCTTTAAGTGAATTAATAAATATTTTTAAATTCTCAGTGATGATTTCTAATATGATAAATATTAATAGATAAAACCCTTATAAACAAAAGCTCTTCAAGGTCCTCAATTTTTAAGTGTCAACAGATCCTGAGATCAAAGAGTCTGAGAACTGGAGCCCTAAAGGAAGCATCCAGAATAACCATTAATAAATTGAAAAGTGCCCTAGCCAATTTGGCTCAGTGGATAGAGTGTCAGCCTGTGAACTGAAGGGTCCCAGGTTCGATTCCGGTCAAGGGCACATGCCCAGGTTGTGGGTTTGATCCCCAATAGGGGGCGTGCAGGAGGCAGCCAATCAATGATTCTCTCTTATCACTGATGTTTCTACCTCTCCTCTCCCTCTCCCTTCCTCTCTGAAATCAATAAAAATGTATTTTTTAAAATAAATAAATAGCCCTAACCGGATTGGCTCAGTGGATGGAGCATTGGCCTGCGGACTCAAGGGTCCCAGGTTCAATTCCGGTCAAGGGCATGTACCTTGGTTGCAGGTACATCCCCAGTAGGGGGTGTGCAGGAGGCAGCTGATCGATGTTTCTCTCTCATCGATGCTTCTAACTCTCTATCCCTCTCCCTTCCTCTCTGTAAAAAACCAATAAAATATATTTTAAAAATAAGTAAATAAATAAATTGAAAAGTGACAGAGGAGTATAAAAGACCACTCTCAGGAAAAAGGTAAACAAAGCATGGATATACTAAGACATACCAAAATCAAGGTTGGGGGAAAAAAACAAAAAAGAATACAATTAATGAGAAACACAGAGATGGGATATACACTCACAACTGTTATACCAAGGGGCTTTGGTGATCAGAGAGTTATTTTTTTAAAGAACAAAGAAAATTCCATGTACCTTTTTTTTTTTAAGTATATTTTATTGATTTTAGAGAGAAATGTAGAGGAAGAGACAGAAACATCAATGATGTGAGAGAATCACTGATTGGCTGCCTCCTGCACGCCCCCAACCGGGGATTGAGCCCGCAACCCAGGCATGTGCCCTTGGCCAGAATCAAACCTGGGACCCTTCAGTCTGCAGGCGGACGCTCTATTCATTGAGCCAAACCAGCCAGGGCTCCATGTACCTTTTAAAATTCTTAGTGCTTTTCAAACTTATCCAAATGGCCCTAGATAATAAAGAACAATCTCTGTTCCACCTACATAGAGGTCTGACTTTGAAACTGAATATTAAAAATTCACACAGCCCTAGCCGGTTTCACACTGTGAATAGAGCAGTGGTTCTCAACCTTCTGGCCCTTTAAATACAGTTCCTCATGTTGTGACCCAACCATAAAATTATTTTCGTTGCTACTTCATAACTGTAATGTTGCTACTGTTATGAATTGTAATGTAAGTATCCGATATGCAGGATGGTCTTAGGCGACCCCTGTGAAAGGGTCGTTCGACCGCCAAAGGGGTCGCGACCCACAGGCTGAGAACCGCTGGAATAAAGTATCAGCCCTCGGACTGAAGGGTCCTGGGTTTGATTTGCAAGCTCCAGGCCCTAGTCAGGGGCACGCAGGAGGCAATCAATCGATGTGTCTCTCTCACATCAGTTTTTCTCTCTGTCTCTCTCCTTCCTACTTTCTCTAAAAATCAATGGAAAAAATCCTCAAGTGAGGATTAAAAAAATAAAAAATTTTCACACGTATTTCAAATTTTCCTCCATATTATATCTATTCATTTTAGTATTTTTAAATGTTTTAAATCACTATAAGGTTCAAACTTTACTACAAGAGGTTAAATCATTTCTTCTTTAGATCAAGAAACAAAACATAAGAACCCTACAAGGCCACCATCATGCCCTATTCCAGGCATAACACCCTCCACTCCCAGCCACTCACATGACTTCCAAGAGCAAAGATTTGTTCTGCCTGTTTCTGAACTCAGAATCAATAGATTCATGTAGAATACCTATAATAATGAAAGCGTAATATGTTAATTAGGACAACCTTCCAGACAAAGCCAGGCTGCGAGGGAAGCCCCGGTCCTGGGTGCCTACCGGCAGCCAGAGGGAAGCCCAGGTCTCGGGTGCCAGAGGGAAGCCGGTGGCAGCAGCCAGGGAAAGGAAGGCCTACTCTTGCACGAATTTTGTGCATCGGGCCTCTAGTATTTATATATATATATATATACCTTTTATTCAACAGTATGTTTACACAACTGATCAATGCTTTGTGTGTCATCAAAATTTTTTTACAATCATCACTACAGAACAGAGTACATGAGCCAAGTACAGCCTGCAGGTCTTTTTGTGAATTAGATTTTACTGGTAAACACCCACACTCATTTGTTTAAATATTGTCTATGGCTGTTTTCACTGTAATGTGCCTGCAGTTGACTGTATGGCCTGCAAAACTTTAAAAATTTTCCATCTAGACCAGCCGTGGGCAAACTACGGCCCGCGGGCTGGATCCGGCCCGTTTGAAATAAATAAAACTAAAAAAAAAAAGACCGTACCCTTTTATGTAATGATGTTTACTTTGAATTTATATTAGTTCACACAAACACTCCATCCATGCTTTTGTTCCGGCCCTCCGGTCCAGTTTAAGAACCCATTGTGGCCCTCGAGTCAAAAAGTTTGCCCACCCCTGATCTAGACCTTTACAGGTTTGGCTAACCATGCAAGCAGTGGGTCTCGAAGTGTGCTTTCCAGTTGCTATCACCTGTGAACTTAGAAATGTAAATTATAAGCAGATTCTCAAACTTCAGTTTGCACACCCACACCACCTTGAAGGGCTGTTAAAATAGATTGCTAAATCCCATTCCCAGAGCTTCTGAGTCAGTAGGTCTGGGGATAGGGCTTGCGAATTTGCATTTCTCGCCAGTTCCCAAGAGCTACTAATGCTACTGATGCAGGACCAATTTCAAGAACCACTGCATTATTAAGGGAGTGCTGCTCGAATTTTATTAAACATAAGAATCACCTGGGGCTCATGTTAAACTGTAGATTTTGATTTTTTTTAATCCTGGGTGAGTGAAACCTAACCTGCAATTCTAGTAAGTTCTAAGAGGTGCTGCAGAAGCAGGTGATCCATGAACTACATTGCATAACAAAGCTGTAGATCAGTGGTTCTCAACCTTGGCTGTACATCAGAATCACCTGGGAATCTTTTTAAAATCCTGATTTCTGGGCCTCATCCTCTGGAAATTCTGTTCCTTTGTTACTAATATTGTGGCCCCACCCCATAACAAATTTATAATTTACTGACAATTACAGTATCCTCTTTTGATAAGTTCAAATTATTTGCCCATTTTTATTTATTATTGTGTTAATCCTCACCTGATTATATTTTTTCCATTAATCTCTAGAGAGAGAGTGGGAGGGAGGAAGAGGAGAGAAAGATAGAGAACATGGATGTGAGAGAGACACATAGACTAGTTGCCTCATGCACGCACCCCACCTGGGACCAAGAATCAAAGCTGCAACCCAGGTACATGCCCTTGATGAGAAATCGAATCTGAGACCCTTTGATTTTCAGGCCAGGGCTCTAACCACTGAGTCAAACCAGCCAGAACTATTTGCCCATTTTTTAAATGGGCTTTCTGGGCACTCTCCCTCTCAGGAGCAAACCCACATCTTTTGTCTTTCTTCCCTCTCAGATGTGCATCTCCTAAACTCTAAGTCGCCATGAGACTTACAACTAGGGGAGCAATGGGCAGAGTGGAAGCTCATACTGGTCTAAACCCCTGAACCTGTCTCCAAGGCCCTTTATCTCTAACTTTCCAGTGAGCCAAAGCATCCCCACCTAGGCTCATTTCTTCCCTATAAAATTTCTAGAGAGCCAAAGCAGCCCTGCCTAGGCTCTGTCCTGTTGCTTCTTCTATCCTAAGCCCTTCCTTGTTTCACTGTCCCAGCTTATTAAACGTCCTCTCAAAATCAAAAAGTAAATAAAATGGGCTTTCTGTCTTTTTCTTATCTTATCTAATAAAGAGGGAATATGTAAATTGACCATCAAGATGGCTGCTTCCACAGCAGAGACAGGGACTCTATAACACAAGATGGCTGTACCCACAGTGGAGGCCGAGTTCCCGTAATGAGCCTTAATGAGCAATCAGCAGAGACCTGAGGCTGCGCCCCCTGCCTGGTGGGGCTCGACAGGTGACCTCAAGCCATGGTCCCCTTCCCCCCCCCACCGGCACCAGGCCAAGGGACCTCAGGCCGCACCCCCTGCCCCAGGCTGGGGGGACCTCAGGCCACGCTCCCCACCCCAGCAGGGCTTGACAGGGGACCTGAGGCCACACCCCACACCCCGGTGCCAGGCTGGAGGACCTGAGGCTGCACCCCCCGCCATGTGGGGCTTCATGGGGGACCTCAGGCCATGCCCTCCACCCACAGGGCTTGATGGGGGAACTCAAGCCACGCTTCCCGCCCATGGGGCTTGACAGGGAACCTCAAGGCATGCCCCCCGCCCCAGCCTGGGAGACCTCAGGTCCACCCCCACCCCAGCGCCAGGGGACCTGAGGCCGTGCCCCCCGGCTCCAACGGGGCTTGACGGGGACATCAAGGCATGCCCCCAGCCCAAGGGACCTGAGGCTGCACTCCCTGCCCGGCAGGGCTTGATGGGGGACCTCAGGCCATGCCCCCTGGCCTGGGCCAGGGGACCTCAAGGTGGATCCCCGGGCTGGGGGACCTCAGGCCACACACCCCACTCCAGTGCCAGGCCAGGCGACATGAGGCCATGCCCCCCACCCGGCGAGGATTGCCCGGGGTGGGGCCGACCGGGTCTGGATCTAGCCCAATTGGGGGGGAGGGAGGGCCCCAGGTCTGGGTTCACGTGATTTCGAGGCTAATGTGAGAAGGCAGGGACTTGACTCTGCTTCCTGTGGTGCACCCCAGACTCTGACAGAAGGAAGATTTTCACATACATTTTACTAATTTCCTTTCATCTCTGACACTTCTATTATAGAGAAAGAGCAAATAGCAATATTAAAATATTTCCTCTAATTAATTTCCTTTTAATGTGCATGAATTTTGTGCACTGGGCCACTAGTTGCTATATAAAAGTTTATTATATATTCTGGATATATAAAGTCCTTTATTGGGTATATGTATTACAAATACCTTCTTCTACTCTGTGGCTTGCCTTTTACTTTGTTTGTTAATCCTTACTCAAGGACATTTTTTCCACTGATTTTTAGAGAAAAAAAGGGTGGGGTAGGGTAGGGAGAAACACTGATGTGAGAGAGACACATAGATTGGTTACCTGCTACATGTGCCTGCCCCGACCATGGCTGGGGATCCAGCCTGCAACTAAGACATGAGGCACGAGCCCTTGACTGGAATCAAACCTGTGACCCTTCAGTAGGCAGGCTGACACTCAAACCACTGAGCCATACCGGCTAGGTCTCGCTTTCTTAATGATGTCCTGATAAACATCCGAATGCATTTTACCTACAAAAACCAATCCTGATACTATCGAAAGTAATTCACTCCAAAAAATATCTAAAGCACTAACATATATGATGTAAAATTTATATGAAAGTAGAATAATATTTATCTCAAAAATAGGTTACGATATAAATGGAAGCCAAGTCACATTTCCAGCTGACAAAAGTAGACTTCAGGGTTCAACTTTTGGAAGCAAAATCACAGGAAGCAACTTTGAGTGTTGCAGAACTTCTATACATAACTTTTCACACTCCATTGCAAATAAGCATGACCCACTCACTAAACCATAGTTCCTCTAGCAAGCACTGAAGGCTGAGGCCTAACAAAGGGTCCAATCATATAAAGATTCAGCTAAGTCTGAAGAGCTGATACTAGCTACCTTTAAAGGCATCAGCTGGAGCTAATATGACAAAAGCTAATTAAAAACCTACAGGCCCACTAATTTTTCTAAACTCCTCTGAAAAAGAATGCTTTTACATTGCCAAAAGAATAAAATACATAATAGCACAAACGTGACACTTTAAAATTTTGCTTTAAAACATGAAGTTTCACTAATAAAAAGTATTCACCGATAAAAATTTGTTATATCTGGGCATAGAAAACACATTAGTGATCCTAAAATTTTACTATCTTCCAAAATTAACAACTGAAATTTAAAATCTACCATTACCTATCTGGTGAAAACATAATAACAAGCAAAGCATATTAAAGCCAGAGAAGCCCAGACGGTGTGGCTCAGGATTGAGCATCAACCAGGACGTCGTAGTTTGATTCCAGGTCAGGGCACATGCCTGAGTTGTGGACTTGATCGCTAGTAGGGGGCGTTCAGGAGGAAGCTGATCGATGATTCTCTCTCATCATTGATGTTTCTATCTCTCTCCCACTCCCTGCCTCTCTGAAATCAATCAATAAATATATATGTATGTGTGTGTGTATATATACGTGTGTGTATATGTGTGCATGTGTGTATGTATGTGTATATATATATATTTATACACACACACACACACACACACACACACACACACACATATGCCACCGCTGCTGAGCTCACCAGCTGTGAGCCGTGAGCCCAGCTTCTGGCTGAGCAGCGGTCCCCCTGTGGGAGCACACTGACCACCAGGGGGCAGCTCCAGTGTTGAGCATCTGCCCCCTGATGGTCAGTATGCAACATAGCGACTGGTCATTCTGCTGTTCGGTCACTTTGCATATTACCCTTTTATTATATAGTTCAATTTCAATTTTATTTTGTATTGGTTTCAGAGTAGTTTGGTGGTTAGTCAATCATATACTTTACACCAAGCATGTCAAACTTCCAGCCCACAGGCTGCATGTGGTCCACAACAAGTATTTTTGCAGCCCAGCCGGTCAAGGGCACATAACGGGTATGTAAGAAAAGTTTTGAAAATTGTGTAACTTAATTTTTACAATATCCTGTTATACATAATTATTAATAATGAACTACAATGTTCACTTATGACTGATTACTATTATTGTGTTGCATTCATTTCCTTTATGCACAGGCACACCATTTCTCTCCACTAATACTAGCAGTGACTATTTTAGCAGCCAACTGCCAGGTCATTAGTCTTGGACTGACTTGCTTGGTGTGCACAACAGGAAATATTTTGCTTTCGGAGAACAAGAAAAATAGGTTTATTTGCATTACGCTTATTAATTTGTGCAGTTATTCAGTGTCTGGTAAGTCAAAAAATATTAATTTTTATTAAAATGTTCTATTATTTTATGTTAACGATGACTCATTTATTTCAGCCCTTTGTATTCATTCAGCATGTCTCTATCGAAATAAACCTACATTTCTAGGAAAATTGAAGCTTTTGTTTTTTTACGGCCCAGGTAAACTTAAACCTTGTTTATTTGGCCCGTTGTTAGCCTTTGAGTTTGACATGCTTGCTTTACACAGTGTTCTCTTTGATATTTCTAGTACCCAATGGCACCATACATGGTTATCGCAGTATTATTGACTCTGTTCCTGCAGCTTTACTTTACATCCCTGTGACTTTTTTGTAACTATTAATTTGTACTCATTGGTTGATTCTTATATGTGCCCTGATTGGGGATCTAAACCGCAACCCCGGTGTAAGGGGAAGATATTCTAACCAACTGAGCTATCCAGCCAGGGCCCAGCTTCCTCTCTTGAAGAAGGTTTTCTGTATTACCCTGAATTCCTCATGTACACCTCTCTTCTGGCACTTAGTACTTTCTCATATTAACTCTTATAGTTAACCTCCTACATGAAAAGCTACTTACAGACAGGTGTGTTTACCTTATTACCCATAATGAATCACAACAGTCACAGGTAGTTTAAATAATTGAATTTGGGGAAGCCATTACTCCAGTGAGAGTCTTTAATAAGGTATAATGAATGAAAGGGAAACAGAGGTACAGGCATACCTTGTTTCATTGTCCTTCACAGATGTTGAAATTTTTACAAATTGAAGGCAAAAAGACCCTCCACTGGCAATATCTCTGAGGTATGCCTATACTGCAGATTATCATGTATGTGAACCAACATTTACCAAGTGATCCTTCAAACCAAATGTCACACTACTACTTCTATTTGCTAAAATATCTGATTTTACTTCTATTCTTTTGGGCCAGTATGCATAAGGCTGATTAAAAATAGAGACTACTTAGCTCAGCCAACGTTGCTCAGTGGTTAAGTATTAACCTATGAACCAGGAGGTCACAGTTCGATTCCCAGTCAGGGCACATGCCTGGGTTGCGGGCTTGATCCCCAGTGTGGGGTGTGCAGGAGGCAGCCAATCAATGATTCTCCCTCATCACTGATGGTTCTCTCTCTCCTTCTCCCTTCCTCTCTGAAATCAATAAAGATATATTTTTAAAAAATTAGAGACTACCTACAAGATATTTTTACCTTCCAAAAGTAAGACATATGGGACCAAGATCACAAATTCAATGGGTAAAGTCCTTTGCCTACTGAAGTCTAACACAGCAATGTCAAGGATTTTCAAGCAAATCTAAGATGCAATTTAAAAAGTTTTTTTAATTGATTTCCTCTTGGAAATCATAAAATTTTAACAGAGGAAGGGAGGAAATTATGTCTGAGATGTAAAACAATTTTTTAAAACATACAATGCTTTAAAATACAATCTGTTTCTACATGCCTAATTCAGAACATTACTTTGTATCAAAGAATAATCTGGATTAATATCACTAAAGTACAGTTTATATTCATAACTCCTTACTAGAATTACTATGTAGAACAAATATTTTGGTAGTACACTGTGGAGCTAGTTACCCTTATTTTATTTACTACTTTTAAGAAGATTCATGAATTTACTGCCAAGCCCAAAGTCAATCAGAAGTAGCAAATTAGGTAGTCAGAGGCTGTCTATACACCCTGAAATCAAAGAAAAGTAAAAGTCTCCATCCTAACAGCAAAGTTACCAAAGGGGAATATGAAAAGTAGACTGAAGAATTCACAAAGCTAAGCAGTCTCGGACTAACTGAGTAAGAAGGGCCAAGTTCCTCACTAGGTCTCCGTGGCTTCACCATGTTCTAGCATAACACAGTAATCAACCTCATGATGTGAAATCTTAGTGATCAAGTAAATTCTGTCCTTCAGTTTGTTAAAGAAGTTGTTATATCACTTGGAAGGCTTTTATCTAAAAGTTGTAGTTCTTTAAAGGTATAACCCTCTCAATTCCTTAGAAAATTCAATTACTACACAAAATATTCCAATTATCATAGACAGAGGATGAAAATTTTGCTCTAATTCATACCAAATACTCTTATACCTTCTTTATTAAAGTTACTATCAGTATTTGTGAATTAATATGACCTTATTTTCTAACAACCAATACAAAACAATGACAACACTAGGCAAGCAGAAAAACTCCAACACTTTCTTACACTTTATTTTAAAAGTATCAAGTTAAACGCACTAAAAATACTTCACATGCTGGCATCATGTAATATTTGGTACCCATTACTGAGACTGTTTTTAGGTTCTTAAATCTCAGGCACTAAATATTTATAAACCAAAACTTAAAAAAAGTAAATGGTATGTTCACTCCAAACACTCAAAGTTAATTTTAATTTGAGGGTTTTTAACTTTGGTGGTCTCTTAATTTCACATTAAGTAACCAAAGTCCTTGTATCAGTAAAAATAAGGGTAAAAGACTTACCAAAATTATCCCATCACTGCTGCTCCCATCAATGATGCTCAGAATTTATATAATTCTCAAAGAATATCTTATGAAACAATCTAGAAAGGTTTATAGGGATTATTATATTATCATAGCTATAGAATTACAGAAAACTGGTCTGATTTATAGTTAAGTATGTATCTACCACTCATCACAATCTAAATGAGTATCTAAAGTGTACTTATCTTAACTTGGTCATTGTGCAATAAGACTGCATCTTTGATACAAAGTAATGTTCTGAATTAGGCATGTAGAAACAGGCACGATGACAAATCTGCACTCATTTGTTCCCGTTCAAGTGACCTTTATCAAGAGCAAATCTGAAGACTAGCCATAACCATGGAAAAACTGTGGAACTACTTGGCTCTTACAATATGCTGCCAATGGGCAAGATCCATCATCACAAACTACTAAGCTTAGTTCAAACTCCCAAACAGGCACTTTAAAAAGCTTTAAAAAACCTGCAGTAGGTAGGCCTATTCATTTAAGGCAACTAACAATCTTCCAACTCACCACCAAAAGTGAATTTCAACCTAATATCTCACATTGACGAAATGACGAAACAGCTATGTAGGTAAGTAACCTCATCTATTTGGTACCATTTCATAGCCAGTCACAGGTATATTTCTGGACAGGTCAAACATAATGAAGCATTCAGAAATAAGTATTCAGCACTCACCACAAATCACTATAAACAGAAAAATGACAGGCCAGATATATGCCATTCTGGTTCCTAACAACCTCCTACTAAAAAATTAGCCAAATGAAAGTTCAAAGGTTTTTTTCTTATCTAGAGAAATCTAAAAGTGAATTAGAGGTGTTACCTGAAAAAAAAAAAAAAACATTAATTTGATCCTGAGAGATAACATATTTCAACAAATTTGAAGTGGTGGGTTACATTAAATTATTTGGAACTTTGAGGTCAGATTCTATAGAACATACTATATATACATCAGTGTTCATCTTATTAAGATGAAGTAGCCCAAAGTCAGAATTTCAAATTTAAAAAAAAAAAATTTTTTTTTTTAGTCCTCACCCAAGGATATATTTATTGATTTTGGAGGGAGAAAGGGAGAGAGGGAGAAATATCCATGTGAGAGAGAAGCATCAATTGGCTGCGGAGGGAGGACCGAACCCGAAACTTTTCTATGGGAGGACGCTCCAACCAAGCCACACCGGCCAGGGCCAAAATAAATTTTGATAATGAAAATGGTCCTCTCTTCCTCTTTTCAAATGGATTTCTTTTACAAGATGAATAATCTTCATTTTCTTATCAGAGAGAGAGAAGTACAAGATACAACTCACCTGCCTGCATTATTTGCAGAATACTATTAAAGGTTTCTAAGCAGGCAGGCACCCAGAAAAATAAATTTACCCTGGCCTTTGGAACAAGTGCTATTCACATTACTCTCGCATTCTCTATGTTATTGCTTTATCTTCTAACTTCCTACAGCGCGTAGTAGTGGAGAACTTGGCCTCTAGAAATTCACCACCAATCATTGCTCAGGGGAAAGCATAAAGAAGACAATGGAGGCATGGAACAGACGGAACAAAAGGAAAAGATGGCAAAGGTCAAGTGAGAAAGCATTTTCATTGACAAGTTTGGAGGAAACTCATTTCCAAGTCTACAGACGCTCAGGAAGTGGGACTGGAGGGTGGTTAAAAAATAATGGCTAATGCTCCTCATGTAGAGAGGGGGGAGAGGGAATAAGAAAACGAAGGTTCTCCAAAAATTGGGTGAACGGAACTCTAACAATCACAAAACAGTAACTATCCAAGGACCTGTCACAAAGCCTGGTGCCTGGCGTCGGCAGCTGAAGACGGACTAGCAGGGGCTGCAGGCCGAGTAGGAAATGCTACTGAGAGCGGCTTCCACCCCCCGCCTCCCCCCGCCCCGCCCGGAGCCTTTTCCGTCTCCACTCGGGAGAGGCCGTCCCCCCGTCAGGGAGGTGGGAAGGCACTCCCCCAAGCCCGGCTTTCTGGGGTCTCTTCCGTAGCAGAGTGAAACTCGTTTCCCACCCACTGCCATTCCGCGGTGACTGCTCATCGAATCACGAACTTGCGTGAGTTTTGCATCTTTCCTTCCACAGCGAGAGCCGACCCGCTCCGATCCACACGCGGCGGAACGTGCCCCTCGCACCCAGCCCGACGCCCTTTCCCGACTCCCCTCCAAAAACAGACACGGAAAGACGGCGAGA
This sequence comes from Myotis myotis, assembly GCF_014108235.1. NCBI lineage: Eukaryota > Metazoa > Chordata > Mammalia > Chiroptera > Vespertilionidae > Myotis > Myotis myotis. The sequence goes on along the minus strand of NW_023416313.1, from coordinate 77,730,038 downwards.
GGATCCACAAGGAAACCCGGAGGCGCAGGCCGGGGTTCCCGCGGCCCGGAAGAAGGGGCGCAGTGCGGGCCGGCCCCCAGTTCCCTTCCCCCGCGCCGGGCCTGCACGCCCTCCCTCCCCGTCTTCAGGGCGCCGCCGCCGCCCAGAACTCAGCACTCACCGTCAGGCCGGTGCCCAGCACGATCACATCGTACTCCTCATTCATGGCGGGGCAGGCGCGGACAGAAGCCCAGAGAACGGAGAAAGCGCCGGATACTGGGAGGGGCAGGGGTTATATGACCACCCCGAGGACGCGGGGCTAGCGCTCAGGCCGGCCTCGGGCCGAGGAGAAAGGGAAGTCGGGAGGAGAGGGAGAACAGAGCTGCAGAGGAGGGAAGCCAGCCGCCACCTCAGACGGGAAGAGAAGAGCAGGGCCGGGCCGGGAGGGGAGGGAGGGCGGAAAGGGGAGGGGCAGGCGGGCGGCGAGCCGGACCTCCGCTGCCGGGCGGGGCGCAGAGGAGGAGCACGGAGAGCCGCCCATCATACCCTTCTCACTCTCTCATTGGCCACTTCCTCATCGCCCGCCCAACATTTTTTCCTTTCCGAGTTCTCGCGGGATGAGGGTGGGACGTCCCTGGCTTGGATTCCGGTACCGCGCTCGGTCAGCTCCAACCGTGATTGGGAGCGGAGATGGTCACGCGCCGCCCTGGAGGGCTGGGGAGGAAGCGTGCTCGCCGCCGGAGAGTGGCTGACCTGTTCGTTACTCCCGCCGCCGTGTGGCAGCCGACGCCCCGAGGCACCATTGGACTTTGAGCCTGCGCCGGCCACGTGGGCCGGAACCAGGCGGCGGGGTCTGGGCAGGTGCGGGCGGCCGGCTCGGGTCAGGCCCGCCCCCCGGGAGGTTGCGTAAAGTGGCCTGACCCCCGCTGCGGCCGGCGGAGGCCCGCCCCGGATCTCTCCCTTGGCAGCGCCTGGGGTTGTCAAATGCGATTGTCATTTGCAACTTTTTTTTTTTCTAGCCTGCCTCTTTTCTAAAGGCGAGAGAACCTAACGTGTTTTAAGGAGTTCAGAAATCACTTTTTTTAATCTTTTTTCCCCCGGCCTGTGTAATTCTTGCTTGGTGTCGCCCACCCACGTGCGGCCTTAGGAAATTTAGAAGAAAAAAAACAACTTCCTTTTAAAAAATAACCTTAGTATGGCCCTAGCGGAGTAGGTAGCTCAGATGGTGCGTTGTTCCTATAGCCAAGGTTGCAGGTTCGATACCTGGTCAGGGCACATAGAAGAATCAACCCAGGAATGCATAAATAAGTGGGAAAACAAATCAACGGCCCCAGATGGTTTGGCTCAGTGCATAGAGCATTGGCCTGCGGACTGAAGGGTCCCGGGTTCCATTCCAGTTAAGGGCATAAGCCCAGGTTGCTGCGTGCAGGAGGCAGCCAATCAATGATTTTCATCACTGATGTTTCTATCTCTCTTTTCCTCTCTGAAATCAATAAAAATATTTTTAATTGATGTTTCCACCACCCTCTCTCAAGTCAATAAATTTTTAAAAAATTTTTTAATTAAAAATAATCCTTAGTACTAGTAAGCACCCAGTAATGAGCTGGTGTGTGCTCATAGACACCATGCAGGATGACCTGGAAAGAACTCAACTATGCGTGGCCTCTGAGCAGCAAGGAGAGGTTTCAGAGGTAAAGCAGTTAAAGAAATTCCCAAGAAGATGTGATGAAGTACTTCAAGATTTGAAGGAGCAGCTCTCCGGGATTTGTCTCGATCCATTGAAAGGATTAAGGAGTTCAAACCTCTTTCAGGAAGAGCCAGGCACAGTAAAGCAAAAAGTCCTTCCTACCCCCGAGAACAAGTTAAATTTATTGTTCACCTCCCTGCCAAACTAAGCAAATTACAGGGTCAAGAAAAACCAATTATTTTAAGCTATATGCTCATTTGGGCACAGCGAGTGTATAATTGATGTAGCATACTGGAAAAGATGATTGCTGGTTTTGTTTTTTAAGCTTGGTTTTTTTGCCTTGACAGTTTTACATTAAATGTCTTATCTTTGTGACTGTATTTACCTTGCTGAAAGAGATCATTATGCTAAGAAAATGTTCTATTGGCATTATTTCTTAAGTAATTATTAATACCATTTTTATAAATGGGTATAATTAACTCATAGACTGGAAGCTTTTGTTAAAATGCACTTTTCTCCTTCCTAATCACTGACTGTAATTTGTAAACATCTGTCTAAAATTGATTAAATGACCCCATTTGGATAGGAACTGAGTATCACTGATGTAAGGTAAAAATTAAAGTGTTAGAGAAGGAAAACCTCACAGGCTAATCCCTCTAAAGATTCCCTTTACACAAAGCTGAGACATTAGGAGAGAAATGTTAAAGAAAATAATTGCTGCCAAAGCCGGTTTGGCTCAGTGGATAGAGCGTCGGCCTGCGGACTGAAAGGTCCCAGGTTCGATTCCGATCAAGGGCATGTACCTGGGTTGCGGGCACATCCCCAGTGGGAGATGTGCAGGAGGCAGCTGATCGATGTTTCTCTCTCATCGATGTTTCTAGCTCTCTATCTCTCTCCCTTCATCTCTGTAAAAAATCAAAATATATTTAAAAAAAAAAAAAGAAGAAAAGAATTGCTATTCCCTGGCTCAGTGGTGGAGTGTTGGCCTGCACACCAAGGGGTCGTGGGTTCAATTCCTAGTCAAGGGACCTACCTGAGTAGCAGGTGTGTGCAGGAGGCAACCAATAGATGTGTCTCTCTCACATTGATGTTTCTCTCCCCGCCCCCTCCCCACTTGGTCCAGCGGATAATGGAAGTGTACAAACTACAGAGGCATTCTCTGCATGGGATTCACATCAGGAGGGTATCCAGCTTCTCCATGGCCTTCAGAAGCGTCTTATCCAAAACACCTGCTGAGCCTGGAGGACAGCCTGGAGGTCAAGAGGAAAGGCTGCCTTTATTGTGCGTCTACTCCTCAGCCCCCACCTGAATGAAACCTCAGAGACTAGACTGTTTTATCTGGGGCCCTTCTCCCTCCCCTGCTCTCCTTTGCTCCCATGTTTGTGGGGGATCTTATTATTATTTTTTTAAATATACGTTTTTCATTGATTTCAGAGAGGAAGGGAGAGAGAGAGAAACATCAACGATGAGCGAGAATCATTGATTTGCTGCCTCCAGCACACCCCATACTGTGGGAGGAGGCAGCGAGTCCACAACCCAGGCATGTAGCCTTGGCCCGAATCGAACCTGGGACCCTTTAATCCACAGGCTGACGCTCTATCCACTGAGCCAAACTGGCTAGGGCCGTGGGGGTTCTTATTAAAGTATTTGGCTCTCTCAAATTTTGTAATAAACTTGCTACACCATTAAATAATAATAATAATCAGCATAAATAGGGGGAAGGCCAGATTTTATTAGGAATTAAGTCTGTGCCTACTGAGAGCTATTACTAAAACCAACTATTAAAATAGTAGCTAATCAGTATATGAATAGGTTTACTAGTAGGCCATGAGCATAGAAGAAAAGTTCCCTTGTTTGCCTTCATGACCCATACTACCTCCAACACACATACCCTTTTTTTTTTTTTTATGTATAAGCAGAGGCTTGTGTTCTCAAATCTATATATATGAAAGGCTAATATGCAAAGTGTACCCTCGGGAGTTCGACCAAAGTCTGGAAGTTGAATCGCTCACTATGAGGTGCACTGACCTCCAGGGGGCGGCGCAGAACGAAGGAAGGCCCTGGCCGGCAGCCAGCAGCTGGGGAAGGAAGGCCCCGATTGGCCCTGATCACTGGCCAGGCCTAGGGACCCTACCCGTGCATGATTTTCATGCCCCGGGCCTCTGGTGTATATATAAAAGCCTAAGCGACCATCTGACTGTTTGACTGCCCCACCCAGTCCCGCCCTGCTGGCCATCTTCTAATTAATTTCCTTTTAATGTGCACGAATCCATGCACCGGGCCTCTAGTATAAAGGCCTGTACAAGTGATTTTCCTCAAGGCCTTGACAACCAGTTTTTAGCCTGTGATAGGCCTGCATACTCAGCAGGAAGAAAGTTTGTATTTCCTTCAAGATTTACTATCAAATATCAGCTGTATAAGAGCTATTCAAACTGAATCTTGCTAAACAGAACTGCCTTCCTTCATAGTTAAATCATTCAGATTCAAGAAAGAATGTAACAACTTTTTACAATGTTTCTTTGCCCCATAAGGAGAGTTTGAGAAGGTATGTTATATTGGACAATGCACCTTTCTTGGGAAGAGGGAAAGCAGTTTATATTTACTACAACTTAATTGGATTTGTATTCATTAGTGACCAAATAAGTTTTTATAAATAGACAAAACTCAAGTGCAAAGTTTACTAGACTGCTGAACAAATTGTGTAATAGTGAGTGTAACTGACTTTTGGTGGCTAAGCAGATGATGGCTTAAGAAGGTACTGCTGTTGCTCTCTAAGTAATCAGGAGTCACCATGGATATTTATACTAGAGGCCTGATGCACGGATTCGTGCACCAGTGGGGTCCCTCAGCCTGGCCTGCACCCTCTTGCAAACCGGGACCCCTCAGGGGATGTCGGACTGCTGGTTTTGGCTCAATCCATCCCCTAAGGGATGTAGTAGTGCGCAAAGCAGCAGGCAACTGGGCAGGAGCCCTGAGCTGGGCGTCACGCTGCTCCCACACATCCCAGCCCTGCTGCACTTGCCACTGCACCTGCCACTGCAGCTTGGTAGCATGCTGCCATGGAGGCAGGAGAGGCTCATGCCATGCAGCTGCACTCACCAGCTGTGAGCCCAGAGTCTGGCACCCATCAGTCAGCTGAGTGGCGCTCCCACTGTGGGAGTGCACTGATCACCAGGGGGCAACTCTTGCATTGAGTGTCTGCCCCTGGTGATCAGTGTACATCATAGCAACTGGTCGGCCAGTCATTTGGTCATTCAGTTGCTTAGGCTTTTATATATGGGTATATCCTTATAAACAACAGAAATTTATTTCTTACAGTTCTGGAGACTAGGAAGCACAAGATTAAGGTGTGTCTGGTGAGGGCTCTCTTCCTGGTTTGTGCTGTCTTTTCACTGTGTCCTCGCATGGCAGAAAGCATGAGCTTCCTCTGGCTCTGCTTTTATAAACTTACCTATATTTTGAACTGACATGAAATACTGACCCTTTAAAAAAAAAAACCACTAGCAATAACGAGCCTTTTTCTCAGATTACCATTAGCCGTTGAATGTTGAGGCTGTCAAGAATATCAGCTGAGCCTACTGGCACAGCTCAGTGGTTAAGCATTGGCCTACAAACCAGGAGGTCATGGTTTGATTCCTGGTTGGGGCACATGCCCAGGTTGCAGGCTTGAACGCCAGTGTGGGGCATGCAAGAGGCAGCCTATCAATTATTCTCACTCATCATTGATGTTTCTATCTCTGATGTTCACTTTTTAAAAAAGAATATCAGCTGAACTATGTTTCCATGTTTTAAGTGAAGGATATTTCATCCATATTCAGAAGAAATTACTGACTAACTTGAAGGCATTGGATGAAATAACTGAATTTAAAGCTAGTAAGCCTCAATCTAATAAAGTTTAGTTTTATTGACAATTCAAGTCTATGGCCCTGCAGAAGGAACAAAACAAAACAAAAAAACTGGACTAATCTTCAACAGATTGAGTCCCCCTCCCCCTCCAAATTATTGTCTTCTCTTGCATCTTCTACCCCACTTATTCCAGTTGCCAAGGAACTTTGTAGACAACAAATACTGTTTAGAGTGAAGTGGCTTGAAAACCACTAATTAGTTCATGTAGCAAAAGCCACAGAAGATAGTTCCTGATAGAGGAAAACCTTGGGTGTGGGGGAAGGAGGAGGTTGGAGGAGAGAAGTGGAAAACACCATTAATATTGAAAACATTTCAGTTTCCAAAATGGCTGCAGAATAGGTAGAAGCCACACTCACCTGCTCCCACCGCCAGATTTAAAGCTCAATTATAGAGCAACCAACCTGAATAACCAACTGAAGGCTAGCTGAACTGAAATATTCTAACTAAGGACTTACAGAAGAAGCCACATGGAGATGGGTGAGAAGGGCAGAGACACAGAAAGGGCTGGCCCCTGCACCCCTGGGGTGGCAACTGAGAAGCCAGAGGGATATCTTTTTTTTTTTTTTTTTTTTTTATTTTATTGATTTTTCACAGAGAGGAAGGGAGAGAGATAGAGAGTTAGAAACATCGATGAGAGAGGAACATCGATCAGCTGCCTCCTGCACATCCCCCACTGGGGGATGTGCCCGCAACCCAGGTACATGCCCTTGACCGGAATCGAACCTGGGACCTTTCAGTCCTCAAGCCGACGCTCTATCCACTGAGCCAAACCGGTTTCGGCCAGAGGGATATCTTGGCTGCAAAACTCCCTCCCCCCAGGTGTGTGGGGCGCAACCTCACACATGGATCCCCAACTCAGAGCAACAGAGATGGGAAGAGGAGCCTGAATAGCCTCTAGTGGTGAAAGTCAGTGGGGATTCAGTCTGTCTGGGGACGGGGCGGGGCGGGAGGGAGAGTCTGCTAGAGACCCAGACGCCACCTGCCCAGGGTCCAGCACTTGTATTGTTACAGCACCAGCCTGGGGATTGCACTGCCTGGTCCTGCAACTGCTGGCAATGCCACTCTACCTAGACAGTGCTCAGCCCGCGGAAGGGTCTGCTGGCTGCAATCAGCAGGGCGGCGCTCCTTTTCTGGAGAAGTTCTTGGTAGACATTCAGTGAAAAGAGAACCGTCTTCCCCGTCTCAAGCACCCAGCCTGCACCCCACACACGCACCTGTCAAATCACTTGGCCTGGTGTCCACTCCCTGTGGCCCCACCCTGCAGAGTTCTGTCACTCAAGGGGATCAGAGTGCCGCCCAGAGCTGGGACTATCATCAGAGCACTGTCTTCAGGGAGGCTTTTGTCCGGGAATCAGACGGGCAGGTGCTGGGTTGTGTCTCTACATCACAAGGAAGCCACTCCTATCTCCCTTGGGAATTCAGCCCTCCTATCCCGGTGTCTGCCCCCTCCTTCAGACTATTTGGATCTGCCCTTCCAAGTCCCACTGGTCCTGCCCTGCTGAGCTGAGCACCATCAGGTGGAGGGCTGGGGGAGGAAGGGCTGCTTGGAGCTGGGACCTTTGGCGTGTGTCTCTCTCAGAGGCTATTTTCAGGGACTGGGACAAAGTGCGTGGCTCCCTCCTGCAGGCTCAGCTGGCACCACCCCCAATAGGAGACTTCGTTTTTTTTGTTCATCCTTACCTGCGGGTTTTTTTCCCATTGATTTTTAGGGAGGGAAGGGGGGAGGGAGAGAGAGAGAGAGAGAGAGAGAGAGAGAGAGAGAGATGTGAGAGAGACCAGGGTTCAAATCTGCAACTCAGGTATGTGCCCTTGACTGGGAATCAAACCCATTTTCAGTGCATGTGCTGACGCTTTAACCACTGAGCACACTGGCCAGGGCAACAAAAGACTCTTTTGATCTGTCCCCGCAGTCCCAGTAGCTTTGCCCTACAGAGCTTGCTCCTGCAGAGGGGTCAGCTGGCTGCCCCCAACCTGAACCTGCAGTGCTCTCCTGGGGGAGCTAGAGTTGGAGACTCTGGTAGAGGCTGAGTGTTTTGGTTCCAGAGTAGGATCCACTTCCCTTTCATTGAGTGCCTGACCATGTGCCCCCCAAGTAAGGAGCCCACTAGTCCCATCCTCCTAACCCTGGTTGCCCCCACCTACCGAGCTCATGATCTGTGGAAGGATCTGTAGGTCACGGCCAACCTGAGCCCACTCTACAGTCTTTCTTCAGAAGACTTTGGAGAAAGACCAGGCAACCTCTGAGGCAGAGTAGCTGACAGGGGGAGGCGGACCTCAGAAAGCCTCAGACCTTTCAAAGATCTGTCCCCAGCCCTAAACTGGAGGAAGCCGACCCTTGTACACATATTGACCCCTCCCACGCACACCCAGGCCCAGAAGACACAGCCACAAAAAGAACAAAATAGAAACAGAGGCATGGATACATGGAACAGGCTGACAGCTGTCAGAGGGGTGGGGTTTGGGGGGCAGCTGGCTAAAAGAAGGTGAAGGGATTAAGCAAACACACACACACACACACACACACACACACACACACACACATCACACATAGACACAAACAACAGTGTGGTTTTAGAAAGAGGGAAAGGGGGGTGGGAAGGTGGAAGTGGACAAAGTGGGAGGAAATGGGAATAGAAAGAGATTTTGCTGGGTTGATGGGAACACAATGCAGTGTGCTGATGATGTTTTATTGAGTTGTACCTTTGAAACCTGTATGGCTTTGTGAACCATTGGCCCCCAATAAATTCAAGAGAGAGAGAGAGAGAGAAGTCTATGGCCATACCACCCTGAACGCGTCCGATCTCGGAAGCTAAGCAGGGTCGGGCCTGGTTAGTACTTGGATGGGAGAGAGAGAGAGAAACAAGAAAATAATTCACATCTTTATACAGAGCAAGAGTCCCCTGGGAGTCTTATTTATACTTGGGTACTTGGGAATGATTGGTGATTCGTTTTTACTAAGCCTCCACCTACACTTTAAAAAGCAACAGGCTGAGCCCAGGGAAAAGAAAATCAGAGTGAACCTGAGTCCAGGCCACCTTTCTCTGTCATGAACTCCTGCAACAGTTGCTCCACCAGTCTTCCCCTGTGTGTTCTGACCATTATCTTAAAATGTGAATCTGTTCATATTCATGCTTTTGCCTATCTTTTACATTTAGAATAAAATGCAAATCCTTTAATTTGGCCTAAAAGGCATTGTTTAATCCAGCCTCTGCATCGCTCTCCAACTTCATCTTGCTAGTCTTCTTGCTCACTACACTCCAAACATACTAGTCTTTCAGTTCCTTAATCTGGTCAAGCTTTTAACCATTCAGGGCCTTTGCACTTTTGTGTTTCTCACAGCTACCAAACCTCACTTCTGCACCTCTTCCCACTGCTACTTTTTTCCACTTCCTTAAGTTTCAGCTTAAAAAAATATTTGCTGACCACATTTTCTAAAGTAAGTTCCCCTCAACTTTTATGCTCTATCAGCACCTGCTTACTTGTTTCATTGCTTTTTATCAAGTTGGTAATCATTTTCTTTTCTTAGTTTTTGTCTGCCTGCCAATTAGAATGTAAACTCCATGAGGGCAGGAATATTACATATCTTGTGACAATGTTATGCCCCTAACACCCAGAACAGTGCTGAGTACCTGGCAGATAATGAATAAATACTTGATGAATGAAAAAGAGTCCTGGAAATTGATCCCTTGATCAACAAGGAGAAAAATGTGATGAAATAGGTACCAGTTCCTCTTTTATACTTTTGAGAAGTGCAGCTGCTCTTATGGCAGAAGATACTAAAATTAGTGTAGAAGATCTGAATGATAGGGATCTAAAACCTGGATAGCTAATGCTGAAGATAAAACACCATAGGACATCTAGAAAAAATATTTCATGAAGTTCCAAAAATATATATTTCCTAGTTTCTTTTTTTAAAAAATATATTTTATTGATTTTTTACAGAGAGGAAGGGAGAAAGAGAGGAATAAAGAGTTAGAACATCGATGAGAGAGAAACATCATTCAGCTGCCTCCTGCACACCTCCTACTGGGGATGTGCCCGCAACCAAAGTACATGCCCTTGACCAGGATCGAACCTGGGACCCTTCAGTCCACAGGCCGACGCTCTATCCACTGAGCCAAACTGATCAGGGCATTTCCTAGTTTCTGATAGATCATTTACCCAACTCACTTCCACGAACTGTTCATCTGCTCTCCTTCCCCATCTCAGCAGTTACTGGTTCCACCCTGGGCCCAAACCAGCTGTTTAACAAACCACCCCAAAACTTAGTGACTTAAAAAAACACCTACCCTAGCTGGCGTGGCTCAGTGATTGAGCGTCGACCTATGAACCAGGAAGTCACGGTTCGATTCCCAGTCAGGAATTGTGCCTGGGTTGCAAGCTCGATCCCCAGTGTGGGGCATGCAGGAGGCAGCCCACCAATGATTCTCTCTCATCACTGATGTTTCTATCTCTCTCTCCCTCTCCCTTCCCCTCTGAAATCAATAAAAATATATATTAAAAAACAAACAAACACCTAGAGGCTTAAAACAGAAGCCTCTTTTGGTTTCGTAAGCTGAATGGGCTTAAGTGGGTAAAAATTGCTTGGCTCTATGATGCAGTTGTAGTTAGTGGCTGAGGAGGGGTCACCTGTAGGTTGTCTGTAGACTGGACAAGACATCTAAGATGGCACACTCACACAGCAGACAGCTGATGCTGGCTGTTGGCTGGGAGCTTAGCTGGGTCTGCCAACCAGAGCAGCTATGTATGTGTGACCTCTCCATTTGGCTTCACTTCTCAAAGTGTGGTGGTTGTGTTCCAGGAGTACAAGTTCCAAGAAGTAAGAAATGGAAGCTTCTGGTCTCTTAGTGCCCAGAAACTAGCACAGGGTCCTTTCTACCATTTTCTGTTTGTCAAAGCAGTTACAGAAATCACCCAAATTCAAAAGGAGGAGCCATAGATCCCACCTATCAATGGAACAAGAGTCAATGAATCTGTAGCCATCTTTAATCTGCCATAATACCCCATTACGTTCTGGCCATTCTACCTCATAAAAATCCTTCCAAGCCTTCTTTTCAAACTCACTGCCACTAACTTAGTACAGATCACCATCAAATTCTCTCCTAGATAATTGCAAACGCTTCCTAATTGGACACCTGACCTTCAATTTGGTAGTCTCAAACCTGTTCTCCATATTATGACCCAAATGATCTTCATAAAAATCAAAAGTGACTGCCCTGGCCAGTGTGCCTCAGTTGAGTATGGTTCCATACACCGAAGGGTTGCTGATTCGATTCCCAGTTAGGGCACATGCCCAGGTTTCGGGCTTGATCCCTGGTAGGGGGCGTGTAGGAGGCAGCCGATGGATAGTTCTCTTCATCAATGTTTCTCTCCCTCTCTCTTCCTCTCTCTCTAAAAAAAGGGGGGGGGGACAAGAAAATTAAAGGTGACTGAATTGACCATGTATTTAAAATCTTTCATGGGTCTCCAGCTTTCCAACTTGAGCCCAGCATAATGGCTCCCTCATAGAAAGATGGTGAGAAGGGCCGTTCTGCCACCAACGAGGTAGTGACCAGAGAATACACCATCAACATTCACATGCCCATCCATGGAGTAGATTTCAAGAAGTGTGATCTTCAGGCACTTAAAGGGATCCAAAAATTTGCCATAAAGGATATGGAAACTTCAGATGTGCACATTCACCAGGCTCAACAAAGCTGTCTGGGCAAAAGCAATAAGGAATGTTCCATGCCGTATCCCGGTGTGGTTGTCTAGAAAACGTAATAAGGATGAAGATTCACCAAACAAGCTCTACACATTGATTACCTATGTACCTGTCACCACTTTCAAAAATCTACAGACATCCCTGGCTGGTGTTAATCAGTGGGTAGAGCACCAGCCCAAGCACTGAAGGGTCTCAAGTTTGATTCCCAGTCAAGGGCACATACCCAGATTGCAGGTTCCATCCCTGGCCCCGTCAGGTGCATGAAGGAGGCAACCAATAGATGTGTCTTTCTCACATTGATGTTTCACTTTCTCTCTCCCTCCTTCCCTCTCACTCTAAAAATTAATGGAGCCTGGCCGACTGTGTAGCTCAGTGATTGAGGGTCAATCTATGACCCAGAGGTCACAGTTCAATTCCTAGTTAGGGCATATGCCTAGGTTGCAGACTCGATCCCTGGTGTGGGGCGTGCAAGAGGCAGCCAATCAATGATTCTCTCTCATCATTGATGTTCCTATCTCTCTCTCCCCCCTTTCTCTCTGAAATCAATAAAAATGTATTTAAAAATAAAATAAAATAAAATAATCAATAAAAATATCCTTGAGTAAGGATTAACAAAAAATAAAATAAATAAAAATAATAAATACTAAAAAAAAAACCCTACAAGCAGTTAATGTGGATGAGAAATAATTGCTGGTTGTTGACTAAAGTTATAAAACTGAGTTTCCAGTTTATGTCATTTGCCTATATTTTAGTCAAATAAGCATAGTTTGCTTATAGAACTATAAATGCATTAACAAATTCAGAATATAAAAACTATCATAGTGGATTTGAATAATGATACCCACTGGCAATATGTCTTTAGGTTTGGTTTATGATGTTTATTTGTTATTGACCTGTAGATATTTTTAATTTTTATGTAATTAAATATTTCAATGCTGTCTTTTTAAACAACTGCCTTTGAAGAAATAAAATAAAATATTTTTATTGCTGTTAGAATAAAATCCAAACATCTGATCATTTCCTAAGATGAGTTTGAATGATCTGGCCCTCAATTACCTGGTCAACCACATCTCTCACCATAACCCTCCTCCACCCCTCACCATATTTTCTGATTCATTACTGTATTAGTCATGTCCAGTCAGACAAACAGAAACACTCTAAGTATTTTAAAGGGGCAATATAGGGAATTGGTTTCAAAACATGAAAGGGCCAGAGGTGCAAAAAAGATAAGGTTAGCCCTCACTGGTTTGGCTCAGTGGATAGAGCATCGGCCTGCAGACTGAAGGGTCCCAGGTTCGATTCCAGCCAAGGGCACATGCCTAAGTTGCGGGCACATCCCCAGTAGGGGGTGTGCAGGAGGCAGCTCATCGATGTTTCTCTGTCATAGATGTTTCTAACTCTATCCTTCTCCCTTCCACTCTGTAAAAAAATCAATAAAAATATATTAAAAAAAGATAAGGTTACCCAGGAGTTAGGAACTGCCTGGAACTCTAGGCTGGAGCAGGAGCGGGGACGGTGTTACCAATGCTCATGACTGCTGTGCTGCTCAGCCTACCCACAGCCATTACTGCCACGGCTGGAGCCAGTGACATGGCTGAGGCCACCACTGCTGCTGGGCCCAGCAGTCCCCACTCACTGTGGATGCTACTGCTGCCACAACTGGGGATGCTACCGACAGCAGGGCGGCATGGCTTCTCTCCCTCCAGCCATCCACCAAGGCTTTCCGTTGGCAGAACCTCTCCAGAAACCTTTTGGCAGAAGTATCTGGGCAGTGTGGTTTGCTGACTCAGCCCCCTGAGATACAGCAGGAACGGAGCCGAGAGCCAACAGACGGACGATTAGCAATGCTGCTCTGAACATTTCACCAGGCTCTTTCCCTTCCACATATACTTTACCCTGTCTGCAGTGTTCTTACCTATCCTTCTACCTGACCTTGCTTTCTTCTGCATGTCAGAATTCTCAGTGCAGATGTCACTTCTTCCAGGTATCTTTCTTTAATTCCCAATCCAGGTTATGTTCTGTTCGGGGTTACCACAGTACTCTCTATCACCCTTCTCTTAACATATATAACTTGGGTTGTAATTGGATGTTTGCTGCTCTGTAGTCTTACCAAGTTGTATTCCTCTGAAGGGTAGAACTCTACTTTTTCACCCTTTTTTCCTTACCATCTAGAACATAGGAGACACTAAATAAGTATTTAATGCCAAGTTCATAAGCTGAAAGGTAGTTATGATGGCTCTAAACAGTCTATGAACCCTCAGATCTGTATGCAAAAGACAGTACACATATACATTTTTGAGAGAGGATCCACCATCAGATTCCCAAAGGGGTCAAGGACTCCTAAATAATTAAGAAGCCATTTGTGTTTGGATAAAGGAATGAATTCACAATAATGAATTCACAATATTCCTAAGACTTAGATAAAGAAAAATGTAACTTCCAGAACGAAACTGAGTATCAAAGACCATTTCAGGAGCTAATCCTAGATCACAATTGAATTCCTGTATATAGAGAAACGAAATAAGTACCAAGACTGATGAGGTACATGAAAATACAAAACAATATGCAAAGTAGAGCTGTGGAGCTGTGTAAATAATGACTAGGAGTTGGTGAGTGGGGTGGGGCTCCGTGGAGTGGCAGAGCAGGTGAGCCAGGTGTCCTGATTCCCAGAAGACTCATAAGCAAAATGCCAGCATGTTCTACATCCCCTTACCTTTCAAAAAACTTTAACTCATTCTAGCACCTAATTGTAGAGAAGTTGTGGGGAAGCAACAAGGCTTTCAAGGAAAAGTAATGAAAATGGATTATTTCATTTTATTTATTTGTTCAATCCTAGAAGACTGACCAGTCTCTAAGCTGCATGAGCCTTAATATCTCTCAAGTCACTGTAAAGTAATTTACTTGAATGTTTCTTGTATTAATTTAACTTACTTTGGTTTTAAGTAACAAAAACCCATGCCAGGCTATCTTAAGTATAAAAGGAGAATATATTAGAAGGATAAAGGGGCAAAAATGTAGTCAGGTCTCCGGGAGGAACTGGAATCAGGAATTTCTATATCTAAGCTCAGCTCCTCTTGGTACCACTTCTTCATTATTTCTCTCTGTACAGGCTAAGTCTGTCTATTTCCCGTGGATATGGAGTATAGACAGCTGGCAGCCCCAGTCAACTGAGTTATACATTGTCTTTTCAGGTGCTCACACTGTGGCAAGGTTTCTCAGCCTCACACTCTTTGTGGTGAGGGCAGGCCTGTGCATTGTAGGATGTTTAGCAACATCCCTGGCCTCACCTGTGAGATGCCAGAACACCCAACCTCTCTCCTGCCCCAGTGTGACAATCAAAATGTCTCTAGATGTTGCCAGTGTCCCTGGGGGCAAAGATCACCGCCAGTGAGAGCCACTGGTCTAGACTATCTAGGTTTTCATAATTCAACATCAAATTTCCAGAAGAGAGAATCTGGTTGGCCTACCTCGGGCGCTCTGTCCAACTTGATCCGATTAACTTGATCCAACAGCTAGGACAAAGAGTCAAGTGGCAGAAATCCAGGAATCCACACCTGTGGGAGGGGTGGTTAGTTCCCAGGAAAGGGGGATGGACAGCTACTCCAGTAGGTGTACATTACAGTTCCTTAACTCTAGAAGAAAGGTCTTCTAGCCTGACTCTATCTCCTATATTTTTAGGTGGTTTAGGGGAACATTTTTTCATAGTTGTATTTATTATATAAATATATACCTTTAAAATTTTATATCCAATCTTCCACTATCAGGCTTTTGAAATAAAAATAGATGATTTTTTTCCATTTATTTCTTCAACAATTATTTATTGTGTCTCCTCTGTGCCAGGCACTGGGCTAGGGCTTAGTGAGCTAAGTAGACTGGGTCCTATCTACACAGAAATTACATTTTAATTCCAGATTTATTTGTTTAATGATTGTGGTGGTATAGTCCTACTTTGGATTGGGCTTATTTTTTTTTTTTTTCATTTTCAAAGCCATTTTATCTTTGAAATCTAATTACTGCTTTTAATTTTAAAGTCAATTCTCCTCTCTATACCACTGTAGGGTTATCTGCCTGTCAGAACTGAATATTAATCTTGGCATTCTTACCAGTAGTTTGGGAACAGATGCCTGTGTTTACTGAAGGAGTTACAATTTTGACCACTGAATCTCAGTTGCACACAGCCCTGGAAAAAAATTCCAAGGTTAGTCTTGATTCCTACTGGAAATATATATACATATATATCAAAGTATTAGGGAGAACATCTTGACTTTCCTCAAATAACAGAAAAATAACTTAATGGATTAGCCAGCAAATAAGTATTTACTAAGCAGTGAAGGATATAAAAATGATTTTGTTAGATTAAAAGTAAGTTGGGTTGCCTTAGCCAGTTTGGCTCAATGTATAGAGCGTCCGCCTGGGGACCAAAGGGTCCCGGGTTCGATTTCAGTCAAGGGCACGTTCCTTGGTTGCAGGCTTTTCCCCAGCCAGGGCCCTGATTGGGGCACGTGCAGGAGGCAGCCAATCGATGTGTTTCTCTCACATTGATGTTTCTCTCGGTCCTTCCCTTCTCTCTTCCACTCTCCCTAAAAAGATCAGTAGAAAAATATCCTCGGTTGAGGATTAACAACAAAAACAAACAAATAAAAAAGCTGGGTTTATAGCTACTAATGTTGCTTCATTTCCCAACACAGCATGCTGCTCCTCTAGTCCTGTGTAATCTTCCAGGTATCCCCAGTGTATTGGGAGACATGAAGACTGAAGGCTCATGGTGTTTTTCAAGGAGAGAGTTCCATGGTCATATAAGTTTGAGAAATGCTGCCTGTCATATCCTCCTTTGAGAGAGTCATATTCTAGATGTCAAGGGCTCTGAGAAGGTTTCACTGCCACAGCCGTTTTGGAGAGAAATCTGGTAATATTTCACCAATTTAACATGTGCGAATCTTATGTCCCAGCTCTCTATTCCTGCATACATAGGGAAAATAATTTTCTGGTGTATAAAATGTTCATCAATTTCTAATACATGGTAGCCAGGAGTTTAGGAAGTAACCTTCATGCAGCCGTCAGAAGGATTAAACTACAATGTAGCCAAGCGGAGGCAACTGAAAACAATGTTGAGAAAGCGAGAAACAGAATGAGATTTCTAGTACAATACCATTACTGTAAAATTTAAAGACACATGCATATCTTATATCGTGTTCAAAATATACTTACAAAGTGGAAGCTGAACTGTAAGGGCATTCATTAGAGTGGGTGCGAGTGCGTGTGTGTGTGGTGGGGGTGGGCTTTGAGGAGGGAGTAGGAAAACAATAATAAAATGAAAGACTGAATTTGAGATGACATTTCACAGATTGAACACATGCCTTTAACTTTATTCCCTCCCCAAAGTCTGCTAAAATGGCATTAAAGGATTAAAATTTAAGAATATAAACTCAAGCATTCAAAGAGAATGAAAAAGATCAGCTGTTAAAAGAAGGTAATGAAATTTTGAAAGAAAGCAGATGGTCAAATCTAACTGGCCAAACAGGCCAGAGAAAGTGGAAACCTCAGGGCCTGCATGGAGGCAAGACATTAAGAAGCAAACTCATTCAAGCTCGGGGACCCAGAAAGACCAGGAGTTGCAGAGAAAAGGTACCCAGAAGGTCAGGCCATGAGCGGGGGTGGAAACATAACTGGTTGTGTACAAGGAGCATTGGGTGCGTGGCTCCCCTCCACCACCAAGGCAGGCAGTTGGCTGTGGACAGGTTGAGGCAGAAAGATCCTGATCTGGCACACTGGGCACAGAGAGAACAATCATGCCACATCCACCCAAATGGGATTCTGGTGCCAGATGTTGATAACGAGGAGGCAGGGAAGCACATAGCAAATACCTGTACCTCCTGCTCAATTCTGCTGTGAATCTGAAACTGCTCATTGATTAGCTGCCTCCTGCATGCCCTCTACTGGGAATTGAGCCCGAAACCCAGACATGTGCCCTTGACAGGAATCAAACCTAAGACCCTTCAGTCTGCAGGCTGATGCTCTATCCACTGAGCCAAACCGGCTAGAGCCAGAAGTTTCTTTTTTATTGATTGATTGATTTTAGAGAGAGAGGAAAGGAGAGAAACATCTATTTGTTGTTTCACTTATTTATACACTCATTGGTGGATTCTTGTATGTGTCCTGACCAGGGTTTGAACCTGCAACCTTGGCATATCCGGACGATGCTCTAATCAACTGAGCTACATGGCCAGAGCTAAACCAGAATTTTTAATTTTTTTTTTTTTTTTGGTTAATCCTCACCCGAGGATATTTTTCCATTGATTTTTTTAGAGAGCAGAAGAGAGAGGGAGAGACAGAGAGAAACATCAATGTGAGAAAAACACATCGATTAGTTGCTTCCTGCACAAGCCCTGACCAGGGCCCAGACTGGGGAGGAGCCTGCAACCAAGGTACGTGCCCTTGACCGTGGACTCCAACCTGGGGCCCTTTCGTCCACAGGCTGTTCTATCCACTGTGCCAAACCAGGGAGTGCCCAAAGCATTTTTTAAAACTTCTGGCTTTGCCCTAGCTGATTTGGTTCAGTGGACAGAGCATCAGCCTGCGGACCAAAGGGTCCCAGGTTGGAGTCCGGTCAAGGGCACGTACCTTGGTTGCAGGCTCCTCCCAGGCCTGGGCAGCTAATCCATGTGACATATCCATGTTTCTCTCTGTCTCTCCTTCTCTCTTCCACTCTCCCTAAAAATCAACAGGAAAATATCCTCGGGTGAGGATTAACAATAAATAAATAAATAAATAAATAAATAAATAAATGTATTAAAAAACGCTTTGGGACAGAATTCATTTTAACAAAATAAAATATAGCATTTTCACTTTTAACAAGTCACAAGTTTAGAATTTGGGTCAGTGAGCTGCGAGGTTTACCCTGGATTGTGGAAGCACATCCTCTGCTCCCCACACCTTCTCTTCTCTTCCCTATTTTTCTTGCTTTTGTCTCCCGTGGCACCTTTGACACTTTTCCAAATTACTGACATGAGAAGGTAGAATCTGCCTACGTGTGCTGTTTGGAAACGTGGCATAATTAGGTGTTTCCATCCTCTGGAATGTACCATGAACTTCCTCCCCCTGCCTCTCTCTCTGCCCCTTTAGTGCTGTGAAATGGTGGTTTTGTCAGGGCTCTCCAGGGGGCCTGCCACCCAAGTGCCAAAAAAACCCCCCTGGTGTGGAGTTAAAGTGACCTGGGATGTGGACTTGGGGGGCATGCCTTGCCGTGTAGTGCTGCTTCATTCAGCTCATCCAAGCGCCTCCCAGGAAAACTGCTCTGAAGATGGGCATCTTGCTCAAACAGCTTTCTCTGCATATTGAAGTCACTTGGCACATGTCCCTTTGTGGGAAGTGTCTGGGTGTACTGTGGTGCACAAGACCCCTCCCCGTCCTTTACGTGACGCGGGAAGCTAACCTTGACCCACTCTGTGGCTTACCCTAGTTTGAAGGAGAGAAGTTGTCTGCCGTAGACTCATTTCTACAATGTTAGAAAACTTACATTGCAGATTTCACCCACCAAAAGCCAATGTTTTCTATATTTTTTAAATTAATTTTGTATTTAAAAATGACACACACTTTTTAAAAATAGATAATAAGAGTATACAATGGAAAGCAGCATGTGTTCCTTCTCCCCAGATGTCCATTCCCCACTGTTAAGTTTCTTATGTCTCCTTCCAGAAACATTCTATTCACACACAAGCATACATCCACCTGTTTATAGATGCACGGTAACACCAAGGGCAGCATAGGTAACATTATTCTGCTCCTTCCTTTTTTCACTTAACAACACACTTTACAGATTGTTTTGTTTCTGCACATATAGCTCTAACTCATTCTAATAGTTGTATAGCATTCTACTATTCAGCTATACATTTTTAGGTTATACTATACTGTATATTAAAGCACTGAAGGTAGAAAGATTGGAGACATCTAGATAAAACAGTAACCTGCAGCCCGGGCTGAGTAGTTCCGTTCGTTAGAGCATCATCCCGAAACACCAAGGTTTCAGGCTTGATCCCTGGTCAGGGCACAGATAAGAATCAACCAGGGTGTGGGCGCAACTGTGTGGAGGGTGTGTCTTGACTCAGCACTTGGACTCAGCTATTTAATTTCCAACATGGAAGAAACTTACACTGATTCCCTGGACCCTGAAAAGCTATTACAATGTCCCTATGAGAAAACCACCAGATCAGAGTCTGCAGGTTCCTTATCATCTTATCAAGTGCAGAAAGAATCATCTTGATGTCGCAAACAAATTGGCTACTTGTCTCTTCTCCATCAGGTTCCTTGGACCGAAATCAGTCATTATATCTCAAGTTGTGATGGCGAAAAGTTGTATAGAGCAAGACATCGTCAACCAAACCAGGAGCCTTGGACAAGAGATTCTGGTCGAAAGCACATGGCAGTGCCTTCCTTGTGATGAAGATGGGGATAAAGGCTTGTGGGAATAGACCAGCATCCCATTTGTCTGGGGCACAGCCAACTACTGTGTCAATAACAGCCCTGTAAGCAATATAGTTATGGGCAGTGATGGCGAACCTTTTGAGCTCGGCGTGTCAGCATTTTGAAAAACCCTAACTTAACTCTGGTGCCATGTCACATTAGAAATTTTTTGATATTTGCAACCATAGTAAAACAAAGATTTATATTTTTGATATTTATTTTATATATTTAAATGCTATTTAACAAAGAAAAATCAACCAAAAAAATGAGTTCGCGTGTCACCTCTGACACGTGTGTCATAGGTTCACCATCACTGGTTATGGGACATAAGAGTAACCTGGCCTGCATGGCTCAGTGGTTGAGGATCGACCTATGAACCAGGAGGTCAAGGTTCGATTCACAGCCAGGGCATGTGCCCGGGTTGTAGGCTCAATCCCAGTAGGAGGAGTGCAGGAGGTAGCCAATCAATGATTCTCTCTCATCATTGATGTTTTTTTCTCTCTCTCCTCCCTCTCCCTTCCTCTCTGAAATCAATAAAAATATATTTTTTAAAAAAGAGAATCAACCACTGAATGCATGAATAAGTGGAATAAATGGAACAGATCGATGTTTCTTCTTTCTCTCTCTTTCCCAGAGAGGACGGGTGACGAAGTGTGGGCTTAGGAAGGCCTCTATGGGTAACACATTTTCTCTGCTGGTGTTTTGTCTGAGTGACTGAGGTAAGTGCAGCTGTATGCAGGGTCCCCAAGTTCTTGTTTCTTTTGAATGTCCAAGGAAGCTAGTGCTTCTCTCCACGAAGGTGGGTCTTCATTTCAGGGTCAGACCCAGAATCTGGGCTGCGTTTGCTTGAACCATTCTTCGTGGGTGTGTTGCTGTGATTTAGAGGCCGGGATAAAGTGCTATTATCAAAGGACTGTGTGTTCCCTGCCTGATCATGGAGGGCCTGCACAGCATCCCCGAAGGCCACAAGTTACTGGGAGGAACAAAGCTGCTGTTGTGTGGATGAAGCAGTTAGAAAACACGTTTTTCTCTGGGGTGAAATGCCAGTCCTGCAAAGATTTCTTTCCATTTCACAAGCACCCTGTTTCATGTCTGAGGGGTAGTGGGCCCTCATGTTCACTCAGGTCTAAACTGCATGCGGCAGAAAGTGGGGCGACGGGGAGGCAAGGGGTCACTCGTTGCCCTGAGCCCAAAGTATAGGCTGACCAAGTGTTCAGGCCAAATCAGAAGCTTTTTCCTGTGGGTCCTGGCCAGGTAGCATATGAGTTAGAGCATCGTCCCACTACACCAGGGTTGCATGTTCCATCCCCAATGGAACAACAATTCTCTGTCTCTCTGTCTCTCTGTCTCTCTCCCTCCCCCCCTTCTCTCTCTCTCCCTCTCTCTAAAACATCAATTTAAATTTTTTTTTAAAAGAAAAGCTTTCCTGGCAATCCCTTGATGACTGAGGAGAGAATCACAGAACCAAATGACATGCTCTCCCCAGAAAGTCTCACTGCTGCACTTGGTCTGGAGGTGGTACAGCAGGGCCAGGTCTGCCATTATCCACCCCTCCCCCCATTTCTTTCACTTCCTCATTGTCAAGCCCTCATTCAGATGCCCAGCTAAACCTTTCTGTTAATAAACACCTGATCACTCCTGGCTTCTCTTCTTCACTAATACCAATCCTCCCATTTTGTATTCCATTGTTCCGTTCTTGCAAGGTCTTCTGACACAAAATAAAACGACTATTTTCAGGTTCTATTTGGCCAGGCACTGGCTCATTTAATCCTTGTAAATACCACATAAGTAGGTATTACTAAATCTGGTATACAGTTAAGGAAACAGACTCAGAGAGATTGGGATTTGGCCAAGGTAAATGGCTGGTGAGTGGTGGGATAGGATTCAAACCCTAAATTTAATGTTCAGTAAACTGGTCCCTACTAATAAACCAGGTATTGGAGAAATTATCCCTCCCAAGTGACATAATGTCTCAATAGGGTAAAAATAACAGATTTTTGTGATAGTGATGGTATACAGTGAGTCCTCACCTAATGGCGTCAATAGGTTCTTGGAACCTATTGATAAATATAAACAAGTAAGATTCTTATTTTCTAACCTGCTGATTCCAGTTAAGGGTCAAGAGCGGCCAGAGTCCTCCAGGAAGCTCAGGGCCAAGGTGGGAACCCACCCTGGACAAATAGCCCTTCCATCAGAGGGCCACTCACACCCACCCTCACTTACTAGACAGGGGATAATGCAGGCAGGACATCAATGTCAAGTGCGCTTCTCTGGGATGTGGGAGGAAACCGAGTCCCCAGAGGAAACCATGCAGACATGGGGAGAACATACAGATGACACCGTTACTTCCTTTACCATCCCCTTATCTTATACAGCAGGTCTCTGACTTAAGATTTTTTTTAAAATTAAATTTAAAAAAATTATTGATTTTTTTTAGAGAGAGTAAGAAACATTGATTTGTTGTGTCACTTTTTATGCATTCATTGGTTGATTCTTTTTCTTTTTATTTATTTTTTTTATTTTTCTTGGATAAATACCAAGGAATTGAATGGCTAGAATATAGGGGTGATAGGTGCTTAACATTTTTTTAAAATATATTTTATTGGTTTTTTACAGAGAGGAAGGGAGAGAGATAGAGAATTAGAAACATCAATGAAAGAGAAACATCGATCAGCTGCCTCCTACACACCTCCCACGGGGATGTGCCTGCAACCAAAGTACATGCCCTTGACTGGAATCGAACCCCTCGGTCCGCAGGCCGACGCTCTATCCACTGAGCCAAACCAGTTAGGGCGGTTGATTCTTTTTTTAAAAATGTGTTTTTATTGGTTTAGAGAGAGAGGAAGGGAAAGGAAGAGAGAGAAACATTAATTGGCTGCCTCTTGCACAGTCCCCATTAGGGGTCAAGCCCAAAACCTGGGCATGTGCCCTGACTGGAATCGAACTGGTGACCTCTTGGTGCACAAGGTAATGCTCAATCAACCGAGCCACACTTGCCAGGACCATTGGTTTGTTCTTGTATGTACCTTGACTGGGGACTGAACCTGCAACCTCAACATATGGTGACACAGTTCTAACTAACTGAGCTAAAGTTGTAAGTTTTTGACTTTATGATGGTGTGAAAACAATATGCCATCAGCAGAAACCAGCCAGACTAAGCTATGAAGTTCGATAGGTTGGGTGCACTAAATGCATTTGACTTGCCCTGGCCGGTATGCTTCAGTTGACATGCCATGCACCAAGAGATCACTGGTTCAATTCCAGGTCAGGGCATATACAAGAATCAACAAATGAAATGAATGCATAAATAAGTGGAACAAATCAATGTCTCTCTCTCTCTCTAAAAATCAATACAAAAATTTTGGGGTTATATTCACTTGCAATTATACCCACTGAGTGGAACCCTACATGGTAGTTAAAAAGTATAAAGTAGGTATATAAAGTACTAGCATGGAAAGATGTCCATGATATAGTTATGAGAAAAGTGAAAGTAAATTTCAAAAAGGAAGTACTTAAGTACAGTCATATTTTCTTTCTTTCTTTTTTTTTAAATATGTTTTATTGATTTTTTACAGAGAGGAAGGGAGAGAGACAGAGAGTTAGAAACATCGATGAGAGAGAAACATCGATCAGCTGCCTCCTGCACATCTCCTACTGGGGATATGCCCGCAACCCAGGCACATGCCCTTGACCGGAATCGAACCCAGGACCCTTCAGTCCGAAGGCCGACGCTCTATCCACTGAGCCAAACCGGCTTCGGCCAGTCATATTTTCTTATTGTACCCTTCCCTCAACCTGTATTTAATTGCATACATACAGAGAAAGATCTGGAAGCTGTCCACTAAGCCATTAACTCTGGTTGTTCCTGGGAAAGGGAGAATAGGGAACTTTCCCTTTTTGTGTTACTATTTCTATGTTGTTTGCAATATATATATATATATATATATATATATATATATATATATATAATATATATATCCCTATTTTAATAAACATTCAACATCTATTCTTTTTTTTTCTTAAGAATAAACTTTTAGCCCTGACTGGTTTGGCTCAGTGGCTAGAGCATCGGCCTGCAGACTGAAGGGTCCCAGGTTCGATTCCAGTCAAGGGCATGTACCTTGGTTGCTGGCACATCCCAGTGGGGTGTGTGCAGGAGGCAGCTGATCGATGCTTTTCTCTCATCGATGTTTCTAACTCTCTATCCCTCTCCCCTCCTCTCTATAAAAAAACAATAAAATATATTTTTTTTAAAAGAATAAACTTTTATTTTTTTGTTTAGAAATCTTGTTTAGAAAACAAAAAATTGTTTTCTTTTTTTAAATCTTTATTCAATTACAGATGTTCCTCTTTTCCCCCCCATATCTCCCCTCCACCCAGTTTCCCCCCCACCCCATGTCCTTGCCCCCCCACCCCCACTGTCCTCGTCCACAGGTATAAGATTTTTTCCAATCTCTTCCCGCACCCTCCAAACCCTCTTTCCCCCGAGAATTGTTAGTCCGCTCCTTTTCCATGCCCCTGATTCTATTACATTCACCAGTTTATTCTTTCATCAGATTTTTTACTCATTTGATTTTTGGATTCACTTGTTGATAATATGTATTCGTTGTCACTTTGTTGTTCATAATTTTTATCTTTACCTTTTTCTTCTTCTTCCTCGCCTTAAGGAATACCCTTCAGCATTTCATGTAATACTGGTTTGGTGGTGATGAACTCCTTTAGCTTTTTCTTATCTGTGAAGCTCTTTATCTGACCTTCAATTCTGAATGATAGCTTTGCTGGGTAAAGTAATCTTGGTTGTAGGTTCTTGCTATTCATCATTTTGAATATTTCTTGCCACTCCCTTCTGGCCTGCATAGTTTCTGTTGAGAAATCAGCTGACAGTCGTATGGGTAACTAACTGTTTTTCTCTTGCTGCTTTTAAGATTCTCTCTTTGTCTTTTGCCCTTGGCATTTTAATTATGATGTGTCTTGGTGTGGTCCTCTTTGGATTCCTCTTGTTTGGGGTTCTCTGAGCTTCCTCGACTTGTAAGTCTATTTCTTTCACCAGGTAGGGGAAGTTTTCTGTCATTATTTCTTCAAATAGGTTTTCAATATCTTGCTCTCTCTCTTCTTCTGGCACCCCCATAATTTAGATGTTGGAACGCTTGAAGTTGTCCCAGAGGCTCCTTACACTATCTTCATATTTTTGGATTCTTTTTTCTTTTTGCTCTTCTGGTTGGGTCTTTTTTGCTTCTTCATATTTCAAATCTTTGTCTGGATTCTTGGGATCCTCTAGTGTACTGTTGAATCTCTGTATATTATTCTTTATTTCAGTCAGTATATACTTAATTTCTGACTGGTCCTTTTCCAATTTTTTTGGCATTCTCATTAAGATTCTTGAAGGTCTCACTAAGTTCCTTGGAGGTTTCTAGAAGATCCTTGAGTAATCTTATAACTGTGGTTTTGAACTCTATATTCAGTAGTTTGCTTTCTTCCATTTCTTTCATTTGTGACATGTTTCTTTGTCTCCGCATTTTGGCTGCTTCCTTGTGTTGATAGAGTGGCCTTGTATGATAGGTGCCCTTTAGGGCCCAGTGGCTCAGCCTCCCCAATCACCTGAGGTGGACACTCTTGGTGCACCCCTTTGTGGGTTGTGTGCACAGCCTTATTGTAGTTGAGCCTTGATTGCTGTTAGTATCACTGGGAGGAATTGACCTCCAGCCCCATTGGCTGTGAGAACCAGCTATGTCTACAATGGAAGAGCTGCTATGCAGGAAACACCCTTATGGGGCAGGACTTGCTTCAGTAGGGCCTTGGTGCTCACTGAGTCTGCCCCTTGAGTGTGTCGCTTATGGATGTAAAGAGTTGTAATCTGGTATGGTCTCACACTGACCACTGGGTACACTGACTCTTGGATCTCCAAGGAGGTGCAAAGTCAGCAACTGCCTGGGATCACACAGCAGGAACCACTGAGAGATCTGCAGATTCTTCTTCTTTGTACCCGGTTTGGAAGTGCCCAGGCGAGGCCTAGTTGTGAAGCAAGGCAGGCTGCTGCTGCCGGGCCTTGGGCCTTCTTTTGGTAGCTTGAGGCTCCCTGACCCAGCTGCTGCCTGTTTGACAGGTTTTAGGCTGGGAAAGGACAGGGCATTCATATGCAAAAGCTGATACACACAGCTTGGGTGGGGTTGTAAATTGGGTAGGGCAGGGTTTCAGGGAATCACCAGGGCAGAGCAAACAGCAATGGCTGCCAATCACCTCTGCGCCAGAGAGGTCCTGGTGCAGGAACAATGACCACTGGGAGTACCTCTGTCTGAAAGAAAGCCGCCCTCGCATTCCGGCCCAATGCCAGACAGTCCAGTTTCTCCCAGTATGTGTCTGGGTCCCCAGAGTCTCACCTGGAACTGGAGTTCAGAACAATTGGGAGCTTGTATCTCCCTCTCGATTAAAAAAAGCAGCACACCTGGTTGCCAGCCCATTCTGCGCATGCCTCTGCATCTCCTACCAGTCTCAATGCGTTTTCTTCACTTCTAGTTGTAGAGCTTCCACTCAGTCAGCTTTCCCATGGTTCTGGATGATAGCTGTCCTGTCTTTTAGTTGTAATTTTGATGTCGTTGTGAGAGGCAGCAAGTACAGGTGTTTACTTATGCTGCCATCTTTGATTACTCTAACATCTATTCTTTAGGCTTTTCTTCCTTTTTATGTTTTCTTGCATTTAATCATGTGGTAGCAACAAAAAGTGTAAATCACCCTTTTTAGGTTTATTTTTTGGGGAAGATTTCATTAAAAAAAAATCAAATTCTTGAAACTTGTGTTGAAGTTGAGGCTTACAATTTCTTTTCTTTTTTTTTTCTTTTGTAAGAGAACACTTATTGGGTAAATTACAGAGGTAGAAAAAGTAATCCCTAGAAGAAATGGGCTTAAGAAACAAGTTATAGAGGTAAAGGAAGGGGCCTCAGAGCTTGGAATGAGGAAACTACTGGTAACTTGCCTGGGGCGGGGATGGAAGGAGGAGGGGGGAAGGGAAGAAAAAGGCACGTGCTTCCTACAGGGAGAGCACCAAGAATTACAATTTCTAGCCCTAGCCAGTTTGGCTCAGTGGATAGAGTGTTAGCCTGCAGAGTGAAGGGTCCCAGGTTCGATTCCGACCAAGGGCACATGCCCAGGTTGCAGGTTCCATACCCAGTGGGAGGCGTGCAACTGAATTTTCTCTCTCATCATGTTTCTATCTCTCTCCCTCTCCCTTCCTCTCTGAAATCAGTAAAGATATATTTAAAAATAAAAAGGAATTATAATTTCTAATTGAACAATTAAAACCAGCACAGTGGGCCTCTTCAAAGGTTCCCTAGCTCTCATCATGGAAAGAGCAGCTGTTCTATCAAATAGCTTCTCCTTCCTGCCTCAGTGAAAAGAAAATATGGAATCACCACAGTCATTTCCATCTGAATATAATAATTTCCTTCTATTCACTTGCCTTCTCTCTCTTCTTTTCTCTCTGCTTATTTAAAATGAAACCTATGTATATTGTCTTATAGTTGGCCAACAGAAAGAATGATGACCAACTTCAGAGGGGTAACATAAGAGGAACTGAACTTACTGGCTGGTCTTTTTATCAAGAGTTACCACGTGAAATGCTTTCACCTGTTAAAAAGAAAAAGGGTAGTCAAATGTGGTCTCTGGTTGTTCAAGGTGTACCTCAATTTTGAGGCATAGGAGTTGGCTCAGTGGCTCCTAATGATCTTTCCTCATCTTCTATGTGGCTCAACCCAAAAGGCAGCCTTTTCCTCAGGGCACCTGCTCCTCCCTCAGGGGACACAGCAAACAGAATGGCATCATGCTTTTTTCTCAGGGAACATCTTTTCAAATATTGCTCTAAAAAACACTCTAAAACTCGTCTCATTCTTGTCAACGGTATTTTTTTAGCCTTCCTGTAGAATTACGTATTTCATTTATAACATAGCCTTGAACAAATTTACTTGCCAATCTGCCAGGGGGACAATTTGTATTGTAATTGGCCCTGAAATATCTAGACCAGAGAATGGTATCTTGTTTCTCACTGAAAATAACTTGTAAAGAACTAGTTCCAGAGGTGCTAGTGGGCTAATCATTGTGAAAGACGTTATTTGCCTACATAGCATACCACCTCATCTTTGGGTTAAAAGGGGAAATTACTGGTTTTTTCCTAAGCCTGGGAGAAGTTTTTATTTCAGCTCCTGTCCCATTTTTGGATACTGGCAGATGAACAAGGCCACACCAATAATAGGTGATACAGCTGAGATGTCTGAGAAGTTCATGTAACATCATCCCCTTCTCTCTGTCTGACTCACTCACTTTCCCTTGTCATTTGGGAAAATATGGTAAAGATACATTAACCCAACAATGCAGTGACCACAGAAGATTCTGAGTTACAGGCTGTTTTAGGCCCTGCTGTCGGTCGGGTCATGGCCAGTCTAGCCTCCTTTGTTGGGTCCTTGACATGGCAAAATGAAACCAAGTTCAAAACCCAAAACACCAAAAAGCAAAGCAGGGGAAAAATGTGGTCCAGCAGGTTGTCTGTTGTCACAGCAACCCATTTTTGGTCCAGATTGATATCTGAAATCTGAATAGTAAAAGTGTTTTGTTCTTGTTATGGGGAGTGTCATACATGCTAGAAAAAATGAGTAAGACCTGTGGAGGGTAAGTTCAGCCACTGAGAAGTTGCACATGGTGCTGGAAATAGTGAGAAAGATCAGAGTCTTCTCAGGTTCAATGAGGTATCGCCTCACACCTGTCAGAATGGCTATCATCAATAAATCAACAAACGACAAGTGTTGGCAAGGTTGTGGAGAAAGGGAACCATAGTACACTGCTGTTGGGAATGCAGACTGGTGCAGCCATTATGGAAAATAGTCTGGAGTTTCTTCAAAAAATTAAAAATGGAACTCCCATTTGACCCAGTGATCCCACTTCTAGGAATTTGTCCTAAAAATCCCAAAACACTCATCAGAAAGAATATATGCACCCCTATGTTCGTAACAGTACAATCTACAATAGCTAAGATTTGGAAATAGTCTAAGTACTCATCAGATGAGTGAATAAAAAAATAAGCCAGTCAGAGCAAGATAAGTACCATATGATCTCACTCATATGTGGAATCTAATGAACAAAAGAAACTGATGAACAAAAATAGACCCAGAGACATAGAAGCATGAACAGACTGTCCAACCTCTGAGGGAAGGCAGGGGAGGGTGGGTGGGAAGAGATCAACCAATGACCTTGTATGCATAAATGCATAACCTGTGGACACAGACAATGGGGTGATGAGGGCCTGAGGAGGGGACCAGAGCGGGCTGAAAGATGTCAATGGGGAGAAAAGGAGGACTTATGTAATATTTTCAACAATAAAGATAAAAAAAGAAAAGAATATTTCTTAGGTTTTTCTTTCACTGGATTATATTCAGGCAATTGCAGTGGGAAATTGAAATTTGAGCCAAGGCACAATTCTGATATTTAAAAGAAAGAAAAAAATCTCCCAACTATTTGCAGCTGAACCATTCATGTGGAAATGTG
This sequence comes from Myotis myotis, assembly GCF_014108235.1. NCBI lineage: Eukaryota > Metazoa > Chordata > Mammalia > Chiroptera > Vespertilionidae > Myotis > Myotis myotis. The sequence continues at coordinate 77,700,774 of NW_023416313.1, read as the reverse complement.
TGACTTCTGGTGAATGGCTCACCCTGTTGACTGAGAGCAGGGTGCCTGCTGCTCTTTGAGACACTTGCTCTAAGGGCTCGCCAAGTTACTGAACTTTGCTGAGCCTTGACTGGAATCGATGGTTTCTTAGATTGGAAAATCTAAGATATGAAAAATTCTGATACTGCTGTTCTATGTTGCTATTGGGGAAACCAAAACCACACATGGCAAGTCATGGAGATATTTTTAATGACAAAATATAATACTGTAGTAACAACTCTTCAGTCAGTGCCTTCTATGTGCCAAGCACTGAACTCTGACAAAACTGCAAGGGGGTGGGGTATTGTGGCTTTTTTACAAATGAAAAAAACTGTGTAATTTGGTCCAAAGTCTCATGAATAGTAATTAAAACACAAGAGTTCTCTGGTGCCAAAGCTATGTTCCCTTCTCTCATTCTACGCATCTGCTCTCCAGAGAAGGCATCGAACTCTGGGGACACAGGAAAACATTTCCCCGCCCTTCTGTGTCTGAGTGGAGCAACCTGTCTGGTTTTGCTACTGGAATGTGGCCAGGGTTGAGGTGGGCCATGTATAGGCCTGTCCACAGAAGAGCCAAGTGACTTTTCATGCTGTCTTTTCCCAGTTTGTGAGGCTAGAAACCCAGGACTTCAGGTGGTGGCACCACTTGTGGACAGCTGCTCAGGGGAGGCAAGCTTGGTACATTAGTATGTGATTCAGGATTGCCAGACCTCAAAAATGAAAATACGGGGCACACCCAAGTGAATTTGAATTTCAGATGAACAACAAATTCTTTAGTACAAGTGTCTTCCATGCAATATCTGGGACATACCCTAAAAACGTATTTGTTGCTAATCTGGAATTAAAATTGAACCGCATCTTATCTGGTACAATATCGTGATTTATAAGATAGTGGGTCTTCACCAACAGTTCCTGGCTCACAGTCACCAAAACCTTGACATGTCCTAAGTGTTGAGAGTGAAGGAGATGTCTTTTGTTAAGGAGTGACTTTAGATCCCACCCAAGGGTGGGGCTGGTTGCCAACCCTAAGATTAGAGAATTGGAACTTCCAGTCTCATCTCCCCCTTCTCTCCAGGCTGGAGGTTGAGTTCAATCGCCAATGGCCAACGACTTAGTCAATCATGACTATGTAATGATCCATAAAACCCAGGACAGCTCCTTGGCCCTTTTTTGGAGTTGCTACATTGGGGAACCAGAATATTTCCCAAGCTTCTTTGTTGGGGACCTCACCCTATGTATCTCTTCATCTGGTTATTGATTTGTATCCTTTATTTTCATTTGTAATGAATGGTAATCTAGTGAGTAAACATGGTTTCCTGAGTTCTGTGAGCCATTCTAGCAAATTAATTGAATGCAAGAACAGGGTTGTGGGAATCTGCAAACTATAGTTAGTTGGTCAGAAGTACGTCAACAACGTGGACTTGCAATTGCCATGCTGTGTTGGAGGGGGCCAGAGCCTGGACTGTGGCTGGTATCTGAATGTGCATCTGTGGGGAGTTGTGGGCTGAACTCTTAACCTGTGCTGCAGAATTTAATGCTTTCTCCTGCTAGAGTGTGTCAGAATTGAGTTGAATTCTTAGAACATTCTGCTGGTGTCTGAGAATTGTCTGGTGGGGGAGCGGGGGGAAAACCTAACCCCAAGTTGGAATTGGGGGTCCAGGAACCCTATTCATCTGGCAACCCCAGTCTCATTATATCACATCCTTGCTGTTGTCTCTATTTAGAAGGCCCTTTCCAATCATCTCCATAAATCAAAATTATTTCCATCCTTCAAATCCCAGCCCAAATGCCATTTCTCTCATGAGAGAAATGCTGCTTCCTATAGCCCTTCCTGTGTAGTGTAGCTTTTTCACGGCCCTGATCCATTGGACCCATCACACAGTTCACTACAAGCCTTGCTCTTTTAGAGCAGATTCTCTCTCTTTCTTTTTTTTCTTTCTTTCTTTTTTTTTTTTTGTATTTGAGAGAACAATTTCTTGTTATAATAAACCAGAACTACAAGATACCACTGAGACTAGAACAGTTGACAGAATGTGGTTGAACTTAAACCTTCAAGGGAAATAAGAGGGTAAAACAAAGCCAATGTATGGAGAAGCCCAAGACTGGTTTGGGATAAATATAAGAAGTACATTCAGCATCGGTATCTTCTGACCCTTCCCCAGCAGGTGCCTGCCATAGTTCTCCCATCCCTTTCCCTTCTGAAGCATCTGCTTAACCAACCCAATAGTACCCCTTTACATGATGCAAAGTCAAGAGGAAAGTTTATAAATCTTATTTCAGAGTAGAAAGTATGCACATACATTATGGGTGTCAATGTACATGGTAGCAGCTTTACTCAAATCAGAGCTGCTACCATGTATAACCTCTTATGTGGCCCTGTGGCTAGGTCAATGCTCCTAATTTACTATACTAAAATAGCAACATGGCAAAATGCATTTTAAAAAGTATGTTTTTAAATTGATTTTAGGGAGAGAGAAACATCTATAAGAGACAAACATCAATTGGCTGCTTCCTGCATGCCCCCTATTGGGAATTGAGCCCACAACCTGGGCATGTGCCTTGACCACACCCAACCAACTGACAACTGAGCCACATAGGCCAGGGTAGTATTCATTTTTTTTTTTTTTTTTAGAGTTCTGCAAATAAAGGTTTATTTGTGGTTAAATGCAGAGTTCTTTTCTATCATATTCTTGGCAAAAAAAGAAAACAATTTGATGTTTTTAATGGGCCAAAGATCTGAACAGACTTCAATTTGAAAAGATACTCAACTACAAGTATCTTTGACACTAGAGGCCCGGTGCACAAAATTTGTGCATGGGTAGGATCCCTAGGCCTAGCCAGTATTCAGGGCTGATGGGGGCTTTCTGGCTGCCAGCTGGGGTCTACGTTCCCCAGCTGCCAGCTCCTGGCCGGGGACTTCCTTCATTCCATGCTGCACCCTGGTGGTCAGTGCACATCATAACAAACAATCAAACTCCCAGTCTCCGAGTCAAAGTCCCGAGGGGACACTTTGCACATTAGCCTTTTATATATATAGATTAGGGAATTGCAAATTAAAACAATACTGAGACGTCACTGCATACCTACCAGAATGGCCAAAATCCAAAACACTGATAACACCACATACTGGTGAGGATGTGGAACAACAGGAATGCCAAATGATATAGCCACTTTGGAAGATAGCTTGGCATTTCTTACAAAACTAAATATACTCTTACCATATGATCCAGGCATTGCACTTTTTGGTATTTACAGAAGTTGAAAATTTATGTCCACACAAAAACCTGCACATGTATGATTGCAGCAATTGATTAATAACTGCCAAAACTTGGAAGCAATCAAGAAGTCCTTCAGTAGGTGAATGGATAAATAAACTGATACATCCAGAAAATGGAATATTCAGTGCTAAAATGAAATGAGGTCCTTAAGCCATTAAAAAACACGTTAGGGCCCTGACAGGTTTGGCTCAGTGGATAGAGCGTCAGCCTGCGGGCTCAGGGGTCCCGGGTTCGATTCTGGTCAAGGGCATGTACCTTGGTTGTGGGCACATCCCCAGTAGGGGAGTGTGCAGGAGGCAGCTGATTGATGTTTCTCTCTCGTCGATGTTTCTAGCTCTCTATCCCTCTCCCTTCCTCTCTGCAAAAAATCAATAAAATATATTTTTTTAAAAAAAGCTTTAAAAAAACCCCAAAAAACACCTTAGGACATCTAATGAATATTACTAGTAGTAAGAGAAGGCAGTGCTGTATGGTTTCAATTACAGTCACATACCACATAACGACATTTTAGTTAATGATGGACCACATATACAATGGTGGTTCCATAAGATTCTAATGGAGCTGAAAATTTTATATTGCCTAGTGGCATGGTGGCTGTCCTAACACTGTAAAGTAATTACTCATGTGTTTGCAGAATGCATTTTTGAACTCCAGATTTCCTAAATACTTCTAAGAGGCTATTAAGGCGATATAGAACAAGACTGTATCTCAGAAACCTAGGCATTGAGAAGGAACATTGATGGATTTTTTTCAGGAGGTACAGAGATAAACAGAGGAAATGTGAGAATATCAAAGCATATACGACAGGTGAGGGGAGGCAGAGATGGAAAGAGAACCGACATATTCATGTTCAAAAAGAAGTCTGGGAGAGAAAATAACAAAAAACCCAAAACAACAAAACAAAACAAAACAAAACTCAAGGCAGAGGGAAAAAAGGGTTTCATACAATACAGTATTGAAAAAGTAAAAGGAACACACTAATGCATAAAGTGGTGGCAGGTAAGTCCACAGTCCATTGTGATAGGTACTCCCAGCATCAATCAGGTAGGTTTCTCCTCATCTGTTATCTCAGGTTATTTACAGATGTGATAACAAGAGTCTCTCCCAGGAGGGTAGGCAGGCCTCAATCACTAGCTTTCGTTTGTGCCATGTAGGCATCTAACGTGGCACCCAGGTGTCCTTTTGTTTTTGACATATTTGCATCCAACTGGCTGTCCAGCTACTCCATGGTTAGTACAGGGTGAGCAGCAAAGGCACCTCTTCCTCATCCAGGACCTCAGCCTCTGCCTCCAAAGACCTCTCTTCCCTGACCTATCATACTCTAACTTCCACCACCAATTCTACCGCGACCCATAGCTCCAGGCCCTAGGGCCCTTCTCCCAGGACCTCCACGACCTCCACCACTACTTCTTTTTTTTTTTTTTTCTTTTTTTCCCCTTTTTTTAAAATTAAATCTTTATTGTTCAGATTATTACATTTGTTCCTCTTTTTCCCCCCCATAACTCCCCTCCTCCCAGTTCCCGCCCCACCCTCCGCCCTCACTCCACACCCACTGTCCTCATCCATAGGTGCACGATTTTTGTCCAGTCTCTTCCCGCATCTCCCACACCCCTTTCCCCCCCAAGAATAGTCAGTCCATTCCCTTTCTATGTCCCTGATTCTATTATGATCACCAGATTATTTATTCACTTGATTCTTAGATTCACTTGTTGATAGATGCATATTTGTTGTTCATAATATGTATCTTTACCTTTTTCTTCTTCTTCCTCTTCTTAAAGGATACCTTTCAGCATTTCATATAATACTGGTTTGGTGGTGATGAACTCCTTTAGCTTTTCCTTATCTGTGAAGCTCTTTATCTGACCTTCAATTCTGAATGATAGCTTTGCTGGATAAAGTAATCTTGGTTGTAGGTTCTTGGTATTCATCACTTTGAATATTTCTTGCCACTCCCTCCTGGCCTGCAAAGTTTCTGTTGAGAAATCAGCTGACAGTTGTATGGGTATTCCCTTGTAGGTAACTGGGTTTCTTTCTCTTGCTGCTTTTAAGATTCTCTCTTTGTCTTTTGCTCTTGGCATTTTAATTATGATGTGTCTTGGTGTGGTCCTCTTTGGATTCCTTTTGTTTGGAGTTCTCTGCGCTTCTTGGACCTGTAAGTCCATTTCTTTCACCAGGTGGGGGAAGTTTTCTGTCATTATTTCTTCAAATAGGTTTTCAATATCTTGCTCTCTCTCATCTTCTGGCACCCCTATAATTCTGATGTTGGTACGCTTGAAGCTGTCCCAGAGGCTCCTTACACTATCTTCGTATTTTCGGATTCTGGATTCTTTTTTCCTTTTTGGTTTTCCGGTTGGGTGTTTTTTGCTTCTTCGCATTTCAAATCTTTGACTTGATTCTTGCGCTCCTCTGGTCTGCTGTTGGGTGTCTGTATAATATTCTTTATTTTAGTCAGTGTATGCTTAATTTCTAGTTGGTTCTTTATCACAACATCGAGGGTCTCATTAGATTTCTTGAGGATCTCACTACATTTATCGGCAGTCTCACCAGTCTTTTCGAGGGCCTTACTAAGTTTATCGGCAGCTTCTAGACAGTTCTTGAGAGACCTTAAAAGTGTGGTTTTGAGCTCTATATCTTCCATTTCTGACATTTGCGTCCTGTTTCTTTGTCTCCGCATTTTTTTAACTTTTCTTGGTGCACCCCCTAGTGGTCTTTGTGGGCAGTCTTGTTGTAGTTAAGTCTTGATTGTCGGCAATACCAGGGGTGATTTGACCTCCAGGCTAACTGGCTATGAGAGTCAGCTGTGTCCGCAGTGGGAGAGCTTCTGTGCTGGATCTCTAGGGCGGTGCTAATCTAGCCTTTGCCTGAGGCTATCTGGCAAATGGCTCTGCGCAGGGCTTGGGCGGGGCGGGTCCCTGGGGATCTACAAGGCGGGTGGAACAAGCAGTTATGGCTGCTCTCAGTCCAGTCCGCAGAGGCTCTGCCTCTCAGAGCCCCAGCAACCACTGCGAACCTCAGAGAGAAAGCTGCCTTCGAGTTCCGACCGAAGCCAGACAGTCCTGCTTCTCCCGTTTGAGTCTGGGTCCCTAGAGACTCGCCCAGATCTGGAGCTCAGAGTCTGAAACTCCCTCCCGATTGAAAACAACAACCGCGCCCTCCGCCGCCAGCCCGCTCCACGTGCGCACTCCGCACCTGAGTATTTCACTTCAGCACTGTGCCTCCTCTGAGTCTGGGTATGATATTCTCTTTCCTCCTAGTTGTAGAATTTCCACTCAGCCAGCCTTCCTGTGGTTCTGGATGATGTCCGTTCTGTCCTTTAGTTATATCTCTGAAGTGGTTGTTCGAGGCAGCAATCTCCGGCGTTAACCTATGCCGCCATCTTGGTTTCTCCTCAAGATGTCTTACCACTACTTCTTAAGCCATTGGGAGAACTATGGTTCATCCACCTTAGAGCAGGTTTTGACCTCAGAGTAACATCCTGCCCCTAAGTAGGGTTCTCACAGCATACCCCCCACGCAGTCTTTCCTGGGCAAGCCTCTCTGGATTATGGGCAGGCCTTGTCCTCTGATCACTTCCCTGGCCAGAGCCTCTACAGGCTGGCTGTGCCTGGATGTTACCCTTACCCAGATGCTGCTTAAGCTCTTAGTTGCTTGGCACCACCCTCCAGATGTCTAGCCACAGCTTGGACATATCTCTCCATAGCCACTGTCTGGACTTGCATATAAAGTCTGCTTAAGTTTTTGTTGTTGTTGTTGTTAATCCTCACTTCAGTATATGTTTTTATGATTTCTAGAGAGAGAGGAAAGGAGAGAAAAAACATCAATGTGAGAGACACGTCCATCGGTTGCCTCCTGAACGCACCCCAACTGGACTGACCAGGGTTGGGATCTAGGTACATACCCTTGATCAGGAATCAAACCCATGACCCTCTGGTGTGTGGGTCGATGCTCTAACCACTGAGAAACACCAGCCAGGGCTTGGTGATGCTTTTTTTTAAAAAAATATTTTATTGATTTTTTACAGAGAGGAAGGGAGAGGGATAGAGAGTTAGAAACATTGATGAGACAGAAACATCGATCAGCTGCCTCCTGCATACTCCCTACCGGGTATGTGCCCACAACCAAGGTACATGTCCTTGACCGGAATCAAACCTGGGACCCTTCAGTCCGCAGGCCAACACTCTATCCACTAAGCCAAACCAGTTAGGGCTGGTGATGCTTTTTAACACAACTTCCAATGCTGAGTGTGCAGCCATTTTCAAATCCTGAGGATGGAAGGAAAAGGACACCAGTGCTCCTTCCAGGGGTGCCATCACGGCTGTGGCAGGCGGGCGGGACCTGCCGAACCTGAGTTGCTAGTGGTTGGACCCAGGTTAACTTGTTTGGCAGTTCATTAAATGTGTAAGTGGTAGACTGCTAGATTAGTTCGTTGTTGACTGGCTGTCTGGTCAGCCAGTCTGCCTGCTCACCTAGCCTGCCCTATCTTACCTTTCCTCTGTCCTGCCACAGCCACTGCCGCCAACTCCTGCTCGGTGTCCAAACCTAGACCAGATTCTTGAGGGTAGAGACATGCTTTTTGCAGTGCTCCTCGCCTAGACCATTAATTCATTCAGCAGATGTTTTCAGAGGGCTTTCATTATGCCAAGCACAGACATGAACCCCAATCTTATGGAATCTAGTTTTATGGGAAAGACAACCATTATTCAAGAAATCATGAACAGTTACATGAAGGAATATTAACAAAGTGCTAAGAGAGAAGGGCCTGCATTTAGACTGGGACCAGGGAAGGCTTCTTTGAGGGAGTGACATTCAGGGACCAGTATAAACAGGGCTAGACCACATGAAAAGGCAGGGAGATAAGTTTCCAGGAAGACAGAGGTAGAAAAGTTGGTCTGTTTGAGGAACTGAAAGAAGGTCTGTGATATGAAGCATGACCTAGAGAGAGGGGCTCCCTACACGGACGCTCAGGAGGCAAGCTGGGCTGTGTGGACTCGCAGGCAGTCCTAAACTGGGCTTTATTCCAAGTGAAGGATTATGAGCCAGGGAGGGACACGAGCTAATCAGTCACAGGCTTTTTCAGGCCGCTACATGAGATTTATATGAAGGGAAGTACAAAAGTGGAAGTAGCAAGACCACTTAGAGGTCATTATAGTAATTCAGGCAAGAGAGTGGCCAAGTCTAGGTTTGAAAAGTGTTCAGCATTTCTGGTCCCACCTGCTGTTCTAGAACTTGGCCACTCCCTGTGATGAGGCGGAGTCTACTTCCTTCCCCCTAAAACCAGATTGTTTGGTTTAAGATTCTTTTTTTTTTTTTTTTTTTTTAATATATTTTATTGATTTTTTACAGAGATGAAGAGAGAGAGATAGAGAGTTAGAAACATCGATGAGAGAGAAACATCGATCAGCTGCCTCCTGCACATCTCCTACTGGGGATATGCCCGCAACCCAGGTACATGCCCTTGACCGGAATCGAACCTGGGACCCTTCAGTCCGCAGGCCGACGCTCTATCCACTGACCCAAACCGGTTTCGGCTGGTTTAAGATTCTTGGCCAGCATTCATGGACAGGGACAACAGTGTAGTGATTACGCGGAGAGGGTGAGAGGAAGGGTGGGTAGAGGTGTAAGAGGGCACAAGGGGATAAATGGTGATGGGGGAAAAAAAGAAGATGGTTGGCCAGCCCTGAAAAAATGGGAAGTGCTTGGCTTGCCCTGATCAGTTTGGCTCAGTGGATAGAGCATCAGCCTGGGGGCTGAAGGTGTCCTGGGTTCAATTCCAATCAAGGGCATGTACCTTGGTTCCGGGCACATCCCCAGTAGGGGGTGTGCAGGAGGCAGCTGATCGATGTTTCTCTCTCATGGATGTTAATGACTCTCTATCCCTCCCCTTCCTCTCTGTAAAAAAATCAATAAAAAATATTTTTTAAAAAAGAAAGTGCTTGGCTCTCAGTGAGGTAAGAAAGGTGACCAGCTTCCTCCTGCCCGTCTTGCGGGCCCCCTGCCCCCAAATTCTCATATGCTCATCCTGGGAACCAGCCTACACCCTGTGAAAGCTCACATTATGGAGAGACCCCCTGGGAGGAGCGCATGTGAAAAACTCAGGCTCCAAACAAGAGCACCGTGGAGCAAATACGAGTCACCCGTCATGCCTGGTCTTGATCCCTGACCCACAGAATCCATGTGCGTGATGGGCTGTTTCACCCTCTTAAACTCTGGGGTCAGAAGTTACGCAATCACAGCACCTGGAACAAGAGGACACTGGCTAGAACTTGTGTAGTAGCAGTGGACATGGAGAAAAGTAGACCTATTTGAGATGTCGAAAGGAAATAAAATTAATAAAATAGTCATGAAAGGGTCAGAAAACTTCTAAACTACGAAGGTTTGAGTGAAGGCCCAGATGGAATACATTTTTTAAAAATCTTTCTTTACAGCCCTGGCCGGGTAGCTCAGTTGGTTAGAGTGTTGTCTGATACACCAAGATTGCAGGTTGGATCTCTGGTTAGGGTACATATAAGAAGCAACCAATGAATGCATAAATAAGTGGAACAACAAATTGATGTTTCTCTCTCTCTCTAAAATCAATTAAAAAAATATTTCTTTACATCTTGAGACCCCTGTTTACTTGGCTTAAATAACCTGATCTCAGGGATTGGTAAAATTTGTATTTTTAATTCATTAACTTCTTGGCATGAAGAAAGATTGAGATCAAGCGTTCTTTTTGATAAAGGAAATGGAGGTGCCCGAGGAAGGAAGGAGAAAGAAATATATATGGTGCCTCCAAAACTACTTTGACGTCAGCCCTTCCTCTCAATCTTACTGCTGTTAATGGTGATGTTTTCATTCACCTTTGACAAGGAGTCTGTGCTGGTTGTTATACTGTTATTAATGACACAATGGCTAACATTCACTAGTGCCAGGCATCACAAGCACTAGCTCAGGGGTGAGGAACCTTTTATAACCTATTTTATCATTTGTGGGTCATACAAAATCATCAACTTAAAAACTGCTGTATTTGGTCAAACATTTAATTAACTTACTAATGTCCTGGCAGGCCAGACCAAATGATTTCTTGGGCCTTATACGGCCCGTGGACTGGACATTCCCCACCCTTGCACTAGCCCATCTCGTCCTCACAATAAGCCCGGGAAGGAAGTGCCATCGTTGCTCCTTTGCAGGAATCCAAGAGCAGGGAGTTGAAGTAAGCCACTTTAGGTCACAAGGCTGGTAGCAGCAGCGCGGGGAACCCCATCAGGCTCTACGTAGCTGCAGACTGTTCCTCACTCTGACACCATCTTCACAGGTGGCCTCGGGTCCCTCACAACTTCGAAGCGTTAGTAAGCGGCTACTCTCTGCTCTCTAGAACTTTACGCCTGAGATTAAGGAGTGTGTGTCTCTGCTAAGGGAATGTAGCAGGATCCTAACTGCCTTCTCTTCTAGGATTGTGTGGTTAAGCTGTGGCCAATGGGACTTGAATGGAAGTGATGTACTTGCCTTCTTAAAAAAAGGGGGCGTGACCCATCCTTGTCCCCTTTACTGACCATGAGCAATCCTGGCTCCACAGAAGAGGGCCCTGGCCCCCTCAAGATGGCAGAACCACCAGGAGCCTGGCTCACTGACCTAACTCACACCAGGTTGGTTTTGCCCAGGCTCTTACGGGGAGAGAATAAGCTCGTGTTTATGCCACTGCTATTTTAGGCCTTAGCTATAGGCGCAGAATTTATATCCTAACTAATGTAGGCTACCAAGGAAGTGTGAATAGAGTGCTATGGAAGCTCTGAGAAGGAACAATTATTTTCTGGAGTATTTTTCTTTACTTGCAGACCTTTCTTACTGAGCAATTTTTGTTCGTCTAATGTTAAATGATAAAATTGAGTTAGCTAAGCATGGGAAGGATGTGAGAGACCAAGAGCGATTTTCCCAGGGGCAGGATTATTCGCAAGGTGGGTTTTCTTCCTGTGTCTTTTACGTATACCTGAATCTTAGTTGTGGATTTTCAGCAAAACACGGAAAATAAGCCCCCAGATGAAAATAAACTCTAAAATTCTTGATAGCTGAGTTATCACAGTAACCTATACCATCCATGTTGTCTGTGTCTTCCCACTCCAAGCCTTTTAGTTGTTAGCCTTGTGTAATGCCCATACCTACCTATTCAAGAGGCTGTTTAGAAAAAAAGAAGATATATAGGTTGTCTCTGCAATGCTATAGTCTGGTTTTCTTTTCACTTCTAAACGTATACCAACAATTTTATAGTTACTATCTGATTTTGTGTAGAGATAATTAACTCAATGGAAAAAGGACTTTTACAAATCAACAAATTATCAGTCAAAATATAATGCAATCAACAATAAGGATAAATTTTAAAAAATGCAAGAGGATTTCATAAATAATCCCAACCTATGGCCTCTTTGTATCCAGGCACTGGTTGGTGCCCTGCAACACTGATGCTGCACTTTGGCTAGTGGGAGGGCAGTATCTGCCCAAACAGAGCAAAGATCAAAAAAGCTCTCGAGTCTTTCTCGTTCCCGTGCCACATTCATGAAAATAAGCCTAGGTCAGCCTAACAGAGGAAGAGACCACAGGGGGGAGGCACAGCCAACTCCATCCCAAGCCAGCCAGCTCAAGTGATCCACAAGCTGACTGCAGATGCATGAGTGAGCCTAGCTACTGGCAGAGCTTGGCTAGGATCAGAAAAACTACCCAGCTGGTCTGTAGACTCTGAGAAATAATTAACAGCTGTTGCTTTAAGCCACTGAGTTTTGGGGGTAGTAGCTAACGAGTACAGATAAATACAGGAAAAAAATAAAAACGGCTAACAAGCAAATCTAAAGATTTTCAATCTGATTGATAATTAAAGAAATGCAAAACTAAATCAATGAGATATTACATCAAGTTCGTAGACATGAAGAGTGGTAATGCACAGCTTTGTGAAGGTGTGGAGGAATCAATAATTTTATATTTTATACATGATAGGTTTTGGACATACCAAGTCTGGTGGGTGGGCATGGCACTCAAGATCCATTCCAACCTCCTTTTTATGCGATTTCATACATTGCAGGAGCCTTCAAATTATCACATTTCCTAGGCTCTCTTACAGCGAGTTTTCTGGATATGAACTGGATTCTACTAATGGCTTGTTTGAAGAGGAACCCGTATTCCTGCTGGCAGACAGTGCTGGTCCCCAGTCTACACCAAGCATGTCAAACTTGTGGCCTGCGGGCTGCATGCAGCCCACAACAAATATTTTTGCAGCCCAGCCAATATAACAGCATGTAAGAAACATTTTATTTATTTATTTATTTTTTATTAGTTAAGGTATTACAAATGTGTCCTCATCCCCCCCATTAACCTCCAACCCCCCCCCCCTCCCCGCACACTCATACTCCCATCCCCCTGTTGTCTATGTCCATTGGTTTGGCTTAGTAAGAAACATTTTAATAAAAATTTTGTAACTTAATTTTTACAATATCTTGCTATACATAATTAATAACGAACTACAACATTCACTAATGACTGATTACTATAATCGTGTTGCATTAATTTCCCTTACGCGCCTTACATGCAGGCGTACCATTTCTCTCCACTAATACTAGCAGCAAACATGTTAGCAGCCGATTGCCACATCATTAGTCTCGGATTGACTTGTTTGGTGTGCGCAACAGGAAATATTTTGCTTTCGGAGAACAAGAAAAATAGGTTTATTTGCGTTACGCTTATTAATTTGTGCAATTATTCAGTGTCTGGTAAGTTAATGTTCAAGAAAAATATTAATTTTTATTAAAATGTTCTATTGTTTTATGTTAACGATGACTCATTTATTTCAGCCCTTTGTATTCAGTGTCTCTATTGAAATAAACCAACGTTTCTATGAAAACTGAAACTTTTTTTTTTTGCGGCCCACATACACTTAAACCTTATTCATTTGGCCGTGTTAGCCTTTGAGTTTGACATGCTTGGTCTACACTGATAGCCAAGCGCTGGGACTTCTCCTCCACTCCCTGAAGGTCTCTGGAGCAGTAAAACTCTGCACAAGGGACAATTAGCACTGCAACCTTTGTTTCTCTTATTTCAAGTGCCCTGGGTATGCCTCCAGGCCTTGAGCATGCACTCTTTGCAAGCCTAGGAAGAAGCAACAATAGATTAGCTGATACAGGCCAGATAAGGCGCAGTGGCAGAACCTGAGTAGCCAATAATATAATTATTCCCCAGTGTTTTTCTCAGGAATGCCTAGGCCTCTCCACATTATATAGTGAATTTCCTTGTCAGGAATGTTGTAAAAGCTTTATGATAGACCTTTGTCACGCACAACAGGCAAATCCTTCCTGTTCAGCTAAGGTCAGAGGCCAGCCCTCACTTATACCTTTTTTCTTCTTAATAAAAATAATCACATCACTCATAGTCTCTTGACCCCCTTGCTGGCTCAGGAAAGCAATTTTAAGAAATCTAAAGACCAAAAAGACATTCTCAGTTAGAAAACTGCAATTGGGTTCAACACATCTGACTACTACAGTATAGTTTTCTCTATTATTTCATTTTCCCCTTCCCCATTCCTTTATTGTACACAAAGTAACTGATGTATGTGCACAAGCATTTGCATTTTTTAATAACTAAATGGCCAATGTTGTGTTTTGATCTATATCAAATGGAGATGGGATGGGGAAAAAAATGCTGGTTCTGTGAAAACATCCCCTTTCTCCATTAGTGGGATGCTTATTCAGCTCTTATCTTTATATTCCAGTAAGTTATTTTGCTCTGTTTAACAAAATAAGAACTACATAGAAATTCTTGCATACTTTGTTTGGAGAATTTTAATGTTTTTCATTTGTCATTGTACAACCAAGGACAATTTTATAACTTTTTTGTACGTAGCTGTTACATGTAGGGCAATCTGTCTTTAAGTAGGGATAAATTACTCTAAAAAGGTGAATCCTAGATAGTTTTCCCTTCAAGTCAACTGTCTTATTGTTTAAATAAACTTGTTTAAAACAAAACACACCTTGGAGAATAAAAGGACATTTCTCTGGTCTGCCACCTGCTGGTGAATTCTAGCAATGCCATGGGTACATTGAATTTAGTGCCTGACCCTATCTCACTACCTAAGCTCCCTTCACGTACCTTTTTTTGGTCTGAGTTTCATAATTTCTTTTCCATTCTGTAATCCCTTTTCTATTTTTGTCTTGCAAATACTTTATTATATACTTTTTTTTGTTAATTAATATGTGTCAGGTCCTAGCTATTTTCAAATGTTTATAATTCTTACCAATTTGTATCTCTTCCCAAGACCTCTGCCTGATCAGTCTCAGGAACAGACAGTCACAGTGGATCAGGTGCTCTTTCAGAACCAGTCAAAATCTCTGAGGAAGTGACTCTTGGTTAAGGCACCAAATCCTGGTGAGACTGGGTGAAACACCCGCAGCAGTCAATTCACTTGGTCATGTGAGTGGGAGCTCAGGGCTGTGTGGAGGACGGATTTGAAGAGAACAAGACTGCAGCAGGAGGGATAGTTAGGAGGCTACTGTAATAGTGATCTGGACAAGTCTGAGGGCTTGAACCGGGGAGTCTTAATAGGGCAGGAGCAGAATAGACGGAGAGGGGCTTTCTGCTGGAGTAAGAGTCAGATTCCTGGTTTCCCACTTGGGTGACTGGGTGATCTGCAGTGTCATCAAGTTAGGCAGCAAATACAGGCACACATCTAAGCAGGTTAAGGGGAAACCCAGGTTTGTTTGTTTTTTTAATATATTTTATTGATTTTTTACAGAGAAGGATAGAAAATTAGAAACATCGATGAGAGAGAAACATCCATCAGCTGCCTCTTGCACACTTCCTACTGGGGATGTGCCTGCAACCAAGGTACATGCCCTTAACCGGAATCGAACCTGGGACCCTTCAGTCTGCAGGCTGACGCTCTATCCACTGAGCCAAACTGGTTAGGGTGGAAACCCAGGCTTTGAATAAAGTGTGGGATAGCTTTAGAATGTCTATGCAAAAAAAAATATACAGCAGGCAGTGGAAAATAAAGGTTAGAGAATGGAGTGTCATCAATATTTGGGTGCAGGTGAAATAAGGAGAATGGATGAGATGGTTCTGGGAGCATAGGCAGAATAAGGAAACAGTGAGTTAGAGCTAGAAATGGGCACACTAGCATTTACAGGCCCTAAAAGAGGCATTAGTTCTGGAAGCATATGCAGAATAAAGACAAGACTGAGTTGGAGACAGAAGTGGGCACCCTAGCATTTGCAGGACAGGCCCTAAAAGAGGCATTCCTGATGGAAGCCATAAAGGAAAAGTCAGAAAGAAAATCCCAGGAGAGTGCTGGGAAAGAACAAGTTTCCAGAAGGTGGGAGTGATGGATAAACTGAATGGATCAGTAATACGAGGGCTAAAACTGTATTACTTAATTTGGCAATTGGAAAGTCACCGGTAACCTGAGAAAAACTTGCATGGAGTAGCAGCTAGGAAGGTGGACTGCAGCAGGTTGAGCAGTGCCTATGAGTTGATGAAACCGAGGGTAGCTTCTTTAAAGAAGTTGGTGTGAGAAAGGATGCTTGGGGTGGAATAATAATTAGTAGCGGCTGTATCATGCAAGGACCAAGGGATGAAATGAAACCATCTAAGTAAGGTGCTCAGCACAGTATGTAGGATATAGTAAGTGTCCAAGAAATGTGAATTGTTACCATTCACTTGTTGACCATATAATAATTTCAGACCTTATTATGCACCAGGCTCTGCTCTGGGCCCGTAGATTTAGTAAATAAACAAGAGACAAAAACTTTGCCCAAGGAAGCTGACATTCTAGCGAGGAGATAGACAAGAAACAAAATAACTCAAAATGTATGGTATACTTGTTAGTGATAAATGGAAAGGAGAAAAAAAGAAATTGAGGAAAGGAGATATAAAATGCTGAAGGAGAGAACAAAATTTTAGATTGGGTGGCCTGGGAGGGCTTCACTGAGGTGGCTTTTTCTTTTTTTTAATATATTTTTATTGATTTCAGAGAGGAAGCTAGAAACATCAATGATGAGAGAGAATCACTGATCGGCTGCCTCCTGCACTACCCCTACTGGGGACTGAAGCCCGCAACCCAGGCATATGCCCCTGACCGGAATTGAACCTGAGATCCTTCAGTCCGCAGGCCAACACTCTATCCACTGAGCCACACCGGCTAGGGCTGAGGTGACTTTTAAGTAAAGACCCAAAGAAGTGAGAAAGGTACCTATAACTAGAAGTAGGGAATAACACTAATTATTATTATTGTTATTAGCATTTTTAATACAGTAAGACTGTTATTATATCATCACTACCATCTTTGTCACAATTGACATCATCATCCCTGCCATCTCTGAAACTCCTAGGACCAAACGTGTAACCAGATATTCCCTCTTTGCAGCTGGGTGGTGAGCTAGTACAAGGGGGTACATTAGAAGCAAAGCCACAGACGTCAACTGGTCTCACATGTAGTCACTGCAAATAAAAAGCTGCTTCACAGCCCTAGCCGGTTTGGCTCAGTGGATAGAGCGTCGGCCTGCGGACTGAAAGGTCCCAGGTTTGATTCTGGTCAAGGGCATGTACCTGGGTTGCGGGCACATCCCCAGTAGTAGGTGTGCAGGAGGCAGCTGATGGATGCTTCTCTCTCATCGATGTTTCTAACTCTCTATCCCTCTCCCTTCCTCTCTGTAAAAAAAGAAAAAAGAAAAAAAAAAGAAAAGCTGCTTCACCTGTGTGCTGAAGAGATGAGATGGCCAGCACCAGACTGATCTCCCATCCGGCCTGCACATTAACGGGCCATCTTCAGACCCAAAGGGAAGACACACAGACGTCTCTGAAGCCACAGGAAATGTAACTGCAGCTTGAATCAGTGCAGTATGTAATATAGAGGTCACAAGACAAGATTATATAAGTATGTTTATCTGATTGTTGGGTAGAGGACTCAGTCAGTTCCATCTGGGAATAATAAAGAAGAACTGGAATTTCTGACTGTTCACCCAGCCCAGTACACTGCTGAGAATAGCTAGATGTGTGACAAGCTTTCATGGGACTACACTAAACAAGGAGATCAGGTCTTGCTTGTGATGGATGCATTTGATCTGTCAACAGATTGACTTAGACCAGCCGTGGGCAAACTATGGCCCGCGGGCCGGATCCGGCCCGTTTGAAATGAATAAAACTAAAAAAAAAAAAAGACCGTACCCTTTTATGTAATGATGTTTACTTTGAATTTGTATTAGTTCACACAAACACTCCATCCATGCTTTTGTTCCGGCCCTCCAGTCCAGTTTAAGAACCCATTGCGGCCCTCGAGTCAAAAAATTTGCCCACCCCTGACTTAGACTAATTACTATCCTCTAAAATTCAGAGAAAATGATACAAAAAATAAATAAATAAAAGGAAGAGAATCCAAATGCCTGAGCACTCATCCTATTTTCAACATGTTTAAATTGCTACAAATTTCTTAAAAGGTACAAGTAGTATTCATTCCTTCACAACCACAGGCCTCAATGGCAGATGGCATGCAACAGGAAATGTGACTTGCAGGCTTTAACAACAAACCCCTTTCCTCAACTGAGGTAATAGAAAAGTTTTGAAATTATCCTAGGTTCATTTTTTAGGTGTATTGATTACCTAAAGAGAGTCAATACACAACTTGTCTAATAAAAAAAAAATAACCTCAAGACCATAACATAGCTTAACTAGCAGTGCTTAGAATACAGAAACATTTTCATAAATTCCTTGAAAATGTCTGTGTAAATAAAATAGATTATAAGCAATTCTCTCCGGCTACAAAATCAAATTAAACCATGTAACAACTAAGAAAATGCCTATGAAAGAAAGTAAACAGGACAATTATTTATGGCTCACATGAACAGTAATTTGCTATATTTTTAATATTATTACTGCCTTATCATATGCTTACTATAAAACATTTCATATATATGTACAAATATATATAAATATATAAAAGCATGTATGCTATATTATATTCCTGCATGTTACATGCTTTCTAAGGAGTCCAGACATTGACCTCACAAACATCATCTAAATCCATTTTAAGGCCACAAAACGAAATGCAGGTAAGAAGAGATTTTTAGTGTGTCCATCCCTCCATATAGGAAGCCAGCGTCCACATCCTCTGGGACTCTCAGCTGCGGTGCAGAGTGCAGGGGAGGGAGGGAAGAGGACAGCAACTATCCTCAGATTTCACTGAACCTGGTAATGACTTAAGCAGCAGGATTTAAGTTACCATGAGTTTTACTGCCTTTTAGAAACAGCCTCATGCCGTCATGCTGTGGCCAAAGCACTGAAGGATGTCTGTGTTCCGTGTGAGCTGTTGAGCCAGGGTGCCCGTGACGTCTGGGGAGTCCCTCAGCCCAGACCGTAGAAGAAACTCGATGCAGGCCAGATGCTGACCCGCGCAGGCCAGGTGTAGGGCTAGGCAGAGAGAGAAGTCACACTAACTTAGTGCATGATCCTCAAAGCAATACAGTAGGCTGCTCCTAATGAAAATATTGATTCTTTTAATTGTACAGATTTTATATTTCCACAATCCATCTGTGTGACTTTACCCATACTAGCTTAAAACATTTTTTCTTCTAACACATTGTTTGCGGGTAGTTTTTATCACGCGCTAACAGGTGGCACGGGCCATTTTTGCTAATTTTTTTGCGCAAATGGCAACGTTCAGTAAAATTACGATAACTTTAGTTTATGTATTTATACGTTACCTGAATTCTACCGCTAGTCTATAATAAACGTATTAATACGTGTCCCACGCTCTACTACACTGGTAGAACGTATAAATACGTTTCCCACATACAATGTGTTAAGCTGATTGGGATAGAAAGACTTAAAAATAACAAGACCAACTGGAGAGGATTTAAGAGATTTGACTAAAGCAACAAAGCAAGTTTATGAGAAATAGGAGACTTTAACTGGTACAGAAAAATTTTTCAAAGTTTTGTGAACTCTCTGGGTAAAAGTATCACCATGAATGAGAATGATATGACAAAAACAAATAGAGCTGACAGATCTTCCTGTTCTGGCTAGAAATTAGCGCTGAAAAAACCCTGGCTCCTGCTCTGGTCTTTAGAAGAAAGTCTGTGTCCCTGGACTTGGGGACCATCCTCTGTGGCCTCATAGTTATCTATGAGTCTTTGAAGCATCATGAAGCCTCCACTAAACTCCTGAAGGATGGCCACTGACACAGAGAATATTACTGAATTTATTTGGAAGTACGAGTTTAAAGAATTAGCTCTGAAAATATCCTTCTGAGCTCTAAATTGAGAAAACTGTAATGATTGTAGTTTTTAAATACACTTAAAAGAGAGATGACCTATGAAGCATCTATAAACTACCTGAATAGTTGGTGGCATCAAGACAATATAAAGTGTTTTTATGTCACATATACTGTTGTATTTAAAATGATAAAAACATAATAATAACAGCAGTAATAATGAGTAGTAGTCATCATCATTGCCATGGGAACAGCAACAGTTCTATTTGGAGATGTAATTTTTTTTTTTTTAGATGTAATTTTAAGGAAAAGTTGCTGAGCTAGTAGAGGAATAACATTAAAACCAATGTTTTTAAAAGTCCATGTAGCCCTGGTCAGTTTGGCTCAGTGGATAGTGTGTCAGCCCGAGGACTGAAGGGCCTCAGGTTCAGTTCTGGTCAAGGGCATGTACCTCGATTGCAGGCTTCATCCTGGCCAGGGTCAGGGCAGGCAACCAATCGATTTCTCTATCTCTCCCCCTTTCTTCCACTCTCTCTGAAAATCAATGAAAAAAATACCCTCGGGTGAGGATTAACAACAATAAAAAAGTGCATGTACTGTTTATATTCCACTGAATAATAAGTTCCAAGGCACAAAGAAACTGTACCTGATCGATTTCTTTCATCTTTAGAGTTGATGTCAGCACCCAAGGAAATGAGCATCTGAACGGTACTCACATGTCCTTCCTGAGGAGTGAAATAAACTCATTATCACTGTGACAAGCACCTTTAAACATAAACACGAATCTATATATTAGGTCATTTTTCTAAAATACTCAACTGCTAAAACTATATTTTCGTATCTAAAGGAAAAATCATCACATCACTCTCAAACTCCACTATAAATCATTAAAGATAGATTTTGGTGATATTCAGTTTTTAGAAAATAGATGGTCAACTTTGGAGGCCAAATTACCAACTAATACAGTTGGGTTTCCTTCAGTGTAATGAGCGTATAGAACACACAATTCCAGATTCTTCCAAGTACACACACTCTTTGCTAAAATCTTTAGGGCAGAGATAAATTAGAAAAGATGGTCACCTCTCCTGATGGGAACTCTCATCATAGCTGGCATTATCATTCATGAGGCAATTTATATACTTTCTATCTAGCCAGTTAGTTCATTAGTATGTGGTGAGACTAAAGTCAAGGTTGTAGGTTCAATTTTCCTATGGGTGGACCCACTAATGCCCCCCTCCCCCTGTGGCCACAGGTCATTCCCTTAGCACACGGCCATTTATCTAACCACTTTCTCATAGGGGAATGCAGGCAAGAGTGTGTAGGTCAGGGTGAGGGGACGGACTAGAGGGGGGCAATGGGGGAACATAGGGGACATATGTAATACTGTCAACAATTAAGATTTATTTTTTAAAAATTGCTAAAAAAATAAGAGTGTGTAAGTCATCAGAAAACAGTCCTGTTGCTAGAAAAACAAGTAAAGGCAAGTAGCCAATCATGTTAAAGATAATAAGCAAATACTCCTAGTATTTAAAACAGGAGGAAAACTTTTTAAAATAAGATTTTTATTAAGTGAGAATTCTTCTTTTTTAAAAGTATTTTTAAAACTGATTTTTTTAGAGAGAGAAGAAGGGAGAGGGATAGAGAGATGGAAACATTGATGAGAGAGAAACATCGATTGGCTGCCTCCTGCACCCTCCCCCTGGGGATCGAGCCTGCAACCCGGGCATGTGCCCTAGCCGGGAATTAAACCAGGGATCTCTTGGTTCATGGATCGATGCTCAACCACTGAACAACACAAGCCGGGCTGTAGTGAAAAATTTTTGCACATCTTAAAATATCTTATACATTAGAGAGGCTGGTAAATGCAATTCCCTTCCCTCAATTAATAAATTTTAACTTCTGAAATCTACCATTAGGAGAGAAGGCTAGGAATTTAATATAATGGATTTTTACGACTTCAAAAACATTCTTGAAGACGAAAAAAGGGCAGGATGAAACATAAAATCCAGGCATTGAATGGAATAAAGGGTGTTTTCAGTTTTTGCCTAGCAACAAATAAAGGTAGGTTTCTATTTAAAGGGATGCAGGGCTTCCCTTTAACATTTTAGGAGCATATCATGAGCAATTTTTTTCTTCCAGAGATGGAGCCAAAGCAATAGGGCAGTGGAGCTATTTCTCAGTAAAGTAAGGCAAGCCTAAGGAAGCAGGGACAACTTTATAAAAAGAAACAAACCTTAGCTGCATAATGAAGTGCTGTAAGGTGGGTTGATGTTGCTTTCACGTCTACATCAATGCCAAGTTCAGATACCAAGAATCGGATGGCTTCATTCTGCCCAGTGACTGCTGCCCTGTGTATAGCCTGGGCTCCCAGGAAATCCTCAGCACAAATGCAAGCCTAGTAGGTTCGGGAGAGACAGGAACAAAAATAAGCAGCAGAGAAAGCTGGGTCCATGGACCTTCTGACATTTTAGCTAAAATTTGTTGCCTATGTACATTTTTCTGGGCCTATGTTATATAGCTTTTGTCAGATTATTTATTTTTATGATGATTATTATTTTAATCTTTATTGTTGAGCTTTTGTCAGATTCTTAAAGGACTATATAAACAAACAAACAAAAAGGTTAAGATTCAATGCTCTAAAGCAGTGGTTCTCAACCTTCTGGCCCTTAAAATACAGTTCCTCATGTTGTAACCCAACCATAAAATTATTTTCGTTGCTACTTCATAACTTTAATGTTGCTACTGTTATGAATCGTAATGTAAATATCTGATATGCAGGATGGTCTTAGGCGACCCCTGTGAAAGGGTCGTTCGACTGCTAAAGGGTTCGCGACCCACAGGTTGAGAACCGCTGCTCTAACGTGTGCACTCAGTGGGGTTTGTTGTTATTACTATAAAACAGCTACTGTTACTTTGCTGCCATGGAGGGGTAGCTCGGTTGGTTAGAGCATCATCCTGATATGCCTAGGTTGTGGGTTTGATCCCCAGGGCACATACAAGAATCAACCAATTTATATAACAAAAGTCTAAGCAACCGTTATAGCAGAATGACTAGAACGACTGGTCGCTATGATGCACACTGACCACCAGGGGGCAGACACTCAATGCAGGAGCTGCCTCCTGGTGGTCAGTGCGCTCCCACAGGGGGAGTGCCGCTCAGCCAGAAGCCAGGCTCACAGCTGGCAAGCACAGTGGCAGTGGCGGGAGCCTCTCCCACCTCTGCGGCAGCAGTAAGGAGCAGTGAGCAGGCAGGGGGGTAAGAAGTGAGGGGTTCTGGACTGTGAGAGGGATGTCCGACTGCTGGCTTAGGCGGACATCCCCAGAGGGTGCAGGCTGGGCTGAGGGATCCCCTACCCCCCAGTGCAAAATTTCGTGCACTGGGCCTCTAGTGAATACATAAATAAGTGGAACAATGTTTCTCTCTCTCTTTCGCTAAAATCAATTTAAAAAAATCTTATTTTGCTAATTATATTTAATCCTTAGAGTAACCCTCTGAAGAATTAAAATTTGTCACCTTTTACAGATGGAAATACTGATGCTTAAAGAGATTACGGGAGGGACCCATGACAGTGCTGGAATTTGAACCCAGGATCTGAATAACCATGATCTCTTTGTATCCTATGACTAAAACTCATAGAAAATACCAAATCATTGCTGTACCTTATGTTTTTTGAGGAGCAGCTTGGCTATGTTGATGTGCCCACATTGAATTGCATCCATAAAGGGTGTGAGGCCACATTTGTCTTTGCAGTCTGGTTGATATTGACACCTAGAGCCCAAACCCAAAATTACAGAGCTGAGAAGTCACTGCTTCAAACCCAATGGACACTTGACTCTTGACCACTTGCAGATGACATATCCTACAAATGATCCATGAAAATCTGCAGCACTCTCCCTCTTTTCCCCATCTCAATACTAGAACTTAGCTCTTCAACAATATGTCGGTTTCCCCCAGCGAATCTGTTCCTCCTCTAAACTTCTGTCATTCCATATTATGGACTACAATTTCTCCAACTTCTCATGCCAGGAGCCCTGACGTCACCCCTTAGCTCTCAAACCCAATCTATTACCTCTCAATTCTGCATTCAAAATATTTTAATTGTATCTTTCTCTCTTTCGCTGCTTTTACCCCTTAGGACCAAATCAATAGACAATAGCTTCCTGCTTTTCTCACCTTGGCTTCTGCCTTGCTAATTCATTCTCACAGCTACCAAAATAATCTTTTCACCATGCAATTTGGGTATGGCTGCTCCTGTTATAAACCTTTAACTAGTATGTCCCAAAAACAAAGCACAAAATTCGGAACTTCAGCATGACCTCTAGTGGTCAAGATACTGTCCCACAAACTTACCTCTCCAGGTTTCTCTTTCCCACATACCCACTGCTCTGTGCTTACTGTAACCTACCTTCTTTATGGTTATTCTTTCTTCTAGGTCCTGCGTTTTTCCTGGTCCTACCTGCCCTATCATCTTCTTAGTTTCACCTCCCACCTGTCCTATCTTCTTATGTTCCATCTTCTTCATGGTCCAACCTATCCTATCTTCTCAGTCCTACCTTCTTCACCATCCTATCTTACCTGCACCACTGTCTCCTTGGTCCTACCTTCTTCTTGTCCTATCTTCTTCTCCATCACACCTCCCCTTTTTCCATTCCTACCCTCAACTTCCTGTCCTGTCTTCTCAGTCGCACCTCCCACCAGTCTGATCATCTTCTGTTCCTACCTTCTTGATCCTACTTGTCTTACTTTCTTCTCTATCCTACCTTCTTCATGATCCTGCCTTTTTCCTGCTCTTTCATTTGTCCAGCTCTTTGCTGCCTTTGCACTTGCTGATGCCCTCTGCTTAGAAATTACTTCTCCATTATTCACTTGGCAAACTCCAATGCATTCTTCAAATCACAGCTCTGTGACTTTACACTGGCCTGTCTTCTGTCTTGCATCAACAGCACCTTTGCTTCCACATGCCATTGTGTACATTTTTCTTAACATTACAGGTTTCCCCCGCTAGCTGAAAGTAGAGCATTCCTACAAAACTTTTTGTAAGCCAAAATGGCATAAAGCAATGAGTATCTTCACCTTTCTGAAAGTTTGCATTACATGTGCCATTTCACTTTTATGAAAGACCTGCATTGCTACAGTAACAGCTTTTCTTGTAGAAGTGAAAATCCTATTCGGATTCTTTTGATTAGTGAAAAAATGTACTAATGTAGGTCTTATATATAGGCGAAGTAGGATAATACAAACTTTCAGAAAACAGAGATACGTGTATTACAATTTATAATTTTATGGTATTTACTTGAATGCCTATACTTGGCTTCCACACCAGCCTATAGGTTGTTAGGAAAAGGAATGCATTTGTTTTGCTTACCACCCAGCACCTAACAGATAGGAGGTGCTTCCAAAAATGTTTGTACAATGACTGAATATCTATAAATTTGCTGACAATCAAGTATGTTCCAATTTGCAGTAGGCAAGCTCTACACATAAGCGATGCTTTCAGGGCACTGCATTAAGCCCTCCTCTATTCTTACTATGCACTGTCTACTTAGGTAATCGCTTCCACTCTTGAAAATTCAATCAGCAGCCCTAACCGGTTTGGCTCAGTGGATAGAGCGTCGGCCTGCAGACTCAAGAGTCCCAGGTTCGATTCCGGTCAAGGGCATGTACCTTGGTTGCAGGCACATCCCCAGTAGGGGGCGTGCAAGAGGCAGCTGATCGATGTTTCTCTCTCATCGATGTTTCTAACTCTCTATCATTTTCCCCTCCTCTCTGTAAAAAATCAATAAAATATATTAAAAAAAAAATTCAATCATCATCTCTTTGTTGATGAAGCCCACATTTGTATCTCAGCCCATACCTGTTTTTTGGGCTCCATATCTTGTCTCTAACTGCTGCCTTGACATCTTTGCTTGGGTGTCTCACAGGCACATGCACTCACCATGTCCAAAAGTGAACCTCTCATCTTTTCACACAAAACCTGCTCCCCCTCCACTGCTCTTTACCTCAGTAAATGACACCAGCACCAGCTGCTTAAGTGAGAAACCTGAAAGTCATCCTTGACTTTTCCTTCTCTCCCAGTCCTTTTATTGAATCATTTGCCTAGAGATCAGTGGTTCTCAACCTTGGCTGCACATTAGAATCACCTGGGAATCTTTTTAAAATCCTGATTTCTGAGCCTCATCCTCCAGAAATTCTGTTTCTTTGTTACTAATGTTGTGGCCCCACCCCATAACAAAGAAACAGAATTTCCGGAGGATGAGGCCCAGAAATCAGGATTTTAAAAAGATTCCCAGGTGATTCTAATGTGCAGCCAAGGTTGAGAACCACTGGCCTAGTTCTACTGATTCTACTGAAGTATCTCCAAATCTTTTCCTTCATCCCTACTGTTAGCTTCTTAGCCCAGCTACAATTCTTTCCTGTTTAACTACAATAGCCTCCCAATAGCTTTCAAAGCACCCACTCTTGCTCCTCCTCCACTCCATTCGCTATTTTGCAACTAGAGGATCTTTGAAAATGCAAATTTCTTATTCTATTCACCCTGCTTAAATCCCTTCAATGGCATCTTATATGCTTAAAACAAAACCTAAAATCCTTCCCACAGCCTATAATGTCCCACCTGATTGAAACCTGCCCTTCCTCTACTGCCTTACCCCGCACCATTCTCCCCCTCACTATATGCTTCAGCACATACTGAGCTTCTTTAGGTTTCTTTCTTTCTTCTTTAAATTTTATTTTATTGTTCAAAGTATTACAAATAGTAGTACATATGTCTCCATTTTTTTTCCCATTGACCTTCCCCCGGCTTCTTTCAGTTTCTTACATGCACTATGGTTTTCCCAGGATGAGCATCCCTGAGTATTGCTTCCTCTGACTAGAATGCCCCCCTGCCTCCCACTCTCAGCTTCCTTCAGATCATAGTTTAAATAACACTGGGGCTGAGATTCCTCACTCCTAGGCCAAGTTGGGTCTTCTTGTCATATGCTTCTGCAGGGACCCTGCAATTCCTCGTAATGGCCACCAGATTCATACAACTAGTGCAGCGTCTGTGAGTTCCCTAAGAGGGAAAACACATTGTCTCATTTCTATTGTAACCCCTGCATCTGGTACAATTCAAATAGGCACTGAATAAATAGATGAATGCTTGTTGAATGAACAAATAAATGACTTTCTCTCAAATTTTTTAGCTATTTTTGTTTTATGTTCTTTAAATTATCTGCTTGTCCTTTGTTCTTTTCTCTCTTGGTACTTTAGCTGCTCTTGAACAATTTGCTTGAGCTCTACAAGTAGCATCGACATTAACTGTCATAATTAGCAAATATCTTCCTTAATCTGCTGTTTTGTTCTTACCTCTGAAGAAGCACCTTTACTGCCTCTAAACAGCCATGCATTGCTGGGAGAAGAGAGTTGAGAATTAGAGTTTTTAGGTGCACATATAAAATGCTTCTTTCCTCCTGGCACTGGTCTCTGTCCCATCTTTTTAGCTATGACTTACAGGAAGGGGCAATTAAAGTAAGTATATTAATAAAAATCTAGCTGGATAATTGGTAAAGAATGATGTTTTTACTGAATAGGTCCATAGCCAAAACTGATTATCTTGTCTTTATAAACACTTTTATGGCAAATTTTCAATCCTAAACTTACCTATCTCTTCCCTTTTGAGTTGAGCCAGGCAGCTTTTGCCCAGGAAATATAAAAACATTTTAAGAGTAATCCATGACAAAATAACCAGGAATTTAATTCTACTACTAAAAATAACTATGGTCAATAATAAAGCTTTTTGACTATCTGTGCATCACTACTTTGTGTAAATGACTGGGTACTATTTCTCCAGAAGAGTAGGGGACCTAGTCAAACAATTTATGAGCAGAGAAACATTTTCTTCACTCTTGCAAAAGGACTCCTTGGTCCTTACATGCCCACTGTGGCTAGAACAATTGTATGCATATTTCCTAAACTATGTCATGTCACAGGTATTGATTTTTAGAGAAATTAAAAACCCTGTATTCTAATTCAATGAATTCTCTAGAAGGCTAAAGATTATTTTCTAGAGTTCTTGATCTGGACTCAAGCTCATTAGTGTCCATTTCATCTTATACCACAGCAGCTTTGCTTTTTA
Source organism: Myotis myotis (assembly GCF_014108235.1). Lineage (NCBI taxonomy): Eukaryota > Metazoa > Chordata > Mammalia > Chiroptera > Vespertilionidae > Myotis > Myotis myotis. The sequence continues at coordinate 77,673,147 of NW_023416313.1, read as the reverse complement.
CAAATTTAAAATAATCTATAACTAGATAATTCAGAATTAAGACTAATTATTCAAAACAATAAAAATACCCTAAATTTATATTTAACATTATCACTACATAAGTCAAATACACTCAGGTATTTAATTATAAGTACCTATGTTTATTTAAATAGATAGTGCTGTGGTAGATATTGCTGAGGACATTTAAAAACTGTCTCTTGCCCAGCTGGTGTGGCTCAGTAGTTGAGCATCAACCTACGAACCAGGAGGTCACAGTTTGATTCTTGGTCATGGTACATGACCAGGTTGAGGGCTCAATCCCCATTAGAGGGCATGCAGGAGGCAGCTGATCAATGATTCTCTCTCATCACTGATGTTTCTATCTCTCTCTCCCTCTCCCTTCTCAGAAATCAATAAAAATATATATTAAAAACAAATAACAAACAATCAAAAACCCTGTCTCTTTTCCTCCTGTCTTTAATAATAAAAAAAATGTGAAAACGATCATAAAAATAGCAATACCCCGTTCTGAGTTCATGTGTCACACACTGTGCTAAGGAGTTTACCTACATTCGGCTCCTTAAACCCTGTAATAACCTTGCGATATGGGCATCATTGTCATCATTATCTTGCTGTTGAAACTAGCTCAAGAGACTAAGCTCCTTGCCCAAGGTCAAAGACTTAGTGAGGAAAAAACCAGCATACCATCTAGCTAGCTGGGAATACTAAGACTGATATTTATGAAAAGTGAACTAATACAAGAAAGAAGTGCATTGCCGGGAGCCGGTCCATCCTTGCTGTTTCAAGGGACCTGGCATATATGGCATACTGTTCTTAATATGTTTGCTCACCTTCTTGGCACTATGTGTTTTAACCAAGGTCTCTGAGAAAGGTTGTTTCCCCAGGTAGGGATTTTCCCCTGAAGTTAGGGAGGGAATAAAACCTCTTAACTAAGTGCCAGGTGGGTAATTAATCACTTTAACTACGAACAATCATGCTTAAGCTACATAATCTTTACTCCCTGGAATGGAGATAAGAAACACCCTAACCTTTGAAATAGAGATTGATAGGATTGGAATCAACTGGTATAAATACAGATGTAAGAAGACAGAACGAGGAGAGACAGAACCTAGGCACAGAACCTACACAGAACGTTCTCTAGAGACAGAACTTCGCTGGAGAGAACATGGCAAAAGTTCCTGGACAGAAACTGGCCTCAGAACCTAGAGACAGAACTTAGCGAGAGAACATGGCAAAAGGTCCTGGACTGAACCTGACTACAGAAATTGGCAAGAGAACCTGACTAGAACCTGGTAACTGAACCTGGCTGGAGAACCTGGACAGAACCTGGCTGGAGAACCTAGCGAGGGAACTTGGCTACAGAACCTGGCTGGAGAACCTGGAGAACCTGGCTGGAGAACCTAGCAAGACAACATGGATACAGAACCTGGCTGGAGATCCTAAGCAGAACCTCTCTGGAGATCCAGACCAGAACTTGGCTGGAGATCCTGGCTAGGCTGCTGATCAACTGAACACTGTCTCCGTGCCCTTCCTTCTTCGCCGACTCCGTCCACACCTTTGGGGACCCCTGGACCTGCTGGGGTTGGACCCCGGCAGTGCATGTTAAGTACCAAGTGACATTAGCTTTAGAAACTAAGTGTATGCCAAATATCCGAAAGCTGGCCTTATTCACCAATCTCTGTTTTCCAGAACCCTCCAACTGGATGCCATTCTGCAGTGCTGGGGGAGGCAGAGCTCTGGGCCATACCTGCTGTGTGCAGAGGAGTTCTGCTAATTTTGCTCTCTGTCTTCCAGGCATCTGGGCAAATGGTGAGCAAGTACTGGAGGATTGGAGGGTCACCTTCTCGGCTGGCAATATGGAAACTGTTCCAGCCATCTTTGTTCTTCAGAAGTGGATCTGCACCATGTTCTACAAGGTCCTGGATCACCTCGAGATTCTTCCTTGTGCAAGCCATCATCAGAGGAGTCCTAAGGCCAAAGAGGACAAGCTGTCAGATGGAAGGGTAGCTGAGACATTATAAGGGTACAACCAGGTCTTTAAAAAACACACATCCTTGGTAGAGATGGAAAACCTAGAGGACTGAGGGATTTGGGAAGCAGGATAATTTTCAACTACTTTGTTTGCCCTGAGGACCCTGGGTGAAATAAGAGGAAAATGATTGTGATGTAAGCATGCCTACAAAAGGGGGATACCAAAGAGGCAAAGCTGCTTCTGAGATAGTTTCTAGTATGGCACTGAATCGGGACAGAATTAGTCCAAATCATAAAGTTTGTCCTGAAGAATATTGCATAAAAGGTACTCTGCTGAACTTACCTCACTTACTTTAGTCACTTTAGAAACCACTTATCCTATCTTATATAATAAAAGGGTAATATGCAAATTGTTCCCTCAACTGGGAGTTCGACCAGGAGCCCCTCCCTGATCGCCCCGATTGGTGTGGGCCAGCTGGACCCCACCCATGCACAAATTTGTGCACCGGGCCTCTAGTTGATTATATTATGCTGAAAGAGTTTAAAAAGAGCATTTGACACTGTACCTAGCTATAACAAACATACACTGGTGAAGCAAATGAAACAGTGTGATTATAATAAGTCTCTGTGCTCACTTGTGTCCACAACTATAGGAGAGTGAACTACATGATATCTATATCAAGAGAGGTGGCTCTGGTCTTCCTCTCCTGCCACATGAATGATTTGGGGTAAGCCATTTCACTTCCACGAGCTTTTCTTTTTTTTTCGTCTGCAAAATGAAGGAGCTATGATTTCTGAAAAGCAGCAGCAGGTCTTGTTTACCTCCTCATTGCCAGGGTTAGAACCTGTGATTGGCACATTGTGGGAGCTCACTATACTTGGGTGATCTCTAAATCTCATCTATCTTAAAAGATTGCTATATTAGTTAATTACCAACACTATTTTTTTGGGGGGGGGGGTGAGGGGTAAGCTATACTAATAAAAAGGGTAATATGCTAATTAGGGCAGACGGCTTCCGGACGTCCATCTGGACAAAGCACAGTGGCTGCGAGGCCCGGGGCTCACAGCAGCCATGGGCTCAGGCAGCTGCGGGGCCAGGGGCTCAAGGTGTGCCGGGCCAGCACAACCAAGGGTTCGGTGAGCCTGAGGGGGGTGGCGAAGGATTAAAGAAAAGACAAAGAGAATATAGCTGGGGCTCAGTGGATCTCCTGTGCCTGGATGAGGCCACAGAGAAGGATCCAGCCAGCAAGCTGAGGCTTTATTTTACAGTCAGAGAAAAACAAGGTAGTGGTCACCATAGTTACAATGTTCTTGGGAGTTTCACTTGTTTTGGCAGCACTTGCTGCACCTCCCACGGCCCATTAGCTACCTAGGAAGGATCTAGGGGGCACTATAAGGTTACACTTAATTATGCTAAGAGGGCTCTGCCCTCCAAGCTGGGACTTGTTTGTGGCTCTGCCACAGGTCAATCCAAGGCTCAACTCTAGAGCCACTCCCTACATCACAGCAACCGTAGCCCCTGGTGGCTGCGAGGCCCGGGACTCATGGCAGCCATGGGCTCAGGCAGTGAGCCCCGGCAGCTGCGAGGCCCAGGGCGCAGGCCTCACAGCCGTCATGGCTAGCAGTGGCAGCAGCAGCAGGGTGATGGGGGCGGCACGTTCCCCTGATCAGCCTGGTCGCCTCCCACAGAGGGAGGCTAGACTGCGGCTCCCCACAGGGAGCGGGCCTAAGCCGTCAGTAGGACATCCCCAGAGGGCTCCAGTACTGTGAGAGGAGGCAGGCCCGCTGAGGGACCTCCCCGCCACCCCAGTGCACGAATTTTCATGTACTGGGCCTCTAGTGTAGTAACAACAGTGAATGAGAAATTAACAGGAAAACAACCAGATAAATGAAAGCTAGAATTTTCAAGAACCTCATGAAGGGAATGAACCTCGAGCAAGGCAGGATTATTGGAAAAGCAGGTAAGGTATTTCAGAAAGGAAGAGAGAGAGAGAGAGAGAGAATGGGCAAAAATGTCTCACTGTGATTATATACTTCCCAAATACATAATCAAATGAACCTCATCTTTTTAGTGTTTTGTTTTCGGCTGTTTCCTTATCTGAAGTATTGCTTTGAGGAGTATATGAGGTCTATGCCTCTTGGAACTGTCTTTAGGTCATCTTACCAGCAGCACAAGAAAAGCAGTCTTGTGCTTAGTCACAGCCAAAGTGCAACCCTCAAAACACACCCAGGCCTACTTCCCTCCCGGTGGGCAAAATGTACTTACATGGCTGTCTTCTGTGTTTATATATCATATCAGGAATTACTTGTAGGCAAGAACTTCATTATGTTATGGATTTTGCTACATTCATAACCTCTAAGTGAGTACTGAAAACAATGTTGGTCTAACAAAATGCAATTGGTTTGTGTGATGGTAAAGGTATGTTGACTGTGGAGGTGATCATGCAAAGCTACACATGATAAAATCACATACAGAGAGTATCACATACATATAAGTGTAGGTACAATCTGATGAAATGTGAATAAGTTTATTGACTGTAGCAATGTCAATTTCTTAGTTCTGTTACTGTAATGTAACCTGTAAGATGTTAAACTGCTGGGGGAGCCTAGGGGAAGGGCACATGGGACTTCCCTGAACATTTCTTTGTAACCTTCTGTGAACCTATAGCTATTTCAAAATTTAAAACGTTAAATCAATGCCATTGGTGAAGTAATCATTTACCAGATGTCTCCAGAAGAACGTCGTATCCTGGGGCTCATGTTATATGGGGAATTCATTGATGTTATTCTATCTGATCATATTCTGTACTGTTCTCTGCTTTATAAAGGGAAGCAACTGTCTGGACCAAACAGTCGACTCCCAAGGGTTGGAACAATGTGCTCTAACGGGGAAGGTTGAGAAGCTGTGCTGTAGACTCTACAGTGTAGAGTCAGAAAAAGTACATGGGAATATATGATTCTGGGGAAAAGGGGTTAAGGGGTGTCTTTCTGGAACTCCTGCCACCTACCAGTCAGCCTTCTTCAGGCAGTCGACCACGGCTCCTCGGCCCAGCAGGTACCGCACACAGTCCCGGTGACCCATGGAGGCAGCTTCGTGCAGGGGCCGCTTGTAGTCTCGATTGGCAGCCTCGATGTCCATGTCCCAGGCCTCGGCCAGATAGGCCAGGATGTCCCGATGCCCGTGGCGGGCGGCGCAGTGCAGCAGGGTGTCCCCCGCCGGCCCCGGGCAGCAGGCGGCTCCCGCTCCCTGCAGTTCCTCCCGCAGGGCGCACAGTCGACCTTCTTGCACCAGCCTGTAGAGCCGCCTCGCGTCCCGGGACGCCGCCATGGCCACCCGGGCCAGGCGAGGGGCCCGAGTCCCCAGCCCTGCCCTGCGCTATCCCCTCCGGACCGCGAGCCAGGGGCAGAGCCGCGCTTCCCTACGTCGGGTGGTTAGTGTCCCTGCAAAACAACTAGCCTCCCGAACGCGCGCTCTGGGTGCGGGCATAGCCGTGTTCGAAGACTCGCGGCTGCCGACCGCACTGGTTTCATTTTGGGCAAAACATGCGTAGTTGCCGTCGAACCCGCTGGAGTCTGTGCTCACTCCACGCCAGGGCGCCCGGCTCCGAACCGCTGCCAGGGGAGGGGTCAGCGCGGTGCCTGCACTGGTGACGGGCCCCAGTGGCAGCTCAGCGCCCACGAGACACCGGTAAAGGAGCCGTGGTGAGGCCTCCCTCGTCGCGAGCCCCCCGCCACTCCAGCACCCGACCGAAGCCAGCCTCCGCCCGGCCGCTGCCGTCCCTCCCGCCCTGAGAGCTCGGAGGAACTCTGGGAAAGTTTCCTCTGGTCTTTTCACCCTAGCGGAAGTGCGGGAGGGGCGGGGCCCCTAGTCGTGGCCGCGCCCCTTCCGAGCGCGCATTCCGATTGGCCGTGGGGGAAGTCCGTCAGCCCCGGAGGCGGGCTCTTCCCGGGCTGCGGCGGCGCGGAGCTGTCAGAGGAAGTCCAAGGCCTGCTCCGGCCAGCGCTACCCTGTGGACGTCGGGACTGGGAGGCCGGGAGGCCCGGGCCCGGAGGCGACGGCGGTGGCTGGAGCCCCCGTCCGCAGCGCCATAGTGCGTGAGGCCGCGGATGTGGCTGGGAGCTCAGGCGGGGCCCCTCGCTGTGAACACTTAACCTTTCGGGGTCCTGAGCGAGGGTCCGGATCTCGGGGTGGGGGGTGGGGGTGTGCGGGGAGCGTGGGGACCTGGGGTCCGGGCTGTCCACGGTGGGTGAGCTGCAGGGGCGCGGCGGGCTGGCACGCTGGAAGCGGAGGGCGCCCCTACACAGTGTCCGTGAGCCCGGGAAGTGGGGAGCTCGTCGTTTCTCGGTGTTGTGGGAGTCATGGGGGACGTGGCCTCGGCTGCCCGCCGGCAAGCATTCCTTTTCTACTCTGGTTTTTTGACCTTGGGCGAGTCATTTTATTGTGTCCTTTTGCCTCTTTCATTTGTAGCTTCCTTCCCCCTTACTTGAATATTAAGAAAAACTTAGGTGATGTGGGAAGACCTTGAGCTTGTAGAAGATACCTTGATATCTGAGCAAGCAAGGTGCATGGGGTGATGGAAGGGATTTGAGTAGGTGTTGAGTTCTTTCCCCGATCTTACTAGGTCCTAGTCATTTAAACCTCTTGGTTCTCAGTTCCTCTAGATATAAGATGGGAGTTGCTACTGTTTGCCAGACCTAGAAACAATTATGCTTTACATATATATTGCGCTTTATACAAAGCACTTTAATTATGGAATCCGCAAACAACCCTGTAAGGCATCATTCATTAGAGGCGGAGAAACTGAGGCCTAAAGTTAATGATTTTGCCACTTCCTGTAGATAATGAAGTCCCATGGAAGGAAGGATGGTAGCACCTGGTGTGTGTCTCTACTAGTGCCTAGCGCTGTGCTAAAATAAATTAAGGGAGATAAAATGAAAAAAATGAAAAAAAAAAAAGACCTCTGGTATGGCCTATGAAAACAAACCAATTTTACCAGTGAACACACTGAATTTGGTTAATTTCCTGAGCAATTATGGACAGTCATTGGAGACAGAACTAGGTCCAATATCAACTTTGCCGAAGTTTTTGTTCCGTTATGTCTTGCCACTTCAAAAAACAGGAAGGCATGAAAGTGGTTTGCAATGCATTAAGTTTTAAAACATGCCAAGCAACAACATGCTGCTGTTGGAGTCAACACAAGTGGAAGTTTTGCACTTTTTGCTACTAATGCTCCCTCCCATCCTTATTACAAGTCACCTTACCTTCTCTTGCCTTATGCTTCCAGTTTCCCTGATTTTTAAAAAAAACAGAAGTGGAACTCATTCGTTGCAGAATGGGACAAACTCTTTTAAATCCAGATGATTGGTTACTGAACTGGTGTCAAATGCAACTCTGTCTCTTTTGTCCTTCTTATAAACTTATTGTGATCTGTATTCCGCCTTTAGATAACTAGATGATAATGTATGTGAATCTGTCCACAGCTCCTGTGATTTTCTGGGTTAAAAGTTTGGTGTACAGGAAGCTAACTGGGATCTTGCTGATTTTCCAGTTAGGTTGCCCATTTTTTTTTGGTGCATCTTTTGGAGTTTGTGGTCTGGCTTTTACTGTGTCATTTTGCATGTGGTCATGTTGGCATTATGATTTGCTCCTCGCTGTCTGCTTTCCTTTCTCCTGCGTTGTATTTCATGGTTATGTAGCATTCACCAGTGGTCATTGATGTCGTGATCATTTGACATGTTTTGTCATTTGTGAGTGTGTGAACACCAAACGTTGGTATTGGACTTAGAGCTCTAATTTCCTATTTGTTGCCATTATCTTTTCTCTGGTTATTAGATTCCTCTATCCTTCCTGGGCTGATTTTATTTGAAGATTGAATTTGATTCTGTCGTTGCCCTTCTGGCTATGGAGTCATCTACTTCTAAAAGCATCTCACTAAAGCACCTCAAATCTTATCTCAACTGTCAGTCACATGTCTTTTGAGGACCAGTCTCAAATTTCAAAGTGCCTCCTAGAGCTTTACCTGGCATTCCACAGATAACTTTAAAACAAAAGTATTTTCAAAACTGAAAACATTCATCTTCCCCCTCACTCCAGGAAAAAGTGATGAAAAGCACTATTTCTCCTTTACTCCTTAATGTAGTTAATGATATTTGTGCTGGAAATTTCAGTTTTCTTTGTTCTTTTTTTTATCTTTTTCACCCAGTCTTGTTAGAAAAGACTTGTTGATCTTCACTTTCCCTCCCTCCTTCCCTCCCTCCCTCACTCCCTCCCTCCCTTCTTTCCTTCTAGTTAATCATCACCCGAGGATATTTTTTTCATTGATTTTTAGAGAGAGTAGAAGGGAGGGAGGGGGAGAGAGAAACATCAATTGGTTGCTGCCCGCAACCCAGGTATGTGTCCTTGACCAACCAGGGCCTCCTGCTTCCTATTTCTGCCGCTGCTCTCAAGACTTTACCAACTCTTGCTTCAGGTTCTGCCTTGTTTTCTAGACAATCTTCATGACTACCCTACCTCCAGAGTTACTGTTCTAAACATGCAAATTTGATTGTGCATTGACCCTGCTTAAGAGCTAGATAATTCTCTGAATTGCCTATCTGTTAACATTCAATTTCCTTAGTGTTATATGTATTTAAGGACATTTATAATCTGTGCCTCCAAATTTCTTTTTCAGTTCTGTTTCCCATTTGTGAACCTCTTGTTATGATGAAACCTGACTTCCCTTCACACCAGTGCTGTGCCATGTCTCTGTGTTTTTGCACATTTTGTTTGTTTTGCCATACTGAATCCTGTTCATCTTTTGGGGCTGAGCTCTTCATAAAGCCTTTTCAACTTTCCTGTTAGCTTTTCTTTCTGTCATAGCACTTCCTGTGTGCATTGGTGTGGAATTTACATTGCCGTATGTATAGTAATTTATGTTTGTTTTGTAGCTGCCTTATGGGCAGGCTGTCTTACTCATTTTGTATTTTCAGTGTCTAAAATAACATTTGACACCAGATAAGCCAAGAGAGGAAGCACTCGTGTTTATAATGAATTTTAGACATAGTGGATACTTAAAAGTGGTTGTGAAATGAATTGGCAGTAGAAAAAGCTATTCAAATACATAAAAATATGTTCTACTCTGTAAAAAAAATGATCATTTCTTGTTTTTCCTTTTAAAAAGAGATGTTTTTATTGATTTCAGAGGGAGGAAGGGAGAGGGAGAGAGAGAGATAGATACATCAATGATGAGAGAGAATCATTGATATACCCCCACTGGGAATTGAACTGTGACCTCCTGGTTCTTGGGTCAACACTCAACCACTGAGCCACACTGGCTGGGCTTCTTTTTAAAATTATTCCTTCATTTTCTTGTGAGAAACATACATAGAAAAAAAGCTCCCTCCATCCTAGTTTGCAATATTAGGTGAACATGTCTCCAAGAGAGGAGCAGTTGTTTGCAGGTTGTGAGAGGACCTAAGGATGATGGAGCCTGGAGCCTAGACCTTTTGGGTTTGTAGAGAAGTAGGCTGTGATGCTGGGAAGGACCTGGCATTGGATCAAGAGCAAGTACTCGGGAAAAGCTAGCTCTATCATGTTTTCTTTCTGCATTTGTTTCTTTTAGAACTAATGGAACAAAATATTTTAAAGTGTTTCCATTTTGAGTCTACAGTATTTAGTGATTTTTTCCCCATAGTTAACGTTATCCGTTATCCGAATACTTGTTTGTTACTTAATCTTTGGTTATGACATTGCACAATGATTAAACAATAGTGATATAGAAATTAAACCTGATGTTTTTAGAAACTGCTTCAAATATTTCTGAACATGGAAAATGGAAGGGAGAATGTTATAGCATAAAGAACACTGGACTTGGGGAGTCAGAAGACCTACATTCCATCACCTATAAGCGGTTTTGTGACTTTAAGCAAGTCTTCTCTGAACCCCAGTTTAATCATGGCACAATCATAAGATTGTGTGAAGATCAAATGAGAGTATGTGAAAGAACTTTAAAAGCTAAGAAGCATTTAGGAGCTATAAAGTAGTATAGGGTTTCAAAGATAACCTCCACTCCTTCAGAGGAAAGTGCTGTAGCTGTGCACTTCATTTATACGACAGTTATTTATGGAACACTGTGCAAAAGGGGCTGAGTGAGTTCCTTCTTCCCTCCCACCTGACTATGGAGCTTTCAGTCCGGGCTAGAAGACATATCAAGACACACAATCAGTTGTTAATACTGCAGAATAAAGTCTACTCTAGTAATAATAATAATTTATATATGACATATATTAGACACATAGTTATGTGAATAATTACGACAAGTTTCTCAGAGACATATGGGATGGTTTTATTATGGCAGAGTGCTTCCTGGCTGAAATGAATATTTTCTACTCTCCTGGAGTTGAGGAACAACACTGTTAACTGTGTTTAAATTGGGCTCTTAGATCTCACAGGTGGCATCCTGACCTGTGAAGTCCCTGAACCCTTGTAATAATGAGCTACATTGCAGTGCACTTCTGATGTCTCCACAGGAAACATAAGAGGGAAAGTGTCTACTTCAGTGGTTCCCAATGTGGGGCACACGCCCCACAGGGGGACAATTTGATTTTTAAGGGGGGCAATCGAGAATGAGTTATTAACAGTGAATTTTTTGCATTTTTTATGGTTCTAGGGGCCTCATATACAATATATAAATATATATTGTGACTTATTTATGCATTTCAGTTCTCTTATATGTTTTGAAACTTTATTTGCTATTTTTTCATATCATTTCATATTATTTTTTAAACAATTTCGTAGTAATTTCTTCCACAGTACTTCAACTGTCCTTTCGTTCTTTTATTTTTCTCTTTCATAGATGCCATATTCTTTGGAAGCTTGTTTAGACCAAGTTAATGACCTTTTAGGCTTCCTCCACGTGAATAGGAGTTCACTTTTTGAGTAATAAGAGTTATATGTCACAGGGGGCGGGGTGGTCATCAGGATTTTAGAGATGCTTAGGTGGGACATAGCCAAACAAAGGTTGAGAACCACTGGTCTACTTGTTGATCTTCACAGAGTCCCTCAGGGAAAACTGGGAGGCTTGTAGGGAACTAATAAGATGAGGTTAGGAACTCAGCAAATTACCTAGAGTAGCAAAACTGCTCTTTGTGGTTCTTGTTATGGGTAGTCTCTCCAGTCAGGTCCTTGTACTAGAGTTACCTTGATTTAAAAAAAAATAATTTTTTTTTTCCTCTAGGAATTGTAGGTACTTACTATCTTTATTTTGTTCACTTAGGATTTATAACCTGTAAATGTTAAGAGGACTTTTTGGTATATTTGTGATTAGTAAAGATAGGGAGTAGGGGAAGAAAGGAAGTTACTTGGTATCAATTACAAATGATCTTGGAATGATTAGGGTAAGCTTGACTATAGTAACAGGTGCAAACATGTAATGGCCTAACAATAAGTTCATTTCTCAATCACATAACCATCTAAGGCAGTGGTTCTCAAACTTGGCTGCACAATAGAATCACGTGGGAATCTTTTTAAAATCCTGATTTCTGGGCCTCATCCTCTGGAAATTCTGTTTCTTTATTACCAATTTCCAGGTAATCATCACTTTGAAATCATATACAACATTAGTAACAAAGAAACAGAATTTCTGGAGGAGGGGGCCCAGAAATCAGGATTTTAAAAAGATTCCCAGGTGATTCTAAAGAGCAGCCAAGGTTGAGAACCACTGATCTAAGGTATATCAAGATTGCTGGTGAACGAGAAAAAGAGAGAGTGAGTGAGTTGTGGGGAAGGAATGGCACTCTAAAGCTATAATCCAAGGACCCCGGCTGCTGGAGGCTTTTCCTTTTTCAAAGTGTGTCTTCAAAGGATGCCCTGGGGAATCTACTTCCTCTGTTCACTGGAAGGAGAGCAGAGAATGGAGGAACAAGCATGAGAGTTTTCTGTGGGCCAGGCCTAGAAGAGGCACACATCCCTTTTACTCACATTCTCTGGGGTAGAGCTCAGATAAGGCAATATCCACCTGCAAGCAGGACAGGGAAGTGTAGACTAGCTGTGTGCTGAGGAAGAAAAGGAACTTCAGTCTTTGCCACAAAAGTCAAAGCACTCTATTTTACTTTTTGTGACTTGTTTTATAAACTGTTTGGCAATAAAGAAGATTAAAAAATGAAGCCAGGCAGATTAAAACAGAATTGAGGAATCAGCCACTTATCATTCAACAAGTATCTGAATATCTGTTATTTGCCAAGAAGTGTGCTAAGTGCTGTGAGACATGTTCCTTGTCTTTTAAGGGCTTGTAGTCTAGTAAAGGTTTAGTAGAAACTAGTTCAAGGGAGACTGATCGAAGTCTAATCGCATCAGTGGGCCTGACTGGTAGAGGATGGGACAGATCACCATCTTGGTGAAGAAGAGATCAATGATGGGTAAGGGGCCAATCTCCAGGTAATCATCACTTTGAAATCATATAGCAAAGACCCAGAACCAACTATCTGAGCTGGGGCCTCTAGAAATGGGACTATGGGAGTGAGTGATCAGAGAGATGACACACATAAGAAAGCCATTGTAGAAAAAGTGTGGGAATGGGTAAAATTATGTTTGGCAAAATGATTTTCATACATTCCCAGTTGTTTTTATTTTCTTCTAACACCTGAGGGATATGACACATTTTTGTTAGTCACTGTGGTAGAGTCTCCAGGAGGGGTTCAAATACTTAGGTTTGGAGGAGACTCAGTTAAGTGTCTTTGGGGCCTTGCAGAGTTTGAAAAGTCCACGAGTGATTCTGATCTCCATGCCTTTCTTACCAGTGCACGTTGATCATGGAGCACTCTCTGACTTTGCTCCTTGAGGAATCTCGAGCAGCTTCTAACAATAAGTGCCCTGTAAGAGAGGTGCAAAGTGCACTTGCTGTCTAAAGGAGGGAGAAATACCATGGGCTTTGAGGGACTCAGGGGAAAGAGAGGTAGCACTTGAGCACCTTTATTTTGATAAAGTTATATTTGCACTGTTGGTTTAAAAGCATCTATCTTATCTAATAAAGAGGGATATGCAAATTGACCAACACTCCATAATGGTCAAATGGCTGTGCCCACAGCGGAGGCAGGGATTCTGTAACACAAGATGGCTGCGCCCACAGCAGAGGCCAAGTTCCCATTATGAGACTTAAGCAATCAGCAGGGACCTGAGGCTGCATGGTGCTGGGCCAGGGCAGGGGACCTCAGGTAGTGCTCCCCGCCTGGTGGGGCTTGACAGGGGACCTCAGACCGCACCCCCGCTCTGGCACTGGGCCATGGGACCTGAAGCCACGCCCTTGCCCAGCGGGGCTTGACAGGGCACCTCAGGCTGTGCCCTCTGCCTGTGGGGCTTGACGGGGGACCTCAAGGCCCACCCCCCGGTCTGGGCTGGGAGACCTCAGGCCACGCTCCCCACTCTGGCACCGGGCCAGGTGACCTGAGGCCGTGCCCCCCACCTGGCAGGGCTTGACAGGGGTGGGGCCAGCTGGGTCTGGATCTAGCCCAATGGGGGTGGGGCCAGCCAGGTCTGGGTCTCACGTGATTTCGAGGCGCATGTGGGTGGGTGGGGACTAGACTCTGGTTCCCGTGGCATGCCCTAGACCAGCCGTGGGCAAAGTACAGCCCGCGGGCCGGATCCGGCCCGTTCGGCTGTTCTATCCGGCCCGCGGAGCCGAAAGAGCGGAGGGTTCTCTTGCTCTCCCCTCCGCTCCTTCACCAGCAGCAGTGTTAACATGGCAACGTTGGGAAACACGGCCGCAGCTCCTTCTTCTGAGTCCAGTTTAAGAACCCATTGTGGCCCTCGAGTCAAAAAGTTTGCCCACCCCTGCCCTAGACTCTTGACAGGAGGAAGATTTTCATATACATTTTACTAATTTTCTTTCATCTCTGACACTTTTATTATAGAGAAAGGGCAAATAGCAATATTAAAATATTTCCTCTAATTAAGTCCCTTTCGATGTGCACAAATTTCGTGCACTAGGCCACTAGTCTATATATATAAAAAGCCAGTGACCAGAACTCTGTAATGACCAGAACAGCTGGTCACTATGATGCCCACTGTGGCCAGCGAACTGGCCAACCTCCCACAGCCCCTCCCCACAGCCGGCCCCGCCCCTGATTGCCCTCCCCACCCCAGTAGAGGGCAGGGCCAGCTGGCAACCTCCTTTAGCCCCTACCTCTGGCTGGCCCTGCCCCCGATGGGCTCCCACCACCCCGATTGGCCCGCAGCCCCTTCCCCCATCCTGCCCTGCCCCTGATTGTCCCCCCAGTGGGTGGGGTTGGCCGGCCAACCTCCCACAACCCCACCCCCAGCCACTGACCCCTGATCAGCTCCCCCAACCCCATTGAGGGGTGGGGCCAGCCAGCCCACTGCCCATAGCCCCTCCCCACAGCCAGCCCTGCCCCCAATCAGCCCCCCCAATTGGGGTTGGGGTCCCCTGGCCAATCACCTGTGGTCCCTCCCCCCAGTTGACCCAGCTCTGATTGGCCCCGATCTAGGCGGGCAGGCCGGCCAACCTCCCTGCATCTCCTCCCCATAGGCCCAGCCCCAGCCTGCCCTGAATTGGGCCGGGCCAGCCGGACCCCACCCATCCATGAATTTGTGCACACTGGGCCTCTAGTTATTAATAAAAATAAAGGGGCGGTTAGGATTTTGCTATAGTTTTAAAAATATAATTTTGCAAGAGTGTTAATGCTATTAAAATATACCTTATGCACCTTTTAAGAGATACTCAGAATGGTGTAGTTGATATGTAATTCTTTTGACATTTCAGTTGGTAGGTCTTATCAGCTTCAATGTGGGTGTCACAAGTACTTTCATCTATTTTGTTTCATTTGAACCTCATTTAACTATTCTGCAAATTCAGTGTGGCAGGTTATTATAATCCCCATTTTTAATGATGAAGGAATCGAGGCTTTTAGTGATTAATACACCTACCAAGTGGAAGAGGTCTTCTGACTCCAAATCTGAATATACCATGCAGCCTTGTAGTGAAATGTTTAATGAAGGGCTCCTGGCTTCCAGTTCAGTGAATCACAGCACATCCTCTCTCAGACCTGAGAGGCAGGTTAACTACAATCTAATTTTTTTAACCTTTAGCTAAAATCAGAAAAGTAATTTTTGACATATAAATACAATAAAAGTGTTAGCTCTGCATCCCAGGTTTGCAGTCATGGCTCAGGTGACACCATTCCAAATGAAAATATAGGCAGCTGTATTAGTACCCCGAAGCCAGGTTGCTTAGTTTAGGTACCCTTCCCCACAGAAGTTAACTTAGCCCCTTCCATGATGGCTTCTTGCCAGAATACTGGAATGTTGGAATATACCAGAACTCTGGAAGCAGAATACGGTGTTCTTCCATTCCCTCCCCTTACCTCTTTCTTTTGCTCCAGTGCCTTTGTTAGATTTCTGCAAACATTTAATCTTTCAACAAGCATTTAAGATTCAGATGAATTTTACAAAATAAATCCATAAATAAAACTCTACCTTTGTCCATATTATCTACTTTTATAAAACAGTTTCTTTTGGGTATTTTTGGTGTTTTCTTGTCTGGTATGCTACATGTAAGAGTTCCTCCATGTGGTCTTATTTTTTTTAAAAAAAATATTTAAATATATATATGTTTTTTTTTTCAGAGAGGAAGGGAGAGGGAGAGAGAGATAGAAACATCAATGATGAGATAGAATCATTGATTGGATGCCTCCTGTACGCTCCCTACTGGGGATCAAGCCTGCAACCCGGGCATGTGCCCTTAGCCTGGAACCGAACCTGGGACCCTTCAGTCTGTAGGTGGACACTCTATCCACTGAACCAAACCAGCTAGGGCATGTGGTCTTTTCTTGCCAAGTTCCACATGAAAGCAAATTCCTAGTGATCTAGGGCTTAGGTTCCTCTACTGCCCACCCAGCCTTACCACTCTGACTTTGCTGTGTTCTCATCCTCCTTTGTTCTTTCAGTATTTATTGACCATGTACTGTGTGTGTGGCACCATGCTACATGCAGAGGGTACAGCAGAGGAAAAGATGTAATATTTTTTTACCTTCTTTGACTCTTAGTCATGTGATTAAGACATAACTACCTAGTTGGTTATTTTCAATGCTTCTGTATTTTTAATGCACTGGGGAAGGATAGGATAAAGCCATTCCGTACTTTTTACAGAAAAAAATCCAAGATGCACTGTATGTGTATGAGCTATTCTATGCAAATCTGCTGACAGCCTCTATTTTGTACCTTTCCAAAAGCTGAATTTAGCGGTGTATTATAGATTTGGGTGCACAACTAAAGACTTGAGACAAAATTCTAGGTACAATTGCTATAATGTGTTGCTAATGGAGAATATGAGATTTCCTCCTTTGAGATCTTTCTAAAAGCGGACTTGATTCTCTTATATTTGGGAACCTCGCTCCTATCCTGTGCCCAATGCTGAGATCTGAGGGCTAAGAGGCTGACAGTGTAGTCTTCTGTAGGAATTTACAGTGACTGTTTTGTTTGTCATTGCGTTCTGCTTCTGAGACTTGGAGAAGCTGGTATATATTGTACAGAGGATGATGGATGAGTTTGTTTTTGAAAAGTTATAGCCAACTCATGATTTTTATGGGAGCATAAATGCCTGGCTAAAGTCAAGTAAAAGATGCCAGATCTCAATTTATCCACTACTGGCAACTTCCTTTTGAAAGAGTATTTTATGATCAGGGCTTCTAGAAAGTATAAGTTTAAAAAAAAGTCTTTTTAGGATCTTATTTTTGGATTTTTTTCTTAAATTTTTGAGGAAGAAATGCTAAGAAACTATGAAATGACTAAAAGTTGATGTGAAGGTAGAGAAGAAGAAAAGGGTTGGCTAAGTGGTCCACAGTCACTGTATTCCTGAAAATTAAGAATAATTTTCTGGCTAGCTTGTAGAATTGATAGTAACTAACAAGTGTCCCATTTCTTTTGCCAATTGGTGTAATACAGTGAGACGGTTTAAGCGGAAGCATCTTACAGCCATCGACTGCCAACGTTTGTCTCAAAGTCACTTGGCTGCGACCCAGCCCTTCAGTCAAAGATGGACAAACAGAGACCCGAACCATGGTCTCTATCCTAGACCCAGAACAAAAAGAGGGACTAAGGGTATGTCTTCCAAAAATATACCTTGCATTTAGAATCTGTAGTGTGTGTGGCTTTTGAATGTCTCCCAGTATTTGTAAGTATTATTGTAGTGATTTTGTAGTCCTGTTGCAACATTTTGACACTTTTTTCATTATTTGTGCATTTTCCATGAAAATTGCTTCCTATTGTAAGTGGTTGGTAAAGGCCCCAGGAAAACATGACTGAATGAATTCCATGAGCTTGCTTAATTATAACATGGTAGAAAACACATACCAATATCACCACTATTCTAATCTAGAACCATTTTGATTTCTAGACTCTGCAGTAATCTTCTTTGTCCAATTGCCAGTAGGTCCATTGTATCATTATTTTTCTCCAAAATGTTCCCTCATTCAGTGATTTCGTGGTAGACTGTGTCCTTGGTTACCTCAGACCTGGACTGCTGCAGTAACACTTTTCCTTGCCTTTAGATTTTATTTCTTTCAAACCAGGTGGAACACACATCAAGATAATATTCTTGATTACCATTTCCTGTCATGTCACTGCCACTCAAGAACCAACAGCGAAATGTCCCCATTACTATTATGGACCCAAGCTCAAACTTGCCATCACCTGATATTTGTTATTTATTACATGCAAGTTCTGTATCATTTCCCTATATGCCAGATGAATTCCAACTTTTAAAAAAATTAATTTTTTTCAAGAAAAACTTTTAAATATGTTATATGCAATAAACATTAATATTTCAAGAAAAATGATTTTAAATATGTTACATGAAATAAACATTAATATTTCAAGAAAAACGATTTTAAATATGTTACCTGCAATAAACTTAATATTTCAAGAAAAATGATTTTATATATAATATTACATGCAATAAACATTAATATGTCGAGGAAAAAAGATTTTAAGTAAAATATTACCAATCATCTTTTAATAATAGATGTATGATCCAGATTGCCTTATTTCCCTTTGATATATAATTTCATCATCCAACTTAAATCTTATCCAGTTGTCTTTAAATATTGTGTTTTTAATCACTTCTGGAAGTGCCATAACCAATTTATGAGGCAGTTTTAAACTAACTGGTTATATTTTGTTTGTTTTGTGTAGATAAGTCAACTTCTCTATTGTGAATTCTTTTTGATAAAGACTGTTAGCATGTGTATGTTTCAATGGGGTGTCCTAGCACTGAGCATGTAGTAGACTCTTAATAGATATTGCTGTGATTGAATTCTCACAATTAGAAAATATCAAGATTTAACCCAGGCCTGTTAACTTCAAATCTGGGTTTTTATCACATTACCCCAGAAACAGTTATAGTTTTATTTTCCTAACATAGAAAAAAAAATTAAATTCTTTTAAAGGCCAAACCTAGGATTTTTTCCCATTTTTTTCAGAATGTTATAAAAACATTCTAAAATGATTTTTTTAAATATATTTTAAACACATTTTTAAAAAATATATTTTTATTGATATTAGAGAGGAAGGGAGAGGGAGAGAGAGATAAAAACATAAATGATGAGAGAGAATCATTGATTAGCTGCCTCCTGCATGCCCCACACTGGGGATCGAACATGCAACCCAGGTATGTGCCCTGATTGGGAATTGAACTGTGACCTCCTGGTTAATAGGTCAACGCTCAACCACTGAGCTATGCAGGCCAGGCAAGGCTAAACTTAGTTTTGTTCCACTCTCTTATTTCCAAAGTAAAAATTCTGGCTACAGTCATTTCAGAAAGGAACCATGTATTTTGTTGTATATTGATAAAGTGTTCATTGGCATTTTACAATAATTTATAAGAATTGCCGAAACCGGTTTGGCTCAGTGGATAGAGCGTCGGCCTGCGGACTAAAAGGTCCTAGGTTCGATTCCGGTCAAGGGCATGTACCTGGGTTGCAGGCACATCCCCAGTAGGAGATGTGCAGGAGGCGGCTGATTGATGTTTCTCTCTCATCGATGTTTCTGACTCTCTATCTCTCTCCCTTCCTCTCTGTAAGAAATCAATAAAAATATATTTAAAAAAAAAAAAAGAGTTTAAAGTGCAGTAATGATGTATGAAATCACCTTTTGATTCCCCTTAGTGCCTGAAAAGTCTTTGAGATCAGGGACTATATTGTGCCATGCCAGCATAGCCAAGGGTGAACCTGAGGAGGGGCGGTGAAGGATTAAAGAAGACAGACAGGAGAATACAGCTGGGGCTAGGTGGAATCACTGTGCCTGGATAAGGAAACAGTGATCCAGCCTGTAAGCCAAAGCTTTATTTTATAGTCAGAGCACACAAAGCAAAACAAGAGAAGTGGTCAGCATGTTTACAATGTTTTTGTGAGTTTCACCTTGTTTTGGTAGCACTTGCTGCACCTCCCACAGCCATTAGCTACTTAGGAAGGAGCAAGGGAGAACTATAAGGTCAAGCTTAACCATGCCAGGAGGGCTCTGCCCTCCAAGCTGGGACTTGTTTGTGGCCCTGCCACAGGTCAGTCCGAGGCTTAACTCTATAGCCACTCCCTACACTATATCATTTTTCATTTTATTTTTGTCTTAGAATCATAGGTGCTTATGAATAAATGTATAAATTAGATTAGATACCACTCTAATAATCTGAAGAGAATTCCAAGTCCTTTCTTTTTATTTTAAAATAAATTAACGTGTCAGCTGCATAGGAAGAAATGAAAATAAAACGGTTTTAACTCTGTCACATGGGAGAGTGGGTTTTACTGAATCCTGATAACCTGAAGCATTTTTCTTTCTACTTAAGAAAACTTAGATTTTTTTTATTATAAGAGCAAGCTAGGAGGTGTGAATTTTTATAGGTGGATGTGTGAGTGAATGTGGACAGTTGTTTGCTTTGCCCATTCATATGTTCAGTTTGTATATATTACAAAGTATAATATGGTCCTCACACTATCTGAAGACTGGTTTCTGTCATTCCATATGTGTGTCTAACTATATGATGGAGCCAGATCTAAATGTGTTGTTGTTTTTTGAGGGGGGGGGGGCTGTTTAAGCTCTTTATATAATCATTTAGCCAATAACTATATTCTTGTCTCTTAATTGAAATTAGTTTGTATCATTTGGGTTAACAACGGGTCAGCAGTCATTATTAATTTCTTGTTACTCTTTTTGGGTTCTCTGTGCAGGTCAAGGATGTCAAAGGTACATCACTGAATTCTTCCCAGCTGGCCAGCGGCAGTGTACCAATGACATGGCTAAAAGCAATTCTGTGGGCCAGGACAGCTCTAAGGACTCAGAGGGTGAAATGATGTTTGTTACAGAAAGCAATTGTGCCCTCTCTCAGGAAGATGATGGAGAAGCAAGACTGGGCTCGTCAGGCTCTGCTCTGCTGGTAAGGAAGCGCTCTCGGTCCTTTGAGGATGAGAGGAATCAAGCTACAGGGACCAGTCACTGGCATGGGGTTTCTAAAAAACCCCCACAGCATTATTTGCCCCTGTCCTGCACAAAGGCCAGGGAAGCTAGACTGGAAGCAGAGGGCTTTTTGTCATGGCTCTCTGCAGAGACTGAAGAACCCAGCCAAGAAGTGGAGAACATGGATCATGATCCCATTCCTGACTCTTACTATGGACTTCTTGGAACCTTGCCCTGCCAGGAACCCCAGAGCCATATCTGCAGCCTTCCCAGCGAAGTCCTAAGGCACATTTTTGCTTTCCTCCCTGTGGAAGATCTCTATTGGAATCTGTGCTTGGTGTGCCATCTTTGGAGGGAGATAATTAGTGATCCACTGGTATGTAAAACACTTGGAGTTCTCTGATGTTTTCTCTAAAAATAAAAAGATTAGCTTCCCTAATACATACTTCTTTTTTTTTTTTAATCTTTATTGTTGAGAGTATTACAGATGTCTCTTCTTTTTCCTCCCATTGCCCCAATTCCACATTGTTCCCACCCTGCCCCAGGCCTTCACCACCCTATTGTCTGTGTCCATAGGTAATGCATATATGCATTTAAGTTCTTTGATTAAGCTCTTCCCATCCTTTCTCCCCTCTTCCTTCTGAGATTTATCAGTCTGTACCATGTTGCCATGTCTCTGGTTCTATTTTACTCATCAGTTGATTTTGTTTATTAGATTTCTTGTTCATTTATTTTGATTTTTAGATTCCATTGTTGATAGATATATATTTATTTCCATTTTATTGTTCATATATACATATTTTTCCTTCTTCTTAAAGAAGACCCTTCAACATTTTATGTAATACTGGTTTAGTGGTGATGAACTCCTTTAGCTTTTTCTTATCTGTGAAGCTCTTTATCTGTCCTTCAATTCTAAATGATAGCTTTACTGGGGTAGATTAATCTTGGTTGTAGGTCCTTGTTATTCATTACTTTGAATATTTCTTGCCACTCTCTTCTGGCCTGCAAAGTTTCTGTTGAGAAATCAGCTGACAGACATATGGGTGCTCCCCTGTAGGTAAGTAACTGCTTTTCTATTGCTGAGTTTAAGATCCTCTCTTTGTCTTTAACCTTTGCCATTTTAATTATGATGTATTTTGGTATGGGATTCTTTGGGTTACTCTTGTTTGGGACTCTGTGTTTCCTCAGAGACTATTTATTTCACTAGGTCTATTTCTTTCATCAGGTAGGGGAAGTTTTCTGTTATTATTTCTTCAGATAAGTTTTCAATATCTTTCTCTTCTCTGGCACCCCCATAATGCAAATGTTGGTATGCTTGAAGTTGTCCCAGAGGCTCCTTACATTATCTTCATATTTTTTTATTCTTTTTTCTTTCGCTCTTCTGATTGGGTTTTTTGCTTCCTCATCAGATCACTGATTTGATTCTTGGCATCCTCTGCTCTACTGTTGAATCCCTGTAAATATTTCTTTATTTTAGTTAGAGTATGCTTAATTCTGGACTGGTCCTTTTTCATGTCTTTGATGTTCTCACTAATGTTCTTGAAATTCTCACTAAGTCCCTTGAAGTTTTATTAAGATCCTTGAGGATCCTTATAATGATTGTTTTGAACTCTGTATCTAGTAGTTTGTTTGCTTCCATTTATTTTATTTTATTTTTATAATTAAATCTTTATTGTTCAGATTATTACAGTTGTTTCTCTTTTTTCCCCCATAGCTCCCCTCTACCCAGTTCCCACCCCACCCTCTGCCCTCACCCCCCTCCCCCACTGTCCTCATCCATAGGTGCACGATTTTTGTCCAGTCTTTTCCCAATCCCCACCACCCCTTTCCCCCACAAGAATAGTTAGTCCACTCCCTTTCTATGCCCCTGATTCTTTTATAATCACTATTTATTCTGTTCATCAGATTATTTATTCACTTGATTTTTAGATTCACTTGTTGATACATGTGTATTTGTTGTTCGTAATTTGTATCTTTACCTTTTTTTCTTCTTCCTCTTCTTAAAGGATACTTTTCAGCATTTCATATAATACTGGTTTGGTGGTGATGAACTCCTTTAGCTTTTCCTTATCTGTGAAGCTCTTTATTTGACCTTCAATTCTGAATGATAGCTTTGCTGGATAAAGTAATCTTGGTTGTAGGTTCTTGGTATTCATCACTTTGAATATTTCTTGCCACTCCCTTCTAGCCTGCAAAGTTTCTGTTGAGAAATCAGCTGACAGTTGTATGGGTACTCCCTTATAGGTAACTGACTTTCTTTCTCTTGCTGCTTTTAAGATTCTCTCTTTGTCTTTTGCCCTTGGCATTTTAATTATGATGTGTCTTGGTGTGGTCCTCTTTGGGTTCCTTTTGTTTGGGGTTCTCTGCACTTCCAGGACTTGTAAGTCTATTTTTTTCACCAGGTGGGGGAAGTTTTCTGTCATTATTTCTTCAAATAGGTTTTCAATATCTTGCTTTCTCTCTTCTTCTGGCACCCCTATAATTCGGATGTTGGTATGCTTGAAGCTGTCCCAGAGGCTCCTTACACCATCTTCGTATTTTTGGATCATTTTTTCGTTTTGCTTTTCTGGTTGGGTGTTTTTTGCTTCTTCGTATTTCAAATCTTTGGCTTGATTCTTGCGATCCTCTAGCCTGCTGTTGGAACTCTGCATAATATCCTTTATTTCAGTCCGTGTATGCTTAATTTCTAGTTGGTCCTTTTTCATACCCTTAATGGTCTCACTAGATTTCTTGAGGATCTCACTACATTTATTGGCAGTCTCACCCGTCTTTTTGAGGGTCTTACTAAATTTGTCGGCGGTTTCTAGAAAGTTCTTGAAAACCTTAAAAGTGTGGTTTTGAACTCTATATCCAATAGTTTGCTTTCCTCCATTTCTGTCATTTGTGTCCTGTTACTTTGTCTCTGCATTTTGGCTGCTTCCCTGTGTCGGTAGAGTGGCTTTCTGTGCTAAGTGTCCTATAGGGCCCAGTGGCTCAGCCTCCCCAATTACCTTAGGTAGACACTCTTGGTGCACCACCTTGTGGGCTTCGTGCACAGTCTTGTTGAAGTTAAGTCTTGATTGTTGTAGGTAACACTGGGAGGGATTGACCTCCAGGCCAATTGGCTGTGAGAATCAGCTGTGTCTGCAGTGGGAGAACTTCTGTGCTAGAGACACTTCTCCGGGACAAGGCTTGCTTCAGTGGGGCTTTGGTGCTCACTGAGTCTGCCCCCTGAATGTGTCCTTTATGGATCCGAGGAGCTGCAATCTGGATGGTCCCACTCTGACTACCAGGCACATTGGTTCCTGGATCTCTCAGGAGGTGCTAATTTAGCCTCTGCCTGAGGCTACCCAGCCGAAGCCAGGTGTGAAGCAATGCAAGTTGCCCTGGGGCCTTGGGCCAGCTGCAGTTTGTTAAGTAATTTTCAGATTGCAAAGGGCCAGGCCTTTCATATGCAAAAGCCTCCGTGGACGGCTTGGGCGAGGCGGGGTCCCAGGGGATCAACAGGGCGGATGGAGCGAACAGTTATGGCTGCTCTCAGGCTTGCCCGCTCCCGGCATCACAATCGCTGCGAGTACCTCTGAGAGAAAGCTGCCCTCAAGTTCCGACCGATGCCAGACAGTCCCGTTTCTCCCGTATGAGTCTGGGTCCCCAGAGACTCGCCTGGAACTGGAGCGCAGAGCTTGAGACTCCCTCCCGATTGAAAAAGACAACCGTGTCCTTAACCGCCAGCCCTCTCCACATGCACCTCCTCTGAGTCTTGGTATGCTTTTCTCTTTTCTTCTAGTTGTAGAATTTCCACTCAGCCAGCCTTCCTGTGGTTCTGGATGATTTCCGTTCCATCTTTTAGTTGTATTTTTGAAGCGGTTGTGCAAGGCAGCAATCTCCGGTGTTTACCTATGCCGCCATCTTGGTTTCCTCCTGTTTTCTTCCATTTAATTTAGTTCTTTTTCTTTAGATATTTTCTGTTCTTTCATTTGTAACATGTTCCTTTGTCTCTGCATTTGGCTACTTTGATGTTTTTGTTTCTGTGTATTATAGTGGTTCTCAACCTTCCTAATGCCATGACCCTTTATTACAGTTCCTCATGTTGCAGTGACCCCCAACCATAAAATTATTTTTTGTTGCTACTTCATAACTGTAATTTTGCTACTGTTACGAATCGTAGTGTAAATATCTGATATGCAGGATGTATTTTCATTGTTACAAATTGAACATAATTAAAGCATAGTGATTAATCACAAAAACAATATGTAATTATATATGTGCTTTCTGATGGTCTTAGATGACCCCTGTGAAAGGGTCATTCGACACCCAAAGGGGTCCCAACTCACAGGTTGAGAACTGCTGATGTATTAGGTAGAGCTTCTGTGCCTCCTGGAGTTGGTAGAGTGGTTTGTGTAGTAGGTGTTCTGTATGGCCCAGTGGCTCAGCCTCCCTAGTCACCTGATCTGGGCACTCTAGGTTGGACCCCTATATGGGCTGTGTGCAATGTCTTATTGTAGTTGAGCCTTGATTACTATTGGTGTCACTGGGAGGAATTTACCTCCAGGCCAATTGGCTGGCTGTGAGGACCAGCTGCAACTACTGTTGTTCAGGGGACACCCCTATGGTGTAGGACTTGCTTTAGTGGGGCTTTGGTGCTTACTGAATCTCCCCCTTGAGTGTGTTGCTTGTGGATGTGTAAAGTAGTAATCTGGTGTTGTCTGAAGCTATCCACTGGGAACACTGGCTCTGGGGCCTTCTGGGAGGCGCAAAGTCAACCACTGCCTGGGGCCACCTGTCAGGAACTACAGAGCAATCTGCAGATGGCTGCTACTTGTATCGGGCTTAGAAGCGCCCAGGTGAGGCCAAGCTGTGAAACAAGGCAAGCTGGTAGTGCTGGGTCTTGGACCTCTTATTGACAGGTATGGGGCACTCTGACACCAGATGCTGCTTGTTTGAGAAATTTTAGGAGAGTCTGGACCCTGAGACAGGACAAGCCATTCATGTGGAAAAGCTACTGCAAATAGCTTGGATGGGGCTACAAATTGGGTGGGGCAGGGTCTCAGGAAATCACTGGGGTGGAGCAAACAGTTTGAGCCAGGTTGATGGAGACTCAAATATGGTTGCCAGTCAGCTCTGCAGTGGCAGAGGTCTTCGCATAGGAATAATGGACTCTGAACAATGAACCCTGTGTGGGAACCCCCAAGTTCTTGCCCCTATTCCAGACAGTCCAATTCTCCATATGTCTCTGGGTACCCCACAAGCCGCTGCCCCAGTGCTGGAGCTCAGAGGGAGTGAGTCTGAGTAAGTCTGTGCCTGGGCCTTTTAAGAGGAACTGCCTGGGACTCTGGCAGCCTCCATATCATTCAGCCATAATCCCTGCTGGTTTTCATAGTCTGAAGTTATGGGATGTCTCTTCCCAGTACTGGAACCCTGGGTTGGGGATCTGGTGTGAGGCTGGCACCCCTTGCTCCTCCCAGGAGGCCTCCACAGCTGAGATATCCCTCCCAAATAAAAATTGCCACATGTGGGTATCAGACCAGCTCATTCTGCACCTCTGCCCCTACTATTAGTCTCAGTGTGATTTTTTCTTTATTTCTCTAGTTGTAAAACTTCCATTCAACTAGATTTCAGGTGGTTCTGAATGATGGTTGTTCTGTATTTTAGTTGTAATTTTGATGTGGTTTTGGGGGGCAGTGAGTACCAGCATTTACCTACGCCCCTATCTTGATTCTTCAATAATACTTCTGATTATAGTATTTAGTTTCCATTTGCCTCCAGAATAATATCCAAATTCCCTGGAGGCAGGTAAGGCTTTCCATGTTTGTCCCACTTTATTATCCCAGCCTCATTGCTCACTTCTCAGCACACCCTTGTGTTCTATCCACAACGCGTGATTTGTTGCATTCCAACCAAAGACTGCATATTTCTTTACACGTGTTGTCCTAACACCCCTACTCACACCCATATGTAAAGGTTCTTCATATCTGTTTTGGTATGCTGTGTTTTGTTTTCATTTGTCTCAAGGTATTTTTTAATTTCTTCATGATTTCTTTTTTGACCCATTGCTTGTTTTAAGAGTGTGCTGTTTAATTTTCATGTATTTGTGGGGGTTTTCTTTTCTTTTTCTGCTACTGATTTCTCATTTCATTCCACAGGAATTGAAAAAGATACTTTCTATAATTTCAATCCTTTAAGATTTGTTAAGATCTGTTTTGTGCCCTAGCATGTGATCACTTTTGGAAAATGTTCCATGTTCACTTGAGAAGACTGTATTCTACTGTTGTTGGGTGGAGTGTTCTGTGTAGGTCTGTTAGGTTCAATGAAATGATTGTTTCCTAATTGCTCTTCTGACTGGTTGTGCTATCCATTTTTGAAAGTGGAGTATTGAAGCCTCTATTGCTATTACATTGCTGTCTATTTCTTCCTTCTATTCTGTTGGTGTTTGTTTCCTAGATTTAGGAGCTCTGTTGTTAGTACATATATACTTATAATTGTTACATCTTCTTGGTTAATTGACCCTTTTGTCATTGTATAGTCTTCTTATAATATAATTTCTGAGTTAGTGTCTCTCTTGTCTGATATTAGTATAGACACAGCTTTCATTTTTTTAATCATCATTGGAACTCTGAGCCATTGTGTGCTGATGTTTCGATAGTGAAATTGAAGTACTAGCTTTTCCCAGATTCTATGTTAAGTTAGTGTTCCAACCAAAACCAAGACCTAGTTCTCCTAGTTTCCAACCAAAATTTGTGTAATGTTTGTACCCTATTTGCTCAGCTTTTGAATTGTGAGTTATAATTGCCTTTTTAAAACAATATGTTTTTATTGATTTGAGAAAGAGAAAGAGAAACATCAACATCGATTGGCTGCCTCCTATATGCCACCTGCTGGGGATTGAGGCACAAGCCAGGTATGTGCCCTGACCTGCTATTGAACTGATGACCTCCTGTTTCATGGATCAGCACCCAATCACTGAACCATACCAACCAGGGATAATTGCTTTTTATTGGTAGAAGGCAATCCACATGTTTGTGGCCTAATCTCTCTAATAGCCATTGCCTACAAGTTATTTTGGATTTTTTTCAACTATATAGTTCATTCCTTGGAAAAAGCTGTATCATCGATACCTGATGAATGAAGAGCAAGCTGTCAGCAAAGTGGATGGCATCCTATTGAACCAGGGTATTGAGAAAGAGTCGGATCTTTGTGTGCTGAACCTCATCCGGTGAGTTGCTTTTCTCCTTTGAAGAAGACAGATTCTGAAGTCCTTTGGCATATATAATCACTTAGGATCATCTTTCTCATGGACTCCTCTGTGAATGTCTTACAGCTATACAGCCACCACTAAATGCTCCCCAAGTATGGATCCTGAAAGGGCACTGTGGAGTCTGAGGGATCACCACCTCCTTCCTGAGGCAGAGGCCTGTGTGCGTCAACACCTCCCTGACCTTTACATCACTGCTGCAGTAAGTGAAGAGGCTGTGGGGAATTTTTGGGCAAAGTGACACATTTTTCTTATTGGAAGAAAAGTGTCTTGGTGATTAAGTTTGGCCAAAGGTTATTTTAGATTTATTTTAAAAATCTTTCTTTAATCTCTGTTTTGAAGCCTTAATCCTGTCATTGGTCCCATTAGAGAAGTAAAAGTCCACATTGTTGTAGATTCTTTCATTGGTCCCATTAGAGAAGTAAAAGTCCACATTGTTGTAGATTCTTAAATCTGGAAGTAATTTTAAAAAGTATTCAGTTCAGCCCTGGCCAGCATGAATCAGTGATTAGAGCATTGGCCCTTATACCAAAGGGTCTCGGGTTTGAATCCCGTCAAGGGCACATACCTGGGTTGCAGGTCCCATTCCCTGCACTGGTCTGGGCGCATATGGGCGGCAACCAATGTGTCTGTCTGTCTGTCTGTCTCTCTCTTTCTCTCTCACCTGCCTTCCTTCCACTCTCTAAAAATCAGTGGGAAAAATATCCTTGGATGAGAATTAACAAAAAAACACACATACACACGCACACACAAAAAACCCCCTCTAGTGCATATTTAGAGAATGGCCTCGGTCCCAGCATTGCCATTCTGCTGCCGAGAATGAGTAATGAAGTTTGTGACTGCATAAGTCAGAATTGCTCAATAATTTATTTACAAGATTTGTTCTCAGAAGATATCAGAGATCCTGTCAAGATTTAAAAAAATAACAACCCAAAACATTCAGTTCAGCCCTGGCTGGTGTGGCTCAGTTGCTTGAGTGTCTTCCTGTGCACCAATATGTCGCCAGTTCGATTCCTGGTCAGGGCACATGCCCAGATTGCGGGCTTGATTCCCGGTAGAAGGTGTACAGGAGGCAGCAGATTGATGTTTTTCTCTCACATCAATACTTCTCTCTCTTTCTATTCTTCTCCCTCCCTCCCCCCCCCCCCCCAAATAAATAAATAAATAAATAAATAAATAAATAAAAACATTAAAAAAACACATTCAGTTTAATGTTCCATTCCGTTGAGGAATCCTTAACAGAGGATGGTTATCTAACCTCTGAACACTTTGATTAATAAGGATTTCTTTACAGGGCAGCCCATTCCATCAACAAAGTGGGTTATATGAGGACCAGAGAAATTCAGGGTCTTGTTACAGATGTATAATGAGTTAATGAGAAGCTGGAAATAGTCCTGAGTTTTCTGACTTGTGGCTTCTCATTTAGATCATGGATTTTCAAATTTTATTTTGGAAGCTCGGTGCAACCTCAACCTGTATTCTGCAGCCAGTAGAGGACTGAAAACCCATCCATGTGCATTTCTCTTTCTGTTTTCAGTGAAGTGATTGTTGATGATGGTGGAGTGAGTTTTCTTTCACAGGATGGTTATAGTGAGAGGTGTAGGGAATGTACCTTTATTGGAATGCATTTTTTAAACAGAGAGACTTGTAGTAAAGTTAATGATAAAGATATATGTCCCATTATTGACTATTTCCATGTTAGTGAACATTTTCTTAGATGTTACTAAGTGGAGCATACTGTGTTGTAATAATAGATTTTCAATGATTTATTTCATATTTATTTAACTTAATATTTAATCATTATTAAATAATAACATACAGTGAGTAGTAAATTAATATCTTAATGCCAGAGAATTGTCAGTCTTGACTTCCCCCCCTAAAGAATGCTGTCTTCTTTTGTATCTCCCATCTTTTGTGCCTCCCAAGTAGGCACCCATTTAATAGTGATACTGTTGTGACTGTTGAGTATCTGTGAATCTGAGATCTCATACTGATGTGGAGAAGAAGGGTGGGGAGGTGAGAGCATCATTTCAATGCTAGAGTCTATGTAAAATATTTAATACATGTTATTTAGTTGCACTAAGCACTCAAATCCAGATTGATTAGGAGAAAGGAATATAGCCTTGGTTGGTGTGGCTCAATTGGTTGGGCGTTGTCTTATGCAGGAAGAGGTTGCTGGTTCGATTGCTAGTCAAGGACACATGCCCTGTTGCTGGCTCCATTCCTGGTAGGGATTGTATAGGAGGCAGCCAGCCAGTGTTACACTCTCACATCATTGGTTCTCTCTCTTCTTTTCCCTTCCTCTCTCTCTAAAACTCAATAAACTATTTTAAAAAATATATACCATACTTTAAAAAAGAAGAAGAAGAAGAAAGAATCCAGAAAGGTTGCCATTATTTCCCAGATATCATTTGGGAAGTTTGCATTCATTTTAGACAATCTGTGGATGGCACCTGATCCCCAGCCTTGGGTTTTTTCACTGGTTGTCTGATGTGATCTTTATTAATTGTGACCTGTGTTTTGGGGTCTTTTTTCCCTTCCTTGTCCGTTTCCCTCTAGGGTGTCAACGTGTGGGCTTTGGTAGCAGCCATTGTTCTCCTCTCCAGTAGTGTGAATGACATCCAGCAGTTACTCTTCTGCTTCAGAAGACCAAGCTCCACTGTGACAATGCCAGACATCACTGAGACCTTATACTGCATCGCCGTGCTTCTCTATGCCATGAGGGAGAAGGGAATCAACATCAGCAATCGGTAAAGTGGTGGGAGGGAGAATGAAAACTCCGATAGAGTGAAAGGTCCTAGACATGCAACAAGTCCCAACTCTGCCACTTGCACACTAGGCAAGCCATAAAACTCACACAGCTCAGTTTTGTTACCTAGTGAGGAGAGACAGATACTGCATAAGTAAATATGTTAAACAAGAACATTTTACTGAGTCATTAGTAGTGCAAAGAAAAAAAACCAGAGTGATAGGCAAGGGAAATGAGGAGTACTACCTTAGATTGGGTGAGAAAAAGCTTCTCTGAGGAAGTAACATCTGAATTGAAACCTGAATGTCAAGAAGAGCTGGCCATTTTTGGGGAGAGAGCATTTTAGCAGAAGGAATAGATAACTTAAGGGCCCAAAGATGGTAATGGATTTAGTATATACAAAGAACAGAGAAGTTTAGTGACAAGTATGTGGTGAATAAGAGGGAAAGTGGTATATGATTATGAGAGTCTGCAGTGACCAGATGAAGGAAAATGTTGTGTAGACCAGGTAAGGAGTTAGATGACATTTAAGGTATGAAGCGCAGCTCCTGGAAGGCCCTGGCATGGAGATAGGCAGTGTGACAGTGCAGAAGATCCAGGAGAACCATACGTTCTAGAGAGGAGATTCGGATTTCCTTTCTGGAATTAGTGAGACTTAGGAGGAACATGGGATGGCACTAGATGAACTGTGGCCAGTCAGTCATGGTAAAGTTCAAGGATGGAACATTTAGTCTCCAGGAATGTCAGAGTATTTGCTGTGTTTCTGAGATACATTTCAATTCATTCATTAAATATCACTTATGTTGTTCCCACTCCATGGCATTGAGATGTGGAAGAAGGAGCTTCATGACATAATTCA
Source organism: Myotis myotis (assembly GCF_014108235.1). NCBI lineage: Eukaryota > Metazoa > Chordata > Mammalia > Chiroptera > Vespertilionidae > Myotis > Myotis myotis. The sequence goes on along the minus strand of NW_023416313.1, from coordinate 77,641,901 downwards.
GACAAGACAAATACACAAATGATGAATAATGACCATAAATGCAAATATGAACCTACAAATTATCTGCACGTTTACATGAACCTAGATGAGGAATGGGAAACATGTATGTTGTGTTTATATCATTTTTTTCCTGCTTTACCTGGGAGGTAATCTTTTATTTTTCCACTTGTAGCAAGGATTGCTATCAAATTCCATTCATTGGGCTAGAGACCCTTGTGGTGTAAACGAAAAACTTGCCCCTCACATACACTTGTGAGTTCATTATTCTCAACTCCAAGCTCTAACAGTATACAGTCCTGGGAGATAATATTTTTTTATTTTTTATTTTTTATTGATTTTAGAGAGGAAGGGAGAGGGAGAGAGAGAGAGCTATAAACATCAATGATGAGAGAGAATCATTGGTTGGTTGCCTCCTGCACACCCTCCACTGGAGATCAAGCCCACAACCCAGGCACGTGCTCTTGACCGAAATGGAACCCAGGACCCTTCAGTCCACAGGCCGACACTCTATCCACTGAGCCAAACCAGCTAGGGCCTGGGCGATAGAAGGAGATGAGTTTCGGCTCATGTGAACATAAGAGAGATTTGGAGTGACTTGTGATGGGACATGTTTAACCATGTCCAGTGCCTCTGTTGAGTGCACTCTGTTGTCTTTGGTTCTTATTGGTGACTTGGAGGATGTTTTGTTTTCTAGTTCTTGGTAATCATATCTTGTTAGCCGTGTAGCACCCTTCCTTTGGAACCTTAAAAGATAGAAAGTGCTTCATGCTTCTATCTAAACCAATATCACCTCACAGGGAGCAACGGAGGCTCACAAAGATAAGACTACGTTACATTGATGTTGAACAAGAATCTCACTAGGAGCGGAATTTACATTTGTTTTCAACTGATTCATATTGTTTTTGTGATTATTTGTCTCTATGGTAGCAGCTAATGCCTTTTCCCCAAAGAGCATGCCCTGGTCTCTGTCCTTTTGCCATTGCACTCTGGAGCCAGGGTCTTTTCCAGAACTGTGCTCTCTAAGAGGGCTTTGGTCAGCTCTAGGTATATTTAAATTATTTTATTTCCTTCTTATCATAAAATGGTGGTAATTTTTTATTTTTATTTTTTTTTGGAAATGGTAAAGAATCTAAATACAACCGAGGAAAAATAAGATACAGATTATGACTTAATTTGATACTCTCTAAATCTGCTTTTTTCCTGTTAGGATTCATTACAACATCTTCTATTGCCTGTATCTTCAGGAGAATTCCTGTACTCAGGCCACAGAAGTTAAAGAGGAAACATCGGTTTGGCCAGGGTATGTATATAGATAAGTAAGAGAGAGAGAGGGAGAGAGGTTTTCCATTCTTGACTCTTTCTCATACTTAAGGAGGAGAGGTGTTTTGTTTTAACAATTTTATTGAGGTGTAATTTACATAAAATTCACCCATTTTAATTTTACAATTCAATGATTTTTAGTAATTTTACTGAGTGTGCAATCAATATCATAATCTAGTTTTAGAACATTTTTATCACCCCAAAAGGGAGATCTTTTCTTTGGTTAAATTTTGTTCATCTGATTTGCCTGTTTGGTTTTTGATAGTCTATCATCTGGTCTTTTCAATTCCATTGTGTTTTTCTAATTTCTCTTCTGTAATGATTATAGCAGGAAAACAACCATCCAACTTACACATGAACAACAGCTGATTCTGAACCATAAGATGGAACCTCTCCAGGTGGTAAAAATTATGGCATTTGCAGGTAAGGGAGCTCGCCAATACTGGAATAGAGAGTCAGGTTCTTGACTTATTACTGCATCCCCCTTCCCTATTACCTGCCAGAGTACCTTTACCTGGATTTGTTATTGAACTACTTCAATGAAATAATCTAAAAAGCAGTTGCCAATTAAATCTTGGTTTCTCTTACCACACCAGGGAGCATCCACATTCCTGGTGAGACAAATAGTTCATAGGAATTAGTTTGCAGAGTAATTACCAAAGGGATTGATCCAACCCGTCATTTATCATCATATATGCTCAATCACTGATTGCTTATGGATGGGCAGGTCACATTAATCTCCTTTCAGAGTTTCAGTAGCTCCTGATTTCTGTTGGGTGAAGTCTAGAAGGCCCTTCCACCATTTGGTTCTAACCTACATTCCTAAATATATTTTCGACTCTTCTCATGCCTCAGTCAGATCATTGTCCTTACAGTTTCTTAAAGTACTTAGTGATCTTTTTTCTGAACCTTTGGTCATGCTATTTTCCTACCTGGAACTTCTTTCCGGTTTTTTTCTGCCTACATATCTTACTAAAAACAACAATAGCAATTTCTTAAATGCCTGTCATGTGCCTGGCACTGTGATAATCCTAACAGCATTCTGTAAGGTTAGTTAGTTATCGCTGTTTTATAGATGAGGATTTGAAGCTCAGAGAAATTAAAATTACTAGCCCTAGGTTAAATAAACAAATAAGTGATAGAAGTAGAATTACTAGGTGTACTGGTTAATAATGCTGATTTTTTTCAATAGATGGAGTTACACATATGTTGATATGTATGCGATTTGATATGTATACTGTTTTGTTGTATTGCTCCTTCAGATTACAACTTGTTCCGATCGATAGCACACACGCTTTCTGAGCAGCACTTCAAAACATACAAAGAAGTGGAAAATTGGGTCTCTGACTGGTCTGCCTCAAAACAAGAACATTTCTATTGGGACGATATCCACAAATTACCTGAAAGATGGGGAAATGTGTAGCTAGCGGTGGACATTACTTTGAATAATACACTTTTGATGTTTTTCTTAAAATTATTGTGTTTTGTTTGGATTACAAAATCCGCATTATTAGCCGGTTAATAGTTACTCTGTATTATTAACCAGTTAATAATTAATCTGCATTTTAACTGGTTAATAGTTAATCCTCATCATTAACTGGTTAATAGTTAATCCTCATCATTAACTGGTTAATAGTTAATCCTCATCATTAACTGGTTAATAATTAATCTATATTATTAATCGGTTAACAGTTAGTTAATCCGTATTATTAACTGGTTAATAATTAACCTGCATCATTAACCGGTTAATAATTAATCTGCACTACTAACCAGTTAATAATACAGATTTTCTTGTTTTGAGGCAAACCATTCAGAGACCCAATTTTCCGTTTCTTCGTACGTTTTGAAGTGCTGCTCAGAAAGTGCGTGTGCCATCGATCGGAACAAGCAGTAATCTGAAGGAGCAAGGTCTGGTGAATACAGTGGGTGGGTTAATATTTCCCAGGCAAGATCTTTTAAAGTGTCTTTAACAGATTTTGAAGTGTGTGATGGTGCGTCATCATGAAGCAAAATTATTTGCCGTGTCTTTTGGCCCATTCTGGTCGTTTTACGATCAAAGTGTGGTTCAGATTGATTATTTGTTATCAGTAGCGACCAGTATTAATGGTTTCACCTGGTTTTAGAAGCTCATAATACACCACACCTTCCTGATCCCACCAACGCAGAGCATTGTCTTCTTTCCGAAGCAATTTGACCTTGCATTCGATGTTGATGATTGACCTGGATCAAACCATGATTTTGTGCGTTTGGGATTCTCAAAATAAATCCACTTTTCATCGCCATTCACAATTTGATGCAAAAAAGACTTTTGTGCCATTGAAGCAACATTTTACTGATGACTTTTTGGTTTCCCATTTGTCTTTTGTTCAGTTGATGTGGCAACCATTTTCCTTCCTTTAAAACAGTGGTTCTCAACCTTGGCTGCACATTAGAATCACCCTGGGAATCTTTTTAAAATCCTGATTTCTGGGCCTCATCCTCCGGAAATTCTGTTTCTTTGTTACTAATATTGTGGCCCCACCCCATAACAAAGAAACAGAATTTCTGGAGGATGAGGCCCAGAAATCAGGATTTTTAAAAGAATCCCAGGTGAATCTAATGTGCAGCCAAGGCTGGGAACCACTGCTTTAAAATCTTTCCCATTGCTTGTAAATGATTGGAAATTGTTTGCTGAGCAATGTTTAATCTTTCTGCAAGTTGTTTTTGAGTTTGACACACATTTTCATCCAATAATACTTGTAATTGTTGGTCGTCAAACTTTTTTGGTTGACCTGGATGTTCTTTGTTTTTTACATCAAAATCATCACTTTTAAAGCGTTTGAACCAGCATTCACAAATATCTTGAGATGGAGCATCTATACTAATAAAAGAGTAATATGCTAATTAGACCCGGAGACCTTCTGGACAAAGCCGGGGGCTTGCCAGCCTGCAAACCACCCCGAAACAGCCCTCAGCCCCTTGCCCAGGCCGGCCATGTCCCCCAGCCGGGACCCTCATCCTGAAGAGGGTGTGGCCAGCCTGAAAACGGCCCTCAGCCACTCATCAGGCTTGCCACATCCCCCAGTAGGAACCCCTACCCCGATGGGGGTGTGGCCAGCCTGCAAACGGCCCTCAGCCCCTCGCTCAGGCTGGCCATGCTCCCCTGCGGGGACCCTCACCCCGATGGGGGCGTGGCCAGCTTGCAGACAGCCATCAGCCCCTCACCCAGGCTGGCCATGCCCCTCAGTGGGGACCCTCACCCTGATGGGGGTGTGGTCAGCCTGAAAACGGCCTTCAGCCCCTTACCCATGCTGACCATGCCCCCCAGTGGGGACCCCCACCCCGATGGGGGCTTGGCCAGCCTGCTTCCACCTGTGTAGCAGGCCTCTATCTTCTATACTAATAAAAGGGTAATATGCTAATTAGACTGGGAAACCTTCCAGATGTCCTTCCGGACAAAGCCATGGTGGCGGGGCCAAGGCAGAGGCGGTTAGGGGCGATCAGGCCATGAGGGGAGGGCAGTTGGGGGTGAGAAGGCCTGCAGTAGGGGGCAGTTGGGGTGATCAGGCCGGTGGGAGGGGCAGTTGGGGGCAAGCAGGCCTGCAAGGGGGGGCAGTCAGGGGCAAGCAGGTCAATAGGCAGAGTGGTTAGGGGCAATCTGCAGGCAGGCAGGTGAGCGGTTAGGAGCCAGTGGTCCAGGATTGTGAGAGGGATGTCCCAGATTGGAGAGGGTGCAGGCTGGGCTGAGGGACACCCCACCCCCATGCACAAATTTTGTGCACCGGCCCACTAGTGTTCACCATAAGCTTCCCAAAGTATATGATAACTTTCAGCAGTACTTTTCTTCCAAATAAAGTAATGAATTAAAACTTCCCACAAATGCTCTATTTTTGGCACAAAATTTGACATTTTAGCGTAAAAATATCTATGATGTTAACACCTTTAGAAAATTTGACGTATGAAGTTTTGAAGCTTGTTGTCAATAAACAAAATAGCATAAATATCAAATCGCATATATATCAACATATGTGTAACTTCATCTATTGAAAAAAATTCGCATTATTAACCGGTACACCTAGTAAAAGCTGAATCTCTTTCTAAAAACCAGCATTTTTCCTCTTCCTCGCTTCACCCCCTTCCTCCCCTTATTCTTTGCTGTGTTGACTCCCATCATTTCTGGTTCTTCTTAATGGAGGCTTCTTTAGTCATTTGAGTCCTATATGATCTCTGAACTCTTACCTATAGCTAATTATACTTATTAACTGTTTCGTACCTGATTATATAATAGGAATAGCCAACACGCACACTTTATAAATACTACACTGTGTCATTCATCTTTAAAACAGCCCAATAAGGTTGGAAATGGAGTACTATTTTTCTTTTTTGACAGGTGAGATTTATTTTGTTTCCAAATCCATATTCTTTCTCACTTTACTGTGTTATCATTATACTCTTGTTTTGTTCTAATTGTTTCAACTGTATTGGTATTTTATTTCCAACTAGATTATATGGTAGGAACCTTGCTTCATGTTTTTTAATATACTCCTAGTACTTAGCATACAACTGTAAATGAACATATAGTAGGTACTCTACTCAAATAAATACTTTTTAAATGAATGACAGTAGACTAACTGAATGATTGAATGACTGGTAGAGAGGTAGGGCAGACAATAGAGTTCAGAATGAATCTTATTTGTATGCTCTTGCCATTGAAGCATTAATGAGTCCTAGGCCAGCCATAGTTACCATTTATTGCATTCTGCTGTTATTTTGATTATCTTTATCCTGCCTGACTCTACTGTTACTCATTCATGGCTGAGAAGCACACTGAAGTTCATTGAGACCAAGTGGCTTGCACTTCGATACTCAACTAACAGAGCCATGATTCCAACACAGGTTAATCTGGCTTAGAATCTGCTGTTCTTTTCACTATACTGTTGTTTATTTTTATCAGTATTGGAAACTTGTCATTGTCTAGTCTTAAGCAAGAGGCGAGATAAATGTGGATAAAACTTGATTAAGGCATTCTTTGGAACATTTTTTTTCTGGTCAGAGGGACATTTCCTTTCCTTTTGGTTTCCCCAGGCACTGGGAAGACATCTACCTTGGTCAAGTATGCTGAAAAGTGGTCTGGGAGCAAGTTTCTTTATGTGACATTTAACAAGAGCATCGCAAAGCAGGCCGAGCGAGTCTTCCCCAGCAATGTCACCTGCAAAACCTTTCACTCCATGGCGTATAGACAGGTTGGGCGGCAGTGAGTATTGTGTTGCCACCATTATTATTATGTCTAATTACTGTTTTCATGTTGCGATTATCATGATCACATATGGACTTATACCATAATGGCACTAAGAAAATTGAATGCTTTTATCTCCATTTATAGACAGGAAATAGAAAGATAGATGTAGTGATTTATACTTTTACCTGATAAAAATACACTGTTTACAAGTAATGTCTAAGGTTGGGCAATCTCTCTCATTTATCTGGAACTGCAGCACAGAAAGTCAGGATGACTTGTCTAGAGTTCAGAATATTAGCAGTATGATTGGTCAGTTTTAGGGTTTCCTTGGAACTGGGCAAGAGGGAGAAGACTAAGCTGAGGTGCAGTTGGCCCAGGTCTCTTGAGGCCTCTGAATCAGCATTCCCTTAGATATGAAGGCTTCAAGGAACTTTGAGTTTCCCTACTTAGGGGCCTCTTGGAGTTTGGTCTGCATCTTGAAGTAGTAGTAGTAGTAGTAGTAGTAGTAGTAATAGTATCTGCCATGAGCTACTTCATCTTCTGGGTTAATATATGTGAATTCCTGGAAGCCTAATGAAGCCATTTCAAATCATACATGGACATGGTTTAACTTCTCTGGCTTTTTCCCCCTCATGTATATGTGATACTGAGAGTGACCTTGTGGTGTCATTTCGGAGAAGGGGATTAGGAGTGGGGGGACACATTTTGTTGGCATTGCCAGTAAAGTCAAATACTGTTCATTTGGGATATGCATTACAGGTACCAGTCAAAGAAGAAATTGAATCTCTTCAAGTTAACACCCTTCATGGTCAATTCTGTCCTTGCTGAAGGGAAAGGTGGATTCATAAGGGCCAAGCTAGTATGTAAGACTTTAGAAAACTTCTTTGCCTCAGCTGATGATGAGCTGACTATTGACCACGTACCTATTTGGTGTAAGGACAGCCACGGACAGAGAGTCATGGTTGAACAGAGTGAAAAACTGGTGAGTATTGAAATATTGTTAGTATTAGGGATCTGGTGGTAAATGAGAAGAGTTGACATGATACAGTGTTATATTTGTCTTTCATTTTTTCATAATTGCTGGCAGGAAGTAATGGTGGAGGGTGAGACTATAGGCTAATCGTGATAGCTGGGAGTTATGAAGTGTTTTATTTGTGAAGAATACTCATGGCCATCTTGCTTAGTTCTCGCACTGGTTTTTCAATTTAGAAAATGAGGCACCGACCCAGGATTTATAGGAGTTTGTCACTGGGGCTGCTGGATGAATCTAAAGATTGGGAATCTCTTTTCTAATTTTTAAAATGTTTTTTTCAATCATTTGCCGTTCTTTTTATGAATTAACTAGAGGCCCAGTGCACAAAATTCATGCACAGGGTGTGGGGGGTGTCCCTCAACCCACCCCGCACCCTCTCTAATCTGGGACCCCTCGGGGGATCTCCGACTGCTGGTTTAGGCCCGATTGGCAGTCGGACATCCCTCTCACAATCCAGGACTGCTGGCTCCTAACTGCTCACCTGCCTGCCTGCCTGATTGCCCCTAACTGCTTCTGCCTGCCAGCCTGATCACCCCCTAACTGCACCCCTGCTGGCCTGATGGCCCCCAACTGCCCTCCCCTGCAAGCCCGATGGCCCCCAACTGCCCTCCCCAGCTGACTTGATCACCCACAACTGCCCTCCCCTGCTGTGACCTGCCTCCTTTGCTGGGACCCGCCTCCAGGCGGCTGAGACACCGGGACTGACCTCCTCCGCGCCGAGCCATGGGACCCCCAGGCCTCACCATGCAGAGTGACCACCGGGCCCTGCCTCCACTGTGCACACAGCCATCTTGTGGTGGCCATCTTGTGATGACATCACGTGAGGGCGTGATGCCACCTAGGATTTTATTATATAGGATTGTTAGTCATAAATCTAGAGACATGATCTAGCCTTTTCTAGTCCACCAGATTTTGTGTTGTCTGAGCAATGTTCTGTCACTGGGCTGTTGTGGAGCTGGAAGGAGGTTAGGGAAATGACTGCCACTCACCGAGCTGGGATGGTGCCTTTATTCTGACCTCTGCTCCTTATGTGGAAATGAAAGTGTGATTTCAGGGTGCTGTCTTTTCCAGGGTCTTAGGAGTTACCAATTACTTGTTTTCTAGAACAGTGTTCTTGAAGCAAGCCGCCTTTGGGACAACATGCGGAACCTGGGGGAATGCAAAGAAGAGGCTTACCAAATGACTCATGATGGTATGCAAGTTTCCAAATCTTCCTGTTCAATGTAACTGCTTTAGTTATGAATTCTGACTGTTGTTACTCCCTTCTTTTAGGCTACTTGAAACTCTGGCAGTTGAGCAAGCCTTTGCTTGCCTCTTTTGACGCCATCTTTGTGGATGAGGCCCAGGACTGTACCCCAGGTAATAAACTATTCTGGACATCAGTAGTCTCAAATACTTAGAAACAATGTCATCCTATCTAATAAAAGAGAAACATGGTAATTGGCGTATGACCGCTACCCTTCCCATTGGCTAATCAGCGAGATATGCAAATTAACTGCCAGCCAAGATGGCGGCCGACAGCCAGGCAGCTTGAAACTAACATGAGGCTTGCTTACTTCAGTGACGGAGGACTCCAATGTTCCCCGCCTGCTGCTGCAGGCCTCTGAGCCTGCAGTCTGAAACATTGTAACAAATATAGAAGATAAACAAAACCCCAGAAACCAGCTTTCAGTGAGCCGGGATCTCAGAGCTGGAGCTGATACAGTGTCTCGATTATAGAACCCAGCAGAGGCCTCAGAGCTGGAGCCTCAGAGCTAAAGCTGGCCCAGAATAAAAAAAAAAAAAGAAAAAATGGAGCAGTTGGGAGCTTCAGTCACCCGCGAGCCTGAAAACAGCCCTCAGCCCCTCACCCAGACTGGCCAGGCACCCCAGTGGGGACCCCCACCCTGATCCAGGACACCCTTCAGGGCAAACCAGCTGGCACCCACTTGTGCACCAGGCCTCTACCCTATATAGTAAAAGGGTAATATGCCTCCCAGCACCGGGATCAGTGTGACAGGAGGCAGCGCCCAAACCCTCTGATTGCCCTGCGGCTCTGTGTGTGACAGGGGGCGGGGCCACAACCTCCCTATCCGCCCTGCTCTGTTCGTGACAGGGGAAGGCGCCCCAACCTTCTGATCAGCCCTGCTCTGTGCATGACAGGGGGGAGCTCCCGAACTCCCTGATCGCCCTGCGGCTCTGTGTGTGACAGGGTGCGGCGCCCCAACCCCCCCACCCCCCCACGGGCTCTGCTCTGTGTGTGACGGGGTAGAGCCATAACCTCCTCATCGGCCCTGCCCTGAATGTGAGAGTGGCGGTGCCCCAACCCCCTGATCGGTCCTGCTCTGTGGGTGATAGAGGGCGGCGCCCCAACCCCCGCTCCCCCCACGGGCCCTGCTCTGCGTGTGATGGGGTAGAACCATAACCTCCCCATCGGCCCTGCCCTGAGTGTGAGAGTGGCGGTGCCCCAACCCCCTGATCCACCCTGCTCTGTGTGTGACGGGGTGGTGCCCCAACTACCCTTTGGCCCTACTCTGTGAGTGACAGGGAGGAGCTCCTCAACCCCCTGATGGGCCCTGCTCTGTGCGTGACAGGGGGGAGCTCCCCAACCCCCTGATCAACCCTGCTCTGTGCGTGACAGGGGGGAGCTCCCCAACCCCCCTGATGGGCCCTGCTCTGTGCGTGACAGGGTAAGGAGCCCCAACCTCCCTGATGGGCCCTGCTCTGTGCGTGACAGGGGGCAGCGCCCCAACCCCCTGATCGGCCCTGCTCTGTGCGTGACAGGGGGTGGCGCCGCAACCTCCCCATCAACCCTGCCTTGAGTGTGACGGGCGGTGCCCCAACCCCCCAATCGGCCCTATCCTGAGCGTGACTGAGGGTGGCATTGCAACCTCCCAATCCACCCTGCTCTGTGCATGACAGGGAGCGGCGCCCCAACTCCCCAATCGGCCCTGCTCTGAGCCCGACCAGGGGCTGCACCTAGGGATTGGGCCTGCCCTCTGCCACCCGGGAGCAGGCCTAAGCCAGCAGGTCATTATCTCCTGAGGGGTCCCAGACTGCAAGAGGGCACAGGCCGGGCTGAGGGACCCCCCTTCCCCCCCGAGTGCCCAAATTTTTGTGCACCGGGCCTCTAGTGATTATATAAGAGGATATGTATGTGAAATAAATTGATTATTCTCATTTGTCCTAAAGAAGAGGAGCAAGTGATACTTAGTTATTCAGAAAGCCTTTATTATTTGATTTTGGATTTCAGCAGTTGTCCTTTCCCCCACCCAAGGCAGATTAATTTTCCTCTAAATGTTTTGCTAAAGGCACAGGTCATCAGATGATAGGGACCTAGACTCATGGTGAGTGGGAAAAGATGGTTAATTTAGAGTAAACAATTTGTGTTGTATACTTTTCAAGTGGCTAATCCTATCTAATAAAAGAGTAATATGCAAATTGACCATCACTCCAACACACAAGATGGCCGCCCCATGTGGTCAAAGATGGCCGGCAGGGGAGGGCAGTTGTGGGTGTTTAGGCCAGCAGGGGAGGGCAGTTGGGGGTGACTGGGCTGGCAGGGGAGGGAAGTTAGGGGTGACCAGGCCTGCAGGGGAGGGCAGTTGGGGGCAACCAGGCTGGCAGGGGAGGGAAGTGAGGGGTGACTAGGCTGGCAGGGGAGGGCAGTTGGGGGTGACCAGGCCTGCAGGGGAGGACAGTTGGGGGCAACCAGGCCTGCATGGGAGGGCAGTTGGGGGCAACCAGGCCTGCAGGGGAGGGCATTTCGGGGCGATCAGGCTGGCAGAGGATGGCAGTTAGGGGTGATGGGGCCAGCAGGGGAGCAGTTAGGCATCGATCAGGCTGGCAGGAGAGTGGTTAGGAGGTGATCAGGCTGGCAGGCAGAAACAGTTAGGGGCAATCAGGCAGGCAGGCAGGCAGTTGGGAGCCAACAGTCCTGGATTGTGAGAGGGATGTCCAACTGCCCATTTAGGCCCGATCCCCACAGGGGTTCCAAATTAGAGAGGGTGCAGGCTGGGCTGAGGGACATCCCCCCCCCCCCGCATGCATGAATTTCGTGCACCGGGTCTCTAGTCCTATATAATAAAAGCCTAATATGCAAATTGTCCCCTTGGGCGGTCATTCGACCGGGAGTTTGACTGGGAGGCCAGGAGTTCGAGTGCTTGCTATGATGTGTGCTGACCACCAGGGGGCAGGTGTCAGCGACGCAGTGCTGGCAATGGGTGGCAGTAAAGGCGCTGCCAGCCCAGATGGGCCCCAACAAGAGCGGGACTGTGGCGGGATGATAGAACAGGTGAGCGAGCAGTGCCAGGCCAAGGTGGGTGTGAGCAGAGGCTCAATTGCCCCTCAGATGGTGACCAGCCATGGCGGTGGGGGGCGGGGCTGCCACCCGGCTCCCAGGCACTGAGGGAGCCAGGTGGGGGGGCCCCAGCCCTGACCAACTGCCCTGCACGTGGTGACCAGCGACAGCGGCGGGGGATGGGGCCACTGCCCAGCTCCCAGGCGCTGAGGGAGCCAAGCAGGGGACCCGGCCCCCATCGATCACCCCACAGGGGGGATGGTGGAGCAGGTGAGGGGGCGGCGCCACGCCAAGGCAGGGTTCCAGGCAGGGCTGCGAAGCTGGGGGCGTGAGCTGGGGCCTGATCTCCGCAGGCCACCCTGAGGGACCCCACCTCTGCACGAATTCGTGTACTGGGCCTCTAGTAGAAAATAGGCAGTGTGACTTTGTAGGTTATTTTGAGACCTTAAGTTATAATATTAGTGAGACAATATAATTTACCTCATTTTATATTTGCCTGTGTGATTTTTTATATACAAAAATGTGTTCAGGACTGAAAGTAATCTACATTCCTAGGATTGGAAACTCTTTTGTCTGTTGTGAAATCATTTCTTTGGACTGAGTGTGCCTGTACTACAGGACAAGACAACTCTGTTGTGCAGTGCGCCCTGGCTCAGTTTTATGAAAGCATTTTCATCCCTTTTTATCTGAAGTGTGGTTTCTTTTTGTGATGTGGGTTTCCTTTCTTTGAGATTCTTTCGTTCCCTCTTGTTGTTTGCAGCTATCATGAATATAGTTCTGTCTCAGCCATGTGGGAAGATCTTTGTAGGGGACCCTCACCAGCAGATCTATACCTTCCGTGGTGCAGTCAACGCTCTGTTTACAGTCCCTCACACCCATGTCTTCTATCTCACACAGGTAAGAGCTCTCTTTGCTCCTGAAGCACATAAACAAGCATTCTGGTTCACTATCCTTGTTTTTCAGTGGTTACTATGTGCTAGGACCTGTGCCAGGTTTTGTGTCAGTCTCACAGTATGTAGCCACTCCTTGCTTCTAAGCAGTGGTTCACTGTGGTTCTCAGGGTATCTGCGAAGCCCAATGGTTTTTATAATAGTAATTTGCTTTTTTCATTATGTTAATATTTGAACTGATGATGCAGAGCAATGGTGGGTGAAACTGCTAGTGCCTTCTCATGGACAAGGTGTTGGCATTGAACAGTACTAGCAGTCATTGTATTCTTTACTTCAGTGCACTTACAGAGTTTAAAAACAAAAAGCAACAAGAACTCCCCCCCACCTCCCTGAAAACCCAAAACAAAATAGTTCTGTTAAAAATGTACTTGATACAGAAAAAATGATTAATTTTATTAACTGCTGTCCCTTGAGGACATACATCTCTTTAATGTGATGAAGTGGGAGGTATGAATAAAGTACTTCTGCCCACTGAAGTATGTTGGTTGTCTAATGAAGAGCACTTTTGTGATTGAGTTGTGAGCTACACTGGCAGCTGTTTTCTTATAGTAGTACCATTTGTCATTGAAAGAACTGCTGACCGACCAACTCTGGTTATTTAGATTTGGGTTTTTAGCATTTTCTCTAAAATGAATGAAATGAGCTGTGACTCATTGCCAAGCGGGGGACCAGGAGCAAGTGATAAAAGCGGGGGAAAATCTTTGTTTTCAAGTGAAATCTAAATTTTGATGTCTGCCACTATGAGCATGACAACCCATGGTGTCCTTGATTGTCCAAAAAGGTTACTAAACTCCCCTCCCCTTTTCAATATGCATGTGTGTAAGGCTGAATTATCTTTGTCTTTCAACCAAAACAACATGTCACCACAGATAAAATGTAGACAGAACTGAGAATTCAGTTGTCTTCTATTCAGCTTGGCATTAAAGAGATTTGCAAAAATGTAAAACAGAGACACTTTTTCTTCCTGCTAAATGTTTTTTGTTTTAGAAAATATATTTTAAAAGTATGTTCTTTGTGTTATTATGCAATTGGGTTTATTATTATTATTTTTAATGAATCAAAGTTTCTAATGTGGTAACATAGTTAGATACAATTCATAAATAAAAGCTCCTTCAGAGCCTCAGCAATTTTTAAAAGGGTAAAGAGGTGCAAGAACCACTGTTTTTAAGAAACACTTCCAGTTAGAGGCTATGAGATGTGCCAACTATTCAAGAGTAATCTGAACTGTTTTGTTCTGTTATAGAATCCTGCAACCTTCTCTGTGACTTTATTCTTTTGAGTTCCTGTTGTATTCTAGGGTGATTTAGGGTAATGTCAACTCAGAGTAACTTTTTTTAATAGACATTTTCAGATTTACAGAAGAATTGAGATAGTAGTACAGAAATTTCCCATATGCCGTGCATTCAGTTTACCCTATCCTATATAATAAAAGCATAATATGCTAGGTGTCCAACCGGTCACTATGACGTGCACTCGCCACCAGGAGGCTGATGCTCCAACTGGTAGGTTAGCTTGCTGCTGGAGTCCGGCCAATGGGGACTGAGCGAGAGGGCTGGACACTTCCTGGAGCCCTCCCGCGGTCCCTTCCCGGCTAGCCCTGATTGAGACTGGGTGAGATGACCCTGATTGGCCTGGATTGCTGGCCAGTCCAAGGGACCCCACCCATGCACGAATTTGTGCACCCGGCCTCTAGTTATTAACAGTTCATTAATTGTGGTGCATTTGCCACAATTAATGAACTAGTATTGGAGCGTTATTATAAAGCCCATAGTTTATTCAGATTTCCTTATTTTTTTTCTAATGTTCTTTTCTGTTCTAGGATCCTATGAAGGTTACCATACCTTCATAACATGGCAGTTGTCATGTCTTCTTAACCTGTTGGCTGTGACAGTTTCTCAGACTTCTTTTGTTTTGGATAACTTTGACAGTTTTGAAGAGTACTAGTCAGGTGTTTTGTAGGATGCCTGTATTGGAACTTGTCTACTGTTTTTCTCATGATCAGACTGATGTTATGGGTGTTGGGGAGGAAGATCTCAGAACAAAACTGTCACTCTCATGACAATATTGAGGGACTATGATTTACGACCGTTGATGTTGACCTTGATAATCTGGCTGAAGTAGTGTTTGTCAGGTTTCTCTCCCTGTCCCCTGCCCTTTCCATACTATATACTTTGGAAGAAAGCCACTATACTTAGCCCTCACTCAAGGAATAAGTGTTGGACTATCTGTATAAATTATTTGTAATTCTTCTGCAAGAGGGATTTGTGTCTTCTCTCCCATTTATTCATTTACATCAGTATGGACTGATTATTTTATAATGTTGGTTATGATGCACTCAGGAAAGTTCTATAGCAACAAACTCTCACTTTCCTTAGACTGTATTATTGATGTTCACCAAAGTATATAATACTTTATTACCTTAAGTTAGAAATGCACAAAAAAGGCAATGAATATCATGAGTTTGGTGAAGAATGGTATCTTTCCAGCTGCAGTGTTAAGCAGACTTTTGAAGGGCAGGTAATTGTTTTGCCATGCACTAGAGCAGGGAGAGTTCAGGTAATGCTCAGGGAATAATGATTATACTTGTGGCTGGTTATGTAGGGCAATGATTTAAATTAATATTGAAAAAGTTTCTAAGGCAAGGAGAGAAACTCTCCCTTCCCCCCTCCCTTAATCTTTTGTATAATTTATACTTGTTAGATTTGATTTTGAAAGAAGGGTAAAGGTTGCTTAAAAGAAAAATTTGCCATTGGTTTTGGGAATAGAAGGAAATAGGCTGTTTAGGCTGTGATGAATCTTTAAAATGTATGCATCACCTGTTCTTCCTGTATTATTCTTCCTTTTCTAAAAAATTGCTTAAAATATGTTTTTATTAATTTCAGAGAGAGAAAGGTAGAGAGAGAGAGATACATCAATGATGAGAGAAAATCATTGATCAACTGCTTCCTGCACACCCCTACTGGGGATTGAGCCCACAACCCCGGGCATGTGCCCTGACCTGGAATCAAACCAAACCGTGACCTCCTGATTCATGGTTGACGCTCAACTACTGAGCCATACCGGCCAGCCAGGCTGCTCTTTTTTTTTTTTTAGCAAGTGCATGACTTGAAGACTGTTCTGGGAAAGATTGATCTGACAGAGGTATAGAAAGGCATTGGCAGTGGGAGGAAACTGGAGGGAAAGAGACCAAGTAAGTTAGGCATGAAGTTTGAGTTTTGGAGCTGACCTGGCAGCAGTAGTAAGAAATATATTATAGAAAATATGGTGGACGAATTATCAGGATTTGGATTTGGGGACAAGAGGAACAAAAAAGGCAACTAAAGTTTCATGATAGAAAATGCTATTCTGAAAACTTAGAAATAAAGTCAGTGGTTCTTTGTTAAGCTCCTGTTCAGTTTGTTAACTAACAAGTGGGTTAACAGTACGGAATTTCCAAATATGCTCTCCAGGTAAGGTGAGCCAGAATGATCACTTTGGCAAGGCCAAGACTTGATAATGATAGAAATGTGCTAACATACTTCAGGGAGAATTTGCTAACTCTCTCTCTCTCTCTCTTTTTTTTTTTTTTTTGCTGTTTTCCAACAGAGTTTTAGATTTGGTGTGGAAATAGCTTATGTGGGAGCTACTATCTTGGATGTCTGCAAGAGAGTAAGGAAAAAGACTTTGGTTGGAGGAAGCCATCAGAGTAAGGTTTTCAGTTATTTTTATTTTATTTGCTACAAAAATCAGTTTTCCTGTTTATTTGGATTTGCTGTAAAGTTTATGCTGTCTCCCAAAAGGTGGCATTAGAGGTGATACAAAGGGGCAGGTGGCCTTGCTGTGCCGGACCAATGCCAATGTGTTTGATGAGGCTGTACGCGTGACTGATGGAGAAGTACCTGCAAGGATACATTTGATTGGGGTAAGAGTAAATTTCTGTTGACTGCTTCATGCACAGAAACATTGCAGACAAATATAGCCAATGGAAATGTTCAGTTTAGTTAGGATTATTATGCAAGCAAGCATTTGGGTTTTTGACAGTTTTCACCATCTGCACTGTGACTGAAGTCTTTCTCCCTGACAATTATGATTATGCTAGCCAAGTATTCCTGTACAGTCAGATCCAAAAAAGAACTGAGGATCTCCTACTATTTAAAAAAAAAAAATGCCCTTCTCACCTTTGGCTGTGCAAATGAGGCTGCTGGCTACCTGCAAATGTTTCGTGTGTGTTGTTTATTAGTGTAAGAACGGGTAAGGTGATAACACAGCTGGGACAGGCTAATGGGCTCCAGTGGATAGAAAGTGAATACCTAGTTCTAGCTCTGGCTCTGTCACTAACTTTGTGTGGCTTATGGCAAGTCACAACTTCTGTGTGCCTCATTCTCTCCTTCTCTAAGATAAAAATAATGCCTTTTCTTTACCTGTTTCATGGGGAAGTTAGGTTTCGGTGACATTTATATGGCATTTTTAACTCTTTGACTAAAGTTATATGACTAAAAGACATTTGCTCATTTATTTATGAAAAAATATTTTTGAGGGCCTACTATGTGTAGCCACTCAGTAAATATTGAGTGAATCATAATCACCAAGATGTTCTCACTTCTCTTTTTTATTTATAAAGATCTTATAACTCAGTTATAGGAAAAAATTCAGCCTTAATCTCAGTATTTCATATAATTCTCATTTTTGCTAATTATTTGTCTTTGTCTTTCTACATGTGTATTTTTGCATAATTTTCATTATAGTGTGCATTCAAAAGTATGCTGTTTTAACTCAACACATAAGCATTTCTTTCATGTTGCTACTATAATGTCATTACAACATTTCATATAGTGGATATAGCATAATTTAGCTATTTTTCTTATTATAAGAAAATACCAGTAGTTCTTGGGGAGTACCATTTATGCTGGGCATGATATAAAGTAAGTTGCTCTCTTCCCCTCTCTGTATCTGCTCATCACCTGTAGCATGTGTCATTACACATGATCACATCTGGTTTCCAATTATAATGTATACTGTCTTATTTTCTATGTTAATGTGTATGTTTCCCTTCCCAAAATGATGATAAATCCTTGGAGTGTGGAGCCTTTGACACGTATTTCTTCTGTACTGGGGCCTGATGCTGTGCAAATGCTGCATCCCCCAGCCAGTGCTCAGTACATGCTTCTAAGTAGAATTGGTCTGAACTGTGACACAGTCAGACCCTCTCCTCCAGGAGCTAATAGCCTTTTAAAACATAATAATCTGGACCTATAGATATTCTCTAGTTCTTTTCTCAAAAGAAATAATGGTAAGTATTCATAGCCCATACTTTGTATTCAAGTATTCTTTATTGCAACCTTTTCTTATATTCCTGAAAGGTAGATGATTTAAATTGTTCTTTTTTTTTTTTTTACAAGGAAAGGTGCAGCTAGTTCTTGCCTTTTTTAAAACAGGAAGAATTTGAGGTAGCAGCTAAAACTTAGCATTTGATAATCCTGAATTTTCAGGCTGCATTATAGTCCCGGGCTTTTATTTATTTATTTATTTATTTTTAGTCCCGGGCTTTTACACTTGATAAAGTTTCCTGCTTACGATTCTTATACTTTGGGTACAATTTGAGATCTGTTGCCAAGAAATCATATAATTTCATACTCACATCTCTACAGTTGGTTTACTTTTGTTTTGTTAAGACAAAAACAAAACAAAACACAACAAAAAACCCCAAAAATCCCACCAAAAAACTTTTTCAGGGGATTAAATCATTTGGATTGGACAGAATCATTGATATTTGGATCCTTCTTCAGCCAGAGGAAGAACGGAAGAAACGTGAGTACCCTCCTGGCCATGGTACAGTGGATAGAAGCACTGCAGTGACAAGGGATGGGAGAAGGACGGGCATATTCTGAGTCAGAGTTTTTAAATTCTGGAGAAGGGTGGAACTAGTGTTGCTCTTTTCCCATCAAGACTGGGATCCCTGAGGCCTCCGGTTTTCAGAGGTACTGATAACTTTTTCCATATCCTTCTCTCAGGAGTCCTAAATTTATTTCTATTGTTGGTCTCTTAGGCTGTCTTCCCTCATCAACTTTTCTGTCTGCCTGGGCAACTTTACCATTGAAACTTCTGTATGTGCCCCAAATGATCATTGCTAACATTTCTATGGCACTTGTCTTTTCATTATGGTGCTATTTCAAATCCCTGTGAAGTAGGTAAGGATCTCAAGGATAGGGCTTTTGGCCCTCAGTTTAGAGATGGAGAGGCTAAAGCACAGGTCATTTCACTGACTTGCCCATGAACACACAGTAGGTTAGTGATGTAGTCAGGACTAGAACCTGGATCTCCCAGCCTTAAGACCATTCACTTTATGCTATTGGTTAGGAATGTGTAGCTGCTGCCATTATATGTCAGTGCAGCCTGTATCACATTAACCTGTGTCTGTATTCTCCTTAGGAAACCTCCTTATTAAAGACAGGTTTATTAGAAGATGGGTGCACAAAGAAGGCTTTAGTGGCTTCAAGAGGTATGTGACCGCAGCCGAGGATAAGGAGCTTGAAGCAAAGATTGCTGTTGTTGAAAAGTATAACATCAGGATTCCAGAACTGGTGGAAAGGATAGGAAAATGCCACATAGAAGACTTGGACTTTGCAGGTAAGGAAAATACTTAGTTCTTCACTTCCCACCAGTAGGAGGAACAGATGCTACTCTCAGGTGTCTCAGGTCTTCCAGTGCTTCTTGCCTGTGTGAGTATCATGTGTGACCAAGGGCTGCTTTGTTGTGTTCCTGCATTGCTTGAGAGAAGGGAACAGAGCTTCCATTCTTTTTTTTAAAAAATAATTAAATCTTTATTGTTCAGATTATTACAGTTGTTTCTCTTTTTTCCCCCCATAGCTCCCCTCCATCCGGTTCCCACCCCGCCCTCTGCCCTCACACCCCCCCTCCCCACACTGTCCTCATCCATAGGTGCACAATTTTTGTCCAGTCTCTTCCTACATCCTCCCCACCCATTTCCCCCCCAAGAATAGTTAGTCCACTCCCTTTCTATGCCCCTGATTCTATTATATTCACCAGTTTATTCTGTTCATCAGATTATTTATTCAATTGATTTTTAGATTCACTTGTTGATAGATGCGTATTTGTTGTTCATAATTTGTATCTTTACCTTTTTCTTCTTCCTCTTCTTAAAGGATACCTTTCAGCATTTCATATAATCCTGGTTTGGTGGTGATGAACTCCTTTAGCTTTTCCTTATCTGTGAAGCTCTTTATCTGACCTTCAATTCTGAATGATAGCTTTGCTGGATAAAGTAGTCTTGGTTGTAGGTTCTTGGTGTTCATCACTTTGAATATTTCTTGCCACTCCCTTCTGGCCTGCAAAGTTTCTGTTGAGAAATCAGCTGACAGTCATATGGGTACTCCCTTGTAGGTAATTGACTGTATTTCTCTTGCTGCTTTTAAGATTCTCTCTTTGTCTTTTGCCCTTGGCATTTTAATTATGATGTGTCTTGGTGTGGTCCTCTTTGGATTCCTTTTGTTTGCGGTTCTCTGCACTTCCAGGACTTGTAAGTCTATTTCTTTCACCAGGTAGGGGAAGTTTTCTGTCATCATTTCTTCAAATAGGTTTTCAATATCTTGCTCTCTCTCATCTTCTGGCACCCCTATAATTCGGATGTTGGTACACTTGAAGCTTTACCAGAGGCTCCTTCCACTATCTTCGTATTTTTGGATTCTTTTTTCATTTTGCTTTTCCGGTTGGGTGTTTTTTGCTTCTTCGTATTTCAAATCTTTGGCTTGATTCTTACGATCCTCTAGTCTGCTGTTGGAACCCTGGATAATATCCTTTATTTCAGTCAGTGTATGTTTAATTTCTGATTGGTCCTTTTTCATACCCTCAATGGTCTCACTAGATTTCTTGAGGATCTCACTACATTTATCAGCAGTCTCACCCATCTTTTTGAGGGTCTTACTAAATTTGTCAGTGGTTTCTAGAAAGTTCTTGAAAAACCTTAAAAGTGTGGTTTTGAACTCTATATCCAATAGTTTGCTTTCCTCCATTTCTGTCATTTGTGTCCTGTTTCTTTGTCTCCACATTTTGGCTGCTTCCCTGTGTTGATAGAGTGGCTTTCTGTGCTAGATGTCCTGTACGGCCCAGTGGCTCAGCCTCCCCAATTATCTGAGGTGGACACTCTTGGTGCACCCCCTTGTGGGCTTTGTGCACAGTCTTGTTGAAGTTAAGCCTTGATTGTAGTTGGTATCACTGGGAGGAATTGACCTCCAGGCCAATTGACTGTGAGAATCAGCTGTGTCTGCAGTGGGAGAACTTCTGTGCTGGAGACACCCCTCTGGGGCAAAACTTGCTTTAGTGGGGCTTTGGTGCTCACTGAGTCTGCCCCCTGAATATGTCCTTTATGGATCCAAGGAGCTGCAATCTGGATGGTCCCATTCTGACCACCGGGCACACTTGCTTCTGGATCTCTAAGGAGGTGCTAATCTAGCCCCTGCCTGAGGCTATTCTGCAGGAGCCAGGTGTGAAGCAATGCAAGTTGCCTGGGGCCTTGGGCCAGCTGCAGTTTTTTAGGTAATTTTCAGATTGCAAAGGGCCAGGCCTTTCATATGCAAAAGCCTCCGTGGACGGTTTGGGCGAGGCGGGGTACTAGGGGATCAACAGGTCAGAGCAAGCAGCTATGGCTGCCCTCAGAGGCCCCACTTCTGTGTCCTGGCAAATGCTGCAAGCACCTCTGAGAGAAAGCCGCCCTCGAGTTCCCACTGATGCCAGACAGTCCAGTTTCTCCCGTATGAGTCTGGGTCCCCAGAGACTTGCCCAGAACTGGAGCTCAGAGCTTGAGACTCCCTCCCGATTGAAAGAGACAACCATGTCCTCAGCTGCCAGCCCTCTCCGCATGTGCCTCCGTACCTCTGTACTTCTGCACTGCACCTCCTCTGAGTCTCTGTATGCTTTTCTCTTTCCTTCTAGTTGTAGAATTTCCACTCAGCTAGCCTTCCTGTGGTTTTGGATGATGTCCATTCAGTCTTTTAGTTGTATTCTTTTTTTTTTTAAATATTTATTGTTCAGATTATTACATTTGTTCCTCTTTTTTTCCCCCATAGCTCCCCTCCACCCAGTTTCCACCCCACCCTCTGCCCTTACCCCCCCCACTCTCCTCATCCATAGGTGCACAATTTTTGTCCAGTCTCTTCCCGCATCTCCCACACCCCTTTCCCCCCAAGGAATAGTGAGTCCATTCCCTTTCTATGTCCCTGATTCTATTATAATCACCAGTTCATTCTGTTCATCAGATTATTTATTCAATTGGTTCTTAGATTCACTTGTTGATAGATGCATATTTGTTGTTCATAATTTGTATCTTTACCTTTTTCTTCTTCTTCCTCTTCTTAAAGGATACCTTTCAGCATTTCATATAATACTGGTTTGGTGGTGATGAACTCCTTTAGCTTTTCCTTATCTGTGAAGCTCTTTATCTGACCTTCAGTTCTGAATGATAGCTTTGCTGGATAAAGTAATCTTGGTTGTAGGTTCTTGGTATTCATCACTTTGAATATTTCTTGCCACTCCCTTCTGGCCTGCAAAGTTTCTGTTGAGAAATCAGCTGACAGTTGTATGGGTACTCCCTTATAGGTAACTGACTTTCTTTCTCTTGCTGCTTTTAAGATTCTCTCTTTGTCTTTTGCCCTTGGCATTTTAATTATGATGTGTCTTGGTGTGGTCCTCTTTGGATTCCTTTTGTTTGCGGTTCTCTGCGCTTCCTAGACCTGTAAGTCTATTTCTTTCACCAGGTGGGGGAAGTTTTCTGTCATTATTTCTTCAAATAGGTTTTCAATATCTTTCTCTCTCTCTTCTTCTGGCACCCCTATAATTCGGATGTTGGTACGCTTGAAGCTGTCCCAGAGGCTCCTTACACTATCTTTGTATTTTCGGATTCTTTTTTCATTTTGCTTTTCCAGTTGGATGTTTTTTGCTTTTTCGCGTTTTGAATCTTTGACTTGATTCTTGCGCTCCTCTGGTCTGCTGTTGGGTGTCTGTATAATATTCTTTATTTCAGTCAGTGTATGCTTAATTTCTAGTTGGTTCTTTATCACAACATCGAGGGTCTCATTAGATTTCTTGAGGATCTCACTACATTTATCGGCGGTCTCACCAGTCTTTTCGAGGGCCTTACTAAGTTTATCAGCAGCTTCTAGACAGTTCTTGAGAGACCTTAAAAGTGTGGTTTTGAGCTCTATATCTTCCATTTCTGACATTTGCGTCCTGTTTCTTTGTCTCCGCATTTTTATATCTTTTCTTGGTGCACCCCCTAGTGGTCTTTGTGCGCAGTCTTGTAGTTAAGCCTTGATTGTTGTCGGTAATACCAGGGGTGATTTGACCTCCAGGCTAACTGGCTATGAGAGTCAGCTGTGTCTGCAGTGGGAGAGCTTCTGTGCTGGATCTCTAGTTGTATTCTTGAAGTGGTTGTGCAAGGCAGCAATCTCCGGTGTTTACCTATGCCGCCATCTTGTTTTTTTTTCCCTTCCATTCTTCCTTAGAGTTCCTTTGGTTTCTGTTCTGCCTCTAAGCCAGTAGAATGGGACTTTCTAGTCCTAATTCTGCTGCTCTATGACGTTGGGTAAGCCATTCATCCTTCCTCTGGGCCTCTGTTCCTGTGTGTGTGAAACATAGGTGGTGGGTGAGTCACTGTGAACTTTGGAATGTGATTCTAAGATGCACTGACTTACCTGCAATGAATTTTCTGCTTTTCCCCTCATCTTTTTATTCTTATTTGCTCTCTTTTTTTTTCTGACTGTATTTTCCTCTTTCCCTCTTTTCTCACAAACTTCACACAGGCAGGAAAATAAAGTTAGAGTTTTAAAAAATGTTTTTATTGATTTTAGAGAGAGAGGAAGGCAAAATTAGAGGTTGCTTTTTTTTGTTTGTTTTTTAAAATATATTTTTATTGATATCAGGCAGGAAGGGAGAGGGAGAGAGAGATAGAAACAGAGAGAGAATGATTGATTGGCTGCCTCCTGTACACCCCACAGTGGGGATCGAGCCTGAAACACAGGCATGTGCCCTGCCCGGGAATTGAATTGTGACCTCCTGGTTCATAGGTCAATGCTCAACCATTGAGCCACACTGGGTGGACCAAAGTTAGAGTTTTAAGGGTATAGTAGTAAGAGTATATTTCCCCCCTCCCTTCTTGTTTCTCTTCATATCTAGCCCCCTTCTAATGCTATGGTGTATTTTTATTCCAGAGTACATTTTGGGTACTGTACACAAAGCTAAAGGCTTGGAATTTGATACCGTTCATGTTTTGGATGATTTTGTGAAAGTGCCTTGTGCCAGGCACAACCTTGCACAGCTGCCCCACTTCAGAGTTGGTAAGGCTGGTCACACTGAAGATCCTCTTTAATAGTTGACTTGAGATTCTTCCTTGGGATGCTTTGCTTCTTGTTGGATGGTGTGACTTCTTGGAAGGATTCTTCTAGAAAAAGAAAAAGGCACCGCCTAGTCTTAAAGTTTATATTCATATACTATAGCTTTTTGAGATGTGATTCACAACCCTACAATCCATCCATTTAAAGTAGACAATCTAATGAGTTTTAGTATATTCACAGTTCAACTGTTCTTTATTGAATTTTTGCCATTGTGCTAGGTATTGTAAATGAAAACTGAGGAGTAAGGTAGACAGTAAACACTTGTAATGTTTTTCTTCTCTGGTTGTCCTTTAACAACATAAGAGAGTTTCACATTGGCCCAAGTAAGAGAGAGAGTGTTAGGAAAAGGAAAGAACTTGGGTTTCAGAGACTTGGGTTAACTCCTGGACCCTAGATTAGCCATGGTCCATTTGTCCAGATGTCTTACCTTCCATAAGTCTCAGCTTTCCTATCAGTCCCATAGGGTCATCATGAGGAAAACTGAGAGAACAAACAGAAAATATGAACTGGGCCACATCACAGGTGTTGATAACCAGTGAACTGGTTCTAGTTTACCAGTAGTAGCACTAACTAAAATTCAGTATTTTGTGCCACTAGACTGTTCGGTTTTTGTTTATTTTTGGAGTTGGTGTTTATAGGAAAATTATGTGTATACCAGAGGCCCTGTGCATGAAATTCATGCATGGGGGGGGTTTTCTCAGCCCAGGCTTCACCCTCTCCAATTGGGGACCCCTGTGGGATTGGGCCTAAACCGGAAGTCAGACATCCCCCTCGCAATCTGGGACCGTTGGCTCCTAGCCACTCAACTGCCTGCCTGCCTGATTGCCCCTTACCACTCTGCCTGCCTGCCTGGTTGCCCCTAACTGCCTCTTCCTGACTGCTGGATCGCCCCTAACTGCTCCCCTGCCGGCCTAATCACTCCTCACTGCTCTCCCCTGCCAGCCTGGTTGCCCCTAATTGCCCCCCCCCCCCACCAGGCTAGTTGCTCCCAACTGCCCCCCCCCCCCCCCCCCCGCCAGCCTGGTCGCTCCCAACGGTCTTCCCCTGCCAGACTGGTCATCCCCAACGGCCCTCCTCTGCTGGCCGGATCTCGCCCCCATTGGCCCTCCCCTGCAGGCCTGGTCATCCCCAACTGCCCTCCCTGCCATCCTGGTCATCCCCAACTGCCCTCTCCCGCTGGCCTGATTGCCCCTAACCCCCTGCTGGCCTGATCTCGCCCCCAGCTGCCCTCCCCTGCTGTCCTGATCGCCCCTAACTGCCTCTGCCTCAGTCCCCACCACCCTGGCCTTGTCTGGAGGGAGGTTGGACGTCCAGAAGATGGCCGGTTGAACCAGTCTAATTAGCATATTACCCTTTTATTAGTATAGATTATATAGGATAGGATTGCTTAAATGGGGGGGAAAAGCCTTTTTCAGCAGGAGGAGATGCTCTTGGCAGACAAAAGTACATAATCCTATATCTGGACTGATAGCCAGGCATATGCACTATACTGCCAAACCAGTCATTAAAAAATTGAACTGCTTTCTTACACCTTACACCAGTGGTTCTCAACCTTCTGGCCCTTCAAATACAGTTCCTCATGTTGTGACCAAACCATAAAATTATTTTCGTTGCTACTTCATAGCTGTAATGTTGCCACTGTTATGAATCGTAATATAAATATCTGATATGCAGGATGGTCTTATGTGACCCCTGTGAAAGGGTTGTTTGACCGCCAAAGGGGTCGCGACCCACAGGTTGAGAACTGCTGCCTTACACCAAACAGCTATTGCCCTTAAAACCCCTCCTCAGCCCCTACCTTAGGTTCTGCCTTCGCAGTTCACCCAGATTAGGTTCTGATTGGTCAGTTTCTATGCCAGTCAGTGTCAAAAGCTCCACCTCCTAGGCAGCCATTGGTTCTTCTGGGAAATCCAGAACAGCCCTGCTGACAGCTCTCTCTCTTGCCAGGCCTATATTTGGGCCTGATCCACAGCGGCTGCGCATCAGGCCCTGCTTCTCTATCTCTCCAGGCCTTGCCAGCAGCTGTGATGGCTGCTGATCAGGCCCTGCTTCTCTCTCTCTCTGGGTCTGATCCCGCAGCCACCCTACCTACCTTGCCCCACCCCCCCTCTTCCACCGTCCCGCCCACCTGCCACTAGCATTGCTGTGATAGGAGCCTGTGGGCCACGGTGGAGGGAGCACCATCCACTTCCTGGTGACTGGTCGTCCGTCTGGTCATTTAGGTCGTGACGGCCCTAGACTATTATTAGTATAGATAGCCAGCAAATCTTGAGTGTTTCTTTTTTAGGGGTGGTGGATGAGGATAGGTAACATTTAGATGAGAATATAAATTCTTGTAAGCAGGCATTTGAGTTGATATATTATTTCCCTTTACTTTCTTTAGAGTCTTTCTCTGAGGATGAATGGAATTTACTGTATGTTGCAGTCACTCGTGCCAAGAAGTGCCTCATCATGACCAAATCATTGGAGAATATTTTGACTTTGGCTGGGGTAAGAGGAACTGGTAGCACAAGTTAGTTTAACAACATTGGATTTTATTGGGTTTGAATAGGGATCAACCTTTCCTGGGTTGGAAGAGAAGGGCTTCTCTTTTTCTAGTGCACAGAAGCCTATTGCTAGTGCAGGAAGTGTCCTAACCAAAGAAACAAACATGTGGGTTCTTTTCTAAATTCTTTCCTGATCTAGTAAGTTCTTTTAAAAATATCAGCTGTGTTCATGCATTTCTTAATTTCTCCCTTATTCGATTAGTGCTTAACACTCTTAGGGAAAAACATGGCAAGAATGTTTTCAGTGTTTGAACTTTCTCCCCCTCACTCCCTGGTTCCTTTTGAACTGGCAACTCTTGCTGCCAGCGGAGAATGTGCATTCAGGTACCTGGCCTCTTGTCACTGGCTAAGATGCAGAAAAGTATCAGCACTCACTCTTTACTCCTGCAAATCAATCTTCTACCACACTCTCTTGTTTCCACCTTTCATGGACTGGAGCAGGGGTCCTCAAACTATGGCCCGCGGGCCACATGCAAATACAAATATTGTATTTGCTCCCATTTGGTTTTTTACTTCAGAATAAGATATGTGCAGTGTGCATAGGAATTTGTTCATAGTTTTTTTTAAACTCTAGTCCAGTTCTCCAACGACCTGAGGGACAGTGAACTGGCCCCCTGTTTAAAAAGTTTGAGGACCCCTGGACTGGAGTGTAAGTCATTTAGTCTTTTCAACTCTTTTGGAAACTAGAACAGAAATTTGAGCTAACAGTTACTATTTAGTCCATCTTTCCCTGAACCAAAGATACTTAAGCCTGAAACGTAAAACATAAGTAACTAAGAACTGAATATTTTTTGAGTGCCTAATATGTGCTAAGCACATTTCTAGGCACTGGAGCTGTAATGGTGGGCAAGGGAAATCCGTGCCTTAACAGAACCCCCATTGTAGGTGAAAAGACAGACAATAAACAAGTAAACAAAAAGGATTTCTCTTTACATTTTAAGGAGGATATCAGAGCTTAAAAGGGAGAAACTATGCAGGTAAATACTCATTTGGAACAGCAAAATCTTCTTGTCTAAGACCAATTACCTTGCATTTATATCGAACTTTGTTCTTTCAAGTCTCTGTCTCACTTTTCTTCCAAGCCGCTCTGAGTCAGGCCTGTTTGGCTGTGAGAATGTTTCTGGAATTTGAAATCAGCTGCATGGCTTCGCCTGAGCCTCACCGTGTGTGACATCTCACCTTGTGTGGCAGCTCACGTGGCAGAACTTGGGCTGAAGTCTTTCTCGTTGGTTTCATCCTCAGTGGCACTTGGGTCACCAGCAGATTTTCCAGAGATGACATAGAGCAGAGCTCTGCAAACTTTTATGTAAAGATCCAGACAGTGAGAACCTGGCCAGAGAACCTGGCTGGAGAACCTGGCTAGAGAACCTAGCTATGCTGATCATCTGAACGCTGCCTCCATGTCATTCCTTCTTTGCCAACTCCGTCCACACCTTTGGGAACCCCTGGACCTGCTGGGGCTGGACCCCAACATCCAGCAAACAAAAGCCCGGGGCCAGACAACTTCACAGGAAAGTTTTACCAAACATTCAAGAAAGAACTAAAACCTAGCCTCCTCAAATTATTCCAAAAAATTCAAGAGGAAGGAACACTTCCAAGCTCATTCAATGAAGCCAGCATCACCCTAATACCAAAACCAGATAAAGACAACACATTGAAAGAGAATTACAGGCCAATACCTCTCATGAACATAGATGCCAAAATCCTCAACAAAATCTTAGCAAATCGGATCCAGCAGTACATCAGAAAGATCATACACCATGACCAAGTAGGTTTGAAGCTGGGGATGCAAGGATGGTACAATATCCACAAATCAATAAACGCGATACATCACATAAAATAATTGAGAGATAAAATCATAGTTTTATCAATTGATGCAGAAAAAGCATTTGACAAAATCCAGCACCCTTTCTTCATAAAAACTCTCAATAAGGTGGGAGTAGAAGGATCATATCTCAACATAATAAAAGCCATGTATGACAAACCCACAGCCAACATCATACTCAGTGGGCAAAAACTAAAACCATTTCCCCTAAGAACAGGAACAAGACAGGGATGTTCACTCTCACCACTCCTGTTGTATTGGAAGTATTGGAAGTATAGTATTGGAAGTATTAGCCATTGTGATCAGACAAGAAGAAGAAATAAAAGGCATCCAAATTGGAAAAGAAGAAGTAAAACTGTCCTTATTTGGAAAAAAAAAAAAATCCAGACAGTAAATACGTTAGGCTTTGCAGGCTGTGGGATCTCTGTTGCGTCTACTCAACTTTGAGGTTATAGTAAGAGAGCAGCCACAACAATTCTTTAATAAATGAGTGTGGCTGCATTCCAGTCCAACTTTATTTACAACAGGCACTGGTCTGCATTTGGCTCCCTGGTTGTAGTTTGCTGACCCCTGGTTTAGAGATAAGTGTGGCTTTTCTTAATTTTAGGGAGTGGAGTAGAATAATAATTATTAGGTACAAATAATCTCTACCTATCATCTTTTTAAAAAATATATAGTTTTATTGATTTCAGAGAGGAAGAGAGAGGGAGAGAAAGATAGAAACATCAATGATGAGAGAGAACCATTGATCGGCTGCCTCCTGCACGCCCCTCAAAGGGGATTGAGCCAATAACCAGACATGTGCCCTTGACTGGAATTGAACCCGGGACCCTTCAGTCCACAGGCTCTATCCACTGAGCCAAACCAGCCAGGGCTATCATCATTTTTTATATAAATTTTGATCTTGAATATACCTGCAGTATGGTTTTCTCATAGATGTAGTGTTACATTAGTGGTTAGATCTGTAACAAAGACAAATTATTATATTGGTAACTTTTTAAAAAACTTTAAGAAATATTTTTATTGATTTTTAGAGAGAGAAGAAGGGAGAGGGATAGAGAGATAAGAAACATCTATGATTAGCTGTCTCCTACAGGTCCCTTACTGGGGATCAAGCCTGCAATCCAGGCATGTGCCCTGGTCAGGAATCAAACCTGTGACCTCTTGTTTCATGGGTTGATGCTCAACCAGAGTCACACCAACCAGGCATGTTGGTAACTTTTAATGGAGGTATTGTAGAGCAGTAATATCATTTCACACTATAGGTTAAATAGATATATTTTTTTTAATTTAGGAAAATTTTGAGATATTTAAAAGTCAAGAAAATGATATGTTAAGTTACCACATACAAATCACCCTTATATATATTTGGAGTATGCATCTCTCAAAAAATACGGGCTTTTTTTTACCTATAACCAAAGTGCCATTATCATCTTATAAAATTTATAATAATGCCATGTGGCCTCTAATAACCAATCCATACTCATATTTTTATGATTATCTCAAAAATGCCTTTTTATAGTTGATTTGTTCAAATCAGGATCCAGACATTTGGCTGTTAGGTCTTTTACGTTTCTTAATTTAGAACAGTCAATACCCTCTCCCTCCTTTTCAGTGCTCCTGGTTTTTTTGCAGAAATGGAGTCAGTTTTCCTACATAATGTTTCACATTCTAGATTTATTGCTTTGTGTGGTTGGATAGCCTATTCTACTATTGCCTACCCTGGATTTTCTATAACTGAAATTTAGCCATAGAGATTTAATTAGGCTCAGGCTTAACTTTTCTGGCAGGGATCCTGTATTTGGGGGTCAGGGAGAGACTTTGCTTTGTATTGCCTTATATCAGAAGGCAGTGATATCAGATTATCTCCCTTTTAGTGGGGTTAAGATTGTTCAACGTTTTAGTAGACAGAGATAGGAAATTCATATATATATGGGGGAGGGATGGACGGTAATAACTGAGCATGTGAAAGTATGTTGTGAACAGTAGGGTCATGCATGGTGACGTTTTTAGGGCAAAAGTGAGCCATTGTTTCCCACCACATAGAGTGATAACTATTTGGTTTCCCCTGTAATCAAGAGTAGGGCAGGCAGCCTACTTTTTCTCTGACCCCCTTAGAAAATCTAGCTAATCACTAGGAGCTTTTTGTTTCATTGCTTATTTCATGTTTTGAAGAAGTGAAGGGACTCACTGTGTTACCAAATTATGAAGTGACATGGAGTTAGGCTAGTTGCTCAAAAACAGCTTCTTAGCCTCCTAGAATCTTAATCCAAATCTCACAGGCACCTCCTTAGTGCAGTGCCTAGCACGTGGTTGGTGCTCATTGTCCAATGGATGAAACAGCCCCTCGTTCTTAGGCTGTACACAGCCTGATCCCACAGGCCTCCAATGAGACTACCTTGGTTAACATCCCAGTTTTTCCACCTGGGTACTTTGTGACTTTGGGCAAGCTACTGAACACTCTGTACTTCTCTTTCCTAATCTGTGAAACTGGCATAATGGCACTGACTGCACCTCTGAGGAGGGGATAGAGAAGGTCCATGATGAACTGGTGAAATAACTGCTTTACAATTGATTGGGGAAAGCAGACGGGACACTCAAGGGCAGTTAGTTGTCTTTGAGACACTGAATCCCGGGAGGGAGGTAGCACGGAGAGAACTGGCATTTGCTTCGGAGCTGTGTTGTCAGGCATGTGTGTGCTCATTCATTCAGCAGTGATTGTTGAGCACTTTCTACATGACAGAAGTGCTGTTGAGTCATGTGCTTCCATGTCATTTAGCTTTGTATCTGGACATTATCACAGAGACAGCGAGACAGAAATACTCTGCTGCTTGCTGATTAAGGCACAGGCTCTGGACTTGGGCACACCGAGTTTATGCCCCACATCTGCTCCAATCTAGCTCTGTGATCTTTTGCACAAGTGACCTAATTTCTTAGCTGTCATACCCTCATCTATGCAATGGGGATAATGACAATGTCTCCCCAGGAAATCATTGGTGAGGATTATATGTATAGTGCTTTATAAGCAAAGGATCTAACTGCTAGTAAGGAAGCAAGGCGTTTAAAAACAAGCAGCCTGGGATGATTTCAGGAGGGGAGGTGTAGGTGGTGGCATCATGTGCCTTTAGATTTCTGAAGGCCAGGGGTTCCAGCGAAGCTTTCTCCTCTGTGGTAGTGCTTGTAACATCTATAGTGGTCCATCTGCCAGTATATTACCCAGTTTGATGTAAGCCCTTCACAGTTTTTTTGAGTGATGGAGTTTCTCCACAGCTAATGGTCTTTGTATCTGTGAAAGTATTGGATACCCAAGATGTCACTAAAGAATGTGGGTGGTACTTGCTTCGGCACATAGACTAAAATTGGAACAATACAGAGAAGATAAGCATGGTCCCTGTGCAAGGGTGACACGCAAATTCTGTGAAGCGTTCTATATTTTTACACCATGACCAAGTAGGATTTATCCTGGGATGCAAGGATGGTACAATATCCACAAATCTATAAACATGATACATCACATAAACAAATTGAGAGATAAAAATCACATAGTCATATCAATTGATGCAGAAAAAGCATTTGACAAAATCCAGCACCTTTTCTTGATAAAAACTCTCAGCAAGGTGGGAATAGAAAGATCATATCTCAACATAATAAAAGCCATATATGACAAACCCACAGCCAACATCATACTCAATGGGCAAAAACTAAAACCATTTCCCCTAAGAACAGGAATAAGATAGGGATGCCCCCTCTCACCACTCCTGTTCAACATAGTACTGGAAGTACTAGCCATTGCAATCAGACAAGAAAAAGAAATAAAAGGCATCCAAATTGGAAAAGAAGAAGTAAAACTGTCCTTATTTGCAGATGACATAATACTATACATAGAAAACCCTAAAGACTCCATCAAAAAATTATTAGACTTAATTAATGAATTTGACAATGTAGCAGGATACAAAATTAATACCAAGAAATCTATGGCATTTCTATACACCAATAGTGAACTTACAGAAAGAGAGACCAAAAAAGCAATCCCATTTACCATTGAACCAAAAAAATTAATCTTAACTAAGGATGTAAAAGACCTGTACGCGGAAAACTACAGGACACTGAAAAAAGAGATAGAGGAAGACATAAACAAATGGAAGAACATACTGTGTTCATGGATTGGTAGAATCAACATCATTAAAACGTCCATACTAAAAGCAATCTATAGATTCAATGCAATCCCCATTAAAATACCAATAGCATATTTCACAGACCTAGAATGAATTCTCCAAAAATTCATCTGGAATGAAAAAAGACCCCGAATAGCTACAGCAATCCTGAGAAAGAAGAACAAAGTAGGTGGGATCTCAATACCAGATATCAAGCTGTATTACATAGCCACTGTTCTTAAAACTGCCTGGTACTGGCACAAGAACAGACATATAGATTAATGGAATAGAATAGAAAACCCAGAAATCGCCCCAAACCACTATGTTCAATTAATATTTGACAAAGGAGGCAAGAACATACAATGGAGTCAAGACAGTCTCTGAAATAAATGGTGTTGGGAAAATTGGACAGATACATGCAAAAAAAAATGAAACTAAACCACCAACTTACACTATACACAAAAATAAACTCAAAATGGATAAAGGACTTAAACATAAGACGGGAAACCATAAAAAAATACTAGAGAATCCAAAGGCAGCAAAATCTCAGACATGTGCTGAAGCAATTTCTTCACCAATACCACTCCTAGGGCAATGGAAACTAAAGAGAAAATAAACAGATGGGACTACATCAAAATAAAAAGCTTTTGCATAGCGAAAGAAATCATCAACAAAACAACAAGAAAGCCCACTGCATGGGAGAACATGTTTGCCAATGTTATCACTAATGAGGGTTTAATCTCCAACATTTACAGGGAACTAATACAACTTAACAAAAGGAAGATAAATAACACAATAAAAAAATGGGCAATGGACCTAAATAGATACTTTTCGAAAGAAGACAGAGGAAGGCCAAGAGGCATATGAAAACATGCTCAAAGTCACTAATCATCCGAGAGATGCAAATCAAAATGACAATGCAGTACCATCTCACACCTGTCAGAATGGCTCTCATCAACAAACGGACAAGTGCTAGTGAGGATGTGGAGAAAAAGGAACCCTCGGGCGCTGCCGGTGGGAATGCAGACTGGTGCAGCCACAGTGGAGAACAGTATGGAGTTTCCTCAGAAAACTAAAAATGGAACTCCCATTTGACCCAGTGATCCCACTCCTAGGCATATATCCCATGAAACTAGAAACACCAATCAGAAAGGATATATGCACCCCTATGTTCATAGCAGCACAATTCACCATAGCTAAGATTTGGAAACAGCCTAAGTGCCCATCAGCAGATGAGTGGATTAAAAAACAGTGGTACATCTACACAATGGAATACTATGCTGCAGTAAAAAAGAAGGAATTCTTACCATTTGCCATAGCATGGATGGAACTGGAGAGCATTATGCTAAGTGAAATAAGCCAGTCAGAGAAAGATAAATATCACATGATCTCACTCATTTGTGGAATATAATGAACAACAAAGTGATGAACAAAAACAGATCCAGAGACAGAGAAGCAGCAATCAGATTGTCAAACCTCAGAGGGAAGGTAGGGGAGGATGGGGGTAATGAGGAGAGATCAACCAAAGAACTTGTATGCATGCATATAAGCCTAACCAAGGGACACAGACAACAGGGGGGTGAGGACATGAGTAAGGGGGTGAGGGGGATAAAGACACATATGTAATACCTTAATCAATAAAGAAAAGAAAAGAAAGAATGTGGGTGGCTTAATTAGTTGATTTACCTATTCATTCAGTTGACAAATACTAATTTACTAGAGGCCCGTTGCATGAAGAGATTCATGCAATAGGCCTTCCTTCCCCTGGCTGCCGGCACTGGTTTCCCTCCGGCACCTGGGACACAGGCCTTCGATCTGGCTGCAGTGGAGAAGCCAAGCCTTGAGGCTTCTCTGCTCTGACCGCAGCAGAGAAGCCAAGCCTCTTCAGTCTTCAGTTTTCAGTCTTCGCTCGGACCGGAGCCTTCAGTCTTCACTCCACACCTGCATGTGCAAATTAACCGCCATCTTTTTGGGTTGATTTGCATACTCATCCTGATTGGCTGGTGGGCGTAGCAGAGTGACACCAGTTTGCATGTTTCTTTTTTATTAGTGTGGATAGTGCCCGTGTTATATGCCAAGCGTTGCAGTTAGTGCTAGGAAGTTCGTGTAACAAAAGTAAGGTGCCTGGTGATCTCATAGAACTTACAGTCTAGGAGGGAAGCATTAGGCAGTTTTAGGCCTAACAGCAGGATTTTAGGAGTTGGAATGTTTCCAATGCCTTAGCTATTAGAGTTTCCAAGTAGAATGTGACAGAGGCATTGTTGTAATTCTCTTTCCCATTCTTTTCTTTCTAGGAGTATTTCTTGCAAACAGAGCTGACAAGTAGTGTTTTAAAAACAGGAGTGGTTCACTGCTGTGTGGGGCAGTGCAACAACACCATCCCAGTGGACACTGTGCTCACCATGAAGAAGCTCCCCATCACTTATGTATGTGGTCTTGGCTGCAGCTCTGGCTTTCTATAGAATTTAATCCAGTCATTTGTGTTTTATTGCATGTGAGCTATGTGCTTTCAGGGCTGTGGGTGAGGGAGATAAAAGAGGAGTTTGTATAATCTTTCTCAGGGGCTTTTCATATATAAGGCACAAGAGATGCCAGATCTACCTGTGTCAAAATAATGATAATGACATAATCAGTGTGCGTGGCATAGGCTGGGAGGTTGGGTTGTGACTGACACGCCAAGGAGAACTGCTTCCCTGGAGGGTCTGGTTAACTTGTTCTTGGCTCTTCATCTCTTGCCTTAATAAATTTGGGTTTCTGTTGTAAGAGAATTTGATAGAGTCTAGTCCACCCTAGATGACAGTGCAGTGGGAAGTATTACCTGAGAGGTTTGCACAAGTCTGAAAATATCAGAATCATAATACATAGTCCTATGGCAGCATGACAGCAATTCAGCACTTCTTGGTATAATCTTTGTTCTTTGATTGTTCCCCATCCCTCTGTTTCTTATCCCTCATTGCAGAGCAACAGAAAGGAAAACAAGGGTGGCTACCTCTGCCACTCCTGTGCAGAACAGCGCATTGGGCCTTTGGCCTTCTTGACTGCCACCCCCGAGCAGGTGCACTCCATGCCACCCACCATCGAGAACATAGTGCTGCCCAGACACGAAGCTCTGCTTTTCCTTGTCTTCTGAAAGCCAAGAGGAGCATTCTTCATGGTACAGATTGCCTTCTGTGGATCCCAATTACTTGAAGAAAGCCAATGTGGGGTGGGGTTCTCATTCACCCGAGACTCTGAATTCACTCACAGAGCATTTTTGAGGAAGATGAAGCCAACCAGAGTTGGACCTGCCATTTCTCCATTCCCTATAGGTGATCAGTTTCCACTGCCCTCCTCCATGCACCCAGGGGATATGAGAGATGTTCTTTTGATTAAAAAAAAAACACACCACAACAACATTTTATGTATTTAAGCTTTTATTACAAGGTTTCAATTAAACAGCCATTGTAGAACTGACATACCAATGTGTGACACCTGCCTTCAGCCCTGTTATTTGAACTTTCTCCAGCTTTCTCTTTTTTCCACTTTTTCTAACAGCTCGGTCACTGTTCACACAATCACCAAGTAGAGTATGAAACTTAATATCCAGTGTATAATTGCTGCTTCAAAAATGAGATTTTCATGCTGGGGAGATTCACACTTGTATAAGACATAGTGTGTGTCTTTGTCATCACGGGGTTCACAATTTAAACAGGGAAGCAACATTATACAGAAAAAGGCAAGCACAAAGTACAATAGCTAGACTTCCTGTGTTTCTCACAGGTAGAACCAAAGATGAGAAATATTTGAGAGGGAGTGGGTGAAGGGGGTCAGAGGTAAAAATAAAAACAGGCATTACTGAGTAATACCAGAAAATAGCTTACTATTATCTAGTAATTTGTAACCAAAAGGAAAAAAAAAATGCTTGAGAGGGAAGCAGAGGGGTCACGGGAGGGAGAATGGGAGTAGGTAGAGGTGGAAAGTTGGTACCTGGTTTGTAGCCTGGGGAGTCTGGGTGGCTTTAATAAAGCTATTGTTAGAGGGGAAAAAACAAATGAAAATTTTACATCGCTTAGATGTACATGGATCTGCTATTTTTACATTTTTGCCATACAGCACTTCAGGGATGCAAATGGCAGGTGAGGGAGTTGGCACAGCATTGCCCAAAGAATTCACCGCATCTAGTGTCTGAGCCAGTCGAGCGGAGTCCAAGAGCAGACCTCATAGCTTCAGTTGTTGCAGTCTCCCTTTAACTTCTCCTCCGTCAGGCCTCTAGTGGAGCTTAGATGCGGGCCGGTGAGTACAGCAAGGGTGCTGTGGATTGGGCCAGGGGTGCTTGGAAAGGGTGAATACAAGTCACTGTTTGCATATGGAGGAAAATTCACAGAATTGGACCTAAAGACAAATTTAATGAGAAAGGGACAGGACTCTTTCATCCACTTGGCTGGTATTTCAGGCTTAGCCTTATTTGATTCTTATGGATAACTTGGAATAAAAGAACAAGGGAAAGGGAATTATGTGAATTTACATTGGTTACAGTATTCATTGTTATTCAGAAGAATGGTTTGGGCCCTGACCGGTGTTCTCAGTGGTTTACATTGGTTACAGTATTCATTGTTATTCAGAAGAATGGTTTGGGCCCTGACCGGTGTTCTCAGTGGTTAGAGAGCATCAGCCCGTGCAACAAAGGGTCACAGGTTTGATTCCCGGTCAGGGGCTCATACCTGGCTGGGTTTTGGGTTTATTCCCCAGCATGGTAGTGGCATATACAGGAGCAACCAGTTAATGTGTCTCTCACATCAATGTTTCTCTCTCTCTGTTTCCTGCCCCCCCCCCTCCCTTCCTTCCACTGTCTCTAAAAATCAATAGAAAAAAAATATCGTTGGATGAGGATTAACCAAAAAAAGAGTGGTTTGGGGCAAGAGTGGCAAGAGAGAGCTCATTAACATGTTTCCTGGAAATCTAGTTTTGCCAACCAGAGAGGAAGCAACTTATTCATTGGAGGGCAAGTCATTAACTCAGTGAACTTCACTTAGCACCTGTGGTGTGGCAGTTGCCATGTTAGTGGATATATGGAATCAAAATGCAGTCCCTGACTCACAGAGATTGCTGTTTGTGTAATTGTAGTTTGAGGTGAAAAGTGTTAGGGGGCTGCATAAGTGCTCTGGGGATGTGAGGGGTGTCTTTATCAAAGCCTAGGGCCAAGGGCTGCCCCAAAGAGGGGTACTCTCACTGTGTTTAATAATAGGACAATTAGTGAGCCAGCTATTAAAGAGGGAAAGAATATTCTGGGAAGAAGGAACAACCTGAAGGGCACAAAGAATGTGT
This sequence comes from Myotis myotis, assembly GCF_014108235.1. NCBI lineage: Eukaryota > Metazoa > Chordata > Mammalia > Chiroptera > Vespertilionidae > Myotis > Myotis myotis. The sequence goes on along the minus strand of NW_023416313.1, from coordinate 77,603,888 downwards.
GCGATAATGTCACTACAAGAACAAAATGTCAGCCAGTGCTAGTATTTTTGTACTTATTTTGAAAAACAGTAGAATCTAGGAATTAGTACTGGTATTTCATTTTTTAAGAATTAGTACTGGTATTTCATTTGTAGCCCCATTTTTTAAAGAATTTTTTAAAAAATCAGTAAAACTAAATATTTGGTGTGTTTCAAATAGAAAAAGCAATGTTTAAGTACCCAGTAAAAAATATATATATTTTAAAAATAAGTATTAAATGTCCATTATCATTTTAATATAAATGATTAGATGAGAAGAATAAAAGCATTACTAAAAATACAAATTATTAACTACATGAATATGAAAATCTATTAGATTATTTTTAAGTATAGTCTTTAAGAGGCTCCCATGATTTCATTTAGTTGTGAATATACAGGGGTGGGCAGAAGTATGTTTATAATTGTTCATATGGAAAAAGACATGGGTTATGCTTATTATAAGAACTTTATTACCACTGTTTCGTGTACTCACTACTGTAAAAGAACTTTTGCCCACCGCTGTATTTTTGTGCAGGATTTTCTGTAGACATTTTTTTTTGTTGTTTTATAGCCATAATAATTGCGAGAAAATAAGGAAAATAATTAGAAGCTAGTTCCAAATATTTTGCTTTGGTTCAATAATTTTTTAAAAATAATTCCTCTTATTTGATAACTTAGAGGAGGTCTTTTCAAATGTAAGAATCGGTAATACATTGATAGTAAGTTCTAGTTTTTTGTTTCAGAGAAAGCATTGTTGATTTGTCTTTATCTTCTTTGGTTTTTGTCATGTATGTAGAAATTCTGATGCAGTTACCCATATAAAAATAAATATTGTTATGTCATATTCCATTGTTTAGAAGGTACTTGTGATAAAATAAAAAATATTTTTGCAAAGAAGTGTTAAAATACCATAGTGTATTGTAGACTATCTATTAGTTTGTCCTTTCACAGATTTCTAAAAAAATAATGAGGTGGTGGTATTAGACCAACCTAAAATATTGGCATATCGGTTTTTAAAAATATCACAGAATACTAGCAAATGAAATTTCAGTCACTAAAGGTATGAAATTGTAGGAAAAGCTTGGGTAAATAAGATGTGGCCTGGGTGGCATGGCTTAGTGGTTGGGTGTCAACCTATGTACCAGGAGGTCAAGGTTCGATTCCTGGTCAGGGCACATGCCCAGGTTGTGGGCTCGATCCCCGGTGTGGGTGTGTGGGAGGCAGCCGATCAATGATTCTCTCTCATCATTGATTTTCTATCTCTCTCTCTCTCTTTCCCCCTTCCTCTCTGAAATCAATACAGATATTTAAAAAAATAAGATGTGTATGTGGCAAGAGTAAGTGTATAGTAGCAGGGTACCTAATTCAAGAGAGGAAAGAGTTCAAGCAAAAGTGGTCTTCAGCATCCAGTTCTATAGAGAGACAAAGTAAGATAGGTGTTCTTTTAACTGACACTCTAAAGGTCAGTGGCAACATTAGTTTTAGTGAGGCTAGAAGCCAGATTGTAGTGGGCTAAAATGTGAATGGTGGACTCCATGTTGCCTGATGAACTAAACATATGTATTTACTTTGGTTGCTTCCTGAAACCATACTAAAATGACAACAAAAGGAGTTTTGAAAGGTCTAAACCTATAAGGGCAAAGAAAGCAGAAAAGAGATGATAGTCACAAATTTTTTGGAAGTTGGAAAGTAGATAAATGAGTAATAACTGAATTAGCTCATTTGAGAAAATGGAGTCTTAAGCCCAAGAATTCTGAAAAGATGTGGAAATTTATGGCACCAGATTCCTCTTCTGGAAGTGGGGTGTAAAGGTGGAGCAAAAAACCAGGAAGATTGATAGAAAGTTTGTTTAATCCTCCAGTTCTCCCCTCCCTCATTCTGTGTATGCAGCTTCACAGTAGACAACTTCTCATCCTCCACCCTAGCAGAAGATTGGAGGTTTAATCTCTGAAGAGGATTAAATAGAGGAATATCTCATTTAAGAGGCTAGACATAGCTGAGGACAGTGGCCATACTAATAAGATTACTGTCTTAGTCAGCTTAGGCTGCCAAAACAGAATACCACAGACTTGGCAGCTGGTTGATGGGGTGGGATGGTTTGTGACATGAGATATAAAGGAAACTCGGTTAGATGCACATATAAATGGGTAAGCATGAAGTTTAGATAGCTCCCACCCAATTATTTATAGTGAGGTCACAAATAAGACCATCCAGAGAAAATATGGAAAGTTTGGAACGTATGTAGAAGAGATGAGAGGAAGCTGACAACATAGGATTGCTGGACAGTATCAACCCAGTTAAAATTAAAACCATGCTTTTAGTTGATATGTACTTTTTCCTATAGCTGCCTAGATGTGGGAGCAGAGAAGGCAAATGGTTAGATTCAAACACAGTTTACTAAACACTAATGTGGACGAAGTATACTTGTGGCTTTAATGCGTTTCTTCAAGCCTTGTTTTTGGTTTCAGTTCTTCCTCATAGTCCCGGACCTCTGGGCTTTTAGAAATGTGGTGTGTACCCACAGACTGAAAGCTGATTGCTGAGGTAGGCCAGGAGTTCCCCCAGACACTGCCCCAGACTGAGTAAGACCTCAGGTACCCCTTTCTGAGGGCCCTTCAAATACCGTCACCTTGGGTTTCAAGGGCTTCTGGAGCATTTGGAGGGGATTCTCACTTCATCCCTGGGCTGCTGCTTATAGATTCTCCAAGAGAGCCTGTGGTAGCTGTCCCTCATATTCATCACCACCAATAGTTTTATATATTTCATATTTTTAGTGGCCTGGACTATGAGGTAGAATAGATGGAGAGATATGGAGCTATCTAACTTTTTTCTTGCTTACTCCACTTGCTGTCTTATGATGTCTCTAACTTAACACATCCAAAATGCAGCTCTCGCTTTCTTCTCTCACCCCTAATTCCTCCCCTCTCCTTTCCCCATCTCAGAAAACATTACTACTGAGCAAGTTCTTTTGACTTTATCTCTAAAATATCTTGAATCTACCCACTTTTTTTCATCTGTCCTACCTCTTAGACCAGGTCTCATTTCACCTGGCCTAGGGCAACATCCTTCAGTTGCTCTGCCCTTTTTGTCTGGTCTCTCTTTTCCATTCTCTATGTGAAAGGACACACAGTCTTAAAATGAAAACTGCTTAAAACCATTTAGGGGTTTCTCGCTGTAATTACAATGCCAGTCTGACTTGGGCTGCAGGCAGACAAGATCTCTCAGCAAAGCCTTATTTTCTTCTCTACCTTCACCCCAAGCTCATCTTTTGTTTTTATTTCTCACCTGGGGACATGCTTAGAGTAAGGAAGGGAGAGAGAGTGATTGGGAAACATCAATTGATTGCCTTCCGCACATGTCCTGGACCGGGAATCAAACCCTCAACCCATGTATGTGCTCTGACGAGGAATTGAATCAGCAACCTTTCTGTGCTCGGGAGAATGCTCAACCAACTGAACTTACTAGCTCATCTTTTAAAGGACCTTACTGAAGGCCAACAGAACATGAACATCCTGGTATTCCCCCCCCCCCTTTTTAAATGTCCAATTCAATGGTTCTGGATTTTTTTAAGTAATCATTTTACTAATATTACATTTTCCTAATCTCTTCCCAGGGTAAAACAGGTAACCTTTTAATCAGTTATTTCATAACTACCTAACAAAGTGGCACTGGCTTCCTAACCTAAAGCAGTAGGGGCCTTACTGCCCTCTGGCCTACTTCCTCTGCTCAGCAGTTCCTCATTGTAGAGTTTATTATAATATTTCCACTTAGTTACTAAATTCAGTATCAGGACATTTGGGGCTGAGTAACCCCAAACAAAAATCGTAACAGGCATCAAACAGAAAATGTTACGATTTCACCTAGGACTACAAGGAGGGCAGGCTATAGGGCGGTGACCTCAGCCGCTATTGGGAGGAAGCCAAGTCCTTTGTCCCTGCCGTCTTTCCTGTCAGCTTTGCCCCCGGCTGGCTTCTCTGCAACAAGCCTTCTGCAGCAGTTCCAGGCAGTTCCAGATACAGCAATCTCAGAGAGAAGAAAGCCTGTCTTCTCTGTCTTAGGAGCAAGGAAACCTTTCCCAGAAGCCTCCCTAGCTGATCTCATGTCTCAGTGATCAGAAGTTGGTCACTTGCCCATTCCTAAACCAATCACTAGCAAAGAGGATGGTTTACTACTAAACTAATCAGTTTCCTTTCCTGAAGTTTGAGATGAGGTCAGCGTCCTTTGCTGCACATGGCTGTGTGGAAGCAGATAAGTACACAAAATGTTGGGACTCACTGGAGAAGGAAGAAGAGGAATAGGCAGCCATCAGTATTAGGTCATCTAATATATAAATAGATCTCACTTGGGAAATGAATTTAGCTTTTATTAAGTACCTCCTACATGGTAGACACACTTAGGACTTGTGTTCATTATTTCATTTAGTCATCATAGCAAACCTGGAGGAGCAGATGATGGAATAGGCTCTGTAGCGATTGGGCCCAGACAGCTATGCTCTAGCACAGTGGTTCTCAACCTTCCTAATGCCGCACCCCTTTAATACAGTTCCTCGTTGTGGTGACCCCCAATTTCATTGTTACAAATTGAACATAATTAAAGCATAGTGACTAATCACAAAAATAATATGTAATTATATATGTGTTTTCCGGTGGTTTTAGGCCACCCCCGTGAAAGGGTCATTTGACCCCCAAAGGGGTCGTGACCCACAGGTTGAAAACCACTGCTAGCACATAGACCAGAGCTTGGTGCCATCCTCAAAACCCATGGTATTTCCATTACCTTCAGGTAAACAGCTAGAGCTAGAACTCAAAAAAACAAAGCCAAAACCACATTTGTTAAAAACAGAAAGCATAGCAGACTTTCAGATGTTCTTAGCCAGGACACTCTTGTTTTGTTCTGTTAATCCTCACCCAAGAATTTTTTTCCATTGTTTTTCAGAGAGAGTGGAAGGGAGAGACAGAGAGAGAGAAACATCAATTGAGGGAGACCCTGATTGGTTGTCTCCCGCACATGCCCTGATTAGGGCTTGGGATCGAACCTGCAACCTAAACACATGCCCTTGACTGGAATCAAACTGCCTATGGCAGCCATGATACTCTTCAAACCAAATTTCACCCCCACTTAAAGAGTGTAGCTGCTCTAATTAGACAGGACTGGGATTTGTTCTGAGCTTCCCCCTGTGTAGCCTCCAAGGTGCTTCTGAAGCTTCCTGGAACATGCTGCAGACACCATCTGCCACTGTAACCCCATTACTGTTTGTGTGTAAAAATGGGGGACAGATGTATGTAGAACTTGAGGCAATGCTTGGAATTGTCAACAAAGAATGGGGAGATGGGATGCACAGACAAGTAGCTGAGTGTTCCCAAACAAATCCTAGATTTGTTTATTTATTTATCTACACCACTCCACACTCCCTGGTTCTTTCAGACCTCAACTCCACCCCATCCTGCTTGCTTCCATGTCTAGATCTAATTATCTAGATCTAATTTTTGTCATGTAATCTACCCAGCTTGAACTTGGTTGGTGACTGATGGATCATGGGCTTTTTCTGTGATGGACCTGAACCAGTAATTTCAAAGCTTCAAAATGGGCCCAGAAGTCGTTATATCATGTCTTTTCCAAAGACAGTGGTGAATCCAAACCACGCATCTATCAATTAGTCCTGTGGCATAGCCCTTTTACACTCAATAGAAAACTTAGAAAATTTGGTTCTAGTGAACATCTGCCCAATTTTTTATGTAAGTGGTGTTTTCTGTCAAATTAGTTTCAAAATATCAAGGGTCAAATTCTTTTTTTTAAAACTTTTTTTTATTGCTTAAAATATTACAAAGAGTAGTACATTTGTCTCCTTTTCTTTTTTTTTTTTTTTTGTCCCTTGACCTTCCCCCAGTCTCCCCTACCCCCCAGTGTCTTGTGTCCATTGGTTATGCTTATATGCATGCATACAAGTCCTTCGGTTTATCTCTTACCCCCCCCCCCTCCCAACTTTCCCCAGCCTTCTTGCTGTAGTTTGACAGTCTGTTTAATTCTGCTCTGCCTCTGTATCTATTTTTGTTCATCAGTTTATAATGGTCTTTATTATCCATAAATGAGTGAGCTCATGTGGTATTTTTCTTTCACTGACTGGCTTATTTCACTTAGCATAATGCTCTCCAGTTCCATCCATGCTGTTGCAAATGGTAAGAATTCCTCCTTTTTTTTACTGCAGCATAGTATTCCATCGTGTAGATGTACCACAGTTTTCGAATCCATTCATCCATTGATGAGCACTTAGGTTGTTTCCAAATCTTAGCTATGGTAAATTGTGCTGCTATGAACATAGGGGTGCATATATCCTTTCTGATTGGTGTTTCTGGTTTCTTGGAATATATTCCTAGGAGTGGGATCAATGGGTCAAATGGGAGTTCCATTTTTAACTTTTTGAGGAAACTCCATACTGTCTCCCATAGTGGCTGCACCAATCTGCATTCCCACCAGCAGTGCACGAGTGTTTTTTTCTCCGCAATGGTCAAATTCTTAACACTTCTTAAAAAGTACAAACTGGAGCCAGACCTAGAAACTTAGGGGCAAATAGCTGAAGAGTTTAAATCAGGTAGGTTCAGGATAATGAAGTAATTAAGGCCAAGAGTGAAAAAAATGGCTCAGCTCACATGTTAGCAGCCAGTTTTTCTATTGATTGAAAAAGATATTTGCATATAGTGGAAATGGTATGGCTCTAAAATTCCCAGCACCAGCCATTTAAATTCCTACTCTTCCTTCACTTTTGAAACCATCTAAATTGGTGACACAAAGAAGAAAGGGCACTTTGAGAGCTTCTGAAAGAGCATGAATTGGTTGCTATGCCCCACCTCTCAAGAGCTTGTGATGGCAACCTGGCTACCCCTGGCTGTGTGATTGGGCAACTGACAGCTGGTTTACAGTGAGGACTACTACTCCCCACCCCCCATCCCAAATTCTGTTCAAACTCTCTGGTATTGAGCCATGTGGCCTTGGGTAAGTCAACTTCTCTGGGCCTCAATTTTCTCATCTATAAAATGAGGATATGGAATTAGGCCCTTGATTTTATTTTTAAAACTAGAGGCCCAGTGCATGAAATTCGTGCACTTGGGTGTGTGTGTCCCTCAGCCCAGCCTGCACCCTCGCCAATCTGGGACACCTCAGGGGATGTCTGGCAGTCGGACATCCCTCTCACAATCTAGGACTGCTGGCTCCTAACTGCTTGCCTGCCTGATCACCCCCTAGCCACTCCCCTGCCAGCCCGATCACCCCCTAACCACTCTTCTGCTGGCCCGATCGCCCCCAACTGCCCTCCCCTGCCGGCCATCTTGTGGCGGCCATCTTGTTATGACATGAGGGCGTGACGGTCACTTAGGCTTTTGTTAGTATAGATGTTATAAACAGGAAAGGAAGGAAGGAAGGAAAGAAAAGAAAGAAAAGAAAGGAAGGGAGGAAGAGAAGGAGGGAGGGAGGGAGGGAGGAAGGAAGGAAGGGAGAAAGGGAGGAAGGAAGAAAGAAAGGGAGGGAGGAAGGAAGAGAAAGGAGAGAAAGAGAATCAAGAGCATGTGTGTCCCGGGAGTACTTGGCCCATAATCTGCCACTTGTGGCTTCTTACATGAAAATCCCATTAGAAATTATCTAAAACTGTGATCTGATCCAGCTTTAGGCAAGATTGTTTTTCTCCTTTTGGAAAAGCTCCGCTCAACCATTTGGGACTCTGCATTCCTGCTTTTTATCCTCTTAGTGTTCTTTTTCTTTACTCCTCATCTGAGGATATTTTTTCCATTGATTTTTAGAGAGAGTAGAAGCGAGAGAGGAGGGGAAGGGGGAGAGAGAGGGAAACATTGACATGAGAGAGACACATCCATTGGTTGCCTCTGACTGGGCCTGGGGATTAAACCTGAAACCGAAGTATATGCCTTTGACCGGGAATTGAACCCGAGACCCTTCGATCTGCAAGCCAACACTCTAACCACTGAGAAAACTGGTCAGGGCTTGGTGTTAATTGTTGTTGATGTTCATTTCTTCTCAGTGATTGTTTTACTGCATTTTTAAATTGAAAATAGACATTTTATTTTGTTTGTGTAAGATACAATTTCAAAATGCAAGTCATAATATGTAGATACTAGAGGCCTGGTACATAGGATTCGTTCACTGGTGGGGGGTGTGGCCTGTGGGTACCAGCCCGCTGTGGGAGCACTGCTCCTCCAGTCAGCTGAGTGGCTGTGGACCACCCTCTGAGCAGCTGCTCCCTGGTCCGGCATCTTCTGTGGAGCTGGAGCACTCGCCTCGCCAGGGAACCCGGTCGGGGCACTGAGAGTTGGCAGAGTAGGCCTGTCCCACAGCAGCCACGAACCCACCTCCCAGCCTCCAGGATCAGCTCTGTGAGCCCGGCGGCAGCAGCAGCAGTGGTGGTGCTGCACAGCCTGCAGGCATCCGGAGGTGGTGGCAGGGAGCAAGGAGGAGGAGCCTGGGGCGAGGAGGTGACAATGACAGCCCGGGTTCCTGCCCATCAGCCCAGGGTTTGCAGCAGGAGCAGCCTGTCATCCCGATCAGCCTAGCAGCGCTCCCACTGTCATAGCACACTGACCACCACAGGGCAGCTCCTGCATTGAGCATCTGCCTCCTGGTGGTCAGTGCACGTCATAGCAACCGGTTGTTCTGGCCATTCCGCCATTTGGTCACTGGGCTTTTATTATATCCTATCTAATAAAAGGGTAATATGCAAATTAACCATCACTCTATCACAAAAGATGGCAGCACCCATAGCCACAAGATGGCAGCGCCCAGTCCTCTCAGCCCCGCCGGAGTCCCCCAGTTCTGGTGGGGGGCAGCCGCTGAGAGCAGGCAGTGTGAGTGGCCTGGCAGAATGTTTGCTTCGTCGCCGTGGCAATGAGGCAGGCGTTCCACACCCGGCCGCAGATGGGCCTCTGGCCAGGCCGGGGCATGAAATACTTGCGTCATCACCCTGGTGATAAGGCAAGTGTTTCCCGCCCAGCCGCAGATGGGCTCCTGTCAGCACTCACTCAATTTACATGAGTGAGTGCTGGCAGGAGCATGTCATCCCTGTGACTTACTCATTTTAATTGGAGGGAAAGAGGTATGCAAGCTAGCAGTGCTGGAGGCCCAAGAAGAGGCACAGAACTCCACTTGGGGAAATCCGAAAGACACGGCTCATGGAGGCACAGCCACTCTGGGCACTTCACAAATGAATGGGTGTTTTCTTCCCGTTCCTGCTACACCGAGCATGCAAATGCCAGAACCAAGACTGTATAACACAGATAAAACAGATGGGCCTCTGGGCCACGGAGAGCCTCTGGGAAGCAGGTGCGGAGTGGCCAGGCCCTGCAGAGAGCTATTGGCGCACGGATTTGTGTACAAGGCTACTAGTAAGATAATAAACAAAGTATAAATATACATGTATATATATATGGAAAATGTCACTGAATTCAGTTTTCTTTCTGAATCCTTAAATTAAGAGAATTCACTGGGCACAATATCTCTTTGCTCCCTTTCAGTGTAAGCAGAGCACCTAACTGGAGAGAGTTTTAGGAGCTGAAATGATAATGTCATCCTTATAGACACCTCTCTCAAGCCAGGAGGAGCCTACTAAATTCACTTAGAGTCTCAGATATATTTCTTTTCTTTGTAAACTGCCAGTCAGGAGGAGGGATGGAAGAGTCAAGCTGATAAGTTATCCTGAGTAAATATCATAATGAAATAAAAGCTCTGATAGGAAGACCTGAGGCCTTCAATGGCTGGGACTCTGGGAACTTGGCCCCATATCTGAGGCAGGGCAGGCATCGAGCTTCCATCCTAAGCCTGGAGAACCTACTCATGCAGACAGTGCCGAGGGTGGGCACATCTTGGTGGCTTCTCCCTGGTGTCCAACTCCTTGAGTCTTTTCTAGGTCCCCTCTGGCCAGAGCAGAGTTGGTGCCTTCGCTGTAGCCCTTGCTGGCCCGGTTTTCCCTTGGAGTTTCCTAGACTGTGTGGTAGTTTTCTGTATCCTCCTCTCTGCCATTGTTTCCTCCAGTCATTGGGATATCTTCCATATTTTCCACTTGATCACTGGGTGTCTGGGAAGTTTGCCTGTAAAGCAAATAATTCACAGGTTTTTAAAAGATAGCATTGCCCTCAAATTGAGTAAACAGTCCCTACTGAACACTCAGATGGAAAAAACTGCACTCGCAGATACTATTTAAATCCTATTTTTATGGTTTTCGGTATTTTTAATCCCCTTATCCACCAAAGATTTCCAAATGCTATTGGAGCAGCTTCCCCCATACCTTGCCGACCCTCTGCTGAAAACTGGTAGTTCAAATGCCAAGAACAAGAGAAGGAGAGAGTAACTAGGAGTCCCGCTAAGCCAGATGTGATAATCCTGATAAAAGTTATATAATATTTATAAAGCTTTTAAAACAGTTCTTGGCACTTAGTGTTAAGTGTTGACCCAGGAACTAGGAGGTCAGGGGTTCGATTCCTGGTCAGGGCACATGCCTGGGTTGTGGGCTCGATCCACAGTAGAGGTATGTGCAGGAGGCCAATCGATCAATGTATCTTTCTATCTCTCTCCCTCTAAAAATCAATAAAAACATTTAAAAAAGTAAACAACTATATTGATCAGTTCCTGAGTAATCAAGGGGGTGGGCGGCGGGGGGGGGGAGGGGGAGGACAGAACACCTTAATTTCATGTTTCTTTGTTAAACAATGTGATTTTTAGGCCATGAATGTCTGAGTCAGCAATTTCTTCCATGCATTATTTAACCCACCTTCTGAGGATAAGCACATTTAGGACATTTTAAAATAAGCACATTGAGCTCTTTGGAGGTTTACCAATTCTTAAAGAGGTGATTATGAATATTTCTTTAACATAGTCTGTGAATATTGATATTTTCTTCTTATGAGCATATTTATTGGCCATATATACCACATTTTCAAATACTTTTAAAGAATATAATTTAATGTATTATTCTTTTAAAAGATTGTGTTTGTATTCTTTTTAAATATAGTCGCCTAGCCAACATGGCTCAGTGGTTGAGCATCTCAACCTGGGAACCAGGAGGTCATGGTTCTATTCCTAGTCGGGGCATATGCCCAGGTTGTGGGCTTGATTACCAGTGTAGGGCATGCAGGAGGCAGCCAATGATTCTCTATCATCATTGATGTTTCTATCTCTCTCCCTCTCCCTTCCCCTCTGAAATCAATAAAAATATATTTTAAAAATACATAGTCAATGATTATAGTCATTATAATCTCTTAAGAATGTAACTCCAAATATAGCATTTTATATGGAAATTATTATTATATTTTAAAAATCCTTTTAAAATACATTGTGCCAACATTTTAACATTTTTTTATTTTTTTGATAAGTTTTTAAGTAATATAGCAATCTTAGTTAATCTCTAAACTATTTATGAGGTTTATGGCATTTCTTGTTGGTTGAGATGGTATTGACAGCTTTTGAAGATTTATGTACATTTTTAGATGATGTTTTCATTTTGGCTTTACAGTAGTATTTCATGAAATGTTCATTTTTTCGAAGTTAGGCTCAAAGGGCAGTATAGTCTTTATATTGATATGATATTTACAAAAGAACAATTTTTACTAGTAACTAAAAGTTTATTTTCAACAAATCTTATGTCCATTGATTGTATAAAGCTGAGAAAGGATCCAGAGCAACTACATCAATATGGAATGCTGAAATATTGCTTACTAATTGGTAGAAGTATAAAGTTAAGACTAGCCCTGGCCAGTTTGGCTCAGTGGATAGAGCATCGGCCTGGAGATTGAAGGGTCCCAGGTTTTATTCCAATCAAGGGCACATGCCTAAGTTGCAGGTTTGATCCCCAGTAGTGGGTGTGCAGGAGGCAGCCAATCCATGATTCTCTCTCATCAATGATGTTTCTATCTCTCTCCTCTCCCTCTCTGAAATCAATAAAAATATATTTAAAAAAAAGAAAAATTCATTTTAAAAAGTTTAAGGAGAATTTAAAAAATAAAATAAAGGCTAATGTGTCATTTGAAGCTTTAACAAAAAAAAGATAAAAATGCCTGAAGATTAGAAAAATAATAAGGTTTGAAATTTCAGCAAGTGGCAGAAACAATTTTGTCACAAATGCTGAAATGTAGAATTTCAATGATCAGAAATACAAAAGTAAGACTGACATTAATGAGTGTATTTATAAAAAAGTATATCCATATGTAATGAGTGCATTGAAGAAGAATATATTCATGCCTATATGATAAGAAGTGATACAAATTGCCTATCAAATTGGTTAGTTGGCACATACTTTCTTTCTGAATTAGCTCTTGGTAAAATTGGCCCTGTGTCATCATCTCTCGCTGCCCCACTTCTGACGAGTGGCCTGCCTAGGAAAGTAAATGGCTTTCTAAGACTGCCTCAATGTGACTGCTCAACTGCGACACTGTTGTGTGTTTTTGTAAATCCTCACCCGAGGATATGTTTTAGAGAGAGGCAGGGAGAGAGAGAAACATCAGTGTGAGAGGGAAACATTGATCGGTTGCTTTCCATATGGATCGCATACTGAAACTTGGGTATGTGCCTTTCCTGGGAATCGAAACACCCTTCTTTTGGTATATGAGACGATGCTCCAACCAACGGAGCTACCAGCCAGGGCCGACACTCCTTTTGGCCAACGTAAAAGCAGGGTGAGAGTGAGAGCCTGTGTCTCTAGTCAGGAAAGGGATTCTTCATTGTGAAGGCAGGCCCAGGGTCATAATAATGAACTCTTTTCTCGGAGAAAAGGAAGAATCTTGTCCAGTGTGATTCTCTTGTGCCACTCACCTTGATTTTTTATGGTAACATACCAGAAGTAATACCACGCATGCTCCACAAAGCACAGTGACAGGTGTGGCGATGGTTGCCACTGTAAAAGAAGAGAACTAAGCTGGCATCATGCTAAAAGTCCAGGTAGCAGATTCATTTCATTTTTTTTCCTTTTCATTTAATTTATCGGGGTGACACTGGTTAATAAAATTATACAGGTTTCAGGTGCATAGTTCTACAACTCATCATCTGTACAATGTGTTGTGTGTTCAGCACCCCAAGTCAAGTCTCCATCCATCACCATTTATCCCCCTATAAGGTTAATTTCTACGAATCTGAAAATTCTTTACAGTTTACATTCCCGCAGAGAGATACAAACGCCTTCCCAAACAGCTTACTGTTATTAACATTTCTTAAGGTTCCATGCAATTCAATCTATTCTATCTCTGGGCAAAAACTACATTCCTTTCCCACCAACACTGCCAGTTCAAACTGTCCAGTTCATGTTATCCCATGTCCCGTGCTCCTAATCCTTGTCCTTCCTGAGCAGAGTGAGTGATGGGCAGGGATGGGAATAAGTCAGGAGGGGAAAGTAAGCACTTCGTGAGAAGAAATGCTTGCTGCTAAATCCAAAGTGAAGAAAGTAGACGTGGTAAGGGTCCTCCTCAGTTGTCCTCTGGCACAACCTCCCCCTTTTCTGCAGCTTCGCAGAATCCTGATTTAGAAATGATAGCTTGCAGTGCCATTTTTCTTCCAATTCCATTAGCATTATTTGCTACTTTTTTTATGACAGAGGAAGAGTGGTAAAGAGAAAGAAGAGGTGTGATAAGAGAGATCTTACAGGTAAGAGGAGAATAAAGTAATGCTTAGGAAAAGGAAAAAACTGTTGACGGAGTTGAAAGGAACAGCATGGATGGTGGGAGGATTTGAGGGTGGAAGGCCAGCAGCCACAACAGCATTTGCGATTTATTAGGAACAGTGGGATCCTCGTGTGGAAGCAAAAAGGCAGGTGAACATAACTATTTTTAAAACACTGAGTCACTTCTCTAGGGATGTGGCCCAGGTGCCCAGAACACCCCAGGAGAGAGGGATGGGAGGCAGGACCACGGAGGGGCTGTGTATGGCTGATCCTCAGTATACAGCACAGAAATGTTCTCCTCTGCGCGCTGGGAGCCGCCACCTGCCCATGCCACCCATCCCATAAAAAATAAAATAAAATAAATAAAATAAAATAAAATAAAATAAAATAAAATAAAAAAATAAAATAAAATAAAATAAAATAAAATAAAATAAAAAAAATAAAGTAAAATAAAATAAAATAAAATAAATTAAAAAATAAAATAAAATAATAAAATAAAATAAAATAAAATAATAAAATAAAATAAAATAAATAAAATAAAATAAAATAAATAAAAAATAAAATAAAATAAATAAAATAAAATAAAATAATAAAATAAAATAAATAAAATAAAATAAAATAATAAAATAAAATAAAATAAATAAAATAAAATAAAAATAAATAAAATAAAAAATAAATAAATAAAATAAAATAAAATAATAAAATAAAATAAAACACTGAGTCAATAATACACTCCAAGCAGATTTTGCCAGTTTGCCTTAATATTATGAAATGTCCCTGCAAAAATCACCCGGCTGCCCCACTTGCAAGATGACAACCCTGAGCATCTGGAGAGATAGTTGTCTCACTGTGGACCATGAGTCAATTAGTCTCCGAGACCATGAAACTTTTCAGACCTGTCCCTGTACAACCAACACACAACCTTGTAGGCACGGGTAAATCCCCAGGGCTTGGCATTTAAAATCCAACCCTATTGAAATGCAGGTTAAATATATGGATATGGGAAACGCCCAGATTCTCTGCTTTGTAGGAGTGAATGTAAATGGGCACAGTTTTTCTCAAAGGTACTTGGCAACATAACAAAAGCTCTAGAGAAGACCATATAAGTTAACTCTCCAGTTCTACTTCTAGGACTCATTCTAAGGAAATGGGAAAGTATATGTAGGAATATTCACTGAAGTACTGTGTAAAATAATTTTTAAAATGTTCATCTAAATATCTTATCAGTAGAAAATTAGTTAAAATGTGTTAATACTCATCCAATGGAATATTATTCAGCTTTTAAAAATTATGAAATGGCCCAGCTGGTGTAGTTTGACCTATGAACCTATGAGCTTTGCTCTATGAATTATTCGGTCACAGTTTGATTCCGTCAGGGCACATGCCCTGGTTGCTGGCTTGATCCCCAGTAGGGAGCGTGCAGGAGGCAGCTAATCAATGATTCTCTCTCATCATTGATGTTTCTGTTTCTCTCTCTCCCTCTCCCTTCCTCTCTGAAATCAATAGAAATATATTTTAAAAATTGTGAAATTAATCTATATTAACATGAAAAGATGTCTATCTATAATAATAAAAGTGTAATATTCTAATTAGACCAGACAGCCGAATGACCTCTGGATGTCCTTCTTCATGAAGCCGGGGCTGCGAGAGCCAAGCCCCTTGCCTGAGTTTTGTGCATTGGGCCTCTAGTGATATCATAAGTGTAAAAAGGTGGTTGAAATAAAAATGAACCAAAAGAAATCCAGTAAGCCATGTGTGTGTCATATGCAAAACAAAAATCTTGAAGAATATCTATCAAAGTATTAAATAATGGTGGGATTATAATCTTTATGTTCTTTAAAAAATTTCCTCCTGATATTTTTGCAATGATGCTATAGTCAGAAGAAACAATAAAGTGAAAAAACAAAACTAATCGCAGTAGAAAAAAGCATAGAAAAGTTGTTCTAAAAGAAGTAACAACAAACTTGGAAAACTAGTGAAAGTTCTTTTGACTTTTTAAACAACATTACTCATCACTATGACTAAAAATCAGGAGTCTTTTATTAGCAGAGATATTGTAGCTGATAATAAACTATTTCTTCACATTAACTAATCAGTTTGGCATTCATTTACTGTTCATGGAGAGATTTATTGGAAAAGGCAAGTTGATATAAACAGTATTTCACAATGCTTCTTCCTGTTTATTTGTAATGAGAATATAAACTACAGACTCAAACTCAAGGGAGAAGAGGGCTCCTGAGCCAATGATACAACAAAGCAATTTGAGCTCAGTGACTTAAACCCAAACCCTTGACCTCTTCCTCAGTTATATACAGACATATTTAGTAAAGAAATTGAAACCAGAATTACTACAACAATGGACTAAGATATCAACTGCCAAAGCCCTCCACCCTTTTGTGTTTACTAGGGGTGCATGGATTATAGGAAAAGGAAGTGAAAGAGATTTCATGAGATAGAGGAGGATTAGAATCTGGGAGAGAGAGGAGAAAAGGTGGATTATTGCACAGGAGGCCAGAAAGGCTAATAACTGCCTGCCTAGCATTCAACCTACCATTCAACATGCATGTTGGGTCTGGGGCACAGAAGGTAGCCTAGGCAGCCAGGGGCCACTGTTGGATGTGGATGATGAAATGTCCTCTGTGAACATACAGGGACTCACCATTCCTTAGCAGTACCTGCAAACTAGGTCAGTCAGGGAGTAGTACGTATTTCTGTCACTGTGCCCAGAGTCCTTGTGTGTCTGCATTTGATGAGGGCAATTTTGAAGTAAGAATGTCAGTTCTGGGCAGTTTTCCTAAGTTTTCTTTTCTTCTTCTATTAGTATCTGTTACTTTACTAAGCACATTCCAAGTGTTGGGTTCAGAGTAGATAATCAATACTTACTTGACTGAATTAAATAATTACCATCCCATAAGTTGAAATACATACATTTAAAGTGCCATTTGCTTTTTAATGAGAAATCTGCATTTCATTGCAGGTTAGTACCAGACCTGCCACAAAATAGAACCTCCATTTCTATTGATTGAATAGATGAACGTTACAAAGGTAGCTTCTGTTAAAGGCTGAGTATATGGACTGTAGCAAACTTATTTCAGATGTGGCAGCAAAAGGAACTCCTCACTCCTAGTGTACTAAATGAAGATGGCCATGTAAACACACTCATAGATGACGTTTTGACCTTTTATTTTACAACTAGAGGCCTGGTGCACAAAATTTGGGGGGAGAGGGTGGCCCTCAGCCCAGCCTGAACCCTCTTCAATCTGGGACCCCTTGGGGGATGTCCGACTGCCAGTTTAGGCCTGATCCCTCTCACAATATGGGACTGCTGGCTTCCAACTGCTCGCCTGCCTGCCTGCCTGATTGCCCCTAACCACTTCTGCTTGCCAGCCTGATCACCCCAACCACTCCCCTGCCAGTTTGATTGATGCCTAACTGCTCCCCTGCTGGCCCAATCGCTCCCAACTGCCCTCCCCTGCCGGCCATCTTATGGCTGTGGGTGCTGCCATCTTTGAGGGTGGGCAGTCAATTAGCATATTCCCTCCTTATTGGAAGATGGGTGCCACCATCTTTGTGATGGTGTGAGGGTCAATTAGCATATTCTCTCTTTATTAAATAGGATTGAGACACTTCAAGAATAGCTTAGTCAAGTATCAGAGACCAGATACTGGAAAAATTGAGTAAAGTTATTGATAAAAAGGGCTGCCAAGTGAGGCAGTAGATATTTGAGACAATGAGATGATAAGCAACACTTCCTGAATATTTATTTAGATGTTAAAGCCCTCAAATTTACTTAATAGTTGCTCATTCATTCACTACTTATTCATTCAATATTTCTGTTGGACTAAAGAAAGTAACTTTAAAAGTTGTGATATCTTTTATAACCTTATTTAAAAAATAAATGATATTGGTAGTATCAATGGGTTGATTAAAACATTATGTTAACATTTACTGAGCAACCACTATAGTATAAAGCATCATTTTAATATATTTTTTTACAAAGATGAGCTCAACTGATTGCTTATTCATGTGGAAATAGCAACAGCCACTGATGCCCAGGGAACCAGCGAGTACCTCTGTCACTGATACCTGGCCTGGGCATACTCTTAGGTCTTAGGTGGCTGGGATTGTATGAGACATACTTTGAAGGCATTATAACTAAGTCTTTTTAGAAAGTTAGCATGATTTTCATTTTAGCATACACCTTTTTAGCGGATGAAACTCAAGTAATACATAATGAAATATAGCTAGTTTTCATCTCCTTGATGAAATTACTTGCTTTCTTATAGTTTTAATATGTCTGTCTTTTTTTTTAAATGTCTTTATTGGTGTTTTTTGAGAGAGAGAAGGGAGAGGGAGAGAGAGAAACATTGATGAGAGAGAGAAACATCAATTGGCTGCCTCCTGCCCCTCCACCCCCCACCTACTGGGGATTGAACCTGAAATTAAGGCATGTGCCCTGATTGGCATCCAAACCAGTGACCTTTGATGCATGGGATGATGCTCAACCAACTGAGTGGCCAGGGCAATATGTCTATCTTTATATTTAAGCAGCTTGAAAGAAGATAATCTTATTCATACAATATGAATGGTTTAAAGCTGAGGTTTTTTTTTCCCCCTTTAAATCTCGGTATTTTCACAGTTCTTTGCACATAGCTATCTTTATCTATTGTACATGTTCAGTTAATGTTTATTATATTACATTTCAGAATTTGGGAGTGAGTTTCTGATATTTTAATCCAGTGAAAGACATAAATTGGAAAAAATAGATTATAGTCCATAATAAAATAGTTTGAAAATCTAGAAAATAGTTTGAAAATCATAGAAAATATGTCTCCAAAACTTTATGTATAAGATTTTATCCTACATATATATTCTCACATATGCAAAACAATACAAGGCTTTCTAATTTTTCATTGTTTGTAATATAGCCAAAGAATGTAAGCAGTCTCGTGTCCAAATAGAGAGTTGGCTAAATAAATTGTGGTAAATCCATACAATGGAATATTTTTAAGTTCTTAAAAAGAATGATGTGGTTTTATATACTGATGTGGAAGAATCTCCAAAATATAGCATTAAGTGAAAACAAAGTACAGAACCTTGAAAATAAAATACCTAACTGGCTGGCATCATATATCCTCTGTGTGCTGTTGACATACTGACTTTCTCTGATGGGTACACAGAAATCTGGTAGCAGGGGATTTCTTCCTTCCCACAGATGATTTTCAGTCAGAGTGAGGGCTTACTTTTTACTATATATCCTTTTGTACTTTTTTATTTTTAAACCATGTGCAAAAAATTTTAGTTCAAAAAATGAATAAAGCCCTAGCCGGTTTGCTCAGTGGTTAGAGTGTCGGCCTGCAGACTGAAGGGTCCAGGGTTTGATTCTGGTCAAGGGTACATGCCCGGGTTATGGGCTCAATCCCCAGTAGGGGGCCCCGTGCAGGAGGCAGCCAATCAATGATTCTCTCTCATCACTGATATTTCTCTCCCTCTTCTATCCTCTCTGAAATCAATCAAAAAATATTTTTTAAAAATGAATAAAAAATTTAAAACTTTGTAGAAAGGTTAATGTAGTATGTGACATAAAAAGAAAAATTAGACTGGCTTCTTTATTTATTGGTCTCCTCTTAAATGATAAACATATTCTTGTTTTCATATCCTTGCCATTAAATGCCATAGTTTCTCCATGAAAATACTCTCCAAAGAGCCTTTCCACACTGTCTTGACTTTGTATATATGATTGATTTTAAAAAAAAAATTCTAAATCAACTAACTGCTGAGATGACCAAAGCCACTTGTTTTTTTTTCCAGATGACACTAATGCAGATAAAATGTAACCACAAAAATATGAATCTTTCTCTAGCAGGAAAACTTGTAAATCAAAAATAGAAATCGTTTTGCCCATATGACATTAGAGTGGTTTTCAGTTCATTGAAAACCTCTCAGACAAAAGTATCAGATCCTTTCTTACTTATTGCATTTCTCTCTCCTGGCTTCTTTCTCGTTTTCTCTCCTCTCTTCTCTGAGCTTTCCTCTCCTCCTTTCATCTTTTTCTTTCATTCTTGCTAACAATTTTCCATCTTCCTCCTGATATTTACTGGGACATTCTCCCCTAGTCTTAGTGTTGTGTGCATCTCCTGTAAAAAGGCTTCTAGACGGAGAAATTTGAATGGTCTGGCTGTAGGTGCATGGTGCTCACTAACACTCTGGGGGAGTAGTGCAGTCTGTATGTCAGCAGAACAATGTCATCTCCACGGTGCCAACACGCAATCCTGGTTACTTAGTAAGTCTTGGACAGACGTCTAGCCCTGCTTAGTAGAACTGAATTGCTGACTAGGCCCTTTTTGTGATGTATCTACTCTTTGGTTTCCATATCAGGAGCCTGACACTGGTAAGGTACCAATATGAAAATAGTGATGTCAAATAAAGAATTCCATAAATAGGGTGATCTTGTAACTTACTTTCTACACGATACACTTGAGAGTGAAAGGGGATGCTATTAGTGATCATGCTGGGACAACTGGCACAAACCAGGACTGTTCAGCTCCCTGGGACAAGTCCCCTGCCCTTCAGCACTTCCAGGACAAAGGGAAATACTTACCAGTGACAGCTGTGGAACTGGATGAATGTGAACCTGCGGGAAGAGATTGCAGCTCAGTTATGATGGTAGTCCTAAAGGTACTATTCTCATTAAGCAGGAGAAATTCTGCACAATTTGGTTCCTATCTTAAAGCCTTGAGAGATGCATGGCTGGAAAAACCAAACTCATTTTAGCAAAGAACAAGCAAGGTCATTAATTCATTTACAGGCTGGGCCATGCTTAAGAGTCAGATGTGCCCTTACAGAAGATACAGGTTACCGAGTGCTCCTCCATCCCATAGATGGTGACCCCAGAGGGTGGGAAGCGTCCTCGTCCTCCCACATTAGGAGGAGGCCGATATTATTCAGATTCTTAGCAAAGCAGGTTAATACGGTGAGACTTGGCACATTTGGGAAATGGACTTCCTTTTCACCTGGACTGAGCCAGGGTCGAGCACAAAACAGAGACAAGAGCAAGAAGGCTGTGGCAGAGAGCCGGTGGCGGAGGGTTGACAGGTTGTTCTGATTTTGGAGGGTATTATGTCATGCAGGCAAAGAGCTGAACTCCCCTAAAGTGTGCAAAGACAGTGCCAACCTGGCTTCTCGAGGGAGGTAGAGGGAGTGTGTTCCAAGGCCTTTGCAGTTGTCTGAGGTGGGGCTTGGGAGGGCTCATTCCTGACTACCCCTGTGGTTCCTGCAGGAGATTTGGATGTCAGCCTGGAGCCCGGTACCACAGCTGGCTTTGTGGCCACTGTGGTGTCTGGCTTGGAAATGAAAGCTGGCTCTGTCGGAAGGTGCAACACATGGAGAACATAAATGTTTAGAATAGTAACTTTCTTAGCTCCAGAGGAGAGTGAACTTAATCCGTGCTCTAAGGAGCCCACCCTGGGCCAGCCCTCCCCCAGGACACTGCTCCATGGATCTTTACGAAAATCCCTTAAGTGTGTGTAACGTAGTCATCCATCCGGGGTGGCCATAAGACTTTCGAGAATGCTAGAGGATTTGCAGAGTAAATTACAAAGATTAGAGTAGATCCAGGCTGTTTACTAGAGAAGACTGGTCTCAAACAAAAAAAAGACACACAAGTGGAACAGTATTTGCCAAAGCTGAGACCTCTGGGATGCTGGTTTTAGTTTATTTTATACATGTTTTCACAAAACTTCTAAATAAGAGGGAGCCTGAGATTCAGCCCATCTGAACTATAGAGTGTATTTGAAGGGCTTTGCCCCGGTCTCGGCATCTTTGGCTATCGGCCACATTATTTGGGCTGCTTTCCCATGTGTTCCCAGCCACAAATGCTATGAGAAGTCCTCATGCCCTTTAATCCTTAGTCACATCCTCATACTACCCAGACTGCCAGCAGTCCAGGTACTTTGCATAGGGTTCCCCAAGAGCATTCCCATCCAAGTGTCCATGGCAACGTCACTTTCTGTCAAAGATGACAATCTCACATCTGAGATTTTGACCGTACGGTTTCATCTGATCAAGTGTTTGGTGCATGAAGGCAGAACTGGGAGAGGCCACTTGATGATTCTCATTACTTGGGTGAATCAGATTTGACTCCAATCGAAGGAGCTTTAGAACTGCCCCAAACTTAAATATATCCAGTACCTCGGCCTCTGCCTTCTGTTTGTAGCCAGCTAACTAGAAGGAACCACCTTTTTCTGGCCTTTCCATCCTCCCTTCAGCAGTGGTTCTCAGCCTTGGCTACCTAAGAATTACCCAGGGAGCTTCTAGAATTCTGATTCCCAGATTGCTCTCGAGAGTTCCGAGGTGACCTCAGTGAACAGCCAAGATTAGGAACCCTGCTCTAGGGAGGCATGCCAAGCATAACAGAATGACTGTGCCTGGATGGGAGGAGACAGGGGCCAGGAAAACCCACAAATTGGAAAACGGGACACAAAAAATCAAGAGTTAAGTGTAAAGTAAGGGTATCACAGGACATGGGGCACCGAAGGTTTCGGATTTTCTTAACACGGAGTCAGTGCTGAGGAAATTGGGATGGATGATTACCTAAGACTCAGTGGAAATGTGGCACATTGGCAGCTTTGGGCAATGCTGCTACACCAGAGCCATCATAGTTAACTTGCTGGTGCGTAGGATTGTTGGGAGGCAATTCTGCATGGGTCTCTCACGTTTCTGAAATTCACATCTTTTGTTATTAATACTTACAGAGCTCGTTCTAGAATCAGAACTCATATACTGTTTTTTGTTGTTGCTTTCAAAAAATTATTCATAATTGACACAGTATTATATTAGTTTCAGGTGTACAACATAGTGATTCAACATTTATATGCTTTACAAAGTGATGGCCACAGCTTTGACCAGGAGTGTTGTGTTTTCTGCCAGTACCCCTGAAACTGTGGTGGGCTAACATGTGAGGCAGGCCAAACCTCAGAACCTCCCTGAGACGGAGAGCAGTATTGACAAGGATAGCAATTAAGTTTGATCTGACATAATAAGAGTGGATTTCAAGCCATTATTAATCATGCACATATAAAACCTGGATATCAAGCCCCTTTGGTTTAAAACAGAAAATTAAGCTAAGGTAAGTTTTTGTTTTTGATTTTTAAATAGTTTTGTTCTATTACATAAGTTTGTAGTGGAACTCCAGCAGTGGTCCATGAATCTGAGGGATTTGTGGGGACCTGAGTGTTAGCAGGGAATGGAAGTCCTTAAAAATTTCCCAACATTCCTACCTTTTCCAGAAGGGGAGGGGCTCTCTGGCTCTGGGGTCACCCCTGCTGGCGCTACTGTGGAGGATGGCCTTTGGCGGGTCAGGGAGGGGTCTCCTAGAGAGAGGACAACCACATGGCATTTATGATCCTGAGGGTGGACCCTGGGGTGGCTTCAGAACTGGATATAAATAAACATACAAATTTAAAATGGATACATTTGGCCTCCTAGGATAGGTCAGAAGCACAAGAAATAAACTACAATCAATGTTTCCCAACCTGCAGTTCTCATGCAAATGTAAGCACAGACTGCAAACACAATGGGCAGCAGGAGTATCAGCAAATTTGCATCAATTCCCTCATCCCCAAGCCCCAGAGAGGCAACATGGATGGGCCAGAATAGATACATCCAGTGGTCTGCAACACAGCAGAGGAAGCCTGAGCTCAGGGAACCTGAGTCTTTTATTAATGGCATGACCATGTCTGCCTTCTCTCCAGAGGGAGGTGCTGTCTCCATCTTCCAAGGCTGTATATATACATGCATCCTTGAAAAGATCAGGGAAAGGGCCAGTCAGTCCTCTACATCAAGTAGAAGGCTTCCTCCTTGCTTTGCCTCTGACGTCTGCATGACAGTCATGCAGAGGGAGGGACAGGTTGAGGGGGAGGAGTACCAGGTGGTCTAAACACTACAAATTCAATAAGAAAGTCTGGCTCTCCAAGGAGTCCTACAATAAAGTGAGTTTGCTCTAGAACAACCTCCTGTCTGCTCTGACTGGTGTCGCTAAGTGGTTAGAGCATGGGGCCCATGCACCAAAGGGTTGTGGGTTCAATTTGCTGGTTTGATTACTGGTCAAGGGCATGTACCTGAGTTGCAAGTTCGATACCCATTCCCAGTTGGGGAGCACTACGGGAGGCAACCAATTTATTTCCTCCCCCCTCTTTCCCACCACCCTCCACGCATCCCTTCCACTGTTTCTAAAAATCAATGGGAAAAAACCATCCGGCGAGGATAAACAAAAACACAAACAAACAAAACCTCATCTCCTTACCCCTCTGCTTCCCCCATAGAGAAGTTGGCAATTTCCACAAATGTTATATGAGAAAGCATCTTACTCACTGCTGGACTTGTACCAAGTAAGCAATAAATGTTAAATCAGAAGACTGTGGCTTAATATTTTTTCTAGAGTAAGTGGATTAGTATTTCTGGAAATGGCACAATTGGCTTCCACCACAAGATTAATTGGCTCCTTCTGGCATGGTTATCCAGTTGTAGGTGGTTTACAAAAATTGATTCTGGCGACTTTCCCTCACACTTGCTCTGGACCACTGACTGGACACCAGACTTGGGTAACCGAGTTAGGGAAGCTGCGTCCATGTGTCTCCGCAGTCTCCTGGGATGGATACCACTGGAGAAGAATGCAGGCCTTCTCCTAGGGAGAAACTGGAAAAGCTCTCTGGGAAGCAGCTATGCTTGAGCACACATCCTTGTCTGTAGCCAAATTCTTGCTACCAAAATCTTAAAGCACCAATGGTAATAATAGTTAATATTTACCAGGTTTCACTGAATCCTTCTACAAACAAGCCACAATGCACATCAGGTCCATTTCCTATATAAGAAACCTAGAGTTCTGAGATATGAAGGCCCAAAGTCTCATGGGTTTAGGTAAGTGGCAGAGCCAAGATTTGAACCCACAATTGTGTGACACCCTCCCCACTCCAAAGCCCATGTATTTCCACCTCCAGAGGTGTTGTTTAGAGGTCTATTGGTTTATTTAGCCTCAGACCTCAACACAAATCTCTTGGCCCCTCAGGTGGGCTATTCTATGACCCACATTGCAGCACTGCTGTCTGTGTGTCCTTGGCAAGGGTGGCAGGGAGGGATGGTGCAGGGGCAGGTACTTACTGATGCATATGAGAGTGGGAATGGTCCACTGGGTAATATTTGTGTCTTCGTTACGCAGGCACTTAGTCAGGCTGGACGTACCAGCTTTACGCTTGAAACCAGAGTTACAAATATAACGCTCCCTGGAGTTCTCATTATAACTCTTGACCTGGATGTTTGCATGTTCAATAGATGTTGGAGTAGAGCATGTGGTACCTGCAAAAGTACAGATAAGAGTGAGAGATGAACGAATTTCAGCTTGTTCAGAAATCTTCCAGAAGCCTGCCTTAGGTGCCAGACTTTCAGCATAGCTAGACATGGAGGAGTTATCAGAGAAAACCTCCTTTGCCTCACTCGCACTTCCCATCCTCCCCAGCCTCAATCTCTCTCAAAGGTATCCATCCCTCTGTTTCTCTTCTGCCTCATCCATACCAAGCCTTTGAGTTCTCTTGCCTAAACAAATAGCAATAGCCTCCAGGCAGCCAGCATCATCTTTATAAATGCATATTTGATGTCTTCGCTCTTTCCTGATCTGCTGCTCTTAAAATAAAAACTAAAATACGCCGAAACCGGTTTGGCTCAGTGGATGGAGCGTCAGCCTGCGGACTGAAAGGTCCCAGGTTCGATTCCGGTCAGGGGCATGTACCTGGGTTGTGGTCATATGCCCAGTAGGAGATGTGCAGGAGGCAGCTGATCGATGTTTCTCTCTCATCGATGTTTCTAACTCTCTATCTCTCTCCCTTCCTCTCTGTAAAAAATTAATAAAATATATTTAAAAAAACAAAATATCAAAAACAAAACTAAAATCCTTATGTCCTCAAGGATCATCCAGAACTGGCCCTGCTTGCCTCTCTAGCTACTCTTCCCCCTGGCCACAGAGGCCTATGGTCCCCTTATGCCACTTACCAGGCCTCCCCTCCCTCCCATTGCCCCACTCTTGGCTGGCCATCTGTCATCCTTCCTCAGGAAAGTCTTCCCTCACCCCCCAGTCAGGACCCGGAGTTCTCTGTTCTTTCCCTGTATAGTTGTATTTAAGATGTTGAGGTGATGTAATGAATTGTATGTCTCACCATCTGCACTGTAAGCTATAGAGGGCAGGGGTCACATCTGTTTTGCCCAACATTGTATTCCATAGTACAGTACCTGGCAAGAATAGGTGCTCAAGAAATACTTATTCAAAGAATGAATGGATAAAATTTCTTCCTCAACACCAGGCTTAAGTCTGACCTTCTAAGATAAGAGTTCTATTTATTTAATTTCTACACGTATAACCGGCTTATCTAATTCTTCTCACTTTTTTGGAAGAAACCAGAGGCAAGATGAATTTCCCCAGGTGGCTCTACTTTTGTGACAGCTAGAATTAAACACTGATTCCAAAATGTAAGCTAAAAACCCTGGCAATGTGGCTTTCATTCTGTTCTGTGGAAATGAGGAGTTTCACAAGTTGATATCTAAGGATATTGGCCCAAGAAGAAAATAAAGGACTGAAATGTTGGCCATTTTCATTTTGAGGATGCCATATTTATTACTGACTTTTTGTTATTGTTAATTATTTATGGCCTGTTGATATTTTTGCATTGTTAGAAAAATTCCTATATAAAAGCATGCAACATAAACGTTAAACACATTTAATGAGTTTAATGAGTTGTAGGAGTACTTCACTTTTTTCTACATTAAGTAACAACAAAACTTGCAAAAAAGAAAAAATAACTTTTTCTTTCACTGGGAAAAACTGTGAAATTGGCATTATTTATCATGTACCTAATGTAAAATGCTGCAGATCCCAGGAAAGAATCTATTTCTTAATCCTTGATAACAGTATCCTCCTCGGCACCAATTTTGTAGATTGGGGCTCTATAAAGAAACCACAAAAGGGTCTTTACTTATTAAAAGATGAGAATCAGCCCTGGCTGGTATAGCTCAAGTGGCTGGGCATCATCTCATGCATGGAAAGGTTGCCAGTTTTATTCCTGGTCTGGGCACATGCCTAGGTTGCAGGCTTGATCCCCAATAGGGGTGTGCAGGAGGCAGCAAGTCGATGTTTCACTGTCACAATGATGTTTCTCTCTCCCTCTCCCTTAATCTTTCTCTCAAAAATCAATAAAAATATTTTTTTAACTTAATAAAAACAAATTTTTAAATTTTTTTTAAAAGGTGAGGACCAGCCAATGTATTGCTCTACCATGTTTGTTCCAAAATAATATTGTTGGCCTATCCTTAAGATGAGGTCCTGTCCAATGCCAGAAAGAGTCTATTGCAGAAAAGGTTAAAAGCAAAATTTTTCTTTAGCCACTTGAAACACTGTATGATCTTTTTAAAATTTTATTTTTCAATCAATTATAGTTGACATACACTATTAATTTAGTATCAGATGTCTAGCATAGTGATTAGACATTTAGATAACTTAGGAAGTGATCACCCCCATAAATCTACCTATCTGGCACAATTGTATGATTTTTAAATGCTTTTTTCTATTAATTCAAAACATTTAAGGTTTTCTTGCATGCAGAGGAGATGAGCAAGAACTAGTTTCTGAGGCCAAGCTTTGCCTGAGGCCTTGGAGGTGGCTTAGAGTAGGCTGCGTTGGAAGGAAAGTCCCAGGCATGGAAATTCTTCTGCAGCATTTTCCATTGTCCTGGAGCTTGTATGGACGTGTTGAGAAAGTATTGCTGCCCCCCCCCCCCCCCAGCCCCATTACTGAAAAGGTCATTGGCTGAAGTGCTGGCAAAGGGCAGAAACCAAGGTTATCTACCAAGTTAGTGGGAAAGCATACAAATCTTTCAGTGGGCTTCCTTCAGCTGGCTTTTTGGTTCCAGTGTGGAACCGTGAGTAAGTCTCTGCTGAGCAGCTGGGACATCAGCAAGCAGGACTCATCCAAAAGAACCGAGAGAAGCAATCTTTCTACTAAGGAGGGTAGTCTGAGGGGGAAACTGAATATGGTGGCAGTTAGAATCACAGATGAGGCGGGCCAGTCCACAGAAAGCAGGTGAGCAGGAAGGAGAAAGCTGCTATTTAGTCAAAGCTGACCCAGATCCTGCTTGACCAATAGAAGGTTCAGGTTGCTGGAAAGCAGGCACAGATTCTATTGGGATAAATCAAACGGGAGTGGCTTATTTGAAGCATATAGAAAGAAATCAGCATCACCTGAACACCCAGCTAGAGATCAGAGACTTTGTCCAGGGTAGATGGAGATTTGTGTTCCAGAATTCAGAATCCTCACATTCAGAGCTGTGGAAGCTGATCAAATTTTCCAGAATCTGTCTCCCTCCAGGCCTAGTACACAGTTTAAGCTGGATAGGTGGCCAAGCTCACCTCATCCATTTGGGAATTAGGCTGTCCACAGTTCTATGAGGGAGCTGAATCATCAGACTTTCAGACCCGAATTGCCTGATCCTGGTATATTCCTAAGCTCAGCTATGAGAACGAACAGTATACCAAGCAGCCATTAGACCAGCTCCAGGCTTATCCTGAAGATCTTCTCAGCATCTGTCAATATAGAGGTGCCACAAAAATAAAATGAAGGGATGCCCTGGCTCATGTGGATCAATTAGTGGAGTGTTGTCTCATGCACTGAAAGGTCACCAGTTTGATTCCTGGTCAAGGCACATGCGCAGGTTATGGGTTCAGTCCCGGACCATATGGGAGGCAACCAATCAATGTTTCT
The DNA here is from genome assembly GCF_014108235.1 of Myotis myotis. Classification (NCBI taxonomy): domain Eukaryota; kingdom Metazoa; phylum Chordata; class Mammalia; order Chiroptera; family Vespertilionidae; genus Myotis; species Myotis myotis. The sequence goes on along the minus strand of NW_023416313.1, from coordinate 77,575,429 downwards.
CTCTCTCTTTCTTTCTCTCTCTCTGTCTCCCTCCCTTCCTCCCTGGCCAGTGTAGCTCAGTTGGTTACACCATCCTCCCGTGCACCGAAGGGTCTAAGGTTCGATTCCCAGTCAGGGCACATACCCAAGTTGCAGGTGTGGTCCCTGGTCTGGGCACATATGATTCCTGGTCAGGGCGTATATGGGAGGCAAACAATTGATGTTTCTCTCTCACATCCATGCTTCTCTTTCACATCCATGTTTCTCTCTCCCTCTCCCTTTCATTTTCCCTTACTCTCTCTCTAGAATCAGTGAAAAACATATCCTCAGGTGAGGATTAAAAAAATAAAAACAAAAGGAAAAACAAGCTGGGCTAGATAATGAATGAAAAATAGTGATTGTTTGAAGCTTCTGTAGATTTTCCTCCCAAGCCCATCTGTGCTGTTAAATCTGGGGGCAAAGGTATAAAGTCACTGTCATCTCTACTTTTCTTTTTGAAAAATTTGTAGGAACTAGTTATCGTATGAGAAAAACACTTAGTCCAGGTTTTAGAGGAAGAAATTACAACTATGGAAAGGGGAAAGGGATGAATAGAATGTACCCTATGGTGTTGAACTAGAATTGAGGTTGGAGATATTAGTATGTAATTAGTGTGTATGTGTAAACATATGTGTACAAGAGTTTGTGTACCCTTGTGTGTCTGTGTGAGTGTGTACATGCAAGGATGTACCTGTGTATGTGTGTGCTAATTTTGTCCTTTGATAGTGCCTAGAAGCAATGACATATTAGCAGAAAACATACTTGGTACCCAGATCTTGGTCTCTACAAAAAGACTGATTCCAGAGTTAGGACATGGAAAGCACAAGTGAGTATGGAATATATTGTGCCAGGAAGTAAGGAAGTGCTCAAAGAATGATAGAAACATTTCAAAGGATACAGTAACCAGGTTGAATCAGCTCTTGTGAGCCAAATCTGGGACAATTTGAATATTAAAATAAAATAGTAACAGATTATGGAACAAAATAAAATTCCATAAGTTTGTACTAATATCAGTAAATAAGTAAGTAAGTAAATAAATTTGGGACAAGAGAAAGCCTTTTAAAAAAAATATTAGAACTGATACTTTATTTTTAAATATATTTTTATTGATTTCAGAGAGGAAGGGAGAGGGAGAGAGAGAGAAATATCAAAGATGAGCGAGAGTTATTGATCGGCTGCCTCCTGCACACCCCTTCTGGGAAAGGGGATTGAGCCTGCAACCTAGGCATGTGCCCTTGACTGGAATCGAACCTGGGATGCTTCAGTCCACAGGCCGACGCTCTATCCACTGAGTCAAACCAGCTAGGGCAAGAAAGCCCTCTTACAGTAGATCGAAATTCAATTTAGTAATATTGGGACAAATCAGTATCATATGCCTCCTGATCCAATTCACTGAGACAGACACAGCATTGCATCTGTGGTATTCTTTCCAAAATCCGATGAACCTAAATTGACGGATATGCTAAAAATAGTTGGCTTGCTTAGGCTGTGTGGCTCGGTGGTTGAGAATTGACCCATGAACCAGGAGGTCACTGTTTAATTTCCAGTCACGGCACATGTCCGAGTTGCGGGCTCGACCCCCTGTAGGGGGTATGCAGGAGGCAGTTGATTCTCTCTCTCATCATTGATGTTTCTATCTCTCCTCCCTTCCTCTCTGAAATCAATAAATATATAATGAAATATTTAGGCATAAAGGGACATAATGTCTCCAAATTACTTTTTTAAAAATTAATCTCCATTGCTGAGATTATTACAGATGTCCCTCTTTTTCCACCTATATCTCCCCTCCACCCAGTTCCCACCCCACCCCAGGCCCTCGCCACCCTATTGTGTTCATAGGTAATGCATACATGCATATAAAATCTTTGTCTAATCTCTTCCCACACACCCCTCCCACACTCCCTTCCTTCCCTCTGAGAATTGTCAGTCTGTTCCATTTCCATGCCCCTGATTCCATTCCATTCACCAGTTTATTCTGTTCGCCAGATTTTTTTTATTCATTTGATTTTTAGATTCACTTGTTGATAGATATGTATTTGTTGTCACTTTGTTCATATTTTTTATCCTTATCTTTTTCTTCTTCTTCCTCTTCTTGAAGAATACTCTTCAGCATTTCATATAATACTGGTTTGGTGGTGGTGAACTCTTTTAGCTTTTCTTTATCTGACCTTCTATTCTGAATGATAGCTTTGCTGGGTAGAGTATTCTTGGTTATAGGTTCTTGCTATTCATCACATCATATTTCTTGCCACACCCTTCTGGCCTGTATAGTTTCTGTTGAGAAATCAGCTGACAGTCGTATGGGCACTCCCTTATAGGTAACTGTTTTTCTTTGCTGCTTTTAAGATTCTTTGTCTTTTGCCCTTGGCATTTTAATTATGATGTGTCTTGGTGTGGTCCTCTTTGGATTCCTCTTGTTTGGGGTTCTCTATACTTCCTGGACTTGTAAGTCTATTTTTTTCACCAGGTAGGGGAAGTTTTCTGTCATGATTTCTTCAAATAGGTTTTCAGTATCTTGCTCTCTCTCTTCTTCTGGCACCCCCATAATTTGGATGTTGGTACACTTGAAGTTGTCCCAGAGGCTCCTTACACTATCTTCATATTTTTGGATTCTTTTTGCTCTTCTGGATGGGTGTTTTTGGCTTCCTTGTATTTCAAATCATTGATTTGATTCTTGGGATTCTCTAATCTACTATTGAATCCTCTGTATATTATTATTTCAGTCAATGTATGATTAATTTCTGACTGGTCCTTTTTCATTTTTTTGGCATTCTCACTAAGATCCTTAAAAGTCTCACTAAGTTCCTTGGAGGTTTCTAGAATATTCTTGAGTAACCTTATAACCATGGTTCTGAACTCTATATCCAGTACTTTGCTTTCTTCCATTTCTTTCACTTATGATATGTTTCTTTGTCTCCGCATTTTGGCTGCTTCCTTGTGTTTTTTCTATGTATTGGTTAGCTTCTAAGTCTCCTTGAGTTGATAGAGTGGCCTTGTGTGGTAGGTGTCTTATAGGGCCCAGTTGCTTAGCCTCCCCAATCACCTGAGGTGGACACTCTTGGTGCACCCCTTTGTGGGCTGTGTGCACAGTTTTGTTGTAGTTGTGCCTTGATTGCTGTTGTTGTCACTGGGAGGAATTGACCTCCAGGCCAATCGGCTGTGGGGACCAGCTGCGACTACAGTGGGAAAGCTACTGTGCAGGAGACACTCTTATGGAGCAGTGGGGCTTTGGTGCTCACTGAGTCTGCCCCTTGAGTGTGTCACTTTTGAATGTGTAGAGTTGTAATCTGGTATGGTCTCACACTGACCACTGGTACACTGGCTCTTGGGTCTCCAGGGAGGTGCAAAGTCAGCTACTGCCTGGGGCCACCCAGCAGGAGCTACAGAGATCTGCAGATTCCTCCTCTTTTTATCGGGTTTGGAAGTGCCCAGATGAGGCCAAGCTGTGAAGCAAGGCAGGCTGGTGCTGGTGCCGATTTTGGGGGCTTTTACTGACAGGTTTGGGGCTCCCTGACTCAACTGGAGCTTATTTGACAGGTTTTTAGCCTGAAAAAGGACAGACCATTCATATGCAAAAGCCACTGCACACAGCTTGGGTGTGGTTGTAAATTGGGTGGGGTGGGGTTTCAGGGAATCTCCTGGGTGGAGCAAACAGAAATGGCTGCCAGTCAACCCTGCACTGGGGAGGTCCCAGCATGGGAACAATGACCACTGTGAGCACCTCCATCTGGAAGAAAGCCACCCCAGTGTTCCTGCCCCAATGCCAGACAGTTCAGTTTCTTCCCATATGTGTCTGGGTCCTCCAGAGCCTCGCCCAGCACTGGAGCTCAGAGGAAGTATGAGCTTGTAAATTCAGTTCATGGTGCAGGCCTTTTAAGAGGAGCAGCTGTGTCTCCAGCAGCCTGTGTGTCACTCAACCCCAATCTGCACTGGTTTTTACAGTCTGTAGTTCTTACGGCCCATAGGGACTTCTTTCCCCAGCTCTGGAACCCTGGTCTGCGGGTCTGGTGTGGGACTGGGAACCCTTGCTCCTCTGGGCAGCCTCCACAGAGGCACTCTCCCTCCCAATTAAAAAAGCGGCACACCCGGGTGCCAGACCAGCCCATTTCGCACCTCCACTCCTCCTACCAGTCTGTGTGCTTTCTTCTTTACTTCTCTAGTTGTAGTATGTCCACTCAGCCAGCTTTCCCGTGGTTCTGGCTGATAGTTGTTCTGTATTTTAGTTGTAATTTTGATGTGGTTATGGAAGGCAGCAAGTACAGGTGTTTACCTATGCTACCATCTTGGTTCTCTCCATCCCCAAATTACTTTTATTTATTTTTTTAAATAAATCTTTATTGTTCAGATTATTACAGTTGTTCCTCTTTTTCCCCACTAGGTCCCTTCCACCCAGTTCCCATTCCACCCCCTGCCCTTACCACCCCCCCACTGTCCCTGTCCATAGGTGTACAATTTTTGTACAGTCTCTTCCTGCACCTCCCATACTCCATTCCCCTTGAGAATTGTCAGTCCACTCCCTTTCTATGCCCCTGATTCTATTCTAGTCACCAGTTTATTCTGTTCGCCAGATTTTTTATTCACTTGATTTTTAGCTTCACTTGTTGATAGATATGTATTTGTTGTCACTTTGTTGTTCATAATTTTTATTTTTACCTTTTTCTTCTTCCTTTTCTTAAAAAATACCATTCAGCATTTCATATAATACTGGTTTGGCAGCGATGAACTCCTTTAGCTTTTACTTATCTGTGAAGCTCTTTATCTGACCTTCAATTCTAAATGATAGCTTTGCCGGGTAGAGTAATCTTGGTTGTAGATTCTTGCTATTCTTCACTTTGAATATTTCTTGCTACTCCCTTCTGGCCTGCATAGTTTCTGTTGAGAAATCAGCTGACAGTCGTATGGGTACTCCCTTGTAGGTAACTGTTTTTCTCTTGCTGCCTTTAATATTCTCTTTGTCTTTTGCCCTTGACATTTTAATTATGATGTGTCTTGGTGTGATCCTCTTTGGATTCCTTATGTTTGGGGTTCTCTGTGCTTCCTGGACTTGTAAGTCTATTTCTTTCACCAGGTAGGGGAAGTTTTCTGTCATTATTTCTTCCAAGGTTTTCAATATCTTGCTCTCTCTCTTCTTCTGGTACCCCTATAATTCGAATGGTGGTACACTTGAAGTTTTCCCAGAGGCTCCTTGCACTATCTTCATTTAAAAAAAAAATCTTTATTGATTTCAGAGGGAAAGGGAGAGGGAGACAGAGAGAGAAACATCAATGATAACAGAATCATTGATTGGCTGCCTCCTGCACACCCCCAACTGGGGGTGGAGCCCACACCCAGGCATGTGCCCTTGACCGGAATCAAACCAGGGACCCTTCAGTCCACAGGCCAATGCTCTGTCCACTGAGCCAAACCAGTTAGGGCCTATCTTCATATTTTTGTATTCTTTTTTCCTTTTGCTTTTCTGGTTGGGAGTTTTTTCTTCTTTGTATTTCAAATCTTTGACTTGATTCTTGGGATCCTCTTGTCTGCTGTTGGATCTCTGTATATTATTCTTTATTTCAGTCAGTGCATGCTTAATTTCTAATTGATCCTTTTTCATATCGTTGCGGGTCTCACTATATTTCTTAGAGGTTTCTAGAAGATTCTTGAGTAACCTTATAACCATGGTTTTGAACTCTATATTCAGTAGTTTGCTTTCCTCCATTTCTTTCATTTATAACCTGTTCTTTGTCTCCACATTTTGGCTGCTTCCCTGTGTTGATAGAGTGGCTTTGTGTACTAGGTTTCCTATAGGGCCCAGTGGCTCAGCCTCCCCAGTTACCTGAGGTGGACACTCTTGGTGCACCCCTTTTGGGCTGTGTGCACAGTCTTGTTGTAGTTAACACATTGTATGTGGGAAACGTATTTATACATTTTACTTATTCGTTTTACGTTGACTGGTAGTAGAGCGTGGGACACGTATTAATACGTTTTTTATAGACTAGTGGTAGAATGCAGGTAAAGTATAAATACGTAAACTAAAGTTATCGTAATTTTACTGAACATTGCCATTTGTGCAAAAAATTAGCAAAAATGGCCCGTGCCACCTGTTAGCGCATGATAAAAAATACCCGCAAACAATGTGTTAAGCCTTGATTTGTTGTAGGTATCACTGGGAGGAATTGACCTCCAGGCCAATTGGCTCTGAGAATCAACTGTGTCTATAGTGGGAGAACTTCTGTGCTGGAGACACCCTTATGGGGCAAGACTTGCTTCAGTGGGGCTTTGGTGCTCACTGAGTCTGCCCCCTGAGTGTGTCCCTTATGGATCTGAGAAGTTGTAATCTGGATGGTCCCACTCTGACCACTGGGTACACTAGCTCTTGGATCTCTAAGGAGGTGCTAATTTAGCCTCTGCCTGAGGCTACCCAACAGGAGCTACGGAGAGATATGCAGATTCCTTTTCCTTGTTTGGGATTTGGAAGTGCCCAGATGAGGCCCAGCTGTGAAGCAATGCAAGCTGCTGTGGGGCCTTGGACCTTCTTTTGGATGTTCTGGGTCTCTCTGACCCAGCTACAGTTTGTTAGGTAATTTTAGATTGCAAAAGGCCAGTTTATTCAAATGCAAAAGCCTCTGCTCACAGCTTGGGTGGGGTGGGGTCCTAGGGAATCAACAGGGCAGAGCAAACAGCTATGGCTGATCCTCAGTCCTGCCCTAAGAGGCCCCGGGTCTCAGTATCCTGCGGTAATTGCTGCAAGCACCTCTGAGAGAAAGCTGTCCTCAAGTTCTTCCAGATGCCAGAAAGTCCAGTTTCTCCCCATATGAGTCTGGGTCCCCAGAGACTTGCCTGGAACTGGAGTTCAGAGCCGTGGGGAGCTTGAGACTCCCTCCCGATTGAAAAAGAAAACCACGTCCTCAGTTGCCAGCCCTTTCCCTTTTTTGAGGATTCCTCTTGAAGCAAACTCTAAGAGCCTTTGAAAACTCAGCCAAGATTATCTTTGGTCAGGAAAATTTTCTTTAATTTCCCTAATTGTGGTTTTCATAGTGCAAACTTTCCCTTTTTTCTTGTCCAGTATTATAGTTCCTTTTTAATTTCCAGGGTCCAATGGTAGTGTTTTCACTCTTTCTATATTTGGTGTTGTGTGTGTGTGTGTGTGTGTGTGTGTGTGTGTGTTTTAATCCTCACTCTAGGATATTTTTCCCATTGATTTCCAGAAAGAATGGAAGGGAAGGAGGAGTTGGGGGTGGTGAGAGAAAGAGGGAGAGAGGAGAGAGGAGAGAGAGAGAGAGAGAGAGAGAGAGAGAGAGAGAGAGGAGAGGAGAGGAGAGAGAGAGAGGAAGAGGAGAGAAGCGAGAGAGGAGAGAGAGAGAGAGGAGGAGAGAGGAGAGAGGAGGAGAGGAGAGAGAGGAGAGAGGGAGAGAGCGAGACGAGGAGAAGAGAGGAGAGAGGAGAGAGGAGAGAGAGGAGTGAGAGGAGTGGAGGGGAGGAGCGAGGATGAGAGGAGCGGAGAGAGGAGAGAGGAGAGAGAGGAGAGGAGAGGGACGCGAGAGGAGCGACGAGAGGAGAGAGGAGAGCGAGAGGCGACGAGGGAGAGGAGAGGACGAGGGTGAGAGCGAGAGAAGGAGGAGAGAGGAGGAGAGGAGAGAGGAGAGAGAGAGAGAGATGGAGGTGGGGGAAGCAGGAGAGAGGAGCGAGAGAGGAGCGAGAGGAGAGAGGAGAGCGGAGCGGAGAGAGGAGAGGTGAGAGGGAGAGAGGAGGAGGAGAGGAGAGAGGGAGGAGAGAGAGGGGGAGAGAGGAGATGAGGAGAGCGGAGGAGAGAGGAGAGAGGAGAGAGAGGAGAGAGGAGAGAGGAGAGAGGAGAGAGGAGAGAGGAGAGAGGAGAGAGGAGAGAGGAGAGAGAGGAGAGAGGAGAGGAGAGAGGAGAGAGAGAGAGGAGAGAGGAGAGAGGAGAGAGGAGGAGAGAGGGAAGAGAGACATCAGCATGAGAGAGACAAATCGATTGGCTGCCTCCCACTCATGCCCCTACCGGGGTTGGGGAACCTGCAACTGAGGAATATGCCCTTGCCTGGGAATTGAACCTGTGACCCTTCAGTTTGCAGGCCAACAGTCCAAGCTCTGAGCTAAATTGGGCAGGACTACATTTAGTGTCTGATTGTAGCTTTGGTTTGCTGTGTGTATTCACCATTGCCAAATCGGAGCCCTTGCTCTGCTACGTGAACTCTACTCCTAACTATCTTCAACTTCATCTTGTGTCCTCTATGCCAGTGGTTTTCAAAAATGAGTGGGTATCAGAGCCACCTGCATGGCTTGTTAAAATACAGAGTGCTGGATTCTCCTCTCAGAGCTCCTGAGTCAGTAGGACTCAGGGATAGTTAGCTGCTTGTTCATACCTTTCTTAGTTAATGGCATTGATTACATCAGTGAGGGTTTCTTTTATAGGTTCCTCTTGATGGGCTGTTCTAATACTTTTTAATTGGATCTAGTTCTCCCTCTGTCATCTCTAATCAATGTGTCTCGTGTGTGTGTGTGTGTGTGTGTGTGTGTGTGTGTGTGTGTGTGTGTGTAGCTTAGCAGTACCATGGTTTTAACTTCATACTACCAAAATCTTAAATCTGCATCTGTGATGCTTTCCTGTAAGTTCATATACCTGGTTACCTAAAGGTTGTGGGATAGAGTGGGAGGAATGAAAATAAAACTCAACTCTAGAAATTTGGCAGTAGGCCAGAATGGATAGGTCCATTAAAATGCTAGACTCTGCTCTATAATAAAATGTTCCTTCCTTCCAAGGGAACCAGAATCGACCTTGGATCTTTGGACCTCTTAGGTAATATTATGTTATTGGTGACTGGACAGTCTCCATTCAGCTACAGATCAGTGATTCCAGAGAACATGAGAGACATGAAGTCCCTAGAGCAGTGATGGCGAACCTTTTGAGCTTGGCGTGTCAGCATTTTGAAAAACCCTAACTTAACTCTGGTGCCGTGTCACATATAGAAATTTTTTGACATTTGAAACCATAGTAAAACAAAGATTTATATTTTTGGAATTTATTTTATATATTTAAATGCCATTTAACAAAGAAAAACAACCAAAAAAATGAGTTCGTGTGTCACCTCTGACACTTGTGTCATAGGTTCGCCATCACTGCCCTAGAGCAAAAGGCTAAGTCTATTCAGATATTCTATTTCTTCATGATTTAGTCTTAGTAGGCTTTGTATACCTAGAAATTTGTCCATTTCATCTAGGTTACGCAATTTGTTAGTGTACAATTGTTCATAGTACTCTCTTATAATCCTTTTTATTTTCTATTGAATTTATTGGGGTAACATTGGTTAATAAAATTATATAGGTCTCAGGTGTACAATCCTAAAATACATCATCTGCATATTGCATTGTGTGTTTACCATCCCAATCAATTTAATTTTTTAAAACAAAGACAACCGATTATATTATTAAGATTTGTTATAAATAGCCCATTTTTTTTAGCTCTATCATAAATATCAAAATAAGTTGCCATATTTTGTCTCTTTTTAGGCCATTTTATTTCATTGATTTAGTTTCTATCTCTACACCATAATTTAGGTAGTAAGTACTGATAGCTAATAGAGCAAAGGTAGTTTGGGAGAATTGACACCCTTATGGTATTTAGTTTTCTTACCTGAAAAGTAAATCTTTCTACTTATTTCGGTTTCTTTTAATAAGTTTTATCATTTTCTACATATGGGACTGACAAGTGTTGGAAGCTACCCATTGTCTTCACTACCAGAGAAGTGTAAACAAGGAGCCCAGAATGTTGGTGAACCTTGAGCCCTGGCAAGGGCCAGAGCTATGCACTGATTGTTTAGTCAAGACAATGGTAGCTCAAGCAATTTCCTGACCAAATAGTTTCAGAGTAAATCTTTACTAATATTTACTGACCTTTAAGATAATCTGTCTGTTACCGGAATTGCCTGCCTGACTAAGGGCTATATGTGTATCCAAAATGAAATAAAAGGTTGGCAAGGTCTGGGCACCAGTGAATTCCTTCCCCTTGCATTGGACTCTCCGCCTGGCCCCCATTATTTCCAAATTATTATTTCTTTTCTCATCTTTGTCATTTACATGAGGCCCTTCTCCAGATCCTGAACCCTGAACCACACAGGACGTGGTTCACACGACAAGTTTTGTTGATTTATTAATAGGTACTTAATTTTTGATTGTATGCACTTTTGTAAATTAATTGTGTATTCTGCAACCTTGCTAAACTCACTTATTCTATTCATATTTTGGTGGATTCCATAGGATTTGGACATTCCATATTTATGTCATGGATTATTTGAGTATATTTCATAATTCTATTTCATCTTTATTAGCTTACTAAATACAACTTTTGTTGTATTATTTAGTGGTTTATAGTATACATCTTTACCTTTTCATGGTTTATCTCCAAGTGACATTATACAACTTCACATCCTATATAATAAAGAGCTAATATGCAAATGGTCATCATACCCTCATGCCATCATGCCGTAACAGCTCAGACACTCAACATTGGGGAGAGAGGAATGGGGACCAGCCAGGCACAAGTAAACTCGTGAGAGAGGAATGGGGACCAGCCAAGCTGTGGCCAGGGAGAGGGACAAACTGCCCGCCCCAAGGTCCCGGGCAGCTGTGGCTGCGGCCCGGGTGAAGCCACCTGCCCACGGTCCCCTGTGGCTGCAGCTGGTCCGGGCAAAGTCAGCTCAGGTCCTGGGTGCCTGCGGCCAGCCAGAGGGAGGGAAGCTTGGGTCCTGGATGATGCCTGCAACTGGCCCGAGGAGGGAATCCTGGGGGCAGGGCGAGGCAGAGGCAGTTAGGGGTGATCAAGCCAGCAGGGGAGCAGTTATGGGCAATCAGGCAGGTAGGAGAGCAGTTGGGGGGATCAGGCAGGCAGGCAGAGGTGGTTAGGGGCGATCAGGCAGGCAGGCAGGCAGAGGGGTTAGGGGCAATCAGGCAGGCAGGCAGGCAGGCAGGCAGGTAATCAGTTAGAAGCCAGTGGTACCAGATTACGAGAGGCAGTCGGACATCCCCCGAGGGGTCCCAGATTGGAGAGGGTGCAGGCCGGCTGAGTGACCCCCCCACACACATGAATTTCATCCACCGGGCCTCTAGTATCTATATATATGAAGAGCCAGTGTCCATAACATCCAAAACAACCAAAGGCTCTACTGAACACCAGGCTGCACATGCAGCATGCCAGTGGGCTGAACTGCTGACCTCTCGGAGAGAGAGAGAGGCAGGGACTTTCAGCGGGGACTTGCGTGAGGCTGTCTCATGGCACCCCACATCCCTCCCTGACCAACCACTATGACTCCAAGCTAGCGAGGGCCACCTCCAGGCCACAGCCCCAGTTTTCACACCCCATCTCAGGCCTGAGAGTGCAGCGCTGGGCAGGGGTGACCGGGGGTCCGGGAATGTGGCACGAGGGGCTGGCGTGGCATGGGGAGAACTTTACACCACCAAGTTCTCCGCTTCCACCCTGGCCCACGCATCCCTACTCCCTCCCCTTGGTGGCCTGGCTCCTGCCTATATGCTTGCTGGGCAGACCCGACTGCACCGGGGAGTGAGCCATGGCGATCGGATGGCCACTTGCTGGGACGGGATGGCCGGGCCATGGCTATTCACAAGGGCAACGAGGCCTGTGGGGCACCAAGTCTGGCTTTGGTGGGGCCAGTGGGAGCCTGAGGCCACCCCAGCCCCCACAGGTCCCGGGTTGGACAGTGGCTCAGCGGTGAGTGGTGTCTTCATGCATGGCACCCATGGGCAGCCACAAGCTGCTGCGATCCCGCCCCATGCCTCAGAGAGGGAGAGGAGGCTCGCAGCCTCTGGTGCCCTAGGCTGCACCACCTGCACCACTGCCTGCCAGGCTGGCAGGGTCCAGAGCAGGCGAGCTGCTCCCGCCCCCCAGTGGTGGAACAGGGAGGAGGGTGCAGGATGCAGGGAGGGGACCTCAGCCGGAATCCTCCTGGCACGGGGAAGGGGCCTGGCCTGGCCTGGGCCTGTGGGGAGCTTAGGAAGTCTGGCTGAGCAGGCGCTGGTTCATACTAACTCTTACTCTGCCATCTTCCTCTAGCTCTCCAAGCTAGCCACCCTGCCCCACCTGCCCAGGGTAACAGGCTCTGGGCGACCTCCCTGAGCTCAGACTGTGGACCTGGAGACCTCGAGGAAGAGTGCCTGACAGGGGCTGGTGCAGAACTACCAGGGCAGAGCTGCTTCAGTGTCTCGGTAAAGTTTGCAACAGACCCAAGGAGGAAACTGAGAGGGGAAAAGCCAGGAGGCGTGAATTCCCAGCGCTTTAGCCACTTGAAAACAGCCCCACTTGGAATGTGAGGTGGCTGTACATTCAGCTGAGAAGTGAGGGGGCTGAACCCCACCATCACTGGGCTCCTGTTGGTCTAAGGCCCGAGTGTCCACCATGACAAGGAAAGAACAGAGTGAGGGGCCCGGAGGAAGGGAGGACAATTGAAGGAAACTGTGTCTAGACCACGGGTGGGCAAACTTTTTGACTCGAGGGCCACAATGGGTTCTTAAACTGGACCGGAGGGCCGGAACAAAAGCATGGATGGAGTGTTTGTGTGAACTAATATAAATTCAAAGTAAACATCATTACATAAAAGGGTACGGTCTTTTTTTTTTTAGTTTTATTCATTTCAAACGGGCCGGATCCGGCCTGCTGGCCATAGTTTGCCCACAGCTGGTCTAGACTTTCCTCAGCCCTCTCTCTCTTTCTGCTGCCTACAAAAGCCCCAGGCCCGGCCACAGTTCTGTCTCCACCTTTTAGTCCCCTATTCTCCAACCACAGAGGAAAGAAATAAGGAAGGAGTCCATGCTGCCTTCAGAAAGTATCTATATACCTGATTGTCCAGTTGCCTCCCACAGAGGGGGCCAGACTGCGGCTTAGGCCCGCTCCCCATGGGCCTAAGTCAGATGTCTGAATACCGGCTTAGGCTGTCCGAAGCCAGCAGTCAGACATCCTTAGCATTGCCTTGGAGGCGGGAGAAGCTCCCACCACCGCCACTGCACTTACCAGCCGTGAGCCCAGCTTCTGGCTGAGCGGCACTCCACCAGTGGGAGTGCACTGACCACCAGTGGGCAGCTCCTGCATTAAGCATCTGCCCTCTGGTGGTCAGTGCACATCATAGCGACCAGTTGTTCCACCATTCAGTCAATTTGCATATTACCCTTTTATTATATAGGACTAGTGGCCAGGTGAACAAAATTTGTGCATATTAAAAGGGAATTAATTAGAGGAAATATTTTAATATTGCTATTTGCCCTTTATAATAGAAGTGTCAGAGATGAAAGAAAATTAGTAAAATGTATATGAAAGTCTCCCTCCTGTGAGAGTCTGGGGCATGCCGCGGGACCCAGAGTCAAGTCCCCACCCACCCACTCGTGCCTTGAAATTCTGCGAGACCCAGACCCAGCGGGGGCGGGGGCACAGCCTCAGGTCCCCCATCAAGCCCCGCTGGGCGGGGGGTGCATCCTCAGGTCCCCTGCCCTGGCTTCAGGTCCCCCAGCCCCGGAGCAAGGGTGCGAGGACATGAGGGCGCAAAGGCGTGACAACCATTTGCATATTAGCTCTTTATTATATGAGGATGATAGATAATGCATTTGATTCTATCAATAACCTTTCATTGAGGCTTTAATCACATCTTTTGATACTTCAGTGATAATTTCTCTTTACATTCATTCTTTTATAACATTGTTCCCTAGATATTCAATGTAAGGAAGTCTCACCTTTTTAATAATATTGTAAGCTCCTTGATGGTGGTGGATATATTTTAAAGTCCTCTGGTACTCACAGGGCTAAACCTGACATGCGATGGTGTTTTCTGAAGTTAGTGGCTTGTGAATATATAGAGTGCAATGGAAATAGGAGTAAACTTAAGGTTCTTGAAATATCAAAACTCTTAAATTGTCTAAAAAACATATACAGCAAGTCCAACGATCATTTAAATGAAGTCACTAAAATAGTGTGTAGGGCCACACCTGTTTTTACTTCCCAGAACTTGTGAATCAGGCTTTTTTACCAAGTTGGTTTACACAATTTAATACGAGTAAGTACCTCTGGCCTAGTCTCATTTTTGGAGTTCAAAAGTTATCAGGTTAGCATGCCCCTCCTGTTCTTTAAGGAGAGTCAGAGCCCATTCCAATATTTTATTTCTCTTATTCTACCATTTAAATGCCAATTGTGGGATACCATGTAATTTCTGTTCTCAAGAAACGCAGTGTGAAGCTGATGTATTTAATGTGTAAAGGGCTCTGTGTTCACAGTAATCTGTTTTCTTTCATAATTTTTCTAGTTGAAATGCCAACCAAGCCAACACACTTCCTTCTGGCACTCACTATAAGTACCAAGTTCAGGTCATTGCCCTTAACTCATCTATTCTTTCTGTGTCAGGCTCATTTACTGAGCTTCCCAATCTACTTTTTGTGTGATAGGTAAATTCATCATAGTTCAAGTCCTTAAATAATGCTTTTTCAAGGCTTGGATGAGTTGAATGAAGGTCGAGGAGCAAACAAAAGGGAAAGAATGAAATACATTTTATATTTATGGAACTCAGGAGGAAATCTCCCCCCCCCCCCTTCCTTATTGACAGTGTCTTGGTTCAGGATTTCATCACCACTTACTAGAACTATTGCAAAAGCCTCCAACTTAGCTTCCTGCCTCCAGACTCTCTAAACTACACTTCTTCACACTCTTTGCACCCTTATGCCATTCAATTCCAATGATGTCTCCTTTGCCCAGAAACCTTCAGTGGCTCCCTACAATGCAGGAGAAAATTAAGTTTTTCCAAATAGAAAGTATTCAGATAACATCAATCCTGTGTAATGAGTAACACTGAGTGATTCCAAGAGTATATACTTGGGGATTTTATACATTTATTCAAACAGTTATATACAATTAGAGGCCCGGTGCATGAATTTGTGCATGGGTGGGGTCTGGCCAGCCCTCTCTGATCAGGGCCCGATTGGGCTGGGCCAGCCGAGAGGAGGGGCTGTGGGCAGTTTGCTGGCCACCTCGGCCCCTGATCAAACTCCCAGTCGAACTCCTGGTTGAGGGGATAATTTGCATATTAGCCTTTTATTATATAGGATTTAGTAAAATCATTTGGCAAAATTGATATAGCCCAAAACAAGTTTGTTGAAGTGATGATTTGATTGGAAAAGAATATCCCCAGAAACACTGCCATTTTTTAGAATTTGAGGTGTTTCCCCTCGCCTTTTTTACTCTGTGTAGCTAGTTTTCATCCAATTATTCCTACTCTGTGTGTTTAGAACATCAAACATTTTGAAACAATCTAAATATTTAACCATTTAGAGGCAACTGAAGCCTACACACAGCTCCAATAATAAAGAATTGGGTTTTGTTTTTTGAGAGAGAGAGAGAGAGAGAGAGAGAGAGAGAGAGAGAGAGAGAGATATGTGAGAGAGAAACATTGATCAGTTGCCTCCTGTATGTGCCTGGACTGGGGAGTGAACCCACAACCTGGGCATGTGCCCTCATTAGGAATGTAGCCCGACACCTTTTGGGGTACCAGATGCTTCAACCAACTGAGCCACACTATCCAGGGCAATAAGAATTGTTTAAACAAATTGTAAAGGGTTATAAAATGTATGTATAGTATGCATAAATGTTATATGCAGTGACCTTATAATAATTTATTTTGAGCAATTTGCAAGATATGTAAAGTCATGAAAACATTGCCAAACAAGGAGATCAGCTATAATTTAAAATAAATGATAAAAACTCCAAAATTCTAGATCTTGATTGTGTTATTTTGTGGTTTTATTTTACTTTTCTTATTACAAAACAATTGAAAATATTAGCACTATCCTCTAACCAAATGAGCTAACTGGCTAAGCACAATTCAAAATATGATAGAAAAGTGAGAAAAGGCAGACAAACACACAGACACAAACAATCCATAGCTCTCTGCTTAATACAGTTACTTCTAGATCTTCTAGTAAAAGTGGAATCATATGATGCATGCTATTTGAAAGCAACTCCATTGTATTTGTGCAATCCTCCACTGTTAAACATTTAGGTTGATTTAAAAAATCCTATATTTTTTGTACATTTAAGTTTTTATCCCATTTTTGCTATCAGGAGTAGCACAAAGCAATAATAACTAGATAAAACTGATTTGAAATAAAATAATAAAAGGTTTGGGCAACCCCCCCCCCATAGTTCTGAAAAATGGCTTAAATTTTTTTAATTAAAATTTTTTATTGTTGACACTATTACAAATGTCCCTTATTTCGCCCTCCCCTTTGCCTACATCTACCTTGACTCCACTATCTCTCTCTTTTCCCTCCCCAAACTATTGTCTGTGTCCATGGGCTGTGCATATATGTTTCTTAGCTAATCCCTTCACTGTCCTTTATCCAGTCACCTTCATCCCCCTCCCCTCTGACATCTGTCTGTCTGTTCCATGTCTCCATGCCTCTGATTCTATTTTGTTTTTCAGTTTATTTGTTCATTAGATTCCATATATTAGTGAGATCATATGGTATTTGTCTTTCTCTGACTGGCTTAATTTGCTTAGCATAATAATTTCCAGGTCCATCCATGCTGCCACAAAGAGTAAGAGTTCCTTCTGTGTAGTATTCCTTTGTGTAAATGTAATGCAGCTTTTATATCTATTCATATACTTGTGGGCACTTGGGCTGTTTCCAGATCTTGGCTATTGTAAATAATGCTGCTATGAACATAAGGTGCGTATATTATTTCTGATTGGTGTTATGGGATTCTTATGATATATATATATATACCCAGAAGTGGGATTGCTGCGTCAAAAGGCTGTTCCATTTTTAATTTTTTAAAGGAAAATCCATACTGTTTTCCACAGTGGCTGTACCAATCTGCATTCCCACCAACTAGGGTTCCCTTTTTTCCACATTCTCACTAGCACTTCTGGTAGGTGTGAGGTGATACCTCATTGTCATTTTAATTTACATCTCTCTGATGATTAGTGATGTTGCTTATTTTTCATATGTCTTTTGGCCATCTGTATGTCCTCTTTGGAGAAGTGTTTATCCAGGTCCTTTGCCCATTTTTGGATTGTTTGTCTTCCTGGTGTTAAGTTGTATTAGTTTTTTATATATTTTGGGGATTAACCCCTTATCAATGAATAATTGGTGAATATGTTCTCCCATATGCACTAACCACCAATACACTAACCACCCCCCGATGCACTAACACTCTGTACAAACCAGCACTAGTGAGCAGGGATATTCATCTTTAAACAAATGACCTGCCCAAGATGATGAATTTCCCTCCAAATCAGGTCTTTTGAATAAGAACAGACAGATGCAACTTGCTGTCTGTAAACTAGCAGGAACAGATCTGAGACTGTATTATTTTCTCACCTAGGGATAAGAAATGGGCTGCTCTTTATACTTTACTAGAGGCCTAGTGCATGACATTTGTGTATGGATAGGGTCCCTAGAGGCTGCCAGCTGCCGGCCCGCTGGGTTCTCCCTTCCCAGGGTTGGTTGGCCCCGCCCCTGGTTGAAATCCCAGTAGAACTCCTGGTCAAGGGGACAGATTTGCATATCAGGCTTTTATGATATAGGTTTATATAGGATAACCAGGATCATATTACCAAGTAATAAATTTAATAATTTGGATCTCTTCTACTTAAAAAATATTAGGTATCCTCTGCTCTGTTAGCTCTTTATCCATTTTACCAATACCACATTGTCTTGATTACTGTAACTTTATAATTAGTCTCAAAATTAGAAGTGTTGTTCTTCGAATTCCATTCTTTTTCAATTTTTTTGGTTATACTACATCTTTTGCATTTTCTTTTTTTTATCTTTTGCATTTTCATGTGAATTTTGGAATCAGTTTGTTAATTTCTACAATAAAGCCTGCTGGAATATTGATTTGTGGAGAATTGCCACCTTAATGATATTGATTTGCCCATTCCATGAACATGGTATATTTCCCCATTTGTTAGATCTTTAAATTTCTCTCAGCAATAGTTTGTAGGTTTCAGTGTACAGGTGATCTTTTCTAGTCTTTTTTTTCTTTTCTAGTCTTTTGTCACATTTATCACTAAGTATTTCACACTTTTTGATGCTATAGCAAATTATACATTTTTTAAAAATTTCATTTTCCAATTGCTTATTGCTAATATATAGAGCTACAATTGATATTTGTATTATGGTGTTTTGTCTTCTGCAAGCAATCCAAACATAAAGGGACAGCTGATGTTTTGTGTGTGTTTTTTTAAAGTTATAATATCAATTCAGCAGAGATAATCTTTTCAACAAATGGTGCTGGGACAATTGGATAGTTATATACAAAAGCAAACAAATAAACAAACAAAATAAAAAGAGACCAAACCAAAACAATACTGCTATTGGGAATGCAAAATAGTACAATTACTTTGAAAAATGGTTTGTCAGTTTTTTTAAAAAAATTAAACATCATGTGTCATATGATCCAGCCACTCCTAGTCATTTTCTCTACTAAAGAGAAATAAATGCCTATGTCCACACAAGAACCTAAATGTGAATGTTCAAAGCAGCTCTATATGTAATAGCCCCAAACCAAAACAATGTAAATGTCCATGTAACACGTGAATGCGTAAACAAACTGTGTGATATCCATGCAATGGAATAGTACTCAGCAATAAAAAGAAAGGAACTATTGATACAAGTTACAGTGTGGATGGATTCTTAGAATAGTTACAATGAAAGGAAGAATCCAGGCAAGAAAGAGCATATACTATGGTTGCATTTATATAAAATTCTAGAAGATATAACAAATTAATAGTGACAGAAAGCAGATGGTGTTTGCCTGGGTGACAGAGCCCTTTGGGAGGTAAGGAGTATGAAGGACATGAAGAAACTTCTGCTAATGATGATTATGTTTATTCTCTTGATTGTGGTGATTGATTCATGAGTGTACACATTTAACTTTAAATTTATCAAATTGTTCAATTTAAATGTATGCAGTTTATCTGTCAATTATCCCTCAGTAAAGCCGTTGAAGAAAAACTAAGAGACATGAGGAGTTATCAGATGGCAGCAAGAACCTTGTGAGGTTAAAGAGCAATGCTGTAGTTGATGAGCTTTAAAAACCTTGACTGCAGTTTTGCTCTCTGCACTTTGACAGCTCATTTTTGCTGGGTTCTGACTAAAGCTGTATTTCCTTTCACACTGCAATCGAGTTGCCCCAGGCCACTGGCTGTCTCCTACATCTCCTCAGGGGTCATGCAGGACACTGGTTAGCCAGGTGGGAGGACCTGAACAATCACCAACATAACTCACATTCTCAGATATGGGAGAAGTCCAAACATAGCCTTCTGAAAGCAAAACTTCATGGAATCCACAGAGCTATGGCGTTAACACCAACCCAGCCAGGATGGATGGCTCTGATCAAGTACTGGCTAGACTGGTCTGACTGACTGACTGGATGTAAATGATTGGGAGGCTTGCCTTAAACACACACACACACACACACACACACACACACACACACACACACGAGGGGGAAGGAAGTAAGAGATATTATGGATTTACTAATCCCTGAGGAGCCCATGGGTGCCTTTCAGTGGGTCCATGACCCCAAAATCATATGCAAGTTTTGTAAGTATATGTATTTATGCTTTTTTTTTTTTTTTCTGGGGAGAGAGTACATAGCTTTCATCAGACCCCTCAAAGCCCTCCCAGACTAAAAGATTAAGAAGAGCCATCGTGGATAAATCCACACATCTATTATTTCTTCTTCCTCCTCTGTATCTCCCAGGAGAAAAATGTATTCGTCACTTATTCTGTGCTTTCCACTGAGATTACATCTATGCGACCTCCACCAAGCCATCACCAACGATTTCATTTCTTCGCCTTTGCCTGGGAGCACTTACTCCATGCTGCCCCACGATCCTGCGCCCTGGCACAGTTCCCAGCTGCTTAGGAATTGGAGTTGTTTCCAGGTTCCCAGATGTGCAATCTGGCCGACGCCTTTTCTCTCCCCAGGGACGCAGTCCCTAACCGATCCTGCTACTACCCACGCGTGTTACTTGCTTTTGTCTGAGGGTATTGATGGGGTCGTCTTCCCCGGTCTCTGCGGGGACTGCCTGCTTTGCAACATTTGTACAGCTTTCCTTCTGGGGCTAGGAGAACCGCGCTCATGGTTTCTCGAAATTGCTGTAAAACTCCAACTCGGATACCCCATTGCAAGCCCCGGGTTTCCCCCTTTGCCTTGGAAATCGGGAAGAAGTTGTATTAAAAGCCTGGCCTCGCAGCTCCCTCCCTTGGGGGTGGGTCGGGGCGCAGAGACTGGCGCTCTGCTCCTAGCCACTGCTCCCTCCACGTGCTCCCCGCAAGCGGGTGCCGCGCCCCCTCCCTGGCCGGCGTTCACCCTTTCCTACCCCACCGATTCCCCGCCGCTGTAGGGGGAGAGCTCAGCGCAGTCCCCCTGCGGCTCCCGGGCCTCCTCCCACCGCCCCAAGGGCGCACGCCTTTCCCTACCCGGCGTCTGCGGCGGCCGGAGCAGCAGTAGCAGCAGCACGGGGAGTTCGATGGCCCAGCAGTCCCGGAGCGGGTGGCGGGCCATGGCCTCAACCTCGCCTGCGCCCTCGCCCTCGCCCTCGCCCTCGCCGGCACCTGCAGATGCCCAAGGGTCCGGGAGGAGGCAACGGGCACAGTTCTCGGGACTAGCCGCCCCGCGAGTCGCATTCGCTTTCGCTTTTACTTTAGCCCCCGGAGGGCTGGGGAGAGGTGAGAAGCGTGGCAGATCTGTGACTCAGCATCCCCTCTGGAAAAAGCCCCGGCAGCCGCAGGGGGTCCTAGTGCGGCCTCGGCAGTCCCTGGGGCAACGCGAACCCCGCAGAGCAGAGTCCCGGACCGACCGTCCCCTGCGGAGGACTGGATCCCTGCCCCGCTTCTCTCCTCACCTCTCATCCAAAAGCCCAGTGGGTCTCGGGTCCCAACGCATTGGGAGTGGGCAAAGCCATTGGGAAGCAAGGTCATTCGAGTAAACTCGGCCGGTGGGCGTTCACACCTGACTTCTGCTCCAGTCGTTGACCTTGTATAGCTTGTCTCCTCCTGTCGCTCCTACTTCACCTTCCGAGTTTCCCTTCATTCCTAGACCATGGGTTAGTCAAGTGGCTCTGGGCTCCCTCCACCAATCTGATCCAGTTATGGTGGGGGAACGAACCTCATTGGTGGGTGACCCTGGAGGTGTCGCCCCAGTGTGGCTGGCCGGGTCACGTGCAGGGAATCGCAGCCCATGCCACCTGTTCACGCCTGCTGGAGCCTTGTTTACTGGAAACTAGTGCAGTATCACAGTGAGGAAATTGACACTGACACAAATCATAGCCATATTCGAATTTTGTCAGTTTTCTGTGAATTCATTTGTATGTGTTTAGTTCTGTGCAGTTTTGTCAAACACACACACACAGTAGACAGATAAATAGATAGATGAGATCTGTAACCACCATTGCCAGGATCCCCCTCCCAGGATATTTACTGTTACTCTTATATAGCCACAGCCACCTTCCTCTCTCCCCTGTCCCTGAACCCTGGCAACCACTGATCTTTTTCTCCATCTCTATAATCTTGCCATGTGGAGAATGTCATGTAAATGTAACCATACAGTTTGTAACCTTTTGAGGTGGGCTTTTTCACTCAGTATAATTCCCTTGAGGTTCATTCAAGTTGCTGTCCTTTTTATGAGTAGTACTGATAGTTTCTTTTTTAAATGTATGAATCTCTGCCATCCATACCCAAATAGCTCTGCTTTCATATATGTACTAGTGGCCCAGTGCACGAATTCGTGCACATTGAAAGGAAATTAATTAGAAGAGCTATTTTAATATAGCTATTCGCTCTTTCTCTATAATAGAAGTGTCAACCAAATTCACGATCGACCATGTCAGATGAAAACACACACACACACACGTGCGATTGGTGCCAGTGAGAGCTTTATATGTATTGCACATGCATGAGTCAACTTAGCCTTTTTTATATATAGCATAAACTTGCTTAATTAGACCTGCTTTCTAATTTAGCTAAACTTTTTCCAGCCCAGTGAAGCACCCCAACTTCTCTTTCAGGTAATTGTCAGCAACACAGCAGTAAATATCAACATGAAGCAGATTATTATTGTAGATCACGCAGGGAGAACAAAGGGTAAAATATTAACCTGCAGCAGTGTTTGACTATATTCTGTGCAGTGAGAAAACCTGAAGTCATTTTCCAGGTCCACCATTTCTTCTTTTCAGTGGGGTCAAGTTTCTAAGCTTTCTAGATCACTGTTTTCTGGCTAGTGAAAAGAAAATAGGATTCCACCGAGTCTCCCATCTACCTACTCCAGGACTTCCGTGAGGATCAAATGAGATGAGGCACTGGAAAACGCTGCACAGACATTTGGTTAAAGTGTAAAATGTTTCCACCTGGCTATAAAGCAAGTCGTGTTCCTGGGCTGAAGAAACTGCAAGGAGGCTAGTCACTAGGAAGAGGAAGCCAGGCATTGCTACGTGACATCATTACCCAGATGGTCAGACACTTAGCATATTAATCATATATATATATGATTGCTGTAAAATCATATATATCCTAGTCCTAGTTTCCTAGGACTGCCACAACACAGTACCAAAAACAAGGTGGCTTAATCAAAAAATTAATAGAATTAATAAAAGAATTTGGTAAAGCTCAGCCATTGTGGCTCAGAGTTGAGCACTGACCCATGAACCAGGAGGTCATCGGTTGGATTCCTGATCAGGGTACATGCCCGGGTTTGGGGCACGATCACCAGTAGTGGTGTGCAAGAAGCAGTCAATGGATAAGATTTCTCTCTCATTGATGTTTCCGTTTCTCTATCCCTCTCACTTCCTTTCTTGCCAAAAATCAACAAAACTATTTTTTAAAATTCGGTAAAGAAGCAGGATACAAAATTAATATATAGAAATCTGTGGTGTTCCAATACACTTCATCAAAAAAGGATAAAATAGGAATAAACTTAACCAAGGAGGTGAAAGACCTCTACAAAACTATGAGACACTGAAGAAAAAATTGAAGAGGATGCAAATAATAAATGGGAGGATATACTGTGTTCTTAGATAAAATGGACTAATATTGTTAAAATGACCATATCACCGAAACTATTTATAGACTCAGTACAATTTCTATCAAAATACCAATGTCATTCTTCTCAAAACTAGAACAAGTAATCCAAAATTTATATGGAACCATACAAGTTCCTGAATAGCCAAAGCAATATTGAAAAAGAAGAAGAAAGTTGGAGGTATCAATCTTCCTGATCTCAAACTATACTACAAATCTATAGTAATCAAAATAGTGTTGTACTAGCACAAAAACAGACACATAGATCAATGGAACAGAATAACAATCCTAGAAATAAGTCTTCACTTTTATGGTCAGCCAATCTATGACAAAGGTCACTAATCTAAACACTGAAGTAATGACAGTCTTTTAAACTGGTGTTGGGAAACTGGACAGATACATGCAAAAAAGAAAGAAGAAAGAAAGAAAGGAAAGAAGAAAAAAAGAAGATAATTCTCTTATACCATAAACAAAATAAACTCAAAATGGGCTAACAACTTAGATGTAAGGCCTAAAACCATAAAACTCATAGAAGAAAACAAAGGAAGTAAACTATCTGACATCAGTCTGAGTAATATCTTTTGAACACATCCCCTTGAGCAAGGAAAACAAAAGTAAAACTAAGCAAATGGAACTACATCAAACTAAAAAGATGCTGTATAGTGAAGAAAACAAAACCCTCAACAAAACAAAAAGGCAAACTACTGACTGGGAGAATGTATTTGCAAATGATATGTCTGATAAGGAGTTGATATAAATATATAAGAAACCCATGCAACTCAATAACAACAACAAAAATTCACTACAATAAAAAAAATGGGGAGGGGACTGAAAGGGCGAGGACTACGCCCTCCACCTTGCCCCAGGGTAAGGGCTACGCCCTCCACCTTGCCCCAGGGTAAGGGCTACGCCCTCCACCTTGCCCCAGGGTAAGGGCTATGCCCTTCATCTTAACTTGGCCATGTGCTCAGCAAGCTTCTTCCCGGAAGATAGTCAAGGGAAGTGCACGCCATCACTATGACCACATCCTGTGTACTCGCGCCTGGCCAATCGGCAGGGCCCACAGTCCTTTCTCCTCCTCTTACCCCAAACCCCTATAAAACCTCTCTCCACACAGAGTTTTCTCTCTCTCGGCCACTGGGCTACCGTTGCATTGGTGAGTGTGGTCGGGGAGCCGAACTAGTTCGAAATGAGGGACTCTTTGCTTTTGCATCGGACTCGCTGGCTCCCTGATGGGCTTTTTGGGAATCTTGAAATCTGGGCACAACAGGGACATGAAAAGACATTCGTCCAAAGAGGACATACAGATAGCCAACAGACATATGAAAAGATGCTTAACATCACTAATCATCAGGGAAATGCAAATCAAAACCATAATGAGATACTACCTCACACCAGTCAGAATGGCTATTATCAAGTCAACAAATAATACGTGTTGGTGAGGATGTGGAGCAAAGGGAAACATCATGCCAAGATCTCCCATTGGATATGCAGTTTGGGAAGCTTATTGGATTCTGCTTTGATGTTGTCTCAAGCTGGCCACTGGGTGTATTGGTCCTGGGCCTCTTGGGAGGGACTCTTGTGTAGGCCAATGTCAGATGCTGTCTGTGCCTGGCCCTCGGCAACCTGTTTGGAGTTACAAGGGATCTAGTTTGTGGTTGCTTCCGTTGGGCTTGGGTGCAGTCCGAAAGGACCAAGCTGCACACCAAGGCCAGCTTGTTTCAGCACTGGGCCTGGGACAGGTCGGCACAAGTCCTAAAGCACCCTGAGACCCACCACGCCCTCCCTACCCTGCTGGCTGCCTATTGGGCTTAGTCACTGAAAGAGCCTCTGGCAGAGTAGGGAGAATAGGGCTAGTGGACCTCCCCGGAGGGCGAGGGGGTGGGTGTAGTTTTCACCCCAGAGCTACAAGACTCTGTCTCAGATTTTGCTCCAACCTTGGCAGGGTGAAGCCACTAAGAATCGTGTGTGTTGGTGCTGGTGGGGCCTCTGAAGCAGGGAGGTTGAGTCTGCCGGAAGCTGGGAGGGTGGTTTTAACTGATCTCCCATTGAGAATGAAGTGCCAGTCAGGTTCACAGGGAAAGTGGTGGGAATAGCCCCTGCCTCAAAGCCAGACAACTCAGTCACTGACACCCCCTGAGTCTGCCTAGACCTCTACACCCTAGCCAAGGCAGCTGACTCAAGGCAGGGCCTAAACTCCACAGTGTGGGGTGAGAGGGAGTCTAGAGGGTGGGGCAATTGGTCGTCCCTCTTCCTCCCCGCCCCTGCCCCCCGCCCCCCCGCCACACAAAGGGGAGTGCTCCACCCAAGAAAGATGGCATGGAAGAATGACTCAGCACAGAGATCCTGGCAGCTTTCCCTTCAGCTTTCTCACAGAACCACAAGCCCCACTTTCCTCACAAAACTCTAGTTCACTCCACCCTTCTTCCCCTAGAGCCCAGGGTGAGTGGCTGTGAACCAAATTTTGTGCATTGGCCCTTTAAGAGGGTGCCTGTGTCTACAGCTGGACTCTGTCTCTTCCTGGCAGACAGAAATCCCGCAGCTTTTCACAGCTGGACGTTATGTGAGTGCCTCTTCCCAGCTCTGATGCTCTGGGCTGTGAGCCCAGCTTGGGGTTTAGGCCCCATGCTTCTGAGGGGAATCCTTCACAGTGGAGAGAACTTCAGCCTCCACCTGTGGGAGCAGAGCCAGCCTTTTTTGCATCTCTGCCCTTCCTACCAGTCTCGATGTGGCTTCTTCTGTAAATCCTTGTTTATTCCTCTTCAGCTAGCCTTCAGTTGGTGATTCAGGATGATTTTTCTTTAATTTAGTTGTAATTACAGTTTGTTCATGGGAGGATGTGAGCATAGCTTCCATCTACTCTACTGCCATCTTGAAATCTCTTTAAGGCTAATGGGTTCTTATTCTTCCTCTTCTTTCTTTCCTTTCCTTTTCTCTGACTCTTCCTTCTCCTCCTCCTCCTCCCCTCCCACAACCTCTTCCTCCTACATCTTGCTTTAGATTTTTAAAATAAGATGTAATTCACATAGCATAAAATTCACAATTTTAAAGTGTATAATTCAGTGGTTTTTAGTATATTCATGATATTGTGCCACCAGCACCACTGTCAAGAAACCCAGTACCTGTTAGGAGTCACTTCCAATTTCCTGTCTTTTGTCCCCGGTAACTCTAATCTACTTTCTGTCTCTATGGATTTGCCCATTCTGAATAGTTCACATAAATAAAATCATACAATATATTATTTGTGTTTGGTTTCTTTCACTCAGCATAATGTTGTTCAATGTATCAGTACTTTATTTCTTTTTATTACTAGATCATATTCTATTAAATAGATATTCCACATTTTGTTTATTCATTCACCTGTTTATGGACATTTGAGTTGTTTCCACTTTAAAATGTTTTAAGTGATTTTTAGAAAGAGATAAAGGGAGATGGAGAGAGAAACATTGATGTGAGAGCAATACATATAATGGCTACCTCCTGCACACCTCCAGAAAGGATCAAACCTACAACCTGGGCATGTGTCCTGACCAGGAATTGCACCAGCAACCTTTCAGTTCACAGGAGGACACCCAACCAACTGAGCCACACTGGCCAGGGTTGTTTCCACTTTTTGGCTATTATGAATAATACTCCTATGAACATTCATGTGCCGGGAGCCGGTCCATGCTTGCTGTTTCAAGGGACCTGGCATATATGGCATACTGTTCTTAATATGTTTGCTCACCTTCTTGGCACTATGTGTTTTAACCAAGGTCTCTGAGAAAGGTTGTTTCCCCAGGTAGGGATTTTCCCCTGAAGTTAGGGAGGGAATAAAACCTCTTAACTAAGTGCCAGGTGGGTAATTAATCACTTTAACTACGAACAATCATGCTTAAGCTACATAATCTTTACTCCCTGGAATGGAGATAAGAAACGCCCTAACCTTTGAAATATAGATTGATAGGATTGGAATCAACTGGTATAAATACAGATGTAAGAAGACAGAACACACAGAACTAGAGACAGAAGAACTTCGCTGGAGAGAACATGGCAAAAGATCCTGGACTGAACCTGACTACAGAAATGGGCAAGAGAACCTGACTAGAACCTGGTGACTGAACCTGGCTGGAGAACCTGGACTGAACCTGGCTGGAGAACCTAGCAGGAGAGCATGGACACGGAACCTGGCTGGGGCTCCGGACCAGAACTTCGCTGGAGATCCGGACCAGAACTTGGCTGGAGATCCTGGCTAGGCTGCTGATCAACTGAACGCTGTCTCCGTGTCATTCCTTCTTCGCCGACCCCTGGACCTGCTGGGGTTGGACTCCAGCATCTGGCGCCCGAACAGGAACCCCTAGGTAAGCCCCACTCTCGGGATGGATAGGACTCCACCGTAGGAGAGGGTGGATAGTCTTCGCCGACTCCGTCCACACCTTTGGGGACCCCTGGACATGCTGGGGCAGGACCCCGGCATCATGTACAAGCTTTTGTGTGAACATATGTTTTCAGCTTTCTTGGGTCTATACTTAGGAGTAGAATTTTTGGTCATATGGTAATTGTAAGGTTCTTGAAAGCCATCAAGAAGACTTGGGGAGCCATTTTGGGACCATGCACGATTAGTTCTCAGGCTAGTTGTATATAGTGTGGATGATGCATTTCTAATGCTCACCAAGTGATAGTGTAATTGGCTTTGGGAGATACTGACTTAGGAACTAAGGCAGGATAAGTCTGTGGGAATCAGCATAAAGACATCTAGTTGTTACAGCTAACCTGGGAAAACCAAGGCAGTAAAAATGAGGTGGAGAAAATGAAAGAAAACAAGTCCATTCACAGAAGAAGTTTTGCTTAAGAACAGAAAAACAAACATTGGCTATAAGAGAAAAGAACTGATATGCGATACTCAAAGTATAAAAGTACCACACTTACTTATTTTTGTAAATCATATCATATCTGGCTTCAAGTTTCCACTTGCCAAGATCAACAATAATCTGATATCATCCCCCCCCACCCACCCTCATGGCAAATAATTCTCTTCCCTTCCCTTGGGTTTTGCCAGGACCCAGGAAAATAGGGAGAGGCCTGTGACCTGTTTCTTCTCTCTCCTCGCCTCTCCTCCCCTCTCCTCCCCTCTCCTCCCCTCTCCTCCCCTCTCCTCCCCTCTCCTCCCCTCTCCTCTCCTCTCCTCTCCTCCCCTCCCCTCCCCTCCCCTCCCATCCCCTCCTCTTTAAAATATTTTTTATTGTTGATAGTATTATAGATCTCCCATTTCCCACCCCCCCTTTACCCTCCTCCTCCCAGCCCCCTCGCCCCCCAGGTCTTCACTACACTATTGCCTGTTTCCATGGGCTATGCATATCAGTATATAAGTTCTTTGGTTTATCTCTTCTTGTCCCCCCAATCCCACAGTGAGGTATGTCAGTCTGTTCCATGTCTCCATGCTTTGGATCTTATTTTGTTGGCAATTCATTTTGTTCATTAGATTCCACAAATAAGTGAGATCATGTGGTATTTGTCTTTCTCAGATTGGCTTATTTCACTTAGCATAATATTTTCCAGGTCCCTTTATGCTGTTTCAAAAGGGAAGAGATCCCTCTGTTTTACAGCAGCATAGTATTCCATGATGTAAATGTCTCACAGCTTTTTTATCCATTCACCTACTGATGGGTACTTGGGCTGTTTCCAAATCTTAGCTATTGTAAATAATGCTGCTATGAATATAGGGGTACATATATTCTTTCTGATTGGTGTTTTAGGGTTTTTAGGATATATTCCCAGAAGTGGGATCGCTGGGTCCAATAGACCCAGGAAAATAGGGAGAGGCCTGTGACTTGTTTCTTTTTTTATTATTTTCAGATGATCATTGTCCAGACCCACCCTCCAAGCTTTGGTCTCTATAAACCCACCTGACTCCCTTCTAGGTAGCCCATCCCCAATCCCTTCAAAATACTTTTTGCATATCCAGTTATTCTCAAAGACAGTCTAGGCTGTTTATCTCAGCCTAGGTCTTCCTCCAAAAAAAAAAAAAGCCTATTTGGGTCAGCCACTTTGATGTCCTGCAATCAAATAAACAAATGTCAAACAAATAAACAATCTATAAACTTCATTCCTGAGGCAGGAGAGCTCCAAATTCTGGAACAGAAAAGCTTGCCTACTATTGAGGGAAATCACCCCTTTCCTCTCTGTGATTAATCTTTGGTAGCAAAAATCTCCAAGAGGCCAATTTATTTTTTGATAATTCAGTTATATTAATTTAGAGCCTCATATTATAATTTAATCACCTTTGTAATTGAAAAATGAAGCTATGAAATGAATTTTGATCTTTAAATATTTAAATATATCAGAGTAGAGTGAGCTTAACAACTTTTTAATGTTTCATTATTTTTTAACTCAACGTTGCTTTGAATTTTACTTTTTGATTGTCTTTGAAACCAGTACTGTATTTGTGGAAATAATAGGACCTACACCATAGGGTAGTTGTGAGGAGTAAATGAGTTAATAAAAGCATTTTGAGCAGAGCCTGACATATAATAAATGCTCAATAAGTGTTAAATAAATAATATACAGTATATAATGTTTACTATGTTGTTCTTTGTGAACTACCTAAGCTGATTGTAGAGAAAATTGTCAGTTAAAAGTGTTCAGTACAAGTTAGGGGTGAACAAGCATTCAGAGATATGTAATCCATGATACTGAGCCAAGCCATCTGCCGCAGCAGGATACCAGAGCACCGAGGAGGTGGATGGGAGGCCTCATGAACAGATGGTGAGGGTAGAAACTCCACCCTGGGTGGAACTTCTGACAGTTGGGACACATGTTCCCACTGCAGTATCGCTTTCTTTAGCAAAACCACACCCAACTAAGATGATAAACTTATAAAGCAAACCACCCCAAGATGAAACAGGATCATGTTCCGCCCCCAGTTACAACAAATGACATAGGGTATGGACCCTCACCTACTTAAGAGCTCAAGTTGGCCTGTCACCTTCGGGGCACTTCCTTCATGCTCACAAAATATTTCTGCCCTTTCTCTTCTGCCCCACCTTTTCTTTACTTTCCTCAACCCATCACCCAGTGAGTTTGGTTCATGAATTTTAAAATTTTAGAACTTGGAAGAAGAGGAAAACCTTTTGCTTTCTCATTTGTTTTTTGATTTATCTCTAAACTCAGGATAAAACTAAGGAAGAAAGTGACAGAATCTTTGGGTTTTAAAAATGTAAACCCAAGATTTATTTGGGAGTTTCAAACCCAAATGCCTGTCAGGGCCAGAAAGCAGGATTGGGGAGCATGAGACAAGAGGAAGTGGGCTGGAAGCTATTGCAGACCGTAAGGGAGCAATGTGTGTGCAGTGACACTAGATTTTTAATTTTGGAAGAAACTTTGAAAATATAGGTCCTTGTGTGAAATCGCCTCATTTATGAATAGAGACTATGCAAGCCAGACAAAGCCCATCTTTAGGCTTTGCAAATATAATATACTAGTGGCCCAGGTCATGAAATTCTTGCACATTAAAAGGAAATTAATTAGAGGAAATATTTCAATATTGCTATTTGCCCTTTCTCTATAATAGAAGTGTCAGAGAAGAAAGAAAATTAGTAAAATGTATATGAAAATCTTCCTCCTGTCAGAGTCTGGGGTGTGCCGCGGGACCCAGAGTCAAGACCCTGCCCATCTGTGTGCACCTTGAAAGCACACGAGACCCATACCTGGCCAGCCCCACCCCCGTCAAGCCCCGCCAGGTGTGTGTGAGGGGGCAATCTCAGGTCCCCCAGCCCAGCACCAGGGTGGAGGATGCGGCCTGAGGTCCCCCATCAAGCCCCACTAGGTGGGGGGCACGGCCTGAGGTCCCCCGTCAAGCGCCACTGGGTGGGGGGTGCAGCCTCAGGTCCTCTGCCCCGGCCTGGTGCCACACAGCCTCAGGTACCTGCTTATTGCTTGTTACGGGAACCCTGCCTCCGCTGTGGGCACAGCCATCTTGTGTTACAGGAACCCTGGCTCCGCTGTGGGCGCAGCCATCTTGTGATGGCATGACGGAGTAAGGATCAATTTTCATATTACCTCTTTATTATATAGGATAGTAATCTTTTTATTCAGACTGCTATTAAATATTTCTATTCCTCCACCATGCTAGAAATCAGAAATATTAAAATATTAACTTACTAGAATGAGTTTGGTTCATGGATTTTTAAATTTTAGACATACGACCAATCAAAATAGCAGTAAAATCCCTTACATTTCTCTTAGCAATATTTTTCCTGATATGTCTCCTCAAGCAAGGGATACAAAAGAAAAACAAATGGGACTATATCAAACTAAAAAATTTTTGCATGGCAAAGGAAACTATTAATAAAACAAGAAGACAACCTGCTGAATCAGAGAAGATATTCGCCACTGATAGTCCCAGTAAGGGTTAATGTCTGAAATGTCAATAGGGTGTTGAAGTCCCCTACTATAACTGTATTGCTGTATATCCTATCTAATAAAAGACAAATAGGGTAATTAACCATACCTCTGATACGCTTCCCATTGGCTAATCAGGGTGATATGCAAATTAACTGCCAACCAAGATGGCAGCCGGCAGCCATGCAGCTGAAGCGAACATGAGGTTTGCTTGCTCCAGTGATGGAGGAAGCCAAGGTTCCCCACCTGCCGTGGCCCGGCTCTGAGCCTGAAAGCAACAGCTCCGAAAGCAACTATGTTTCAATTATAGAAGCTAAACAAACCCCAGATACCTGCTTTCAGCCAGCCGAGGTCTCAAGGCTGGAGCTGCAACAGTGTTTCAATTATAGAAGCCAAACAAACCCCAGATACCTGCTTTCAGCAGCTGAGGCCTCAAGCTGGAGCCAGGCCTCAGAGCTGGAGCTGGCTCTCAGCTCCAGTGACAGCCATAGAAGGTAAATAAATCCCAGAATGAAAAAGAAAAGAAAAAAGGAGAGGTTGGGAGCTTCAGTCACCCACCAGCCTGAAAACGGCCCTCAGCCCCTCACCCAGACTGGCCAAGCATCCCAGTGGGGACCCCCACCCTGAAGGGTGTGTGACCAGCTGCAAACAGCCATCATCCCCTCATCCAGGCTGGCCAGGCACCCCAATGGGGACCCCCACTCTGAAGGGGGTGTGACCAGATGCAAACAGCCATCATCCCCTCATCCAGGCTGGCCAGGCACCCAAGCGGGACCCCCACCCTGATCTGGGACACCCTTCAGGGCAAACCAGCCAGTCCCCATCTGTGCACCAGGCCTCTATCCTATATAGTAAAAGGGTAATATGCAAACTGATCCTAACAGCAGAAAGATTGGGAATGACTGGTCACTATGACACACACTGACCACCAGGGGGCAGACTCTCAATGCAGGAGCTGCCTTCTGGTGGTCAGTGAGCTCCACATGGGGAGTTCTGCTCAGCCACAAGCCAGGCTGATGGCTGCCAGTACAGCGGTGGTAGTGGGAGCCTCTCCTGTCTCCTCAGCAGCGCTAAGGATGTCCGACTGCAGTTTAGGCCTGCTCCCCACTGGCAAGTGAACATCCCCCGAGGGCTACTGGGCTGCCAGAGGGATGTCTGATTGCCATTTTAGGCCCAATCCCCCGGGGAGCGGGCCTAAGCCAGCAGGTGGTCATCCCCTGAGGGGTCCCAGACTGCGAGAGGGCACAGGCTGGGCTGAGGGACCGCCCCTCCCACCCCAGTGCACAAATTTTTGTGCACCGGGCCTCTAGTCCTATCTAATAAAAGAGAAACATGGTAATTGGTGTACAACTGCTACCCTTCCCATTGGCTAATCAGCGAGATATGCAAATTAACTGCCAGCCATGATGGTGGCTGGCAGCCAGGCAGCTTGAAACTAACATGAGGCTTGCTTGCTTCAGTGACGGAGGACTCCAACGTTCCCCGCCTGCCTTGCCGGCCTCTGAGCCTGCAGTTTAAGAAACATTGTAACAAATATAGAAGCTAAACAAAACCCCAGAAACCTGCTTTCAGCGAGCCGGGATCTCAGAGCTGGAGTTGATACAGAGTTTCGAATATAGAACCAAAACAAACCAGATACCTGCTTTCAGGAGCGGAGGCCTAAGAGCTGGAGCCTCAGAGCTAAAGCTGGCCCAGAATAAAAAAAAGAAAAAAAAAGAAAAAAAGGAGCTGTTGGGAGCTTCCATCACCCGCCAGCCTGAAAACAGCCCTCAGCCCCTCACCCAGACTGGCCAGGCACCCAAGTGGGGACCGCCACCCTGAAGGGTGTGTGACCAGCTGCAAACAGCCATCATCCCCTCACCCAGGCTGGCCAGGCACCCCAGTGGGGACCCCCACCCTGATCCAGGACACCCTTCAGGGCAAACCAGCCGGCCCCCACACATGCACCAGGCCTCTATCCTATATAGTAAAAGGGTAATATGCCTCCCAGCACCGGGATCAGTGGAGCCGCGAGGCCTCCCGGCACTGGGATCAGTGTGACAGGGGGCAGCTCACAAACCCTCTGATCGCCCTGCTGCTCTGTGTGTGACAGGGGGCGGGGCCACAACCTCCCTATCGGCCCTGCTCTGTTCGTGACAGGGGAAGGCGCCCCAACCTCCTGATCAGCCCTGCTCTGTGCCTGATACGGGGGGAGCTCCCCAACCTCCTGATCGCCCTGCACCTCTGTGTGTGACAGGGTGCGGCGCCCCAACCTCCCCCCCGCCCCACGGGCCCTGCTCTGTGTGTGACGGGGTAGAGCCATAACCTCCC
This sequence comes from Myotis myotis, assembly GCF_014108235.1. Classification (NCBI taxonomy): domain Eukaryota; kingdom Metazoa; phylum Chordata; class Mammalia; order Chiroptera; family Vespertilionidae; genus Myotis; species Myotis myotis. The sequence continues at coordinate 77,541,649 of NW_023416313.1, read as the reverse complement.
CATCGGCCCTGCCTTGAGTGTGACAGTGGCGGTGCCCCAACCCCCTGATGGCCCTGCTCTGTGAGTGATAGAGGGCGGCGCCCCAACCCCCTGATCCGCCCTGCTCTGTGTCTGACAGGGGGCGGTGCCCCAACTCCCCTATTGCCCCTACTCTGTGCATGACAGGGGGGAGCTCCCCAACCCCCTAATGGGCCCTGCTCTGTGCATGACGGGGGGAGCTCCCCAACTCCCTGATTGACCCTGCTCTGTGCATGACAGGGTACGGAGCCCCAACCCCCCGATGGGCCCAGCTCTGTGCGTGACAGGGGGTGGCGCCACAACCTCCCTATCGACCCTGCCTTGAGTGTGACAGAGGGCGGTGCCCCAACCCCCCAATCGGCCCTACCCTGAGCATGACTGAGGGTGGCATTGCAACCTCCCAATCCTCTCTGCTCTGTGCATGACAGGGGGTGGCGCCCCAACTCCCCAATCGGCCCTGCTCTGAGCCCGACCAGGGGCTGCACCTAGGGATTGGGCCTGCCCTCTGCCACCTGGGAGCAGGCCTAAGCCAGCAGGTCGTTATCTCCCGAGGGGTCCCAGACTGCAAGAGGGCACAGGCCGGGCTGAGGGACCCCCCCTTTCCTCCCCGAGTGCACAAATTTTTGTGCACCAGGCCTCTAATATATGTATAAAAGGCCAGCGACCAAAAGGCAGAATGACCAGTCAACCAGTTGCTATGACACACTCTGACCACCAGGGAGCAGACGCTCAATGCAGGAGCTGCCCCCTGGTGGTCAGTGTGCTCCCACAGTGGGAGTATTGCTCAGCTGATGGGGATGAACTGTGCTCCCCACAGTGGGCTGGTCCCCATAGGCCATGCCCCCAACCAGTGCACGAATCCAGTGCAAATTGTCCCCAGGAGACGGGGAATTTGATCGCTTGCTATGATGTGCGCAGAACACCAAGAGGCGGCGCAGAATGTGGCGGGCAGCCAGCGGCGGCAGTGGGGTGCTGAGGGAGCTAGGGAAGGAGAAGGCGGGGAGACTGGGAGGCAGGGAACCTGATCAGCCCTGATCACTGGCCAGGGTTAGGGACCCTACCCATGCACCACTTTCATGCATTGGGCCTCTAGTTGCCTTATAAAAGAACATGCATGCCCATTTCTGGGTATAAATATTATTTACCGCAGTCTCTACTGTTCTTATACACACCAAATCCAACATTCAATCCAAATTACAAGAGATACCAAAAAGCAAGATAAAAATTAGGTAAAGCAGGGTACTGCCGCGTTGCTGGAGGATCATCTACCCTTTGGTACAGACAAAAGAGCAGTTAGCAATTGGACAGGAAAAGAATGGCACTGAAACAGATTTCCAGCAACAAATGCTTTGGGAGATTGCAGCAAGTTTTTGAACATGACAGTGTTGAACTGAACTGCAAAATGAAATTTGCCATATACTTACCACCAAAGGCAGAAACTGGAAAATGCCCTGCACTAATATTGGCTGTCTGGTTTAACTTGCACAGAACAGAATTTTATATGAAAATCTGGTTATCATCAGGCTGCCTCAAAACATGGCCTTGTCATTGCTCCAGATACCAGCCCTCGTGGCTGCAATATTAAAGGAGAAGATAAGAGCTAGGACTTTGGCACTGGTGCTGGGTTTTATGTGGATGCCACTGAACATCCTTGGAAAACTAACTACAGAATGTACTCTTATGTAACGGAGGAGCTTCCTCAACTCATAAATGCCAATTTTCCAGTGGACCCCCAAAGGATGTCTATTTTTAGCCACTCCATAGGAGGCCATGGAGCTCTGATTTGTGCTTTAAATATATTTTATTGATTTTTTTACAGAGAGGAAGGGAGAGGGATAGAGAGTTAAAAACATCGATGAGAGAGAAACATCGACCAGCTGCCTCCTGCACACCCCCTACTGGGGATGTGCCCGCAACCAAGGTACATGCCCTTGACCGGAATCGAACCCGGGACTCTTCAGTCTGCACGCCGACGCTCTACCCACTGAGCCAAACCGGTCAGGGCTGATTTGTGCTTTAAAGAATCCTGGAAAATACAAATCTGTGTCAGCATTTGCTTTAATTTGCAATCCAGTGCTTTGTCCTTGGGGCAAAAAAGCCTTTAATGCATATTTGGGAGCAGATCAAAATAAATGGAAAGCTTATGATGCTACTCATCTTGTGAAGTCCTTTCCAGGTTCTCAGCTTGACATACTAATTGATCAAGGAAAAGATGACCAGTTTCTTTCAGATGGACAGTTACTACTTGATAACTTCATAGCTGCCTGTACAGAATAGAAAATCCTTGTTGTTTTTAGGTTACAAGAGGGTTATGGTCATAGCTACTACTTCATTGCTACCTTTATTACTGATTACATCAGACATCATGCAAAATACCTGAATGCTTAAAAAACTTCAGATACGAGAATCTCTTCAGGATTATAAAAATTATAATAAACAATTGCAGGGAAATACGATTTCAAAACATTGTATTTCATAGTTCTAAAAATGCTTCATTCTATAGTTGAATCACCTTCTGAATAAATATATGAAACATTTAAAAAAAATTAGGTAAAGTAGTCAACAGAGTTAGACACAGAGGTGGTGCACATGTTGAAACTATCAGAGACCTTAAAATAACTGTAGTTAATGTTAAAAGGTTCTAGTAGAAAAGTTGAACAACATGAATGATGGGGAATTTTATCAGATGGAAATTCTAAAAAAGAGTGAAATGATAATACTATAAATGAATACCATTTTTACGGGCTAAATTGTGACCTCCCCTTTTCCCCCTCTAATTTATATGTTGAAGCCCTAACCCCCAATATGACTGTATTTGGACATAGGGCCTGCCCTAGCAGTCTAATACAACCATGATATGAGACATGAAGAATTCCTTCAACAGATTTATTAGCATAATGGGCTTAGCAGAGGAAAGAATCAGTGAATTTGGAGATAGGTAAATCTGAAATATAAGGAGTAAAAAAGGCAAGACAAAAATAAAACAGCATCCAAAAGCTGTGAAATAATATGAAATGTTCTAAACACACATGCAACTGAGTCCTATGAGGATTAAGGGAAAGAGGAAGACAGAAGAGATAATAGCTGAGATTTTCCCCAAATGAATGAAAAACAACAACAAACTCCAGATCCAGGAAGCTCAGAGAACCCCAACCAACACAAATAAAAATACAACTAGCACATCATACTCAGACTGCTGAAAATCAATGGTAAGGGGAAAATCTTAAAGATGGCATGAGAATAATGAAATAGTCCATATTCAGCAGACTTTACATTAGGCACTGTGCAACAGAAGAAGATGGAGTGACATATTTAAAATACACATGGTCCCAACTTAACAATGGTTCGATTTGTGATTTTTCAACTTTACAATGGTGTGAAAGTGATACACATAATAAATTTCATGAGATAGACAACACTTTATTATGAACTAGACTTTGAGTTGGATGGTTTTGCCTAATTGTAGGCTAATGTAAATGTTTTGTAGGCCTGGTTTTGATGTTCAGTAGGTTAGGTCTAGTAAAGATATTTCGACTTAATGATATTTTCAACATACAATGTGTTTATTGGGACAGAACCCCATCATATGCCAAAGAGCATCTGTACTGAAAGAAAAATATCAACCTAGAATTCTATATTTAGTGAAAATATCTTTCACAGATGAAAAGTTTTTTGTTTTTTTTTAAAAAAAACACCTTAAAATTTGCCATATTTGACTCAGTTCTTTTTTTTTTTTATTAATATATTTTTATTGATTTCAGAGAGGAAGAGAGAGATAGAAACATGAATGATGAGAGAGAATCATTGATTGGCTGCCTCCTGCACACCCTCTCCTGGGGATCGAGCCTGCAACCCTAGGCATGTGCCCTTGACCAGAATCGAATCTGGGACCCTTTGGTCCGCAGGCCAACGCTCTATCCACTGAGTCAAACCATTGAGAGGGAAAAGTTATTTTTGGTGTTAATCCTCACTCCAGGTTATTTTTCCATTGATTTTTAGGGAGAGTGGAAGACAGAGGGAAAGGCAGAGAGAAACATTGATGTGAGAGAAACACAGTAATTGGTTGCCTCCTGTACCCACACTGACCAGGGCCTGGGCCAGGGAGGAGCTTGCAACCAAGATATGTACCCTTGACCAGAATCGAACTTGGGACACTTTGGTCCACTCTATCTGCATGCTAGGGCTGAAAGAAAAAAAAATAAAAAATATATATATATATATATATATATATATATATATATATATATATACTTTAAATTACATTTATTATATAACATATGCATTTAAATTACATTAAATAGCTGTTATTTAATGCATGTGTCTTTATTATTTTTTAATCTTTAATTTATTTATTGGTTAAGGTACTAAATGCATGCTAAATGCATTTATCACTTGTAGACTTGCACTACAGGAAATATTAAGGTAAATTCTTAGAAGGAATATGAGACTAGAAAGAAATTTGGAACACCAATCAGAAAGGATATATGCACCCCTATGTTCATAGCAGCACAATTCACCATAGCTAAGATCTGGAAACAGCCTAAGTGCCCATCAGTAGATGAATGGATTAGAAAACTGTGGTACATCTACACGATGGAATACTATGCTGCTCTAAAAAGGAAGGAACTCTTACCATTTGCAACGGCATGGATGGAACTGGAGAGCATTATGCTAAGTGAAATAAGCCAGTCAATGTAGGAAAAATACCACATGATCTCACTCATTCATGGATAATAGAGACCATTATAAACTTTTGAACAATAATAGATACAGAGGCAGAGCTGCCTCAAACAGATTGTCAAACTGCAGCGGGAAGGCCGGGGAGGGTTGGGGGGCAGGAGGGAGGGGGGTAAGAGATCAACCAAAGGACTTGTATGTATGCATATAAGCATAACCAATGGACATAAGACACTGGGGGATAGGGGAGGCTAGGGGACTGTCAAGGGCGGCGGGGGGGGGGGGGGGAAGGACACATATGTAATACCCTTTGTAATACTTTAAGCAATAAAAAAAAAAGAAATTTGGATCTACATAAAGGAATGTAGAGTGCTAGAAATGGTAAAAATGTGGACAAATATGAATGTTTTCTTATTTTTAATCTCTTTAAAGGATAATTTACTATCTAAAGCAAAAATAGTAAGATGTATTATGGGAATTATAACATGTAGATGTAAAATGCATTTCAGCAATAGCACAAAGAATGGGAGTGAGGAAATGGAAATATATTATTGAAAGATTATTACACTTAAGGTAAAGTGCAACAATATTATTTAAAGTTAAATTTTGATAAGTATAAACCTTAGAGCAACCACTAAAAAAGCAAAAGGTAGACCCTAGCCGGTTTGGCTCAGTGGATAGAGTGTCAGCCTTCAGACCAAAGGGTCCAGTGTTCAGTGTTTCTCTCTGTCTTTCCTTTCTCTCTTCCACTCTCCCTAAAAATCAATGGAAAAAATATCCTTGGGTGAGGATTAACACATACACACATACACATAAAAAGATAGAACTAATGAACTGATAGTAGAGATAAAAAAAAAAAAGTCACGAAAAAATTAACAAGGAACAGATAGTACAAATAGAAAACATGTAGTAAGATGATAGATTTAAACTCAACCATATCAATAATGAAATTAAATGGTTTAAACAGTCCAATAAATTAGAGAGATGGTCAGATTGGATTTAAAAAGCAACTCAACTATATTACCACTATAAAAAACATTTAAAATATAAAGACACAAATGGGTTAAAACAATGGGGAAAAATACATCATGCTGGTACTAATCAAAGGAAAACTGGAGCTATATTTATATCATATTTTTAAAATTATAAATTTATTAGGTTATCTGGAAACCAGATGAGCTAAGCCCCAAAATGGTGCCAGCACCTAAGGATGGGGGGAGTTGGAGATTTTAAAGGATTCTAGAAGGGCTTTTTAGGTGGGGAATTCTCTGGGTGAGTCTGGATCCTGGGCAATCTGGAGAGGAACTTTACTGGTCTCAGCAAATGGAATGTGGTCTAAGCGAAAGGGAATGTCCGTTGCGAAATTACCTAGAAGTCAGTTTCCTAGGGGAATGGGTATTGATTTGATTATTTGATCAGACCTAACATTCCAGTCTTTTTGTTTTATGGAATAGGGATGGAGGTCATTTCTTCTGTTGTTATTTCCTGCTGAGAGGGTACATTGAGATCATAAAGGGATGGGCTTTGATTACAGTTGGCTGGAACAGTATGTAGATTCCTCATGGTTGGAGTGAGGGGTTGCAGCAGCATGATTCCCCTGAGAGACTTGTTGGTGAAGCTCAAAAGCGGTCCTGAAGGAAAGATGAAAAATGACGCAGAATACCTGGGCCAAAAACGAGGGTGAGGAATAGGAATGTTAATGGCCCTATGAAGGGAAGTAGACACCAGTTTATATTTTTTAGCCAGTAGTCACATGAATTTTCAAAATATGATAGAGCAGTGGTTAAGCCCCCTATGTCAGTCCCGACACCTGCTGAGATCCTGAGGGTTATGAGGAGAGGGATTATCTGGACTGCCCTTTTGTGTTGGATATGATGGGTTACAGAGCAGGTAAAGATTGATTATTGGAGGGCTATGTGTACATTGGGTGAGAGATAGAGTACAGGTTCCCGTCCAGTTGATCATCCCTGTTTTAGAACCCTGTCTTCTGCTAAGAAGGGATGTAGAAAAAAAAATCCCTAGCACTTGCTAAATCATTAATTACAGTCAGTGTTTGATTAGAATGCTGGGTGGGGTTTATATGTGATATCCAAGGCTGAGTAAACCTGTTGAGTGACTTGGGAGGTAAAAGCTGGTCCTGAGGCAGCCAGTGTGTCACATGTCTGGTTTTGCTGCTTTTCTGGGCCTGGAGCTTTTCTGAGGCCTAGATGTTATCTTTAGGGAGGAAAAGGCCGTTTAGACCACCTGACTACTAGTAATGATATGAAATGGGAGGAAAAGTCACCCTGGAAGCAAAGTCTCACCCTACAATTGATTATCCATTGCTAGGCACCTGGGGCTTCCCACCCTTGTGACCTTCTGTACCTGGCCCATTGTCTTTGCTCTGCTTATGTCTAACTGCCTACAGCATTGCCTCCCCCCCCACCCCCCCCCCCCGCACCAGACCCTCCCTCACCCCAAGGTTCTTGGCTCTGAAATTTCTCAGAGAAAAAGGGTGCAGGGTCTCTTTTATAGCTGCTTCCTGCCGAATGGGGGCAATGTGTTGTTGTTTTTTAGAGTCAAGAGATCCTTGCTCTCTGTCAGAGGGATGATGAAGCCTGGGCACAAAGGAGGTGGCGATGGTGTCTAGAGGTGGTATTTCCTGAGTACGAGTAGAGCTTATACCCTGGTGGAGATAAATTTCATTATAAATCTTAGTATTATTGGGGTAAAAACTGGAACAAGAATTATGATAAATGGTCCAATGGAAGAAAAAAAGTTTTAGTTCTCATAATTTCAAGTAAAAGGATAGGAGAAAAAGGAAACATCAGTTTGGAAGGTTGTAGCCAAATATTTAACAACATTAGAAAAATTCAGGATCCAGTTTAATTCACAGGTGAAAAATAAAAATTTGGAGACAATTAATTAAATTAGTGCCTAATATTCACAACTGTGTATTAGAGTCTATTGAAGTACAATTTTCCCCCCTAAAATCACCCTCATTTTTATTAAAGACCAAATTAAGACCAATTTATTTACTATATTAAGTCCAGTTTCAAATTGGCCTGACTGTATAAACACAATAAAAATAGCAATTGATTGTATGGGCTCTTAAAATCTGCTTTGCTGGAATCTCATGATTGAGCTTTAATTAGCCCCACAGGGCAAAGAATCTGAGCCACCTAGTTGCAATCAGGTTTGCCTTCCCTTCAATACCTGTAGACTTGGGTGAATTCCTCAAGTTCTTCAGGTTCCCCAAATATCTTGAGGTTTCTTTCTTGACATCTCTCAGGAAAGTAACCTTCATTCCTTACATGGAAAGACTGCCAAGAACCACATGACCAAGCAAGGTAACAGCTTTCTCCAAGGAGCTCTAATTGGCTTCAAAGTCAGTTTTCACTCCATAAAGCTTTCTGGTGACATTCAGAGTCCAGGCATGACTCTCTTAGACATGACATGCCAGTCAAAGTCTTGATTAATAAAACTACAATTGAAAATTGGTCTTATTGAATTCATGCAAAGAAACATATTGCCACCTTAGCTGCTTTGGCTTAGTGGATAGAGCGTTGGCCTGCAGACTGAAGGGTCCTGGGTTCAATTCTGGTCAAAGGCATATGCCCAGGTTGTGGATCCATCCCCAGTAGGGCATGCAGTAGGAAGCCAATCAATGATTCTCTCTCATCATTGATGTTTCTATTTCTCTCTCCCTCTACCTTCCTCTCTGAAATCAATAAAAAAAAAATCTATATATATATAAAAGAATTGTATTGCCATGATTCAGTAATCATTAAGAATTGCCAAATTCTGGAGGGATAAGGTAGGGAGAAAAATATAATTTACCAAAGTGCTTAAAAACCAAGTCTCCTTATATCTGAAAAGCAAGAGGAAAATCCTTGTCCTTTTAATGAAGTGGGAAAGAACCAAAATCTAATGCTGTATTAGCTTACTTTTGATCTTTAAATTTATTTACTTAATTAAATTTATTAATCAGGAAAGTGCATGCTAGGTCTTCATTTTAAGGGGTTTTAAAGTGGGCATTTTCAGGAAGTCTAGTGGGGGATCTCAATAGAATTCATCAGCTTTATGCTGATATTCCAAGACGAGGTCTTTTCTCTCTCTTTAAAAAAAAAATATGTTCATTGATTTCAGAGAGGAAGGGAGGAGAGAGAATGAGAAACATCAATGGCCGAAACCGGTTTGGCTCAGTGGATAGAGTGTCGGCCTGCGGACTGAAAGGTCCCAGGTTTGATTCCGGTCAAGGGCATGTACCTGGGTTGTGGGCACATCCCCAGTAGGAGATGTGCAGGAGGCAGCTGATCGATGTTTCTCTCTCATCGATGTTTCTAACTCTCTATCTCTCTCCCTTCCTCTCTGTAAAAAATCAATAAAATATATATTTAAAAAAAAAAGAAAAAAGAAACATCAATGATGAGAGAGAATCATTTATTGACTACCTTCTGCATGCCCAACAACTGGGGATCAAGCCCAGAACTTGGGCATGTGCCCCGACTGGGAATCAAACCATGACTTCCTGGTTCATACATTGATACTCAACCACTGAGCCATGTTGGCCAGGCGAGGTCTATTCTCTTAACTTGTCTTTGGGTGTGGTCAGCAAATGACACTAATTGGATTTCTGCTATCTGTCTCTCTAAGTAGGTTGATATAAACTATTTACCTTCTGGTTGGGAGGAAAAATGCAAACCATTTACTCTTTAAGTGTTCCTGGTTTAGGGGAGATAGGATTTACTAGATGGCTATGGACTGCTTGGCATCTAGATTTTCTATATGGCTTCAAACTGCTATTTAACTCAGTTTCCCTACTCTGCTTGTTCTGACTTACTGGTCTGTATCATTTATATAACTTTCTCTTAACATGTCTCCTTATAAACCTTCTATAACTTTCACAAACCTTTTTACAACTTTAACTCACTTTCTTTTTCCTTCAAAATGCATGTCCATGCCTCATGCCTTCTATTTCCAAAACCATACAATTTATTTCTAATTTAATTAGAATTCTTAACTCTTAGAAACCTTAATTTTCCAATGATAACTAAACAGTAAACTACCAGAATTTCTTATATTGACATTTATGAATGCTCACTTTTAAGAAACACACCTTCAAAAAAGCACAAAACATGGCATTAACAGTTCCAAACCTAGATATTCTGTAACAGAAGATTTTGAATGGAAAAAATAAAAAATATTACCAAGGATAAAGAAGGACATCATATATTAACAGGGTAAATTAATCAAGAAGACATTGCAATATAAATGTTAAAGTACTTAATAACAGAGCTTTAAAACATGTTAAACAACTGAAAGGAGAAAGAAAACAATCTATAAGCATAATTTGAGTATGGTTCAATACTCCTCTCAGTAATTGATAGAACAAGTGACCAAGAGATCAGTAAGATATAGAAGATTGAAAATACTACCAACCAACTTGACCTGATTGATATCTGTAGCACACAACAGTAGAGTACATATTTGTTTATTCACATGGAACATTCCACCAAGATAGATCATTTTCTAGGTCAGAAAAAAAGGGATCTTATTCTGGGCCTCAAAAAATTCATACCACACAAACTATATTCTCTCACCACAACATAATAAAATGAAAATGGCTAACAGAAAGACACTTGGAAAAGTGTAAAATATTTGGAAAACAAATAAAACATTTCTAAATAATCCATGGATCAAGAAGGAAATCATAAGATGAGATAGAGATTTTTAACTTAATGATATGAAGATACATTTCAAAATTTGTGAGATACAGCTAATGCAAAGCTTAGAGGCAAATTTATCATATTAAATTCCTATATTAAAGACAAAGGAAGATTTCAAATCAATTAGCTCAACTTCCATCTAAAGGAAACAGAAAGAGAAAAGCAAATAAAGCAAAGAGTAGTCAGAATGAAGGAATAATGACTTTATTAGCAGATCACTGATATTGAAACAGAAACTAATAGAAAAAAATCAAAGACACTAATAGGTAGTTGTTTGAAATAAGCAATAAAATTAACAAACCAGACTGACTTTTTAAAAAGTTACAAAAGACACACATTAAAAATAATATCAATTAAAGGATATATGTCACTACAGATTCTACAGGCATTAAAAGGATAATATTTATGAGCAATAATTTGATAACAGGTAAAATGAACAAATTCCATGAAAAACAGAAACTACCAAAGCTCAACCCAAGAAGAAATAGATAACCTGAATATACCTACATTTATTAAAGAACTGTAGTTAATAACCTACCCCAAAGAGAACTCCAGGTACTGATGGTTTCAATAACAAGTATTTATAAGAAGTTTGAAATATTGTTTTTGACCTTCAAGTCCTTAATTCATCTGAAGTTAATTTGTTTGCATAGTATGAAGTACAGATCTAATTTCATTTTTTTCCATATGGAAAATCCACTTTTTCTAGCTTTGATAATTGAATAGTCCCTCTGCCATGCTCCATCATTCCCATGTGCCTTTATGCATGGGTCTGCAAATTAACTCTCCCATGAATAAACTACTCCAGGAGAGGTGTGTCTCCACGGGATTCCTGTAGTGGAGATCAAGAAGGGCATAATATCTGGTGAAATATAATGTGTTGCTCAGATGGACACCATTGTGTGTTTTTTTAATTTAGCAATTTTTTATTTTTCAGTTACAGTTTATATACAATATTATATTAGTATCAGATGTACAAGCCAGTGATTAGACACTTCTATAACTTAAAAAATGGTTCCTCCAGTATTTTCAGTACTCACCTGGCACCATACATAATTATTACAATATTATTGACCATATTCCCTGTGCTGTCTTTTACATCCCCACGACTCTTCTATAACTATCAATCTGACTCTTTATTTCAATCATCCAAAACAAGAAAAAGCCAAAATGTATGAATACATACATACATACATACATACTGGGAATGGAATGATGAAGAAAACTTGATGACTGATAGGCGCCTATGAAATATAGAAATTGCTTACAGTTCTAGAAAGCTTTTTTTCCTCGCTATATTAAATGAGAGGCCCAGAGATCCATGCAAAGCAGAGTGATCTTGGCTCCCTTATGATGAAACCATGGAGAACAAGATCTTATCCTTCATTTCAAACCTGAGAAAGTAGAGGGAACAAGGCTCAGATTCTTGCTGTAGGTAAAGAAATGCACACTCAGCCAGGCATGTTCTTTCCTGATTAATGCTCTGTTGAGACTTCCCCAGATCAGTCTATGAAATCAGAAAGGTTGTTTCCAGGAACATCTGAAGGAACTAACTAGAATACATTTCTCTTTTCATTCAGTTAGGATCAGATTAATTATTGAAAACGCCATCCAAATAGCAAGAATGGGAATTAAAATAATCATTGGGTCCCTGAGAAAACATTTGTATTATTGTACTGGACTCAGAATCATGGTTCTACTATCGGTCTTCTCCCAGGCAGTGCTCCAAGGGAAGCGCTGGGTGTCATTGGTTGTCACAGTGCCAGCATGCTCTGCGCTGTGAGCCTATAGGTTTTGAAGTCAGAGTACTGGAGTTTTAGTTTCCTACACATTGCCTCCATTTTCTCATCTGCAAGGTGGGACAGAAGTGAGGCTGTTGTGGGTCCCAGGCCCCTCCAGAATGGCCTGTGAAGCCTGTGGGAGATGAGATAAAGCTGGGTCAGCAGGGCAGAGCTATCAGGGGTGGTGCTGGGACCGAGAAAGGTTAGGGCATAATTTATGACCGCTACAGCTGCAGCTGAGAATTCCAGCTGGGCAATCAGTGTCAGGGTCTGGAGGAACGGAGATGGCCTTTGAGGATCCTGGCTCTTTCCCATGGGCGTGAAGTTGCCCGAGCCATTCTCTTCTGCACCCCTCTCCACACTACCTGGAAAACATTTTAGGGTAAAAAACGGAGGGAGAGGATATTTGAGACACTGAGCATTTCTATTAAAGAGACTAAACATTGCCCACAAGGATTGTTTAAATTGATGGGACATAGTGTTATTTTTCTTATCAACTAGTAGGTGGGTCTGCCTGACTCATTATAGATTTATTATAGATTACAGAAGCTATGATTTCTGTGTATTTCTGAATGATAGTGTATGAATCAGAGGCAGATTAGGCTTCGGTGAAAAACAGCCTGCAAATATTAGTGGCTTATCACAACACAAGTTTGATTCTTATTCAAGTTACATTTTATCAGGTTGGCTAATACTCTGCTCCAACTTGCCTTCACACTGAGACCCAGACTGACAGAGAAACTTCTATCTGGAAACTTGCTGTGCTGTCTCTTAAAGCTTCAGCCCAGAGGTGACACACACACTTCTCATGTTTATTAGTAAAAGCAAGTCACATAGCCATGCCTGAGTTTAAGAGGGTGAACAACAGAATTCTCCTGCATGGTGGGGCACTGAATATTTGGGAACAAAGGTACCCATTAGAGTAGCAGTTCTCAACCTGTGGGTGCGGCCCCTTTGGGGGTCAAATGACCCTTTCACAGGGGTCGCCTAAGACCATCGGAAAACACATATATAATTACATATTGTTTTTGTGACTAATCACTATGCTTTAATTATGTTCAATTTGTCACAATGAAAATACATCCTGCATATCAGATATTTACATTATGATTCATAACAGTAGCAAAACTACAGTTATGAAGTAGCAACGAAAATAATTTTATGGTTGGGGGTCACCACAACATGAGGAACTGTATTAAAGGGTCTCGGCATTAGGAAGGTTGAGTACCACTGCATTAGAGGGATTATGTGACCTGCCATACTTGCAGTTTTTTTATTCTCTAATATCATTGTCTTGTAGGATTCCTTTGAGCTGCAGCAAATGGTTTATCAGTGTATAATGACTGATACAACTCCAAGGAGGCAAACTATTAGAGAGGAGGAAAGGAAAAAACTGTGAATCCCAAAGGTATACTTTGAGGAGCAAAGATGCCATCTGATTTTTCCAGGCAGAGTGAGCAGTTACCCTTGCAAGGCCCAGGGTGGCAGAAGCATTTTAGACTCATGACATTTAATTTCTGATTCTAAATCTCTGATCTGCCAGGTGCCTTCAGTTGAATCTTACTCCATGTTTCCCCTCTGTCCATTAATTTCTTAGGCCAATTATTAACTCAGTCAGGGTTTAATTCAGAATTCTACCTCAGGATTCCATGCCCTCTTCCTCCAATACTGCTGTTAGGGCTCAGGCAGTCTGGGATTCCAGGAGTGAGAGACTCATGACAGTTCCAATTGGCCACACACTGGAGAGGGGAGGTCTCTCTCGTTTCTGCCTCAGATATCAACAGTGCTGAGGACTTCCTGTCCCAGGCCCTGGCAGGTGGCAGCATGCAGGTCTGTGGGAGCCATTCTCTCCTTGACACAGAGACCCAACTCCTTTGGGGTCTATGGCAGGTGCTCAGGCTCCTTCCTCTGTGATGCCCTGGAAAGTGTGCCTGTTCAGGCCCTAAGTTAACCTCTCTTCTCCACGTGGACACATGGGGACATTTGGGCCCTGTTCAGGCCACATTTGCCCTGAGGAAAACTCAGAGGCATCCCTGGAAGCTCCTTCTTGATTTTCCCACTTCTAGTGGTACACGATTTGTATTCCTGGCTGTGCTCTCAAAACAGCCAGACTCCCCTAGCACCTTCCCCGCACTTTAACAGCTTTATTGAGATATTTTTGACATAAAAATTGTATATACTTAAGGTGTACAATTTGATGTTTTGATACATGTGTGCATTGTGAAAAGATCACCACAATCAAGCAAATTAACATCTCCATCACTCTATGTAGTTGCCTAGCTTGTCGGCCGTCTCAATTTAATGGGGTACTGTGTATCAGAACCTCACCTTCCTGCACAGATCACAGAGCAGGAGGAAGGTGGAGGCCTTGAGCGTACATGTCACTATCTCCTTTCTGTTTTTCCTTCACAGTTTGGGCAGTGAGAATGGTATAGGGAAGGAAACCAATTCTCCTGGTCGTCCCATATTTCCCCACATTTATTGTTCCAGTAGATTAACATCTTGTGACTTTGTTTCGATGAATCTAAGTGTAGGTGGTAGCAGGGGTGCAGAACATAGTGTGATCGCCTAATTTCTAACTCTGCCAAAATGTATTACTTTACCTATCAGCCTATCACAACAGCTATGGAGCCTCCTGTTTGCCGGTTTTCCCTAGGGAGTGGTGTTACATATAAAATGAGTACATAGAGGTAGTCCCGCCCCCAGAAGCAGCACTGTGTGGGCCATGGTGGCCCCTGGGCAGCGGTGGCCACTGCAGCTGCTTGTCACGCTGCAGAACCTGTCCGCGCATGGAACCTAACTGTACTAGGCCACCCGCTCCAGGGCAGGCTGCTCTCCCAACATGAGCAGGGCACTTCTTCACAGCTTTCGGGTTGTTTTGCCCTGGCCAGGGCATCTTCTGGGCCTCCCTGGCCATGGCAGCCTTGGCTCAACTCTGGTCCCAATGTGCCTCCAGATGTGGAGTTTCCAGACAGGGCCGCTTGGACGTGTGCTCCACGCTCTGGTGCTAGGCTTGGCCGTAAGCTGTGGCGCCATCGTACCCTGGTACTTGGTGCTGATCTTCTCCCTCCTCTCTGTGCGTTCAGTGATGCTATAGGGGAGTTCAGGCTGTAGGGGAGCAGGTGACCCTCCCCACTCATGCTCCTTTTGGCTTGGGTGCCCATTTCACTGTTCCGTTGAACCAAGTATCTTGCATGACCCAATGGGGTAAAGTCCCTGCCATGTTGCCTCTGAAGGTCAAAGACCACCGCTTCTACATCTTCTTGGACAAAGCTGGACATTTCTCCAACATAAAAACAACACAGTGGATGCCTACTGTAGCATGAGTACATAGAGGTTTATTCCCAGAGGGGAATAAAAACTGAACCTTACAGATGGAGTGACCACTGGCAGCACACAAGGGACCCGAGATTCATGAACAGAAAATAAAAGAACTTAAGTCCAGAGGCCCTAACAGATGTGTCAACACTGTCATCTTGATATATGTGGATTGGAAGTTGCAGTCACTTGAATTGGCCAGTGGAAATCACATCTCTCTGGGCACATCTGATGAACCTACGGGGCAGGATGCAGGAATCTATTGGCAGTTTGGGAGGAGGGACCCAAGGGGAGAAGAATAGGGAGGAAAAGAGAAGACATACAGGTGTTTGTCTGAGGTTGCCCCTGGTCTGCCTCTTGGCCATGTGTGAGAACTTGATGGAAAGAAAAACTACAGGCATAACCTGAGGATACAGGTTTCATGGAGGATTCGGTAAGACTAGGGCACAAATAAATTGTTTTAGTGCAAATACAATCCTGCCAACTGTTTCCTGGGGACTCCCAAAAGCATCTGAATGTGCGCGGGTGAGTGTAGGGATAAAATTCTACACTATCAGGTGGAGCAAAAATCAAGGAATTATTGGTTATTATCAATAGCATGATCTTATCTGAATCTACCAGCTGGTGAGGCCAGGGAACATTTCAGTCAGAGACAAATCCCACAACCAGAAAACAAAAAAGACATCCCTCCCCCAAATCCCAGACATTCGGCCAGTAATTTCAGAGGCGATTTTTTATGAGTTTTATTAGGGGTTTAGTTGGCATGCAAAAACTGCACATATGTGAAGCATACAATTTGATAAGTTTTGACATATAAAACCTGTAAAACCACGATCAAGACAATGCCCCTTTGTAATCTCACTCCTGCCCCTTCCTGTCCTCTCTCCTGATAATCTGCTTTTACACTGTATATTAGTTTACATTTTCTAGAAATTTATATAAAATAAATGGACTCAAATAGTAAATACTCTTGTTTTTAGAAAATTGTGGTAAAATATAAACACAAAGTATACAATTTTAACCATTTTAAGTGTGCAATTCGTGTCATTATGTATATATTTACACTGTTGTGCAAACATCACCACCATCCATCTTCAGAACTCTTTTCATCTTTCAAAACTGAAACTCTGTACTTATTAAACAACTAAAGGCCCAGTGCACGAAATTCGTGCATAGGTGGGGTCCCTTTGCCTGGCCAGCTATCGGGGCTATCAAAGCCATCTTACCCAGTCCCAATTGGGGCAAATCAGGGCCGGTGGCTAGGGCGGGACCATGTGAGGGGCTGCGGGAGGGCTCCAGGGCATGTCCGGCCCCATCTTGCCCAGTCCCGATCGGCCAGACCCCAACAGCAAGCTAACCTACTGGTCAGAACATCTTCCCCCTGGTGGTCAGTGCACGTCATAGCACCCAGTCAGTCTACCACTTAGTCCAGTGGTCGGCAAACCACGGCTCACGAGCCACATGCGGCTCTTTGGCCCCTTGAGTGTGGCTCTTCCACAAAATACCACATGCGGGCACGCACGTACAGTACAATTGAAACTTCGTGGCCCATGCGCAGAGGTTGGTTTTTGGAAAGGAGATAGATGAAACAAGTATACAAGATGAGTGTGGATGGGAGAGTTGGAAGGAATCGACCTCAGCAAACGTACCTCAATCAGATTGAGGATGTTTTTAGCAAAGGCCAGCTTAGGAGTGCCCTAATTAAGTTAATAACACTGTACCTACCTATGTAGTTTAAGTTTAAAAAATTTGGCTCTCAAAAGAAATTTCAATTGTTGTACTGTTGATATTTGGCTCTGTTGACTAATGAGTTTGCTGACCACTGACTTAGTCAGACACTTACCATATTAGGCTTATATATATATATCTCCCCATCCTCCAGTTTCCACAGCTCTAGCAGCCACTATTCTATCTTCTGTCTTTTTTATCTTTAATTTCTTTATTGGTTAAGATATTACATATGTGTCCTCATCCCCCCATTAGCTCCCCCAACCCCCCCAACCCCCCACTCATGCTCTCATCCCCCTGTTGTCTGTGTCCATTGGTTGGGCTTATATGCATGCATACAAGTCCTTTGGTTGATCTCTCCCCCTTACCCCCACCCTCCCCTACTTTCCCTCTGAGGTTTGACAATCTGATTGTTGCTTCTCTGTCTCTGGATCTGTCCCTGTTCATCAGTCTATGTTGTTCATTAGATTCCACAAATGAATGAGATTATGTGGTATTTATCTTTCTCTGACTGGCTTATTTCACTTAGCATAATGCTCTCCAGTTCCATCCATGCTGTTGCAAATGGCAAGAATTCCTTCTTTTTACCACAGTGTAGTATTTCATTATGTAGAGGTACCACAGTTTTTTAATCCACTCATCTGCTGATGGGCACTTAGGCTGTTTTCAAATCTTAGCTATGGTGAATTGTGCTGCTATGAGCATAGGGATGCATATATCCTTTCTGATTGGTGTTTCTGGCTTCTTGGGATATATTCCCAGAAGTGGGATCACTGAGTCAAATGGGAGTTCCATTTTTAGTTTTTTGAGGTAACTCCATACTGTTCTCCACAGTGGCTGCACCAGTCTGCATTCCCACCAGCAGTGCAAAGGGTTCCTTTTTCACCACATCCTCTCCAACACTTGTTGTTTGTTGATTTGTTGATGATAGCCATTCTGACTGGTGTGAGATGATACTGCATTGTTGTTTTGAGTTGCATCTCTAGTATAATTAGTGACTTTGAGCACGTTTTCATATGTCTTTCGGCCTTTTGTATATCCTGTTTCAAAAAGTGTCTATTTAGGTCTGTTGCTCATTTTTTGATTGGATTGTTTATCTTTCTTTTGTTAAGTTGTATGAGTTCCCTGTAAATGTTGGAGATTAAACCCTTATCGGTGATAACAGCAAATATGTTCTCCCATACAGTGGGCTTTCTTGTTTTGTTGATGGTTTCCTTTGCTGTGCAGAAGCTTTTTATTTTGATGTAGTCCCATTTGTTTATTTTCTCTTTAGTTTCCATTGCCCTAGAAGCAGTATCAGTGAAGAAATTCCTTCGGCATATGTCTGCGATTTCGCTGCCTGTGGGTTCCTCTAGTAATTTTATGGTTTCCCCTCTTATGTTTAAGTCCTTTATCCATTTTGAGTTTTTATGTATGGTGTAAGTTGGTGGTCTAGTTTCATTTTTTTTTGCATGTATCTGTTCAATTTTCCAACACCATTTATTGAAGAGACTGTCTTGACTACATAGTATGTTCTTGCCTCCTTTGTCGAATATTAATTGGGCATAGTGGTTTGGGTCAATTTCTGGGTTCTCTATTCTATTCCATTGATCTATATGTCTGTTCTTGTGCCAGTACCAAGCTGTTTTAAGAACAGTGGCTTTGCAATACAGCTTGATATCAAGTATTGAGATCTCACCTACTTTGTTCTTTCTCAGGATTGCTGCAGCTATTCGAGGTCTTTTTTTTATTCCAGATGAATTTTTGGAACGTTCGTTCTAGATCTGTGAAATATGCCGTTGGTAATTTAATGGGGATTGCATTGAATCTATAAATTGCTTTGGGTAGTATGGACATTTTGATGATGTTGATTCTACCAATCCATGAACACGGTATATTCTCCCATCTGTTTATGTCTTCCTCTATCTCTTTTTTCAGTGTCCTGTAGTTTTTCGCATATAAGTCTTTTACCTCCTTAGTTAAGTTTATTCCTAGGTATCTTAACTTTTTTGGTGCGATGGTAAATGGGATTGCTTTTTTAGTTTCTCTTTCTATAAGTTCACTATTGGTGTAAAGAAATGCCATAGATTTCTTGGCATTAATTTTGTATCCTGCTACATTGATGAATTTATTTATTAGGTCTAATAATTTTTTGATGGAGTCTTTAGGGTTTTCTATGTACAGTATCATGCCATCTGCAAATAAGGACAGTTTTACTTCTTCTTTTCCAATTTGGATGCCTTTTATTTCTTCTTCTTGTCTGATCGCAATGGCTAGTACTTCCAGTACTATGTCGAACAGGAGTGGTGAGAGTGGGCATCCCTCTCTTGTTCCTGTTCTTAAGGGGAATGGTTTTAGTTTTTGACCGTTGAGTATGATGTTGACTGTGGGTTTGTCATATATGTCTTTAATTATGTTGAGGTATGATCCTTCTATTCCTACCTTGCTGAGAGTTTTTATGAAGAAAGAGTGTTGGATATTGTCAAATGCTTTTTCTGTGTCAATTGATATGACTACTTGATTTTTAAAAAATATGGAAGGCTTCACAAATTTGCATGTCATCCTTGTGCATGGGCCGTGCTAATCTTCTCTGTACTGTTCCAATGCATTAGCTATTATGAATAATGCTGCTATAAACATGGGGATACAGATATCTTTTTGATACATTGCTTTCAATTCTTTTGGGTATATTACCAGAAGTATAATGTCTGATTCATATGGCAGTTCTATTTTTAATATTTTGAGGAACTGCTATACTGTTTCCTTAGCAGCTGCACCATTTCACATTCCCACCAATGGTGCACAAAGGTTCCAATTTCTCCACATCTTTGCCACCACTTGTTATTTTTCTGTGTTGTTTTGTTTTTAATCATCATTCTGACGGGTGTGAGGTAATTTATTACAGTGTTGATTTGCATTTCCCTAAGGATTAGTGACATTGAGGATCTTTTGATGTGCTATTATTTTTCTTAGTCTTTTTTCCCTCAGTGTTTTATTTTTGATGGTTTCTTTCCAATTTTTCCCAGAGCTCACAGTTGTGTTTTTGTTGTTACCATTTCCCCTTCTGTGGTTATTTTAGGTGGTTTCTATTGCCAACTCTTCAAGTTCACTAACTTTTTCTTCTGCAATATTTAATCCAGGTTAATCCCATCCAGTGTGTTTTAAAACCATATAGTTTCAAGAGTAGACATTTTATTTGGGCCTTCAAAAAATTATCTTCCATGTTTTTACTTGACATGTATAATTTTTCCTCTAGCTTTTTAAATAAATTGAACTAAGTTATTGTTACTGCTTTAATGTGCTGGCCTGCTAATTCTAACATCTGTGTCAGTTCTGCTTTGATTTTGATTGACTGACCATCTTATCATTATGAGTCATATATTCCTGCTTATTTGCAAGGCTGGTAATTCTTGACTGAATTGTGGGTTTTACCTTCTTGGTTGCTGGATATTTTTTGCATTCCTGTAAAAGTTCTTGAACTTAGTTCTGGGGTGTATTTAATTGCCTGGAAATATTTTGATCCTTTGGGGTCTTGCTTTTAAGGTGTGTTAAGCAGGATTAGAGCAGCTTTTAGTCTAGGGATAATTATTCCCCACTACTGAGGCTTAGCCTTTCTGAGCACCCTACCTAATGTTCCATTAATTATGGAATTAGGAAGTGATTCAGGCTAGCTGGTGAAAATAGGCATTATTCTCAACCCCATGTAAGCGGAATGTTGTTCCTTCTAAACCAGTGGTTCTCAACCTGTGGGTCGCGACCCCTTTGGCAGTCGAATGGCCCTTTCACAGGGGTCGCCTAAGACCACCCTGCATATCAGATATTTACATTACGATTCCTAACAGTAGCAACATTAAAGTTATGAAGTAGCAACGAAAATAATTTTATGGTTGGATCACAACATGAGGAACTGTATTTAAAGGGCCAGAAGGTTGAGAACCACTGCATCTTTTCCTGGCCTTGAGTAGTTTTCTTACACACATTGGTGATAGTACTCTGCTGAAATATAGGACACTCAAGCAGTCTTTTCATAATCTTCAGGTCTCTGGGTTCTTTCTCAGTGCTGCCCTTTCCTCTTTGTGCTCTGTCTTTCTGGACACTCAGCTAGTCTCCACCTGAGCTTCTCTTCCTGGCACCAGGCCCCAAAACTCTCTCATGGTAGCAAGCTGGGACCAGCAGAGGGCTCACCCTGATTGTTTCCTGTCTCTTAGGGATCCGATTCATTATCTCATATCCAATGTCTTAAAGATTGTTATCTCATATATTTTGTTCATTTTTTAGTTGTTGTATACATAAGGGTAAAATTGTTCCCTATTACTCCATCTTGGCCAGAAATCGAAGGCTAAACAGATTTTTTTTAAAAACCAGGATCTGGTTACAAAAATGTCTAAAGGGTTGAAGGAGAAAAATTGAAATGGTGAAATAGCTCAGCGATTTGCAGAAAGCAAGGTCTGGAGGAACAAAAGGGAAGAGATGGTATTACCTGAGTCCAGGAGTACTTATGGCTGATATGGTGGAAACTGTTGCTGCTACTGAAATCAGTGCTGCTGTAAAGGCAAACATTTCAAAGTCTGTAACTCACAGAATCTGATAGTGGTCAACCACTGCTCTCTTTGTTGGAACTGCCAAGGGCTGCTGGAGTCTGGACCATCTCTTACTGATAGAGATATCACTAGAAGCAGATAAAAAGGAAGGATTGTGTCTTCTCTTTTTTCATCTGCCTTCTAATTCTTTTTAGGACTTGCCATTGACCAAACCTAGCCAGAAGCAAGGGCAAATCATCTGGGAAGTATAATTTGCAAAGATTCAGCCCCTAACCATAAAGAATAGGGTTTGAAAGGACAGGAATGCTTCAGCACTTCTGGTGTTGGGTCTTTTACTCCTTTGCTGATTAATAGTACTACTTTCACAATTAATCACTTTGCTCTAAAGCATTTATTCCACCTAAAGTATTGAAGATTTCAAACATGTAGTATCTTCTCTTATTAGGCCCTATTCTTTCAAGGTAATCTAAAGAGCTTAAATCAAATTTTCTCTTTCAGATCTAATTAGAAATGAAAACACCTTGCTCTCTAACTGTTCAAAGATAGTTAGCTATTAGTCTATTCTACCCCCCAAGATGCGTTCTTTTCTTAGTGGTGTGCTCATAATATTTTGTCATTTGATCTTTGTATAATTTTGTCCTTGTTGGTCTATTCAACTTACCACACTATTTTTCTTTCAAAGTTACTGATGGAAACATATTTTCCAGGGAACCCGAAACAGAAGATGTAGGAGATGGCAGTTGCATACCCTAAAGAACTATGGTACTATTGGCTGTGTGCATAAATGTTGAACAGATTAATGTAGGAAAAAAATTATCTGGCAGTTGATTTAAATGCAGAATTTTAAAACCTTTCCCACAAAGAAATGTCCTACATACCAAGCACAAAGAATATAAGAGAAAGGATTTATCAGTGGGCACTAATAAGGACCAGAAGATACACTTAGAACTCTGGGGGGAAGCTCAATGGATCTGTACTCTTCACCTGCTACTCAACCAATAGATGTTACTCTACAGGTCTAATGAAGTAAGAGACTATTCTTTCCACAAATATTAATGGATGCCTATTACTGGTATGTGCATAGTGCAAAAGTAGACAATGGAATTCTGTGAAGTACAACAAGTTTAAATTTTGGGGAGAAGGGATGAAATAAAATATAAAAAGTTTGCTGACATGGTACAGCCATTATGAAAATGGCATATATGTTCTTCAAATATTAAAAGAAGAACTGTCATATCATTCAGCAATCCAACTTCTGGGTATATATCCAGAGGAAATATATATGTGTCTTCATAAGATACCTGCATTCCTGCGTCCATTGCAGCATTATTCACATTAGTCAAGGTGTGGAAACAACCTAAGTGTCCATCAACAGATGAATAGGTTAAAAAAAAAATACACACACACAAAATGGAATATTATTCAACCTTAAGAAAGAAAATTCTGCATTTGCAACGCATGGAAAACACTGGAGGACAGTATACTAAATGAAATAAGCCAGACACAGAAAGACAAATACTTTGAGCAAATGATCCCACTTATATGAGGAACTTATAAAAGTCAAACTCATAGTTATAGAGTAGAATGGTGGTACCAGGGGTGGGGAGGGGGGAAATGGGTGATGTTGGTCAAGGAATACAAAGTTTCAGGTATCCAGGACGAATAAGTTCTGGAGATCTAATTATAGCTTGGTGACTGTTAATACTGTTAATACTTTCTAGTGCACTTAAGATTTGCTAAGAGAGCAGATCTTAATTGTTCTCACATATATAAAAACTATATCTATTTGATGTGATGGACATGTTAATTAGCTTGATTGTGGTGAGCATTTCACACAAACATTCCAGTACATAGTGCTGCATCTCAAATACTAAGCCCAAATTTTACTTGGACTGCCTAGCACATTGGCAATGGAAGAACATTAAAGAAGTTTCTCTACGCCCTTAAAAAAACCCCACATTCCACTCCTAATAAAGCCTAAGTCCACATTTTCTTTCCTATTCCCAAGACTGAGCTTTGAGATAGTACTTTCTAAGTTTTGTAATGGTATGATTATTTGAAAACTTAGGTTTTTTAATAAAATAACTAGAGGCCTGGTGCATGAAATTCATGCATGGGGTGGGGGGCACTGTGCCCCTCAGCCTGTCCTGTATCCTCTCCAATCTGGGACTCCTCAGGAGATGTCCAACTGCCGATTTAGGCCTGAAGGGATCAGGCCTAAACCGGCATTCGGACATCCCTCTCACAATCTAGGACCGCTGACTCCTAACCGCTCAAATGCCTGCCTGCCTGCCTGATTGCCCCTAACCACTTTTGCCTGCCAACCTGATCACCCCCTAACCACTCCCCTGCTGGCCTGATTTATGCCTAACTGCTCCCCTGCCGGCCTGATCGCTCCCAACTGCCCTCCCCTGCTGTGACCCACCTTCTCCCCCAGGCCCTGCCTCCACTGTGCATGCGGCCATCTTGTGATGACCCTATTGTGATGGCCATCTTGTGACGATGTTAGGGCATGATGCATGAGGGCGTGACGACCACCTAGGCTATTATTAGTATAGGTACTTTCTTATAGGCCATAAAGAAAAGTATGTTTGCTTACATCCATTCTCCCTTCTCTTGGTAACAATCTACTTTTCATTTGTTTACCATTCTCCCCACTCCAAGTAGCCAATAAGAGAAGCTGATTCCACTCTTAATTCTAGGGGTGGGATGTGTGGGTCTCGCCTAAAGAAATAACTGTCATCTTACTGTGCAAGGTAGACATAAGGCTTAATTTGAATCAATAAGACTAGAGAAGCCATTTTTTGGGACATTCTTAGGAAAGGAGCTATTTTTATTTCTTGATATGATGATCTGATAAAAATTCTGGAATATTTACATTGTAAGGGCCACATGAAGTTAATCTTGCTATGGGTTAAAGCTGACATCACTGGAAATGGAGAAGAGAGAGAGGGAAAAAAAACAAACAAAAAAACCCAAATACATTCTTGATAAGGTTGTTGAGCTATGAAGAAAACTACCACTGAGGAGTACACAGTTATGTGAAAAGTTGTTTTGGATTTGTTATTATTTGCTACTTAGAATCCTAAGTGATACACATGCTAATACTGTGCTTGATAATTCTTATCTTTTGACCACATATTTCTTTTGGTCCCTATTCCCAAAACAGTAGTATAACTACAAAGGCATGTTTCTCAATATTGTAGAAGAGGAAGAAGACATTCTTGAAAAAAGGAATGGAATAACAGAGATTGACTTTGAAAATCTCTTTCTAATTCCTAACTTGGCCAGAAACCACCATCTGATAGGAACATCTCCTGTAAGCCAACATATTTGGAAAGACTTCAGGGACATTGTAAGTTAATTGAAGTCATTCTTTGAAGATGAGTAAGGGACTAGTCATATTACCACAAGCAATTGACACCATTTTCTCTGGTATACTTATTTACCTCCTAGTGGGAAAAATTTTAAGATAATATTTATGGAAACAAAAACATGTATTTACATGAAATCATGCTTAAGTATTGAAAGCTAATTCTTGTCCCATTTTCTATTGAAATATTTTGTTGCTAATATGACAGTATAAGCCAAATTTGGTAGAGGAGCATGTATATGTCATATATTAGTAAGAACGGATAATTGTTATAGGATGCTGATATAGGGGAAAAAATCACAGTGTCCTGATTGGGAGAATCTTTCTGTCTTAGGTACAGTCCAAGTGTAAGCTGTCCTGGTGTGGCACCTCTATGGTGTCAGGCATCCAGGCTCCGTTGGTTTTGTTTCCCAGTCAAACTTAACATGCAGTTTCTATCACATTGGTAGTCCTAACACCCACTATAAAGACCACCTGCCAGCCAGTGGAAGAGACAAAGAAGGGGAAAGGCATACCTGTTCTCTTCAAAGACACATCCTGAAAATTGCACTTTGCTTCTGTTCAGGTCTTGTTGGTCAGAACTTAGTCACATGACCACACCTAGCTGAAAGGGAGGCTAGCAAACATTATCCTTAGCTGGGGAGAGGGATGTGTTCCACTAAAACCTGGGGTTTTTTTATTACCAATAGAAGGATAGATTTAGGAGGACATAGCCATAGGTGTCAGAATGATTTATTTATTTTTTAAAAGGTTTTAATCATTTTAGAGGGAGAGGAAGGGAGAGGGGCAGAGAGACAGAAACATCAATTAGGTGTCTCTTGCATGCCCCCTACAGGGGATCGAGCCCACAACCCAGGCATGTGCCACAACCCAGGGAATCAAACCGGTGACCTCTTGATTCATGGGTCAACACTCAACCACTGAGCCACACCAGCCAGGCAAAACGATTTCTTTTCCATAGTGGTTTTAAATAATTCCCAGTCTGATGATTCCAACATCTCTGCCATTATGAATTTGGTTCTAATGCTGCCTTTGTCTCTCCAAACTGATTGTTTTTTGCTTTAGTGTATCTTTTTTTTTTTTTTTTGAAATTTCTTTTTTTTTAAATTAAATCTTTATTGTTCAGATTATTACATTTGTTCCTCTTTTTTCCCCCCATAACTCCGCTCCTCCCAGTTCCCGCCCCACCCTCCGCCCTTACTCCCCACCCACTATCCTCATCCATAGGTGCACGATTTTTGTCCAGTCTCTTCCCGCATCTCCCACACCCCTTTCCCCCCCAAGAATAGTCAGTCCATTCCCTTTCTATGTCCCTGATTCTATTATGATCACCAGATTATTTATTCACTTGATTCTTAGATTCACTTGTTGATAGATGCATGTTTGTTGTTCATAATTTGTATCTTTACCTTTTTCTTCTTCTTCCTCTTCTTAAAGGATACCTTTCAGCATTTCATATAATACTGGTTTGGTGGTGATGAACTCCTTTAGCTTTTCCTTATCTGTGAAGCTCTTTATCTGACCTTCAGTTCTGAATGATAGCTTTGCTAGATAAAGTAATCTTGGTTGTAGGTTCTTGGTATTCATCACTTTGAATATTTCTTGCCATTCCCTTCTGGCCTGCAAAGTTTCTGTTGAGAAATCAGCTGACAGTCGTATGGGTACTCCCTTGCAGGTAACTGAGTTTCTTTCTCTTGCTGTTTTTAAGATTCTCTCTTTGTCTTTTGCTCTTGGCATTTTAATTATGATGTGTCTTGGTGTGGTCCTCTTTGGATTCCTTTTGTTTGGGCTTCTCTGCGCTTCTTGGACCTGTGAGTCTATTTCTTTCACCAGGTGGGGGAAGTTTTCTGTCATTATTTCTTCAAATAGGTTTTCAATATCTTGCTCTCTCTCATCTTCTGGAACCCCTATAATTCTGATGTTGGTACGCTTGAAGCTGTCCCAGAGGCTCCTTACACTATCTTCGCATTTTTGGATTCTTTTTTCATTTTGCTTTTCTGGTTGGGTGTTTTTTGCTTCTTCGCATTTCAAATCTTTGACTTGATTCTTGCGCTCCACTGGTCTGCTGTTGGGAGTCTATATAGTATTCTTTATTTCAGTCCGTGTATGCTTACTTTCTAGTTGGTTCTTTATCATAACATCGAGGTCTCATTAGATTTCTTGTAGATCTCATTAAGTTTATCGGCGGCTTCTAGACAGTTCTTAAGAGACCTTAAAAGTGTGGTTCTGAACTCTATATCTTCCATTGATAATTTTGTCCTGTTTCTTTGTCTCCGCATTTTTTTATGCTTTCTTGGTGCACCCCCTAGTGGTCTTTGTGCGCAGTCTTGTTGTAGTTAAGCCTTGATTGTTGTAGTTAATACTGGGGGGATTTGACCTCCAGGCCAACTGGCTGTGAGAGTCAGCTGTGTCTGCAGTCCTTTAGTGTATCTTGTAATTTTTTGTTGAAAGCTGGACATGATGTAGTAGACAAAAGGAACTGAAGTAAGCAGGCCTTTGGTGTGAGGCTTTGTGTTTATCTGGCTAGGAGTTAGGTTGTGGTTGTGTTTACTCTTTGCTGTTGCTGTGAGGTAAGAGGCAAAAATCTTTTCTAGTGTCTTTGTCTCTCCTATTGTCTCTGGGTTTCTGGAGAGACTTCTTAAGTAGAGTATGAGATGTGGGGTTCTTTTAGCTGCTTTTCCCTGTTACCATACAGGCGAACTATTGACGTGGTGTTGAGGTTGGGGGAGGGAACTGGTCCACCATGCTACAATTAGGGATTAGGTTTCAGTCTTTTAGTGAGTTGTTGTGCTTATCATCCCAGAAAACATGAATACCCATTAAGTGATTACTCTTTCCATGCGTTGGTAAGCACTAATTTATTTTCTGTCTATATGGAGCTGCCTATTCTGGATATGCCATATAAAAGAATCATACAACATCTGGCTTTTTTCATTTAGCATAATGTTTTTGAGGCTCATCTACATCGTAGCATGTATCAGTACTTCATTCCTTTTGTGACTGAATAATATTGCAGTGTATGGACATCCCACAATTTCTAGTGGTTCTCAAAGTGTGGTACCTGGACCACTGTTTCTCAAAGTGTAGTATCATCATGCAGAATCATCAACATCACCTGGAATTTGTTAAAAATGTAAAGTTTTAGGCCCACCCCAGACCTTGAAACTCTGGAGATGGACCCAGGCATCTGTGTTTTAACAATACCTTTCCATTGATGGGCATTTGGGTTGTTTTCACCTCTTGGCTATTTGGCTATAGTGATGTTATAAACAGTCATGTACTAGTTTCTGTGTGGACATAGATTTTCATTTCTCTTGGGTACATAGCTAGAATTAGAGTCAGGAGTAGAATTGCTATCATGTGGTAATTCAGTGTTTAACTTTTTGTTGTTGTTGTCGTTAATCCTCACCCAAGGATATTTTCCCATTGATTTTTTAGAGGGAGTGAACAAAAGAAAGAGAAACATCAATATGAGAGAGACACAGCAATTTGTTGCCTACTGCACACCCCCTGACCAGGGCCACGGATCAAGCCTACAACCAGGTACGTGCCATTGACTGGGAATCAAATCCAGGACACTTCAGTCCATGGACCGACACTCTATCCACTGAGCCAAACCAGGTAGGGCTCAATGTTCAACTTTTTGAGGAACTGCCAACTTGTTTTCCACAGTGGCTGCACCACCATTTACATTCCACCACCAATGTATAAGGATTCCTATTTTTCCATAGTTTTTCCATGTCCTTGTCAACATTTGTTCTTTTCTTTTCTTTCTTCTTCTTTTTTAAAATATATTTTCATTGATTTCATAGAGAGGAAGGGAGAGGGAGAAAGAGATGGAAACATCAATGATGAGAGAATCATTGATCAGCTGCCCCCTGCATGCCCGTACTGGGGATCGAGCCCACAACCTGGGCATGTGCCCTGACTGGGAATTGAACTCTGACCTCCTGGTTTATAGGTCAATGCTCAACCACTGAGCCACACTGGCCAGGCTTCTCCTTTTTTTAAATTTTTTGTTTGTTTCGTTTTGTTTAAAGTCATCTTAGTAGGTATGACATGGAATCTCATTGTGGTTTTGATCTGCATGTCTGAAATGTCTAATGATGATGTGGTTATTAGTTATTTGTTAGGATCTGTATGTTACTAAAAAGTATTGAGGATGCCAAAGACCTTTTGTTTATATAGTTACAGCTAGTGATACGTACCATATTTAGATACTAAAACTAAGAAATTCAAAGAATATTGTTTATTAATTTCTTTACAAACAACAGTAATAAACTCATTGCATGTTAACATCAGAATGATAACATGATCACATATCACATAGTTTCTAGAAAACTCCACCATACACTTGTAAGAGAATTAGAGTAAAAAAGGTAAATAAACATCTTAATTATTATGAAAAAATTTTGATCTCACAGAACTCCCTCCCCCAAAATGAGTAATGATAATTCAATTCAAAGTTACTCAAATAATACAATAAAATAAAATAAAAATTATGGTCTGAGATTCCTCTCAACTTTAGTTGAACTAGAAAACACAAATTTGGGGCAGTGATGGGGGGATATTGACAATGGAATCTGTATGGTACTTGGTTGGTCACAGAAAAAACAGAAAATGTTTCTTTAATCTGAATATGGACCTGCTGGCACTTCCTATATTTTTCTTAACACTTTCCTGCCCTTTCCAAAATGAAAACTGGATGCAGGTTTAAACTTTTCATTAATTGCTTTGGTCATGTGATTTTGTCTAACTGTGACATCTGAGTCAACTGATTTTAAGATTGAGCTCTTACACTAAAGGCTGTATAAGAACTTTCACTGAAATCCCAGCACCTGAAGCTGATTTTTCAGTAGGCATTGGGGATCAGTGGGCATGGAGAGATATAACCCAATGGTTCTCAAAGTGTGGTACCTGGAATAGTCACCAGCATCATCTGGAATTTGTTAGAAATGTAAATTTTCAGACCCAACCCAGACCTGTTGACTCTGAAACTCTGGAAATGGACCCAGCCATCTGTGTTTTAACAAGGCCTCCATGTGATTCTGATTTGCTAACAGTTTGAGGACTACTGGTATGACCTTTTCCATAGTTGCATCCTATCAGTGTGATCTCCTTCCCCACTCATCCCTTTTTTCTTCTTTCTTTCCATAAACATTGATCTCTTACTGGTGTTTTTATGACACTTATTTGAAAGTGTAAACATTTGCACATAATATGTCTGTTTACAAACATCTAATTCTTGCAGGACAAATTCAGAGTGTCATTTACAGCATGCTCAAAGAAACTAACTCTTAAAGAAACATATTAGTAATGAATAGGTGGCACTTTTTAATAGGAGGTATAATTCATTATCTTGGACCTAGTTTATTCTTCTGATCCAACATGAACTCTAGTAAAATCCTTTCAAATATTGAAGTTCTACAATTCCAACGGCTCAATTGCCCCATTTTGGTGTTACCCAAAGATAATTCTGCCAGTCTCTGCTCTTTTGATATTCAAAATTGAAGGTTCAGTGGAGTCGGGCTAGTTTAGAGGACTGACCTAAGGACAAAAAGATGTGTTCAAGTTACCAGTCCAGAGTTCTTAGAGGACATTCATTAAGGAATGTGACAGGAGAATGGATTAGTCATTCAGAGGCTGGGAAAGGAACTACGTGGATTAGGAGACAAGATCCTCTATTATGTAGGCTAGAGAGTGTGTGTATCTCTATTTACATTAGCACTGGGTTTTTCCTTGGGATGTCTAAACTGGGCAGTTGGGATGAAATTAACATTAAGCTATTTTCTTTATACTATTTAGGGTGTGGAGAGAGTTCCTGGCCCATCAAGCTTTACATATACATGAAAATAGAGCGAGAGTTGTAGTTGTTTCTTGCTGTGCCTCCAATGATGTACTTAGAAGCAGGTTGAACTCACTCATTGATACTCCAGAGCTGGCTTCGTTATGGGGTTGCAGTTGCCTGTTCTGTGATGTGACTTCAGAGTTTTTCAAAACCCACGGTTATCACAGGAGATGCAGCTTAGGTGAGTGTTTAATTTCTTTGATTTCTCTTGTGCTTCATGACTGCTGTGGGCTGTTCTCAGCTTCTTACCACTCTAGCTTTCTAGAGTGTTCTTCTACTCTTCCTCCTGTAGTGATATAACGAAGTCATAGTTATCAGTGTAATACTGAACCAAGAAAAATGTGTTTCCAGTGGTTCTCAACCTTCCTAATGCCGCGACCCTTTAATACAGTTCCTCATGTTGTGGTGACCCCCAACCATAAAATTATTTTCGTTGCTACTTCATAACTGTAATTTTGCTACTGTTATGAATCGTAATGGAAATATCTGATATGCAGGATGTATTTTCATTGTTTGAGACCCACAGGTTGAGAACTGCTCAGTGGGTAGAACATTCAACTAAGCCCACATTGACCTGCTAACTTTAAATTCCACCCCAGGATACTATTACCTTCCTACATGCTGAAATCTGACCTCAAGTCTTCTCTATCCCACCAAGCCAAGACTGCCTCGTGGTTCTTACAGCATGAAAATTCAATCATTGTGCAGTGAGGTAATCTGAGAAAGAGCCCAAGGTAGCCCTTCCATTTCCCTGTCAGTTCCAGGACTGGACAGTTGTAGGTGTGGAGGCTGAGCGTGTCCCGTGTAATGGACCAGAGGATGGGCTCTGCTTGGGGGTTAATCCCCAAGGGGGATACTCCTCTAGATCCTCACTTTACATTTCATTCTCACTTTACGTAGTGACTACCAGGTCCTACTGTCACACTCTAAAACCTGGACTCAACCCTGAGTCATCCCTCTTCCTTAACTTCACTTAAAACCAGCTACCTTGACCTCCTTTATATATTTCTTGATTATTTTGCTCCTTTTTAACATACACCCACTGACCTAGTTTATGCTGTAATCATCCCCCGTGTGGATCTACTCCATTATAACATAACCAGACTGCCACCACTATCACTCATCTTACATCCAGCCTCTGTTGTAGCTGGACCATTCAAAGGGTTAATGCTACCATTTTTCCCATAAGTAAAGCTTCTGTGGAGCTCTCTGTTGCCCTCAGGATAGGGTCTAAACCCCCCTCATTCTGGCCTGATTTTCATGACTTGGTCCATTCCCAGAGCATCATTGTCACCACTGCCCCATGCACTTTATGTTCAGAACTCCTTGGCTTCTCCCAAACATTATGATACTCCCTCTCACTGCTTTCCCTCTCCCCACACTCCCTCTGCCCAGCAGCTATGTCCTGCCTTTTTAAAATCTGGCCTCAGGCTTCTTAGGCACCTTCAACTCTAAAAGCCTTCTTGGCACCCCCACATATGGTTAAGTGCCCTTTTTCTTTGCTCCTATAACACCTTAATCTTAGGCTCCAACAAATCATATTAAATTCTCTATTTTTTCCCTTCTCTACTAGACTGTAAGCTCTTGAGAACAGAGGACATTTGTATTTATCTTCAGGCCCCTGACAAGTGCCCGACACATGGAAAATATTCATATATATATATATAAATATATATATATATAGGCAAAAGCAGGTTTACAGTTGTACTACATGAAACAAGGAGTTTTTTCTTATTTTATTATTTATATATTAATTATTATATTATTTGTTATTCTCCTTATTATTGTGTATCCTTATTTATGATTTATATTTTAGGTAATGATGGCTGATAATTTAACCTACTTTTGCCCACCCCAATATATTTTTATTGAATTTATTAGGGTAACATTGGTTAATAAAATTCAAATATTCTAGGAATAGTTTTTTTTTTAATATAACTGACATATAACATTGTGTGAGTTCAAGGTGTAAACATGTTGATTTGACACGTTTTATATATTGCAATATGAGTACTACTGTAGCATCAGCTAACACCTCTGTTGTATCACATAATAATCATTTTATTTTTATGGTAAGAATATATAAGATCTAGTCTCTTGGCAACTTTGAAGTATATAATACAGTTTTGTTGATGATAAGCACAGTGCTGTGCATTAGATTCCTAGAACTTATTCATCTACTACCTGGAAGTTTGTACCCTTTGACCCACATCGACAGAGGAGATAGTCTATAAAAAGTTTTTAATTGTGTGGACAGTAGTTGCAGAAAAGGAATAATAATAGCAACTAACAGTGCTCAGTGATTTTCATGAGAGAAAACTCTTATTTTCTAGCCAGCACTGTCCTAACTGAACTTTCTGTGATGATGGAAATATAAATGTGGCTAGTGCAACTAATGAACTCAATTTTTAATTATATTTATTTTATTTAAGTTTAAATTTAAATATCCACATGTGTCTAGTGGCTACCATATTAGACAAAACTGTGCTTATTTTCCCTAGTTTTTGCTTCGCCCAGTTGGTTGCTTTCTACCTTGCTCAGAGCTCCATGAGGCAAGGCTTCAATTAAGTGGTGTGCTGGGAAATGTTTAATGTATATCCAACTAGCTCTCTGAAAAAGTTTGCTGATTTCCATGTGTAAATACTCCTACCATACCTACTTTCAGGCTACTAATGTGTCATCATTGAATACAGAGTTGGAAAGAGATATTCACTAGCAAATCATTATATAATATTGTCTTGATATAGACACAACAGCCGTAAATAACTCTGAGAACAAAGGGAGCAGTAAAATGTAGTAAAATAATTAGGAAAGTGATTGGTTTTGAGTATTTAATTTTGTATTTAATGCAATTTATTTATAAGTTTGCATACTTTAATTTTTCACAATGGTTATGCTTTAAAACAGTTTGTAAAATTCCTGAAAATTTAACGTTGGCTCTCAGGAGCCAGTGTAAGCCAGCTCTGGCTCATCACTAGTTCCTAGTAATTGCTGGAAGGTAAATAAGATCAAATGTAGGATTCTGTTTGGCCATGAGAGGGCATTATTAGATGAAATTTGACTTTAGAAAAGATTTTGGACTAGTCTCTGACAGAGGGGTCAGTTTGAGTCTCCTGGAAGATTGTAATTCTGGAGGAGCTGTGGGACTCATGATTTCACAACATGAATTCCAAAACCTTTACCACCCCCAAATAGCTTCACCCCTTCATGTCTGAAGGCTTATTGTCTTTAAGCTACTGAAATGAAAAGATCCTTGAGAGATATTAAGTCTTATCACTGAAGGAAGGAGAAGATCTAACAAATATCTTCTGAGGGTCTTACTGGGGAGTTTATATTAGGGTGGGGCCAGAGTGTACTCTGGTATATGGATAGGGATAGCCTGTATCTTTGAAAAAGTGACATAATAGGTCTCTATAGCTTGTTGGCTAAAGGAAGGGAGAAGCAGGGTGTGTGTGTGTGTGTGTGTGTGTGTGTGTGTGTGTGTGTGTGTGTGTAAAATCATTTCACTCTTTTGATTCTCAATACTGTTAGGCTCATGCAGTGGTTCTCAAAGTTTGGTTCCTGGAACAGAAGTATCAGTATCATCTGTGGATTTGTTAGAAATGTACATTTTCAGGACCCATCCCCAGACCTGCTGAATCAGAAACACTGGGTGTATAGCTGGAAGTCTGTATGAACAAAACCACCAGGAGATTCTGATGCCCATCAAATTTAAGAATCAGTGTCTTAGTGCAGAGTTGGAAAAATTGGATGTGAATGTATTTGATGCATCTGAGTTTTTAAAAGCATGTATTCATAGTCACATGACGGTATATGTTGTGTGATTCCATTTATATAAAATGTCCAGAATAGGTAAATTCACAGAGACAGAAAGTAGATTAGTGGTTGACAGAGACCAGGGGAATTGGGAAGTTCAGGGTTTCTTTCTGGGGTGATGGAAATGTTCTAATGTAGAATTAGACAGTGGTGGTGTATCTCCAACATTGCTAAAACCACTGAGCTATGCACTTGAAAATTGTTAAAATAATTAATTTTATCTCAATTGAAAAGAAAAAAGTACTGATGTTGGGGGACAACCCCCAAAGATTTTGGTTGAGACCCAAGCATTAGTATTTTAAAGAATATCTCCTGCCCTGGCTGGTGGACTCAATCGGTTGGAGCATCATCTGATGCACCAAAAGGCGATAGGTTCCATTCCCAGTCAAGGCACATACCCAGGTTTTGAGTTTGATCCCTGGTCAGGGTTTAGGCAGGAGGCAGTTGATTGATGTCTCTCACCTCTCTCTCTCTCTCTCTCTCTCTCTCTCTCTCTCTCTCTCAAATCAATTTACAAAAATAGCTCCTGGTTGTTCCAATCTGCAGCCAAGATTGAGAATCCAAGTTAGTAGAAATAAGGCCACACATGGGTCATGTTCCTAGTCAAGGGGGCTCTGGTGTGAGTGTCTGCAGGAGGTGGGGTGAGAGCTCAGGAGAGGAGAAGCTTAGGGTGGACTTAGCTTCCTTTTAGCCAGGTGATGGGGCAGAAAGACCTTGGGCTCTCCATTCAAGTTGCAGTTGGAGCTCTGCTGTGCAATCTAGTTTACGTTACTTAATTTATCCAAGATGTAGCTATGAGAAGGTTTCTGAGAAGACAGGGTGTGATAATGTTTATTGAAACTAGTATACAGGAGAAAACCAAGATGGCGGCATAGGTTGTGGGAGGAAATTGCTGCCTCCCAAAACAACTTCAAAAACATTGTATTCAAAAATACAATGAAAAGACAAAACGGACATCATCCAGAACTACAGGAAGGCTGGCTGAGTGGAAATTCTACAACTAGAAGGAAAGAGAAAAGCACACTGAGACTCAGAGGAGCTGCGGAAGTAAAGTGCAGAGGTATGGAGGCTCGAGCGCGCGTGTGGAAAGGGGCTGGCACCTGAGGACGCAGCTGTCTTTTTGAATCGGGAGGGAGTCACAAGCTCCCGACTGCTCTGAACTCCGGTTCCGGGAAGTCTCTGGGGACCCAGGACTCATACGGGGAGCAACTGGACTGTCTGGCAGCAGGCAGAACTCGGAACTTGAAGGCGGCTTTCCCTCAGAGGTGCTTGCAGCAATTATCAGGACACTGAGACACTGGGCCCCTTAGGGCAGGGCTGAGGATCAGCCATAGCTGCTTGCTCCGCCCTGTTGATTCCTTGAGACCCCGCCCCATCCAGGCTGCAGCAGAGGCTTTTGCATATGAATGCCCTAGCCCTTTGCAACCTGAAAAATTACCTAAAAAATTGCAGCTGGGCCAGACAGACCCAGAACTTCCAAGAGAAGGCCCAAGGCCCCACAGCAGCTTGCATTGCTTCACAGCTGGGCCTCATCTGGGCACCTCCAAACTCCAAAAAAGGAAGGGGAATCTGCAGATCTCTTCATAGCTCCTGCTGGGTAACTCCAAGCAGAGGCTAAATTAGCACCTCCTTAGATCCAAGAGCCAGTGTACGCAGTGGTCAGAGTGGGACCATCCAGATTACAACTCCTCAGATCCATAAGGGACACACTCAGGGGGCAGACTCAGTGAGCACCAAAGTCCCATTGAAGAAAGTCTTGCCCCGGAGGGGTGTCTCCAGCACAGAAGTTCTCCCACTGCAGACACAGCTGATTCTCACAGTCAATTGGCCTGGAGGTCAATTCCTCCCAGTGATACCAACAACAATCAAGGCATAACTACAACAAGACTGTGCACAAAGCCCACAAAGGGGTGCACCAAGAGTGTCCACCTCAGGTAACTGGGGAGGCTGAGCCACTGGGCCCTATAGGACACCTAACACACAAAACCACTCTACCAACACAGGGAAGCATAAAAAATGCGGAGACAAAGAAACAGGTCACAAATGACAGAAATGGAAGAAAGCAAATGACTGGATATAGAGTTCAAAACCATGTTTATAAGGTTTTTCAAGAATTTTCTGGAAACCGCCGATAAATTTAGTGAGACCCTGGAGGATATGAAAAAAGATCAACTAGAATTAAGCATACACTGACTGAAATAAAGAATAATATACAGAGATCCAACAGCAGACAAGAGGATCCCAAGAATCAAGTCAATGATTTGAAATACGAAGAAACAAAAAATACCCAACCAGAAAAGAAAAAAGAATCCAAAAATATGAAGATAGTGTAAGGAGCCTCTGGGACAACTTCAAGCGTACCAACATCAGAATTATAGGGGTGCCAGAAGAAGAGAGAGGGCAAGATATTGAAAACCTATTTGAAGAAATAATGATAGAAAACTTCCCCTACCTGGTGAAAGAAATAGACTTACAAGTCCAGGAAGTGCAGAGAACCCCAAACAAAAGGAATCCAAAGAGGACCACACCAAGACACATCATAATTAAAATGCCAAGAGCAAAAGACAAAGAGAGACTCTTAAAAGCAGCAAGAGAAAAAAAGTCAATTACCTACAAGGGAGTACCCATATGACTGTCAGCTGATTTCTCAACAGAAACTATGCAGGCCAGAAGAGAGTGGCAAGAAATATTCAAAGTGATGAATAGCAAGAACCTATAACCAAGATTACTTTATCCAGCAAAGCTATCATTCAGAATAGAAGGTCAGATAAAGAGCTTCACAGATAAGAAAAAGCTAAAGGAGTTCATCACCACCAAACCAGCATTATATGAAATGCTGAAAGGTATTCTTTAAGAAGAGGAAAAAGAAAAAAGGAACTCTTACCATTTGCCACAGCATGGATGGAACTGGAGGTCATTATGCTAAGTGAAATAAGCCAGTCAGAAAAGGATAAATACCACATGATCTCACTCATTTGTGGAATATAATGAACAACATAAACTGATGAACAAGGACTGATCCAGAGACGGAGAGGCATTGATTGGACTGTCGGGACTTGGAGGGAAGGTAGGGGAGGGTGGGGGTAAGGGAGAAAGATCAACCAAAGGACTTATATGCAAGCATATAGGCCTAACCAATGGACATGGACAATGGGGGGGGGTGAGGGCATGAGCGGGGAGGTGGGGGGGTAGGGGGTAACGTGGGGATAAGGACACATATGTAATACCTTAGTCAATAAAAAATATAATTTTAAAAAAAAAGAAACTGGTATACAATAGGTGCTCAACAAATGTTAGTTTCCTTTGCTCTCCCAATTCCCTGTGACTTTAATTTGTGATTAAACTCACAATTTGTGATTGACTCTTTGGGAGTGCATACTTGGCCAATTCTTTTTCTACTGCTCTCCAAACTGCTGGTGGATAGTAGGAAGATGGGGAGCACTGCTCAGGTATCTCTGCCCTGAGGGTTTTCCTACTCTGGCTTCACAGATAGCTTGGGCAAGGGCTTGCTTAATAAGGGACTTACCGTCTCCGCTGCCAGGTGAGCACACTCAGAAGGAAAATACTGATCAGCAGGAGAATGCAGCCGGCCACTGCCAACAGAGAAGTAGATCAACACAGTATGTCCTGGGCCAAGTCACAGAGCAGGCTGAGAAAATCCCCCCATAAGCAAGGACATCCCAAAGAGGTGGGCTCTGCAGCTTCTGATTTCCCCTCCCAGAGTGCAGCTCCCTCCCCCAACAGATTTCTTAGGTGCTCTAAGACTGGGTGAGGTGGCATGGATGGAGAAGGGCATGGTGCCTTTCCTCAAGAGGCTTTCAGGTGAGATCAAACTGAAAGACCTTCTTTTCAGAAAGGTTCAAAGCCCAGGCTTCAGTTAAAGAGGCTGAAAGTGAGGCCTGTGACAGGTAAAAGAAATATCGGAACATAAAGATAAATCATAAACACTTTAGCATCTTTTGAAAGTGTTCATATTTCCCAATAGTACTGGAGTGAGCCATCTATCTACCTACCTATCTATCTTAAATGGGCCACAAACCATGTTTTTCTTCTTTTATCCCCAGCTTTATTGACATACTAGAGGCCCAGTGCATGAAAATTTGTGCACTGGGAGAGGGGGTCCCTCAGCCTAGCCTGCGAGAGCCCTCAGGGGATGTCCTACTGATGGCTTAGGCCCGCTCCCTGTGGGCTCCCTGTGGGGAGCGGGCCTAAGCCACAGTCTGGCCTCCCTCTGCGGGAAGCGACGGGGCTGAACAGGTGAAGGCACTGTCCCCATCACCCCGCTGCTGCTGCTGCCTCTGGCCTCCCTCTGTGGGAGGCGACTAGGTGATCAGGGGAGGGAGCTGCTCCCATCACACTGCTGCTGCCGCAGCTGCCAGCCCTCCTCAGCCCTCACAGCTGCTGCAGCTTTGTCTGGAAGGATGTCCGGAAGGCGTCCGGTCTATCAGGTCTAATTAGCATATTATCCTTTTATTAGTATAGATCAGTGGTTCTCAACTTTCCTAATGCCGTGACCCTTTAATACAGTTCCTCATGTTGTGGTGACCCCCAATTTCATTGTTACAAATTGAACATAATTAAAGCATAGTGATTAATCACAAAAACAGTATGTAATTATATATGTGTTTTCAGATGGTCTTAGGCGACCCCTGTGAAAGGGTTGTTCGACCCCCAAAGGGGTCGCGACCCACAGGTTGAGAACCGCTGGTATAGATAATTGACACTAGAGGCCCAGTGTACGAATTCGTGCATGGTTGGGGTCTGGCCAGTCTGCCCGATTAGGGCCTGATCAGGGCTGGGCTGGCTGGGGGGAGGAGCTGCATGCAATTGGCCAGTGGGCCCCACCCCCAATTGGGGTGGGGGAGCTATCAGGGGTGGGGTCGGCCATGGGGAGGGGCTGCGGACTGATCGGGGTGGTGGGGGCCCATCAGGGGTGGGGCTGGCTGGGGGCAGAGGCTGCAGGAGGTTGGCCAGCTGGCCCTGCCCCCTATTGGGGTCGGGGGGCGATCAGGGTCAGGGCTGGCAGGGGAAGGAGCTGCGGGCAGATGAGATGGTGGGGGCCCATCAGGGATGGGGCTGGCACAGGGGGAGGGGCCATGAGGGATTGGCCGGCTGGCCCTGCCCCCTATTGAGGTAGAGGGGGGCAATCAGGGGCAGGGCAAGCCAGGGAGAGGGGCTGTGGGCTGATGGGAGTGGGGTGGGCCAATTGGGGGCATGGCCAGCCTGGGGAATGGGCCATGGGGGGGTTGGCCGGCCGCCCACCCTCGATCAGGGTGGGAGAGGCCAATCAGGCGGTTCGCTGGTTGCAGTGGGCGTCATAGCGACCGGTCATTCCAGTCGTTACGTTGTTATGGTCGCTGGCTTTTTATATATATAGATATACATGTGTGAGTTTAAGATGTACATGTTGATTTGATACATTTACATAGTGCCATATGATTACCACCATGGCATTGGCTAACACCTCCATCATGTCACATAATTACCATTTCTTTTTTGTGGTAAGAACATTTAAGATCTCCTCTCTTAGCAACTTTCAATTATACAATACAGTATTGTTTACTACAACCACCATGCTATGCATTCATACCCAGAACTTCTCTTTTAACTGGAGTTTGTGCCCTCTGACCACCATCTCCCTATTGGCCCCAGCACCAGCCCCTGATGATCTCCATCCTATTCTTTTTCCATGAGCTCATTTTTAATTTTATTTTTTTTCTTGCTGCAAAGCATGTTTTTCCCTCCTACCAGGAAACAACTGTACTGTTTTAGGATTTTTTTCTTCTTCCCCTGGTTATACGTTCTCCCTCCCTCTTTGCTTCAACCCTCACTTCCAAGTATGGAGTGTTTTGTCATTTAGGATCCATTCAGGAGGAGCTGAATGAGGCTAGTTTGAGACTTCATTGTGATTTTAGGTTATGTTAATTTCTGCATTAGTATTTAACTCTTATAGACATATAGTGTAAATAGGGGGTCATGATAAACAACTAACCAACCCACCCACCCACCAAGCAACATGTCCCACAATTGCTGTCTTGTGTACATTTTGTTAATAATAGAAGTGACTCCTACCCACCTGCTATCTGATACTCAGTGGTAAATATGAACATCTCTGTGGTTGTAGACACTTCTGTAGGTTTCTGAAAATCTATGCAGAAGAGAGAGGGGAAGATGCTCTGTTTAGGCAATTATTGGATTGCACAGGCTGGAGAGTGCTAGGGTTCTCCCTGAGCTAGAACCTCAGAGACTGATGGAAGGGACATAAAGGACAAGGAGAGGCCGTGCGCAAGTATTTCCTTCTTCTGCCTCAAGACACCACCCTCAGTATGGTATCACCTCTTTCTGACACTTGTTTTCCAGCCTTTGAGGATTGGGAGGTCGGATGTGGATCTTGATCATCTTAACATCCATGGGACAGCTCTGCCCATGCTGGCGAGGCTGCTCCAGGCAAACTGTCTTCCCTCTCTCCCATTTGATATAATGGCTTTTATCTTCATAGAAACAGATTCTAGCCATACCTGTAGGAATACTTGTCGTGGTGAAGGGACAGGAAGCTTCACTCCCAGAAGGAATGTCTGTGATTGCTGGAAACTCTTCATCATCTGGTGGAGAGAGTGAGCAATGCTTGTGGAACTGAAAGGGGAAGGGGTCTCACATCCAGCCCCACCCACCCACCTCAGTTGACTCTATACACACTAGCTAAGGTGTGAATCTCAGTGCTGGGCATGTTATCTGCGGGTGCCACGTCACATGGCTCTACATCAGAGTCACAGGGAGTGGCATAAGAGGCCCCAGCAGAGCCCAGTGAGAGGGAATTCTAATTCTGACCTTGGTTTTCCATAGAACTTTGAGAAACTCCTTTCTCTAAGCTTCCTACTCAGCCTGGTTTCCATCTGTGTCTTGGAAACAGGTCATAACAATGCCAATACCATTGAACTATCAAACAAAGTAGAAAGGCACAAAAGGGTAGCTTTTCTCTGTTATAGGCCCCCATTCAGCATGGGTGTTGTCATTTACCCAGGACACTGCCCCACCTTGTCATCCTTTTACAAAGGAAACCAGGGACACGCTATGACCAGCAGTATGGCTTACTGGAGACAAGCTATGGGAAAGAAACTCAGAATTCTCAAGAATCCAAGAGGAAGTCATGGAATATGGAAAAGAGTGATGAGCAAAGAAACCTGTAACCCATTGTTAAATGTAACTGACTTTTAATACACACACACACACACACACACACACATTTCTATATCATTCTCATCTGAGGATATGTTTTTATTGATTTTAGAGAGACAGGGAGGAAAGGGGAGAGACAGAGACAGAGGGATATCAATGGGTTACCTCCTGTATGTGTCCCAACAGGGGATCAAACCTGCAACCTTTTGGTGTATGGGACATACTCCAACCAACTGAACCACCTGGCTAGGACAATGTAAGTGATTTTAGATTGTAGAAATAGTAGTATGATTTCAGAATGAAAATAGCGAAGATCTCAACATATATTGGTTGTATGTATGGATGAATGAGTGCGTGAGTGTGCCTGCTAGTGTTCAAATAAGTCTCTTCTCTGCACATTTGCATTTGTATCAAAGCTCAGGTGGGAAGTATGCAAGGGGAAGTTGCCTGTCAACAGTGTAGCACTGTACAAATAATGGATTTACATTATCAGTAAATTAGAAAGGTGTGGGTTGCAGGTTGGACTTTCCCCTTTGAACGAGGGAGAGAGGAAGTCTTGGTAGCTTAGAGGAAGAAGTGGGGTTTCAGGATCAGCTAAGAAAGGGGAAGCATTATCACCAGTGAGTGAGCTGGGGGCTCTGGAACACTCCAAAGATCTTTTCTCTTCTTCCCTCTCCTGCTACTTATCTCCACTCAGGGTACAGGGGACCTTAAGTGATAGAGACCTTTGAGCAGGGGTCCTCAAACTTTTTAAACAGGGGGCCAGTTCACTGTCCCTCAGACCATTGGAGGGCCAGACTATAGTTTAAAAAAAAAAACTATGAACAAATTCCTATGCACACTGCACATATCTTATTTTGAAGTAAAGGAACAAATACAATATTTGTATTTGCATGTGGCCCATGGGCCGTAGTTTGAGGACCCCTGCCTTTGAGTCTCTCTAGTGTTTTTTATAGAATGAGAAAAAATAGAGGCCCAAGGAGATTAACTTGTCCAAGGTTACACAGCTGGTGGGTGAGGAATTCCACCCTGGTCGGCCTGATGGAAAAAGCAATCTAGTGAACTCAGGAAGGTGCCACCATACCTAGAAACTGATCATTCTCACTCTCACTTGTGCACTTGAGCTGGGGCTGTGTCCATCTCGTCTTCCCACAGATCATTTTGCAGGTGCTTGTGGCAGGACCTTTCTGTTCGGCCCTGAATCCCTGGGCGCACTTATAGTGAACTGTCTGGCCCACCACGAAATGATAAATTCTCTTTGAAGCTTCATGTTCCCATGGTGGAGGCTCCTTGCAATGACCTGGAAGAGGGAAAGGAAATTCCAAAGGCAAGTTGGAGAGAGCACTGTGAGTCCAAGTTTCCCCTTCCTAGAGACCAGACCTTGGTTCTTACTTTTTTGTTTGTTCATTTATTTTCTTTCATTTAACCAGTATGTATTGAGAATGTCTATGTATCAGGACTTGGATAAGTACTTTGTGAGAAGGCACAGAGACTCAGTCACTCCTGCAAAAGGGGTCAGTCAATTGGGTAAGAAAGACATATGAAGGCAGAATGTGCTGAGTATTATAGTTAAAGAACAGACGTTCATTATGGGAACACAGAGGCATGAGTAATTACTTCTGACGATAGTGAGAGCTTTGGTAAGTGCACAGGACTGGGAAGGATGGTCTCAGCTGAGGGATAAGAGCAGGCTTAACTCAATTTGGGTCACTGAAAAGTGAAGACCAACCACCCCTTATCTCCACTGCTGATTGAGGAAGCTACATCCTCAGGTTGCAGCTGATGGTCACCTTGGGACCATGGTAGAAGGACTGGGGACAAAGCCAAAGCCCAGAGGAGAGAGCAGCTGAGAGAATCTCAGAGAAGTGGAGCCTGGTCTCTGATCAAGCCATACCTGAAGCTTGCCCTGAATTAGACCAATGAAGGCTTCTGGAAATTCCCTGTGTTTAGTAACTTTCCACTCCCAAACTAAAACCCAAGCCTGACTGACCTTTAACCCTAAAGATCGTGTCCTGCTATGATATAATCTCAGGATTTTTCACTCCATTCCCAATCTGGACATATGGAACCATATGTACCCTCTATTCTTCAGACATAGGAAGCTACACATATTCTCTGACCTTCCACAGCCTGAATACCCAATATGAGCTCTACAAATACTCTGTGTAACCTTCGGCCCCACCTGGAAGCTTAGTGGTTCTGTCCTGAGCAGTTTGCTCTAACACCTGGCAAATCATGGCTGAACTTATGTTTTAGTCTCAAAAAATTTCTTTTACAGTCAGTGATATCTATAACTGACTGAACCTGTTTTTAATTGGGTTTGCTTCTTTTAAATGAAAACATACTAATTAAGACAATATGTGAAATGTCCATTAGCTAAAACCAGCTGGTTATCTCTTGAGTAAGGACAACAAACATTGACTTTTTGAGAAACCTTTCAATAATTGTGGAAGG
This sequence comes from Myotis myotis, assembly GCF_014108235.1. Classification (NCBI taxonomy): domain Eukaryota; kingdom Metazoa; phylum Chordata; class Mammalia; order Chiroptera; family Vespertilionidae; genus Myotis; species Myotis myotis. The sequence goes on along the minus strand of NW_023416313.1, from coordinate 77,497,232 downwards.
TATTATGGGAGAAGTAGAGAAAAAAACAACAACTAAACTTGCTTTGAAATACCATTCCAGTACAAAGTTGGGTGTGTGTGTGTGTGTGTACATGGATAAAAACCTCACAATGCAACAATGCCCCTGGATTATTCTTTTAAAAAAAAATAATGGAAGATGTAAATAAATTCGAACTAGTCTAAAATAAGTAATCAGTAGAAAGATTTCTAGTCTAATTCGGGAGACCCAAGATCTTATTCCTAAAATATGTGAGTTTAGCCAAGTCTTTTACCTTCTCAATGTCTTCAGTAAATTGAAGTAATACTCTTCCTCCCTCACTCACTGAGTTGTGAGGTTCAAGTGAGATTTTATACAATATGTTCAAATTCTTTATAATCTTATACAATCAGCATGGGACCATAGGTTTCTGTAAGGTCAGCTGGTCTCCCAACAGCTCAGGCTTTCCTAATGGGCTCTATTTCCTCCTGACATTATGACTTGACTTTAATCAACATGATTCATCTCGGAAAGTTGCAGCAGCAACTGGGTAGTTATGGTGCTCACTAATCCATAGCCCATTAGCCAGGAGGTATTTGTCTGCAGCTTCACGACTCACCAGTATGACCCAGCACATTTTACACACACACACACACACACACACACTCCTCCTAAGAAACATCTTGAAGTAAATTGCTGTGCGGGCAGTTCATTATCTTCTATTTAAGGAAAAAAAACAAAGTATTTCCTTTAGAGAAGGAGCTATTGTCTGCTCATGTTTATATCTTCTGTTGGCAGTGCCTGGTACCTTTAGTCCCAACACGTGCTTTTTGAATCGAATCCAATTGAATTGAGTTGAATTGAATTATATTTAGCCAGTTCTCAAACCAGGAAGAATTCCTGAGGCCAGGTTGGCTTCTGTGAAAGTGACTTGAAATGCTGAGCCAAGAGCCTGCAAATGCTATTGTTGACATGATATCCTTAGAGGAGAGGATAATGGGACAGACTTTCTTCCTTTGGGGACCACATCATATACCTGCAAGAAAAGGGCTGGCTCCTAGTACTCAGACAACAGTTGTTCAGATTCACCTCTTACCTAGGTTAACTTGGTCTGTGGGCTGTGTTTGGCTTTGCATTTCTGTGGCTTTTCTTTCCTTCTGTTCTTCAGGTTTAGGAGTAGCTTGTTTTTGTGTGTTCCTGAGGGCTAGAGAATATGAATGGAATGAAGCAAATAACTTCACAAATGTTTATAATAGTAAACACTCTTCATGTATTCACTTACTCAGAAAGGATCTTTCTAGTGCTTGCAGTGCACCAGGAAATATCAAAGTGCTGCGGTTACGAAGATGTGCTACACATGTGCCCTGCCCTTGGGGTGATTTTAGTGGGCCCTGTTCATGTCAAGCCCAGAACAGCACTGGCCTGTCAGTATGCATGTGTGTAATGACAATGGCCTTCAGCATAGACATAACAAAATTTGCCATATCAATCATTTTAAGTGTACAGTTCAGTGGCATTCAGTATATTCACATTGTTGTGAACTAAAATTGTTTTTTAATTGTTCGATAATTATTAGTGTAATGTCTGTTTCCTTCCTGACCCTGAAATACAAGTTTCTTGAGTACTGGGTATCCTGCATGCCTAGACCAGTACTTGGACCTAGAAGACACTCCTTAAATATTTGTTTAATATATGAATATTCCAGAAACCAGTAAAATTAGTTCCTGTGTAGTTCAGACCGAACAATGTTTGTCTGTGGGGCCAAGTGAACAAAATCTGAAGCTCTGTCTCACTCTCTGCTATGATCTTCTCTTCCCCTGGGCAGCTACAAAAGGAAACACTTACAATTCATTTTGCACTGACATTGGTTTTCCCAGGCAGAGTGGCCCGCGTTTCCTGTACAATTCATGAAGATCGTCTCGCTGCTTCTGCGGAATCCTGTCTTGCAGTCACAGTTTATCAAGGTGCCCATTTCGTAAGTGATGGCTTTGAATGTGGCGTGTCTGAGATTTGGTGGGCTGGGATAACAAAACTCTGAGAAGGAAAAGAAGCATATTACCAGTTAAACATTCACACATTTAACCATGCAGTGATTTAATCACACATATCTGTGTTTTATTTAAAGGATTTATATATACCCCACTTTTTCCTAGAAAGAAACTAAGTCCATTGCCATTGTTCTTTAGAAACTTTTTTATGAGAGACAGTTCAAAATTTAATTTCAACCAAATTAAAACATAAACTACAATATATTTTAAAGTAAATGAATAGAAATGAATGAAGTTTTATTCTGAATATGCCTCATGCTGAGCAAGTAGAGAGAGGAAGACCAAGGAATATGAGGAAAGCCATGTAAATTTATTTATTTATTTATTTAGGGCCATGTAAATTTAATTAAAAAACAAAATGTGTGTGTGAGAAAAGAACCTTTCAGGATTGCCTGACTTTCTATAATTAATGATTCTGCACCACTAAAAAAAAAAAAATAGAAATTTAAAATGCTTCCCTCAATGTCTGGCTAGTAGGAAGTGTGTGTTTCTCACCCTCCTACCCATTTGTGAGTTTTCCAAATTCCTTTTTATACTGTAAAGACCTGCCCCTCACTCAGCTCAAAAAATGGACCCTGATTTCCTACCCTTGATGTAGTGGCCAAACACTCAACTATAAAGGGGGAAGTATATTGGTCTAATCAGAAAGATGCAACAAGTTCCCCTTTTAAGAAACTAGATTTTTAGGAAGAAGCCACACATTGGATAAAAGAAGTGGATAAGAAGGATCACAGGAAAAAGGAAAAGGTGAGAAAGCTGGGGCCCCTACCACAGCCAGCCTCTCCACCCACCAGAAAGGCAGCTAATCCGGGCTGGTTGCTGCAGTAGTTGCTGGTAGAGGATGATCTGCCAATTGCTTATTAATAACTTGGATTGTAGTGAAGGTTCCCGGTGCCCGCACACTCTGCTCACGAGCATCTTGTCATCCTAGCTATCACCCCCCATCTAAGACTTAGGACACTCCTATTGCCCCCAAGAACAGAAGGTGAGAAGAATGTGGACAGCTTGCCCCACCTCTAACCAAGAAAGGACTAAATAAAAGCAATCTCACTGGCTCAGTGGGCCAGCAGTTATAGAGGAACATGTATCATAAGCACTCAGTACATTCTGGTAATCATAATAATCACCACAATAAGGAAAGAAAGGGGAGAAAGGTGATTTTCTAAATTCTAGCTCTACCAGTTAACTAGTTGTATAACTTTATTATTTTTACTTACCTATGATGTGGCTTCCTTTTCCATAAAGTGGGTATTATCATAATTATTTTACTAATTTGTTTTAAAGATTACTTGATGTAACATATAACATACTAAGGTAACTTGCAGAGCACTGGGCACATAATAGGCATAGATAGATACTAGTTCTGCTTTTTCTCTCTGTCCAGAAAAAAAGAGTGGTAATTCATATAGAGACTGGGCTAAAGTTTATTTTATCCCTTAACTCCTGCAAAAGGGCATTTCTCTCTACAGCCCATATCATCAGTATCACTCACTGGCACTTATCAGACATCAATACCAAGCAACTTTTTAAGTATTAGAAGGTAAATCTGGCTGTTAAACCAAGATAGGCATAATAATCAGAACAACCAATGGAGGTACATGGCAAGCATGTCCGCCCCTCCCCCCATTTTTTTTAATTCATCCTCACTCAAGTATATGTTTTTATTGATTTTAGAGAGAGATAAACATCAAAGTAAGAGAGAAACATTGATTGGTTGTTTCCCATACACGCCCTGACCAGGAATCGAACCTGCAACCCTTTGGTGCATAAGCTGCTGTTCTAACTAACTGAGCCACTTGGCCAGGGCAAGGATGTTCCTTTTAACCACCATTTTCCAACATTGTACTAGAAGTCCTAGCTAATGCAACAGAAAAGGAAAGGGAAAAAAGGGTATACAGATTGGGTAGAAAGAATAAAATTGCCTGTGTTTGCAGTTGTCATGACTGACTGTGTAGAAAATCTGAAAGAACAGACAAGAAAAAACCTTCTTCATACTAATAAGTGATTATAACAGAGTTACAGAATACAAAGCTAGACCTAGTCCAGTGGTTGGCAAACTCATTAGTCAACAGAGCCAAATATCAACAGTACAACGATTGAAATTTCTTTTGAGAGCCAAATTTTTTAAACTTAAACTACATAGGTAGGTACATTGTTATTAACTTAATTAGGGTACTCCTGAGCTGGCCTTTGCTAAAAACGTCCTCAATCTGATTGAGGTACGTTTGCTGAGGTGGACCCCTTCCAACTCTCCCATCGATACTCATCTCGTATACTTGTTTCCTCTATCTCCTTTCTGAAAACTGACTTCTGCGCATGGACCACAAAGTTTCAATCACACTGTACGTGCATGCCCGCACGTGGTATTTTGTGGAAGAGCCACACTCAAGGGGCCAAAGAGCCGCATGTGGCTCGCGAGCCCCAGTTTGCTGACCACTGCCCTAACCGATTTGGCTCAGTGGAGAGAGGTCAGCCTGCAGATCGAAGGGTTCCAGGTTCAATTCCGGTGAAGGGCACATACCTCGATTGCAGGCTCCTCCCCAGCCTAGGCTTTGCTTGGGGCTCGTGCAGGAGGCAACCAATCGATGTGTTTCTCTCACATCGATATTTCTCTCTGTCTTTCCCCTCTCTCTAAAAATCAATGGAAAAATATCCTTGGGTGAGGATTTTAAAAAAGAATACAAAAATAATATATAAAAGTCAACTGCTTGGCTATATAGCAGCAATGAACAAGTGAAATTGAAATTAAAAACACAATAGCATTTACATTAGCACCCAAAAAATAAAGTACTTGGATATAAATTTAACAACATATTTATGAGATCTATATAAGGAAAACTGTAAAACTCTGATGAAAAAAATCAAATAACTAAATAAATGGAGAGATATTCCATGTTCATGGATAGGATGAGTCAATATTGTCAATATGTCAGTTCTTCCCAACTTGATCTATAGAATCAATACAATCCCAGTAAAAATTTCAGCTAGTTATCTTGTGGATGTCAACAAACTGATTCCAAAGTTTATATGGAGAAGCAAAAGGCCCAGAATAGCTAACACAATATTGAAGAACAAAGTTGGAGGACTGACACTACCTGACTTCAAGACTTACCATAAAGCTGCAGTAATCAAGATAGTGTGGTATTGGTGAAAGACTGGACAAGCTAGATCAACAAATACTGCATACCCAAAAATACATTTTGTTACATATCTAAATATTTAGACACTAGATCTATACATTGTAGATATAAAAATAAAAGTTAAAAACTATTATGCTGGTAAAAGAAAATAAAGGAAAATAGCTCTTCAAGCTAGTTATAGGCAGAGAGTTCCTAGAGATAAGAAGAAAAACACTAACCATAAAAGGAGAGTAAATTAAAAACTTCTACTTATCCTAAGATGAGTAGAAAATGGAAAAAATAAATGCTAGAGATAGACTTGGAGAAAATATTTGCAACTTATATGTCTGAGAAAAAGACTTATGTCCACATTATAAAAAGAATTACAAATCAATAAAAGAGGCAAGTAACCCTATAAATACACGGGTAAACACCTGAAGGGTCACTTCTCCAAAGAAAATACATGATGATCAATAAGCACTAGAAAGAGTGCTCAACATCAGTAGACATAAAGAAAAAGCAAATTGGAGCCACTACCAAATGCTAGAGAGGAAGTAAAGCTACTGGAACTCTTATATTATTGATAGGAGTGTAAAATAATACCATTACTTTGGGAAACTGAAAGTTTTAAAAATGAAGTTAAATACATCTACCCTACATTTAGCCTCTCCACTCCTAGGTATTTGACTAGTAGAAATGAAAGCATATGAGTAGCTTTAAATAACCTCAGAAACATCATATTGAACAAAGATGTTAGACACAAAATACTACATAATGTCTGATTCCATTTATATGAAGTTCAAGAAAAGATAAAACTAGTATACAGAAAGAATCAGGTTTCTTGTGGTGGGTGGGGATTGATTCAAAGTGAGGTGACGGAGACGTTGATTATATGGGTGTTCAGATTTGCCAAAACTCATCAAATTGTACACATCTGTGCATTTCACTATTAGTAATTTTATCTAAAAAAAAATCATTAAGCGTACCAACATCCGAATTATGGGGGTTCCAGAAGAAGAGAGAAAGATATTGAAAACCTATTTGAAGAAATAGTGACAGAAAATTTCCCCTACCTGGTGAAAGAAATATACTTACAAGTACAGGAAGTGCAGAGAACCCCAAACAAAAGGAATCCAAAGAGGACCACACCAAGACACATCATAATTAAAATGCCAAGAGCAAAAGACAAAGAGAGAATCTTAAAAGCAGCAAGAGAAAAATAGTTAGTTACCTACAAGGGAGTACCCATACGATTGTCAGCTGATTTCTCAACAGAAACTATGCAGGCCAGAAGGGAGTGGCAAGAAATATTCAAAGCGATGAACACCAAGAACCTACAACCAAGATTACTTTATCCAGCAAAGCTATCTTTCAGAATTGAAGGTCAGATAAAGAGCTTCACAGATAAGAAAAAGCTAAAGGAGTTCATCACCACCAAACCAGTATTATATGAAATGCTGAAAGGTATCCTTTAAGAAGAGGAAGAAGAAGAAAAAGGTAAAGATACAAATTATGAACAACAAATACACATCTATCAACACGTGAATCTAAAAATCAAGTGAATAAATAATCTGATGAACAGAATAAACGGGTGAATATAATAGAATCAGGGGCATAGAAAGGGAGTGGACTGACTATTCTCGGGGTGGGGGGTAAGGGTGTGGGGGGTGCAAGAAGAGACTGGACAAAAATTGTACACCTATGGATGAGGACAGTGGGAACGCGTAAGGGCAGTGGGTGGGGGTGGGAGCTTTGGGGGGGGGGGAGAGAAACAACTGTAATAATCTGAACAATAAAGATTTATTTATTTATTTTTAAACCGGTTTTGGCAAGCAATTAGAGTTTTTAAGGACATTTGTGTGTTTTTTCAAATTTATGTGGTTATAAATTTTTTTGGTTTCTGGTTGAATTATCAGATTCCAAATGCATCAGAGGTTGGTCAATCCTTGATTATTTGCAGTAACCAATAATTACAAGAGTTGTTAAGCAATCTGCTTAATGATTTTTTTTTTATTTTTTATTAAATCTGCCGAAACCGGTTTGGCTCAGTGGATGGAGCATCGGCCTGCGGACTCAGGGGTCCCAGGTTCGATTCCGGTCAAGGGCATGTACCTGGGTTGGGGGCACATCCCCAGTGGGGTATGTGCAGGAGGCAGCTGGTCAATGTTTCTCTCTCATCGATGTTTCTAGCTCTCTAGCTCTCTCCCTTCCTCTCTGTAAAAAATCAATAAAATATATTTTTTAAAAAACTCTAATTGCCATAATAGCATGCTTTTCTAAATAAGATCATGGAAATTTCCTGAGTTGTTATGAATTAGCCTGAGTATCTGAAGAGATCATGTGGGGAGAAGAAGTTCCAGAACTTCTTTCTCCTACAGACTTTCCTTTTATAAAAGCATCTTTCCTGGAATTTAGAACACTGAAACTTACCTGGTCTCTAGCTAAGAAGTAGCAATGAGCTTGGTTAAAATGCTTTTCCCTGAAATGTCTTGCTAAAACACCATCTAAAAAAAAGTGGGAGCTGGGAGAGTGAGTGGGAAAGATAGCCCTGGGGGTTTGTTCCTTTTTACTCTAATAGTAATAAATCTGGAATATTTTTAGCTGCCATAAAAGAAACCATAGTACAACATCTAAAAAAGAATTGAAAGTGCTTTGTCTATCCTGAAATCTTGCAGAGAAATAACAAAGGAGAATTCCATTTACGTGACCCAGCAAAACGTCTTTGAATTTTCTTTCCCTATAATAGCCCTTAAAAATTGCTTCCCACATAGCATGGCAGCTTTCCTTATTCTCTACTTTTACTCACTAAAATCTCTGAAAATTCTTTCTCAAAATTCAGCTAACAGAGAGGAGCTTTTCTCTGCCTTTATTCTTTATTTTATTTATTTGTTTGTTTGTTTATTTATTTATTTATGTATTTATTTATTTATTTATTTTAATCTTTATTGTTGAGAGCATTACAGATGCCCCTCCCCTTCTTCTCCCCTATTACTCGCCTCCACTGGGTTCACACCCAAGGCCTTCACCATACTATTGTCTGTGTCCATGGGTTATGCATATCTATACATATAAGAGCCTAAGCAACTGAACAACCAAACGACTAAATGACCGGTCAACTGGTCGCTATGATGCTCACTGACCACCAGGGGGCAGATGCTCAATGCAGGAGTTGCCCCCTGGTCGTCAGTGTGCTCCCACAGCGGGAGTGCCACTCAGCTGACAAACCTGCCCCGGCGGCCCACCAGCCCCACAGCAGTCACTCACTCCCCCAGTAGTCCTGCAGGTCCAATCTCCGGAGAACAGACCAGACACCAATGGACCAGCCTCCTGCAAATCAGCCTCAGGCACTGCAGCCACTTCCCCACCCTAGACACTTCACAAGGAAGAAACAATATAAAAGTGGCCACCAGGTGGCTCCCGACAACCCATGCGAATCAGTGGGACAGATCAGGATCCTTGGCCAGCAAGGGCATCCCACTGTCCACCTGGAGGGCAGATTGTGTTCCACCACCCCCCTCCCCACAGGCGCCAGACCCCAGGACTCATGTCTGGTGAGTGCTGCTACAGCAGCACAAGCCTCTCCTGATCAGGACTGACTGAGTGTGAGCCCACAGCAGGCGCAGCGGGGCAGCCGGGATGAGCGGGAGCCACAGGTAGGAGTGGCAGACGGCTTGGACTGCTGGTTTCAGCCCAATCCCTGCAGGCCACGCTGAGGGACCCCTCCCATCCACGAATTCGTGCACCGGGCCTCTAGTATGCATATAAATTCTTTGGTTAATCTCTTCCCAACCCCTCTCCCCATTTCCTCTGAGATTCCTCAGTCTGTTCCATGTTTCCATGCTTCTGGTTCTATTTTATTTGTCAGTTTATTGTATTCATTAGATTCCACATATAAGTGAGATCATGTGATATTTGTCTGCCTTTATTCTTGTGCCTACCTTTCTCATTTCTACCTAAGGCTCTGACTCTAAATTGTTCTGTGCACTGAGCTCTATTATTTCTTTTGCTCACAATGGGCCTAGAAGCTCAGGAGGCAAACACAGAATTTTCTTTAGAAGGTGGGAGGGGAAATATTTTCTCTCTGTAATTGTAAGTATTGGTACAATTCTGGATTTAGATGTCATTTTCTCTACTGAGAGTATTTAAAGTGTCTGCTGCTGGTGGTTGCCTATGTGTTGGTCTGTGAAGGATGCCAAGACAGCCCTTAGCCCCAATCCCCCCAACACGCCCCCCCCCCCTTGCCCTGCTATCCAACTGCTCATGAGATGCTGCAATCTCCATCCTTCATTTAGTCATCCTTTATGGCTTTCTCCTTCAGCATCTTCTTTACAATGCCAGGAATTTTAGAATATCACTTATCATTGACTCTTTGTTATGGGATGAATTGCATCCCCCAAAATACATATGTTGAAGCTCTCACCCCCAGAAACTCAGAATGTGACTGTATTTAGAGAATGGGCCTTTAAAGGCGTAATTAAGATTAAATTAGTTCACATGAGCAGGCCCTAATCCAATCTGACTTTTTTCCTTATAAGAAGAGGAATTGGGAAATGCCAGGGATGGGCACAGAGAAAAGACCCTGTGAAGAGGCAGCAAGAAGGCCGTTGTCTGCAAGCCAAGGAGAGAGGCCTCAGAGGAAACCAACCCTGCTGGCACCTTGATCTTGGTCTTCCAGCCTCCAAAGGTTTAAGAAAGTAAATTTCTGTTATTTAAGCTGCTAAGTCTGGTATTTTATTATGGCAGCCTGAGCAGACTAATATCCCTCATTAACATAAATTAGTTCATACAATCCTCTGCTCTTTTCCAACTAGTTGAAGTTTGGAGTAGAAATGGAAAAATGTTCTTCCCAAGAAGGGAATGATCTGGACTCCCAAATAATTAATTATAAGGAGTTAAACACAGGAGAAGGGTGAAGGATTGGAAGTAAGAGATAGAGAAAAAGAAGGAGGAAGGTTGATAAATCATTAATATGTGACTTTTGTATAGGATTATTTTGTTCCAAAGGACTTTTGCATTAGCATTTCACCCTGATAACAGTGTTTGAGGAAACACTGTCTCCATTTCATAGATGAGGAACCAGAATCTCATAGAAGACATGTGGTTCTCTCAAGGTCATCCTCAGAGCCTGAACTCCCCATTAGCATTGCATCCCACAGATGTCAAGTACCTTTGGCTTTTCAGGTTTGCTGTAGCCAGAAAATGGAGACTTAGAAAGCTTAGGAAGTTGACTCAACTGAAAAGAAGTAAGAAATGGTGGACCTTGAAAATGACTTCAGGTTTTCTCACTGCACAAAATATAGTCAAACACTGCTGCAGTTAAATATCTCACCCTTTGTTCTCCCTGAGTGATCTACAATAATAATCTGCTTCATGTTGATATTTACTGCTGTGTTGCTGACAATTACCTGAAAGAGAAGTTGGGGTGCTTCACAGGGCTAGAAAAAGTGTAACTACATCAGAAAGCAGGTCTAAGTAAGCAAGTTTATTCTATATCTATAAAAGGCTAAGTTGACTCGCACATGCGCAATACATATAAAGCTCTTCCTGGTGCCAAATGCATGTGTGTGTTTCCATCTGTCATTGTTGATGTGAATTTGGTTGACACTTCTATTGTAGAGAAAGGGTGAATAGCAATATTAAAATAATTCTTCTAATTAATTTCCTTTCAATGTGCACGAATTCAGGCCACTAGTCTTATATAATAAAGAGCTAATATGCAAATGGTCATCATGCCCTCACACCCTTGCGCCACAACTGCTCAGACACTCAACACTGAGGAGAGAGGAATGGGGACCAGCGAGGCACAAATGAGCTTGTGAGAGAGGAATGGGGACCAGCCAGGCTGTGGCCCAGGAGAGGGACAAGTCGCCCACCCCGTGGTCCCGAGTGCCTGCAGCGTGCGAAGCCGCCCACCCACGGTCCCCTGCGGCTGCAGCCAGCCCTGGCTAAGCCGGCCTGGGTCCTGGGTGCCTGCGACCAGCCGGAGGAGGGAATCCTGGGTCCTGGGTGCGGGGTGAGGCAGAGGCAGTTAGGGGCAATCAGGCCAGTAGGGGAGCAGTTAGAGGCAATCTAGCAGAGGTGGTTAGGGGCGATCAGGCAGGCAGGCAGAGGGGTTAGGGGTGATTAGGCAGGCAGGCAGGTGAGTGGTTAGGATCCAGCAGTCCCAGATTGCAAGAGGCAGTCAGACATCCCCCGAGGGGTCCCGGATTGGAGAGGGTGAAGGCCAGGATGAGGGACCCCCCCCCCCCAGGTGCACAAATTTCGTGCACCAGGCCTGTAGTGTAGCTAATATAATCATTCCATCCTCAGTTCTAGAGCCTGAAAACAAACTCTGCAGAAACATAAATGATGAGAGAGAAGAAAAAAATTAAGGAGAAGTGGGAGGCAGAGGAGGAACTAATGGGTAAAGACTTCCAACCATCTCATCTGATTTCATATCTCTTTCCAGTTGAACACCAGATTCTCTCTTTAGTTAATGTTATTATAAACCAAGATATATGGGTGTCAAAAAATACTTGATTAAAAAATTTTAAAAAGTGTATGCTGCCTATGCATTGGAGTAAAACTTTAGATTCCTAACCTTGGGAGATGGTGATAAGTAAGTTCCCAGAGCTTGGAAAGTGGGGCTCACAGCAGGGAAGTCCTACAATAGATGCAGGAGTACACTGACATGGCCTGACCCTTTAGCTCTTATACCTTTTATGTGAACTGTGGGAAAGGGAAACAGCAACACATTACTAATCCTGAAAATCCCAAGGGTTTAGGCATCCATTAAGAGAGCATTAAACTGAGCTCTTCTGATGTTGAAAATGTTTCACATATTATTTCACATTTTTTCTAAGAATGGTAATTTGGAAGACACAAGCAGGATCCATGTGTTCCACTCCCTTCTCACATCCCGCCTCCATCACTGTCTCTGAAATACTATCACAGGTGCATCTTACCTTGGGATATTTATGGATTTGTTGCCTCTTCCTCAACTGAAGTATAACACTCTGAGTGCACTTTTGGCTTCTTCAGCTGACACTAGTGACAATAACAGAGCCACCTTCCTGTGGCTTGTATCACCCAACAGGTCTGGAGAGAAGAGTGAGGAGCCCTGAGACACTCTTCTCTTTTTCCTGCTGTTTTGTTTTTTTGTTTTCCCTCCAATGGATTGCTGGAGACTCAACTTCTCCATGTCACTCACATGCCATGCTAGGTAGGGAAAAATTAGACTTTTGTATGATACATAGCAACAATTTTAGGGATTCAAACCAGCTTTGCTGTCTCCCAGACATCTGCTCTCTCCTTTCAAGTGTTAGACCATATCACCAACCACCCATCACTATTCTCAAATAGAAATGTGTAGCTTCTATTGCTTGGGTTTCAAAGAAAAAAAAAAGATGAGAAATGTAGCTAAAGGAGGTATTCTCTTTTCTTCCTATAAGTGTTTCCATCACACAGGAAGAAGAACAGGAGCAAGAGATTCAGGGATTCTTAACTGGATTTGGAATCCTGACACCCCTTATTTTATTTTGCCAACTCCCCCTACATAAAGCCCACTCCTTTATTTTTTTTACCCTTTTGGTTTTTTCTAAAGGGAATATAACTAAAATGAGTTTTGTGCTGAGATATGTTGTGTCCTAGAAATATCAACACTTGGAAGTCATTTGATCTGGGAAAGTGACGTCTAAGTTGGATTCTTTCCAACCAGTAGGACCTATGCTTAAGTTGTTCACAGCCACGCTTCTCAAACTTCAATGTGCACACAAGTCCCCTGGGGGATCTTGTTAAAATGCTCATTTGGATTTGATAGGTGAATGTGGAAGCTAAGACAATGTCTAACAAGCTCCCAAATGCTGCTGGTGCTGCAATCACACACTGAGAGTAGCAATGGCTGCTGCAACCTCTCTCTCTCTAGCTGCCCTCTTCCTAAGGACTACCTCCCCCAGTAGACAGTGAGCAGGGGCCTCAGGTGCTGTGCAACCTGCTTACAAAGCAATTTGTTTCTAGGCTGTTTTACTCAATATCTAAGAGGGTGCAGTGAAAATTTTCTAGCTGGAGGAAAGATGGGTGGGTGAAAAACGCTTGCTTTTTGTTGTTGTTGTTGTTTGGTTTTTTTGGTCTGATGTTATTTAAAATGAGAAGGAACTCATCTGGCCCTTGTGGCCCGTGTGAGCAACTTGAAAAATAAGGGAAAGGATGGGGCTTCAAAAGGATGTGGACAGAGTCTGTGATAAAACTCTTCGCTCTGTGGGTGAATCAAGGTCAAGTTATGCTTACCCACAGCTCAACCATCACTGTTTCTAAAACTGAGTGGCTTCATCTTTGTGCCTCTCTTCTTCTCCATCTATACCAGGGTGCGGAACCTTTCTTCTGCCAAGGGCCATTTGGATGTTTATAACATTTTTTTGATATAATTCACTTAATATAAATTTATGTTGCTATGAAAAGAGCTCCCAGATTTATTGAATTTCAAGTCCTGCCTTCAGTTTACTTGGCAGGGCCAGATCAAGTGATTTTGCAGGTCTTATAGGGCCCTCAGGTTCTGTGTTCCCCACCCCTGATCTATACTGCGCATGAGCCACAAAGTTTCAATCGCACTGTACGTGTGCGCCCACATGTGGTATTTTGTGGAAGAGCCACACTCAAGGGGCCAAAGAGCTGCATGTGGCTCACGAGCCGCAGTTTGCTGACCACTGCACTAAGCACAGAAGATTCTAGATGATGATTTACTAAGCTTTACACAAAGGGTATAGAAGTATATTAAGAGTTCAGGGCACCCAATAAAGAAATGATCTGGTTCTTCACTTAAAGCCATTCATCTTCTATGTTAGATCTAAGAAGAACCATGATATACCCGATGTCAAAGGTAGTATCCAACTTCCTTAGGAAGCCCAACCAGCAAAAACCAAGTATTTCTGGTGCAAAATACCATAGGACATGTTGACTATAACTCTTAAGGATCTTAAAACTGAGAGCTGGGAGAAACCCTAAAGATCATTTAGGTCAACCTCCACATTTTGTGGATGAGGAAATAGGTTGTGTGGCAACCTGATTCCCAGTTCAGTACTTTCCCATCATATAGAATCATAATCTTCAGGAACGACTGTGCTTTTCACCCAGCTGGGGAAGGTTCTTTCTCGAGGAGAAGTAGAGCTATGTCTAAACTATCTGGGTCACTGGAAAGTGCTTATGAAATGTTGTGGTTTAATTCAGATCATTATCTTTGAAGAAGTCAGAGAACTCAGGTCCTCCAATTGGGGCCATTTATATAATAGTAACTATAATAGCTCAGCCTTGCCTGTGTGCTGATCCTTTGTCTAGATTGCCTTTCATGTTTACTACACCACTGAAAGGTAGATATTGTCATCCTGACTTTACATGGCAGGAGACTGAAGTTCAGAGAGAGGTGGTGGGACAGGAATCACAAGAAAGCCTACTATTGCTGCCCTCTTTTCTGCCTTTAAATTTTTTACTTTCACTTTTAGAAATTCTTTCAAGAAGCAAACTTAAATATTTCAGAAAGAAGAAAGGATGAAGAGGACAGAAGTGTGGATAAAAGGTTTTCACTGACCTTAAGGAACCATAAAAGCTCAGAGGGTGATGCCATTGGCTTTGTGCAGAAGTCAGATTCAAAATATTGAACAAGCAGGATAGCAGACTCAGGAACAAATATGAATATAGCAGTAAAATGAATTAGGAATTTGGCAGACCATGGTGAGAAACTTTCAAGAAACATTAGGTAGGAGTAATGACAAATCAGAGATTGTGATAGAAAAAAATGGGGAAAAGGAAGCTGTCCGGGCGCAGGCGCGGTGGCGTGTGGCCTGGACTTGCCCCCCACCCCCCACAAGGGCCAGCAGGTTTGGAGTGGGACCTGCTCACATGGGCCAGAAGGGCCTAGCTGTGCCGGAGTCAGCAAGGTCTTGGGTCTCCCTCCGGGGCGTGCTGGAGCAATGCCTCGCTACTGTGCAGCAATTTGCTGTAATAACCGTGGGGAAGGAATAATAAGGACCTCGAGCTGAGTTTTTACCCGTTTCCTCTACATGACAAAGAAAGTTGAGAAAAATGGTTAAAGAACATGAAACGAGATTCATGGATGCCCAGTAAATACCAGTTCCTGTGTAATGACCATTTCACACCTGACTCTCTTGACATCAGATGGGGGATTCGATATTTGAAACAAACTGCAATTCCAACAATATTTTCTTTGCCTGAAGACAGTCAGGAGAAAGACCCTCCAAAAACAACTGTCAGAAGAAAAAAATAGAGTATGAGAAAGAGGTGTGCCTGAAAGGCAAGTCACAAGAATCATTTGCATCAAAAGAGCCAAAGAAAAATACAGTTAATACAGGAGTCCTCCCTGAACATGCAGAATCACTCCATTCATCTGTGTTGGTGAAGCCACCAGCTCCAAAAGCAGGAAGTATACACAATAACATATATTAACTCTTAATCTAGTTAAACTGGAAGATACTGGAAAACTAGAATCTACCTTGGAAACATCAATTAACCAAGACATAGGTGGTTTTCACACATCTTTTGAGAATCTAAATTCAACAACTATTACTTTTGACAATTTCAAATTCAGAAAGTATTCCGCAGTCCTTGGAAACCCAAGATGTGCTTGAAATAACTACCAATCATCTTGTTACAAATAATTCAGTGGAAATTAAGTCAGCACAGGAAAATTCATTCTTACTCAGCACAATTACTCAAACGGTTGAAGAATTAAACCTAAATAAAGAATCTGTTATTGCCATTTATGTACCCACAGAAAATTCCAAACCTATAACTAATTTTTTTATGCCTGTCCAAAAAGAAACTGTAGAAATGGAAGACATAGACAGTGAAGACTCCAATCAGGAGCTAGACTATGAGACAGAAGTCTTACAACTTGAACATTCTTACTGCAGACAGGATATAAATAAGGAGCATCTTTGGCAGAAAGTCTCTAAATTACATTCAAAGATTACTCTTCTTGAGCTACAAGAGCAACAAACTCTAGGGAGATTGAAGTCTTTGGAAGCTCTTATAAGGCAACTAAAACAGAAGAACTGGCTCTCTGAAGAAAATGTCAAGATTATAGAAAACCATTTCACAACATATGAAGTTACTATGATATAAAGACGTCTCAAAGCTATGACTTTTATATAAGCGTTTTGCAGCCAAACCAAATTATTTGTAAAGTGAACTTTTTCCTGCATAAATGAAAACATTATCTGCTTAATGAAACTCAAAGAGTGCCCTAACATTATGAACTGCAGAAAAATGATAACTGGTAGGAAAAAAAAAAAAAAGCAAATGCAAAGTGATGTGAACTCCCAGAAGGAAGCAATTACTTGTGTATGGTAGGTAGGACAGTGGAAGAGAGCTATGAAAATAACGACTCTGTGAGCAGAGTCTGGAGGGATAAAAGGGATTTCCCAGGCACGGATTAGTAGAAGAAAGGGAACAGCATGAGAGAGACAAGATGATGTGTTGGGGAAATACTGTGTATGTATGAGGAACTGAGAGCTCTCCATTCCACTTAGGTCAGCATTGAGTCTCAGCACTTAGGACGTCTAGCAGAGAAAGCTAGATGGTAGATGGTTAGGACAAAATCATGGAGGAAATCATGTGAATGTCATCTGTGAGGCACCAGGGAGCCATTTGAAGGTTTATGACTATGGGATGCTGTATTCAGATCTATTTTTTAAGAAGAACATTTTGGGGGAATGGGGGCATTTACAGATGGCTAACTGGGGGCAGCAAGAGGTGGGAGGTAGAGTGATCAATTAGGCTAGTGCTTCTCAAACTTTTGTGTGCACATGAGTTCCATGGGGAATTTATTAAAATGCAAATTCAGATCCAGCAGGTTTGGAGTGGGACCTGAGAACCTGAATTTCTCCCAGGGGTTGCTGCTGCTGTTCCAACCACAGTTTGAGGGGTAAGGAATTAATAAACCATTATAATAGGCTGAGTGAGAGCTAAGAGAAGCCTTGGGACTGGGAAAGAGCAGAGGGGGTAGGTAGATTGGAGAGATGGGAGAGAAGGGATGATCAGTATGACTGGACAACCACTGGCAGGTGGGGAGCAAAGGGAGATGACACAATGGATCCCAGTAGGACAAAGAGAGTTGCTGATGCAGTCAATAGAGTAGATGTTGGTGAGGTAAGAAATGTGAACACCTTAAAAGAAGAGAACACTTTGTCTTCATTTTAAAATGACAGATGTTTAGTATGATGACCTTAGATTGAGAGCTTGTTGGCCAATTTTAGTCTACCACCTAAACGTTTAAGGAAAGTAAATCAGTTCTGAGTGTCAGAGACCCAAGTCTTCTTCCTGTTCCACTCACTGGTTCACTGTGGTCCCTCCTCACCGTGGATGCTCATCCATAAGATGGAGTAGGAAGAATTCCTCCCAGGTCCCTGGTCAAATTTCACAGTGCCTTAAGCTCATTTACCCCCTGGAGGCAATCCTGTGGGAGGCTAGGAAAAGGGCCATGGAATGAGAGGCTATCTTTGATAGTTGGGTGAAGTTTATGAAAATTTGAGGATGCTTAGATGATATGTGCTAGCTTGAAAATTATAATATCTTTTGGTACACATATTTTTTTAAGTTTACCCTACATTTTTCATGACACGCCTTTGAAAAGAATTCCAATCTTACTCATATATGAAGAAATGTAGCCTAAGAGTCTGTCTGAGTAACTTACTCAAAATTACACAGCTAGTGGTGCAGAGTGAGAGCCAGAAGTCAAAAGATTGGGCACTATTCTGCATTCTACTGCCACCCCTACTCTTAGTTATACTAAGAATTTGGTCAAGTGATGTATTTGCTTCGTATCCCTTTCTCACTTGCCTTCTGCATTCTCTCTTGCTTCTGAGTATCCTCAACTTTCCTTTTTACATTTCATAATGGCCCCGTCTTTAGTCATCATTTCCACTGTTCTGTCTTTCCACTTAAGACATATTCCTGATCTCTCTAAACCTAACACCATTGTGCTTTGGATTACTTCTCCTCTACTGCCTCTGGCACTGTGCCCTGTCAGCTGTCCCTGCTCTAGCTCCCAACTCCCACTGGACTCCCCTCCTCAGCCTATAAGCATCTAGTACTTAAGTTGCCCCCCAAAATCAATCCTTATTTCTTTGCCTCCTAATTCAGTATATCATAACAATAGTTCACCTCATTGTTTCTATTTCCTCCCTACCAATTCATTCCATTACTATTCAATGTGTCTTCTGCTTCCACTGGAGTATCTTTTTAAGCACACACTAAAAAGCTATGAGTTGCCAAGTCCAGTGGCTCTCATTCTCCTCAAAGTTTGTTTAGCATGTTCTCCCAAATTTAACTCTTCCCTTTTGAAATTTCACTTTTGTTATCCTAAGACATCATGATCCCCTGGTTCCTCATCTCTTTGGCTTTCTTTCTTTGAATACTCACTTGACTCTCATTCTTTAAATTCGCTGACCCAGGTTTTCCCCATTATTGATATCTGAGGATGGTACATTTGTCACAGCTACTGAACCAATATGGATACCTTATTATTAAGTTTATACTTTATTCAGATTTCCTCAGTTTTTCCCTAATGTCCTTTTTCTGTTCCAAGATCCCATCTAGAGTTCCAAATTACACTTAGTTGTCATGTCTCTTTAGGCTCCTCTTGGTTATGAAGAGGATATGATAGTTTCTCATTTTCCTTGTTTTTGATGATCTTGACAATTTTGAAGAATACTAGTCAGATATTTTGTAGGATGTCTCACTATTGGAATTTGTCTGATGTTCTTGTTATAATTAGCCTGGAATTAGAAAGATAGCTTTCATAAGATTCTCAAAGTAATACATGACCAAAAATTTGTTAAGAAGGGTGCAGTGTAGGAATTTGCCAATGAACTGACCTTGGCTCTTGTCATTCTATTTTTTCTCAGAAGTCTCATCATTTCAGCCCTTTATATATATTTACTAATTTAATTCTGAAAACTGTACTATGAAACAAATGTTATAATTATTACTGCCATTTTTCAAATGAGACATTAAAGTGCTGGAAGGTTTGATAAATTGCCCGATGTAATTTCTGGCTTGATCGCACAGCGCAAGGACCCACATTAATGGAGCTGGCATCTCCTCTAGGCTTCAGAGCCCATATTCTTAGTAATGATGCCATGCTGTCTCTTTCAGATCTGTATCTCTAGCCCTGAGTGCTAGTCTAGACATACTCTGTGCCCTTCTATTTTTCCACTCTTCTTCATAAGATAATGCCAACTAAGGGATGCTGAAAATGTATCTCAGGAGAATTAAGTGGAGAAAAATGGATCTCCAGGGACTTAAGTTGAGTGAAAAAAGTCAATTTCAAAGTTTTCATATTATATTATTCCATTTATATAACATTCTTAAAATGACAAATTATAGAAATGGATAATAGTTTAGTGGTTGTCAGGGATTAGGAAAGAAGGAGGTGTCTGTGGCTCCAACAGGGTAGCAAGAGGGATTCTTGTGGTGGAAACCATTGTGTATCTTAACTGTTGTGGTGGTCATGCGAATCTATACATGTGATAAAGTTGCATAGAATTAGACATACACATACACTATTGAGTTCATATAAAATTGGTGCAATCTGAATAAGATTCATAGATTATATCAATGTCAATTTTATGCTTGTGATATTGTGCTATAGTCATGAAGAATATATTGGATCTCTATAATTTACAACTGCACGTGAATCTACAATTATCTCAAAATTAAAAGTTAAAAACAAATATACAGACAACCCTCTGATCCTCTTCTTGGGCTTATTTCTCTTAATGACCCTCATTTCTCTTACTGACCCTCACATTCCCATCATCTGAGTCTCCCAAGCTTGATCCTTCTGCATCCTCTTTAAATTCCACCTCTCCTTTGCCCTCATATCAAATCTCTTCCTAAGAGTCATTATTTTTATCTGATCAATACTCTTTTTATAATTGATTTTGAGAGAAAGAGAGAGAAACATGGATTTGTTGTTCTACTTATTCATGCATTCATTGGTTGCTTCTTGTAAGTACCCCGACCAAGGATCAAACCTACAACCTTGGTGTATCAGGATGACACTCTAACCAACTGAGAAACCTGGCTAGGGACTCTGTGCAATACCCTTGTTCACATCGCCTCTGAGCTCCACTTTCACCACCTCCTCATGTTCACCTGCCATAGCAATAGCATCTTATCATTTCTCTCTACCATTCCTCTCTCCATTCCTCTAATATGTCTTTAAAATATTGTCAAATCAAGCATCCTAAAGCATAGAACTGATTGTACTAGTAGCATAAATAAATGGCCTAGAGGCGAGGTTTCATGTGTTCTCCACCTGTATGACTCAACTCTGGTTATAACAATAACAAGCCTCCCTTCTTTTTCCTTTGATCCAGGAAGTGGGTTTGTCTAACACGGACTGAGTTTTTGTTGGGAGATGTTGACTGCATTTTGTTGCTTTACTTTAGCGATTGAGTTTGCCAATCAAAGAGCAGATGTCCATAGGAGCTTCTTGGACACTCCAAGTCTTTGCCTTTGGCCCTGCCATTTAGTCCTCTGGGTCTCCTGACATGGTGCCTCCGCCCCCCAATGGGGAATTCTGCCCCTGGCTATGAGCCAGATAAGGAGAAAGGCTGCTCTTGATTCTACCATGTTTGAAGGGTGAAAAGAGGTTCACCTGACAGGTTCAGCAGAATAGGTCACCCATTTGGCAGAGGGAATGTTGTGCTCAGGGGACTATAAGTAGAATGTTTTGCTGGAGTGTGAATGGCAAAGTTATGAATGACAGAAATATATCAGTAGAAATAATGTAAGCCAACGGATCTTGAAATCTGTAAAAAGCCCCATAAATCCTGTTTGTTGCCTTTATAGCTCTCAAGCAGTGCAGCTTTTAGGACAAAGTAATAAAATACGTAAGGTCACTTTGTGAGCTGGAAAAAAAATATTTAAAATGTTAACTATTTACAGCTTGATTGTGTCAGAGCAAAGAAATGGAGTTTCTTATGGATTCATCATCTAAGAACTATTTATGAGAGTTCTATATTAGTTTCCTCCCTCCCACCTATATTCACATGAATAGTTTATAATGGGTTTCAATCTATTAAAATATGGTATCCTTGTCCATGTGGCTCAGTTGGTTGGAGTACACCAAAAGTTTGCAGGTTCGATTCCCAGTCAGGGCATGTAATGAGGTTGCAGGTTCAATCCTTGGTCGGGGCGTGTACGGGAAGCAATCAATCTATGTTTTTATCTCACATAAATGTCTCTCTGTCTCTCTCCCTCCCTCGCTCTCTAAAAATCAATACAAACTTATACTCAGGAGAGGATAAAAAAGAAAGAAAGAAAATTTTTAAATAAATAATAAAATAAAATATGGTCAATTCCCTGATCACTGCCAGCTAGGTCCCCATAGTTTAGTTTGAATACTTCCAGCCACTTCTGGTTGTTGCTGGCTGCCTGCATCACCTATTATTTATTTAAACTATTTCATCAACACGGGCACTGGATAAATTATTGGGAGCACTGGCAGTGGTAATACTGTTCATTCACTCAAACAAATATCCATCTTTGTTCAGCAGGAATAAATGTTGAGGGGAATGTGGCAGAAGCAAAGTTTGACGTCACAAGGATGGGGGCTGGGGCAACTGGGTCAAGGGAAGTTACTGTCATTAAGGAAAAGACACTGTCCTGTCTAGGTGGCTCAGTGGTTTGGATCGCCATCCTGAGCCCCAAAAGATTGTAGGTTCGATTCCCAGTCAGGGCACATACCTAGGTTGTGGGATAAAAAACGCATCCTCAGGTGAGGATTAAAGAAAAAGAAAAAGCACCTGGTTCCCTGGGGAAATAAGAGGGGAGACTGTGTGCTCTGAGGGAGGAAACTTGGGTGCAGGCGGGCACATTCTGCAGTGATTAGCATCTATGATCTCCGTGTTTTCTGACCCACAGTTCCTGAGGCCTGGCTGGGCCTACTAGGTCAAATAGTCAGAGTTTCCACAGTTGAAGAATGAGTGGCTCATGGGGTAAGACCCTTCTGGACAACAACCGGTGCCTTCTTCAACACTTGTTACCAAGAATAAAAGGGGAGACAGGGGTGGGAATCCAGTTATTTTCTCTTCACCTTGGAAGGAAAAAAGAAGGCAGGCAACCAAAAATAGTTTTCCCAGCAGCTGAATCTACATCGAAACTGTCATGTTTTGGAATCTCAAGCGCTTCTGCCAGTGAAATGTTGAGACTGTTATTCTCTGCCCCTCAAGTCTTCTCAAGCTTCTGTACGTGAAAGGGTTAACCACAAGTTCACCACAGAATGTCAACCTGATGAAACTTAAAGGGTTGTCAGATAAGAAAAACAAGGGGGTAAAAATATACTCTTGTTCTTTCTCTGAAATCTAAAAGCAGTTTTCCTTCAAATCTTTGAAATCTAATTCTTGGGATGGAATAATATTTTTAGTAGAAATATGCTAATTGGGTGAATCCCACCCACCATCTTCTACGTCTTCTACTACGAGGAGAGTTTTCTGCAGAATTAGACTGCAGAGTTGAGAAGATTTTCAACTGGATAACAACGGAATTTCCACTGAAACTGTAAAGAATACTAGATAGGTTAAGTATGATGCCAGGTAGAAACTTAAGACGAGAAGAGAAACAAAGAAAAGATGGAAAAAGGAAAAAGTCATGTGAAACAATGGAGACTTCAGCAACAGGGTTTCTCCTCAGAACCGTAGCCCAGTCTGGGTGTCAGGCAAGGGCCAGCCACGTCGACACAGGCACTAGTTGTGTCAGCACACCAAATCCACATGTGCAAAACCTGGAATGACCCTGGCTCAAATGTTGCCTTCAGCCACCCTCTCCCGTCATCTCCATTCCCATCTCCTGGGAGTGACGCTTGGGCCCCTCACTCGAAGGCACTCTTTGCTCTTAGAATCACAATTTTAAACAAGACACAAGCGTATATTGTTTGGACTGAATATTTGTACCCACCCACCCCACCCCCAATACCCTACTGTCCAATGTGATGTTATTAGAAGGTGGTGCCTTTACAGTTAGATGAGGTCATGAGGGTGACGCCTCATGAATGGGATTCATGACCTTCTAAGATTCAGAGAGAGCTGCCTTCCTCTCCCTGCCCTCTGCCATGTGATGACCCAGCAAGGAGGTGGGCATCTGTGATCCTGAAACAGGTTCTCACCAGACCCCCACCATGTTGCCCCTGACCTTGCACTTCCAGTGGGATGATGGGGTGGGAAACACAAGATAGGGAGGAGGTTATGTTACCAAAAATCCTCTCTTATACCCCAGGGTCTGGCCTTAGAAAAGCCAATTTTTTTAATATTTTTTTTTATTGATTTCTTACAGAGAGGAAGGAAGAGGGATAGAGAGTTAGAAACATCGATGAGAGAGAAACGTTGATCAGCTGCCTCCTGCACACTCCCTATTGGGTATGTGCCTGCAACCAAGGTACATGCCCTTGACCGGAATCGAACCTGGGACCCTTGAGTCCCCAGGCTGACGCTCTATCCATTGAGCCAAACCAGTTAGGGCTAGAAAAGCCAATTTAACACATTGCGGACGGATCACGGGAATTCTCGTGTTTTCTGTTCTAAGGCTTGTGGCCAATCATGAAAATTCTTGGTTTTTTGTTATCATTTAGAGAGAAATGGTGTAACGGAAAATGCATTCGCTAAAGTTAAAAATTACAAAAGGAATTAAAAGTGATTAGTCTCTTGTCGTTAGTAATAAAAACTGTTTTTTATATCAATTTGATATTTTTAAAGTGCTCAGTAACCATGGATAGTGACGAAGAAGATGATAAAATTCTGGGTATATTTGCTAACAATTTGCCAGATTTTCCAAGTGAAAGTGATGAAAGCTTTGACAGTGACAGTGATATAGTTATTCCTTCAAAAAGGCGAAAAATAGTAATTTCAAGTGATTCTGAACCTGAAAATTTGAACAATTCTACACATGATTTTGAGTGTAATTTGTGTCTTGGTTGCCAAGATAATGATTGGTCAAAAGAGGACTTTCAACCTAATTTGGAAAAATTTGAAGGTAATTCTGGGGTTCCAGTTATACTGTGTAATTCTAAGAACATCATTGAAGTCACCAACTTGATTTTGATGACGATCTGTTTGAACTATTTTGCTGTCAATTGAGCATATATTATAACCAAAATTTGGGAAAACACAAAATTTCAATAGCAATAAAGTGGTCTCCTGTTACTCCAACAGATATGAAAAATATTTTAGGACTTATAGTGCTAATGGGGCATACTCGAAAGGATACTTGGAAAGAATATTGGTCTACAAATCCAGTTCTAGCTGTTCCAATATTTCCTCAGACGATGAGTCAAAGTCATTTTTGAACAAATCTGGACTTATTAGCATTTCAATGACAGTGCAAACATGACTAAATCTTCATCCAGGCTATTTAAAATTCATTCTGTACTCGACCACTTTTTTAGTAAATTTCAAACAATCTATAAACCTATGCGAGAATTATCATTAGATGAAGGCATGATTCCCTGAAGGGGACGTCTTATATTTTGAACTTACAATCCAGCTAAAATCATTAAATATGGTTTACTTGTAATAATAGTATGTGAGAGCAAGACTGGGTATATTTGCAATATGAAAATTTACACAGGTGCATGGAAAAAAATTGAATGACTCTACTGTGTCACTACTTCAGCTGTATCTGGAATTGGGGCATCACATACACCAAGATAACTATTACAATAGCGTTTCAATTGCAGAAACTTTATATAAAAAGAAATATCCTACTAAAGTTTGCAAAGTATGCAAAAGTAATAGTAAGAGAAGAGAAATGCATTACAGTTGCCAGCTTTGTTTGGTTCTACTTCATATTACACAGTGTTTTACAAAGTATCATACTTTAAAAAGATATTAGCTTGTAAGAACATGTAATAAATAACTTCAAAATGCAATGGGTATTTAATTTTAAAGCGTGCCTTTAACATATATGTAAAACGTTTTTTGTACTCATTCAGTAGAAACTGATCTGACCACTGGGTAAAGCTGGCAATAAAGCTACGGGTCCGCGATGTGTTAACTTAAAGGCTTTTGTGGAGTTCAGTCTGTGGACTCAAGAGTGGGCTGCTCTCCCTCAGCCAGCACTGAGGGAAACACAGCCTTCCACGTTCTCACTGCTCTGCACCATTCCCGCCTTACATAAATTCTTAGTTACCCCGTGAAATCATGGTTTCTGGGCCTGCAATGGGCATTAACATTGGGTGTTAAATCCAAGGTGGCTGAATTTTCTAAGGACATGGAAACTTAAGGTCTGTTACCCTGATTCACTGGGAATTGCTTTGTGCTAAAAAGTAACAAATGAAACTCATCAAGCATGTGGTCGTTATAGCTGTCCCCCTGGGAAGTTAAATGGCATAGTCAGCATGATATTGAAGAGATGTTACTTTTCACTCCATTATAGGGCAAGTATTTATTAAGCCCTAGAATGTCAGGACGGAAAGGGGGCTCCAAGACTCCTCTCTCAAACTGCTTGCTTGCTTAAGAGCATACACTTTGTCCAAGGTATCTCAGAGTAACTAACTGCACGCCAGGAGCTATTCTAGGCACTTCACACACATTGACTCCCCTGTTCCTCTCAGTCACCTATGAAATAGGCTATTATAAATAGTAATGCTAAATAATACAATAGTATACTATTAAAATAGAATTAAGTATATGGTAAATAATATACAAAGTACTATAGTTTAATTAACATAATTATCAGTAAGAATCATTGAATAATTAATTAATTATTAGATAAGTAGTTCTTATCATCTGCATTTTATAGGTGGTGGAAGTGAGGCACCGATATGTTCAGTGAATGACCTTCCCAGAGCCACATAGCCTGTCGGTTGCACAGGCAGTACAGTGGGGCCTTGACTTATGATCGGAGACCGAGCTCATTAAGGAGCTCGTTAACTCAAATTACTCTGTCAACTCAATGCAAAAAATCGGTGGAGAGACAGCTGGTATCTCAAAAAACTCGTTAGTCGGGACACTCGTAAGTCAAGGCCCCACTGTATTTGGACCCAGCAGCCTAAGAGCTGTATCGTTCAGACCTTTCCTCCCTTTTGTGCCTTGGCGGCATCGGTTCCTGTGGTCACTGCAGCCTATGACCTCCCATTGCCCTTGTCCTGCATCTGTCCTGCATTGTGGGGATGCTGTCGTGGGTCTTCTCAGTGGGGGTGATGAGAGTGATCATGGAGAGAGGTTGCTAATGTTCAGAGATTGTAAGGGCTGGAGTCTCCAGAGATTGGGGCTTGATTGGGTACATGGGACCAGTGAAAGGAAAGAAACAAGGAATTTTCCCAGATTTCCAGGACAGCTGGGTGGATAATGGTGTTGCCATTGAAACAGAAAATGGGGGAGAAAGAGCCTGGCGGAGCAATTCTGGATGTATTCAGTGTGAGAAGCCTAAGAGATAGCCATGTGGAAAGGTCCACTGGGCCTTTGGTCATGCAGATTAGAAATCCAGCAAGTCATGTTTATTGAGCACCTTCTATATCCTGTTTATTTTAGGCAGCTTGTCTTACATAGCCAGTGGGCGGAGGGTTGAGGGGTGTTGTTCCCATTTTATACCCACAGCAACTGAAGCCCCTGAAGGTTTAAGAAACCTGCCTACCATCCACTCTCACCTCAGCTAGCAGCCTAACTCAGCGCCTTTGGGGTCTGCCACTCCCTGACTCCCATCCCGTCTGCTGCTAATCATTCACAATGAAGACAGGTGCCAACTCTCCAGATCATGTCCCTCCCTTGCCTAAGACTGCTCTGCGGTGTTCTGTTCCTCTCAGGATACAGTGCTTACCCCTGTACTTGGCAAGGCTTTGTGATATAGCTCACACCCGGCTTCAAATGTCTCCGCCTCTGCTGTGCACCTGAATGCTCCGGCCTCGAACTATGTGCCACTCTCGGAACTCACTGTGTCTTTTGTCGTTGGCCTTGCTCATGCTGGACTTAAAACTTAGTTTCTCCCTTCTTGACTCTTGCTTCTCCTGCAGATCTCCCTCGTTGTGGTTTTTCTCTAGGAAGCCTTCTGGGCCCTCCCCAGCCTTAGTTTTGTGGGATTCCTTTGCACTCACAGGCTACCCTGCCATTTCTTCAGACAGTGCTTACCACACTGTGTCCATCAGCTCCCACCACCTTGCTAGTGCCTGCAGAGAATGGCACTCAATGCCTGGTTTAAAGGAAACTAGAGTCATGCAAGTCCGAGCTAGGATCTGAATTCAAGCCTATAGATTCCCTAATGAGCCCTTTCTGCTGTCCCAAGATATTTTCCAGTTGGTCAGAATCCCAAGTAGGCAGCTGAGATGTGGAAGATTATTCCAGTAAGGAGGATGGGGGCCGGAAATAAGGCTTCCCTAGGAGCCAAGCTTTGAAACCACAGGTGAAGAATAGGGGAGCTGCTGGCAGAGATGCAAGGAGCTGGGGTGCCCTCTGCAAAGGACATGTGGACATCCAGGTAAGAATATTAGATGCTGGAGGAGAACCAAGATGGCGGCATAGGTTAACGCCAGAGTTTGCTGCCTTGAACAACTACTTCAAAAGTGAAACTAAAAAACGGAAGGGACATCACCCAGAACCACAGGAACACTGGCTGAGTGGAAGTCCTACAACTAGGAGGAAAGAGAAACGCATACGGACACTCAGAGGAGGCGCAGTGCTGAAGTCAAATTCTGAGGTGCGGAGTGCACGGAGCGGGCTGGCGGCGGAGGGCGTGGTTGGCGTTTTCAATCCGGAGGGAGTCGCAGACTCTGAGCTCCAGATACAGGCGAGTCTTTAGGGGCCCAGACTCAAACGGGAGAAGCGGGACTGTCTGGCTTCAGTCAGAGCGAGTGCAGCTTTCTCTCCGAGGTTTGCAGCGGGTGCTGGGACTCAGAGAGGCAGAGCCCCTGGGGACAGGACTGAGAGCCGCCATAACTGCTCTCTCCAGCCCACCCTGTTGATCCTGTGCGACCCGCCCTGCCCAAGCCCTGCACAGAGGCATTTGCCAGATAGCCTCAGGCAAAGGCTAGATTAGCACCTCCCTAGAGGACAGAAGTTCTCTCACTGCTGATACAGCTGATTCTCATAGCCACTTGGCCTGGAGGTCAAACCCTCCCTGGTATTAGCTACAACAATCAAGATTTAACTATAAGACTGCGCACAAAGACCACTAGGGGGTGCACCAAGGAAGCATAACAAAATGCAGAGACAAACAAACAGGACAAAATTGTCAATGGAAGATATAGAGTTCAGAACCACACTTTTAAGGTCTCTCAAGAACTGTTTAGAAGCCGCTGATAAACTTAATGAGATCTACAAGAAAACTAATGAGACCCTCGATGTTATATTGGGGAACCAACTAGAAATTAAGCATACACGGACTGAAATAACGAATATTATACAGACTCCCGACAGCAGACCAGAGGAGCGCAAGAATCAAGTCAATGATTTGAAATGCGAGGAAGCATAAAACACCCAACCGGAAAAGCAAAATGAAAAAAGAATCCAAAAATGCGAGGATAGTGTAAGGAGCCTCTGGGACAGCTTCAAGCGTACCAACATCAGAATTATAGGGGTGCCAGAAGATGAGAGAGAGCAAGATATTGAAAACCTATTTGAAGAAATAATGACAGAAAACTTCCCCCACCTGGTGAAAGAAATGGACTTACAGGTCCAAGAAGCGCAGAGAACCCCAAACAAAAGGAATCCAAAGAGGACCACACCAAGACACATCATAATTAAAATGCCAAGAGCAAAAGATAAAGAGAGAATCTTAAAAACAGCAAGAGAAAGAAACTCAGTTACCTACAAGGGAATACCCATACGACTGTCAGCTGATTTCTCAACAGGAACTTTGCAGGCCAGAAGGAAGTGGCAAGAAATATTCAAAGTGATGAATACCAAGAACCTACAACCAAGATTACTTTATCCAGCAAAGCTATCATTCAGAATTGAAGGTCAGATAAAGAGCTTCACAGATAAGGAAAAGCTAAAGGAGTTCATCACCACCAAACCAGGATTAGATGAAATGCTGAAACGTATCCTTTAAGAAGAGGAAGAGGAAGAAAAAGGTAAAGATACAAATTATGAACAACAAATATGCATCTATCAACAAGTGAATCTAAGAATCAAGTGAATAAATAATCTGATGAACAGAATGAACTGGTGATTATAATAGAATCAGGGACATAGAAAGGGAATGGACTGACTATTCTTGGGGGGGAAAGGGGTGTGGGAGATGCGGGAAGAGACTGGACGAAAATCGTGCACCTATGGATGAGGACAGTGGGTGGAGAGTGAGGGCGGAGGGTGGGGCGGGAACTGGGAGGAGGGGAGTTATGGGGGGGGGAAAAAGAGGAACAAATGTAATAATCTGAACAATAAAGATTTAATTTTAAAAAAAAGAATGTTATATAAATAGAATCATACAGGTGTAATCTTCTGAGATTGACATTTTTCAATCTGAAAATTCTCTAGAAATTGATCCAAATAGTTTATGTATCAATAGCTTGCTCCTTTTTGTTGCTAAGTAGTATTTAATGGAATGGATATATCACAATTGGTTTAAACATTCCCCTGTTGAAAAACTTGGGTTGTTTCCAGTTTGGGGTTATTACAAATAAAGTTGTTATAAACAGTCAAAAAAAAAAAAAAAGAATATTAGATGCCAGGACGAGTAGATGTGTCCTATAGGCAGTGGGAAATGATTTGAGCTCTTTGACCGGGGAAAAGTCATCATGAAATTTGCTTTCAGGAGAGATTAATTTGGGGATAAATCAAAGAATGACTTCAAATGAGAGATGGGAGGCTGGCTTGCATACAAGCCATGGGACAGTTGCTTTCCTTGTACAAGGATGGAGCAGATAGCCCACTTCTACTGCTATTTTGGGCCTCACAACCTATTTCCTCACCTGTAAAATGGGGTTGATAATAATGGTACCTGTCTCATAGGGTTGTTCTGAGGATTCCGCGAGATAAAACATGAAAAGTGTACAGCTCGAGGCATGGCTGGCCCACAGAAAGGCTTCAGAGCCGCAATTACTACCACATGAAGAGGCGGAATGGAGGGTGCTCAGGTGGCCTAGCCTGCTCTGGGTCAAAGTTCCTCCTGCCCCAGCCTATGGCAAACCCAGACCAGAGGAGGGAAGCTCAAAACTCCCTGGGGGAGGGAAAGTGAAATTCATGGCCCAATGAATGAAATGCAGTGAAAGCCAAAAGTGAAATAAATGAAAAAATGTTTGAATACCGAGAGCTGAAATGCTAACCCTTTGCGGTCTCCGTGCTCTCTTGGGTGTTAGCAGGATGTCTGAAGAAATTGCCCTTTTATTTTAAATGGTTTTGGGGTGGGTGGGTGTGTGTGTGTGTGTGTTTGTAGTTGCTTGTTTTGCTTTCCACTTAAAATAAGGAGTTTTCTTTTTTCAAAGATACTTTTATTCTAAATCAGGCTCTGAACAGAGGTGTCACTACCACAGGGGCCGGAAACAGATACCACACAGATGCTCAGTTGGGTTTGAAGGCTGTGCCCGGTCTCATCAGTCGGGGAAGCCGAGACAGCCGTGGCCACAGTCAGGAAAGGTGTCAGATGAGCAACCTCTTGTAAAGTCATCGCCCCCAAAACTCCCGGGAAACTCACAGCGCTCTGAGACAGGAAGAAGCTGACGTCAACTTGTGTTTTGGGGACTTCAAACAAAACTCTTAGAAATGATTCTTTGCCCTTTACTTGGTATCGTGATAACTGATCTTTCAATGAGGAGATGGGTCAATTTGCTCTACAGGGCTCATTTCATGAAATAAAAAATAACCCACCACTGTTGCTTTGCTTTTAAGTACATAATAACATAAATCAAACCTGTTAGGTTCCCTTCCGTCCTCCCTGGGTGTTTAGGGTGGGGGAAGGGTTCATGCCCCGCTGGGGAGGCAGCACGTGGTCAGCACCATCTGTAAATGGGGCTTCTGCACCACTTGGGGGCTTCAGGGAAAATCAAACAGTTGGATCTTAAAGAGCAGTAAATACTCCCAGTTGAAATATTTCCATTTTCCTGTAAAGCAATTTCTTGAGAAAAAGATAGTTTCTGCACACCCTCTCTCTATGTTATTCCAAATTCAAAATTAGTGTTTGATCTTAGTCATTAACAATGACCAAATAATGCTCTCAGCTTCCTTTTTTTTTTTTTTGTCCCAAATGTTAGTGTAAACTTGAGGCAGTTATTGACTTAAGATGTTGGGACTTGCAGTAAGAATGACCATCTATCTATCTGTGTGTTCCATCACTCTTTCTTTATTTACTCTTGTACCTTAAATCTTGGGTTGTAATTATCTGTGCCATGTATTTCTCCCCTGCTGCCTGATGAGCTCCTGGAGACTAAGGACTGAGTTACATTCATCTCCTACTTTGTATTTGGCACATAGTAGTTGCTCAATACATACTTGCTGAATGTAAACAAAGGAATGAACAAATGACTGGAAGGTCTGCCACAGGCAAGATTGTCCCCAGCCACCCTATGGCTTCCCTCTTCCACCTGCCCCACCCATCCCTGTCTGTCGGCTCTACCTTGGCAGCAATGTTTTCATTCTGAAAACCATCACAGCAGAGAAATCCCCCACCATGTTGCCTTAGAGGCACCCACCTATCCTGCCTTTGTTTTTATTGCTGAGAGTACAGAAAGCAGTGAGGCTGCTGAAGGAGGTATCTATTTTGGTCCCAAACAGAAAAGAGTGGGTGATTCCGTGGGCAGAGATGGCAATTCCTGAACATGGTGTGGTTGACTCATGCCCGGAGGTGCTCAGAATTTCCTCTGTTTTGTGGGCGTTTGGGGCAGACGTGGCCCGACTGAAGTTTCTTTGAAGCACCATCAAATGCAAGGAAGACAACTCCAGCTGCTCTTTTGAGGGTAGAAGGAGCACTGAAGGGGAACAGCAAGATTCAGAGAATTTAAGACTCAAGGGACTTGATGGGCCTTAAGAGACCATCCCTCTCATACATTAAGGGACAGCTCCCCATGGCATCAGGGGTTGGTTCCTGTAGGCACAGGCACATTAATGCACAGCCACAGAAGCAGTGGGACATACCCCAGGACATATTTACTTCAACTTTTGAAAGAGTGAAAATGAACTTCTTGTTAACACGGCACATATATCTTTGACCCTTAGCAGCAGTTTAGAACAGTGATGGCGAACCTTTTGAGCTCGGCGTGTCAGCATTTTGAAAAACCCTAACTTAACTCTGGTGCCGTGTCACATATAGAAATGTTTTGATATTTGCAACCATAGTAAAACAAAGACTTATATTTTTGATATTTATTTTATATATTTAAATGCCATTTAACAAAGAAAAATCAACCAAAAAAATGAGTTCGCGTTTCACCTCTGACACGCGTGTCATAGGTTCGCCATCACTGGTTTAGAAGAACAGTAAAGAACGCAGGCTCTGGGGTAAGACTGCCTGGCTCACAGCCTAATTGTGTGACATTGCGCCACATATTTAACCTGTAAAGCCTCAGTTTTCCAGGTGTAAAATGGGAATAACAATACGGCCTGCCTTACTTTGAGGATTAACTGAAGTAATACTATGTTTTCACACAATACCTGAAAGCCTATAGAATATGAATAGTCGCTCTTGTTGTTATCATTACAGTTTAAAATATTTATTGGACAGGCTGAGAATAAATAAGCCTAAAAGGAGAAACTACGTGTTGGTATCAGTATTTAGGCACAGCCTGCCGTAACCAGCCATCTGTTTTCCAGTTCACAGCTTCGCTCATCAGCTCACCCTTCTTTGTCACCACAGGCGATCAGGGCCTACTGGAAACTAGTCAACTTTCCATGCTCTTTAGTGTAAAGGAACCAATTGTCTTCTTTGAACTTCCTTTTAATCTTTAGAAACATGCTGCTTTTTCTTTTTCTTTCTTTTTTTTTTTTTTTTTTGAGGAAAAAGTACTCAACTGCTCCTAGTCTGACACCAGCCTATTCTTTCACTGCATTTGGAATAAGGAGTGTGGGGACTCCTGGGCAAGGGAGAAAGCAGCCCAGAAAGCATGTCTGGCTAATCTGACCCTCTCCTTCCACTATGGGGTGGGCCTGCCCAGAGGCACAGACTTCTGACCAGCACCTTACTCCTTCCCTTCATCTTTCTCCCAGCCTGGTGACCCCCTCCTATGACACCCACACTGTGGTGCCCTAGTTTCCTCTTGTAGGATGCCTTGCACTGGGCTGCAGGCAGAGTTGCTGATCAAAAGCCCCATGAACTGGGTGGTGGGGTGTAGGTGTGAGCTGTCAGGATACTCTAGCCACCAGCATGCAGTTAGCTGGGGCTGGGTCAGGGACAACATTTGGATGTGGGGAAATAAGACCCTGGGCTTCTTAACTATTACCCAAAGGTGTCATGCAGCCTTGGTGATGCTGATCCAGGGATCTACTGTGTGAATGAAGTCTACCAGGTCCCAGTGATGTGTGTAGACAGAGGATTAAAGTGATATACTTTTTGTATGAGCAAAAGTTTTTTCTTTAAATCAGAGAATCACTAGCCATTTAGCCTCATTTTGTGCAGCACGCACACACGTGCACACACACACACAAATGCTTATATGCTTATATATATGTGTATATATGTATATATATAGCATAATATGCCTAAATGCATTTCCCAGTGTTTCCTTATTGAAGGCAGCAAGTCCCAGAGTAACCTTAAAACAAGTCAAATAGCCAAAAACTATCTGAGTAATCTT
The DNA here is from genome assembly GCF_014108235.1 of Myotis myotis. Lineage (NCBI taxonomy): Eukaryota > Metazoa > Chordata > Mammalia > Chiroptera > Vespertilionidae > Myotis > Myotis myotis. Next base: position 77,463,381 of record NW_023416313.1, on the reverse strand, counting down.
AGAATGGAAAATACCTAAAATATCTAGAAATAATTATATTACTCTTTTCCCCTAAATGGGTGATTTATTTGAAAGCCTTGTGGGGGGATTCAGTGATGGGCTGTTGACTCATTGGCAAACACTGTTGGCTTCCCTTGTCAGTCAAGAGAAGAATTGCTCAGCAGGTGTTTCATCCTCATTGTTCAGCCAAAAGCAGTTTGAGGGCAAGGACTATCACTTTTTTCATCTCAGTAATCCTGCTAGATGGATTTGTCATTGAGAGTCTGTGTAGAGACATGCAGGGAATATTGGACTGGAATTTAAGAGGTCTAGATTCTAGTCCTGGCTTTGCCACTTTTCTTGCTTGCCTTGTGTCATTGGTTTGTCCTGGGTACCCTTTACCTGCTGTCTTATCTAGGCTCCCAGACCTCTTAGGTTGCCCTTGCCAATTATAGTTCCCTTTCCAAGGAGGTTAACTTCTTGTATCTCATTCTCTCTGTTCAAGACAATGGGTGTTAAGCTATCAAATAATGTATCAGATGTTCTACCTGGGGACCCTGGTTTATAGGGGGGCTTTAATCCCCAAGAATTTTATTCAAAATTTCATGCATTTGCACTTTTTTTTAAAGAAGACAGTTGATAGATCTCATCAAATTTTCTCAAGGATTTACCAACTTACCACTCAAAAAATAAATTAATTAAGAACCAAAAGCTAGATGGATTGTTGCTATCACATTGTTTTTCCTGTTGAGAAATGCAGGCTGTGTACATAGGAGTGATATATGAGGTTCATCTTTATGTAGTGAGGCTTGCTGGGCCTTTTTCTCCCCCTCCCCTCCCCATTTTTGATGGTACTTGGGGCAGCAGATGACTTTACCTAACCAGAACTTCCTGAAGAAATCATCAGCAAGGGTCACCAAAGATTTGGCAGGAGATAAGGGAGCTCTTTAAGGGTCTCTAATCTTTCCTTACCTGATAGCTGCCTAGACAAAGAATTGAACAAGAGAAAGAGGGTCTCGGGAAGTGTAGAGACCCCCAGTGACAGAGGGGCCTCGGACAGGCCCTAGATTGATGCCAGGGGGATACACATTGTCAGTCCAGAGGGAAGAAACCCTAGGTTCTATACCAGGGGTGGGCAAACTTTTTGACTCGAGGGCCACAATGGGTTCTTAAACTGGACCGGAGGACCGGAACAAAAGCATGGATGGAGTGTTTGTGTGAACTAATATAAATTCAAAGTAAACATCATTACATAAAAGGGTACGGTCTTTTTTTTTTTTTTTAGTTTTATTCATTTCAAACGGGCCGGATCCGGCCCTCGGGCCATAGTTTGCCCACTGGCTGTTCTAAATCCAAAGGGATCTGAGCCTATCACTTTCGCTTTCTGCTTCCAGAGGAAGGGAGCCTCTGCCTTTGTGGAGAGGGCAGGAGTGGAGGAGCTCCTTACTCGGGGTGTTTGGCTATTGGAAGTTCACCAAATACAGGGTGGGGCAAAAGTAAGTTTACAGTTGGGAGTACAAAAAACAGTTTATTCTTGTATTATTATTTGTTAATTATGGAAATTTCCATATGAACAACTGTAAACCTACTTTTGTCCAACCCTGTACAGATAAACTCATGGTTCACATTTTACCTTTTTAGTTGGCTCCCCTCACCCAGCCTCAGTCACCTTCCCACTCAAATTCTCCTTCCTTTTATGTTTCTCACTGCCACCCAAAGTTTGGAGTTGGGGAGCACACAGTGGATTAAAACCAAGAATCCACACTTATATGGTACCTGGATTCTTTTGGATTTGAAAAGGATGAAAATCACATATCCCTAATTTCATTTTCTCGGAGGGGAAGTAAAAAGTACAGGTGGGCTGGCTGGCATGGTTCAGCATCAATCCATGAACCAGGAGATCACGGTTTGATTCCCAGTCAGGGCATATGCCCGGGTTTCGGACTCAATCCCCAGTGTGAGGCGTGCAGGAGGTAGCCGATCAATGATTCTCTCTCATCATTGATGTTTCTATATCTTTCTCCCTCTCCCTTCCTCTCTGAAATCTTCAAAGGTATATATGTTTTTTAAAATAAATACAGGTTGGAAGGAGGCAGAGGAGAACCAGAATGAAGAGGTAGGAAGGAGCCCAGAACGTCACCCATCCACCTTCCTGGCCGGCATGCACCCCGCCATGGCATCCCACAGGAGTGGCCAAGCTTCTATTTGAACATTTTCAGGGTGAAGGGCTTATAACTTTTTGAAGCAATCAATTGAATTAAGATACTCTTTCCTTTTCTCACAGGGAATGGCCTGGGATAAAGAGAAGAGAAATCGGTTCCCACTCATCTAAGATCTCTCCTGTGAGAAACGAGGAAATGGTTTCAGGCAAAAATTCCTTAAAGAAGCAAACTAGTAGCCGAAGGCCAACAGTGAGTGGTGTTTTTGCCTTGCCTCTTACAACTGCAACAATTACCAAGGCACTGGGTCATGCTTGAGAGCAGCGGAGGGAATTGGAAATAACCTACAATGAGATGTCAGCTTTGGTACTTTGACACTGAAAGGTCGCTAGGCCCAGATCCTGTTGTGTATGTCTTCATTTGGGGGAAACTTTTTTGTCCCAAAGAACCCCAGCTTGAAAATGCCTTTCAAGCAGAGCTTATTTCACGCCCCCCCCCCCCGGCCCCCCATCAGAATTTTTTACATAGACTGGAAGGAGGCCTTGAAATCATCTCTATCAACCCTCTCATTTTACAAAGAGGTCCAGGGAAGTATACAAATTTGTCAAAAATCACATCCTTCACATGTCTTCTCTTTAGTCCTCCAACAATGTTTGTTAGGAAGTGCTTTGGCCCTCTATCAGCTCCTTACAAAGTTCAGTTTCCCTCTAATTCTTCTATCCACTGACCTCAGGTGACATGCCCTAATCCCTAAGGGAGCTCTATTTGCAAGGTTTCTACCAGTACAGCTCATTGGGCGATGAGAGGTACAGGGAAATAACTCCAGTGGCCACCATGTTGAGGGATAGCCTGACTTAAGGGTCACTCTAGCTATTATAGGAATGACTTCAACAAGAAATTACACAGAAGTACTCAGCATACTCAAGGATTTTGCCAAAAAAGTTTTAAGAATACTTTTCTTTGAGATGAGGGGGGTCAAGTGGTAGGGCTATAGAGCTCACCCACAGTTCTTTGCTAGCATCTCTAACTGTCCATTTGTGAAGTCAATTCTTTTGTGCCTCATTTTTCTTAAATCAAAAATGGAGCATATGTACATGTGTATACAGCACTGCTTATGTAAGACACACTTTTTTGTTGTTGTTGTTAAATCTCACCTGAGGATATTTTTCCATTGATATTTAGAAAGTGGAAGAGACAGAGAGAGAAACATCGATGTGAGAGAGACACATCAATGGATTGCCTCCCGCACACATCCCGACCAGGGCCAGGGATCGAGCTTGCACAACCAAGGTGCGTGCCTTTAACTGGAATTGAACCCAGGATCCTGCAGTCCACGGGCTGATGCTCTATCCACTGAGCCAAACCAGTTAGGGCAAGACAGACTATTTTTTAAAAAGTAGAAACTATTTTATGAGATACTTCCTATGCTTACCAAAACCCTGCCTCACCAAGGTATATCTTTTTTTAAAATGATTTTTTATTGATTGATTTTAGAAAGAGAGAAAAATATCAGTTTGTAATTCACTTTTTTATGCATTCATTGGTTGATTCTTGTATGTGCCCCAAAACTTTGGTGTATGCAGATGATACTCTAACCCAGTGGTCGGCAAACTGCGGCTCGCGAGCCACATGTGGCTCTTTGGCCCCTTGAGTGTGGCTCTTCCACAAAATACTACGTTCAGGCACGCACGTACAGTGTGATTGAAACTTCATGGCCCATGTGCAGAAGTCGGTATTTTGTGGAAGAGCCACACTCAAGGGGCCAAAGAGCCGCATGTGGCTCATGAGCCGCAGTTTGCCAACCACTGCTCTAACCAATTGAGCTACACAGCCAGGGCTCACTGAGGTATACCTTGAAGATGAGCAAGGTAATAGTGGTAATAACATTTTAGGATATAGAGAAATTGAATGATTAGGTGTGAAGAGTTAAAAAATTTTTGTTTTAATGACAAATGTGAAGATGGGAAATTCCAGTGTGGGCAGTAATCTTTACAAGAAGGGATAATTAGAAATATCATCTTAATGGGTTTCTGCGCTTTTTTGTTTTTTTTTATTTTTTAGTCTAAGGGATAAAGATTTGTTCACAGAATTCCTAGAATGAAAGAAAGATGATCAAGGCATAGATAAACTCTCAGAATTTCCACAATTCTGAGAAAAGTGCCTCAATAATGTGCCATGGTAACATCAGGAGAATTTTCTTTTAACCACATCCCAGGACCCAGTAATATAGAGACTAAAAACATTCAAGTTGATTAATTGTAACACATACAATTTTTAAATGGTGGCTTTGGAAACTTTCAGAATGAAAATCTGCCTTATGAATCAGCTAGAAATTGCATCTGTTGACAACCTGTTTGATTTCAATTGAGACCTCTCACTCCTGATGAATAAAAAAACTTAAGACTGGGTTCTTGGAGGAAAAAGTCTGAGATGAGATTATTTGTTACCCAACCCATTTCATTCTCTTTAACCACCAAGTCCTCATTTGCCTCTGGATTGGACTATTCAGAGCCTCATGAACTGCCTCTGTGCACCTAATGTCTCTCTACCCTATACCAGAGACCCCTCCACAGAGCTCTGACCCTGTCTCAAGGGAACAGAACAGACAGAGCACAAGGAAGAGAGACCTGGGTTTGAGCCCCAGCTCTGTTATGGCCTGTAAGACTTCTGAATTTTGGGTTCTTCTTCATCTAGTGGGTTTGTGACATCCACATTGCAAAGTCGTTATAAAGATTAAAATAAGATCTATACCAGCACATAGAAGGCACTCTATAGATGATAACTTTTCTTTCTAGTAGTCTTTCCTTGACTACCAAATGGAGTTAAAATTTTTTAACTTGTTATCTAAGGCCTTGGATCATTAATTTGACCTCATTCTACCATTCCAATCTTAATTCCCAATATCCTCACATCTCCATGCAATGCTGGGGGTTGCAGCAGACCACTTGTGGTTCTCTAATGCTCTCCTGTGTCTTTGCTCATATGGTCCTCTCTGTCTGGAATCTCTGCTTATGGAAATTTACTAGTCCATCAGGGCTCTTCTTGCATGCCTCCTTCACGAAGCCTTCTCTAATAGCTCCCATAGATCTTATCACATTCAAACTTTATTATTGCATTACTTTTATTATGTCTATGCCTTTTTTCTCTTACTAGGTTATAAATCTCTTCAGGATAGAGACTGTCTGGTTTATTTTTATATTTCCTACAGTGCTGAAAATAGGAATAAGAGATATTGGATAGATTTTTGGAGAACTGAGTGAATGAAAGAGTCCTCATAATAATTCCACTTGCCCCACTGCCACCAAGACTATTCCTCAGATAAATCACCATTTGCTAGCAATAACACAAGTTTACTTGAAACTTGTTTCCCAGAAATAGGACATGTATAATTGTAAAGACTTCTCTGTTCTGGCTTGAACTGACCTCCCACTTTGTAAAGACCCTGCTGAGAGAGAAATCACATTATAAGCATTCCTAAAATCATGCCCACTTTAGCTCCAAAGTGAAGAAGTACCTACACCTGGGTCAGTTCACAGCCCAACATAACTTGGCCACTTCCCCCAAACAAGCAAAAAGACTATATGCATCATTGTGTTTCACTTCTTAGCACATCTTTCTGTGGCCAGTTAGCATTGTTACATATCTAGACATCAAGGATATGAAATTATAGACTTTGCCACCTTATCTGTCTTCCTGAGTAAGCAAGAGAAGTTATGAGAAAATTCACACTCAGGTAGGAAGGATGGTTTTGAGGTAGAAGTTGGTAGTTATTTCTTAAAAAAAAAAAAAAAAAAAAAAAACAGAAAACGTTGACAAACCCCATGTGAAAGGATGAATGAAATTCAAAACTTGCATATACATATATATATATCCTATACACATACATAGTACATGCATATACACACATAAGAACACAAGAAAAAGTGTTCTGAAAGTGAACACACTTATATTTCCAAAATATCTATAAAGTCGCACATATAAGAAGCTTCCTAGGTATGATTTCCTGAGGCAGTAGAGAACCAAGTATACATCCTTGAAGCCAAACTATTCTGAGATCTTAAATTACCTCAATATTTCCTATATGAGTTACTGACATCCAGGCACATTTACCTGCTCTTAGAGAGATTTCGAGCATATTTTTAGCCATATCTTAATAGCTGGTGGGTGCAGCAGAAAACTAAATCCATTGGGAAATAAAAGAAAATTTCTTTTCAATTACCAGACCACTCTATTCATCCCAAAATTAACTGGGTAATGACAGGAGAGCCCATCATTCCTAGCTCTTTATATAGATCAGGAACAATTGGGGCATAAAATGGGCCTTCAGAGGGTTGTGAAGAACGGGTAGAGCCCAGGATTCAACCTCCTTCTCTGTACCTTCTACTTAGGTGCTCTCTGTGAATCTGTGGCTGGGGAGAGGTAACATCCAATAGCCTTTCCAAGTTCCTGAGGGCACCTGTAACCCCTTACCTGTCACGCAGTCAGTTACCATGATGAATGTGAAGAATCTCCACATCAGCAAGCTTGACTTCATCTTGGCACCTAGGATAGACTGCCTACTTGGGGACAGTGAAGAGAAGATCTTTCTCTGCAGAATTCTGGGTTTCCAGTCAGCCTCTTGTTAGCATCGTGCTGGGAGGATGGAAGATGAAAGGATCAATCCATTAGGGTTGTCATCCTTGCTGGTCCATCCAGTCTCTGTGACAGTGAGGAGTGGCTCTCTATAAGCGTTAGGCTGATTTGTTCAGCCAGGAAATCGTGCCTGACATTCTCTTCTCTAGTCTCAGATAGGAAGTGGTTTTAACCAGGTGTTTTCAAGTTCAATTGCTGGGAGGTGTGGGCTGAGGTTGGTGAGAAGGATTGAGTCTTCTTCAGCTTCACCCAGAACAGGAAAGGGAGATTCCCCTGCCGTTAAAGGAAGGTGAGCAAGCACTTCTTGGCAGTGGTCTCATCTAGCACTTCATAAATTGAGGTCTTCCCCCAAACTTGCAGCTCCCTGGGGAGTCAGCAGGGGTCAGATAGTTGGGGGAGCATGGCCTGTGTAAGAGGAGCCTTGACCGTAGACGGCAATTCCTAAAGCTGTGTGACCACTGATCCCTTTAAAAAGTCTAGTGGGCATCAGGACAGGTCTCCAAGAGTCAGGATTTGAATAGGAAGCAGCAGATTGACCCATACTCAGAATACATTAACAATCTCCCAAGATTTATAATTGGTACCAGTCATTTTACCAGGATGTTCTGGGTTCCCAAATGGGAGTTGTTGTTTTATATTTTGCTTCCAGATTAGTCTTTCTCTTAAAGGAAAATATTAAAGGTGGGCTTTGGTTTTAAACTTTGGACTTTTTTTGCAAAATTAAATCTTGCTTCCTTGTTTAATTATCAGAGCACTATCTCCTGATTTTCATGCAATGGTTGACTATTTTTGCTATCTGGAAATTCATGTCCATTAACAATCATCTTGTTATATTAAAATACAATTTTTAAAATATTAGAAAGAAAGCAAGGATATTGACAAAAGGAAGACTATCTGGGCAAGCCCACGCAGTTCATGGCTCCAGTACGTGTTTCTTCTACCCCTAACCTCTCAGAAAGATAGCTACCTCTGGAAAGAGCCTTGGGATTCTGCCAATGGAGTAAGAGTGGCTTCCAGATTTTCCAGTGCAAGAATTTACAGAGAAAAATAGTAAACTGATCTCTTTCTCAGAGTGGGATACTTACCAAAATGTGACAAGATTACCTTTTAAGCAATCCCTAGCTATACTTATCATCCTGTAATTATAAATATCATCCTGAAACAAACTTACAGAAAAATTGGAATTTCATTACAAGTAATATCCCCTCCCCCCAAAAAACCATTTAAGAGTGTTGCCAATGTGATATTTCATCACGCTAGAACACTTTAGTGTGTATTTCGTATGAGCAAGGACATTCTCCAACGTCACTATAATTAAAATCAGGAAATGACATTGATGCATCACTGCCATTGAATCTCCAGGCCAGGTTTCTCTAGTTGTCTCAATAATGTCCTTTCAAGCAAAAGGATCCTGTTCAGAACCACTTGTTGTATTTAGTTGTCACGTGTCCTTAACAGGTCCTCTGTCTTTTCCTGATTTCATGACCGACCCAGCACTTTTGATGAATACAGGCAAGTTATTTTATAGCTTATCCCTCAATTTGGATTTCTTAATTGTTTCCTCATGGTTAGATTCAGGTTTTGCATCTTTGGCTGTAGTGATACTGTGTACTTGTGGCACCCTTTTATCCCATTACTGACAATGTTCACTTTGATCACTTGATTAAAGTGGTATCTCCCAGGCACCCCACTTTAAAGTCACTGTTGTCATCTTTGTGATACCAAACTTTCAACGTATTCATTTACTTATATCTATATGGACTCATTATTTTCTATTTTATTCAGAGGGTTCTAATCTATCACTATCATTTAGTTCAATGCCTAAATTGTCTCCTGTTTGTCCACTGGAAATCCATTCAAGTTGGCTTCTGTGTCCTTTGGACATGTCCCCATCATTCTTTGAATACTTCCTTGCTTTGGGGGATAAAAATATTTTCCAGGCTCATCTTGTGCTTTCTCTGTCCAATCCCTGGAATTAGCCATTTATCCAAAGTTCCCTGATTCCTTTAGAGCAGTGGTTCTCAACCTTCTGGCCCTTTAAATACAGTTCCTCATGTTGTGACCCAACCATAAAATTATTTTTATTGCTACTTCATAACTGTAATGTTGCTACTGTTATGAATCGTAATGTGAATATCTGATATGCAGGATGGTCTTAGGCGACCCCTGTGAAAGGGTCGTTTGACCACCAAAGGGGTCGCGACCCACAGGTTGAGAAGCGCTGCTTTAGAGGCAGATAGTCTTTATCAGCCAAGATATGCTCATTGCTATTTGGGTGGCACTACTCCTAGGCTCTTCCCATGGAGAGTGTTAGGGATTCAATGCATGTATACACACACTCACCTTTATATCTATATTTATGTCTATATCAATCTGTACATATTGAAAACCGAAGTTCACACTGATACATCCCAATTCCAATCTAACACCACAGGGTTGAATTCTAATTTTGTCCTTTTCTCTGTTTGTAACTCCCTTCTCTGACTGTGAGAGATTTGGCTTCCATTATCCCTAGTCTATTTACTTTTTTATCAATTCCCATATATGCTATCAATCTCTCACCTCTGCCACCACCCTGCTCCCCTCATGGGTATCCTCTTCTCCCTGTGTAGGCTGTGAAGCTCTATTCTGAGCCAATGCCCAGACTCTGAGAGAATGGCTTCCTCACACTGATCAGGCTCCGACACCCCTTACCTAGCTAGTCCCCACGCTCCCATGGATACCCTTCTGACACTGGATGCTGAAAGCTTATGCTGGGCCATTCCCCTTGGGGACAACCTCTTCCACTTGCTTGGTTCTGACACCTTGCCACCAGCTCCGTGTGTGAACCTCCTCCAACCCACCCGACTTGGGCTCAGATAGCCCTTGAGTATCTGCCTATCTTTGTGGACTCCCTTCTCATCACGGTCAGGTTCTGACTACCCCATGGGCTGCTCCCTGTGGGGGTCCCTGCTCCACTGTGCTTGGACCCTGACTTCCTATTCTAGACAGTCTCCTTATGGAGACACTTTTTTCACCATCCTGTGCTGTGATACCTTCCCGCTCTGGGCTACTAGCTGTCACTGTCCACTGTCCACCACAGTTGCCTCTCTTACTTTGTTCTGCATGAAAGCTTTAAGACCGAATTATTCAGAAAGGGAAGGAGAAGAGGAAGGTTCGTGGCCACTATTCTAGAGTAAGGCGGTAAAAGGAAAATGAGGCCAAAATGTGGAATCCAGACAACCTTAGAGAATAAAGTCATATGTGATGAAGACACAAACAAAACCATAATGATCTCTAAGATTTTAATGTGCTTCATATTTTTTTAAACTCTAGAACATCTTGGGAATTAATATTTCTTATTAGAAAGTAATAATTACCTGAAGTTTACTAAGCTCTTCAGTTTTATACCAGTTTCTTTTTTCTCTATGAAGTTAATTTTAATTATAGTTATTTATAAATATTTTGAAGATAAAAAAATACTAACCAGGACTCATAAGTTATACTTGGATTAAAGTAGACAGTAAAAATTAATCTCACTGATTAATCAGAGGAATTAGCAACAGGGAGGGTCATGTGCTTGGGCCTAGTTGTGCAGGAGGAAGTGGTCAGTCTAGGGCCTTAGCGGATAGATGAGGGCGATGGCAGAGTTCAATGAGACTGGGGAGGTGGTGATACAAGGAGAAGGAAGGTTAAGGAGGAGACTAGATCTTGGGGAAACCATCCTGGGGAAAGCTACATTGAAAGGACCCATAGTAACTGAGAGGGTGGATGGCAACACTCCAGTCCAGGCTATCCCTGCTGTCTGTTGGAGAAGGAGCACTTGACCTCTGGGAGGGAGCCATGCCTACATGGGCTCAGAGATCTTCCAGTGCCCTGGTTTGTCTGGAAGGAGGAAGGCAGAGAGAGGAGGAGACTGAGGGTCTCATTACCCCTGCTGGAGACCAGATGGAATTGGGCAGTTGATGCCTAAAAATGATTTGGAAGGAAAGTAGTGGGGTACAAGGCCACAGGTGGGTTGGGAGGGCAGACCTTGAACTTATCAATACCAGTAGCCCCCTTATTTTCTAGACAAAGGGTTGTGAACTGGCCTGGGGATGAGGCCTGGTCTTATGGAAATTGAACTTAGCTTCACAGGGCTGAAGGCTCTGGCCCAGGGTGGTATGTAATTTTGGGTTGTCCCGGAAGAGGGTCGAGGTCAGGCCCATTCTGGTGGAAGGCAGGTCTGGGGGCAAGGCCAGACCCCTGGTCTGCGATGAGAGTGGTCAAGGAGTGATTTAGGAGAGAAGCTGATATCTTAAGCAGTTACTGTTGCGGCACCTGATGTGTCTGACAGGCAGGGCCGCTGAGGCACATTTTTATGTCTCTGGAAAAAGTGACCCACACTTTATGTTCCAGGTGGCAGTGCTTCCTTTTGGACTTTTCCTCTAGGTTCGGTGCTAAACTCTCCTGTGAGCTCACTCTGCCCCGACTCCTCCCCTTTACACACTCTCTCTCTCTCTCTCTCTCTCTCTCTCTCTCTCTCTCTCTCTCTCTCTCTGTATTCCATTCACTGAAAACATTGCTTCCCGTAATCTGGCAAGCCTGAGAAAGTTGCTGAAGTCCCCGTTGGAGTCAGTGTTGGTAATCTTGAAAGAGGAAAGGCTCTCCCTGCTGAGACTCTGGGTGGGGTGGGTTGGTGTTTCTTGCCAGTGGAGAGGGGGTGGGGAGTAAATGTTCAGCCTTGGGTGGGCCCGCAGCGATGGTACCAGATGAAAGTTACAAAAGTGCCTTATGGGCTGCGGATTGTTACTATTGTGTTCATCATGCGATCAGGTGGCACCAGGAGAAATGGAGCCCTGGGACAGTGTGAGTCATAGCTGTGCAGGAGGGGAGACCCTGCAGGAGAGCCTGCCTAAATGATGCCTGCAGATTGAATTTCCAGAGTCTTAGGAGGAGGACGTTCTCCATTGTCATGTGTCCAGGCCTTGCTCAGGAAGCCCTGTATTTAGGAGGCCATCATTTACGGTTATCAGATGAGCTTCCCAGGGAGCAATCTTAGAGTCCAAATCAGATGTAGCCGAGACACCAGCAGATGTGTTTATTTGAATTTTGACTTGGAACACCTACCTCCAGGCACATGAATGCCAGCAGGCACCCCGCCTTTTTAGGGTGGAGGTTTTCAGATGCTGTATCTTCTATATCGAGTCTCCTGTCAGGCTAGTTCTCTGCTACAATCCTTGTTCCCAGAGGTTCTTAAGCTGTAGAACATTTTATGTTGATGCTGCAGTGCAGAGTGATGCCTTGTAGATGGGGCTTGCAGATGGAGCCCAGTGACCCTCTCACCTACCCACCTACCTACCTGCCTGTGCATTGGTCAGAGAAATTCTTAGTGTAATGATATAACTGTGGGGAAAAGTTCAAGTTTGAAATGCCTTAGGCAAAGGCTTGGATGAAGCAATTGGCGAGGGGAGGCGGGGGTTTTATTGTGCTGCAGTCTGGGAAGGTACAAGTTGGTCATGCCCAAATTCTGTTAGAAATGGCAGGTCTCCTTTGGGCATTCCAGTTGCATTGCAGATGACTAAGACAGGAGAATGGTCCTGGTACTGATAGTGATCTTTGATTCATTTTTATGTTTTTTAACTTGAATTTTACTTGATTAGATTTCAAAGTAATCTTGGCATTCAAATGGGAGGACCCTGGGTGAGGGTTATCGGAGTGGGAGGGCACAGGTTGACCCTGGTACTGGGAGGGGTGGGGGTGAAGAAAGGAGAGGAGAGATTAGGTATATTGCAGATTGTGGGTTGAAGGGAATTCTCTGGAGACATCAGTGGGCAGAGTTCATGAGAATTTAATTGAGCTCATGGGAAAAGAAAATACTAATTATTTTTAAATTGTTAATGCTAGTTGAATTGTTGCTTGGAAGCACAAAAGTTTCTTAGGAACCTTCTAAAAGCACTTAAAACTCTCTGTGCAGAGGAAAAAGCAATTGAAAGATGGGTGTCAAAAACTTGCCTCAGCAGAGTATTAACATCCTTCACTGCTTTGCAAGCTTCTTAAGTGGTTTTATCTAAAACTGTGAAGGTGAGTCTTAGAAAGAATTTAAATGTTCAAATTGTGGGCTTTTAAAGTATTTACATTTGAGATTTGGGTGTACACTTAAGATGAGATTAGATGTACTCTTTTTGGTTACTCTTCTTGGTTTGTAACTCATTTTTATTCACTTTGAGTTTGTGATTGAAAATTCTGAGCAAAGTGAAAAACAAAGATTTCTAAAGGAATTTTGTATGTTACAATGTGCCTTATAAACACACCAGTTGTCTTTTATTTGTGGTCAGTATTAATAACAACAAAAGTTGAGAACCAAGATGGCGGCATAGTTTAACGCCGGAGTTTGCTGCCTTGAACAACTACTTCAAAAGTGAAACTAAAAAACAGAACGGACATCACCCAGAACCACAGGAACACTGGCTGAGTGGAAGTCCTACAACTAGGAGGAAAGAGAAACGCATACGGACACTCAGAGGAGGCGCAGTGCTGAAGTCAAATTCTGAGGTGCGGAGTGCGCGGAGCCGGCCGGCGGCGGAGGGCGCGGTTGGCGTTTTCAATCCGGAGGGAGTCGCAGACTCTGAGCTCCAGATACAGGCGAGTCTTTAGGGACCCAGACTCAAACGGGAGAAGCGGGACTGTCTGGCTTCGGTCAGAGCGAGTGCAGCTTTCTCTCCGAGGTTTGCAGCGGGTGCTGGGACTCAGAGAGGCAGAGCCCCTGGGGACAGGACTGAGAGCCGCCATAACTACTCTCTCCGGCCCACCCTGTTGATCCTGTGCGACCCGCCCCGCCCAAGCCCTGCACAGAGGCATTTGCCAGATAGCCTCAGGCAAAGGCTAGATTAGCACCTCCCTAGAGGACAGAAGTTCTCTCACTGCAGACACAGCTGATTCTCATAGCCACTTGGCCTGGAGGTCAAACCCTCCCTGGTATTAGCTACAACAATCAAGGTTTAACTATAAGACTGCGCACAAAGACCACTAGGGGGTGCACCAAGGAAGCATAACAAAATGCAGAGACAAACAAACAGGACAAAATTGTCAATGGAAGATATAGAGTTCAGAACCACACTTTTAAGGTCTCTCAAGAACTGTTTAGAAGCCGCCGATAAACTTAATGAGATCTACAAGAAAACTAATGAGACCCTCGATGTTATATTGGGGAACCAACTAGAAATTAAGCATACACGGACTGAAATAACGAATATTATACAGACTCCCGACAGCAGACCAGAGGAGCGCAAGAATCAAGTCAATGATTTGAAATGCGAGGAAGCATAAAACACCCAACCGGAAAAGCAAAATGAAAAAAGAATCCAAAAATGCGAGGATAGTGTAAGGAGCCTCTGGGACAGCTTCAAGCGTACCAACATCAGAATTATAGGGGTGCCAGAAGATGAGAGAGAGCAAGATATTGAAAACCTATTTGAAGAAATAATGACAGAAAACTTCCCCCACCTGGTGAAAGAAATGGACTTACAGGTCCAAGAAGCGCAGAGAACCCCAAACAAAAGGAATCCAAAGAGGACCACACCAAGACACATCATAATTAAAATGCCAAGAGCAAAAGATAAAGAGAGAATCTTAAAAACAGCAAGAGAAAGAAACTCAGTTACCTACAAGGGAATACCCATACGACTGTCAGCTGATTTCTCAACAGGAACTTTGCAGGCCAGAAGGAAGTGGCAAGAAATATTCAAAGTGATGAATACCAAGAACCTACAACCAAGATTACTTTATCCAGCAAAGCTATCATTCAGAATTGAAGGTCAGATAAAGAGCTTCACAGATAAGGAAAAGCTAAAGGAGTTCATCACCGCCAAACCAGGATTATATGAAATGCTGAAAGGTATCCTTTAAGAAGAGGAAGAGGAAGAAAAAGGTAAAGATACAAATTATGAACAACAAATATGCATCTATCAACAAGTGAATCTAAGAATCAAGTGAATAAATAATCTGATGAACAGAATGAACTGGTGATTATAATAGAATCAGGGACATAGAAAGGGAATAGACTGACTATTCTTGGGGGGGAAGGGGTGTGGGAGATGCGGGAAGAGACTGGACAAAAATCGTGCACCTATGGATGAGGACAGTGGGTGGGGAGTGAGGGCGGAGGGTGGGGCGGGAACTGGGAGGAGGGGAGTTATGGGGGGGGGAAAAAAGGAACAAATGTAATAATCTGAACAATAAAGATTTAATTAAAAAAAAATAACAACAAACGTTTTGTTTACTATTGTCTTTTAATAGTCATAACAAAGACAACCAAATAACCTGTTGTGGTCACTGTAAAATTACTGCAATATTTGGTAGCAAACAACCCATGTTCCAAGGATTAGCTTATAAGCCATCATATCTTTAGTTTTAAGGGAGGAGAGATAGAGACATCAGTGATCAGAGTGAATCGCTATCAGCTGCCTCCTGAATGCCCCCCACTGGGCATCCAGCTCACATCCAGGACACGTGCCCGGACTGGGAATCGAGCCATGACCTTCTGGTTCATAGGTCGACGCTCAACCACCGAACCGCATCAGCCGGGTGAAAGTTTGTGTTTTTTAAATGATCCAGTACTAAAGGGGAAACTATCAGCCAAAATCTGTTTGGGGAGTAAACTGATTGGTGGGTGGCTTTTCTAAATATGGACTGATTGTAAAAATATAGGGAAGGATCTGATCACCCAAGATGCATCATGTTTGAGATGCATCTATTGAATTGGTAAAGTTATACCAGTAGCTTTTTATTATCTTGTCCCTCTTGCCTTTAAATTTCACTTAAAACTTTTTAAATTCCCAAAACTTTTAAAATTTCCTATACAGATTAAAATTGCCCTTGGGGTTTTTTCCTTTTTTTTTGTCTTCTGGGTTAAAAAAATATGTTTAAAAATATGTTGGCATGATGATTCTTAACCAGTGACTAGGCATGAAACTTGGCTCAGATGTATCTGATTTGGACTTTAAGATTGCCCTCTGAGCTCATCTGAAAACCTTAAATGATGGCCTCCTGAATACAGAGCTTCCTGAGCAAGGCCTGGACACATGACATCGGAGAACTTCCTCCTCCTAAGACTCTGGAAATTCAATCTGCAGGCATCAATTTACGTGGGCTCTCTCCTTCAGGGTCCAGGTACAATATATTCCACCCAGGGTCTGGGAGATGCAAAGACAAATAAAAATAGAGTTCGTGCTCTCAAACAGTTCACAATCTAATTATGAGGGTTGGGGGGAAGAAAAGCCCCTAACTAACCCCAGATCATCTGGCAGTCCCAGCTGGGGAACCGTGTAAAAGTCTTTTAGTCATAGAGCCAAGTCAATATGATTGCGTGATATAAATGTTGGGTGTTCATTAAGCTGAATAATACCATAAACATATGATGAAATTAAAACTCATTATGTGACAGGGACCAGAGACCAATAAACCAACAATCTGACAGTTGGTATGGTAGAGACTGCCAGTAGTTCACCAAAATCCTTCTTGGGCAACTGAACAGAATACATTCCTCAGCCTCCTGTGGCCAAGTCTGGTTATGTAATAGTTATTGCCAAAAAACATCAACAGAAGTGACGTTTAGCACCTCTGCCTTGTTTGTTTAACTGGAAACCCTGGTTTTTCTTCTTTCCTGCTGGCTGGAATGCTGTGACCTGAGTAACCTTGGGAGCTGGGTGTTGACAATGGCAGCACTGTGCTCCACCTGGGTTCCTGAATGCCTGGAGCACAGCGGCCTATGACCCAGAACACGTACCTCAAATTACTATGTAAAAAAGCAGTAAACTTTCTTGTACATTAAGCCACATTTTTGTTGGCTCTTTTGTTACAACAGCTTAGCTTACCCTAACAGTATAATTAGCCTCGTTGGACAGATCAAACACCACATGTTCCTGTATCAGTTATTTCCCATGGGGCAGCAGGCTTACTTAGGAATGGTTCAACAATTCTCAGCTGAAACCAGTTTGGCTCAGTGGATAGAGCATTGGCCTGCGAACTGAAGGGTCCCAGGTTCGATTCCGGTCAAGGGCATGTACCTGGGTTGTGGGCACATCCCCAGTAGGAGATGTGCAGGAGGTGGCTGGTCGATGTTTCTCATTGATGTTTCTAACTCTCTATTTCTCTCCCTTCCTCTCTGTGAAAAATCAATAAAATATATTTTTAAAAAAATTCTCAAATCACGTAAGAATAACCATCATAATGTAATAGCTTTCATCTGATTCTTCATAAGTAGAAAAACAGCATTTTGTGAGCTTCTAATAAAATATGTTTCACCTTATCTTTCCAAAATATGGGGACCCTGCCATTTTTCTTAAAACAATAAATCTAACTAAATGATTCAATTGTTTGACATGTTGTTATTCAAGGTTTCTTCCTAAGATTATTTTTAAGTTTCATATAAGCATTACCTTGATATTTGAACCAACATATTGCCTGAAGCTCAGTAGCTAAGCAACACCTAAGGCTCCTAGTAAAGCAGAAGAGCAAATATCTTCAAGTATTTAACTGATTGTAATTATAAAATATTTGAATTCATATTACTGAAAAAAATTTAAAATACCATATCACAAAGCCCCCCATAATTTTTTCTGACAAAATAAGAGGATCAACTCTTGGTAGTAGGGTGAACTAATGTAAAACAAACAACCCAATTGGCTTTTATAGTTTGCACTGAGCTGAACTTTCAGTCTGAATACTCAGTCATTGATGACCTTGAGCTTTCCAGTTGTTGCTTCACTGCACTATGTAGAGACAAGATGGAGAGAGAGAGGGAAGAAAAAGTAGACTCATTTTGTCATGAATTGTATATAATCTCATACAGAGGCTTTAAATATATCAAAGCTGATGCCCTTAATGAATTTACAGGTGAGATGGAAAAACACCTGAGGACCACTTCCTCCAGGAGGCCTTTTCTGATCCGGAAATCAACTACAGTCCTCCGCTCTACCAGCTGAGCTATCGAAGGGACAGGCCAGGAGGCCTTTTCTAATCCTTTATACTCACTCTATCATGGTACTTGCCATGCTGAATTGTAATCCACTGTTTATACACCTTTTCTTCCTCTACTCTGTTGGTTAATATTTTGGGGGGTTAAGAAGCCTCTTGAGAATCTGTTGGAATCTATGGTTTCTTCCCTTGGGGGGAAAAAATGGTCATCAGCATATACTCAGCAAGTTGGCAGGCTGTTTCAAAAAAGTCATGGGCACTTTGAACTTTAAGGGTCTGAGAATCACAGATTAAGGATCTCCATGCCAAACTGTGGGCCTCTAGAGGATAGTCCTACACCCAATTTATCTTTGAACTCGTGTCACCTAACACAGTGAGTAACACATGTGGTTGTCAAGCTGTTATTTGTTAAGACATATCTGCATAAAAAATATCACTACCATATGTTAAAGCAATTTAAGACCATTTTTCAAAAATGTTTTTTTATTGATTTCAGAGAGGAAGGGAGAGGGAGAGAGAGATAGAAATATCAATGTCAAGAGAGAATCATTGGGTGGCTGCCTCCTGTACACCCCTATTGGGGAACAAGCCTGCAACCTGGTATGTGCCTTGACCGGGAATCAAACAGTGACCTTCTGGTTCCATAGATCAATGCTCAACCACTGAGTCATGCTGACGGGGCTCAAATTATTTGTGAGTATATGTCAAAGTTTAATTTCAAACCTTCTTTAAGGTACTTTCCAATAAGTCCAGTTCAAAGATTTCTTTCTCGATAGATTTTTTTCCCCTTAAGATGAAAGGGTAGTTAGATAACATTGAAAGATTGGGTTCAAGAAAGGAACATTTGGTTAAAGGTAACTAAGTTCCTCACAGGACAGATGGTGAAATGTGCAAGCTGAATCTAAGTCTATCAGGAAATTGCTCAGTTCTATTATCAGAAATGCTTGGTAATTACCAAAATAAACTGTTCTTTACATCAGACAATAAATTTCTGACCCAGGCTGCCTTATCTTTGACTTGAGACAATTTTCTAACAGTAAAAATTGACAAACACTTATGTTCATTATAAGAAGAGCAATAGAAATTCAGAGAGGGAAAATTTATGAGGTTGATATGATTGGGACAGACCTAAAAATTATCCTTGAAGGATGGGTGTAGCCTTGATTGGTGGCTACTGAGGTAGTAAGGCATGGTCTGTGGTTCACCAGAGGTGTAGTTGTGTACACAGGTGGTGAAAGCTAAGGGTAGAAACAAAGTTAGTTGGATTTAGAGTGGGATGGACCTTGAAGGATGGAATAAGATATTTGGACTTTAGCCCCTGAAGATATCTAAATAAGGGCAGGGCATGATCCAAGTGACATCATAATTAGCCTGAGCTGGTGCAGTGTGCAGGAGAGAGTAAAGGTAAAGAGGAGATTGGATACATACAAATGCTAAGATGCTCTCTAGGCGTGAAATAGTAAGGATTTGAATAAAGTTATGCCAATGAGAATGACAAGGAGGAATGATGTCAGAATATATTGCAAAGGAAAAATGCAGTTTTTAATACCTGATATATGAAGAATGGAATCTGTGAACTTTGGCAGAGGTGGAATTCACTGATTAGAGTTTCATCTTTTTCTTCCTTGGACACTCCATGGTGAAGATGCAAGTAAATACAAAACAAAGAGACCAGGAGGGGTAGAGGAGGTGGGAGAAGACAACAGATGATTAAATCCACGTGCATGAGACTGAGGTTAGGTGAGTGGCAGAAAGGTGGTACCATTAATGGGTAGGAATTAGTCGTTCTCTTTTGGTTGTTCTCTCATTCTCACTATTTTGGAAAGTCCTTGAAGACAGAAGCTTATTTTTGACATTTATCATCCAGACTATTTTAAGCTTTGGATCCCCAGTCTCTCCCCACACTTCCCTAATGAGCAGTGGTACAGATTCTTTTATGAAAGAAACATAAAATCAATGGATCATGATGATTGAGTACAGAAAGAAAAAGTAAGGAGAAAGGATGGGATAAGGGGAAAAAAGAAGTAAGAAAAAAGTGAACACAATGAGAGATGGTGAGTTCCACTTGATAATGGGCTGCCATAGCTTGCTAACTCCTGATCATTGAGGACGGAGTCATACTGGAGACTAAAGGTTGCTAAGATGAGCTCTCTAATGAATCCACTTATTACTTATTAAAACACTAGTTCTCCAAGGCTTGGTTGATAGGGGGGACATGAGTTTGCACATTAGAGATGCCAGGAACAAAAAAATTGCTCTATAGGAAAAAAAGAAATGGTGGACAGATGATGGAGAAGTAGAGTTGAGAGTGCCAGAGAAGAGATTAGGATAGAGTGAAAAATTAAGAGGAACTTTGGGGGAAATAATAGGGAACTTAAAAGGGATTTTTAAAAATCATTGGAAGATAATAGTTTCAATTTGCTTTGTAACATTAAACCTTTTTCCTAACAATCCACAAAAATCTTGAATAAAATTCCCATTTTTTGTTCATGGCTTCTGGAATTGAATTAGCTTTGATGATGAGTTAAAATGCTGAGCACAGCTTTCTCTATGAGATAGGGTCAAGAGGCAAATCTATTTAGCTCAGGAATCATGCGATTTCTCTTTTCTTTCCTGTTGCTGTCCTCTTTACCATTTCATTGTTTGCTAGCATTTTTACTGGGGAAGTCTAAGGAAGGGAAAGGTGAAATTTCGATAAAAGAATTTCACTGCCATCAAGTAATCCATCAACAGATGTTGACTGAACACCTACAGTTAAAGCATTATGCTAGGATATAGGGGAGATCTAAGAAATTAAACTCTGAGGATACTGACTCAGAGAGAAGAGCTGGGCCCTTGACAAAAGAAATGACTGGTGTGTTCTGCAGGGATCCTTTAAACCAGTGGTTCTCAACCTTGGCTGCACATTAGAGTCACCTGGGAATCTTTTTAAAATCCTGATTTCTAGGCCTCATCCTCTGGAAATTCTGTTTCTTTGTTATGGGGTGGGGCCACAACATTAGTAACAAAGAAACAGAATTGCCGGAGGATGAGGCCCAGAAATCAGGATTTTAAAAAGAGTCCCAGGTGATTCTAATGTGCAGCCAAGGTTGAGAACCACTGCTTTAAACACTCAGCCCTGCTCTGCCTTACCCAGCTGCACCACATAAAAGCAGCCTTGCTCTCTCATCTCACATCTTCCTTTCTCTAGCAGAGTGATGGGCTGAGCTGCGGTTTCAGAGTCATGATCCAAAAAGAAGAGAACTCTTTGCTTTCTTGGATAGTGGCAGCAGAATGACCAGAGGTGGTGAATAGAGCCTACTATTGACATAGTTGATGTTCTTGTTCATTTCAGTAAGAACTGAACCACGGGCCTTTCTGACCTTTATCTTTTAGATATGAACCTGAAATCTCCATTTGTTGTTATTGTTAATCTCATTCCAGGATATTTTCCCATTGATTTTTAGAAAGAGTGGAAGGGAGGGTGGGAGAGAAGGAGAAGGAGAGGAAGAGGGGAGAGGGAGAGGGAGAGAAACATCGATGTGAGAGACAAATCAATTGGTTGCCTCCTGCACACACCCCACCTGGGATGGGGGATCAAACCTGCAACCCAGATATGTGCCCTTGACCAGGAATTGAACCCTCAACCCTTCTGTGTACAGGCTGACACTGTAACCACTAAGCAACACCACCCAAGGCTGAAACTTCCATTTAAGGTCACACAATTTACTTTTTTAAATTGTTCATGTACTCTTGGATGCATCTTTTAGTATAATTCAATTTAATGAGTACAGATTAAGGATCCAGGTACAGGACACTCCACCTAAGATGCAAAGACAAATAATACTCAGGTTTTTGCTCTCAAAGAGTTTACAATCTAATTATGAGAGTTGGGGAGCAGAAAAGCCCCAACTAACTGCAGACCAGCTATCAACTTGATAAACTCCCTAATAGCAAATCAACCAATGAAAAGAAGCTGGACAATGGAGGTCTTCAGTACATGTTTGTTGAATGGATGGTGGAGGAATGAACAGTATCTGCCATGATTGATACCTCCCATCATTGAGAGATGTGTAATACTACTTCAAATTTTGGCCCAGTTGCTGCTATACAAACAGTTTTACTTCTCTCAAACTGGTGTTGAGAGAATGCTGCTGCCAATTCTACGAAATCTACAGGTGCATCCTGTTATTGTTATACTGAGTTGAATTTCTACAGTTTGTAATTTCCACCAGATTTTACTAGATGGGGCACAGAAGTTACTGTGGAAAACCAAAATCCACTATGAATCAAATAACTGCCCCCTACTCACTTGTCAAGTTCCCAATGAGCTACCTAACTATCGTGAATTGCTCTGCCTATAAAACCCTGGAAGAGAACAGTTGCTTATATGAATAAAAGACAGAGCCCTCCATCTGTGATAGTTGAAAATTGACTTTGGTATCAGTTTGAAACTTATGATGACCATTCTTGTTAGATCTCACAGATTGTCTAACAGTCAGATTCCTTTACTCCCTTTCCATTTGAGGGCAGGATATGTTTACGGGATGAATATCAGAAAAAGGTCCCTCACCTCTTCGTCGTGACTATAGTTTTAATATGGATAATAATACATTTTGTCTTTCAAGCTAGCACTGATCAGTTAGCGCTGGCTGCCTGGAGCAGATCCAGGGGCCTAGGCTGAGCTCAGTGGGCTGTAGGTATTAGGATAAGACTTGTAGGCATGCCTGTGCCATTTTTTGTCCAGACTTCTACCCAGCTTTCCAATGTATCTCTTCACACCTCCATCATTGTTGCCCATTGCTTCCAGTTTAGTCTTTCTGAAGAACACTATTTTTTCCCTTTCCATATCCTAAGAATGTCCATAATGTCTGTGAAATTAAGCCCAGATTCCTTAAGCCTGGCATTCAAGATCCTACATAATCTGCCCTAGCCTATCTCTTCAACAGCATTCTCATGCTGTCTTTGCTTCATGAAAACAAACAGCAAAACAATAACAAAAATCAACTGCTCACTAATACCCCAGCATGACATTCTCTTTTCGTGGTTGTTTCTGAAAATCTCTAAGTCCAAATCTAACTTACTCTTTAAGATCCAGCTTAAATGCCACCTCCTAAAAGAAATCTCACTTTATCCCTACATTGGGAAGTATCCTTTCTCTTCTGTCTCAGTAATATCCTATATAATAAAAGGCTAATATACAAATTGTCTCCTTGGGAGTTCAACTGACTGGGAGTTCGACCTATGATGTGTGCTGACCACCAGGGGATGACATGGAACAAAGGCAGCCGGGGGAATGAAGGCCCCAATGGGCCCTGATCACCAGGCAGGCCTAGGAACCCTACCTGTGCATGAATTTTGTGCACTGTGCCTCTAGTCAATAATAATCACTAGCATTGATTAAACACATACTACATAGCAGGCACTATGCTGAGCATTGATTAAACACATACCAAATGGCAGGCACTGTGCTAAGCATATCATATGTATTATCTATCTCATTGACTTCTCGCAGGAATTAGATGAGATCAGTGTACTATCACAATTTCCATTTTATAAATGAAGCCATTGAATCTCATGGTGGTTGTGAAACGCCCACACTCTCACAATTACTTAGTATCATGTCTAGATCCCCAGGTCGCATGTCTAGACCTACCTTTTAAACAATGCTGCTAGTCCATCATTCTGCATTTTCAAATTTATAATTGAGTTATCGGTTTCTGGAGACATGGTTGATCATTCCAACATGCATTTAGAGGCAGGAAATGCCTCTAAGTCACGTTTTTATTCCCAGTGCCTAATAGATGCTCTATGCACATAATAGATGCCCAGTAGTATCTGTTGAATGAATGCTTGCATGGAGAACCCCATTGGAGCTCTGGTTTAGGGAGACAAGATTAATATGGTATCAGCCTCAACTGGTTTTTCATCAGGCTTTTACTTTATGGAGTTGGGTTTGAGGGGAAATATTCAATTGTGGTATATCTGGGTCCACAATTAGGCAACGTGTTTGTTTACACAGGTTTGATTGTACTTGTATCTTCTGTTTCAGGAGTCAGGATGGTCAGTATTCTCAACAATGAATTCAGAGAATTGGATGCAGTTAGCTAGCTGATATAAGTTCCTTTCTTTTAAGAGCAAAGTTTGTTCTCTTTGGCTCTGGACTAGCCTCTTCTTAAGAGCAGATGGGCCTCCATAAACTGAGCTGGATAGCCTTGTCTTCTGAATGTGTGGGCCTAGGTAAAGAGAGAGGAGGATAACATTTTGCTTATTTAGGTTTTGAGCAACTTTGCCCCTCCATAAAAACTGACAGCTTTCGCCCTGACTGGTTTGGCTCAGTGGATAGAGTGTCAGCCTGCGGACTGAAGGGTCCCAGGTTCGATTCCGGTCAAGGGCATGTACCTTGGTTGCAGAGTACCCAGTAGGGGATGTGCAGGAGGCAGCTGATCAGTGTTTCTCTCTCATCGATGTTTCTAACTCTCTATTCCTCTCCCTTCCTCTCTGTAAAAATCAATAAAAAAATATATTTTTTTAAAAAAACTGACAGCTTTCCCCACAATTTTTCCAGCAACTTCTACTTTCAGTACTTGAGATAATAAAATAAAAATTAAAAACAGAAACAAAATGAAGAATTTTGGGGTAATTTCATAATAGGTCAACTTTTTTTATGTGACACCTGGAGGATTAAAATAGAACAAAAGAACCTGTCTGAAGAATCTAGAAGTGACATTAACAAGTGCTTAAATTCATGGAATCCACGTATCTGTTTCATCAGTCGTGGCCAGATGGGGTATTAACAATACCTCGAATTGATGAAATTTATTTTTTCTGAGAAGTTCAGAACTTTTTTGTTTGAATTACCTCCTCTCCCTCCCCACCCCAAACCACTGTGAAATTTTCTATTTCTTGTTTGATAAATGAAGAGATTCAGATCTGTTGAGATTAGGTTAATTTTATCCATGGTAAAGACAAAACTAATTTCTAATTTTCTCACCTGTTTATCTTTTTTGAAAAACCCATACCTCTCTTATTATTACCTATATTTCCTCATGTTGGTGACTTGTTTATCTGCTTTATACAAAGAAGACAATTATTCGTTTTCTGGTGCTCTGTTACTGCTACTATTTTATTGAGTACCTGCTATGTGCCAGGCACATTGCATGGGCATTAAGTGAGAATAAAATAGACAAAATCCTTGTCATTATTATGGAGTTTAAGTTCTGATGCAGCAGACAGACAATAAACAAATAAACAAATGAATATATATTGTAATGATCCGTGGTGATAAGTGTTACAAATAAAAATAATGTAGGTAAGTAAAGCATGCCTGAGACAGGGGAGGAAATGATACTTTTATAGGTGAAGATGTCAAGAAAAAACCCTTTGAGAAGGTGATACTTGGCGAGAAATCTCAGTGAAGTAAGGGAACAAGCCAGAGTGGTACATTTGTGACAATTTATAAACCTACATTGACACATCATCATCACCCCAGAGTTCATAGTTGACATTAGGGTTTACTCTTGGTGGTGTACATTCTATGGGTTAGAGCAGTGGTTCTCAACCTTCCTAGTGCCACGATCCTTTAATACAGTTCCTCATGCCATAAAATTATTTTCATTGCTACTTCATAACTGTAGTTTTGCTACTGTTATGAATCATAATGTAAATATCTGATATGCAGCATGTATTTTCATTGTTACAAATTGAACATAATTAAATCATAGTGATTAATCACAAAAACAATATGTAATTATATATGTGTTTTCCGATGGTCTTAGGCGACCCCTGTGAAAGGGTCGTTCGACCCCCAAAGGGGTCGCGACCCACAGGTTGAGAACTGCTGGGTTAGAGTATAATACAGAGTAGTGTCACTGTCATAAAAACCCTCTGTGTTCCACCTTTTCATCTCTCCATCCCTCTAACACCTGGCAAGTAGTGAGGTTTTTTAAAAAAATTTTACTTTGTTTTTTTTAAGAAGGGAGTTATGGTATAATGGTATGCTGATGAAGAGAGAGAGAGAGAGAGAGAAAGAGAGAGAGAGAGAGAGAGAGAGAGAGAGAGATTATTATCATTGCAGGCACAAAGCTTTTGAATATGAGAAGAGAGAAACGAAGATGGCGGCATAGGTAAACACCGGAGATGGCTGCCTCGCACAACCACTTCAAAAATACAACTAAAAGATGGAACGGACATCACCCAGAACCACAGGAAGGCTGGCTGAGGGGAAATTCTACAACTAGAAGGAATGAGAAAAGCATACCGAGACTCAGAGGAGGCGCAGTGCGGAAGTGAAATACAAAGGTGCGGAGGTGCGTGCGGAGCAGGCTGGCGGCTGAGGGCGCGGTTGTATGTTTCAATCAGGAGGGAGTCTCAGGCTCTGAGCTCCAGTTCCAGGCGAGTCTCTGGGGACCCAGACTCAAACGGGAGAAGCGGGACTGTCTGGCATCAGTCAGAACTCAAGGGCAGCTTTCTCTCCGAGGTTTGCAGCAGTTGCTGGGACACTGAGAGGCAGAGCCTCTGGGGACATTTCTGAGAGCAGCCATAACTGCTCGCTCGGCCCACCCTGTTGATCCCCTGGGACCTGCCCTGCCCAAGCCCTGCACAGAGGCATTTGCTGGATAGCCTCAGGCAAAGGCTAGATTAGCACCTCCCTAGAGGACAGAAGTTCTCCCACTGCAGACACAGCTGATTCTCA
This sequence comes from Myotis myotis, assembly GCF_014108235.1. Lineage (NCBI taxonomy): Eukaryota > Metazoa > Chordata > Mammalia > Chiroptera > Vespertilionidae > Myotis > Myotis myotis. Next base: position 77,437,002 of record NW_023416313.1, on the reverse strand, counting down.
CAGCCAGTTGGCCTGGAGGTCAAATTCCCCCCCCCCCCCCAGTGTTACCTATAACAATCAAGGCTAAGCTACAACAAGACTGCGCACAAAGACCACTAGGGGGTGCACCAAGAAAGCATAAAAAATGCGGAGACAAAGAAACAGGACACAAATGACAGAAATGGAGGAAAGCAAAATGCTACATATAGAGTTCAAAAAACACACTTTAAGGTCTCTCAAGAACTGTCTAGAAGCTGCCGATAAATTTAGTAAGGCCCTCGAAAAGACTGGTGAGACCGCCGATAAATATACTGAGATCCTAGAGAAATCTAATGAGACCCTCGATGTTGTGATAAAGGACCAACTAGAAATAAGCATACACTGACTGAAATAAAGAATATTATACAGACTCCCAACAGCAGACCAGAGGAGCGCAAGAATCAAGGCAAAGATTTGAAATGAGAAGAAGCAAAAAACACCCGACCGGAAAAGCAAAATGAAAAAACAATCCGAAAATACGAAGATAGTGTAAGGAGCCTCCGGGACAGCTTCAATCGTACCAACATCCGAATTGTAGGGGTGCCAGAAGATGAGAAAGAGCAAGATATTGAAAACCTATTTGAAGAAATAATGACAGAAAACTTCCCCTACCTGGTGAAAGAAATAGACTTACAGGTCCAGGAAGCACAGAGAACCCCAAACAAAAGGAATCCAAAGAGGATCACACCAAGACACATCATAATTAAAATGCCAAGAGCAAAAGACAAAGAATCTTAAAAGCAGCAAGAAACTAACACCATTTCCCCTAAGAACAGGAACAAGACAGGGATGCCCCCTCTCACCACTCCTGTTCAACATAGTACTGGAAGTGTTAGCCATTGCAATTCGGCAAGAAGAAGAAATAAAAGGCATCCAAATTGGAAAAGAGGAAGTAAAACTGTCCTTATTTGCAGACGACATGATATTATACATACAAAACCCTAGAGACTCCATCAAAAAGCTACTGGACTTAATACATGAATTTGGCAATGTAGCAGGATACAAAATTAACCCCAAGAAATCCGAGGCATTTCTATACACCAATAGTGAACTTTCAGAAAGAGAGATTATAAAAACAATCCCGTTTACCATCGCACCAAAAAAATTAAGCTACCTAGGAACAAACTTAACTAAAGAGGTAAAAGACCTCTACTCAGAAAACTACAGGACGTTGAAAAAAGATATAGAGGAAGACATAAACAGATGGAAGAACATACCGTGTTCATGGATTGGTAGAATCAACATCATTAAAATGTCCATACTACCCAAAGCAATCTATAAATTCAACGCACTTCCCATTAAAATACCAACGGCATACTTCAGAGATCTAGAACGAACTCTCCAAAAATTCATCTGGAATAAAAAAAGACCCCGAATAGCTGCAGCAATCCTGAAAAAGACCAAAGTAGGTGGGATCTCAATACCAGATATCAAGATGTATTACAAAGCCACTGTTCTCAAAACTGCCTGGTACTGGCACAAGAATAGGCATATAGATCAATGGAATAGAATAGAGAGCCCAGAAATCAGCCCGAACCAATATGCTCAATTAATATTTGACAAAGGAGGCAAGAACATACAATGGAGCCAAGATAGTCTCTTCAATAAATGGTGTTGGGAAAATTGGACAGATATATGCAATAAAATGAAACTAGACCACCAACTTACACCATACACAAAAATAAACTCAAAATGGATAAAGGACTTAAATGTACGACAGGAAACCATAAAAATTCTAGAAGAATCCAAAGGCAACAAAATCTCAGACATATGCCGAAGCAATTTCTTCACTGATACAGCTCCTAGGGCACTTGAAACGAAAGAGAAAATGAACAAATGGGACTACATCAAAATAAAAAGCTTCTGCACAGCAAAAGAAACCATCAACAAAACAACGAGAAAACCCACTGTGTGGGAAAACATATTTGCCAATGTCATATCTGATAAGGGCCTAATCTCCAAAATTTATAGGGAACTCATACAACTTAACAAAAGGAAGATAAACAATCCAATCAAAAAATGGGCAAAGGACCTAAATAGACACCTTTCAAAAGAGGACATTCAGAAAGCCAAGAGACATATGAAAACATGCTCAAAGTCACTAATCATCCGAGAGATGCAAATCAAAACAACAATGAGGTACCATCTCACACCTGTCAGACTGGCTATCATCAACAAATCAACAAACGACAAGTGCTGGAGAGGATGTGGAGAAAAAGGAACACTTGTGCACTGCTGGTGGGAATGCAGACTGGTGCAGCCACTATGGAAGACAGTATGGAGTTTCCTCAAAAAACTACAAATGGAACTCCCATTTGACCCTGTGATCCCACTTCTAGGAATATATCCCAAGAAACCAGAAACACCAATCAGAAAGGATATATGCACCCCTATGTTCATAGCAGCACAATTCACCATAGCTAAGATCTGGAAACAGCCTAAGTGCCCATCAGTAGATGAATGGATTAGAAAACTGTGGTACATCTACACGATGGAATACTATGCTGCTCTAAAAAGGAAGGAACTCTTACCATTTGCAACGTCATGGATGGAACTGGAGAGCATTATGCTAAGTGAAATAAGCCAGTCAATGAAGGAAAAATACCACATGATCTCACTCATTCATGGATAATAGAGACCATTATAAACTTTTGAACAATAATAGATACAGAGGCAGAGCTGCCTCAAACAGATTGTCAAACTGCAGCAGGAAGGCCGGGGAGGGTTGCGGGACAGGAGGTAGGGGGGTAAGAGATCAACTAAAGGACTTGTATGCATGCATATAAGCATAACCAGTGGACATAAGACATTGGGGGATAGGGGAGGCTAGGGAACTGTCTAGGGCGGGGGGATAAAATGGACACATATGTAATACCCTTTGTAATACTTTAAGCAATAAAAAAAATAAATAAATAAATAAATAAAAATAAAAAATAAAAAATAAAATGCTTACTAAAAAAAAAAAAAAAAAAAGCAGCAAGAGAAAGAAACTCAGTTACCTACAAGGGAATACCCATACGACTGTCAGCTGATTTCTCAACAGAAACTTTGCAGGCCAGAAGGAAGTGGCAAGAAATATTCAAAGTGATGAATACCAAGAACCTACAACCAAGATTACTTTATCTAGCAAAGCTATCATTCAGAATTGAAGGTCAGATAAAGAGCTTCACAGATAAGGAAAAGTTAAAGGAGTTCATCACCACCAAACCAGTATTATATGAAATGCTGAAAGGTATCCTTTAAGAAGAGGAAGAGGAAGAAAAAGGTAAAGATACAAATTATGAACAACAAATACGCATCTATCAACAAGTGAATCTAAGAAGCAAGTGAATAAATAATCTGATGAACAGAATGAACTGGTGATTATAATAGAATCAGGGACATAGAAAGGGAATGGACTGACTATTCTTGGCGGGGAAAGAGGTGTGGGGGATTCAGGAAGAGTCTGGACAAAAATCGTGCACCTATGGATGAGGACAGTGTGTGGGGAGTGAGGGCAGAGGGTGGGGTGGGAACTGGGAGGAGGGGAGTTATGGGGGGGAAAAAGAGGAACAAATGTAATAATCTGAACAATAAAGACTTAATTTAAAGGAAATGAAGGCAAGGAAGGAAGGAGGGATACCTGTTGGAAAACAAAAATATTCACCAGCACTTGTTGTTCTGTTTCTTTGAAGATCACAGTTACAGATATTTTTCGTGTGATCTTTTCACATGATAAGTGAGATACAGTTGGTACTGTTTGGTCCACAGAGTTGCCACCTTACCTTGAGATGTAGTGAATGGTAGCAGGTGAGGAAAACAGAAGAAAAGATTTTTATTTTCTTTGAGGTCATCTTTATCATTTTCCTAACCACACATATATGTGTACTCCACACTTTTCATCTTGATTCTCATGTTCCCTGTTAGAAAACAATCCTCATTTAAGAATGTTTTGGAATATGAGAGTAGACTGTGAGCAATCATTATTTGGAGTTATTAGACTAGAAAGAGAACTTTAGGTAGGATCATAAACAAGTCATTGAATTAATCAATAATCTATCACTGAGTTTATAATGAAATATCTAAGAGATTATAGTTACCATTGTAATTAGCTAGCTAATATTAATAATAGGATGCCCAACTGGTGTGGCTCAGTGGTTGAGCATTGATCTATGAACCAGAAGGTCACGGTTCAATTCCCTGTCAGGGCACATGCCCAGGTTGTGGGCTCAATCCCCAGTAGGGGGTGTGCAGGAGGCAGCCAATCAATGATTCTCTCTCATCATTGATGTTTCTATCGCTCTCCCCCTCTCCCTTCCTCTTTGAAATCAATAAAAAAATATTTTTAAAAAATACTAGGAAAGAAGCAAAGGGGAGGCCAGACATTATAAACATAGTCATCTGGGCAGCTTCACCAGGAAGCTGCAATTTTACACTCCCCAGGTAACCACTGGTCCATTCCCTGTAAATCACTGGGGGAAGGGAGATGGAGACATGCACAGGGTGACCTAGGGAAGGTGCTTACCTGTCAATGTAACCTAAAAAAAAAAAAAAAAAAAAAAAAGATAATTGGCTAAAGGGAGGAAGGCACAAAATCTTAAAAGGTTGAAAGCCCCAGACAAAGAATTCTTACTCTCTTGTTCCCCTTGTTTCATTTCTGCTTTCTTGCACTCGCTTGCTCCATGACCTGTGCTAGCCTGCCATGTGGCTCTATAAGCCCCATAGCCTATGGCCATTTGGACCTCACACACAATGGACTGCAGTTGGGAGCACAAACTAAGCAATTCAGATGGACTGGACTGGACCTTAATATGGAATAGAAACTCTGGGCCGTGGCTTTAATCCTATCTCTGCTAAAGATAAAATGGGGTCCTGACTGGTTTGGCTCAGTGGATAGAGCATCGGCCTGCAGACTGAAGGGTCCCGGGTTTGATTCTGGTCAAGGGCATGTACCTTGGTTGTGGGCACATCCCCAGTGGGAGGTGTGAAGGAGGCAGCTGATTGATGTTTCTCTCTCATCGATGTTTCTAACTCTCTATCCCTCTCCCTTCCTCTCTGTAAAAAATCAATAAAATGTGTTTTTTTAAAAAAAAAAAAAAAAAAAGATAAAATGGGACTTTTTCCATGGTGGGACAGAGGGAAATGGGACCTTGAAGGGAAACTCCCTTAATGTTACCTCATCAATAAAGCTTTCCACCATACCTCATCTTCCCATGGGAGCCTCAGAAAATTTTTTCTCCCACCGCACTCCAAGAGCTCCACTTCCACCAATAACAGGTGGTGGGGCCCTGGCTGATTTGGCTCAATGGATAGAGCGTTGGCCTACAGACTGAAGAGTCCCAGGTTTGATTCCAGTCAAGGGCACATGCCCGGATTGCAGGCTCAATCCCCAGTAGGGGGTATGCAGGAGGCAGCCTATCAGTGATTCTCACCATTGATGTTTCTATCTGCCTCTCCCTCTCCCTTCCTCTCTGAAATAAAAAAAGCATATATATGTATTATATATATTATATATTCATATATATATTATATATAATATATATTATATATATACTTTTGTAATATAAAAGCATATGTATAATATATATTATAATATAAAAGTATATATATTATTATATATATTATAATAAAGAGCTAATATGCACATGGTCATCACGCCCTCACACTGGAACTGCTCAGTCAACACTGGGGAGAGGGAAATGGGGACCAGCCAGGCACAAATGAGCTCATGAGAGAGGAATGGGGACCAGCCAAGCTGCAGCCCAGGAAAGGGACAAGCCGCACACCCTGCAGTCCTGGGCGCCAGCAGATGGGGCTGTGGCCCAGGAGCTGCCTGCTCCTCAGAGCCTGTGGCTGCGGCCCAGGTGAAGTCGCCCACCCACGGTCCCCTGCGGCTGCGGCAATCCAGGCAAAGCCGACCCGGGTCTTGGGTGCCTGCAGCCGGCCAGAGGGAGGGAAGCCCAGGTCCCAGGTGCCTGCAACCAACCGGAGGAGGGAATCCTGGTCCTGGATGCGGGGGGGAGACAGAGGCAGTTAGGGGTGATCAAGCCAGCAGGGGAGCAGTTAGAGGTGATCAGGCCGATAGGGGAGCAGTTAGGGGCGATCAGGCAAGTAGGTAGAGGTGGTTAGGGGTGATCAGGCAGGCAGGCAGGCAAGCGTTTAGGAGCCAGTGGTCCTGGATTGTGAAAGACAGTCAGACATCCCCTGAGGGGTCCCGGATTGCAGAGGGTGAAGGCTGGGCTGAGGGCTCGCCATGCACAAATTTTGTGCACTGGGCCTCTAGTGTGTGTATATATACACAAAGAGCACACAACCAGTAACAATAGGAGATAATTTCTTGAAATTTTTATTGCAAAATACATTTTTATATAAGATACTAAGTAGTATGCATGTGGCCAGTACACAAAACCCTAGAGCTTAGAAATAGATTACCTCCTGAAACAAAAATTAACAGGGGAATGTAAGCCCCTATAGAAGTCAAATCAGAAATTATTGCCATGAATGTCCGGGAATACATGTCCAACGAAGATAATGTGTGTGTGTGTGTATGAAGTGGGGAGAGCTGAAATATGAATGTAATTTTTAAAAACTTAAATCTAGTCATTTTTGGTTGCCTGTTGAAAGAATGTTCTAACAAAAGGAAGATTGACTCCAGAAAGTTTTTGAAAGGAAGCCCAAAGAGCAAGACTTTGTTTTCCAAGGAGAAAGTGCTCTACTCATCCAACAAGAGTGCTTCTCTTGTGGATGAAGGTGGACACAGGCAACATTGTAAGAGTCAGCTCTAGATAATTTGTCTACTGCTTGGCCTTACATTATTCTCTTAGGTTCCAAAGTTCCTCTTCTAGACTCTCCTTTCATTTCCTCTTCTAGACTCTCCTCTCATTACCAGTCCCTTAAAAAAAATCAGAAGTAGAGCCTTATGTAAAAGGGGTCATCAAGTCCATGACTTGAAACGGTACTGTCTTTACACATTGGTGGGTCTTTACCTGTGGCGAGAAATGTGGCAAGTAATCAGTTACAAAAATACTGGCATTCACCAGTTTCATAAATTAGACTATAGTTATCCTTAGAACTTCATTCCAACTGGCCTGTGTATGGCTCTTCTTTTAAGAGAAAAAGTGAGTGAAATTACAGCTGGTACCCATTCCTAGAAATCTGCTTGGGGTATATTTTGGTGTGTTTCATGTGTGTTATGACATATCCACTTCAGTGACCCATCTAATGCACTTGGGATTCCTCAACCCATTGTCCTCTTTGTATACCTCATATCCATTTGCAAGTTTCCTCTCTATATCAGCCCAGAGAAGAGTCATATAACATACACAGTGCACATAATTTACAGTTGATGCTGATGAAATCCTAAAAAGTTGGAATGTGGGCACACTGTCTTAAAATGGCAATAGCACCAGGAATTTAAGGGCCTCCTGTCTGCCCACCAGGAGAGCTCAAAGGTGAGAGTCCTCAGCTCTCTTCTAGAACAAATATTTAGGAACCAAGTAAATACTTACAACACCTTCACCTTTGAAGTTTTTAACGTTAGATCAAAAGTCTTCCAACTCTATGTTGTCTGTAAGACACCCACTTTAAATATAAAAACACAGATTCAAAGTAAATGGATGAAGAAAGATACACCATTCTAACACTAGTCAAAAGTAAGCAGGAGTAACTATAAAAATTTCAAACAGAGCAGGCTTCAAAGCAGGGAAAATTATCCAGGATGAAGCAGGACATCACATAATGATAGAGGTCAATTCTCCAAAAGGACATAACAGTTCTTTATGTGTACTTACCTAACAATAGCATCAAACTATGTGAGGCAAAAACTGATAGAACTGCAAAGAGAAATAGATGGATCCACTATCATAATTGGGGACAACAGCCCTCTCTCAGTTGGTTGAGCATCATCCTATGCACCAAGAAGCTGCTGGTTCCATTCTGGTCAGGGCACATACCTGGGTTGTGGTTGAAATCCTCAGTAGGAGGCGTGTAGGAGGCAGCCGATAGATGTTTCTCTCTCTCCCCCTCCCTTCCTCTCTCAAAAACAAAAGTCAAAAAACACACACATTAAAAAAATGGAAAGATTCAGCAGGCAGAAAATCAGTAAGGAGGTAGCTGAACTTGACATTTTCAATCAAATAGGTATAATGGCTTTGTAGACTACTTGATTCAACAACAAAATACACATTTTTCTCAAGCTCACATAAAACATTCACCAAAATAGACCATATTTTTGCCCATAAAACACACCTTAACAAATTTAGAAGACTAGAAATCATACAATGCCTGCTCTCAGACCACAATGGAATTAAACCAGAAATCAATAACAGAAAGATAACTGGAAATCCCCCCAAATGTGTAGAGGTTAGCACATGGGTCAAAGACGAAATCTCAAGAGAAATTAAAAATATTTTGAACTATCCTCTGGATTTTAAACTTGGCTTTCAGTTGCTTGTTAAATCCCACAGTTTTTTATTTTCTTTTTGTAAAATACCACTGTAACCTAGAAAAAGCCTCTGCTATGGCCTTAATGTTTGTGTCCCCCACAACCATATGCTGGAATCCTAACCTTTGTTATGGTGTTAGGAGGCAGAGCCTCTGGGAGGTGATTAGGTCATGAGGGTGGAGCCCCCATGAATGGATTAGTGCACTTACATGAGATCAGAATCCATGGGGCTCCCTAGCCCCTTCATGTGAAAACACAACTAGAAGATTCCATCTGTGAAGCAGGAAGTAGGCTCTCACCAGACAACGAATATGCTGGCACCTTGATCTTGGATTTGCCAGTCTCCAGAACTATGAGAAATAAATTTCTGTTTATAAGCTACCCAATCTACGGTATTTTGTTATAGTAGCTTGAATGAACTAAGACACCATCCAATCCTATTATCCTTATCATTTTGTTTCCTTGACTTTCCCAAATACCTAACATCTCACACCAGATAGTTCATTTCTTTCCACTGGTGTACTATTCCAGTTCACCTAGAAAGTTCTCCAAAATTATAACTCTGTTCATGCCCACTCAGGTTTCTTCTCATTTTCTCAAAGCCTTGCCATCCGGGCCTCAAACTGTGTTTTCAGCGGGGCTATTATCAGATGTGCCGCTTCCACTGTGACCTTCACACTAATTTCCTGAGCACAAACACCCCGTGCTTTACCTCCTTTTTAAAATATACATTATATTGTCTTAAATCTCTGCTATGAGCTCTTGTTTGTAGAGGCTATTGCTCCATTACATTTTAAAATCCATGGCAATGCATTTGGTTCCAGGACTCACCTATTCCATCACAATATTTTTGTTGGGTAACTTACTTTCTTCCTTTCATTTTAAAGTATAACTTTGTATTGATCTGTTTGGGGTACATTTTCCTGTTTTGTTTTTGTGGAAATTTCAATAAGTCCTTCCTAAACAATCTATTTACAGGGGCTTGGATAAGAAATATTCTGGGGTCGTAGTCCAGAGCAGCAGAAATTCTCAGGCACAGAGAGTTTGTGTTAGAATCTGTGTGTGTGTGTGTGTGTGTGTGTGTGTGTGTGTGTGTGTGTGTTTTAAATTTTAGCCGTTATTTCTCTTCATACTCAGCTACAAGGATACTCACATGAAATTTCTCTCCTCTACCCTGCTTCAGTTACAGCTTCCTGCAAAAGTGCCTTCCACCCACCCCACCTTCTCTGCTTCTCCTACATTTCATTTCTACTGGTCCCAACAAGGAAATGTGATGTTGCTCATCAGTATAAGCCTGGTACTTTGAAGAGCTGAGTTCTTCTGTGTCTGAGATGGTTGACTGCAGAGAGTTTTATCCTGTGCTGTTTTTCTTTCCCTGCATATAGCAGCCGTTCCCCACAGTCCAGAGTCAGGGATGCATTCTGGGTAAAGATGGAGTTTGCACTTCTGTTTCTGATTCTGTTTTTCGGTGACACCTGAGAAGATAAAAAGCAGTGCCAACTCTCCCATTCCCTTTTAAAACTGGAGGGTTTGTTTAGCCGTGGCTTGGATATACAAACTTCCTAAACTACGATACTGATCTTGGACAAGTTCCTATGAAACTGGGCTCAGAAATTGCAAGGTGGAATTCAATAAAATCTAAGAAAGCATCCAAGGATATTAAGTCCTACTGCAATGTTGTTAGAAATAAAATGTTATCTCACCTTACAAATATTTTTCATTTTATAGAGCTGGCATTTCACCAGCTTGCTCTCTGCTCATGTTTAGCTAGTTTAAGAAAACAAACAGGCTTTGGAATTAGGAAATTCTGGGTTCAGGTAGTTAGGACCTTAAGTAAGTAATTTCTCCAAAGTTCCATTTCTTCATCTGTGAGTGAGGGTGATGATGGCTACCTTAGAGGTCTCAGGTAGCATATGTAAATTACTCAGCCCAGAGCCTGGTACATAGAAAGTGATTGATAAATGGCATTGTTTATCAGAGTAGGAAGGACAGGGGAGTTCCAGTGGGCGTGAGGAGACTACACTGTAGAATATCATAAGCCATAGAGTGCTAGAGATACATCTGGGCTAGCATCACTGTCCTACTCGTTAGTTAAATTGTGTTCTCATTGGGAGGCAGCTTAATATATTAAAAAAACATGCTAGCTTCAGATAGAGAGACCTGTGTTCTCATCACAGTTCAGCCATGTGCTAATTGTGTAATTTCAACAAATTATTTGACCTCTCTGAGAGTCAGTTTCCTGTTCAAACGGTAATAACGCCTGTCTCGTTGGATTTCTAGGGATAAGAGGGATGATTTATATTAAAATTCCCAGCACTCTGTTGGCACTAGTTCTCTCTACCATTCTATGAAAGTTTTATCTCTGCACGTAGCTGTCATCACTACTCTCTGCTCCACAGAGGGAGGGAGTGTAACCTGAAAGGGTTACTAATCCCTCGAAACCCTCTGATCACAGATAAACTCATTTCCCAATCCTGCCACGTAAATCGCTGATTTGGCTTTGATGACCTGATTACACGTTGAGGACCACATTAAGGTTGTCACTCAAAGCTGTACTCATGATCAAAGTTCTGAAGTGAGGCTTGCTTCTGCCCACACACTCTGGGGATGGCACCAAACTACAGGTGGAAAAGATAACAGACCCCACAGAGTCATCTCTCTCAGATCAAGGTCTTAGCTTCCCTGCTTGAAAAGTGGGAACTTCACGGCTGGAAAGTGATAAAAAACATTTCCTTAATTTTACTGACCATTTTAGGTGTGTGCATACATATATATATATATATATAAACTCAGCATCTAAAGTATATCCTCATTAAAGTTTTTAAAATGCAGGAAAATTATGATTTTTTAATGTAAATTTCTTATTGAAAGGATTAGTTTTCAACAAATCAAAACGATTCAAAGTTTATGGAAAATCTTGTCAACAAGCAGAACAGACATCAATTGATAGAAAGGGAGTTAAAACTGTGTTTAAAATGTCAGAAAATTCTACATATATTTTTTAAATTTCACTGGGGGAAAATACAAATAAGCAAAATATATAAATGCAGAACTGCTATAATCCCACCAACCCAGAGAAAACCATATAGGTAAATATCCCTTACATACTTCTCTCCATATATTTACATTACTTAAAAACAAAAATGGGATTCTTCCATATAAATTGTCACCAAAAATCATTTCATTTCACTGTCTTTATTATTGACTACCTAGTTTGTTTCTAAATTTTTGCTTTTATAAATTTACAGAGTAGGAATAACTGTAAAGGATGACTTAGAAGGAAAGAAAATGTAGGGGGGGAGGGAGCAAAAAAATTCTGAAAAATGGACAAAACTGCTTAGAGTTACATAAAAGTGAACAAAAACCATCCTTCATGATATATAAAAAGTGTCACTATATATAGAGTCCCTGGAAATAATCATTTTTTATCAAATTATAATTTTGACCAAACTGTCATCTTAACTAATATGTTTTTCTTCTAATACACCCACTTGTTTTTCACTCTTCCTGGTCCTCCTCCAGTCTCTGTCCTGTACGCTATGTCTTTTCATTCTAGCCACTTCCTGCCAGCCTAACCTAAGCGCCCTTCTTTCTAGAACACCTGCCTTGCTAAATTCTAGTTTTTGACTGATGCTACCATCTACTTTCTGCCCTCCTCCCTCCGGGATGCAGAGGACTGCTGGAGAAAAAGCATACAACTTGTTTCACCAGGTGTCACTAGGCATGTATGCTCTCCAGCCTGGACTGGCCCCTGTGCCTCTTTTTTTTTTTTTTTTTTTTTTTTTTTTTTTTTTTTTTACAATGAATGGGTTTTATATTTCATGAGACTCTTAAGTACAGATAACACCTACAGCATGTTACTCTACATCTATCTCAAAGTTGGAATAAGTAGTTACCTAAACGATCCACCTTTGCTAAGATCTATAAATGTTCTGTCTTTGAAATTATGGCAAAAACAATGCTTTTATTACATTTTTTTTTTAATCATGAAAAGGAAAAAAGGACAAAAGCAACATAATTACCCTTGAATGACTCAGATTTGTGGAAACCTCTCCAGTAATTTCATCTCTAACTGTGGTGGAACTGTTCACAAGGGCGCAGATGAACATTCAATTCAGGAACAAGTTGTATGATTCAGACAAAAAGTAAGTGGACTAATTCATATCCCAGATCGAACCAGAATTAAATGCGCTCCCTGGTTTTAAAGCATCTGGAAAATCTTTTGAATGTTTTCCCTTCTTTTAATACTATCTTTTCACTTATTTCTGTCCAAGATCCACAATTTGTTTGCCCTTCCTTCTAATTGCATGTCCTGGGTTACAGTCCTCCATCTCATTAAGCCTTGGATTCTCAGTTTGTAAACTAAAGTAATATTAGTTACCTTGGACAAGAAGTGGAAGTAAGAATGATGTTTCTAATATACTCAGAGATGAGAAGCAAAAAGATTTCCTCCTGAGAATTAAAATAGAAAATTCCCAAACAATGAAGTTGATTGCATCTATGGTCTGTAATCAAAAGGTTGTCAATGTGTGACTTAATGATTTGGAAATGCGCAAAACTCCAAGCAGAAGGAGGGCAGTGGTAGTCAGTAGCCTGCAAATTGGAGATGTCCAGCAAATGAGGGAGGCTTGGTAGACAGTAGATTCCACTTGGAGCGTCCCCAAGGCTCTTGGCCTCAGCATCAGGGCTTTTGTGCCCACCCGCCGAAACTATCAAAGACACCTGATAAATTCATTTTACTTCTTAAATGTTCGACTTTCCCCTCTCAGATTTTTTAAAATTTTGATTTATTTTTTTATTGATTTAGAGAGGGAGGGACAGAGGGAGAGAAAAATGATTGATATGAAACATACATGGATCGGTTGCCTCTTGTACCTGATGGGGGATAGTCCCCATAACCTAGGTATGTGCCATGATCCAGAATTGAACCCGAGATCTTCCAGTGCATGGAACAATGCTCCTACCAACTGAGCCACTCTGGCCAGGGTTATTAATCACATTTTAAGTCTTCCTGAAACTTAGCCTGAGCACTCCAGTCCTAAGCATGTTGTCTTACCTCCAGAATGTTCCCCTTCCCATGGTGGTGGTGGTTGGTAGGGGATGCTGATACCTGAAGCTCTGGGAATAACATTATTCTAGGACTGAGGGTCTCTGTGCAAATGCTGTACTAATATTTTGCTTAGGATTTTTGGATTGAGAGTCATAAGTGAGAATGGCCTGCAGTTTCCTTTGGGCTATATTTGCTGGGAATCACTACTGTGCTGGCTCCATACAAGAAATTTGAAGCTTTCCTTCTTTCTCTGGGCTCAGAAACAGTACATCAGAATTCATTGGCCCTAAAGGCCTGGTAAAATTCCCCTGTGGAAACATCTGGACCTGGTGCTATTTTGGAGAGCAGCTCTTTCGTCGTCTCCTTCCCCATTTCTCCTGTGATAGTTGGTCTGTTTAAATTTTATAACTCATTTAAAGTCCATTTTGAGAAATTATATTGTCCTAAAATTATTTATTTCATCTATATTTTCTAATTTATTTGCTAAAACTAAACAGAGTCAGCTCTTAAGAAAATGGTACTTTTCTCTGCATCTGGAGTTAATTCTCCCTATTCCATATTTTGTATATTTGTGCTTTTCCTCCCTTCTTCTTGTTTAGTTAACAGCTCACCTATTTATTGTCAAAGAATCAGTCCTTGGATTTATTGTTTTAAGTCTGTATTTTTCTGTTTTATTTCATTTTTATTTAAAAAATATGTTTATTGATTTTTTTTTCTGAAAGAGGAAGGGAGAGAGAAACATCAATGCGAGATCGGAACATCAATTTGGCCTCCCCTTGCATGCCCCCCATTGGGATGGAGCCCAAAACCCAGGCATGTGCACCAAGTGGGCATCACATCAGCAACCCCTCGGTACACAGGACAATGGCCAACCAACTAAACCACAGTTGCCATTAATTTCTAGTTGTTTTTAAATTGTGATCAGATAGTATCCATAAAATAAATAGAACTTATTGGAAGATATTAAGAGTTTCTCTCTGACCTAAAATATGGTCAGTTGTTCTGAGTGTACCCAGGACACTTAAAAAGATGTAATCTCTGTACAGAGTTTGATATATTAGATCTACCATATTAATTATATATTTAGCTCTTCTCTGTCCTCATTTATCTTTTATGCTCTTAAGCTAGCAAGAAGTATACCAATTACTTCTGTCTTTTTCTTTATATCTCCTATCATTCTTATGAATAATGAAATTGTTATTTGTACAAATATTCCTATATCTTCTTCATTGTGAATTATGACTTTTATGATTATAAAATGCCCTTCTTAATCTCAGTCAATGCTTTCTGTCATGAAATCAAGCCTGTGTAATAGTAAGTTTGTGATACCTGATTTCTTTATGTTTGTATATTCCTGGTATAGTTTTTCTATTCTTGTATTTTCCAACTTTTAAAATAACTCAAAATTGTACACAACATAAAGTTGTGTTATGGTTTATGTTCCAGTCTAAAGCTGTCTATTTTAAATAAGCCAATTTTGCTCATTTGTGTTTCTTCATGTAAGATGTTTGGTCTTAGTTCTGTTGTATTGTGTTGTTATGCTTTCTGTTTTGAATTTTTTTCAAAGATTTCACTATGTGATTTTGTTTGATTTGTTGTAGTTTTGTGCATGTGTTTCGATAATTTGAAAGGTTTGTATTTTTGTTCTGGGTTGCCATAATAATTATCTTATCTGGTGTCCTTAATTATCTATTTCCTTAGATTGTCTATTGACTCATTACTATATGTCTTTATTTTCTCCTTTTTCTTAATTGCCAGATTTTAGTTGATTATATTCTTTCTCAGTAAGTTCCTTTGTCCTAAGATATACTTATATCTCTACTCTTTGATTTATCAGCTTGAAATATTTAACCCCAATTATAGATATGAAAATCATATTTACATAAGTCCCATTTTCTTTTTCCTCTCAACTTTTGTTATATCATTTTTCTATTGAGGAGCTTTATACATTTATGTAACGTTAAACTCCATATATATCTGTTGTTTCCTTAGTCGTAGAGTTAATCCAATGCTTGTTGCCATTTCTTTTGCATCAGCTTTTCCGTTCGTCTCTCCTACCGTGAGAAATGTTCAGCACTGTGCCTACAGATGAATGGAATGGTTCTGAATGAATGAGAACGAAGGGCTGGGAGGGATCCTCCCCTTCTCTCCTGTTAGAACACAGTTGGCTCCCAACGACGATCTTTCCAGCCTTGGACCATTTCTCTTCCTCACTACCTGGGGTCACTGCAAGGCTCTCCCGGGAGTCTGAAATTTCACGAACTTGAGTCACTGCGACACCTTTTGGCAGAAGAGAAGGACGCCGACGGAAGGGAGGTGCAGTGCGGTCCTCCCGCCGGCAGGGGACAGTGAGTGCCTCCCTGCCTGCCGCTCGCTTCCCTGACCCCGCGCCCGCACGCGCCCTGCGGACTCGGCGCCGGAATTGGCGCCGGGCGCCTGGGCCTTGGTGCGGCGCTGCGGCCCATGGGGAGGGTCGGCCTGGCGGACCGGGTAAGTGGCGCCCCGGGGGCACCGGGACGGGAAGCCTGGCGGGAGGCGGGGCGGGAGCGCCTCCGCGGGGGCATTTGGACGGGAGACCGCGGCTTTAGACCGCGTCGCACTGGGGCGGGAGGTCCCGGGCCGGTCGGTCCCCGAGCCGCCGGCGCCCTCGGACTCCAGGCGCCCCCCGACGGAAGGGAGGTGCAGTGCGGGCCTCCCGCCGGCAGGGGACAGTGAGTCCCTCCGTTTCCTGCGCGCCGGCCGCCGCTTTCCTTTATCTGCCTCGGGTCACCGGGCCTCGGGCTCTTCCTCTCTGCTCGCCATTCTTTCACCGTCTGTCTGTGTCCGTCTGCCTTGGGCCCGAGGACGTTTTTCGCTCCCCGCCGTTGATCGTGTGTCGGAAAAGTTGCCGGTGCCCTGTGGCCGGCCCGTGTCACCTGTGGCCCAGCGCACTGGCTGCCTCTGAGCCGGGGGTGGAGCGGAGAGAAGCTTTTCCCTTCCTGGGCCATGGACCCCACAGGTCATACCCCGCGAAGACGTGGGGTTTCCTGGCAAGAAGAGCGACTCCGGTGTTACCTCCGTCTGGCGTTTCAGCGTCGATGTTCAAGCTGCCAGCATATCTTAAGCCCTAACGACTGGTTGCTAAGAAGGCACTGACCACTAGGGGGCAGACGCTCAACGTGGTGCCAGCGGCCCTGATCTCCGGCCAGGCTTAAGGACCCTACTCGTGCACGAATTTCGTGCATGGGGCCTCTAGTCCTATATAATAAAAGGCTAATATGCAAATTGTGCCTACTGCAGGAGTTCGACCAACCGGGAGTTAGATGTGCGCTGACCACCAGGGGGCAGCGGAAACATGGCGGGCATTGGTGACATGGT
This sequence comes from Myotis myotis, assembly GCF_014108235.1. Classification (NCBI taxonomy): domain Eukaryota; kingdom Metazoa; phylum Chordata; class Mammalia; order Chiroptera; family Vespertilionidae; genus Myotis; species Myotis myotis. The sequence goes on along the minus strand of NW_023416313.1, from coordinate 77,420,155 downwards.
GCAGGGCCTAATGGGCCCTGATGAGAGCGGGACCATGGCGGGATGGTGGAGCAGGTGAGCAGGCAGTGCTAGGCCAAGGTGGGAGTCCCCACGGGCAGCCTCTAGGGACCCTACCAGGCACGAATTTTGTGCACTGTGCCTCTAGTAATAAAAACATGCCTGGGTTGATCTGAAGGCCTTAGAGTGGGGTCTGGAAATATTTTCAAGAGGGAGTGATGCTTATAACTGAGTCTGATGGGGAAAAGGTTCCCTGCCTTAGCCTGCATTCCCATAGTGCATTCTGGGAACTGCCAATAAGGCAGAGAGAGGTTTGAGGAGTGGTAATCAGGTCAGAGTAAAAGCTTCTTTGGGAACAGTAAAGGAGAGCCAGCCTTTGAAGGTACTTATTGCTAGAATCAGGTGAATGGATGAAAAACATCTATATATATATGTTTTTATGTATAAAAACCTAAGCAACTGTTATGACCGGATGACTGGACGACCGGATGACTGGCCGGTAGCTATGACACACACTGACCACCAAGGGGGCACTATGCTCAATGCAGGAGCTGCCCCTGGTGGTTAGTGTGCTCCCACAGCCTACCTCCCCGGCTGGCCAACCTCCTGTGGTCCCTCCCCCCAGACTGGGCAAGACAGCCCCTATTGGCTCCCGTCACTGGCCAGGCCGAGGGACCCCACCCATGCAAGAATTCGTGCACCGGGACTCTAGTATTCTGGATAAGGGCAAATTTATGCGTAGTCTCAGGTAGATGAGGACAGCAGATGGAGTTTTTAAAGGATTCAACTCAGTTTCTACATTGTTATGGGAAAAAGGCTGCAGACATTCTGACTATAATGAGGATATTCAGGGAGTATGGGGAAATAGTAACTTAAACAGAGGTTTTTTATTTTTAGAATTTTATTGAGAAATGTACTATATGCTGTACAGTTTACAATAGATTGTGAGATAGACAAAAATATAACCTGGTATAATAGAAGTGTTAACAGTGAAGAGCTATTCTGATTGTGGAGCTTTGTGGAAGCTAAGGATAGCCTTTATGGAAAATAAGAATTGGGGGAGAATTGTCTGTTTGTAAATATAACTTTATAAAGTGGATATTTTTTTAACCTAGTTTATTTTAAATCATCTTCATGGAACAAATTATCTAGGGCTAGTAATCCCTCCAATCCTATCTAATAATAGACAAACATGGTAATTGACCGTACCTTCGCCATGCCTCCCATTGGCTAATCAGCATGATATGCAAATTAACCACCAACAAAGATGGTGGCTAATTTGCATACTGCAGGCAGGGCAGGGCAGCACGAGCCGCTAGCGCAAGTCACCATCCAGGCCCCTGTGTGCGACCCCAGAAGCCTCCTGCCTGCTGCCTGGGATCAGATCTGATCCCAGGTTGCAGGCCAGCCCCAGAAGCCACCTGATATGGCAGTAACTCTATCAGTAAGCACTCTGAAAGTCACTGGCATAAGTGCGCCAATTAAAAGACAGATTATGAGGGTGAATCAAAAACAAAATCCACTTTAAATATAAAGACACATATAGATTAAAAGTAAATGAATTAAGCTGCAGCCTGCTTTGCTCAGTGGATAGAGCAAGCAAGGGTCCCTGAAGCGTCCCAGGTTCAATTCCAGTCAAGGGCATGTACCTCAGTTGCTGGCTTGATCCCCAGTCCCTATCAGAGCATGTGCAGGAGGCAACCAATCAATGTGTCTCTCCCTTTCCCTTCACTCTCTCTAAAATTCAGTGGAAAAATATCCTTGGGTGAAGATTAACAAAAACAAAGTACAGTGGGACCTTGACTTACGAGTGATCCGACTAACGAGTTTTTTGAGATACCAGCTGTCTCTTGGCCGACTTTTTGCTTTGAGTTGACAGAGTAATTTGAGTTAAGCCCCTTAACGAGCTCAGTCTCAGAACGAATTAAACTCGGAAGTCAAGGCCCCACTGTAAATGGATTAAGTAACATTAAAGAGATTATAAGAAAAAAATATTCCAAATTTTGTTAGTTGTATAATGGTTATGTTTACATTATTAACACCTAAGAAATTGGGTGAAGGGTACATATAATATGCTGTAGTATTTTATAGGTGTTTTTTTTTACATGTATGAGATTATTTTAAATTAAAATATTAAAAAATTAAAAATTGATAAAATATTAATTGAAACATATCTGCATTACATGAAAAATCTCCTAATTGCTTCTAGCATAATTTATTAAATTGTGCTAAAATTTACAAGGGTTCAGTTAAAAGATATCTTAATTCTAAGTGATATAATAGAAAATATATAATAGTGCAGTTATAAGCACTTATCTGAAATAAATTAAAAAGTGAATTTAAAGAAGGGATTAGCCAAAGAAAATATATGCACAACCCATGGACACAGACAACAGTATGGTGATGGCCAGAGAGAAGTGGGGGGCAAGAGCTGGGTAGAGAGGGCAAAAGGGGGGAAATAGGGACATTCTATATAATTATAATAAAAGACTAATATGCAAATTGACTGAACAGCAGAATGGCCGGTTGCTATGATGCACACTGGCCACCAGGGGGCAGACGCTCAATGCAGGAGCTGCCCCCTGGTGGTCAGTGCACTTCCATATGGGGAGTGCCACTCAGCCAGAAGCTGGCTCATGGCTGGCCAGCACAGAGGTGGTGGCAGGAGCCTCTCCCACCTCCGCGACAGCACTAAGAGTGTCCAGTTAACGGTTTAGAGCCGATCCCTTGGGGGCCTAAGCCTTTAGTCGGATATCCCCCGAGGGCTCCCTGGTTGCCAGAAGGATGTCTAACTGCAAGCTTAGGCCTGATCCCCTGGGAAGTGGGCCTAAGTCGACAGGTGGACATCCCCCAAGGGGTCCTGGACTGTGAATGGGCACAGGCCGTGCTGAGGGACCCTCCCCCACCCACCCCCCCGCCAGTGCACAAATTTTTGTGCACCAGGCCTCTAGTCCTTTATAATAAAAGGCTAATATGCAAATCGACTGAACAGCAGACTGACCATCGCTATGATGCTCATTGACCACCAGGGGGCAGATGTTCAATGCAGGAGCTGCCCCCTGGTGGTCATTGCACTCCCACAGGGGGAGCACCTCTCAGCCACAAGCCATGGTGAGCGCAGCGGCGGTGGCAGGAGCCTCTCCTGCCTCTGCAGCAGCGCTAAAGAAGTCCTACTGATGGCTTAAGCTGTCAGTTGGACATTCCCCCCCCCCCCCCCCCCCCCGGCCCAACCCCCAGGGCTCCCGGACTATGAGAGGACGCAAGCATCTTGTGCACCAGGCCTCTAATCTTTCATAATAGTAAATTGTGAAGGACATTCTGTGGTACTTTTGCATTATGTACTATAGAGGAAGAAGAATGACATATATAATCCTCTTTTTAAATTTTAAAGTATAAATGTTCATGGTAGAAATCAGAAGAGAACAAGATAGTATTTTCCGCCTTACCCTGTTTGGCTCAGTGGATAGAGCATCGGCCTGCAGACCATAGGGTCCTGGGTTCAATTCCGGGCAAGGGCACATACCTGGGTTGCAGGCTTCTCACTGACCCGGGCCACAGCGATGGCTCATGCAGGAGGCAACCAATCAATGTATTTCTCTCACATTGATGTTTCTGTCTTTCCCTCTCTTTCCACTCCCTAAAAATCAATGAAAAAATATCCTTAGGTGAGAATTAACCAAAACAAAACAAGATAGTATTTTCCTATAGCAGGGAAAATAAACTAGATGGTTCTTATTGTGCCTAGGCTGCTGGTACCCCCTCGCCTCCAACATAAGTAGGAGGGGATTAAACAAATTAAAAAATCGGCCCTACTTGGCACTCCAATCTTTCAGCATGGCTGGCCCAGCTGGGTGGGGCCTTCACCCAGGCTCATGCTAGTCCTTATGTTTGAGTCCCCCATACTGCCAGATGAAGCTGCAAGTATGCAGATTTCCAGCCCAGAGTCATTCCCCCTTGCCTCCAGTCACCAAATGGTGGAGCAGAACCCTGCACTCGAGGTGGGGAGGACCAATCCTCTTTTTTTGGGCCCCATTGCCCACCCTCTGTCTTACTCTCTTTCAAAAGTTCTACCAGAAAATAAAGGGTCCCTCAGATTCACTGCTGGGTGTGCTGGTCAGACCCTTCCGCTGGCCCCAAGTTCCACCACAAGGCCCATCCCACAAATCAGAGCTGGATGCTTAGGCCATTCCCTCCTGTACGTCTCAGCCTTGCTGCTGCTTCCACATCCAGTGCTGCCCCTCCACCTCTTTCTGCTCCAGTTGCCCCGCCTTTTGCTTTGATACCTGGGGCCCCAGTACATCCATGCACCCCTTTCTCGCCCATCCCATGCCCCTCTGGTCGGTGCCGGCACCTTGGCAGGAGCTTGTTCGTGCAAAACCACCACCACCACTTGCCACTGCCACTGGTGTGCACCGCCCCTAGTTCCCCTGTTGGCACTGGTTAGAGCAGTGGTTCTCAACCTTCCTAATGCCGCGACCCTTTAATACAGTTCCTCATGTTGTGGTGACCCCCAATTTCATTGTTACAAATTGAACATAATTAAAGCATAGTGATTAATCACAAAAACAATATGTAATTATATATGTGTTTTCCGATGGTCTTAGGCGACCCCTGTGAAAGGGTCATTCGACCCCCAAAGGGGTTGCGACCCACAGGTTGAGAACCGCTGGGTTAGAGGGTTCCAGTTAGAGGGCACTAGTGTTTCCCCCTGCTCTGCACTCCTGACCAGCCCTCCTTGCTTTTGGCTCCGGCACATGGGTCACCAGTGTATCTGCAGGACCCCCACCTCTTGCATAAGCAGCTCTCCCTAAAGAGTTGAGAGCCAGATGGAGCAGCTAGGTTTGAAGCTGACAAGGGACAGGATGGTCAAGGATGTGCCGGCCACCCTGAAGATCATCATCATTGGGGAGAATAGTGTGGGCAAGGCTAGCCTGCTCTTGATGTCCAGAACTTGCAGCAGCAATAGGTGTTCATTTTAAGGTAAAAACAATTGTAGTGAATGGAAATAAGGAGATGGAGAAGGGATAAGAGTGGTCAGTGGTGTGAAATAGCCCTGCACAAAGCCTCGGCTGGGCTCCCGATTGGGGTGTACTACTCCTCAAAGTCCTCTTCTTCATCCTTGGGCTGGTAAATCAAGCCACTGCCCAGAGAGGCCATCAGCAGTATGGGTGCCGGCAGGAGGACCCAGGGATGCCAGCCCACCTCCCATCCCAGCCATTGGAAGGCCCGGGAGAATGGAGCCTCTAGGCCAGTGGTCGGCAAACTCATTAGTCAACAGAGCCAAATATCAACAGTACAACGATTGAAATTTCTTTTGAGAGCCAAATTTTTTAAACTTAAACTATATAGGTAGGTACATTGTTATTAACTTAATTAGGGTACTCCTAAGGCTTAGGAAGAGCCACACTCAAGGGGCCAAAGAGCCGCAGTTTGCCGACCACGGCTCTAGGCAGTTGGTGTGGCAGCAGCACCTGTGAGACGCTTCAGTTAACAACTGTGATTCTGGCAGAGGTGACACCCACCTCACCAACACCAGGTGAGAATGTGACTCCTGCTCAGTCGCTCCTAGTGGCTTTGGTCACTGCCCTGAAACCCATTTCACTTCGAGTTTCTCTTTCTGATTTGACACCAAGGGGCACTCAGACTTGTGACTTGAGGCTGGGAGATCTGCCCCCACATCTGAGTGTGGTCCAGGCTTTACCAGCTCTCACAACCCTGCCCAAGATTCAGGTTCTTGCTTTGCTGAGGGCTCGGACTCTGCCTCTGTGGCAACCTTAGAGGGATTGAGCCTCATTTCCGTGAAGAAAAGGCCAACTCCCCCAAATCACAGCAGGCTGGAAAGTAGCTTCTGGAGCAGGCACCTATCACTACCTCAGCGGAAGGTTTCCCAGAGAAATTCTAAGAAATTCTGATGTGGGGCTGTTCCCTTACCCACCCCCACAATCCAGTCTGGCCCAGGCCCAGCTGGCTTCCACAACTGTGGCACGGACTCTGCGAGAATGTGACTTCAGCTCATCACTCCTAGTGGCTCTGCGCACTGCCCTGAAGCCCACCTCACCTCCTGTTCCTGACTTGATACCAAGAGCAGCGCCGACTACTCTTGAGTGCAGGAACAGTTGTAATGCCCCCACATTTGAGTTTAACCCAGGCCCTGCCGGCCTCCACAACGCTGTCACAGACTGCAGCTCTTGCTTTGCTTTGGGTTCAGGCTCCACCTCCAGAGGGATTGCGGCTCTTTTTCTTTCTTTTTTTTTTTTTTTTTTGGAGGCTAAAGTGATTTTTATTTGCATGGAATTACATATTACATACCTTGTTTTCCGAAGTCCCATTTCCCTTAATCCAGACCTGGAATAAGTGCAGCTGGGGATTTAGTAGAGCTAAAAGCAAAGCCAGTGCCAGAGCTTCTGTTCCATGTTGGAATTGGGTCTGGTTTAGCATTAGGCTAATTGCAGTCCATTAGTCCATTGTGTGGTTCACATAGCTGTGAGCCCTGTGGACAAATGCAGGGGAGCAAAGAGCACACCCCCTGCAACAAGAGTCCCCCAAAAATCAAGAGGGCCAGGAGCCAAGAAGAGTGAACTCCTTTGTTCAGGGGATTAAATATCTCAAATCTTCCCATGCTTACAGTGGCCATGCCTACTCTGGTCCATGATCTGTTTCCAAGTGTGACAGACAGCCAAAAGTACCTTCCCTATTTCACCCAAACTTTACTGGACATGTGTCTATCTCTCCTCCCTCTCCCCCTCATCCAATCCCTTCCCCCATGATCTGCAGGGAATAGACTGGTGGCTCACTGGGTAGTGTTACTATTAAACTGCAGCTCTCTAGCAAAGCTGCACAAGATACATGCCTATAATATTTGGCCTTCCCTTTGCTCTTTTCCTATTATTAGTAACTAAGTTAATTATAATGATATCACTGGTACTGACATCTTTTTTTTTTTTTTTTTTTTTTTTAAATATATTTTATTGAGTTTTTACAGAGAGGAAAGGAGAGAGATAGAGAGTTAGAAACATCGATGAGAGAGAAACATCGACCAGCTGCCTCCTGCACACTCCCCACTGGGGATGTGCCCGCAACCAAGGTACATGCCCCTGACCGGAATCGAACCTGGGACCTTTCAGTCCGCAGGCCGACGCTCTATCCACTGAGCCAAACCGGTTTCGGCTGACATCTTTTTTACAAAGTCCCTGAAGTGCAGCGCGTAAGTGTCTCAGTCACCTCTACCATAAGCACCCTAAAGAACTGTGTCCTTTCTGTGAATGAGGGTGCGTGGGTGTGAGTGTGAGATGCCTGTGAGACACAGTGTTTGAAGGTGTGACAGTTTTGAGTATATGTGAGCTGAAGAAGACATACATATATGTATGTGCTCGGATGACAAATCTTGCTTCTTCAAGGATAGTATTTTTGGAAGTTCCAGAAATCATTTAGACCTGTCTGGTGACAAACTGCTGTTGGAATTAGGGAGGTAAGGGGAGTGGAGTAAGAAGGGAGGCTCTTTTGCTCCAGAAGTCCTAACCTAGATCATGGGCCTTGGCATTTATGGAGACAGCACATGGGGGGATGTTCAAAGCTCAGGGTTTGGGCCCAGATGTACTTGCCTTGGTAACTTGGGCAAGTCACTCTACTATTCTGAGCCTCAGTTTGCTTAACTACAATAGGATAGTAACCCCTAACAGACAAAGGAGGCCTTCTGGGAATCAGAACCTGGCTTCTCAGTGTGACTTCTCAAACAAAGGCGAGGCTCTTTTTCTTTCTTTTTTTAAATATATTTTATTGATTTTTTACAGAGAGGAAGGGAGAGGGATAGAGAGTCAGAAACATCGATGAGAGAGAAACACTGATCAGCTGCCTCCTGCACACTCCCCACTGGGGATGTGCCCACAACCAAGGTACATGCCCTTGACCGGAATCGAACCTGGGACCCTTGAGTCCGCAGGCTGACGCTTTATCCATTGAGCCAAACCGGTTAGGGCTGAGGCTCTTTTTCAAACACCACAGCAGAGTGGAGTGTAACTGCTGGACCAAGCACCTATCCCCACCTCAACCGACAGTTTTCTGGAGAAATTCTAACAATTCCTGACACAGCACTGCTCCCCCACATCTGAGTTTGCCCCCCACCTCCACCCAACCCTCTGGCTTCTGCAACTCTGGCTTGGACATATTTGGGGCAACCTTGGAGGGATGGAGGCTGATTTCTGGGAAGGAAAGGCCATGTTCTCAAATACCACAGCAGATTGGAAAGTAGCTGCTAGATCAAGCACCTGTCTCCACCAGAGCCCATGGTTTCCTGAAGAGTTCTAAGAAGTCTGCTTATGCCTGGGTGCTGGTGCTTCTTGGGAAGTACCTGGTGACTGGTAACCTGATTAGCCTTCAATTTGTGGGCCTGTGGTGGGCCTGTCCTCTCAGGAGTTCAGATATTATAAGAAACACTTTAAATGCAAATAATGTGTATGCCTGTCCTACATGACCCTCAAGTTATTGGGAGAATTTGGCTTGTTCACAGGTGCACACACACATACATATGGCACAGATACTGTGTTCTGAGTGGCAGCTTTTACCTTTCTGGGGATCGTTCAGTAGCAGTTTCCAAGTAAGGCTTTTGTGAACCTGGTTCCACCTAATTTAGTTATATTTTTACTAGAGGCCCGGTGCACAAAATTCATGCGGGGGGGGGGGAGCAGCCTGGCCTGCACCCTCTCCAATCTGGGATCCCTCTTGCAATCTGGGACCGCTGGCTCCTAACCACTTGCCTGCCTGCCTGATCGCCCCTAACCACCTCTGCCTGCTGGCCTGATGCCCCTCACTGCTCCCCTGCCTGTATGATCGCCCCTAACCTCATCTGCCTGCCGCCTGATTGCCCCAAACCGCCCCTGCCTGCTGACCTGATCACCCCCTTAACTGTTCTCCCCTACCAGCCTGATCGCCCCCTAACTGCCCTCCCCGGCTGGCCTGATTGCCCCTAACCGCCTCTGCCTCAGCCCCCGCCATTGTGGCTTTGTCTGGAAGGACGCCTGGAAGATGTCTGGTCTAATTAGTATATTACCCTTTTATTAGTATAGATTGAATTTATTGGAGTGACATTGATTAGTAAAATTATGTTTCATGTGTACAGTTCTACAATTCATTATCTGTATATTGTATTGAGTGTTCACCAGCTCAAGTCAAGTCTCCTTCCATCACCATTTATTTTCCCTATACTCTCTTCTACCTCCTTTCTTTCGAGTAATCACCATACTATTATCTATTACTATTTTTATTAACTACAAATGTAATATATACATACATTTTTCTTGTAAAAAGTTAGAATGCAAAATGAAAGAACAACCCTCCAAAACCCAACCCCAAACCTTCCTTCTATTCCTCTTCTTAAAGGAAGTGTTCAGAAGTGGGTGTTGCCCTAGCAGGGGGCTCCATTGGTTGGAGCATTACGTCATATACCAGAAAAGTTGCTGGTTAGATCTCTGGTCCAGGCATATACAGGAGGCAAGCAATTTATACTTCTCACATTGATGTTTCTCTCATTCTCTTTCGCTCACTTTCTCTCTAAAACCAATAAACACCCTTGGATGAGGATTTTAAAAAGTGGGTGTTTATCCTGACAGACTGTTTTCTATGAATTTATAGACATACCAAAATATATCCTTTTCGTTCTAGCTGGTTTTGCTTAGTGGTTAGAGCACTGGCCTGCAGACTGGAGGGTATCAGGTTCCGTACCGGTCAAGGGCACATACCTTGCTTGCAGGCTCGGTTCCTGGCCACATCAGGGTGCAGGAGAAAACCAATCGATGTGACTCCCTGATACCTATGTTTCTATCGCCCTCCCTCCTACTCTCTAAAAATCAATGGGAAAAAATATCCTTGGGTGAGGATTAACAAATATATCCTTTTCATAAATATAGTATTATTTGTGTATGCAAATTTTGTTATTCACCTAACATGTAGGTACTTGTAGATTTATCTTATTCTTTTGAACTGCTCTATAATTTTCCAATGTATGGGTGAAATAGATTAATTAGCTGTAACCTTATTGATACGTTTGTGGGTTGTGTAGTCTTTTGTTGTTACAAGGAGTGCTAAGTGAATGAATGTCTTTTATTTAGAACACCAGAACTATAGGGTGTCCCCAAAAAATATATACACATGCCCTAGCTGGTTTGGCTCACTGGATAGAGTGCTGGCCCGCAGACTGAAGGTTCACAGGTGTGATTCCACTCAAGGGCATGTACCTTGGTTGTAGGCTCAAACCCCAGCCCTGTTCAGGGCGCTTGCGGGAGGCAACCAATCAATGTGTTTCTCTCACATTGATGTTTCTCTCTCTGTCTCTTCCCCCTCCCTTCTATTCTCTCTAAAATCAATGAAAATATATCTTCGCATGAGGATTAACAAAGAAATGTATACACACTTTAACAGCTGCTAGCTCCATTGATGTTTCTTTCTTTTCAGATTTAACCCATTGGAATTAATAATGGAAGCCAGACTCAGATTTGAACAAAGGAAATTCATCCTAAAATGCTACTGGAAGTTTGAAAATGTAGTTGGAGTACAAAGACAATTTATGAGGGAGTTTCAAACAGGTCCATCTACGAGACTTACCATTACTTGAATTAGAAATAAGTTTGAAGCCGATGGAACTAGTATTCAGAATGTCCACAAAAAGCGTTCCGGAAAACCACAGACACCCACAAAGCAAGAAAGGGTACTGGAAATGTATCTCCAAAGTCCAAGAAAATCTGTGCAGCAAACAAGTTGTGATGTAGGAATTTCAAAATTGTCCATCGTATTTTAAAGCGCTCCCATTGGAAAAGTGACATCCAAGATTAGTCCATGCAATCAATGAAGATGATCGGACCTAAGTGTGGAGTATTACGAATAGTACTTGGCAAGATGTGTAGTAGATGCACACTTTCCAACAAAGATTGAAGTCATGAGGCAACATTTAAATTAAATGGTTCGATTAACCACTACAACTGCACCTTCTGGGGAACTGAGAATCTACATGTTATGGTGGAACATTGCCAGGGCTGACCAGCAGCCCCTGAGCGATGGATGAACAAATTACTCCAACACAGGTTTCTGTGAAAGAGAGGGCTAAGGGACTCTTACTTCAGTAGTAAAAGCAGTCCTGTTCACCTTCCTTGTTGGCTTTTTATTGTAATAACAGCTTGAGCCCTAACCGGTTTGGCTCAATGGATAGAGCGTCAGCCTGCGGACTCAAGGGTCCCAGGTTCGATTCCGGTCAAGGGCATGTACCTTGGTTGCGGGCACATCCCCAGTGGGGAGTGTGCAGGAGGCAGCTGATCGATGTTTCTGACTCTCTATCCCTCTCCCTTCCTCTCTGTAAAAAATCAATAAAATATATTTTTTTAAAAATAACAGCTTGAACTCAAATTAACCTCTAGATACAGTCAGCAGGGCAAGTATTTTTGAGAAAGTGTATGCTTCTACAAGGTCAGGTCTTTAAAGACTAAACATAGAGATTCTAGCAAAACACCCCAGGGGATTAGACTTGTTTGGAAAAGTCAATGTAGGGGCTGCTGCCTTAAGCAAGGTCCCCTCAGAGGCCCCTGACCTTTTAGTGCAGCGGGTCTCAACCTGTGGGCCGCGACCCCTTTGGGGGTCGAACGACCCTTTCACAGGGGTCGCCTAAGACCATCGGAAAACACATATATAATCACATATTGTTTTTGTGATTAATCACTATGCTTTAATTATGTGCAATTTGTAACAATGAAATTGGGGGTCACAACATGAGGAACTGTATTAAAGGGTCGAGGCATTAGGAAGGTTGAGAACCACTGTTTTAGAGAATCCTCAGACATTCCACCCAAGTCCTGTGCTTCCCACCTCTCTTGTGTTTTGCTGGCTGCAGAAGACAGATGGAGATGGTGAACTTTCTGCTTTGGAAGGTTGGGGTTTGCAAAGCACATTTATTGCTCAGGTTTTGATTTTGTAGCTTATAAGAAAAACAGAGAGAATTACAATGACAGCAATGGTTAGTTCGATTAGGTGTTGATTTTAGGAACCATGTGGTTTATTTATTTTAAATGTTTTTTATTGTATTTTAAGCAGTAGTCTGTTTTTTATGTTTATTGATAGCAAGTAAGGATTTTTTGATTTGCCTTTGTAATATTTTTTTTTTAGTAAGGTTATTATGAAAGACTTTATAGATTTTTTTAATATTAATTTAATGATGGTGACTATTGTTTTATTTTAAAGGGGTGATATATATGTGCTTATGTTTTTAATTGCAATTAAGCACTGACCTGTATGCTATAGTGTTTGTGGTGTTTTCTTTTAGATATTTAATGGCTGCCTTTATTGCTTGTAGTTTAGCTAATATTTTATTTACATGCTGTTGTATAGTGAAATTTTTAGTTATATTATAGGCCATATTGTCTATAAATGTGGCCGTTTGCAAAGATTTAGAAAGGGCTGCCACAGCGATGCTGGCAGTAGTAAGAATAACAACCACCAAGATAATGGCTACAGTGAGTATTCCCAAAAATCTTTTGGGCCATAATTGGCTTAATGCTTTTTTTAACACTTTGATAGCTGATGAGCCTTGCCATTTTTTGGTGAGATTAACAGATATTAGGATTTGTGTTTGTTTTTTAAGTACCATAATAGTGCTGATGTTTAATGAAATAATATTTTGGGTGGTAATACAGGACGTAAAATAAGCTTTTTAAAAAATCTGTATCAGAAAAGATGAATTATGGCTTATTAGTAGATTAGGGCCCATAGCAAAGACATAGGGGTGAGTGGTGTAAATCAGGCTATTGTCAGTAAGATTATTAGTAAAAGTTATAGTGGCTATAGCAGTTTTGGTAGAAATTGTGCCACAATTTTAAAGGACTGAAAATATGGCCTAATTTTTATAAAGTTTTTTGAATTGACAAGCCTAGTACTTGCGGTCGTGGGGGATTTATTTATTTATTTATTTATTTTAGTTTAAACCAGCTGTGGGCAAACTACAGCCCGTGGGCCGGATCCGGCCCGTTTGAAATGAATAAAACTATTGAAAAAAAAGACCGTACCCTTTTATGTAATGATGTTTACTTTGAATTTATATTAGTTCACACAAACACTCCATCCATGCTTTTGTTCCGGCCCTCCGGTCCAGTTTAAGAACCCATTGTGGCCCTCGAGTCAAAAAGTTTGCCCACCCCTGGTTTAAACCTTAGGTATGTTTGTATAACCAATGTAACTAGCATTAGACGCATGGTGTATCAGAATGTTAATGTGGTTGGCTTGTAAATGGCTATGTCGATTTTAATTTATAACTTGTTGGTCCCCTAGGACTGTTAAATGGGCATGATTTTTTTGATAAACTTTTTAATGGAATGCCTCAGCAGAGGAATTTTACTGCTTATTTTGTTTACATGGAGGGATGGGAGGCATAGTAGCATTAGTTAGATTACCGCAGGCCAGATTGCCTGCTGAGAGAAATATTTAATTTATTAAATTGCTTTAAAAATGCTTTTTTATATTTGAAAAACAAAAAGTTTAAAAATCAGTAACATTTTTTTAAAAATATATTTATTGATTTTTTACAGAGAGGAAGGGAGAAGGATAGAGAGTTAGAAACATCGATGAGAGAGAAACATCAATCAGCTACCTCCTGCACACCCCCTACTGGGGACGTGCCCGCAACCAGTGTACATGCCCTTGACAGGAATCGAACCTGGGACCCTTCAGTCTGCAGGCCGGCGCTCTATCCACTGAGCCTAACCGGTTAGGGCAAGAATTAGTAACATTTTTAATAAAAGTTATAAAAACAATATAATTTTTTAGTTTTATAATAAAATTTGTTTATTTTTTGCTAGTGTTTTTGTAAATTTAGAAATTTTATAGAATAATTATATAATATGGAATTTTGGTTTTTTTGTAAAACACAATACTCCAGAATATTATAATTTATAACAATTAGTTATAAATGAAAGCATATTAGATTTTATTTAATATGTATATATAAATAGAATATAATTATATTTTTTTATTTGACAGTTTTTATATATTTTAAGTATAAATTTTTTTATGAGAGAAAATAAACATTTGAGGCATTTTAGAGCCTATTGAAATGATTTAAAGACAATTTTAGGTCAAGAAAAAGTTTTTTAGTTGTTCCTCTGCAACAGAGGCACCATCTGCGTTTAATACCTGTTTCAGCACTGTCATGTATTGCTGCTGTTTTGTGGACAACTGTTGTCCCATTATGAAATCTTAGCTGAGAAAGAATCTCCTCAAACTTGGAAATCCCAGGCAGGCTCCAATGACTTACCGCACAGTTACTTTCGTTTTCTTCCTCTTCGTTTCCGAGGGTTCCACTGTGTTTCGTTGCATTCCTGGCCTCCTCACATGGGGCGGGGGGCACCAGCTGCCGGGGCTGACCACCAGCTGCCCCTGAGCGATGGATGAACAGATTACTCCAACACACGTTTCTGTGAAAGAGAGGGCTAAGGGACTCTTACTTCAGTAGTAAAAGCAGTCCTGTTCACCTGCTTTGTTGGCTTTTTATTGTCATAAAAGCTTGAACTCAAATTAACCTCTAGATACAATCAGCAGGGCAAGTATCCTTGAGAAAGTATATGCTTCTACAAGGTCAGGTCTTTAAAGGGTAAACAAAGATTCTAGCAAAACACCCCAGGAAATCAGACTTGTTTGGAAAAGTCTAAATAGAGGCTGCAGAGGCCCCTGACCTTTCAAAAAATCCTTACAAACATTCCAACCAAGTCCTGTGCTTCCCCACAAAACATCATGTGAATTTACCAGGAGTTACAGTGTGGTGTGGTTTATCATCAAGAGGATTAATTGGACATTATTTTTTGATGCTATTGTGACTGGTCCCGCTTACTTGAACTTACAGCAACAATTTTTCATGTCAAGCATTAGAGAGGTCTTTGCAGTTGAGTTTATTTTCAGCAAGATGTGGCACCCCCACACTACCATTGTGGTGTAAGATCCTACCTTGATGAGATCTTGCCAAACAGGTGGATTGGACGAAGGGGTTTTGCAGAATACCCTCCTCGTTTACCAGACCTCACACCTCTCAACTTTTATGGGGATACTTAAGAGAGAAAGTCTATGTTACAAAACTGGCAATAGTCTCAGAATTGAGAGTAGCCATTGAACAAGAATGCACTCAAATACCAAATGAAATGTTTCTAGACGTTTGTGATTCCATTGCTTTGTGTTAGCAGTGCCTGGACCAGAACGGACATCAGTTTGAAAGGTGTTGACAAACAATTACAGTGTCTGAAGATTATATTCAATTTTGAAAAATGTATTCTTTTGTGTTTTATTTTTAAATGTATCTTTATTGTTGAAAGTATTACAGGTGTCCCCTTATTTTTCCATTTACCCCACCCCGTCTCCCCTGGGCCTTCACTACACCATTGTCGGTGTCCATGGGTTATGCATATATGCATGTAAGTTCTTTGGGAAATCTCTTCCTGTCCCTCCTTCCCTTGGAGATTCATCATTCTGTTCCATGCTTCTATGTCTCTGGATCTATTTTGTTCAGTTTATTTGATTCACTAGATTCTGCATAATGAGGTCATGTGATATTTGTTTTTCTCTGACTGGCTTATTTCACTTAGCATAATACTCTCTCAGTCCCTCTTTGCTGTCTTAAAAAGTAGGAGATCCTTCTTTTTTACAGCTGCATAGTATTCCATTGTGTAAATGTACTACATCTTTTTTATCCATTCTGATGGGCACTTGGGCTGTTTCCAGATCGTAGCTATTGTAAACAGTGCTATGAACATATATTTTTTCGGTTTGGTGTTTTAGGATTCTTAGGATATATTCCCAGAATTTGGATCACTGAGTCAAACAGCAGTTCCATTTTTTACTTTTTTGAGGAAACTCCAAAATCTTTTTCCATGGCGGCTGCACCACTCTGCATTCCCACCAGCAATGTACTAAGATTCTATTAGGGTTCCCTTTTCTCTTCATCTTCTCCAGCACTTGTTGTCTGTTGTTTTGTTAATGGTAGCCATTCTGACAAGTGTGAGTGGATACCTCATTATCGTTTTAATTTGCATCTCTCTGATGATTAGTGACTTTGAGCATTTTTTATGTACAGGGCCATCTGTATGTCCTCCTTGGAGAAGTGTCTATTTAGGTCCTTTGCTCATTTGTTAATTGAATGGTTTGTCTTCCTTTTGTTAAGTTGTATGAGTTCTTTACTAGTGTATATTTTGGAAATTAACTTATCAGATGTATCCTTGGCAAATATGTTCTCCCCTGCAGTGGGCTTGTTATTTTGCTGATGGTTTCTTTTGCTGTGCAGAAGCTTTTTATTTTGATGTAGTCCCATTTGTTTATTTTCTCCTTTGCCCTAGGACAGGGTTCCTCAAACTTTTTAAACTGGGGGCCAGTTCACTGTCCCTCAGACCGTTGGAGGGCCGGACTAGAGTTTAAAAAAAAAAACTATGAACAAATTCCTATGCACACTGCACATATCTTATTTTGGAGTAAAAAAACAAAACGGGAACAAATACAATATTTGTATTTGCATGTGGCCTGCGGGCCGTAGTTTGAGGACCCCTGCCCTAGGAGATGTATCAGCAAACATACTGCTATGAGAGATGTCTGATATTTTGCTACCTATGGTTTCTTCTTGGATTTTTATGGTTTCACGACTTACATTTAAGTCTTTTAATTTGGGGTTGATTCTAGTGTTTGGTGTAAGTTGGTGGTCTAGTATCATTTGTTTGCATGTACCTGTCCAGTTTTCCCAACACCATTTATGGCATTATTTGCAGATAACATGGTATCATACATAGAGAACCCTAAAAACTCCACCAAAAAAACCTAGTAGGCTTATTAGTAATGAGTTTGGCAAAGCAGCAGGATGCAAAATTAAAATCCAGAAATCAGTGGCATTTTTATACACAATAATGGACTCTTAGAAAGAGGAACTAAGCCCAGCCAGAGTGGCTCAGTGGTTGAGCATCGACCTCTGAACCAGGAGGTCACGATTCCATTCCCGACCAGAGCACATGCCCAGGTTGTGGGCTTGATTCCCAGTGTGGGAGGTGAAGGAGGCAGCTGATCAATGATTCTCTCTCATCATTAATGTTTCTATCTCTCTCTCCCTCTCCCTTCCTCTCTGAAATCAAATAAAAAAAAGAAAAACTAAAAAAATCCCATTTACCATTGCAACAACAAAAATAAGATACCTTGAAATAAACTTAACCAAGGAGGTATATGACCTGTATTCAGAAAACTACAGGACATTGAAATAAATAGAGGAAGATACAAACAAATGTAAGAATATACCATGCTCATGGAATTAACAATCAAAATGTCCATACTACCCAAAGCAATCTATAGATTCAAATCAAACCCTATTAAAATACCAATGGCATATTTCAACAACAAATACTTCAAAAATATATATGGAACCAAAAAAGACCCCAAATAGCCTCAGCAACCTTGAGAAAGAAGTATAAAGTAGGAGGGATGATATCGAATTATACTACAAAGCCATTGTAATCAAAACAGGTTGGTATTAGCACAAGAACAGGAATATAGATCAGTAGAACATAACAGAGACCCCAGAAATCACCCCAAGCCATTATGCTCAATATTTGAAAAAGGAGGCAAGAGCATACAATAAAGACAGTCTCTTCAATGAAGTATTGGAAAATGAAATGTATTTTAATAAACATTGCCTTTATAATTATTCGAAGTGTGTATACATTTTTGGGGGACACCCTGTGTATCTGCAAGGTAACTTTTTATAAGTAGATTTACTGGGCCAAAGAATATCCCCCCTTTTAAATTTCTAGAGCTGGTGATAAATAATATCCATAAAAGTTGTGTCAAATTACACCCTCACAGTGTATGAAGTTCTGTTTTGTTACAGTCTATCACAATGTCAGTAAACTGATGTGTGCAAAAAAAAAAAAAGCCTCATGTTTATTTGGATGAAAACACTTTGGAAATAGTACATGTCTATATCTTGTTAAGCTGAAGTATGCTCAACTGTAATTTAACCTTTTCTTAATGATTCAGGTTCTTTATTAGAAACTATATTTTTATAGGTTATAAAATCTGATGATCATGTTTATTAAAATTATTCTTAAAATAAGAATAGATTTAGGGTGGGGTCCTGAAGGTTTCTCCTATGAGTAAAACACATGAGCTTTGGTATCTGCCCTAAACTTTTTATTTCCCACTTTCATGTGGGAAATAATAATCTAAAATTTTTATTTTAGATTATTAAAATAGCCTCCTCCTTTATTATATTTGATAAACTTGCACTGAACATTTATCCCATCTTAGATGCAAAGGTACAGAGATGAATCTCAAGGAGCTCATATCTAAGTGGTAAAAAACAGAAGTTAGTAATTAATATAGTGTATATAGTGTGATAGGTGTTGGTGTAGACAAGATGTTATGGGAAGAACCCCACAGGGAACTGGTCTTGGTTTGGTAATTAGGAAAGTGAAGGAATTCAATTCTGATGAAGTGACAAATGCTTTCATTTGAGCCAAGTATGAAAGGATGCATAAAAACTAGTTAGCTAGTGGAAAAAAGAGAGTATGTATAAGCATTCCAAGCAAAGTAAATAGTGGAGGGAATTCGGGTGCTCAAATGTGAAGAGACTTCTATACCATGTGAGAAGTTTGGAAATATTCTTAAAGAGATAGTTGGTCATTTTAACTCTATTCCATCCTTCCATACTATGCAATAGCTTTTTGAAACCATGTTATTAAACCTGAATTTGGACTTCACCTGTATTTCTAGCTGTATCACTAGATCTCTCTATGCACTGACTGCCAGCTACACCAGAATGCTTGCTGTTTCCCAGACATGCTGCTCCATCAGGACTGCAGGCCCTTCTCCCCCTTATCAGATCCGCACAGATCTGCCTGCGAGGCTCAAATGCCACCTCCACCAAAGTGCTTCCCTGAACTTTTTCTCCTCTCACCGCTCTAGGTCAGTGATTTTCAACCGATGTGCCACAAGAATTTTTAAGATATGCGATACCTGACTATTGAGTCAGGGGCACTGACCTTTTCCCTCAGATTGTCAGATTAAAAAAAAAAAAAAATGACAACAGCCATATATCATCTAGCAGAGTAATCGGAGATACCCAGACATCGTCTCTCTCTGAGACACCGAGTCAATATCCTGTGTTGCTTAGGGTTTTGGAGGGGCGGGGAGGATAGCTGGGAACTGATAGGACTGGGGTACCAGGTTCCATTTGACAATGATTTAGAGTAGCCCTTTGTATGTATCTCTACTTACTACCCTATAACATACATACTTATGGTTCCTTTTTAAAGTGCTGTGTATTAAGCTGTGAGCTTAATCAAAACCATGGCTATGATGCCCTCGCCGGTTTGGCTCAGTGGATAGAGCATTGGTCTTCAGACTGAAGGGTTTCAGATTCCCTCCTGGTCAAGGGCACATGTCTCAGGTTGCAGGTTCGATCCCTGGCCCTGGTTGGGAGGCAGCCAGTCGATGTGTCTCTCGCATCAATGTTTCTCTCTCATCTCTCCCCCTCCCTGCCACACACACTCTAAAAATCAATGAAAGAATATTCTCGGGTGAGGATTAACAAGAAAACATGGCTATGACTAGAAAGAGGTATGAAAGCATTTCTGGGGTGCTAATAACATTATCTTGCCTTTCTCGGGTGCTAATCACTTGGGAGATGTTCACTTTGAAAAATTTATCATGATGTAGTAGTCTTTTAATTTTAAATGACCTCCCGTTTATTTTAGAATACCTTGCTTAATCTTGCTTTACATAATTTATAGCCAGCCTATCCTGACTGGCAGTTTTCTTATAGAGGCTTCTATGCTGCTTGTCTTTCTTCCTCCTTCCCTCTATGGACAGACCTCCTCATTTGAAATCAATAAAAACATCTTTAAAAATGTACTGCTATCAGTCCTATTTCCTACTCCTCCAATTCTGAGGGTTCAGAGCCCAAAGCAGATCCCTTTCGTCTCTTATTAGTGACGGCTTCCTTCCTAGCTCTGGTCTCTCAGGACCTCCCCTCCTTCCTACAAGTGGATGGTTCTCTCTCTCTGTGTCAACTCTCTGACTTCAGCTTTATTTTCCCCAAAAATTGAAGTCACAGCCATGACTTATAGACTGCCGCAGGCAGGCTCTGTCCTGCAATGCTGAAAAATATCGCTGTCTTTAGTGTTGACAAGAATACTCCTTCCTGGGAAATGTAGTATATTGACTTTTGAGTGGAAATCAGTGTTTTAACTAAATTTGAATTAAGAAGACACAACTTTGGATGCGATTCTGAGGAGGTGGGGAAGAAGGAAGGGAAGAATAAAGTTATTTCAGGATTGTGATTGATTTTAAGATATGTCTTCATTGTTTTAGAAAGCGCTAAGAACAATATGTAGTAACTGCTAAACTATAATTTTCATGATTCAGAGAATGCAAGAGGTCTTTCTTTTAATATATGATATTTGTAATCATCTGAAATCTTTAGTTTCAGGGAAATGGAAAACTTTTCTTTGAGGGATCTACAAGTTCGAACATGCCCGCCTCTAACCAAGCTCAAAATGGTTGACATTCACAGCCCTGTGGAATATGTTACAACTGTCTGTCCACACTGATCAATTTTAGAAGGTACTGCTGTCACGTGATGTGGTTTCTTCTTTATGTGGACTATTAACTAACAAAAGGGAAGGGACGTGAAATTAACTGACTGCCATGCTTTGTGTGGCCTGGTGAATAAACAAAAAGTAATGTGGGAGTATTTAGTCAACAATATTTATAAACTAGTCCTATACAATATGACTACATAGCAAAAGTCTAGATCAGCTATTTTTAACCTTTTTCATCTTAGGGCACACATAAACTAATTACTAAAGTTCTGTAGCTCACACAAAAATACGTTTTGTCGATCAGACGAAAAAATAGGTATTGATTTCTTCACACTGGACAGCTATTGTTGTGTTGACTGTTGTCTTTTTTTACTTGACAATCTAAGAGAAGAGATCAGTGCCCTAACTAGTCAGGTATTGCATGTTTTAAAAGTTTTTGCAGCACACCAGTGTGCTGAGGCTAGATTGTTGAAAAGTCCCTGGTCTAGATTGTCTTATTTTAGGAAAGTCTAAGAAACAGTTTCCAGAATGGGAAGTGGGTGGGTTGTGGGGTGAGGAACCTGATTCAATCTAGCACAGTAGGCTTCAGCCACCATCCACGCAAGTAACCAGCAGAAACAATAAGCCCAGGCCTGGAACACAAGTAGCCAAAACCAGCTTTCAAGCCTTCCCCAGAGGGGCCAGAATCAGTGGCTGTGAAGCTATATCCACTTACCTACTCAGCTGACTCTAGCCCCCACATCTTCTATCCTTGTAAGCACAGAGCCTGCATATAGTAAATGTGCAAGAGATGTTTCTATTCCCATAGTTGCTGCTAACACCACCACTGTTACATTACGTGAACACACACTGCCCGTAACCACAGGGTTCATGACAGCTACTTTGGCTTCACCCTAATGATAAGGACTAATGTTGAGTGAGCTCTTATTTGTCAGGCAGTACCAAGCTTCTTTTTTTTTTACTCATAACACAACAATGATGCCAGGAGGCATGGGCTACTGTTATTAACTACTACTTACTCATAAGGAAACTGAGACTCAGAAAGATTGTTACTCACTCACAGTCATTCAGTCAGGTGGAGAGCTAAAACTTGAAGCTAGAAGTTCTGAGTTCGGACAGAGCCCCACTCTTAACCACTATCTGGTACCGCCTCTCCACCTGGTCTGCTAACATTTTATAACCAGCTTTCTTCTATTAGCTGAGCCCTCTCAACTCCCTAGGCACAGTGATTCATCACAATTATCTGGGTATGACACTACAAGATTCAGAAGTTCCCATTTGTTGAAATCAGTCCCAGGACCTACTGTCTCAGGCAGTAAGGAGAATAATGGCACCCTTCTCTGCTGCTGAGAGGGATGGAGCTAGGAATAGCAGCCTACCACAGGTCTCATGAGGATGAAACTTACAGGTAGTCCTATTCTAAGAAGAACCAGAAGCATCAAAATGTCCCCATTCTTGGCTGGCTTGACAGTCCATTTTCCCACCTTGACCTCTATGCACTGTGGTTTAGTTTGAACTTCTGTGGGTATAATATATCTTTG
Organism: Myotis myotis; assembly: GCF_014108235.1. Lineage (NCBI taxonomy): Eukaryota > Metazoa > Chordata > Mammalia > Chiroptera > Vespertilionidae > Myotis > Myotis myotis. The sequence goes on along the minus strand of NW_023416313.1, from coordinate 77,398,026 downwards.
ATTTTCAAATTTCTATTTCCTGTTAATTCTCTCTGTCCCAAGAGATGACAAATATGAACTTTACATTCATTAGAAGATAAAAGCAAGCTTTGAAATGCAAGAAAAATAACATTTGAGTAAACAGTCATAACATTTACATTCAAGTTCTATTGCAAGATGGCAAAAGTTCAGAAACATTTAAGGACTATAAGTTTCATTAAATGGTTCCATATTTTTGTTGAAATATATAAAAATATTTTCTAAAAATATGACAAAAGACAATGTAAAATTCACATTTTACAGAAACATTTAAGTTCATCCTCAAATGTTTCTTTTTAATAATCTAACTGCAACTTTCAGGTCTAGAGGGAAAGAGTCATTTTAAACCTCCTTCTATGACCACTGTTTACACATTTAAATTATGGGGAAGAGTCTATTAGAACTTAGCTTTTCAACTATTTAAAATAAAAGCAAGACACAAATCAGTATGCAGTCAGATGTGATATGAGAGCCAAGACAGTTCTTAAAAAGCCACGAGTTGCACTAGGTAGAAACCAGAGTCTAGAAACTCGTTTTCTTCTTCCTTCATTCCTATTGGTAACTGCAGAAGTCCATATCATGCTCTCTTAAGTTTCTTATTGTTATCTTCTCGTTATACACAGATCTCACAGTGCATTATACTCCACACATTTTGATGGATCTGTAGGAAAGTGCTTCTGGCAAATCGTCATTAACCTCTTCAATCCCTAAGAAAATAAAGAAAATAAAGGTTATGATACAGTGAAACTTTTCTAATTGTCCTGTACTCACTCCTGATTACCAATATCCCCATTAAAATGTGGCAGTGTGGCTCTGTTGGTTGAGCGTCATCCCAAGCACTGAATGGTTGCTGGTTTGATCCCGAGTCAGGGCATATACCCAGACTGTGTGTTCGATCCCCAGTCAGGGTATGAGAGGCAACCAACTGATGTTTCTCTAAACATCACTGTCAGCCTCCTTCTCTCTTCCCATACCCCTCTCTTCAAAAACAATTTTTAAAATATTTAAAAACAGAATCAAAATAATTTATAAATGAAATAAAAGATGGCAGTCCCCAGCAATACCACTCACATGTATAATTAGAGAAATGTTTATTCATGTATACCCAGAGATATGTGCAAGATGGTAATAGATGAATTGTTCACAATAACAATAGCAAAAGAACCGGAAATAACCAAAATGTCCATCATAGGAGAATATATGAAAAAGTATGCTCACAAATGGAACATTTTACAGCAGTCGAAATGAATTAACTAGACCTACATGAAACAGCTCAGCCCTTCTCCACCAGGTTCCAGTAGAGAATTAAGCCCCACTGCCTAGCATAAAGCATCCATGTACATAATGAGACAGCTCCTTTCCTGTGTATCTAAAGGGTGCTACATATGTACCATCTTTGAAAAACATAATAGGCATGCCCAGCTGCTGTGGCTTGGTGGTTGAGCATGAACCCATGAACCAAGAGATGGCTGGTTTAATTCCCAGTCAGGGCACGTGCCCGGGTTTCAGGCTCAATCTCCAGTAGGGGACATGCAGGAGGCAGCCAATCAATGATGTTTCTATCACTCTATGCTTCTCCCTTCCTCTCTCTCTGAGATCAATAAAAACATTTTAAAAGAAAATAGGAAATCAAGTCATCATCTGTGTTCTGTGGTCCAGATGGGGAATTCTGGTTGAAAACAACTGATAGGCATAAATCTTAAAACCATGTTGAATGTAAATAGCAAGTGGCACCCTAGCCAGTTTGGCTCAATTGATAGAGCACTGGCCTGTGGACTAAAGGGTCCCGGGTTTGATTCTGGTCAAGGGCACATGCCTGGGTTGCAGGTTCAATCCCCAGTGTGGGGCATGCCAGAGGCAGTCAATCAATGGCTCTCATCATTGATGTTTCTCTCTCTCTCCCTTCTTCTCTGAAATCAATTTTAAAAAATACTTAAAAAATTAACAGCAGCAAGTGGCAAAGGCTGCATACAGTATAGTAGCATTTTAATAAAACTCAAAAACAAGAAAAAATATTATGTTGCTTAGAAATACAGATATAACATGGCAGGATTATTTTTGAAAAAGCAAAGCAAACCAGGCTGGTGTGTCTCAGTGGTTAAGTGTCAATCTATGAACCAGGAGGCCATGGTTCCATTCCTGGTCAGGACACATGCTCAGGTTGCAGGCTTGACTCCCAGTAGGGAATGTGCAGGAGGCAGCCAATCAATGATTCTTATCATTGATGTTTCTATCTCTCCTCTCTCCCTCTCCATAATCAATAAAAATGTATAAAAAAAGCAAAAGCAAACATAAATTCAAAATAATGGCTATTCTGGGATGCAGAAGGAAAATACAGATCCATGAACTTCAAAATGCTCTATTTCTTAACCTAGGCCTTTCTTTTTAAAATCCCGACTCAAGGACATGCTTGGAGAGAGGAAGGGGGAGAGGAGGGAAACAGAGAGAGATACATCAGTTGGTTGCCTTCTGTACACACCCTGACCAGGGATCAAACCCACACCCTAGGTATGTTTCCTGAATGGGATTCGAACCGGTGACCTTTCGGTGCACCAGACTATGCTCAACCAACTGAGCTGAGCCACTCCAGCAGGGCAAGGCCTTTAGATATGTTTTGTTTACTTTAACTTACATGATACATGTGTTCTTTTGTATGCATGAGATACTATACCATAAGAACATTTTAATAGTGTAAAAACTGAGTACAACATTCCAAATGTAATCTGGCCAATCCTACAGAATTCAGTATTATGCTACTGCACAGCCTTTGTTCTATACCTTTGGCATCTGTGGTACCATGACCTTCAGTTCTTTTTAGACAACTACAATACACACCACAAATTCCCATGACCTCACAAATTTCAAGTGCTTTCTATCTCTTCTGCAATTAAGTCAGTTATTCCCTAGTCTATAACGTTATAGTAATAATTACACTGATGACAAAAACTGTCATTCTAAAAAGTCATTCGGTCTCTTGAAACTCATCCTTCAGTCTGTGATCTTTTAAAACCCTTAGTTGGCATTCCGTTTTCAGTTATTCCTCTTAACTTTCTCATCCACCAGTTCTAAGTCATACAAATTAGAATAGTTCTGGGAAGACTTCTGCAACCAGCAATGAATCCTATTAACTATTTTATCTACCAGCCTGCATGTGTTCTTATTTGCAAGGAGAACCTTTGTCAAATGTCTTACTGAAATCTATGTATCTACAGCAATATTGATTAGTCATTAAAAATAACATCTACCAAGGACAGCAGCACTTAATTTTAATTACATCCAGTGCCATTTTTGGCACAAATTATTTTAAGGTTTCTCAGTTTGGGTTCACAAAAATTAAAATCACCCAACTTCAGGCCTATGTTAGATACTGAATAACCTGATAATTAGTATTACTCCCAAATTAATTTTCTGTTCTTAAGAGCTTCATGACCTCGTGGGAAAGCAGAGTATCTATATATATCTAAGCCTAAGTGACCATTAAGACCAGTCAACTAGTCGCTATGATGCGCACTGACGACCAGAGGGCAGACACTCAATGCAGGGGCTGCCCCCTGGTGGTCAGTGTGCTCCCACAGCCTACCTCCCACGGCTGTCCAACCTCCCACGGGCCCTACCCCCCCAGCAGGCCAGCCCCAGTCGGCCCTGATCAGGGCGGCTGGCCAACCTCCTGCAGTCCCTACCCCCCAGCCGACCAACCTCCTAGTCCCTCCTCCTGGACTGGGTGAGACGGCCCCAACAGGAGACGGCCCCAACAGGCTCCGATGGATGGCCAGGCCGAGGGACCCCACCCGTCACAAATCATGCACCAAGCCTCTAATACACACACACACACACACACACACACACACACACACACACAGTGGAGCCTTGACTTTTGAGTTTAATTCGTTCCGTGATGGAGCTCGTAACTCAAATTACTCGTATGTCAAATCTTAAAGTGAACGAGTGAGACACGTGATGCTGGGCTGATGTTGTGGTGTTCACTGTGATGTTCACTGCACCAACTAGCAGTGGGGTATCTGAAGCTGGCTCGTAACCCGAATTTTAGCTCGCAACTCAAAGCAAAAAAATCAGCTGACAGCTCATATCTCGAAAAACTCGTTAGTCGGGACACTCGTAAGTCAAGGCCCCACTGTATATGTGCCTAAGCGATTGTCCAACCAGTAGCTATGATGCGCAATAACCATTGGGGGGCAGACGCTCAATGGAGGAGCTGCCCAGCTGTGGTGACTTGGCAGCTGTGGATCTCAGGTGACACACCCGTAACCAGAAAGGAGGGAACCCAAATCCAGAGTGTGTCACCCGAGAACTGCCCTCTCGCAATCTGGGACCCCTTGGGGGATATTGGAGAGCTGGTTTTGGCCCGATCCCTGCAGGCCAGGCCGGGGGACCCCACCAGTGCATGAATCCGTGCACCAGGCCTCTAGTGTGGCTATAACTTCACAACCCAGCACCAGAAGAGCATATCTGGAATCTAAGGAGGAAGGATTAAAAAAAAACACCCTAAAATCATTTTTTTAAATGCTAATCTATATATATAAAAGCCTAAGCAACTGAACAAAGAAAATAAAACTATAAACACGTTAAAGTTATTTGTGTAGAGAAGTATTGTTGTTATATGTTACTTAAAAATTATGTTCATTAAAGCCAAATTTGTACTATTCATACTCTTTATCGTAGATGTTAAACTTACCTTAAAAATAACAAGATTGCAAAATAGTATAAATTAACTGCTCATCACTAAACTTCTAAAGCAAACTGCAATAGTCTTATTTCAATGCTAAGGTAACTAAAAGCATAACCCTTTGCCCTGTCTTGCATCATATATGAAACTTAAAAAGTTTTTATTTTATTTAGTGAAGATGTCTTAATCACAAGTATTTATAAGAAATGAACTTAAATCCCATCATGCTATATCCTATTTGCTATAATTCCTTTGCTCTCAAAATACTTGGAACTGGAGAATGTTAACCTCCAGAGAAATGTCCTTTCTATCCAAACTGCTTACCTGAATATATTTCCGCTGTGTTTCATCATTTAAAACATGTGCAACATGCTTGGAGAAAATCTTCTCCCTACCCGTTCTGGCATGGATACCAACCATAGTGACACCAATGGGCCAAGGGGCATTTCCAATGGCCATCTGAAGATAAGCATCATTAGCCTAGAAAGAAAGATTAAGAAGAGATCAGAAAAACAGAAATAATGTATTGGTCCAAATTTTTATTTCAAGTATTTCACAACTCTTCATGCTGTAATTTTCATCCATTTCTTAAGCATGTTGAAAATACTACCATCCTCCTTATTCAAACAAAAGAAACTAAAATATGTAATGACTGACTGTCCTGCCCAGGCCACAGATGTCCATGGAAAAACAGAAACCAAAGCTAACCTTGTGTGTAAAAGGACAAACAATCCTCTGCAGCCTCTGTGCACTGACAGTTGATGCATTTCAGATCTGGAATTATCAGGTAGGTATTTGATGTACTGACAGAAACCCTAGTGTGGATCTCCTTTCAACTTAGTCTTCTCAACAGGCGGTCACACAGAAGACAGAGGCTAACTAGTTTTCCATAATCCAACCTGAAACTATATCCACTCCCTGAACAGCAGTCAGACCTCTGAGAGCAGTGGGAGCTCTGCACGCTGGGACTGTTATATAAGGCCCACGGCAGATGTGTAAACAGAGATTAAGTACTGGCCCATGAGTCAAATAGCTAAAGGATGAGATTGGCTCTCCAAACCTCCCACCTGGCAAGAACCTTAAAATAAAAGCTACGAAATGTAAAGACAGAAACCAATGAAGACAAATGGCTCCTTTTCTAAACCAAACCTGGCGACTTGTGAAGAGGGAAAAAAGTAGTAAAACAAAATAGAAAGCAGGTAAATTCTAAAAGACTCTGAGGGTCTCAGAGAAGCCTACATAGCCAGGCCTCAAAGAGATTTTAATTTAAAAACATCAAACACGTATGTGTTTGATATGCGGTGTTGATTTTTTTAAATCAGGTACTACAAATACTAGGCTAACTGAAATACCTAATTCAAAGGTGTACAAAGAAATACAAATAGGTTAACTGAAAGATCATTTCTACCCTAAAGATAAATTTGAATTTGCTCTACTCATTTTTTTTTCTTTTTTCGCCCGGTCTCAGTCCGAACACACTCCATCACTGGTTTCCAGAACTCAGATTGCGCAGTGGTCTTGTCATCATTGACCAGGGCTAACAGTTACAGCGGAAGAGGTCTCCCTAAGTGTCCCTCATCTCTAGCCTAAGGGGTTGCTCATTTCTCCGTCCCGCTCCCCGGTTCGCCTGACCTGTTATAATCCTCTTAGGCTCTGGGCAAGCGTCGCTGCCAATTATATAAGGGGCCCAGTCATATAAGGAAACTACTGTGGGTTCATCTGGGGGCTGCACTGGGGACCTGGGGACACCCTGCCCTACAACCCATGCTGCAGCGCCCACATACCAACCTCCCGCTCCCATGCTACAACCCCGGCCACCCATCACTGGCTTAGCTTCTCAATTTTTTTAAAGCTTAATTTTAAAAGGGCAGCCCGGGCCAGCTTGGCTCAGTGGATAGAGCGTCAGTCTGCGGATTGAAGGGTCCCAGGTTCAATCCCAGCCAAGAGCACAAGCCTGGGTTGCAGGCTTGATCCCCAGTGGGGGGCGTGCAGGAGGCAGCCAATCAATGATTCTCTCTCATCATTGATGTTTCTATCTCTCTCTCCTTCTCTCTTCCTCTCTGAAATCAATAAAGAAATATATTTAAAAAAAAAAAAAAGGAGTGGGCGCCCACATGCTAACCTGACCCATTCCGGGGAGGCCTGGCCTGGCCTTGCAAACTCAGACACCTAAAGTGACCACCCAGGATGTTCTGAAATTAAAAAAACAAACAAAAACAACTTGAAAAAATGAGGGGGGGCGTATACACATTTTTATCACTGATTTCTATGTATGTTAATTTTAATACTGGATATTAACTGAAAATTTCCAATATTTAGTTTCCCTAAATTTCCAAAGAAAACTCCCCAAATAGGTTATTTCTCAGTTCTTTCTGTAGTTTACACAAAATAAACTTTTACCTGATTCTCATAGGAGAATGAGAAATGTAACAAGAGGAAAGGCAAGTGATCTAAATTCTTTCTGCAGTGATAGTGACCTAACCGTCCATTCCAATGCAGTCCTTAGTAAGTAGCATGCAACTAACAGAAACTATCTAAGAATAAAGTTTATAGCCATAAAACAAAAACATTTTCTTTGATGAAACTAACTGGCTCTCCTGTAGAGGGAATAAGAACAATACCTTAGGTTCATCAGCATGAGGCTCTGATCAAGGAGACCACCCAATCACCCAGGGAGGCCAGCGGTCCCTTCTCGTGAATACAGATACTCAGAGGACAGACATAAGCAATGTCGTTCCCACTTTTCTGTCAGGGCCTGTCTCCTGTTCTGGAACTGTCACTCCAACTGCACTGAAACTCTTACCTGCTACTCTCTTGGGAGGCACAGTCGCCCAGAGCTCCCTCCTCTCCCTCCGCTGATGGCCCACCAAGCATGTCCTTTACTGGTGCACTCGGCCCTTCTCTTCTGGGTCCCCTCCACCAACTGAGAGTCTCCACTCTCTCCTTTCTAAACTCTGCCCCAGCAGCACTGGGACACCAGAGCTCTCTCCCCCCGCCACCTCCTCCCAGAGGCCACCCAGGAGGAAAGACACTGAAACCAGTGTCTCTCCTGTGGTGGGACTGCTGCAGTCCTGAAATGGGAGAGATGAACGCTAGGAGCCTGACTTGGAACATTTCTCATAGAAACACATATAAAGGGTGGTAAAACTCCACTGTATCAATTAGTACAACACTTCAGCTATTTTACGAATTAAGTAGATATTTATAGCTACATAGCATTGTTTCTATGGGAAAATTTGTTCCAAGCTATAACCAACAATCTACAAATTTCTAAATTCTGTTCCACTCATGAAATGTACCTTGCCCACATCCAGTACATGATCTTAAGAATTTTTACACCTATCTTTAAAATGACTAAAAAATACAGTGTGGTCTGAAAGTTTAACATTGAATGCCCCACAGTAAAGCTGACAATACATAAGAAAATAACAAGTTTTAGTTTTTGGTAGGTTTTGTTGTTCATCCTCACCTGAGGATATTTTTCCATTGATTTTTTTTTAGAGAGACTCAAAGGGAGGGATGGAGAGAGAGAAACATCGATGTGAGAGAGGCACATCTATTAGTTGCCTCCTGCACGTGCCAGGACCAGGGCAGGGGAACAAACCCGCAGTGGAGATATGTGCCCTTAACTGGGAATTGAACCCAAGACCCTTCGTTGTGCAGGCCAATACCCTACCACTGAGCCACACTGACCAGGGCAAAAGATTTTTGTTTTTTAACTACTAATTCATTTTACATTTCTTCTCAGTTTCCTATGTAAAACTCTCCCACACTAAATGAAATATAATGTACACAACCTAAATAGACAAATAACCATACTTCCAAAGCACAGCATAATAATATACCTTCACATATTCTCTCTGTAACATGAATTTAATAATATCTGTTATGGATTCTTTAATATCAGCAGGAAGATTCTGGAAAATAAAGAAAACATAATTAAATTTGGAAGCGACTCTGTAGTTACAGACTGCACTTATTCTAATTTTATATATTCTATTTTTAAAAATCAGTTAATAAAAGCATTTTTTTTTGAGAAAGCTTACCCTTTTCCGTAGCTTTCTGAAAAGGGGTCTGAGATAGGACTCGGTCTGTTTCTGAGTAGCACTGTTCAGTTTACCCTGCACGCTGCGCTTCACATAATCTTCTCTGGCATTCAATTCTTTAGCCCAAACACCAAGAAGAAACTATTGAAAGAATGGGTAAAATTAGACTACAATGCCATCCAGTTGTTGAACAAGTTTAAAGTTCCCCAACACACAAAACAGTTAACTGTCATCCTTAAAACTAATTTCTCAACTGATTACAATATCATCCACTAATATTTAATGAATGAACTATACCTGCTTATTCTGTCATATGTTTTGAAGAAGCACTTCTGGCAATTCACAAACTTTCTTATTCTCTATATATTCCTGGCTCAAAGATAATCCATTTTCCCTAAAAATATTACCTGAGTAACTATCTGAAATAAGCTTTTACTTGCATTTTTATTATATAAAATTTACCTAGATCATCAGCCATATTAATATATGTGCTGTGATATTTAATGAATCACCCAAGTATGTTGTTGTAGTATTTGGACTTTCTACTTTTACAGTAGAAACAATAATTCAATTTAAAATTCCCACTAACGTGCCTAACTTAAAGAGCAGGAAAGAAAAAAAAGGAACAGAAATAAAAGAAACTATGATCCATACCCTCCCCCGTCCCACCCCGTAAAACTACCGCAATGCCCCTTGGGTTTATCTATATACAGAGCACCCTTCTAGAGGCAGTTAAACAGTGAAGGCTGAGGAGAACATACTCCCCTAGTGCCAATCCCTGTGTAATCCTATATAAGGACAGGCAGTCACTCTCAGAGAAAATTCTAGTTCATATTACCCAGTTCCCATGCCCTATCTAGTTCCCTATCATTTCCTCAGTTGATGCAGAATCTTGATGACTAATGTTGTATTTAAATTGTAAATGCAAGTAAAAGCATATTTTGCATTTAAATCTCATGGCCTGAACTCAAATAACTTATGACTAAATGCTGAACTAAACCTGGGATTTGCACACACTCTACCTAAAATACTAAAAACAGAAATGCTAAGAAGGTGGAATGAGCATATCATAGGAAGAATAAACAGCTATCTGTAGAAATGAGAAAATGAAATCCCTAAAAGGTTACTGATGTGTTTGCCAATGTCTTCTTACTTCCTTCCTTTTGTTACTGTCATCACCTCTCATAAAAGGTTCTAGAACTCTATCCTCACTATGCTCCTTCCTAGAATGCTTTAAAAAATGTGGACCTCCCCAAACATCTTGTTCATTCCACTGCTATAATTCTTTTCTTTGTGTTTACGTTAATCAGTTTTTTTAAAGTGCCAAGAGGAACAGAAATATACTGTCTTTGGTTAACCTCTATATCCAAGCACACTGCAATATCATAAACCATGTACATGCCAGAAATGTTTGAGATTTTCTTTCCCAGTCTTTAACTCTTAACAATACAAAAACATAAAAAATAGTTCTTAACTAACCAAAATGTCCTCCTTTCTTAGCCTAAAAGTACATACCTTAAGGAATTTGGTAATGATGTCCATGTCTTTATGATCATCACCTTTTCCTAAAGATTCTCCCAATGCCTAAAGAAAAATAATGCTCCTGCTCATTAGTAAAGAGCAACAAATGAATATACGTTATCAACACCAGTCTAAACATGGCTCTTTATTACACAGACTGTCCAATTTCTATTTAAAAACCTAATGGAATTTCTAAATAAAATTTTTAAAAACAGTAATTTGCCATTTAAATTTTGAAAGCATGCTCTCTTTTATGAATCAAAAGACAGAAGAAGGGGTAAGGGAAATGATTGCTAATGCATATGAGAATTCTTTTCAGGGCAACAAAATTGTTCTAAAATTAGATTGTGATAATTGTACCATTCCATGAATAGATAGGTGCTATGGTGGTGGTTGGGAGAGTGCAATTAAAAGGACATCCTCCTGTGACATCAACATGTGCAAGAGCAAGGAATGAAAGGGAAAAAAACTAACACTTCACACTATATTAAGAGCTTTAAACTAAGCCATACTGTTTGCTTGAGGTTCAGATTTAAGTAATATAATACTGCTCTTTAATTGAGGTTACATATAACACTCCACATTCAACACACTGACAAAAATTAGAAAACAAAAGATTGCCCAGTGTTGACAGGGATTAGGGATGTACGAGACACCCTACTGGTAGGGTACAGACTAATACAGCCATCTGGAGAGCAACTTAGCAGCCTTAGACAAGTTAATTATACATAAACCCAGCGATCCCACTTCTGAGTCCATAGGGGTGATGCACAAGATTATTCTTCACAAAGCTGTTTGTGGTTACAGAGAGCAGGGAGCAATCTAGTTGTTCATATTATGGAGGAACACAAGGAAAAGGCAGTGAATGCCACAAGATTTAAAGTATTAGCAGTTAAAGGCAAATGTTTAGACATACATAAGGCATCAAGGATGGATTTTAAAAACAGTTCAAAGTATGAAAAGGAAAAAGCAGAAAGAATTTCACAGTACAATACCATTTATGGAAATAAAAAACACATGCTCACAAAACCCTATTAATTATATAAGACCAACAACAAATAAAATAATGCACATCAAACATACTCGAATGACTACTTTTAAAGGCAGAGAGTAGGGGAATGTGAGTGGAGAATGAGAAAAAAAGAGACTGAATGAATGAAAGCATGAAATGAAAGGAGGGCCTTTGTAATGACCAAAACCGACAGTCTGCTCTGAACAGAGTAATCTGATGAACTCAACCATTTGTTGCAGGGAATGAAAGGTGTAATGGGAGATGAGGTAAGGTGGATGTAGATATTACCTCTAACTCTTCAATTGTGGTGTTTTCTTCATGAACTTTCAAGTCATTCTGTGTGTCTTCTTCTCCAGGCTCTTGACCACCCACAAGTTCATTGAGGTATTGCTGATCAATCTTATCCAAAGCTGCTTTCAGATCATTCCTCAATCCCTGAGAAAGGTGAAAAATTATACCTAGTTTGAAATTTCACTATCTTTCACTTGATTTTTCACTAATCTTACCTAATAATAGACTAACATGTAAATTGACTGTACCTTCACTACGCTAACCAACCAATCAGGAGAGTATGCAATTAACCCAACAAAGATGGCAGGTAATTTGCATACATAGGCTCCAAGCGGTGTGAAGACTGAAGGTAAGCCGGAGCAGCGAAGACGGAAGACGGAAGACGGAAGGTGGCTCCGGCTGGAGCGAAGGCCTGGGTCCCGGGTGCCGGAGGAAAACCGGTGCCGGCAGCCAGGAGAAGGGAAGGCCTACTGCACAAATCTCTTCGTGCAACAGGCCTCTAATAATAAGTATAATTCATCTCAGACTACCAGTCAAGAGGGCAGAGTAGATAAACACTGTACTTACCTCCTCCCGTGACCATATCAAAATTACAATTTAAATGGTACAATAACCATCATTGAGAACCACCTGAAGGCTACTATGAACTCCAAAAACCTTCAGAAATGTCAACAGTATAAAACTAGTGTCTCCTCTATATCCTAGGCTAGCAACTACATTTCTAACACCAGCAAATTCCACATTCTATTAACACCCAGTTTGTGGCTATTAATAAAAATGAAAGCCTTAAACCCTGGCTGTTGTCACTCAATTGTTAGAGTGTTGGCCCTAGCACCAAAGGGTCATGGGTGCAATTCCTGGTCAAGGGCACATATCTGGGTTGCAGGTTCAATCCCCAACCCTAGTCAGGGTATGTGCAGGAGGCAACCAACTAATGTGTCTCTCACATCAATGTTTCTCTCCCCCTCCCTCCTTCCCTTCCACTCTCTAAAAATCAATGGGAAAAATATCCAGGGGTGAGGATTAACAAAACAAAAAATGAAAGGAAGGAAGGAAGGAAGGAAGGGAGGGAGGGAAGGAGGGAGGGAGGGAGGGAGGGAAAGAAACGAAAGAGGGAGGGAGGAAACGCTTTAAGCTGAACCCTTAACTTACACAATATATAAAAATTAACTCAAAAGGGATCAAAAACCTAAATCCAAGAGCTAAAACTATAAAACACTTAGAAAAACATAGGGGGAAAGCTTCATGACACTGGATTTGGAAATGATTTCTTATATACAACAGCACAAGCACAGGCAACAACTACAACAAAAATAGAAAAGTTAAAAAGTTTTATGCATCAAAGACACTATTAATAGAATGAAAAGATAACCCAAGGAAAGGGAGAAAATATTTTCAAATCATATATCTGATAAGGATTGATATCCAGAACACATAGAAACTCCTACAACTTAAAAACAGAAAACAACCAACAAGATTAAAAATGGGCAAAGGACTTGAACAAGACATGCAAATGGCCCATGGCAAATGAAAAGATGCTCAACATCACCAGTGAGTAGAGACCACAATAAAATATCACTTCACACCCATTAAGATGGCTATGATAAACAAACAAACAAACCAGAAAATAACAAGTGGTGGCTAGGTGTGGGAACCATGCCAGGTCCCCAGATAGTCAAGGCCGATGAGAGCACAGAGGCCTTGTTATCTATACACCAGAATAGACAAATGCCGCTCTGAGCATGAGCCTAAATGGGATGTTCAAGGACTCTGAGCCTGGGAAGCCTAATCAGACCAAGATACCATGAGTGGCTGCAAGGCCATAGCACTCTGACAGTACACTGTGCCCTTCAGTAGCCAATATGATTGATCTAACTATTGGCACAAAGCCTTCTTTGTCTAAATAGTATAAAAGTAAGTTACTGACCAGCTAGTAAGCTGGAGTATGGAGAGAGAATAGCTAGGATGGAGTGTGTGAAGAAGTCTGCTAGAGAAAGCAGCTGGGCAGTAGACAGGAAAAGCTGCTGAGCCAGAGAGCTCAGGTACCACTATGATGTGAGGCAGTAAGTCTAGGAGGCAGCATGCAGCTGCTCAGATAATAGCTGTGGGTACAGAGACTGATGCTGCTTTATGGGATTTCTACCAGCTGGTGTCTGGCTGGCTGCCTGTATGGACTTTCCTGTGAGGACTGTTCTTGTCTGATGGCTGTGTGGCCACTGGCTTCTGCAACCAAGACTCATTTTTATATACCCACAACCTCTCATGGCTTCTCCATCTAAGACCTAGCATTCAAGGAGGTCCATCCCTAGGCAGGGGGGATCAGACCCAACACCTGTATCTAGTGAGCAGAGGATAAAGGGGGAACTTGGACTAAGTTCCCAACAGTTAGTACAGTGGGCAGGGTTCGAGGAAGAACCAGCCCTGGTATAGTCAAATGGGAGAATTTAGAAGAATATATGGACTCAAAGCCACTCAGAGCACCAGAGCTTGTGCCGGGCTCTGACACTAGCATATAAATAAGTGGGACACTTCGCACTGCTGGAAATGTAAAATGGTGGAGCTGCTGTGGGAAACCATTGGCAATACCTCAGAAAGTTCAACAACCCACGCCAAGACACATTATAATTAAAATGTCAAAAAATAAACACAAGTAGAGATCTTAAAAGGAGCAAGAGGGGAAAAAATTGTTATATACAATGAAACATGCATAAGACAATCAGCACATTTTTCAGCAGGAACTTTGCAGGCCAGAAGGCAATGGCACAATATGTTCAAAGTACTGAAAGAAACAAAGTTCCAACCAAGAATACTCTGCCTGGCAAAATTATAATTCAGAATTGAAGAAAAGATAAAGAGTTTTCCAGCTCTCTCAGCCACTGGAGCTTACCGTTGCATCGGTGAGTGTGGCAGGGGAGCCAAACCTAGGTTTGAAATGAATGACTCTTTGCTTTTGCATCGGACTCGCTGGCTCCCTGTGGGTTCTTGGGAATCATGAAATCTGGGCACAACATTTGGGGGCTCGTCCGGGATTCCCAAGACCATCGAGGGACCCCCGATCCGAAGAGTCTGACTGACCGCGGTATGTGTGTGTCGTTGTATGTTCTGTTCAGTGTGAGCTCGTTTCTGGAATCTGTAATTGCCTGAGGGGTCTAGGCGGACGCGCCGTGAACGACCACAGGCGGGGGAGAGTTGGAAGACGTTCCGCTCCCCAGGAGGGATGGATATGCCCCTCACCCCAGGAGGGATGGATATGCCCCTCACGAGGGATGGATATACCCCTCGCGGATTTGAGACGAGGCAGGTCGCTCCTGCCGGTTTGGCGTAAGGCCAACGTCTAGTTGCTTCCATGGAGTTGGAAGCCTGTATTTTCGGGCCCTGTTTAGTGTTCTGTGTTTGTACTGGACGGATGTTATGGGATGGACTCAGACTGCTCCTTTGGGTATTGTGATTGATCATTTCAAGGAGATTGGGGGAGGCTTTAGAGCTCCCTCAGGAGTTGGGAAGTTGTTAGGAATTGAATGGATTGTTTAAAGTCTGAATGAATGTCTGGTGAAAGTGTGGGAGTGTGGAGGGAGGGGGATTGCCCTCCCCGCTCCTTTGTGTGGCGGTCGGGCGGCTGCCTGAGTGAGGGTCTGTGGAAACAGGTCACCCCCTCCCCAAGTAAATGCGTCTGGGATTTCTGTGCACGTGTTAGGAGAAAAGCTGGCTTAAAACTAATGTGTGCACCGTCCATTTTCGGATAGGGTTTTGGGCTAGCGTATTTAATTTGCTACCTAAGATTTTAAAAAGTTCTGCAATATAATGTTGGCCATCTATCTTTTAGGGGTTTTGGTTTGCTCTTCCCTTGTTTATTGTGAGAATGAGGAAATCATCTTTTCTGTCAGAGAACAGTTTAGACCGCCACAATGTTGAGCTGCCTGACTTGGCAGCCACCATGTTGGCCGCATGGCATGCCGTGCCCCTGGGGGCCGCCATCTTGGAACAGCAGGCCCCTCCCTCTGACTTAGTCAATCACAAAAGGAATGTCTGCTCACTGAGGCAGGATGGGATTTCAGGGGTGGAGTTTTAGGCGGAGTTTTACTAAGGAAATGCAGATGGGGCAGAAAGTGTGCCTGCCTCCCAGATTTATTTAATACTAAATTAGCAATCACGGTCTTAATATAATTTTAGTGGTATGATAGACCAATGTTTTGAGCAGTTGGCTTTATAAGGGCCGACAATAGAGCTCATATTTCTCAAAGGGCTTGTAGATAGAGAATTGAAAAGCTTTTACAAATTCATAAATGCATCCAGGATTTCTGTGCACATGTAAAGGAAAAGGCCAGTTTAAAAACGAGTGCGCATAGTTTTGAGCTGAACTTGACCTTTTGCTGTGTACAGAATAAAAACCCGAGACTGTTTTGGCCTTAATAGTTATGGGTTTGCTTCTTGAATTCCCCAGCAGGAAAATTGTGCAGCTATGCCAGGATAGCAGTAATCCAATTTCTAAAGTAAAGTAAGGACATTGAATGGTTCTTTCCTTCCTCTTTAACTTTTGGGGGATTGTGTGAATGGATTACTGATGTAGATTATCAAGAATCTCTAAGGTACTTGTCCTGTATCTGGAGGAATGGCTTCTAGATGGTATTCACCATCTCTGGGACTTCCGGAGGGAATTCAAAGCCCGGACTGGCTAAGGGTTCGAATCTGGCCTATCTTTTAAAAAGGTAGAAAAGAAGCATTCCTAAGCAGTTTTCTACTGCCTCTGTTCAGGGACTTGTTCTGTATCTCGACACAACTGAAACTGATTTGTTGGTATTTTGTGGTATAAATGTGGCATGTACCTTGAAGTTCTTAATGGGGAATGTATCTAGTTATCGTGTCTATTTAGTCTTGATTTCCTTGTTCAATATGAGTACCGTTTCTATCTGGATGAGACATAGGTCAAGAATCCTGTCCTGGGATGTGGGAAAGGGAGGCCCCCACATCTGTTCCTGTCAGGCCCCCATCAGGGGACTTGGGCGGTGTTCCTGTTATCTGCTCAAGATCCCAAGACTGTCACTGAAAGGGTGTAAGTGTAAATATTTATTTGATGTTTGTATGTCTACTTGGGTATAATTATCTGTTCATGTAAGTGTGGAAGTCTGTGGGAAAAAAAGGCACACGCTTGCCCCAAGAGCGCTTGCTCTCTGTCAGAGGTGGAATCGGCCCGCCTAACTAGTAAACATCTCTGTCTGTTTGTTTGCTGGGAACTTTGATTTGCTATGTGATATTCAGTGCTGGGTTGGGATTTTGGAATTCTGGGGTAGATTTAAAAGGTATTTGTGGCTTTTCTAGTCTGATTGGGACATTTAAGGGTGGGGCTCACAGTTCCTCAGGGCAGAGATTTCATGGGCCCTTCCCCCTGCCTGTGCTGAATTAAATAATACAGGCCAGTGTCATTTGGCTTTCTGGTTAAAGGAAGACAATGGGCCTTAGAATCTGTAAAGGTGGGCAGGAATGAAGCTGGTCAAATGTACTGCAAGGGTTTGGTACCTGTTGCTGCTAGCAAAGGAGGGGCTGATACCCACTTCTAACGCACTCCCTTGAAAGAGGCCTGGTTGCTGCTCTGCCACAAAGGGAACTGATAGAAAGGCCAAAAAAAGCAGAGCGCTGTAACTGATAAACAGCGTTACCTAGAAGCCATCAGGACTTTGAAGTTCTCCAAGAGAGGAGGAATCTGAATCGGAGACTGGCGAGGACTGGGTGGCTTTTCTTTAACAATCTCTTTCCTTGAGAGGGCTCCAGAGGGTGCACGAGGACATTTGGCTGTGCCTCCGCGCCATCTACGAGAGCAGCCCAACCCCAACTCCTCATCAGCACAGACCAGGAGATTGGGTCCACGTCAGAAGGCACCACCGGGAGACCCTAGAGCCACATTGGAAGGGTCCCTACACTGTGGTGCTGACGACCCCCACCGCTCTCAAGGTAGATGACGTCGCAACCTGGGTCCATCACACTCACGTCCGGTCAGCGGTTCCATCCATGACCCGGAAAGACTTCCTCACCAAATGGAGCATCGATCAAGATCAACGCAACCCGCTCAAGCTCAAGCTACGGCGTGCTCGACCTGCCTGATGCCGGTAACATGACTGTGTAATACATTTAGATAATGCCGGCATCTTCATGGACATGGCTCCAAAGAGACAAGGACAATTTATAGGATCACATGTTTGGTAGCAGAAGATTTGGCTGCCTGAAGCGGCCATGATGCCAATATTATGTTTCATTGTATTGATATGTTATATTAACCTTTGATTCTTTTGCAGGTTTGAATGTATGTTGGTTATCCTGAAAGGGGACTGTGTGCAGTGACCCCCAAAAGTAAAGGGTGCCTAGCTGCCAAGAGGGCAGGTGCCCAACTGGGCAGGGAAGGGTGCCCATCAGGTTTTGGTCTCTTTTGAGAGACAGCTAACACTTGGCAGCCTGTAATACTGTCTTGCAGGCCTGAGTCACCATGCCATGTCAGGGGTAGTAAAGCTGGAAAAAGCCTGTTTAGAATAGAAGGTCTGAGGCATGGTTATGCATAGAAAGAAGGTTTTATGCCAACAGTTACTGTTTTGTTTTAAATCCATGAAAAGGAATTAGCAAGGAAAGTCAGAAAATCTTAGAGTAGATCAGTATGTTTTTCTCCTTATGTAATTCCTCCAAAATCTGGCAATGCTAAATAAGTACGTTTCTTTGCATAGATCCAATGAGACTGATTCATAATAGTGGTTTTATTAACGGAAAACTTTGACTGGAGTATCATGTTTTAAAGAGCCCTATCTGAACTCTAAAGACTTGAAGCCACTAAGAATGCCACAAAGAAAGCCTGGTATCCTGCTTGGGAGCCCTGAAGATGGCTGGCGCTGGAGCGTCAGGCTGATGCCCTACCATCACTGGCGGTTGGTAAGAGTAGAAGGGGAGCAGTAAAGATGCCTCTGCATCCCTGCAGAACCCCACACACTCTGGGCCGCAACAAGTAGGAGGGCTACTGAGATGGGCCTTAAAGCCTGGAGCGTGGGCTCAGGTGGAGTTGCTACAGGTGAGGGATTCACCTAACTCAGCAGATACTGCAGGCAGGCTTGATGGCAGCTGGATGGCTTGGCTTCCTGGCCCTACGGGGCACATTAAGATTCAACCATGAAATTCCAGCAAAGGTAGTCAGTTACCATTCTTGTTGTGTGTATGCAAACATCAGGACAGTAGATAAATTAATCTTGATTTGGCTTTTTGATAGCCATGGAGGAATTTTAAGAAGAAAAATCCTGTTTCAATAGAAGTTGTTAAATCTAAAATGGTTTCGTTCCCTTCCACCGGGCCATTTGTTAAGCTTATAGGGATAGTTCAGTTGATAGTTCTGTGTGCCCAGTATGGGCCTCTAGCAATGGTGGAATAGAAATGCAGTCCGTCTCATGATTGAGCCGGAAGTTCCAAGACAAGGGGGGAATGAAAGGGCGAGGAGTACGCCCTCCACCTTGCCCCAGGGTAAGGGCTACGCCCTCCACCTTACCCCAGGGTAAGAGCTACGCCCTCCACCTTGCCCCAAGGTAAGGGCTATGCCCTTCATCTTAACTTGGCCATGTGCTCAGCAAGCTTCTTCCCGGAAGATAGTCAAGGGAAGTGCACGCCATCACTATGACCACATCCTGTGTACTCGCGCCTGGCCAATCAGCAGGGCCCACAGTCCTTTCTCCTCCCCTTACCCCAAACCCCTATAAAACCTCTCTCCACACAGAGTTCTCTCTCTCTCAGCCACTGGAGCTTACCGTTGCATCGGTGAGTGTGGCAGGGGAGCCAAACCTAGGTTTGAAATGAATGACTCTTTGCTTTTGCATCGGACTCGCTGGCTCCCTGTGGGTTCTTGGGAATCATGAAATCTGGGCACAACAACATCTTCTGAGTTTCCGTGGTGATTCAAAGCTTTTAATGGGGAATGTATCCAGTTGTCATGTCTATTTAGTCTTGTTTTCTTTGTTCAGTATGAGTACCGTTTCTGTCGGGATGAGACATGGGTCGAGAATCCTGTCCTGGGATGTGGGAAAGGGAGGCCCCCACATCTGTTCCTGTCAGGCCCCCATCAGGGGACTTGGGCAGTGTTCCTGTTATCTGCTCAAGATCCCAAGACTGTAAAAGTACTTGTTCACTGAAAGGGTGTAAGTGTGGATGTTTATTTGATGTTTGTATGTCTAATTAGGTATAATTATTTGTTCATGCAAGTGTGAAAGTCTGTGAAAAAAATGTTTGATTTAAGGCTGAATGCTCTGACCGATAGCAAAATGCCCCGAGCGGGTTCTTTTCCCAAGGGCGTTTGCTCTCTGTCAGAGGTGGAATCAGCCCGCCTAACTAGTAAAAATTTCTGTCTGTTTGTTTACTAGGGACTTTGAAAAAAAAAAAAAAAAAAAAAAAAAAAAAAAAAAAGAGTTTTCCAATAAAGCAAAAATTAAAGTTCATCTCCACTGAACTGGCCTTACAAGAAATTGTTAAAGGGATTTTTTTAAACTGAAAAGAAAGCTAATTAATAAGAAAACAATATGAATGTATAAATCTCATTGGTAAAGGTACATACAGAGTAGGTAGTGAATTAATCATGTACAAAGCTAGTATGAAGGTTAAGACAAAAGCAATAAAAATAATTATAATTACAGTAATTAGTTTAGGGATACACAAGATAAAAAGATGTAAAATGTGACATCAAAAACATAAAACATGGGCTGGGTGAAGTAAAAATGTAGAACTTTAGAACTTGTTCAAACTTAAGTTCTTACCAATGTAAAACAGACTGTTCCAGCCCTAGCCGGTTTGGCTCAGTGGATAGTGTCAGCCCGTGGACTGAAGAGTCCTGGGTTCCTTTCCTGTCAAGGGCACATACCTTGGTTGCAGGCTTGATCTCTGGCCCTGGTCAGGCATGTGTGGGAGGCAACCAATCAATTAGTCTTTCTCACATCGATGTCTCTCTCCTTCTGTCTCTCTCCCTCTATACAATGGAATATGTTTCAGCCCTTTTTTAGAAAAAAGAAAAAAAAAAGAAATTCTGCCCCGGCCAGTTGTTCAATGGTTAGAGCACTGGCCCACAGACTGAAGGGTTGTGGGTTTGATTCCTGGTCAAGGTACCTGGATTGTGGGTCTGCTCCCTAGCCCCAATTGGGGCACGTGCAGGAGGCAATCAATCAATGTGTCTCTCCTGAACATCCATTTTTTTTTCTCTCGGTCTCCACCTTCCTCCCTTCTACTCTCTTTCAATGGGAAAAAATATCCTCGGGTGAGGATTTTTAAAAAAGGAAATTCTGACACATGCTACAAGATGGATGAACCTTAAAGGTTTTATGTTAAGTTAGAAGACTGATCCAGTGGAGCCTTCAGATGATCTTAACCACTCACCTAACTGCAATCACGTGCAAGATCCTGAGCCAAACACTGCCAGCTTACCCAATCAAACCACAGAACTGTGAGAGATAATAAATTATCTTAAGTTACTAGGTTTCAGAATGATTTGTGATAGTCATAGATGACTGAAAAAGATTTTATAATAATAAATTGTTTTAAGCTACTAAGTTTTTGGTGGTTTGTTACATAGCCATAAACAACTACACCTGTTTCTAAATAATTGCTAGAGCCAGTAGATGATAAAGCCTCAGAATCTCTGAACACTATTGTAAATGACATTTATCCCAAAGCATAAAAAATAAAACACACTCTTTTCAAAAGCTCATGGAATATTAACCAAAAGAGACCATATGCTGAGCCATAAAACAATATCAGAACTCTAAATATAAAAGCTAAAACTGTTAAGCTAAAAAAAAAAAATGCAGAAGACTGTTTCTTCAAGACCTTGGGACAGGCAAAGGTTTCTTAAGTAAAATACCAAAAGCAATAACAATAAAACCAAAAGCTGATAAAGTGGACTTCACCAAAATTTAGAACTCTCCCCCACAAAAGAAACGAATAAGAGAACAGGTAAACTATAGAGTAGGAGAAAATAGTCACAAAATATGCCGGGAGCCGGTCCATGCTTGCTGTTTCAAGGGACCTGGCACATATGGCATACTGTTCTTAATATGTTTGTTCACCTTCTTGGCACTATGTGTTTTAACCAAGGTCTCTGAGAAAGGTTGTTTCCCCAGGTAGGGATTTTCCCCTGAAGTCAGGGAGGGGATAAAACCTCTTAACTAAGTGCCAGGTGGGTAATTAATCACTTTAACTATGAACAATCATGCTTAAGCTACATAATCTTTACTCCCTGGAATGGAGATAAGAAACGCCCTAACCTTTGTAATAGAGATTGATAGGATTGAATCAACTGGTATAAATACAGTTGTAACTAGACAGCAAGACACAGAACTTAGAACACAGAACTCAGAAGACAGCACCAAGAAGACAGAACCTACACAGAACCTACAGACAGAAGAACTTCGCTGGAGAGAACATGGCAAAAGATCCTGGACTGAACCTGACTACAGGAATGGGCAAGAGAACCTGACTAGAACCTGGTGACTGAACCTGGCTGGAGAACCTAGCGAGGGAACATGGCTACAGAACCTGGCTTGAGAACCTAGCAAGAGAACATGGACGCAGAACCTGGCTGGAGATCCTAACCAGAACTTCGCTAGAGATCCTGGCTAGGCTGCTGATCAACTGAACGCTGTCTCCGTGTCATTCCTTCTTCGCCAACTCCATCTACGCCTTTGGGGACCCCCTGGACCTGCTGGGGTTTGACCCCTGCAAAAATATATATCTGTATCTCACAAAAGACTTCTATCCAGAATAAATGAAGAACTTCTACAATTCAAAAATAAAAAGACAACCTAACTAAAACATGAACAAAACATTTTAATACACACTGCACAGAGAAAAATATAGCCTACAGAAGTCCACAAGAAGATGCTCATAATCTTTAGTTATCAGGGGAATGTGAACACAACCACAATGAGATACTATTACACATATAAGAAAATGGTTAAAATTTAAAAGACTAACAATAAAAATGCTGATGGCATTTGGAAATATTCGGCATTTCTTAAAATGTTAAGCATACATTTACTCTTGCTATTCAGCAATTCCACTTCTCCATATTTATCCAAGAGAAATAACATAGGTTCAAACAAGATTTGTATAAGAATGTTCAGAGCAGTTTCATTCATTACAGCCCAATACTGAAAACATATTACGGTATATTCATAAGACCGAATACCATCAGCAATGAAAAGGAACAAACTACTGATAACCGCAATAACATGGATGAATCTAAAAAATGTAATGCTGATCAAAAGAAGCCAGGCACTATGACTTCATCTATAAGAAATAGTAGAACAAGCAAAATTAATCTATGGTGATAGAATTTTATAAAGTGGTTGCCCATGAGTAGAAAAGAAGGATAGGGGATTGGCCCAGAAAGGGTGCTGGAGAACTTCCTTGGGTGATGAAAATGTTCACAAGGTTGGTGGTTACAAACTTGGATGTATTTGTCAAAATGCACTAAACAAACATAAGATAGGTACTTAAAAAAATTTTTTTTAAACTTATATTCACCAGCAGTCACCTGGCAACTTTTTCATTTTTTCCTCTAATAATGCAATGGGTCAGACATCAAACTCCACACTATTCTAGTTTATGTGATACAGTGATATTCTTCTAGCTTTGGTCTGATTTCTTACCTTGTTAACTTCTGGAGTCAGGATCTCTATTTTTCTTAAACGCTGAAAAGCATCATAATCAGTTTCTCCAAATAGTCTGATTGGTTCTCCTCTTTCTCTCAATCTTCTGATAACCTATTGTTTTTTAAATCAAAAGATAGTAGTAATTCCTTATGTTGTTAGTAATAGCAATTCCTATTTTAGGTGACCAAACACTTATTTTGAAATGCCAGTTGGAAAAGTTAGGTTTATTTTTTCTTTAATCTTCCATGAACAAATATACTGAGTCATTGTCACACCTTAAACAGTCCTAATGGGTTAGGTTTTTTGGCTGGTTCAGTAAAGTCACAATTTGTATAATCGAATACATAAGAAAAACATTAAGATGGTAGCAAGTGATAATATTCATATTGAGAAGGAAAATAAAGTTTGGAGTCAGCTGATAACGCAGCTGATGACCACAGCCAAGGTCAGCATTGCAATACAACTTTTAAACCAAACACTGTCTCTTAGGAGAGAAAGTGAGTATGATCAGGATGGGGCACATGCGGGGCTTTTGAAGGGCTGATAATACTACTCTATTTCTCCCTAACTAGTTTGGCTCAGTGGATAGAGCATCGGCCTGCGGACTCAAGGGTTCCAGGTTCGATTCTGGTCAAGGGCATATACCTTGGTTGCGGGCACATCACCAGTTGGGGGTGTGTGGGAGGCAGCTGATTGATGTTTCTCTCTCATCAATGTTTCTAACTCTCTATCCTTCTCCCTTCCTCTCTGTAAAAAATCAGTAAAATATATTTAAAAAAAAAATACTACTCTACTTCTTGACTTAGATGATAGTTAAACAGGTGTTTGTTTAATAATTATCCATTGTATTAAACATATGTGTTTTATACACTATATACATGCTATAGTTCACAAAAAGGAGAAACAAAAATTATAATAAGTTTATCCAAATAAAAAAAAAATACCAAGAACTTTACCTGGGAACACACTTAGAAACCACTGGTAGGGCTCCCAATGGATTAACTGAAGCTTGATATTAAAAAGAAACTTAAGAGGTCATCTATCGCTTTCTCTAATGAATGCTGAATTAACTCCCAAAAACAACTGTCAGGTCGCTGTCTGACAAATGACAGGAATCACATCTCTTCATGAAACAGCCTACCCCATTTCTGGATACGTTTGCTTCTCAAAATAAACTAAAATTTACCTCCCTTAAATTTCTATTCATTTATCTTAGCTCTATTTTATGGAACCACAGAGAATATTCAATTCCTTTTCAAAATTAGAGCTGTGGTCAATAAATTCTTTTAAAAGTATTTAGGCTAATTATTCAAAATACCTTCCTCTAATTTTCACATGACAGCTTCCAGAGTTAGCCATCCTTTCCTATGAAAGTTTCCTTTTGTTCAAAGTTCACTTTTGTTTTGTACCTTCTGAATAGTTTGAATTCTTTATATCACATAAATATCCTTAAAAAATATTTTTAAAGAAAATGATAATTGATCTTAACCAGGGTATGGGCAAACACTACAAGTGAGAGTATAAACTGGTATAACTAGGACAGAACCCTCTGGTAGTATGTATCGAAAATCTTAGAAATGTACATAGACTTTAATCTTTAGTACATACACTCCAAATATCACACTTCTAGAAGATTTTCCAAAGGAAATAATCATACATTATTATGCATGCAATCATGTTTATAGAAGGATATTCCTCTAAGTATGATTCATAAGAGGGAAATGCTGAAGTAATCTAAATGACCATTAATAAAGAACTGGCTTTAAAAATATGGAAAAGTATATGGTCATAAAAAATTATACATATATATTTTTTGACCTAGAAAGATGTATTAAAAGAAAGTAAGTTATAAAATAGTACATTATTTAAAATAATTTAAGTATAATTATCTAGAATATATACATTTAAAACAGTATTTAGTCCTAACCAGTTTGGCTAAGTGGTAGAGCACCGGACTGCGGACTGAAGGGTTCCAGGTTCGATTCCAGCCAAGGGCACATGCCCGGGTGGTGGACTCCATCCCCCCCAGTCCCAAGTAAGGGGTGTGCAGGAAGCAGCTAATCAATGATTCTCTCTCATCATTGATGTTTCTGTCTTTCTCTCCCTCTCCCTTCCTCTCTGAAATCAGTAAAAATATATTTAAAAAAAACAAACAAAAAATACAGTATTTGGTTTTTAAAGTTTAGAATGATAGATACTTTAAAAGTTTTAACATAGCCAAAACCGGTTTGGCTCAGTGGATAGAGCGTCGGCCTGCGGACTCAAGGGTCCCAGGTTCGATTCCGGTCAAGGGCATGTACCTGGGTTGCGGGCATGTCCCCAGTGGGAGATGTGCAGGAGGCAGCTGATCAATGTTTCTCTCTCATCGATGTTTCTAACTCTCTCTCTCTCTCCCTTCCTCTCTGTAAAAAATCAATAAAATATATTAAAAAAAAAAAAAAAAGTTTTAACATAATAGTATCAAGAAAGGCAGAGGATGCCCTGACTGGTTTGGCTCAGTGGATAGAGCGTCGGCCTGCGGACTGAAGGGTCCCAGGTTCGATTCTGGTCAAGGGCATGTAAAAAAAAATAATAAAATTTAAAAAAAAAAGGCAGAGGTAATTTATTAGTAGAACCCCATGAAGAAAACTGGCTAGCTGCACAGTAACTGTGTTCAGTAAGTCATCTTATATGGGAAATAATGACAAAAAACTATTGGATAGAACTAAAGATTAATGTAAATGTTCTGCAGAGTTTTTTGTTGTGTTTTTTTGTTTTGTTTTGTTTTTCATGAAACTATATATAAACTTACCTCTTGCCTAGAAAGGGTCATTGGTAATTTTTCCTCTGCCAGTTCAAGTTCTAATACTGGATTTGATGAAGTTAATGGTTTCTGGTCATCCTCTTTTGGCTGTATCTATATTAACAGCAAAAAAAAAAAAAAGAAGTTCAGCTTTTAAAATATAGTTAGTATTTGTCATTCTATTAGATTAAATGTTCAAGACAGTTAAACATGTTTTAAATATTGAAGGTCTAAATGTCCCTCCGAGGAAAGAGCTCATAGTAAATATCCAGCTTTTAAGAGTTTACTAGTATCAAACTTGTCCATTTCAGGGACAGCACACACAGAAAGCATGCACATCGGAGACAGCATTCTTGCTACAGAAAAGTGACATTAAGTGTAATGGTTTCCAAAATCAAAGCCGTAAAAGAGCTGAAACTTAGACTCACTTTCTCCTTCAACTCTAAAGAATTTTACTTTGTTTTTTGGGGAAAAAAATCAACCTGCTTCTCCTCTTTGAGAAAATCATCCTACAGGGTTGCCTGATTCTTACCCTGGGTTTAAAATGAAAGTCAAAAACAGGAACTGCTTTCTAACAGAAGCCCGTGAAGCTTCAAGAGCCAGCTTTTTCCTACCCTACTTTTTGAAAGGTATTATTCCAAGCGCACAGAAATCACTGTTGGACATGTAGAAAAATTTCCAATGCTACATAGAACTTTTCCACAAAAGTGAGCTACAAACCTTGTGAGAAAATAATGAAAAACAGCACCTCTCTACTCATACCACACAAAGAAAAGAGTGAACATTCTTGTTGATATGAACCTGCAGGGGAAAAAATCTCTTCATATATTTTCTTGAGTCTGCCGCCCAAGTCACAGTTTGGGAAAATTGAGTTCAGCAATTTATAAGCCCCATTGTGTGGTCTGTAAAAAGATACTGAAACATGGTTTCCCAACTGACCATAAGACCAATCTAAAATGCCAAAAGAAGAAAAAAAAAACAACACAAAAGAAGATCAACTTTAAGGAAAAATTCATTCAACTAAGAAAGGCTAAATGGTTAAAATTATATAACTTATGATTCTATAGTTTATGATTAACAGTTACGTTTATCAGTATTAAGTGTAACAGAAAATTGAGATAAAAACTAAACTTTCATATTTTCACAAACCAAATCAGCATCAAGCCTTAAAAAAATGGGAACTAGTTTATATAAAGGAATAAAATAATACATGCAATATTTTCATTATTACCAAGAAGGAAATATTAAAAATGTTTAAGAAAGAACAACCTCTGCTTTCTTTGTAAGCATAAAAACAGGTCATTTCTCAAAAAATCTTAGGATGAAAAGTAGTTTTAATTAAGGAATGGCAGCTGGACTTGACATTACAAGCAGTACCTTTACAGTAATTATTTTGCTTCAGTGCTTTTCTCTATGTAAGCAAGGAAGAACTGCGCTATCACTGAAGCAACCTAAGCAAAGCAAAACTGCCACCATAGTCTTACATTCTTTTCCTACCTTATCAAAAAGTTGAAAGGTTGAAATTTAGGGATCTTGGAAAACAACAAGTCAGCAGACTATACCCAGGGTAAGTAATTCTTATTCCAAATCAAATTGGAGTTAGACAATGTTGGGGGGAAAGCAAAAGATGAGAATTCTTTCTGAATATGTATCCAATGGTTACTAACACAAAACATTATTTTAATTTCCTAAATTAGAAGCAAACGAAATCAATATATTCATGGAAAATATCAAAATACCAATATAAATTTTCATAATTTAGAAGCCTATCAGAAATATAACATTTTTAAAACTTGCCCTCTCCCAACACTACAAAATAAAACCAAATGCATATACATACCATTTGCATTATTCATGCATCCCTCTAGAAATGCTATGCCAGATAAATTAATTTCCAGAACTTTTAACATGACATGCACAAGAGTATTATTTTATATTGATGTTTCACAAGCAAAAAGTTATTTCAAACTTATGATTTAGCAAAAGAGAGCCTTCTGAAATTTGGTTTAAAAATTATTAAACTAGATATAATCTTTTTAAAATAATTTAAACATAACCTTTAACCCCTCCCAATAAAAAACCCCAATGTTATTCAACGAGGTAATATCAAAGATAATTTTAGGCATGGTTCTAAAATGTACCGTCTTCCAGACAACTCATTTGTTTCGAACAAATATTTCAATATTACATCTTCTATCCAATAGACTGAGCAGTGTTTGAAATGTGGTTCCTTATACACAAAAGCATATAAATGTTATACGGCAATATATTTCAGGCAGAGGTGCTTAGGCCAAAAGGAATTATTAACAATGTAAACATAAAAACTGGTTTAAAATATTCAGGAGAAAGCAGGGGAAATACCACTGCTAATACCATTGTTATTGAATGAATAAAATGTTTTTAGCCCTTTAAAAATAGACTTTTATTGGGAGAGGTGGAGTGAGGGACTGGTGGGGAGATGAAAATGAGGCAGCATCAGATCCAGGACTTTAAAAAAAAAAAAAAAAGAAAAGAAAATCAAGCTTTGATCTCAAGCCACTTCATGCTGTCCACAGAAGGCCAAACCATTCCAAGCCAAAAGTCATGCATGTATTTTCCTAAATTCAAGATAAAAAATAAAGAAAAACAAAAACAAAAATTCATACCTCTCCAGATGGCTTCTCATTTATAGGCTAATGTATAACATTGATAAATTGAACAGAGATCAATAATTTTGTCACTTTAACAACAGCGGTATAAATTTAAACTCAGAAATAAGACAATGTAACATAAAAGCAGGGATTCATACCTTGTAGCCACATCTTTCATAATATGCTTCCTCTTCTTTTTTTGCAAGTTCACTACGCTTGAAATATTTTTTATTTTCCTATTGAAGAAGAAGTGAGTTAATAAAATATCCTTGCTTAAAATTTAATGTCCCCTAATCAACACCTGAAAACACTCTTCAGTTTTTCAAGAAATGGTAAAGGTTTTTGGTTGCATAGAAATTATATTGATTTCCTGAACACAACACCTGTACTCAACCTCTAAATTTGAAGTACATATTTTTCTTGCAGTATCATTTTAACAGGCATATCCAATAGCAAAGAGAAGAAAACAATATTTCCCAAATGTTCACACTTTTAATTTCCCAATATTTGAGTTCAGTGATAATCTCTACAAACGTATTTATTATGAACCACATAAAATAGAATGCTTAAGTTTTTTTTTCCATCAGAAGTAATCAAACAGAAATTATGGTATCTATAGCTAACATCTTACATCTCATTACCAAGAGAGTTCCAAGAGTGTGTCCAAATTCTTTTCATCATCTAAAAACCCTACTATATCAATTAATTGTATTTCATTAATTCTTAAAATTGAATTAATCAATTCTTAAAATAATCTAGGCATAGAATGGTTTTAGAGAGTCTTTTTATTTAAAGACAGCTTAAAGGCATTTGTTTTAATATGACTTGATGTCAAAAAAGACAAGATCTAAATCTATTATAATGGTGAAAAAAAACATTAGTTCTTCCTACACTAGCACTATATATAAAACTATCCTTGCTGTTAAATCTACAGTCACTAATTTGGAGGCTTGTTACTATCTACAGCTCTTATTCCATTAATGACTTGACTCAAAGACGCTGCCTTGCCTTGGTCAGTGTGGCTCAGTTGGTTGAGTGTTGTCCCATGCACCACAAGATGGCGAATTCGCTTCCTGGTCAGGACCAGGGTGCAGGTTTGAACCCCGGTTAGGAGGCAGCCAATCGATGTTTTTCTCTCACATTGATGTTTCTCTCTCCCTTCCTCCCTCTCTAAAATCAATAAAAACATTTTTTAAAAGCTACTGTCCTACTTTATTAATAGTAATTATAATAGTACCTCAACACTACCTCAGGTATTTAGCACCTCATAATCCAAAGCTAATTCACTCAGGCAATGACCATAATGGATGCTAAGACCATTACAAGAAAGGCTGATGGTGAACAATGGAAAGACCAGTCTGCCAATACTTGAACCCACTGATCAAATTTGACATCAAGAAAACATTATGCACCTCCCTATGTGATACACATAAAAGTATACAGCACCACTGATACAGCATTTTAAAAAAATTCTTTATTGTTTAAATTATTACATGACTCCTTTTTCCCCCATTGACCTCTCCCTGCCCATTCCCGCCCATCAGCACAGGCCCTCATCCCCCTACTGTCTGTGTCCATTGGTTATGCTTATATGCATGCATACAAGACCTTTGGTTGATCTCTTACCCCCTCTTCTGCCCTCCCTTTAAGGTTTGACAGTCTGTTCGATGCTTCTATGTCTCTGGATCTCTTTCTATTCATCAGTTTATGTTGTTCATCATATTCCACAAATGAGTGAGATCATGTGATGCTTATCTTCCTCAGACTGGCTTATTTCATTTAGCATAATGTTCTCCAGGTCCATCCATGCTGTTGCAAATGGTAAGAGTTCCTTCTTTTTTACAGCAGCGTAGTATTCATTGTGTAGATGTACCACAGGTTTTTAATCCACTTATCTGCAGATGGGTACTTAGGCTGTTTCCAAATTTTAGCTATTGTAAATTGTGCTGCTATGAACAAAGGGGTGCATATATCCTTTCTGACTGGTGTTTCTGATTTCTTGGGCTATGTTCCTAGAAGCAGGATTGCTAAGTCAAATAGGAGTTTCATTTTTAATTTTTTGAGGAAACTCCATACTGTTTTCCACAGTTACTGCAAGAGTCTGCATTCCCACCAGAGTGTATGAGGGTTTCCTTTTTCTCCACATCCTCCCCAGCACTTGTCGTTTGTTGATTTGTTGAGGATATCCATTCTGACGGGTGTGAGATGTCATCTCATTGTCATTTTGATTTGTATCTCTTGATTAGTGACTTTGAGCATGTTTTCATGTCTCTTGGCCTTCTGTATGTCCACTTTCGAAAAGTGTCTAGTATTTAGGTCCTTTGCCCATTTTTTTATTGGATTATCTTCCTTTTGTTAAACTGTATGAGTTCCCTATAAATTTTGGAGATTAACCCCTTATCAGATGTAACATTGGCAAATATGTTCTCCCATACATTGGGCTCCATTTCATTTTGTTGATGGTTTCTTTTGTTGTGCAGAAGCTTTGTATTTTGATGTATTCCCATTTGTTTATTTTCTCCATTGTCCTTGGAGATATATTGCTATGAGATATATCTGATATTTTGCTGTCCATGGATTCTTTAAGATTTTTATGGTTTCCCATATTATGTGTAAGTCTTTTATCCATTTTGAGTTTATTTTTGTGTGCTGTATAAGTTGGTGGTCTAGTTTCATTTTTTTGCATGTTTCTGTCCAATTTTCCCAACACCATTTACTAAAGAGACTGTCTTGACTCCACTGTATGCTCTTGCCTCCTATGTCAAATATTAATTAAGCATAATGGCTTGGGATGATTTCTGGGTTCTCTGTTCTGCTCCATTGGTCTATATGTCTGTTCGGTACCAGGCAGTTTTGAGAACAGTGGCCTTGTAATATAGCTTGATATCTGGTAAGATACAGCATTCTTGCCAAAAAGGTAAATATGAATCTAATAAAATATTTAGGTCTAACTTCCAGTTTACCAGAAATGTAGGGAATAAAAGACAAAACTAAATAACACCTAAGGAAACAATGAAACACTGAGAAGTTTTTACAAACTAGCCCCACTTTCTCCAACAAGTTAATGGCATCAAGAAGGGGTGGAACTGGGGGGAATAAAAATGTTCTCAATGAAAAGAAACCAAGAGTCATAATAAACAAATGCAATGACTGCCGTTTGTGTGGATCTGCTTCAAACAAACCAACCATAAAAAGATATATATACCCATATTTTAATTCAATAGGAGATACTTGAACATGAAAGGAGTACCTGATGATATTAAGGACCTAATTTTAATTTTGTTTAGGTGGCACTTTGTTTATGTAAAAACATTTTTTTAAGTGACTTTAGAGAGAGGGAGGGAGAGAGAGGGAGAGAAGCACTGAGGGGCATCAATCAGTTGCCTTCTGCATGTGCCCCAACCAGGGATCGAACCCACAACCCGGGCATGTGCCCTGACTGAGAATCAAATCCACCAACCTTTGGTGCATAGGACAACGATCCAAACGAGCCACACCAGCCAGGGCTATATAAAAACATATTCTTATTTTCTAGAGTTACCAATCTTTAGGTGAAGGGGTAGACAGGGGCTCATTATATGATTATGTTTTTGTGTATGTTTAAAACTTTTGTAATAAAGTTTCTTAAAGTCCACAAACTCAATAAATATCTACACATACCAAGCACAGCTTTATAGATTTAACGATGAAGAAGATATTACCTGGGGTAAGGAATGAACGGTATCATCTGAATATCAAAACTACTCTGAAAAAGGTAGAGCTAATATTAATCCCACAGTAGAGGTAAGAAACCTGAGCATTGATTAGAAAGATCAGCTGCCTTATACTGTTTGGCTCAGTGGATAGAGTATTGGCCTGCAGACCGAAGGGCCCAGAGTTCGATTCCAGTCAAGGGCACATACCTCAGTTGCAAGCCCCTCCCGGGCCCAGGTCCTGGTCAAGGTTTGCGCAGGAGGCAACCAATTGATGTGTTTCTCTCACATCAATATTTCTCTTTGTATTTCCCTCTCTCTTCCACTCTCTCTCTTAAAAAAAAAAAAAATCAATGGAAAAATATTCTTGAGTGAGAATTTAAAAAAAAGAAAGATGAGGTGACATTCCCAGAATTTGTAAGCCTCATGAGTAACAGAAGCAGGACTAGAACTCTGGTCCTTAAATCCTTTGTACTATACAGGATTCCATGCTACAGTTCTTCACTCCCCAAATGATATTTTTTAAAAATATATTTTATTGATTTTTTACAGAGAGGAAGGGAGAGGGATAGAGAGATAGAAACATCAATGAGAGAGAAACATCGATCAGCTGCCTCCTGCACACCCCCTACTGGGGATGTGCCCGCAACCAAGGTACATGCCCTTGACCAGAATCAAACCTGGGACCCTTCAGTCCACAGGCCGATGGCTCTATCCACTGAGCCAAACCGGTTAAGGCCCCCAAATGATATTTCAGCATCTTAAACTGCTCTTTTTGAGTATACAGCAGGTAATTTACATATTTCAAATAAATAAGTTGACAAACACATATGGTATCCTCTCAAAAAGAGCAGATATAAAGGAAGAAAGTAAAAGGACCCTCCAGGCCAGAGTCCATGGTCTAATCTATAACTACTAGGGGCCCAGTGCACAAATTCGTGCACCTTGAAAGGAACTGTGGGCTGTGAGGCTGCTGTGGGCACAGGAGCAGGTCTCAGCCCATCCCTCCACGCCCCCACCTACCCCCTGCCCATCACATCCCACTGCGGCCCCTGGTCCCATGTGCCTGCAGCCCTGCTCCCGCTGCCGCCACTCCCACGTACTGATGGCACAGAGCAATGGGGGCTGGCGTCAACAGCGGGTGCAAGCAGGGCCAGCACAGTCAGTGGGTGTGAGTGACAGCTGCTGCCCTGATCGCCCCTCAGGAGCAAGGGGAGGTGGAGAAGCCCTCAGGGGTGATCGGGGCCAGCAGCCATAGCTCGCATCTGCTGACAGCGCCAAGCGATTGGGACCGGCATTGGCAACGGGTGCAAGCAGCAGCTCTGGCACCAGCTGCAGGTGCAAGCAGGGCCAGCATCGGCAGTGGGTGCAAGCGGGGCTGTCACTGGCAGTGGGTGTGAGCGGGGCCAATGTCGGCAGCATGTGCGAGCACCAGGTGGGACTGTGGCATGCAGGAGCAAAGAATTTTCAGTAACCACCAGAAGCTTGCCCTGATGACAGCGACCAACGCCCCGCCTTGGTCAGGAGCCCCTGCTCACCCGCTCCATCATCCTGCCATGGCCGACGCCCGCCATGTTCCGCACGTGCCCCGTGGTGGTCAGCACACATCATAGTGACTGGTTGTTTGGTTGTTCGCCATTTGGTCTATTTGCATATTAGGGTTTTATATATATGGATGATATCTTTTACTTACATGTCTCAATTTCATTGACACACCTAACAAAATCTTAAGCCTAGAATATCAATTCTCAAAATGTGGTTCACAGGCTTCTGGGTGTCCCCTAGATCTTTTCAGAGATTCTGTGAGGTCAAATTTATTTTCACAATAATACTAAGATGTTATGTGCCATTTTTTCACTGTGCACACACTTGTACTAATGGTACTAAAGCAATGGTGAGGAAACTACTGGAATCTGAGCATACATAAAGGCTAAGTACCTTATTTTTGTAGCAGTGGTCACTGTATTCCTCACCACCATGCACTGCCAGGAAAATAGGCCAGTTTCTCTTTTGTCTTGATAAAGTACAATTATGCTAAATCTCAACCCTTTAATACATAGCCTTTAAATATTTGATATGATGAAATAATAAGATATGAAACATACAAAGCACTTCTGCTACGTAATAAAGTAGGATCATTGTCTCAAAGAAAAGCACTTGCGCAACTGATTATTCAGACTTGCATAGTAGACATTTTCTCAAAACTGAACAAAGCAAGCCTGTCAGTCACTTTAAGGAAAACAATGACAGTACTTATCATCTATTATAAAATTCCATCTTTCAAGCGAAAATTAGAATGGTGGGAAACATGTATCCATCACTGTGAACTTGATGGTTTCCCAATACTTAACGGTTTTTCTGATGAACTAAAAATAGTATTAGTGAACGTGATTTATTTTATATCATCTAATGAAATATATCGACATTTATAAGATCTGCTGAACTCAGCAAACCATGTCACAAAGGCAAGATGTTACAAAATCATGCACAAGCAGAATACCTATGAGCAGAACAGATCAGAACAAATGTAGAGCAGAATATATCAATGGATTTTATATACAAAAAGTCATTGATATGTGTCACAATCCAGTCTTAACTAATCTTTAAGAAACTTACCACTTGTCTATTTTTGGTGTAATATTAAAGGAGAACCACAATTATGTGAAAAGGTTATTAAAATACTCCCTTTTCCAATTACTTATCTGTAGGAGGATGAAATTTCATCACATAATTGAACAAAAACAGCATATTGCAGCAGGTTGAATGGAGAAACACGAAAGAGAATCCAACTATCTTCTAATATGCCAGAGATAAAGAGATCTGCAAAATTGTCAAATATACCACTCTTCTCTCTAAATTTCTTTTGTTTTGGAAAATATAGTCAATTTTCATAAAAATGTATTATTTATGTTAACTTATGATGGATTTCTATTGTATTTCTACATGGACTATATCTAAACATTTTTAATTTTCTCAGTTTTAATTTCTAATAGAGTCATTATCAATAAATACACCCGACATAAACAAAAGTTCTCCAGAACTATCAATAAAAAATCTGTGAAGGGATCCTGAGACCAGTAAGTGAGAACACTGTCCTTGAAGACTCTTCCTATTGGTATTCTCCCCACCTGCACCTAGTGGGCCTTTATAAATGCAGGGAGCCCACTTGGGCCTCAGTGGGGTTCACTGATCCAGGTGTAATTCACTGTTCAGTTTTCTGTCCTATTGTCTATACTGATCGTAACCCATTCTCTCAAACCTCTTATCCCTTCATTTCTCCCCTCACTTTCAGCAAATGACTAAGCCAATCTACAAAGAAATGAAAAGCCATGAAACAAGAATTTCTCCAAATTCCTCCCAGCACCAAACCTTACCTGGATCTGTACCAATCCCTTCATCATTTCAGAATGGAAGGGGAAACCATCCTCCTAGTTAAGGCCAATCCCTTCCAAATGTATTCCATCAATTCCTCCTGCCTTTCTCAGGGATGTCTCATAGAAGACTGTTGCAAGTAAAGGGGTAAACAAGTGTGAGGAAAGGCAAGTTCAAGGAACTGAAAAAGTTCAAAAGTTCACTAGAGCCAGGAGGTAATGGCATGGAGATTTTCACCAGCATAGAAATTACTAGGTTTTGTTTTTTTCTTCTATTTTTTGTTTTTAAATATTACTAGTTCTTGACCTTTTTGAGTCAAAGATCCCTTTAATAATATCATACACAGGAGAAAGGAAAGAGGGGGCATTTATATTATATAACTACATGCTAAATTTTTTTATAAAATTTCAAGAAGCTGATGGATATTCTGAAGTCCATCCAAAGGCTGCATTTTAAAAACCCTGAAATAGATGGTAACTGAAATCTAGAGGTGGCTATAAAATTAATATAAGAGAATATTCAGTGTGGAGAGAAAGTGGCCTAGGCCTGAACTTTATAGAAAACCAACATTTACGGGACAAAAAAATCACACACACACACAAAAAGAAGAAGTCTTTCAAAAAGATCAAGAATAAGCAGCCTGATAGGTCGAAGGAAAAATAGGAAGCTGTGGCAGAAGAAATGCCAAGGGAAGAATGAAGGAGGACGACCAGCCAAGTGTGTCAAATGCTGTTGTCAGTCAGGAAAATGGAGGTCACTGTTGTCACAGTATCACTGTGGGGGCAGAAACCAGTTTGTATCTGGTGAAGGAACGAGAATTAAAATTTATTTTAGGAAGCTTGACTATGCCCTAGCAGGTTTGGCTCAGTGGACAGAACGTCGGCCTGCGGACTGAAGGGTCCCAGCTTTGATTCCAGCCAAGGGCACATGCCCGGGTTGTGGGCTCCATCCCCAGTAGGGGGCATGCAAGAGGCAACCGATCAATGATTCTCTCTCATCATTGATGTTTCTATTTTTCTCTCCCTCTCCCTTCCCCTCTGAAATTAATGAAGAAAGAAGAAGGGGGGGAGGGAGTGGGAGGGGGGAGGGGAGGAGAGGGGAGCAGCAGCAGCAGCAGCAGCTTGGCTATAGCCCAGCTGGTGTGGCTCAGTGGTTGAGCGTCAATCCATGAGCCAGGAGGTCATGGTTCGATTCCCGGTCAGGGCGCATGCCTGGGTTGTGGGCTTGGTTCCCGGGGGTGGGGGTGGGGGGGCAGGAGGCATCCAATCAATGATTCTCTCTCACCATTGATGTTTCTATCTCTCTCTTTCCTTCTCTCTTCCTCTCTGAAATCATGTAAAATATATATATTCTTTTAAAGATTGGCTATAAAGAAAAAGGATGCTGCTTAAAAAACACACACACAACAACGAACCTTTTTAAAAATGGGAGAGACATTTTTATGTTTCATTGCTGATGGAGATAAGCCAGTAGACAGACTAAAGATACAGGAAGAAAGGGGTAAGTAATACTAAGGTTCCTGATGATGCAAAAAAAGATGAGCTGGGATCCAACATGCAGGTAGAAGTTTTGACCCCAAGCTGTAACTGATATCTCATTCTATTCAACAGAGAAAAAGAGAAGAGATTTCTGGCCTTTTGGCTTCTTTTTTTCTGTAAAATTGAATGCATGCATGGTCTTTAAAGAATCAAGCATTACTGTATTTTTAATCCTCTGAGGCAGAGTGTAGTATCATGCATATGAGAAACATCCAATAAATATAATTCTACACAAATCTTCATAACTAATAACTAATGAAACTTCTAATTATGTCCCAACAGCCTAGTTTTCCACATAAATGAGGTGTTGCATTAAGTGCAGATTCACCAAACCCGGGGCTCCAAAGCATTGGTATTCAAGCAATTACCTCACAGTAGTTACACCAGACAGAATGTTTTAGGACAGGTGACAGGCGGCTTAGAAGGCTTATCTTAGGAGCTTCTGCAGTTTAACAAAGGGGCAGTCACAAGGTGTTTACTATTTCAACTGTCAGACTAACAATAAAAAGCTAGGACATCACTTGAAATGACCAAGAATACAGGTGTTTTCCAGCTAAAGATAGGGCAATGAAAACCATTCAGTGATCTCCAATCAGCATTTTTTTTAAAATGAAACAGAATGGATTAAAATAATAAAACAAATTATAGGATCACATGTGGTTAAGGTAAGAATTATCTCATGAAACTTTTTTCATATATATCAGAACAAAATATTAAAAAAAATATTTCTTACTGTGGCTGGAGCAGTGAAAAAATATGAAAGTTACTGACACTATGATGCAGAAAGATAAAGGCTATAAAGTAACAGGTTCTATACAGCTATAAATTACACAGCTATAAATCAAAAGACTATTCCCATGCATACAAGAAAAGATGTCTGGTTACACATATTCCCTTATACAGGCACTCCTCGAAGATACTGCTGGTTAGGTTCCAGAACACTGAAATAAAATGAGTGCTGCAATAAAGCGAGTTGTAACTTTTTTGCTGGTGGAGGGTCTTCGCCTTACATTGTAAAAGATGCAACATCTGTGGGGGGGCAATAATGTGAAACACAATATAATGAGGTATGCTTGTATTATTCAAGAGCACTCACTTATCTGATCATGCATATACGTACATTATAAACCTGGGGGGGGGGGGGCGAGCGCAGCTTTTCGTGATTCAATTTTCCCTCTAAAGTACTTAAATTTCAACATCCTGGCTTTCCTAAAACCAGCTATGCATTCCAACATCTAAATTACTTTTTTCAAATACTCTCAAATCACTTACCTGAAGAAAAAGGTCCCTGAAGATATTAAGTTACAAATATGGGTAAGCTTTCCCCCTCTATCTGCTAAATAATATTCTATTTAAGGAGCTCTATATTGCTAAGTATTTTTAAAGTCTCATCCACCAAACAATTCCAACTTACACTACATCATATATATTAATACTACATTCCATCCAAGGACCTAAGCAGATATTCTCGAAGTGTGGTCCTCAGACCCCCGGGATCCTGAAGATCCTTTGAGAGTCTGTGAAGTCAACTATTTTCAATACTAAGGTACTGTTTCCCTGTACCTTCTGTGGTCATCTGTACCGAGGGTGAAAGGCACTGGTAAGTCTCCAGGTGCCTTGGCAAGTATCCCTAAAGCACTTCTCCTTTCTACGGAAGTATGACAAGAAAGCACCTGCGTGATTAAACTGCAAGCTAAACCCGCTGCTTTTATCGTGGAATATCATTTTCACAGGAAAGAATATCTACAAACTATACTAACTCAGACTTAACTTCCAAAAAGTGAACCTGCCACTTCTGGGAAACAACTGACAGTATTTGCTGCCTATGATAAAATTCCAGCTTTCAAGTGAGAAATAAAATTGTGGAGATCTTAGACCTGCCATCATGAGCTTGACGGCGGTCCAATACATAAAGAAATTTCTCGTGATGTTCCTGTTGATATTAAATAATGTAATTTTAAAAATATGGTGTAATGAAATATGGTGTAATCAACATCTGGAAGATCTGCATAACTCTGAACCAATACTTTCAAATAATCAATGAATTAACATATAAATACCTTTAAAGCGTCTCAGTTTTCATTTGTAATACAGTAAAATATCGATAAACACTTAAACAAAAGCCTTTTGGGGTCCTCACTAATTTGGAAGAGTGTAAAGGGGTCCTCAAACCAAAAGCTTTGAGAACCGATGATCTAAGTTATTGTTATGCAACAAAGTAATGGAGATCAACTTAAGGAAGTTCCTAATCTTCCTCCTCTTTCTCCCGTGTTTCTCCAACAGTGTTAGCCTCCCTTTCGGTGAAGAGCTGACCGACAGACCGACCTTTCTATGTGTATTGCGGGCGGGGGGGATAGAAAATGTAACAAATAACCGGTTTTACTGTCGGAAGGAATCAAATACTTTAAAAAGACTAATTCTGAGTCTGCCCTTCCTCTAGGCTTCAGCTGGGCACAAACCCTGAGTCACACCATACAGGTGAGGGACAGGAGAGCTGGGGCAGAATGCCGAAGAACACCGACAGGTGGGCGTGCGGCAAGGCGCCGAGAGCCTGCGCGGGAGGGAGGGGCAAATGTGGGTGGAGTTCTGCCAAAATCCTGGGTTTTCCTGCCACTCCCCCACTTTCTCCGGAGGCTGCCGAGTAGGGAGTGTAGGGGAGAACCAGGGGAGAGAGGGGGGCCCAGGGGGAGGCTCTCGCTCACCCCCGGCCTCCCGCAACCCTCTCAGTACCCGACTCCCGGGCTCCCCTCTGGCCGCCCCCCCTACGCACCCCGCGCCACGACCCCAGGCTCCTCACCGCCAACAGGTTCCTGTCCTCCACCAGCTGCCGCTTCCGGAGGATCTCCGACTTCAGAACGTCCATGTCGTCGCCCGGTTTAAGCTGGAGGTCCTCTCTCCGGCTCCTCCGGCCAAGCCTCACCCGGCCGGGCGCTGCGGTGCAAGTAAACACTGTAGCCCAAACACTGTAGCGCTTCACTGACAGCAGCCGCTTCCGGCGGAAGCTGAGGTGAGTGACGGGCGGAGAGAGAGCACCCAGGGCGCCTGTTGTTGACGGAGCCGCCGTGAAGGAGCGGCCCCTAGCGGCGCCCTTGGGCAACGCGCCCGCAGTGTTCCCTTAGAGACGCACAAATCAACACAAGTCTTCTGGATTGTGGGGCCGTCTACCCGCTTCGTTTTAATGGTGATATTATACCTGCTAGTTCAGGCCCAAAAACCTCCTAGCAGAAGACCTCAATTATGTTCAATAAGACCAAATCCTTACTTATTATACCAGAGGTTCATATCAGAGTTTCTGAAGTTACCTGCTTGCCAAAATTAATGTACTAGAGAGTGAGGACAAATCTGAACACTATTTCCAGCTCATTAATATAAAATAAAAGAGCAGGGTTCATTGCTAGCCTGTTAAAGTCCATCTAAAGTTAACCAATTACATCCACTGAAATCTTTTTCAGAAGTAAATTTGTCTTTCCCACCCTAACTACCTCACAGGAATACTGTGAAAAATCACAGCAGGACAGATGTGAGAGCAAATTCTGAACTAGGAAGTGTAGCCCTCACGTAAAGTCTGATCATAATGACCCTTATCCTCTGTTGTGGCTCACATCACCCCTCCCACCTGCAATCTTCTCCAGCCCCCTCCACGCACACCCCCCCACACACACACCCAAA
The DNA here is from genome assembly GCF_014108235.1 of Myotis myotis. NCBI lineage: Eukaryota > Metazoa > Chordata > Mammalia > Chiroptera > Vespertilionidae > Myotis > Myotis myotis. Next base: position 77,357,114 of record NW_023416313.1, on the reverse strand, counting down.
TCTTCCCCTAGTCCAGTGGTTGGCAAACTGTGGCTCACGAGCCACATGCGGCTCTTTGGCCCCTTGAGTGTGGCTCTTCCACAAAATACCAAGTGCAGGCATGCATGTACAGTGCGATTGAAACTTCGTGGCCCATGCGCAGAAGTCGGTATTGTGTGGAAGAGCCACACTCAAGGGGCCAAAGAGCCGCATGTGGCTCGCGAGCCACAGTTTGCTGACCACTGCCCTAGTCCAAGGAGCTCTCCACCAGTCCCTGAATTGGATCCTTCCCTTCCAACTCCGCTTTTGCCTCTTGCCCTTGTCCTCTTTGTCTCCATATCAGCGATTTTCATCTCCTGGCACACACAAACTAATTACTAAAATTCTGCGGCACACCAAAAACACACGTTTTGCTAATCTGACAAAGAAAAAGGTATAATTTTGATTCATTCACATTGGTTAGCTATTGTTATGTTGGCTGTTGTCATTTTTTTAATTTGACAATCCAAGGGAAAAGATATCAGTGCCTGACTAAATAGTCAGGTACTGCATGTTTTAAAAATTCTTGTGGCACCTTGGTTGAAAATCACTGCTCCATATTCCTACACTATGCTTGTCATTGTTCTTATCTGGTTTCCAAGCATCAAATTTGGAAGGCCCTAGCCTAGAGGAACTTCTGTAGGCATCCTATGACAGCAGTGAGAAGTGATAATTGAGAATGGAGGAGAAGACTGTAAAACAAACTCAGGAACATAAAGTTCTGCATGTAAAGGGTGTCCCCCCCAAAATGTATACATACTTTAACAGCTGTCAGGTCAATTTTGAAAATGAAATGTATTTTAATAAGCACTGCCTTTATAATTATTCAAAGTGTATGTATACATTTGGGGGATATATATATATATATATATATATATATATATATATATATAGAAAGAGAGAGAGAGAGAGAGAGAGAGAGGGGCCCGGTGCATGAAATTCATGCATAGGGGGTGTCCCTCAGCCCAGCCTGCACCCTCCCCAATCTGGGACCCCTCAGGGGATGTCCGACTGCCGGTTTAGGCCTGATCCCTGTGGGAAATCCCTCTCACAATCCAGGACTGGTGGCTCCGAGCCACTCACCTGCTTGCCTGGTTTCCCCAAACCGCTTCTGCCTGCCAGCCTGATCACCCCCTAACCCAGTGATGGTGAACCTTTTGAGCTCGGCGTGTCAGCATTTTGAAAAACCCTAACTTAACTCTGGTGCCGTGTCACATATAGAATTTTTTTGATATTTGCAACCATAGTAAAACAAAGATTTATATTTTTGATATTTATTTTATATATTTAAATGCCATTTAGCAAAGAAAAATCAACCAAAAAAATGAGTTCACGTGTCACCTCTGACATGCATGCATGTCATAGGTTCACCATCACTGCCCTAACCGCTCCCCTGCCAGCCTGATTGACACCTAACTTCTCCCCTGCAAGCCTGATCACCCCCAAGTGCCCTACCCTGCCGGCCATCTTGTGACAATGTGGGGGTGGCCATCTTGTGGCAGCCATCTTGTGATGATGTGAAGGCGTGAGGGTCAATTCGCATATTACCTCTTTATTATATAGGATACCCAGTTTCACTGACTGAAGCAAATAAAGGCTGATAGGCTAATAATGATTAATCTTAAATGCTAGGCTAAGAAAAAAATTAGACTAAAAATCTTAAAATATAATAATATAATTACTAGAATTTTCTGCAAATGTAAATCAACTTCTTTTAGACTTACTGAGAAACATCTCATATATAAATTCAATAAGTTACAATATGTGAGAATATTATATTCTCACTCTAATTACAACTTTGTACAATAATAAATACTCTTTTTTAATAATTAACCTCTATACTTTTAAAAAAATATGTTTTTATTGGTTTCAGAGAGCAGAAGGGAGAGTCAGAAAGAGATATAAATATCAATGATGAGAGGGAATCATTGATCAGCTGCCTGTTGGCACGGCCCCTACTGAAGATCAAGTCCACAACTCAGGAATGTGCCCTGACCAGGAATCAAACCGAGACCTCCTGGTTCATGGGTCGACACTCAATCTTGATGATGCAGTTTAGCTATCAAAAGCAGATAAAAATTGTAAATATATATATACTTTAAGGAAACAGGATTAATACATTTTTAAAATAATATCATCTAAACTACATGCCTAAATGTGTGATTGATGACCTAATATGAATAATTTATTACTCAAGAATTATGAACAGCGACTTTGTTGTATTGAGTAACATGATATTATTATAAATATACTGTTTTAGATATTTGTTTAAAATTTTAAGGAAAAAGATGATGTAGTATCATAACACTAGGTGGCGGTAACTGATTTTAAAAATTAAATTGTTAAAATATTTTAGCATGTATTTTTTTAACTCAGAAACCATTTAGTGCTGCTTACATTTCAGAAGGAAAGGAGGGAAAAATTCGCAAGGCTATACAGTACCATTTCTACACATGTGGGCTGCTCACCCCCACTCCATCCTTTTCCTTTGAATGCTATAAAATCCAATAACTCTCAAATTTGTTGGTCTCATGCCCTTTACACTTAAAAATTTTTGAGCATCGTAAGAGCTTTCCCTAACGTGGGTCATAAGCAAATAATGATCAATGTTTTTCTTGGTAGAATTTAAGACCGAGAAATTTAAAAAGATGTATTGAGTCATTTAAAAATAATAATAATACACCCAATGCTTGTTAATATAACTATTTTTATGAGAAAATAACTATTTGACAAACCAAAAAAAAAATGAGTAAGAAGAATTACTTTGTTTTAAATCCCTTTTAATGTCTAGATTATTAGTATATAGCTGGATCCTCATATTTATTTATAGATTCAATCTGTTGAAATATAACATATTAGCCCTGGCCAGTGTGGCTTAGGACACATGCTGGGGTTTCAGGCTTGATCTGAAGTAGGGGACCTGCAGGAGGCAGCCCATCGAGGTTTCTCTGTCTCATCAATGTGTCTATCTCTCTCTTCCTGTCACTTCCTCTCTCTGAAATCAATTAAAATATATTTAAAATTTTTACTGGGTAAAAGTACAAATAAGCAAAAAATATAAATGTAGAACTGCAGTAACCCCACCTATCAGGAGAAAACCATATTGGCAGACAACCCTTATGTACTTTACCTGCATATCCTATATAATAAAACCCTAATATGCAAATTGACCAAACAGCAGAACAACTGGTCACTATGATGCACACTGACCACCAGGGGGCAGACGCTCAACACAGGAGCTGCCCCCTGGTAGTCAGTGCGCTCCCACAGGGGGAGCACCCTCAGCCAGAAGCTGGGCTTATGGCTGGCGAGTGTAGCGGTAGTGGCGGGAGCCTTTCCAGCCTCCGCTGCAGGCGGGTGGTAAGGAGTGAGGGGTCCCAGCCTGCGAGAGCCCTGGACTGCGAGAGGGATGTCCCAGACTGCTAGCGGGTGTAGGCCAGGCTGAGGGACCCCTCCCTGCCCCCCCAGTGCACTAATTTCATGCACCAGGCCTCTAGTCTCTCTATATAATCTATATATATAAAAGGCTAATATGCTAAGTGTCCAGCCATCCGACCGGTCGCTATGATGTGCTCTGACCACCAGGAGGCAGACACCCAACACAGGAGTTGCCAAGCTGCAGTGACTTGGCAGTAGCGGTTCTTGGGTGACGCACCCCAAAACCAGAGAGGAGGGAACCCAAATCTTCACGAGGGCTGCGCAGTTCCACCTTCAGCCATGGGTTATGTTGTTGCTGGGGCACTGTTGCCTCCGAATCTGGTTTACTGCACACTTGTGTTTGTGTTCCACACCCTGTATGACAGCAACTTTGCAGAGTGCCCTTTTGCACTCCAGGACCCCTCGGGGAATATTGGAGAGCTGGTTTCGGCCTGATTCCCGCAGGCCAGGCTGAGGGGCCCCACATGCTGGAGGGAATCCCACTCACTCCACAGACACTGGGCAAGGACCGAGGGAGGTTGGCTCTAGGGCGTGTCCAGCCCATCCCTCCCAGTCCCGCCCCGCTGGCCACCTTCTAAGTAATTTCCTTTCAATGTGCCCGAATCCATGAACCGGGTCACTAGTATTTACATAATTTTAAAACAAAAATGGAATTCTTCCATATAAATTATCACCCCAAATAAATGAATTTTATTGTCTTTGTTATTGATTAGTTAGTTCTGCTTCTAAATTTTTGCTATTGTAAACATTATAGAGCAGGAATAACGTAGAGGACAACTTAGAATGAAAGAAAATGTAGGGGGTGGACAAAAATTCTGAAAAATGGATAAAACTGCTTAGAGTTATATAAAAGTGAATAAAAATTATTCCTCATGGTATGTGAAAAATATCACTACACACAGAGTTACAGGGAATAATCACTTTTTATCAAATTACTAGAGGTCCAGTGCATGAAATTTGTGCACAGGGGCTGGGGGTCAACCAAACGACTGAACAAGCAGGCTGCGTGGGGCAACCAGGCCGGCAGGGGGCATCATGAGGGGCGACCAGGCTGGCAGGGGGGGCAGTAAGAGATGATCAGGCTGGTGGGGGGGCAGTTAGGAGTGACCAGGGCTTTTTTTTTTCCCAGTGACTTTTTTGGGGGGGAGGGCGCGGTTGGGGACACAAGCTCATAATGGGGAAGAAAGGGATTTGTGGCGCCAGTGGGAAAAATAATCCTTTCTGGGCACAGATGACTGGGGCCCTGAGACATTTAGGAAATCCGTGCACATCGGGTAGGTGAGAGCCCAGGAGAGCGGCTGAGGACCCCTTCGGGTGCTCTGTTCAGCTCAGCTCGAAGGCTCTGCTCCTCCATAGCCCTCGCTGTCCCCTGTGTGCCAGTCTCCCTGGTCCTTCCCAAGTGCAGTTGACCGCTTGGCTCAGAACCACACTGGTTATTTTAAACTCAAGATTTTTTTCTTTTTATTTTTCTTTAAATATACCTTTATTGATTTCAGAGAGGAAGGGAGAGGGAGAGATAGAAACATCATTGATTAGCTGCCTTCTGCATGCCCCCCACTGGGGCTTGAGCCCACAACCTGGGCATATGCCCTGACCAGAATCAAACCTCAACCTCCTGGTTCATGGGTTGATGCTCAACCACTGAGCCATGCCAGTTGGGCTAAACTCATGATTTTTAACAATAGCCACCATCAGGCTTGCAGGATTTCCTGCTGTGTTTATAAGCCATGGGTTTGTTCTCTGACTAGCCAGGATGCTGAACTCTGCTAAAAATGCCAAGACTCTGCAGATCTACAGGGTCAGAGTCCAACAAGTTTTATCTCCACACACTGTGCAGTGCTGTTTCCCTGAATATTTATCAGTGCAGATGAGCACCGTCCAGGGGATTGGGCCTAAACCGGCAGTCGGACATCCCTCTCACAATCCTGGACCGCTGGCTCCTAATCGCTCACCTGCCTGCTTGCCTGGTTGCCCCTAACTGCCTCTGCGTGCTGGCCTGATCGCCTCTAATTGCCCCCCCGTCCCCCGCTGGCCTGGTAGCTCCTAACTGCCCTCTCCCTGTTAGCCTGGTCACCCCTAACTGCCCCCTCCCCCGCTGGCTTGATCACCTCTTACTGCCCCCCCTGCCAGCCTGGTCACCCCCAACTGCCCTCTCTGCTGGCCTGGTCGCCCTCAACTGCCTTCCCCACCAGCCTGGTCGCCCCTCACGACCCCCCCGCTGGCCTGGTCGCCCCACACAGCCTGCTTGTTCAGTCATTTGGTCATCCCTCACTAACCCCCCTGCCAGCCTGGTTGCAGGCAGCCATCTTGTGAGGGCGTGAGGGTTAATTTGCATATTACCTCTTTATTATATAGGATAATTTTGGTCAAAATGTCATCTTAACTAAAATGTTTTCTTCCCAGTGTGTGGCCACTCATTCATTTTCACTCTTCCTGGTCCTCCTAAGCCTCTGTCTGTCTGTATGCGATGTGTTTCATTCTAGCCACTTCCTGCCAGCCTAAGCATCTCTTTTCTTTCTAGAACACCTGCCTTGCTAATTTCTAGTTTTTTACTGATTCTACCATCTACTTTCTTCCCTCCTCCCTCCAGGATGCTGAGCACTGCTGGTGAAAAATCATACAACTTGTTTCACTAGGTGTCACTAGGTATGTTTGCTCTCCAGCCTGGACAAGATTGTCCCTGTGCCTCTTGTCCCTCTTCTGAATCTCCACAGTTTGTTTATCCTTCCTTCTAATTGCATATCCTGGGTTACAGTCCTCCATCTCATTAATCCTCATATTCCAGTTTGTAAACTGAAAGTAATTTTAGTTTCCTTGGACAAGACGTGGAAGAATGATGTCTCTAATACTAGTATATTCAGAGATGAGAAGGAAAAAGATTTCCTCCTGAAAATTGAACTAGAAAATTCCCCCCCAATGAAGGTGACTGCATCTACGGCCTGTAAATCAAAGAGTTGCCTGTCAACGTGTGACTTAGTGATTTGGAAATGAGCAAAACAAGCCGGAGGAGGGCAGTGGTAGTCACAGCCTGCAGCGTGGAGATGTCCAGCAAATGGAGAGGCTCGGTGGACAGCAGGTTCCACGTGGAGCGTCCCCGAGGCTTCCTGCCTGCTCGGTCTCAGGGCTCTTGCCCACCCACCTGTGCTTTGATCAGAGGGTAGGAGGCTCAGTTCAAACATTTTCTCTTTGCTCTCTAAGCCCAGAGCCAGAAACTATCAGAGACACTCGGTAAATTCATTTTATTTCCTAAATGTTTAATGAACATATCATATTTCAAGAATGACTTTCCCTATCCTTTTTATTGATAACATTTTAAGAGTTCTTTCTTTATTGTCTAAAGTTTAAAGTATGTCTCCTTTTCCCCCAATTGACTCCCCCCAACCATTCCCACCCCGGGCAAGCCCCCACTGCCCCAGTATCTTCATTTTAAGAGTTCTTGAAAGCTTAGCCTGAACACTCCAGTCCCCACCACGCATGTTGTGTTACTGCCAGAATGTTCCCTTTCACATGGTGGTGCTGGAGGTGCTGAAGCACTGGGAATAACATTATTATAGGACTGAGGATTTCTGTCCAAATGCAGTACAAATATTTTATTTAGAATTTTCTTATATGAAAATCATAATTACGCAAAATCCCATTTCCTGTTTTCCTCTCAAATTTGTTATATCGTTTTTCAATTGTGAGGTTTATTATATTTATGCATCCTTAAACTCCATATCTAGTGTTTCCTTCGTCGTACAGTTAATTCAATGCTTGTTATCGTTTCTTTTCTAGCAGTTTTCCCATTTATTCTGCCCGCGGTGACTAATGTTCAGCATTGTGCATACAGAGGAATGGTGTTGAATGAATGAGAACGAAGGGCTGGGAGGGATTCTCCCTTTCCCTTCTATTACAACACAGTTGGCTCCCAAGGACGATCTCTGCAGCCCTGGACCACTTCTCCTCCTCAGCATCTGGCGTCACTGCAAAGCTCTCCTGGGAGTCTGAAATTTCACAAACTTGCATCACTGTGACACCTCCCGGCAGAAAACGACACCTGCTGAAGGGGATGCAGTGCGGCCCTCCCGCCGGGAGGGGGCGCCGTGGCCAGGCGAGAGCGGCGAAAGTGAGTGCCTCTCTGCCTGCCGCTCCCTTCCCTGACCCCGCGCCCGCACGCGCCCTGCGGACTCGGCGTCGGGGTTGGCGCCGGCTGCGGTCCGGACAGTCACGGGGCTGACGCCGAGTGCGCCCAGCCTGCCCTCAGCGCGGCGCCTGGGCCTTGGTGCGCCGCTGCGGCCCATGGGGAGGGTCGGCCTGGCGGACCGGGTAAGTGGCGCCCCGGGGACACCGGGACGGGGGCCCTGGCGGGAGGCGGGGCGGGAGCGCCTCCGCGGGGGCATTTGGACGGGAGACCGCGGCTTTAGGCCGCGTCGCAGTGGGGCGGGAGGTCCCGGGCCGGTCGGTCCCCGGAGCCGCCGGCGCCCTCGGACTCCAGGCGGCCCCCCGCCCCCTCCGTTTCCTGCGTGCCGGCCGCCGCTTTCCTTTATCTGCCTCGGGCTCTTCCTCTCTGCTCGCATTCTTTCACCGTCTGTCTGTGTCCGTCTGCCTTGGACCCGAGGACGTTTTTCTCTCCCCGCCGTTGATCGTGTGTCGGAAAAGTTGCCGGGTCCCCGGTGGCCGGGCCCGTGTCACTTGTGGCCCAGCGCACTGGCTGCCTCTGAGCCGGGGGTGGAGCGGAGAGAAGCTTTTCCCTTCCTGGGCCGTGGACCCCACAGGTCATACCCGCGGAGACGAGGGGTTTCCTGGCAAGAAGACGTGACTCCGGTGTTACCTCCGTCTGTGTGCTTTCAAAGCTGGTGTTTTAGCGTCATGTTCCAGCTGCCAGCATGTCTTAAGCGTCACCTCTTGCCCAGACCATGTGTTATGAACAGCAGTTGCAAGGTGAATAAGATTCTACCCCTGCTCTCGGAGTTCGTTCTCCAGGGAAACAGTCATAAACCCATGCCTGGACTGGAGAGGGAGTGATGCTTGAAACTGAGTCTTGGAGGGGTTTTGTTGTTGGACCTGCAAGATGGGGAAAGGTGTCCCGCAGAGGAAAGGAGTGTCAAGGTAGCTTCTGCTACCAGAGGCACCACCGTGCATTCTGGGAGCTTCCGGTAAGGCCGAGAGAGGGTTGAGGAGAGGTAATCAGGTCGGATTAAAAGGTTCTAGGTCTAGGAGAAGCCTTAGGGTACTAATTGCTAGAACCAGGCGAATGGATGGAAAATGTGTTCTGGATAAGGGCAAAATGTGCATATATGCAGGTCGAGGAAGACCGTATCTCCCAGCAGCAGGTGGAGTTTTTAAAGGATGCAACACAGTTTCCACGTTTTTATGGGATAAAGGTTGCAGACATTTTGGCTATAAGGATATTCAGGGAATATGGGGTAATAAATTAGTAACTTAAAGTGGAGTGTGTTTTATTTTTAGAATTTTATCAAATGTGTTGCAGCCCTAGCCGGTTTGGCTCAGTGGATAGAGCAACAGCCTGAAGGGTCCCAGGTTCGATTCCCGTCAAGAGCACATGCCCGTGTTGTGGGCTCAGTTCCCAGTGGGGGGCCTGCCGGAGGCAACCAGTCAAGGATTCTCTCTCCTCATTGATATTTCTATCTCTCCCTCTCCCTTCCTCTCTGGAATCAAAAAAAAAAAAAAAAGTATATTTAAAGAAAAAGAATAAAAAAGAAATGTGTTGCAGCCTGTCTGGTGTTGCTCAGTGGTTGAGCCTGGGAGGGTGAACCAGGAGGTCACAGTTTCATTCCTGGTCAGGGCTTGATCCCCAATAGGGGTGTGCAGGAGGCAGCCAGTGGATGATTCTCTCTCATCATTGATGTTTCTCTCTCTCCCTCTCTAAAATCAATAAAAACAGATTTTTTAAAAATAAGGAATGTGCTGCAAGCTGTACAGTTTAGAACAGATTGTGAGATAGACAGAAATATAACCTGGTGTAATAAAAGTGTTAACAGTGAAGAGCTATTCTGATTGTGGAGCGCTCTGATGACTAAGGATAGCTTTTATGGAAAACTAGAGGCCTGATGCATGAAATTTGTGCAAGAGTAGGCCTTCCTTCCCCTGGCTGCTGGCACCGGCTTCCGTCTGGCACTGGGGACCCGGGCTTCCCTGGTAGCTCGGGCTTCGTCTGGAAGGATGTTCAGCCTAATTAGCATATTATGCTTTTATTATTATAGATATTATAGATAAGAATTGGGGGAGCATTTTTGTGCATTCCCAAATGTAACTTTATAAAGTGGATTTCGTGGTTTTTTTTTTTAATTTTTAGAAAGAGGAAGGGGAGAGGGAGAAACATCGATTTGTTCCACTTATTTATGCATTCATTGGTTGTGTATTTTCTGGGAACAATGAAATCCACTTGCCCTGGCCAAGTAGCTCAGTTGGGTAAAGCATTGTTCTGATATGCCAAGTTTTGGCATATTGTTTTGGCATATCAGAATGATGCTTTAACCAGCTGAGCTACCTGGCCAGGGCAAGTGGATTTCTTTTTACCTGGTTTGTTGTTGTTTTAAATGTGTTTTTTATATTAGAGAGAGAGAAACATCAATTGGTTGTTCCCCATACCCACCAACTGGAGATTGAACTGGCAACCTGGGCATGTGCCCTGACTGGGAATTGGTGCACAGTTTGATGGCCTGCCAACTGAGCCATACCAGACAGAACTTACCTGGTTTATTTTAAATTATCTTCGTGGAACAGATGATCCAGAGCTAGTAATCCCTCTAGTCTTTCATAATAGTAAATTGTGAAGGATGTTCTATTATACACCTAACTTACAGGTGACTCTCATGGACTTTGTTTGGAATACACTCCAGCCTATGTTATTTTGGTAATAATCGAGTCTGAAAATTAATAGGAATATTAAACTGTAACAAGGGTATCAGATGTGGAGGTATAGTGAAATTTTAAAATTCTTTAAAAAGTCATTGTAACTCTATGAGGCAGATGCTTTGTATTACCTATTTTTTTGTGGACATCAATGTCCATTGCTCCTCCTATTCCTTTCAGTCGGAATATACTTTCCATATTCTTCAGACTTCATTTCCCCTTCATGGTACCTGAGTATCTATTTAGTGATAAAAAGGCCTCTTACCAAGCTTGCTTCTTGAGGTGCTCAGAACTCAGACCTTGATTTATTATTAGTTGTATGGTTGTAGTATTTTTTTGTCCCATTAATTATAGTATACTATTTAAAATTTACCACTTATATTAAATATTACTTACCATAAGTTAATATCCTGAAAAGACATATCTGCAGATCTTATCCTATATAATAAAAGCCTAATATGCAAACCGACCAAACAGCGGAACAATTGGTCGCTATGATGGGCACTGACCACCAGGGGGCAGACACTCAACGCAGGAGCTGGCCCCTGGTGGTCAGTGCGCTCCCACAGGGGGAGTGCCACTCAGCCAGAAGTTGGGCTCACGGCTGGCGAGCACAGCGGTGGTGGTGGGAGCTTCTCCTGCCTTCACACCAGCACTAAGGAGCAGCGAGCCAAGTAGTAAGGAGCAGCAAGCAGGCGGGCGGTAAGGAGCAAGGGGTCCCGGACTCTGGGGAGCGGGCCTAAGCTGGCAGGTGGACATCCCCTGAGGTGTCCTGGACTGCAAGAGGGCACAGGCTGGGCTGAGGGATCTGCCCTCTCCAGTGCACGAATTTCCTGCACCGGGCCTCTAGTTGTTTCATAATAATGTGATTTAAGTAGGTACATTAACACTTTTCATCCATTCACGGGTATAATTAGAAAATATTTATAAAGCACTTACAATTTTCCAAACATGGTACTAAGATAGAGATACAAGGATGAAGTAAAAACAGCCCTTACTTGAGGCATAACATGTAAAAGTTGCCCTGATCCAACTGTGTTCAGGGGAAACAAATTGGAGATAGTGCCCAGCCAGTGTTACTCAATGGTTGAGCATCAATCCATGAACCAGGAGGTCACTGGTTCGATTCCCAGTCAGGACACATGCCTGGGTTGTGGGCTTGATCCCCAGTATGGGGCAAACAGAAGGCAGCCGATCAGTGATTCTCTCTCATCATTGATGTTTCTATCTCTCCCTCTTCCTTCCTCCCTCTCTAAAAATCAATAAAACATCTTTTTTTTTTTTTTTAACAAAAAACATTTGGAGATAGTTTTATGTATCAGTAGTAGTCACCAAAGGCTTCCAAGATGCTCTTGAAAGGTAAATAGGTGGGATATTTCGGAGAAAACTTCTTCCATGTTCTTTTTCTGCCAGTAGGGCATTTTTAACAAACATAGTTTGCCAGCTTAGGTAGAATCTTGAAAGTCACTGTTCTAGCAGAGCCATGTTAACTGTGTTTGTTCTTAAATGGAGCATATGTGAAAGATATGTTGACCAAAAGGTGGTGTTACAATTAAAAAAGAAGTAAATAGGTATATTAAGTTGTAAAAATCAGTTCTCGGTATTTGCATTTGATCCTGGCTCCTTAAGGTATATACAAATGTTAGAAAGTGCTGCTGTTTTATTTCCTGGCACAAGACTTCATGAAATAAATGTGTTATATCATCTGAGTTAACATCTCAGCTTGAATTAAGTTCGGGTCCTGGCTGTCTGTCAATGCATTTGTTACATTCAGTGGTAGAAATGATATCCTATCACAAATCAACTATGATATCCTATATAATAAAAACCTTGCCAAACCGGTTTGGCTCAGTGGATAGAGCGTCGGCCTGCGGACTCAAGGGTCCCGGGTTCGATTCCGGTCAAGGGCATGTACCCTGGTTGCGGGCACATCCCCAGTGGGGGGCGTGCAGGAGGCAGCTGATGGATCTCTCTCATCAATGTTTCTAACTCTCTATCCCTCTCCCTTCTTCTCTGTAAAAAATCAATAAAATATATTAAAAAAAAAAAGCCTAATATGCTAAGCATTCGGTCATCCGGTCAGCCATTCAACCACTCAAAGCATAATATGCTAATGATATGCTAAAGTTGTGCAACTGCTTGCTATGATGTGCACTGACCACCAGGGTGCAGACAGTCGACTGTCGATCAGTTGCTATGATGTGCATTGACCACCAGGAGGCAGATGCTCTGACTGGTAGGTTAGCTTGCTGCTGGGGTCTGGCTGATTGGGACTGAGACAGGCCAGGCATACCCTGGAGCCCTCCCATGGTCTCTCCCTGGCTGGCCAACTTCCTATGTCCCTCCCTGGCCCCAATTGTGCACTGGTGGTGTCCCTTGGCCTGGCCTATGCCCTCTCGCAATCCAGGACCCCTCAGGGGATGTTGGAGAGCCGGTTTCAGCTCGACGGTGGAACAACTGGTTGCTATGATGCTCACTGACCACTTGGGGGCAGACGCTCAATGCAGGAGCTGTCCCCTGGTAGTCAGTGTGCTCTCACAGGGGGAGCGCCGCTCAGCCAGAACCTGGGCTCACAGCTTAAGCCATCAGACATCCCCCGTGGGCTCCCAGACTGCGAGGTACCCCCACCCCCCTAGTGCACGAATGTCATGCACCGGGCCTCTAGTTTTGTATAAGTACTTAAAATACCTAAAGTTAAAAAAAGTATACACACCTCTTAATGAATAGTTGCAATAAAGCTATGTAAAAAAAAATTACATGAAGGAAAGCAAGGAATTAATGAGAATGGGATTCAGATTGCTGCTCACCCCGGGGCCAGGGAAATCACTGGAATGGGATTAGGGGGTGAGGTTCATAGGGGTTGAGTGTAGGTTCTTGTTCAAATCCTGTATCTTGTTTTGGATGGTAAAGTCACTGGTGCTTGTAGCAATATAGTAATTAATTAAAGCAGGCCATACATGCATGGATGGATGATGAATGTGTTGTTGCTGTGAATAATGCAGTCTGGTAGATTTGTTGGTTTTGTTTTTTTAAAACATATTTTTATTGATTTCAGAGAGGAAGGGACAGATAGAAACATAAATGATGAGAGAGAATCATTGATCAGCTGCCTCTTTCACACACCCTACTGTGAATTGAGCCCACAACCCGGGCATGTGCCCTTGACTGGAATCGAACCCGGGACCCTTCAGTCTGCAGGCCAACACTCTATCCACTGAGCCAAACTGTGGATCTAGGGCAGCCGTGGGCAAACTACGGCCCGTTTGAAATGAATAAAACTAAAAAAAAAAAAAAAAGACCGTACCCTTTTATGTAATGATGTTTACTTTGAATTTATATTAGTTCACACAAACACTCCATCCATGCTTTTGTTCCGGCCCTCCGGTCCAGTTTAAGAACCCACTGTGTTGCCGAAACCGGTTTGGCTCAGTGGATAGAGCGTCGGCCTGCGGACTGAAAGGTCCCAGGTTCGATTCTGGTCAAGGGCATGTACCTGGGTTGCGGGCACGTCCCCAGTAGGAGATGAGCAGGAGGCAGCTTATCGATGTTTCTCTCTCATCGATGTTTCTAACTCTCTATCTCTCTCCCTTCCTCTCTGTAAAAAATCAATAAAATATATTAAAAAATAAATAAAGAAAGAACCCATTGTGGCCCTTGAGTCAAAAAGTTTGCCCACTCCTGATCTAGGGCAATCCTGTAGATTTGAAATCTAGTATAAATAAGAAAGCCCTTCTGCATTTACTGTGATGCTGATATCTGATTTATAAACACTTTATTGCAGAAACTAGGAGATGATGCTAAGATGACATCAGTTTCTAATATTTAAAGTGTGTTTTTGAAGGTTTTGAGAATAGAAGCAAGGAACTTTAATGTAAGATTTTGCTGCATAATGATTTCTGAAGCTTGCACATAAAGGTGAATCAAATAGAATTGTCAACAAACCATCTTCAATTTAGAAATAGAGACAGAGGAAGTATGATCTCATGAAACTTTATTAATTCAGCCCTGAAATCCTTGTTAAATATTGGATTTTCAGATGAAAGAACTTGTTTGGTGGCAGAGATCCTCTACACCAGTGGTTGCCAACCTTTTGGACCTCACAGACCACCAGTAGTCCACAGACCACCAGTCGGCTACTGCTGCTCTACACAGCGTGATTTTCTTTTTTTAATTCTAAAATTTGGGGAAATAATTCTATGAGAGATTATTCTTCCAGGTTGGAAGATGCATGAGAGTTAAACAATAGTCTGTTATTTCACACCCCCTCTTCAGTGTGGCTTCTTCCTCCCTTTTACCTAGTCCTTTTTAAAAAAAAATTGTAGTTATATATATATATATATATATATATATATATATATATATATCAATATCATAAAATTTTCCACTTCCACCATGTTTAAATTAAAGCATAGTACTGTGGCATTAAGTACATTCATGTTGTGTGATCATTATCACCATCCATCTCCAGAATCCTTTGCCTACCTACTCTTTCTAGTGGAATTTGTGGGCATTGTGTGGTTTCACTGCTGATTAATGTGGCTAAATAGACTTTTATTTGAATATTAATATTTCAACAAATATTTATTAAATGCCTACTCTGTGCCAGAAATTGGAGATGCTAAAAAGAATGAAGCTAATCTTTCCCTGCCGGGGTCCAGCCCCAGCAGGTCCAGGGGTCCCCAAAGGCATAGACGGAGTTGGCGAAGAAGGAATGACATGGAGACAGCGTTTAGTTGATCAGCAGCCTCGCCAGGATCTCTAGCCAGGATCTCCAGCCAAGTTCTGGTCTGGATCTCCAGCGAAGTTCTGGTTAGGATCTCCAGCCAGGTTCTGTGTCCATGTTCTCTTGCTAGGTCCTCCAGCCAGATTCTCCAGGTTCTCCAGCCAGGTTCTGTAGCCATGTTCCCTCGCTAGGTTCTCCAGCCAGGTTCTGTCCAGGTTCTCCAGCCAGGTTCAGTTACCAGGTTCTAGTCAGGTTCTCTTGCCAATTTCTATAGTCAGGTTCAGTCCAGGATCTTTTGCCATGTTCTCTCGCTAGGTTCTGTCTCTAGGTTCTGAGGCCAGTTTCTGTCCAGGATCTTTTGCCATGTTCTCTCCAGCGAAGTTCTTCTGTCTCTAGAGAACGTTCTGTGTAGGTTCTGTGCCTAGGTTCCGTCTCTCTTGGTTCTGTCTTCTAAGTTCTGTCTCTTGCTGTCTTACTACATCTGTATTTATACCAGTTGATTCAATCCTACCAATCTCTATTACAAAGGTTAGGGCGTTTCTTATCTCCATTCCAGGAGGTAAAGATTATGTAGCTTAAGCATGATTGTTCGTAGTTAAAGTGATTAATTACCCACCTGGCACTAGTTAAGAGGTTTTATTCCCTCCCTAACTTCAGGGGAAAATCCCTACCTGGGGAAATAACCTTTCTCAGAGACCTTGGTTAAAACACATAGTGCCAAGAAGGTGAGCAAACATATTAAGAACAGTATGCCATATATGCCAGGTCCCGTGAAACAGCAAGCATGGACCGGCTCCCGGCAAATTCCCCCTTTTTTATTTTTTAAAAGCAGGCATTAAAAAGAAAAAACCCCAAGTGCTCTCTTGTATCCATTTTAAGAGTAGGATTGGCGCTTTCCACTATTACCTGAGTCCTGATCTATCACCCCAGGGAGAGCTTGCCAATCCTGCACTTTCCCAGGGTGGAAAGGCTGCAGTGGGGTTAAGGATAAGGCTCCTTGGGCCTACCTCCTCCCATGCCTTTACATTTACCTTTCCTTCCTCAGAAAAGCATGGACATACTTCTTGTATAAAACGTTCTGTCTGACTGGGAGTAACCTTAACTCCTCTGCTAGCAAGCATATGTGTTAAAAGATCAATACGGAGTCTTCTTTCTTTAGACTCAGTATGGCACTTCTTCTCAATCTACGTTCTGTACTATCCACCTTCTTACCCTACTTATCCTCTATAGGGGGGTCTGAAGTACCCTGGTGGAGTCCTATCCATCCCGAGTGTGGGGTTCTCAATGGGAGGGGGGCTTACCTAGGGGAATCCTGTTCCAGGGCTTCCCAAAGGTGGGGACGGAGTCGGCAAAGACTATCCACCCTCTCCTACAGTGGAGTCCTATCCATCCCGAGAGTGGGGTGCTTACCTAGGGGTCCCTGTTCGGGCGCCATATGCTGGGGTCCAACCCCAGCGGGTCCAGGGGTCCCCAAAGGTGTGGACGGAGTCGGCGAAGACTATCCACCCTCTTCCTACGGTGGAGTCCTATCCATCCCGAGAGTGGGGCTTACCTAGGGGTCCCTGTTCGGGCGCCAGATGCCGGGGTCCGACCCCAGCAGGTCCAGGGGTCCCCAAAGGCGTGGATGGAGTCGGCGAAGAAGGAATGACATGGGGACAGCGTTCAGTTGATCAGCAGCCTCGCCAGGATCTCTAGCCAGGTTCTGGTCAGGATCTCCATAGAGGTTCTGGTTAGGACCTCTTGCCAGGTTCTGTGTCCATGTTCTCTTGCTAGGTTCTCCAGCTAGGTTCTGGGATCTTTTGCCATGTTCTCTCGCTAGGCTCTGTCTCTAGGTTCTGAGGCCAGTTTCTGTCCAGGATCTTTTGCCATGTTCTCTCCAGCAAAGTTCTTCTGTCTCTAGAGAACGTTCTGTGTAGGTTCTGTGCCTAGGTTCTGTCTCTCTTGGTTCTGTCTTCTAAGTTCTGTCTTCTAAGTTCTGGGTCTTGCTGTCTTGTTGCATCTGTATTTATACCAGTTGATTCAATCCTATCAATCTCTATTACAAAGGTTAGGGCGTTTCTTATCTTCATTCCAGGGAGTAAAGATTATGTAGCTTAAGCACGATTGTTCGTAGTTAAAGTGATTAATTACCCGCCTGGCACTTAGTTAAGAGGTTTTATTCCCTCCCTAACTTCAAGGGAAAATCCCTACCTGGGGAAACAACCTTTCTCAGAGAGGAGACCTTGGTTAAAACACATAGTGCCAAGGTGAGCAAACATATTAAGAACAGTATGCCATATATGCCAGGTCCTTTGAAACAGCAAGGATGGACCGGCTCCCGGCATTTCCCCTTCATAGTTTAGTGGGCATTTGGTTAACCTATTTCCATTTGTAAATACCTTATCTCATGAAGTTCTCAAGTTTTTTTTTGAAGAGATTAGAGGCCCGGTGCACAAAATTCATGCACGGAGGCGGGGTGGTCCCTCAACCTGGCCTGCACCCTCTCCAATCTGGGACCCCTTGGGGGATGTCGAACTGCCTC
The DNA here is from genome assembly GCF_014108235.1 of Myotis myotis. NCBI lineage: Eukaryota > Metazoa > Chordata > Mammalia > Chiroptera > Vespertilionidae > Myotis > Myotis myotis. Next base: position 77,339,559 of record NW_023416313.1, on the reverse strand, counting down.
TCGCAATCCGGGACCGCTGGCTCCTAACTGCTCACCTGCCTGCCGGCCTGATCCCCCTAACTGCTCTCCCTTGCTGACCTGATCCCCCTAACTACTCTTCCCTGTCGGCTTGATCCTCCTAACTGCTCTCCCCTGCTGGCCTGATAACCCCTAACTGCCTCTGCTTCATCCCCGCCACCATGGCTTTGTCTGGAAGGACGTCCGGAAGACATCTGGTCTGATTAGCATATTAACCTTTTATTAGTATAGATATTAGAAAAATAAGTTTGGGTTGCAAACCAATTTTGATCATAAAAATTTGTCTTTATGTTTGTAATTTTCCAGAAAGCTTCTTTTAAGTTTGTTTCCCAGAATGTGATAGTCTTCCCTTGTCTTTATAAGAATAAAGACAGAACAAATGAACCCATGGTTTTTACTAGGCTTTGGTTTGATGACCAATTGGATGAAGAGGGCTCAAAAAATTAAAGTAGGATAGATGAAAGATACATGGTCATTTCTGAAGTACATTGTGTGTGTGTTTTATCAAAGGAAGGCAGAGGGAGAGAGAGAGAGAAACATCAGTGATGAGAGAGAATCATTGATTGGTTGCCTCCTGCACGCCCCCTACTGGGAATCAAGCCTGCAACCCAGGCATGTGCCCTCGACCAGAATCAAACCTGGGACCCTTCAGTCCGCAGGCCAACACTCTATCCACTGAGCCAAACCAGCTAGGGCTGAAGTACATTTTTCTGAGAATCACAATATTAAGCCGGACATTCAGCACTCAGCATTTTTTTTTCTTGCTGTTGCTCTGAGTTTTTCCACATTAAATTTAAAGTTTAAGGATATCTTGTCTAAATTTTAATTTAGATAAGAATGATTAGTTCTGAATACCAAGTAGGCTAGGGGGAAGTAGACTCCAGGAGGATTCCCTCTAAAGCTTTGAAGGCAAGGTTGTATTTCAGTCATACTAAATTAAGAAATGAAGTTCATTACTTTTTCTTCATTTAGTTTTAGTGACTCAAGTGTAATGTAACAAGGCATTGCCAGGTTCCTGGATAAAATGTTCACTGTGTCTGGCACTGAAGGCACTGGTCATTTCCCTGTCGGATGTGATCTCTAGGAAATTGTACGTGCTTCTATCAGCTAAGCTGGTGAGTTGTCACAGAAGCCTTAATGTAGGTCATTGATTGGAGCAGCCACCAGTAGCCTGGACCCTGTTTTTATTCATCCTGCTTCTGTGCTACCTTGGGGCCTTTTCATTAAGAAATTAAAACAGAGCTTTTAGGTAATCTGAGGGTTTGGATATTAAGAAGCAACAATGTAGTGGGGCACTAGGCTTCCTCAGCAAATACTGCATTTACAACCACCCTGGCCAGATAAGGTTTAATAAATGTTAACCATTGTTGTCTTTTTTAAAAATATATTTTTATTGATTTCAGAGGGGAAGGGGAAGGGAGAGAGAGATAGAAACATCAGTGATGAGAGAATCATTGAACGGCTGCCTCCTGCATGCCCCCTACTGAGGAGAGAGCTGGCGACCCGGGCATGTGCCCTTGACCAAAATCGAAACAGTCTGCAGGCTGATGCTCTATCCACGAGCCAGACCAGCAAGGGCAACCATTGTTGTCTTCATTTTTGTTGTAATCTTGTATTCCTCTATCCCACAGGGATATTGTGTATTGATCATTCACATGTAGATTGATTCTCTCTTTGTAACCAATGTCATGAGGAAGTCAGGATATTTAAGATCTAACTCTCTACACTTCCCTTAACAAGCAATAATAAAATACATTATTTGGTTAACCTACTTCTGTGAGATCATTTCTGTGTTGTTTTTTTAATTTCTAGACATGTTTAAATTTTTTCTCTGTAAAGGGGTAGCTAATTGTGCTGAGTGAACCTAGTGTTTTTGGGAGGTTTCTACTTTTTGCTATTGAGACCAAATAGAATTTTTTAAATTATATATATGTAATTAATAATGTCCTGAATCTAGAACCTTTCATCTTTAACTCATTATATGCTGTAGAACAGACTGATTTCACATGAATTCCTTGACCACATGATCTTATTAATTATAGAAGTTTACTTTTAAAATAATATATGCATATTAGAAAGTACGCTTATTAGTGATATCAGATGTCTTGGCTTTTGTCCTTGAAGGTTTCTGGGCTAGGAGATCTCTTTAAATACATTTTACCTCTACAATTCCTTGAAAATGGTGCCTCAACTGGGGCCGGGATTGAATCTGCATCCCAGGTGCATGCCCTTGACTGGGAATTGAACCCATGACTCTTCAGTGAGCACACCGGCCAGGGCAACATGAAAAGATTTTAAATCTTTACTGTATTTTGCATTTTTTACCCCCCTCCCTTGCCTTTCAGCATTAAACTGAAAAGATGTCACTGTATGATGACCTGGGAGTGGAGACCAGTGACTCGAAAACAGAAGGCTGGTCCAAAAACTTCAAACTTCTACAATCTCAGCTTCAGGTGAAGAAGGCAGCTCTCACTCAAGCAAAGGTAAGATAAGCCCACAGTGTGAAAGTAGAAAAGTCTACAGAGCAGGTTCCTCCTTAGATTAAGAGTAATATGATTTTAGCTTGCTCTGCTGCCTTTTTATTGATTATGTAGGGCTAAACATTTATGGGGAGAGAGGCTCTATGTAGAGAAGAACAAGGAGCTAAGGGTCATTTTGCTCTTCCTAATTCCTGGGAATAGAACTATTTCAGGGATTCCAATGGAGAAAGGCAATACTCGGTTTCCAACAGTGGAACAGGTTTTCAGACTTCATTATGTCTAAGATTACTGAGAATTTGGTTAAAATATTGCTTCATTGGCCATATTCCTGATATACTGGTAAATTCTGGTTCTAGGTTGGGGCCCATGAGAGTTGCATTTTTGGTAGTATTCCTGCTGTTGTAGGTGGTTTGGAATCAGCACTTTGAGAAAGGAAGCTCTGCAGTAATTAGTAAGCTGTTCTAATGTGTATGTGTTACTGAGGGCTCAGATTGGTTGTGAATGCGTCAGGTGTATGTAGTGTGGGAGTCACTATTTTTGTTCTAGTTGTATACATGTTGGGCATTGGCTGCATCCTTGAAATTATTCAACGTGTAAAACATTAAAAACATAGGTGCCCACTGGATATTTGATATTAAAATGTTACTGTCAAATACTTTTAGGAATAGAAAATAGAAAAGCAGAAGTAAAAATATTCTAGAGATGTACAAATTAAAAACTACTTGGGATAATTCTTTATTATCAGTTTAAAAATTGTCAGCTTTGTGAATTACTTGTAGCCAATCAAAAATCCTAGATAATTTGTTTCTTCCTGCCTAGTACTTTAGGATCACCTTCTCTATCCAGCCAGTGCATAATTATAAATATAGGTTAAAAATCAGCTTGAGTAAAATAAAACTTAGAAAATAGACTCTTCCAAAAGGAAATATATTAAAAAGGCAAATAAAATTTATGGATAACACACTGATTTTTCTGTACCATTATTTTACTCACATAAAAAGTAAAGAATTGGGTGCTGATAAGCAAGGAATTGTGTTTTTATATGAAATCTAGACTCTCAGGCATCCTCTGTAGTATCTGTTTAATTTATGCTTATCATCTTTTCACTTACCCAAATACATTAACTTCAGGAGATCTCTTAAGATTTCAAATAGATTTTTTAATCGGTCAAAATAAAAAGTTGCTTATGAAATCATTTCTAACTTTCTAATATCTTTTGAGATTGCTATGGAAATTAATGTTGTGTTTTTCTTTAAGGGAAGTGAAGATACATTTCGTTGATTCTCTTAGACTATTTAATTTACTAATTAATTACTCAGTACCAGGTTGGCATAACCAAAGGTATTTGGTAGAGAAAATGTTGCCTACAGACTGAAATTGTGGTTTCATCTGTATCTCCATTTTAAAAACATATATCAAATAGAAAAATGTATGATTCTGATACCGCTGTCCTCCATTGTCCTTTAAACTTTGGTTTTTACCTTGTGAATTGTAACTTATTGATTGGATTAAATTTATTTGCTTGAAATAATAAGTGATGTTAAATTCAAGAGAGATGGTGGCTTATTTTTAGCCTTTAATAATGATTGATACCAATAAAAATGTATAACACTTTAAAATTGCAAAGGAAGAGGGAACTTAAACCTTTCTAACCAAAAGATCAAATAGACACCTCTCTACCCATCTGTTCATGATTAGCATTATTAACAGACAACCTGAGTTGTGTGCCTGCTGGGGTGATGTAGCATAAAGCAAACCACCTCACCTATGACGTATTTTTGCCAAAGAGCACTGCTCTAACCTAATCAAGATTTAACTTAGTTTTCAATAATTGTAGGGCATAGATGAATAAGTGAAACTAGACCACCAGGAATTTATCAAACAGATCTTAAAATGTGCAGCATTTTACAAGACAGTATCAGAAGAAAAAAGAGGAGACAAAAATGATGATTATAGCGATGACAGCAAGGAGGGAGGATTTTCCTAAATCAGAAGACTTAAAACCAAATGCATTGTGGACTTTTGGTAGGATCCTGGTTCAAAATAAAATGAACTATTTAGAAGACATTTGGGGGTTAGCTTGGAAAACCTGAGTATGAATTGGATAGGAATTGATACAGGCTATTATTGATTTTATTTGGTCTGGTAATAGTGTTGTGGTTATATAAAAGGATGTTCATAATTTTAGCTGATTAAGGATAGTGTCCTGGTGTCTTCAAATTTTCTTCAGATGGTTCAACATAAAATACAGGTATAAGGTAAAACAATATGATAAAATATTAACAATGGTTGATGGTATATGAATGATCATGTTTTCCTTAGAAAAAAAATTTTTTTTCTGTAGGTTCAAAATAAAACAGGTAGGACAAGATTTTATATTCTATTGGTAGGGGAAAAAACTCTCCTGTTTTGCCCAGGATATAAAAAAATATCCATTCCTTGTGAAAGATCCACACTAGTCAAAGCATAATATGCTGTTATAGATTTGCCCTCCTGGTCAAAGGAGAATCCATTGTAGAGATGATTTCACATGCAAACTTAAATAAAACTGACAAAGTTTACTATAAGTCTTTTACAGTGGGGAAAATTTGTTTTGTGTAAAAAAAAAAAAAAAAGCCAATGAAACCAGTATGTGGTTATAATAATAATAGAATTAAAAGGCTAGTTTAAGATTATGATTTTCTTGTATCCGAAAGGTTCATTACAAAGACTCCCCCAACCCCTCAAAAAAACTTTGTTATAAATAGAATGAATTTTTATTTGAAGCTTCAGTAAACTCTCTTTGTTTTTCAATGATTTTAGAGCCAGAGAACAAAACAAAGTACAGTCCTTGCCCCGGTAATTGACCTAAAGCGAGGCGGCTCTTCAGATGACCGGCAGATTGTGGACACCCCGCCTCACGTAGCAGCTGGCCTAAAGGTAAGCCCATCCTTTCCTGCTAACTGTATGTCTTATTTCATGCATATGTCACGCTGGACACAGTCTCTTCGGTAGACCTTTGCAGCCTAGTCAATATCATTTTCAACTTAGTTTTTGCCTGTGTCTTATCAAGTTTAAAACATTTAGCTATTTGAAATAAAATAGTTTATTATAGAAAAATCAGAAACTAGAGATATTCTAAAAGAAAAATAAATGACTTCAATCCTACCCAGAAGTTAAAAACTTTAGATTTTGGAATATCTTCCCATTCTGTGCCTCTTCTACCTACTGTTTTCTAATTTGCTTATTTCGCTTAATATATTGGGACTGTCCATCTCTGTAAAAAAGTATAGGACTATATGTTCATATTAATGGCTTTACTGTATTCCCTTGTGAAGGGTCTACTGTAGTTAATTTTCTTAATGCTAGATATATAGTCGTCCCCCCCCCCAATTTTTGCTATCATAAAGAATATTAGTATTCATTGTTTTGTTGTGGATTACAATAAGGACAACTCTACTGCCCTTTATTATCCCAGTAATTTTGCATAAGCTTAAAAACTAAGAAACAGACATGTACAGCTCTGTAAATGGGTTAAGTGAGGATGAGGAAGATCTGGAAAAGGATAACTCCAAATCATAGTTAAAACTACACAAAATGGGGGGCAAATGAATTAAACATAATATATAGTTAAAATTAACCCACTCTTTAGATATATGCACATTTATTTTTTTATAGATGGCATTCAAGTAATATGACTGTAGTAGTTTAAACATACTAGGTGCACAGATTGCTTGATGAGAAATGGCCAAAGGTTAATGATAGAATATGCTGTTATTGCTGACTATTTCTTAGCAAGGTACCCTTCCTCCCCCCTCCCCCCGAAAAGGACACAGTTCCAGCTGCATGCCCCTTCCCTTCTTTATTTAGTTTCTCATCCTCCTCACAGTTTTGACTGTTCTGGTTTGGAATTCTCTTGCTCCTCCACTTGCTTTTATTCTCAGGCACCGCACAGCTGAAGCTCTTGGTAGGATTTCTTGGCTGGAAGAACTGGTACTACAGGCTAATAGTCTGTATAGAGGGACCGGCACCCCACAGTGGAGATGCTTTGGAGGGGGCGGTTCTTAGTCATTTAACATTTTTTCCCACAAACTCAACACCTAAGTTTTTCTAGCTGTATCTACTCAAAAGCTGATTCATCATCTTCTGTTATTGTATATTGAGTCTAGAACCTATAATATTGTTTCCATCCCCAAAAATCTAATCAATAAGCATTTTTTTATGTTATGTAGTTTTCATAACCAGTTTTAATTTTTTTTTTAGTTTTAGTAGTTTTTAAATTTATTTTTTTATTTTAGAGAGAGGGAGGGAGAGAGAGAGAAATACTGATTTGTTGTTCTACTTATTTATGCATTCACTGATTAATTCTTGTACTATTATGTGCCCTGACCAGGAACCTTGGTATATTGGGCTGCTCTAACCAACTGTGCTACCTGCCCAGGGTTCATAACCAATTTTTTAAAGAATATATACTTTTTGCCCTAACTGGTTTGGCTCAGTGGATAGAGCATTGGCCTGCAGACTGAGAGGTCCCAGGTTCGATTCTGGTCAGGGGCATGTACCTTGGTTGCGGGCACATCCAGTAGGGGGTGTGCAGGAGGCGGCTGATCGATGTTTCTCTCTCATCGATGTTTCTGACTCTATATCCCTCTCCCTCTCTGTAAAAAATCAATAAAATATATTTTAAAAAAAAGAATATATACTTTTTTATTGATGTTAGAGAGAAAGGAAGGGAGAGGGAAAGAGAAACAGCGATGTGAGAGAGAAACATCGATTGGTTGCCTCTTACACGCACCCCAACCAGGGATCAAACCCACAACCTGGACATGTGCCCTGATTGGAAATTGAACCCACAGCCTTTTGGTGCATGGGGACAATGCTCAACCAACTGAGCCACACCAGCCAGGACATAACCAATTTTTAATTGTAAAGTATTCCTATCAAGTGAATGTATTGTAATTTATACAAGTGTTTCCTAACTGTAGAACCATCTAGACCTGCTTTTATGTTGTCGTCATAAATAACACTATAATGCACATCTCCATAGAGAGTGCTCTATGCATGTAAAATTATTTTCTTAAGGTAGACTTCCTGAAGTGGCTTTAAGAAATCAGTCATTTTCATTGCCAATTTGTGTTTTTTGGTAAGGTTTTTTATTTTTTTAATATATTTTTTATTGATTTCAGAGGGGAAGGGAGAAGGGAGAGAGATAGAAACATCAATGATGAAGGAGAATCACTGATCGGCTACCTCCTGCATGCCCCCTACTAGGGAATGAGCCTACAACTTGGGCATGTGCCCTTGACTGGAATTGAACTTGGGACTCTTCAGTCCGCAGGCTGACTCTATCCACTGAGCCAAACCAGCTAGGGCTGTTTTCTCTTTTTTAAAAAAATATATTTTTATTGATTTCAGAGAGGAAGGAAGAAGGGAGAGAAATAGAAACATCAATGATGAGAGAGAATCACTAATCGGCTACCTCCTGCATGCCCCCTCCTGGGGATTGAGCCCACAACCCAGGCATGTGCCTTTGGAATCGAACCCGGGACCCTTCAGTTTGCAGGCCGACACTCTATCCACTGAGCCAAACCAGCTAGGGCTGTTCTTTTTTAAAAATATATTTTTATTGATTTCAGAGAGGAAAGGAGAGGGAGAGAGAGAGAGAGAAAAACATCAATGATGAGAAAGAATCATCAATTGGCTGCCTCTTGCACGCCCCATGCTGGGGATCGAGCCCGTAACATGGGCATATACCCTTGACTGGAATCGAACCTGGGACCCTTCAGTCCACAGGCCAACGCTCTATCCACTGAACCAAACTGGCTAAGGCTGCTGTATTCTCTGTAGCATTTAAAGAAGAAGGCTCATTGTTAAACTTAGCAGGGTTTATTTTTTATTATTAATTGTTTTGTATTTTTATTGATTTCAGAGAGGAAGGAAGAGGGAGGGAGAGAGATAGAAACATCAGTGATGAGAGAGAATCATTGATCGGCTGCCTCCTGCACACCCCTACTGGGGATCGAGCCTGCAACCCAGGCAATATGCCCTTGACCGGAATCGAACCTGCAACCCTTCAGTCCACAGGCCGATGCTCTATCCACTGAGCCAAGCTGGCTAGGGCTTAGCAGGGTTTATACAGTAAAAGTTTTTTATTTCAAATTTTGAAATGACAAAGAATTAACTTTCATATTGACAATTTGTTCTCAGAAACTTTCTAATAATAGTATTTTATAAGTTGAGTGACTGGTTACTAGCTTCTCTTCTGTCTTAAAAACTGAAAGGAAATCTTATTCATGTGCCTTTGCCTTTATATGAATACTAATTTATTAATTATCCTATGTGGACCCTATGTTTAATAGATTTGTGTAAATTTTTCAGTGATAGGGCCTCAGAGGTGACTACAGTTATTTTCCTAACTTCTTTTATTCATCGAATCATACTGTTTTCTGATTTTTTTAGTTTCAAGGAAATGACGCAGTATTTGTTTTACAATGCAGAATGTCAGTGGAATGATGTAATATTGTACAATGTCAAACTGAACAGGATTGTTGGATTTAAATCCATTGATATTGAACACAAGCTCTTTTTGTTTATTTTTTTTTGGTTGTTATTGTTAGTTCTCACCTGAGGATATTTTCCATTGATTTTTAGAGAGAATGGAGGGGAGGGGAGAGACAGAGAGAGAGAATCACCAGTGTGACAGAGAAATATCGATTGGTTGCCTCCCATGGAGCCAGCAACCAAGGTATGTGCCCTTGACCGGAATCAAACCCGGGACCCTTCAGTCCACAGGCAGATGCTCTGTCCACTGAGCCAAACCAGTGAGGGCAAAAGCTCTTCTTATCATATTAGTTTTGTGTTCAAAATGAAATACATTTTGCAACCTTTCTGCCTTTGATAGTATTGGGTAGTGTGCCTCCTGAAAGAGATGTAGAATGGGCACTCAAAAATACTAGTCCTAAGCTGTGCTTGTTTTAGATGTCTGTGGAGACCAGTTAAGGCCTCTTATTTTTAGAGATAATAAGAAAGAGTTATGCTAAGAAAACATGGAAGAAGTAAGTATAGAGGTTTAGGAAATTTAGGCTGTATATTAGATTGGAGCTTTCCAGAACCAGATAGGGATCAAGACCACCATCCTGGGGTAAAGCTCCATTTCCAATCATGTATCTTCTAGTTAGCTGTACTGTCTGCCTTATGTCCTTCTGATTTCTTTGTTAAGACTACCTCTTTCCTTTCAAAGAGTAAGTAGCTCCAGTTTCTAAATGTTTAGAAGAGAAATGCAAAATGTTATCATCTGAACCTGATCTTAGTGGACCTTAAAAAAATTAATGAGCCTGGCCAGTGAGCTCAGTGGTTGTCAACCTAGGAACCAAGAGGTCGTCGCCTGTTCTGTTCCTGGTCAGGGCACATGCCCGAGTTGCAGGCTGGATCCCCAGTAGGGGGCGTGCAGGAGGCAGCCGATTGATGTTTCTATCTTTCTGTCCCTCTCCCTTCCTCCCTTGCTAAAAAATCAATAAAAACATAGGTAAAATACATTAATGATGACAAGAAGGGAATGACATCCATCTCTGTCAGACTCAGTACAAGAAGTGCTGCCTCCCAGGGAAGGGATGTATTCCAGAGCATTTCAAAAAGCCCAAGAAGTCCTGGCCAGTATTAGAGAGCATCGGCCCATGCACCTATGGGTTTCAGGTTAGATTCCCAGTCAAGGGCATGTATCTGGATTGCAGGTTTGGTTGGGGTGCGTGCAGGAGGCAACCAGTCGATGTGTCTCTCTCACATCAGTGTTTCTCTCCCCCGCGCCCTTTCCTCCCACTCTCTCCCCCTCCCTTCTACTCTCTAAAAAATCAATGGGAAAAATATCCTCAGGTTATTAATGACCAAAAGAATGATTATTACTTGTGGGTTTTTTGGTTTTTAAGTTTTCACGGAGGTACATAAAAACAGAAGTGTTCATTGTTAACTATATAAATAATCAAAATTATTAAAAGTTTCAGTAGTGGCAGTTCGGGAATTTCAGGAAAGTGCCACGGGATATTTATGGAATTAATACTGAACTAAATTCATTATCATGGTTTTGTTGTTACCTGGTGAGTTGTGTGACCATGTCAAGTCACTAAACCTCCTTAGACATTTGTGCCCTCATCTATAAAACAAAGGAGCATGTAGATGTCATCAAGTCTCCTTCCAACCCTCATATTCTTTTACTTGAGTTCTAAAATTTCAAGACATGAGAATGATACCTTGGCATTTTTATCTTCCTCAGGATCCTGTACCCAGTGGATTTTCTGCAGGAGAAGTTTTGATTCCCTTAGCTGATGAATATGATCCTATGTTTCCTAATGATTATGAGAAAGTAGTGAAGCGCCAAAGAGAAGAACGGCAGAGACAGCGGGAGCTGGAAAGACAAAAAGAAATAGAAGAGAGAGAAAAGTAAGGCTTTGTTTGGATTCAGGGCTATTTTACATTTGAAATATTTATTAGAATGTTAATGAATGAACTTCATTGCTGTCTGTAAGGCTGAAGTTAGTTTTTATGGTTAATCTTAAAAATTTGTAGTTGTCACATCCCAGCGTTAAAAAAAAAACAGTCTAGACTCTAGAGCAGGGGTCCTCAAACTTTTTAAACGGGGCCAGTTCACTGTCCCTCAGACTGTTGGAGGGCCGGACTATAGTTTAAAAAAAAACTATGAACAAATTCCTATGTACACTGCACATATCTTATTCTGAAGTAAAAAACAAAACGGGAACAAATACAATATTTGTATTTGCATGTGGCCCGCAGGCAGTATAGTTTGAGGACCCCTGCTCTAGAGCAAATTTCATGTATAGATGCAGAAAACTTAAAGTATATATTTTGGGTGAATTGTTAGAAACGTACCTTAGAACAACTTCAACCTGATGTTGAGCAATAGTTTCTTTCCTCTGCTATGATTCTTCTATAGTCATAACTATTCAAAATCCTTAAATTGATCCTGGCCAGTGTGGCTAAGTTGGTTGAGCATCCTCCTATATATAGAAAGGCCACTGGCTCAATTCCTGATTAGGGCATATGCCCCGGTTTCGGGTTTGGTTCCTGGGCCGGGTGTGTATGGGAGGCAACTGGTTGATATTTCTCTCTCTCCTTCTCCCTTCCTCCCTTTCTCTCATAAAAAAACAAAAACAAAACAAAGCCAAAAACAATAAAAACATATTTAAAAAATAAGCTGATATACCAATATGAAAAAAAATCACCAACTAAAAATAAAAGACTTAAATTGTTATATTTTTAACTATTTTTGTGCCAGATGGAATTTTTTTAAAACATGCATTTTAAAAAAATATATATATGTATATTTTTATTGATTTCAGAAGGGAAGGGAGAGGGAGAAATAGATAGAAACATCAGTGATAGAGAATCGTTGATTGGCTGTCACCTGAATGCCCCCTACTGGGGATTGAGCCCACAACCCGGGCATGTGCCCTTGACCAGAATCAAACCCCGGACCTTTCAGTCCTCAAGCTGACGCTCTTATCGACTGAGCCAAACCAGCTAGGGCAACACATGCATCTTTTATTTATGTTCTTTAAAAGTATGGGCAATAAGGCCCGGTTCAGTGGTTCAGTGGTTGAGCATCGCGACCTATGAACCAGGAGGTCATGGTTTGATTCTCCGTTAGAGTACATGCCCGGGTTGCAGGCTCGATCCCCAGTGTGGAGCATGCAGAAGGCAGCCAATCAATGATTCTCTGTCATCATTGATGTTTCTATTTCTCTCTCCCTCTCCCTTCCTCTTCGAAATCAATAAAGTTTAAAAACAAATAAATAAAAATATGGGCAATAAGGATTTGTTTGTATTTCTTCTTTGTAAAATATTGCATATTAATTGTTAAGTAGTTTATAAAATATGCCCTGGCCAGTGTGACTCGGTTGGAGCATTGTCTTGTACACTGAAAGGTTGTGCGTTCAATTCCTGGTTGAGGCATGTACAGGAGGCGTGTACAGATGGATGTCTTGCTCTCTCTTTCTCTTTCTGTCATTCCCCTTCCCTCCCTCCATTCCTTTCTCCCTCTAAATATCAATGAACAAGTCCTTGTGTGAGGGAAAAAAAAGTTTATAAAATAGTAATACAGTATTTCTCATTATTTATTGAATCATTTCATGTAATGAAGGCATGTTCTTGAGCAGCAATTTTCAACCCTTTTCATCTCATGGCACACATAAACAAATTACTAAAATTTTGTGGCACACCAAAAAAATATAGTTTTTGCCGATCTGACAAAAAACAATAGGTAGAATTTTGATTCGCTCACACCAGACTATTGTTGTGTTGTCATTTTTTTTTTTTTGACAGTCTAAGGGAAAAGAGGTTAGTGTCCTTGACTAAAATAGTCAGGTATTGCATGTTTTAAAATTTTTTGTGGTATACCAGTGTGCTCCTCACACACTGGTTGAAAATTGCTGTTCTAGAGAATTAGAATTATTAAACTATTACCTATGTTGATACGCTTTAAAATTGAAAGAGGCAAATACCAAGTAAACTTTTGTGTTGCTACTTATATACTTACTAGAGGCCTGGTGCACTAATTCATGCATGGGTGGGGACCGATTTGGGTCGATTGGTCTGGGTTGGCTGGCGGGAGGGGCCATGGGTGGTTGGTAGGCCGGCCCTACCCCTTGGTTGAACTCCTGGTTGAGGGGACAATTTGCATATTAGCCTTTTATTATATAGGATTAAATGTGTTCAGTTCATCTTCTCTGGTTTTTCTCACTTGTCATACTTGTGCTACTGTAGTTTTCAATCAGTTGTTTTCGCTCACACCCCTCCTTCCATTAATAGTTCAGTGTGAAAGGGAGGATTTGGGTATTTTTCTAGCCAAGATAAAGTCAAGGTGATGTCCTTGAGTTCACATCTCTAATTTAGCTCATCTGTAATGAATATGGGTTCTTTTATTATCACAGGAGGCGTAAAGACAGACATGAAGCCAGTGGGTTTTCAAGGCGACCAGATCCAGATTCTGATGAAGATGAAGATTATGAGCGAGAAAGGAGAAAAAGAAGTAAGGCATGAACATAGATATTATGTTTCCAACATGGTGCAATTCCACTATTTGCTTTTCATATTCAATTTGTTATAGTTCAGTTGACATTGGCTTAGGTCATTTTGTCTCTGGGATTCCAACAATCCACATTTGTATACAGTCTTAATTTATATTGCGTTTTAACATATATTCTCTTTTGAGCTTCCCATCCACTTTCTAATAGTTATTAAGTAGATATGTTGAGCATACCTTGAAATATATATACACATACTTTTCCTTACCTGTAGCATAGTTTGGTTTTTATTAACGTTTTTAGAGTCCAGCATATAGGTTGAATACTTATTGGTCTCGTCTTTTCAGCTTATAGATTGGCTGTCCTTTTTGTAAGGAGGTATGCCTTTTCTGTGAAGGCCATTTAATTTCTTGAACATAAGCAGAAGCTAATATTGAGTAGTAGGGAAGTGATGGCATTATGTCTATTATGTGTACTGTTGATGTTTATATTTTAACCTGATTAGTAGCAACTGTTTAGTAATCATCCTGAATTTTTCATACTAAACTCATTAGAACTAATCTCAGAATCAATCACTAATCACTTGGCAAGATTAAAAAATGATAAGAAGTATTTCAAAAGAAATACAAGATTTTATTCCTATTTCTCCTTAAGTATTTTGTCTAATACAGGCCTGTTAATCATGATGCATGTACATTGGCTTTGGAGGAATTTCTTTTGTGAAACATTTCACGCTGTTGCAGCACTGGTTTTGTAATCAGTTTTGTTTGTTTGTTTACATCTTATTTTTTGGACTATTTAATTGGTGATTAAGTTATAATACATATGTTAAGGTTTATACCTAATGAAAAATTCCTTATATTCTCCATTCTTGTCAGATAGCAAATGGAGTTATTTTGGTTTGTTTGTGTCCACCATTCTCTGTCCAGGAAACGAACAGGAATGGTGACAACACAAAACAGATTCTATAGAAACCAGAAGTACCTACATTTTCAAATAGTTGTTTAGTTCCAGGAGTGTGTTGTATTGTGGGAGAAAGCTTGGAATCACTGGGAGCTACCTACCGCTGCCCACTAATTCTCCTTTGATCATTTTCTCCTATGAAAAAAAAATGGACACAGTTATACCTAATTCAAAGGTTATTAAGTCTAAATGAGATAATGTATATGAAAAAATTTGGTGACTAGCCGTGGCCAGCATGGTTCAGTCCTATCAGCCTGAGAACCAGAGGGTCGCAGGTTCTATTCCCAGTCAAGGGCACATATCCCTGGCTCCAGTCAGAGCGTGTGCTGGAAGTAACCAATTGAGTGTGTGTGTGTGTGTGTGTGTGTGTGTGTGTGTGTGTGTGTTTCTTTCTCCCCCTTGTCTCCTTCCACTCTCTCTAAAAAATCAATGGAAGAAATATCCTCAGATGAGGATTCACAAACAAAGAATCTGGTGACTAACATCCTCTCAGTAAATAGTTGTATTACTGTTGGTTTTGTGTGTGGTTGTTTTTTTAATCCTCACCCAAGGATATTCTCCCATTGATTTTTAGAGAGAGTGGAAGAGAGAGGGAACGGCAGAGAGAAATATCGATGTGAGAGAAACACATCAATTGGTTGCGTCCTGCCTGTGCCCCAACCAGGGCCCGGGCTAAGGAGGAGCCTGCAACCAAGGTACGTGCTTGGGCCCTTGACCGGAACTAAACTAGGGACCTTTTGATCTGCAGGCCAATGCTCTATCCACTGAGCCAAATCATCCAGGACTTACTGTTGTTTTTTTAAAAAATATATTTTTTTTATTGATTTCAGATAGGAAGGGGAGAGGGAGAGAGAGATGGAAACATCAATGATGAGAGAGAATCATTGATGGGCTGCCTCCTGCATGCCCCTACTGGGGATCGAGCCTGCAACTTGGGCATGTGCCCTGACCAGGAATCGACCCCCGACCCCCTGGTTCATAGGTTGAAGCTCAATCACTGAGCCACACTGGCCAGACTATGTTACTATTTTTTAAGTAACTGCTAATTCTCTGGGTTATGGTCTTTTATCTTAAAATTCATTTATTAACTACATTCTGGGGCTCTTGAATGCCTGCTATGAAAAAATAATTGTGGAAAAAAAAAAAAGAAAAAATAATTGTGTTTGTCTGGCTTTTCAGTTTTCTATATTTTTAATCCTCGATTCAGATATTAAGTTCTTTAGATATTAGCTGGAGGGATGAAGTAGCAGTTCTGTCTCCCTCCCTCCCTCTCTCCCTTCCTCCTTCCCTCCCTCCCTCCCTCCCTTGTGTGATATGACAAATTGTGGGGAAGCACAGGACTTGGTTGGAAAGTCTGTAAGGAAGAATCTCCAAAAGATCGGGGGCTTCTAGGTGGACCTTGCTGAAGGCAGCAGACCTACCTTGACTTTTCCAAATAAGTCTGAGCCCCCAGGTGTTTTACTGGAGTCTTTATGTTTAGTCTTTAGCCGTCCTTGCTTAAAGGACACTGCAGATGCAAGTGTTTTCTCAAGGATATGTACCCTGCTGATAGTATCTAGAAGTTAATTTTAGTTCAAGCTGTTGCTATAATAAAAGCCTAAGGAGGCAGGTGAACAGAGCTGTTTGGTTTCTCAAGCCAAGCAGTCCCTTAGCCCTCTCTTTCACAGAAATGTGTGTCAGAGTAATCATTTATCCATCGCTCAGGGTCTTGCCAGTCAGCCCTGGTAACAAATGGTATATATCATAGTCCTTGAGAGTCTGGCATCTGAAATGTTCCTTTAATCAGTGGAATTTTATGTTTTTGCAGGTATGGGCGGAGCTGCCATCGCACCACCCACTTCTCTTGTAGAGAAAGACAAAGAGTGTATGTATCTATATCTCCCCCTCTTTTCTTTTGATACAAATCTTTAACCCAGCCATGGCCAGTCTTAGCTTCTATCAGCCAGGTTTCCTGAATGTAAAGGGAAATTGCCCCAAAGCCTGTCCTCTGGCCTGAACTCTGAGGCCCAGTGTGGGTCCTTCAGGCTGCTGTTCCCATTCATTCCTTGTACTTTAGAAGTTTTAATGCCAGGCTCTGAGACTTGGATTTTTATACAGTGGTATGCTTTTTTGTTGTTGTTATTTTAATGTTTTTTTAATTGTTGATAGTATTACAGATATCTCCCATCACACCCCCCTTTATCCCCTCCTCCCAACCCCTACCCCCTTATCCCCCACCCCAGGTTTTTAATACCCTATTGCCTGTGTCCATGAGCTATGCATATAAGTATATAAGTTCTTTAGTTTATTTCTTCTCATCCTACTGTTGTTTTTTTAAAATTCATTTTGTCTTCTCCAACATTTCATATTTGGAGTTAGGCTAAAACAATAATAGCTCAGTTTACGATTTGTGTCCTCAGTGGTTTAGAGGCTGTTAAGTTCATGACTTCCACAAGGTGTCAGTGCCTTCCTGATTAGATTTTCTGCCATTAGTTTTGATTTCATTTCACAGGCTGTCTTCACTTACATTGCCAGAACACACCCACCCACTGTTTCAACTCCCAGTGATCTGTTCTAGGAATTGAACTTTGATGTATCATCTAGGTTATTTTCCTATCCTTTAGGTTGGCCCATACCTAAACTATCCCAAGAAAATATAATCATCCCTCATGCTTTTTAATACCTGTTGCACTATTTATGTTATCTTTTTAAAGAATATAACTTACAAAGTTTTGTTAAATGCCTTTTGTGTAAAAACACTTAGAAAACCATAAACTCAATTGAAACCAGTCTTTTTTTTTTTTTTTTTTAAGCTTCCTTGTTGAAAATCACTGGTCTTGTACATGGTCCATAACGTCAATGACCTTTATTTTATGCTAGGCTAATGAAATAGATTAGAGTCCAAAGACAGGTATACAAGATGATGTGGGAATCAAAAGAGATTTTGATTGGATCTATCTGGAACATACAAAACTCTTAAGCATTCAGACAAAAATTGTCATTTAGAGCACTTTTAAAGGATGACATTTCAGTAAGGTATAAAAAGGACATTTGAGATAACAGCTGGAACAAAGCTAAAATTAGAAAAACAGTACATAACTCTCTAATTTTAAAAAGTCATGTAGAGGCTGTACAATGGGTTTTGTTTTTCCTCCTTATAGTAAACTAAAAATGTCAGTTAAATTAGTTCAAAATAACTGATTTATACAAGTGCAGTTCGGGATTATTTTTTTGTAGTATTTTGGTAAACCTATTTTATTTTTATCCAATAGTACCCCGAGAATTTCCTTATGAAGAGGATTCAAGACCTCGCTCACAGTCTTCTAAAGCTGCCATTCCTCCTCCTGTGTATGAGGAACAGGACAGACCCAGATCTCCAACGGGCCCTGGCAACTCCTTCCTCGCCAACATGGGGTAATGGTTCCAAGTGCTGTCGTCTTGGCAGGTGTAAGAAGGATGAGACTCATTGTGAAGGGTTGGCAGCCCTTTCAGTAGATGCAGTTTGTTTGAAAGTGAGGGCGTTCTCTAGTTATAGGAAGATGCTTGGTGTGTTCAATCACACAGTGTCATTCTTGAGAATCTGAGTCACATGGAGGGTATTGCAGCACAATGCTATCATATTTTGTATAAAACAAAGTCTTCTGATGTAAGTTTCGGATGATTTCATTGCTGAACATTATATTCTCTAGGTAGGAACGGTTTCTCATAATTATTTACATGTATTTTCAAAACATTTGCAAGTAAAACATGGCTTATGTGTTACACCTGACTTATACTATGTCCAAAGGGTGAATGACATCATATAATGAGACATTTGCTTTAAGGTCATGGTTCTGTACCTTTGGTCTAAAAACTTAGTCATTCAAACTAAGGGTGTTTGCCTGCATGTCAAAATCAATTTTAAGGTTGACTTTCAGGTGTGGCTTGTGGAATTTAAAATCCCCACTGGATTTGCCATACATTTTGGTTAAAACAATGTTTTATGTTTACTTTGTTTCTTTCATGCAATGAGAGACTATCAAATGAAGCTGCGTTACACTAAGGCCTTTGTTCTGTGTCCTTTAGAAGGACACTGCCTATGATAGAAATGCTGTGACCATAGTAATCACACCGATCTGCCCTTGTCTATGTGCATATACTCTGATTCTTAGAGCCCTTGAGAGGTGACTAGTCAAGAGTTGGAGTAGATGGTTGGGGTTCCCGCACTGCGAGAGGATTTTGACTTTCTGACCTTGGTATCCATCTCCCAGACTTGTGTTCCCTATGGTAACTGCTAGCCAGGGGTGGCTATTAATTTAAAATGAATACAATTTAAAATGTAGTTCCTTATCTCAAGTGCTCAATAACCACACAAGGCTAACAGCTACCCTATTGGGCAGTCCCCATCATTGTAAAATAGGTGTATTGGGCTTCCCTAGAATGTATGCTGGAAGGTGGATAGACATGAAACTGTTATTTTTTTTTTCTGCTGATGATAAAAATTGACTTTTTGCTGAATCCCCTTTTAAATAGTAATTCTGTATGCCTAAGAAAGATGCAGTGTAGTACAATTCAGCCGTTTCAGTCTTTTCTTTTTAGCCTAGAACAGTTTCAAATGAAATTTTAACGGAAATCACATAAATATGAAGTAATATAGGTGTAATTCTAGTTGAAGCAGGCTTTTGTGGTTCAAGCAATGGGGACACACTTTTTTTTTTTTTACGTTTTATTGATTTTTACAGAGAGGAAGGGAGAGTTAGAAACATCGATGAGAGAGAAACATCGATTAGCTGTCTCCTGCACACCCCCCACTGGGGATGTGCCCACAACCAAGGTACATGCCCTTGACTGGAATCGAACCTGGGACCCTTCAGTCCGCAGGCCGACACTCTATCCACTGAGCCAAACCGGTTAGGGCATTGGGGACACTCTTGAGACACCTCCAAGTGCAGTTTGAAAGTTACTGTATTAGAGAATGAGCAGTGGACTGAGAATTATAAGTTGTGGGTCCCAATTTCAATTTTACCATTAATACCTATAGAAATAATTTCTAATATTA
Organism: Myotis myotis; assembly: GCF_014108235.1. Lineage (NCBI taxonomy): Eukaryota > Metazoa > Chordata > Mammalia > Chiroptera > Vespertilionidae > Myotis > Myotis myotis. The sequence goes on along the minus strand of NW_023416313.1, from coordinate 77,320,069 downwards.
TGTCTTGTTTTTGTTTCTAATCAGCTTTAAGCTAGCCTAGTTGACTAATTTGGGCTTCAGTTTATTTTCCCATCGATTAAGTAGATGATCTCTATATAAAATCTGTTATTGTAAACTCTACTGTACTATTTAGAAAAATGCATTTTAATCATGAAACTTTATCCTTTTTGACAGGCACATTTTTTAATTTTTATGGCTTTAAGTAATTTTTATTTTCCTATTACAGTTGACATGCAATATTATATTAGCTTCAGGTGTACACCCCAGTGATTAGACAATATATTGCTAAGTGATAACCCCCAAGAATATAGTACCCATCTCACACCATACATAGTTATTACAATATTATTGACTATTCCTTATGCTGTACTCTACATCTCCATGACTATTCTGTAACTACCAATTTGTGCTTCTTAATCTCTTTACCTTTTTCACCCATCCCCCCAAATCTCTTCCCATCTGGCAAAAAGTTCTCTCTATATATGTATGTCTGTTCTGCTTGTTTATTTTGTTCTTTAGATTCCACATATAAATGAAATCCTATGGTATTTGTCTTCCCCTGTCTGATTCATTTCACTCAGCACAATGCCTTATATGTCCATTCATGTTGTAGATGGCAAGATTTTTATCATTTAAACTAATCATTGATAGATATTTACTTATTGCCATTTTATTACTCATTTTTTTTTTTCTTCCTCTTCTGAAAGAAGACAAGACCCTTTAACATTTCTTGTAATACTGGTTTGGTGGTGAGGAACTCATTTAGCTTTTTCTTGTCTGGGCAGCTCTTTATCTGTCCTTCAGTTCTAAGTGGTAGCTTTGCTGGGTAGAGTAATCTTGATTGTAGATCCTTGATTTTCATCACTTTGAATAGTTCTTACCAATCCTTTCTGACCTGCAAAGTTTCTGTTGAGAAATCAGCTGACAGTCTTGTGGGAGCTCCCTTGTAGATAAATGCTTTTCTCTTGCTGCTTTTAGAGATTCTCTCTTTGTCTTTAATCTTTGGCATTTTAATTATTATGTTCCTTGGTGTGGACCTTTTTGGGTTCACCTTGTTTGGGATTCTCTGTGCTTCCTTGACAGGCACATTTTAAAAAGTAAACTGTGGTCATACATCAATGAATGAAATCTGAAGAACAATATAAACAAACAAAACAGACTCATAGATATGGAGAACAGACTGATGGTTGCCAGAGAGAAGGTGGTGAAGGGACCGGGTGGAAAAGGTAAAGGGATGGAGAAGTACAGATTAGTAGTTACAAAATAGTTATGGGGATATAAAATACAGCACAGGAAATATAGTCAATAATATTGTAATAATGATGTGTGGTGCCAGGTGGGTACTGAAAATTTCCAGGGAACCACTTTGTAAAGTATATGATTGTCTAACCCAGGGGTGGGCAAACTTTTTGACTCGAGGGCCACAATGGGTTCTTAAACTGGACCAGAGGGCCGGAACAAAAGCATGGATGGAGTGTTTGTGTGAACTAATATAAATTCAAAGTAAACATCATTACATAAAAGGGTAAGGTCTTTTTTTTTCAATAGTTTTATTCATTTCAAACAGACCGGATCCGGCCCGCGGACCGTAGTTTGCCCACGGCTGGTCTAACCAATGTGCTGTATGCCTGAAACTAATACAAAATAATATTAAGTACAAACTGTGATTGAAAAAAGTATTTCTATAGCAATGCAGGTACTAGAACACACAGGAATTCTAATGTTTTGTAACAGAGGTACAGGGGAAATTTCATTAGAGAAACTAATATTTCCTTTACCTTAAAGATAATCTCAGGATGTCCAGTATTTTTTATATATCTTTCATTCTGAACATCCCCACAACTTCGTCTAATGTCCGTTGTTAATTATGTGTGACGTCATTGAAGCCCTTGCAGAATTTCTATTCTCCTCTCTATAAGGAAAGTGTTAAGATATAAAATCCAATTTATGCTATAGCTGATGACCTTAAGTATAAAGGACCTTTCTCTTTTCTTTCTCCCAGTGGCACAGTAGCACATAAAATCATGCAGAAGTACGGCTTTCGGGAAGGCCAAGGTCTTGGTAAACACGAGCAAGGGCTGAGCACGGCGTTGTCCGTGGAGAAGACGAGCAAGCGAGGAGGCAAGATCATTGTGGGCGAAGTCACAGAGAAAGGTGGGTCCTCCCCAGAAGCAGTGAGAGATGCAGTCCAGAGGCAGAGGGCTGGCCCTCTTGAATACAATAAGAGAAACCCTGATTATGATGCATCCCAATTCTTTGTTGTGGTTCTTCATCTTTATTTGTTCAGAATAGATGTAGAGATAGGAAGGCCCATAGGAGAAAAGACAATGACTTTGGCAGAAAATGAACAGTACTCAAGAAAATAAGTTCATGCCTACTTCTACTAGGCAAAGAATCTTGTTAAATTGATAAGATTATAGGTATTTTTTTGTTTTTAAATATATTTTTATTGATTTCATAGAGGAAGGGGGAGGGAAAGAGAGATAGAAACATCATTGATGAGAGAGAATCATTGATTGGCTGCCTCCTGCATGCCCCCCACTGGGTATCGAGCCCTCAACCTGGGCATGTACCCTTGACTGGAATCGAACCCAGGACCCTTCAGTCCCCAGGCCGATGCTCCATCTACTGAGCCAAACCACCTAGGGCCATGGTTATGTGTTTATAGCATGAAAGACAGAGCCATATATAATATACTAGTGATTATATCTGCTATATTCAAATCTGTGAGGGTTCTTATTGGTAGATTATGCCTAGTTGGTGTTTAATTTTTATTCTCTCAGTAGACAGCTTTAGTAAGTAGCCAGTCAGCCTAGAGCCGTCCTGATTTGTGGGAATATGTGCAATTAGGCAGCCAGTGGCTGGCTAATTACCTGCTTATTATATTGGACTAGTGACCTTTGGCCACTTCCCAAGCCAAGACTCTCACCTGTAAGGGTTGGGATTGATGTGCACTGTCAACCCCTTAGGAAGTGAACTAAGTGAAAATTGTAGGTATCCAGGGAAGCTAAAAATTTCCAGAAATTATAGTAAAAACTGTTACCAAAGCAAAGCATATGCTTCCATTACAGATAGGGCTATATTTTTTCTCAGCCATAGATGATTATACCGTAGATGACTCTAGGACAGTGGTTCTCAACCTTCCTAATGCCGCGACCCTGTAATACAGTTCCTCATGTTGTGGTGACTCCCAACCATAAAATTATTTTTGTTGCTACTTCATAACTGTAATTTTGCTATTGTTATGAATCATAATGTAAATATCTGATATGCAGCATGTATTTTCATTGTTACAAATTGAACATAATTAAAGCATAGTGATTAATCACAAAAACAATATGTAATTATATATGTGTTTTCCGATGGTCTTAGGCGACCCCTGTGAAAGGGTCGTTCGACCCCCAGGTTGAGTACCGCTGCTCTAGGACATAAGAGGGTTGCTATTAAAAATAAATTATTCATTGTAACTTGAACTCAGTGCTCTAACATATGTATATCTCATTGTTTGTTTTCCTACAGATGCAGCCAAGAAGTCAGATTCAAATCCATTAACTGAAATACTTAAATGTCCTACTAAAGTGGTCCTACTAAGGGTAAGAAGGAGAAGGAAGCAACCTGTTTGCCCACCTTGATTTATGTGCACTCTGTCCTAACCTATCCCTGTATGCTTTCAGCACCACTGATACCATAATGGATAAAGAAAACTGAAAAGAATATTTTTGCAAATGATACTTTTGGATAGACACCACATAAGACTAATAGAATTTTTTACTAATGTTTCTTTGCTAAAGATAATACTTAAGACAATAGTGATTACTTTAAAATATTTGAAATTGTTAGATGTTTATCTTAGTTTATGCATTTTGATGGTTGCATAATTGCTCTTGTAAGTCTATGGCAGCCGTGGGCAAACTATGGCCCGCGGGCCGGATCCGGCCTGTTTGAAATGAATAAAACTATTGAAAAAAAAGACCGTACCCTTTTATGTAATGATGTTTACTTTGAATTTATATTAGTTCACACAAACATTCCATCCATGCTTTTGTTCCGGTCCTCCGGTCCAGTTTAAGAACCCATTGTGGCCCTCGAGTCAAAAAGTTTGCCCACCCCTGGTCTATGGAGTTTAGTGTATATTTTTGTTTCTTTTAAGAAATAATTTTGGGGGACTACAGGTGTGAAAATTTTCATTGTGTTATTTGAGAGGGAGAACATTTACTACCATAAAGTTATTTATACATCTTATTTATATATTAATAAATTATACATGATACTTGAATTTATTTATTTTTGTTTATAGAACATGGTTGGTGCAGGAGAGGTAGATGAAGACTTGGAAGTTGAAACCAAGGAAGAGTGTGAAAAATATGGCAAAGTTGGAAAATGTGTGATATTTGAAGTAAGAGTTTTCTTTAGATGTTTATAAACTGTTGTGATTGACAGGTTACAAAACATTTTCTACAAATAGAGATGTGTGCTGTGCTTAAGTAACATATTGTCTTACTACAGGAGGTGACAGGTGTTGGTTATACTTCTCTTACTTAATTATAAAAATTTTAAACATAAAGACAAGAAGGACTTCAAATTTTATTTGGAGAAGAAATGAACATTTCATTTTATAATTGAGGTGTAGTTTGGTGATTAAAGACTTTGATTATAGTATGCTCAATAGTTTAGTTATTTGGACATGCCTTTGGTTTCATTCATTTGACAAGTATATATTTAGTGCCTCTCATATATCCAATACTGTATTGAGAGCATTGGGGATGTTCTGTGCTCTCAGTGATATGTTCAGTTGAAACAACAAAATGAACACATATAAAAATAGACAATATTTTGTTGCTAGATTCAGTGGTTATTGACTGTAAGTACTGGAGTTGAGAAAAGGATTTAGATTTAAAAAACAACAGAAGGCTTTGTGACAATATCAGATGCCAGCTGAGCTTTGAAATGAATGGGTAGGATTTGGATAGGTGGAAAAGATATTCAGATTAGGGTCACAGCTTCTGGGAGACTGACGAGGGCTACAAAATGGAATGGTTGGGCATGTTGGGGATTCATAGGAAACATGTTTACATAGGTGGAATGGGGCCATATGCAGGGCGTAGAGAGTATGACAAAGGAATTTAACCTATAATGAGAGGCAGTTAGAATACAAATCTTTTTTTTCTTAAATTTCTGCTCTCACTTTTGCTTCCTTTCTATATCATATTGCCATTTGTTGACCAAATAATTATTTGTTTACATGTCACCTGGCATAGGACCTCTATAAGATCAGACTGCTTAACTTAGCTATGTATTCCCAGCACCTAAACTGTGCCTGTCATAAACAGATCTTCAACAAATTTTTGATGTCAATTTGTAGTTATTTCCTTGGTATTTGACTGCTTCTTATTTGTATATGATGATAATTGACACACTTATTCTGACAGAAATCATTAACAGAAGGAAACTCACATTTAGTGATATCTCAAATACCTATTTATCTATTATACTTTTAATTTTTTCCAGATTCCTGGTGCCCCTGATGATGAAGCAGTACGAATATTTTTAGAATTTGAGAGGGTTGAATCAGCAATTAAAGGTAAGTTGTACAACTAAATATAAAAATTAAAAAGTTGAAATTGTGATCTTGTTAGAATTAAAACATGTTCTTCTAGTGTCTTAAAAGAATCTGTATTAACTGACTGTCTTTTTGTTTGCCTTTTAGCTGTCGTTGATCTGAATGGGAGGTATTTTGGTGGACGGGTGGTAAAAGCATGTTTCTACAATTTGGATAAATTCAGGGTGTTGGATTTGGCGGAACAAGTTTGATTTTAAGAACTAGAGCACAGGCTACAAACTGCAAGCAGAGAAGAAAAAGGCGACAGCCAGTCTGCTTGGCTGTTGGGTACAGAGACTCTTGGAAGGACTGCTAAGATATATGTTGATTAATCCCTTTTTTATTTTGTGGTTTTTTTTATATAGTATAAAAATCCTTTAAAAAAAACACAATCTGCGTGCCTCTCTGGTTCTTTCTCTTTCTTATTACCACTTCTGGGTAATTAACTTTTTTTTTTTTGCTAGGATTTCATGATAATTCTCAAGTGCTCCAGTGATACAGCATTTCTTGCACTAAAAATATCTAGAAAATTCTGGGATATGGGGTTGTATTAAGTTATCCTTTGCATTTCTTTCATTATTTTTTAAATAAAACTTGCAAGTTACTGTAGTTTCATAAATTCTATAATAAAGTATCATCTTGGCAGTCTGCCAAAGGTGAAAATGTTTGCTTTCTCTAACAGAGAAATTCTTAACTGATTCCGGTTGTAGAAAAAAAGTCTTTAAGATCTGAACTACGGTTAAAGAATTGTGAACCTACCATGACTTGTTTGGATGAATCATTTCAATTAAACTAAGTCAGACTGTAGGGTTTGTGATGGACTTAGGATATAGAAATCATGAACCTAGCAATTCTAGCATAGTCTTCAGGTTAGATCAGAAATGACAAGTTAATTCAAAACCTCACAGGTACATTGTAAATGTGTGCCCATATGTTTTGGAAATGGTGGTTCCTTGGAGTCACATTTCTACTGGCAAGATTTGCAAAAGTGTTAATTCTTATATATATTTTAAAATTTATAAAATTCAGCCACATCAGCTACTTAAACTGTACTGCCAATTAATATAATTCCAGAGTTATAAAAAATTGTACCATTGAAGTACAGTGGTATGTGTGGCTTAAAAATTAATAGGACCATGAAAAAGGACAAAAATATTTGGTGCTGGGGTTCATTGCTAGAGCAGGAAGTGTTTCCAGAATATACATGTGCCTGTATTCTGGTCCTTGCTTGCCTGAATATTGCTGAAGGACATGCACCTATGTTGTCTCTCTTGGTTATTGTGACATGAAAGCGTGTTGTGACCCTTTGGGGAAAGAAAGCACTCAACATTTCTTTACATTCCATGGACTTGGTTTGAAGACCTAAGGAATATTCTGACCCTTTTTAAAAAAGGATTTTCTCATGTTTTTATTTTAACAGAAATAAAATAATAATGTTTTCTCTTTTGTGGTATTACTTTACTGAGTAAAATTTAATTGATACTTGGTTTTTGTGATAAAAATGCACATATTTTATAAGATAAGTTTGGGTTAAAGATTAAAATATAAAAGGATTACATAATTGAATACTAAAGAATCAACAGCAGCCCTGAAACTTGAATGTGTCTACCTATGGACTTAGCTACTGAATAATGCCTTTTTTGGCTTACAAGTACCTAACTGTGCTTATGCTACATGATTATTATGAGACTTAGTTTAATTTGTATAAACTCTAATGTTCTTAAACTATAAGTTCCAAACTACCTTTTATATCTGCATAATTATTATTTTGTTGCATAATAACATCATTGTTCATTTGTATTTAGGTGGCTTTTCCCAACATTCTCATGAACAACAACCAGAGAAATAAAATGCAAGTAACTAAGTTTTAGTAGCATGGACACAACTTGGTGAATATCTTTCTTCCCAGTCTTTAATTATTTTTAATTTATCCATAACTGCATTATTTGCAATGAGTTTCTGATATTGGAATAATTTCTAAATCTGCAAAATAGTGCTTGAGAGATTTTAAATTAATTTTCAATATTAGCTAACTAAAATTCAAATTTGACTTCAATATAAAAATTCCAATATAAATTAAAAATTAAAGGTTCAGTGTAATGGACATTTGTCCCTCTTGGCCCACCTGTGATCTTCTGGAAGCCTTTCCTGTGTTTGGGGAGTTTACTGCATTCACTCCCTTCCTTAAGATAGAGACTAGAAACTTGCTTTGCCAGTGTGTCTCAAAGCTAAGGCAAGCACTGTGTCCTGGGCTCTTTATATCAGACTAGAGGCGTGGTGCACAAAATTCATGCACTCGGGGAGGGTCCCTCAGCCTGGCCTGCGCCCTCTCGCAGTCCAAGAGCCCTTGGGGGAGCAGGCCTAAGCGGGCAGTTGGACATCCTTAGTGCTGCTGCAGAGTGTCCTGCATTGAGCATCTGCCCTCTGGTTGTTAGTGCGTGTCATAGTGACTGGTCGTTCTGCCATTTGGTTGATTTGCATATTAGCCTTTTATTATATAAGATGTGCCACCCAAAGGCTTCAGCTTGGAGCAGAGCTTGTACAGAAGCTGTTCTCATACTGGCCAGGGTTGGCACAGTGTAGTTTAGTGTTTGGGCAGTGGTAGCAGAGACCTTGTCATCCCGTAGTGGCATGTATTGTAGCAGGGTCACATGTGTTGCAGGGAAGTCTTTGGAGCAGTTTCTAGATGTGATTTAGGAGTTTTCTTGCTTTGTATAAAACCTCCAAATGTGACGGGCCTATCTGGAGATTCTGTTTGCTATCTGGTTTGTTTATTTTTGGGGGGCAGGAGGGAGTGAGGGTAGATTTCTTCAGTTTAAACAAGCATAGTGAGTTCTCTTTATTTGCGACTAAGAACAACTGATGATAAACAAGTTGATACTGGAATTGCAAATGACAAATCCTAAAAAATGGAGATGTAGGACAGGAGAAGCCATTATCCTAGGTTAGTTGGTGAAACTAGTTATTAGTTAGCAAAACATCTTGCCAAACTGTTAACTGGACTTCAGGGTACAGACCTGACTGCTATTAAGGGAAATAATGGGGGAGCTGCAGAATGTTGGCATGTGTCTGGTCACTTCTTAGGCAGCTGTGTTGGTGCTAAACTGCATAGGTTCAAATCCTGGTTCAGAGTATTTTACTGTGTGACCAGGTGCCTCACCTGAACATAGAAATGCTAATCATTTCTACTTCTTAGGATTATTAGGAGGCTTAAACAACTTATACATGGAAAACAGTATCATAGAAGTGTTGAAACTGAGCCATTGCAAACTGCAAAGTCCTGCAAGAGAGCAATTAAGTCAGACTAAAGGAAGCTGGTTTGAAAGCAGTGGGAAGAAAACTGCCTTGCTAAGAGAAACTCTTTTTGCAATCTGTATAGTTTGGGTGGATTGAGAGTTGCAAGGCTTAGAGTCTGCTGACTTGAGAAAACCTACCATAATTGAAACAACCAAAGGGCCCAGCAGCATCTGTAGCAGGAGCTGAGATTAGAGTTGTGGTCTTGTAAACATAAAATTGAAGATGTTGCTTTCCCACTTCAAATGATGGCTTTGAATTGACAATAGCCAGTAAGGTAGGGAGAAGGGACTGGACAGAGCCCCAGATACCACCTGCTTCAAGACAGAATGCTCAGCTTAAAGACCATGAGTAAGATCTTTGTGTTGACTTGAGCATGGAATGTACAGGTATCCTAATTCTTTTCTGCCTTTGTATGGCAGGTCATTGGTCAAGGGTAGATAACCTGGCCTTTTAGCTGTAGGTCAGCAGCATGTAGGGCCTCATGTACCTGATCAAGAAACTGCATTTCACCCAGATACTTTGGACCGGAAGAGACTTGAAGTCATCTTCCGTAGGTTGGGGGTGAGTGCCCTTAAAGTTTATGTATGGGGAGAACAATGAATATTGGGGGGGAACCAGATAGGTCAACAGTGGCCGATAGCACATATCCCCAAACTCCTCCTCCTCCCCTTACGCCTCTTTTAAAGGCTGGAAAAATTCTTATGTGGAGCTAGGGGTGGACATGTGCCATTTCTATCCAAAGAGGTGTAAGTGGTAATGTAGGTTACATTTAGGTAGTTTTACAATTGCTTTTTACTTTTCCAGTTAAGCCATGGCAGCCATTTAGTGAACTTTAGGTGATTAGCCAACATGCCAGGGATTGTGGGAGGAAAGGCCTCGTCACATTAGTAAGGTGCTGCAAAGCCCTAGGTATAACTCTTCTGGGTGAGAAACTGAGCCATTGTCTGGTGGTCTCTTAGGCTTGAAGGCAAATTTACCTCTTGCTGATACAGTCTATCTGCTTCCCAAAATGTATGCAATCAGAAGTGGGGGGTGGGAGGGTTTGCAGATAATTAAAAATCACCTATTAGTATAAAACTTTGCAGTCTATATTTTCTTTTTTTTTTTTTATTATTAGTTAAGGTATTACAAATGTGTCCTCATCCCCCCCACAGTCTATATTTTCTCATAGTTTGCTCTTCCTATAAGTAGTCCCTACCTAAGCTAAAAGAGTATTCAGTTTCTTAGTTCATTTGAATTCAATAGCATTTTTTTGTCAATTACTATATGTATAGGTATTGCTTTTAGTACTAGGAATAAAAAAATGAATAAGGTAGTAATTCTTGCTTTCAGAGATTATAGTTTATTTCAGAGAGACAGACACACAAAGGCAACACAATACAAGGTAAAGCATGCTAAAACAAGATGTGGCTTGACTGAGCTTTTTAGGGTTAATGACAGTTTTTGTCTCTAGTTCTGGCATCTGGTACACAATACTGGTATCTTGGCAGTAAATCTGCTGATCATATATAATAAAGCCTAATATGCTAAGTGTCCAATCATCTGTTCAGCCAATCAAAGCATAATCCTATCTAATAATAGACAAACATGGTAATTAACCATACCTCCGACACGCTTCCCATTGGCTAATGAGGGTGATATGCAAATTAACTGCCAACCAAGATGGCGGCCGGCAGCCAGGCAGCTGAAGCGAACAGGAGGCTTGCTTGCTCCAGTGAAGGAGGAAGCCAAGGTTCCCCGCCTGCCGCTGCTGTGCTCTTCGCTTGTACTCTAAGCAACTATGTTGCAATTATAGAAGCTAAACAAAGCCCATGCTTTCAGCCAGCTGGCCGAGCTGGAGTTGCAACAGTGTTTCAATTATAGAACCCAAACAAACCAGATACCTGCTTTCAGTAGCCGAGATCTCAGAGCTGGAGCTGAGCCTCAGAGCTAAAGCCAGCTCTCAGTTCCAGTGACAGCCATAGAAGGTAAATAAATCCCAGAATAAAGAAAAAAAGAAGAGGTTGGGAGCTTCAGTCACCCGCCAGCCTGAAAAGGGCCCTCATCCCCTCACCCAGACTGGCAAGGCACCCCAGTGGGGACCCCCACCCTGAAGGGGTGTGACCAGCTGCAAACAGCCATCATCCCCTCATCCAGGCTGGCCAGGCACCCAAGCGGGACCCCTACCCTGATCCAGGACACCCTTCAGGGCAAACCAGCCAGCACCCACCCGTGCACCAGGCCTCTATCCCATATAGTAAAAGGGTAATATGCCTCCCAACCCGGGATCAGCAGAGCAGCGAGGCCTCCCAGCACCGGGATCAGCGGAGCAGTGAGGCCTCACTGCCCCTGTGTCAAGTGGAGCCACGAGGCCTCCTGACCCCTGGAGCAGCGTGACAGGGCAGCGCCCAAACCCCCTGATCGCCCTGCAGCTCTGTGTGTGGCAGGGCAGGGCCACAACCTCCCTATCCACCCTGCTCTGCGTGACAGGGGAAGGCGCCCCAACCCCCTGATCGGCCCTGCTCTGTGCCTGATAGGGGGGAGCTCCCGAACCCCCTGATCGGCCCTGCTCTGTGTGTGACAGGGTGCGGCGCCCCAACCCCCTGATCCGCCCTGCTCTGTGTGTGACGGGGCGGTGCCCCAACTCCCCTATCAGCCCTACTCTGTGAGTGACAGGGGGGAGCTCCCCAACCCTCCTGATGGGCCCTGCTCTGTGAGTGATGGGGGGCAGCGCCCCAACCTTCTGATTGGCCCTGCTCTGTGTGTGACGGGGTGGTGCCGCAACCTCCCCATCGACCCTGCCTTGAGTGTGACAGGGCGGTGCCCCAACCCCCCAATCGGCCCTACCCTGAGCGTGACTGGGGGTGGCATTGCAACCTCCCGATCCGCCCTGCTCTGTGCATGACGGGGCGGCACCCCAACTCCCCAATCAGCCCTGCTCTGAGCCGGACCAGGGGCTGCACCTAGGGATTGGGCCTGCCCTCTGCCACCCGGGAGCAGGCCTAAGCCAGCAGGTCGTTATCTCCCGAGGGGGTCCCAGACTGCGAGAGGGCACAGGCCGGGCTGAGGGACCCTCCCTCCCCCCCGAGTGCACAAATTTTTGTGCACCGGGCCTCTAGTTAATAATTGCCCAGTTTTTTTCTTTTTTCTTTTTTTGGTAATTTCCCAGTTTTTAAAAATTGTTTAGTATATGTACTTAAAATTTTAAGGTTTTTTTGTTTTCTTTTTCATTCTCCCATTGGTTTTTATCTGTCATTCACTCCTTTCTCTCCAGGTCAGGTATATCAGTTAGTCTATCAGCTTTGTATTTTTCCTGAAGACGCCCCCATCAGTGCTCTGGCCTTCTGCTCCAATTCAGCACCAGTGCACAATCGGACCGGGGATGGATGCGGGAGGTTGGCCAGCTGGGGAGGGACCGTGGGAGGGCTTCAGGGCATGTCCGGCCCATCTCGCTCAGTTCTGATTGGCCAGACCCCAGCAGCAAACTAACATACTAGTTGGAGCATCTGTCCCCTGGTGGTCAGTGCACATCATAGCGAGTGGTTGAGTGGCCTTAGCATATCATTAGCATATTATACTTTGATTGGTTGAATGGATGACTGGACACTTAGCATATTAGGCTTTTATTATGTAGGATGTGGCTGGTTTCTAAACAGTGTTCCATCAGACTTCTGAGATACTAGTCCATTTTATTTTAATTCTTATGGTTAAGGTTGAGAAGCATGATGCTACTCTGGTTTTTCTTTAAATATGACATGTCTGCCCTGGTTGGTATGGCTTATTTGGGCATTGTGTCTGGCCAAAAGATTGCTGGGTTCAATTCCTAATCAGGGCACATGCCCAGGTTGCAGGCTCGATCCCCAGTGTGGGGCATGTAGGAGGCAGCTAGTCACTGATTCTCTGTCACCATTAATGTTTGGGGCATGTAGGAGGCAGCCAGTCACTGATTCTCTGTCACCATTAATGTTTCTATTTCTCTCCCTCTTTCCCTTCCTATTTGAAATCAATAAAAATATATTAAATAAATAAATAAGTATATGTGACGTGCCTTTTTCTCTCTGGAAACATTTGGGATCTTTATTCACAATATTCAGAAATGTCATGATGTGGTTGGCCCTTTCAATCTAGGAACTTGTGTTTTTAAGGTCTGAGAAGTTAAACTTGTATTATGTATTAAGTATTATTGAGTATTATTATTGCTTCATCATTTAGTTTTCTTTTTCTTAAACGTCAATCAAATATTGGATCTTAAACTCTTTTTGAAATGTTATTTTGATATACTGTCTCTTTTCCTCCCTCCCTCCCTCCCTCCCTCCCTTCCTCCCTCCCTTCCTTCCTTCCTTTGTCTTTTCTTAACATGGCATCCTGGTCTTTCCTTTATCTCTTTGAGGATATTAATGAAGTTTTCTTTGTTTTATTATTTCAACAAATATTTATTAAATAGCTACTATGTACAGGCAGTTGTCTAAGCACTTGAAATACATATGTGGCCAAAATAAGCAACAACAAATAATAAGCCACCCTGACTTATGGAATACTGCTGGTTACTTACTCTAATATCCACTTATACACCCTTTCCTTGGAAAGAGCCCCAAGTTTTAGCTGGATACAAGCTATTCAAAAAGGCTATATTCCTCAACTGGTATTTGGATGGTGACCTTGGATCCCCCACCCCCATTTAATTCAGCAAACTTTTAAAACTCCAGTTTCAGCCTGAGGCCTAAACTTTACGCCTTAGTTGAGTCAGTGCCCTCAAACTCAGAGCTTCCTGGATTATCTTTCATATGTCTAACAAAGCCCCTGATCTCATGCCCTGTATACTTTTCTATCCTCACCTCTCACTATCCCCCCCATTTCACATCCAGGGCAGCCACATTGAACTTTTCATAGTTCTGCCTATGTGGCTTCAAAGCATTTGTTCCACTTCACCCTGGGTAATTTCTGCTTATTCTTCAGGCTTTATTGCTTAGTTTATTAATGTCTATTAATACCGGTCAGCCTATATATATGTCATATGTATACACATATACATGTGAGTACACTCCACTCTAGATGTGGGCTCTGTTCCCATTACACCCTTTGTCAGCCTATATCATAGCAATTGTCACGCCGTGGAGCTTGCATGGCTGCAAATCTACCCTCACTAGACCATAAAATTCACAAGTGCAAAAAGTGTCTATCCTGCCAATATGCCCAGTACCAGCTGGCACATAGTAGGCTCTGAAATATCTATTTAATGAATAATAACTTCTTTGAGCTCTGAACATTTTTGGTGTGGCTTTGGGTAAAAAATTATTCTTCACCTTTTTTAATCAGTTGCGGGAAGCCATCCACTGCTGATACTATCTTGAGAGTACACCAAGGAACACGGAAGGCTGATGGACCTTGGGCGTTAGCAGGGCTGATGCTAAGCACCTTATCTATTGAGATAGTGGTGGCTCAAGGCAATTTCCTAACCTGGTAATCCTTTTACTGTTTACCAAACTTTACCTTTCATATGCCTATATGCATTGCTAAAGGGCAAATGTGTATTCAAGTAAATAAAAAATGGACTGGCCAGAGGTCAGTGTGCTCTTCACAAAAGAGATACCACCTGGCCCCCACCCCTTAATAATTCATATTTCTGGTCTAGTGTTTTCATTTGTGCGTCGGCCCCTCCTTCAGATCCTGAACCCAGCTGTGCAGATTGCGGCAATCAGTAAATGATGTTTTTTTGTTTTTTTTTTTAGTAAGTGATGTTTTAAGAGAATTAAAAGATATATCAGTGAACTCAAAGGAAACTTTTGATTTTATTTTTAAAACTTTTTTAGTTTCTCTTCTAACCTCTGTCATCACTAAAAAAGGGTTTCTGTATCTGACATTTGAAGTGTGGCAGTGATTCACCTGAGGCATTAATGTTATTGAAAACAGATGAGTGGAGTCATGCAGTGTTGAGAAAGGAGGAACTTAACTGCACATTCTCCTGGGTTCATTGTTGCTGCACCAGAGAGGCATTGATGGATCAGGCTGTCAGCAAAGCTTGTGTTTTCTCTTCAGGTTGGCACTTGGCCTTTATATCAAGGAACAGCCTTCCATGTTCCTTGGTGTACTCGGATATAAAGGCCAAATGCCAACCTGAAGAGAAAAGTAAGGAAAAGCAAAAAGTAAGGATCTTGTTAGCTGCATTGAAAGCACTTCTCTCACCTAGAGTTAACTTCACATGGCAATTATCCAACTAAAACCGGTTGTTTTTGTTCTTTTCTTTTTGGAATTAATGTAATTATATATCTGAAATTTTGGAGTGTGGCCTTGTTCCCTTAGCTACTTTAGCCAGCTCTAAAATATATGCCCCAGTTAGCACTTGAGTGGTTTCTGGGATAGCCCAAAGGTTCCTTGCCCAGAATGGGTGGGCCCAAGGGTAGATAGAGAAGGGCGAAGAGTGATCAGGAAAGATGGAACAAGAATGAGAGAACTTATGTATTAGAAAGTAAACTGAGTAATCTTATTAGTCAGTTTTCCTGGTCTGCCCTCTTACTGCATTTTTTAGAAGAAAGGTGGTCACGGAGAACACTACTGAATCTCAGTGGCAGGTGAAGTGAGGAAGGTTCTGGGCAGAGTTCTTTATCGCCTATAAATCAGTGGAAGAAATCAGCCATTTTCCAGCAGAACTTTCATTTCTTGAGTGAGCAGTGACATTGGAATCAAGTGGGAAAAGTAGTGTGTTCTACATGATGACTATATAAGGGTTAGGTTAGGCCTCATATTACAAAGACAGCAAACTATAACAGTAGCTGTAACTGTTTCCTGGGGTTGCCATTGCAAATCCCCACAAACCAGGAGGCTTAAAACAACAAAAATGAATTCTGTCTCAGTTCTGGAAGCTGCAAATCTGAAATCAAGGTGTCAAGGTGCTTTCTGAATGTCCTAGGTCAGTGGTTGGCAAACCACGGCTTGCGAGCCGCATGTGGCTCTTTGGCCCCTTGAGTGTGGCTCTTCTACAAAATACCACGTGTGGGCACGCATGTACAGTGCGATTGAAACTTTGTGGCCCATGCGCAGAAGTCGGTATTTTGTGGAAGAGCCACACTCAAGGGGCCAAAGGGCTGCATGTGGCTCGTGAGCCGCAGTTTGCCGACCACTGCCCTAGGTCATGATACTTCTTTGCCTCTTCCTAAACTTCCAGTGGTTGCTGGCCATCACTGGCAGCTTCTGGCTTAGAGATGTATAACTTGGTGTTCTGTCTTCATGTCTCTTTTTTCATAAGGCCCACCCTACACCAAGTATGATCTCATCCTGACTAATGACATCTGCATACAAGCTAAGCAGTCAGAGGTGGCCAGGTGAAAGTATCAGGAACACGTGCTGTCTAATTTCTCTGCCATCCTTAGCTTGTGCCTTCCACTTCTTGATCTGTGAAGGCTGTGTAAGTTCCATCCATCATATATGCCTTCCCCTTACAAGAAGGAGAAAGAGGGATGGAAGAAGAGTTTATGGGGCACATCCCAGTTGTTCTTTAATACTGCAGTACAATATTTCTGCTACTTTGCATTGCACAGAACTTTGTCAGATGAGTGGTTAGCTACAAATGGAGGCTGGGGATGTAGCCTTTTTTTTTTTTCTGGCAGCCTGTGTCCAGCCAAAACTTGGAAGTTATTTTCCTGTGAAAAAGAGGGTGAATGGATGTTAGGTAGGCAGCCAGAAAATTTTCCATAGAGTGGAAAGTTATGATGCTTAATGTCTACAATTTTGCAAGCATAACTGTATGTCTAAGTCCCAGCATTCCCTATCCTGCTCTAAGATTCCCCTAGTTCATAGGAATCAGTGCCCCTCAGCTCCCTGCATCTGGGTGTCACAGTCTTCTCTGTGCTACTCTTCCAAATGCATTCTCTCATGCCCTTCCTAGGAGGTATTTATTAAGCACTCCAAAGTATGGAAAGAAGTAGGGTTTCTGCAACAATCAAATAAGTTGAGATTATCAGAGTAAACAAAAAGGAAGACTGTTTTTGATGAAGACATTATATTTACTAAAAGTAAAACTTCTAGCTCTGTAAAAAGTCCTAAGGAGACAGGGACAAGGATCGAAGAGGAGAATTTTTCTTAATTCCCAATCACCTCACTTTGAATCATCTTCACTTTTACTCAGGTCTCTGACTCACTGTGCTTATTTCTCTGTCCACCTATTTTTTTGTATTTTTTTATTTATTGAATTTATTGGGGTGACACTGATTAATAAAATTATGTTTCAGGTGTACAGTTCTATAATACATCATCTGTACACTGTACTGTGTGTTCACCACTCCGAATCAAGTCTCCTTCTGTCACCATTTGTCGGCCCTTTATCGTCTTTTACCTCCCCCCACTGGCTGCCTACCTAACATCCATTCACCCTCTTTTTCACAGGAAAATAACTTCCAAGTTTTGGCTGGACACAGGCTGCCAGAAAAAAAAAAAAAGGCTACATCCCCAGCCTCTTTCCCTCTAATAATCACCATACTGTTGTCTGTGTCTATGAGGTGTGTTGTTGTTGTTGTTTTGCTTAATCCCTTCACCTTTTTTACCTAGTCCCTCAAACCCTTCCTCTCTGTTAGTTGCCAGTCTGTTCGCTGTATCTATGAGTCTGTTTCTATTTTGTTATTTTATTGTGTTCATTAGATTCCACATATAAGTGAAATCATATGGGACTTGTCTTTCTCTTACTGGTTTATTTCTCTTAGAATAATTCCAACTCCATCTATGCTGTCATAAAAGGTAAGATTTTTTTTTTTTTACAGCTGTCCACCTATTTTTATTAAAATTTTAAAAAAATTTTATTTTAAAGAGCCTGGCCGGTGTGACTCTGTGATTGAGCATCAACCCATGAATCAGAAGATCAGAGATCACCCCAGTCAGTGCACATGCCCCGGGATTGCGGGTTTGATTCCCAGTAGGGGGTGTGCAGGAGGCAGTCGATTGATGATTCTCTCTCATCATTGATGTTTCTATCTCTCTCCTTCTCCCTGAAATAAATAAAAACATATTTTTTAAAATTTTCTTTTAGAGGAAGGGGGGAGAGAGAGAGAAAGAAACATCAATTTGTTGTTCCACTTATTTATGCATTCATTGGCTGCTGCTTGTATGTGTCCTGATCAAAGATCAGACCTGTACCTTTGTGTATTGGAACGATGCTTTAACCACAGAATTTATCCTTTTCCATGAGGAAACAGAATCTAATAATTTTCACTTTAATGAGGACTCAGTTTCTCTAGAGACTTCATATGGGCAGTTGCTTATAAAACTCATGAATGGCTCTAACCGGTTTGGCTCAGTGGATAGAGCATCAGCCTGCAGACTGAAGGGTCCCAGGTTCAATTCTAGTTAAGGGCATGTACCTTGGTTGAAAGCTCAGAGGCAACAAATCAATATATCTCACATCGATGTTTCTCTGTCTCTCCCCCTCCCTTCCACTCTCTCTAAACACACACATACAAAACAACAACATGAATGCATTCACCTTGGCAATAATGGTGGTTTATAATTTCCACATTTTGCCACATCTCACCAACTATTATTTTTATAACAACGACTATGCAAGAATAATAGCAGCACTTTTTCCTCCAGGTGATTAGACAAATGCATGTTTTCTGATAAAAATAAACCTTCCTCCTCACTGATCACCCACACATTTCCTCATTATGAGCAGCTAGTCCCCTTCAACTAATGATAAACCTTTTAGGTAGACCCAGAAGTTGTTTCCAAAGACGGAAATAACATTTCCAACATTTCCATCACATCCACTGTGCTGTTTGATGGCCCTTAGTGAGCTTATGTGTGTTGAAATATTTCATCTTCCCAGGGATTAAAGGGGATTAAGATGTTAAACTTCTTTTTCAAACAAGTCAATTTGGAAATATTGGGAGAAAGGGGAGAAGTGATATAAGTTGCCTTTTCCAGTGTTAAAAGATGCCATCTCTCTGCTTATCTTAATAGAGTAATAATTTAAGCCAAATTATGTGATTTGTTTGTTGA
The DNA here is from genome assembly GCF_014108235.1 of Myotis myotis. Lineage (NCBI taxonomy): Eukaryota > Metazoa > Chordata > Mammalia > Chiroptera > Vespertilionidae > Myotis > Myotis myotis. Next base: position 77,301,210 of record NW_023416313.1, on the reverse strand, counting down.
CTGGATCAGGCTTAAAATATTCAGGGAAATTATATATTTTTATACCAGTTAGCTACTAAAGAATTATAGATTAAATGCTTACCATTCTGCCTAGCCGATGTGGCTTAATGGTTGAGCGTTGACCCATGCACCAAGAGATCGATGGTTTGATTCCCGATTAGGGTACATGCCTGGGTTGCAGGCTCCATTCCCACTGTGGGGCATGCAGGAGGCAGCCAATTGATGTTTCTCTCTCATTGATCTTTCTCATCGGTCTTTCTGTCTCTTTCTTCCCCTCTCTTTTCAAAATCAATAAAAAATATTTTTTAAAAAAGCTTATAAAACTCATGGCACTATGAGTTAAGTAAAAATATATATCATGTTGAAAATATGGACACAAATATGGTTCTAAAATATGTCAATGATAATGCTAGTAAGCAGATGCAGGTATAATTGGCCTGATAAACATATTCAGAGCTTATAGAATATATATATATTTCTCTTTTTCTGGCTCTTAGAGTCATGTTAAAACAAAAAATTTCAAAGTGGGAGCCTTTTACTAAAGCCACTTTCATCCACACCAAAACTTCAGGTGTTTGACTGACTCATACAATTTTCCTTGAAAGGAAAGTCGACTCATCCTACCCAGCCAAGGGTGGACAAAACTTTTGGTTCTAAGTCCTCATCAGTTTTCAGTTAATCCAGCCAGCCAGAGACGGGCAACTGAGCATCCTTAGTCTGATGGCAAAGCTATGACATCAGACTTACCTATAAGACAGGATGTCGACTCTGAACTTCAGATTCATCTTGGGAATCTGAAACAGTTCATTTTAGTAAAATGCTTTAAAATCCTTAGTCTAAGATTGGTGTTTGTCTAAAACATTTACTTTGAGTAAGTTTTAAGGACTGGGATATGAAGAACCTTAAATATACAAGAAAGAATGCTTCTCCCAACCAACGGTTGATTGGTTTTTTTTGTTGTGTTGTGTTTTTAAAAAAAAACAACACATATTTTTATTGATTTCAGAGAGGAAGGAAGAGGGAGAGACAGAAACATCAATGATGAGAGAGAATCATTGATCGGCTGCCTTCTGCACACCCCACAATGGAGATTGAGCTCGCAACCTGTGCATATGCCCCGACTGGGAATCCAATCGTGATCTCCCAGTTCATAAGTCGATGCTCAAACACTGAGCCACACCGGCCAGGCAACATTTGGTCATTTTGAAGAGAACTGAAGTCTTTAAAACCACCCTCTCTGTACAGGATCACTGGGGTAACATGACATGGCCCACTTCTTTTTCCCCACCTGCCCCTAGGAAGCACATTTTCTGCTTCCCAGCACCCAAGTTACAATTCTGTGTAATGAGATGGAAGTAGAAATGTCTGAGGTCTTTCAGGGAAACCTTTTACTTTCCTGGTAAAAGGGAAAGATGACCTAGTGCTGCTTCTTTGTCCCAGTTCAACCTTGAGTGATGTGGCCCTGATGCCTGGAGATACAGCAGTGGTCAGACTGTGGGCAAGAATGCCATGTACCATGGAACAGAGCACTATAGATTCACTGCACCAGCCCTGGACTGCTTACCTCCGGACTTCCTACACCAGAAAGAAGCCCTTTCTTGTTTAAGTAGATTCAGGTTTCTGTTACTTATGGACAGACAAACCTTACTGATAGAATTGGTATCTGAAAATTAGTGACTCCCAGGATCATTTTTAAATTTAATACAGGACTTAGGAAAAATTGTTTAATTGTATTTTAACACATGTTTAGTACAGTCTTAAATATGGTGCCTGCTGGCCAGCTCAGGGGGGTGGGGATGGGGGTGGGAGCAGATTCAGAAAAGGAACAATGGCCTCTGCCAGCATGTTTGGGAGGAAGCTGTCATGTCTTCCCTACCCCCCACCCCCCACTTGCCTCCCCCAGGTCTTGGCCCGATGCTGGACAATTCAGTTCCTCCCCATTTGTCTCTGGTGCCTTTCAAGCTGCTGCCCCAGCACTGGAGCTCAGGATTGAGTCTGACTGTTGGCAGAGGATCCAATAGAAGATACCAGGACCGGCAAGAAGATACGTGCCTAAGTCTGTAAATGCAGAGTCTCCACCCCACCCCATCCACCAACACAAACACTGCTGTGAGCACGATACACTTCTATGCAAAGCCACTGACATCTGCCAGTTGTTTCTTCCAGCAACTTCCCTCTCTGATACAGGTGGGCAGCATGCCAAACACTCACACTTAGAGCATCCCTCATTGAAGGTGAACCCTGACAGGTCATTATCTCTCAGAGGCATGCACTTCTACTTTAAAATATATTTTTATTGATTTCAGAGAGAAAGGGAAAGATATAAACATCAATGAGAAGAGAGAATCATGGATCGGCTGCCTTCTGCATGCCCCCTATTGGGGATTGAGCCCACAACCCAGGCATGTGCCCTGACTAGAAATCAAACCCTGACCTCCTGGTTCATAGGTGGACGCTCAACCACTGAGCCATGCCGGCTGGCTGGGCGAGGCATGCACTTCTTAAATAAACATCTATTCTTCCTTTTCTTTCTGTGTATCAAACACTGAGTCACAGAACAGGAAATAGAGAAGACCTGATTTTAAACAAATGTTTACTGAGTATTTTCTGAGAATTGATAGAACCAGTGACACAAAGAGGGACGGGACGTATTTGGAGTCCAAGCCACACAGAAATATGAATCCATATTCAGCAGCAAAGGTAGCTTTGTGATTGACTGACTCATTCATTCAACAGTTAAGCATCTACAGTGAACCAGGCTCTTGGAACTGAAGATAAAAAATGAATGTCATAGCTCTAAGCTTTGAGGAGTACAGTCCTCCAAACATCCATCCTTCATCCATCCAGTAAATGTTCATTTATCTGCTCAGTACCCGGCAGGCTCAGAGCACATGTCTTGAGAGGAAACATTCCATAAAAAGGATTGTGCACAGTCACTCTGCTTTTGAATAGTATCACAGATGCCAGAAGTTGGATTCAGGGAGAAATAAAATGAGTGGGGGACCTGTCCTGGGGCACTTCAGAGGGTCTGCCAACAAGAATGGCCAGGCTCTCTCCCTGTGGGGTGACCAGACCCTCTGGTGCAACATGGGCCACCAGCCTCTCCCTCTTATTTCGTGCCTGACTAAGCACTTTCCCTGGAGGCGGTGTTTTCCTGTTTAAATCCCTATTTGCTTAGGGTGTTTGTCTCTTGTCAGTCTTCCCAGTGCCCTTATTTCCTCTCCTTTTGCTTCCCAATCTGCCTTTCTCTCTCTTATTCAGAGAACTGTAATGTCAGGCCTGGCACGTCCCCTTCAAGGGCTCTAAGTCACTTTGAAGTAGAGATTACGAGGCCCAGAGAAGGGAAGGGGCTTGCCCAAGGTGAGCAAGTGTGTTGGTGATAGGAGTAGGCACTAGATCAGTGATGGCGAACCTTTTGAGCTTGGCGTCTCAGCATTTTGAAAAACCCTAACTTAACTCTGGTGCCATGTCACATATAGAAATTCTTTGATATTTGCAACCATAGTAAAACAAAGACTTATATTTTTGATATTTATTTTATATATTTAAATGCCATTTAACAAAGAAAAATCAACCAAAAAAATGAGTTCGCATGTCACCTCTGACACTTGTCATAGGTTTGCCATCACTGCACTAGATTCAGATCTCCTGATTCCTGACCTTTCTGGTAGAATGCACCAGTTCTGCCTTGATGAAGCCCAGGGGACAAGCTGCTCTTCTGAACCATGACTATCCTTCTGAACAGCCCACACCCTTCCTCAGAACCACTCTCTCCCAGCTCGGAACTCACAGATTCCGTGGGAGCGGCCTTGTTCCCTGGGACCTCCCTGCGGGCCCGCAGCTGTGTTGTCTTATCCTGTGGTTAGGATGTTCTGCTTTTCATCCCGAGTAATCAGTATTCTTTCAGAAAATTACCCTTTTGCCTAAGTTCTTTTGAGCTAGATATCTGCCCTTTAGAGCCCTGAGTTCTGATGATCTCTTCCAGTGGTTCTCAACCTTCTGGCCCTTTAAATACAGTTCCTCATGTTGTGACCCAACCATAAAATTATTTTCGTTGCTACTTCATAACTGTAATGTTGCTACTATTATGAATCGTAATGTAAATATCTGATATGCAGGATGGTCTTAGACGACCCCTGTGAAAGGGTCGTTCGACCGCCAAAGGAGTCGCGACCCACAAGTTGAGAACCACTGTAAGACTTAGGCACTAATGAAGTGCCCTTCATGGACTGATTTTGACTCTTTTTCTTTAATCCTCCACAGGCCTGTCCCTCTCTCTAGTCATTAGCTGTCCTTCCATCTGTGCAGCCTGTGCCTGAGGAAACTGCACAATGGCCAGGCCAAAGCCCTGAACACAATTACTGATGCCTCCAGAACATGACACCATTTAGAAATTAATTCCCTGGCCAATTCTTGGAGCCAAGGCTAAGTAAGCAACAAATGCTTTGTAATAGTTTAAAAGCTTATCTCCCATCTGGAAACTCCCTTGTGGCAGATCTGTAATTTAGGTTTCTCTTTAGTTTTAAACATTTTATTGCAAAAATAATATAACCCCACAATTCAGAAGGCCTGGAAAACCATTATTATGTGTTTTTTCACCATCCTAATGAGGGTCTTTCTGGTCTGTAAGTTACCTTAGTGCTGTAGGACAGGACCTCCAGCTTGCTGGTAATAACATAATTGTAACTTGATTAGGTAAGTTTCTTTTAACCCTGGAAAAGTTTATATAAACAGAGGAATGTGAAGCAAATTCAACTCAGGCTTTTGCTATTTTGGAGTTAAGTTTAGGTGACCTGTATCTGTTTGGTATTTTAAGAACTTGCAATTTTAAGAGAATGTGATAAATTTGAGTATCCAATGGACTGATCTTGTGATTCTAGTTTTAAAAATGTAATTGAGTAGACCAAGTATGTCAAACTCAAAGGCTAACACGGGCCTAATAAACAAGGTTTAAGTTTATGTGGGCCATAAAAGAACAAAAGCTTCAATTTTCATAGAAATCTAGGTTTATTTATATAGAGACATGCTGAATACAAAGGGCTGAAATAAATGAGTAATCGTTAATGTAAAATAATAGAACATTTTAATAAAAATTAATATTTTTTCTTGAATATTAACCTATCAGACACCGAATAATTGCACAAATTAATAAGCATAACGCAAGTAAACCTATTTTTCTTGTTCTCCAAAAGCAAAATATTTTCTGTTGCGCACACCAAACAAGTTAGTCCAAGACTAATGATGTGGCAATCGGCTGCTAAAATATTTGCTACTAGTATTAGTGGAGAGAAATGGTGCGCATGCACGTAAGGTGTGTAAGGGAAATGAATGCAACACGATTATAGTAATCAGTCATTAGCGAACTGTAGTTGTAGTTAGTTGTATTCATTATTAATAATTATGTATAACAGGGTGGAGAAACCAAGATGGCGGCATAGGTAAACACCAGAGATTGCTGCCTCGCACAACCACTTCAAAAATACAACTAAAAGATGGGATGGACATCGCCCAGAACCACAGGAAGGCTGGCTGAGGGGAAATTCTACAACTAGAAGGAATGAGAAAAGCATACCGAGACTCAGAGGAGGCACAGTGTGGAAAATACAAAGGTGCGGAGGTGTATGCGGAGCGGGCTGGCGACTGAGGGCGCGGTTGTCTGTTTCAATAGGGAGGGAGTCTCAGGCTCTGAGCTCCAGTTCCGGGCAAGTCTCTGGGGACCCAGACTGAAACGGGAGAAGCGGGACTGTCTGGCATCAGTCAGAACTCGAGGGCAGCTTTCTCTCCGAGGTACTTGCAGCGGTTGCTGGGACTCTGAGAGGCAGAGCCTCTGGGGACGGGACTGAGAGCAGTCATAACTGCTCGCTCCGCCAGCCCTGTTGATCCCCTGGGACCCGCCCTGCCCAAGCCTTGCACAGAGGCATTTGCGGGATAGCCTCAGGCAAAGGCTAGATTAGCACTTCCCTAGAGGACAGAAGTTCTCCCACTGCAGACACAGCTGATTCTCACAGCCAGTTGGCCTGGCAGTCAAATCCCCCCCAGTATTACGTACAACAATCAAGGTTTAACTACAATAAGACTGTGCACAAAGACCACAAGGGGGTGCACCAAGAAAGCATAAAAAATGCGGAGACAAAGAAACAGGACAAAATGACAGAAATGGAGGATATAGAGTTCAAAACCACACTTTTAAGGTCTCTCAAGAACTGTCTAGAAGCCGCCAATAAACTTAGTAAGGCCTTCGAAAAGACTGGTGAGACCGCCGATAAATATAGTGAGATCCTCAAGAAATGTAATGAGACCCTCGATGTTGTGATAAAGAACCAACTAGAAATTAAGCATACACTGACTGAAATAAAGAATATTATACAGACTCCCGACAGTAGACCAGAGGAGTGCAAGAATCAAGTCAAAGATTTGAAATGCCAAGAAGCAAAAAACACCCAACCGGAAAAGCAAAATGAAAAAAGAATCCGAAAATACGAAGATAGTGTAAGGAGCCTCTGGGACAGCTTCAAGCATACCAACATCTGAATTATAGGGGTGCCAGAAGATGAGAGAGAACAATATATTGAAAACCTATTTGAAGAAATAATGACAGGAAACTTCCCCTACCTGGTGAAAGAAATAGACTTACAAGTCCAGGAAGCGCAGAGAACCCCAAACAAAAGGAATCCAAAGAGGACCACACCTAGACACATCATAATTAAAATGCCAAGAGCAAAAGACAAAGAGATAGCAGCAAGAGAAAGAAACTCAGCAAGAGAAAGAAACTCAGTTACCTACAAGGGAATACCCATATGACTGTCAGCTGATTTCTCAACAGAAATTTTGCAAGCCAGAAGGGAGTGGCAAGAAATATTCAAAGTGATGAATACCAAGAACCTACAACCAAGATTACTTTATCCAGCAAAGCTATCATTCAGAATTGAAGGTCAGATAAAGAGCTTCACAGATAAGGACATTCTGTCACCACCAAACCAGTACTATATGAAATGCTGAAAGGTATCCTTTAAGAAGAGGAAGAAGAAGAAAAAGGTAAAGATACAAATTATGAACAACAAATACGCATCTATCAACAAGTGAATCTAAGAATCAAGTGAATAAATCATCTGATGAACAGAATGAACTGGTGATTATAATAGAATCAGGGACATAGAAAGGGAATGGACTGACTATTCTTGGGGGGGGGGAGAGGGGTGTGGGAGATTCGGGAAGAGACTGGACAAAAATTGTGCACCTATGGATGAGGACAGTGGGTGGGGAGTGAGGGTGGAGGGTGGGGTGAGAACTGGGAGGAGGGGAGTTATGGGGGGAAAAAAGAGGAACAAATGTAATAATCTGAACAATAAGATTTAATTAAAAAATAATTATGTATAACAGGATGTTGTAAAAATTAAGTTATGAAATGTTTATTAAAAATTTTTTTTACATACCATTATATTGGCTGGGCTGCAAAAATATTTGTTGTGGGCCACATGCAGCCTGCCAGCCGCTAGTTTGACATGCTTGGTATAGATTTGTCATTTAAATTAAAAGGTGCAAAAAATTCTATTAAGGTTGTAAGCAGTATGAGAACATTTAAGGCAACTTAGGATTCACCATATGTAGTTGGTTAAGAACTTGGGAAGGCTTGTGAGCAAACAAGTATTCTAAATGATAAAGTGTTAACTTCATAAATGTGGTTTAAAATTGTTAAGGCATTTTAAATAACTAAATTTTTGAATGGGACCACTTTTCAAGGTTTCTTAACAGTTTTATATGTTACTGTTTTTATCAAATAAAGTTATAAGTAGACTAAAGCAGTTTAAGTTCGATCTAAAAGGTTAAGGAAAACCTAACATTTTAAATTTGAATAAAATATTAATTGAAAATAAAAATAATTTTAAGCAGTTGTTTGTGTGTGTGTGTGTGTGTGTGTGTGTGTGTATGTATGTATATATATATATATATACATAAAAATATACAGCATGTTTGCCTAATGTTAGAAATTCAGTATTTATTTTTTAAGCAGTCATTTGCTCCTTACATTCTGTCAACAACTAATATTCTCTACATTTTACAGATGGGGAAACAGAGGCAGAGGAAGGAATCAGTGGCCAGAGTGGAGGCACCAGGAGGCAAAACAAGAGCCAGTGCTGCACTTGGTCACACGGTCCCACCTCTCCCCACTGGCCTGGCTTGCCCACTGTTTAGTTGGCCTCTAAAGTGTCCTTATTACAGGTAAAGTGAAACCCCACAATGAAGAATCACCCTTTATCTCCAGAAGTGATTATGTGACTAATTTGAAATCTCTGTGACTCCTTGTTTTCCTCTTCAGCATCAATTCTAGGACCATAATGGGGGTGGAAAGCTACCACTTGGCCTGAGAAGTTTAGTCTGAATTCTGGGAAAGAGGCAGCCTGGCTCCTTAACTGTAAATAGGTCATTAAGAACAAGAACAAGTGGATGTTTCTCCCTCCCCCCACCCCCTCTATCCCCTTTCCTCTTTCTCTCTAAAAACAACTTTAAAAAAAAGACTAAATACATGGGGATTGAATGGCCCTCAGTCCCAGCTGAGCCAACCCTCTGAGGACTGTGACGTCCCACCTGGAGGACAAGGACAGGAGGAGAGAACACAGCTCCCTGGAGAAGGGCAGTGTGGCACAGTGGGAACAGTGGCATTGGTCAGGAGGCCTGCATTTAGGTCTCTGGTCTGCCTTTGGCCGAGCAGCCAGGGCAAACCACTTCCTCTAGCTGAGGCCAGCTCCATCATCAGTGAAATGGGGTGAATGTTTGCCTCTGCTTGAGTCAAAAATTTGTCAGAGTGTTATGAAAAAAAGAGAAAGCTCTTTGTAACATTAAAAAAAACAAGGCCTGATTATATATTGATGGGAATGGGCTTCAGAGGGCAGGCCAGTTACATTTTGAGTCCTTTAGAGCTCTGATATTTCCAATGGCTCTGTTTGCAATCCAGCCCCATCATTGGGCTCAGGGGGTGTCGGAGGCCTGAGTTAGACCCTGTGAACAGCTTGTAAGGCCTACCACTGACTTTGTAACCTCATCTCAGCTCCTCTTTCCTTCTGGCTCAGGGCACATGTTCCCAAGTGCCCCAGCTATAACTGCTTGGAGTGTGCAAAGTTGCAAGGACAATTGAACATGGACTTTGCTTCAAGGACATTAATCAAGGATTTGAAAATAATTGCCTCCAATAGCCCTGCCCGAGTAGTTCAGTTAGTCAGAGCATCATCCTAATAAGCCAAGGTTGTGGGTTCAATCTCCAGTCAGGGCACATACAAGAATCAACCAATGAGTGCATGTGGTACAAATAGGTCTCTCTTTCTCTCTCTCCTCTTTCTCTCCCTCTCCTTCTCCTTCTCTCTCTCTCTCCATCTCTCCCTCCCTCTCCCTAAAAATCAATGAATAAAAATTAAATATAAAAAAGGAATTGCCTCCTGGAAACTAAATCCTGATTTCTGAAAATTCAGCAGAAAGGGAGGATAATTACATTCCAATACAGTCAGGGCTGCACACAGAAGTAGAGTTTAAATAGGAGGATTGTCCTAGCCGGTTTGGCTCAGTGGATTGAGCATCAGCCCATGAACTAAGGAGTCAAGAGTTTGATTCCAGTCAAGGGCACGGTACCTCAGTTGCAGGCTCGATCCCCAGCCCCAGTAGGGAGGCGCCTGTGTGGGAGGCAACCAATCAATGTGTCTCTGTCACATTGATGTTTCTGTCTCTCACCCTCCCTTCCACTCTCTCTAAAAATCAATGGAAAAATATCCTTAGATGAGGATTAACAAAAAAGTAAAAATAATAAATAAATAAGAGGATTATTAGGAGGGAAAGGAAGCCCTCTCTGAGAATCAACCTTTAGCTGAGTCAGGTCAGACTGACTCAGGGGGCATTGGGCAGCCCATGTCCTCATTGCAGTCCATTTCCCACTCCCCCACTCATAGCTGCTTGCCAATTCATATCCATGTATTTGGTTTAAGAAATTACTCTCTGTGGTAGGCAGGATTCTCATATGGCCCCCAAGATTCCCGGGCCTGTTGCACATACAGCTTTTCCAGTTACGAGTATTTAGTCAAACACTAATCTAAGTACTGCTGGATTTGCAAATGTAATTAAGATTCCTAATTAGTGACCTGAGTCCTTTAAGGCAGAGAGTTCTCTCTGGTTGGTTTGGAAAGAAATCAGAGTTCAAAGCATGAGAAGGACTCAGCCTGGCTGATTTAAAGATGGAGGAGCCATATGGCAAGGGATGCAGGCAGCCTCTGGATGCTGATAGTAGCCCCTGCTGACAGCCAGACAGCCAGCAAGGAAATGGATCCTTATTCCTACAACCACAGGAACTGAATTCTGCCAATGAGAATGAGCTCAGAAGCAGGTTTTTCTCTAGAGTGTCCTGATGGTAACTCAGCCCAGCCAGCACCCTGATTTCAGCCCCATGAAACCCTGAGCAGAGAATTCAGTCTTGCTGTGTGACTTCTGACCTACAGAATTGCAAACTAATAAACGGGTGGTATTTTAAGCTACTAAATTTATGTTAATGCTCCTCATTATGTGACCTGGAAATTAGGCAGTTTCCATCAGTAACAGTAATTAGTAGCTGATTACACAGCCAAATCAATTTGGGAGTTTTCTCATTTGGTCAAAAAACTACAATTATAATTTTTTTAAAATATATTTTTATTGATTTTTTTTACAGAGAGGAAGGGAGAGAGATATAGAGAGTTAGAAACATCAATGAGAGAGAAACATTGATCAGCTGCCTCCTGCACGCCCCCTATGGGGGTGTGCCCCCAACCAAGGTACATGCCCTTGACCGGAATCGAACCTGGGACCCTCCAGTCCGTAGGCCGACGCTCTGTCCACCGAGCCAAACCAGCTAGGGCTAATTTTTTTAAACTTTTCATTTTGAATTAATTACATACTTACAAAAATGTTGTAAAGAGTACAAAGAATTTTCATATACCCTTCACCCCAACTCCTCAAATGTTATATAACCACAGTGCAGTAATCAAAATGTGGAAATTAATATTGGTATAATACTATACAAATTTCACCAGCTGTCCTATAAATCTCCCTTTTGTGGTTCAGGGTGCAACCCAGAATCACATATTCCATTTAGTCATTATGCCTCTTTAGTCTTTTTTAGTCTGGAACACTCTCTCAGTCTTTCTTTGTCTTTCATGATTTTGACATTTTTGAAGAAGTACTTGCTAAGTTATTTTGTAGAATGTCCCTTATTTTAGGTGTCTCATGTTTTCACATGACTAAAGTCAGGTTATACTTTTTTTTGGCAAGAATATTACAGATATAGTGTGTCCGTCTCAGTGCCTTATATCAAGAGGCACATGATGCTGACTTGGTCCATTCCTGGTCCATTAACTTTGATCACTTGGTTAAGGTGGCTGCCAGGATTCTTTACTGTAAAGTTACCATTTTCCCCTTTGTGATTAATAATTACCTTGAGAGAGATTCTATGAGGTTGTTAATATCCTGTTTCTCATCATATTTTACTGAGTTTAGCATACACTGATGATTCTCCTATAAAATAATTATTACTGTGGCATTTGCCAAATGGTGACTTTTCTTTTACATTTATTAGGTAGAATTCCAATAATTCTATAAATTCTAGAATTTGTAGAGAAGAGCTTTCCTTCCTCTACCAACAATTTGTTTATGTCAGTATGGACATACTGGGCTTTTACTTTAGTCTATGGGTCACAATCCATTTCTTTCACGATTGTCCCAGAGGAGCCCTTTCAGGTTGGCCCATGTCTTTTGGACATGTGTCCATCATTGGTTGGGACCTCAGCAAAATGATTATTTTCGGGTGCCACAGATGCCCTGCAGTCATCTCCAACCCTGAAAGATCTCCTGTTTCCTCTAGTAAAAGAATGATATTTAGAAACCAAGATCTATGAGTTACTATGTCCAAATATTCTAAGTGTTTATAGTTTTCTTTGATACTGTGGATCATTAATCCTTTCATAGTCACACACACACTCACATTTTGGTAAAAGACAGTCAAGGAGCTGGATTTCTCTTGCTTCACTAGACCCCACTGAACCTCAGCCTCTACATTTTCTTGGTCCAGCCCACGTGCTCCCATCCTGTGTCCTCCAAGGTGCTCCCATCACTCCTCTTCTGGGACCCTTCCCATTCACCACCCAGGACCCTCTCCCTGCTTCCAGCTCTAATAATATTAATACTACTAATAATAGCAGCTACCTTTTATTGAGCACTTGTGCTCCAGGCAAACAGGATTTCATCAGATCCTTAGAGCAATCCATGAAGAATGCATTGTTCCTTTTCTTTTTTTTAGCCAGAGGTGATACTGAAATTTTATTTAATATAAATATAATGCACTTTCATCTACAGCACTCATATGCGGCTCCTTGGTTATGACATCAGAGCTACCCAGACTTTCAGGGTAACTGAGGAGAACAAAAATGTAGATTCCTTCTCTTTGTACATTTATTTCTCATATTCTCACTACACATGTTCAGGCAGGTAGAATTTGCCCCAGTATTGTCCCTTCTGGGTCAGGTCATAGGGGCTCAGTACTTTCCGTATCCCTAGCATGTTGACAGTGGCTATGCACTCAAAGGTCCCAGGGTTTTGGTTGTTACCCTCTTGATCTTTCCGCATCTTCTCTAGGGTTTCACGGCTCATAGCCTTTGCTGGGAAGGGCACCTTGTGGGCAACCTGGTGGAGGAAACCTTGTATCTCTTTGAATTCACAGCTGCCTATCTCTTTAATGAAGCTGGTGGCCAGTCTTCACAGGAGTCAAAAAGTGATCAATGGTGCCTTTGCCGCTCCCCATATGCTGTCCCATATTCTGGTGGCGATGGGCTTGAAAGGGGCTAGTACTCGCCATAAGGCAAACATGTTCTTGGGGTCCATAGAGCGGCTGATTGTCAGGTGCATCATTTCAAAATGGCCCCAGTAGAAGTAACCACCACCCAGTGCCAAGATTGCAAAATTACCTTCTGTGAACTCAGTATCTTCAGTTGAAGGTCCCTGTATGTCACACAAGTTCTTAGGTTCTTTTTGCACTTTTGGCACAAGTGGTATTCTTTCAACAAATCTAAGCCTGGCCAGGTTGCATAGGCGCTGTGGTTGCCAAACTCGCTGTTTACTCCTGTGCCCCTCCCCCACTCCCTTGCCCCAGGTTCCACTTGCCTTCATCCAGTCCTTCCTATATAGCAGCTCCAGCCTAATGCGTGGCTGTGCTCTTAGTGAAATAGCTGGCTCCTTCCTAAATGCGACCTGGAATGGTCGCTAAAGCTCTAACCAGGCATTCTGCTTTGCAGCCTGCACCCTCTGAGAAATACATTGCCACTAAGCCTGAAAAAAAAAAAATCTAAGCTTGGGCCTTTCAGAAATGGAAACATCCTTGAAAGTTCGCACCGGGAGCAGTGTCTTTAGGCCTGCACTGGTGGGTGGGACTGCCCAAGAACCTGATAAAGCACTCGTAGGAGAGGCGCAATGGCCCGGGCAAGCTGACGCCACATGGCCATGCGTGTCCAGCCGCGCCTGGCTCCCCACAATGACCACGGAGGTTACCTTGACCCAGAGTATGGTGCCCTAGGGCCTGCAGGGACTCGCTGTCCCTATTTTATAGTCAAAATATCGAGGCTCCAGAGCAGGGGTCCTCAAACTACAGCCCGCGGGCCATATGCGGCCCGACAAAAACATTTATCCGGCCCGCTGGGTGTTTTTGCCGCCGATGACTGTTGCTTAGCAGTCGACTAGTTTTTTTTTAAAACTATAGTCCGGCCCTCCAACGGTCTGAGGGACAGTGAACTGGCGCCCTGTTTAAAAAGTTTGAGGACCCCTGCTCCAGAGGGTATGTCACACAGCACAGTAAGCAGAGATCCTCAGCCAATTCTCCCCAGCTCTGCCCTTTGCTTGCATCCTACCCTAAGGTTGGCTGTAGGTCTGCCTTTGGGCAAACCCCTAGGAGTTGGGAAGGTTAAGGCAGCAGGAACTGGAAACCACTGGAACCATACCATGTGAAGGGGCATAGAGTTGGGCAATGGCCAGGGCAGTGGAGATAGCAGGTGGACTCTCCACACCAGCGAGTCTAGCAGAGGTGGGGGTGGAGCTGTTAAGTCCTTGACGGGCCCTGCTACCCCTTCCCCACCCCTCCTCCTCTTCTCTTCCTCCTTCACACACTTTCCTACCTGTTCCTGACCCCCATGAAAAGGCTCTCAGCCCCCTTCTTTGGCCTGGAATCCCTTCATTGGAGACAAAACCTTACCTTGTGTAATTAGAAAGGAAAGGCTGGGAAATGTGAAAAATACCCAATACCTGGGCTAAGGAAAGGCTGTGGTGAGGACCAGTTTCTGAGGGTAAAGAGAATCAGGTATCTTCCTATTTGAGGGTTACCCTTCCTTTGGAGAGAGCATGAAAGCTTCGGCCGATGAACTGGAAAATAAATCTGGGAAGAGGGCCCTTTTCTGCCTGCAGCAAGAAAACCAGAGGCTGTGGCCCTGGGCACTTCCTGCTCCAAGAGTCAGGGCAGGAAGCACTCAGCCAGAACCCATGCCCAGGAAGAAGGGTGCTCCTGCCCTGGATCAAAGGAGCTCCAGGTCTGCTCTTGTTCCTCCATTGCCCTCACCTCACAGCTGAGTTCCCCTTCCTCTTTGGTTCTCCAAGTGCCCTCTGCAACTAGGAGAACTAGCAACCTCTGTAGCACCTGGAACTTTGTGAGAAATGCAAATTTGGGGGCCCCACGCCAGATTTACTGAATCAGAAAATGGGCCTGCAGCCCAGTGATCTGTTTAACCAGCCCTCCAGCTTGCTCGCCTGCCCACAAGTTTGAGCACCTCTGTTTGTGGACCTCAGATGACCTGATTATGTTATTGATGGTGACCATTCTAAAATGAGGATAAACAGGGACCTGGAGGAAGTGGGAGAAAGACTAGCCTGGCTAGGCAGCCCTCAGGAGGGGTTCTAGCAATTAGGCTAGACTTCAACAGCACTTTGATATGGTAAGAGCTCCCCAGGACAGGAGCAGTGTTAAATCAATAGTCCATTAGACTGACAACATGAATGTTGGCAGACACAATTGAAAGTTTGGTGAAGAATGATAAAATTACTTGGTTCTATGCCTCATACTATATTGTTGACAGAACCTGGGAGTATAGGCTCAATTTAAAATTGCTTCATATCTTTTCTCCACATCAAAACCCTGAAGGCCATGTCTCACTACTCCGGCCCATGTCCCCAACAGGTACTGGCTGTCACTTCAGCAAATCTAATTTCCCTGCCACTCTCTTATCTCTATGTGAATTTGCCTCATTGTTTCCTCCCTTCTGCAGGGAACAAGCAGAAACACTCAGAGTTATTAAATGTTGACATCAGTCCTTGTCAGCTATTTGACTAGTGGTAAAATATAAATATTCCCCAGGTTATTAAACAACAATCTGAGAGGGCTGCTCACTAAACGTGGACCGGAAACAAGACAGTGATGAGCCCCATGTTCTTTTCCCTACCCAGGATGTGGAGCTATCAGACTACAGGAGTCTGAAATGTTTTCACTTACAAGACTTCTGATACCAAATGTGTGGTTTTTTTTCCACACCAACAACCGGTTCTCTAGCTCTCTGACACCAACTGGGTATCTAACAATTCAATTCCATTCTGGTCCTAACTGCCCAGAGGTAACCTCAGACCCTACATACAGGTCAAGGGTTCAGTTCTAAAAGACTTCTCTAACTTCAGATGCCAGTTGCAAGTATTGTGTGTCCAGGCTACCCAACTTGGCGACAAAGTCGGGGGTTCTCACAACTCCCTCCTTTCAGGTTCAGTAATTTGCTAGAGAGGCCCACAGAACTTAGAAAAGTGCTTTACTTGCTATTATCAGCTTATTATAGAGGATACGGCACAGGAATAGCCAAATGGAAGAGATGTATAGGGCGAGGTAAGAGGGTAGAGGTGCATAGGGCTTCCATGCCCTCTCTGAGTGCAACACCCTGAGCTTTCCCAGCTCCATCATTTTCATTGAGGGTTTTTCATTGAGGTATTATTACACAGGCATGATTGACTAAATCATAGACCATCTCCGGTTTCCCTCCCCTGCCTGGAGATGGGGGGAGGCTGAAAGTTCCAACCCTCTAATCCAGTGGTTCTCAACCTTCCTAATGCTGCCACCCTTTAATACAGTTCCTCATGTTGTGGTGACCCCCAATTTCATTGTTACAAATTGAACATAATTAAAGCATAGTGATTAATCACAAAAACAATATGTAATTACATATGTGTTTTCCAATGGTCTTAGGCGACCCCTGTGAAAGGGTCATTTGACCCCCAAAGGGGTCATGACCCACAGGTTGAGAACCGCTGCTCTAATCTTACTTGGTCTTCCACCACCCCCATCCTGAAGCTATCTAGCCTCCCCCCACCAGTCATCTCATTAGCATACAAAACTCTCATCATTGCCTGGCTGTTGTGGCTCAGTGGGAGAGCATCTAGCTATGAACCGAAGGTCATGGTTCCATTCCCAGGTCAGGGCACATGCCCAGGTTGTGGGCTTGATCCCAGTGGGGGGCATGCAGGGGCAGCCAGTAAATGATTCTCTCTCATCATTGATGTTTCTCTCTTTCTCTCCCTCTCCCTTTCTCTCTCTGAAATCAATTATATGTATGAAACCTCTCATCACTCCAGAGATTCCAAGAGTTTTTGGAGTTATGTGCCAGGAACTGATGACAAAGATCATATATATATATAATTTTTTTTTGAGTTTTTATCGTGAAAGGATACTGAAGTTTTTCAAATGCTTTTCCTGCATTTATTGAGATAATTATGTGATTTTATCCTTTAATCTATTAATGTGGCCTATCACATTTATTGATGCATACATTTAATGATCCTTCCATCCCAAGGATAAATCCCACGTGTTCATGGTGTATGATCTTTCAATATGCCATTGACTTGGTTTTCTGGTATTTTGTTGAAGATTTTTGCATTATATTTATCAGGGATATTGGCCTTTAGCTTTTTTTTTTTGTTTTTTTTGTTTTTTGTTTTTCAGTTGATCAGCATAGTTGGGTTCTCCAGCCAGGATCTCCAGCCAACTGTGTACATATATATTTTTTACTATATCACAATCGGCCAGGTGAGTCCACAGAGCAGCGAAAGTGCCAACTAGAAGAAAGAAAGGGCCCTGGCTGGTTTGGGTTAGTGGATAGAGCGTCGACCTGCAGACTGAAGGGTCCCAGGTTTGATTCCGGTCAAGGGCACATGCCAGAGTTGCGGGCTTGATACCCAGTAGGGGGTGTGCAGGAGGCAGCTGATCAATGATTTTCTCTCATCATTGATGTTTCTATCTCTCCTCACTTTCTCTCTGAAATCAATAAAAAAATATTTATATTTTTAAAAAGAAATGATTAAAAAAACCATTGGTTCTGACTTTCAGCTCACCTGGATGTTTTTCCCCCACTACATTGAAAGATGGACATGAGTGCTTTAAATATTAGATCAGAAGATTGCTCCTAACGTTATTTCTTCAAATTGCAATATAAACAGCACTTTTCAAAGGAAGTAACACTTACCTGACTGGAAAGGTGACCTGCCTTTGAGACATTTGAGCCCACCAAATAATAAAGCATTTTCTCAGGTATTGGCCTTCACAGAGGCAAAATAAGTAGGAATGAGAGGGATGATCTGTCTCCTATTTCTCTAGGTTAGAGTTCTTTAAGTCCTACTTTTTATTATTATTATTATTATTAATTATTATCGTGTTTATTGACCTGTGTGTGAGGTACTGCTCAACGTTCCAGAGAAAGAGCAATGAACAGAAGAGAAAAATAGATTGTCAGAGGTGATGGGTGCTGGGGAGAAAAATAAAGCATAGTGATTAATCACAAAAACAATATGTAATTACATATGTGTTTTCCAATGGTCTTAGGCAGAGGGGAAGAAGGAAGGATTTTGAACGAGTGTCCAGGGTGACTATCACAGATGTACTTTCGGGGGTGACTCCCTCCAGCCTTGATGTAATTTCACCTCGAGCCCAGCAGCCATTTGGACAGTCCTCTGTACCTGCCCTGTGCTCCCGAGGACCTAAGGATAAAAACGGGATAAAGCTCCCCAAATCCTTCCAGGGGTGATGTCCCCGAAGAGCCCGAAGGACCTGGTTGTCTTCCAGATCGGAGGAGCTTGCTTTCGGTTCAGTGGCTTCGAGAGGAGCAGGTAGCAGCTCCGGAGGCGGGGGGCGGCCGGGGGCGGCGCCGCCTGCGGGGAGCGCAGGGGTTAAGCGGTCTCCGCGAGGGCCCGCCCCGCCGCCGCGCTTCCCGCCTCCCCTCGCGGGGTTCCTCCTCCGTGTGACGCGCCCGGGCTTTGCCCAAATATGTCCCTTTCCCCCTCCCTTGTCCTGCGCCCGACGCCCGCAGACGCCCCCGAGTCGAGGGGCTGGCACTTGGACGTCGCCCGGCCTCAGTGTCCCAGGCCCGTCCAGCGGGGAGCGCGCCTCCGCGATGCCCTTCCGGAAAGGTAGGCGGGGTCCCTCCCGACAGCAGCCGGGAAACCGGCGGGCCAGGTGAACAGCCCGCGCCGGATGCTAAGACCGTGCGCCGCGTTCTCCCCTCGGCGCCAGGACTGCCCTTCTGGGTCCCGAAGTACCCCCGCCCGGCTCCGCGTTCCCGGCTCCAGCCCCGCATCGACCTCCTGGCCAGCGCCGCCCCTCAGGCCGCTGGCGGGCGGACGCCGGGTGCCGGAGCCGGTGTGCAGAGCTGGGCGCGAGTCCCCGGCAATCGCGCTCCATTCAAGTTCCGAGATGCAGGTGGAAGAGGGTTCTCCGCGGGAGCAGCTGGGGGCTCTGCAGTGGCGGGAGCTTCGCAGCGCCGGACCGGCCGCGCGCGCGGATAGGAGTCCGAGTCTAGGAGGGGGACCAGAGGGCGGGGGGCGCGGCTGGTGCGGGATGCAGATCTGAGTGTGAGTCCCGTCTTCTCCCTTTCCCACCTTCGATCCGTGGGAAGTCATGTAACCAACCACCTGGAGCCTCCGTTTCTTCATTGGCAAAATGGGCGCTTGAATAGGGACGACTGTGTGGGGACTGGTGAGACGGTGCACAGAAAAGCAAACACTTTGCGAGGTGAGCCCGGCCCGGACTAGGAAGGTGCCCTCTTGGCAAGATCTTCCTCGGCGTGCAGGGCATCCACCTGGCCCACCTTCAGGCCTTGCCTAGGTGATGAGGAGGCAGTTAGGCATTTCACTGGCGCTTTCTCCGCAGCACGGGGTGGTGTGTGTGTGTGCACGAGCTGCCACAAAGTCCCAGATGCTCCCATGGTTCCTGCCTGGATAAGGGACGCCCTTGTATTTGGCCCATTTACGGGCAGGGCATGGTGGCCCTGCTGCTCCCCAGGCCCTTTAGAGCTGGGGTGGGAGCCTTGGGATAGGGAGGGAGATGCTTATTTACTTTCTAGTTAGAACTGTCTGACTCCTCTGCTTTTTCTATTTGTGTTGAGAGAGGCTTGGCCTTTGGTGACTCATTATCACTAGACCCAAAGCTTCCCTACCCCCACGTGGGTACAACTGAGGTGAGAACTGAGAGGAAGCCTTGACTTTGGGAGACCTGGGACCTGGGACCATGCTGTGAACTTGCTCCCTGCTCCCTCCACCCCACCTTTCTTGCCCTCTCTTCACTTCTCTCATAATTCAGATTGTCCGGTTGATGCTGCAGTTGCCGTGGCACCGTATTGCCCTTTGTCCCTTAAACAGAGGTTGCTAAGATGCCGTTATGGAGCTCCTGGTTGTGAAGGGGGATGGTTGGCACTTCCTGTCCCGTTGGTGGGTGGTTGTGAGAAGGAAGGAGACAGCTAAGGACAGGAAGGTTGAGCTCTGCCAGGTCCTCAGTCAGCTGATGACGTTTAGTCCCACGGTTACTGTCCTCAATGTCTTCATTATTCCACATATAACATGGCCACCTTGTCTCGGGAGGTTCTCTCCGAGCCCCCTCCTGACCTCATTTCACGGCAGTATGAATGGCCATTTCTCTGTGGAGCTGAACCCTTCCCCTGCCCACTGTGTCCTTGAGGTCTCTGGTGGCAAACACTACTAGTAAAAGGCAACGATGCCTGTTTACTTTAGCCAGCCCTCTGGGAGCCCTTATGCAGCAAGGATCAAACAACTAGGCTGTTAGATTATTTTTATGTATGAAAATTTCACTTTATGACAGCATATTTTAGTGTATTATTATATCGCACAGGACGAAACATTTGCACACTGCCAACCATGGTAAGCTTTTTCATTTGTCTTTTTTTAATCTGAAGAGAACTTTCTGCGTGAAGAGGAAAATACTGTCCCCTCATTCTGTGGATGCTGATTTCTGAATCTTCCAGGGTGTGAGAAACAGTCCTTGGGTTTTTTGGAGGCCTCGATGTAAGCTAGGGTGGGGACTCTGGAGGATTTTGAGTCTAAGGCAGAACCACCCTCCACTTCATTGAGTGCTATTTAGAAGCAAGCACAGTAGAAATTACAGGGAGACAGGGCTTATTCAATACTAGAGGCCTGGTGCACGAAATTTGTGCACTCAGGGAGGAGTGTCCCTTAGCCTGGCCTGTGCCCTCTTCTAGTCTGGGAACCTTCTTGCAGTCCGTTGCGCTTGCCAGCCATGAGCCCGACTTCTGGCTGAGCAGCACTCCGAGGGAGCGCACTGACCACCAGGGGGCAGCTCCTGTGTTGAGCATCTGCCCCCTGGTGGTCAGTGCACATCATAGCGACCGGTCATTCTGCTGTTCAGTGGATTTGCACATTAGCCTTTTAGTATATAGGATGGTGATGAGACGTCATCTGGAGCTGCCTAGAGGTGGAAAGTTCTGCCTGTGAGGGTGGTGCAGCAACCCCTTCCTGCAACTGTCAGGTGGTGGAGACTTCAGAATCCACCTTCCTTGTCTGCGCAGATCTCACCTCGCTAAGTGTTTGCTTTTCTGTGCCTCTTCTCAGCAGTCCCACCACAGCATCCCTTTTCAAATGCCCATTTGGCCAATGAAGAAACTGAAGCCCCGGGTGGTTAATGACTTCCAAGGGTGGGAAATTATACATATATCTTTTAGATTTTTAACTATGTGAATGTATTGGCTATTCAGAAAAGTAATTTAAGGTCCTGGCCGAGTGGCTCAGTTGATTGGAGCATCCTTCCATACACCACAAGGTTGTGGGCTCCATTCCCAGTCAGGGCACATACCCAGGTTGCAGGTTCGATCCCTGGTCAGGGCTTGTATGGGAGGCAACCAATTGATGTTTCTCTCTCACATCAATGTTTTTTTCTCTCTCTTCCTCTCTCTCTAAAATCAATAAAAATATGTCCTCGGTGAGGATTGAAAAAGAAATAATTAAGAAAAAATAGAAAATGAAATAATTTTGCTGTTCCTCCCCAAAAAGAAGGAAAGCCAGATGGAGGACTTCCTTCTGGCTAACCTTGAAGGTTAATTAACTGTTGATTCCCTTCCCATGCTGTGTTTCTGTGTCTTGACAAGTAAGACTTTGGGAGGGACTCATTCATTCATTTGTTCATTCTCTAGATTGAGTGGCTTGCTATGCACCAGGCACACACTAAGTGCTGGGTCAATAAGACAGACTTGGCAATTCCCTCCCTGTAGTTAGACCTTTCGGCCTCTCCAACATGGTCCACAGTGCTATGATAATGTCAGGCAGAAACTGTGTAGCATGAACAGAATGGCTGGTGGTGACTGAGACTGGCCCGGGCTGCAGCTGACACTGCCCTTTCCGACTGGCAGGTGGGATGAAATGTAAGCACTGCGTTCATGCTCATGTCTCTTCTTGGCTGGTTCCAGGGTGATGGTGGTTGTAGTTGGGGAACAGAGTTGGATCCTCGGCTAAACTGCTGGAAGAAGTAGGTTTTCAGGTTGGTTGGAGTAAGGAGAAGGAAATGTCCTTGGCATGAAACATGAAGGAAATTTGTGAGAACAAAGGGGGGCAGGAAAAACGAGACTCTGGGAGAAAGGTCATGAAAGGGGTGATTAAAACTGGAAACTAGCCCTGGCCTGTGTTGCTCAGTAGTTAAGGCATTATCCCGTTGCAAGTTTGATTCCCACTCAGGGCACATACCCAGGTTGTGAGTTTGGTACCGGTTGGGGCCCAGACAGGAGGCAATCGATCCATGTTTCTCTCTCTCTTTCCCTTCCTCTCTCTGTAGAGTCAATGAAAAACAAAACAAAAACAAACACATATAAAAACATATCTCAGGTTAGGATTAAAAAAAAAAAAAGCTGGAGCCCTAGCCAGTTGCTCAGTGGACGGCGGGTTGGCCTGTGGACCAAAGGGTCCCTGGTCAAGGGCATGTACCTCGTTTGCAGGCTCTGCCCTGGCCCTGGTCCTGGTCGGGGCCCATGCAGGAGGCAACCAATTGTTATGTGTTTCTCTCACATCGATATTTCTCTCTGACTTTCCCTCTCTTTTCCACTCTCTCTAAAAATCAATAAAAAATATCTTCAGGTGGAGATTAATTTTTTTAAAAAGCTGAAACCTGACCAGCTCCACTCACCACCACCTGCCAAGGGCACATGTCCAGGTTGCAGGCTTGATCTCCAGTGTGGGGTGTGCAGGAGGCAGCCGATTAATGATTCTCTTTCATCATTGATGTTTCTATCGCTCTCTCATTCTCCCTTCCTCTCTGAAATTAATAAAAATATAGTTTTTAAAAGCTGGAAACTAGTTGTGAAGGGAAGTTGAGGCAGTTCCTCTAAGAGAGGAGAGCTTTAAAAATAGGATAAGTGGTGATTTTTCAGGTCATTTAGGTGTGGCTCTGCTCAGAGATTGAGGGTTTTCAATAAATTCTTGATGTCCCTTTTCAGGTCAAGAAACCTATAAAAATGTCTTCAGATAGCAGCTGTGCCCCAAGTATTCTTGCACATCCCCACCTTCGGAAGGGTCAGGAAACTAGCAGGTGGAGGTTCTAACTAAATAACAATAAGATAGCAAACTAACACTTACTGAGCACCTTCCAAGTCCTAAGTGCTGTGCTAAGTGCCTTATATGTGTTCATCTGTCCTCACAACTTCCCTCTGATGTGGCTGGTGTTATTTCCATTGTAAGGCTTAGAAAGGTTGTGTAACTTTTCTAAGTTCCCTCATCAACCTGGGTGCTAACTAGAGCTGGGACTTTGATGTCTGAATTCGGCCTTTTCAGCATAGACCACAATGATATGTATGTCAGGCAGAAACCATATAGGATGAAATGTCACATTATGAACCAGAAACTTTTCTCACATGAGAATCAAGTAGAGGGACAGACGTAGATGCCTGACTCATCTGAATCGTTGAGAGATGAATGCAGACAGACCCAGATGGGCCTGCACATGAAGATGGCTGGCCTCTGCTTCTTTTGAGGTCACTCAGAACGCAGCTGTCAGGTGCTGAGCACATAGCTCCTGATGGGTGTTGTGGGGTTGATAGACCAGCCAGATGTCAGGCCACAGCTGCACAGTGAGCTGATCAGTCCCCTTCTGGTCACAAGGTTCCAGGGATGCCCAGGGAACGGAGGGAAAAACAAGTTGTTCCATCAAAGGGAAAGCAACCCCTTTGGGATTCCTGCAGGTCAGCTGCTTGCAACGAGAACTCAATCACAGAGAGTTCAGCATTTTTAGATCCCAAACCCGGACCTCTCCTTCCTTTCTCTCTCCAGTGGGAGTGCAAAGAGCAGATCCTGAAAGACACTGTCCAGGAGGAGCTGGGCTGGTCCTTGCTTCTCTCCTTCCTTTCCTGAGCGCCTCTGTTGTGCCAGGCACCGCCCTCTGCTCTGGGTGTCTGCATTGGCAGACTATGTTCTGGGGTGCTCTCTCCTCCCTTGGGCCTACCAGCTTCCTGGATGAGAACAGGGCTCCCAGGCCACTTCAGAGCTCTGCCCCTGACACGACTGTAGCATGCTCCCCAAGGAAGGGGACTGAGGGACATCGGCTTTGGATCAGTGTCTGATCAGGGGCCTTCCATCTCCAGGTTTCTGCTCTGTGGTTTATCTTGTATCTTGTGAATTCTTAGCTGACAATGTCCTTGCAGGCCTTTCATCAATGAGCTGCACCCTGCTAACGTTTTCCTGTTACTCTGCTGTGATCAGGTGTGTTCCTTAGCGTCCACTAGTGGCCAGCCCAGGGCCATCCTGTGCTTTTGCAACCTGTTGCTTCCCTCTGACATCCTTTCCTTTTCTCGGACCCACCCACACCCTCCCAAATGCCAGCCATCCTTCACGCTACATTTACACAGGCACGCACATGTGCCCGTGCTCATACACACGTGAATGCTTCTCATTGTTCCTTACAGACCTGCTCAAATTCAAGTCTTCTCTGCCCCTTTTCCATCTAACCTAAGTAGATGGGGCTCTTGTGGGTATATCCTGTCCCGTAACCAGCGTTTCAAACATGTCCTCAAAGTGTTTCCTGGGTGCTCATCTGTCAGCCATTCGGGGGAGGGTCTGTATATCATACTTTTCTACAGGGCCGGATGGTAGCAAGTGCTTCATAAATTCTTGGGCTTGGTCATTTGTTAGAAACTCCCATTTCCTCTGGAATGGGTATTTGCAGAGCCAAATTAAGATAATCAAAACCATAATCCCCGAAAGATTATGGTCCCCTCCCTATATGTAAATTTAAAATAAAGACAATACCAAGCCATAAATGCAAGCAAGGTGGACACATTTCTGATATTTACTTTGGTCACTATTTTGGTGCTTTTGGGGAACTCTGAACAAAATTAACAATATCGACAGGTGCTGCAAGCACTAGGTGTAGTCTGCATATTGGTTCATTCGGCTCAGGGGGAGTCTCACGCAGGCAGGCTCTCTTCTTATAGAGAGCCAAAAACGCCAGTAGATCCTTGAAGTGTTCAAGCATCCATCACATTCTTAATCCTCTGCAGTGAACTGTGAGTCTCTTCTGACTTCCCAGGCCACTGGGACCTTCCTGAGGGCAGGGCTTGGGTCTTCATATTTGTCCTAGTACCTAGCCTTTTCCTTTCCTCCATATCTGCAGCCAATCCCCAGGAGGTGTGGGAAACAGCACCTTGGGGTGTAAGGAAGGCCAGTCTTCCCATCCTTCCCAATTGTTGTATTTATGTTGAAAGCTGGATAAAGGGAACAAGGGGGGGAAGATGTCACAAAAGGGCAGTGGGGGAGGCAGAGGCAGTGGGACAGAGGAAGGAGAAGGGCAGAGAAGGGAGGAGTGCCCCCAGCCCTGACCCCTGCCTGCTGTTCTGTAGGAGTTGTGGTCTGATGACACAAGACCCCAGGTCCTCTCTAACATCAGCCAGGCCCCCAATATGGTGGCTCCCAGGTGACTGCACCCCAGAACACTCCTTGTGCAGGAATGTGGCCCTGTTTATGGATCAGTTAGTCTCTAAGTATTTATTAGTCCTTTGCCAGGACAGTTCTGAGAGCGGCCCTGGCAGATACCCATATGCAGTAGAAGTGGTGATGCAGGAAGCTGGATGGAGCCTCTGAGGTGTGGCAGGACACGGCCCTCATTAGGAATGGAATGTGCAGAAAACAGTAGCCTGGGAGCTCGGAGTCCAGGGAGTGACAGGTCCACCTGGGCCAGTAACTGGATGGTGATCTCAAGTAAGCTGCTTCAGAGCACTTGGCCTCAGCCGTCTGTAAAAGAAGGGTGTGAACAGAGAGTCCCTCCAACTTTGACTCAGAGATGATGCTTCCCAATTGCCTGGATGCTTATTGCAACACAGAGTGTGCCAAGCCTCTAGGCCAGGGGCCCTCAAAGTACGGCCCGCGGGCCACATGCAAATACAAATATTGTATTTGTTCCTGTTTTGTTTTTTTACTTCAAAATAAGGTATGTGCAGTGTGCATAGGAATTTGTTCATAGTTTTTTTTTAAACTATAGTCCGGCCCTCCAACGGTCTGAGGGACAGTGAACTGGCCCCCTGTTTAAAAAGTTTGAGGACCCCTGCTCTAGGCCAATGGTTCTCAACCTTCTGGCCCTTTAAATACAGTTCCTCATGTTGTGACCCAACCATAAAATTATTTTCGTTGCTACTTCATAACTGTAATGTCGCTACTGTTATGAATTGTAATGTAAATATCTGATATGCAGGATGGCCTTAGGCGACCCCTGTGAAAGGGTCGTTCGACCGCCAAAGGGGTCGCGACCCACAGGTTGAGAACCGCTGCTGTAGGCTAAGTTGGCTGCAGGAGGCAGAGGGCTTCTCTCTGTGCCATGTCCTGGGACCCCGCCTGCTCTCTCCCAGTGTCTCCAGGCCAGAGGCTAAGTTTGCAGCAACGCAGCAAATGAAGAAGTCATGGCCCTGGTTTCTCTGGTCTCTGCTTCTGCGGCTTCGATTTCAGGACTGAAATTTGTGCCAAAAGGAAGTTGGTGTTGGAGCCCACCTTCCATGGACGCACACGATACCTTTCTGTCCTACGAGGCCCGTCTAGATCTCTGTCTCTGAGGCCAGGCTGTTATCATCATAGGCCCTCGGTTCCTTCAGGTCGCTCCAGGGCTAAGAACTCTGTGACTCTTCTCAGAGTCTAAAGTAATCCTTAGTAGCAGGTCCTCCCATGCAGAACCTCAAGAAAGACTGTGTTAGGAAGAGATTGAATTAGTTTATTTCACAAATTGGAAGCCCTAGTGTTTTCCACATATGTTCAATTGTAAGCAACCTGGAAAATGCAGGAAAGTAAAAAAAACTGCTCATCATTTCATGTCCTGCAGAAGACTAGTTCTACCGTTTCCTCATGGTGAATAGGCTAGTAGAGGGGACAACAGTAGGAAGGAGGAGTGGCTCTTCTTATTGCCTCCAAACAGCACCTATGGCTCCTGGCTGCATCTCGTGACTCTGGGGATGTACCAAGTCCTGGTTGGTAGCCAGGCTGGGGAGGTCTGAGGAGGAAACGGGTTTGTGGCTATCCTGCCCCATCCACAAGCAGCCCCTCCAGATGTTGCTCCGGAAGGCATCTGATATGACAGTTCAGCAAGCGCACTTCCCCTGCCTGTGCTAACCACCAGTTCGTCAGAAAGAGAGGCTTCCTCCTCCCCGTGTCATTGGCCAGATGGAAAACAAGCAGGTCTTCTGGAGGAGGGACCTTGCCCTGGCTTTTCTCCCTTGATGTGCAGGGTGCAGAGCTGTCCTGGATCTTTTGAGGAAACAGCTATGTTCTTTCTTAGGCCTGAATTGCTTTGGTATTTTACCTGTCTGCTTGACGTAATGAACCCCAGCGATCGGATTCAGGAAGCCCTCCCCCAGCGGCTGAAGTCATCCAGGAAGCTTGGGGACGTGGGCCATCCAGTCACAGGCAGAGCAAGGTTTCAGCAGTCAGTGGGTGGCAAGCAGGGGCTTTGAGAGGTGCCCCCAAGGAAGAGTGGGTTTCAAAGCAGGAAGAGAGAAAGAGAAGACCGTGGCCATGAGAAAGATGCATTTTGATGCAGATGGAATCTAGGGAAAGCCTGGCCTTCTGGACCAAGACCTGACTCAGGGTAGCCAGATGCTGGCCTGGAACAACGGGTACAGAACCACCAATTCTGTAATAACAACACCAGGCATCTGTGGCTCTTATTCCTGACCACACATTTGAGTTCACTGGGGAGTTTTTAAAAAGTCTGATGTGCGAAGGAAGTCTGACTTAATAGTTCTTGGTTGAGGACTGGACAGAAATATTCATGAAACAGTACTTATCCTTAGGACATACAGTACACTCTGACATTTTCTAATCTATTCCATTTCACTGTCTGGAGTAGCCCATTCTGTGTCTCACTGCTTCACTAATAAACTCACTTTCACTTAAAAAAGAAAAGAGCCATGGCTAATTTGCTCAGTGGTTAGAGTGTCAGCCTGTGGACCAAAGGGTCAAGGGTTTGATTCCCAGTCAAGGGGAGGTACCTCTATTGCAGATTTGATCCCTGGCCCTGGTAGGGGAAAGGGTTGTGTCGGAGGCAACCAATCAATGTGTCTTACATTGATGTTTCTCCTTCTGTCGCTCCCTGACCTTCCTCCCTTCCACTCACTCTAAAAATCAGTGGGAAAATTTCCTTGGATAAGGATTAAAAAAAAAAAAAAAAAAAGGAAATTCTGAACTGGTTCCAATAAATTGATTTCTAGGCCACTAATGGGGACTAATGCACAATCTTGAAAATGCCATGCTAGTGCAACAGCTTGTACTGCAGTTGCTGGGAAGCTATCAGCTGCATTTCCCAGACTCCCTTGTAGCTAGGGTTCCAGGTGTGAGTTAGAGTTTCCAGCAAGATGTGGTTGATTTGTTTTGGGCTTCTGCAGGCAGGCACTGAAGGTGGACAACCTCTTTGTGAGGGCTTCCTGAGCTAGGCAGCTGTGGGAAGAAGCAGTGACTCTGGATAAAAGATGGAGGCTCAACAACCACCAGCCATCTGCAAGTGCCACATTTTTCTGTGGGCATTTATAAAATAAACATTTTGGGAACACTAAGAAAGGGAGGGTTATAGATTTGGTAACTGAAAAAATTTGGTAGAAAATACAAGAAACACAATTGGAAGCCAGCTGGTACCTGCCCTGGCTTGTGATGTTACTTTAGTCACTTCCATAAACCCTTCAGTATTGTGGCAAACAGCTGTTCAGTGCCTACTTGACCAGGTGTGGATGAAGTGTTGAGGGTGCAGCCTTGAACAAAACACCTACCTTGTGGAGCTTACCTTCTAATAGGGGCAGATAGGCAATAAACAGAGAAGTGAGAAAATACAGAGGAGCCTGATGGGTACAAGTGCTCAGGAGAAAAGTCAAGCAAAAAGAAGAAGCAGAGTCAGGGACTTTTTTTTTTTTTTTTTTTGAGAGAAAGGAAAAACATCATTTTGTTCCACTTATTTATGCATTCATTGGTTGATTCTTTTTTTTTTTAAATATATCTTATTGATTTTTTACAGAGAGGAAGGGAGAGAGATAGAGAGTTAGAAACATCGATGAGAGAGAAACATCGATCAGCTGCCTCCTGCACATCTCCTACTGGGGATGTGCCTGCAACCCAGGTACATACCCTTGACCGGAATCGAACCTGGTACCTTTCAGTCCGCAGGCCGACGCTCTATCCACTGAGCCAAACCGGTTTCGGGTGGTTGATTCTTTTTTTTAATCCTATACAATAAAAGGCTAATATACAAATTGTCCCCTCGGGCAGGAGTTAGACAGACTGGGAGTTCGACCACTCGCTATGATGTGCACTGACCACCAGGGGGCGGTGTGGAATGAAGGGAGGCCCCAGCTGGCAGCTGGAAGGCCCTGATTGGCCTGCCAGGCCTAGGGATCCTACCAGTGCACGAATTTTGTGCACCGGGCCTCTAGTATGTATGAATGTTGGAGGCTGGTGAGGCTGGAGCAGCGTATGGGGTAAGGGTCAGAAAGACAGGGGCGGATCATGGAGATCATTGTAAGGCCTTGGCCTCTCACTCAGAGTGGGATGGGAAGCCCTCTTCGGACTTTAGCGGAGGTGTGGAATTAATAAACTGCATATTTTAACCCATTTGTCCAGTATGTGGCTGCCCTCCTGAAAGTAGCTTGTAGAGGGATGAGGACAAAGCAGGGAGACCAGATCTATCTGGCAGTGGCGACTCTGGCTTAGGTCAGGATGGAGGAGGGCAGGTGGTTGTGACTGGATTCTGAATATATTTAGGAGATAGGGACAGCAGGATTTGTCGGTGGATTGGATGTGGGTGAGAGTGAGTTGTGGATGCGTCCTAACTTCATTCTAGGAGGCATGTAGAGATGCTGGTGAGCACTGCCTGTTTTCACAGCTGCACCAACAGCAGAGGCTGAGGTTTCTGTGAGTTCCTTGAGCTCTGCAACCTTGTAGAGTAACTAGGACAGTAGCAGTGGGATTTCCCTGAGGTTGTTTCTGTCCATGGTTCAAAAGGATGGGGACTCAGCAAACAGCCTTCTAGAAAGACACCTTATGCTCTGGCCAACTGCCTGACAGACCCTTCTTTGAAGAAGAAACTGGCTTTCAAAATCATGGTTGCTGATTATTGCTGCGCCTGAGGGATGTGTGACGTTTTTATGTGGTTTACACATGGGTGCTGAGTGCGGATATTTTCCAAGATGGTAGGGAAGCATTTGGTAGGTTTTCCATGCTGCCTAGTTAGCAGTTACATTTCTGTCTGTTCCTCAGTTTCTGTAAACAATGAAAGGTTCGATTGTAGGGGAAGGGGAAAACCTGCTCCAGGAAGGCTTCCTGAAAAAACTCAGCCCAGCCCTGAGCTGACCATGTTAGCCTCCAAACAGGGCAACCAGTTCAACCTGGTTTGCTTGGAATTTCCCCAGTTGAGCATGGAAAGTCAGGAGACCCAACAACCTCCTCAATCCCAGGCAAACCCGGGATTGTTGGTCACCCTGCCTCCAGCCAAGCTCTCAGCCATAGGCTTGATGACAGCTAGATGACCTCATTTTTGAGAAATGGATTTTTAAATCCCATTAATGTTTGAATAATAAAAGGAAAGAATCCACCTTAATTTTATAGCTCTGGACTACAGACTTGAACTATAGATATATTTCAAATCAATTCTGTCAACAGACATATTAGAAAATCAAAACAAGCCCTAACCGGTTTTGCTCAGCGGATAGAGCGTCGGCCTGTGGACTGAAGGGTCCCAGGCTCGATTCCGGTCAAGGGCATGTACCTTAGTTGCAGGCACATCCCCAGTAGGGGGTGTGCAGGAGGCAGCTGATCGATGTTTCTCTCTCATCAATGTTTCTAACTCTCTATCCCTCTCCCTTTCTCTCTGTAAAAAATCAATAAAATATATATATTTTTAAAAAAAATCAAAACAAGAATTATGTTATCATCAACGTCCTGCCTCATAGTAACAGTAAAGGAATCGGGATCTGCAAATTTCCTGGTTCTGTGTGAAACATCTAAAACTTGAATGTCATCCCTTTATAATAAAAATGAGTCAGTTAGCATCCACTTTACCATGAATCATGTTTACTGTTATTACATCATTTCCCAGATAAAAATGGAGAAAAATGGAATCCACTTAAAGCTGAAATCATGTTTTGTGCAAGTCCTGGGTTAGACAAAAGCTTTTCATTGAAAGCTATTTGAATGAAGCAAAGGTCATACTGTCACTACTGCTTTATAGGAAATTGATTTCTTAACCTTACAAAACTTTTAAAAAATCATTTTGGAATGCATACCAATAAGTAACACACAGCATGACAGTAAAATCACAATCCATTCTATAGAAGAACCAACTGTACTGAGCAAGGAGACAGTCCTTTTTTTCTCTGTGGCTGTGTTCCTTTCGCTGGCTTCAGTTGGAAATAACAGAATGACTGGTAAAACCTTTTTAAAAAACCAGCCAGTGTGTAAGATAACATAAGGAAATAAAGATATTTAACCTGTACAGTGACCAGGAAAATGCAGATGAAGACTACAATGGGAGCCACAATTTTACCCGTTTGGTTGGCATAAGTCAAGAAGTCTGACAGCTTTAAGGGTTGGAGAGCATGTATATCAGAAGGGTCTCTGATACATTGTGGTGGGCGTGTAAATTGGTACAAGTCCTTGGAAACAGTTTGGAATTACCTTGTAAAATTGAAATTCACATACCCTGAAACCAGGTGTGTCATTCTGAGATGTGTCACTGAGAGAAACCCATGCCCAGGTGATGTTCACAGCAGCACACTGATAGGAACACTTTTAATTTTTTTCATATATTTTTATTGATTTCAGAGAGGGAGACAGAAACATCAATAATGAGAGAATCATTGATTGGCTGCCTCCTGCACGCCCCCTACCGGGGATCGAGCCCGAAATCTGGGAATGTGCCCTTGTCTGGAATCGAACCTGGGACCCTATAGTGCGGCAGGCTGACGTTCTATCCACTGAGCCAAACCAGCTAGGGCAGGAACACTTTTAAACAACCAAATGCACACAGACAGAAGAATGAATTAATTCTTGGTACAGTCAACAATGGAATATTATACAGCAGTCTGAAGGAGTTACACTCTGATGGACAGCTACATTCAATATTGCTAATGACTATTTTTTTGTTGTTGTTAATCCTCATCCAAGGATATTTTCCATTGATTCTTAGAGAGAATGGAAGGGAGGGGGAGGGACACAGAGAAAGAAAAACATCGATGTGAGAGAGAGACATGGATTGGTTGCCTGGGCCAGGGATTGAGCCTGCAACTGAGGTACGTGCCCTTGACCAGAATTGAACCCAGGACCCCTCAGTCCATGGGTGATGCTCTATTCACCAGCTAGGTTTTTTATTTTTATTTTTATTAAATGCGTTTTTATTGATTTCAGAGAGGAAGGGAAAGGGAGAGATAGAAACATCAATAATGAGAATCACTGATTGGCTGCCTCCTGTACACCCCCTACTGGAGATTGAGCCTGCAACTCGGGCATGTGCCCTGACCTGGCACTGCACCGTAACCTCCTGATTCATAGGTGGACACTCAACCACTGAACCATGCCTGCCAGGCAGGGCTAGTCTTAATCCTATTTTAATGATTGATATTTTTGAAGATCCAGGCCATTTTTTTTTTCCCCCTAGAAAGCAAATTGCCTGATTGTTACATTATTAGATTCAGGTCAAACATTTTTGGCAGGAAAATTGCATAGATAATGTGTGTCCTTCTTATTGGCATTATGTCAACAGATTAGGGCAGTGATTTTCAACCTTATTCATCTCATGGCACACATAAACTAATTACTAAAATTCTGTGGCACACCAAAAAAATACACTTTTTTGCTGATCTGACAAAAACAATAGGTAAAATTCTGATTCATTCACAACAGACAGCTATGGTTGTGTTGACTGTTGTCATTTTTTTATTTGACAATCCAAGGGAAAAGAGGTCAGTGCCCCTAATTAAATAGGTACTGCATCTTTTTTCTTTATTAAGGTATTACAAATGTGTCCTTATTCTCCCAGTTACTGCATGTTTTAAAAATTCTTATGACACATTGGTTGAAAAATCACTGGACTAGAGTGTTTGCTTGTCCCTTTAATCATGATGTAAATATTTCTTTGTGTCATTTGTAAAGGTAACTTTTCCCCCTTTGTAATTAAAAACATATCTGTTGCGCATCTTTTAGGATCGCCCACGACATGTGAATACAATATTCTGTTCCAAATAATCTTTGTTTAAAATTTATTTTAGAGAAAGGAAGGGGAGAGAGAGAGAGAGAGAGAGAGAGAGAGAGAGAGAGAGAGAGAGAGAGAGAGAGAGAGAGAGAGATATGAGAAACATTGGTTGGTTGCCTTCTGCACGTACCCTGACAGGAGATTGAACCCATAACCTGAGTTATGTGCTGAGACTGGGAATTGAACCCGCTAACTTTTGGTGTATGGGATGATGCTCTAACCAACTGAGTCACACTGGCCAGGGTTTTTCCCAATAATCTTTTATGCAATGGTTTTAGTATGTATTTTTTTATTTTTTACTGAAACAGAATTATGGTGGCTAAAAAATGTCAATTTACTAATTCTGCCATTCAACATCTATTAGTTGGCATTATTTTACAAAGAAGAGCTTTCCTACCTACCCTCCCCTTTAAAATAGTTTTAATTTTACTACAATTAATGTTAGTAAGAGTAATAGTATAGATTTAAGGCTTTCAAAAATTATTACTGCAGCCCAGCCGGTGTGGCTCAGTAGTTGAGTGTCAAACTATGAACCAGGATTTCCTGGTTCGATTCCTGGTCAGAGCACATGCTCAGGTTTCCGGCTCAATCCCCAGTAGGGGGCGTGCAGGAGGCAGCCAATCAATGATTCTCTCTCATCTTTGATGTTTCTATTTCCCTCCCTCACCCTTCCTCTCTGAAATCAATAAAAAAAGTATTTAAACAGTACATCTACATAATGGAATACTACGGTGCTATAAAAAAGAAAGTACTCTTACCATTTGCAACAGCATGGATGGACCTAGAGAGCATTATGCTAAGTGAAATAAGCCAGTCAGAGAAAGATTAAGTATCACATGATCTCACTCATCTTTGGAATCTAATGAGCAACATAAAGTGATGAACAAAGGGAAGGCAGGAGAGGGTGGATGGGGGGGTGGGGAAGAGATCAACCAATGAACTCATTTGCATAACCCATAGTCACAGACAATAGGGTGGTGAAGGCTTGGAGGGAAGGGGGTAGGAGAAGGCAATGGGGGGAAAAAGGGATATATGTAACACTTTCAACAATAAAGATAAATATCCTATATAATAAAAGGGTAATATGTAAATTGACCCTAACAGCAGAACGACTGGGCATCACTGGTCACTATGACACACACTGACCACCAGGGGCCAGACGCTCAATGCAGGAGCTGCCCCTGGGTGTTCAGTGCACTCCCACATGGGGGAGCTCTGCTCAGCCACAAGCCAGGCTGATGGCTGCCAGTACAGTGGTGGTGGTGGGAGCCTCTCCCGCCTCCTCAGCAGCACTAAGGATGTCCAACTGCAGCTTAGGCCTACTCCCCGCTGGCAAGTGGACATCCCTCGAGGGCTCCTGGGCTGCCAGAGTGATGTCTGACTGCCAGCTTAGGCCCAATCCCCCCAGGGAGCAGGCCTAAGCCAGAAGGTGGTCATCCCTTGAGGTGTCCCAGACTGCGAGAGGGCACAGGCCGGGCTGAAGGACCCCTCCCCCGAGTGCACAAATTTTTGTGCACCGGGCCTCTAGTATATATATATACAAACAAACAATGTTTGTTAGAGTCCATTCCTGCCATTCATTTTGATGCTCAAATTGTCCCAAATTTCGCTGAGAGCGCTTTCAAGCTGGTTGCCATGTTCTTTTGACACATCCCCATCGTTTAGCTTTTCCTTGTATTCTGCCACAACCAGATGACCCAGGCTCAGCCTTGGGATCAGCCACTTCCCGAAGGAGCCCTGGTTACCTTCAGTGAAGTATGATAGAAACAAAGCTCTGGGCTCTTGTTTGCTTCTTGCTATTGGGGTATCATTGTTTCTAGGGCCTTTTAAAAATCAGAGAGGAAGGGAGGAGAGAGATAGAAACATAAACGATGAGAATCATCCACTGGCTGCCTCCTGCACGCCCCACACTGGGGATCAAGCCCGAAACTGAGGCATGTGCCCCTGACCGGGAATTAAAATGTGACCCCCTGGTTCATAGGTTGACACTCAACCACTGAGCCACGCAGGCCGGGCTCCAAGGCCTTTTTAATGGGCAGAGCTAGGAAACAAATTTAAAGACCATAAATTCCTACTGTTATCTCTTATTCTGGTCCAATACCAGACAGTTCTTCCTTTCCTCCCCTAATCTAGCTGTAGCTTCCATTTGCTTTTTATATTTTCCAGCAAACTAAAAAAAAAAAATCTTGACTTTCCTTTACTCCTGGTATTAATTAGGAAAATAAAATTCCTCATGATTAATATCTAATTCCCCATGAACGATGACACTGAGGAGATTATAAACTCAGTACAGAAGTGAGGGCTAATATCAAATCTTCTGGAGCTTAAAGAAAAAAAATCACCCTAGCCCAGTGATGGCGAACCTTTTGAGCTCGGCGTGTCAGCATTTTGAAAAACCCTAACTTAACTCTGGGGCCGTGTCACATATAGAAATTTTTTGATATTTGCAACCATAGTAAAACAAAGACTTATATTTTTGATATTTATTTTATATATTTAAATGCCATTTAACAAAGAAAAATAAACCAAAAAAGTGAGTTTGCGTGTCACCTCTGACACGCGTGTCATAGGTTTGCCATCACTGTCCCAGCCGGTTTGAATCAGTGTTAGAGCATCGACCTGGAGACTGAAGGGTTGAGGGTTCAGTCCCAGTCAAGGGCCCGTAATACCTCAGTTACAGGCTTGATCCCTGGCCCCAGCTGGGGTACTTTAAGGAGGCAACCAATCAATGTCTCTCTCTCACATTAATGTTTCTCTCTTTCTGTCTCTCCCCCTCCCACTCTCTAAAAATTCAATGGGAAAAATATCTTCAGGTGAGGATTAACTAATAAATAAATGAATGAATCTGCACATACCAGATAGTCTCAAAGGAAACACAACCAGGAATATTATATGTTCTTTCCATTTCCCCAATCATTTCACAATGCATGGATATTCCTTTTTAAAAATAACAAATATAGCTTTTTAAGGCAACCCCTCCCCCCCATATAGATTGGATGTTAACACTTTGATGCTGTATGCTGTATAATACCATGCATATGCTCTATAGTATATTGTAGGGCAGGAAAAATAAGTTTTCCTCTATCCTATGTTCTTGGCTGAGACATCCCCCTCTCCCAGTTAAAAAAAAAAAAAAAAAAGAACAGGTGGGAAAAACATTTTTAGTTACGTTTAAAGAACTCCACAAATACTGTATATGATTCAAAAGGCTGGGCTAAGGGATAGGGGTCTGGGCTTCAAAGGGGAGGAAGGAAATTCACAGGAAGGTAAGAGGAGAAAAGTTTGCCCCGCCTTGCAGACAAGTCTCCCAGGTGCAGTGGTCTCTGGTAATTGATAAATAGCTTTATTCCTGGTACAGTTTGTAATGCCAATTCCCCTTACATAAGAGGAACTTCTGTTTTCAGAGCTTCTCCTGTGTCTAAGTTTCTCAAAAATTATAAGCCTACAATAATCAAGATGCATATCTGGGGGTGGCATATGCTGGTACTTTCCACGGAGCCAGGCGTTGTGGGGACGGAGATGATCAGGGGCCCGGGGATTCCAGACTCTGCAGCGCTCTGCCCAGGCGGGAGGGACGGGGCGGAGCCGGCCCCGCTATTCGCGCCCCGCCCGGCCCCGCCAACCTTCAGGAGGTTCCTGTACCGAGGGTCGCCCCCTTGCAGCCGGGCTGCCTCTCCCGCACTCGCGCTGACGGCGGGTGGAAGCCGGCTGAGCTGGCCGGCCCGGGAGAGGTCGGCCAGGGACGCGCGACCCGGTCGCGAGGGGCAGGAAGGGGCGGGGCCTGGCCGCGCGAGGCGGGGACGGAGGCCGGGCGTGCGTGCTGATTGGCTGGAGGCTCAGGGCACGAGCCGATCAGCGCACGCCCCGCCCCGCCGTGCCGCGCTGCACGCTGCTTTCACGTGCGTCGCCCCAGCCTGCTCCGCGCCGCGGGGCTGCGCACGTGGGTGCGGCGTGCATCAGCCCAGCCTGGCCCTGGCAGAGGCCGTGTGCCTCCCAGGCTTGCGGCTTGTTTTGTTTTTCATTTTCCTGGCCAAGGGTTCTCTCCCCCCTCCTCACCCCTCCTCCCTCCAAAGCCTGGGGAATGGCCGTGCTTTGTAAATTCGCCAGAGGAAATAGGTCGGTCGGCAGGTGATTAGATGAATCCTGGGTGGGGCTGGGGCAGCCTTGCACGCCCAGAAGCATTAAATAAAAGTTCTGGACGTAGGGATTGGGGAGTAAATAGTGTTAAGTGCCCGATGCTGCTTTTTCCTGCTTGGCAGAAAGATGTACCCGCTGACCGTGTACGCGATGTTCTGTGTGACAGCATGTAAACATCCCCGCAGCTGCTGTGGGAAGATGCCTCCTGAGGGTTGAGGACAGCCACCTCCTGGGTGTAAGCTCTTCCAGCCCCTGGTTGTGCGCCCAAACCCAGACCCGGAGCTCAGGGCCCCCAACCCCAGGACCTAGGATGAATTGGGATTCTGGCTGCATCAAATCTTGGTTAAGAGAGCCTGGAGTTACCTTGGGGAGAGTGACTCAGCTAGAAAAGGGTCAGGAAACAGGAGTGGGGCTGTTTAGCCCATACTCGACAGGCACTGAGTGCACCTGAAGTTGTATGCAAATATTTGAAAGACTGTTATGAACAAGAGATTAGACTGGTGCGGGCTGCCTGGGGACAAGGACAAGAGAGATATTTATCAGGTGAATTTCAGGTCAGTTACAGAGAGGGGTCAGGAATGAATGTTTATGGCATCTCTGCAGGAACTAGGTACAGCTAAGTATTTACATGTGTTAACATAAGAAACATTCAAACCTGTGAAGAATTTTTGTGAATTTATTTGAGCCAAACTGTTGACAGTTGCCGGGAAGGAGAATCTCCACATTGAGACAATGATCCAGAGAATGGCCGTTTTTCACCTATTTTTATACATTACAATCAAAGGAGATATAAATGGGTTATATGAAATCCATTGGTGATAGATTAGGGAGGAGGGAGAAAGCAAAGGGGGGTGGTAAACCTCTGGGACTGGATAAAAAGTAAAATGATAGACACATGCTTCTTTTGCATAGGCGGGTACAGGTTAACAGTCAGTAATAAACATGATAACAATAACATTGAGGGAATTTGTGGTCTGTGCCTGGCCACGACTTGTGCCCTGAGGGGTCTGGAAAAATGGAAGTTAGAAGTCACCCTGATATTCCCACAGGTTTGTTATCTTAGGTGCAAAACAACAGTTGGCTCAGTAAAAATCAAAATTTGATCTTTGCCAGGAAAGATACTGGCCTAGGACATGACTACCCACTATAAACTGCTTTTTAATGAAAAGGTTTTAATTTCAGAGCATCCTTTGTGTTTACTTCAGGTCTATGAGTTTGCAAGGCTGCCACACAGACCTTCCCTGAGTTAGTCAGGTTAGCATGTGGCCCCTTTTTGTCCACCCATACATCAGTAAGAAAATGGTGGAGCTAAGATTCAAATTCTCATTTGCCAGACACCAAAGCCCTTGCCTTTTCATGATGCATCTGGTTACTTTGGGGATAAAGATTGTGCGGAAAGGTTTTTGCATTGGTTGAGAGCATTGGTTTAGAAGAGGATTTGTTCAGCCCTGTTTTAGCTCCGTTACTGATTCTCTACCCCCAATGAAGAGGGAGATTGTCCTGGTCAGAGAGTATACCAGGGCTACAGGACATGGAAGAGGCCTCCGGTCTTACCAGCAAGTCAGACTTTCCAGCAGGCTCATCTCTCACCCATTGTCCCTATATGTGCTGTTGCACTTGTGAAAACAATAATCTCGACATTAATAAATGTGATCACAGTATCCTGCTGTCATCCATTTTTCTTACTGCCTCCTGGCCCTTTTTTAAAAAATCTGACACTCCTTTCCCTTGTCCAACCCCTCTACCTAGACCAGGCTAGAAGTGACACCAAGTAGTAAGAACCGAGGACTGGAGGAGTGATAACTTTGACCTGAGTGCATTTCAGTCCCCACACCCCCTCCCAGCAACACCAGCTACAGTGCCCTGAAAAGTCAGGAAGGGAAACCTGGGCTGACCTGATTCTCTTTGTGACCCTTAGTGTCTGATATTTCAGACTTGCAGTCTGTAGAGAAGATGCATAAATTCCATACAGAGATCTTGGATTCATTTTATGAAGTAATAGCTTCATACTTTCTGAAAAGACAAGAGCACTTTCGGAGTCTATTTTTGTCTCTGCTAGTGTATTAAGTTGTCAGATACTAGTACAACCCACTTTAGCATCTCTGGGAGGAAGAGAGGGGAATGGAATGGTTATAAAGAGGCAGCTTCTGTTTTTTCTTGAATCTCTAGCAAACGTCGTTACAATTTCTTACCAAAGACACAGCCAGAAAATACTGAACTGAGCCCTCTCCCCCCAGAGAAATTTGCTGAGGCAGCATTCAGATTTGGTCTCCTTTCTGCCCGGAACACAATTTTTGGAACTCTAGAAACTGTCTGTCTCTGAAGGGTCCATTTTCCTTCCTTTTAGTAAGTCACCTGATTATTCAGCCTTAACTTCCTAAGTCTTAATTCTCTCCTCTGCTTCCAGGGCATGAAGTCATTGGAGCTCCCTCACCTCTGCCACGGACTTAAGCAAGACTTAGTTTCTGTTTGCCTGCTTGCTTTCTTCCTCTGTTCGCTCCTAGGCCTCAGGTACTCCCCTGTGCTCTCCTCCTGCCAAATCCTCCATCCTTCATTGGCATCATCTTTAAGAGATAGTTAGTAGCTCAATTTGCATTTTAACTGACTTCAGAGATCTTTAACTTAAGAAAACCCTATCCTAGTGAGGGACTTTAGGGCATACAAAACTTAGGGTTAGAGTAGGGGCAAAGGTTAAATTAAAGCGCGTCACTCTTTTGTTCCTAGTCTTCCTTCTCTCCTCCCCAACCCAACATTCTCTTCCTAGTGCAACTCCTGTAGGGTGGCTGTGGAGGTGGAGGTAACGTGTGCTTTGGAAGACTAGTCATGCCATCTCCACTTTGCTCTTGCTTACTGAGCCAGGTCCTGGTCACCCACCTTGGCCATCTTTAATTTCATTTATAAAGGGGCGGGGATTCATTTAATAAGATCCAAGGTCCTCTCCCCGCCCCCCCTACCCCCCAGGCTCTTGACTAGAGGCTGGGAATGCAAGGAAAAGAGGTCGGACATTTCATATGGGCTCTGGAGTCAGGCTTTCTGGGTTCAGACATCAGCTCTGCTACTTAGTAGCTATGTAACCTTGGAGAATTTCCTTAATCTCTCTCTGCCTGTGGATGTGAGGTTGTGAGGACTGTGCTCAAAGCACTCCAAACATGGCCAGGCAAGTGCCTGGTGTTTCACAGGTGGTGGCTGTTTATTTCTGTCTTGAAGGAGACCTCAGTTTAGCCATGACACTCTGCAGTTGCTGCCACCACCTGCTCTGTATGAGCTTAAATGGGCTGGGAGACTCAGGATGGCTGGTTAGCACAGCAGCTGCCCCAGTGCTAACTGGTCTTCTGGGCCTGCCCTGCCGAAAACCAGGCAGTCTCCAGTGATCCACCTGCCTGAGACCGCACCTCTTAAAGCGGCCCTTAGCCAAACACTTCTCCTTCCTGTCCTCCCCAGAGTTCTCTAAGAGTCCTCTGTTGTACTTTCTTGTCACGACGTAGCTGCTTGGTGGTTGGCACGCCTGAGGAAGAGAGTCTCCATTCTTACACTCTTACCTATTGGCTTGTAATGGAGTATGTGGGGGGGTACAAAGCAGAATCCTAATAAAAGGAGGAATGAAGGCAGCTCAAAGCTGGGCCACAGTCGTTGGAGTTGTTGGCAGGGGGTAGAAGACAGGGGTCATCAGTAGATACAGAGCAGACCCACCTTCCCTTGGTATTTTTTATGTTAATCTTGCGTGTACAGTCCTGAGGTTGCCTTGGGTGCGGCATGCTGACTAGTGGAGGGGGAAGTGGGTGAGGAACAGGGAGAAAGGGGGTTGTTGCTGAGGTCTAGAGAGGGCGGCTTACAAGTGTGCAGATCTTAAACACCCTAAAAAAATGCCGACACTCTCTTAATGTTGTGCCCTGGGGCTAATTCCCAGTCACTGAACACTGAGTACAAAATTGTCCATGAGGGTCAGAGACCCAAGGCAGGAGTGGCCCTTGTCTGACTCCCAATTTCTTGTTTTTATAAAGTTTTTATTTTGTGGATGTGCACTTCCTTAAACCTTTCCCAGCTTCGTTGAGGTTCTGGGTCTAGATATACTGAGGAGATTGAAATATTTATTGGTAGTATGTATGGCTTGCTGTCTGGAAAGAATTTACTTTTCCTATTCCCTATTTGCAGAAACCTTTAATTAGTAACATTTTGGGAATCTCTTTTGGGTTGAATTTCCTGGACTTCTGTTTGGGGTTATTGTGAAATGGTGGGGCTGGGGGATTGTGCCTTGGGGGCTGACCCTCTGGTTCTCAAATGAGGAGATGGGTGGTTTTTCTTCAAGCAGGGGAACCATGGTTGCCTGCTACCAGAGCTCCAGAAATAGAACCTGATGCCCAAACAGGGGTGCTGCGTGCCTAAAAGCCATTTGAAAGCCTTGTAGCTTGACTGCCACCTATCTTGGATTGCTTGGTGATCTAGAAATGAGAAAGAATGCTATTTGCTTTGACATAAAGAAATCTACCTTAAAAACTCACTATCACCCCTCCACTTCTTGTTTTCCTTTTGTTCCTCTAACAAGTGAAATA
Source organism: Myotis myotis (assembly GCF_014108235.1). Classification (NCBI taxonomy): domain Eukaryota; kingdom Metazoa; phylum Chordata; class Mammalia; order Chiroptera; family Vespertilionidae; genus Myotis; species Myotis myotis. The sequence goes on along the minus strand of NW_023416313.1, from coordinate 77,259,450 downwards.
CAGAAGACACAACTTTCAGCCACAAAAATTTCTGGGGCCATTGCAGATGTGAATGGGAAGATTAAGAACAAAAATGGAGGGGTGGGAGTAGGGGTGAGGTAGGGGGCAGTGTAGGAGATGACCGTGTAAGGGTGGGCGGGGGTACAGAGGAGTGAGAGGTTTCCGAAAAATCACAAGAGATTACCAATTCCATGACCCCAGAACTCTCCCTTTAATCTGGCATTTGGGAAAGTTGTAATGTTTGCTTCCTTGGCCACCAAAGGATTACTTTAGTATTACAAATATCACAACTTTGCTTTCTATTTATTTTTTAGCACACCCTTTTTACTTTCTAATTTTTGTTGAAGTTTTATAATGCACATAATATATCAGTGCAGTAGTACATGTGTATAAGTTATAACTGAAGAAACATTTGATGGACACAGACAGTAGGGGGTTGAGGGCATGTGCTGGGGGGTGGGAACAGCCGAGGAGAGGTCAATGGGGGAAAAAGGAGACATATGTAATACTTTAAACAATAAAGAATTTTAATTAAAAAAAAAAAAGAAACATCTGATTGAGAGGTAGTAGTTTGTGCTAAAGAAGGTTGGATGCCCCTGCTCAAAGAAATGACGACAGAGAAGGCAAACAACCAGTGCTTCTCAAATTGACTGCCTGTGACTCATTGGAGATGGTAAAATGTAAATTCCTATTCAGTAGGTCTGGGCTGGAGCCCAAAATCTTGCAGTTCGAAGGCTGATTCAGAGGAGCGAGATGGTGTTAATCCCCTTTGTGCTGCAGGATTCCACTTGGTGTCTTAGTCAGAGAGGGAAACCCCAAAGCCAGCAGGGAGTCAGGCACAGATGCTCTGGCATCTCCTTCCTCCGTGGAACCCCCGGGCCTTACCACGGACACTGTGAGGAAGTCCCCATGCAGTGAATCATCAGAGGAGTTGCAGGCTTTTATTCCATATGGGGTGTGTCTGCCAAGTATTTGTTACGTGTCATGTGATGTCCGTTTGCTTCTTGTTTCACAAGACTCTGGTAGCCCACTTCACAAGGAGGAAAGCTGCTGGGTGCAGCCAGTGAAAAGCCAAAAAGCTGATGCCTCTGAAGTGGGAGAGGAGGTAGGTGAACAGGTTTGCTCATTAGAGCTGGGCTGCCCCCTCCTGCTGTCTGTGCTAGGTGGACGTCAGCATTTTACTTACCTTCCTGCCTCAGTCCCACACCCTGTAACAGGAGCTACTGCTTCTAATGTTAACTAACATTTGACAACCACATTTCAACACTGCTACTTAAAAATGACAGCGCCACAAGGCCAATATATATATATATATATATATAAAAGCAAGTGAGGAAACCGAGGCCCTGTATGGTTAAGTGACTTATGGTCTTGTAAGTGATAGAGGAAGGCAGATTCTTCTGACTGCACGTTCAGTTGTTTCTTCTATTTGAATAAAAACTGCTTCTAGGCCCTAGCCCAGGGGCGGGCAAACTCTCTGACTCGGGGGCCACAGTGGGTTCTTAAACTGGACCGGAGGGCCGGAACTAAAGCATGGTGGAGTGTTTGTGTGAACTAATATAAATTCAAAGTAAACATCATTACATAAAAGGGTACGGTCTTTTTTATTTTAGTTTTATTCATTTCCAACGGGCCAGATCCGGCCCGCGGGCTGTAGTTTGCCCACGGCTGCCCTAACCTGTTTGGTTCAGTGGATAGAGCGTCGGCCTGCAGACTGACGTGTCTCAGGTTTGATTCCAGTCAAGGGCGTGTACCTTGGTTGGGGGCACATCCCCAGTAGGGGGTGTGCAGGAGGCAGCTGATCGATGTTTCTCTCTCATCGATGTTTCTAACTCTCTATCCCTCTCCCTTCCTCTTTGTAAAAAATCAATAAAATATATTTTAAAAAACCTGCTTTCTGGGTGTTTTATCTTGAAGGGTGTTTGCTGGTTTCTGTTCTGAAAGAGGTGCATTTAATAGCAGTCTTTGCAGGTGACACTCATCATGATCTCTGCTACTCAAACTGATAATCACTGAGCCTAGCTGTGAATAAGGCAGAAAGGATATTCAAGTAGAATCTGCAGATGTTTTGTGATTATTTGGTATTACGTTTCTCATCATTCATAACCTCATGGCCATTTATGACAGACTAGAGGCCCAGTGCATGAAATTAGTTCATGGCGGGGGTGAGGGGGAGGTCCCTCAGCCCGGCCTGCACCCTCTCCAATCCAGGACCCTTGGGGGATGTCTGACTGCCGGTTTAGAGTGGGCCTAAACTGGCAGTTGAATATCCGTCTTACAATCTGGAACAACTAGCTCCTAACCACTTGCCTGCCTGCCTGCCTGATCCCCCTAACTGCCTCTTCTTGCTGGCCTGGTTGCCCCCTAACTGCCCTCCTGCCAGCCTGGTCATCCCCTAACTGTCCTCCTGCTGGCCCAGTCTCCCCCTAACTGCCCCCCTGCTGGCCTGGATGCCCCCTAACTGCCCTCCTGCCAGCCTGGTCACCCCCTAAATGCCCCCCTGCTGGCCTGGTCACCCTCTAACTGTTCCCCTGCCAGCCTGGTTGCCCCTAACCACCTCTGTCTTGGCCCCCGTCACCATGACTTTGTCTGGAAGGATGTCTGGAAGGATGTCTGAAAGACTTCCGGTCTAATGAGCATATTACCCTTTATTAGTATAGATACTGGGAGTCACAGGGAATCACCATAATCTAATGAGAATTATTGGGGTGTTTCATTAACAAGGATCAAATTGATGCCTCACAAAAGAAGAAACCTACAGACACCACCTCAGGATGATCTTAAACCTGTATGCCTTTGGGCCTTTTTAGAGTCTCTTGAGCACTTTTAAATAGAAACACATTTGGGCTACACACACACACACACACACACACACACACACACACACACACACACAAAACTGCTTCTATTCTGGGAACCAGTGAGAGTTAAGAGGTTTGAACTTTTGAATATTACAATTCTCACTCATTCACTTATCAAGTAAATATCTATGATGTGTCCAGTACTAAGTGTTTCCGAGTTCAGAAATGAGCAATACAGTCCTTGGTTGTAGAGGAGTGAGATGGAGATGCAAAGATGCATTTGTCGGACTCTGTTCAGTGCTATGATGGGGTGGTCACTGCATTGTGGGAGTGTCACTGCACTGCAGGTCCACTGAAGGGGAGCAAAGAAGGTTAACATGCAGAGGTGTCTAGGCTGAGAGCTGAAGCATAAATAATACAGAGTAAATAAGGAGGGGAGTGCACTACCAGTAGGGGAGTCAGTGTGAAGACCTCAAGAATTTCTCCTCAATACTACCAACACAGAAATGATAGCAATTAATACATTTGAAGCCTAATAAAGTAATGAGTTAACGCTCATCAGTTGTATGTCTTCCTGCTGGATCAGCCCATTCAATCATTGTGAAATATCCTTCTTGACTGCTGATAATAGTTTTTTTCCTGAAATTTACTTTGCTGTTATAGCTACTCCCTTTTCTGTAGATGCGTGTTTGCATGGAATATTTCCCATCCTTCCACTTTTAACTATCCATGTTTTCATATTTAAAGTGATTTCTTATAGTTTGGCTTGCTTTTTCTTTTTATCCAGTGTGACTGTATCTTTTAATTAGTGCGTAGATCATTTATATTTAACGTAATTATAAATTGTTTTCAAGCACAAGAACCAAAAGATCCCTGTCTCTCATTCCCCTCATGACAAAGATGGAGGGCAGTTAAGGTTGTTCTTCTAGTCTGTTCTGAGTCAGAGTCTGCATTTGGGTTTGGCCTATTTGCTCCAAAGATTTCCTCAGTAGTTGGCCTGAGAACCAGTGACCTGGGTGTGGAAGCTCATGGAGCTCAGGTCTTGAGTTTGGAGGGCTGGTGTGAGAACTGCCGGTGAGGAAGTCAGCTTAGGAACCCTTTCCCCACACTCATACCCACTTCCTGTCATTTAGGGCCTCCAACCTTTCCGCTCTCCTCCCTTTCTTGCCTGAAAAATCCACTGGCCTCACAATGACACCTGATGATGATGAATTGCTGATCAGTGTACAGTGTACTAATGGAAGTTACTGCACTAACTCAATGGAGATCTTATGGTGGTTTGTGGGTGGTGAACAGCCCTGACACAGCTCAAGAAAAATCACTTTGAAAACAGAATTTCTAACCCTTTACCTCAAGCCTAAAATGTAATGGCCAGGCCAGGTTTGGACATCCTGTAGCACAGTGGTTCTCAACCTTCTGGCCCTTTGAATACAGTTCCTCATGTTGTGACCCAACCATAAAATTATTTTCGTTGCTACTTCACAACTGTAATGTTGCTACTGTTATGAATCGTAATGTAAATATCTGATATGCAGGATGGTCTTAGGCGACCCCTGTGAAAGGGTCGTTCGACCGCCAAAGGGGTCGCGACCCCCAGGTTGAGAACTGCTGCATGGCAGAAGGGGGTGGCTCTGGGCGTGGGAAAGGTGAACGTCCACCCTGTCTGTACCACCCAAATGGAAGGTCATCCTCCAGGTAAACTTCCCAGTGTCCTGTTGATGTGTTCTGTCACTACTCAGTGACCTTGCAGTTCAACCACTAAGTTCTCAGATCCCTAAGGAGACCCAGTGGTCAGTGCAAATGGGCTTCTTCCTTTTCGGGAGCCAGGAGAGGCATGTTTCAAATGACTGAAATTGGACCTGAAGACCCAGGGTTCTGAGGACCACGGAAACCTGGCAGAATGTTGGATTGCTTTTTCAGACATGGTTTTCCTAAGTCACAGATGGACTCTTTCAAAGTAAAGCTGGTGGGTAGTGGGAAACAAGATAAAAATATAGCCTTCCCCCCCCCCCCAAAAAAAATGGCTGTATGGGTGGAACTGGAGAGCATTATGCTAAGCGAAATAAGCCAGTCAGAGAAAGATAAATACCACATGATCTCACTCATTTGCGGAATATAATGAACAACATAAACTGATGAATGAAAATAGAGCCAGAGTCATAGAAGCATTGAACAGACTGTCCAATCTATGAGGGAAGTCAGGGGGTGAGGGGGTAAGAGATCAACCAAAGGACTTGAATGCATATGAGCATAACCAATGGACACAGACGGGGGCGGGGGGAGGGTGGTGGTGGGGGGGGCACGGGGAGCGGGAGAGGGGAGGGTGTGTGCTGAGGGGTGGGAGTGGCCGGAGAGAGGTCAATGGGAGAAAAAGGAGAGTTATGTAATATTTAAACAATAAGGGATTCAAATTAAAAAAAAAATGGCTCTGGCTACCTGAGCCCAGTTGGTTGGAACGTCATCTCAATACACGAAGGTTGCGGGTTTGATCCCTGGTCAGCGCACATACAAAGAATCAACCAATGAATGTATAAGTAGAACAACAAATTGATGTTTCTCTTCCCCTTTCTCTCTAAAATCAATTGAAACTACAATAACAAAGAAAAACCAAAACAAATAAAATAAAATAAAATAAAAAAATAGAGGTTTCCTTCCCTCCCACTAGCCTCACCACAACCCGAAAGTAGAGCCTTCCTGCGAAACCTTTAGCAAGCCAAAAAGGCTTGAAGTGGAGTATTAGTACCTGTTTTTTGTTAACTGAAAGAAAACAGAAGAGCATTTTCACTTTTACAAAAGAAGCCACTAGCATACTAAGGTAGGTCTTCCATAAAAACAAAGTGGCATGCTGGGCTGGTGTTGCTCAGTAGCTGAGCTTAGACCTATGAACCAGGAGGTCATGGTTTGATTCTCCATCAGGGCACATGCCTGGGTTACAGGTTCAATCCCCAGTCGGGGGTATGCAGGAGGCAGCGGATCAATGATTCTCTCTCATCATTGATGTTTCTCTCTCTGTCTTCCTCTCTGAAATCAATTTAAAAAAAATATATATACATACATATATATGTATATATATATGTGTGTGTGTGTATATATATACATATACATACATATACATATACATATACATATACATATACATATACATATACATATACATCTCAACCAAAAAAACAAAGTGTTGTAAGGCGAACTTTTGGAAAGTGAGGGATTCCTGTATCCATCTTAAGGACTGGGGCATTGAGGACCAGAGCAATTTATAAGCTTGCCCAAGGCCAGACAACTTGAGGAAGAAGAAACAGAACTAGATCTTCTACCTCCACCTGAAATCCTAGAACACATCTGCCCTGTCTCTCCCAGAAAGAAGGTCCCCCTATAATAATCCTCTGTGTCTCCACGACCCTCTCAGCCTCATTAAGCCTCACTCATCAGCTGTCACCCACTACAGTTAACATATCTTCCCAGTGTCCTCCTCACACATGATCTCTGCTACAGCCCTCATGCCTTTCTTTGCCCACTTGCTTCCTCAGACCCAAGACAGCCTCTTTTCTCTAAACCCTGCCCTCCAGACGCCCCCATCCCCCTTGATCACTTTAGAACTCATTTCATACCACCTCCTCCATGAAGCTTTCCCTGACTTGTTTAGACAGAATTGGAACGTTATTCTCAGTACTTCCACCTTACTCACCTTTGTAACAGAAGCTGTATCATTGTGGTCATTGCTTGTGTTCATGTCCATGTCACCAGCAGCCCATGAAAGGTGGAGGTGATACACTCTAATCTTGTGTTCCCGGTGCTGAGCACATACTTTACTGGAGGGAGAGCTTATTAGAAAGGCCGTCCATATTGCTGGCTTTTCTTGTGTGTTAGTCAGTCAACATGTTTTTAGCACCTGCATTCCATTGGGGTTGTGCTGGGCACTAGGTTGGATACATGCTCTGAAGAAGCTTACAGTATGTGTGGGAACCACACACAATGTATGTCCACTTATATGAAAACTAGAGGCCTGGTGCACGAAATTCGTGCACGGGGGTGTGTGTCCCTCAGCCCAGCCTGCACCCTCTCCAATCTGGGACCCCTTGAGGGATGTCCAACTGCCTGTTTAGGCCCTTACAGGCAGTTGGACATCCCAGGACTGCTGGCTCCCAACCGCTCGCCTGCCTGCCTGCCTGACTGCCCCTAACTGCTTCTGCCTGCCAGCCTAATCACTCCCTAACCACTCCCTGCCAGCCTGGTCTCCCCCAACTGTCCTCCCCTGCAGGCTTGGTCACCCCCAACTGCCCTCTCCTGCTGGCCATCTTGTGTCCACATGGGGGCGGCCATCTTGTGTGTTGGAGTGATGGTCCATTTGCATATTACTCTTTTATTAAATAGGAAGTGCAGACAAGAAACCAGCCTTTGGTGTAATCCTACATAATAAAAGGCTAATATGCAAATCGACCAAACAGCGAATGACCGGTTGCTATGACGCATACTGATTATCAGGGGGCAGATGCCCAATGCAGGAGATGCCCCCTAGTGGTCAGTGCACTCTCACAGGGGGAGTGCCACTCAGCCAGAAGCCCTGAGCCAGGATTACAGCTGGTGAGCACAGCAGAGGTGGTGGGAGCCTCTCGCGCCTCTGTGGCAGCGCTAAGGATGTCCTACTGCCGGCTTAGGCTCTGGATGTCAGTTGGACATCCCCCAAGGGCTCCCAGACTGTAAGAGGGTGCAGGCCAGGCTGAGGGACCCCCTCGAGTGCACAAATTTCATGCACTGAGCTTCTAGTAAAGGAAATAAAAGCTTATGGCTACAGCAAGGGAAAGATGCTAAAAGACATGGAGAATGGGTAGGGATCAAACAAAAAGGAGAAGAAAGAGGTTTCTGGTGAAGTGCTCTGTAGAAAAGCAGAGATGGGCAGGAGAGTTTTAGGGGACAAAGCATATCAAATGGCCAGAGTGGAAGGGCAATAAGGGAGAAAGGTTACTTCAGAGCCCACTGTAGAGGACTTACAGTGAAGACTGAGGAGGTTGATAGTGCTCTTAGAGGAAGTAGGGAGCCAGTGATAGTTTTTGAGCAGGGGAAGAACAGAACCAAAGTATTGTTTTAGAAAGTGAGTCTGTCAGTGCTCTGCATGATGGTTGGAATCGAACAGGCTGGAGGGAAGGAGTTGGGAAATGATGACCTATAGTCTAGGTTAGGTTTTTAGGGCTTAAATCTGAGTGGAGACAGTAGGAATGGGAAGAACACATTACTTATATGAGAGTGAAATTTATGAGAGACATTTAGGAGTTGGTGACTAATTAGCTATGGGGATTGGAGACTCTTGCAGTAGCAAGCTAGAGTGAAAGGAGGAATCAGCAATTATCAGGTGGGCTTTGACCCACAGCCCATATTTTGCCTGCTAGCCTCTCTGAGCCTCAGCGTCCTTATATGTAAAATAAGGGACTTGGATCTCTGTGACTCATTCTGGTCTCACAGCACAGACCAGCTGTTTGCATCATTTCAATGACGTGGACCTGTTTACCAAAAGAAATCTAGACCTCCCTGAACTCTATCTGGCCAGATAACCTACTTTCATAGTCCATAGGGGCTCTTAGCAAAGTCACTATGCCCTCAGCACCTGGTGTGGCCATATCACAAGGCGTTCAGACAGGGCACCCTGGTGAGCAGCTCAAGTTCTGCAGAGTGAGGGCTTCCACGGCCCAGGCTGACCTCCTGGGCCTGCTGCCTGGAGCTGTCTGCATTCCCCTGGCCAAGGCAGCTGAGACATGAGGCCTAGTGGTCAGGTGGAATTTTTACTCTGAGAAGCCAGGCTGGCTGACACTGAATTGCAGAGACCCGGCTCACCAGAGCAAGGGGGAAGTTTGGCAGGACAGGGGAGAGTACTTCCAGAATGAAGTACTTCCTCCTCATTTCATGTCTCCTTTGGTGGTGAGCTTCTCAAGAGGCAAGAGGAAGGTGCTTAGTTAGGCGGGCGTCTCCTTGGCTGTGTGCTCAGAGTTCCTCTTCTGCAGCCTGTGCGGGTGATGGGTGATGCCTGGGTGTGTGGTCCTTATGTGCCTTACGGACAGTTTCCTTTTGTTTCCAACTGAGATTAATTGACCCCAGCTACTCAAACATTAATTTCACCTCTTCTTTGGTTCCCAAGCACAAAGGAAATATCTCTTTGTAGTTGGGAGAAATATGAGGTGGTTGTGTAATTGCTGATAAATTAACAACAAATTGTGAAATTTCATCTCAATCTTGCTCCGTGTCCTCTCTCCCCTTTCTTGGCAGTTTTTGGGTGCTTTCAGGTACAGAATGCTAGTGTAAGAATAAAAATGCCAACATATTGAACACTTAAGATGTACCAAGCATTGTTCTAGATGTGTGCACACATCACTTATTCAAGCTTATGGAGTAAGGTCCTAGTATCCTCAACCCCATTTTACAGATGGCATAGTTGAGGCATGGAGAGGGATGGGCTAGCCCAGAATGACAGCTAGTCCCTGCTTAATCTGGAACATAACCAAGGCAGTCTGGCTCCAGAGACCTTATCCAGGAGATAGTTTTGTTCCTTATATGTATAGATCCACAAAAGTCAATGTGAAGAAAGGAAAGACAAAGCGAAGCAAACCAAAAATAGCTTACCATGAAAACACAGTTATACATCTTATGGTGCTCATAAAAGGAAATATCCAAATTGCCAATAAGCAATGAAAAACTTCTCTACCTCCTTAATCATCTAAATCCAAATTAAAGCCACAGTCAGATGCTACTATATTAGCCAGAATGGCTAGAAAGAAAAAGACCAAGTATTGGCAAGATTTTGAATAACAGGAACTCTCATATGAGAGTAAAAATTGATATAATTACTTTGAAAAACTATTTGGCAATGTTTACTGAACATACGCATGCACTGTTATCCAACAATTCCTCTCCTTGGCTTAGGCCCTGCAAAAATGACTGTATGTAGCATTAAGATATGTACAAGAATGTTCCCAGCACCATTACCTGTGATAGCCCCAAAGTGGAAACAATTCAGTATTTCATAAACATGGATAAATACATTGTGGTATATTAGTTCTATAGAACAAAGATAAAGAAGGAACCACAGTTGTAAGAGGCAACATGGACAAATCTTGTGAACAAAATGTTAAGTGAATAAAGCTAGACCCAGTAGAATACATGTGTGCAATTCCACTAACATAAAGTTCAAACCATACAAATGAAGTCAAGATTCTGGTTATCTCAAGGGTGATGAAGGAGCACAGGAGGCTTCTGGGGTTCCGGTAGTGACCTAGTTCTTGAGCTGGGCAGTGATTATTCAGGTGTGTTAACTTTGAGCATTTATTGAGCTATTTTTAAAAAATAAATATTTATTGTTGAATGTATTACATATGTCCCATTTTGCCCCCCACTGACCCCCTCCAATCCTCCTTGTCCCCCCAGGTCTTCACCACCCTATTGTCTGTGTTCATGGGTTATGCATATATGCATACAAGGTCTTTGGTTGATTATCTCCCACCCACCCACCCTCCCCCGCCTTCCCTCCGAGATTCCGCACTCTGTTCCATGCTTCCATGTCTCTGGATCTACTCTGTTCTTCAGTTTATTTTGTTAATTAGATTCCACATATGAGTGAGATCATGTGATACTTGTCTTTGATTGACTTATTTCACTTAGCATGATAATCTCCAGGTCCCTCCATGCTGTCTCAAAGGGTAAGAGATTCTTCCTTTTTACTGCTGCATGGTATTCCATAGTATAGATATACCACAGCTTTTTTATCCACTCATCTCCTGATGGGGCACTTGGGCTGTTTCCAGATCTTAGCTATTATAAACTGTGCTGTTATGAACATGAGCTATGTTTTTTTTGTATGTATATTATACTTCAATAATATATTTATTTTAAAAAATGATCTGGGTTCCAGCCTTAGCTGCCACTAACTCCTGAGTGCCTCAAGCAAGTAACTATGATCTATTGTAGCCAGAGAACCATCTCTTCAAACAACACTGTGCCATGCCAGCATGGCCAAGGGTGAGCCTGAGGAGGGGCAGTGAAGGATTAAAGAAGACAGACAAGAGGATACAGCTGGGGCGCGGTGGATCTCCCATGCCTGGATGAGGACACAAAAGACCCAGCTGCAAGCCAATGCTTTATATTATAGTCTGATTAAAACAAGGGTAGATTAACATGTATACAAATGTTCTTGGTTTGGCAACACTTGCTGCACCTTCCACAGCTCATTAGCTACTTAGGAAGGAATTAGGGAGGGCTACAAGGGCAGGCTTAATTATGCTAGGAGAGCTCTGCCCTCCAGGCTGGGACTTGTTTGTGGCCCTGCCACAGGTCAGCCCGAGGCTTGACCCTAGCTGCTCCCTACCCAAAACCTTATCTGAAATCTAAGTTTATGAAACAGATCAAGTGAATTGTAATGAAACTGGGGATGAAATCTAGATGGGAGATGCAGGCTGCTGTCCAGCCAGGGCTCCAGGAAGTAGGCAGGAGTACCCAGACTGCAGAAGATGGACTTCCTATCTGAGGAGGCAACCTCCCAGGGCCTGGCCAACTTGGGGATCCTGTGACTCTGGGGTAGGCCCTCAGCCTACACAGAGCTATTTTAGCACTTAATTGTTCCGAAATGGCTTTTCATGTGACAAATTTCTTATCTACAATAAACTATAACAGGGTAGGGTTTGACTGATTTGACTGGTTTTCCTCCTAGTAGATGAAACAAAAATTCAGAAGCTACCTGATAACTGAAATGCAGCCATTCACGCCTTAGTATGAATTCCTCTTATTAGGTCTCTTCCCTTCCCCCCTACCCCCCTGCTCTTCATATAATAGAGTGCAATAAAACGGAGTCAATGGGAAGTTTCTGAGGCAGGGATGGTGTGGAATTGTTTTGGGAGTGTGGAACACTACTGTGAGACTGAAAGCTCTGGGTTCCTAGGAGGATGGATGTGTGAGGGTGGGTGCTGTGATAAGGGCTGGTGTGAAGACCAGTTATGGGAAGGCCAAAGGTACCCGATGAAGCTCCTAAGGCTGCAGACTGACTGCATGTCAGCCCTGGTCATAATGGGGCATGTAAGGAATCTAAAATCAGTGATTTCCAGACTGTGGGGAGAGCCATGTTTACTCAGGTCCTGGTGTTTCTTTGGTCCAGTTGCTTTAGGCCTGTCTGTGAAACTGTGGGTGCACACTGACTTGTACAGCCATCAATTCCTTCCTCTCTTCATCTACTCAGCAAATGGTTATGGTGCACCTACTCTGCACCTGGGGTACTGCCAGTCACCACCTTTGAAACGCCTTGGGAAATGGTTTTTAGTACCAGTTTCCTCCTGCCTATCTTGGATAGCCTCCATGAGAGGTCTCATTCACCTCCACCCTCAGTGTCCTCGGGCAAGTTGTTTAATCTCTCTGAGATTGTTTGCTTATCTCTAGAATAACAATAATACCCACATGGTTGGGTAGTTATAAAGATTAGGATAATCTGTTTAAAGTATGTAACAATGCCTGGAACATTCAGTAGCTGTTACGAATTTATCAGCTAAGAATAAAAATGGGTAATACATCTTAGGCTCTATTTTTTTTAAAGGTCTCACATATTTATTACTGATCTAATCTACTAGTGCAGAAACATATTAACATAAAATCATTGTTCCAGTAATTTCCCAGCAAAACACACTCAACTGTCCAAATAGTAGTGACCTTTTCAGTGATGAGGTAAGATGCAAGCAACCTGGATATAGCATAAGTATGTGTGCCATCTCATGTGCGATTCCCTAAAGACCCAGCTTGGTTCTTCTTCAATGTCTCCTCTTGGAGTTGTACCTGATTTTATTAACAGTTTTCATCCAAATTCATTGGGGAATAGGCCAATTCAGCCTTTGTTTCTTGGCCAGGAACTTCTGGATCCTGAAAGTCTTGTGAGAAGACAGTGAAAAAGTGTCAACCGCACATGATGGTGGAGAGTGATCTTAGGCCCTATTATCTCTCATTTTACCAGTGAAGAAAGTAAGGCACAGAGAGGTTAAGTTCTTGGTCCAAGGCCACACAGCTGGTAAGCGGTGAAATTGTAACCAGAACCCAAGTTCGGCTGCCTGCCGCTACAGAAACCAGACTCATTAGACAGATGCTGGTGAAAAAGGAAAGAGGGTTTATTCAAGTGTCAGTCACCTGAGGAGATGGGGGACTCTTGTCACAAAGCCCGTCTCTACGTCTCAGTGCAGACAGAGGTTTTTATCAGGAGGGAGAGGCAAAGCAGAACAAAGAAATCAAGGGAAGAGGGTTGACAAGATCTGTATGTGCATTCCAATAAGGATCTCGAAACTGGTCCAGTGATGGTCTCGTGCAGTGATGGCGAACCTATGACACACGTGTCAGAGGTGACACGTGAACTCATTTTTTTGGTTGATTTTTCTTTGTTAAATGGCATTTAAATATATAAAATAAATATCAAAAATATAAGTCTTTGTTTTACTATGGTTGCAAATATCAAAAAATTTCTATGTGCGACACGGCACCAGAGTTAAGTTAGGGTTTTTCAAAATGCTGACACGCCGAGCTCAAAAGGTTCGCCATCACTGGTCTGGTGTATGTCATCCTGGTCTTCTTCATCCTGGTTCTATGTTTGAAGGTCAGCAGATATCCCAGAACTGGGATAACTGAAGGGCAGAGTCTGTATCTTCTGGAGTTAGTTCCTAGGATTCTTATTCAAATATGCTGCTTATTGAGTCATGTGAGCAAGGTTGGGCCACAGGTGTGTGAACCAAAGTCTCCACTTCCTGTCTCAAACTCAGTTCCCTCTATGTAGCCAAAATTCCCAGGTTACTTGGTCAGAACCTGGGTATGGAAACAAAACTATTTACTCCAGGGGCCTGGATCTCATACCCACACTTTCACATTCAGAAAGTGCATTCTAACCGGTCTAGGGGTTGTACGCCCCCAGGACCTGGGAGTCAACCTTGGAGTGCAGTCCATTCTGCTGATTATCATGGAAAGCTTAACAACCTTGTTGCCCAAATAATGCAGTCCTGCCCCAAGCCCACTGTAATACCCATTTGCATACCCATTCTTTTTCCTTTTGCCCACTTCCCCATGTAATCTTTGTCTTACCCAATATAAGCAGCTGGCTTATGGTCGCGTGCAGAGAAAATTTTTGTGGATGACTTGCTGCTCTTAGCATTATTGGGATAAACACTCATATAAAAAATATTATGTGCGCTGTTTATTGCCCAGCTGTTTATGGCTCAGTGGTTGAGTGTCAACCCATGCACCAAGAAGTCACCAGTTTGATTCCTGTCAGGGTGCATGTCTTGGTTTCAGGCTCGATCCCCAGTAGGGGGAGTGCAGGAGGCAGCTGATCAATGTTTCTCTCTCATTGATAATGTTTCCACTCTCCTTTCCACTTCCCCTCTCTAAAAGTCAATAGAAACATATCTAATAAATAAAATAAATATGCTTTTTATCTACAAGCTACTTATTAGTCAGAATTAGCAATTACACAATGTCAAAGGAATGTGGGTAGGTTACAACTTTCCACTGTTACAAAGCTGGACTTGAACTCAGGCAGTTTGGTTCCCAGGAGGAGCAGCAGCAGATGAAGGCGAAGTAGGTAAAAGCTTGAACTTGCTCGGCACTATGCTGATTCTGGACTATTTGTCCAAATCCCTTACGTTTTGCTCAAAGCTTTCTGATCATTTATCTGCCAACAATTTGTTCCCTTCTGTGCTGAAAGACCGTGTCTATGTCAATGTAAGAAACATCCAAACCTGTAGGGAATTTTTATAAGTTTATTTGAGCCAAGCTGACAACATATGCTGGGGAGCAAGATCTCAAATGCTGCTGAGAATGACAGCTTTGCAGCTCCTTTTATGCATTTGAAATTAAGGAGCAAAGATTACGTGGAGGTGGGAAAAAGCAAGGTAGGGATTGGATTACAGCGTAGTTAACAGATGATATGCTTTCGTGAGGGTGGTTTTGGCTTATTTCAAAGGTATGTTAGCCTAGATGCACAATACACTGGACAGGGCTTGCTTAATTAAGGCAAAGACAGACCTTTTATTAAAGATATTATATACCTGAGCCATGACTACCCACCATGACCTGCCCCGTTAGGAATTTATGATCAGATCTCCCTGTGTGGTTACTTTCCGTGGAACCCCTTTTTTCTTCCACAATGCAGACAGGCAAAGGCTCCGGAAACTCTGCCAATGTCGCATCAGATATGTGAGGGGATGAGACGGTGTAAGATGGTCAAGCATGAGAGTAGTTTGTGCCTCATGAACCAGAAGAGGGGAGTGGGAAGGAAAGGCCGCAGATGGAAGTCCAGCACACAAGTGGGGCAGCTTGAGTCCTAATGCCACTTCTGGGAGAAGCAGAGCTGCTTGAATTACAGGCCTGACCCTTTCCCCAGGATCTCCATGGGCCAGGGCTCCATGCCAGGCTCTGTGTCTCACTTTAAAGTGTAATGGGACTGGCAGAGCTATAGGCTTCCATCTGGGGGGGCTACGAATGGAAATGCAGCATGCCCTTTGCCCGGCATCCCCCAGGCCTTGGGCCGCCTCTAGGCTCTGCCTTACCAGGCTGAGATATGGAGCCTTGGTTCTGGGGCCAGTGGGAGCCAGTGGAGGAGGGAGGTGAGACTGCCTCATACTCTCACTGTCTCAGCTGGACGATACCCAAATGTGGGTGAAGTTTGTCATCTAGTCCAGGGGCCAGAGCCAGGGCTTAGGAGGGCAGAGAGCTGAGTCCCTGCCAGACAGTGCAATCCTTTACCAACACCCCACGGACCCTGCTTGCTCCACAGCTGGGTCAGCCAGAGTGGCAGTCTGTTCTTATGGACCCGCCTTGTTGACCTCGGGCTCAGAAAATGGACATGACCGAGACCTGCAGGATCTGGAGCACTGGAGCGAATACACACACGTACACACACAGGCACCCCATCTCGTCCCTTACACACCACACCTGCTGCTCTCAGCTGGGGACTTCCAGTCGTCTCATGGGTGAAGGGACTGGGTGGGATCAATGAGGTTTCGGGGACTTTTCCAGCCTATGATGGCAGGAGGAGAGCATGTTCTCTGGAAACCACCTAGCAGTTTCGTATCCCGAGGTTTCCTAGCAGACCTTCTCTACGTAAGACCTGCTGATCTTCCCTCTTTTCTTGATCGCTTTAACCAGATTCGTATATATACTAGTAGCCCTTTGCGCGATATCTCGCGCAGTAGGCCACCCGCTGCTTCTGCGGGAGCCTCGGGGAGCTGCACTGCTTCCAGGGGAGCAGCCGTATGGGGGACCTGCGTCGATTCCGCAAGAGGCAGGAGGGAGCTGCTCTGCTTCCATGGGAGGCGGGCCCTCTGTCTCCTAGCACAGGGCTGTGGAGGCTGCGGGCCGGCCCCCCTGTCTCTGTCCGTGTCCGCTTTGACTTTAGGAGGACGGCAGAGCCAGGGTGCGGTGGCTCGCTGGTCCCCCTGTCTCTGTCTCCGCCTCCGCTCTGGGCTTCAACCTCCTCCTGTCCGGTTGTGACCCGTTAGGGTGTCCTGGCCTAATTTGCATATTTTCATATATGTATATATTCCTTAAAAAGGGTTTCATTTCAGGAGGCCAGTGGGGCACAGTGGTTAATAGTATGGTTCATTTCAACTTTGCAATCTGACACATCTCGATTAGAATCCCTGTTGTGTGTCCTGGTATAAGATTTTTACCTCTCAGCATGGATTTCCATCTGAAAAATGGTGACACTATTATTTACCTGATTGAGTTGTTGAGAAAATATATGTAAAAGTTTAGCATAGGACCTGGTTTGTATTAGTAGATTTTTAAAAAATCCTCACCTGAGGATATGTGTATTGATTTGAGAGAGAGAGAGAGAGAGAGAGAGAGAGAGAGAGAGAACCGTCCATGTGAGAGAGAAACATCCATCTGTTGCCTCCCATATGTGCCTGACTGGGGATCGAACCCATAACTTGGGTATATGCCCAGACCTGGAATTGAACCCTCAACCTTTTGGTGTACTGACAATGCTCCAACCAGCTGAGCCACCTGGCCAGGGCTGTATTAGTAGATTTTGATGACATTCATGATATATTTACTAGTTAGGAATACTTTGGACTCTAATGCTTTTGGGTAACAGAATACCTGACCAATAGTAGGTTAAACCATAGGACATTGTTTATTGCTTACTCTTAAGGAACTGGCCACATGATTACATCCAGACAAGTCACCTGCAAGGGGGAGTGGTGGTAGGTGTAGGGTGGGGGTGGGTGGGTGGATGAGCCCAATCACAACTCATCCCTATGGATGGTATGGGAGGCAACTTGCCTTGAAATTGGGGATCTCTGCCTCCCTGCATCTGCCAAATCAAAGTTCAGACAGCCAGGAAGAAATGTGGGGATGGCTGCAGGGCCACAACGAACAGTATCTCCACATAAACGGAAATAAATCTTCAGCTTTTTATATTTTACAATTAACACATGCTATTTAATTTCATTATGGAGAGGAAGCATGAGAGATAAATTCAAGACAGGCATTGTGTTATTAACCAGTCACTTCAATAAATTCAATACAAAGAAATTACAAGAAAAATAAGTGGCATTGTACATTTTTATGATAAAATACTCTATATCTCTTGAAGGGGGTTTGTTGAAAATTGTCATACTTTATATTTCAACATTAGATTTTGACATTTTAGAGACTTCTTTGATTTGTTGTATAAGAATTTTGATCAGCCCTGGCCAGTGTGGCTTAGTTGGTTGGAGTGTCATCCGGTGCACCAAAAGGTGGTGGGTTCAATTCCTGTTCAGGTTATGGGTTGGAGTGTGGGAGGTAACTGATTGGTGACTGGTGTTTCTCTCTCTCTTTTCCTCCCTCCCTCTCTCTCAAGTTAATAAAAATTAAAAAAAATATTTAAAAAAAACTTTAATCAGATGCACGCAACTTCCAAATCTGAGGGAAATCCTTTTGAGGCGAATGTTCAGAATGTTTACCATTTTATGTGCCTCATGAAACTAAAATGCTTGCATTTAAATTTTTCTTTTCTTTTTATTTTTTTTAATATGTGTTGCTGACGCAAGCACTAATTTTTCATGTTGAAATAATTTCAGGCTTACAAGAAAGTTGCAAAAATAGCACAAAGCATTCTAGGATAGCCTTTACCCATATTTTGCAAATGTTAACATTTTACCCTATTTGCGTTCTCATTTTCTCTCAATCTTTCCCTCTTTCCTCTGCCTACTTATTATCTATCTATCTATCTATCTATCTACCTACCTATTTATGCTCCCACCCACCCGGGATACCTCATATAAGTGGAGCCATAATAGTATTTGTTTTTTTGTGACTGGCTTATTTTATTTAGCATGATGGACTCAAGGTTCATCCATGTTGTAGCATATAACAGGATTTTCTTCCTTTTTAAAGACTGAATAATATTCCATTATATGTATAATTTGGATTTTGTTTATCCATTCATCTGTGGATGGACATTTGGGTTGTTTCTATCTCTTGGCTACTGTGAATACTGCTTTTATGAACATGGGTGTGCAAATATTCCTTGGGATCTAGGCCATTTCTTTGTTAGACTATCCCTGAATTGGGGTTCATTTGTTGCTTCTCTATGATTAGAGTCAAGTTCTGCATCTTTGGCAGGAACACCTGAGAAGTGGTGATGCGTCTTCAGTGCATCCCATAAGGAGACTCATGATATCTCTCTCCCATTTCTGGTGGTGTTAACTTTGATTCCTTGGGAAGGATGGTGTCTGCCACGTTTCTCTACTGTTAAGTTACTATTTCTTTCTTTTCTTTTTTTTTTTTTTTTTTTTTGGTAATTAATAGCTATTTTGCGGGGAGATATTTTGAGAATGCATATATCCTGTTTCTTGTCAAACTTTTACTCACTTGATGATTCTTGTCTGAAACAATTATTACAATGGTGATTACCAAGTGGTGATTTACAAATTCCATTATTCCTTCTACATTTGTCTGCATTCTACTCTAAGGAAAAGCTAGCTCATCTCCTGCACTCATTCATTCATTTTATTTGTAATTGAATGGATCTGGGGATTCTAATTTTTCTCAGGGTTATAATCTATTACTATAATTATATATCTTGTTGTTCAGAATGTGCCAGCTTTGGCCAATGGAACCCTTTAAAGCAGTGGTTCTCAACCTGTGGGTCGCGACCCCTTTGGGGGTCGAATGACCCTTTCACAGGGGTCGCCTAAGACCTTCGGAAAACACATATATAATTACATATTGTTTTTGTGATTAATCACTATGCTTTAATTATGTTCAATTTGTAACAATGAAAATACATCCTGCATATCAGATATTTACATTACGATTCATAACAGTAGCAAAATTACAGTGATGAAGTAGCAACGAAAATAATTTTATGGTTGGGGGTCACCACAACATGAGGAACTGTATTAAAGGGTCACGGCATTAGGAAGGTTGAGAACCACTGCTTTAAAGTAAGCTCTTGTGTCTTTTTTGTTCTGTTCCTTTTTTGTTGTTGTTAATCCTTACCTGAGGATGTTTTTCCATTTATTTTTAGAGAGAGAGGAAGGGAGGGGGAGAGACACACAGAGAGAAACATTGATGTGAGAGAAACACATTGATTGGTTGCCTCCGGCACATGCCCTGACTGGGTCGGGGAATTGAGCCTACAACCGATGTTCGTACACTTGACCGGAATTGAACCCAATACCCTTCAGTCCAAGAGCCGATGCTCCAGCCACTGAGCCAAACCAGCTAGGGCTTTCTTTTTTTCTTTTTCTTTTTCTTTTCTCTTCTGTCTTTTTTGACATATCCTTATCATTTGCTCATGACTCATATTTCAATATCAGTGTTTCTTTTTTTTTTTTTTTGCGGCCGTGGCGGCGGGGCCATCGCGGCGGGGGGAGCGCGGGGCCGCCGCGGTGGAGGAACTCTGCTCAGGGCCGGGGCCGCCGGCGGCCGGTCCTATGACGGAGCCGGCCCGCTGCCGCAGCCGCCTCGCACGCTGACAGTTATCTCCTCTCAATATCAGTGTTTCCTATGCTTCCCATCTTTAAACAGTGATCAATTACAGGTATAAATTAAATTTCAAATGGATGATATTAAATCCATCTGAAGCTGTGTACTGCCCAAACCCATCACAGTGGCCTGTGATAACTTATCTGAGTGATGAGCTAGCCGAATGTCAGGAGTACACTCCTCTTGCACCCTAACTTCTGTACACTTGATACTTTCAGATGTTTTCAAGCTATTTTATTTTAATGGAAAAATGTAGTGGTTGGGTCTTCTGGCAAGCAGACATTAAGATGGAATTGAAAGTGCAAAAGATTTATTGAAATAATGCTTGTGAAAAATGAAGGGAGAGGGTTGTAGGTCTGATACCTGTGGAAGGTGAGGGCTGGGGAAGGAAGGGGGAGTGGGAGGAGAGCTTCACATTTCAGCGTGGCTCTGAGAAGTCACAGCTGGCCCTGTGGGAGCTCAGGGAAAGCTGCCTATAGAGGAGTCCCATTGTGGGCAGAAATGGCCAGGCCCTGGTGCACTGCTGTGCTAGTCATCACCTGGGAGCTGCCAGGAAGGTGTGGCCTCAGTTCAGATGCTGCCTCAGATCCCAAGGTGATGCAGCTGGAGACTCATTTAACTGCCCTCCAGGCAGCTGATATGCAAGTTTTTCTTAAAGGGAGATCAGACTGGCATACCTCTAAGGCTGCCATAGGAGAAATATTTAAAGATTGTGTTTATTGATTTAAAAATTAAATATTGAAACAAAACTGTTTCTACTTGGAATGTGGACCACCATATCACCCTGAGGTATCAATGAACACTAGATAGGGAATACCGGGGTAGATGTCAAACTTCGAATGTGAAGCTTTAAGCTAGCCTTTGATTTGCCTGTGAGGGGCCATAGTAATCTCCAGGTGCCCCAAGTGTGAATGGAAAGAAATTGTAGCACAGTTCTCATTGCGATGCCAGCAGGTTGATTCGAAGGGGGCTTGTCAAAGCTACGTCTCACCCAGCCCATGGCCCCTGTACAACTAAATACTAGATCAGCAGCTTTATACCCAGATTCACTTAATATTGCAGTTCAAGACTTTACAAAAGAGGACCATTGAGATCATGCTATCATTTCAGACTTGCTATGCAGAGAAGTATCCTGCTCGGTTATCAAGTTAGTGAGCTGGAACTGGAGCTTAAGCCCCCACAGAATCATAGGATCCCCCATCTGCAGGGCTCGCCAGAGGCCACTAGTTTGGTCGCCAGCTTTTGCGGGAACCCTCTGCAAAGCTTTTGACCACTGGACGTGTAGCTGCTGCTGGGAATCCTAATGGGGCAGGTAGATGCTACCTTTCTATCCCATTGTTAGTTGTGGGACAGCTGAAGGTGCCTCCCTTGCATCTTCCAGCAAGCAATTGGTTTCAGCTCACGCGAGCAACACAATGCAAGTCAGCTCCTCCTGTATTTGTAGTGGTTATTATTTTATCTCATAATCTTTTTCTCTATCTAACATCCAGTTCTGTAGCTATTCCTCACAGAGCACGGCTTCCAGATGGCTTGAGTATCCAGATTTTCTTTATGTGGAGGAATATGAATTTGTTAATGTGCTCTTAAAAGGTGTCATCCAGAACTGAACACAGTGCTGAAGTGTGGTCCT
This sequence comes from Myotis myotis, assembly GCF_014108235.1. NCBI lineage: Eukaryota > Metazoa > Chordata > Mammalia > Chiroptera > Vespertilionidae > Myotis > Myotis myotis. The sequence continues at coordinate 77,238,039 of NW_023416313.1, read as the reverse complement.
AACACAGGCAGTTACAGACCACTCCACTATCTCATTTGAACACTGCACATTAATACAGCCCAACTATGGTAGGTTTTCCAACATCTAGTCAGCAATATTTTCCAAAACCTGCATTAAAAGAAAATATTTTCCTCTAATTTTAGAGTGTTTTCCACTGGGAGAAAGAAGCAGTGTGAGGGGAAACAGATAAGGGAAAGAATGCCAATTCTGATGTCTCAATCCTGGAGTTGCACCACTCCGCAGACTTACACGTACCATGCTGCGTAAGCAGGCCTTGCAACACAGTCGTGCCCATTCCCCACTTTCCCAACCCCGGGCTCCCTCTGCTTCCCGTACTCAGCAGAAAGTGGTTTGGTTGTCAGTTTCTGTCCTCACCAAAGTCCTGGGGCAGGGACCTCAGTTGTTTTGCCTCAACTCTTCCCCTCACCTTTGTGTGTATATTGGGGGTGGGTGGGGGAGGGGGCGAGGAGGGAAGACATAGTCAACTTGTTGAGGAAACCAAGGGATGAGACGGGATCACAGAGCAGTCAAGTTCAGAGAACGTCTGTTCAGACATCTCAATCACCCATCCTCGGGCAGGGCCTGGATAATTTCAAAATGCTAGTCTTCATATATTTGTTGAGCACTTCACAGAGTTTCCAAGGGAGCTTGTATTCATATCTGATTTGGTCCTCATAACCACCTCATGAGGCAGGCAGGGCAGCTATTATCCTCCTTTTACAGATGAACCAACTCCTCGCAACAGTGAGTGACAATCTGTCCCCCGGGCCCTGTGATTCCTGGGACAGATATGGGAGCACAGCCCACAGTGGGAGCCATACAAATATGATCATTGCAAATATAATCATTCTTCATCAAAAAAGCATATACTGAACACTTCCTATGTGCCTGACACTATAGCAGGCTCTGATGATACAAAGATGAACAGCTGTCCCTGTTTTAAGTTGCTTATAGTTTAGTAATTTCTGTCAACTTTATACTGATATTTCATTGAGAACAGCCAGAATCATTGGAGAAGTGGAAGTGATGCTTAGAGAACATCTGGTTCATCAGCAGATGAGGGAACTGGGGTCCAGAGAGGGAAGCCCTTCCACCTGGTATAGATAGGGTCTGTTGTAGGGTCCAGGCTCCTAGCTCCCACCCCATAGCCCCTTCCCTACACTGTACTGTGTCGCCCCTACCCCCACCCCTACCCCCATGGGATAAGCTTTGGAGCTCAGACAAGCTTGTTCTCAGTAGTTGAGAATCTAAACCTAGATTATCCACAGATTCATTAGAATTGATTTTTGTTTTAGTAATCTTGAGTACCTGGCTCATTTCGGTATTTGCCATAGGCCTGATGGTGTCACTCAACAGTCTTCTCCCTAGAACCTAATTCTACATCACGAGGCAAATTCACTCTCAGTTGGCTCTGCTCTATGCCAGGTGAAAACTGTGTTCACACTGTTTTAAAGTCCAGGAGTGGGCTTCTTAGTCTGAAGTTTGCATATTTTCATGGGAACATGCTAGCTGCTCACAGTTGTTTGAGGGCTGGAAGAGGAGGGCACAGGCTTACTGCGTACTTAGCAGCAGAATGAGAACTAGCAGGGAAATTACAGGAAGATATATTTGGCTGAGAGTAAGAATTATATGTCTGGCTAGTAGCACTGCCTAGTAATGGAATGAACGTTCTTTTCTAGCCCCACTTTTGCCACTCAGCCATGTCTAACCTGAAAGCCTGAAAAATATCATTTAGCCGGGCAGCTAAAAACTGAAGTACTGCCCAAGCCGGTTTGGCTCAGTGGATAGTGTGTTGGCCTGCGGACTGAAGAATCCCGAGCTCGATTCCGGTCAAGGGCATGTACCTTGGTGGCAGGTTCCCCGGTCCTGCTCAGGGTGTGTGCAGGAGGCAACCAATCCATGTGTCTCTCTCACATCGATGTTTCTCTGTCTCTCCCTCTCCCTTTCACTCTCTCTAAAAATCAATGGAAAAATATCCTTGGGTGAGGATTAACAAAAAAATAATAAAATAAAATAAAACCTGAAGTTCTGCTGTGAAGGAAGATGGGGAGAGTGGCTATTGGAAAATGTGATGGTTAATTTGTGTGTCAACCTGACTGGGCCAAGTGGTGCCCAGATAGCTGGTAAAACATTTTTCTGGTTGTGTCTGTGAGGGTATTTCTGGAAGAGGTTAGTGTTTGATTCGGTATCAAAAGACTAAGAAAAGCAGATGATCCTTCCCAAGGTGGCCTTAGGCTCAGACTGCACCACACTGCCGGCTCTCTTGGGTCTCCAGCTGCGGACAGCAGATGTGGGACTTCTCGAATTCCATAACTGCTTGAGCCAATTCCTATAATCAGTCTCCATATATATTTCTCTGGAGAACCCTGACTAATACAGGAAGGAATGGAACCTCCCAAATATATGATTGATTTCACAGAGTTGGGTAGAGTGGGAAAGCAGGAGGAATCAGGGAAACCCTCCGTTTTCTAGCTTACTGGTGTAGGGTTCAGGGAGAGACATGAATTCTTTAGAAATCTGAAGTCTCGGTTTGCACAGAACTCCTGGCTACCAAATATTGAGCATACCATATGCCAGGTCCTCTGCTATGTGCGTCTCACAAGAAAACCCTACTTTATAGGTAGGTATGTCCCCGTTTTATAGTTGGGCAAACCCACTCTAGCATAGCTGGTCAAACCCGAATTCAGGATGGATACATCAGTGAAGATAAAGAAGGTCCCTCTCTGCCCTGGCAGGTTGTCCATTCTACTTGTCATTGATATTCCTTTCACCTGTGTCTTTTTACTACTAGAAAATCTATGGGGCTGCTCCGCCCCAGAGCTCATGGAGATGGCATGCTGTTGAAAACCTGGGGAGGTCGCCACTCTGTAACAATGTATTATAGCAATATAAATTTGAGATTGATCTAATAATTTGAATGTGTGGGGATATAGGAGTATTTCTTATTTTTCTTCTTTCCCTTTATTAATACATGAAGTCATCTTAAAACCATTTAGAAGCACACAAAAAGCCCAAGACCTCCTCCACATCTTTTTCTTTTCTTTTTTAAAAAATAAATTTTTATTGATGAGAGAGAGAGAGAGAGAGAGAGAGAGAGAGAGAGAGAGAGAGAGAGAGAGATTGGCTGTCTCCTGTACACCCTATACTGGGGATTGAGCCTGAAACCAGCATTGAACTGGTGACCTTTTGATGCATGGGATGATGCTCAACCAACTGTACCACACTGGCCAGGGCCTTTTTTCTTTTTTTAAGGCTGATTCAGTTTCACCTCATAAAACTGTTCGTTCTTTTTCAATTGGCTCTACTGTAGTAGTGACCATGTGCCTTTTCTGCATCAGAAGGCAGTATGACAGCTGAAACATAAAGGTCTGTGAACCTTTGAGAGGCTAGCTCTTTGTTTTTATATGTTAAGCAGAGCTTTACATTGTAGGGTCATTTGAAAGTTTTTAGTTGTTAATCTTCATAATAGTTTCTTAAGATTATTCTTATTCCCACATTATAACCAAATACTAAGTAATTTAGAGATTGTCAATGAAACCACTTGGATCCAAAATTTTGTTGTTGGCATTGCTGTTGGAAGGGGCACTGAGCATCCTAGTTGCAAAGTAGCTTGATTGGGAGAAACTCGAAGGAACATTAAGCCAGTTGAATATTTTGTTTTTTATTCCTTGGCTTATTAGCTCTGTAATCACAGGCAAGTAACCTAATATTTCTGTGTCTCAGCTTCATTAACTCTAAGGGGAAAAGGTAGGTGTATGAGAGAGAGAGAGAGAGAGAGAGAGAGAGAGAGAGAGAGAGAGAGAGAGAGAGAGATATCAAGGGACACTCTGAAATTCAAAAGTGAGTTAATTCATAATTCTGACATGGGCCACATCTTACTTGGCTTATAATGACCTTTGGTACAGCCAGCTCTCAGTGAATACTTGTTGATGTAGAAAGAAGTGAGAGACCTTGACCTTTTTGGTTCCACGTGTTCTCTTGGATTCAGCAGAGATCAAATGAAGAACAATGTGATGGATATGAAATTCTCAGTTGATCTGCCCCCACTTACACGCAGACTTTTCTTACTATCCCAATATGGATTTACCCTTAGCCTGCATTTGGCATATTCTTGACTTACCTAACACCTCTCTCTTAGTTCCTTACTTTTATTCTAATATTTTTATTTTATTCTAAATGTACATGTTTACATTTACCCATCTGGTCTTAAATGATAAGCTCTTGGGCCTGGAAGCTATTTCTTTGTAATGCCCAGCGTGAGGCTGAGCACAGCACACCATGATGACAGCTATTTGATCACCTACTTCTCCCTGGCTGGACCCAAGATAATTGAGATTCCAGTGTCGCTTGGAATGTCCAGTGTAGCGTGTCTGACACACAGCTGCTGCTTGTGAGCATCTAATGAATGCGAGGTACCAGAGGAAGATGGACAGAGAGCTTTTCAAGTAGTTATTCATCTTTGTGCCTCTTTTCCCATCAAAGAAAAAGGCTTAGCCATAACCTCTTGGAATCTTCAGTTGAACTTTGTATGAATTTCTCTTCCTCGTTTTGTTTTAAGCATGCAAATTGGTGACAAAGATTGCAAACTTATTGATATTCTCCCAAAGATCTATGCAAAGCCCAAAAATAGAACCTCCCCCTCGCACCAAAGTTAAAACATAGCTTGAGCTTGATTCCAGGTGCAGGATTCATGCAAATTCTGTTTGTACATATCTGTCATTTGCAAGAAGCAAAGGTGTTAGAAACACATGCAAATCTTGACTACCTTCTTGCCAGTTCTCGTCTCCCTCAGTGCCTGAATCTATACAATCTATGCTTTTCTTTTTTCTTTCTCCAGGTTTTGAGCAAACTGAGCTATCACTGATTTAATTTTTTTTTTAACTTCTTGTTTTGGAATACAAGAAGTTACAAAGAGAACATAAAGTCCCGTGAACCCATAACCTAGCTTTCTCTAAAGGTTGATGTCTTAAATGACTGGAGTAAAATATCAAAACAGGAAATTGACATTGGTACAATACTGTCAACTAGATTACAGAATATCTGTTTTTTTAAAAGCACAAATATTTTGAAGTCATACAATAATACTTTTGAACATAAATATTATGTCTTGATATTAGGTGAGGAGGTTGACAAGGAGTGAAAATACCCTGAAAGCAGTAGCAATGTGTGATGCTGGATATGAAACACCAACAGGCAGTTTTAAGAGCATGCTCCCAAGCTCAGGGTGTGCCCTAAGGAAAGGAAAGGCATCAGGAAGTGGAGCAGCATGGCCTGGGCAGGGGGAAACGGAAACTTGCTGGAGGTTCAGTGGGACTTCAGTTGCACAGTTTGTGGCTATGCACCCAGAGCTAGGCTGTGGCCATAAAGAAACTGTCCTCACATTCCCTACAACATGTAAGTCTACTTGATTAGAGAAAAGTATATATGACATTTACAGAAAAATTAGCAATTTTTAAGAAATAGATTCTATTTTTTAGAGCAGTTTTAGGTTCACAGAAAAATTGAAATTATAGAGTTCTCACATACCACCTGCCCGCACACATGCATAGCCTCCTTACTATTAACATTATTTTTTTAAAGGATACATTTTTTTTAAGGGTGAACCTATACTGACACATCATCATCACCCAAAGTCCATAGTTTTCATTAGCGTTACTCTTGTCATTGTACATTCTATGGGTTTGGACAAATGTATAATTAGTAGTTTCATTGCCCTAAAAATCCTCTGTGCTCCACTTATTCATCCCTCCTTCCTCCTTAAATCCCTGGCATTCACTAATCTTTTTATTATCTCCATGGTTTCGCCTTTTGTAGAATGTCTTAGAGTTGGAATCATATAGAGTATGGAACCTTGTTTGTTTATTTTCTTAATCCTCACCTGAGGATATTTTTTCCATTAATTTTTAGAGAGAGTGGAGGGGAAGAAGAGGGCGGGGAGAGAGAGAGGTTGATCAGTTGTCTTCTAGGGAGAAAGGGGGAGGAACCTGAAACCCAGGTATGTGCCCTGACCAAGAATCAAAATGGCAGCTTTTTGGTGCACAGGAGGACGCTCAGCCAACTGAGCCACTAGCCAGTCTCATCGTGCAGATTTTGAATTGGGTTTTCAATCTGCCAATGTGGCACTGTATGGATGCCTGTGTCTGTTCCCATTCATGTATGAAGAACAAACATTTAAAAAAAGTTGCCCCTCTCCCCTGTCTTTGGATGGGTGGTGAGGTGAGGGTTTATTTTGGTCTTTTGTTTGGTGTCTCACTGCAGTCTCTTAGACATAGGATGGTTCATGGGAGCAAATGGTTCCTGCCAAAGAGCTCAACTGTTCTGAGTGAGATGGGCTGGATCAGTGTGGTCTTCCCCTTCCGGACTCCACTCAGCACCCTGGGGTTAGGCGGTGTGCATCACGAGTCCTCTGGGGAAACTTGTCTGTGGCAAACTGGCTGCGTTTCTCAACCTTTGATCTAGTTCCTTAACCCCTCTAATCTCTAAACTTCCCTTTACTCTCTTTAAAACATTACTGGATTATCTAGCCTTAATAATGCTATGGATCATAGAATCTCACCCCCCCCCCCCCTACTTGGAGCTGTCCTGTCTTTAAAAATGTTGTTGGTTTTTTCCTGTATTAAAGATATTTTTACACTGTCTGCAGCCTTTTTTGAAGGAATGAGTTTCCACCCACCAGCTTGGAGACCAGAAACTTAATAAAAAGCTCTAGAAGATGGTGAAGATGGGGCCATCAGCAGAACTAGGGGAAGAGTCACATAGATGTCTAAACCATAAACTCTGAACCAGTACATTCAGTTGCACTTGGGTTGTTTATTTTTATTTATTTATTTAAATCCTCATCTGAGGATGTTTTACTGACTTTAGAGAGTGGGTAAGGGAGAGAGGGGTGGGGGAGAGAGAGAACCATTGATGTATGAGAGAGGCAACCATTGGTTGCCTCCCATATGTGCCGGACCCTGCCCCTACCGGGTATCTGCCCATCACCTAGGTAAGTGCCCTGAGAGGGGAATGGAACCACCTATGTACGTGCCCTGAGGAGGGAATGGAACCACCTACGTATGTACCCTGAATGTGGAATGGAACCGGCAACCTTTCGGTGCCCAGGACTATGCTCCTACCAACTGAGCTACACCTGCCAGGGCTGGGTTGTTTATAAACGGTTTTGCAGTGAAGTGATTTTAGATCCCATAGGGTGCAACACTAGTTTACTTGAGGGCTGCAAGGGTGGCACCAATTCAAGCTGCCCCCTTTAAAGTTTAATTCAGCCTTGTGGGAGGGGGATTAAGTGACCTTCCATTTGCCTGATCTCCATCAGGTGCAGGAAGTGAAGAACTCAGTCTTTGCTGGGGCAGCAATGACTGCCTATGGCGTTACTGATACACAGGCAGGGACAGTGCGTGCGGGGTCCGCATGGCGAGTGCGAATGCTTGAACTGGGATCTCCGAGTCATGTGTACTGCCTCGTGCCCTCAGAGCCGGACCCTGGACAGACACGTTATCAGATCAGGAGATTAAAGACGCGCCTCCAAGTTTTGGACCTCTCACTGCCTAAGCGGAATCCCACCACAGTTTGCAAACTTAGAGGGTGGAAGAATGCCGCCTCGTCTCCTTGCCCTATTGTGTGTGTGTGTGTGTGTGTGTGTGTGTGTGTGTGTGTGGAAAATCCAGTGGGAAAATAGCAGGCATGCAGGTACACTGGTTCTTCCTGGGCAGGCATCCAGGGGTGCAGCCGCCATCACAGGCACAGCCGGCCCCCCTTCCTGATTCTATGAAACCCCGGGCAGCAATCCCGCCCCCTCCCCCCTCCCCTCCCCTGCCGAGGAGCGGGCGCTTTGCTTGTGAATGCTTTTCTCTTTGATCAGCGCACTCCTATTTCAAGAGTGGAGTGGGACTCTCCCTGGGGCGTTATAGGGTGTCAAATATGGCATTTGCTCCTAGCCGAGCACCGAAACCGACAGTCAGCAGAGCTGTTGAAGGGAGAGCAGAGATTCCGGGGAGGGCTGGGCTCAAACGGGGCTTGAGGAGGGTGGTCGAGGGCCCCTGCCCAGTGGGGATCGCTCAGCGCCCCCGGCCTGTGGGCGGGCCGGAGTGCAGGGAAGATGAGAGGCCCGGGTGGGGCGGTGCAGGAACAGCTGTGCTGGCCGCCGCAGGAGAGCGGGCACCGTCCCAGCGGAGCCATGTGGGACGTGAGCGACGTGTGGCGGCAGCCTCAGCTCAGCCTATTCTGCTGCAGTGTGTGTTTCAGGGAGCGCCGCCTACTTCCTTGCAATCGCAGCCCAGCCTCAGCTTGAGGTACGCACCTATAGGCGAGGCCGGGCAGCGCTTCTGTGCTGATGCATCGCGCACATCCACGTAACGCCATTGTGCCGGTGTCAGTCCCCGCGATACTTTTTTTTTTTAATTGACTAAAGTTTATATATGTCTTCTGTTTCCCCAATTGACTCTTCCCCCCCCCCCCCCCCCCAGCCATTCCCACCCTGGGCAAGCCCCGACCGCTCCAGTGCCTGTCCATTGGATATGCTAATATGCATGCATACAAGTCCTTTGGTAGCTCTCTAACACCCCCCCCCCCCCAATACTTCTTGTGGGGCTTATAGTCAGACTAGAGACTCAGCGCACAAAATTCGTACACAGGTACAGTCCCTAGGCCTGGCCTGCAATCAGGGCCATCTTCCCCCGCTGCCCGCAGCTGGCCCTGTCCCCCCCTCCCCCCCCATCCACCCCCAGTTCCCTGTTCCCATCCGGTGATCGGAGCCTGCCGGCTGGGGAAAGGCACCAAGAGGTGGTCAGTGCACCTCATAGTGACTGGTTGAGTGGTCATTCTGGTCGTTTTGCCTTTAGGGCCAATTTGCATATTACCCTTTCATTATATAAGATAATCAGCTGCCAGTTGCAGTAGGACCCAGTTTTATTTACTCTTCTACTACCAGTAGGAGAGATAAAGGCATGTTGAAAATATTGTAAATGGCGACTGTGCGAACCAAGGTACTTGGGTCTATTTGGGTCCTCTCCCTGGGGCTTTCCCGCCCCCCTCCTCATGTGCTGCCTGGGTTCCAGATCTTGGGGATGATTGCTGGGAGAGCAATGTTCAGGACAAGTCAAGGTTTCTAAGGGATTTAGGAAAGTGGGCAGGGTGAGGACGAAGGACCCGGGTGGCAGGGATCGCGGTGAGACTCATAAGTGTTATCAGGGAGCACCTCTGGCAAGGAGAGCTGTGCCCCACGGGCGCTCTCAGCATCCTCCCTCAGGCTTCCCTGTCTCTAACCTTTAACATTAAGTGGAGTCTTCAACTTGACTGTGCCTGACTAGGATTGTATGTTAAGAATGCAGAGTACTTACTGCTTGGCAGAGGTTGCTCAGTAGTTAGAGCGTGGGCCAGCACACCAAAGGTCATGGGTTCGATTTCCGGTCAAGAGCAGGAACCCTGGTTGCAGGGTCCCCCCCACCCCCACCCCCACCCGCCTCACCCTGGTTAGAGCGCCGTGGGGTGGAGGCCAGCAGTCGATGTGTCTCTCACATCAATGTTTCTCTCTCTCTCTCTCCCTCTTTCCCACTTCCTCTAAAACTCAATGGAAAAAATACCCTCGGGCGAGAATTACTAGTAACTAAAAACTTTTTTTTAAAGAATGCCGAGTATTGGGGTCCCACTCCCAGAGGCCATCAGGAGGATGCATTTAGAGATGCTGTCATTCTTGGAGATTCGGCTGCGCGGGTCCACGGACCAGTGGACGGTAGTGCTCCTTTCCTCCCAGCACAGTTGAGGTGATCATTCTGGGAAGCCATGCCCGTCGTTTTTAGGGGATGGTAGGAGGAGGCTCAAGGAGTCTAGGACCGTCAGCCAAATCTGCGTTTAGGGCGTTATCTGCAGCTGGTTATCGCACTACTGATGCTAGCCTGCAGGGGGCACCAGCAGGTTGCCTCCTGGCTTGCTCACAGCCCTTCCCCGCCCTTCCCCACCAGCTCCCCACGTGGAGGAGGGGCTGGAACCAGAAGAATGCGTTCCCGCCCCAAAGCTGACGTGTGCATCGCTGCCGGCCGGACTCTTAAAAGCCCACGCGGAGCGCGGGGCATCCCAGCAGAGCTGGAGAGGAGGCGAGCTGGAGGAAACCGCGGAGGACTGGACTGGCTCACTGGGACTGCGGCTGTCACTGCTCTTCGAGCATCCCTGAGTGGGGGACTTCCTGAGTGGAGGGGCCAGGCCCTGCGGAAGTTGCGGGTGTATCCCCAGACCCACGCCCCTTTCGAAGCGCTCGCGGAACCTCTCGCCCCGTGCGAGGGTTCGTCGTTTAGCACAAAGCACGTTTCCAAAAAAGCAGCGCTAGGGAGAGCGCCCGGGCCGCGCTTCCGCGCACAAACTCCCTCTTTCCCTTTGTTTCTGGGAGTCGACAAGCAGATCTCTTCCCCAAGTCTGAATTATTCGCAAGAGGAGGGCCGCCGAGTCTAGGCTGTGAAGATGCCCCTGGAGCTGACTCAGAGCCGGGTGCAGAAGATCTGGATCCCGGTCGACCACCGTCCTTCGTTGCCCAGATGTGAGTACAGATAGGTGCAGGGGCCGGGCTGCAGGGGAGAGGCGCGCCGCGTGGAGAGCAAAGCCATTGTGGGGCGGGAGCTGGCGCGGAGCTTTTGTACCGACTCCTCTCCTCGAGCGCGCTCCTGCGGGGCCGGGTACCTCCCTCCACCGCAGTCTCCGCTGGCTGGGGCGGGGCTCCTTCCACTCCTCCCCGGAGCGCGGGGAGGGGTTGTCGGTGGCGCGGAGCCGGGACAGCGCGGGCTCTTGCGCCGGCGCTGCACCTCCCCTGCCCGGTGTGCGCCGCGGGTGGCTCGGCTGGCCGCACCGGCTTGTTCCCCCCAGCGTAGAGGGAGCCGGAAGCAGCGAGCGCGCCGGGGTACTGGCCCCGGAGAGCAGGGTGAGGAAGCGCAGGGCACTGCAGTGAGCCTTTGCTTCGGGACCTTTGAGAAGGGACGCTCGCGTGTTCCCCAGTCCCGGCCATCCTCCCGTGCGCCCGCCGGGCTGAGTCCGGCCAAGGGACGAGGCCGCTCGTACTCGAAGCGTCACCTCGGGTCTCCATCTGTGCCTCACCTCTCTCTCACCCTCTCTCTTTACCTCTATTTCTTGTTGTTTGTTTATTTTTTGTTGTTGTTCTTTACCTCTATTTCCATAGTCTCTCTTAGCCCCTCTATATTTCTGTCTCCTCCCTGCCTCTGTTTTCACCTTCTCTTAGTCTCCTTTTCCATACATTTTAATATCTTTATATTTCCATCCCCCATATCTCTCTTTTTTCTATATATTTATAATCTCTCTACTTTTCTTTATATTTGTCCTCTCTTTTCCCCTCTCTCTCTTTCCCTCTATACGTATTTCTGTCTCCTCTCTCTGCTCCCACCTCTAGCTCCTGTGCTGGGGCCACAAGAGAGCTCGCCCTGGAACTAAGCCATTGGCCCCGGTTTGGGGGAGGGTCTGTGGATCCCTGACTGTACAGTTGGCAGCGTTTCGAACGGGCGGGCGCACGAGGTGCACGCACAGTGCACCAACCTGACTCGTCTGCCGTTGGCCAGAAATGCTTTGGAAAGGTGTGCCTTAGGTTCTATCCCTAGCTACTGAGAGAGTCACCTCTTAAAAGGGTAGTTCCAGTGGTTTGAAGGTAACACCGCTCCTCCAGGTAACCTGCCCAGGAGCCCATCAGGTGGATTGGGTAGAACCCAATGGTGGGTGTTTTGCCCGGGCCAGGTTGGATTGCCCGAATAAACATGGGATCCCAGATGCAAGCCCTAGGGATGGCTTCTAGGCCTCAGTGGCTGTTTAGGGGAGGTGGCTTGCTGACCTTTGCTGTTGTGACAGCCCACACAGCTGTGGTGACAGCTCAGGTGTGAATCACTGCCCCCACCCCCCACGCCCACCTGCCCCAGGAGGTGGGGAGAACTGGCCCTGTGGTGCTCCTTGGTTATAGAGGTGATGGGGACCTGGTAAGGCACTCCTGATACTGGCGGCCCCTCCTCCACCAGCTTGTCTCCTTTGCTGGACCTGAGGGTTCTTGGGGCCACAGAAGCCTTAAGGAGAACTAACTGGGTTTATTTGCAAGGTAGTCAGGCGTTTGGCAGGTCTGCATCTTTTAGATGTACTCTTTTGTTTTTTAAAGGAATGCTTTATTGACTTTTAGATGGGGAGAGAGAGAAACATTGATGTGAGAGCCTTCTGTATATCCCCTACCGGGGATTGAGCCCGACACCTGGGCAAGTGCCCTGACGGGGAGTTGAACTGGCATCCCTTCGATGCATGGGATGACACCCAACTGTCTGAGCACACTGGCCAGGACTAGATATGCTCTTTTTTTTTTTTTTTTTTTTAAAGTTGAATTCAATGATGAGAGAGAATCATTGGTTGGCTTCCTCCTGCATGCCGCCTACTGGGAGTTGAGCCCACAACCCGGGCATGTGCCCTTGACCAGAATCGAACCCAGGACCCCACAGTCCTTAGGCCGACACTCTATCCACTGAGCCAAACCAGCTAGGGCTAGCTATGCTCTTAAATAGTTTATAAACTGTACTGACCACAGTCTGCTTGTATTTCTTTAAAACCTATTGGTGGTGAGAAATGCAGTGCCTCAAATCATGAGGGAGATTTGGCTACAGCAAGATGCAGAAACAATTCAGTTCAGCCCTTTGTGACTTGGAATAAAGTGTATTTATGGAACACTTGGTAAACTGTAATTGGTCATGAATATATGTTGGTTCTCTCTCTTTATGCAAATGCATGCATTTGTGTGTGTGTGTGTGTACACACACACACACACACACACACACACTTAGTAGTCCCTTGAGGTTCATGGTGGTGGGCTGAGGTCTGGGAGGAATGACCCTGAGTTTCCATGTAGAGGGCACAGATTGACTGCATTTGCCCAGTCGTGTGATTATGAGAGACACAAATGTGCAGTGATGCTTCCTTCCTCCAGGCATCAGAGACCCATCCATTAGACTCTGTCAGTCTGCACGTCTCACACGACTATGAGAGATTTGCCTAAAAATCCCTGTCAGAACCTTTCAGAGCTTGGGGGTGGGGTGGGGGATGCTAAAAGCTGAGGGATTAATTCCCTTTCCCCACCTACTTCTGGAATTCTGAGTGTGGTTCTGAGGTGTAATCTCAGATGTGTTCTTCCTTATAAAAATAACTGCAGCCTAAATAGTTATTACATGCCCTTATTTCAAGTAGCGGTGTCTTTTTTGGTTCCTATAGCCGCATTTGTCTTCCATGGGAATGGAGAAATCAGGGTGTTTTTTCTTGGCATCTTTCCTGACCCACCCCCTTCTTTAATGGCATTTGGAACATTGGTTGGATTTTCTTCCTTCTAAACCTGTTACCATCTTTCTAAGTGGTGTTGTAATTGGGGGTCTGCAGCAGATTCCTCTGAGGGCATGGGGAACATTACTGTTCATGTGCAAAGAACAATAAAGCATCAGGAAACCCCAGACTGATTAGTTTGATATTTCTTCCTCTGAAGCACATCCATTGGATGCCCTGTTAGGACCCCCCACCTGGTGGTAAATACTTCTTACAAAGCCTGCAGCTTCCTTCAAATGCACGCCGTAACTTGGGGAGACTTAACTGAGTTGGTCAATCAGCATCATCGACAAGGACGTCAAAAATGACTGGCGAGGACTGCCTGTCCTTTCTCTGTCATCAGTAAAAGTAGAGAGGCTCTGCATGGGAGTCCCTGCTTATTTACCCACTCAGACCCTTAGTTTTCTCGGCCCTGGTCAGGTAGCTCAGTTGGTTAGAGCATCGTCCCCATATGCCAAGGTTTCGGGTTTGAGCTCTGGTCAGGGCACGTCCAAGAAGCAGCCGATGAATGCAATGAAAAAGTGGAACAACAAATCAACATTTCTCTCAAATCAATTTAAAAAAAGAACCTTAGTTTTCTCATCATTAAAGTAGGTTGCATACTGTGTACTGATAGAAGGGTTTTCATCTCCGCAGGGGCTAAAAGCCACTGAAGGCATTCTAGTTTAAAGAAGGAAGGTAGGGGGAGTGTTTAAGAGAAATTCCTACCCTATACTGTTGATGCTTAGCCCTGGCTACACATTAGAATAATTTTGGGGATATTTTAGGGAGTGGGGAATCCATATGATACTTTACTATTATTTATTTATTTATATATATATTTTAAATTTCTTTATTGATTAAGGTATTACATATGTGTCCTTATCCCCCCATTACCCTCCCAACCCCCCACTCACACCCTCATCCCCCTGTTGTCTGTGACCATTGGTTAGTCTTATATGCATGTATACAAGTCCTTTGGTTGATCTTTTCCCCTTACCCCCACCCTCCCCTACCTTTCCTCTGAGGTTTGACGGTCTGATCGATGCTTCTCTGTCTCTGGGTCTGTTTTTGTTCATCAATTTATGTTCATTATATTCCATAAATGAGTGAGATCGTGTGATATTTATCTTTCTCTTACTGGCTTATTTCCCTTAGCACACTGCGGCTCGCGAGCCACATGCAGCTCTTTGGCCCCTTGAGTGTGGCCATGAAGTTTCAATCGCACTGTACGTGCATGCCCGCACGTGGTATTTTGTGGAAGAGCCACACTCAAGGGGCCGCAGTTTGCTGACCACTGCCTTAGCATAATTCTCTCCAGTTCCATCCATGCTGTTGCAAATGGTAAGAATTCCTTCTTTTTTACTGCAGCATAGTATTCCATTGTGTAGATGTACCACTGTTTTTTAATCCACTCATCTGCTGATGGGCACTTAGGCTGTTTCCAGATCTTAGCTATGGTGAATTGTGCTGCTATGAACATAGGGGTGCATATATCCTTTCTGATTGGTGTTTCTGGTTTCTTGGGATATTCCATGTGATGCTTTAAACCAAGTCAGAATTGCCACAGGGGAGGCCTGGGCATCCTGTTTTGTTTATAACATATTTTTATTGATTTCAGAGAGGAAGGGAGAGGAAGAGATAGAAACATCAATGATGAGAAAGAATCATTGATTGGCTGCCTCCTGCACACCCCCCACTGGGGATGGAGCCTGCAACCTGGGCATGTGCTTTGATTGGGAATTGAACCGTGATCTTCTGGTTCATAGGTCAACGCTCAACCACTGAGCCATGTTGTCTGGGCTGCATCCTGTTTTTTTAAGAGTGCTGTAGGCTCAGCCACTGGTGGAGAGCCACTAATTTAGGAAAGAGCACTTAAAGAATTACAGGTGAGAGAGACTTTGTGAGTCCCAACCATGTCTCTTAGTACTTGTACGGTGGGCCCTCTCCTCACTTGTGGGTCTTAGTTTCCTCATCTGGGGTGATGAAAACTGTAAAGGCTGATGTTGACATAGGCGGCTGAAGAAAGCATTTCCCATGTATTACGTTGTAGTTAATCCTCCCAAGAAACTTTATGAAGCATCCCTCCATTTCACTTAGAAAAAGAAACTAAGACAATGAGAGATCAAGGAACTTGTTCAAAGTCCAAGGAAGCAGTGGGAACTGGCTCTGAACTTTATTTGACTCCAGGCCTTGCCCTCTGAACCACTCTGGTATTGTATGGCCTCCCAAGGTTGTCAGATGATTCACTAAAACTGCCCTGTCCCTCAGTGTCCTTGGCAGAGACCATGTAGGGTTGGGAGGGCCATTCATTGGACAAAGATTAGTTAGGCATGTGTTAAAATATGCATGCAAAATAATGAGTGAATATGGTATTCATCAAATAGTACACAATAGCTTTTGAAAAAGGGTTGGTTCAGCCAGGTTCTTTCCCCGCCCCGCCGCCCCCCCCCCCCCTTCCCCTGCCCGCCAAGCCTCAGGCACATGCCCCTGGGGCAAGCTCACTTAGATGTTGGTTTTAAACATCAACTAAAGCAGACTCTTTGGGCTAATGTGATCCCAGAGAGTGTTTATGTCTAGTAGACAATAGTTAAATGTTCACTATCATTTTCTGAGCCTGCATTTCATTCTCCTAGGGCCAAGTGTATGCAGTCATTTTTCCCAGAGAGCCCTTCCTAGGTGATGGTGTAACTGCAGGGTCACAGCAGATCTTTCTGTACAGAGTTTGGTGTGCCCTTGCCTGGTAGGTTTCAGTGGTTACTGTAAACACACAATGATCAACTCCATCAGGTGGTGTTGGGGACTGACCCACTCTGCATGCGTCTGTCTTTTCTTTTGTTAATCCTCACCCAAGGATATTTTTTTCATTGATTTTTAGAAAGAGTGGAAAGGAGGGAGGGGGGAGAGAGAAAGAAAGAAGAGAGAGAGAGAGAGAGAGAGATGTGAGACAGACATATCAATCTGCATGTGCCCTGATCAGTGCCTGGGATCCAACCTGCAACTAAGGCATGTACCTTTGACCTGCAATCGAACCCACAATCCTTCGGTGCAGAGGTTTGTAGGGGTGCCGGGGTGCCGATGCTCTAACCACTTAGCAACACTGGTCAAAGCTGCACGCAAACAGCCCCTTCTATTTGTTCCCCTGGGACTTGTCATTGAAGCAATAACTTACCCATTTGTAGAAGAGAACACAATGACTTGGGCATCTTTTTGAGGTTAGCATTTTGGAGGGTTTCTGGGGAGAAGATTTGTAGGAGGAACGGGAGCAATAGCAAAGTGTCTTCCAGTGGTTGATTTTATATTCTGAGCATGAGTTGTGGGTGTAAGTATAGTGGGTGAGGACAGCTGTCAACTACCTGCTTATGTCAGTGGGTTGTATATTATCAGAGAAGTTAATAGAGAGTATGTTAGCATATTATCAGATTAACCTGGTTGTAGGGCTGGTATGGAATTGCAGCCTCTGTCTTTCTGGCTGACCATTTTCAGGATTGGCTACTCGGGTCCGTACATTAGAGGGTTGTAGTATACGGACCCGAGTAGGGCATATGTCCCAGTCAGGGCATATGTCTAAGTTGTGGGTTTGATCCCCGGTTGGGGCATGTATGGAGGCAACACATTGATCTCTCTCTCTCTCTCTCTCTCTCTCTCTCTAAAAAAAAAAAAAAAAAAAAAAAATCAGTAAAAACATATTCTCTGGTGAGCATTAAATAAACTGTTAAAAAATAAGGAGTAGGGAGGGATGATGGAGATTAAGACCCAAAGGTTTAGTCAAGTTTTCATGGTTTTCCTGTTCTATTTGAGACCCCAGAGCACCTGGGCCCAGGGACAGCTGTGGCCACCTTTGGCAGTCCCCCTTCCAGCTCCTTTGAATCTTATACAACAAGCCAAAGGAATAGGAAGAACGACTTCTGCTTTGCCAAATAAGGGACTGGTGGTTTATTTAGATTTGAGGTTTAACCTGATTTTTTAGCTTAGGATATTTACTCTGCCATGTCTTTGTACTTTTTTCCTGCCAAAGGAGATTTGGAGTCCATTTGTATGATTAGTGGATGGTAGAACTAATCTCCAATTTGATAAATCAGTCAATATCTGTCTCCACTTCCTTGGCATGAGTCCAACAAAAGTATTTCATACATGTGCACAGCTCAGAGATTGTGTGTGTGTGGTATGTCCATCTGTCTCTGCATGTTTGGATGCTCTTGGGAGCCGTAGCTTTGTGGGGGCATCAGATAAGAAAAACCAATGGCTTGGGGGAAGGATGAGTACAGTAAGCATAGTTTTGGGGCACACGTGAGAACACTTCCCTCATCTATCACCTACAGCTGCCACAATGCATAGAGTAGGGTGTGTCTTATGTTCCCGTTGGTTTCTGGGGAGCCTGTCACCTTTCTCTGCTTGTCCCTTGGGATTCAAGAAAGCCCTTTTGTGTTTCTTTTCTCTACTCATGTGATCACGCCGGGCAGGGAAATTTCTAGGCACTTGTTTGTTCATGGTCACTGGGATCTGAGGAATGTTGGCCTGAGCTTTTGTGGCTCCCGAATGTGTCCTGGCCTCCTGATGGCCTTTCTTCCTCCTCCTCCTCCTCCTCCTCACTCTGCATGGAGGTCACTGATGGTCAAAACCATGAAAGAAACAGCCCCTGTGTATTATGCTTGCTTCCTCCTTGCCCCTAGCCTATAGGTCCAGGGGACAGGCCCTAGACCTGTAGTGGGCGTTTGGACATCTGACCTCAGTTTGGTCACCAGGCCGAGTGTGGGTCTGTGTGGGGGCACATCCAGCTTAAGAGGAGGCGTTCTTCCTTCAAGCCTGTGCTTGTCAGTGGCCTGGTGGCTTTCTCTCCTCCCGCCCATCTGGCACTCGCCTATTAGAGAGAAACAGGGCCCCTGTCTAAATTTGACCGTGGCCTAGATTTGGGGTGCAGCATGAATACCTTTGCCTGCACCCTTGTAGCCAGTGCCTGGGAAGCAGTGCTGCATGGCTGATGAGGAGAGCTGGGCTGACTGTGGCAGCCAGTGAGCTCCAGGCAGCGCTGCTGGGCTGGGAGTGGGCAGATGGCCAGTCTTTGCTCCCAGTGGGCAGCCCCTGCCTCACGTGTACTCATCACCAGGATACTGGAGTTGCCTCAGAGTCTCGGGGCAAGACGCCAGCCAAGGAAATACTGTGCGTGAAATGTTTAGAGTAGGGCTCTTTGGGATGCCTTTTTTTTTTTTTGGCTGCTTTCTTAAAACACAGTGAAAAACCTCTCTCCCTGGTGCTTTGTCTTATTGAGATTCTGAGGAACATGGGACAGTAGTGAAGCAGCGAAGCCAGAGGAGATTCACAAGGCAAGAACTTTTGGGTTTCCCGGGACTCTGCCAAGGCTCTGTGTCCTGGAGCATCTGGGACTCTGTTACCAGCATTTCCTTTTTACTTTTATTTATTGATTTCAGAGAGGGGGAGAGAGAAAGAGAAAAACATCAATTTCTTGTTCATTGCTTATGCATTCATTGGTGGTTGATTCTTGTAAGCGCCCTGACCGGGGATCGAACAGGAAACCTTAGCATATGGGGATGATGCTCTAAACAACTGACTTACCCGGCCGGGGCTTGACCTGCCATTTCTTAAGCAGAGCCCTGGCATCAGTCAGAACTTGGCAGAAAAGGGCAGGCGAGTCTCAAGGACAGAGGAATTTATCTGTCACTCTTGATGGGGGTGGGACTGCATTCTGGGTCCCTGACCTACTTTCATTTGATAAACTCTTACTTATCTTCTTTAAAAACAGTTTTTTAAGGAAGGTCATCCAGACCTACTGTGTGAAGGTTGGGAAATTAATGATTGGCCTCTCTGTATTTCAGCTGTAGAAGCCCCACTCGCTCATGTCCCACTCCTACCTGCCACCTCAATTTATATACTGCATTTGGAACCTGTTGACCTCATCCTAGTTAGTGTTGGGGGGGTGGAGTGTCTTTCTTACACTCCCAAGAGCGCCTTCTACTCTGGGGTTAGTAACCGGCTTCTCAGCTGGCTTTAGGGCTCTGGTATCAGGCTGGGAATTAGGTTCCTGTCATTCATCACCTGAAAACAAGATGGACTGCAAGGTGTGACTAAAGGGCTCTAGCCACCAGGGGGCGCTGGGCCCGTTGGATTCTATAGTGCCCATGACTTTAAGGTGGGAATGAAATAGGAATTTCTGTGGAATTTTTAAGTTTGCTGTGGGGCACAGGCTTTTGTGTCCATCCTTGAGCATTGCTTCATCCATGGCACTTTTCTTTGTTTCTCTTTCCAGCCTGTGGGCCGAAGCTGACCAACTCCCCAACAGTGATTGTCATGGTGGGCCTCCCAGCCCGGGGTAAGACCTACATATCCAAGAAGCTGACTCGATACCTCAACTGGATTGGTGTCCCCACGAAAGGTGAGGCCATGTCCCAAGGCTGATAGTCACTCTGTGTGTGGCAATCCTGCTCACCAACCCCCCCCCCCCCCCCCCCCCCGCGCCCTATCTCTAGTTGCTGGGACTCACCACGCAAGACTATCTTGGCTTGATCTCTCCCTATAATGGGGGGACTTTTTGTGGCTGTGTCCCACCATGCTGTTTACACTCCCTTACTTCGTGTTGAGATCTTTCTGACTGGCCGCTCTGTTAGTCCCTCTGCCCTGAATCCTGCCTAGCTCAGCCCTTGCCTCCAGGAAGCCTTCTCTGGCCACCGAAGTCTATGCTGATCTTTTTCCTTTAAATTCCCGTGATATTCACCACTGACGGTCATAAAGTGCTCCATACGATTGACAAAATTGTGACGAATCTTTGCCTGGTTTCTCAACTGTGTGGGAAATGTCTTAAGAACAGGGACTAACTTTTACATTTGCTGTCCCCCGCTGGGCCCAGCACAGTGCCTCACATAGTAAGTGCCCAGTAAATACTCAGTGCTTCCTATGGGTTGCAGGCTGCCGTGTCCACAGAAGAGTGGCTGATTTGGACCTGGCCGTGGTGCGCAAGCCCTCTCTCTCCTGGGCACCATCGGCAGAAATCATTGCCTGTTTTCATTAGATGTATGGCTGCCACCTATTCTCACAGCCTCAGTCTCCAGCCCCTGACCTCATGAGGCTGGACTGGAGGCTGGACTGGAGGCTGGGCTGTAGGCAACAACCTGTAAAAAAGCAGGTGGCTCTGAGCCATGTTTGGTCTGGGGGAAGCTGGGCTGCCTTCTAGGTCAGTGATTGCACTGGACGAGGCAGTTCTCTTTCTGGTTTCCACATCTTACCGGGATCTTATTCAAGTTGGCGCGTGCATGTGTGTGTGTGTCTGTGTGTGTGTGTGTGTGTGTGTGTTGGCTTGGCTTCCCTTTTTGGAGAGTGTTCCCAGCTGTGAGTGGCCCCTTCTTCCTGGGGGCCAGCTGAGTGACCTCTCTGTTCCCTCTGCAGTGTTTAACGTTGGAGAGTACCGCCGGGAGGCTGTGAAGCACTACAGCTCCTACAACTTCTTCCGCCCTGACAACGAGGAGGCCATGAGAGTCCGAAAGTAAGGCCCGAGCTGCTGAGCTGCCGCAGGAGGCTTTGGGTTTTGGTTTGCTTTGCTTTTGAAAGCCAGGCTTGGTAAGAGAAAGAGGAAGCTGGCCTGTAGGGTGGCTCTCTGTAGGTGACCATCAGATCTGGCCCCACCTCCGTGTGTATTACGAGGAGTTTCCTGGCCGCTCTGAGGCTTGCTGCTTTTATCTGCTCCGGATGCTCTAATCCAGCTCAAGAACAATGTTTCATTATTAAGAATGAACAAAATTGTTTTCATGGAAAATCAGCTGTTTATACTGAAAAGGGTGGTGGTGTTGTGTTTTTTAAGCCCAAGGTGATCATGAAACCCAAGTGCAGTGGTGTTCAACCCTGGCTACACTTTAGAATCACCAGGGAGCTTAGAACGATCCCAATGCCAGGCCTACCCCAGACCTGGGCATAGGTTTCTTAAAAGCTCCCAGGAGGTTTCAGTGTGCCGCCACCATGAGCACCACTTCCAGACGGTAATGGCAGCCCTCTGTGCAGCTCTGGTGGGAGCCTCTGGGCCTGCGGGGTGTGCGCCTGGCAGCCCTGGCCAGCCTGGACAGTTCAGCAGTAAGATCGCCAGTCACTGCTCGGATGGGCAGGCTCTGATGTGTGTTCTCTTTCTCTGTGTTGCAGGCAGTGTGCCCTCGCTGCCTTGAGAGATGTCAAAAGTTACCTGACGAAGGAAGGGGGCCAAATTTCAGTAAGTCGGGAGTATGCTGGCTCTGTCTCCAGCCCTGGAATGGGAAGTTGCCCTGGAGAGAGTGAAATGTAGACACAGCCAGAGCCATTACCAAGAGCCATTGTGGGGACACCTCAAATAGGGACGAGTGCCTCTGTCCTGAGAGTTGAGGGAAGCAGGTGGCTAGAGTAGCACAGGGACCCAGGAGGGTGGGTAGCAGGCGGACTCAGGGGCAGAGCCATCTGGTGTGCTCTGCTCACCCCTCCTCTGTGTGCTCCCGGCACCACCCTCCAAGGCAGGCTGGACCTGGGGTGGCTGCAGCCACGGAGCCAGTGTCCCTTCCATATGCACCTTCCCTGCAGGTTACTGTTATTCGTTTGCTTTAAGGGTTGTGCCCACCCCTCCCCTTCCCTCCCTGGGAGCTGGAGTTTGTGGGAAAGGGGAGAGAAGGGAGGGCCTTGGGGCAGGGCGCAGTTTCTCCGGGAACCACATTTTTTGGCTTCTACCTAGATGTGACAGGCCTGATCTCCTTGGTGACTTGGTGAATACTGTTAAAACTCAAACTTGGGTTCTCTTCACTATCCTTCTTGCTCTCTACCAGGTTTTCGATGCCACCAATACTACTAGAGAGAGGAGACACATGATCCTTAATTTTGCCAAAGAAAATGACTTCAAGGTGAGCCAAACGTCTTAAGTGCTCAGGAGAAAGGAAAACCCTCAGGAATCAGCTGATTTATACTTGGTCCTTCAGCTTCTGCTGCCCTGGTTTTGCTACATGTAGATAGGGCCTTCCTGGTGCTGGCTCTTAGGGTTACTATGACTGGTGGGGTGGGGGGAGGCATCTCTCCGTTGGGGCAGGACTTGGGATTGAGTGAGTGGTTCCTTTTTTAGGTTTTGAGGATTTGTGAGAGGTGTCATTCCTCCTCACACATGGTGATGGCATTACAGTGATACCAAAGCTGGCCCTTTGCGTTACCACATTTATTGCTTCCTAATGTTTCTGTCTCTCTTCTTCCCAGGTGTTTTTCATCGAGTCAGTGTGTGATGACCCTACAGTTGTGGCCTCCAACATTAGGGTAAGACAACGCAGGACCCCCACTCTAGTGGCAGAGTCTGAGAAAAGCAGGGAACCCGGTCAGGCCCAGAGAAGCACCTAGACTCTGAGAACAAGCTGCCTCTCACAGCTTGTTGTTGATTTTGTCTGGGAGGTGGGATCCAGGGAGGTCAGAAGTGCAGAGGGGTATTTAATGTAGAAGCATGTTCTTCGATCTGGCCTGGCTTTATCTACGCCCTTTCAGACAGTCTGCAGAAGGCACTTATTGTGGCACATGGGCGGTAAGGCAGGGTCTGGGAACAGTTTCTGTGGGTGGCGGTAGCTTGGTGGCTGAGTGGTGAAGGGGTTGCTTGGGGCAAGGGGCGCTCACCCCTCCAGGCAGGTAAGTGGTTGTGGATTGACAACAGCCATAGCACTCAATGGACTAAAGGCAGAATTCCTAGTTTGGCAAGCTTGGGAGTAGTCAAACTATCTTCCTGCTGGTGAATCTACAACATATCCTCCTCCTCTCCCTGTGCCAAGAGAAGGTTGCCCGGATAAACTGAGGGTAATTGGCAGCTTAATTTGATTAATTCTTAAATTGTATCACTTGATAACAGTATATTGTAAATAGAAACAGTTACTGGGAAGACTTTACCACAAGTCACCTTCTAGATAATTTTCCATCCAGCTTAAATACATCAGAATAAGACACAGCTACACAGAGCAACAGGTCTGGTATTGCCACAGGGCATGGTGTGGTATCACTACATATAAGTGTGCACCTTTAAAAGGGTGCTGAATGCTCATGAGCTTCTGGTATTGGGCCTGTTCTCCAAGGCCAGCGGTTCTCAACCTGTGGGTCGCGACCCCTTTGGGGGTCGAACGACCCTTTCACAGGGGTCGCCTAAGACCATTGGAAAACACATGTATAATTACATATTGTTTTTGTGGTTAATCACTATGCTTTAATTATGTTCAATTTGTAACAATGAAAATACATCCTGCATATCAGATATTTACATTACGATTCATAACAGTAGCAAAATTACAGTGATGAAGTAGCAACGAAAATAATTTTATGGTTGGGGGTCACCACAACATGAGGAACTGTATTAAAGGGTCGCGGCATTAGGAAGATTGAGAACCACTGTCCAAGGCAGTGGGAATATTTACACGCATTTCTAAGAAGTGACTTCATAGTTCAGGAAGGGCTATTCAAGTTGTGGAAAATCAGTCCAGAGTGGTTTCAGCGGAAGAGGCTCAGAGGACGAGGAAACAGAAGTTGTTGTAATCTAAACAAAGGGTTTTGCTGTATTTCTTTGGTTTGGTTCTACCAGCTCCACTTGGTAGGAAAGGACAGAGTCGCTGCAAAGTCACTCTTCCCGGTGACCAGCTGTCACCATGTGTGTGGCCAGGAATCACTTGCCCCGACCCCCGTGATCAGAAGCCTCTTTCTCTGATTAAGCCTCAAAGTGACTTTGCGGCTTAACTCTCCTCTTTGTGTGGGTGGCTGTGCTGGGAGAAAAGATTTGTTTTTAAGGGATCAGTTCCATGGCCTTCAGCATAGTCACACGATTGTGCAACCACCACCATCGAGCTCTAGAACTTTTTCGTCTTCTCAGATTGAAGCTCTGCACCATGAAACACCAACTCCCCCACTGGACTTGGATGTTGAAAGAGTAGCTGCCTCTCTTTTGTGGCTGTGGTAGTTGTTGAGGAAAAGAACACATGCATTAAAAAATTCAGAGTTTTCCCTACAACCTGCCAGGTTGCTCAGATCTATTGTTCACGTAGAGGAGGAGATGGCAGGCTGGAGAGTTGGTTCTCCTCCATCTCCTTCCCATAAGAGCGAACCTTGGAAGGAACTGGGCCTGAGTTAGAAAAGTGCTAGCCATGGACTGGCTGCTGCCTGTCTACGGGTGGTGGAGGAAGCATCCTGCCTGCCACCCAGGGCCAGGGCCATTGCAGCAGTACCGGATGCAGCTTTGCTAACCGAAAGCCTGTTCTTGGTGTGGAGAATGTCACAGGTGCTTACACGGAGCTCAGTTATTGAGGGCTGGGATGCTGAAGGTGACATGCCTACTGGTTGATCCCGAATCGTGGCCGATTCAGAGGTGTTCATTAGACCCCTCGTGGGTCCCCCATCTCTGTCCATCCAGTCAGCGATCCTTTGTCTACCGTGGTGCCCTCCATGCGTAATTGTCGGGTTATGACTCAGCACCAGTGTATTTCCTTCTTCCCTTAAACACTGGTTCGGATCATCATTATTCCAAGGCTGTCTGTGCTTTCCCCAAATCCTGCTTCAGCTAAGCAGAAAGCCTCCAGCATGATTCATGAGCTGCCTCTTTGTGGTGTTACAGGAAGTGAAAATCTCCAGCCCGGATTACAAAGACTGCAACTCAGCAGAGGCCATGGAGGACTTCATGAAGAGAATTAACTGCTATGAAGCCAGCTATCAGCCCCTCGACCCCGACAAATGTGACAGGTAGTTCTTCGGAGGGGATCCTCTCTGAATCACCGACTTCAGGGCTTTTAAGTTCCCACAATGCAATTGCTCCTGGATACTTTCAGGAACTGTCTTGTAAAATATCTTTTGAAGAAAATCCTTCACTGCATGTCCAGTGTAACTGTTTCAGATACTAGCTATGTCGAAGTGCGGGAAGTGAATATCCAGCCCAGTCTTGCTGGGTCCCTTTGGCACGGCCTCTCTTTTCTTTCCCTTCTTTTGCTTTTCTCCCCCCTCTCTTCTGGGAGGCCGTCAGCCTCTTGACCACACACTCTGCTGTGTGAGTTACAAACTCAACCTGTTAGATCACATAGAAACAGACTGTGCCCTCCAGGAACATAACAGCCAGACGGTGTGGTTCTGTTGGGGCCAACCTCTGCCCTTGACCCCAGCCGGGTGCTGCGCTGATGGGGGGAGCGGGTTCTGACCTGCTGGTCGCCTTCCCCTGCAGGGACCTGTCCTTGATCAAGGTGATCGACGTGGGCCGGCGGTTCTTGGTGAACAGAGTTCAGGACCACATTCAGAGCCGGATTGTGTACTACCTGATGAACATCCACGTGCAGCCCCGCACCATCTACCTGTGTCGGCACGGAGAGAGTGAGCACAACCTCCAGGGGAAGATCGGAGGGGACTCAGGCCTGTCCGTCAGGGGCAGGAAGGTAGGAGGGGAATGGGGGGAAAGGTAAGGGGCTGAGGGGTGGGGTGTGAGTGTGTCTGTATATGTGTGTGTGTCTGTGTGTCCATGCGTGTATATGTCTCTATGTATGTGTGTGTGTGTATGTGTGTATGCATCTCTGTATGTATGTGTGTGCCTGTGTTTGTGTGGATGAGAAGGGAACATCTCCAGGGCTGTGAGGAGGGTGTGTGGGGGTGGCTCCTCAGTTGCTGTCTCCTCCTCAGCATCCTAATGACAACCAAGTGACCTTCCCCAATGCAGGGAACGAACTCTGCACTGCCTCTCCAGGCGGCACAGGAGCCTGGAGTCCAGTGTGTGTCCCTCTTGTCCCTGCCCTCAGTTTGCCAACGCCCTGAGCAAATTTGTGGAGGAGCAGAACCTGAAGGACCTCAAGGTGTGGGCCAGCCAGCTGAAGAGCACCATCCAGACGGCAGAAGCCCTTCAGCTTCCCTATGAACAGTGGAAAGCGCTCAACGAAATCGATGCTGTGAGTTCTGGTCTGGCTGTGGCCGTCGGGGGGCAGGAGCGAGACGGCCAGGAAGCCTCTTGCTGAATCTGCCGGAAATCCTGAGAGCCCTTTCAGACCACATGGGCTGTGTTGACCAACTCAAGGTGACCGGGGTGTTTTCTCCAGGGTGTCTGCGAGGAGATGACCTACGAGGAGATCAAGGACACCTACCCTGAGGAGTACGCTCTGCGCGAGCAGGACAAGTACTACTACCGGTATCCCACTGGGGAGGTACGTGTGCTGGCACAGCTGCCCCTTCCTCCAAGGGTCATTGTCCACTCGGCGAGCAATGGTCAGGTGTAGCTGCTGTGTGCTGTGCCTGGACAGTCCTTCAGTGGCCGCAGTGTTGGGCTAGCCTGAGAGAGGGCCGCTGGACACCCCAACGGACCGTTACTGTGCACAGGGACCCACGTGTTGTTCTGATGCTTGTTCCGGGCACTTTCACCTTTGAGTCGGGTTTTCCTGCACCGAACCTGTAAACAGCTCCAAGGGAAATACCATGGGCAACAGTGAGAGCTGTGTTTTGCTAACGACACACAAGTGCAGAAGGAACAGCAGTGGCGGTGATTATTCCCTCGGTGCGAGGGTTCTCCCCTTGACCGCAGGCAAGATGCAGACACGCCATCGCGTCACTGCGCTGACTGAATTGGCCCTGATGCGGGCAGTTCCCAAAGGCTGTGTACATAGCTCACTTAGGCCGACTGAGCAGCTGCTTAGAGCCCTGGTCAGAGAGTCTGGGAAGCAGGTGGTACTCTGGGCGTCCACGGCAGGTGACTCCGAGCGGGAGCCCTGCCCATCTGGGGCCTGTCATCTCAGTTTCCCCATAGCCCAAGGTGCTATCCTTTTGTGTCACCCTGGCCGTCTTTCCTGGGACCTGGTTAGTAAGAGAAGGAAGAGGGACAGCAGAGAGGCCTTTTTCAACTTATTTTTATTGACATAAAATTTATATAATGTAAAACTCACTGTTTTAACCATTTTTAAGTATGTATTCCAGTGATTTTTAGTATATTCACAATACCAAGGAACCATCACCACTAGGTCTAGAACATTCCATCACTCCAAAAAGAGACCCCAACCTGTTAGCGGTCAGTCTCCATTCTCCTACCTCCAGCTCCTGGCAGCCACGGATCTGCTTCCTGTGGAGTTGCCTGTTCTGGGCATTTTATATAAATGGGATTGTACAATATGCGGTCTTGGGTGTCTGGCTCCTGTCACTTTGTGTACCGTTTTCGAGGTCCATCCACACTGCAGCGTGTGTCAGACTTCAGTCCTCACTGCCCGTGCAGAGGGTCAGGAAAGGGAAGGAGCGGTGAGAGGGAGGGTGCAGGCCAGTGTCCTCTCAGGATTGCCACTCCACATCCTCAGCAGCACACGGGCGCTTTCCCTTTCCGAGGGAGCCCACTGAGGTGGGTTCCCAGGGCCCATAGGCAGCAGCACTGAGACACGCCAGGGTGTTACTGATCGATCGTACGTCCTCTAGTTCATAGTGAGGGGGGGCCAAGTTGGCCCAGCTCTCGCCTTCCTGTGTGTGCGGCTCCAGCACAGCGCCTCTCCCTCTGTCCCTCTGTCTTGCAGTCCTACCAGGACCTGGTCCAGCGCCTGGAGCCAGTGATCATGGAGCTGGAGCGGCAGGAGAATGTGCTGGTCATCTGCCACCAGGCCGTCCTGCGCTGCCTGCTGGCCTACTTCCTGGATAAGAGTGCAGGTGCCGCATCCCCCAAAGTGTCCTGGGGGAGGGGGGCTGGGAGCTGGCTGCCATCCTGAAAGGAGGAGGGGAAAATGGCCTCTGAGTTTGGGGTAGCAGCGGACCTGGTCCTGCCTTACCCGACCTGCGCAGGTTGCTGCTGTGCTTCTGAGGGCCCTCAGGCCAGCCCCTGGGAACCGTCATAGCAGGACGTGAGGCATGGTGGGCCAACAGCTTCATTCACAGCCCCTGAAAGCCTTCGTCCACTCTCTTAGCAGCTTTGGGCCGGGTGGGGAGGGGCCAGCGCGTCTCTGCAGCCCCCCTCTAATGAACAAACAGCCCGGAAAACCCTACCTGAAAAATTTAAGTCTGAGTTGGCCAGAGGTTCAGCTGAATCCTGACACACTTTTTATTTTTATTTTTAACTATAACTCATTCTGTGAGAGCGGGTTTGGGGCTTGCTCTGATTTGTTCTTTGGGCTAGGTGTCTTTTCTCGGGCCGTCTGCCTTCAGGGAGGGCCTCTGTGAGGGTGGGGCCGGGGAGATGCCGCTGAGGGTCGGACCTGGCCAAGCTCTCGCTGGGGGCCTGGGAATGTCCATCCCCAAGTCTCGTGTCTGATTGTGGGGCCCTTTCTCATCTTTTCAGAGGAAATGCCTTACCTGAGATGCCCCCTTCACACTGTCCTGAAGCTGACACCAGTCGCTTATGGTGAGTGTGGTGATGCAGGCCTTGCCGCGTGAGCCTTGCCGCCCTGGGATGGTGGCTACGGGGCTGCAAGCGGCTTGTCCCCTTTCACCATGAGCTGCTCTCTCCCCCGGCCAGGCTGCCGTGTAGAATCCATCTACCTGAATGTGGAGTCCGTGAACACACACCGGGAGAGGTCAGAGGTGAGTGGAAGCTCCGGGCCTCCACCCTTTAGCACCCCTTCCTGTCCTCCATCCCGAGGACTGTCCAGGGCCGGGACCCATACGTGTGAGCTCTTGGGAAGTCCTTAGTATGGTGTTGCCTGTAAACGCTGAAGGAAGTCTCGGCTCTCGCGGAGGTAGTTTGTTGGAACCAGGACGGCCTGGGCGACTTCCTCCTCTCCCTTTTCTCAGCATCTGTGCGCTCCTGCCCTGTCTTTCTTGTGGCTTCTTGCTGTCTTCTTTCTTTCTCTTTCCATGCTTTCTTCCCCCATTTCTCCTTGACCCGAGAAGCGAGTAGTAACGAGGGAGACACATTCTGCTCTTTAACTGTAACCACAGCACAAATATTGTTGCCTTTTCCTCTGAGGCAGCTAAAACTGCTTTCAGTTTCCAGAGCCACTTATTAAAACGGTCACCTCTTTGTGCGTAGGTACTGAATTACCGGGAAAGGGTAATAGTGAAAAGGGAAGTGGGACTGGAGAAACATACGTTTTTTTAAAAAAACATGTTTTTACTGGTTTCAGAGTGGAAGGGAGAGGGAGATAGAAACATCAATGATTCGAGAATCACTCATCAGCTGCCTCCTGCATGCCCGACACTGGGGACCGACACTGGGCATATGCCCTGACCGGGAATCCAACCATGACCTGCTGGTTCATAGGTTGACACTCAACCACTGAGCCACGCCGGCCGGGTGGAGAAACGTATGATTTGGAAATTAGGGACAGGAGGGATGGTGGGTGGAAAGTTTTCCAGGAGACACCAGAGCCTGGTGGTATTTGATCGTCCTCTGGGAGGTCTGCGATCTGGTGGTCGGCCTGGTGGGCTCTCCCCAGGGCAGAGCCACTTTCTGCCCACGTGTATGTCATGGGAGAAAGTTGGAATTTACTTTGTACCGACTGCCGAAATGTGGTGCTTGGCCAGCATCAGCCCCACACTTTCCTGTTCACCGAGTATGACATGCCCAACTGTGCAGGGGACTTTCCTGTTCCCTGGGAGCTTAACCAGAAGATTTTGGCATGAAAACCCTGGGTTCCACCGGCAGTTGCCTGGCTGGTTGACTGAAACGCAGGAGGGCAGCATCCCCTGGCTCTGTGACCCCCTCTCTGGACATCTGTGGGTGGCAGATGCTGCATTTCCTCTCACTCCGTGTGGAGCAGCCTCCCAGCCGGATCCCCCAGCTTCGGGGTTTGGCTGCACAGGGCTCTGATGGTCCCTGAACACTGTGCAAAACCAGGGCAGGTTCTTGGTGGAGACAGACTCCAACGCAGGCTCCCGGGTCACAAGCTACAGTGACAGGCCCCTGGGATCGCTCTAGTCGCATTGTCACTTGGTCAGAAGGCTAGTGTTTGGCTCTGGCTGGCTGTTTCTGCCTCCCTCTGGTCTCGTGTCTCCTGTATGGCTTTGGAACCCGCCTTTCCTGTCCTGAGCTGGGTGTAGGCTGGATGCAGGAGCAGTTCTATGCCTGCTTTGCAGATCTTGGCTCGCGGTCAGTTCGGGGGCGTCAGCACCGACACCTCCCTCCTGCCTTCCTGTCCTCCTGCTGGCCTGTCCCCTTCCCCGAGCTCACGTCCAGGCCTCTCTCCCCTCCACGCCCCTCCTTGGAGGCTGGCAGCAAGGTTCTTCTCTCCCGCCTCGTTGTCCACTGTAACTGAATGACTGTCAGAATTGGTCCTGCTGTTCTCCCCTCGCCTGCTTTGTGAACGTCGAGCTTGTCTGGGTGGGTGTCTTGGGATGATCCAGAAAAGGGCCTCAGGAGAAGATCATCCCTTGTCGACCTGGAGATGCAAGACAGAATGGCAACCCGTATACCAGGGCCGTTCACCTTGGTCGGTCTTGTCCCGTCAGTAAACTCCAGAAGCAGAGAAACGTGTTTTGATTGGGTTTGGTTTTTTTTTTTTTTTTTGGCTTATTTACTCCCCCTTCTCCATGTAACTGTCGCCTTCTCTCTTTTGTCTTTGTCTCGCTTAGGACGCAAAGAAGGGACCTAACCCGCTCATGAGACGCAATAGTGTCACCCCACTAGCCAGCCCCGAGCCCACCAAAAAGCCTCGCATCAACAGCTTTGAGGAGCATGTGGCCTCTACCTCCGCTGCCCTGCCCAACTGCCTGCCCCCGGAGGTGCCCGCGCAGCTGCCTGGACAAGTGCGTGACCCCCCTTTTCCTTCCTGGCCGTCGTGTCTCCTGTCTGGATGGAGAGACTGCCCTTGGGTACCACCATAGCCTCAGACCCAGGCCTGCATGGGGGTTGGGGAGGGGAAGAACACGGGAGAGTGTCTGAAGTTTGTAACATCCTGGAGGTCCAGTCAGGTCCTTCCTAACCATGGCTGTGAGCGTGCATACCTGCCTTCTGAGGAGGTTCCCTTCACTGGGCAGAGCCGGGCAGAGCCGGGCAGAACCGGGCAGAACCGGGGAGAACAGGAGAAATGGTGCTGTCTGTGTCCTCTCATGTTCGTGGATAGGTTTTGCAAAGCAGCGTGGAAGGCAACCCTTAGGTTGGAAGTCTGTATGCAGTCTGGGCCGTTGGCTTCTGCATGGCCTGAGGACGTCTGTTCTGTCCCAGGCCCATGGCTGAGTAGTTCTCCTTCCTTTCTCACCGTGGCTTCCCATTGTGGAAAAGCTGTAGTCAAAGGGGGCCCTCGGAGAATGTCCTTAGCCGGGACCCACATGGTTCAGTGGGCACCTGGGCAGCCTAACTCCCAGGGCTGGATGGTCTGGAAACAGCCACTTTCTCACAGCAGTTACTTTGGCAGGTAGCGAAAAAACCAAAAGCAAAAAACCAACTAGACTTCACTTTATTCCCTGTGAAGATTAAAGGCGGAAAGATCTCCGCTACTGGGCAAAAAAATTAAGATTTGTTTTTAGAAATGACAGCCAAGATTCTGTGACACATAGAAATCTCTGGGCACAAATTTGGGTCCCACCCAGGGTCTTCCCCCACCTCCACCCACCAGGCCTGTCTCTTACAAATAAGCCACGGCTGACTTTGGATTGGATTTGTCTGAGCTCGGTGCTGAGGCCTGTACTCTCCCTGCATTTTGGCTGAAGCTCATTTAAATCCTGTGGTGTCTGGAAATGGGATGTGGGGACAAGTGCTGTGCAGTCTTGGGCAGGTCATTGAACCTCTTCAGGCCTCGGTTTTCTCATCTGGAGAATAGGGGAGTAATGCCAACTGCCACAGCAGATCAAAGAGGGAATAAGTGCTGAGCATCAAGCACAGTATCTGCCCCTGGGACTACCTGTAGGATTTTATTGTCAGGTTACATCCCTCCCTGGCCTTCAATCTCCTTATCTTTCCAAATGAGGGGGTAGGACTTGGGGATATCTAACTAATATTCCTTTTAGGTCTAAAATTTGAGGGTTTTTTTTTTTTTAATGAAAACAGAACTGAAGTTCTACGTGGCACATCTATGAGATTGTTTTGGTGTAAACTGGGGCCACAGTTGGAAGTTTAGAGGCTCCTGTCACTGACACTTGCAGAGACTGGCCTGGGCTGGGTTCGGCGGTGGGTGTGTGGGACTGCACTATCCCCGGTCACGGAGGATGCATAGCTGGGGCTCTCCCAACTTTGGCAGGACAGTCCTTCAGGGTTGCTGAGCTGAATCCTCAGGGAGTCTGGAAGCTGGGCCAGGCTGGGGGTCCCAGCAGAGGAATCCTGATTTCACACGACCTGGGCCTTGTACCCTGTCCCTCTACTGACCTCTCTCTCAACCTTTTCTCTCTGCAGCCTTTGCTAGGGAAAGCCTGTTTGTAAGTATTTTTCTCTGTATGATTTTGCTGCTAGCACCTCTTTCTCCTTGCTTTCCAGTTTGGCCTCCTGTCTGTTAAAATGTTGAGGTTAACAACAGTTTTTGTGAAATATGAAGGAGGCAAGATAGGCACTGAAGGAGGGAGAGGAGGGATTCATGAGTTTGTAGCACAAGACACAAAAGTAATTACGGCCCAGCTGTTTTCTGCGTCACTCCCTCTTGGCATCCTGGGTTACTGTTAGTGCTAAATCTCATTTGTCCCCCTTGGGGGTGAGCTAAGTCTTCTGTCTGCTACTGTTTTTTAAAATTCTGTGTCTCCCCTAGGAGAGCCCTTTCATTCCTAGGGGAACATTTACCCAGAGCCTAATCTGCAAAACAGAAGGAGGCGCTGCAGCCGTCCCTCTTGTCCTGGCAAGGACTCCCACTCCCCCACCACCCACCCTTGGGGCTCCAGGACCCCCACACTTTGGAGCGGTCTGATTGGAAACCGTTGTTTTGAATCAGGTTGTCCTGTATGGGAACCTGCTCAGCCTTAATAGTCATGTTCAGGATTGGAGCCAGCTTTTGAGTCAGACCCATTTGGTTTCCCCTTTCCTGCAGCCAGAGCTCTCTGCAAAACGTTCTAGTTAAGTGTTAGCTAGAGCGTTTCCAGTGCTCCAGTGGGCCCCAACTACAGAAGGAACCGAGGCCTTTCTATTGCAGTTTCAGAACAGCCACCTGAAATATCACCCTCTCCAACCCCTCAAGCGCACCTACCCGTGATCCCTTTTGCTGATGAGGGCCCCTCCACCGATTCATGCAGAAGCCAAACGCCTTTAGGAGGTCAGCCTGATAAGCTTAAAAGCTCAGCTTGCTCTGGGAAAACAGGAGTTGTTGGGCGCTTAGATTAGGTGGCACCACCTGTACTGCTTGCACAGAATCTCCTGTCTTTGATCCTTAACCCCAGGATGTCTGAGGGCAGTTGCTATCCCCATTTAGCAGACGAGGGCCCAGGTCAGCCGGTGAGTGGCAGAACCAGGACGTGACCAGGCCTCCCTGTCCTGAGGCTGGCTGCTTTCTCTGGGCTGGTTTCTGGGAACAGTCAAGATACTGTTCCCCTGCCCCTGCCTTGGGCACCTGACGTTTGCCGCCTGTGGGGCACTGCCTGGAGCTGTTTGATTTCCTTTTTAGCTCTTGCGGCCTCTCCCATGCAGCTGTTTCCCATGGCTGAGGTGTGTTTACTTAATGTGGGCGTGTCCATGAAATTCAGGCTTTAGGAGCCACTGCCCCATACATCTGTGCATCTCCTGTTTCTTTTGACTCATGGCCTGGAGCTGCCAGGAAAGAAATCTTCCTGCTGGAGGGGGCCATTTGGGCACCTCCCCTACATACTAAGCTTGAACTTGCACATCTCTAAGGCTAACAGCACCTTTGGCTAGACTCCTTCCAGTTCTCCGGACCCTTCACACCTGCATTCACTCTGGGATTTCAGCGCTCAGCCCAGCCTGGGAACACAAGTCCTTCTCTGGAGCTGTAGTTCCCAAAATGTATTGTTAGAGTCACACTGAACCGGGTTTGGATCTTGGTTCTACTACCCTCTCAATTTGGAACTCTGGGCAAGGTGGTGTCATTCTAGGACTCCAACCTCCTCATCTGTGAAATGGAGTTAGGAACATTGCGAGGTGTTTTGATAATGTAGCACTTACAGGATCTCTGGCACATAGTCAGTGCCCTGTGGCCGATAGTCATTATGGTGGGAGAGATGGTGCCCTGTGCCTTGGTGGGGACGTCCAGCGCTCTGGCTTGCGCTCCACTCTGCATTTTGATGCCCCCCCGTTCCCTCTGCACAGGCCAGTGGCATTTCTTCTCATGAGCAGCAGGAGCACCAAGAGGCTGGGGAGTGGGGGAACCCCTGGGATCTTAAGGGCTGTGGTTGGAGGATGCCCGTAAATGTGGTTTCCCAACAAAGCGAGCATGACGGCTCAGCCAATGTGGTGTCCTCCAGTCCAGTCCTGGGGGCTGTTTCCTGTGCTCGGGGCCAGCCAGTCACCATGCATCCTTGACTTTGAAATTTCAGATGCACATAACAACAAAATGCTCCCTAAGATGTGTTTTGTTTTTTCTTTTCCAACATGTTTCTTCCTTTGCCCCCACTATGCTTGAAAGACGAACTGTCTGTCACATTTTCTCAAAGTTTTCTCCTTACTAACCTTGGAAAGGTAAATGGCTCGGTGCATGCCCCTCTCGGTCCCCTCCCTCCGCATCTCTCTGAGTCATGGCATCTCTGCCTGGCAGGGCGCCTCGGTCTGTGTGAAGACTGGCCATTGTGAAGTGTGTGACTCATACACCCCATGCCAGAGAACTCATGATTTTTTTAAGAGCAGCACCATTGTCCTGAGGTCCCCTCTCTCACTTCCTCCTTTTCCTCCATGTGTCCTGAGCCAGGGACACCATGCGTGAATGGTTTGACAATGCCTGTGCCTGCGGCCCCCAGTGTCATTGTCCCGTCGCCATCGTTTGTGGGTGCTCGGAGTCAGGCTTGACATGTGTGAGGGCGGGTTGGAGGCAGCTGGGCAGCACCTCGCTCTGACCCTACAAGTTGACTGGGTCCTCTCTGGTTTCGAGGCTACAGAGTCTTCCCCAACAGACACCCACTTCACAGAGACTGTCTGATGTACTGTAGTTGGAGGTCCAGTCGCTGGGCTCCTGAGTCCAGCTGAGAGCAGGCTCAGATCTGGCCTTCAGTGCTCCCAGCCTGGGCTTCTCTTCTGTCGGGATTCCTGCACCCGGGCCCTTGGTTCTGCAGGGAAGGGAGTGGGCCCAGCCGATCCTTGCATATTTGTCTCCCTGGGTTCCACTCTGTACCCCTGTCCTATAAGACAATCCTGGCGTAGACACTCAGGATGGGAGAGAACACTTTTTAAAAAGAGTCTCCCTTTTTGGTGGGTAAATTAAGGAGGTTAAAGAGACCTCCGCTGTGCAGTGGCAGCCATCATTCATCCCCAGCTGATAGAAAAACATTTTTTTTGGGGGGGGGGGGGTTGGTACTGGCCAGCTTCTTACAGACGAGGCTTCTGGCTGGGATTACTTTTATGAGCACAGGAAGAGAGCTTTAGTGACAGTGCCCACGTCCAGCCCGCTCGCGGCACCTGTGCTCCAGCTGCTGAGCTCGTGTTCCTAGGATCTGGATCTCGGGCTGAGGTGTGCGGCCCTGCTTGAGCCGAGTGGGGAGGAGAGTCCGTGTGCTATTTTAGAGGGCCTCCTGGAGCATCTGCCTGTCATGGCCAGCAAGACTTCCCAGGGCAGGGGCAGCCCCGCGGTTCTCAAGGGCTGTGAGCTGAGGAGGGTCCTCTACGTGCTGGCCCCATTGCTCCCCAGGACAGCTCTGACCTACAGAGCTGCCTGCTGTCCCTCTTCTCCTTCCTCTGCCATGAGGCCCTTCTCCTGTGTGACCCTGGCCTTCACCTCCACATGTTCCTGGGGCCTCCCTGGGCAACTGCCACCAGTTTGGTTACTAATGTTCTCCCGGGATTGTGTTTTTTGTTTGGGGGGAGGGAGGTTGAAGTCTCAATTGCATGGTTTTAGTCTTTTGCTTTGGAAACCTAGTCAACAGTAATAACTCCCCTTCCCCACCCTTTTTCTCCTGAAAACAGAACATGAATGGCTCCCAGAGCAGCGTCGACTCCTCCCAGACACACTGAGGCAGACCCATCGGTTCCATTCCATTTCCATTCCCGCAGCTTAGGTTGGGCTCTTCCCTCCACCCGAGGCCGACCATGCCAACGGCTTCTCCCGGAAAGGGCTGTGCGGCGTAGAAGAGGGGTCTGCTGGTCAAAGTGAATCTCTGCTCCCAACAGCACCTGGGCGGCCAAGACCCCAGCACGCCTTTCCTGTGTGTGCACAGAATCTAGGCTTCTGTGGCCACCCTCATCCCATACTCTCCCCACTGTCCAGGCTGTGTGGCCTCACGGACCCTTCATAAGACTTGGTGAGGACAATGAGCCGTGGAGGAGGTGAGAGAAGGCCCTGAGGAGGGGACGGACGTTGGGCACCTCGTGCTGTTTTTTTGTTTCATGTCTGTGACCTTGGCCTGGAATGTTCCCAGCTGGGAAAATGACATTGGTCTCAGAATCCTAAAATTGAAGGGGCCTAGGTCCCAGTTGCTGACAGTTCAGGGACGTAGGAAACGTTCATAAGGCTTGTTGGTGCATCTTTGCCTGGGATGTTGACCTGTGAAGACAAGACGATTGCTGGGGTAGAGCCGGCCAGAGAGCCAGTCTGGAGGTGCAGACAGAAGTCCCTGAGCTGGACTCGCTCATCAGCTAAGCAGTGACCCTCTCTGTGTCCACACACCGTCCCAGGGCTGTGCTCAGCCGCTGAAGATGTTGGACAGTCTGGTGGTGTTGGCAAGAGGAAATGGCCCCGGGGCCTCACCCTTCCTGGGACCTGCGTGGTCCCTCTGCCGCAGGCCTGGATCAGAGGCACCTGAGTGAGACTGGCTTCCCTGGGGCTGCTTTGCTTTGAGATTTTTTTCTGGCAGAACATGTGACCTGAACATCACACCTTCCCTTCAGGAATTTAGATTTTTGGGTTTTGTGCCCCTGGGGGCTAGAGCTCTTGAAGAATGTGGGGAGTCAGGCATTCCCATGAGATGGGGGGCGCAGAGGAACCCCAGTAAATGGCTGGGAGCAAGCGCTCAGATCATTGCAAGACAGCCCCCGGGAGACAGCATGGAGAAGAACAAGGATCCAGCCTCCTTCCTTCAGGACATTCATCACGTCCCATGTTTCCCAGGTGGGGACAGGGGCCCAAGCCAGGCCTCACTCTGGGCCACTTCCTCTAAGAGGCTATGTTCATCGCCTCCTGCAGGAGTCGCTCATTCCCGCACGTTTTCATGGAGCATCTGCTGTGTGCCGAGCATGGTGTGGGTTCCTCGGGGAATGTCCTCTCTTGCCTTAGTGGCACCTGTGACATTTTTTGGGGGGCATTTCAAGCAGGAATTGGGGAACATGTGATTCTAAATACCTGTAGTTTCTATCTCCTTGTTGCCTCCAAGTAGAGGGTGTCCTGAGGTCCAGAAGAAATGGTTTGGAGACAGTGTCCAAATGACCTTTGAGGATCTTTCTAAAAGCTGGTGCCAAAGGTCATGTTCCTTTCCTGCCCTCTGCTTTTGAGCCTGACATCCTCATCCTGCTTGGCCTGTGAGCTAGCTGAGAGTAGGGGTGGGCAGGCTGAGACAGAGGGAGTGGGAAGTGGAGAGAACCGCTATTTTTACTTGAGAGGAGCTTTTAGAGAGTGTACGTTTATCTGATTAGGATTACTTGGAAGTGGAACATGCTTCAGATACCATACAATAAAATGGGAGGTTTTCACACCAAATCACTCAACCCCTGCCCCTTACTTTGCAGTCTGCCTGAGAGGATCTGTATGTAACATTCTGTACCACTGAAGATGGGTTATTTTCCCTCTTTCTCGCTATCTTGTGTCCGGTTGACACGAGTGTGTGCTTGTAGGGTGGGCGTATATTTAGGCAGAGGGGCCTGTGGTTCTGCTCTTGAGGAAGACTTCACTGTGTCCCACTTTCTGGAATTCTCTTCCTGGTTGTCAGAGCTAGCTCTGGTTTTTGACTCTTACAGCAGATTTGAGTGGGGCTGCATGAAGGTGCACCCCTCGCCTCTGACAGCCTGAAGTAGGTACAGACAAATGAGGCTTTGCCTCCCACAGAACATAGTTGTAAGGGCCTGGGTGGGGCATAGGCATGAATATGGATGGGGAGGGAGCCCTGGGAGGAGCAGAATGCTGCTGAGGTCACCTCTGAGGAGGTATTGGATGGAGGGTGTATGGGAGCTGCAGGCACGGAGCACTTGCTACTTTATTGCCTCTCACTCCCCCTCACTGCCCCCCCCCCCCAAAAAAAAATCTGGGACCAATTTTTTTAACTTTGCATATTTGTTTTTGGGTAGGTGTACCCCTCTCCTTTTTCTGTCCTGAGACCCTGGACAAAACTCTTCATTTGGGGGGAGAAGAAAAACTGTTTGAACCACACCAATGATGATTTTGTTTGTAATACTTGAAAGTTATTTTTTTATTATTTTGATAGCAAATGTGCTATTTATTTATTTAATGTGTATAAAGGAGCTTGAACATAGACAATTTCTTACTTTGGGTTGTTGTTTGTCGGTTGGCTTGGGGCCTTTTATGTGCGACTTAAGACTTCTCTGCATTCTGTATATTTGTCTGAATTAATTATCTGGGATGAAGCTGTGCCGGCTTTCACACAGGGGCTGCCTTTCAGAAATTTGTATATTTTGCAGTTGCCAAAACAATAAAATACCCAATTGAATTACACTATAGTGCACTTCTGGTCTTTTTTTTTGGGGGGGGGGGGGGGAAGAATAATTCAGAGGGGAAGGGAGAGGGAGAGAGATGGAAACATCAATGATGAGAGAAAATCATTGATCGGCTGCCTTTTGCACACTCACACTGGGGTTCAAGCCTGCAACCCAAGCATGTGTCCAGATAGACCAACGCTCTATCCACTGAGCCAAACCAGCGAGTGCACGAAGAATCTTTAATTGACACTTTTGGTCAGTACATTAAGTTTCTACCCCTCAGTTCTTGACCTCCCTCTGCACTGCTTCCCTTAAACAGGACATGCAGATACTGATCGCCTAGTGCCAGCTTTTGGGAAACAATAAGCTGTGTCAACTTTGAAATAACAATAAGAAACTTGATTTCTTATAACAGTGCAGGTTTACAGGAAAGAGCAGCTAGTACAGAGTTCCCATGTGCTCTCCCCTGTCCCTGCACAGTCTCCCTATTATTAACATATTTCGCTAATGTGGTGCACCTGTTATGGTTGATGAGCCAATATTGATATATGGTTGTTTATTAGAATCCATAGTTTACACTAGGGTTTGCCCTGTGTTGTACGGTTCTATGGGTTTTGACAAATGCATACTGATATGTATCCACCATATGTATCCACCATTATGGTATACAGTATGCCCATCGGTTTTTATTCCTTTCATTCCATCCTGTGCCTCCCCAGCCCTTTCAAACAGCAGCAGTTCTTACACAGCAGTGGGGCTGGTCTGGGTCTGCATTCCTCACCCCAGGCGCTTCCCTCCTGTAGGCCAGTGCCGCTGATTAGAGTCTCCAGTCAGATTAATTCTCATCTCACTTTGCCCTGGGCTCACTTTCCACTTTTCTCACCAGCATGGTTAGGAATATCTTAACTTGGAATTATTTAATAAATGGTACCACTACAAGAATTGCTCAACTATCTGGGAAGAAAAAGCTAATGAGATCATAGCATTGTAACACCTATCTTGACCTATATGATTTTTAACATTTTTTTATTGATTTGAAAGAGAGGAAAGAAACATCGATTTGTTGTTGCACTTATTTATGCATTCATTGGTTGCTT
Source organism: Myotis myotis (assembly GCF_014108235.1). NCBI lineage: Eukaryota > Metazoa > Chordata > Mammalia > Chiroptera > Vespertilionidae > Myotis > Myotis myotis. The sequence continues at coordinate 77,198,064 of NW_023416313.1, read as the reverse complement.
CTTGTAAGTGCCCTGACCAGGGATTAAACCCACAACCTTGGTGTACCAGAACAATGCTCTAACCAACTGAGCTACCTGGCCAAGGCTAGGTATATATATATATATATTTTTTTAAATCAAACTATTAAAAGGAGAAAAAAATATGGTAAATGTCTAAATTTTTGATGGACAGCGATCAAGATTAAAAGCAATAAAAGAAACTACAGCCCTAGCTGGTTTGGCTCAGTGGATAGAACGTCAGTCTGTGGATGGGAGGGTCCCGGGTTCGATTCTGGTTAAGGGCACATTTTTGAGTTGCTGGCTCGATCCCCAATAAGGGATCATTGATGTTTGTATCCCCCTTTCCCTTCCTCTCTGAAATGAATAAAAAAATATTTAAAAAATAAATAAAAAGAAAATAAACTACAAAGGAAAAGATTTCACAATGTAAATATTTTAAGTTCAAAATCATCAAAAGTCAAGCAAAAGGGGAAAAAAATACTAAGAAACATTTGCAACAAATTTGACACCACCACCACCACCACCCATTATCCTAAAATATATATTGGAGACCCATCTGAAGCGATAAAACATTGAGATTTTTCTAGATACCTGGACAAAGGCTTTTATTCGATCCTTATCACAAACTTTTTTGATGTTTTAAAGAATAAAGATGAAACAGCGAAAGTTTGGTGGAATTAAGTCCTAAAGATTGTTTTCTAAACTTCATTTTGAACACATTTTTCAACACAACGTGGGTTCAAATCTAGTTTTTCTTGGAGTGTGAGCAGGTCTTCACAGTCAATGTATTTATGGCCTGGGTAATTTATAAAGACACTGATTTCAACCACAGGTTCTGACATACTCCTAAGATGATACTGGAAGAACACCTGTAAAGACAACAGAAGTGCCTCAAAACATGGTACTCTGGCCACTTAGGACTAAAGAGGGCCCTTTGCCCACTCTCTGAGAGAAGTCTGGATCTATTTAATACTGTGGGTGTCGGTAGAAGCCTCATCTCCTTTCTATCCACAGGGACCATTAGCCACATTCGATTCCATGTACAGGATAAAATGAAGATTAGGGGCAGACTGGGTTGGTAGACCATTAGAATGAAACCTAGTGGAGGTGGGGATGGAGGTGGAAGAGTGTCTCCCATATACAAAATATTTTATTGCATTGCCCATAAGTGCTCAATGAAAGCTGTCCACTTTTAGTTCTTTGAGGACTAAAGTTGAGCTGCAGGCCTCAGAGGAATTCTGTCTCAGATATGTAGGATTAACTGAACAAAAGATGTCTCACTGGGATACGCTGACAAACACACTCGGTGTGAACAAACGGGCAGAAGAGGCACCCAAGGCCTGGGTGGGACCAGATGCTTTCCCATTAAGTCCTGACTGTGTAGTAGTAGAATCCAGGGGCTGGGGAGAGGAGAGGCACCAGCCAGGTGTGATGAATCAATGAAACAAACCCAGGCCTTGGAGATGGACGGTTCACACTTCACCTCTCTGTCCCACCACATTCCAAATGTGTGGACTTAAACAAGTTACTTCATATTTTTAAACTTGTTCCCTATTTGTAAAATGGGGAAATCCATACTGTATTTTTTATTAAAAGATGCATCATCAATTTATTAGTTTTATACAAAACAGGACAAACCATGTGCACATCAAATGCAAGACCAAATTTAATTTTAAACGTGTTGAATGTAGACAAAAATTCTCCTTAGAAGTCAAGAAATACCACAATTATTTTTCAGGCTTTTTGTGAGGACTAAATCTTACAAAGGAAGAGCTCTTGACAGTTCCTGGCACAGAGTAAGCTCGGAAATGGTAGATATTAATCTAATAATGTGTGTCACGTGCTTTAAATGCCAAGTAGGTAATGTTATCCCTACTTTGCAGGTGTAGAGACTAGGAGAACTCAAGGATCCTGCTGGATTTTTCTCAGTCATAACTGGGGGAAAGCCCCAGGTCTGTCAGACTGTCTATCACACAGTCTGAGAGCCACAGAGCTGGGCAAGGCCCTGCTGGATGGATCATCAACCACAGGAATTGGATTGAGTCACATGCTAATTAGCAAAAAGTTTTTGTGTTCCTTGGGGCTACAGAGAGATCTCCGCAACCAAATGAATAAAACAGCCGTGGGCAAACTACAGCCCGCGGGCCGGATCCGGCCAGTTTGAAATGAATAAAACTATTGAAAAAAAAGACCATACCCTTTTATGTAATGATGTTTACTTTGAATTTATATTAGTTCACACAAACACTCCATCCATGCTTTTGTTCCGGCCGGCCCTCCGGTCCAGTTTAAGAACCCATTGTGGCCCTCGAGTCAAAAAGTTTGCCCACCCCTGGAATAAAAGGTTTCTTTACCAGATAGCCAGTATTTAAGGTTCTGTATTTTCCCCTTCCCATCTCTTCCAAATAGGGCCTGGAGGAAATAGGGCCCAGCATGTTGGGACACCCTATTCCTGGGTTACATGAAGACTTTCCCACGGGTACACTGGCATAGATAGTTTTAGAGGAATAGGTTTCCAGAGCCTCAGCCTCTACACTCACCCTTTCTAAAACAGTCTGGGAAGTTTGCTTATATGCACAATAGTTTCTCTGCTTTGCAAACAGAAGGCAATGCCCTCACCCACCCCAAAGTGCTTACTAAAGTGCATTGCCCCCAGAGTGGAAACACCTCGAGGACACCCAACAAAGAGAAGCTCCTTTAGTGATTAGCCCAGGGACTATAACCCCAGGGATTTCTTTCCTCCACTACCTTTTTGTTAACGGTTGGAATGTTCTGAATTTACAACAACTGAAGCAGCATAAGTTAGTGCAGCAGATTCCCAACATTTTGATCTCAAAATTATTTTGCACTCTTTTTTTCCCCCTAAGCCAAATAAGAACCTAAAAAGATAGTTTTTTTTTTTTTATTGAGGTATAATTGACACATAACATTATATTGGTTTCAGATGCACAACGTGATGACTTGATATTTAAATATAAGAATTTTACACTTTTAAAAATTATTAAGGACTCTAAAGAGCCCTTACTTATGTGGGTTATTTTGTCCATATTTAGTGTGTTTGAAATAAAAACTGCAAAGCCCCTCACATTAGTTAATATATTTTAGGCAAAATAACTACTTTACAAAGTTGAAAATATTTAGTGAGAATAGCATATTTTTTACTAGTGGCCCAGTGCACTGATTTGTGCACATTGAAAGGAAATTAATTAGAAGAAACATTTTAATATTGCTATTCGCCCTTTCCCTATAATAAAAGTGTCAACCAAATTCACAATCAATAATGACAGATCAAAACACATACTTGTGATTGGCACCAGTGAGAGCTTTATATGTATCACACATGCGCAAAGCAACTTAGCCTTTTATATATATAGAATAAACTTGCTTAATTAGACCTGCTTTCTGATTTAGCTAAACTTTTTCCAGCCCAGTGAAGCATTCCAACTTCTCTTTCAGGTAATTGTCAGCAACACAGCTGTAAATATCAACACGAAGCAGATTATTATTGTAGATCACGCAGGGAGAACAAAGGGTAAAATATTTAACTGCAGCGGTGTTTGACTATATTCTGAGCAGTGAGAAAACCTGAAGTCATTTTCAAGGTCCACCATTTCTTACTTATTTTCAGTTGGGTCAATTTTCTAAACTTTCTAAATCTCCATTTTCCAGCCATGAAAAGAAAATAGGTTCCATTGAGTCTCCTATCTACCTACTCCAGGACTTCTGTGAGGATCAAATGAGATGAGGCAGGGAAAAACATTTCACAGACATTTGGTTAAAGTGTGAAATGTTTCCACCTGGCTATAAAGCAAGTTGTGTTCTTGGGCTGAAGAAACTGCAAGGAGGCTAGTTGTCACTAGGGAGAGGAAGCTGGATGTTGCTATGTGATGCCATTACCCAAATGGACACTTAGCATATTAGCCCTTTATATATATACTAGAGGCCTGGTGCATGAAATTCGTGCACTTGGAGGGGGTGGGGGGCATTCCCCAGCCTGGCCTGTGCCCTCTCACAGTGCAGGAGCCCCGTGATCGATTTACCCAAAGCGGTAGGCCCTGCCCACCCATCGGGGCGCCTCATGGATTGCCCCAAAGAGGTAGGCTGGAGCTGGGGGACCCCCCGGCCTCACCGTGCAGAGGCAGAGCCGCTGGGACCCGCCTCTGTGGCTCCACGAACACACAGCCCCGCCCACCCACACCCACCTGCTGCACACACAACCTCCTGATGGATTATGATGGCGTGAGGGGCATCACGGCATGAGGACATGAGGGTGTGACAATTATTTGCATATTAGCTCTTTATTATATAGGATAGATAAGTCTCTGTAGTGGCAGATTCTCATATCTGATTCTATATTCAACCTATTGTGATATTATTGCTCAGGTGGAAATATATGAAAAAAATTCAGCCTCACACAGATATGTAGTTGAAAAAGGGGGAGTATGTTAATATCTTTTTCAGGTAATTGTGAATATTTTTCTCTGATTCTATATCCAAACTGGACAAATTATAGTTTCTTGAAGAATAGTTGTGGTGTCAAATCTGAAGCTATATCAATGAAGTTTTTGTACTTTGTTATAGTAAAATCCATTTTGTCAATCTTGCTCTTTGAATTGATTTTTAAAAAAATGACATTTTATTTTAATATATTTTTATTGATTTCAGAGAGTAAGGGAGAGGGAGAGAGAGAGAGATAGAAACATCGATGATGAGAGATAATCATTGATCGGCTGCCCGCTGCATGGCCCCTACTGGGGATCAAGCCCACAACTTGGGCATGTGCCCTTGACCGGAATCGAACTGAGGATTTGTTGTGCCCAGATTTCAAGGTTCCCAAAAAGCCCACCAGGGAGCCAGCGAGTCCGATGCAAAAGCAAAGAGTCCTTCATTTCGAACTAGTTCGGCTCCCCGACCACACTCACCGATACAACGGTAAGCCCAGTGTCAGAGAGCGAGGCCTGATGGGATTGTGGGTTTTATAGTAAGGGCAGGGGAGGGGACTGTGGGCCCCGCCGATTGGCCAGGCACGAGTCAGGTCTTGTTACACAGGATGTGGTCATCTCTATGGCGCGCACATCCCTTGATTGTCATTGGTTAGTTTAAAGAAATCCCGGGCGTGGCCAGCAGGGGCCTGGGCTTCCGGGAAGAAGGTACTCTCCTGAGCACATGGCGGCTGCCCCAAAAAATGGAGGACCCAGGGCAAGATGGAGGGCGCAGTCCTAGCCCCCCCGAGGGCGAGCTGAGCCCGGGCTCCAGGGGCCAGTCCGGTTGCCGGGGGTCCAGCAGATAGACCAGTTCCAGCCCAGACAGGAAGTCCACATCCTCCGTCTAGTCCCTGCGGGTGCCAGCGATTGCCTCCTCCTCCATCTCCTCGGGCAAGGGCACGCGCCCCGCCCCGCCGCTGCTGCCGCGTGGGTCCGGTCCGGGGGCGGCGGGCGGGTGGCGGCCTGTGCCGGGCTCCCGCCATGGGCTGGGGAGTCGGTGCCCGAGGCCGCCAGCAGCGTGGTCAGGCTGTGCCTCATGTGGCCCGGCGGCTGGCCCACATAGGCCCCACGACGACTCACCCTTTCAGGGAACTGTTGCAAGGCCCCCATTTTCCTTTTCATATATGCCTGTTGGTTTCTGAGAGCAAGGCAACAGAATTGCTAAATGGGGTCTGCTAGGAAGCTGTAGGGGAGCTGTTTCTATTGTAGAAAGCCAGGTCACCTCAAAAAGAATTATAGAAAGCTGCAATGGGACTTAGAAAAGAAACCAGCAGCCTTTAGTTTTGCAGAAAAAATTATGTCTTAAAGTAGGCACATTTAATTTGTTCATATATATATTGAAATAATTTTGAAATAGAAGCTTGTTTATGTCAAATAAATTCAACTGTAGTTTAAAAAAAAAAAAAAAAAAGAAACCAGAAGCTAGCATAGAGTTGCTCCAAGGGTGTTTCCCCTTCTCAGTGACAATTTGGGAGAAGTTAAATTTTTTTTTTTTTTTTTTTTTGGAGAAGTTAAATTTATTATACAAAAGGAAGCCCCTAAGGCTCTTATAGATATTGGGGCTACTTTATCTGTTCCTAACCACACCCAACTCAAGTTGCCTTCTCCTTCAGAGTAAAGCTTCTTTTTATTATTATTATTATTATTATTATTATTATTTTTTATTATTAGTTAAGGTATTACAAATGTGTCCTCATCTCCCCCATTAACCCCCAACCTCCCCAGAGTAAAGCTTCTTAATCAATGCCTGACTTTAAATCAGAACCTGTTTTCTTTCAGCTAGAAGTGTTATGGGACCATACTATCTTGCAGCGAGGGCCTGTTTTGTTGTTCCCAAGAGAATGGACAAGGGGTTATATCTAAGCCTTTATGGCTCTCAGAAGTGACCCTAAACTGTCTGTGACTAAAAAAAATGTACCCAAATGGAAAGAGACATTCTGAAAATGGATAAATGAATTTGTCAGTCTTTTGCCAACATTTGACAAACCGATTGTTGAGGTATTTAGGCTCTGCAGCTCCGCCCAAGTCAGTCAGAGTGGGGCAGTAAGACTACAGTTTTAACCAGATACTGAACTAGGTTGCAAGCCCCCTTCCCTATTTTCCCTTTCACCCTCACTTTTAAAAAACATACCTTCAACAAAGTACACAACATTTCTATCAACAGTTTCAAATCCACATTACAGACTTTCTGCAATAAAAAGCCAAAAGCAGGTGAAGTTAAGACTTGTCTAGCCACTATTGGCCCCTTCTAGCTCCCAAAATATTTGACTGATATGCTATTTGACATATAGACAGAATTTGCTAGAAATTTAATACTTATTACTTCAGTAAGATACTAAACCCGGGATTGCATCAGTGTTGTGAAAGCCTGAGATTCCATCAGTGTTTTTTGTTGTTGTTAATCCTCACCTCTACAAATTTTTCTATTGATTTGTACAAAGAGTGGAAGGGAGAGGGAGACAGAGAGAGAAACATTGATGTGAGAGATGCTTTGATTGGTCGCCTCCCACACATGCCCTGACCTGGAGTCAGGATTGAACATGCAAGTACGTGCCCTTAACCAGAATCAAACCTGGGACCTTTCAGTCTGCAGGCTGACACTCTATTCACTGAGCCAAACTGGCTAGGACAATGGGGGGGGGGGGGTGGAGGGGGGGAGGGAAGAATGAAAAGGAAAATAGGTGGGGGGCTTGCACCCTAGTTCAGTATCTGGTTAAAACTGTAGTCTTACTTCCCCACTCTGACTGACTTGGGCAGAGCTGCGGAGCCTAACCCCAGGGCCCCACCACAGCTGACTTGGGTGGAGCTGTGGAGCATGCCCCCAAGGTCCAGCCAAGACTGACTTGGGCAGAGCTGCAGGGACTCTCAGGGGCTCACCACAGGAAGAGATTTTTAGGTCAGATCCTCCCCAGAGTTCAGTTCAGGCTTTGGATCCAGAATTCCCCTGGACTAGCAGATCTGTGAAATAAAGGTTAAACTTTCCTTCCTCAGAGTGCTGGCTGATCATTCTCCCGTGCATTCTGCCACAAGTTAAGGTTAAGCTTGACCTTGTTGGGAAGATACCAATCTAGGAGGTGACTACCCACCATGACTGCTTTTAGTTAAAGTTTAACTTCAGACCATCCTTTGTGGTTACTTTAGGTCTTTGAGTTTGCAAGAGTGCCATGCAGGCCTTCCCTGAGCTTGTCAGGTCAGCATGTGGTTCCTTTCATCTACATCTTTATAATAGGACACACAAAACCAGATTACAATTGTGGTTTTATTAACCAAGTCTTTGACTGGAATGTCATGATCAAGAGAGATTTGTTAGGATTCTGGATGTCACCAGAGAGACTTAAGGAACTGAGATTGACTTTGAAGCCCGTAAGTACCCCTTGGAAAAAATGGCCTGGTACCTTGCTTATTCACATGGTTCATGGCCATCTTTTCAGGTAAGAATGAAGGTTGCTTTCCTGGGAGATGGCAAAGAAGGGACCTCAAGACATTTTGGGACCTCAAGAACTTGAGGAATCCACCCAAACCTATAGGCATTGCAGGAAAAGCTGGATGGCAACTGTGTGGCTTGACTTCTGTGCCCTGAGGGGCTGACTAAAGCTCAATCTGAAGATTTCATGTGAACGAAATTACAGCAAAGCAAATTTTACAAAGCTTATGCAATCAATTGCTATTCTTATTGTGTTTATACAAATAATCAGGTTAAATTAAAACTGGATCTAATACAGTCTCCTTGAGAAAAATGAGAGTGATTTTTTAGAAAGGAAAAATGTATTTCAATGGAAATCACAATGCCCAATTGTGATTATTGGATTCTAGTGCAGTTGATCATTTCTAAAGTTTTATTTTTACCTATAAACTGAACTGATTTCTGAATTCTTTTAGTTGCCTTCAATCCTCCAAGTGAATGTTTCCTTTTTTTACCCCATCCTTTGACTTGGGATTATTGAGAACTACTGATGCAATTGAGAGGAATTGGCTTGACAGATAGGCAGACAGGGCAGGGGGCCAGTGGAAAACAAAGGCAGGTGGAACATAGGACCTGGCAGACATGGCAGTTTGAGCAAGCCTAATCACAGGAACCAGCCATGCAGTAATAACTGAATGTTTTTGGACTCAGAGTGGGAGGCATGTGAAATCAAGGGAGGGCCTGCAACAACAAGGTGAACTGATGCATAGGAACAGAGAAAGTTCAGGTCTGTTACTGGGCAAGAACAATGAGGGAATCAATCAGGTGGTGACACAGGTAGATATAGAGCAGGCTTGTAACACATATATACCTCTAGACCAGCCGTGGGCAAACTACGGCCCGTGGGCCAGATCCGGCCCGTTTGAAGTGAATAAAACTATTGAAAAAAAAAGACCGTACCCTTTTATGTAATGATGTTTACTTTGAATTTATATTAGTTCACACAAACACTCCATCCATGCTTTTGTTCCAGCCCTCCGGTCCAGTTTAAGAACCCATTGTGGCCCTCGAGTCAAAAAGTTTGCCCACCCCTAGAGTCTAGACCAACTAGCTTTACTAGAAACCCATTATTTGGACCCTTTCCCTAGGCAGTGAGTCTGAGTCTGAAGTATGGTAACAATCATCTCAGGTAGAAACTAGTTTAACTTTAGCCCTGCTGTTTGGCTTCTGTACTTATTTGCTTTGTTTAACAATAGGAAAGTTATTTTGATTTTCTGAATTATATAAATCATCCCATTCAATTGAATACCCTATTGATTGTACTGTGACTATCCCATTGGTTGTGGTCATACTGGTCTTAGAAAGCACATATTCCTTTACCTGGGAAGAACAGCACAATTATCCCAAGGTCAGAGGGCTCCAGTTAATGTGTCCCTGTTGACTCAGTGTTCTGGAGACCCCAAAACTGTAATTTAGATAACATGAAACTGCTTCTGCTTCTGTAAACTGCTTTTTGCAAATCAGGTTCCTCATTCTAGACCGGAGGGATCTAGATAATGTGTTTCTGTCAATTCAGTGATCCAGAGACCCAAAACTGTAATTTAGATAACATGCTGCTTCTGCTTCTGTAAACTGCTTTTTTGTGAACCATGTTCCTCATTCCTAACCTTCGGATGTAATCAATACCTTTGTGATCTTTGCCTATATAAATCTGGTATTGCGGCCATCTTATCACTATGAGATTTGGGGAATGGCCCCTCATAGTCCCAGATTGCAATAAATGTGACTCTTTAATTCGACTTCTTGAGGCATCCTTCTGTGATTCACGGGGTACATTACAACAAGTCTACTTGTAATAAATTTTCACACTTTTGCTTAAATCTTCTGGTCCACAGTGCTCATTCTTTGGCATCGTGAGACATGACCCCGGTGGGGAGGGGGGAAAAACTCAGCTCAGTGTTCTGGTGATCACAATGTCTGTTATGCCCAGATTTCAGGATCCCCAAGAAACCACACCAGGGAGCCAGCCATGTCCGATGCAAAAGCATAAGAGTCTTTATTCAAGCCTGGGCTTGGCTGGCTCCCCTACCCTCCTTACTGACGCAGCAGCAAGTGGCAGAGAGAGAGAGCTAGCCCTGTGGGAAGAGGGGTTTTATAGGGGGTTGGAGTAAGGGGAGGAGAAAGGAGTGTGGGCCCTGCCGATTGGCCAGGCGCAAGTTGGTGTCTTGTTACACAGGATGTGGTCATATCTATGGCGTGCACTTTCCTTGATTGTCATTGGTTAGTTTAAAGAAGTCCTGGGTGTGGCTAGCAGAAGCTTGGGCTTCCGGGAAGAAGCCTTGCTGAGCACATGGCTAATGGCGGCTGCCCAAAAATGGAGGATCCAAGGTAAGATGGAGGGCATAGCCCTTACCCTGGGGCAAGCTGGAGGGCGTAGTCCTCGCCCTTTCATGTCAACCATATAGAATTTACCTGAACATCTGATGACATCATCAAAGATATTGAAACTGCAGATAAAAAGGATCTATCAAATTGTCACTGCTTGCTTTCATTCTAGCAAAAGAAACGTTAAGACTTCTCCAGATTGACAGTCTTACAGACTCAGAAACTGATTTATAATTTGCTATGATTATTAACCTTCATTTTTTCTTCTGTTTTCATAGGCATACTCCTTATTAAATAACTGATTATTTGTTTATACAATATAGGTCTATCTACATCGCTACCTCCAGAAAGTGAGACTCCATGTCAAAATGATGACACTTCAGGAATTCCAGCCCATCCCTACTTTAGAAAAATCAACCAATGGCCTCTCTATTCCAGTCTCAAATCCCATTCTCTTGTCTCCCTTAGATCTGGCAGGGATAGAGACTTCCATACCATAGGCAGGGACTATGACTATTATCAGCAGGAATCAGTTATTAAAGGTAGACCATACTTCCTCATCAATCCTATAAGATTTTAGGGATACAAAAAAAAAAAAAAAGATTTTAGGGTTGGAAATCTTTGAGGGGAATGAAAGGGCGAGGGCTACGCCCTCCATCTTACCCTGGATCCTCCATGTTGGGGCAGAGGCCATGTGCTCAGAAAAGTGCCTTCTTCCCGAGCCTAGGCCCCTGCTGGCCACGCCCAGGATTTCTTTGAACTAACCAATGACAAGCAAGGGATGTGCGCGCCATAGAGATGGCCACATCCTGTGTAACAAGACCCGACTTGCGCCCGGCCAATCGGCAGGGCCACAGCCAGCTCCCCTCCCCTCACTATTAAAGCCCTGATTTTCACACGGGTCTCACTCGGTTTCCGGTCGCTGCATCGACTGGAGGCCTGGGTCGGGTTAGCTAACTCAATAAAGGACCTTCTGCTTTTGCATCGGACTGACTCCCTGGCATGGTTTCTTGGGGATCTTGAATTCTGGGCATAACAGGGGGAATTTTATAGAATAGTAAAAAGTTAGGAAGATTCTAGAAGCAAAATAGGGAAGCTGAGACAGTTAAACAGCAGTTTGTGTCCACCTAGCAAATCCTATCTTCCCTAAACGAAGGACACTTAAAAGTCAATGGCTCGTGCTGTAACCAGTTTGGCTCAGTGAATAGAGTGTCAGCCTGCGGACTGAAAGGTCCCAGGTTCGATTCCTGTCAAGGGCATGTATCTTGGTTGTGGGCACATCCTCAGTGGGGGCATGCAGGAGGCCGCTGATCTATGTTTCTGACTCCATATCCCTCTCCCTTCCTCTCTGTAAAAAATCAATAAAATATATATATTTTAAAAAAAGTAAATGGCTTGTACTTCTCCTCTCCAACCAGAGAGTAAATAGCTTAAATCACTCTATTCAGGGAGACAGATAACAGAAATCCAATTAAGGCCATTTGCCAACCACACCAAGGACAGACAACTTAAGAGCATAAATCTCATTTTGGCACATCAGCATAAAGCTGATGAATATTCTATTGACCCACCCCAAGACCTCCCCTAAATGTCCAGCCTTTAAAGCCTCTGAAAATGAAGGTCCCAGCACACTCTCCCTCTAGGGAGCACACCTGTGCCTTTCCCTTCCAACTCCCCTCCTCCTACTCCCCACACATATCCCCTAACGTGTAAAGGACCCCAGGAGACTTGCAACCAGGGGAGCAATGAGCAGAGGCAGCTCGTCCCAGACTAACCTCCTGAACCTGTCTCCAAGGCCCCCTTTTCTCTGACTTCCTAATGAGCCAAAGCAGCCCAGTCTAGACTCTCCTATTGCTTCCTCTAGGCTCTTGTTTCACTCTCTTAATTATATTTTTGCTATGGTCAATAAATTCTTGCTTGCTTTTCTACACTTTGTCTCTGGATTGAAATCTTTCTCTCAAGAAGACAAGAACCAAGGTCTCTTCATCCTCTCTTCCCCGTAACAAGGCAGATTTAATTATTCAAACAATTTTTATTATGAAACTAAACAAAAAAATGTCTATGGAGTTGGCTTTTCCCCTTGCTCACTTTAAATCAGCAGTTTAATAATGATTAGAAAAGACAGAACTCTTTTTTGTGTTTCTGACAAAAGTAGAAAGAGTGAAAACATAATTATGGAAGATTTCTCTCAGATGTTTGGGTCGAGCCTGCAGGATGAATGTACTCTTATGGCAATGCCCTGAAAACAGGGTGTGTTTTTTGTTTGTTTGTTTTTAAACATCAGATTCAGTTACTTTCTGTCCAGCTTAGAGGGGTTTATTTTAATTATTCCAGTGAGGCTTTTGCAGTATGACTTGGAAGGGGGTTATTCTCACCAAAAAGATTCTGCTGAATGCCTGTCATATGCAGGTCGTTGTTCTAAGTATTAGAGCTAGCAAACGTTGTAAGACTTGGAACATCCTTTTGTTACCCATGGGGAGAGGTCTTCAGACCCACCTGTTGCTTGTGGAAGTGGAATTCTTGCTATATCCCAAGAAAAAGAATTTTCTGAGACTCACATGGGAAAACGAGTGATTTTTATTTGTGTGGAATTAAATCCCTGAGTTTCCAAGGTCCCCTCTCTCTCAGTAGAAATGTAGCAGTGGCTTTAATAAGGCTAGAATTTGAGCCAGTGTCCCGAGTTCCTGTTCCATGTTGGAGAAGTCCAATATATCATTAGGCTAGCTTAGCTTGTGTTCCCTGCTGTAGCCCATCAGTCCATTTCCTGTGGGGTCCGCAGGACCACAGCGCTATGGAGGAAACAAGAGAGCCCCATGAGCCAAGAACAACAAAAAAGAGAATGCTTTATTTTAGGGGATTATGTATTCCCAAATTTTTGCAGGCTTGCAGTGGCCACACCAATTCTGGCTAACTGCCTCTGTTCCCAGGGGTGACTAATAGGCATCTTTCCTATTCACCCCAACTTCACTTTGCATATGTCTATCTCCCCTTTGTTGGATCCCTTCCCCCAGTGATCTACAGGGAATGGGCTGGTGGCTCCCTGGGGAGTGTGAAATTGCAGCTTCCTGGGAAAGCTGTCTAAATGACATGTCTGGCCTCCCTTTGCTCCTTTCCTATTACTAATTGGCTAATTAGAGTGGTATCACTTTTATAGCAAGCAATCTAGTAGATTCAGTAGAGATGCTCAGGTTCTTAAAGTTCCAAGACGGCCAAGGTAGCCACGAGGAGACGAAAGCTAGAGCTTCAGAGAGTCTTATTTAAGAAAAAGACTCATTGAAAAAAAAAAAAAAGAGATATTTAAATATCACATTGTAGTGATTAGAAATGGAGCTGTTGCTGGTCCCAGGTACCTGGTCCCAAAATGGTTAATTTAGTTTCTTTTGTCTAGCTCCATGATTTTAGGAAACTCAATCCAAGATTGTTTTACTTTTTTGTGTGCTTTGTTTTTAAATCCCAAACTGCATCAGTGGATGAAGTTAGTGAGGAATGACAAATACAGAGAGAGGTACAAGAGGGGGAAGGAAGTAACCCTATTGTGACAGCTTCAGAGAAACCCTCCCTTCCATCTGAAAGGAAGCAAGGACTGGCTGTTCTGAACAGGCTGGCCTTTGGGTGCTCTCACCCTTATCTCATTTGCACATCGGAGCCATCAGCTGAAGGCAGCTGCCTTCCTGGGCTGGAACACTTTCCTCCTGGGGCCTGTTTTCTTTCTAACTCACTTTGCATCTCCTCAGCTGACCTGGAAAGGTGTGAGACAAATTGTTAGTCATCATTTTATAACTTCAGGGCTTTTGAGTTAAATGTGTTAGCTCTTTGTTTCCTCAGCTCATGGAGAGGGCAGCGTGGCCTTGGCTCAGCTGTTTGAGCCTTTCTGGGTCTCAGATGGCAAAGGAAGAGCATGACACCAAATCACCTATAGGGTAAGAAAGCACTATACACAAGGAGACTGTGTGAAGTCCACTTAGTGAGGATCAAGCTCTCAGTCTTTCAAGCAGAAGAACCACCCCTGGCCACGGGAAGATGAGTTTGGTCAAAGTGGAAGGGAACTTCTGGAGAGACTATGGTTTTTCTAGGGCAATCAGGCTGCTTCCTCTGTTTTGGAAAGATATTAAGTATATTGCAACCTGGGCCAGCCCTGAGAGTGAACACAGTGCTCAGGAAAAGCTATACTCAGCAGGCACTCTGGGTCAGTTGGACCCTAAAACACAACTTAGTTCAGTCAAGCACCTGGGTTTTTTTCCACAAAAATAAATTTGTTCTGTGGCAAGCAGATGATATATGCACAAGGAATTCTTCATCTTTTAAATTCACAGCTCACAAAAGATTACAGTGGATTTCGAAGCTGTAAAGGGCAGTTAAGGACAAAAGCATATCGGGGCCCTCGCCACATCACTACGGTGCTATGTGGGGAGGTGAGATGAACTGAGTTAAACCAGGTTCTTCTGTTCGTTTGTCCATGTGCTCATTCATTCATTCATTCATTCAGAATCTATGGAACTCCTATTATGCTCCAGGATTGTGCTAAATGCTAGGAGGAATTTTACAGGTGATGAGAAAAACATTAATCCTTATCAAAGAGAAGGATAACACATCACAATATGAGCTTTTTAGTCTTAGAAGCCTCGGTTGTGTGAACTGCGATCTTCCAGGTCCTCTCGTTCAACTGTACTGTCAAAGTGGGGCTGCCTTTTGGTGCTGGCTGTCTACCCTGCTAGAGTCACATTCCTTAGAGCAGGGGTGGGCAAACTTTTTGACTCGAGGGCCACAATGGGTTCTTAAACTGGACGGGAGGGCCGGAACAAAAGCATGGATGGAGTGTTTGTGTGAACTAATATAAATTCAAAGTAAACATCATTACATAAAAGGGTGCGGTCTTTTTTTTTATTTTTTAGTTTTATTCATTTCAAACGGGCCGCGCGGCCCGCGGGCCGTAGTTTGCCCACGGCTGCCTTAGAGTCTCCTGTTTAGAGGGTGACTTTGCCAAGTGACTTGCACCAGAAAACATGAGAAGTATTTCCCAAAGGCAGGACCGAAGTAGTTTACATGCAGGTTAAACCACAGAATTCAATCCTTTAGTCTCAGGGCAGACAATCACCTTCCACGGTGACAATGAGAAGTTCTCAGGGGCTCTCTAGAACATCAGAGAAAATTATGACTGGTTTTTTGTTTTGTTTTTTTTTGTTTGTTTGTTTGTTTTGATAATCCTCACCCGAGGATATTTTTCCATTTATTTTGATTTTTTCCCCCCATTGATTTTTAGAGAGAGTGGAAGGGAAGGGGAGAGTAACACATAGAGAGAAACATCGATGTGAGAGAGACACGTCGATTGGTGGCCTCCCAAACCAGGGCTGGGGATCAAATCTGCAACCAAGGTACGTGCCCTTGACCAGAATTGAACCTGGGACCCTTCAGTCCGCAGGCCAATGCTCTATCCACTGAGCCAACTGGCTAGGGCAAAAGTGCATCTGTTTTGCAAAGCTGGCTGTCAAACAAACCTCCAGAGATAGCAAGGACTAGCCCATGTCCCCCGGGGACTGGTACGGTGACCTTTCCCTAGGAGTCTGAAGTGCAGTAAGTCCCAAACAAAGGAAGAGAGAGGGCCAGGGCCATTTTATGTAGATAGACCAAAGGCAATATTTGCTTGTTTTCATTCACTGTGAAAGAAGTTTTTAGGGGTAAAATAGGCAGGTTAGGAAGCTTTAGAAATTAGAGGGTTCATGGGGGAGGATCACAGAGCTGCAAAGCTGGGAGCTGCAGAAGGTATACATCTACAGAATAAAGGAAAGGAAGCCACTCATTCAGAGAAAGAAGAGGAAGGCCAAAGGGAATAGAAGAACAAAAGGGAGAAAAAGAGGGGAACCTCACCTGGGATTTGAGCTCTGAAGCATCTATAGTGACCAATCAGAAGGGATACCAGGACACAAAGAACTGCAACCTTTATAGACCTTAAGAAAAAGGGCCTTGGTGGGACTCTCTCCTCCTCCCCACATGGGAGTCTGTGCTTGTTTCTCAATAAATTACCATCTTTTCCTATACCACCTTTTTGTCTGTGGCTTCATTCTTTGAATCCAACTGGACAAGAACCTGGGAAGCCACCTTTGCATCCTGACCAGGGAAAAACAACACATTCCAGTTTATTTTCGGCATTTCAACTGCAAGTAGAACAGAGATATCTAAATAATTGTCTTCATGCTCTGCTTTGCATCATGGTTGGGCCAGTATGCATCTGTCAGATGGAAAACTCCAGTTCAGTCTCTGAAGGAGAAAACATTGTCAGCTAAGTGAAAATGAGGCAATACTTCTTTTATTTTGGGGGCCAAACCTTGATTTGAAATGGTAAGGCTTTGTGTCTCAGGCAGCCTGATTTAATTGCCAAACAAAGCTCTCTTCTTGTGGGGAAGAAAGAAGAGGACTCTAACAATTAGCCCTCTCAAAATGTAGGTCTGTAAAAACAATCGGGAGGAAGTAGGCAGTCGTATCCACCCGCCCATTGCTTTTGGCTAGTCCAGGAGAAGGCAAAACAAAGGAAAATATCCAGTTGGTTCAAGAGTTCAGCTCTCCCTTCATTAAGAGAAAATCCATCTTTCTTTTCCCTGGTTAGCCCAGACCTCTTTTCTCATTCCACTGCTGTGATGTTGTACCTTCCAGGCCCCTCCTAATCGAACCACTTCTGGTTTTGATGGGGGATATTATACCTCTTCAGTGGTCAAAAGTATTAGAAGTGTTCTTTGAATAAGAACTAGAGGCAAGAATTTAACTGGATTTTCTTACCAGGGTAAAAATGAAGAAATGGTCCCAAAGAATAAACAAAAGTAATTTTTGAATGCCTACTATGGGCTAGATGTTTACTCTTAGAACACTGTATTGAATCTTCACCACAAGTTTATGAGGTAGTTATATATTTTTGCCATTTATATAGGCAAAAAGTTCTTATGGTAATAAGAACCATAAGGCTGGGTCCAGTTGTAAACAAGACAACAGTCCCAAAATGGAGTCACTTAGGTTAAGTGTCACATCACCAAATTGAGACTTAATCACAGTTTTGGCTCGCCTAGAAATGGAACATTAAACCGGTGAATCAGGAATCACCTGATCAGCAGATCCCTTCCATCTGCTAAAGGAAAGTGACCTTGCAGTAACTAACCACTGTTTCACCTAATACAACTTCCTATTCCCACTGTAAAGCCTTCCATTTTGTACAGCTGCTTGGGGCTCCTTTCTATCTGATGGATTAGATGCTGTGGACCAGTTTGAATTGATTTTTGCTCTAAAACCTTAAAGTTTTAATATGTCTCAGTTTATCTTTTAACAATTTATATGAGAAAACTCCAGCTCAGAGGTTAAATGATGTGCCTTATATCACACAGAATGTCATGGATAGAAGGGGAATTAAACCAGGTAACTGTAGTTACCAGGTGGCCAGGGAGCCATTGTCTTTGCTGTTTTGCTTGGTCCAACTTGATTAGAGAAAATCAATGAATCTCCAGAAAGAGAAGAAACCCAATGGGAGCAATTTTTTGAAATGGGAAATCCAAACTTTTCTTTCATTTTTAAAAAAAATATATATTTTATTGATTTTTTACAGAGAGGAAGGGAGAGGGATAGAGAGTTAGAAACATCGATGAGAGAGAAACATCCATCAGCTGCCTCCTGCACACCCCCTACAGGGGATGTTCCCACAACCAAGGTATATGCCCTTGACCAGAATCGAACCTGGGACCCTTCAGTCCGCAGGCTGATGCTCTATCCACTGAGCCAAACCGGTTAGGGCCTTTTCTTTCATTTTTATTGATGCACTTTCCCTTGGAAATATATTCACTTCATTTTCCTGGGATAGTGAAAAAGTATAAGATGTGAATTTATCTAGCGTGGAAATGCCATTCTAAAGATGGACTCTCATGGGAGTGCATTTAATCAGTCACCTTAAGATCATTAGTTGAATATCTATCACAAGGAAAGCTTTATGTTGGATGCTTTAAGTTTCTGTTCTTATGTTTACAATTCATCAATAAAGAGTGAATCCACTGAAACCCTAAGCCCCCACACTCCACCCCAATAAAAGCAGAACCCAGGTCCGAGGGTGCTCTCTCCCTACCCATGACCTGGCTGTGCATCTCCAGGCCTGCCTTATACTCCCCATGGCCTGTAAGTAATAACCCTTTTCCTTCAAAGTTTCCTAATGGTTATTGCTGAAGGGTAGCTTGCAATGGTAATAAGAACCATAAGGCTGGGTCCAGTTGTAACCTTGGTTTAGAAAGGGGAGAGGTCCATGGGAAGCTCACCGGGGACCAGGGAATCCTCAGGCATTTCTAGCCAATTGCATGACTATTATAGACTGAGCTGAGCAAAAGACAGTAATGCCTTGTGTTATGACTGACACTAGCTACCACATTATGATGTCACTAAGAGGTAGGAATTTTTTAGCTCTGTTATAATGTCATGGGACCAACTTTGTCTATGTGGTTTGCCATTGACTCAAACATCATTATTCAACACATGACTTTATTGTATAGTATAGTATGTCTCTATTTATATTTACTTGTATAATGCCATTTTTATATATTATATGGCAATGCACAGAAAAAGGCTAGAAGGAATGTTAATAGAGATAAATTAGTTTTGGAGGTGAAGTGCATGGGGATGATAAAGCAGGACCTTTATGTTTTAGTCTATAAACTACATTTAGATCTTTTATAATAAAAACATTTACACCTATTACATATATAATCCTATCTAATAAAAGATAAAAGGGTAATTAACCATACCTCCACTAAGCTTCCCATTGGCTAATCAGTGAGATATGCAAATTAACTGCCAGCCAATATGGCGGCCAGCAGCTACGCAGCTGAAGCGAACATGAGGCTTGCTTGCTCCAGTGATGGAGGAAGCCAAGGTTCCCCGCCTGCCACGGCCCGGCTCTGAGCCCGAAAGCAACAATGTTTCAATTATAGAAGCTAAACAAACCCCAGATACCTGCTTTCAGCCAGCCTCGGCCTCAGAGCTGGGAGCGCCAGTGATGGCAACAGAGTTTCAATTATAGAAGGTAAATAAATCCCAGAATAAAAA
Organism: Myotis myotis; assembly: GCF_014108235.1. Lineage (NCBI taxonomy): Eukaryota > Metazoa > Chordata > Mammalia > Chiroptera > Vespertilionidae > Myotis > Myotis myotis. The sequence goes on along the minus strand of NW_023416313.1, from coordinate 77,178,726 downwards.
AAAGAAAAAAAAGGAGAGGCTGGGAGCTTCAGTCTCAGGCCAGCCTGAAAACGGCCCTCAGCCCCTCACCCAGACTGGCCAGGCACCCCAGTGGGGACCCCCACACTAAAGGGGGTGCAGGCAGCCTGAAAACAGCCATCTGCCCCTCATCCAGGCTGGCCAGGCACCCCAGTGGGGACTCCCACCCTGATCTGGGACACCCTTCAGGGCAAACCAGCTGGCCCCCACCCATGCACCAGGCCTCTATCCTATATAGTAAAAGGGTAATATGCAAACTGACCCTAACAGCAGAAAGACTGGGAATGACTGGTCACTATGACACACACTGATCACCAGGGGGCAGACGCTCAATGCAGGAGCTGCCCTCTGGTGGTCAGGGCGCTCCCATATGGGGGAGCTCTGCTCAGCCACAAGCCAGCCTGATGGCTGCCAGTACAGCGGTGGTGGTGGAAGCCTCTTCCGCCTCCTCAGCAGTGCTAAGGATGTCCGACTGCAGCTTAGGTCTGCTCCCTGCTGGCAAGTGGACATCCCCCGAGGGCTGCCAGGCTGCCAGAGGGATGTCTGATTGCCAGCTTAGGCCCAATCCCCCAGGGAGCAGGCCTAAGCCAGCAGGTGGTCATCCCCCGAGGGGTCCCAGACTGTGAGAGGGCACAGGCCGGGCTGAGGGACCCCCCTGCCGAGCGCACAAATTTTTGTGCACCGGGCCTCTAGTTAAAAATAATAAAATCTTAACTGCTCCTTTATAATATCGTGACTTTTAGTTTTCTTCCTATGCATCTTCTATTAAAGCTTGGCTGCCTATGAAAAGGTGAAAAAAATTACTCTCTCTTTTAGAAATCTAAAGTGTAAAATTAACTAATTGGGCAATTGCTTTGAAGTGAACTGGCTACCAGATGAAGTTGCAAACAAGTCATTGAGGTCAATGGCTGTGGGTGGCAGGATGTAGCCCCCTAATGTAGCTGATTTGTTCCAGGCAAGAGTGACAGTGTCATCATCCAACAGCCAGGTGGGTGAGGTGTGTCTGTGACACAAAGTGTTAGCTCCGAATGAGCTTCCCCTAGCCTTGGTTCCAGATTCTTCCACCATAAGAAGGGGCGTAAGGAGGGGAAGAAAAGGTGATGTCACAGGCAGGGGCAGCAGAGAGGGCAGGTGGTACTCCACCAAGACAAGAGAAAAAGCACATTTCACTTGGGACAGGAATAGTGTCTTTTAATTCATGCATTTTCAGATGGTTAGTTTTTCCTCTTTACCCCCATTTGTTTATCCACTCAAGCCAATCAATCAAAATGTGCTATTTCCTACTTAGGAGTAAAACAATGGAGTTTTTAGAAGGGACCCTAGGTCACCTAGTCCAACCCCTGACTGGCAGGGCAGTATGTGGATACTTAGAGAGGTGACCAATACCCAAACGCAGACCTGGAGTCCAGAGAGGCACTTGTACTGCTTCTCCACTTCTCTCTTTATTAAAATATATTTTTATTGATTTTAGAGAGGAAGGGAAAGGGAGAGATAGATAGAAACATCTATGATGAGAGAGAATCACTGATCGACTGCCTCCTGCAGGCCCCAAACTGGGGATCGAGCCCACAACCCGGGCATATGCCCTGACCATGGGATCGAACCATGACTTCCTGGTTCTTAGGTCAATGCTCAACCACTAGCCACACTGGCTGGGCTCTGATTCTCTTGGAAGCAGCTCCTAATGATACTTGGCCGAAAGAAACCACATTAACCTGAAACAAAGACAGGCCTCAAAGAGGTTTTCTTGTTCTGTTTGGCACTTTCTCAGACCAGAGTCGGATGTCTGTTGTACAAAATACGTTTTTGTGTCTACTCTATACTGTGGTTTTGTGCCAGTACAGACCAAATGAAAATGTTGTTTTCTGTTAACCTGACATTTTTTTCCCTTAGTTTTGTCAGGCCCCATTCGTAGCATTCCGGTTTCTATTTCTTTCTAATCTCCAGGTAAATGAAATGAAATTGATTCGATTTTTTAAAAACGCAATCAATTTTAATGCAAAAACGCAGGATGAGATTATTTCAACAGGCGTCTCTTTTATCTCACTATGTAAACTTGAAAGAAATAGTCATTTTAAAAAAGTTTAGTTTTGTCTAGTGTGCAGAACTCTGCCAGGCCAAGAAAACGTTGGTGCCCAATGGGTAGACAGTGCTGTGCGCCAGTTGGCTGTGTGAATTCCATGAGGTGAAGGCTGATGTTCTGAATGACATCAGCCTGGATGGCAGTGCTCCAAGTCCTGGGCCCAGAGGGGAGGCTTGGGGAGGCGAGATGCTAACACTGATGGAAAAGTAGTGCTGCTGCTTCCCTCGGCTTCACATGTGTGGGAAAATGTGACAACAACATGCTGTAATAATGATAATAATGCGCAGGCAGGTGATCTGTGAGGCCTTGGCATTTACCTTCTGTTCTTTCCCATGCTCTTTGTGTTTCTAAAAACATTAGCAACGTCTTTTAGTGGAAAGAACCCCAGGCTAGGAGTTAGGACAGCAGGCTGCAGTCTCTGACTTGCCACTAATGAGCTGGTTTGGGGTAAGCCACTTACATTCTGAAAAATTGTTATTCTGTCCACTGCCCCCGTGTGGTCTAATCTCTGGGTTTCCTTCTATCTCAGATTTTAGGGCCCATGTTCTCGGCATTTACTCTGTCTTTTGTTCTCAGCATCAGAAGTGAGATGCTTTCCGGGAGGAGATTTTATTCTCTTCCTGGATGGCTTGATCCACTATTCCTTGAACCAGAGGACACAAATTGGAGTTGTTGTTTTTTCAGTACAGTAAGGGATGGGACATGAGACTGTGAGAGTTACAGGTGAGTCAACCTGTTTTAAGTTTTTCATTCCTGATGAAAAAAAACAAAAGAGATAAGATTTGATAACACAGGGAGGAGAAGATTTTGTCTGTACCCACTTGGTCCCAAGGTTGTGATAATGCAATTGTGTCTGCAATGTCTTCTTATATTCCATTTCTCAGACAAGCTGTCCTGCAACTCAGAGGTTGCAATCACCACACCTCTTTTTTTCACACGATGGCTGCATGTTGTAAGAAGCTGACTTTATTAATTGCCCTGGAAAGCTTTAAAAATGAGGTGGGGCTCCTAACTACCAAGCACAGTTAATGTGTTGGAGATTTGTCATCCTGACATTCCATTTGGAACTATTCAGTGAATGGAAATTTGTAGTCAGAGATGAGGGGGTCTTTCAGACACTGGTAAAACAAATTCACCCAAGAGGCGGGTAAAACGAAGAAACCCATTATTGCTGTGTTAGGTTCTGTACAGAGAATTTCATGATCTCTACTCTGGTGATTCCCCAGAGAGTAAGATAGTTTAGCTTCTTTTTAGAGGTTTTCTACACAAAGTGGTTCCGAATAGATTTCCATACGTCCTTGCTGCCCATTTCTGAAAGCAGTATTCAACCTACATGGTGCCCTTTCATTTAAGAAATTTCCAGAAAACAACTTCACAGTAAAGGAAGTCTTTCCACCATTAAGATTTCATCTTTTTTGTTTGGGACTATCCAAGGCATTGGGAAGAGGTTAGACATGGAGAAATAAGACCCTGTAATTCCTCAGACCAAGGACTCTCCCTGAGCCATTGATCTGAAAATTCGTCTGCTGGACCCAGCCTCTGGGGAGGGTGTGTGATAATAACCATTGATTACTTAGAAACCTGAGAGCAGGCATTTCGGAAGTTGTGTGGGCTGAGCTTTTGGATCCTTACTTAACTCCAGGAAAAACAAACAAGCTGCCCAGTCATTTAGTTCATAGTCACTAATAAAGGTAGTGGGATCCTCGCAGTCATGTTCATATGCTTGTTTTTAAACTATAATGGCAGGAGGCAGAACAACTGACTTGACCACCAAAGCAACTCATTAGAACAGCTGGCAGGCGGTGAGGGACTCTGTTGTAGGTGTAAGTATGTGTCCAGCATGACCTGGGACAGGAAAAGACAGAAATAACATAAAAATCCATGAATAGGAGCCTGTTTAGGTAGATTATGGAACATCATATACCATGGAATTTACGTGTCATAAGTCATCTTTCCCCGACACACCTGCAATGAGGAATCATCTGCACGTGATTTATTATGGAAGTGTCCCGGAGAACCTGATAAAGGAGGGGGGGGCAGGAGTGGGGAAGAAAAAGAAAGAAGTCAGGAAGTGATTTTTGTATAAAGTTCTGGCACCTGCTTGGTCCCTTTGGGAAACTCTGGAGTATAAACTGTACCAACTGGGGGCCAGGAGCTGGGCTTTAATAATCACCTGGCAGGTCCTCCTGCTTCTCAGTGCTTTCAGGCCAGGGGCTCGAGAGGCCCAATGTCAGGCCTCAGGAGAGACGTGCAGGTGCAGGCAGCTAAAGAAAAGCACACATATGCCAGGGGTTGACTCACACTGGAATGGTAAAGGGATTGCAGGGATTCTGGTTAGAGTGTCTGCTTTGTTATGCAACTAACAGAAAGAATAATGTGAGAGTGCAAAGTTCTTCCTGTGGAAGTTTATGATCATCATTAAGCTAACCCCCCTCCCCCCCGCCCAAAACAAACAAATAAAAAAACCCAAACAAGTTGCCAAGTAACATTTCCTGGGGTATGTTCCAACACCAATCAATTCTTCAGCACCAGCTGGGTATCCAATGATTCAACTCAATTCTGACACTAGCTACCGGGAATCAGTGTCAGATCCCAGGAGTTAAAGGGCTCAGTTCCACTTCAGATGCCAGTCACAAGTCCCAGGTTGCCAATTGTACTCTGGAGGACTGGCTACATGTTGGGGTTCCCAAGACCCCTTTTTCAGTTTGGTAATTTTCTAGAATGGCTCACGGAGCTCAGGAAGGCATTTTACTTACATTTACAGGTTTATTATAAAGGATATAGCTCAGGAACAGCCAACTGGAAGAGATGCATGAGGCAAGGTATGTGGGAAGGGGTGCAGAGCTTCCCTGCCCTCTCTGTGTGCACCACACTCTCAACACCTCCACATGCTCACCTACCTAGAAGCTCATCCAATCTCACTGTCCAAGAGTTTTTATAGTTTAAAGTCCACCACCCTCACCCTAGGTCTGTAGATGGAGCTGAAAGTCCCAACCCTCTGATCACTTGGTCTTTCTGATGACCAGCCCCATCCTCAGGATACCTAGGGGCCCCACCTGTATTATCTCAACATAAATTCAGGGATAATAAAAAAGGGATCCTTATGAATACAAAAAGATACTCCTACTGCTCAGGAATTTCCAAGACTTTTAGGAGCTCTGTGCCAGGAATAGGACAAAGAGCAACTATATTGCTTATTATACTATACACATATAGTTTGATATCATTTTTATTTTATTTTAAAATATATTTTTATTGATTTGAGAAAGGAAGGGAGAGAGGGAGAGAGATAGAAACGTCAATGATGAGAGAGAATCATTGATCTGCTGCCTCTTGCCCACCCTCTACTGGGGATTGAGCCCTTAAGCCAGGCATGTGCTCCCATCAGGAACTGAACCGTGACTTCTTGGTTTGCATCACAGTCAACCAGTGAGCCACACCTGCTGGGCTGATACCATTTTTTTTTTTTAAAGTAAAAAGAAACATGTGCATGTAAAGAAAAAAGCCTGGAAGGAAAAGGACCCAACTGTTGTGTTACCTCAGAAGGGATTAGGGTTGAGGAAGAGAGGTGGAGGAGTAGGTAGAGGCATTAATTTTTTTTTTTTTAGGTAGAGGCATTCAGAGTTTATGAGCAAACATATTATGCTTTATCATAGGAATAAAAAATAACACAATGTACAAGATCTCTGCCATGAACCAGAGCTCATGCCTCTGTAGTTGGGCTTTTCGGTCTGCCGTTCTGATAATCAGACGGGCCATAGTGAGTGAAAGGAGAGTAGTGCTACTTGGAGAATATGTGATGTTTCCCTGCAAGGAACAATGCTTTGAAGTCTACAATTATGTTCAATACTGGACTGGAAATTGTGGCTTTGGTGGTTTCCATTCCAGATGCCTGGTTGCCATTTTAGGCTGTCTTAGGAAAACAGGTTTTCAGTCAAGTGCCTCCCCTTTGTGCTTGAATCCCTGTCCATTGGATGTGCATTAGATAAGCCTCTGCTTTCTGTGGGAGGCTGTTTGGGTGGAGAAACTACCCATACTCTGCCTTGAGCCTAGATTAGTAGCCCTGGAAGAACCCTTAATTTGTAGGTAGAAGTAATTACCCACTTTGGTAGGTATTATAGATCCAGGTTGACATAATCCATTACCCTGGCCTGTAAACAGCCAGGAAGTACCATGAAATGTTCAGCAAAAATGGTCTTTCCTGTTATCACAAAGCCTGAAGTCTTGTTGTATATGGTGTTGCATTTAACTTGGGGCAAAGAGCACTGCACTGAGAACGTCTCTACATTCTTGGAACTGCAATTTTGCATCAGACTAACTTTTGTTTCAGTTTATCCATCCATCCATCCATCCATCCATCCATCCATCCATCCATCCATCCATTTTTCTAATAATGATTGAGAAACTCTCACAAGTCAGGCATTGCAGCAAGCATAATTCCTCGTCTCCTGGCATTTATCTGTAGTAAACACCACCTTTACCTGCAGACTTTAGTATATGTTAGAAACCACTGTAAGCCCTCTGTTACGGTTATGTTTTTACCTAGCCCAGAGTTTATTGTTACTTTCACCTTTCAGTAGTACTACATCCTATCTAATAAAGAGGGAATATGCTAATTGACCCTCACACTATCACAAAGATGGCGGTGCCCATAGCCAATAAGGAGGGAATATGCTAATTGACTGCCATGCCTTCAAAGATGGTGGTGCCCACAGCCACAAGATGGCCAGCAGGGGAGAGCAGTTGTGGGCGATCAGGCCAGCAGGGGAGGGCAGTTTGGGGAGACCAGGCTGGCAGGGGAGGACAGTTGGGGGCGACCAGGCCTGCAGGAGAGGGCAGTTAGGGGTGCCCAGTCAGCAGGGACAGTTAGGGGTGACCGGGCCAGCAGGGGAGGGCAGTTGGGGGTGATCGGGCTGGTAGGGGAGTAGTTAGGGGGTGATCAGGCTGGCAGGCAGAAGGGGTTAGGGGCAGTCATGCATGCAGGCAGGCAGGCAGGCGAGCAGTTGGGAGCCAACAGTCCCGGATTGTGAGAGGGATGTCTGACTGCCAGTTTAGGCCCAATTTGTGTGGGATTGGGCCTAAACTGGCAGTCGGACATCTCCCGAGGAGTCCCAGATTGGAGAGGGTACAGGCTGGGCTGAGGGACACCCCCTCAGTGCATGGATTTTGTGCACCGGGCCTCTAGTCTATAATAATAAAAGGGTAATATGCTACTTAGACCACATGTCTTCTGGACGTCCTTCTTGACAAAGCTGGGATCAGAGGGAAGCCAGCCCAGGTCCCAGGTGCCTGTGGGCGGCTGGAGGAGGGAAGCAGTCCAGGTCCCGGGTGCTGGAGGGAAGCCGGTGCCGGCAGCCAGGGGAAGGAAGGCCTACTCTTGCAAGAGTTTTTGTGCATTGGGCCTCTAGTCAGATAATAACTACCTTGTATTCAATGCTCATTATATTATACTAGAGGCTCGAAGCATGAAATCTGTGTAAGGGCCTTGGCCCCTGCTGCCATGGCAGTCACCTCTGCCTTGGTCCCCGCCTGTTGCCACTGTGGCCAGGGGCCTCTGCCGCCTCTGCCTTGGCCCCTGCCCACTGTGGCTTTGTCTGGAAGGAAGGACATCTGGTCTAATTATCATATCATGCTTTTATTATTATAGATTATGTTATATTATTATATTATATTAATTATATTAATTATATTATATTATATTATATTATATTATATTATATTATATTATATTATATTATATATTTGCAAATGTTAAATACACTCTAATTAATTTAATCCTTACAATGATCCTAAGAAATGTGTAGTTTTGTCTACATTTTAATTTTTTATTGTAAAATACAACCATACATAAAGAAAAGTGTACAAAAATAAAGTATGACTCTGAAATTTATCAAAAAGCAGTGACATATATAATGAGGTAAAAAATAGAACATTGCCAGTCCCCAGAAGTCATCTTTTTGCCCCATTTTAATTGCCATTCCCTCTTTACCTTCTAAAAGTAATCATCATCCTGATATATATGATAATGACTTCTGCTTTTCTTTCCTCAGTTCTTTTATAAAAATTAAATCTTTATTGTTGAAAGTATTACATGTGCCCTCCTTTATCCCCCTATTGACTCCTCTAGCCCCAGGCCTTCACCCTATTGTCTGTGGTCATGGGTTCTGCATTTATGCATACAAGTTCTTTGGTTGATCTCTTCCCACCCACCTACCTCTGCCGTTCCTCTGAGTTTCCACAGTCTGTTCCATGCTTCTATACCCCTGGATCTATTTTGTTCATTAGTTAATTTTGTTCATTAGATTCCACATATAATGAGATCACATAGTATTTGCCTTTCTTTGACTGGCTTATTTCACTTAGCATAATAATCTCCATGTCCAGTGATGCTGTGGCAAAAGGTAAGAGTTTCTTCTTTTTTATAGCTGTGTAGTATTCCATTGTGTAAATGTGCCACAGCTTTATTTTATTTTTATTTATTTATTTTTCTATTGAAGAACAAGTACAGACTCCCAAGTGGAGAGGGGGAAAGGGTCCCACTGAGTTCCCTTTCCCTCTTCCACAGCTTTTTGTTTTTTTAAATTGCTTAAAATATTACAAAGAATATTACATATGTCTCCTTCTCCCTCCCCACCCCCCCACCCCGACCTTCCCCTGGCCTCCCCTATCCCCCAGTGTCTTGTGTCCATTGGTTATGCTTATATGCATGCATACAAGTCCTTTGGTTGATCTCTTACACCCCTGCCCCTCAACCCTCCCCGGCCTTTCTGTTGTAGTTTGACAGTCTGTTCAATGCTCCTCTGCCTCTGTATCTACTTTTGTTCATCAGTTTATAATGGTCTTTATTATCCAGAAATGTGTGAGATCATGTGGTATTTTTCTTTCATTGACTGGCTTATTTCACTTAGCATAATGCTCTCCAGTTCCATCCATGCTGTTGCAAATGGTAAGAATTCCTACTTTTTTACAGCAGCATAGTATTCCATTGTGTAGATGTACCACAGTTTTCTAATCCATTCATCTACTGATGGGCACTTAGGCTGTTTCCAAATCTTAGCTATGGTAAATTGTGCTGCTATGAACATAGGGATGCATATATCCTTTCTGATTGGTGTTTCTGTTTTCTTGGGATATATTCCTAGAAGTGGGATCACAGGGTCAAATGGGAGTTCCATTTTTAGTTTTTTGAGGAAACTCAATACTGTTTTCCACAGTGGCTGCACCAGTCTGCATTCCCACCAGCAGTGCAGAAGGGTTCCTTTTTCTCCACATCCTCTCCAGCACTTGTCGTTTGTTGATTTGTTGATAGCCAGTCTGATAGGTGTGAGATGGTATCTCATTGTTGTTTTGATTTGCATCTTGGATGATTAGTGACTTTGAGCATGTTTTCATATGTCTCTTGGCTTTCTGAATGTCCTCTTTTGAAAAGTGTCTATTTAGGTCCTTTGCCCATTTTTTGATTGGATTGTTTATCTTCCTTTTGTTAAGTTGTATGAGTTCCCTATAAATTTTGGAGATTAGGCCCTTATCAGATATGACATTGGCAAATATGTTTTCCCACGCAGTGGGTTTTCTTGTTGTTTTGTTGATGGTTTCTTTTGCTGTACAGAAGCTTTTTATTTTGATGTAGTTCCATTTGTTTATTTTCTCTTTAGTTTCCAATGCCCTAGGAGCTGTATCGGTGAAGAAATTGCTTCGGCATGTGTCTGAGATTTTGTTGCCTTTGGATTCCTCTAGTATTTTCACTAGCTGGATTTCCTCTAGCTTTTTTATACACTCTCTACTGATGGGCACTTGGGCTGTTCCCAGATCTTGGCTATTGTAAATAACACTGCTATGAACATAGGGGTGCCTATAATCTTTCTGATTGATATTTTGGGATTCTTAAGGGTATATTATCAGAAGTAGGATCACTGGGTCAAAAGGAAGATTCATGTTTAATTTTTTGAGGAAACTGCACAGTTTTTCACAATGGCTGCACAAGTCTGCAATTCCGCTAGCAGTGTACAGGGTTCCCTTTTCTCCACATCCTCTCCAGCACTTACTGTTTGTTGGTTTATTTATGGTAGCCATTCTGACAGGTGTGCGGTGATACCTCATTGTGTTCTTTTAAATTAAATTTTTTTTTATTGATTTCAAGGAGAAAGGGAGAGGGAGAGAGAGATAGAAAAATCAATGATAGAGAATCACTGATTAGCTGCCTCCTTCACACCCCTTACTGGGGATTGGGCCCACAACAAGGGCATGTGCCCTTAACCAGAATTGAACCCAGACCCTTCAGTCCACAGACTGACCCTTTATCCACTGAGCCAAATCATCGAGGGCCCTCATTGTGGTTCTAATTTGCATCTCTCTGATGATTAGTGATATTGAGCATTTTTTCTTTTCTAATTTTAAAAAATCTTTATTGCTGAGAGTATTGCAGATATCCACCCTTTCCCCTCCCATTTCCCCTTCCACCCAGTTCCTGCCCCATCCCAGGTTTTCTTTATTTTCTCTTAATAATATTTGACACTCTTCTGTTAGAAATCTTACACATGGTGTATACCATTTATTCTTAAGTCTTTGATTTTTTAACTTTTTATTTTGAGGTAATTTCAAACTCATAGAAAAACTACAAGGATAGTACAGAGAAATCTTTTATTTCCTGGAACCAGATTCAACACCTGAGAAATGTTTTGCCACATTTGCATTGGAATTCTGTCTCTTTTTTTCTTCATTGTATTTATAGGTATGTGTTATTTTTTTGTTTTCTAAATCACTTGATGCTCAAATTGTTCCAGATTTGGGTAGTGGGAACATATTCAAGCTGGCTTTTATTTCCTTTGACATGTTGCCTTCATTTGTGCCTTCCCTGTTCTCAGTCCTGGGATCAGCCACATCCCAACTAGCCCTTGTTCCTCAATCTGGACGGAGATGCATGCATTACTATTAGGATGTGATTGCTTCTGGGCTCTTTCAGTGGTCAGGGCTGGGATAAATATCGGTGTATACGCAATATAAGTAAGTATACATACACACATATATATGTGTATATTTGTACATACATACACATATGTAAAGCTATGCAATATCTATAATATATCTGTATATATAATTATATTATTTGAAACATAAGTTTATATTGATACCTTTAATTCCAGTAGAACCCACAGGATTCTACCGTGCCATCACCCAGGACTGTCAACATAATTTGCAGGTCCAATGCAAAATGAAATAAATGTGGGACTGCTTATTCAAAATGTGTCCAGAATTTCAAGACAGCAACGGACAGCATAAAACCAAGCAATGGGCTCTTCTGAAGCATGGGGCCATGTCGACTGCCTAGGTCTCACACAGGTGAAGAGGGCTCTGCCTTCATCATCCCTTATATTAAGCTTTTCCATAGTGAGACTGCTCACTGGCAATATTAACTCAAAGCGCTACTCAGGGCTTTACGTCATCTACTCATGGCAATACCTTGTGGGGGCCATGTGCAAAATGAAAATACAAAACCATTTGTTCACAAAGCAAAAAAAAAAAAAAGTCATTAAAGATACTTAAATATAAAGTTTTTTCTTCTGTGGTTTCTTGATTTACAGTGTTTTTTTTTTTTTTAATTTGGCATTTAGTATCATTCTAAATAAAAAAAATTAAAGTTATGTAATTAGTGTGAATTCTACTGATTACCTTTATATTGTGGAATGCCAATTTTAAATGCAAATATAAGGGCATTTACCCATAAGCAGAATCCTCAAAGTCACACAATTAGTTTTTCCTAACTTGTACATGCATATGTATTTTGTTCTTACCAAAATAATGGAATCATATGAAACTAACTCAATTGTTTTAATTTCACTTCTTGATATGTTCACATTTTTACTGACACTCTCTTTTTTCTTTTTCTTAGTTATATATATTTTTTATTGATTTGAGAGAGGAAGGGCTAGGGAGAGAGAGATAGAAAAAAGATGATGAGAGAGAATCATTGATTGGCTGCCTTCTACATGACCCCCACATGAGGCTGAGCCCGTATTCCGGGCATGTGCCTGACCACCAGAATGGAACAGTGACCTCCTGGTTCATAGTTTGATGCTCAAACACTGAGCCACACAGGTTGGGCTACCAACACTCTCTTATTGATGAGTAAGGAAGGACCAAAAGGAAGGGGAACTCTGGGTTGACCTATTTTTCCTTTGTTTCTATGCCATCATTTTCAGCATGTGTGGTTGGCTAATAGAGGTGGGGTAAGAAAGGTCATGTTAGGGCTCCTTGGATGTTCGGGTTTCCTAGGATACCGTTGCCTTCAGTCTTCAGTTACAGCAAGTTCTGGGTCAAAGCATGTGCTCACCTACCCTGTTGCAGACATAACATTTTCTTTGCATTCTTTTTGAGCCTCACTGAATTCCCATGCATCATAGCATCAGACTTCACTTTCAAAACATCAATTTAAAGATAAAATTATTATGAATTTCAAGATGGTGTCACAGAGCATTAAACCAAGTGCAGTGTCCTTCTTAGCACAGGGTCTTCCCTGAAGACCGCATAGTTCACAGGTCTCCTGCTTTTTAAAGATTTCCTTAAGACTCTGCTCGTCCACTCTTTATTCCCAAGGTGATGAAGCCGCAGCCAAGCTCCGGGAGTAGCTGTGTGTGAATAGGTGCATAGTTCTCTGCATAATTTGAAGTTCCTCTATGTCCTGGAAATGCTAAAGACATGTCTGGTTTCTTTTCATTCTTTGAAGATCTTAGGTTTTTTTTTTGGAGGTTTTATAAAAAATTTCAAATTCTAGTGGCTGCTTTTATTCCTCAGACTAAAAGCTTTTTTGTGTGTGTGTGTTTTAAATGCCATAGTAAAAATTACCTTTCCCCTGCCCCAACAAAAGACTTTAATCAAAAACATTTGTTTGGGCTGGATAATACATTCACAAAGATCAAGCACAAAGAGGTTAAGGATATCATTAAGTGCTAGCTGGTTGCTCAGTGGGTAGAGCATTCGCCTGCAGACCAAAGGGTGGTGGGTTCGGCTCCCAGTCAAAGGCACCCATCTCATTTGAAGGCTTGGCCCCTGGTCCCAATCAAGGTGCATGCAGAAAGGAACCAATTGATGTGATTCTCTCACATTGATGTTTCTCTCTTTCTGTCTCTCCCCCTCCTTCCACTCTCTCTAAAAAAATCCATGGAAAAAATATCCTCCAGTGAGGATTAACAACAACAATAAAAAAGGTATTAAAATTTTTATTTATTGTTGTTATATAGAAATAATAATTGCTTTTAAAAATTATCTTTATACCTTGGGATCTTGTGAAATTCATTGAACTGTCTCTAATAGTGTTGGGGAGCACAGGGGACTTGGTTGGAAAGTTTGTAAGGAAGACATTCTGAGATCAGGGAAGAGTGCTCAAGGCAGCCTGCCCTGTTTATCGGAATTCCAACTTAGGGGAGTGCTGAAGGTGGTGCCCCTAATTATTCCTTGACCTTTCCCAATAAGTCTGTGAACGTGCAGACCCCTGGGTGTTTACTGGAAACCTTATGCTTAACCTTTGGGTGTCCTTGCTTAAAGGACACTGCAAACACAAGTGTCCTCCCAAGATTACTTACCCCACTGATTGTATCTTAAAGATAAACTTTATCTCAAACTGCAGTTACAATAAAAGCCTAATGAGGCAGCTGATCGAGGCGGCCTGGTTCCTTTAGCCAGGAAGTCCCTTGGCCCTCTCTTTCACAGCAAACATTGTGTCAGAGTAATCATTCATTCGTCACTCAAGGTCTGCTGGTCAGCCCCGGCATAATAGTTTATTTGTAGTTTTATTTTCTTTTTACTTAAGTTGATTATCTGGTCAGAGAATTATGACAGTTTTATTTCTTCCTTTCAATTCTTATCTTTTATCCATCTTTTTGTGTAATTGTTGTTAGGCCCTCCAGAATAGTGTTGAATAGAAGTGGTGATGGTGGACATTCTTGACTCATTCTTGATCTCAGAAGGAAAGCTTTTAACTTTTCACCCATAATATTATGATTTTTGTAGATGCTTAAAACAATGACAAGGAATTATCTTCTATTCCTAATCTCCTATAAGTTTTGAAAAAAACCCCAAAACAAATGGTGTATAAATGTTGAATTTTATCAAATGACTTTTCCGCATCTGTTGAGATGTCATGTGGTTCTGACATTGATTTTTGAATAGAAGCCAGCCTGGCATTCCTGGAATGAGCCTAACTTGGCTGGGATGTATGAAATTTTTTATATATTGTTTGATTTGGCTTATGCTTACTTTGTTTTGTGCATGTATGAGTCTGTGTTCATGAGTAAGATGGGTCTGAAATTTTCCATTTTTGTAATGTTTTTCAGAGGTTTTGGATCAAGGGTAGGCTGGTCTCAAGCATGATCCAAAAGTTAGAGATTGTGTAAGAGTGGCATTATTTTTTCTCTGAGTGTTCAGTAGACTTCCTAATGAATCTATCTGGACCAGGAGCTTTTTTTTTTTTTGGTGGTGGTGGTGGGGCAGAGGGAGGAGGGGCAAGTTTTAAATTATGGATTTAAATCACTAGTCATATTTTCTACTTTATCATGCCAGGTTTGGTAAGTTTTATTTCTCTGGTAATTTGATTGTACATCCACATTTTCATGGAGTTGTTTGTAATACCTTCTTGGCATATATTTATTTTATTTACATATGTCCCCCCTTCGCCCCATTGACCCCCACATCCCCTGCCCCCGCCTCCCACCCCAGGCTCTCACTGCCCCACTGTCTTTTATCTTCTTGGACATAGCAAACATTTAACAGTTTGTATTTGTTAACTGGAGTCACTAAGTCCATTTCTACTGCTTATTGCTTCTGCAGATTTTTAATCATGTTGTTTTGTCTCCTCATATGCCTTGTTATTTTTTATTGTGTGCAGGACATTATTCTTATAAAATTATTTGTAGAAATAATTCATATGATGCTATCTTTTTCCAGAGAAGATTTACATTTTTTTCTGCTGGGTGCCCGAGGGCATAGACACTCTGTATTGCCTTCCATTCACTTTCAGTCATTGAGCTCATTTGAAATGAAGCAGCAGTTCCATAGGGTCACCCTTACTTTTATCGTGTAGTCCTGTGAGGTTTCCACCCAAAGTGAGGGGCATTCACCATGCCCCACTCCTATGTCTGTCCCTGGGCTCCAATCCACAGAATCACTGCTCACCCTCTCCACCAACCCCTCTCAAATGAGCAAACACCTCCAGGAGGAAAGCATTTCTCAACACGAACAGGCTCATCTCTCTGGACTTTCAGCTTCCCTCGATGGCATTTCTTCATTGTATTTTTAGCTCCCTAATATTCTTCTCAGCTGCCCTACATATTCTGAGGAGGAACTTTGAAATTACTTGTTCTCCATTATTAGGAGTGGAAGTCTTATTAATTGTATTTTATAGATGAAGATACTGAGACTGAGAGAGCACAAATAACTCTCCCTAAATAAAGGGAAGGCTGAATTACAGATTCAGTGGTCTACGGTGATTTAGACTTGTTTTAGAAAGTAACACACAACATTTTCTTTTCCTTTTGAAGACTGCAGGGTCTGTTTCATCTGTGGTGATGAGGTCATGTTGAAAGTGCAGGGGACAAAGCCTTTGCCGGAGGCAAGACACTGCAGTTAAGGAGTTGGGAGTGACTTAGTGTGGGGAAACGGGAGGAGAAATAGGTTTTAGTGGAAGGAGGAGGTAGTAAGGTTTAGCCATCCCTAGGGGCAGATATTAGGTGGTTTGTAGTTCTGGCTACTGGCTGAGTCATTTATACTTAGACAACTTCAGAAGTCAGCATTTCAAATGCATAAGTGAGGAGGGGCACCTAGAGTGATTACTGTCAAATTTATAGTCTACTTTTTGAAATGGATGTTGAGAGAATTAGGAACATGGGACAAGAGTCCTGTATTTTACCCTCTAGTATGCTACCACGTGGGCAGGTTGCTTTCCTTCTCTGTGAGTCAATATCATCATTTCTAGAGGAGATGATAATTCATACTTTTCCCATTGCATATGAAAAGTGCAGTGTGCCGAAACCGGTTTGGCTCAGTGGATAGAGCGTCGGCCTGCGGACTGAAGGGTCCCAGGTTCGATTCCGGTCAAGGGCATGTACCTGGGTTGCGGGCACATCCCCAGTGGGAGATGTGCAGGAGGCAGCTGATCGATGTTTCTCTCTCATCGATGTTTCTAACTCTCTATCTCTCTCCCTTCCTCTCTGTAAAAAATCAATAAAATATATTTTTAAAAAAAGAAAAAAAAAAAAGTGCAGTGTGCCTGATATTACTCATTATTCTACCATGAAACTAGAGCAGTGTTTTTGAGGTAACGGATTGGCATCTCAACGATTAAAGTCCTTCAATGGTTTCCTATTGTTCTTGAGCTAAATGACAAACCCTGCAATCACAGCTCACCATGAACTGGATGGTCTGGTCCTTACCCACCTCCCCTGCTTCACCTTAGTCCATACTCCTCCAGTCACATTGACTTTCTGTAGCTCCCTTGCCCTTGCTGTGCTACCTTCCTTTGTAAGGCCTTTGTCCTTGCTGTTGTCTCTGCCTAGAAATGTCCTCCTTCCCTCCCAGCCCGTTAGTTTATGATGCATCTACTGTCACATTCTCAGGGGAGTGTCTAGTGTCACGTCTCTAGGGGAGTCTTTCCAACCTCAGGACTAGTTCAGATCCCTGTGAGATGCATTCCTTGGATCACATGCTTCTCTTCCGTGGGACTCCTTGTTGTACTTTACATTTATTGGTGTAATTATTTGCTTCCTGCCTGCTCTCTCATTAGACTTATGCACCTGGGGGGTAGGAACCATGCTGGGTTTTGGTCACCACTCCCTCCTTAGCCACTAGTCCACTGTCTGGAGATAGTAAGCACCCAATAAATATTTGTCAAATAAATGAATGAAGGAAAGGAGTCTTGTTAATTTCATTCTAACTATAGATTTTGTCTGTTTATTAACTTGCTTTCTGAAAAGTGGGTTGGGGCAAGAAGCATTAGGGACAGATGATTTAAACTGTGACAAAAGTGAAAGATGGTTTTCAAATGTCCTTGGCTACAAGTGATTAGTATTCAACCACTTCCGCTGTCTGGAACCTGGTTTCAAGTGCCAAGAGAAAACGTGTTTAAAATTTAAACTGATTCTCCTGGAAACATCAGTGGCAATGCAATTGCTGAAATATCCAAACGAGGCTATGGATAAGAAATCTTTGCTCTTTATTTGTTCATTTAAAAAAACAACACTGCATTGTAGTGAGGACCTACCAGGTAGGGAGAGGGGCACTGGTATTTCAGGAACTGGGGAGACCTCTCCTGCCACTCGCTGATCAGCCCAGGGAGAGGCAGTCTGGCTGTGAGGGCCGCTGTTTCTGGGGCTGGTGCACTCACTGTCAGCACCGTCTCTGACACCTCAGATACGGGAGGGTTGAGAATGGAAAATGAGTTTAGCCTTTTACTAGTAGTTTATCTTCTGGTGAGTGTGTGACAGCTGGGAAACCCTTTAAGCCACTGGAGGACTCTGAAGGAAGCCTGCTGGGAGCCTGGAAGCCAAGAGGCAAGAAGTCAAACTTCAAACGTGACCATGAAATAACAGTGTCCAGGGAAGGGCGTGCATCTAGAAGTTCTTTGATAGTAACGAAGCCACTTCCTGGCAGGTTGCACAACCGGCTGATTAAGACCAATGTTTGAATCAGCCATATCTGCGCTCCTGACATCAGGTGTGCCATGGTTCATCCCAAACCCATGCCTTCTCTGACACCAGCTGGGTGGCCAGTGAGTCAGTTCAATTCTGACACTATCTGCCTGGGTTAACGCAGACCCCGCAGGCTGAGGACTCAGTCCTAGAAGATCCTCTACTTCAGACATCAGTGGCAAGTCCAGGTTGTCACCTGCACTTCTGACCCACTGGCCGTGAAGTTGGGGAGTTTGTCTCCTCAGATTTGATAATTTGCTAAAACGACTTACAGAACTCAGAGAAAACAGTTTACTTGCTATTACTGGTATATTATGGAGGTTGCATCTCAGGAACACCCAGATGGAAGAGACGAGTAGGGCATGGTTTGTGGGGAGGGGTGTGGAGCGTCCATGCCCTGTCTGGGTGGGTCATATTCCCAGCACCTCCACGTATTTACCAACCCGGAAGCTCAGCCTATCTCCTTGATTAAGAGTCCATAGAGCTCAATCTGCAGGTCCACTCCCCTTCCCGGAGGTCCTGAGTGGGGCTGAAAGTTCAAACCCTCTCACCACCTGGTGTTTCTGGTGACCAGCCTCATCTTGAGGCTAGCTAGGGGCACTACCTGTTTCACCTCATTAGCATAAACTCAGGTGTGATCAAAAGGGGCTCCTTCTGAAAAACAAAAGACAGTCCTATTACGCAGGATTTTCCTAGGGGCTCTGCCCCAGGAATGGGGACAAAGAGAATATATATATATTATTCTGCAAATATCCTGTAGTTTTGTGACCTCAAACAAGATGTTCAACCCCTTAGCTTATGAGTCTCTAAATCAGGTTATTGTGTGAAATGAATGAGGCAGTGTATGCACAACCGGTAACAGAAAGTGAGTGTTCAATAAAGGCAATTGGGACACTATTACCCCAAACCACCTGGGAACCGGGGTTGGGGGTGGGTCTTTGGGGGAAACTTTCTGCTCCCACATTTGGGCATGCTTTTATATTTTTAAAGCTAAATTTAGGTGAACTTGGGCAACCTCGGAGGGGAGAAGTGTTGCAACAGTGCAATAGGGTATCAGAGAGGTGGGCGTGGAAGTGGGAGAGGCTTTCCTTTATTTGCCGAGAAAATATTGACCAGTGTCTGCCACCTGTGGGAATCTGTGCCTAGCACTGAGAATACAGTGGTGGGCAAGGTACACAATGGCTCCTGCCCTCATATTGCTTACGATCTAGCAGGACAGACAGATGTGAAGCAGTAATTATGTGCTTAATTAACATTGTGTGTGCACTCAGCATCTTACAAAGAAGTACAAAGTGCTCTGAGTTCACGGGACTGAGGGGCTATAAAAGGTTGGTTTGCTTTAGTGAATGGCTGTGGGGAGGGTGGCTGCTCAGAGATGAAAAATGTCCCTGTTCTTTCTTTCTTCCTTTCTTCCTTTCTTCCTTCCTTTCTTTCTTTCTTTCTTTCTTTCTTTCTTTCTTTCTTTCTTTCTTTCTTTCTTTCTTTCTCTCTCTCTCTCTCTCTCTCTCTCTCTCTCTCTCTCTCTCTTTTCTTTCTTTCTTTCTTTCTTTCTTTCTTTCTTTCTTTCTTTCTTTCTTTCTTTCTCTCTCTCTCTCTCTCTCTCTCTCTCTCTCTCTTTCTTTCTTTCTTTCTTTCTTTCTTTCTTTCTTCTTTCTTCTTTCCTTCCTCCCTCCCTCCCTCCCTCCCTCCCTCCCTCCCTTCCTTCCTTCCTTCCTTCCTTCCTTCCTTCCTTCCTTCCTTCCTTCCTTCCTCTCTCTCTCTCTCTCTCTCTCTCTCTCTCTCTCTCTCTCTCTCTCTCTCCTGTTCTTTCTTTCTATTGTTGATAGTATTACAGATAGCTCCCATTTTCCTCCCCCTTCCCCCGCCTCCTCCCAGTTCCTGCCCCTGATGTCACTTTAGGGCTGGCAGGTAATAGTCTCCCTGTTTCCTCCCTTGAAGTCACACTGTCTACAGGAGGTGGTGATCATTCTGTTGGCCTCATTAGGACATAGGGTGCTGGGGTTCTTAACTAAAGCCTGGATGATACATCAGATTTATGGCCAGTGTAATGAAATAGGCCTATCAGGTCCCTGACTACTCTCTGCTTTGACTGAATGCTGTTGGACTTGTTCCAAACCCTGGATTTGTGCGTGCCAGCTGCTCTGTGGACAGATTTCATTTCAGCTCCCTTGATAACAGGGTCAGATGGAGGAGACAGGATTTCAGATTTGGATAACAAGCCTGAGGACCTGAGCGGTTCTCAGAGAGAGAGAGAGAACAGTGGTGAGAAAATATTTCCCAGTCTCCTGAAGTGTTTGAATGTCTTCTACTACCAAGTGCAATCAAGGTTGCAGGTGTTTTCTTGGTGACCACAAGTGGACTCCCTGTGCCCCGTCACCTACTCCCTTACATGTGTGATACAGGTGATCATGACTGTTATAAAAGTTAAAGACAAGACTGGAAGCAGCTGCCAACTGAAGGTAATAAAATGATGCTGAAGAGTTCCCCGCTTCCCTTCAGGGACCTAAGAACTGGCTGCCCAGTGGGTGAAAAGCTTTGCATTCTGATTGGGCCTCTCAGGCTTCTGTGAGCATCTGCATGTGGAGAGATTGCTCCCCACTTTCCAAGGGGTTTCAGCCACCACCTGACCTACAATTATGTGGGTCTTCACAGTGTACAATGCTCTCCAAATCCTGAAGGAGGCACCAGGAAACCTTTGTCTATTAGCAGTTCTGTCAGTCAGTCGCTCCATTGCATGGGGCCTCATGAAGAAAACATGGAGAATGGGCTAGAGTATGTCTCTACTGTGGGATGAATTGTGTCCCCTCACAAATATGTTGAAGTCCTAACCCCCAGTGCCTCCAAATGTGACCTTATTTGGAGATGGGCTCTTAGCAGGGGTAATAAAGTTAAAATGAGGTCATTAGATCTGGCTCTAATCCTATATGACTGATGTCTTTGTATAAAGGGGAAATTTGGACACAGAGACACATAGAGGGAAGACAGCGTGAACAGACCTAAGGGGAAGATGGTGTCTACATGCCAAGGAGATTGGCCTCAGAAGGAACAAATCCTGCTGAACACCTTGATTTTGGACTTCCAGCCTCCAGAACTGTGTGACAATAAGTTTCTGTTGCCTAAGCCACCTGGTCTGTGGCCCTTTGTCACAGCAACCCTAGCAAACTAACACGATGTCCTTGAACTTCTCCCCTGCCATGGACCCCTTTGGTGGTCTAAGACTGACTTTGGGCAGCTTCTCAGAAAAACGATTAAGTGTAAAAAATAAAATACATTGGATTACAAAGGAAAGACCATTTATTTTTTTTTTTGACTTTGTCAAATGTTTATGAAATTCCCAAACAGGTTTGATGGTATTACTGCTGATGAGATTTTTACCAGAACATTACTTGAAAATACATTTTAAAAGAGAAATGTTATAATAGTTTTATAGTTAAGGAATTTTCATAGTCCAGACATGTACATAGGTACATTTAGATTCAATTTTATGGCTGATAAATCTTTTTTTTTTTTTATTGCTTAAAGTATTACAAAGAGTATTACATATGTCTCCTTTTTTCCCCCCCGCCCTTGACAATCCCCTGGCCTCCCCTACCCCCCAGTGTCTTATGTCCATTGGTTATGCTTATATGCATGCATACAAGTCCTTTGGTTGATCTCTTACCCACCCCCCTCCTGCCCTCCCACCCTCCCCGGCCTTCCTGCTGTAGTTTGACAGTCTGTTCGAGGCAGCTCTGCCTCTGTACCTATTTTTGTTCATAAGTTTATAATGGTCTTTATTATCCAGAAATGAGTGACATCATGTGGTATTTTTCCTTCATTGACTGGCTTATTTCACTTAGCATAATGCTCTCCAGTTCCATCCATGCTGTTGCAAATGGTAAGAGTTCTTTCTTTTTTATAGCAGCATAGTATTCCATCGTGTAGATGTACCACAGTTTTCTAATCCATTCATCTACTGATGGGCACTTAGGCTGTTTCCAGATCTTAGCTATGGTGAATTGTGCTGCTATGAACATAGGGGTGCATATATCCTTTCTGATTGGTGTTTCTGGTTTCCTGGGATATATTCCTAGAAGTGGGATCACAGGGTCAAATGGGAGTTCCATTTGTAGTTTTTTGAGGAAACTCCATACTGTCTTCCATAGTGGCTGCACCAGTCTGCATTCCCACCAGCAGTGCACAAGAGTTCCTTTTTCTCCACATCCTCTCCAGCACTTGTCATTTGTTGATTTGTTGATGATAGCCATTCTGACAGGTGTGAGATGGTACCTCATTGTTGTTTTGATTTGCATCTCTCGGATGATTAGTGACTTTGAGCATGTTTTCAAATGTCTCTTGGCTTTCTGAATGTCCTCTTTTGAAAGGTGTCTATTTAGATCCTTTGCCCATTTTTTGATTGGATTGTTTATCTTCCTTTTGTTAAGTTGTATGAGTTCCCTATAAATTTTGGAGATTAGGCCCTTATCAGATATGACATTGGCAAATATGTTTTCCCACGCAGTGGGTTTTCTTGTTGTTTTGTTGATGGTTTCTTTTGCTGTGCAGAAGCTTTTTATTTTGATGTAGTCCCATTTGTTTATTTTCTCTTTAGTTTCCAATGCCCTAGGAGCTGTATCGGTGAAGAAGTTGCCTCGGCATATGTCTGAGATTTTGTTGCCTTTGGATTCTTCTAGTATTTGTATGGTTTCCCGTCGTATATTTAAGTCCTTTATCCATTTTGAGTTTATTTTTGTGTATGGTGTAAGTTGGTGGTCTAGTTTCATTTTCTTGCATGTATCCAATTTTCCCAACACCATTTATTGAAGAGACTATCTTGACTCCATTGTATGTTCTTGCCTCCTTTGTCAAATATTAATTGAGCGTATTGGTTGGGGCTGATTTCTGGGCTCTCTATTCTATTCCATTGATCTATATGTCTGTTCTTGTGCCAGTACCAGGCAGTTTTGAGAACAGTGGCTTTGTAATACAGCTTGATATCTGGTATTGAGATCCCACCTACTTTGTTCTTTCTCAGGATCGCTGCAGCTATTCGGGGTCGTTTTTTATTTCAGATGAATTTTTGGAGAGTACGTTCTAGGTCTGTGAAATATGCCATTGGTATTTTAATGGGAAGTGCGTTGAATTTATAGATTGCTTTGGGCAGTATGGACATTTTAATGATGTTGATTCTACCAATCCAAGAACATGGTATGTTCTTCCATCTCTTTATGTCTTCCTCTATCTCTTTTTTCAATGTCCTGTAGTTTTCTGAGGAGAGGTGGAAAGACCATTTATTAAAATACGGTTATCAAAATACCAAACATAAACATTTGTGGCATAGTGCATACTAGTATGAGTACTTTATTATTTATTTATTTATCTATTTATTTTTATTGATTAAGTTATTACATATGTGTCCTTATCTCCACATTACTCCCCATCCCTCCTGCCCCCCACTCATGCCATCACCCCCCTGTTGTCTGTGCCCATTGGTTAGGCCTATATGCTAGCATATAAATCCTTTGGTTGATCTCTTCCCCTTACCCCCACCCTCCCCTACCTTCCCTCTGAGGTTTGACGGTCTGATCGATGCTTCTCTGTCTCTATTTTTGTTCATCAGTTTATGTTGTTCATTATATTCCACAAATGAGTGAGATCATGTGATATTTATCTTTCTCTGACTGGCTTATTTCACTTAGCATAATGCTCTCCAGTTCCATCCATGCTGTTGCAAATGGTAAGAATTGCTTCTTTTTTACTGCAGCATAGTATTCCATTGTGTAGATGTACCACAATTTTTAATCCACTCATCTATTGATGGGCACTTAGGCTGTTTCCAAATCTTAGCTATGAAGAATTGTGCTGCTATGAACATAGGGGTGCATATATCCTTTCTGATGGTGTTTCTGTTTTCTTGGGATATATTCCTAGAAGTAGGATTACTGGGTAAAATGGGAGTTCCATTTTTAGTTTTTTGAGGAAACTCCATACAGTTCTCCACAGTGGCTGCACCAGTCTGCATTCCCACCAGCAGTGCAGGAGGATTCCTTTTCCTCCACATCCTCGCCAGCACTTGTCCTTTGTTGATTTGTTGATGATAACCATTCTGACAGGTGTGAGATGGTATCTCATTGTTGTTTTGATTTGCATCTCTTGGATGATTAGTGACTTTGAACATGTTTTCTTATGTCTTTTGGCCTTTCTCCTGTCTTCTTTTGAAAAGTATCTATTTAGGTCCGTTGCCCATTTTGTGATTGGGTTGTTTATCTTCCTTTTGTTAAGTTGTATGAGTTCCCTATAAATATTGGAGATTAAACCCTTATTGGTGATAACATTTGCAAATATGTTCTCCCATGCAGTGGGCTTTCTTGTTGTTTGGTTGATGGTTTCCTTTGCTGTACAAAAGCTTTTTATTTTGATGTAGTCCCGTTTGTTTACTTTCTCTTTAGTTTGCATTGCCCTAGGAGCTGTATCAGTGAAGAAGTTGCCTCGGCATATGTCTGAGATTTTGCTGCCTGTGGATTCCTCTAGTATTTTTATGGTTTCCCGTCTTATGTTTAAGACCTTTATCCATTTTGAGTTTATTTTTGTGTATGGTGTAAGTTGGTGGTATAGTTTATTTTTTTTGCATGTATCTGTCCAATTTTCCCAACACCATTTATTGAAGAGGCTGTCTTGACTCCATTGTATGTTCATGCTTCCTTTGTTGAATATTAATTGAGCATAGTGGTTTGGGTCGATTTCTGGATTCTTTATTCTATTCTATTGATCTATATGTCTGTTCTTGTGCCAGTATCAGGCAGTTTTGAGAACAGTGGCTTTGTAATACAGCTTGATATCTGGTATTGAAATCCCACCTACTTTGTTCTTCTTTCTCAGGATTGCTGCAGCTATTTGGGGTCTTTTTTTTTTATTCCGGATGAATTTTTGGAAAGTTTGTTCTAGGTCTGTGAAATATGCCATTGGTATTTTAATGGGGAGTGCATTGAATCTATAGATTGCTTTGGGTAGTATGGACATCTTGATGATGTTGATTCTACCAATCCATGAACACGGAATGTTCTTTCATCTATTTATGTCTTCCTCTATCTCCTTTTTCAGTGTCCTGTAGTTTTCTGCGTATAGGTCTTTTACCTCCTTAGTTAAGTTTATTCCTAGGTATCTTAATTTTTTTGGTGTGATGGTAAATGGGATTGCATTTTTAGTCTCTCTTTCTGTAAGTTCACTATTGGCGTATAGAAATGCCATAGATTTCTTGGCATTAATTTTGTATCCTGCTACATTGCCGAATTCATTTATTAAGTCTAATAGTTTTTTGATGGAGTCTTTAGGGTTTTCTACGTACAGTATCATGTCATCTGCTAATAAGGACAGTTTTAATTCTTCTTTTTCAATTTGGATGCCTTTTATTTCTTCTTCTTGTCTGATCGCAATGGCTAGTACTTCCAATATTATGTTGAACAGGAGTGGTGAGAGTGGGAATCCAAGTCTTGTTCCTGTTCTTAGGGGAAATGGTTTTAGTTTTTGCCCATTGAATATGATGTTGGCTGTGGGTTTGTCATATATGGCTTTTATTATGTTGAGGTATGATCCTTCTATTCCCACCTTGCTGAGAGTTCTAATCAAGAAAGGGTGTTGGATTTTGTCAAATGCTTTTTCTGCATCAATTGATATGATTATGTGATTTTTATCTCTCAATTTGTTTAGGCGATGTATCACGTTTATTGATTTGCGGATATTGTATCATCCTTGCACCCCCAGGAGAAATCTTAGTTGGTCATGGTGAATGATCTTTTTGATGTACTGCTGGATCCGATTTGCTAGCATTTTGTTGAGGATTTTGGCATCTATGTTCATGAGGGATATTGGCCTGTAATTCTCTTTCATTGTGTTGACTTTATCTGGTTTTGGTATTAGGGTGATGCTGGCTTCATAGAATGAGCTTGGAAGTGTTCCTTCCTCTTGAATTTTTTGAAATAGTCTGAGGAGGATAGGTTTTAGTTCTTCCTTGAATGTTTGGTAAAATCCCCTGTGAAGCCGTCTGGCCCTGGGCTTTTGTTTGCTGAAAGCTTTTTGATGACTGCTTCAATTTCTTCCATAGTTATTGGCCTATTGAGATATTTAGAATCTTCCTGATTGAGTTTTGGAATGTTGTATTTTTCTAGGAATATGTCCATTTCCTCCAGGTTGTCTAGTTTGTTAGAACAGACTTCTCCATAGTATTTTTTTTACAATCCTTTGTATTTCTGTGGGGTCTGTTGTTATTTCTCCTCTGATTTTGTTTATTTGGGTCCTCTCTCTTTGCTTCTTGGTGAGTCTGGCTAGAGGTTCATCAATCTTGTTTATTCTTTCAAAGAATCAGCTCTTCGTTTCATTGATCTTCTGTATTGTTTTTTTGGTCTCTATGTCATTCATTTCTGCTCTGATCTTTATTATCTCCTTCCTTCTGGATACTGTAGGCTTTTCTTGTTGCTCTCTTTCTAATTCTTTGAGTTGTAGAGTTAGATGATTTATTACCATTTTTTCTTGTTTTTTGAGGTAGGCCTCTAGAGCTATAAACTTTTCTCTCAGGACTGCTTTCATTGTGTCCCATAGATTCTGGATTGTTGTGTTTTTCTTGTCATTAGTTTCCAGGATGTTTTTAATTTCTTCTTGGATCTCTTCGGTAACCCAATCAATATTTAATAGCATGCTATTCAGCTTCCAAGTGTTTGAGTATTTTGGGTTGTTTTTATTGTAGTTTATTTCTAATATTATGTTGTTGTGGTCTCAGAAGATGCTTGATATGATTCAATCTTCTTGAATTTGGGAAGACTTTGTTTGTGACCCAATATGTGGTCTGTTTTTGAGAATGTCCCATATGCACTTGAGAAGAATGTATATTCTGTGGCTTTGGGGTGAAATGTTCTGAAGATGTCAATTAAGTCCATTTGATCTAGTGAATCATTTAGGATTGCTGTTTCTTTGCTGCTAGAGGATTTATCTAGTGATGTCAGTGGTGTATTAAAGTCCCCTACTATGATTGTATTGTTGTCGATCTCTTTCTTGATATCTTCCAGGAGTTTTTTTTATGTATTTGGGTGCTCCTGCATTGGGTGCATATATGTTTATCAGGGTTATATCCTCTTGTTGTATCGATCTCTTTAGTATTATGAAGTGGCCTTCCTTATCTCTTGTTATGGCCTTCACTTTGAGGTCTATTTTGTCCGATATAAGTATTGCTACCCCAGCTTTTTTTTTTTCATTTCCATTTACCTGAAAGATATTTTTCCATCCCTTCACTTTCAGTCTGTGTGAGTTCCTTATTCTGAGGTGGGTCTCTTGTAGACAGCAAATATATGGGTCATGTTTTTTTTTTATCCATTCAGCCACTCGATGTCTTTTGATTGGACCATTTAGCCCATTTACGTTTAAAGTTATTATTGAAAGGTACTTTTTTGTAGCCATTTTTATTTTTTGTGCCTGTTTTCTTTCTTAGCTTTTTATTTCTTCTTTTTACACCAGTCCCTTTAACATTTCTTGCATTACTGGCTTGGTGGTGATAAACTCCCTTAGCCTTTTTTTTGTCTGTGAAGCTTCTTATTTCCCTTTCAATTTTGAATGATAGCTTTGCTGGATAGAGTATTCTTGGATTCAGTCCCTTGCTTTGCATCACTTTGTAAATTTCCTTCCATTCTTTTCTGGCCTGATGTGTTTCTGTTGAGAAATCATTTGATAATCTAATGGGAGATCCCTTGTGTGTAACTTTCCATCTCTCTCTTGCAGCCTTTAAGATTCTCTCTTTGTCCTGAACATTTGCCATGGTACTTATGATGTGTCTTGGTGTGGGTCTTTTCAGGTTCATCTTGTTTGGGACTCTCTGTGCTTGTGTGACTTTTTGCTTCCCTACCTGAAAGAAGTTTTCTGACATTATTTCTTCAAATAGGTTTTCTAACCCTTTTTCCTCTTCCTGTTGTTCTGGCACCCCTATTATCCATATGTTGTTTCGTTTCATGTTGCCCCAAAGCTCCCTTAGGCTCTCCTCCTGTCTTTTAATTTTTTTCTCCAATTGCAGTTCAGTTTGGGTGTGTTTTGCTTCCCTGTCTTCTAATTCGCTAATCCAGTCCTCTGCTTCTCCTAGTCCACTGTTGAAACTTTCCATGGTGTTTTTTATTGCAGCTATATCACTCTTCATTTCTTCTTGATTTTTACATAAGTTATTGATTTTTTCATGCATTTCTTCTTGATTCTTACATAAATTGTTGATTTTTTCCTCGATCTGGTTTATGAACTCTAGGACCCTTATTCTGAATTATTTTTCTGACATATTGCATGCCTCTGTTTTACTTAGCTGCTTTTCTGGCATTCCTCCTTTTCTTTCTTTTGAGGGTTTCCTTGTCTACCCATTTGTGGTCTCACTGACTGATCTAGATGTTGAGTTGTGCAGGGGCTGCTCCTTGGGTGGCAGTGGTTTCTGATGTCCCTGCCATAGGCAATGAGTCAGTGCCGGGAGATGCTGGACACAGAGCTCTGGGTCCATGCAGCCAGGGGAATGCACTTCCAGTCCCCACCTAGTATGTGTACTTTAATAATGGATTTCAGGATGTGAGGGCGATCTGGCTGTGGCATCCCCATTGATCACCTCATTGATCACCAGGGTTGATTCAGCTGATCTGGCTGGCTATGCAGGTGTCCCCTTCCTCCCAAACTGCTCCATTGCATCCCTGTCCCTCCAGAAGCTATGTGCTGGGCCATAGAGGACGACCTTCCCCGATAGAGGAAAGGACTGTTCTTTGGTCAAGGGTATATGAGTAGCTTGTTCCCTGGCTAGAGCCTCCAAACAAGCTCTCAAGGTCCATTTGTAGGAGAACATAGGGTAGTCAAGCTTCCAAATGAGGTGCTGTATGTGGCAGTTTGCCTTAAAAAAAAGATTATATAGCAAGATGTAGTGACAAGTCTAAATACAACTGTAAATTCCAAGTACAGATGAAGGGTGAATGGTATCTGCCATAACCATAATATGACACAGGCATATCATGATTTCTGTTGGTGGCAGACACAGATGCCACTGATGTGGTATGTTGTCCACATTCTTAGTTAAAGTGCTAAATATCTGTTGTTGGTTCGCAGAAGCAGCGATTTCTTTTTCATCATCAAGTGTGCATCTTCCCGAATTCTATTCACTCCTAGACTGGGTGATATCTAGGGGACTGTTGAGATGCGTGATTAGGTGACTCTGGATTGCTTCCACTCTGAGCCTAATGTCTGTGGCTGCTTTCCTGGGTCCCACCAATCCTCTAGTTTGGGCCTTCAGGGCTTGGCGCCAGGGCCTGGTGTTCATGGCCACACCTCCTCTTCTCTGGGCCCTTGTTGTCATGGCACTGGCCTACTTGGCTTCTGGAAGTTGCTCCTTTCTCAGTTGAAGGTGTCACTGCTCTGGAAAATTTCTCTGCATAGCTGGTCTGTGACTCAGCGAGAAGGTGTTGAGAAGGAGTCACATGTCAATTTCTTCAGAGGAGCCACCTCCATAGCTGCTGCATGACTCAGCCGAGCCCTTCCTGAAGTCCCCACACAGGCAGGAAATAGCTGATTGTCTATCCCAGGAACTCCATCCTACCTACCCCTGTGCTGGAGCCAGCTGTCCCTGAATCATGGACCTCATGTCAGCTGTCAGATGGTCTCCACTCATGGGGCCCTCTTCCAGCTTAGTCTCTCCAAGAACACTTACATGAGTTCATCTAACTAATGCAAATACCCATACACTCCTTCTCCACCCCACCCCCCACAGGTTCTTCTGTCACAGAAAGAAAAATCTTTCTGCAGATTCTGTGTTTTGAATGGAGGAATTACACCGTAGTGGAAACATTCTCTTTATGACACAAGGGAGAATCCTGTTCTTTAAATAAATGCAGAGGTTACATTATCTCAATTTGGAAGGAATATTACAGTATTCCATCTATTTTAAGACTTACTTTTTTTTTTTTTTTCTCCATGCTTGAATACCTTGGAATATGTGTCTTACAATTCCTGGTATCTTGTATTTGAAGAAATAGGATGCGTAAAGAGAGTCTTCTTGGGTATTAAAGTATCAGGGACTGGAGCTGAAACACAGATGGCCAGCTATATGCCAGGGGAGGAAAAGATCACCCCAGGGCCAAGATCCCACTGTACAATACTTGACCTCCCAGTTCTGCCTATTGCTAGGCACCCAGGGCTTTCCACCCTGATAACCTTCTGTACCTGGCCTAGATGTTGTCTCTAGTTTGACCAGATGCTCAATAAATGCTTGCTTATTGAATGAATAGGTGCACAGCAGCCATTGCAAGGTGACAATATGATGGAGTGGTTAAAACCAAACATTTAGACTCAGAGTAGAATTCTAGGCCTGAATTTATCACTTCCTAGATCAGTGGTTCTCAACCTTCCTAATGCCGCCACCCTTTAATACAGTTCCTCATGTTGTGGTGACCCCCAATTTCATTGTTACAAGTTGAACATAATTAAAGCATAGTGATTAATCACAAAAACAATATGTAATTATATATGTGTTTTCCGATGGTCTTAGGCGACCCCTGTGAAAGGGTCGTTCGACCCCCAAAGGGGTCACGACCCATAGGTTGAGAACTGCTGTCCTAGATGGTCTTTTGCAGATCTCTGTTCCTCTCCTGTGAAATGGGATAACAGTACTGCTGTTGTAGGGCTATTGTGAAAATTAAGTAAGGAAATGCATGAATCTCCTAGCAGTCTCTGTTAAACAGTAATTGTGTAATAAATTTCAGCTCTTACTACTATTCATCACTAGATCGTGAATCTACATAAGATCATAATAATGCAATAATTGCTTTTATTGTGAAATGCTTTATCCTTCAAATGAAGCTGTATCATTATACAGTTGATATTTATTCATATTTAAATTTGGTGTTCATATGTATGCAAACACTTTAAATAGCTAAATACCTTCTTTTTAAAATAGCAATACTTGTTTAACATTATAATGTTATCTTATGAACATTAATAGTCAAATATTTCAACATGCATATACATATTTTTAGACATTGGGAAGGATTGAAATGTTCTTTTCTGTGTAGCTGGTCAGGGGTTTCTCTCAACCTTGGAAAATGGTAGTTGCTTTTATAAAAGTGGTCTGAACAGATTTTATTTTTCCCTCTTCAACAAATTATAAATCAGCGATTTTCAACCTTTTTCATCTCATGGCACAAATAAGTTAATTACTAAAATGCTGCAGCACACCAAAAAATATATTTTTTGCCTATCTGACAAAAATAATAGGTATAATTTTGATTCATTCGCACCAGATGGCTATTGTTGTGTTGACTGTTATTATTTTTTAAATTTGACAATCTGAGGGAAAAGAGGTCAATGATCCTGACTAACTAATTGGGTACTGCATATTTTAAAAATTATTGTGGCACACCAGTTGAAAATTGCTGCTATAAATTCATTTGAAAAAGCAAGTGTCTTGTTTCCTTTTTTTTCCCTCTTCTTTTTCAGAAATTGGGTTGCTGTCTGAGCACTTGGAGGGGAGAGGATCCTGTGTGTCTGCATGTCACGTTTGAGGGGAGTGTCTCCAGTGACCTCCTGGAATGTCTGTCAGTAAAGCGCTGAGTCACACAGAACCTCCCACCAGACAGCATGAGGCAGCAATTAGAAACTAACCATTAACTGCAGGGCAGGAAGAGATGAGTACAGTTTCCAGCTGTTTGACAAGTAAACACCAGTGATGTGTACCATTGCCTACATGGAACTAGAGTCACATACATATCAAGGCCCTTGTGCGAGGGAGGTGGGTTATGAAGATTACCTACCTAGTCTTTGTGCTTGACCCTGGCAGGATGCAGTGTGTGTAGAAAAGGTTATTTAGAAATGCCTCTTGGAAGAATCTGGGCTTTGCAGGAAAGAACAGACAGATATGGGAGACAAAGAATTCCTGAGCTTGTCCACACTGTCCCCATCACACATTAGCCACATGTAACTATGTAACTAGTTATCTTCCTGTTGTGGTATCTTTGCTCAGTTGCCTTGCCTACCTAAATCACCCTTCCCTGGAGAAATTCTACTTGTCTCTCAAGACCCATTTCCAGTGTCACTTCCTCTGTGATGCCTTCCTTATCTTTACCGGTCAGAATTACTATTATTATTATTTTTTTACTCTGTGGTAACAGCCCTTTATTATAATGTATATGAATTAGCTATATCTAAAATATACAGGCATACCTTGGGACCACCCCAATAATGCAAATATTGCAATAAAGCGAGTCACATGCATTTTTTGGTTTTCCAGTGCCTATAAAATTATGTTATGTTTATTCTATAGTCTATTAAGTGTATAATAGCAGTATGTCTAAAAAAGAACATACCTTAACTAAAAGTACTCTATTGCTAAAAAAAAAAAGTATAGTCTGAGCCTCATTTGAAAATGGTGCTGATAGATTTGCTGGATGCAGATATTGCCACAAAATTTCAATTTGTAAAAATGCACTATCTGTGAAGCATGATAAAGTAAGGTATGCCTGTTTATTATCAGATATTTATATATAGGATTTATAAAATATATCTACATATATTTTTAGCCTGTTAATGAGATGGAATATATGAATTGCTTTTTGAATGTTGAACCAGCCTTGCATTCCTGAAATAAATTCCATTTGGTTGTGGTGTATAGTTCTTTTTGTACATTGTTGGATTCAATTTGCTATTATTTTATTGAGGATTTTTGCATCTATATTCATGAGAGATATTAGCCTATAGATTTCTTAGAATGTCTTTGTCTTGTTTTGGTACTAGGAGAATGTTGACAGAATGAGTTAGGAAGTGTCTCCCCTGCTTCTCTTTTCTAGGACAGATGGCAGGTAATTGACATGGTTTACTCCTTAAAATTTTGGGAAAATTCTTCAGTGGAACTATGTGGGCTTGGTGATTTCTGTTTTGGAAGGTTATTAATATGCCCTTAGCATAATAATCACAGTTATTTTAAATTCCAGGTCTGATAATTCCCAAATCTCTGCCCTATCTCAGTCTGGCTCTAATAATGGCTTTGTCTCCTCAGGCTGTGTGTTTGCCTTTCATCATGCCTTTTTGTTGAAAGTCAGATATGATGTACCAGAAAAAAAGAACTGTGGTAGATAAGACTTTGGTGTGAGGGCTAAGCTGTGTTTACTCTTTTAAAACATCTTTATTATTGAGAGTATTACAGATGTTCCCCCTTTTTATCCCCATTGCCCCACTTCACCTGGTTCCCACCCCGCCCCAGGCTTTATCACCCTATTGTCTGTGTCCATAGATAATGCATATTCTATATAATAAAAGCTTAATATGCAAATTGTTCGACCAGGAGTTTGACTGTTCACTATGATGTGCACTGACCACCAGAGGGCGGTGTGGAACATGGCAGACATTGGCGATGTGGCGCTGGCAGCAGGTGGCAGTGGAGGCACTGTGGCAGGGCAGTGGCAGGATGGTAGAGCAGGTGAGCGGGTGGTGCCAGGCCAAGGTGGGTGCGAGCGGGGGCTCAATCGCCCTGCGGATCACCCCACAGACAGCAACCAGTGGCAGAGGTGGGGGGCAGGGCTGCCACCTGGCTCCCAGGCACTGAGGGAGCTGATCAGGGGGCCCAGCCCCAATTGATGATCCCAAAGGTAGGATGGTGGAGCAAGTGAGGGGGCGGTGGCAGGCCAAGGTAGGGTGCCAGGCGGGGCTGCAGGGCTGCAAGGCAGGGGGCGAGGGCTGGGGCCTGATTTCCCACAGGACACCTCGAGGGACCCTACCCATGCACGAATTCATGCACTTCTACCTTTTGGTTACTGTGGATAATACAGTAACCTCTAGTATGCATATAAGATCTTTGGTTAATCTCTTCTCCCTTCCCCCCTGAGATTCATCAGTTGGTTCTATGTTTTCATGCCTTGGTTCTATTTTACTCATCAGTTTATTTTGTTCATTAGATTCCTTGTTCATCTTGACTACTCTAGATATCTCATATAAGTATTTGTCTTTTGGTGACTGGCTTATTTCATTTAGCTAATGTCCTTAAGTTTAGTACATATTATGGCATATGACAGGATTTCCTTTTTTTTTTGTTTTGTTACTTTGAAGGGGCATTTATTCAAATAGTGGTTTGTTAAAAAATCACATTATTTTATAGACAATTTTCTTTTGGTTGTATGAACTCTTTTTATAATACATCTTTTTTTTTTTTTTTTTCAGAGAGGAAGGGAGAGGGATAGAGAGTCAGAAACATCAATGAGAGAGAGAGAGAAACATCAATCAGCTGCTTCCTGCACACCCCCCACTGGGGATGTTGCCTGCAACCAAGGTACATGCCCTTGACCAGAATTGAACCTGGGACCCTTGAGTCCGCAGGCCGATGCTCTATCCACTGAGCCAAACTGGTTAGGGCTATAATACATCTTTTAAGGCTTATTTCATTACTGGTCTTTCGCTATTGCTTAGAAAAGTATTTATCCAGGATGGTGTTAACGAAGCCCAAAGAAGGTGCCAATGCATACTTGTTAATTAATTAATCTATACAAAATGCAATATAGCTATTCTTTGTTTTTTCATCATAGATCTTCATAAGAGTTTGGGGGAAAACTGAGGGTCTGCGTGGGGTCCAGAGCACCCCACATTCTATCCCTCTCTCCTTTTTCACCTACACTGACCTGGAGCTGTACTTCTTGAGGACAGTGTCCAAAAGGCCAACAAGCTCTTCAGCATTGATGAACTGTGTGCTGAGGGTGTACTGTACATCTTCTCACAGAAGTCTGCAATCTCCATCCACTCCTGAACGAAGACGCAGAGCTGCTCTGATAGGTGGGAAAGGGTTTCTTCCACGTGAGGAGTGGTTCCACCCAGGGTGCCATGGCCAGTCACCATCTTCTTTAGCTCATTATGCAAGGAAGTATAGATAGTGTGGATAGAGTCCTTCCTGCTGAAGAAAGACTGGCCCCTAGTTTCTGCCCCAGGTAGGTGAGGCTGTGATAGACCTTCTTGGCTGCGGCCAGGTGGGCCAAGGCCGCCAGCAGCAACAGCCAGCTGCCCCCCCGCGCACTTGTTGGCCTCTCATTCCTTCTCCACATTGTTGTTGGCCTTGTCATAAGAGAAGACACCCAGATGAGAGAAGAATGTCTCCAGCACAGCCTGTTCCACTGGGACCAGGGAGGCCAGCTGGATAGACTTCCCCATGCGAGCTGTGCTCCAGCTACACCCATGTGGCTCAGCTCTCCCTTGCACTTCCAGGTTCTCAAGCTGGAATTTTCTTTTTTTAGGCTGAATCATATTCCATTGTATTCCACACTTTCTTTACTCATTAATTCTTTGATGGACATTTAAGGTTGCTTCTACCTTTTGGTTACTGTGGATAATACAGCTATGAACATGGGTGTGCAAATGTCTCTTTGAGATCCTGTTTTCAATTCTATTGGATATAATACACAAAAGTGAGATTGTTGGATCAATGATAGTTCTTTTTAATTTTTTGAGGAGCCTCCTCCATACAAACCACATGATGAATCTCTCTGTCTTTGTCTTTAAGACTCTGAACTCCTCAAAGGTGATATTTTGTCTTATTCACCTTACTTCCTCCATTATTTGACATAGTGCCTGACACCCAATAGGTAATCAATAAGTATTTGTATTTACTAAATAAGTAGTAGATTCTAGAGACATCATTAGCTAACAAGATCAATCTTAGCAGTGAAGTTTTGCCTAATGTTGTTTTCTCTGTGTGTATGCAATGTGTATTAGCATGTACTAATTTGAAATATCAATTTGGCATTTCCAGAAGGAAACTCACCAATAATCTTCTGAATGGCA
This sequence comes from Myotis myotis, assembly GCF_014108235.1. NCBI lineage: Eukaryota > Metazoa > Chordata > Mammalia > Chiroptera > Vespertilionidae > Myotis > Myotis myotis. The sequence continues at coordinate 77,143,158 of NW_023416313.1, read as the reverse complement.
ATAGCTTCAGAACAGCTCTGAAACTAGAAAGAAACAAAGCATCACATCTCATGCTTTCTTATTATTAACTGCCACCCAGAAGTCTACCAGTCTTGTGATACAGAGTGGAAGTTAGAAGTTCTGTGCAATTGGATATGACTTCCTCCTGGATTTGAGTTCTGGAAGCCTTGGCTTCTTGAGAGGATTATGCCACCAGTAGTAGAGAGAAGCTATTGCCAATGAGAGGAGGGTAATTACTTAGGATTAATAACAGGACACGAATTTGTGGGTCTCATTCATGGTATTCGCTCTTACAACATCCAGGAAGGTGGGAAGACCATTGAGAGAGATGGCTGTGTGATGCACCATGGAGGCTGGGCCCTAGCAACTGAAGCAACCATCTTGTTCCAGATTCCTCTATCCAAACTTGGCATGGAAGCCCCGGGCTGCCAATCTTCAATGGGCCATGTGAGTGTAAACAGGAAATGAATATTTTGCTGTGGGTGCCTTTTTTATAACCTTGGGGAAGTGCCGAACAGGAAGAAACATCCATAATTGGACTTTTCACTATCTTAGTGGAACGGTGACTTGGAGTTGACTTTGATTTAAGGAAATAAAGTAATGTAATGATTCATGTACAGCTAGATTGCAAGACGAAGATTTATTCCTAGCACATATGTAATACATCTAGCACAGTTCTTGGATGTTTAAGGGACTTGATAAGGATTATTTTCCTTTACCCTTACTTGTAGGTAATGGCTAATGCATATCCTTTGATAATTTGAAATACATCCTTACAAATATTCAGTGTTGACCACATTTGGGGTGGGAGGATTGACTTGTTTTAAATGCAACTGGGAAGCATGTTATTTCTTAGGCAGTGGCCTAGGGGAAGTGGGTGTGACTGGATAAAAAAGGTGAAGGGGCCTGGCCAGTATGGCCAAGTCCCATCCACCAGGAGGTCCCAAGCACCAGGAAGTTGCCGGATTCACAGGTTTGATTCCAGGTCAAGTTGTCAGCTTGCCCAGGTTGTGGGCTTGATCCCCAGTAGGGGGAATGCAGGAGGCAGCCAATCAGTGTTTCTCTTTCATCAATGTTTCTCTCTCTCTCTTCCTCTTTCTGAAATCAATGAAAACATAAACATATTAAAAAATGAAGGTGAAGGGCTTAGCTAAAGAACATATATGCAAACCCCATGGACAAGGAAAATAGTTTGGTGAAGGCCAAGGAAAGGGAAGCCGGGGGTGGGGGCGGGGAGGGTGGAGGTGGGCAAAGGGCAGGAAAAAGGGGGACACCTGTAATTATGTCAATATTAAAAATGTTTAATAAAAAAAAATCAAGGCACTGAGTAACCTAATGCAAAAAAGAGGAATTCTTATGTAAACAAAATTGTGCTAATCTGAGTTTTCAGATAGTTTACTTAATGTAATAACTAATAGATTAAGGAAAACTCCTTTTTTTCAAAAGCACTGCTTGCACAAACTGTGAGTGACAACCTGACCCGGTGAGCACCAAATCCGCCCTAAAGAGCAGCTCTGCTCAAAGGTCTTGTGAGGGAATTGTCATGCCTAATGGGGGCAAGCCACAGAGGAAATAGAGTTCCAGTTTGCCACTCACTCTATCTAGATAAGGGAAGCCACACTGCAGGTCAGTCCTTTTTTATGATTACATGACAGGAAATGAGAGATCATGTTATTCCAGTGCGAAGAACTGGGCTGAGGGTCACTTGCTTTGCCAGTTGCTCTAATAAATGGTTAATGACTGATCAATCTCACAAGATCCTCATAAGGCGGGTTAGTGACTGGATTGTCACTTTGCTTTCTCTACTTCCTCCTGGGAGAGGGACAGAGAAGTGTGCTAATTTTATTATTTATATAAAGCTAACATACTTGTGATTTTTCCACACCCATTTTCCTTTCAGATAGGAAGGCAAAGTTAAACAAACGAACAAACAAATCTTGGTTTTAAAGAACTCTTTCTGGGCTTCTGAACTGAAGAAGTCATCTATGGAATTTAGAAAAAACCTGGGACTGTTAGAAGGATTTTGGACATCACATCTATCCAGTACCTTCTTTATGGATAGGAAGGAAGTTCAAGCTGATGTGGAATTGCCATGTGCCCCGGTGACATGTAGAACAGAGTAGAGACTAAAATGGTTCTCCTGATCGCTGGTCCAGCACACGTTGATAAAATCAAGCATATGAGTGACCTTATAAAGCACCAATATTCTGTTTTCCAACAACTATTTACTTCTGATCTCTTTTTAAAAATCCAGTTTAATTTCCATAAGGACTTATGGACCACTATAATCTTACAAATGTAATAAATGTGTTACATATCTTGTAGGCAATGCAGTGTTTCATTTACAAAACCAGCAGAAACCTAATGCAAAAAAAGAAGGTGGAGGAGGATAAGAAGGAGGAGAGGAGAAGGAGGAAGAGAAAAATAAAAGTATAGGCTGGTTTCCTTTATAGAGAAGTAAAAATTCTAATAAAAATGTGAGCAAATGGTAGAATATAGCAATATTCCCCCACCATGCACTGATGGTTGAATATTAAACGTTTTATTAATTTAAATATCACATAGATGGATCCAATACAAAAAGCTCATGACTGTAATAAATGCTGAAATAGCATTTATTTACTCTTAATTAAAATGTAGAAATCAAGAAAATGAGAAATAAGTGATTATAGTGAGTTCTAGCCAAGGAAATAGGAAGAGAAGTGAAGTGTCCCATTTCTGGGCTGAGGCATGTACAACACAGGTGCACTCCCTGCTCTGTTTTCACCTGCTGCTGGCTGGATTCCAGTGAAAATGAGGCTCTAGGGGATGACGGAACCACACGATGGAAGGATGCTGGGTCCTTGAATTACCTCACAGAGAAGCTGTGAGCAAAAAGCACATGCTTTGATCAGATTTATACACAAAAAGTCTACCTGTGTTCCGATCCAGACATTATGCATTTTGGGTCAGCTTAGCCTACCCCTTTGCTATTCCAGCACACCAATTCTTTACTACAATAGTTACATGAGTCAATTCGTTATTCTATCTGTCATCTATCTATCTATCTATCTATCTATCTATCTATCTATCTATCATCTATCTATCTATCATTGATCTATCGATCTATCTGCATCTTATTTGTTCTAATCTCTGGAGAACCCTGACTAATACAATCAGGATGTAGATGGCTACCAAGGGTAGCCCTAAAAAAGGGACAATTTTAATGTTCTGACAACAGAGTGGCTTAAAATAGCTCCCTCCCTTCCTCCCTCCCTTCTGCCATGATTGCATACTTGCACTACCTTGGTCATGACAGAAGCTTGTATCATCCAGACTGGGAATCTGAGGGTCTAGAAACTGGTGCCACAGCCTGACAGGTGATGAAATCCTTGCAATAGCTTTTCAGTGGAAAGCTACTGAGGAGATAGCATCACATTTTGTTTGGGATACCACTGACTTCATATAGAGTCTGGTCAACATCCTTGACTTGCATCTCCCCAAAGCTTTCAGTTGGGAAAATAACTTTGTGAAAACACCTCATTGTAATTAAGAAAAGACCAGGAAGTATAATTTGTACTCCTTTAATTTATTTAGATAGTAAAAATAGGACCTAAAGGTGTGATCACCTTTTTTAAAAAAATTGCCGCCTACAATTTGACTTAGTTCTAAACTTCCTATGTGTTGTGTTGTAAGTAAATCTATTAACACTTATTTGTGAGAGTAAGATTTATTATTTAATCATCACTGTACATCCAGGCAGGACTATGTCTTTGCCTTCCTGATCAACTTAAAGTTTTCTTGTTTCTGAAATCTCCTAGAAAATCATTTTATAAGCATAAGTACTTTAATGTATTTCTAAAAATAATTTCTATAAAACAATCAGAATAAACTGATTATACCTTTAAGATTACCAAAAATTTCTTTGTCATCAAAAATCCAATTAATATACAAATTTATAATTGTCCCATGTATATTCTACACAAAGGGAACCTTGTATGAACCAATTTCCCACACCACATGATAAAGCATCATCAAAATCTTTCCATGGTATTATATACTCTCTATAGTATTATATTTAATAGCTGACTAGTAATTCTCTGTATAATTACATTATAATTTATTTAACCCACATTATATTAATGGATATTTAAGTTTGTTTTGAACTTTTTTTCTGTGAAGAATACCACATATGCTATTTATAATCATAGATGAATCATTGAGCAAATGCTTAATCATATCCTTAAGATATTGAAAGTGAAAGTGAAATAGCTAAATAAAAGGTTAGGAGTTCATAAGCTATAAGTAATAGAGTGGCCTGAATACATGGTAAGAGGTTCATATGGGCTTGTTACTATCATGAAAGTAGAAGCCTGACATGGAGGTAGGGTGTTCCAGGGTTGGTTCCTGCTCCAATGAAGTCCAGCTCTTCCTTTAAAAAAATTTTTTTTTATTGATTTCAGAGAGGAAGGGAGAGGCAGGGAGAGATAGAAACATCAATGATGAGAGAATCATTGATTGGCTGCCTCCTGCATACCCTCTACTGGGGATTGAGCCTACAACCCAGGCATATACCTTTGACCAGAATCAAACCTGTGACCCTTCAGTCCGCAGGCCAATGCTCTATCCACTGAGCCAAGCTGGCTACGGCTCTTTTTTCTTTCTACTTCACCATCTTTAGTGTTTTGGTGATGTCTCCTGTGACAGGTAATGACAGATGCCGCCGCTCAACCCATTATGGCAGAGCCCAGTAGGAAGGAAAGGGCCCTGGGCAAGGAACTTTCCCTTGCATTGTCCCCTCTGTTATTAAGGGCCAAAAGCTAACCAAAAACCTCCCAACAGACTTTGTCTTACATCACATTAGCCAGACCTGGCTCACCTGCCCATCCTAGGCCAGTCAGTGGTAAAGGGGAATGGAATTGCTCTGACTGACTTACTTCAAGGACAAATCTCTGGGGGCTTGGTGCAAACTGCCCAAACCAAATCAGAGTCCTTAAACAACGGACTCAGGAGATAGGCTAACAGCCTTCAACAGTGAATGCCATTGGGGAATGTGTATAAAACCCAAATGTTCCTCAGCAGGAAACTATCCGTGCTCGGTGTCTGCTTTCTTATTTACCACTGAAAACAGAGTATTGGCATGTAGGAGCTGCTTACAAAGTGTTAATTGAACAAAGTCCTTCTCAGGGCACCCATTTAAAAAATATTCAAAAGAACAGCTCAAGAGCGCACCCAGAATCCTGAAGTAGTGCTTAGATTCGTCCACAGCCTCTTGTACCGCAGTCCTGCTCAAACCTCATCTCCAACTATTTATTGTGAAAATTTTCAAACATGTTAAAAAGTTGAAAGAATAATATAATCACTTCTCATGTACTTCAAATTCAATAACTGTTAATATATGGTCATACCCGCTTTACATACTCTATATGATACTTTCCTCCTAACTACTTTACATACACCTCCTAAAATATTGACATTGTTCTACATACCTGCAAAACCATGATGTCATCCAAAACAATGAAGAATTCTTCAATATCTTCTAAGATTCAGCTATATTCAAATTTCTCCATTCATCCCCCAAATCCTATCTAATAAAAGAGAAACATGGTAATTGGCATACGACCGCTACCCTTCCCATTGGATAATCAGGGAAATATGCAAATTAACTGCCAGCCAAGATGGCGGCAGGCAGCCAGGCAGCTTGAAACTAACATGAGGCTTGCTTGCTTCAGTGACGGAGGACTCCAACGTTCCCCGCCTGCCGCTGCAGGCCTCTGAGCTGCAACTCTAAGCAGCTATGTAACAAATATAGAAGCTAAACAAAACCCCAGAAACCTGCTTTAGTCTGCCGGGCTTCAGCCAGCAGGATCGCAACATTGTAAACAAAGGCCAGAAACCTACTTTCAGCAGTGGAGGCCTAAGAGCTGGAGCTAAGCCTCAAAGCTGAAGCTGGCCCAGAATAAAAAAAAGAAAAAAGAAAAAAGGAGCAGTTGGGAGCTTCAGTCACCCCCAGCCTGAAAACAGCCCTCAGCCCCTCACCCAGACTGGCCACGCACCCCAGTGGGGACCCCCACCCTGAAGGGTGTGTGACCAGCTGCAAACAGCCATCATCCCCTCACCCAGGCTGGCCAGTCACCCCAGTGGGGACCCCCACCCTGATCCAGAACACCCTTCAGGGCAAACCAGCTGGCCCCAACCCATGCACCAGGCCTCTACCCTATATAGTAAAAGGGTAATATGCCTCCCAGCACCGTGATCAGCGGAGCCACGAGGCCTCCTGGCACCGGGATCAGCGTGACAGGGGGCAGCGCCCAAACCCCCTGATCGCCCTGCGGCTCTGTGTGTGACAGGGGGCGGGGCCACAACCTCCCTATCCACCCTGCTCTGTTTGTGACAGGGGAAGGCGCCCCAACCCCCTGATCGGCCCTGCTCTGTGTGTGACGGGGTAAAGCCATAACCTCCCTATCGGCCCTGCAGTGAGTGTGAGAGTGGCGGCGCCCCAACCCCTATCGGCCCTGCTCTGTGGGTGATAGAAGGCGGTGCCCCAACCCCCTGATGGGCCCTGCTCTGTGCATGACAGGGGGCAGAGCCCCAACCCCCTGATTGGCCCTGCTCTGTGCGTGACAGGGGGTGGCGCCGCAACCTCCCCATTGACCCTGCCTTGATTGTGACAGGGGACGGTGCCCCAACCCCCCAATCGGCCCTACCCTGAGTGTGACTGAGGGTGGCATCACAACCTCCCGATCGCCCTGCTCTGTGCATGACAGGGGGCGGCGCCCCAACTCCCCAATTGGCCCTGCTCTGAGCCCGACCAGGGGCTGCACCTAGGGATTGGGCCTACCCTCTGCCACCCGGGAGCAGGCCTAAGCCAGCAGGTTGTTATCTCCCGAGGGGTCCCAGACTGCAAGAGGGCACAGGCCGGGCTGAGGGACCCCCCACAAATTTTTGTGCACCGGGCCTCTAGTCCTATATGATAAAAGCCTAATATGCTAAGTGTCCGGTCATCCAGTAGGCCGTTTGACCAATCAAAGCGCAATATGCTAATGATGTGCTAAGGCCACTCAACCGCTCACTGTGATGTGCACTTACCACCAGGGGGAAGGTGCTCTGACTGGTAGGTGAGCTTGCTGCTGAGGTCCAGGCGATTGGGACTCAGCGAGATGGGCCAGACATGCCCTGGAGCCCTTCCGTGGTCTCTCCCTGGCTGGCCAACCTCCCACATCCCTCCCCAGCTCCGATCATGCACCAGTTTGGCCCCTTGGTCTGGCCTGCACCCTCTCGCAATCTGGGGTCCCTCATGGGATGTGGGAGGGATGTTGGAGAGCCAGTTTTGGCCCGATCCCACAAGCCAGGCTGAGGGACCTGCTGGTGCACGAATTAGTGTACCAAGCCTCTAGTCTATACTAATAAAAGACAAAGATGCTAATTGACCATACTTTCACTATGCCCATCAGCCAATCAGAAGAGTATGCAAATTAACCCAACAAAGATGGCCATTAAATTTGCATACTGCAGGCAGGGTGGGACAGCATGAGCCGCCATCCGGGCCTCCCGTGTGTGACCCGGGGCGGTGGGGCGGGACAGAGCGAGTCACCGCCCACCCCGCCGCCATCTGGGCCTCCTGTGGATAAGCCAGCAGGTGATTACCCTCCAAGGGGTCCCAGAGTGCGAGAGGGAACAGGCTGGGCTGAGGGACCCTCCCCGAGTGCACAAATTTTTGTGCACCGGGCTTCTAGTCCTATTTAATAAAGAGGAAATATGCTAATTGATCCTCACACCATCGCAAAGATAGTGGCACCCACAGCCAATAAGGAGGGAATATGCTAATTGACTGCTCCACCCTCAAAGGTGGCGGCGCCCACAGCCACAAGATGGAAGCACCCAGTCCCCTCAGCCCTGCTGGGGTGGCAGGCATGCAGCAAGGCCTGGCCTGCCCCCAGGCGGGCCCAACTTTGGCATGTGCCTGCCTCCAGAGTCCCCCAGTCCCATCAGCCCCCCGAGCCACCCAAGGCTGGCCCAAGGTGCAGGCAAGCCTTGGATAGTGGCTGCCCAGCTGCCCAGGGCCACTTGAGGCTCAGGTAACCAGAGTCGGCTGAGGCTTGTGCTGCCGGCAGTGGCAGCAGCAGAGATGTGATGGGGGTGTCGCCTTCCCCTGATTTCTGGGTCACCTCCTGCCCCTGAGGGCTCCTGGACTATGAGAGGGGAAAGGCCAGGCTGAGGGATCCCCTCTCCAGCACATGAATTTTCATGCACTGGGCCTCTAGTATATATATAATATTGAATTGTGTTTTTGTGTCTCTCTAATCACTTTTATGACAGAATAATCCCCACTATTTTTTTTCCATGCTAGTAACCTTTTGACGATACCAGACCAGTTGTCTCATAAAATGTTCCATATTCTAGATCTGTCTGATTATTCTTTGAGGTGTCATTTAACTTATTTTCTAGCATTAGTAATGATAGATTTGGTCAATTTGATACTTAAAGTATAGAGTCCATTCTATAAGGAACTATCAATACAAATTTGCATATATATAATAGACCTTACATGCTTATAAATAATGGACTCTCTCTACATAATTATACAAACAGACTATAATGCTAATATTTGGGAATAACAGAATGGATTATAGCAAAACACAGAAAAATAAATGACTTAAAAGTCAATACTAAAGAGCTTCACCATGCCACAGTGATATTCCCCACTGGCAATCTTTTTACTTATATACTATTATTCTTGTATTGTATGACCATAAACTCTATTTTTTTCCCTCAGTTCAAGAATTCTCACTGAAAACTTTAAATTCTCACTAGAAAAATAAAAACTTATGTTGCTTGCCAAAACCGGTTTGGCTCAGTGGATAGAGCATCGGCCTGTGGACTGAGGGGTCCCGGGTTCGATTCCGGTCAGGGGCATGTGCCTTGGTTGCGGGCGCATCCCCAGTGGGGGATGTGCAGGAGGTGGCTGATTGATGTTTCTCTCTCATCGATGTTTCTGACTCTCTATCTCTCTCCCTTTTTCTCTGTAAAAAATCAATAAAATATATTAAAAAAACAAAAACAAAAAAACTTATGTTGCTTTATTGTGCAGAGCCATCTTTTCCTTCTAGGCCAGTGATGGCGAACCTATGACACACGTGTCAGAGGTGACACGCGAACTCATATTTTTTGGTTGATTTTTCTTTGTTAAATGGCATTTAAATATATAAAATAAATATCAAAAATATAAATCTTTGTTTTATTATGGTTGAAAATATAAAAAAATTTCTATATGTGACACGGCACCAGAGTTAAGTTAGGGTTTTTCAAAATGCTGACACGCCGAGCTCAAAAGGTTCGCTGTCACTGTTCAAGGCCATCATGAGGGGATTTTACTTTTTTCAACCAAAGTATTGTCCTAAACAAGAATGTCATTCATTCCAATGGTCCATTCATAATGAAGTAGCCCCAGAAGATTTAAAATTCCAGTTAAAAATCTTACAATAATTTTGAATAATTAACATAGGCATATGTTTAAAAATGTTAAATGTACAAAAGAGCTTATAAAATAAAATAAGCCTCCCTCCAAATCCTGTCTCTGAGTTTATTTCCCCAGATGCAACTATAGCTACTATTTTTAATGTATCTTTTCTAAGATATTTTATGTATATGCAAATATATTTAAAATCATAATTTTATACATAAATATAGTTTACTATGCATCCTTCTCTATATCTTGCTATTTGTTTTTGTTTGTTAATCCTTCCCAAGGATATTTTTCCATTGATTTTTAGAAAGGTTGGAAGAGAGAGGGAAAGACAGATAGAAATATCAATATGCAAGAGCTCTGATGAGGGCCTGGGCCAGGGAGAAGCCTGTAACCTAGGTAAGTGCCCTTGACAGAATCAAACCCAGGACCCTTCGGTCCATAAGCTGATGCCCTACCCACTGAGCCAAACCAGCTAGGGCTCTTGCTATTTTTTGTTGTTGTTATTATGGATTGTTCCATATGTGAACAAATAGAGCTATTTTTCTATTTTTAGTGACTGCATAGTATTCTATTCTATTTTTGTATGTATAGTAATTTAAAAAATATGTTTTTATTAATTTTTTAGAGAGAGAGGGAGAAAGATTGATGTGGGAGAAAAACATTGATTGGTTGCCCCTGACAGGGGTGGAACCAAACCTGAAACCTGGGCAGTGCCCTGACCGAGAATGGAACCTGTGACCTTTAGTGCATGGGACGATGCTCAACCAACTGAGCCACACCAGCCAGGGCTGTACGTATAGTAATTTAATGAATTCTCTATTGATTATGTTATTTGTGATCTTTTACTACTGTTACAAAGAGTGCTTTACTGAATATCTCTGTGTATATATCTTTGCCAGGTTATGTTGGGAGACAATTCCCCATGGGTCTCTCACATTTCTACATGTCTTGTAAGCAAAAGCCCCAGTTTTTGTTTCAGATGATCTTTTCAATGATATTTGGGTAATAAGCAGCCTGGAGACAGAGAACAATAGTGTTTCTTTCTGGGGCAAATCCCAGGTTGTTTATTGTCCAGGAGAATAAAGGTAATATCTTCCTCTGGAGTGACGGCCAGGTAGTCTTACTGTCTATTGTGAAAGAATTGGATTCCCTTAGCTTAGGATTCAACTCCGGTAATACACATGTACATACTACTTGGCAGTCACTTTGTAGCCTCATGAGAACTAGGGTTTGGGGAATGAGTGGAAATGCTGATTCAATGGCAACTGCTATTAGTATGAGTAATAAACTGTCATTTGTCACTGACCCAAGATTTTGTGCTAGGCATCTATGTAACTGTGTCAGGCTAACTTGTTAGCTTTCAAGGGAAAAAAAATCTCAGATCTGTCATTGATTTTGACAGTTTTGATGATGAAGATGGGATGCTGACAGAGATTTGGCCTAGAATGGAAAAGATGGCCTTATGGGCTGAGTAACAGGATTTGATAGTAGTCTATGGGATTGATAGAAACATGGAGGAGGAAAATCGTTGAGCTTGGTTTATGGACATATCAACTCAGGATGTAGGTGCAAGCCAAAAATGGCCTGCAGCTATTCTACAGACAGGTAGGAGTGGCCTAAAAGACAGAAAGTAGTGAGGTATAATCACCCAATGGCAAAACTTTGGGTGTTGAACCTGGTTGCCTACTTTGTGCTGAAGGAAAAATGACTGGATGTTAAAATATTTGTTGACTCAAAGTGGTAAATGGCTTGGCTAGCCAATCAGGGCCCTGAAAAGAGAGAGATTGGAAGACTAGGGACCAGGAAGTTTGGGGTAGGGATGTGAAGATGGACATGCAAAAGTGAAATGGAATGTGAAGATAGTTTTTATCACATGTTAACACCCACCACGGCACATCCAAAATGGAAGAGGTATTAATGACTTGGCCAGTTGACATAATTGGTACATGACCAGGGTGGCCATGGGAGGAGAGATGAAGGATGCGATAGGACCTTCATTATGGACTTCCTCTTACCAAGATTGATGTAGCCTCTGCTACTGCCAAATGGTCAACCTGCCAGCCACAGAAACCAATGCTGAACCCTTGATTGCGATTATACCTGAGGTGGACCAACTGGCCTTTGGTGGTCCACTCATGGGACCCCTTCTATCATGGAAGGGCCAGAGGTTTGTTCTAATAGGAATAGACATGCATTCCAGGTATGGATTTTCCCTTTGCTCTTGCAGGACTTCAAGTAGCATTACTATTTGATGGTCCTAGAGTGCCTGGGTATTCCTATGAATATTTGTGTACAATTTTTGTATGAATGTAAAACTTTTTTTCCATTGCACCAAGAGGGGTGATGTCTGGCAAGAGATTAAATAGTTGTGTCTTGCTTGAGGTTTGAAGACAACCCAATTTGGTTAAAAATTTATCAGACATGAGCAGCAAGTCAGAAGGACATGAGGTCTCCTGCCCATCTCCAAAGCTGTGCTTCACTTCTGCTAGCAGACCTTGGCCAGCCACATTCCCGCCAACAATCACTTGATGTTTTGACTTGAGACAGAGACATTCATTCGTGCTTACGCCTGACCACTATGATTTGTCTGCTGTGGTTCTGAAATGATTAATGTCATTTACTCCACTGTGGAAAATCCCAGGAGACTCACAGATCAGAAGCCTGAAGAAAAGCACATGGGAGGCCACTGACAATTTGTGCAAAAGGGAAAAATATTATTCCCAGCAGACAGGCCCTCCCTGGGCTGTGGACTCAGGCCACTTCTCAGAGCTCCAGCATTGTGGTGAAATGGGAACATGTCATGCACAAACATGAACCTGATTGGCAAAATTTGGAGGCCAAGGCATATTTTCCTAGGCTGCCTCCATGTGCTGTGGGTGCTGTCTTTGCCATCCGAGATCCACATTTGCTCACATCCTAGCATGGTGTCTATCTAGCACAGTAGGTGTTTGATAGTCACAGGAGGAAGTCTTTCAACAAATATTTATCGAGCCCCATATATGTTCTGTATGCTGGGGATTTAGTAGTGAACAAAATGGACAAAAATGGCTCATTCATTTTTGATGACCCCTGGTAAATGACCTCCCTGACACACTTTCTTCCTCTCTGGTAGATTCCATAATCTTTCTGTATTTATATAAATTAATTTGGTTTTCTTTCCCTCAAGGAAAAAACAAACTAGAACCCCCTGTGGAGGCCATGCTTATTCAGGTCAATAACCATATATTAAGAGTCTATCTTCTGACCTTTGCACTCATCTGTCAAAACTCCAACCTGGTTGAATGCAATGATCTACCTCCTTGGTACTTGAACTAAATTACTGAATGTTGTTGGAGAAACTCACACCATACACTGACTGACTTCACAATAAATCGCATACCTCAATTGAGAGCTAAGCTCCACATAGAAATTCTATTTTATGTCCTTACCAGAACTCCCATTATCCAAGGTATCTACCCCACTCTTTCATTCTCTTTTGCTGATTCCTGCTCTTCTGACTTCCCCCCACAGATAATTATACGATGACTTTTAGGGACACATGATCCATTTTTATAATACATTAAGAAGAGTCTTGAAGAAACTAACACTTAATCCTTGTTTAATTCTGTTTTCCTCTGTCTTTTGCTTAGGGCTATAAAAATATGCTATCTTCTTGATTTATATTTTTGAAGTTTTCATTTTGTTTCCCCATTAGCTTTAAGGTTAACTTTTAAAAAATATATATATATTTTATTGATTTTTTACAGAGAGGAAGAGAGAGGGATAGAGAGTTAGAAACATCAATGAGAGAGAAACATCAATGAGCTGCCTTCTGCACACCCCCTACTGGGGAACCAAGGTACATGCCCTTGATCGGAATCGAACCCAGTACCTTTCAGTCCGTGACCCAATGCTCTATCCACTGAGCCAAACCGGTTAGGACTAAGGTTAACTTTTAATAACCCCTCAAAGACATTACTATTTTTCAACAATGACCTTTAAAAATAAATTAGAGCCTGGACAGTGTAGCTCAGTGGTTGGGCATCGAGCTATAAACCAGGAGATCATGGTTCGATTCCTGTTCAGGACAATGCCCAGGTGTGGGCTCGATTCCCCAGTAGGGGATCATTGATGTTTCTCTCTCTTTCCCTCTCCCTTCCTCTCTCTGAAATTAAAAAAAAAAAAATTAGAAACAAAATGATAAAATGCAGTGATCATGGATCTTGAGTTCTTTCAGACCTGTGCTTGAATTCTAGTTCTGCTGTGTAACCCTGGGCAAGATATTTAATGTCTCAGTTTCCCAAATTGTACAAATAATTACAATAATACTTGTATTACATGGCTATGAAAACTATACAAGCTAATGTTTATGAGTACATGTAAGTCTAGCGACTGATAAGAATGAAGGAAAAAAAGAAAGGAAGGAAAAAAAAAGAAAGAAAAGAAAGGAATAAAGGAAGAAATAAATAAAGAGCAAGCCTGTAGTGAGAAATTAATTACATGGGTGACAAATCAAACAGAGTGCGTGTGGGCGGGGGGAGGAAGAGAAGAGAAGAGAAGAGAAGAGGAGAGGAGAGGAGAGGAGAGGAGAGGAGAGGAGAGGAGAGGAGAGGAGAGAAGAGAAGAGAAGAGAAGAGAAGAGAAGAGAAATCTGGGGTTCTAGTACTTCAGGGTGTGATATCAGGAACCTCAGTGTGACTCACCTGCAAAGTCACCCTTCAGGGGCACATTAAATAAGGTTTTCTAGTTACTCTTTGACCTGCAGGATGATAAATCCTTCTGGAAAGTCCAGCAAGAGGTTTGATATATGCCAGAGAAGGGAGGAAGCCTTGTGTAAGGGTAGCATAGTAATGAGCAGGGACATCTTGGGCGTAGACCTCCTGGAAAAAGGAATATGAGCTCAGGCAAAGCCATGGGTATTTTGATAACCAAGAATACACTACAACTCAATCAGGAAAAAGTGTAACCCTGAATTTCATGGAGACAAACATTTCTTAGAAGACAAAAATGGCAGTAGGATCTGAATAAAGATGCTGAAAGAGTTAATTAAAACACTGCCTCCCCTTAATGATCAATTTAAAGTGAGATAATAAAGCAATAGAGTATAATCAATATAATGTTTCTAAGGGAATCATTATATTGTCCTATTAAAATATTAATAGGAAGGTATGTTACCACTGACTTATTATATATATATATATATATATTTAAATCTTTATTGTTCAGATTATTACAGTTGTTCCTCTTTCCTCCCCCCATAGCTCCCTTCCACCTGGTTCCCACCCCACCCCATGCCCTTACCCCCCCACTGTCCTCTTCATAGGTGTACGATTTTGGCCAGTCTCTTCCCTCACCCCCCACACCCTCTTCCCCCCGAGAATTGCCAGTCCACTCCCTTTCTATACCCTGATTCTATTCTATTCATCAGTTTATCCTGTTCATCAGATTTTTTATTCACTTGATTTTTAGATTCACTTGTTGATAGATATGTGTTTGCTGTCACTTTGTTGTTCATAATTTGTATCTTTACCTTTTCTTCTTCTTCCCCTTCTTAAAGAATACCCTTCAGCATTTCATATAATACTGGTTTGGTGGTGATGAACTTCTTTAGCTTGTTCTTATCTGTGAAGCTCTCTATCTGACCTTCAATTCTAAATGAAAGCTTTGCTGGGTAGAGTAATTTGGTTGTAGGTTCTTGCTATTCACTTTGAATATTTCTTGCCACTCTCTTCTGGCCTGCATAGTTTCTGTTGAGAATCAGCTGACAGTCATATGGGTACTCCCTTGTAGGTAACTAACTGTTTTTGTCTTGCTGCTTTTAATATTCTCTTTGTCTTTTGCCCTTGGCATTTTAATTATGATGGGTCTTGGTGTGGTCCTCTTTGGATTCCTCTTATTTGGGGTTCTTTGTATTTCCTGGACATGTAAGTCTATTTCTTTCACCAGGTAGGGGAAGTTTTCTGTCATTATTTCTTCAAATAGGTTTTCAATATCTTGCCCTCTCTCTTCTTTCTGCACCCCCATAATTCAGATGTTGGTATGCTTGAGGTTGTCCCAGAGGCTCCTTACTCTATCTTCATATTTTTGGATTCTTTTTTCTTTTTGCTTTTCTGGTTGGGTGTTTTTTGCTTCTTCGTATTTCAAATCTTTGACTTGATTCTTTGGGTACTCTAGTCTGCTGTTGGATCTCTGTATATTATTCTTTATTTCAGTCAGTGTATGCTTAATTTCTAATTGGTCTTTTTTCATATCCTTGAGGGTCTCACTATATTTCTCGGAGGTTTCTAGAAGAGTCTTGAGTAACCTTATAACCATGGTTTTGAACTCTATATCCAGTAGTTTGCTTTCCTCCATTTCTTTCATTTGTGACATGTTTCTTTGTCTCCACATTTTGGCTGCTTCCCTGTGTTGATAGAGTGGCTTTGTGTGGTAGGTGTCCTATAGGGTCCAGTGGCCCAGCCTCCCCAATCACCTGAGGTGGACACTCTTGGTGCACCCCTTTGTGGGCTTTGTGCACAGTCTTGTTGTAGTTAAGCCTTGATTGTTGTTGGAATTGACCACCAGGCCAATTGGCTGTGAGGACCAGCTAGCTATGTCTACAATAAGAGAACTGCTATGCTGGAAACACCCTTATGGGGCAGAACTTGCTTTAGTGGGGCTTTGGTGCTCCCTGAGTCTGCCCCTTGAGTGTGTCACTTATGGATGTGAAGAGTTGCACTCTGGTATGGATTCACTCTGACCACTGGGTATACTGGCTCTTGGATCTCCAAGGAGGTGCAAAGTCAGCCATTGCCTGAAGCTGCCCAGCAGGAGCTCTAGAGAGATCTGCAGATTCCTCCTCTTTGGGGTTTGGAAGTGCCCAGATGAGTCCCAGCTGTGAAGCAATGCAGGCTGTTGTCTAGGCTCGTGGTTGGCAAACTGCGGCTCACGAGCCACATATGGCTCTTTGGCCCCTTGAGTGTGGCTCCACAAAATACCATGTGCGGGCATGCATACAGTGCAGTTGAAACTTCATGGCCCATGCGCAGAAGCCGGTTTTTGGCCGGGGCGAGTCTATTTTGAAGAAGTACTGTTGATATTTGGCTCTGTTGACTAATGAGTTTGCAGACCACTGGTCTAGGCCTTCTTTTGGAGGCTTTGATGCTCTTTGACCCAGCTGCAGTTTGTTAGGTTTTAGATTGCAAAAGAACTGGCCATTCATATGCAAAAGCCTCTGCTCACAGCTTGGGTGGGGTGGTAAATTGGGTAGGGCGGGGTCTCAGGGAATCATCAGGGCAGAGCAAACTGCAATGGCTGCCAGTCTACTCTGTCTTGGAGAGGTCCCAGGGTCTCTGTGTTCCACAGCCCCATGCAGGAACAATGATCACAGCAAGCACCTCTGTGAGAAAGCGACCCTCAAGTTCCGGCCTGATGCCAGATAGTTTAGCTTCTCACCGTAGATAGTCTGGGTCCCCAGAATCTCGCCCAGAACTGGAGTGCAGAGCAATTGGAGCCTTGTATCTCCCTCCCGATTGAAAAAGACAACAGCGTATCCAGTTGCCAGCCCATTTCCGCACACGCCTCTGTACCTCTGCACTTCTGCACCTCTGCACCTACTACCCACTTCAGTGCGCTTTTCTCTTTCCTTCTAGTTGTAGAATTTCCACTCAGCCAGCCTTCCCGTGGTTCTGGATGATATCTGTTTTGTCTTTTAGTTGTATTTTTTATGTGGTTGTGTGAGGCAGCAAGTACAAGTGTGTACCTATGCCGCCATCTTGGTTCCTACTCTACCACTGACTTATTTAACAGTGTATTTGTGTAGCACAGGGAAGAGAGATGTACAGATTCATCAGTAGTTATCATCAAGATGTAAATATGCACACATCTTTATATCTGTATAATTCCTTTCTTGACCTTCTTTTTGCCCCTCAGCCACCAACCCAATGAACAAGTCCTGATACATACTAGTACTGTATACATATATCTCAAAAGTGGCTTAACAATTCCATGTCTAAGGTGCTTCTTTTCTATTAATTATAATAAAGACTCTGCTCCAGAGGTAGATTAACAAAAGTCCTTCTTATAAACTAATAAAAGGACATTTATAAAGGGGTTATTTTACTACCTCTGCTTTGAATACACTGTGGGCACTTAGAACTTGTTTTTATTTTATTTTATTTTATTTTTTAAAAAATGTATTTTATTGATATTTTACAGAGAGGAAGGGAGAAGGATAGAGAGTTAGAAACATCGATCAGCTGCCTCCTGCACACCTCCTACTGGGGATGTGCCTGCAGCCAAGGTACATGCCCTTGACCAGAATCGAACCTGGGACCTTTCAGTCTGCAGGCCAACACTCTATCCACTGAGTCAAACCAGTTAGGGCTTAGAACTTGTTTTTAAATAGACACCAATGTTAACTAAAATGCCCACTTAGAATAGTCTGAATTTGTTTAAGAACTTATTGTCATAGACTGACCCTCTCACTCCCCTTGTGACAGTCAGTATACTATTCCAAGAGATTAGGTTGAAAAATTCATCCTTGAAAGGTAATCATGCCTAGTGAATTAACAGGAAAAAAAATACTAAGTTTTTTTTTTTTTTAACCTTTTAACACAGGTTGTGCAATTTAAATATCTAAAAAGACTAGATGTTTCAGATAAAGACCTAAGATAAGGACCATAGTAGCATGAAACAAACTTCATACATGTCATGTAACAAAAGCTGAATCCTGAAAGTGTCTTCTAGGTAGGACCATTCCGGCCTAGAACTCTTCTGTCTGCTATCAACCAGTGGGCACCTGGGCAATGCCCAGAGAGGATTTTAACAATGTCTACAAGTCATTTTTTAGAAAAGCCTTTCCTATGAATTTTAACACAAAATGTACAAAATAGCTTACTAACTCTACTTTTGTCAAGCACTGGCAAAATCTTTAGCATCTAGACATACTAGAAGCTATAAAGTTAGGACTCACTTGTCCATGATTTATATTATATGCACAGCAAAACAAAAACAAAAACAAAAACACCCCAACTGCCGCAGTCTTTCTGCAGCAAGGGTTCAGGAATCTGGAGACATAAATGGATAGAGACTGGACAAGAAATATAAATTTGGAAAGCATGGGGAACCAGGTGGAAACCAGCTCTCTAGTGAAGTGGCTCCCAGAATCTCTGGACCCACAGCATTTTAATCACATTTTGCCCTTTAGCAAACCAGATATACATATCAAAGGTAAGGTTGGGTAAACAATAAAGGGCTATCAGGTTAGGGGAATTGCCCTCAGCTGTTTGGCAGCAGGTAATAATATGCAGATCTTCAGCCCTGCTGAAGCCCCAAGGTCCATCAGCCTTCTGATGAACTTCTTGCATAATTATGACCTGCTGGAATTTGCCTCCAGCACCCAACAACCCAAAATGCAACCAACAACCTCAAATGCAACCAACAACCCAAAATGACCTATGGGACAGCAGGTAATCTTGGCTCACTATAGTCACACTGGCATAGAGCCCTGTGCACGTCCTTCTCACCCATCTTCTCTCAAACCAGGGCACAATGCAACGTGCCCTTTTAAAGAGGCCATTTAGACATTCCATTTCCAAAAAAGAATATTTTTTTTCTGGATTTTAACAAAAAGACATTTACAAAATGTGTTACTTTACTACCTCTACTTGTAACATTTATTGGTACTTTAGAACATCAGGAAAGATTAGATATGTCAAGAAAGTACTTGCTATGATCAAATAAATATGTATTAGTGAAGAATAAAATGTGCACCCAGAACAATGGTTGTAATATGAAAATGTCTTCTAAATATGATCAATCTAACATAAAACCCTTCTTCTTTTTAAAAATTATCTGTATTGTTGAAAGTATTACAGATGCCCCATTTTTGCCCCGTTGACCCCCTTTACCCCACATCCACCCTAGAACCCTTCTTCTGAACTTGAATTTAGCTGTAGCCTAAATTTGGGGGTTTTCACAGATCACCTAGAACTCATTCATGAACCTAGAGGATCACAAAATCTGGATTAAGAATCCCTCTACTAATGACTTTTTTTTTTTTAAAAAAAAACAACCTGTTGAAATATTTTTCTCTTTTCTTTTAAAAAAATATGTTTTTATTAGAGAGAGAGAAACATCAATGATGAGAGAAAATCATTTATTGGTTGCCTCCTGCACTCCCCCCCCCCCCCCCCTGCACTGGGGATCAAGCCTGCAACCTAGGCATGTGCCCTGGACGGGAATCAAACTGTGCCCTTCTGGTTCATAGGTTGATGCTCAACCACTGAGCCACACTGGCTGGGCTCTACTAATGATTTTTATGTGCTTCTCACTGACCCCATAATTGATACACTAAAGGAGAAAAGGCCTTTAGTTAACTCTTTTAATGCTTTCCAAGTGGAGCTCTGCTTCGGAGAAGTGCATTTCCAGTTATTGAACTGCTATTAGCCCTGCATCTCCTCCCGGGAGAGGAAAGTATTTGACTCCCAAGGTTACTGGCATTTTTGAAAGAACTCCAAGTCACAGCCAGCTTTACTTTGGCAAGTCATTCCTTCCCTTTCTTCCTTCTTTCCTTTCCCATGGAACCTATTCCTTCCATCTGTCTTTCAAATTCTGCTTTACGAATAGCAATTCAAGTTTTATTTTCTTCTTGAATGCACGCTCTCTGGAAAAGAGGCTTTTCACCAAGAATGTGATGTCTGATCGCTATCTTGCCAGTGGGTTAAACAAAGATCTCCATGCTGGGCAAAATTTTTACAAACCCACTCACACATGCCTGCTCTCCTCAAACTTGACTAAAACCAACAACATATTCATGAAAGTATAAGGGCAGAAAAATTTCTTTCCCAAACAATTGAGAAATAACTGTGACATAATTTAATAAAACTATTCCTATTTTGCTTCTGTCCCCCCCTGCTTCCCCTGGAATGCACTAATACAGATAGACAGATGCCTCTATTCAGGTTATTTATCACCCAATGTTAAATAATCTGATGTTTGAAACACTGTTAGTAATTTGTATGTGCTGAGAACTTTCACAAAGCGATGAGCATAAATATTAACTGCCCCCTGTCTGCAGAGTGGCATATAAGAAACTAGGAATTGGAAACAGCCTAAGTGCCCATCAGGAGATGAATGGATTAGAAAACTGTGGTACATGTACACGATGGAATACTATGCTACTGTAAAAAAGAAGGAATTCTTACTATTTGCAACAGCATGGATGGAACTGGAGAGCATTATGCTAAGTGAAATAAGCCAGTCAATGAAGGAAAAATACCACATGATCTCACTCATTTATGGATAATAAAGACCATTATAAACTGATGAACAAAAAAATAGATACAGAGGCAGAGCAGCATCGAACAGACTGTCAAACTACAGCGGGGAGGGTTGGGGGGCGGGTAAGAGATCAACCGAAGGACTTGTATGCATGTATATAAGCATAACCAATGGACACAAGACACTGGGGGGTAGAGGAGGCCAGGGGAAGGTCAAGGGGGAAAAAAATAAAAAAGGAGACATATGTAATACTCTTTGTAATACTTTAAGCAATAAAACAAAATTTTTAAAAAAAGAAACTAGGAAGATCTTAGTTTTTCTTTCACTGTTTTCTTTAAGGGCATAGTGGATAATTACTCTCATCTGGGCTCCCTAATGCCACAAAAAATCAATAGGAAAGAGACATGCACACAATTAGCACTTAGAGTGTCACAGAGCAGGCCTGATGGGCAGGACCCAGTAAAGGTCTCAGATGCCACTTCTCCCGAGAACCATCAGTGGAGCTGAAAATGTCCAGAACATGTCCCCCACCAGAATCTCTGGGGGGTAGGGCTCATGTACCAGTAAATATTTTTCAAGTTGTCCAGGTATTCCAATATGCTGGCCAGATTGAGAACTACAGTTTGATGCAAATGTATAATTCATTAAATAGCTTTCAAGTGTCAGATGTTGTTATGGACTGAATGTTTTGTGCCCCCTCCCCAATTTCATCTGTTGAAATCCTGATCCCCAAAGTGATGGTATTAGGAGGTGGGGCCTTTGGGGGGTGATGAGGTCATGAGGGTGCAGCCCTGGTGAATGGGATTAGAGCCCTTATAAAAGAGACCCCAGAGAGCTCCCTCACCCTTCCACCATGTGATGGCACAGCAAAAACGTAGTCTCATCTATGGAACAGGAAGTAGGCTCTCACCAGACATCAAATCTGCCGGTACCTTGGTCTTGGACTTCTAGCCTCCAAGTGAGAAATAAACGCCTATTGTTTAAGCCCCCTCAGACTGTGGTATAGCAGCCCAAAAGACTCAGACAAAAACAGATACAGAGCATAGAAAGATGGAGAAATTGTACCAGTACTTGAAGGGGACACCGTCTGGGGTTTCACAGTCAATAATGGGAAGAGCTCTGTGCATTTGGTCCCTGACTCTCTCCTGTTTCTCATATGCTTGGGGACCACGTGACCCCCTTCTCTAAAAAACGGTTGTTGTGTGCTCAAACTTTGTTAGAAACATAAAGCAACCAGGACTTCTGCATGCCACACAACCATCACTGTACATTTCCATAGGGAATCTTGGTGGCTCTTACATTTTCCGTGCCACTGCTCTTCTGTACATATCAATATAACCAGTCAAGATTTGGAAGTGGCTACTTTAAAATCATCGCGATCCATCCCTATACTGAACTCCTCAGAGGGCATTCATAACAGAGCAGTGTCTGACCACAAGCCCCATCATCCCTGCAAATAGCACATATTTTGAAGGATAGCTGGCATTTACTGCTCTGATGCAAGGTGCTGAGTGCAGCCCAAGTAAGTCATCTACCAGCTGGACATCTGTTTCAGGAGCCAGCTGCTGCCTATTGAGGACAAGGGAGAGTGGAATCGATGGGACACATAATGATCCAGGAGTGCCGTAAGCATCGGGTATGCCTGGTCTGGAAGATGAAGCAGAGGGGCTGGGCAGAAGCTCCTGGTTGGCACAGCTTGGGGCAATAGCCCTGAATTACTGTGTCTCAGGTACTTCTGTCTTTGCAGCTGAGGTACACTTTTGGTGGGATCTAAGGGTAACTACAAGGTAACGATTATAATATAGGCTGCAAATAAGAGTCTCTTCATTATTTTAAAATTCTTGATAATGACAACTTTGATTGAATTTGAAATCCTTTTGCCTTAGCATAAGAAATCTCCTTTACCACTCTCCTCCTCTGTCAGTAATCTCCACTCACTGGACTTCTTTCTTCCTTGGAACCTTCACACTAGCTTTTCCCTCTGCCTAGAATGCTTTCAGTTACTAGTGAAAGAGAAGGCAGAGGTATGTTCTTAGTGTATAAATTCAATTGTGGTTTAAAATAAGTATTTTAATTTTTCATCCACCTAAGTATGAATAAAATTTCTTGAGGATGGTGAAAAATAAAAAAAGAAAATAATTGCATGTTAATAATAATCAACAACTGGTGCTCGTTTCGGCAGCAGATGTACTAAAATTGATACAGAGAAGATCAGCATGGCTCCTGAGCAAGGATGACACACAGATTCATGAAGCGTTCTAAATTTTTGTTGGGAGACTGGGTGAAAAAGGTGAAAGGATTGAAAATTACAGATGTGTAGTTACAAAACAGTCATGGGGATGTCAAGTACAGCATAGGAAATAGAGTCAACAATTTTGTAACAGTTATGTATGGTGCCTGCTGGGTACTGGAAATATCAGGAGGAACACTTTGTAAAGTATATGATTGCCTAACCACTATGCTGTACACTTGAAACTAATACAAAAGAATATTGAATATAAACTGATTGAAAAACATTTTAAATAAAGAATGAGCTTTAATATTAAAAACATCAACAACTGGACAATGTTTTATGATTTTACAAAATACCTTCATATAGCAGTAGTTCTCAATTAGGGGCAACATCTCCTACCCCCACTCCACCCCACCAGAGGATTTGGAATTATCTGGAGTCATTGTTGGTCACACCAGCTTGGGAGAGTGTTACTGTAATGGGCAAAGGCTAGGAATGCTGCTAAACATCCTACAATGCACAGGACAGCCCCTACAGCAAAGAATTATCTGGCTTAAATGTCAATAATGCTGAGGTTGAGATACCCTGATACAGAGGATCTCATTTAAATTTTTTCAATGATGACATGAGTCAGATATTATTATTATTATTTTTTTGCATTTCTTTTTTTTTAAATTAAATCTTTATTCTTCAGATTATTACATTTGTTCCTCTTTCCCCCCCCATAACTCCCCCCCTCCCAGTTCCCGCCCCACCCTCCGCCCTCACTCCCCACCCACTGTCCTCATCCATAGGTGCACGATATTTGTCCAGTCTCTTCCCGCATCTCCCACACCCCTTTCCCCCCCAAGAATAGTCAGTCCATTCCCTTTCTATGTCCCTGATTCTATTATGATCACCAGATTATTTATTCACTTGATTCTTAGATTCACTTGTTGATAGATGCATGTTTGTTGTTCATAATTTGTATCTTTACCTTTTTCTTCTTCTTCCTCTTCTTAAAGGATACCTTTCAGCATTTCATATAATACTGGTTTGGTGGTGATGAACTCCTTTAGCTTTTCCTTATCTGTGAAGCTCTTTATCTGACCTTCAGTTCTGAATGATAGCTTTGCTGGATAAAGTAATCTTGATTGTAGGTTCTTGGTATTCATCACTTTGAATATTTCTTGCCATTCCCTTCTGGCCTGCAAAGTTTCTGTTGAGAAATCAGCTGACAGTCGTATGGGTATTCCCTTGTAGGTAACTGAGTTTCTTTCTCTTGCTGCTTTTAAGATTCTCTCTTTGTCTTTTGCTCTTGGCATTTTAATTATGATGTGTCTTGGTGTGGTCCTCTTTGGGTTCTTTTTGTTTGGGGTTCTCTGTGCTTCCTGGACCTGTAAGTCTATTTCTTTCACCAGGTGGGGGAAGTTTTCTGTCATTATTTCTTCAAATAGGTTTTCAATATCTTGCTCTCTCTCATTTTCTGGCACCCCTATAATTCTGATGTTAGTACGCTTGAAGCTGTCCCAGAGGCTCCTTACACTATCTTCATATTTTCGGATTCTTTTTTTATTTTGCTTTTCTGGTTGGGTGTTTTTTGCTTCTTGGCATTTCAAATCTTTGCCTTGATTCTTGCACTCCTCTGGTCTGCTGGTGGGAGTCTGTATAGTATTCGTTATTTCAGTCCCTGTATGCTTAATTTCTAGTTGGTTCTTTATCATAACATCGAGGGTCTCATTAGATTTCTGAGGATCTCACTACATTTACCGACGGCTTCTAGACAGTTCTTAAGAGACCTTAAAAGTGTGGTTCTGAACTCAATATCCTCCATTGACAGTTTTGTCCTGTTTCTTTGTTTCTGCATTTTTTATGATTTCTTGGTGCACCCCCTAGTGGTCTTTGTGAGCAGTCTTGTTGTAGTTAAGCCTTGATTGTTGTCAGCAATACCGGGGGTGATTTGACCTCTAGGCTAACTGGCTATGAGAGTCCGCTGTGTCTGCAGTGGGAGAGCTTCTGTCCTGGATCTCTAGGGCGGTGCTAATCTAGCCTTTGCCTGAGGCTACCCGGCAAATGGCTCTGCGCAGGGCTTGGGCGGGGCGGGTCCCCGGGGATCTACAGGGCGGGCCGGAGCGAGCAGTTATGGCTGCTCTCAGTTCCATCCCTAGGGGCTCTGCCTCACAGAGTCCCAGCAACCGCTGCAAACCTCGGAGAGAAAGCTGCCTTCAAGTTCCGACTGAAGCCAGACAGTCCCGCTTCTCCTGTTTGAGTCTGGGTCCCTAGAGACTCGCCCGGATCTGGAGCTCAGAGTCTGAAACTCCCTCCCGATTGAAAACAACAACCGCGCCCACCGCCTCCAGCCCGCTCCGCGTGCACTCCGCACCTTAGTATTTCACTTCAGCACTGTGCCTCCTCTGAGTCTGGGTATGATATTCTCTTTCCTCCTAGTTGTAGAATTTCCACTCAGCCAGCCTTCCTGTGGTTCTGGATGATGTCCGTTCCGTCTTTTAGTTGTTTTTTGAAGTGGTTGTTCGAGGCAGCAATCTCCGGCATTAACCCAGATATTATTAAAATTCATTTACCAATAAAAGATCCTGAGGGTCAGGGGTGATGAGTTATTCATTCAAGATCACATATCACAAAACCAGGCATCTCAGGCTAAATCTGTTTCTTTTCTTTGTTTGTCCTGCCTGCCCCCCCTCTTCCCTTTTGCTTAATTGAGGTATAATTGAAAAATAAAAATTGTGTATATTTAAGGTATACCAGGTGATGTTTGATATATGTATATATTGTGAAATGATTATCAAAGTCAAACTAATTAACACATCTATCACCTCACATAGTTATTTTCTTTTGTATTTTTGTGATGAGATCACTTAATATCCATTCTCTTAGCAAATTTCAAGTATATGATGAACATTGTTAACTATATTCACCATGCTGTACATTAGCGCTCCAGAAATTTTTCACCCTGCATAATTAAAACTTTGTATCCTCTGACCAATACCTCCTATTTCCGCTTTCCCCCATCCCCTAGCAATTATCATATTAATCTCTGTTTCTATGAGTTTGACTGTTAAATATTTCACATGTGAATGAGATCATACAATATTTGTCTTTTTTGTATCTGGTTTATTTCAATTAGCATAATCTCCAGATTCATTCATATTGTTGCAAATGGCAGGATTTCCTTCATTTTTTATGGTTAAATATTATTCCATTATATATATATTAGAGGCCCAATGCATGAAATCATGCGTGGGGGAGGGGAAATGGGGGTCCCTCAGCCTGGCCTGTGCCCTCTCGCAATCTGGGACCCCTTGCTCCAAACCGCCCACCTGCTCACTCCTTACTGCTTGGCTTGCTGCTCCTTAGCTCTGCTGTGGAGGCAGGAGAGGCTCCTGCCACCGCCACTGTGCTCATCAGCCATGAACCCAGCTTCTGGCTGAGTGGCGCTCCCCCTGTGGGAGTGCACTGACCACCAGGGGGCAGCTCCTGCATTGAGTGTCTGCCCCCTAGTGGTCAGTGTGTGTCACAGTGACTGGTCGTTCAGGTTGTTCAGGGGCTGCAGGCGGTTGGCCAGCCAGCTCCACACCTGACTGGGGTGTTGGGGGTTGATTGGAGGCTGGGCTGGCTGGGGGTGGGGGGCTGATCAGGGCCTGGATAAGGCTGGTAGGCTGCCACAGTGTGCATCATAGCCACCAGCCGTTCTGGTCGTTCCGCCATTCCGGTCGCTGGATATATATATATATATTAATTATAAGGTTTGGTTTGTGCCAGTTATGAAGGCTGAGAAGTCTCCAGATTTGCAATTGGCAAGCTGAAGGCTCAGGGGAGCCAATGGTGTAGTTCCAATCTGAGTCCAAGTCCTTAAAACAGGAGAAGACTCATGTCCCAGCTGGGAGGGAATCAAGCAAGGGGAGAAAGTTGAGAGAGAGAGAGAGAGAGAGAGAGAGAGAACAGAAATTATCATTTACTCAGCCTTTTGCTCTGTTGTTCAGGCCTCCAGTAGATTGGATGAGGCCTACCCACAGAAGGGAGATGGAGCCATTTGCTTTACTCAGTCTATCCATTCAAATGATAATCTCATCACTGCTATAGACTAAGTATTTGTATCTCCCCAAATTCTTATGTTGAATCCTAATGCCCAATGCAATAGTATTAGGAGGTGGGACCTTTGGGAGGTGAGTAGCTTATGAGGGTGGAGCCCTCATGAATGAAATTAGTGCCCTTATAGGAGGTTACTCCAAAAGATAGCCATCTAAGAGCCAGAAAGCAGGCCCTCACTAGACACTGCCTCTACTGACACCCTGATCTCGGACTTCCAGCTTCCAGAACTGTGAGAAATAAAAAGGTGCTCTGAATGCGAATCAGACAGTATAGTGAAGATATAAGGCCAAAATTTAGTGATGAAAATATTTCTAATTTTTGAATTGATGACTGTTGTGTAGGAGATATAATGTACACTTATATAGAAGAGTTTGTATTTGAATTTTGAAAAATTAGTTTTATAATATTCATGTTGTGTTGTTTATTTAAAAAGTCCTCTGTTTCATACACCTTAAATTATGCATTCTCTGAGTTCAAAGTCCTTAGATGAAATGTTATCTTTTTAAATTAAAAATAAGTAATTACTATAGTGTTCTGGCAAAAGCAGCACAGTGCTATGGATTTATGGAATACAGAACAAAAATGTTCTTGCCAGATTGAAATAATCTGTGTTTCTTTTCATAGAACTTTTCATAGAAAAAGAACTTTATGATAGACTGTAATATTGTTCAAAGTAATAGCTGCTCCTTTCTGGGCAAGGACTGTAATTCCCACCCCATAATATCAGGTCATTGTATGTTTTCACTGTCCCCCTTTTACTCTGTCTGAAGAAAGGCAATGTCAGATAAAGGCTGCCGCAAGCGTGGGTTCTGGGCATGGAGCTAAGCCTGCAACAGACATAATGTGAGCTAGAAATAAACTGTTTGTTGTTGTATGCCATTGGGATTTTGAGGTTGTTTTCACTAAGCATGACCTAGCCTGCCCTGACCGTTAAATGACCTGAAATTTTCCCTAAACTGTAACTTCTGTTCTCAGGGAGACCTCCCAGCTTAAGAAATAAGATCAACTCAAAGGATAAGGTTGCTTTCCATTGCACTGAGGATGCATAAAAGAAGGAAATGAGCGTAGCCCGGACTTTGGGGAAGATAAAGCTGACTGGTTACTCACAGCAAATATGTAAGGGTGTGGTTTTGGACTTAGCCTGAGTTCAAATCCTGACTCTACCACTCACCTGCTAGGTAGCCTTAGGGAGTTACTCAATCTTTGTGAGAATCTGTTTTCCCTTCCACAAACCTGGAATAAAAATATTTATATTAATAGGATTTTGTGAAGATTAAATTATATCATATATATATAAAGCACTCTAGCATAGCATTAAGAGCTCATCACTATGGGTTTACAAGATGCAGGAACTCAGCAATGGTAGTTATTATTAACATTTGTGTATACACACAGAGAGACATTTAAATAATTTAGTCATTCAGTCTGAATGCTGACAAAACATTCACAAAATAGAGAGAAATGTGATAACTTAAATCACTCGCTAGTTAGCATAACTATGCACCATAATTTTGCTCTAATTGCAATATGGCTAGATAGTGATTTAAAATGTTTGACAATTACTAACATTTGAGAAACCAAGTTTATTCAAAACTGTTTTTGGAAAGAGAATATGTTCATAAATGTAAAATTGCTAGAGTCGTATTTAAACCAAGCCACCAAATAATTTCAGCCAACTTTTAAAAATATGCCTCTCAGTGTATGGCTCTGAATGGGGTTAACAACAGGTGAGATAAAGAAGAAATAAATCACATGTGGTTCCTATCTCAATTAGTAGTTTAAGTCTGATGATAGAAACAGGCACATGAGCCCTGGCCAGTGTGGTTCAGTGATTAGAGTGTTGGCCTGTGCACCGAAGGGCCGTAGGTTGGATTCCTGGTCAAGGGCATGTACCTGGGTTGCAGGTTTGATCCCCAGTCCTGGTCAGGGCACTTGGGGAGGCAACCAAAGGATGTGTCTCTCTCACATTGATGTTTCCCTCTATCTCCCTCCCTTCCACTCTATCTAAAAATCAATGGGAGGAAAAAGGAACAGACATATGAACAACCAATTCTATTATGAGATGTAATGACAGCAATGCTAAGTAACATGCTCATGTTACACCAGTTGAGTGTAACATGATGGTTTGAGGTAGAGGATATATTCGTCTGCTCTGGCTGCCATAAAAAAATACTATAGGCTAGATGGCTTAAATGAAAGACATTTATTTTCTCACAGTTCTGGAGGCTGGAAGTCCAAGATCAGAGTCCCAGCATGGTTGATTTCTGGTGAGAGCTCTCTTCCTGGCTTACAGATGGCTGCCTTCTCACTGTATCCTAACATAGCGTTTCCTTAGTGCACGCCGTAAAAGAGATCGATCAAGCTCTCTGGTGTCTCTTCTTATAAGGGCACCAATCCTGTCCCTGCCTTCATGACCAAATCACCTCTCAAAGGCCCACTCCAAATACCATCACATTGAGGACCAGGGCTTCAACAAATGAATTTTAGGAGGATACAACATTCTGTGCATGTCAGATGGCATAGCAAATACAAACACCAATAGGAGAGCTCAACCATCATTTTATGAAGACACATAAGCAACAGCAAGAAAAGTAACAACAAAAATTCATAATGTAACATGGCTCTTCATTTATTCAACCAAGTCATCCATGCTGTGGATAAGAGTGAGAATGTGAGAGTCGGGTGCCTTGATCTTACAACCCCTAAACAAATCAACTGAGAGATACAGGTTATATCCAAACATCAGGATTAGATGGCAGGGAGTGTATGTGAGGGGTGGATGGGTGGGTGGGCAGTTGAGGGGTGGGGACATGGGAGAGGCCTAGGACTAGCTTAGGGAAGACTTTCCTGTGATATTTAAATTGAGACCCGGAGAGTAGAAGAGTAGAAAAAATTAAATTCCAGACAGGGAAAAGCTATGTGAAGGTGATGAAACAAGGATGAACTTTGTGTCCTTGAGTGACAGAAAGAAGATCTGTGAGGCTGGAACAGGGTGAGAAAGGAAGGGGCTGAGTGAAATGGAGTAAGGTGGGAAAGGCCAGGGCAGATAGGCAAAATTTGGGACATCTGTTTAGTGATTACCTGGTGCAATGGGAAGTCATCAAAGGACTTTAGGAAAGACATAATCCAACTAATTTTTTTTTGTGTGTTAATCCTCACCCAAGGATATTTTTTTAAATTTATTTTCAGAGAGAGTGGAAGGGAGGGGGAGAGACACAGAGAAAAACATCGATATGAGAGACACAGATTGGTTGCCTCCGGGGTCGAGCTTACAACCAAAATATGTGCCCTCGACGGGAACTAAACCCAGGACCCTTTAGTCTGCAGGCTGATGCTCTATCCACTGAGCAAACTGGCTAAGGCTCCAACTAATGTTTTTAAGTTTGTTATGGTTACTCATAAATTTAAACTTAGATTCATCACTGATCCAGCAATTCTACTCCTGGATATATACCCAAAAGAATTGAAAGCAAGGACCCAAACATATTTGTACCTGCAAGTTCATAGCAGCATTATTCTCAATAGCCAAAAGATGGAAACAACCCACATATTCATCAACAGATGTAAGGCTAAACAAAATGTGGTATATATGTACTGTTATTCAGCCTTACACAGAAGAAATTCTGACATATAGGTACTATAACATGGATGAACCTTGAAAACATTATGCTACAGCCACACAAAAAAAGAAATGGTTACAAACAAGTGCCTTTCAATAATAACTTTAAACGTAAACGGACTAAATGCTCCAACCAAAAGACATCGAGTGGCTGAATGGATAAAAAAACATGACCCAAACATTTGCTGTCTACAAGAGACCCACCTCAGAAGAAGGGACTCACACGGACTGAAAGTGAAGGGATGGAAAAATATCTTTCAGGCAAATGGAAATGAAGAAAAAGCTGGGGTAGCAATACTTATATCGGACAAAATAGACCTCAAAGTGAAGGCCATAACAAGAGATAAGGAAGGCCACTTCATAATACTAAAGGGATCGATACAACAAGAGGATATAACCCTGATAAACAAATATGCACCCAATGCAGGAGCACCCAAATACATAAAAAAAACTCCTGGAAGATATCAAAGGAGAGATCGACAACAATACAGTCATAGTAGAGGACTTTAATACACCACGGACATCACTGGATAAATCCTCTAGACAAACAATCAGCAAAGATACAGCAATCCTAAATGACTCACTAGATCAGATGGACTTAATTAACATCTTCAGAACACTTCACCCCAAAGCCACAGAATATACATTTTTCTCAAGGGCTCATGGGACATATTAAAAAATAGACTACATATTGGGTCACAAACAAAGTCTCCCCACATTCAAGAAGATTGAAATCATACCAAGCATCTTCTCAGACCACGAGGGCATAATATTAGAAATAAACTACAATAAAAACAACCCAAAATACTCAAACACCTGGAAGCTGAATAGCATGCTATTAAATATTGATTGGGTTACCAATGAGATCAAAGAAGAAATTAAAAACATCCTGGAAACTAATGACAATGAAAACACAACAATCCAAAACCTATGGGACACAATGAAAACAATCCTGAGAGGGAAGTTTATAGTTCTACAGGCCTATCTCAAAAAACAAGAAAAAATGATAGTAAATCATCTAACTCTACAACTCAAAGATTTAGAAAGAGAGCAACAAGAAAACCCCAGAGTGAGCAGAAGGAAGGAGATAATAAAGATTAGAGCAGAAATAAATGACATAGAGACCAAAAAAACAATACATAAAATCAATGAAACCAAGAGCTGGTTCTTTGAAAGGATAAACAAGATTGATGAACCTCTAGCCAGGCTCACCAAGAAGCAAAGAGAGAGGACCCAAATAAACAAAATCAGAAATGAAAGAGGAGAAATAACAACAGACCCCACAGAAATACAAATGATTGCTAAACAATACTATGGACAACTCTACTCCAACAAATTAGACAACCTGGAGGAAATGGACATATTCCTAGAAAAATCCAGCATTCCAAAACTCAGTCAGGAAGAATCTAAAAATCTCAACAGGCCAATAACTATGGAAGAAATTGAAGCAGTCATCAAAAAGCTTCCAGCAAACAAAAGCCCAGGGCCAAACAGCTTCACAGGGGAGTTTTACCAAACATTCAAGGAAGACCTAAAACCTATCCTCCTCAGACTACTACAAAAAATCCAAGAGGAAGGAACACTTCCAAGTTCATTCTATGAAGCCAACATCACCCTAATACCAAAACCAGGTAAAGACAACACAATGAAAGAGAATTACAGGCCAATATCCCTCATGAACATAGATGCCAAAATCCTCAACAAAATCTTAGCAAATCGGATCCAGCAGTACATCAAAAAGATCATTCACCATGACCAACTAGGATTTCTCCTGGGGGTGCAACGATGGTACAATATCCGCAAATCAATAAATGTGATACATCACATAAACAAATTGAGAGATAAAAATCACATATTCATATCAATTGATGCAGAAAAAGCATTTGACAAAATCCAACACCCATTTTTGATAAAAACTCTCAGCAAGGTGGGAATAGAAGGATCATACCTCAACATAATAAAAGCCATATATGACAGGCCACAGCCAACATCATACTCATTGGACAAAAACTAACACCATTTCCGCTAAGAACAGGAACAAGACAGGGATGCCCACTCTCACCACTCCTGTTCAATATAGTACTGGAAGTATTAGCCATTGCAATTAGACAAGAATAAGAAATAAAAGGCATCCAAATTGGAAAAGAAGAAGTAAAACTGTCCTTATTTGCAGATGACATGATATTATACATAAAAAAACCCTAAAGACTCCATCAAAAAACTATTAGACTTAATAAATGAATTCGGCAATGTAGCAGGATACAAAATTAATGCCAAGAAATCTATGGCATTTCTATACGCCAATAGTGAACTTACAGAAAGAGAGACTAAAACAACAATCCCATTTACCATCGCACCAAAAAAATTACGCTACCTAGGAATAAACTTAGCTAAGGAGGTAAAAGAACTCTACTCAGAAAACTACAAGACATTAAAAAAAGAGATAGAGGAAAACATAAACAGATGGAAGAAAATACTATGTTCTTGGATTGGTAGAATCAACATCGTTAAAATGTCCATACTACCCAAAGCAATCTATAAATTCAACGGACTTCCCATTAAAATACCAATGGCATATTTCACAGGCCTAGAACGAACTCTCCAAAAATTCATCTGGAATAAAAAAAGACCCCGAATAGCTGCAGCGATCTTGAGAAAGAACAAAGTAGGTGGGATCTCAATACCAGATATCAAATTGTATTACAAAGCCACTGTTCTCAAAACTGCCTGGTATTGGCACAAGAACAGACATATAGATCAATGGAATAGAATAGAGAGCCCAGATATCGGCCCGAACCAATATGCTCAATTAATATTTGACAAAGGAGGCAAGAACATACAATGGAGTCAAGATAGTCTCTTCAATAAATGGTGTTGGGAAAATTGGACAGATACATGCAAGAAAATGAAACTAGACCACCAACTTACACCATACACAAAAATAAACTCAAAATGGATAAAGGACTTAAATGTAAGACAGGAAACCATACAAATACTAGAAGAATCCAAAGGCAACAAAATCTCAGACATATGCCGAAGCAATTTCTTCACGGATACAGTTCCTAGGGCATTGGAAGCTAAAGAGAAAATAAACAAATGAGACTACATCAAAATAAAAAGCTTCTGCACAGCAAAAGAAACCATCAACAAAACAACAAGAAAGCCCAATGCGTGGGAAAACATATTTGCCAATGTTATATCTGATAAGGGTTTAATCTCCAACATTTATAAGGAACTCATACAACTTAACAAAAGGAAGATAAACAATCCAATCAAAAAATGGGCAAAGGACCTAAATAGATACCTTTCAAAGAGGACATTCAGAAAGCCAAGAGACATATGAAAACTTGCTCAAAGTCACTAATCATCCGAGAGATGCAAATCAAAACAACAATGAGGTACCATCTCACACCTGTCAGAATGGCTATCATCAAGAAATCGACAAACGACAAGTGTTGGAGAGGATGTGGAGAAAAAGGAACACTCGTGCACTGCTGGTGGGAATGCAGACTGGTGCAGCCACTGTGGAGAACTGTGGCTCAAAAAACTAAAAATGGAACTCCCATTTGACCCTGTGATCTCACTTCTAAGGATATAGCCCAAGAAGCCAGAAACACCAATCAGAAAGGATATGTGCACCCATATGTTCATAGCAGCACAATTCACCATAGCTAAGATCTGGAAACAGCCTAAGTGCCCATCAGTAGATGAATGGATTAGAAAACTGTGGTACATCTACACGATGGAATACTATGCTGTGGTAAAAAAGAAGTAACTCTTACCATTTGCAATGGCATGGACAGAATTGGAGAGCATTACGCTAAGTGAAATAAGCCAGCCAATGAAGGAAAAACACCACATGATCTCACTCACTCATGGATAATAAAGACCATTATAAACTTATGAACAAAAGTAGATACAGAGGCAGAGCAACATCGAACAGACTGGCAAACTACAGCGGGAAGGCTGGGGAGGATTGGGGGGCGGGTAAGAGATCAACCGAAGGACTTGTATGCATGCATATAAGCATAACCAATGGACATAAGACACTGGGGGTTAGGGGAGGCTGAGGTATTGTTAAGGGCGGGAAAGAAAGGAGACATATGTAATACTCTGTAATACTTAAGCAATAAAACAATTAAAAAAAAGAAAAAAGAAAACAAGAAAACATTATGCTAAATAAACGCCAGATATAAGAGGACAAACACTGTCTGATTACACTTATGTGAGGTTTCCAGAGTAGCCAAATTCACAGAAACAGAAAGTAGAATGATGGTTATCAGTGCCTGTGGGTAGGTAGGTAGGGAGAGTGGGGTGTTATTATTATTTAATAGGTGCAGAGTTTTGGCTGGGAAAGATGACAAAGTTCTGAAGATGGATGGTGGTGGTGGTTACACAACAATGTACTTATGCTACTGAACTACTTAAAAATGGTTAAAATGGTAAATTTTTCTTACATATTTTACCACAATAAAAACATTTGTTATGGTTGCTGCATAGCGAGTTGGAGGTGGGCAGCAAAATAGGGGGCAGGAGAGACCAACCCCCAGGCTCTTGTGTAGCGCTGGTTAGAGAGCAGGGTGGCTTGGATCAGGTTGGAGCAGTAGAGACCAGGAGAAGTGGATGGATTATCAATTCATTTTCAAGCTTGACTCCATTGGACTAGGTGATGTTCTAGATGAGGGTGATAGTGAGAAAGATAGGGAGGGAAGTGTCAGGGATGGCACCACCCTGGTGTTAGGTATTAGCAATGAGAGATTAAAAATACCGTATTGAAATGGCAAACACTGAAGGAGGTACATACTGCAAGTGGAGGGAGGTGAGGATTTGGGGGCTTCAAATGTTCAGGTTTAGGTACACTATGTTTGAGATGACTATGAAAGAGCCAAGTGCAGCTGTCAAATAGGGATTGGATATATAGGTCTGGAGCTCAGAAGGATATAACAGATAGAAACTGGGAAGTGACAGAAGGTAGATACCATTGAAAACCACAGGATCAAAAAGAAAACAACAACAACAACAAAGAAAGAAAAAAAGAAAACCACAGGATCAGATAAGATTGCCTAAGCCAAGAGTGTAACCAATGAGAAGAAAATGCAGTCCAAGAAATGCAATGAGACAATCTTTGAGGGGAGTCGCTGTGGTGTTCTGCTTCAATAATGCTTGGATGGAACCAGCCCTTGACCCCCATCCCAGCCAGCTGCCCATATCTAGCCTTCAGCCACCTCCTCATAGTTCCCTCAGACAGCCCCAAGGCCTCTGCCACAGCTCTAGTGCTGTGAAGCCTACTTTCCTTAGCCACCCACCATGATGACCACGTCCACTCACAGGTACATCAGAACTACCACCAGGACATGGGGGCCTCCATCAACCGCCTGATCAACCTGGGGCTCTATGCTTCCTACATCTACCTGTCCATGTCTTACTACTTTGACTGCGATGATGTGGCTTTGAAGAACGTTGCTACATATTTTCATCACCAATCTCATGAGGAGAGGGAAAATGCTGAGAAACTAATGAAGTTGCAGAACTAATGAGGTGGCTGAATCTTCCTTCAGGATATCAAGAAACCAGCCTGGGATGACTGGGAGAACAGGCAGCATGCAATGGAGTCTGTATTACACTTGCAAAAAGGTGTGAATCAGTCGCTACTATACTTGCACACACTGGCCACTCACAGAAATGACCCTCATTTGTGTGGCTTCATTGAGACTCACTACCTGCATGAGCAGGTGAAGCCATTAAAGAATTGGGTGACTATGTAACTAACTTGGGAAGGTTGGGGGCCCCTGAAACTGGCATGGCAGAGAATCTCTTTGACAAGCACACCCTGAGAGACAGTGATGAGAGCTAAGCCTCAGGCTGCCTTCCCACAGGTGCAGGGTGACTTGCATGTTGGAGTTACCTTTACCTTTTGTATAACTTGTACCAAATCATCCATCCACTTATGGCTTTCGTTTGCACCATTCCTTCAAAAAGTAATTTGGTACAAAACAACAACAACAACAACAACAAAAAGAATGCAATGAGCCTGCATCAGATCTGATAGGTTGACCTAAAATTCCAGTGAATCAGCTTGCTTTCCTCTTTAAGAGATGTGAGCACTTGATTGAGCATTGCCAGTGCCTAGAGACAAAAGAATGGAATCAAGTGCACAGGAAAGACTCTGATGCCTGGTAGTGCCTGCCAGTCACACAGACCTCTGATTCTCTCTGGGTGACTGTGCTGGAGCCCAAGTAGGCTCTGAGTACCACATGTTACTAAATCAAATCAACTTTAGTAATTCCTCTTTGCTTGGGGTGGCTGAACATGAAAAAGAAAGAGAAAAAGGATCAACTATGATGGTGAGAAGAGTGGTATAGAGTAATTAGATCCATGATCTACCTACAAGTATAAAGTCTCTTCCTGTTCTAACCTACATGTGTTTGAGTCCCTTCTCCCCTTTCTTGTTCAACTAGTCTGATTGAAGCTTTGATATTATAGGCAAAAGAGTGAGTTAAATCAGAAGGCAAACACTCTCATCTTTAAGTGAGATGTAGTATCAATCTCATACTATAATGATCATAAGAATATCATCTACTTTACTATCCTATATAATAAAAAGCTAATATGGCCAAAACCGGTTTGGCTCAGTGGATAGAGCGTCGGCTTGTGGACTGAAAGGTCCCAGGTTCGATTCCAGTCAAGGGCATGTACCTGGGTTGCAGGCACGTCCCCAGCAGGAGATGTGCAGGAGGCAGCTGATTGATGTTTCTCTCTCATCGACGTTTCTAACTCTCTATCTCTCTCCCTTCCTCTCTGTAAAAAATCAATAAAATATATTTAAAAAAAAAGCTAATATGCAAATGGTCATCATGCCCTTGTGCCCTTGTGCCCTTGTGCCAGGGCCAGGGGACTTGAGGCTGCACCCCCTACCTGGCGGTGCTTGATGAGGGACCTGAGGCTGCACCCCCTGCTTTGTGGGGCTGGTCCGGTCTGGGTCTCGAGAGATTTTGAGGCATGCGCTGGTGGGCGGGGACTTGATGCTGGGTCTCGCCGTGCTCCCCAGACTCTGACAGGAGGGAGATTTTCATATACATTTTACTAATTTTTTTCATCTCTGACACTTCTATTATAGAGAAAAGGCAAATAGCAATATTAAAATATTTCCTCTAATTAATTTCCTTTTAATGTGCATAAATTTCGTGCACTGGGCCACTAGTGTACTTATAGTTAATGGGAATCTCTCTCTCTCTCTCTCTCTCTCTCTCTCTCTCTCTCTCTCTCTCTCCAGACTTATTTTGGAGTTTATAATTACTTTGAATTTCCTGGGCATGTATTGGTGAGGAGCTAGGTAGGAAATAATCATGATTTTCCTGAATATGTAAGAACTTTCTAACAATGAATGTTACTAAAAATTGATCTTTTAATTGGGGAGAATTTACCACTCACAAACCTGGACTAGGAAGGGGCTATAATAATCTGTGTGGGTGTCTAAACAGGAGTGGGTGTCTGCTGTTGAGAATGATGGTGGCAGGGACACTAGATGGAGAAAGAGCTGAAGGTGTTGCTGAGGTGTGGGAGGCTGTCAAAGGTGGAAAGGCTGTGAAGCCCAGGGACTTAAGCCAGGTTTTAAAGCCTGGTTTTGGTGCAGGCTGGAGGCAGAGAAGGTCCTAGCTCCTGAGTCCAAAAGAATGGAGTAGGAAGAAGAGGACCAGCACTGAGAAGACAGACAGGTGGAGGTGGAGAGCCAACAGGCTATGTAGGTGCCTGGATTACCCTAAGGGCACTGGGAGTTTAGTGATACAGGGAGGTGCCAGATACTGGGGTGCTGCATCCTGAGAGCCTCCTGGGCATAAGAAAAAGGGTGAGGCAACAGACTGTTCATATGCGGGCCCACACTGCTCTGCTTCCTGTCCAGCACTCGATCTGTGGTTAGAGTGTAGACAGGATAAACGGATCCGCCTGGAGGAGCCAAGGAAAGGTGTGCGCGCCTGCATGTTGCTTCCAGCCTTTTCACATGGTGCTGATGGAGTCAGAAGATGAATCTGGTGATTTGTTGGTGCCAGTCTGGTTGTTCATCAAACATAACTCTGTGACTCTGCCAGGAGCATTCTGGGGGCAGAGTGACCGCAGCCTGAAATATGCAAGAGCTGAACCTCTCTGACGGGAGTCACCTGGGTTGGCCGAGTAGGCTCTCCACTCTGCTTCCATCCAGCCTGGCCCTATCAGGTCAGTGTTAGGCCCCAGGCTACCGGGGAGGAGGAGAACTGCAGCAGTGTAGTTTGCTCCTTTGAATTTTTGATAAATGAAGAACATGGGAGATGAGTCTGGCTGGTTGTTAGGCCACCGTTTGCTTTATCTCCTTGCTAAACAAGGAGGGAGATGGTGGGAGTAGGGGGTGACTTTCTTACTCATTTGTGGTAAGATTGTCTTTTCCTTCAAACAATCAAAGGACAATAAGGGCATGCCATGCCCTGAGGTCAGTCCAAGGAAAGGAAAGTGTGTTTTGATTAAAATTCGATGGTGGAAATGCTGGTCTGGAGCAAGATCAATGATTGCCCTTCTCCTTTTCCTACCATGGCTGCCATCTCCCATTCCATGCGTTTGTCCCCATGAGAGTGGTGAGATGAGAGTAGAGCAGTGATGGCGAACCTTTTGAGCTCGGCGTGTCAGCATTTTGAAAAACCCTAACTTAACTCTGGTGCCATGTCACACATAGAAATTTTTTGATATTTGCAACCATAGTAAAACAAAGATTTATATTTTTGATATTTATTTTATATATTTAAATGCCATTTAACAAAGAAAAATCAACCAAAAAATGAGTTCATAGGTTCACCATCACTGGTGTAGAGAGTTATGAGATGATGCCTCATTCAGGTAAAGCAGAGCGCCGCTAAATCTAAAGTCAGGCTCTAGAAATGGAACCTTGTTAGAGGGGGCTGCCTCCAAGGATCTGGGAAAGCATCTAAATAGCAATGAGGAGGAAAAAGAGCCGTGAGAATGGGCAGGGACGCAAGAGCCTGTAGAGCACCTTTGTGCCTCCAATCCCCCC
Organism: Myotis myotis; assembly: GCF_014108235.1. Taxonomy (NCBI): domain Eukaryota; kingdom Metazoa; phylum Chordata; class Mammalia; order Chiroptera; family Vespertilionidae; genus Myotis; species Myotis myotis. The sequence continues at coordinate 77,103,491 of NW_023416313.1, read as the reverse complement.
TTTATCTTGTTCATCACCATGTGACCCTGGGAAAGTGGCAGGAGATCAAGAGTTTTGTCCCAAATAATGGAGATTCAGATCCCAGAAGTGATCTGAATAAGAGCAAAAGCAGGTCATACAAGGGAAGAGTGGAGGACAGGGAGAAGATGAGGGGAGGACAGACTTGCGCAAGCCGTATAATGATATGAAGACTAATTGATAGCTATGCATAAAATGGCTATATTCTTTTATTGTACAGAACCAATGGCTCTGTGAAAAAATGATTTGATTTATCTCTATGACTTCCCCAAAGAATTAAAAAAAAAATAATGTCCTTTTCAGATTGTGGCTAAATGAGGTTTGATAAATATACCTGATCATACTGTGAAATTGGATAGCAAGGAGAGGAATAAAAATTAGGTCCTCTTGTTGTATCCTCTGAATATTATTTCCCCAAATGGAATTGAAATGAGGACAGGGAAGGATTTGATTAAAAAAAAAATAACGAGAAAAATTGAATGGAATTCTGGTGAAGAAATATGATGAAGTTGGAGCTGAAGATTACTAGTACTTCACAGTGTGAAACACTGAGAACTATTTATTTTTTTAAATTTGGGTCATTGGATGATTTGCCTCAGGAAGAGTTTCTGAAAAATAAACTCACCTCTCTTCCAAAATATTTGAATATCTATCTGTTTATCCACTTATCTGGCATTTCAGGCACTGTGATACACACTTTATATATACAATATTTAAGAGAACCCCATGAGGTAAGTACTTTGTCTGTGTTCCACAAATTAAGAAATGAGGTTAAAAATAGTTAACTAATTTGCCTAAGGTTAAAGAGCTAAATGCAGACTAAGATGGGCATGTCTGTCTGGTTCTAGAGAACCCTACACACTGAAACAATTTTCTAAGTTGCCTTGCAGTGGCTTGTATGTCTGCAAAACAAGCAGATAGGGAATTCATCCCAGCCAACGCACGCTGACTTCACAGACACAAAGCAGTTTTTATTAAAACATTTAGTTGATGGCGTTTGATATAAGACTTTGTGCACAACGTCTCCTTACTTACCCTGAACTCTAAAAATGTCCTCAAAAAGCCCCGTAAAAAGGTGTGATGTTAAAAATCATCAGCTAAGTTGATAAGAGGAAATCATTTTAGTGGCAAGACCAATGAACTGCAAATCTTCGTGGTCATTAGAAATGGAACCTCCCTAGAATTTTATTTATTCTCTCAATTCAAATATATCCACATTTCAAATCATGCCTTCCCCAGACATAACCATGCAGAAAAAAGTCAAGTGAACCCTTGTCTTAGATGCCAGTACTTTGTCAGATATCTGAATTATAAATTGGTTCTACTTCATAGGTTAGCATGTACTCTCGGCCCTTCAAAGAATGTGGTGTTTTGGTGTTGCTGTTCAAATCAACCTGAAGGACCATAAAACATAGTGATTTCAATTTTGCTGAGGCACAATTGACATGCTTTCTCACACATAGTGCATGCTCTGTCCAATGGATATCTTGGATTGCACATCTAGCTAGTGAAAGGGTGAGGGGGAATAGCAAACCCTGTATGCTTTTCAGGTGATAAAAGACTTCTTTGTTAGAAACATATATAACAACTAGAGGCCTGGTGCACAAAATTCATGCAGGAGGTGTGTGTCCCTCAGCCCAGCCTGCACCCTCTCCAATCTGGGACCCCTTGAGGGATGTCCGACTGCCCGTTTAGGCCTCTCAATCCAGGACTGCTAGCTCTCAACTGTTTGCCTGCCCGCCTGCCTGATTGCTCCTAACTGCTTCTGTCTGCCAGCCTGATCACCCTTAACCTCTCCCCTGCCAGCCTGATCAACGCCTAACTGCTACCCTGTTGGCCCAATTGCCCCTAACTGCCCTCCCCTACTGGCCTGGTCACCCCTAACTGCCCTCCCTTGCCAGCCTGGTCCCTCCCAACTGCCCTCCCCTGCTGGCCTGATCACCCACAACTGCCCTCCCCTGCTGGCCATCTTGTGTCCACATGGGGGTGGCCTTCTTTGACTACATGGGGGCGGCTATCTTTTGTATTGGAGTGATGGTCAATTTGCATATTAGCCTTTTATTATATAGGATTTGGTATGGGAGAGAACAGTGATGACATTTGAAAAGACAACTTGTGGGATGAGAATATTTTTTGAACTGTGACTCAGTGGGCATATGATTGTCAAGAAAGTCAGGAGCTTGTAGAAACATTTTGATTCAATAATTTGGAGCTCTCCAGGAGTCTGGGTCACATCCTTTACCCATATGTGAGGCCTATTGCACGCTGCTGTGGGAACAAGATAATTCAGGATTGTATAAAAATGATGAGACACTCTCATAAAAGTGACGTTTACATGCATGTCTAAATATTACCACCTACCTTATTACAATTTAGTGTTGTAATTTCCTGCTATTTTTTTGTTCCTTGTAATAAACCAACATATAAATACTCTCATGTATTTTTGCTGCATCTGTTGGGGAAGAATTCTTTGTTTTATCTGAGAGAAATAACATGAATTTTAGCCAGAAACCACCCACAGAAATATACTAGTTCCCCTCCACATGTGCTTGCCTCTCTTTTTGCCACCCATACCAGAGCAGGGTTACTCATTAGTTTCTGGTACCAGACAGCTGAGCAGCCTATTACACAGTTAGCTGGAAGGTGGCGTTATCTGTGAAGAAGGTTCAAATCAAGAGAAGAAATTGGGGAGAATTGAAACACACCTGAAAACCAATCATAAAGAACTGACTGGTTTCAATTTGTTTTGAAATGATGTAGCATTTCTCTCAGTGTTGGCTCATTCTGCCCAGACCTGTCACCCATTCAGGCAGCGTTCCTTGAAACAGGGGCTTCCCCCAGGTGGGATGATGAAAAAACTCAGATTTGGACATGCCCAGGTAGCTGTAGAGGATGCTGTGCCCCTTGATGCAAGTCTGCCTCCATGTGGCAAGGGGGTGCTTGGGGCACTGCCTGTCGTGTTAATCTTTGCCAATCACCCTCGGGCATGGCCAAGGACCGCTAGCCCCTTTCAGTTTGATGGCTTCACATATATTGTTTTTTAAAATCTTCACCCAAGGATATGTTTTTATTAATTTTAGAGAGAGAAAGGGGGGAGGGAAACATTGATGTGAAAGAGAAACATCAATTGGTTGCCTCCTGTGTGTGCCCCGACCAGGGATCAAACCCATAACCTAGGTATGTACCTTGACTGGGAATCGAACCCCCAACTTTTGGTGTAGGGGACAGTTCTCCAACCAACTTAGCCACCCATTCAGGGCCACATCTTCAATTAAGAAAAAACTGGGGCAAGAATTGTCGGGCCAGCCTGGAGCATTTGGCTGCCTTCTTTTTGTGCCCTCCCGCCCCCCCACTGCCTTCCAAGTTCTTGTGCTATGTTTGAAATTAAACTTATGTTTTCTTCCAAAGCGAATGACAGAGAGAGAGAGAGAAAAGGAGAAGCCACCCAGGGTTGAAAAGTGGTAGCTTCTTACAGCTGACTTCCTGCTTTTGCCAAGGAGGCAGTTCGGTGTGTCCTCAGCTCACCCTTGCCTGCCACGCTCTATGCAAATGAGAAGCTGTTTCCATGTCTGCCCGTCTGAGGCCCTTCAGTAAAAAAGAAAGAAAGAAGGAAAAGCAAAAAACCCACGCCACCACCACCCAAACACCCCAAGACCAATTAATTCCAGTGGATTGAAGCAAAGCAGGAGGCCTCTGTGGGGGCGCATCCTGTTTGCCATTTAAGCTGTCAACCCCCATGCCAACAACCTCCCTGATGACCCATACTCAGTTGTGGAAGAAATCAGGGGTGACAAGAAATTCAAAATACTTGCAGGACAATTTTTCTAACCTTTGGTCACTTGGAACGCTATTTTTTTTTTTTTTTTAAGGCTAATTTGCTTTGACGGGAAAACAGGAAAAGTAAACCTACATCTTAAATGACGCCTGTAAATTTATTTTAGAGCCAGGCTTGAGGTCAGCTGACTTGGTTTTGGATCTTGCAAGAACCATCTTTGCCTTTTAAAGGCTATTGGGACCACAGCCAGGCAGAATACCCCTGTCCTTTGCTTTCGGACCTCTAATACCCGTGTTTAACTTGAAGCGTCCCCACCTAAGCAGAACTGATGATTATATTGCCACCCAATTCCAAGTTTTATCCCCAGGCCAAGTAAGAAATTAAAAAATCCAGTCAGAAAAAATTTGTTTGGCCTTGGGCAGAATATATTAAACAGACTGAACTTAAATGGAGGGAGGACCAGGAAATGAATTTATTTATCTTCAGTCTCTGCCATCACACATGACATCTCAGATTCCTTAATTCATCCCTTTCCTGTCTCTTTCAGCCCTAAGAATAGTCTCTTTTTAGATCATTAAGAGTCATTTTCAAGGTTCAATCATCCAGTCCAGCCTAAGTAAGAATTAGCTGCAAGCCCAGTCTAAAGCCCCTTCAGTAACTTTGCAGGTACGTGTCAGGTGAAGTTGGTAAGACTATTGATTGGCGAAAGTGAGAGAAACTATTAGCAAATCCATTTATTTATTTTTCTCATTCTCTTTTACTTTCTCTTTTGTGCACATTCTAAAATATACCTAAGTTTTGGTTCAGTAGAGCATTTTCAGTTTGCAAATAAATATAAATATATTTGGTAGGAGGCAAAATAGAAAAAAGTGTTTGGCGTACTTGGCAACAGAGGAGGGCTTGAATGGGAGTGAGACTACAGTCAGAAAGATCAGCTAGGAGGCAGTGCAGTAATCCAGGAGAGAGATTATTAACTAAAGGAGAGACTTTTGTTAAGAGAGAAGTTAGAATTATAAGAGTTGGTCACTGAAGGAATGTGGGTCTGGAGAGGGCAAGTGATGAGGGCAGGGACTTGGGTAATGAGGGATTGGTGTTGCTTTTGTACCCAGTTTTTCTCAGGACTCAGCCGTGAGTGAGAACAAGGTCACATTAATCAAACCTCAGTGCTCCGAGGCTACCTGAGTGCCTGGCAGGATGTCCAATCTTTTCCTGGAAGCCCCCTGCTCAGCCGTTCCCCTTGATTTGTCTTTCACATCACAGCTGTTGCATCCTTCTGCCCCAGGTTGCTGTCTGTGCTCTATCTATGCTTTGCCCACCTGCAAAGCCATCTATACCTTCGAGTGCCTTTCTCCCTTCCACACCAGCTTTTGCAGAGGGGCTTCTCAGAGATGACTGGGCTTGCATAGCTCAGCCTCTTCTTCATGGGCCGGTGTCAAAATCAAATCAAATAGACCTTTCTGACCCAGAAACCGTGTTCTCTCCATCCTCTACACTGGCCTGCGCAGACAGCCAAACTTCTTCAAAGCTATTTCTCACAGCCTCATGCAAATGAAGGGATGTGGCTGGCCTAGCGTCCTCAGCGGTTCTAGAGTCTTCAAACAGTTCATAGCTGTGGCAGAGCCCAGGATTATACTGTGCTGTTAGGAGGCTGGTCTAGCCAGAGCTGGAAGAAGATCACTTCAGGGGATATGGGTGAAATCTGTGTTTCTAAAGGAGTCTTGTTCTGACCTGACTCTAAGTCAGTGATGGTGAACCTTTTGAGCTCAGCGTGTCAGCATTTTGAAAAACCCTAACTTAACTCTGGTGCCGTGTCACATATAGAATTTTTTTGATATTTTCTTTTTCTTTTTTTTTTAATATATATTTTATTGATTTTCTACAGAGAGGAAGGGAGAGAGATAGAGAGTCAGAACATCGATGAGAGAGAAACATCGATCAGCTGCCTCCTGCACATCTCCCACTGGGGATGTGCCCGCAACCCAGGTACATGCCCTTGACCGGAATCGAACCTGGGACCCCTCAGTCCGCAGGCCGACGCTCCATCCACTGAGCCAAACCGATTTCGGCGATATTTTCAACCATAGTAAAACAAAGACCTATATTTTTGATATTTATTTTATATATTTAAATGCCATTTAACAAAGAAAAATCAACCAAAAAAATGAGTTTGCGTGTCACCTCTGACACACGTGTCATAGGTTCGCCATCACTGCTCTGATACCCAGTATTGACAAAGGCCATAATAAAGAGTAACAGACTTAGGTGTGGACAAAAGGGGTGAGTTCATATCTGAACAAGTTAAATTTGAAAAGTGTCTAGTGGCTGTAAAGATGGCAATAGCCCATCACTTGCTATGCATACAGATCTGTGGTAGAGGAGGAAAATCAGAACAGTGTTGGAGAGGAAAAGCTTTTCCTCTACTCTCTTAGGTTCAGTATTTGGGGGGCCTGCATATTAAACTCAAACGAACAGGAACATAGATTTTAATCACTTATGAACTAACCAGTGGCCTGTGCATGGATTCGTGCACATTGAAAGGAAATGAATTAGAAGAAAGATTTGTGAGGTAATTACGTTACTGCAAAAAATTACATGTCAAAATAGTATATATAATATAGTATTATAAAATTAAAATACAAAATATTTTAATATTGCTATTTCCCCATTCTCTACAATAGAAGTGCAGGAGTCAGCGTTTATTTTTAAATTGCCAGTGTATGTCATATGTACTGGCTGCTCGGTTGGACGGTCAGACGGATGGTCGGTCACTTAGCCTTTTTATACATATAGATGGGAGTTTACAAAGAAATGTGACTCAAAGGGCAATTAACATTTGGGGCTTCTATATCACCTTAATAGGTGAAGGGGAGGGGGAGAAGGGAGCTCATGGGACAATTTAAATGTAAAACAGCCATCTCTTCCTTGGAGAGGCAAGCAGTCCTGGAAGAGAATGGGTGGGAGACATGATAATTTTGTGACCGTGTATGAGCGGGGTGCTGGCTGGCTCCTGCCTGGTTTCTGAGAGGATTAGAGTTGCTCTCCAGAAGGGGATTTACCACAATTTAGTTTTTAGGGTGCTAAGCTCTTAGGCAGATAATGGATTTCAGGAACTCAAATACCTTCAGCTAAAAATAATTTTTATGTCACCGTGGCTTATTTTGACCACTTCAACAGGAGTGTTCCATTTGGAGTACTCTCATCACTGCCTGGGGAAAGTGAAACCACAGGTGAATAAGAAGGTTCAAGTGACTATGCACCCTTGGAGGGAAGCAGATCCAGACTCGGGTCAGGAACTCTTCAAGAGGAGCCAAGAACATTGGCCAGATTAGCAAGGAAGCCACTAAAGTCAACTGGGTCCTATAAGAAGGGCCCAGAAGCTCCCACTGGCTAGAGATGGGACAATTTGAACATCACAAAGAATAATGACATCAGTGGGTTGAAACATATCTACATATATCAATCCATGAATTCATAATGATTTTCAAAACCACAAAACTCATTTGTTTCCTTTTGGAGGAGTCTGTTACCTTTGATTATTCTGAAAACCAGTAAAATAAGGGGAGTGAAATCAAACATTTATTCTATTTTCCTGTGTAAACTCTACTCACAGTAACCAAAGTGATGATTAAGGAAATGTCTTCTTTATGGAAAAATTCAGCTAATAAATTCAGAAAGAATGTCAGAATTAGAACATCACTACTTTAATGAAACAGTAGAGCTGGGTAATTATCAGCAGTGTAATACTAAAACTACAGGGTGGAAAAAAGTAGGTTAATAATAATAAAAATAACACAATAATAAATAAATAAATAATAATATAAGAACAAACTCTGTGTTTTGTGTACTCACAACTGTAAGCCTACTTTTGCCCATCCATGTAGATGGTGAAAAGCTGATGGGGGGGACTTTATAATATATGAATCAAGCTGGTACCACCTGAAACCACTGATTAATTTTTAAAAAAATATATTTTTATTGATTTCTGAGAGGAAGGGAGAGGGAGAGATAGAAACATCAATGATGATAGAGAATCATTGATTGGCTGCCTCCTACACACCCCCATTGGGGATTGAGCCCACAATCCAGGCATGTGCCCTTAACTGGAATTGAACCTGGGACGCTTCAGTCCACAGGCTGACACTCTCTCCACTGAGCCAAACTGGCTAGGGCAACTGATTATTATTATTATTTTTTAAAAATATATTTATTTATTGATTTCACAGAGGAAGAGAGAGAGAGATAGAAACATCAACGATGAGAGAGAATCATTGATCGGCTGCCTCCTGCACGCCCCCTACTGGAGATCGAGCCTGCAACCCAGGCATGTGCCCTTGGCCGGAATCGAATCCGGGACCCTTCAGTCCGCAGGCTGACTCTCTATCCACTGAGCCAAGCAGGCTAGGGCAGATTATTATTATTATTTTTTTAAATTTTAAGCCTATGTATGTATGTATGTATGTATATATATATTTATCTAAAGTTTTACATATGTCTCCTTTTTCCCCAATTGCCCCCCCCCCCCCCAAGCCATTCCCACCCCCGGCAAGCCCCCACCGCCCAGTGTCTGTGTCCATTGGTTATGGTAATATGCATACATACAAGTCCTTTCGTTGCTCTCTAACCCCCCTCCCCTACCATTTGTCTCTAGATCAATCTATTCTTGTTCATCAAATTATGTTGATCATTATATCCCACATATGAGTGAGATCATGTGATATTTTTCTTTCATTGATTAGCTTATTTCACTTAGCATAATGCTCTTCAGTTCCATCCATGCTGTTGCAAATGGTAAGAATTCCTTCTTTTTTACAGCAGTGTAGTATTCCATTGTGTAGATGTACCACAGTTTTCTAATCCATTCATCTGCTGATAGGCATTTAGGCTGTTTCCAAATCTTAGCTATTGCAAATAGTGCTGCTATCAACATAGGGGTGCATATATCCTTTCTGATTGATGTTTCTGGTTTCTTGGGATATAGTCTTAGAAGTGGGATCACTGGGGCAAATGGGAGTTCCATTTTTAACTTTTTGAGGAAACCCCATACGGTCTTCCACAATGGCTGACCAGTCTGCATTCCCACCAGCAGTGCAGGAGGGTTCCTTTTTCTCCACATCCTCGCCAGCACTTGTAGTTTGTTGATTTGTTGATGATAGCTATTCTGACAGGTATGAGGTGGTATCTCATTGTTGTTTTGATTTGCATCTCTCGGATGATTAGTGACTTTGAACATGTTTTCATATGTCTCTGGGCCTTCTGTATGTCCTCTTTCGAAAACTGTCTATTTAGATCCTTTTCCCTTTTTTTGATTGGATCATTTATCTTCCTTTTGTTCAGTTGTAGGGGTTCTCTGTAAATTTTGGAGATTAAACCCTTATTGGAAATATCATTGGCAAATATGTTCTCCCATGCAATGGACTTTCTTGTTGTTTTGTTGTTGGTTTCTTTTGCTGTGCAGAAGCTTTTTATTTTGATGTAGTCCCATTTGTCTATTTTCTCCTTAGTCTCCATTGCCCTAGGAGCTGTATCTGTAAAGATATTGCTGTGACATATGTCAGCTATTTTGCTGCCTATGGAGTCTTGTAGGATTTTTATGGTTTCCCATCTTACATTCAAGTCCTTTAGCCATTTTGAGTTTGTTTTTGTGTATGGTGTAAGTTGGTGATCTAGTTTCATTTCTTTGCATGTATCTTTCCAAATTTCCCAGAACCATTTATTAAAGAGACTGTTTTGAGTCCATTGTATGCTCTTGCCTCCTTTGTCAAATATTAATTGAGCATAATGGCTTGGGGAGAAACCAAGATGGCGGCATAGGTAAACACCGGAGTTTTCTGCCTCGCTCAACCACTTCAAAAATACAACTAAAAACAGAACGGACATCACCCAGAACCACAGGAAGGCTGGCTGAGTGGAAATTCTACAACTAGAAGGAAAGAGAAAAGCATACCGAGACTCAGAGGAGGTGCAGTGCAGAAGTAAAATACTAAGGTACAGAGGTGCACATGGAGCGGACTGGCGGCTGAGGGCGTGGGTGTCTTTTTCAATCGGGAGGGAGTCTCAGGCTCTGAGCTCCAGTCCTGGGTGAGTCTCTGGGGACCTAGACTCATACGGGAGAAGCGGGACTGTCTGGCATCGGTTGGAACTTGAGGGCAGCTTTCTCTCAGAGGTACTTGCAGCAAACGCTGGGACACTGAGAAGCGGGGCCTCTGAAGGCAGGACTGAGAGCAGCCATAACTGCTTGCTCCGCCCGCCCTGTTGATCCCTTGGGACCCACTCCGCCCAAGCCTTGCACGGAGGCATTTGCTGGATAGCCTCAGGCAGAGGCTAGATTAGCACCTCCCTAGAGCTCTAGGACAGAAGTTCTCCCACTGCAGACACAGCTGATTCTCACAGCCAATTGGCCTGGAGGCCAATCCCTCCCAGTGTTACTTACAATAATCAAGGCTTACCTACAACAAGACTGTGCACAAAGACCACAAAGGGGAGCACCAAGAGTGTCCTCCTCAGGTAATTGGGGAGGCTGAACCACTGGGCCCCAGAGGACACTTAGCACAGAAAACCACTTTATCAACACAAGGAAGCATAAAAAAAATGCAGAGACAAAGAAACAGGACACAAATGACAGAAATGGAGGAAAGCAAACTGCTGGATATAGAGTTCAAAACCACACTTTTAAGGTTTTTCAAGAATTTTCTAGAAACCGCCGATAAATGTAGTGAGATCCTCAAGAAATCTAGTGAGACCCTCAATGTTGTGATAAAGGACCAACTAGAAATTAAGCATACAGTGACTGAAATAAAGAATATTATACAGACTCCCAACAGCAGACCAGAGGATTGCAAGAATCAAGTCAAAGATTTGAAATACGAAGAAGCAAAAATCACCCAGCTGGCCCAGGGCATGTACATAGGTTGCAGGCTTCTCCCCTGCCTGGGCCCTGGTCAGGGCTTGTGCAGGAAACAACCAATCGATGTGTTCTCTCACAATGGTATTTCTCTCTGAAATACCATACTCTCTGTCTTTCCCTCTCTCTTTCACTTTCTCTAAAAATCAATTGAAAAATATCCTCAGATGAAGATCAAACAAACAAAAAAACAAACAAAAGAACCCCAACAAAATACTATAAACTTCTTGATATAATAAAGAGTACACAGTACTAACTTTGAAATATCTAGGTCAAACAAAAAGTGAAACCCAAATTCCATCAGGCCTATAGATCTAAAGGCAGGAACTGCAGGGGTGGAGGGTAGGCAAGGGAACATGCTAAATCACACCTTGGGGATGCAATTAATTAAATCAAGGATATAGGAAATTCTATAGGACAAATGACCTGTGTCTTCAATAAATAAAATGCAAGCAAAATAGAGTGAATCTGTAGATTAGAGACTTAAGAGCTACAATAGTTAAGCCAGTGTGTAGCCCTTATTTGGAGCCTAATTTGAACAAGCCAATTGTTTAAAAAATGTTAAGACACTCAGGGAAATCTTTATGTTTTTTCAATAGATACTGACATATTTATGAATGAAATAATATGATAGCTGGGATTTGCTTCAAAATAATCCAGTTGTGTTCAGAAGGAAGTAGGGATGTGTGTTGATATTCGTTGAAGCTAGATGATAGGTGCTGGTCTTTTTACTTTTGCATATGTTTGAACATTTCAGTAATAATTTAGACTGAGCAGAAAAATGGCCTAGGCCTGACAGAGGAAGAGGATCCAGTGAAGAGGACAAGCTAAGCGAAAACCTGGGATAAAATGGTGCCATGGAGGCCCATGGAGGAGTGAAAATCCCCACAGGCCTGGAAGTTTGGAAATTTTCAGCTGGAAGAAAAGTTAGCTTGAATGACAGACAGAGACTCTAACTTTCACTCCACATTTGCCCATATTTCCTAAAGTATTTTCTAAAGTGTACTACTTATATGCATCTAACATTTTCACATTGTGATGTGGTCATATTCATGTCCTATGTGGCATAATATGAGGATTATGTACCATTCCGTGGATATTTAGTGAAAGAAGAAACTGGATTTTGATCTGCCTCCTTTCACCCACCTGGAGTGAGTCAACCTTCGTAGTCAGGAGTGGCTCTTAGTCTACTTTGGAAGGGTAACATCTTACCCTGAAAGCTTTCACACATCAGTCAGTATTTATTGAATGTCCAGTTGTTTTCTTTTGGCAGAAACTCTTCTAGGTGCTGGGAATTAACTCATAACAAAAAAGAGATGATGTCTGGCCCTCATGGACTTTTGATTATAGTAGATACACATATTAAACAATCACAAAAATAAAATAAAATGTCAACTATTGTAAGTGCAAAGAAGGAAAAAGCACATATTACCTTTAATAGCTTAGAAAAGGGAACCTGACCTAATCAGCAAAGTTAATTAGGGACAGCTTCCTTCTGGAAGTGATTTTGGAGCTGAGATGAAGGGCGACTAAGAAATAACTAAGTAACGAGAGGAGGGAGGAGGAGGAAGGGAAGGCTTTCCAGCTAGAAGCAAGAGCCTGGGCAGAGATCCTGTGGTAGGAAGGAGCCTGGGACATTGGAGGAATTCAAACAAGTCCAACGTGGCTGTAGTGCACAGAGTGAGGGGCAGGGAGAGGTAAATGGTTTGATAGATAAGCAGGGATTAGATGACGAAATTTCTGATGTGTGACTAGGGCATAGGAACGACTAAGATAGGAGGAGAGGCAGGGACAGAGGTGAGAGCAGAGTTGGAAGATACTCAAGTCCTATGATTGTGTTTGGGAAGGTCATCCTCTGGCTCTTTTCATTGTCATTATTGGGTGTTCTCTTTTTCTTTTTTAAAATATGTTTTTATTGATTTTTAGATAGAGAGGAAGGGAGAGGGAAGAGAGATAGAAACATGGATGAGAGAGACACATTGATTGGCTGCCTCCTGCATTCCCCCTACTAGGGATTGAGCCCACAACCCAGGCATGTGCCCTGACCAGGAATCGAACCTGGCACCTCTTTGTCCATGGGATGATACTCTGGGTGTGCTCTTTTCTATTGTTTTTCTTTTTAAAAAAATATTTTTATTGATTTCAGAGAGGAAGGGAGAGGGAGAGAGAGATAGAAACATCAATGATGAGAGGGAATCATTGAACAGCTGCCTCCTGCATGCTCCACACTGGGGATTGAGCCCGCAATCCAGGCATGTGCCCTGACTGGGAATTGAAACCATGACCTCCTGGTTCATAGGGCGATGCTCAATCACTGAGTCATGCCGGCCAGGCTCTACTGTTTTTCTTGCTCCCCTTGACTAATGAACAATGGCTATTTATAGCACTTACACTGTTTGGCTGCCATAAGCTGTCCAGTGGTTCTCAACCTTCCTAATGCAGTGACCCTTTAATACAGTTCCTCATGTTGTGGTGACCCCCAACCATAAAATTATTTTTGTTGCTACTTCATAACTGTAATTTTGCTACTGTTATGAATCGTAATGTAAATATCTGATATGCAGGAGGTATTTTCATTGTTAGCGACCCACAGGTTGAGAACCGCTGGTAGACTCTTTAAGAGCACTGAGTTTTTGCTTGGGGACCAATGGGGTATTCTGGCAGCCCATTCTGCGAAGGTAGTACATCATTACTTTTATGTTTATCAGATTTAGCAAATCTAAATAAGATGTTCAAGTTTGAATTTCAGGTAAATAAATAATTTCAGGTAAATGTGAGATAAAGAATGAATATATTTTTAATACAATACGACGAATCATTTCAGACAAATAGATGTCCTGTAGTTTTTGTGGCAACCTTAATGAGAATATCAGTTTGAGTGTTCAACCAAAATGAGTTTTGAGAAGTTATCAGAGATGTATACAAATACCCAGCCATATTAATCCATCCATCAATGTCTATCCATCCATCCATCCATCTTTTTTGAGCTACTCTGTGATGGATACTTTTTGGGGGCTGATGGCATTATGATCAACAAGACAGACAAATTTCCTACCTTCATAGTATTTACATTCCAATGGCAAAATGTCCATCTTAGAGTGATTATAATTATTAGAGATAATTATGTCCAGCAATAGAGAAATGGATAAATAAATGATAATATTATAAACTTCCATGCAATCATTACAAAAATCATATTTTTGAAGGCTATTACATGTCATGGGAGATTATTTCCAATATAAAATCGTATACTAAAATAAAAGCATATGTTGTAATATACAGTTTTGTAACATAGAAACCCACACTAAGTGGGTTTAACCTGAAACCTATATGTTTATGTTGACCAATGTCACCCCAATAAATTTAATAAAAATTAAAAAACATAAAAGCAGTCCATAAAACCATGCAAAATGCATATAAAATTTATAAATTAAAATGAAAAGGAATGGATATATGTTATGTTAATTTCTAGAAGGAGATGCATCAGTAGTGGCTATATCTAAGTGAGGAATTATGAATAGCCTCTTATTAAATCTTTACTAGAGGCACAGTGCATGAAATTCATGAACCGGGGGAAGGAGGGGTGGGGAAGATGGGGAGGTGGTGGTGGGGGTGGTGGTGTCCCTCAGCCCAGCTTGTACCCTCTCCAATCTGGGACCCCTTGGGGGATCTCCAACTGCCGGTTTAGGCCCGACCCTGCCTAAACCAGCAGTTGGACATCTCTCTCACAATCTGGGACTGCTGGCTCCTAAACGCTCGCCTGCCTGCCTGATTGGCCCTAACCACTCCCCTGCCGGCCTGATTGACGCCTAACTGCTCCCCTGCCGGCCTGATTGCCGCCCCCACTGCCCTCCCCTGCTGTCCTGGCCACCCCCAATTGCCCTCCCTTGCTGGCCTGGTTGCCCCTAACTGCCTTCCCCTGCCGGCCTGGTCACTCCTAACTGCCCTCCCCTACAGGCTCAGTCCCCCCAACTGCTTTCCCCTGCCGACCATCTTGTGGTGGCCATCTTGTGATTACGTGAGGGTGTGACGGTCACCTAAGCTTTTATTAATATAGATATTTTTATTTTCTCATACATTTTCTATAAAAAGTTATGAATTCTTTTTATATTTTAAAAGTTTAGTTTTTCAGAAACTTCATAGAAAGACTAAAGAGTGGTGCCAGTATTGGCTCTGTCATTAATCCTCAGAACAACTTTGAGTAAGTCATGTTGTTCATCTGGACCTCAGTTTGCTCGGATTTAAAATGAAGAGACTAAGCTATGATTTGTGTGTGCACAATTAAGAACCAAACTAAGGTTTTAAAAAATATGTTCATTTTTATGGAAGGAGCCCAGAGACTCCATCCTTATACCATTGGTGTGTCTTTATAAAATCCACCTATCGCTGTTGTACTAGTATTTTTTTTGTCTAAACTAGCTGTTATAGTGTCCTGTTATAGTGTCCATAAAATGTACTTGTAAGTATTTTACTTTTAAATATTTCAGTATATACAGTGGTGTGGTGTTGTGTGGTGTGGTGTGTGTGTGTGTGTGTGTGTGTGTGTGTGTGTGTGTGTGTGTTTGCATGTTTGCTTAAGCCTCTTTGGGGTTGTTAACTTTTGAAATACCCTAATTGGATATACTCTTTAGGAGTGGTTGGTAGTATTGATGGGCTATGGTAAGGCTTTAGTGATCTCTATCTCTGGTCAGTCTTAGGAGGCTTTCTTTATGAGCCTAATAAATATATGAAGCTATTTTTCATAGAATTGAGTGCTGTTCAAGATATGTGAACGGGCTAGAACTACTTACAGACACCCTTGCCCTTGCATGAAGAGGGTTTAGGAATCCAGCATGCCAGAAAATTATAAACCTTCAAGTGATGTGTAACATAGATACACCAAATTGTCCTGTGTCCAAGTATTAACAGAGGGCTCTAGCAACTTGCTCCCACTAGCACAGGAGCTGAGAACTATTGGTAGATTATTGTTACATCTGTTTTGAATTAACATTTTACGGAAGGTCTGAGCCCTGGTACTTCAATGAGCTTACATAAATGTGTTTTTTTTGTGCCTACTCACTAATAAATATTTCGGTGTGGCAGAATTTGGTCTGGGATTTGCTGTCTGAATCACCTTTCTCCTAATAGCATGTAATGGATGATGAGACCTGTAGTTCTTACTCACTGTTAGTTATTAGATGTGCAAAGAATCTAATAATTTTGAATGACTGAATTAATTCAGGTTATTTGGTATGTTAACTATAAACTTTATTTTTAGAACTCTTTTATTTACTTGAGTCTTAAAAAATATCAATACACATTTTAGACAAAAATTAAACAATAAAAAGGAATATAAAATATCTCACATCCCAAATCCTATTCCTACTAATTAGCTGTATTGTGTGTCTTTATTACATGTCTTTTGTGGAGGATAGAGCTATTCCCACAATGCCCCCTTTGAGTTTTTATGTGCAATAATTCATTAAAGATGGATGCTGGGTTTGTAAAATGTCACCTGAATGCTAAATATCAATAGACAGCCTGGTGCTACCTCTCAGGAGGGAGCAAAGAGAGACTTTGGCAAAAAGTTGTGGAAATAACTGGCATCTTTCTGCTTTCATTTTGATGAGTTAATTTGTATTTAGTCACATATTGAATTTCACTTTAATACATGGAAATTTAAAATGCCAAAGAAGGGGAAAATACCACATGGTACACATTTTTAGGTGTTTTTCTGCTAAACTCAAACCACTTGAAAGCTAGGAATTGTCACTTTTTTGGAAAATCCAGTTCTGAAACGGACAGTTGACCCTGGGTAGTCATCATGAGGGTGAAGCACTATAATTGCGCCCAGCTGAACCCTTTACACACACTGGTCCCCAGTAAAGGTGGAGATGCGAACTGAATGCTGGCAGCACATGGGGACTGGGGCTAGGATTCTGTTTACTGTCTGGCAGTGGCTAGCTCTGGAAGCTCAGGTAAATCATGGTGCTTCTGTGTGTGACTAAGCCAATATTTATGGAACAGGACATGTCAAACTACTCCATTTGGGAAGCATATCAGCAAAACTTTTCTTGGGGGACCTTAGAAAAGACACTGGGAATTGGTGGTGGTGGTGGTAGGGTAATGTGGCAGAAGGAACAGAGTCAGAATTTGGGCAACCACCAGTGTGACCTTGGGCAGGTTGCTTATTTCTTCAGCTTTGGTTCCCTCATCAGCAAAACGGAGACAAGAAAAAGCAACCTCCTTCACAAGGAGGTTGTGAGCATTATAAGTATACAGTCAATCAGCTCATGTATTCTAGATGATATTCTGAGCAGCATAAACCTAGAGGTGCAGGAGATAGTTTCTATCTTTGAGGAGTTTATAGTGGGAAATAAGATTCTCTATCTCTAAAATGGTGTTATCCATATCTACACATAGGGGTGTTGTGGCAATTAAACGGAAGCCTGGCATATATTAAGTATTTAAGTAGCCTTTTCATTGATCTTTAATTTTTTGTCATTGAGTTTAGGATTACAGAATTATAGGATTAGAAGAGATCACTGGTCTCAGGCAAAAACTGCATTTATTTTATGTTTAAAATATTTTTTTATTGATTTCAGAGAGGAAGGGAGAGGGAAAGAGAGATAGAAACATCAATGATGAGAAAGAATCATTGATTGGCTGCCTCCTGCACGTCCCCTACTGGGGTCGAGCCTGCAACCCAGGCATGTGCCCTTGATCAAAATTGAATCCGGGACCCTTCAGTCCACAGGCCAACACTCTATCTACTGAGCCAAACTGACTAGGGCTTGGCTCTCCTTAATTAAAGGAACACTTTGCCTCTTTATGCTGCTTTCTACTTAGTATTATAATTATTTCTATGTCAGGCTATCTCTCTTATTAGATTCTAAGCACCTCATAGGCAAGATCAACATAATCATAGAGTTAACTCAAATTCATGTGGCCATTCATGCTGCCAATTATTATTTTTTGTTAATCCTCACCAGAGAATATTTTTCCATTGATCTTTTAGAGAGAGTAGAAGAGAGAGGGGAAAACAAAGAGAAACATTGATATGAGAGAAATATATCGATTGGTTGCCTCTTGCACGTGTCTCGACCAGGGCCTGGACTGGGGAGAAGCCTGCAACCAAGGTACATGCCCTTCACTAGACTCGAGCCTGGGACCCATTGGTCTGCAGGCCGAAGCTCTAGCCACTGAGTCAAACCGACTAGGGCGTGCTGCCAATTATTAAACACACAAAGAAGGTGTAGCCAATAAGTATACCTGTTAATATTCATGGTCATGCAACTACTGATGAATACCTAGGGTAATGAGAAAGAGTTGAAGGCTCAAACTCTCTTGGAAAAGTCTCCAAGGACCCCTGTATGGAAAAGGAATTGAAGTGGATGAGGTTTATTTTGGAGTACATTACCAATGCACCTCAATTGATCTCGACTTTATTATGTGCAAAGAGAGATGATATTTTTGTCTAAATCTACTGGAATAGGGTTTGGAGGACATACTGTTTTGGAACATATTTTTTGGTACACATTCCATATTCTCAATAAATCGTGCTCTAAGGACCACAACAGAGGCAGAACCTCCACTCTCACCTGGCCATGCCGCTGATTCTAGGAGCATTCGGGATCTTGACTGTTATTCTGCTTAATATCTGTGAACCCGATGGGAGGTGAATTCTCCGCTTTGAGCGTTGTCCTCACTTTTTGCTCACAGTGACAGTATCAGAGGAATATGCGGCAGTCAGTTGAAATTAATTTATCCACAGTAAAAAGATATTTGCTTGGGAGAAAGCCACAGGCCAATTTCCTGCCAGTTTAATCTTAACCATTATTGAAACAAATTAGAAATTTCCTCAACAGCTTTGAAAATGTCTTCTTTATGAAGTCAATTTTATTTTTAAAAATGCCTGCCATGTCTGCATGTTTCCGTTTTTGCTGCTACGACTTATTTCAAACATTTTTACCTTTTCTGGTAGAAAATGCCTGATACCAGGCATCCCTTCATTTTTAGTTCATGTGCTGTTATTTAACCATAACTTGAACCCAAACACAACCCCAAAGAAAACCTTCAGTGGTGGCTCACAGGATCAAACCCAAATGTCTTAGCATGATTTTCAAAGTCTTAAGCGATCTAGGACCTGTGAACCTTTCTGACTTTTCTTCCCGGGATGCCCTCGTGATCCAGTGTCACGGTTGCCCTTGATATCTCACCAATTCACTAATATGTCATGTGCAGTCATGCTTCCGTGGCTTCATTCAACCTGTTTCCTCCATCTAATTATCTTTTTCTTCCTTCTTTGCCTTGTGCAAACCATTCATCCTTTAAAGCACAGGCAAATGAAATGGAATCTGTACACACTCCCTTTATCTAACATGATTGACAACAGCAACGGCTGATCAACCAAAAGAGTCAGTTAAAGAAGGAAATTAAAAGCCCTAGCCAGCTTGGCTCAGTGGATAGAGCATCAGCCTGGGGACTGAAGGGTCCCAGGTTTGATCTCGGCCAAGGGCACATGCCTGGGTTGCAAGCTCGATCCCCAGTAGGGGGTGTGCAGGAGGCAGCCGATCAGTGATTCTCTCTCATCATTGATGTTTCTATCTCTCTCTCTCCTTCTCCCTTCCTCTCTGAAATCAATAAAGAAATATATTTTTTTTAAAAAAAGAAAAGAATACCAACTTATTTAAGCATTCTCACTTAAAATATCAAGAACATTCATTTAATGACTCTTTGGTGTAAGGCTTTTTGATTACGAGTTTACAGATTAAATTTCTCCATTGACCTTCTTTATAAACTCTAGTCCAGAAGTTTTATTTTCCAGTGTGGGTTCTTATAAAGGAGGAAGAATTTAAAGATGCTTGAAAAGCAATCTAAATGCAGAGTTCAAGATTTTTACGATTTTATCCCCAGTTTTTAAAATAAAATTGTCTCGTTTACTTCTAGCAATAAAAAATAAATTTTCCACAATAATGCCAATGTACTTAATGCCATTGAAATGTACACTTAAATGTGGTTAAGATGGTGTATTCAGCCACTTGGGTTGCCATAATGAGCCTGAGTTTGGGTGTTCTTAACAATATTTTCTCATAGTTCTGGAGGTTGGTAGTCCATGGTTAAGGCAAATTCATTTTTTGGTGAAGGCCCTTCTCCTGGCTTGTGCACAGCACCTTCTCGCTGTGTCCTCACATGGCCTTTACTCTAGGAGTGGAGAGAGAGAGAGAGAGAGAGAGAGAGAGAGAGAGAGAGAGAGAAAGAGAGAGAGAGAGAGATATGCTTTCTGGTGTCTCTTCTTATACGAACATGAATCCTATTGAACAGGGTCCCACCCTTATGACCTAATTTAATATTAATTACTTCCTTTGAAGTCCCATCTTCAAATAAAGCCACACGGCGTGTCAGGACTTCAACATATAATTTTTTTTTGGGGGGGGGTTGGGGGGTGGTGGATACAAACATTCAATCCATAACCAGCGGTAAATTTTACATCATGTGTGCTTTTTACCACGTGCTCTGTCACTCCCCCAAACCATTTCCTTAGAGCTGAATTGGGCGTGTTCATCTCTTCCTCACAGTCCAGTGAGATTCTTAAACTGTCTCACAAGCCATGCACGAAATGGGGTGAAATGCATTTCTCCAACTTGCTGTTCTCTTCCATCCTTTTAAATAGAATGTCTGCAGGGAAGTCTTCGTGATGAAACAGCTTGATGCATTTTGAACTAAACTTTAGCTGTTGCAGGTGATCATCACTTTCCTTCCCAACATCAGATTTTTTTTCCTCCCTTCTCCAATCCCTTCTTACTCTCCTAGCTTCAGGCCTCTGGACTCCTAAAGAATCTATCTGTCCCTGTGGATGGGAATCCTTGATCATACTGCTGCTGGATCCCAGGCTCATCAACAACTTGGCCTCTAAGCTAAGGGCGAGTTTATGGTTGCAACAGCGCCATCTAGTGGCTTCTAGTCATCACAGAGGGAACAAACCCTCTAAAGGGGCAAGGAGCAGATGCCCTGGAAGAGCAGGATCCCCTTAAAACCAGGCTTCTTCTCTTGTGCTAAGTTTTGTGTCTTAAAAAATATTTTTAAAGAAAAGGTTTAGTTTCACAGAAAATTTGAGGGGAAAGCACTGAGATTTCTCATATTTCCTGTCCTCATACATGCACAGTTTCTTCCACTGTCAACACCACTCACCTAGTACCTTTGTTACAATTGATGAACCTACATTGACACATCACTATCACCTAAAGTTCACAGTTTACATTAGGGTTCACTCTCGGTGTTGTAAGTTCTATAGATTTGGACACATGTCAAGTCCTTCCTCCCCTACCTCCTTCTCCCCAAATCCATCTGCCAAAGACCTATTTATTCTTTCCTGCAGAGCACAACAGATTGTACTGGTTTCTTTCTCTGAATTCCTAGAGCTTTTATATTTTTATTTTTTAAAAATATTTTTATTGGTTTCAGAGAGTACGAGAGAGAGGGAGAGAAAGATAGAAACATCAATGATGAGAGAGAATAATTGATTGGCTGCCTCCAGCCTGCCTCACATTGGGGATCGAGACTACAACCCAGGGATGTGCCCTTGATTGGAATTGAACCGGGACCCTTCAGTCCACAGGCCAATGCTCTATCCAGTGAGCCAAACCGACTAGTGCCCTACAGCTTTTTAAAATTAGGAATTTTCGTGCCTCTACTTATGTTATTTTTTCGGGAATTCGTTGTTCCTCTTTTGTTGCCTTGGGAAATCTTACTCAGCTTTAAATGCAAAATTAGTACCTCATCTCATGTACACCATTGTTACAGACCATGGTGTGCTGGTAAACCACCTTGACACACACACACACACACACACACACACACACACACACACAAAAAAACCCAAATAACAATAACAAAAACCTAATCTGTAGTGGCCAATTTCTATAGTGTAAATACTCCTATTATGGCTAATTTCAAGCTGCCACTGTGACATTTCTGAAAGTGGAGTTGGAAAGGGATGTGTACAGTTTTCACATGGACTGTCAAAGTATTTAGGATATAGAGGCAGGGAGCATGTCTTATTAACCTTTGGTGATTAGTGCTCAGTCCTGTGTTTGGTATATAGCAAGTACTCCATGTATTTCTGCTATCAATCTTTATGTAAATAGCTAGGTGGCCACCATGTCTCTCTGTGGACCCACTGGTTGGATGAGTCTTTGGACGGAGTAACTGTGACTGTCCTGTAGCAATCATTAGACAGAGAGGGAACTCTAAAGAAAGTCAATTTACCTAGTGAGATGTAGGACAAATATTGCACACACAATTATCCTTATGTTGGGGACAGAAGACTTACATATCAAGACTTTTCCACCTCTCCACTAGCTTGCTTTTCAGGTTCTAAGATTAACACAAATGTCTAAAATGTAGCTACAGATGAAACTGTGGGCACAGGGATGTCCCATTGGTAGTGAGAAAGGTTGTATGAGAGAGAGGCAGGAACACAGTGGCCACTTGCTGCACAAATGAGTTGCCTATAAACATATGAGGCCAGATCTAATCTTTAGCTTCCCGCATAGTTCATATGACATGATCACCCTACAGTGCAGCTGAAAGTTATGGTTTTTAGTTTAAAGGCCCTTGGGAAATGGCATGTATACCAGATGTCAGCCCTTGGGCATGAGACGGAAGGAGAGCAGACATAGCCCAGCAGAGGATGTCTGCACAGCTGCAACCCATTTTGTTCTGCTCTCTCCATTCCTGTTCGGCGTTAGCTGTTTAGGACGATGACTAAGGTTTCATGACCTGTGGTGGCTAAGCAGACATTAAACAAGAAGGTACATCTCCCTATGCACACAGCTTTGTCTAGAGATTTTTTATTTTTATTTATTTTTGCCTGAAGCTCTGCAGAGGAGGACAGGTTGGCATGGGACTGCTGCTTTTTTCTTCCTGGTCATGTGGGACAAGGAGCTGCTTTGGAAAATGGCTCAAAGGGGATCAGGCTGGACGTTCTAACAAGTGAGGTGAGAAACAAGAGACCTGGAATCTGGTCCTTGTAACTTGCCATCTTGAACTATGAACTTGACAGTCATTGAAGCAATCTCTGCCTCAGTTTTCCTTTTTACCCTGAGCCCCTCTCCCTCCATCTCTGTAAGCACCTCTCCTCTGGCTTCAGTCTTTCCTTATTTTAGGATCCCTGTTCTTTCATGCTGTCCCCATGAAATGTCCTTGCTCTAGAAAACTACTCTGGATGCTCCATCAATGTTCTCCATGTTAGTATGAATTTCAGCTGATGTTCTATCTTCATATGTGATTACATTTAAAATCTCCAAGCTGGGTCCTTTCCCAGGTGCTTCCCTAGGAGCAACTATATAAAAGCTAACCACCTGCAAGTTCTCTTACTTTGACCCTAAACACAAGGATAGGAAGGAGCTATTTTGAGATGACTGCATGAGACTTCTTTGTATTTTTTCTTATTTTTACACATGTAGGAAAAATATATTATTCACTAACTCCTACTCTTCGTAGCTCAAAACACACCAGCATCTCCATTCTTGGAAATTTGAGAGTATGAGGACTGGGGAGCTGAAATTTTAGTGCAGAAGTCTCTGCAGTTAGAACCAAGTTTCTAAAAATGTGCCATGTTACATAATCCAGGGGAAGGATGGAAAAGTACCAGCTGGAGTGAGGTTGAAGACTTTCCTGCATCTGATTCACTCAGGCAACAGCCTTTGAATTAAGATGCATCTCAGAAAAGCCAAACAAAACCCATTCATTCTCCAGGGCTTTGCATTCATTGGGGGGAGCTGGACTGTTGCCATGGGGCAGAGCCCTCCTGGGTACAGCTGTGTTTTTTCTTGTGGCCCTTGATGCCTACTTCCAGCGCCTTCTGTTCCCCTTCACATGCCCATCACCATCCTGATGCATCTATGGTTCTCCACCCCTCCTAGGCAGATGGCTTTTATCAGCCACAACTGGCTTCCCTCCTCAACACTAGCGTCTTCTCTGTCCTGGGCCTCAGACTCTGCTTCAGGTGGCACTTGCAATGTGTCATCATTACTTACAGTATCATGGATCCTTGCCATTGTGTCAGCTAATCAATTAGAGCACCTTAAAACACACACACACACAGTATTTTAGCTGAAAACGGTGCATAGCAGTTATGCAGTGACAACATGGTTCTCATATCAGGAATGATGAACATGATGGGAAGGAGATGCTTTCAGCCCCATGGAACCTTTTGGGGTTCCCTACAGTCACTTGGTACACTAGTAGCTATGTAGCTTTTGTCTCTACTAAGAAATTTATGTGTTGGAGCCCTCGGCCCGGCTGTTCCCTCTTTCCCAATCCCTCGAACTGCTCTGGGGTTGGGGAGGAAACTGCCTGCCATTTCTGAACAGTGCCTTTGAAGGAATTAGTTTATTATATTGCTGCTCCATTACCGGATAGACTAAGGACTGGCTGGAGGGTGGAGAGCCCGCGGGAGTCTAGAGGGGTCTCATGGAGGCTTTAAAAGACTAACTATGAACTGATTACTGCACAGCTGAGTTTATGGGGTTGGGGAGCATGGAGCCTGGCATCATGAGAATGCTGGGAGGGGAGATCCATTTCCAGTTGGGACCCTAGACAGGAAGGAGCGTTCCTCACCAGAAGAAATGGAAACTGGCCCTGCTTTGTCCCTAGTGCTGAACCTCTGGTTGTGAGGATAGAGAGAGGGAGACAGTTCCCGCCCCCTGCCTCATGGGCCTCGAGCTTGTCCACTGGGAGTGAAAAGATACAGTGGCCCGACATTGTGCTAGACACGCACAGCAAAAGGACAAGAATAGTCTTGCCTTTCTAGGAACTCCTAATCTATAGGGGAGTTGCTAAACACTCTGAAGTACAGGCTTGCCTGAGACAGGGAAACCAAGAAAGAGAGCCAAGAAAAAAGAAAGGAAAAATGAGGTAGACCTCTTGTTGACAAATATATATAATTGATTTCAGAGAGGAAAGGAGAGGGACAGAGAGATCGGAACATCAATGATGAGAGAGAATCATTGATCAGCTGCTTCCTACACACCCCACACTGGGGATCGAGCCCACAACCTGGGCGTATGCCCTGACTGGGAATTGAACCATGACTTCCTGATTCATAGGTCGATGTTCAACCACTGAGCCACACCAGCCAGGTTGCTAACAATTTCTTGGAGAATATGGCCGCCCAACCTCCCAGCATTGATGGCATGAGGCATCTCCTTTGCCCTGGGAGCTGCCCTGAGGGCCTCTTAGTTCTTCAGATCATTGAGAAGTCTTTGCTTTCCATTACACCAGACTCAGTCTCAGAGAAAGCTTTATGTGTCAGATTGGGCTAAGTGTGCATGTTGAATGGGAAACTCAGGCCAAGCACCCAGACTGACCAGCCACAGCTAGTTCCTCACCCCAAGGCTATCAGCTCACAAGACTGATCAAGTCAAAGTTTCCAGGATCCAGGCCATCTGTATTTAAAAGTTCTCCTGGAGATTCCCATATGTGGCCAGAGCTCTGCCTTGCTGTGAAAAGCATGGGAGACAATGGAGAACTACACCAGATACTCCTGTTTTGCAGATAGGAGAGCAGCAGGGCAGCAGCCTGGGAGTGCTGACTCTCATACACCCAGAGACTGTTACTAAGGGACTCACTAGCTTCCCCCTCCTCAGACATTACTATTCATTCCAGGTCTCCTTTGCTATCATTAACTATGTGCCATAGTCCTTTGGACCGCCAACTCTCCATGCTCCTCTCAACTGTGGAAAAAGGGAGGCAGAGCTGTGTGGAAGACTGTCCATTGTGGAGTCTAATGAAAGGGTTCTTTACCTGAATTCAGGTCTTTTCTGAAATATTCACAGATAATAACTTGTTTTTCATGGAGTCACAAATCATGTTTTCTTATGACATCACTAACTTATTTAAAATGTTTGTAAAATTATATAGACAGAGCCTATTGACGAATGGGCTAGCTGAGTCAGTACATATTCTACAAGGTGCATTGTCCTACTTCTAGGGTTACACGTGTCCTATCACTAATTTCTGCTAAATGTTGCCTTTCACTATCTGAAAAGATGTCAGTTGTATCCAAGGAAGGCCACAGAGTTCTACAGAACAGAGTTTCAGAGCTGGAAGAGAGTGGAGAGGTCATATGGTCTAATCCCTTATTTTACATGTAACGAAACTGAGGTCCAGAGTCAATGACAAAAGTCACACACAGATAGGTGATGGACAAGACTCTAATACAGATCTTCTGAGTTCTAGTCCAGCGATATTTCCACTATGGTAAGTATCATAGGTCTTTTCAGTTGTTAACCATAATCCTCTAATCCACCTTAGACATACTGCCATCTTGATACCTGGCCAATCCACACTTGATTCTTGGCTCAAAGATATCCATTGTCTCTGCTCTTTAGCTACTGTTGTTCTCTTCACTTGTACTAATAACTGCAAGCTTATGAGTGAAGGATTTAAAAAATATTTCTCACCCATTGAAAATAAAATGTATGAAAGTACTTAAAATATGCACACAATTAAGCAATTATCCATCCACCACAAGGCTCTTAATAGAACACATGCTATAGTTAAGAAAAGCAGAATCACATACAAATTACTTTCTATATAGTAACACACACACACAAAACATATTTATGCATTATTGAGAATTTAACACTATTTAGTGATATCCAAGACCTTGCCATGTGTCATATTATTTCATGTTTATTAAAAAATATTTTTATTGAAATTTTAGAGAAAGAGGAAGGGGGAGGGAGCGAGAGAAACATCTATCTGTTGCCTCCTGCATGCTCCTACTGGTGATCAAGCCCACAACCAGGCATGTGTTTTGACCAGGAATTGAACCAATGACCTCTAGGTGCACAGATGACACCCAACAAACTAAGCCACACTGGCCAGGGCTGTCATATCTACACTAATAAAAGGGTAATATGCTAATTAGACTGGATTGACTGGACATATTCCGGACATCTGATTTCCTTCCGGACAAAGTCACGGTGGCGGAGGTCAAGGCAGAGGGGGTTAGGGGCGATCAGATCAGCAGGGGAGCAAGCAGTTGGGGACGATCAGGCTGGCAGTGGAGCAGTTAGGTGGTGATCAGGCCAGCAGGGGAGTGGTTAAGGGGAAATCAGACCAGCAGGCAGGCAGGCAAGCGGTTAGGAACCAGTGGTCCTGGATTGTGAGAGGGATGTCTGACTGCTGGGATTGGGCCTAAACCAGCAGTCAGACATCCCTTGAGGGGGTCCCAGATTGGAGAGGGTACAGGCCAGGCTGAGGGACACACCCCCATGCATGAATTTTGTGCACTGGGCCTCTAGTTAGTTTATAATACGGAATATTAAGTTTTATGTTATCTATAGAGACTGGTGAGTGTTATTTTGATTTGAAGAGCTTTAGAGAATAATAAGAAAGCCTTCCAGTCTTACTTGTAAGAAAATCTAAGCTCTATCCAGGTTTAATGTTTCTTTTCTTCAAGCTATTTATGTTACTCTATTTAATACTTGTTAAAGTTGACATAATCTTATGTGGAAGTGAGTAACATTTTAGTGACCTACCCTCCATATCTACATTTTATAAATGGGACTTCAAAAAGCTGATGGACTTGAAACTCTCAGATTTAGTATTCTGATCCTCACAACTCCTGAATCTAAGAGTGGTATGAACTTCATTTCCATGCTTTTTGTATAGTATGCATCAAGTCCTACCCTGTCCTTACCATACAGCTCACAAGACTACTTTTGTGTCTCTGGTCCATGCAGCCTCATCTTCTCTTTCTTGTTTTATTTTATCTTTCATTCTTCTTTTGTGGTTGTTATATTTCCCTAATGGTGAGCTAGCATCATTTTCTAATGATGATGGGCAGAACTAGTAGAATGCCAGGTATTTTGTGATGAACCATTTGTGCATACACTTTGAGGGGTAGCCTCCCCAAGCACCAGAGTCCTCCTGTAGGGTTTCAATAGTTACTGCTCAGCCTGTTTTATGGACAGACAATCTGACACCCAGAAGAGAGGCTTCCCATGTTACTGTGGGAGAAGCCAGTCCAAGTAACCAGACTTTCAAAATCTAATCACATGGCTATGCAAGTCATTGGAATCAAAGGGAACTTGGTAAACCACTGTAATTGTCAAGCCATCTGTGGCCTGGTTAGAATGTTTTATATTTCATTGGAAAGAAGTGTTAAGCCAAGGAGATCTAAATATTTTGAAAGTTGGAGTAATAACCTTTGAAAGTAAAGAACATTCTTTTGCTCAGTCATTGTGAAATAGAATCACAGAATGCCAGCTCTGTGGGGATCTGTTCTACGCCCCCTCCTTTATGGAGGAGGACCCTGAAACCTCCTAAAGGTTGACTGACACATCCCATGTCAGACTGTCAGTGCATGAACAGAGACTAGAAGCCAGTCACTCTGATTACTTGTAAAAATTTCCCTGCTACATCACACAGCCTCCCTCATAGCCATGTCTTCAAGAAACTTGATGTTATGAAGCATATTGAATTGTACATATCAATGCCCAGGTCATGTACTTCGAAGTATTAAAAAAGCATCATTATAAGATTTTTATAAACATCTCCTAACAAGAATGGGAAGGCTCTGGGACTGGCGACTTCTCTGTCTTTGGCATACCATAATGCTCTGATGAGAGCCTTCATATTTTGGAGCACATAGTCTCACCATGACTGAGTGGGATATATAGCCATTGGATATGGGAATTTTGGATTAAGGGGAGTTTTTATGGTTTATGGGAGGGGTGCTATAAGACATTTTGAATCCAGAATGTGTGAAGCTACAATAAATTTCTACTTGAGCTGATTTTGGAAGTGATTATAGCTAGTAATGAGGTGAGGAGACATGATGAAGGTGATAATAAGTAAATTTTGAGTTGGGCTTTTTAAACTCATCTTACTAAAAGGGGTACAATGTACTGAATGTATGCACGTACTCTCAGTTTCACCTGGTCCCACCTGCCTTCCATCAAGAGCCCTCAGCTGCTTGTTCCATGTGGGAGCTACAGC
The DNA here is from genome assembly GCF_014108235.1 of Myotis myotis. Classification (NCBI taxonomy): domain Eukaryota; kingdom Metazoa; phylum Chordata; class Mammalia; order Chiroptera; family Vespertilionidae; genus Myotis; species Myotis myotis. The sequence continues at coordinate 77,074,806 of NW_023416313.1, read as the reverse complement.
AGCTCTGGCACCTAATCCCTCTTCCCAACCTGACAGTCTCATAGTGGCCCTGGCTGTTCCCACCATTTCCAGACTCAGATGAGATGATGTACTGTGGGAAGTTGGACCTGGGTTCCCAGTTGCTAACCGGAGAGACTCAACCTGGAAGTGTAGGTGGGTTCACATACCATGCAGTGAAGGTATGGGGTGGGGATAGGGTGGCTAAATGCCCTCATGCCATGAGCTCTAACCAATGAGACAGGAGATGGGAACAGTTGGCATGTAAATCCCTCTTACTTCCCTCCTCCTCCCTTCTGCCCCCACCCATGAACTGTTCTGGGACAGTGATGCCTTTTGACCATCCCAGAAATGTCCCACATGACTGAACCATCAGCTATGTTTTCTTTTGAGGCCACAATAGCTGGTAGCATACACCTTGCTTTCCCTGCCCCTTTCACTTCACACTTGCAGTCCTGGGATTTCACCCACCTCTCCATAAAGCATCAGCATTATTGCCTCCGTTTTGTGTCCTTGTAGAGCACAGGTTATGTAAGGGATTATTGTAAAGTTGTAAAAGGTTTGTAAGTATAACAAGGAAGCTATGAACATGCCACACCTAGTTTCTCTTTCTAACTCAATTTGCCTATGTATATCTGAAGTGGCCCTAGGGAATGAATACCCTGTTTGTTTGTTTTTCTGTCACAGTGTATCTGCTTCTCTATATGTGTTTGCTTTGGCCTCCTTTTCTTCCTGATTAGCCAATCATTCCCATTTATTTACACCAAATATCTTAAAAAGCCAAACTGCTTGGTTTGACTCACAATCATTAGGCAATATAACAAGTCAAATCACACACAAAAAAGAGAGTCAAGTCACTTCATAGGTTGCTGACCAGCATATGGATGGGCAATTCTTGAATTTGTGGCCCTCTTAGGCACAAAGAACATTAGCCCTACTTCCTTAAATTAGTCCTTTGGAGGACAGAGTCAGCGAGAGGAAGAAGTTGGGTACGGCTTGTTCAGTAGAAAGTCCGTGAAACAAAGGAGTTGGGTTTTCAGCTGTCACCTTCAGGCTATCTGGGCACCTTTCCGAGGCTAACAGTATTTATCCTTAACTACCTGGACTCTTACATAACTCCCTCTTGGCTGTTGTTCTGTATGCAGTTCAACCTCCCATTCTCAGGGATTATTTAGGCTCTTGGACAGTGATCTGTTATGCCCTAAGTAAGAGCTAAGATGTACTGTTGTGCAGGGAAGAATTTAATCTGACCTATTCCTCAAGAATATGATAACAAATAAAGGGAAAACTTACCTTTTTTTTTTTGAATGATTAATCCAGATATCTTAAGGAAGACGATGACATGGAGGTAGTTTGCGGGTCCCTGGCTAGTGGATAAGAAATTGTCCCAGAACTAGGAAGCAAGTAGGAAAGATCAAGTATCAGCAGGTTGAACACTGAAGGAGGATGAAGAAGGGAGGAAGCAAATGCCAAGGAAACGTTAGGAGAGAGGCCCTGGTGGCTATACTGGCCTAAGTTCTGATTTGCAGCAGTGGAAAAGTAAGGGCACTGCAGGCCGCGGAGGATGTAAAAGAAGAATAAAAGCTGCTTACACTTATTGAGGACTTACTCTCTTTCAGACCTCCCTCAGGGGGCTTTTTATTTAGACATCATAGCAACCTCATGAGGTTTTACAGATGAGGAGACTGACATAACAAGGTGGAGTAATTTGCTTAAGATCCCACAGCTGGAGGGAGACTGGGTCAGGATTCCAACTTTCTCATGTTGTACTACCCCTCACCCCCGCCAAACCTTCAAACATAGGAAAACTTGACATATGTTGTGAAGAGCTCCCAGGTCACTATAGTAACATTTTATTGTTTACTCTCTGCTGAAGCCTGTGACATTTCTGTTTAGAAACACAGGGCACAGCGATAACAGAATGACATTGCCCACTTACTAGAGCAGGCTGAGACTGCTGATCCATGCAGGCCTGTTTCACAAGCATGACGGGAGGTTTAATGTTTTGTATCAACTATGCATTTAGAATCCCATTCATTTGTTCATCCATACAATCATCCAACTCATACATACCGAGCTCCTACTGTATACTATGTTCTATAATGACCTTGTGTTGGGCCCCGAGGTTACAGCAGTGAACCGGATAGACAATATCTCTACTGTTATGGACCTGTAGAGATGTGCCCTGGTTTGTGACTAGCCACTTCTGACTACTGACTGGTTGATATGTGGCTAGTCCCTTTTGAGATGTACTGGAAGTATAAAATGTACACCAATTTTAAAGACAGTATAAAAATAGTAAAACATCTCACTGATAATTATTATTATTATTGATTACATGTTGGACCAGTAATATATTGGACATCATGGGTTAGATAGATGGCATTATTGAAATTAATATTACTTGTTCTTTTTTACATTTTAGATGTGGCTACTTGAAAATTTAAGATAGCTATGTAGCTTGCATTATATTTCAATTGAACAGTGCTGGTCTGGAGAGAAAGCTGGATGCTGAGCAAATGTTTAGACGAGTTTTGAGCACTGCTAAGGGGAACTAAAATGTACTACCGAGGCTGGAGACATTGACACATAACATAGTCTAGACGGTTAAGGGAGAATGTGTCCAAAGAAGCTTGTGTCTCCAATAAATGGTTAGTTGTGTTACATTTAGTGATATTTCTAAGAACATCAGTCTTAAAAAAATGCAGTTATTTTAAGGTACAGAGATTCATTTGTTTAACTGCTAGACTTGGTCACAGATAATGATTAGATTAGCTCAGCCCTGTGTTAATGAAGGCCCGACTGCATTTTGAGGACAAAGCTATGAGTTAACTGTGTGTGTGTGTGTGTGTGTGTGTGTGTGTAGGGTATGTGTGTTAAAGGGGCAGCACTGTGTTTTAATAAGGATAGTTAACATATATGGAGAATTTACTTTGTACCTGAGATATTTTTTGAAGTGCTGTTAATGTATTATCTCACCTCATTCCAGGAATAACTCTCTGAAGAGGTATCCTTATTATCTGCTCCTCACAAATTTGAGGTAGGAGTTGGGAAGGTTGAGTTCCTTGCTTTAGTCATATCACCAGTATTTTGCCAATCCAGGATTGAACCCGTAAATCAGGTAATCTATGTCAGATCTCGCCCCTGGGTTTGAATTCCAGTTCTGCCACATACTGACTGAGATTTCAGCAAAATACTCAACTCCACTGACTCAGTTCCATTCTTTATAAAATGGGATGGATACCTTTGTGGGGAAGGAGGAAAATCCCCCTTTCCTTTCTTAGTTTTTCTGGATGGTTGATAACTAAAATGACAAAGACAGATTAACACAAGAAAATATCCAAATTTAATTACATATGTACATACAGGGGCTTCATAAGAATATGGGACCTGAGGACAAATTGGGACGTTGAGGCCTATATGCCTTTTTAAAAAATATATTTTTATTGATTTCAGAAAGGAAGGGAGAGGGAGAGAGAGATAGAAACATCAAGGAGGAGAAAAAATAATTGATTGGCATGCCCCCGACTGGGGATCGAACCAGCAACTTGGGCATGTACCCTTGACCAGAATCAAACATGGGACCCTTCAGTCCACAGGCTGATGTTCTACCCACTGAGCCAAACTAAATATGATAGACAGGAAGGAGCCTAGCAAGACCTGTGAGATCAAAGTCCTCTCTGTCCTATGGTTACTATGGTTTGATGGCCCAGCAAACGTTTGTTTACCAAATTTGCTTTCCTATCCCTATGTGATTTGCCCCTTTAACACACATACCCTACACACATGCGCGCGCACACACACACACACACAGTTAACTCATAGCTTTGTCCTCAAAATGCAGTCGGGCCTTCATTAACACAGGGCTGAGCTAATCTAATCATTATCTGTGACCAAGTCTAGCAGTGAAACAAATGAATCTCTGTACCTTAAAATAACTGCATTTTTTAAGACTGATGTTCTTAGAAATATCACTAAATGTAACACAACTAACTATTTATTGGAGACACAAGCTTCTTTGGACACATTCTCCCTTAAGCATGGGCCTATATGCCTTCTTGATCTAAGGAGAAGCGGGGTGGGTAGTAGTGGTTTGGGATTTCACAGGGCAAGAAGGCAAATCACATAGGGATAGGAAAGCAAATTTGGTAAACAAACGTTTGCTGGGCCATCAAACCATAGTAACCATAGGACAGAGAGGACTTTGATCTCACAAGTCTTGCTAGGCTCCTTCCTGTCTATGATATTTAGTTCACATAAACTATAGTTATCTATGAAATCGCTCCCTTCCTGCAGCAGGTCATCTATCTAAATTCTTTTAGGCAGTTAGAGTCCTTTGTTTCCTAAAATAACCAGCTTAAAATAATACCCCAAAGAGCCTTATTTTTGGGTAGCAAACTCTGTTCCCCTTCACCTTTCTTGCAGTAAGAGTTAGAGATAACCCATATCTGATAAGCATGCTCACACTGTACCTGGCACTCAGTATGGGCTCAGCAAATTGTAGTTATTATTCAATTTAGAGCCTCCCATTAGAGTGAATTGTTTCAATAAAACCTAGTATTGGTGTAAACCCCAGACTAACTAGTTGGGTCACTGCACTGAGTATGATTATCACCTAACTAGATGACACAGGGTCACATCACATTATTGAAATGAGGGGACACATCTGCTTCCTCTTCAGTCCCAAACGTGTCCTGCGTGTGAACCTGTTGGACTATCTCACGCTGTGACCAGCCATTTGTTTGCCAATTTTTTTCTCTCACAAAAATTCTCTCCTGGGGTCTGGCATCATGGGGATTGGGTCAGTTTTCTTTGGGAAGGTCAATCTCAAGCTGGTTACAAACAGTTGATTTCATGATAACTAAGTGCAGTTTAGGCCAACAAAGGGCAAATGGAGAGATTCCTTCCATGGGCTTGGAGGCATGATGAGGCCACTGCCCAGCGCACACTGAGGCTTCTATTGGAGGTAATCAAGGGTGTGTGTGTGGGTCACAACATCTGATCCCATAGAGGTGGAGCAGTGGAATGCCTGAGCAAGGGAAACAAGTGAAATGTTGCCCTCTTCCTGTCAAAAATTGTTAACAAGACAGTCTTCTCCAAAACTCAAAATGTCAGCCAGGATTGCTACCAGTGAACACAGATTAGTTCTGTATTACTGTATTAGACTAATTTCTCTGGGTTCTTCAGAGAAACAGGACCAGTAAACACACACACACACACACACACACACACACACACACACACACACACACGCTGGGTAGATAGATTGGGGTTGATTTACTATGGGGAATTGGCTCAGGCAATTAGGAAGGTTGAGATGTCCCAAGATCTGCATATCTGGGAACTGGAGACCCAGGGAAGCCAGTGGTGTAATTCAGGGAGAGTCTGAAGCTATGACAACCAGGGAAGCCGATGGTGTAAGCCATAGTCCGTAGGCAGAAGAATATGAAATGAGATGTCCCAGCTCAAACAATGAGGCAGGAAAAAAAGGGTAAATTCCTCCTTCCTCTCCTTTGGTTCTATTCAGACCCTCAATAGATTGGATGAGGCCCACCACACTGGGGAGGGGAGGCCATTTACTTTATTGAATCCACTGATTCAAATGCTAATCCTGTCCAGAAACATCCTCAAAGAATTACCCAGAAATAATGTTTAACCTGGCATCTGCGGCCAGTCAAGCTGATACAGAAAATTAACCATCACAAGCTCTCATTCATTCATCCATCCCATATTTATAGGGCACCTAGGATATTTCAGGTAGTGAGTGTGATTCTGGAGAATCAATGAGGAGCAAAATCAGATAAGGCCTCTGCACCCCTGAAGCTGGTGGTTTAGAGGGAAACAGACACTAATCAAATAACCTGACAGGCTCCAGACCAGATACGTGATTTCTAAGGTCCCTGCAGCTCTCTGAAATTAAATAGCTCTCCTCAGTCCCTGAACCTCATAACTCATGGAGAGTCACCAATTCCTGGCAGCCCCAGGGCCCACATGAACAGGAATTTGTCTGCCTCGCTGGGGAGAGTTGCCTTGCTGGACAGTTTTCTTTGGTCAACAGTACCACCCTAAGCAGAAGTCAAGAACCGCCATTCTGGAGGCTCCTCCCCCCACCTCACTGGCCTCCCTCCCTTGCCCTGGTTTGTTGTTTGTTTGTTTTGGGGGAGTGGATTCCATCTTTAGCGATGAGTACTTCTTCCTCCATGACACTGCAGAGCTGATGATGAGGCCTGTCATGAGTATGACATCTGTTTGGCTGCAGTCCTGGCTTCTTCTCTGCTCTTTTTGGCCATCAGCCTGTTGCAACCTGGCGCTGCCTCATGGGACTTGCCACTAAGCTAAACAGCCACAGTCAGTCACAGCCACTTAAGTGGGTTTCTTAGACCAGGGCCTTTCCTTACTCCTTCTCTTTTATTTTTTTAATTTATTATTTTCTTTATTGATTAAGGTCCTTAACCCCCATTGCCACCCCCTACCCTAACCCCTTCTCTTTTAGCTTCACCAATTCTTGAACTTTCCAGGCCTCTTTGATGAGTTGTATGCTCAATTTGGAGGCTTATACATTTAACAGGTATTGAGACCCTTCTATGTGCCAGGCACTGGCTAGATGTGGAGACTCTACAAATCCAACTGTGGGACTTCTGATTTCATTAGGAAGAAGGCAGAAGCAGAAAGGACCCAGTGTGGAGGGCACACACACACACACACACACACACACACACACACAAAGCCAAAGAAAGAAAAAAAAAAGGATGAAAGTATTAGGGATTTAGGGAAATGGAAGCTTTGATATAGAGTGAAAAAGCTTGAAACTAAAAACTAAAAAAATTGAATGAAGACACAAGGGTCAAAACACAATATTAAGGGAAATTTATTAGAAGAAATCTCTCCAAGTTTTTCCACTTTGTGAAAGACGCATATTTCAACACCATTTTTGACTTCCCTCTATGGAAACTAAGGCTTTAGCTCTCATTCCCACCACTTTCCCATTGTGCATCTACAACTTTCTCACCCCATGTCCTCTCAAGTTTTGGTCAGATTAATTTTTATGTTTAGTCTTCCTGAAGTTTCCCTATTTTCCAAGTAAGACATAGAGAGAAGACCAACTCCCATCCCAAAAATGGACCGATCCCGCCAAAGTCCCCGTTAATCCAAGGAAGCCTGGAGCAGTCCAGAGAGGTGGATACCAAAGGTTGGCCTGGCACCTCTGTGGACGTGGCTGGGCATTTGGGCATAGCATGTGGGCAAGCAGCTGTGTCTACTGGTGTCAGGTGCCTGACAAGGGCCCCTGTGGCTTCGCTCACGGATGTGGTCAAGGAGCAGGTCTGTGGTGCACTCCAGCGCTGGAGGCAGCAGGCTCCTGCTCCAATGGGGAGAAGCAGCCTAGCACGTGCGCCTGCACTGCATCCGGGTGTGTAGGGCTCCCAGTGCCCACCGATGCCCACCCGCAGCCATGGCATTGCATTGGAGTTGAGGCAGCTAATGCAGGAATGAACTTCAGAGCCAGTTTTCCCAGGGGCTTGTCCAGGTAGTCATGCACCAGGTAAACCTTCTCAGCAGTTAGCCCCAATGGCCCAGACCACGCTGTGCCCGTTGGCATTCATGAGCCACCACAGCTGAAGCAGAACAAGCTGGGCATCCCCGAGTGCGGCTAGGGCGAGGTGGGTGGCGCAAAAGCAGCCAGGGGCCCAGCTCTTCGCTACACCCAACCGCCGAGCCAGCTGCTTCAGCACCACCATCCCCACGCTGTGCCATGTGCTGGGCTGTCTGGGGTTCCCCAGGCCGGCCACCAGCCACTGCTCCCCTGGGAGCCAGGGTTCCAAAACGCAACCATGCAAGGCTGGACTCAGCAGCAGCCCTGCAAGGCAGAGGCCAGGCGGCCAGCGGCATGCTGTTCCCATCACACCCCAGATTAATTTTAAGTGTTTACTCGGACTGTGTACACACTGAGTCATGTAGTATGCTATATCAGTTATCAATTCACCCCAACCAATTACCCCAAACTCAGCAGCTTAAAACAATAAAATTTACTTCACTGTTTTGGAGGTTCAAGTATAGTTTAGCTGGAACATTTGACTCAGGGTTTCTCACAGGCTGCCATGAAGACAGCTGGCCAGGGCTGTGGTCATGACAAGGATCAATCCAGAGGGTTGAGTGGGATTACTTCACTGATGAATCCCTCTCCTCCATTTTCTCTCCTTGCTTTCTCTATTCCTGTTATTTAGGTACTAGAGGCCCGGTGCACGAAATTTGTGCCTGGCTGGGGTGGGGGTGGGCGGGGCGGGGGAGTCCCTTCAGCCCAGCCTGCACCCTCTCCAATCCCTCAGGGGATGTCTGACTGCCGGTTTAGGCCCAATCCCAGGACAGTCGGACATCCCTCTCACAATCCTGGACCGCTGGCTCCTAATTGCTCACCTCCCTGCTGGCCTGGTCACCCCCAGCTGCCCCCCACTGCTGGCCTGGTCACTCCCAATTATCTCCCCTGCCAGGCTGGTCACCTCTCATGGCCCCCCCACTGGCCTGGTCACCCCAGGCAGCCTGATGTTCAGTCGTTTGGTTGTCCCCCACTAACCCCCCTGCAGACCTGGTCGCCCCATGCAGCCTGCTTGTTCAGTCATATGATCGTACCTCACTAACCCCCCCACCAGCCTGGTTGTAGGCAGCCATCTTGTGAGGGTGTGAGGGTTAATTTGCATATTACCTCTTTATTATATAGGATTGGGTCCACTGGATTGATCCTCTAATATTCTTTTCTCTCCTATGATCAATCTCTTTATTATATTTACTTTATAAGATATTTCCTCAATTTTGTGTTTCTGTAATCCTATTTTAATTTTTAAGAATTCTTTTCTTTTTCTTTGAATGTTATTTCTACATAAGACATTTTCTTGTTTAGCTCTCTGAAGCTGTGAGTGATAGCTCCTCTGTTTTCCACTTGTTCTTTTTCCATTTATTTGATTTGGCTCCTATTTTTCTCGTTAGAGGTTTTCTTCGGTTGTCTGGTCATCTATTACTGTTTTCTATTGACTTTGGAGTGGAAGACCATAGTGTTGAGAGAGATTGTGTGCATGAGGATAGAGTGTGTTAACTGAGCTTTAGAGAAGGGCAGGATGGCTGAGTTCTTGAGTTTGGGAATTCCCTTGGTTGTCTTGCTCTCCTGTCTTCTTGGCTTGGAGCAGAGCTCACAAGAAACTCTATTGTCTGGGGCTACAGACCTGATTCTGAGAGTTAAATAGGGAAAGGTGGGGTGAGGCCTCAGCATATGTATAGAGCCACCTATCCCTTTCATCTTTGCCTCTAGTATTCCCCAGATACTAACATGCAAGGAGAAATGATTTATTAGAATACATATGAAAAGGAAGCTGCTCCTGCCATTTATGTAGGACCATTGAAGTCTCATTAGGTACCTTTCAGTCTGTCCTTATCTTCTGTGGTAGTTGGGGTTTAGCACAGATGTGAATGATTTGGACTTGGGCACACTCTGCCCCTTCCTCCATTTGCCTCATTGTTTATGTTTAGAGGCCTGGCTTCCAGATAAGATGTATTGTATCTCCCTCCACAGTCTGCTTGCTGATTCATAGGGCAAACAACATGCCACTGATAGCTTGGGGCCTTGAACTAGATTAGTCATTTATCTGATTTGCCATTTATCTCCTGTAGTAGAGGGGGGAAGAATTATAACACAAACTAGGGGCCCAATGCACGAATTCGTGCACCTTGAAAGGAACTGAAGGACAGTGCTGCTGCTACTATTATCAATATCACTGAGACCCTGTCTGTCTACACCAGGGGTGGGCAAACTTTTTGACTCGAGGGCCACAATGGGTTCTTAAACTGGACCGGAGGGCCGGAACAAAAGCATGGATGGAGTGTTTGTGTGAACTAATATAAATTCAAAGTAAACATCATTACATAAAAGAGTACGGTCTTTTTTTTTTTAGTTTTATTCATTTCAAACGGGCCGGATCCGGCCCGTGGGCCGTAGTTTGCCCACGGCTGGTCTACACCATGCTGAGTGTATTTTTCAGGAGTTGTCATTTTGCTTCCCCTACTCCCACTTTTTTTTTTGTAGCTATCATGATAGGTTCAAATAAACCACTATGTGTTCTAAATTTTCTTTATCAATAAGATACATGCAGGCTTAATGGATTCCCCAAGTAGAAGACCTTCCAGCTCAAGGAACAAAGAAATTAGTAGATATTAAAACTGCCTAATATCAAAAGGTACTGATGGCAATATCATTTCTGCTCTGGGAATGTGAATGCTAATATTATCATACTTGAGTAATAAATTTTAAAAAATCACCTCTAAGTACTACAGCCTCAAAATTAGTTCCCTTTATCATTTGCTAGACTTTAATACCTTAGCTAAATCAAATATGTTTTTCCTCAAAAGCTAATATTTTTAAAACAAACTTATTGAGCTATATAATTCGTGTACCACCAAATTTACCCTTTTAAAAAATGCAATTTAATATTTTTTGTACAGAGTCTAGCAACTACCACCATAATCTAATTTTAGAACATTTTTATTACCCTCAAAAGATGCTCAGTGTCCATTTGCAATCTCTCCCTATTCCCCTAGTCCCAGTCCTAAGAAACCACTAATCTATCTGTCTCTATAGATTTGCTTAGGCTGGACCTTTCATAAGAATGGAATCATCTGATAAGTGGTCTTTCATGACTGGCTTCCTCCACTTAAGCATAGTGTTTTTGAGTTTCAGCCACATTGTAGCATGTTTCAGCACGTCTTTCCTTTTTATTGCCAAGTAGTATTCTGATATATGGATATTACACATTTGTATATCCATTCATCAGTTGATGAACATTTGGGTTATTTACAACTTTTGGCTATTAAGAATAATGCTGCAATAAAGCTTGGTGTACAAACCTTCATGTGGACATGTTTTCATTTCTCTTAGGTAGATACCTATGAGAGATATTGAGTCATATGGTAATTATATGTTTAACATTAAACTGCCAAACTGTTTTCTAAAGTAGTTTGTGCCATCTTAAATTCTTATCAGCAGTGTATGGTGGTTCTAATTTCTCCACATCCTGGTCAACACTTATCATTGTTCGTATTTTTAATTTCAACCATACAGTACATGTGAAGTGGCATCTCATTGTGGTTTTATTTGCCTTAACCTAATGATTGAATGTCTTTTCATGTATTTATTAAATATTTGTGGATATTCTTTAGAGAACTGTCTATTCCAGTGATGGCGAACCTTTTGAGCTCGGCGTGTCAGCATTTTGAAAAACACTAACTTAACTCTCATGCCGTGTCACATATAGAAATTTTTTGATATTTGCAACCATAGTAAAACAAAGACTTATATTTTTGATATTTATTTTATATATTTAAATGCCATTTAACAAAGAAAAATCAACAAAAAAATGAGTTCGTGCGTCACCTCTGACACGCGTGTCATAGGTTCACCATCACTGGTCTATTCAAATCCTTTGCTTGCTTGCTTATTTATTTACTTATTTATATTTTAATTTATTTCAGAGAGAAAGGGACAGGAGAGAGAGATAAAAACATCAATGATGAGTGAGAATCATTGATCAGCTGCCTCCTGCAATGCCTCCTACTGGGGATCGAACCTGCAACCCATGCATGTGCATGTGCCCTGACTGGGAACCTGGTTCATGGATAGAAACTCAACCACTGAGCCACACCAGCTGGACTCATTTTTAAATTGGGTTATTTGTCTTTTTCTTGTTGAATCATAAGAGTTATTTATTTTCATATTTTTATTTTTAATTAATTAATTATTAATTTAAATAATTCTTTATTGTTGAAAGTATTACATAAGTCATTTCTTCCACCCAGAAACCCCCTTTAGTTCCCTCCCCTCCTGCCCTAGGCCTTCAGCACCCATAAGAGTTACTTATATGTTCTGGATACTAAGCTCTTATTGGACATGTGATTTGCAAATATGTTTTCCAAGTCTGTTGGCTGTCTTTCACTTTCTTGATGATGTTGTTTGAAGCACAAACATTTTTTATTTGATGACGTCTAATTTATCAATATTTTTCTCTTATCATTTGTGTTTTTGATGTCATATCTAAGAAATCATTGCCTAACCCAAGATCATGAAGGTTTATTCTCATATTTTCTTCTCAATTTTATAGTTTTATTTCTTTCATTTAGGTCTGTGATCCATATTGAGTTAATTTTTTATATGGTGTGAGGTAGGGGTCCAGAGTCATCCTTCTGCATGTGGAATATCCATTGTTCCCAGCACCATTTGTTAAAAAGATTGTTCTTTTTCCATTGAATTATTTTGACAGCTTTGTTGAAAATCAGTGACCACTAATGTAAGGGCTTATTTCTGAATTCTCTATTCCATTGATTTATATGTCTATTCTTATGCTAACACCATACTGTTTGATAATTGCAGTTTTGTAGTAAGTTTTGAAATAAGGGAATGTAAGTCCTCTTACTTAATAGTTCTTAAAAACTGATGCTATTTTTAAATAAAGGATTGTTTATCAGACAGTTTGACCATGTATTTTTTTGTTTTGCTTTTTTGTTTCGTTTTTTAGAGAGGAAGGGAGATGGAGAGGGAGATAGAAACATCAATGATGACAGAGAATCATTGATTGGCTGACTCCTACATGCCCCAGACTGGAGATTGAGCCTTCAACCAGGGCATGTGCCCTGACCAGGAATCGAACCATGACCTCTTGGTTCATAGGTTGATGCTCAACCACTGAGCCATGCTGGCTGGTCTTGATCATGTATTTGTAGACACTTTTAAATTTTGAAAGGCTCATAGATATCAGTTATATTCTTCTGTGGAGGTAAAAACTTTTACATACCCAGCTATTAACAATAAGAAAATTATATAACATGTTTTCTTATACATTTTAAATGGGCATGGGCAGGTTGTGGAGACTCTGAAGAACCATATTTCAGAAGTTTGATTTGCTTAATATTTAGCTAGCAACTCCTACATGTTATGGTCTGTGCTGGAAGCCTGGGTGAGAAATATAAATGGGGCATAGTTCCTTACTACACCGTGAGCATTCAGGATGCTCACGGTGTAGCAAGGAACCAGTCAGAATGTGATTTCTGACTTTCTGGAAATTGTCAACTTATACTTCCTCACTTTATAGATATGTAAAGGAAGCCTAGAGAGATTTGTGTGAAAGCAATAGTATCCACTCAAGTAAATAATTGTGAGCACAGTGCCTTGACATCATAGGCCATCAGAAAATATTTGCCACGTGAAATCTCAGACATCTCTTGTAGCAATATGTTTATAGATACATCTAGGGCAGAGGAAACAAGGAGAAAATAAATAAATAGGACTACATCAGAATAGAAAGCTTCTGCACAGCAAAAGAATCCATCAGTAAAATAAAAAGGGAAGTCACTGTATGGGGGAACATATTTGGCTATGATACATCTGATAAAGGGTTAATATCCAAAATATATAAGGAACTCATATAACTTAACAAAAGGAAGACAAACAATCCGTTAAAAAATGGTCAAAGGTCTTAAGTAGACACTTCTCCAAAGTGGACATACAGAAGATCAAGAGATGTATGAAAACATGCTCAAAGTCACTGAGCATCAGAGAGATGCAAATTAAAACAATAATGAGGTATCACCTCACACCTGTCAGGATGGATACTATCAACAAATCAACAAATGACAACTGCTGGCGAGGATGTGGAGAAAAAGGGAACCCTAGTACACTGCCGGTGGGAATGCTGGTGGTGGTGCAGCCATTATGGAAAACAGTATGGAGTTTCCTCAAAAAATTAAAAATGGAACTGCCATTTGACCCAGTGATCCCATTTCTAGGAATATATCCTAAGAAACACCAATCGGAAAGAAAGTATGCACCCCTATGTTCATAGCAGCACAATTTACAATAGTTAAGATCTGAAAATAGCCCAGGTGCCCATCAGTAGAGGAGTGGATAAAAAAAACTGTGGTACATTCACACTAAGAAATACTATGCAGCAGTAAAAAAGAAGGATCTTTTATCCTTTGAGTCAGCATGGATGGACTTGGAGAGCATTATTGCTAAGCGAAATAAGCCAGTCAGAGAAAGACAAGTTATCAAGTGACCTAACTCATATATGGAATCTAATGAACAACATAAATTGATTAACGAAATAGATCCAGAGTCATAGAAGCATGGAACAGGCTGTTGAATCTCGGAGGGAAGGCAAGGGAGGGTGGGTGGGTGGGAAGAGATCAACCACTGAACTGTATGCATGTATGTATATATGCATAACCCATGGACACAGGCAATAGGGTGGTGAAGGAGGCAGGGGTGGTCTAGAAAGGGTCACTGGGGAAAAGGGGACATCTGTGATACTTTCAACAATAAAGATTTAAAATAAAATAAAAATAAATGTCTCACAGGCAAAAAAGAAAAGAAAACATTTGCCATGATTGTTTACTAGATGGTGTGAAGACTTGAGGCTAGGACACCTAGCCATGGAAGGACAGGCTCAGAAGGCTGAGAATATGCTCAATCCTCTGCAGGCTGACTTTCACAGTTAAAGATTCCTTTGTGCTCACTGCCCGGCTTTATGCCATTGAAGGTGCTTTTGGCAGTCAGCTTTGCCCTGGAGCCTGCCCTTGCCCTTTCTTTCTTTTTGGCCCGGGGTGTCTCGAGACAGGTTGAATAACCACCCTGGAGTTCTGCCAGCGTCACAAGATGAGGAAGGGCAAGAAGACCAAGAGCAGGGTGGGTGGTGGGGGCGGGGGCAGTGCAGAGGAAGTTCAACCATCATCATGTGGTTTCAATGGCTCAGATATGCTTAGCTGCCAGCATTCATTCAAACAATTTAGACTTTCCGAAACCAGGCCCTTCCTCTCAGAGTCATTTGTTTACTTCTGTCTGGTGGGCTTCTCTGGCCCTTTCCGGGAACTCATGAACTGAGTGCTTCAGGTGGAGCCTCAGTCTGCTGGGAAGGCCAGCAATTCCCGAGGCCCAAAGTCCAGTGTGAAGTCAGCTGTAACCCAAATCAAGTCATCAGTTGTGGCAGATGTTTAGCATACATGGAGGACACTAAGTTGGTGGTAAAAGGATTACTAGATTTTGTGTGCACCTCTCTGCCACTTACGGAGGAAACAAATTTGCATACGGAGCAAGGTGAGATGCACAGCTGAACTGAAGGAAAAAATGGCATCTTGGGTAAGAGCAAGAACTGGAGATGGATTGCCTCAATTGGAATTGGGGCTCTGTTACTACCAGCTATGGATGCTGGACAACTTAATATGTTATTTCCATGTCCTAATTTTCTCATGCAATATTCTTAAGCACTATTAACTTTTAGTATGCTATGTAATTCGTTTATTATGTTTATTGTCTCATTGCCCATCTTTATTTTTTTAAAATATTTTATTGATTTATTTTATTGATTTCAGAGAGGAAGGGAGAGAGATATAGAAACATCAGTGATGAAAGAGAATCAGTAATTGGTTGCCTCCTGCACACCCCCAACTAGAGACAGAGCCTGCAAGCAGGCAGGTCCCCTGACCGGGAATTGAGCCGTGCCCTCCTGGTTGACAGGTCAATGTTCAACCACTGAGCCATGCTGGCCGGACATCATTGCCTACCTTTACAGGATAGAAATCTTCACTTTGTGGCTATTGATTTTTGAAAATTTATCCTAAGAATGTAGAAGGCTTGGGACACATAATAGGTGCTCAGTATTTGTTGAATATGGTTAATAATAGTACCAATCTCGACTGGATTGTTATGAAGATGAAATGAGTTAATTTTATAATATATTCAGGGCAGTGCCCACCACATAGTAAGTGCTACATAAGTAATGTGACCATATGCCCCATATCCTGTTGGCCTGGGACAATCCTGCTTTAGACCCATTTCCTGCAGTAATTATTAATAGTACTCCCTTTCAGAAAAAAATACTAATTTTAAGTGTTAAATTATATGGTTTTCCTACATGTGTTTTTACTCATTCATTTAATAAATGTAAAAGAAATTCCTACCATTTACCATGTTTGATGCTAAGAGCAGTGGCCATAGCTCCTTCCCCTGCAGAACTTACAGGCTGTGGACTCTCACTTAAGAACATGATTAAGTAGGCAACCTCATGACTGGGACACATGGTTAAAGAGAATAATTGGATTTGCATCCATGTTGTTCTTTGCTGTTTTATGAGAAAGTTCTTTATCAGTTTTTACAGCAACCCAATAAGGTGGAAATGATTACTACCCCTCTTTTACTGAGGAAAGACAGGTTCTGAGGACAAATAACCTGGTGGTGGTGCAAGCTAGAGAGCACTGATCCGGCTCAGATTCCTACATGCCTTCCCGCTGAGGACACTGTCTGCTGAGAGCTCCGGCCAGATGGCCTGGCAGCCCTGGTATGACTTGGACTCAATAATTCTGCATTGCTTTATGATAAGCAGATTTCCTCCTTTAAGTCTTAAAGAATATTTAGATTACACTGATTAAAGGTAGAATACACGTTTTAAATGAAAGGAAAGGCAGAAGTATCTAATTCTTTTGATTTTTAATCTTGCCTGGTCAATGAAGTATATCCATTCTCTAATAAGCCAGTGGTGGCAGGAGCTACAGCTTTTCTCATGTCCCTCTGCCTCCCTCTAGTGACTCGAGTATAGAATTACTATTTTTTTTTTTTTTTGGCCCTAGCTGGTTTGGCTCAGTGGATAGAGCCTGTGGACCGAAGGGTCCCAGGTTCTATTCCAGTCAAGGGCACATGCCTGGGCTCGATCCCCAGTAGGGGGCATGCAGGAGGCAGCCAATCAATGATTCTCGTTATTGATGTTTCTAACTCTCCCTCTCCTTTCCTCTCTGAAATCAATAAAAATATATATTTTTTAAAAAATTACTATTTTTTATAGACATGTATATATATATAGGTAGTGATTTGTAATATAATAGTAATATATTTATAATCTATATTATATTTATAATTTATATAAATGTATTTATATGTTACTATTATTTGTATTTTGCAGTAGGGATTTATTGCAAGAACACAAAAATTACAAAAAAGCCAAGCCTTATCTACTCCTTCTGTCCTTCCCTCCCTCATGCTTCATACATGTGAAACTGTACTAAATATCAAGGACACAAAGATAAAAGCATTTGCCCACTTTGGCCAAACCCTCTTTGTACCAAAAGAAACAAAGAGGATTTAAAATTTTAAAGAAGAGTGGAAGTAACTACTCTTTCTGTCTCTTATGTAAAGTTAAACACCATGTTGCACTGGAGACTTGCATTAAGATTGTCAAGGTAAGAAACATTCAAATCTTTGAAGAATTTTTGGGAGTCTATTTGAGCCAAACTGTCCACAAATGCTGGGAAGCAGAATCTCAAGGGATTGAGATAATGCTCCTGAGAATGGCAGTTTTACACCTTGCTTTATACATTACAATAAAAAGAGGAGTCCTAAGTGGGTTTTATGAAATCCATTGGTGGTAGATTATGGAGGCAGGAGAAAGCAAAGGGGGGAGAGGGGCACCTCTGGGATTGGATAAAAAGTAAAATTATAGACACATACTTATTTTAGTTAGGTGGGTGCAGGATAGTTAACAGTCAGCAGTCTATATATTTAAAAAGCCAGTGACCAGACACCACAACGACTAGAATGATCGGTCACTATGACGCCCACTGCAGCCAGCAAACTGGCCCAATCGGAGATGGGGCTGGCCGGTTAACCTCCTGTGTCCTTCCCCCAGACTGGCCCTACCCCCAGTCAGGCCCCACCACCCTGATAGGCACACAGTCCTTTCCACCAGCCTGCTCTGCCCCTGCTTGGCTCCCCCACTTCCATTAGGGACAAGGCCAGTGGCTACCTCTCCCCCCCCCCCCCCCCCCCCCCCGCAAGCTGGTCCCACTCCCGATCAGCCACACACACCAATCAGGGGCGGGCTGGCTGGCCAACCTTCCACAGCCCCTCCCCCAGCCACTGACCCCTGATGGGCCCCCCTTCCACATTCGAGAGCAGGGCGTGCTGGCCAATCGCCCGCAGCTCCTCTGCCTGGCTGGCCCAGCCCTGATTGGCCCCAATTGGGGCAGACTGGCTGGCCAACGTCCTGCTGTCTCCACCTCTCAACAGGCCCGCCCCGATCTGCCCCAAATGGGGCCAGGCCAGCCAGACCTCACCTGTGCACAAATTCATGCACTAGATCTCTAGTTAACTCAATAACAATGAGTTGATTTGTGGTCTCCATAGTGTCTGTGCTTAGAGGGGTCCGGAAAAAGGGAAATTGCATTGTTATTGCAAAGGCATGTTTATCAGGTATGTCATTTTAGATGAAAAAAGACAATACGAAGGCTTAATTAAGGTAAAGATTGGCTTTTATCAAGGAATATTCTGGCGTAGGTCATGACTACCCACCATAAACTGCCTTTCAGTTTAAAAAGTTTTAATTTCAGCCCATCTTTGTGGTTACTTTAGGTCTCTGAATTTTCAAGGCCATCACACAGGCCTTCCCTGAGCCTGTCAGGGTAGCCTGTGGCCCGGTTCGTCCATAAGAGAGTAGGACTGCTTTTTTATTCTGTATCTGCACATACCCTAAACACTTTTGTCCTTCTTTTCCTCCCCCCCCCCCCCCCCCCCCCCCCCCCCCCCCCCCCCCCCCCCCCCCCCTCCCCTCCCCTCCCCCCCCCTCCCCTCCCCTCCCCTCCCCTCCTCTCCTCTCCTCTCCTCTCCTCTCCTCTCCTCTCCTCTCCTCTCCTCTCCTCTCCTCTCCTCTCCTCCTCTGACTCTTCTATTCCTTTGTATGTTATCTCCTCCCAGGATCAAGTTTCTAGGCAAGGAAGCGAGGACACCACCCTGAAAGTTGCAGTCATGCCTAAAGAGATCACTCACCTCTGCTGGAACACAGCTTCCAGCAATTTGCAGATGGTAAACACTTGGAGATGGCCATAGTCATACTTCTCTATGACACTGCAATCAAACAAAACTAAGGAATTTGCTATCAGGCACTTAGTCAAAACAAGGCAAGCTGCATTCTGGGTGCTGCCTTCTACTTGGAAACCAGCAAAGGAGGGAGGAGTTCTGGCGTGTTCTCTTTACAAATGGATCCAGTGGCTTGATTCTGCCATTCTAATACCAATACCATTGTAATTACCTAGCTATTAATAATAGGAAAGGAGCAAAGGGAAGGCCAGATACTATAGGCATGTCATTTAGACAGCTTCACTAGGAAGCTACAACTTTACACTACTCAGGGGTTCAACAAAGGGAAGATAGATGCATGCCCAAAGTTGGGGGGACTAGCGAAGGTGCTTACTGTCAATCATACCTGGGAACAAAGGTCATTGGCTAGAATGGCCTTGGCCACTGCAAGAGCACGGAAATTTGGGATAATTAATTCCCTGAATGAAAAGCTCACTCTTATGCTCTCTTGTGCTCTTATGCTCTGTTGGCTCTTGGTTCCTCTTGGCATGCTTGGTTCATGGCTCATGCTTGGCCTCCTGGCTTTCCATGGCATCCACTGGTCCATGGGCCACACACACAATGTACTAATGAACTGAGGCTGAACGGGACCCAGCTCCAACATGAAAAGGAAACTCTGGACACTGGCTTTGCTTTTAGCTCCACTGAAACCCCAGCTACACTTCTTCTATGACTAGATTAAGGAAATTGGAACTTGGGAAACACAGGGATGTAATGCCACGCAAGCAAAAATCACTCGTTCTCCTGCGCAAGTGAGAGGGTTAACTTGAAACGCAGGCAGACAGGGCAGGGGTCCAGTGGAAACAAAGGCAGGTGGAACATAGGCAGGGGCAAACATGGCAGATTGAACAAACCTAATCACAGAAACCAACCAAGCTGAAATAAGAAAATGTTTCTGGACTCATAGCAGGAGGCACGAGTAAATAAGGGATGGCCTGCAGTCACAAGGTGTACGGACGCATAGAAACAGAAAAAGTTCAGCATAGGAACAGAGAACCAGGGAGAGTTTAGGTCCATTGCTGGGCAAAAACAGTTGAGGAAATCAATCAGGTGACAACATGGATAGACATAGAGCAGGCTGGTGGCAAATATATACCCCCGGACGACAAGGCGTTAACAGGCAGCCCATTATTGGGTTGCCCTCCCCTTGTGGGAGTCTGAATCTGCTTGTAATAAATTTTCCACACTTTTGCTTAATTCTTCAGCATCGTGAGACACGGCCCTGGGAAAACACCTCGGCTCGCCATTCCGGTGACAAGTCTCAGAGAACTCTTTTTCTCAGGATAGCGTAAGAACGCCACCCCGACAATACCCAGTAGGAAGAGGCGCCTCTGCTTCATCCCATATCAATAACAGGAGTCTTGCTTAGTACCCACTCTCCATTCTGCTCTTCTCAGAGCTGCCAATGTCACTGGGCCACTAGTTTCGGGATCACTCCCAGCTCACTGCTGACCTTGGTGGGTCTCAGGTGAGTCTTTTGGCAGCCACAGAAACAATGCTTCTCACAGTGCTAGTGGCTTGAGAGAACTTGGGAAAGTATTATGTGGATGTTTCAAATAGAATACTGGGCAATTTTTAAAAAATATCTCTTTTTTAAAAAGTATGTTTTTATTGATTTCAGAGAAGAAGGGAGAGGGAGAGAGAGATAGAAACATCAATGATAAGAGAGAATCATCGATTGGCTGCCTCCTGCACGCCCCTCACTGGGGATCGAACCTGCAACCTGGAAATGTGTCCTAACTGGGAATCAAACTGTGACCTCCTGATTCATAGGTCGATTCTCAAGCATTGATCCACACAGGCTGGGCTCTGTACCTCTTATTGTACCCAAGCACACAGTGTTTATCTCTCCTACTAGATGGAAATAGCTACAGGGCTTGAATTATGCAAATTTATTTTTGTGTCCCCAGTGCCTGGGACATGGTTGGTGCTCAGTAATTGCTTTTTTCAAGAGTGAATGAATGAATAACAATTCACCTTAGTAATACTTTGTCCTTCAAATCAGACACACAAATATTTGTTTTTTCGTAATTACAGTTTCCAGGCTAACAGGCATGTGTGATGTGAAGGAATTTGAGAAAGGTCTTCCTGGTTTTGTAATCTTTATTGTGAGAGATAAGACATTGTCCATGTAAGAAACACCCAAACCTATAAGAATTTTTATGAGTTTATTTGAGCCAACTGATGATAATCGCCAGGATGCGAAATCTCAATGGATTGCAAAGAAGCTCCGGAAAATTGCAGTTTTTACCACTTATTTTGTACATCAGAATCAAAGGGAAAGAAGGAAGGGGATTACATAATTCACTGATGATAGATTGGGGAGGCAGGAGAAGGCAAAGTGGGGGTGGGGGGTGGGAATGTGGGGGGGGAGAAATCTCTGGGATTAGACAAAAAGTAGAAGGAATAGACACTTCTTTTACATAGGTGGGTATAGGATAGTTAACAGTTCACAATCAAGATGGTAATAATGACAATAAGAGGATTTGTTGTCTCTGCTCTGGTGTGTGGTTGTGCTTTGGGGGGAGGTGGGGAGAAAGAAGAAAATTACTTTGATATTCCAAAGGTATGTTAACAGGTATGTTATAGAGATGCAAAAAATGACACTAGGCAGGCTCAGTTTAGGTAAAGATTGACATTTGCTCGGGAAAAATATCGGCCTAGGACATGACTACCTGCCATGAACTGCTTTTATTTAGAAAGTTTTAACTTCAGGCCATCGTATGTAGTTACTCTTGGTGTCTGAGTTTTAAGGCCACCATGTCGGCCTCCCCTGAGCTTGTCAGATTTAGTATATGGCCCCTTTTTCATCCACAACATAAAGGAACATATGGAGAAAAGCCAGAAGATAGGCTACAAAGACAAACTAGATAAATAAACAAACAAACCCACAAAGGCAAACACTAATAAAATGTGCCCACAGATTCTGATAACTAAAAATCATGGTTTCCAGCCATGATGGTCATGTTACTGGAAAGAGGACCTGACCTTGAGTGGGTCTGCCTAGTGCCTGGGTTCTTGACTTCGTGCAGGAACCATTTCACAGCAGGAGTCCAGGTGACTCTGAGGGAACATTTATTAAATTTGGGGACAGTAAAACAAGAAAGGCCTTACTTAGCACAGAAGAAGCAACAGAAGAGCCTAGGCTGGGCTGCCTTAACTCCCTGGGAAGTCAGAGAAAAGGGGGCCTTGGAGACAGGTTCAGGGTTAGCCTGGGACAAGCTGCCACTGCCCATTGCTCCCCTGGTTGCAAGCTTCATGGGGGCCTTGTAGAGGTTAGGGGATGCATGCCTGGGGGGGAAGAAGAGGGGAAAGGGAATGTGGGGGGTTGCTCTCTAGAGGGAGAGCATATGCTGTGCCCTTTGTCTTGAGGCTTTTATCTCTTTCCTGTAGGTGGGAATCTTAGGGGAGGTCTCAGGGTAGGGTTCAGCAGAATATTCATCAGTTTTCTAGGTGTGCTCCTTCAGGGTTGTGGTCTCTACTGATTGGTCAGGGTTAGGGCAGAGAATGGTTAGTCATTGCAGCTGGTCCTGGTTTGCCCACTTGGTTTAGCTGTTTTTTCTGGGCCTGGAGCTGAAATACAACTGAGGCCTAGATGTTATCTCAAAGGAGGTGACCTTCTGTATCTGCTGTAAATTGCTCTGCCAGTTTGTTCAGCTGTCTGCCTCAGTTTCCCTATTCCACTTGAGACTGGTCTGTCTCATTTTCCCCTCAGAGACTCCATCCCTAAGAGCTTTTAGGGGTGATGAGGGAGATGGTCTGTCTTCCACTTGTCCAGGCTTACTGGCCTCTCTCAGTCTCAGTTTTAGGAGTAAGCATAAACAATACAGAACTCCACCCTTTCCTTGTTAAGGTGAGTTAAAGGCAAAACCTTTTAATGTCATTGAGAGGAGTGTGATGTTGTATAGAAATGGAGGCAAGCAATAGTTAGAGGATTTAGTCAAATTTTCACATAAAGCCCTGGTCAGTGCGGCTCAGATGATTGGCCGTCATCCTGTACACCAAGGGGTTGCTGGTTTGATTCCTTGTGCCCAGTGTTATGGGTTCACTCAGCGAGATAGACCACTGGCTCAGAATTTAAAATTTAGGAGCCTTTATTAAGCTGGCCAGCTGACTACAGTTACAGCACCCTGCCGAAGCAGAGGCTGAACTGCAGCGCCGACTGCAAGAGTTACATTTTATTATTAAATTTTGTGGAGGCCCAGAGAAAAATGTGTCTTTCAAATTCTGGGCCCCCCAATATGGAGGAAACTCTCTTTATTTATACTTTTTCCAGTCCTTTGTCTCCCAAATTTGGAATGAGACTTCCGGGCCTTCTGAGAAAGAAGGCCTGCGTGCTGGGAAGGGGCCATGAGACCATATCTCAAGGCCTGGCCTGATGTCAGTACCTTCCTATCTATGCGTTTTAGGAACAGACAGCACAGCATGACCCGTCTGGCCAAAGCGCCAGATATGCAGCCCAGCACACCCAGGCTTCAGTCTTGATGTGCAAGAGGCAGCCAATGCTGGGAGCCGGTCCACCCTTGCTGTTTGACACAGCTGCTGCAGGGAAGAAACATCTGCACAGCTTATGTTTCAAGGGACCTGGCGTATATGACATATGTTCGCTCCCCCTCTTAGGCGCTATATGTTTTAACCAGGACCACCTCCCCAAGAAAGGTTGTTTCCCCAGGTTAGGGGTTAACAGGACTAAGGAAGAGAATAAATCAGTAAATCCCCCTAGTGTTACAGAAATACCATATACTACTTATGAAGAACTTGGACTAAGACTGTTGGCAATAAATTTGGGACTTATTGGGCCCACATCCCCAGGGGTCTGCCCACCAGGGAAAGCACCAAAGCCTATACCCCTGGAGACCCACTGACACAGGGCAGTCCCAGGGAAGGCAAGCAGTGAGGCTGGGAGGACATAACCTTTACTGGGCAGGATAAACTCCTTCAGTCACTTCCTTGTAGCCTATCAGTAGAGCAGTGACCTTGGAATAGCCCTTGTAATGGAACACAGAGATTAACCTAGACAACATTAAAATCAACAGAACTAGATAGAGACAGGATTTTTGGCAAAGGTCAGATAAGAAACAAGGAACTGTAGAACGTTACCCAAAACATACCATGATGTGATTATAGAGGCATGCTTATAGGATCAAATGGTATAAATATAGATGTAACAGGAATAAAAGAGAACCTCGCTATAATGATCAACTGAACACTGTCTCCGTGTCATTCTTTCTTCGCCAACTCTGTCCACACCTATGGGAATCCCTGGACCTGATGGGGCTGGACTCCAACAAGCCAATTGATGTTTCTCCCTCTCTCTCTTCTTCACTCTCTAAAAATCAGTTTTAAAAAATAATTCTCACATATAATTCACATAAAAAATTTTCTTCAACACCAAACTCTGACAGTGGACTTGGTTTTCCCTATGATAGCTGAGTAAAGAGCAGATCTGCTTGTTCTGGGCAGTAATTTTCCTTCTGGCAAATCTGTGCATTAGACCTTTTCTCACTTGACCTTCGTGAGCTGTTCTCCTTGTTTGTGTCCTGCCCAGTCCCCCTCACCCCCAATGCCTGCTTCCTTTTTGACCGTCTTCAA
This sequence comes from Myotis myotis, assembly GCF_014108235.1. Taxonomy (NCBI): domain Eukaryota; kingdom Metazoa; phylum Chordata; class Mammalia; order Chiroptera; family Vespertilionidae; genus Myotis; species Myotis myotis. The sequence continues at coordinate 77,050,286 of NW_023416313.1, read as the reverse complement.
ATTGCATACTAACTATGTGTTAATTACCCAGTGTGATTAGCAGATTAACCAGGGAATTCCCTCGCCCTGAAAATCTTTCTGATTTAGGATTGTGACAATAATTTTATAATATATACTCATATCAAATTATTATGTTACAAGAGGCCCGATGCACAAAATTCGTGTAAGAGTAGGCCTTCCTTCCCCCGGCTGCCAGCACCAGCTTCCCTCTGGCACTTGGGACCCGGGCTTCCCTCACAGCCCCAGCTTCATCCGAAAGGTCGTCTGGAAGGACATCTGTCTAATTAGCATATTACGCTTTTATTATTACAGATACAACTAAAACAAATACAATGTTGCATGTCAATTATATGTTGGCAAACAGCAACAACAACAACAAGATTTTTAATAGAAAATGTTAAGTCTGGTTGGTGGGGAGGCAGACATTCTTAAAGAGGGAAGTTGGTGTCTTCCAATCCTGTCCCAACAGTAGCATGTTTGTCCAATGAAATTCTATACAACAGTGAAAGTTAATTATCTAGAATTACATCTATTACACAGGTGACTCAGTTGTTAATTATCTAGAATTACATCTATTACAACAGGTGACTCAGTTCTTTGTCCTACTCTTTGCCAAAGGATATTCATGTGATTCTGGATATAGGGGAGGCTAACCGCTACTACTGGAGGCGCTAGGCTTTGAAGTGAGAATGCAGGGGTGCTGGCTACTTTATGAAGCTGCCCAGGGGAACAACGACAGCTCCAAAACCCAAGGCATCTGCCTGTTGTGAAAGAGAACCTCTGGTTGGGATGATGGTTTCGGTTTGGTGCAGTTTCAGGTCAGGATTGTGGGCTTACACAGCAGTGTCCGTCTTTGAGGGAAGTTTAGTCATTTATTTTGGGCCTTCGTAGTAACCGACACTTTTCCTATTTTATGAAAGTGGAGAAAAAGCCTAATGATAACTATGCCCTTTGAGATGGGTTTGTAACAGAGCGAAGTGTAAAGCATGGTGTGGATTTCAAATGCACATTTTAGATGTATCTCGGTTTAGAATTAGTTTATAGTAGAACTGTGGACGAAAAAGGGCCACATACTAACCTGACAAGCTCAGGGGAGGCCTGCGTGGTGGCCTTACAAATTCTGAGATGTAAAGTAACCACATAGGATGGCCTGAAATTAAAACTAAAAGGCAATTATGGTGCTAAAGCATGTCCTACGCAAGAATCTTCCCTGACAAAAGTCAAGCTTCACCTTAATTGAGCCCGTCTATTGTCTTTTTGCATCTAGGATAACATACCTGATAAATATGCCTTTGCAATAACAAAGTAATTTCCCTTTTTCCAGACCCCTCAAAGCACAGGCACAGCTTTTCGGAGATCACAAATACCCTCATTGCTATTGTTTTCATGTTAATTGTTGACTGTTAACTCTCCTGTACCCCCTAAGTAACAGAAGTATGTGTCGATGATTTTACTTGTCACTATCCAATCTCAGAAGTTTCCTCCACTTGGCTTTCTCCCTCGTTCCTAATCTGTCACCAATGGATTTCATGTAACCCATTAACCATCATCCTTTGATTGGAATGTATAAAACAAAGTGCAAAACTGCCATTTTTTTCCGGAGCATTTTCTCAATCCATTGAGATTTTGCTTCCTACCGATTGTCATCAGTTTGGCTCAAATAAACTCATAAAAATCCTCTACAGGTTTGAATGTTTCTTGCGTTGACAGAACTCAGAGCATACCTATATCAAATATCAATCTAAGACGATTCTTTTAAAACCCAGAATTGTGTTCTAGACCAATCTCCACCACCCACTAACCAGGTCACTTCTTTTGGCATCTCCAAAAAGGTAAGTTTGCACGGTGAGGCCCCATGTTCTTTTGAGCTCTAACCCATGCTTCCGGAATTTAGCTGTAAAATGTTGACTTAAGTTGCCCCCCAGTGGCTAAAAATATAATTGCAGAGTATACCAATGTGGAATTTCTGGTTTCGGTGACACCTAAATTCTATAGTAACACAGTGATTACCCTTTTAAATGAAGTAATGCAGATACAACAATGGCCTCACAAGCCCTCAGTAAATGGTGGGAATTAGATCCACGTACAGCTTGTCCTCACTGTTGTCCAGAGGAACGTTCACATAAATGTAAAAAGAAACCTTGACAAGTATATTGACTGCCATATCGTAAAGCAAACAATTAGAAGCAGCCCAAATGTTTCCCAGTAGGATGCTTGACCCATGGAATACTCTACAGCAGTGAAAGTTAAGTATCTAGAATTACATCTATCAACCTAGGAGGGGAACTGTTAGGTCACAGCATTAAGGTATCTCTTAAAGGCAAATTACCCTCCCAAATATTTCACCCATTGACATTTTTTCTGGCAGTGTGTGAGGGTTCCCATTTCCTCAGACACTCGCAATACTTGCAATTGTCTGACTTAATTTCCCCTCAATCTGTTGTGATTCCATTTTATGTTTTAAAATAAGTCTTCTCCTCTTCCTGGAGTAGTTAAAGCATGTTTTTATATTTTTCCCTTTTGATTTTTCTCTCTGTGAATAGCCTGTTCAAATTTTTGTTCTATTTTTCTACTGATTTGAGAGTCTTTTTCTTATTTATTAGTATGAATTCTTTACAGATGTATAATAACATTTGAGTGGATATACACTTTGTCCACTTTCTTCCAAAGTATGGCCTGTCTGACTTTCACTTTTAAATGCCTTTTTAAAAATTGTACAGAAGTTTTCTATTTTAATGTAGCCAAATTTGTATTTTTTATTTATAGCTTGTTTTACCTTATGTATGATGTGTTTAAGCAGTCCTTTCCCACTCTTAAGACATGAATATAATCTACTGTATGCTCTTTAGGTAGTTTAAAAAATTGTTTGCATCTAAGTATTTCGTTCACCTGCTGTTGATTGTTGTGTAGGGTGTGAGATAGAACCCTCTTTAACTGTAACTAGAAGCTGCTTTCTTTCATGTGTCTACTTATTCATCAAATCACAATTTAACTGTCACTTTCTTAGAGAAACTTTCCCTGACCTCCTATTAAAAATCTGTTCCTCTTGTTATTCTTTCTCATAAATTCATCTTTCTTGTCCTCCTCCTCCTTGCTGTAAGCGAAGAACTTTGGACTCTTAGTGCCAACACAATAGGATTTCATTTTTTTCCCTTTTTATGTTTTTATTGATTTTTATAGAGAGAGGAAAGGAAAGGGAGAGAGAAAAATGTAATTGTCTATTTTATGTAAATTTTTACTACATGGAGAATGCCAATCATACACAAATATGGAATTGTATAATGAATCTCCCTGTACCAATTATCCAGGTTCAAGAATTATCAACTCAAAAAAAAAAAAAGAAAAGAAAAGAAAAAGAATTGCCAACTGATGGCCAATCTTATTTCATCCATGTTCCAATCTAATTCATTCCCACTAAGATTGTTTTGAAACAAATCCCATATGTCATATTATTTAATTGTATCTCAAATTACATAAAATATTGTATTTCTAAAGAATTAAAAAAACAGCACAATGTTGTCCCTCAGTCGAACTCCTGCTGATGGAAGATAAACAGCACACACTTTTCCTAAACACACTGTGTAAACTTTTTTTTCAGTTCTTAACCCTTGCCTTCTTGTCACAAGGTTTGCTTGTTGCTGCTATAGTTTTTAACATTTTTTATTTTAATGACTTCAAAATGCAAAATGACTATACAGACTTTCGCTGGACTGCAAACAATAAAGCTATTGTTTATATTTGTTATTGTTATTGTTTATACTTCCAATGGCTTATATCATTAAAAAAATTCTCACCAGAGGACCTATTTTTCTTTATTATTTTTTAGAGAGAGAGAGAGAGAGAGAGAAACATCAATCGGACATCTGTAGGTGCTCAACTGGGGATCAAACTTGAAAACTTTGTTTTTTTAAAAATTCTTTATTGTTGAAAGTATACATGTGTCCCCACCCCCACCCCCCCATTAACCCCCTCCAGCCTGTCCCTGCCCCCCATCCAGGCTTTCAGCATCCTATTGTCTGTGTCCATGGGTGATGCATATATACATACAAGGTCCTTGGTTGATTACCTTCCACTCACCCACCCTCCCCCGCCTTCACTCTGAGATTCCACACTCTGTTCCATGCTTCCATGTCTCTGGATCCACTCTGTTCATCAGTTTATTTTGTTACTTAGATTCCACATATGAGTGAGATCATGTGATACTTGTCTTTGACTTATTTCACTTAGCATGATACTCTCCAGGTCCCTCCATGCTGTCTCAAAGGGCAAAAGATTATTTTTTGTTACTGCTGTATAGTATTCCGTGGTATAAATGTACCACAGCTTTTTTCCCCACTCATTTGGGCTGTCTCCAGATCTTAGTTATTGTAAATTGCACTGCTATGAACATAGGGGTGCATACATTCTTTCTGATTGGAGCTTTGGCAAAACCACAACCTTTTAATATACAGGGCAGCATTTCAACCAAATGAACCACCCCAGGGCAATCATTTTTGTTTGTATTTTTTACATTAAAAAATTCAGAATCCAGAGAAGGTCCATACACTATGATTAATTGATGCTTTTTAAGTCTTCTTAAAATTACCTCTCCTCTCTTTTTCCTTGTGATTTATTTATTGAAGAAAACCTTTGCCTTATTGAATTGTCCACTTTGGATCTTGCTTATTACATCTGCAGAGTGTACTTTGGCATATTTTTCTGTGTCCTGCATTTTCTATAAATTAGTATTTGGATACAGAGGTTTCATCAGATTCAGATTAACTTTTTGGCAAGACTATAGACAGTGTTTTGTTCTTTCATGAGACAAATAAAATGTGGTTGTCTTTCTTTTGGAGATGTTAGAAGCTGTTGACATGTTCTCATACTGCCTTCTAGTGAATAACTTGAACAAGAATTTCTCCAGAAATGTATGGGCTGAGTTGTAGGTACAATTATGTTTCACTTTACGAGTTAATGCCTGTTTTCCAAAACAGTTGTTCTTAATGTTGCAGTTTCACTTCCTTGTTCAACTTATTTGCCCATCTGCTGGATGTGTAATGGCATTTCACTGTGGTTTTTATTTTCACAGTAATGAAGAGGGGTAAAAGGAAATTTGGTGTAAAGTTTTACGTGACCAAGGACATTTCTCACCATCCAATCTGAGTTGGTTTAAAGAGGACATATGGAATAAAGAATTAAATCCAGATGTTTACTGCTCCTTGTAACTTCATAAAACAGGACTTAATACTGGTGTTCCCTCCCCACCCCTAAAGTTGGAGTATGTATTTCTTTTTCACTTTATATATGCTTTCTGGAATTTCTAATTGGAATTCCATTTCAACTATTCCTGAAAGAACTTTCAGACACTGCAGTTTTGATACTAGTAGTATCTTTTCCTCCATTTAGGTCAAAGTGAGTAAAACTACAGAAGGGTAGCTCCCATTTTGTAGCATGGAGGAGATATTATATCAAGAATGTTGGTACACTGAAAAGCTGTCATTTCCATGGAATGGGAAGAATAAGATTAAGCAAACCAAGAGGAGGTTTCTTTGTTCATGCAATTACTCCAGGTGCAAAATTACAAATTTTGTAATGCAGAAGAATTAGTTCATTATATCTTTGGTGAAATGAGTTAAAAGGTTGGCTGATACCATGTCAAACTCAAAATTTAAGACACCTAGTTTAATTTTGGACTGTCCTTCACTTGAAGAAGTCTGGCAGTAGCCCATTAACTGTATGGGAAAAGGTGGGGACAGAGATCAAGCCAGTCCTTTAACACTGTTTGGGTATGCATTCCTCAATCAATGCCTTCATTTATTGATTCATTTTTAGATGATTTTCAATTTAGTCTTTTTTAAAAAAATATTTTTATTGATTTCAGAGAGGAAGGGAGAGGGAGAGAGAGAGAGAGATAGGAACATCAAGGATGACAGAATCATTGATCGGCTGCCTCCCGCATGCCCCCTAGTGGGAATCTAGCCCGCAACCCGAACATGTGCCCTGACTGGAATCAAAGCCAGGACCTTCCAGTCCACAGTCCAATGCTCTGCCCACTGAGCCAAACCAGCTAGGACAATTTGTCCTTATTAAGGGATATTTATGGGATTGTTTAATATGTTACCAACTTGGCAGGATATATGCTTTTAAACTGATGTAAATCCTTAAATGAATAAGGTTCCTAGGTTGGAATTTCCAGTGTCAGAGATCACACCTGGTTTGCTATTTCGGACTTCATCACACTGGCTGAGGGAGGCTGACCAGGAAATCCCTTCCTTCCATGCTGGCTGCCTTCCTGAGAGGAAATCTAGGGCCGAGGGTGCAGCTTTACTTCTAGGTCAACAGCTGCCAAGATTGATCCCAAACAGCGTCATGACGAGGGCTTTAAGTAGCAGTGGCGTTGGAAATGCATAGGAGCATTTAAAAAAAGTGGCCCAGGGGTGGTGGTAATGGGCATTATTAGCCTTTAGTGCTTGGAAAGAATAATCTAGAAACCTATAATTGAGCAAAGGAGAGTTTAGTTATCTCAGAATTTGCTTTACAATGTAAAAAAAATTCATTATTCTCAAGTCAGTTTATAAATTCAATTCAATCCCAATAAAAATATAAAGTAAGAGTTTTAAAAATGAAATTTAAGCTAATTTATAGTTTATTGTAACTAGGAGCCCAGAAAGGAACTGTGGACCATAAGGCTGCAGTGGGCACAGGGGTGGGTCTCAGCCCATCCTCCATGCCCCTGCTCAGCCCCTCCCGCCATGGCCTCTGGTCCCCTCTCTGCCGGCAACCCCGCTTGCATCTGCTGACAGTGCAGAGCAATTGGGGCCTGCACCAGCAGTGGGTGTGAGTGGTGGCTACTGCCTCTATTGCCCCTTAGGAGCAGGGGGAGGTGGAGAAGCCCTGAGGGGCGATAGGGGCTGGCAACTGCAGCTCGCACTGACTTTCAGAGTGCTTACTGATAGAGTTACTACCATATCAGGTGGCTTCTGGGTCTTCTGGGTCCCACCCTGCCTTGCCACCCAGGACCTGATCACGTCCCTGGCGGCAAAGCAGGCCAGCTTCTGGGTCTTCTGGGGCTGCCCTGGATGGTGGCGTGCTGGCGGCTCGCGCTGTCCCACCCTGCCTGCCATCTTTGTTGGCGGTTAATTTGCATATCACGCTGATTAGTCAACGGGAGGTGTAGCGAAGGTATGGCCAATTACCATGTTTGTCTATTATTAGATAGGATATATATATATATATATATATATATATATATATATATATACAGTAAATATGTAAGAATGGACAAGAAGTTTTTGAAAAGAGAGCAATTGCCTTGCAAGGTATCAAGTTGTCTTATAAAATGATAGTAATCAAAGCAGTTGTTTCTTGGTGGAAGAATAGATAAATAGCTTGGAAGATCATAGTAAGATTATTCAAAGATATGCATAGTAAAATATGACAAAGACATAATTTTAAACCATTAGAGAAAAGATAAATTATGCATTCAATAAGCAGTATTGAGTCACTTGGTTATCTATTTGAAAAATCAATAGGGTTAGATTCCTGCCGTACAACATGTATTAAAGAAATCCTTGATTGATTAGATCAGGGCTTCCTGACCAGTGTACTTCTGCACTGCTAGAGTGGGTTACAAGTGGCTTGAGTTATTGATCACTTCAACAATCAGCTAGGCACAACTGGTATTGTCAGAATTCCTAGGTTTATTGCTATCCTCCACAGACGTTCATAAGCACAATTGCTCATGTACCCTAGTTTGCTGTAAAAAGATCATAATTCTTTATGTTTCAACAACTTTAAAAAAGGCTAGGCTTACTGTTGAGGGCTGCTAGTAAACACTCAGGAGTCTTTAATTATGTCGGCTGAAACTCAGAGCACAGGCAGAGCCACGCCCTGGGGGCAGACATAATCAAGAGATTGGGACACCACTCAGTTTGACCTTCCTGCCCAGTGTGAAGGGGATGGATCCCCAGGTAGATATGGACCCAAGCAGATAAAAAATTATGGTGCATGCACACACATAGTTAGGAAGCATTGTACTAAATGTCCAAATAAAATATATATTAAAAATATTTGAGTTTTCCACTTTTAGGCCAAGATGGAGTAACAGGAACTAGATTTACCCTCCTTACTGAAACAATTGAAAACCAACATAATAGCTTTGCCGGCATAGTTTAGTGGTTGAGCATTGACCTATGAACCAGGAGGTCAGGGTTAAATTCCTGGTCAGGAGGCGGCCAATGATTCTCTCTCATTGTTGATGCTTCCATCTCTCTCTCCCCTTTCTCTGAAATCAATAAAAATGTATATTAAAAAAAAACACACACAACCCCTTCCCCTCCAAACATAATAAATGAAGTAATAGTTGTCAAGACATTGCACATCAGGTAAGAATGGGAAACAAATGAGGTGAGCCTCAGGATTGTACCAGCTACTGCCTAGAAAAAGTTTCAGGGTCATGGTGAATGGAGGGGGAGCTTAACTAAGCAGACTCTGTCAGTTACCTTGAGTTGAGTGGATGGAAATGGAAGTCCAGAGAATCCAAGGCAGTTGCATCTCCCAGGACAGTGTATCAGAGAGGAGCGGGTAGCACAGAGAAAGACCTCCTGAGATCTGTAGACGATCCCACTCAAGTATTCAGTTGAGTACTGTTCAGTGTATGTGCATGGTGGGGGAGAAACTTCCAGAAAGGACCAGGGAGAACAGTGCCCAGAGCTCACAGAGAGCCTGAAATAATGCCTATTTACAACAGCTAGAGTGCAAAGCTGCATACTCCACAGGACAGTGGATAAAGTACAAAGAGGATCTTGTCTTAGTAATGCAAAAAAAACTAGCCTTAGACTAAACATTTTTCTAGTTTTGTCTATCATAGCTTAAAGCAAAATCTGCAAGAATCAGATAGTTTCCAAGTAACTTTATCACAACACAGAACAAAGCTCAAATATTTTTAGTAGTACAAAAATATCTGGTACGCCCCCCAAAAGAAAAATTTCAATGTCTGAAACCCAATAAAAAACTTACCAGGCATACAAAGAAACAGGAAAACAAATCCTATAGTGAGGAGAAAAGAAGTCATTTAATCAATACTGATCCAGAAATTAATAGGCAAGGACATTAAATATACGAGTACAACTGCATTTCATAAGTTCAACAAGCTAGAAGAAATATTGGACATGGTAAATGTAGACATGGAAGGTATTTTTGAAAAAATAATTAAATTTCTAGAGGTGGAAACGACAATGTGTGAGATGAACAATATATTGATTGAGATTAATGGCAGATTAGATGTTGCAGAAGCAAAAGTCTATAAACCTGAAGAGGAAGTAATAGAAATCATCCAAGGTAAAACCTTGAGAGAAAAGTGACCAAAGGAAAAGAATAACAGAACATCCATGTGAACTACTGGATAACTTTAATTGGCCAAATATATGTGCAATTGGAGTTCCCAAATCAAGGGAAGAGGGAGAAAAAATATTTAAAGAAATAACAGCCCCCAATTTTCCAAATATGATGAGGAAACATGAAGAAAACTGTACCAGGACCTCTTAAAAACCAGCAAGAAAAAGAATTCTTAAATCCAAGAGACATATAGACACACATACTCAAAATTTTCAAGAAATTTTGGCTCATTTATGAATGCTCTAATTTAGATCAAGGAGGTGAAGGTATGAGGACAAGCCCATGGTGAGGGAGGTGTAACAAATCATACTGTAAATCTGAGGTTAAAGTTGGATTATTGCTATTGATAAAACTCCCTTTATGGTGGAAATTCCCAGACCATGTTTCCATGTATGATTCTGGGATTGTTGGGTCACGTTATGTATGGAGCTCTTTTGTTGGCAATTGCCTAATACTTTTCTCATTTGAGAAAAGATTGAATGAGTTTAGAGGCTACTTGACAAATATGCCTCCTGGGAGGAGTCAAACATTCACCATGATAAGTCAATTTGGATTCTTGATATGGTTGACCAGATGTATAATGAGCACAAAATACAAGATTCTTAATTTTTTTCAGCCATTTTAGGACCAACTCTGTTTGTTAGTAGAATCAACCTTCCTCTTTATGCATTCACCACCATAAACACCAATGGTATCATTTATTCTTGGAGGAAATACAATTTTGGGGCACTAGAGGTCTCCACCTTACCATAAAACAAATGGGATCACTGGAAAACCTTAAAAGAACAATTTCCATGGCAACAATGAGTGGGTGTCTTGTCCCTGGAGGATGGGTGGGGAGGGGGTTGAGGAGAGAGTAATCTGTGGGGGCAGTTAGTTCAGTGGGTAGTTTCTTGAGTAGATATCATCTGTTGGTGATTTGAAATGCTCGCTAAATATGAGTAGGCTTTGCAGGATTTAGAGTTTCCACTTGTTTTTCACATTTACATCTTTGGTTGGACACCCAACGTTCTTAAAGCCTGCAGCACTAGAAAACCCCCAATAAATATGTGGTCATTACTGGAAGTATTTGCAGAGAGATTCTCTTTCCCTTTGGATTTTTTCCCTTTAATTTATCTTTATTGTTGAAAGTATTACAGATGTCCCCCGTCTGTCCCCTCCCTCCCCCCCATCCCATTGGCTCCATTCTCTCCACTCCCACCCCTTCCATTTGGATTGTAAGCTGACTTTTCCCAAACAACATCTTTGTTTTTAAATTAATTGATGCCACTGGTGGCATTTTAAGGTATCATATGTGGATTCAAAGAACCTTTGTGTTTATTTAAAAAAAAGGAAAAGATGCACCTATAAAATCTGTGAGGCAGAATCAGACTTGGTGTATGAAAAATTTTTAGATTGCTAAAATTTCTTGATATACTAGTATGTCCCTTGCCAGATGAACTACTTAGAATGGACAGAATGCTTAGACCACTCTCCCCTGTAAATACCCACGTACTCCTTCCTCTCAGAGATCAGTCAGGGAGCTTCTGACTTCCTCAAGGAGACAGGAAGCAAAGATAAGTTTAATAAGTGTAATTCCATTTTCACAAAGGCTATCTATCTATCTATCCATCATCTACCTACCTACCTATTTATCTATCTATCATCACCTCTTTCCTTTTCTCTCTCCCTTTACATATGTGTTGTGCGTGTATGTGTGTATGTGTGTTAAATGTATACTTAAATGTCTTAGCTGTTTCTCCTTAATATATCTCAAGTAGATATGTATACTGCTCTTTCTTGATTTAAAAATTTTGAGATTATATTTTGGTTTCCTACTAATAAAGACGAAAATTTATTTTACCTACTTCCCTATTCACATACCCTCTGCTCTCCCCATATTCTTCCAATTAGGTTATAACTCTCAATTTGATTAATTTGTCATTTACATAATTATTGGCATGTGACTTTTTACCCACAGCACATCTATTTAATATATTATTATTACCTTTGCTTTTAAAATTTTATTTAAAAAATTTCAATTATAATTGATATTCAATACTATTTTATATTTGTTTCAGGTGTACAACATACTGGTTTGACTTTTAAAAAATGTTTTTATTTTTATTGATTTTAGAGAGAAGGAGAGAGAAACATAAATTGACTGCCTCCTGAATGCCCCTACTGGGGATTGAGCCCGAAACCCAGGCATGTGCCCTGACTGGGAATTGAACCAGTGACCTCCTGGTGCATGGGATGATGCTCAACCAACTGAACTACATCATCCAGGGCCATGGTTAGACTTTTATAGAATTTAGACGTCATCCCCTGATATGTCTTGTACCCACCCGGTACCATACATAGTCATTACAATATTATTGAATATTATCTTTGCATTTTTGAATAAATTTTTATTTTATCTAGAATTAATAATTACCTTGTTTATTAATAATCTTGGTTTTCTGTGTATCTGTTACTAATTCATACTCAAATGTCAGACAGAACTGAAATCTCTTTAATACATTTACACACACCAGATATTCCCCTCTGTATGTTCCTCCCCCCTTCCCCTTGGGAGAACTTGGGAGAACCTCATCTGTTATCCTGCTATAGTTTGAACTGGTTGCTCTCCAGGGCCACACTAAAGCATAGCTACTGTCTTGCAACTTCTTTTTATAATTATTCTGGAAACTTCTTTTGCTTCATTCACTCTTCAGTTGAGTCCTCTGTTTCCAAGTTCCTGTCTTTGTCTTTTTTGTCTTTTTCTTAAGTGTCCCTCTCCCCACCCCGTGTAAGCCCTCTTTTCCCCACACACCATTCTTTGGTGACAATGTCTTTGTTATATCCTACCACTTGAATAATAGTTTTGGTTAGTGAAGGAATTTTATGTTCAAATTTGTTTTCTCTCAGGGTTTTGAAGACATGTCCCATTGTCTTACAGCTTTCAGTGTTACTATGAATAGTTGCATATCATTCTGTTCCTGATCCACTGAATGTGGCCTCTTTTATTTTTTATGGAAGGTTTTTGGATCTCTCTCTCATTTCAAGTTACTAGTATCCTAAAATTTCTTTATTATGTGTTTGTATGGGAATCTTTTTAAAAGATTAATTTTACTGGGCATCAAAATAGTTTGTTCAAATACCTATTTAAAACCCTTTTTAAAATTCCAGTTATGTAGACATTGAACCTCAGGACTGAAAGTTTAATTTTTTTCTAGCTCTCCTTTTGATTGATTTTCTGAGAGATTCCTTTACCACTATTTTCTAAACTATTTTTTTAAAAATTTCTCATCGATTTTTGAATTTCCCAAATGATTTTTTCTTCTTTAATTTTTAATAGAACCCAGGTCTTTCCACAGATCTAATATGGAAAATTATAATTTGTGTCTCTGAAAGTTTTAATTATTGTTATTATTTAGTTTTCTCCCATTCTCCATATTTTCTCTATTGTCTTTGTTTCTCTCAGTTTCCTCCCTACCCCATTATTTTAGTTTCTGTCTTTTAGTTTAGATAGAGCTTTTCTTCAAGTCATTGGTGATTCTGAGCTGTCTGTTTACATTTTGGAGAAAGACACTAAAATTATGGTTGGGTCTTTTGGCTTTTATTCTTGGGCTGACCAGTCTCCTCAGAAAGAAATCCTAGAGTCTCCAGCTCTGGGAGAAATAATTATCCTGGAAACAAAGTGAGAGAAGTTGACTAGGGTGGAGGAGGAGGTCTCCCCATTCAATATATAGACTTTGACTCAATGTTTCACCTTTTGATATAATGGCCTAAGTCCACTCTCCATTGAAGGTCCTTGAGTCCAGATCTTCTCAAGGGAACAAATCCCTTGTCTTCAGGTGGGTACTAGACTCAGCAATGTCTTAGCTAAACGGAGAAGGTACCACCAGAACGTCTGACTGATGCCTCTAAAAAGTTTCAGCCTATAACCCCATTATCAGCTCCATTTTACACTATTGCCCTCTAAGATATTTTGCTTATTTCTGAGATTCTATGGAACAAATAGGCCTCAGGTTAAGGATTTATCTCTTCACTGGGCAAAGTCTTCTTTAACTGCTTTCTAGCCAAAATTTTGTTAACATCTCTCATTTTTGATTTCTCTTTTCTTGTTCACTTTGTCCTTTTAAGTAATATATCTTTAAGAAAATTAAGTGAGGTTGGGAAGGAAGTGGATGAGATGTTGTATTTGATGTACTGTGTGTTTCTCTGTTCCCTTAGACAACATGATAGCTAGAAGAGTCTTTTTTTGGTTTTAGTTGAGATATAATTCACATATCTTTCTTAATTTATTACAGTTGCTATAAGTTTTGTTTGTGCCACTGTTCTGTTTTTTCTAACTTCCAGCTAATTGAAACAAGTATATTAAATAAGTGTAATTCCTCTTTCACATAATTGTAGCCTTTAAATATTTGTTCACAGGACCCAAGCTTCTCTTTTCCTTCTCTTCTCCAAGCCAAACATCTGCAGTTCTTTTGACTTTTCTTATGTAGACACATGTGATTTCTTATATTTAAAATAAGGTAATTAACATGAAAAATATTTACATTTAGTTTCTCGATTTCCAGTGTGCAATAGTCACATGTGGCTACTGGCTACCATTTTGTACTCCGTAGATAACTTTTTATCATTGGAGAAAGTTCTATTGGATATTGTTGAAATCCAGAGCTTATGGTGCACATTGTTCATGACTATGTTGGCACCAATGGAATTAATTTTTCATATGTTGTAAGAAAGGAGCTCAGATGCCTGTAAGCATTGATGACACATGAAGATCAAACACATCAAGACACATAACTGATTCTTCTTTGATAATTTCAATAGAGAAAAGCAATGGATGGATTGAGTCCTCACATCATACATGATAATCTAACCATGATTAAACTCAAAAGAATTTGTATTACACATTTATATAAGAGTGGCGGTTTAGTTTTAGTTTCCTAATATTGTTATCACATAAAATTAACACTGTTAATTTTATTATTTTGCAAATCATGCTCTTACTTTGGTTTTATAGCATATATATATATATATAACTTGTCCATGTTTAAGTTGGATCCCCACCTTTGGTGATCAGATAAAATTATTTTTCTATTAACAGCGGTATCCAAATGATTTTTGTTGGAATTCATTAGTATAATTACAATACTGAAATGTTAGTGGGTACCTATTATACATTAAGTGGTCTTCTAAGTGTTTTTCATGTATTATCTCATTCACTTCTCACAATTCCTCTAAATCCCCCCTGAGGTTGTCACTATTATTGTCCTAATTCTAGAAAAGACGGGACTGAGGCACAGAGGGTCAAAATGACTTGTCCAGGGTTATGCACCATGTAGTGGTGAAGCTGGGATGTGAACTGGCCAGTCTGACTCCAGAACCCACTTGCTCATACACGCTCCTGTTTTGCATACCTGTATAGTGATAAAGAGCATAGAAGTTGGAATGAAACAGCTCTTTTTTAAGATTCTGGGCAAGATATCTAACTTTGCAAATCTTAGTGTCCTTATATTAAGATGGGGCAATTATGCTGTCCTCAGAGAGTTGATCTGAGGAATAAGTGAAGTAATACACATAAATCACCTCACACAGTGCCTGTTACTTAGCAAATTTTTTTTATAAAGAATCTTTTATTCTGAACTTTCCAGCTAGAGGCTGGCCGAAAAACCACTTCAGTTAATGAAGTGAATGCTTTCTAATGATGTCTTTTTTTTCAGTGTCCATAAGTAAAGTTAAGTAAAGTATTATTGAAGCACAGTTATGTTCATTTATTTACATAATGTCTACTAGAGGTCCGGTGCACAAAAATTTGTGCACTTGGGGGGGAGGGGGGGCCCCTCAGCCCTGCCTGTGCCCTCTCGCAGTCTGGGACCCCTCGGGAGATAACGACCTGCTGGCTTAGGCCTGCTCCCGGGTGGCAGAGGGCAGGCCAAATCCCTAGGTGCAGCCCCTGGTCGGGCTCAGAGCAGGGCCGATTGGGGAGTTGGGGCACCTTCCCCTGTCATGCACAGAGCAGGGCAGATTGGGAGGTTGTGATGCCACCCTCAGTCACGCTCAGGGTAGGGCCGATTGGGGGGGTTGGGGCACCACCCCCTGTCACACTCAAGGCAGGGTCGATGGGGAGGTTGCGGCGCCACACCCTGTCACGCACAGAGCAGGGCCAATCAGGGGTTTGGGGCGCCACCACTGTCACACTCAGGGCAGGGCCGATGGGGAGGTTATGCCTCTACCTGTCACACACAGAGCAGGGCCCATGCGGGGGGGGGGGGGGGGGGTTAGGGTGCCGCACCCTGTCACACACAGAGCAGGGCCGATCATGAGGTTTGGGTGCTGCCCCCTGTCACGCTGATCCCAGTGCCGGGATGCCTCACGGCTCCGCTGATCCTGGTGCTGGGAGGCATATTACCCTTTTACTATATAGCATAGAGGCCTGGTGCACGGGTAGGGGCTGGCTGGTTTGCCCTGAAGGGTGTCCTGGATCAGGGTGGGGGTCCCCAATGGGGTGCCTGGCCAGCCTGGGTGAGGGGATGATGGCTGTTTGCAGCTGGTCACACACCCTTCAGGGTGGGGGTCCCCACTGGGGTGCCTGGTTAGTCTGGGTGAGGGGCTGAGGGCTGTTTTCAGGCTGTTGGGTGACGGAAGCTCCCAACTGCTCCTTTTTTTCTTTTTCCTTTTTTTATTCTGGGCCAGCTTTAGCTCTGGCGCCAGCTATGAGGCCTCTGCTGCTGGGAAAGTGGAAACCCTCGGGCCCAGACTTGTTTGGGTTCTATAATTGAAACTCTGTATCAACTCCAGCTCTGAGATCCCGGCTCGCTGAAAGCAGGTTTCTGGGGTTTTGTTTAGCTTCTATATTTGTAACTATGTTTCAAACTGCCAGCTCAGAGGTCGGCAAGGCAGGCAGGGAACGTTAGAGTCCGCCGTCACTGAAACAAGCAAGCCTCATTCATGTTTGCTTTAAGCTGCCTGGCTGCTGGCCGCCATCTTGTCTGGCAGTTAATTTGCATATCACCCTGATTAGCCAATGGGAAGGGTAGCGGTTGTACGCCAATTACCATGTTTCTCTTTTATTAGATAGGATTATTTCTTTTCTGTCACAATGGCAGAGTTGAGAGGTTCTGACTGAAACCACATAGCCCACAAAGCCTAAAGTATGTACCCTCTGGTCACTTACAGAAAAGTTTATTCACTCTGGCTTAGCTGACTCTCTCTACATCTTCTAAGGAAGGGTCCACTTTCCCTGGACATATTGCTGTCTGCATGATTCTGGAACAAAATCAGTGTTCTGTTAACAGAACCTGTGTGTGGGGGAGAGCTGATGACTATTGGGAGGCAATAACAGAGAGGGCTTATTGGGAATATCATTATAGCTAACTTGTGTCTCTGTTGCTGGCCTGCCCCACTCTTCCCTACCAAATAATTTGTATACAGCGATGTATTTTATAGCCAAAAGTTTATCAGCAATAGAAGTAACATAGAGGGCAGAGAACTGTAATGCAGGAAATGGGTTCCTTGCTCTGGGCATTTGTATGGTGACAGACTATACTATCACAGCTTCTATGAGTGCTCTCTACCTCCTGGCTTCTGCTATTCCTCTCTTTTGCTGCCTTCTCTCCCTGGTGAGATATCACCCCCTCTCCCAGACAAGACCCCTATGGGAATGGCTTCAACCCCTCTGAGGGTGCTTTCCTGACAGTGAGTTGAGAACTACGCATAAACATCCTTGGGGAATGCTTACTCCATCCCCCAATGCCTGTTGGCTTTGGTTTTGGGGTCTGCTCTTAACTGCTGTTGTTTTAAAAGACAAAATGAAAAGGGAGGCATACCTGACCATTTCCAACTGGAATGGTCAGCAAAGGCCTCATGTAGGAGGTTGGAGCATCAGCTGGGTCTTGGGGAGTGGGTTGGTTTTGGGTTGTTTACCCCAAAAGATGTAGGAGGACCTCTTAGGCTGGTAGGAGAAAATGAGTCAAAGTTCTGGGATAGGAATATACATCAGGTATGCAGGGAACAATGAGTCAACCAGCCTGATGCTAATAACTGCATGGTGTCTTTTGTAATAGTTTAGTTAATCTCTCTCTCTCTCTCTCTCTCTCTCTCTCTCTCTCTCTCTCTCACTCACACACACACACACACACACACACACACACACACACACACACGAGATTCTTTGGGCTCAGGGCTTCTGAGGATATGGAGAAACAGGCAGTCAGGGTTATTGCAAACCCTCATGGAGATTGGACTCCATGGAACCCTCATGGAGTATGTCACTGAGAGAATGAATGTGTCCAGCATCTTCAGTTCCCTGGCTGGCTTTCTGATTGGGGAGTGCTCCCTCCTCTGTCAGGATGGCTCCCTGAGTGAGTTAGAATGGGTGCCATGATTTATGACCAAAACAGGACTGACTTGATGGTTTCCCATGACACTAACGTCCCAGCAGCTCTGTGGACCCTTCGGTAGCAACTCCAGGTGTTCTCAGAATTGGTTAGTTCCTAGTCACTATTCTAGTGGTTCCCCATATGGTGACAGAGTACATTATCATGACTTCTATGAATGCTCTCTACCTCCTGGCTTCTGCTTTTCCTTTTTTTTTGCTGACTTGTGGCTTCTGCTTTGATGACTTCTTTCTTTGTCAACAGCTTCCTACCTCTTCCTAAAATTCCTCAAGAGAAAGAATGTGATACCAAAGTTCAGTTAATCACTGTTGGACAAAGCACTTACCACCGGGCCTTCTCATCAACTAGTCCCATTTATTGATAGATGATCACAGTTAGGTGCTTACCCACAGTTAAATTCATTTATTCAGCAAAATTTATTGAGCACCTGTGTGGGGGTGGGATTAGTGATAAAAAGCAGGCCACGTATGCATCTGAATTCTCTCATGAATACTGTGGCACCAAGAGAAACATAATCGTGGCTCCAACACATGTTTGTGTGTGTAAACAACAGAACCCTTAGGGCAGAACAAAATAAAATAAAAAGTATTTTGCCTACTGCCCATTCAAACCTGTTCTGTGCGGCTAATTCTTTCAACCTTGGAATCGCATAGGTTTCAAGACTTTTCTGGTTATTTCCAGGGGATTGAAAATATCTTTACTTCTGTTTTCCCTCAAGTCCCATTTAGCAACTTAAATGCTCGGTGCCACAGAATAATCCAAAATCCATTTAGAGCAAGTCTTCTCCGCTCCTCCAGCTCAAGGAGGCTGCATGCTGTGGTCAGCTTCTTTGTGATTTCTAAGTTCTCCGTTATTTAGTCTTTTTGTTTTGGCTTGATAACCATGGTTTTTGCTCTCCTGTACTTTCTCCCAAGTTGGGAGAGGAGAGTAAAGAGTAAAGGGTTGTGGGAGAAGTCTTCATTGATTTGCACTGTTGTGAATAGATTTTGACATTTTCTGGGCCTGGTATGTGATAAAGCTGATTCTTTCTCTTCTAGGGGCCTTGCTGGGTCTACCCCAGACAGATGTTCTGAATACTGAGATCTCTGTTTGCACTTTTATACATGCCCAAAGGCGTCTCTCTTCTGGTTGATAGTGTACAACTTCTTCCTCCACACTTAAGCATTTGTGACAAAACCCTAGCAGAACAGCTGCACTAGGTGGTCTTGCTAACAGGCTCTGAGAAAACCCTGCATAGCCTCTCTCAATGGCCCGCATCATGTACACAAGACATCCTCATGCTTTTTCCTTTGTCTGCAAATGGACAGTAAAAGGTCCATTAGGACAGTCAAACTCTCAGTTCATATCTCCCTAAAAAACACTGATCTTTTCCAAAAACTTTGACTGGGCCCTAAGGAAAAGTTCTCATTTCTACTGGCAATATTGAGTCTAGGCAGAGAAGTACAATGTGGGAGAGAATCGGGGATGGTGCTAAGACATCCAGGCTTCCATGAGACTGTCTATGTACTTATTTCCCTAGAAATGGAACAGGTAAGGCAAGGTGTGAACCTGAGCTGGATGAGTTAACTTAAATCTCTGTAAATTACAGGGTCTAACACTGTTGGACAGACGCAGCAGGAATGCTATAGCCTAGAATGAAGCAGGATCTGATGTTAAGAGATCTGGGTTCAAGTCTCTATTGGGCAACATTTTAGTATGACTTTAGACAAGTCACCATTTCCCTGAGCCTCAACCTCCTCATCAATTAAGTAGGTATAGTAATTAGCAATTTCAGAGGGCTCCTATAAGAATAAAGTGATATGTGTAGGTCCTTTGTACACTCTAATATATGAAGCAAACATAATTCGTTAGTCACCAACAAATTTACACAGGCAATATTTATTAAAGGCCAGTTATGAATTAAACATTATTTTGGGTACTGTGCAGGGGATACAATTTGAATGTTATTATTTCTAAGAGTCAACTCTTAGAAATGTCTCCTGCTGGAGGTCTGGGTGGGGGTGTCAGGGCAGCATGAGAGCACTAGATGCCTGGGCACGGGGCACGTAGGGACCCAGAAGGAGGGAGAGGAGAGCTGAGAAAGAGGGGGCCTGAGGCAGGTCTCAGGTCTGAAAAGGGTGGAATCAATGAGTGTCTCTGTGTGTGGAAAGTATTGCTCATCGACCTTTGCAGCTTCTCAGATTAGAACAAGAAAATGTTTGTGCTAGAAGGGACTTTAGATATGATCTTCCCTGACCCCTTATTTGGAGTCTCACAAAGATTAAATCACTTGTTCAAGGTTTCATGGTGAATGAGAAGCAGAGCCGTTTCAGAACCAAGGACCTGAACATTTCTGATTCTCTGCTTTAGTCTTTCCCTTCACTTAACCCGCTTCGCCCCTCGGGGCCCTTGTCCATTCTCTTTCTCCTTCAAGTGGGGCATTTGACAGACATCTGTATGCATTTTCACCTGGAGCAAGGGAAGGGGGAGCAGCCCCTTCCATGTAACTGGAGATCTGCAGACTTGATATTATTTTCAGGATAAGGTGCCCTAACATCTGAATCGATGCTTCTGAAGACAGGCACCTATTTCCACTGTATTTGATGAGGCTCTCAGGGTTCATTTCAGCAGCATGTCTATTTAAATGTCTATTTAAAAAGCAATCACAATAGCGTTAAGCTAGTCATGATAATATTACCGCAAGTCTGTCAGACTGTCAACTTGCCATTATAATTGCCTTAAGGGAGCATGAATTCTTAGCCCTGTGGCCCACTTCAATATATTATTTTCCTCATAAGGCTTCTCAGGTCTGGAAGTCCAGTTCACATGCATTTGTAGATTACTCTTCATCTAGGCCAGTGATGGCAAACCTGTGACACGCGTGTCAGAGGTGACAAGCGAACTCATTTTTTTAGTTGATTTTTCTTTGTTAAATGGCATTTAAGTATATAAAATAAATATCAAAAATATAAATCTTTGCTTTACTATGGTTGCAAATATCAAAAAATTTCTATATGTGACACGGCACCAGAGTTAAGTTAGGGTTTTTCAAAACGCTGACACGCTGAGCTCAAAAGGTTCGCCATCACTGATCTAGGCCATTGTGATGCCCACAGTGAGAAAAATAAACAGCAAGTAAACAGGATAGCCCACCCTCGGTGTAGCTTATACCCGCGTTTAATTTGAAGTTTGAGATGCTATCTTTACCTAATTACCTTTTCAGGTTTTGACTCCCACAGCAAAATTAACATGTCTTTCTCCACTGACTCTTTCCCAAGCCCCAGCTCAGGTAAATTGCAGGCCATCTTCCTGGCCTAGGAGGGGCAGCAGTCACTAACCCAGGATAAGCAAACTTGCTCTCATATCCTCTTTACTATTCTGAAATGAATAGTACAGCTACAGGTAAGTAATCTACCCTCAGACAGACTTGCTTGTTTCCTCATTTGAGGGCCTGTTGCTTTGTCTTGGCAAATTATTTCACCTTGATTCCCCTCTTTGTTTTACCACATTCAAGGCTGGTCTGGTTTAGAAGTGCACTGTTCCGGACCTTATTTTAAATAAGGTGAAGTCAAGCCCCAGCAACCAGAGTGTGAGCGCCAATGAGCGGAAACCCCGCCTTTAGGACGATGCTCCATCACCTCCATGTTATAACTTGCTCTGCTCTGGAGGGAATCACCGTGCTTGCCTTGTCTGCCCTGAAAGGAATGGGAAGGCAAGGTGGTCTTGATGTTTTCTCACTGCTACAGCCTCTGTAAATAGACGACGTGTGAAGATGACCGGTACAGAGGCTCTGAGGGAGGAGTGAGAGTCACGTTGCTGCTGGACAGTCGCCTACCGTCCTGCCTCTACCACTGTGTAGTGACGGATAACGAAAGAAGGTGCTGGGAAGAGAGAGCTGATTGGACTCTCAGTTCCCCCGAGGGCAGTGGTGATGGCTCCTCTGTGCGCTGTGAAGTGGGATGGGTTGAGAAGGGGGAGGTGTAAGTGCAGTAAAGGAAAGTGGATGTTGTCACATGGAGGCAGAGGGGCAATATGTACAGTTTAGTTTCAAAAGAGAGAGAATTGGGAAAAGCATGCTGTTGAGATGAAAGTTGCAGCCTTGTAGTTAGACTTGGGGTCCAATCTGCGGTGGCTAATTTCTAGCTGTGTGACTTCGAGCTGTAAAATGGGGCAGTGAAATGGGACTATAATTATAATGCCTAACTCACACGGTTATTGTGTCTATCTGCTTTCCTTCTGGTACATAAGAAGCTTAATAAGTGTCCCTTTTTTCCATAACTTCCCTTTCCCAGACCAAAGCTCTGCTATGGAAAGTTTGGAATCCTTATCTCACTCTAAATTGTGAAGAAACCATGGTCATGAATACCCCATACAAGGAGCTCCAGAATGGGCGTCTCCCTCTCTGCCTCTCCAGCTGTGGCTTCGGGGATGCCACTTATCTTCCAGAAGCTTCTCTTTCTTCCAAATTCAAACTGAGGAATTTGTATAGCTGACTCTCCTCCAGTCCTGCAATTTAATGAAGCTCTGCCTTTATTATTTTAGGAGGCCATGGCCATTTGCCTTCACATCTCTTCTCTGGGAAGAGGACAGAAGATAGAGGGAAGAAAGTGCCGCCCAGGGATCATAGCCAGACGAGTTCTACCTCTGGAAATTAGAATCTGCATAAAATTAATAAAACGCTCTCATCCTATTTTACATAAGACCATCATACACTGCTATAAACAGACTCTAAGTATATAGACCTGTTTTAAGTATGCTTTTGTCACAAAAGCTGTGACATGAAATGAACAAAACCAATATGGACACAAATTTATTCTCAGAGTCCCCACACATGTCTGAAGGAAAGGCGTGTAAGATTCACAGTAACATACGATGGGGATGTCAGGGAAAAGTAGAGCTTACCTGAAAAGAAATGGTGGGCTTGTGACCCAGAGACTGAGTTTGTGAGCTTGAGATGAGAGGTCTTACCCCTTTCCTGCCTCAGAAGGAACCCCGGTTTTTCTGTAAAGGCCAAGAACACCGCATTGACCAGATTAAAACTGGCCCCAAGTCCCCTGTAAAA
This sequence comes from Myotis myotis, assembly GCF_014108235.1. Classification (NCBI taxonomy): domain Eukaryota; kingdom Metazoa; phylum Chordata; class Mammalia; order Chiroptera; family Vespertilionidae; genus Myotis; species Myotis myotis. Next base: position 77,027,501 of record NW_023416313.1, on the reverse strand, counting down.
ATCAGTCTCACACATGCACTAAAATGTTGAAAACTAGTTGGAGGTCCCCTGTGGCTGCTTGGCCAGCCCCGGTGGAATTACATGGTGCAGCCATATATCTTTGTTCTGCTGGGAGGAGTGGGTACTTTCTTTTTGTTTCCCCTAGTGGTGGAAGTGGGGGCCTCTTCTGGGGCAGAGAAGGGTTTCTGGAGTCTCCTCAGGCAGAGTCCAGCATTGCGGTCTCCCCATCAAGGGACAGCAGAGAGCTCTTTGTGAACAGTCTGCCTGGACCACAGGGCCTCAGCTCAGACATGAGGAAGGGGAGGGCAGGGGTTTGGGGGAGCCAGTGCTTGAACTTTAATTTGGCTAAAGTACTCAGTCACTCCATCTTCCTGGTCAATGCTTTTCTTCTCTTAGCATCTTCCACCTGTAAAAGCTGAATCAGCCTTTCTGGCATTGATGCCTCAGGAAGCTATTGGTGCAAAGGGCTTAGGAGAAACACATGCTCCTCCATTCATTAAATAGAAACTCACACAAAATGAGCAGCCCTATGAACAAGTATATGGCGAGTTTAATATGTATCGATTATTTACCTTATTAACATAATATTTTCATTTTTTACATTAAAAAGAAAAAATCCCCAGCTTTATTGACAAAATTTTTCCAGCTTAACTGACAAAAATGACATATATGTATGGAGCACAACTTGATTTTTTAAAAATTCTCACCCAAGGATATATTTTTATTGATTTTAGAGAGAAAGGGAGATGAGAGAGAGAGAGAGAGAGAGAGAGAGAGAGAGAGAGAGGCATTGATGGGTTGTGTACCGTACAGGCTCTGATCAGGGATTGAAGGATTGAACCCACAACCTAGGTATTTGCCCTGACCAGGAATCCAACCTGCAACCTTTTGGTGCATGGGACGACACTTCAGCCAACTGAGCCACCCAAACAGATACAACTTGATGTTTTGATCTGTGTATACATTGTAAGATTTTTACTGCTATTAAACTAATTAATAAATCTGTTCCCTCACATACTTACCTTTTTCTTTGTGGTGAGAATACTTAAGATCTACTCTCAGCAAATTTTAAGTGTACAATACAGTATTGTTAATTGCAGCCACCATACTGTACATTATGTCCCCAGAACTTATTCATTTTGTATAACTGCAACTTTGTACTCTTGACTAGTATCTACTCATTTCCTCCTCCTCCTCTGATCCCCTGGCAACCACCATTCTACTGTCTTCTTTTAGGAGTGTGATTATTTTAGATTCCACATATAAGTGAGATCATACAGTATTCATCTTTAGCATAATGTCCTCCAGGTTTGTTCATATTGTTGCAAATGGTAGAATTTCCTTTTTTAAAGATTAATAATATCTATCTATCTATCTATCTATCTATCTATCTATCTATCTATCCTAAATAATAAAAGGTTAATATGCAAATCGACCAAATGGCAGAATGACCGGTTGTTATGACATGCACTGACCACCAGGGGGCAGATGCTCAATGCAGAAGCTGCCCCCTGGTGGCCAGTGTGCTCCCACATGGGGAGCACTGCTCAGCCAGAAGCTGGGCTGACTGCTGGCAAGCACAGCAGCGATGGTGGGAGCCTCTCCTGCCTCTGCAGCAGTACTAAAGATGTCTAACTGACAGCTTAGACCTAAGCCATCAGTCGGACATTTCCTAAGGGCTCTCAGACTTCAAGAGGGCGCAGGCCAGGTTGAAGGACCCCCTGAGTGCATGAATTTTGTGCACTGGGCCTCGTGTATGTGTGTGTGTGTGTATCCTTGTATCCTATCTAATAATAGACAAACATGGTAATTAACCGTACCTCCGACACCCTTCCCATTGGCTAATCAGGGTGATATGCAAATTAACTGCCAACCAAGATGGCAGCCAGCAGCCAGGCAGCTGAAGCGAACAGGAGGCTTGCTTGCTCCAGTGAAGGAGGAAGCCAAGGTTCCCCGCCTGCCTTGCAGGCTTCTGAGCTTGCACTCTAAGAAACAATGTTGCAATTATAGAAGCTAAACAAACCCTAGATTCCTGCTTTCAACAGCCGAGGCCTCAAGCTGGAGCCAGCCTCAGAGCTAAAGCTGGCTCTCAGCTCCAGTGATAGCCGTAGAAGGTAAATAAATCCCAGAATAAAAAAAAAAGAAAAAAAGAAGAGGTTGAGAGCTTCAGTCACCGGCCAGCCTGAAAATGGCCCTCAGCCCCTCACCCAGGCTGGCCAGGCACCCCAGTGGGGACTCCCACCCTGAAGCAACAAGATGGCAGCTAATTTGCATACTGAAGGCGGGCGGCAGCGGGCAAGGCTGTCCGTGGTCCAGGCCCGGATCTGTGACCCTGCCGGGTGGGGGGCAGCATGGGAGGCTGTCCGCGGTCTGGGACCTGGATCCATGACCCTTCCCGGAAGGGCGGCAGCTCGCACAGGGGTGGATCGGCCGGGGTTGGACAGGGCAGGACGCCTGGCTTCCGCCCAGCCCCAGTCACTCTGGGCAAGTGAGCAGTGCAGAGAGCCTCTGGACAAGGGAGGCAGGCTGGCAGAGGGCGGCCTGTACTCCCCACATGGTGGTGGTGACAGCTGTGAGTGCACCAAGCGGAGCCTGCAGGCTGAGCTGAAGTAGTTCCTGCAGGCCATCAGCACCCAGGAGTGGCTGAGCAAGATCCGCCTCCTGGCCCAGAAGGTGCAGGATATAAGGGACAGCCACCATGGCGGGCCAGACTGAAGTCCTCCTGGCCACACCACGGGGGTTTGCGACTCTGCAAAGCCAGAGGCCTCCGGTGTGCACATCCCCCCCTGGTGTGCGAACACCCCCCAGCACACTGTCACCCTCCCACGCCTGCAACAGTTGCAAACCAAAGCGTGTACAAGTTCCCCCTGCCTCTCCACCGCACTTCCATTAACCCAGCATGCCTAACACCCCCACAGGATGTGCACACATCCCCTCTGATGGGCTCACGTCCTTTGGAGAGTGTCTGGGTGTTCTGGATGCTGAGGGTGGGCACCTGTGAGATGACAGTGAGAGGGCGGAGTGGTGATGCCCTGTTCCCAAGGAGGCCAGTGCAGCTACGAGATCACCTCTGGGGGGTTAATGCAGGTGCTGAGGCAGGAGCAGGTGCAGACAGACACACCAGGTGGGCACAGGTGGCCCTCGCTGAGGTGCCTTCGGTCAGCGTTCAAGATCAAGAACCCAGAGGCTGAGAGGAATTCCGTCCTCTCAGTGAAACAGTGGGATAGTCAGGGCGACTGTAGAGGAGGAATGTGCACTTTGGGTGCCAGCACCCATGAGCGAAGGCTGCCCTGACTGAGCCTTGCTTGCTTGGGGCCTAGTGCACTCCTGCCGGGCAGCAGGTGACAGGACGTGCTTTTCGGAATTAATGAGAGAAAACGTTGATTCTCCTGCTGCCCACGAAGGTGGAAAGTGAAGTGGGGAGACATGTGGGGAGTGAGCGAGGTTCCCTGTCTGGGGGTTCCAAATCTGCTGTTGGTTTCTTTCACTGCTGACTAGAGATATACAGGATGTCCCCCCAAAATGTATACACACTTTGAATACCTACTAATTCCAATGGTTTTAAGCATAAGAAAGAAACAACGGAGCTGTTATCTGTTAAAAGTATGGGCACAAACAGGCAGTTGGACATTCCCTGAGGGGTCTCAGATTGGAGAGGGTGAAGGCTAGACTGAGGGGCCCCTTTACCCCCTACCCCAGTGCACGAATTTTGTGCACTGGGCTACTAGTGTATATATATATTTATATATCTCCACATGCTGATGGCATAGGCCCTGCTTGCACCCACTGATGGTACTGAGCGATTGGTGCCAGTGCCAGCAGTGGGTGCAAGCGGAGGTTGCTGCTGCTCATACCTGCTGACAGCACCGAGTGATCAGGAGGTGCCGGCAGCAGGTGTGAGTGGGGCCAGCACTGGCAGCAGGTGCGAGCGCCCGGCGGGACTGCGGAGTGCAGGATCAAAGAATTTTCAGTAACCACCAGAGGCTCACCTCAATGACAGTGACCGGTGCACCACCTTGGTCTGGTGCCCCCACTCACCTCCTCCAACATTCCACCACAGCCAATGCCTGCCATGTTCTGTGTGTGTCTCCTGGTTGTCAGCGTACGTCATAGCGACTGGTTGTTCGGTTGTTCCACTGTTCAGTCTATTTGCATATTAGGGTTTTATATATATAGATATATAATATTTTCTTCATCTATTTATCCATTTATGGGCATTTGTGTTGTTTCCATGTCTAAGGCATTGTGAGTAATGCTGCAGTGAGCATAGGGATGCATTTCAAATGAGTGTTTTGGATTTTTTTTGGATAAATACCCAGAAGTGGGATTGTTGGGTTACATGGTATTGTTTTTAATTTTTTGAGGCACCTCCATATTGTTTTCCATAATAGCTGTACCAGTTTACTTGCCTACCAAAGTGCAAGGGTTCCTTTTTCTCAACATCTTTGCCAACACTTATTTCTTGACTTTTTGATAATAGCCATTCTAAGAGGTGTGAAGTGGTATCTCATTGCTAATGTCCTATATGTAGAAGAATGATCCTATATGTAGAAAAATTTGAGTGGATCTTCACTCCAGAAAATTTGGTTACAGGTGGATAGAAAACTTTTATTTTTATTAAAAATATTTTTTTCATTTACACCTCTGGTGCTTAAGCTTTGAGAATTTTGTTATGCTTTTTTAAAAAATTAATCTTTATTGTTGAAATTATTACAGAGGTCCCTCTTTTTCCCCCCATAACTCCCCTCCACCCAGTTCCCACCCCACCCTAGGCCCTCACCATCCTATTGTCCGTGTCCATAGGTAATGCATACATGCATATAAGATCTTTGTCTAATCTCTTCGTGCACCCCCCATACCCCTTCCCTCTGAGAATTGTCAGTCTGTTCCATTTCCATGCCCCTGATTCTATTCCATTCACCAGTTTACTTTGTTCATCAGAATTTTTATTCATTTGATTTTTAGATTCAATTGTTGATAGATATGTATTTGTTGCCATTTTGTTGTTCATTTTTTTTTTTTTTTTACCTTTTTCTTCTTCTTCCTCTTCTTAAAGAATACCCTTCAGCATTTCATATAGTATTGGCTTGGTGGTGATGGACCTGCTCAAGGAACACTGACATAACTTAAGAAAAATGTTCTTGGTGTGTGGGAGAGAAACATGTGGATAAAATCATCATGTTTCTGTTAACTGCAGTTGTCAAACTTTGGCTGGTGTTTTGAGTAGCACTCCTCTTACGTGGACTAGGGAGGAGAGAGGAAAATTTGCAGAGTTCTTTGGGAGATCCTGAAGACAAGCCAGGTACTTCCAGTACATAGGTGCACATTAAATATTTATTGAGTGATTTTCTGATTGGAGAGCAAAAAAATTGTCTAATGAATAACAGGTTGCCTGAATGGTTTTCTGGCCTCTTATTACAATGTTTTAGAAGGAAGCACAAGAGTATGCCCTTTATATAGAATATTAGAATTGTTTTTATTCAGGCTGTCTTTAGGATCAACTCTAACTTTATGACATCTTCACAGACCTTTTTTCCAAATAAGGCCCCATTCACAGGTGCCTGGTGGTCATATCTTGTGCGGGACCACCTTCAAACACTACACAGTGCACTCATTTATTGACTTACTTTCCCCAAATTCTCTTAAGCACTAATATACAGAGGAATTGTGGGAAATATGAGGATGAATTGTACAGGTATCCTGCCTCAGGGGATGCAGCCTACAAAGAGAGTCAAAGCATACTCTTTTACAACTGGATAGAAAATGGTGAGTGCCACGAGAAAAGCACAGAGAAATGCAATAAGATGGGACTTTAGAGAAGTGAGAAGGAGATACACCAACTCAGGTGGGGGAACAATGAGGAGAGGGGGGAATACCTCAAGACAGACCCATCAACTGAACTGGATCTCGAGAGATAGGAAGACATTGAACATGTAGGGATGGGCATTAGAGGCAGAAAAACTAGCATCTTGGGGAGGCCCAGAGGTGGTAAACAATGGGTGTAGACAGGCAGTGCTAAGAAATTCAGATTTCCTGGAGCACAGGTAAGTGAAAAGTAGAAATAAGAGGTAAAGGTGGAGAGGTTGTCTGGGGATGAATGGGTGGTCTTAAATGGGTTATGGCCAGTGAAGATTACACAGGGTTTTGAACATGAGTGTGATGGAATAAAACCTTTGATTTGTGAAGATAACTTTTCTATATTTCATAAATAATAATTATTTTAAGCTAAAGACATTTAAGACTCAATAGATACAGGAAAAGGACTTCTTGGGGTGTTTTTTTTTTTTATCAGACTACAAGCCAAAACTTCAGAGAAACGAGGACCACCATAAATTCCTTCTTTGGTGTGGGTCTGTTCCCAGGAGTGAGACCAAGGGTAAACCTACTTCCTGTAAATCCCGTCTCTGAAGGAGTTTTATGGCCCTGAGGAAGATGGAAAGACCATTCAAACATTATCAAAAACTTTATCTCCTGTTTGTCCTTCTGAAAACCCATTTGTCTTTCCTAAATAAACCTATTTGTTCTTCCCATAGAAGCATTTTTCTTTTCCTTTTTTCATGCTAAGTTAGGTATTTCAGCCCTCAATTCTAACCATTCCCTTGCGTGACTCATCACTGAGCACTCCCACCTGTATGTGCACTGGATGTGTAAATAACATCATACCTCTCTTGCTAATATGTCTTTTGTCAGTTTAATTTGCAAGCTCCAGGAATTTAATATAAGAGAGTAGAGGAAAAGTTACTTTTACCTAAAAGTTTATAATATAGGTTGTATATATGAATTAAAATGGAGAGACAGACTTAAGATGGGGAGATTTGACCCAGGCATGATTAGTAGGAAAGAAAGTAGAGATGAGTAATGTACTTCGGAGAGATTGCAGAAGCAGAATCATAATAATTTCATTAAAAAATGAGAGCGGGGACAGTCAACCAGTCAATAATGACTGAGGTTCTGAGCCTGGATGACTGGGCCTGTGATGGTGCCATTCACAGAAATTGGAAATGCATTAGAGATAAAGGTTGTAAGAACATAGAATAGTTAATGGAGCCTATTTGAAGCCTAGCAGAGAGGTTAGAGCTGGAGATGTGAATTTTGAGATTAATTGCATTGAGTGAGCCTTAAGATAGGAGGTGGAAGGAGAGAACCAAGGGAAGTGAAAGCAAGGAGGGGAGGGGGCATTGGAAGTGATTTGGGGGCAGGAGGAGGAAAAGGGGCTTGCCAACGAGGTAATCAAAGATGATGGTGATGGAAGAAGATGCTGTGTCAGAGTGCCTAAGGGGCTGAGATAAAAGAGAGGCTCTTTCCTGGTATAAAAAGCTGTAGAAAGGTTGATGAGGGCCTAGAACATTCCACAAGGACTGGCAAGAAGGTAATCCTTCAAGAAAGCAGTGTCAGGAGAGAGAGATTGGAGAGAAGTAGAGGCAACCATGATTACCAGCCCTTCAAGGAATCTTGTGGTGAAGGGAAAGAGGAACAAAATACCAATGACTTAAGTGTTATCTGAGTTTCTTCTCCACTTTGGGATTTTTATTGATTCCTCAAATTTAAAATATCAACTCAATTCCAGCTATATCTTGATGATAGCCATGACAGAACCAAGTTTTTGCAGGGGCAGTAGAGAAACTATTAAGAGGCATCTCTCTTTCTTTCTTTTATTCCATGTTTACATATCCACCTCTTTGTCATTAAGTCACAACATTTTATCAAAATATACAAACAGCACAGATACTTAAAAATGTATAGCTAGTAATGTAATTTAACAAGATTGACTGCTACAATTAGCATGCATGGGTCTCTTGAGTGATGCTTAAAGAGAGACTTATCAGCCATCAATTCATCAGTAATGGTATAAGGGACTGCTTTTTTTCTCTTGGAAGAATTATATACTTCATTTCTTTACTTGTTATAATAAATGTGAGGATGGCAATGAGTGACTGCCACTGTACTGAAATCAACTAAGAATGGATGTATGGAAAGGTTTTATTGGCAGAAGTACCATGATTCTATTTTTGTTGGACTCTAAATTTAATATCTATGTTGAGAAGGTCACCAGAGTAAGCGTTCTATTAAAACTTTCCATATCAGTGACATGAGCTCTTCCCACTTTCCATTTTCCTCTTTCCTGTGTATTTCATGGCTAATCAGAATGATGGATTTGTAAATCTCAAATTACAAGCTATGTTTATTGTGAAGGATTCCCATAAAAACTTATTCAGGGCTTTCCCCCCTACCACTCACACACTTCCACAGGTGTACATAGAATAAAATGGGTTAGTGACTACTTGTCTGCACCTGAATGAAATCCATTACTACACCAGGCAACGTGCTGTTTTAGTCTTGAGACATTTGTTCTCACTTTGCTCCTTGAGTCATCAAGTATTTCATTGATCAGCAGTTGGTGCACAAGTGAAGAGCCATCATTTAGAGCAGAATTAAGTTTTCACATATTTCCCAATGTGAAGAACCATCTTTCAAGTAAATAACTATGGTTAGTCATGACCTAACTTCAAGAATAGCTGTGGAAGATCAGAGAAACCAAAGGTGGTGTCATTAGTGAAGTTGAGTTGGTTTCTGCTACAGATGCAAAGTCAGTGGGGAGCTGAAAGGCCTCAGCCTTTGTTGTTGAGTGTTTCTTTTCTTTCCCAAGTTGAAAAGGAACCCAAGGAGTGTCACTCAAACCAGTTCCAGAGAGAAGGCAAATTCCTCCGTGTGTCTGAAGATGGGATTCAGGATATCAGCGTCTCCATCCCCGGGTTAATGAAAGAAAAGTTTCTGAACATGTTCTGGTCCATACTGTTGATCAGTGCTCTGTCCGCGAATGACAGCCGGGGTTTCTCATTTAAGAATTCCTTGTCAAAATTGCTGCAGTCATATGGTGATTTCTTGATCAGAGTTTGGCAGGGGGTGGGGGTGGGGGGTAGGGCGGGGGAGAGAAAAAGGGAAGAAAATCAGCCACTAAATCAATTATCTCTACTTTTGATAATCTTAGAAAGCTGAATTATAATCTGTGTATGAAAGTGTTTATGTTTGCAGATAAACTAAACTGAAATAATACAGATGATCATATGTGGTTTTTGTTGAACATCTCTAATATCCTGACTCATCAATTCAGCAATAGTATAATTAAATTCATATAAAGGAATTCCATAGTAAACATTCAAATAGGATCTAATGTTTCTAGCTAATAGTTTACATGAAGCAGAATTGGCCACCTTTGAAAAAAAGGGTGAGCCCAAATTTGACCTCTGTCCTTATAGTCTATAGGGAACAGTGGGTAGGGGTGGGGGCTGGGGGTTGGTGAAAGGTGGGAGAAGGAAGGAGTTTTGAGATTCTCTATTCTGGTTCTTTTATCAACATCCTTCACTGCTATTGGTTCTCCCACCTATGTTAATTTTATTATTAAACATCTTGGACTGTTTTCCAAGACAACCCAGATTGGGACAGGTTCTCCTCAAGCCACCTGGTCCATTTGGTGCCCATGAAAAAGATAGAGAATGTAATAACAAACACTTATTCATGAATTCTATTCAGTATGGTGTACAATTCAGCTTTCTAAGATTATCAAAAGCCACCCTTATATAGGAGCATAACTGAGAGCCGGGCCCCTCCCACCCTCAAGGGGACAGGCAGGCAGCTTGGGAGTAGAAGGAGAATGGCTGGAACAGGTGGTCCCATCCCCTGGTGTCTCCTTACCACTTTAGGCCTGAACGGTGGGTCAATCTCCTTTCTTTCAAGCTCTTCCCAATTGATCTCCCGAAACAAAGGGTGCTGGCGGATGTCTCCCCTCACTCCCAGCCTCTTTTCAGGTTCCCTCACAAAAAGCTGCAAAGGAGAAAAAAGGGAGCAGTTACTTCTTGAGGGATGAGCCAAGTAGCTTCAGATGGAGGTAGCATTTCTTAGTGTATGAGTCACACAAATTTGACTCTACAAAGATAAACGCCTGGCTTTTTGCCACTTGCTTTTCTAACCTTACTAGAGGCCTGATGCATGAAATTCATGCAAGAGTAGGCCTTCGAAGCCCTGGCTGCCTCGCCCACTGGTTGTTTCAGAAGGTCATTCTGGAAGGTCGGTCCACCCCGGTCTAATTATCTCTTTATTATATAAGATTTTTTTTTTTTTTACTTACTGTTATCAACTGTTGACATGAGTAAACTGGTGGCAACACTCTCACTCGAACAAGCCTTCTGAATATTTTAGAGTATGAGATTTTGGTTTCTTACTCCCTCGAAATGCTATTTTTTGAGTTGTATAGACCTGGTTTAAAACAGCTTTATCCTATGTTATTTATAGGACTTCTGGCAAGTTACAGGTGAGTTAGTTTCCTTACCTGTAAAGTGAATGAAGTGTTCTACTCCCAGGGCCATTCTGAGGGTTAAATAAAATAACAGCACCCACACCCACATACAACACACACACACACACACGTGTGTGTGTGTGTGTGTGAATGTGTGTACTGATTTCTGGTCTGTAAAACCCAACAACATAGAGTAAGTGATAATTTCATTTGATTCCTTGTAAGGTTGTCCTCTGGGGATTACAGCCTTGCTATGCAGCTATAATGTAAATTAGTCCCTGACAGGTGGCTTTGGAGAAGGCAAATGATTATCGAGACTCGATCTTGAATCCTGCAAGTTTGCTGGGTGAGTAATCATTAAATCATCTTTTGTCATCTCTGACCTGTTACATAGACATTTTCCTCTTCTGTCCCCTCTCTTGTTACTTTCCTCTCTGAGGTCAAAATGAACATTGGCCAGGACAGGAAAGAAACCTGCAAACTCTTAAAACTTAAGCAAAACATGTCAAAGGCATTAAGGAATCCGAGAGTCCAGACTTGAAACTAGAAAAGTCACGTGTTTTCTTAGTCTCCGGAATAGTCATCACTCTCTTTTACATCAACTAGATGTTTATTTATAAAGTAACTGCTAGTTGGAGGGTGTCATAAAGAGGCTGTGGGTTTTAAACAGAACCATGATGGAATGCAGTATTTTCCATGAGATTCTGGCAGAACTTGACCTCCACTCATACTGAATTGCAGAGATCTCTTGTTTTTAGCAATTACAAGAATAGCCAGTCCATATGTTAAAGCACAGCTTTACTTGTGTTATCTTACTACTTGAAAAGCTTCACAGGCTTTACTCTACAAAAAACAAACAAACAAACAAAACAAACAAACAAACAAACAAAACATACTATAACAAAGTGAAAATTTCTTCTTCTTCTTCTTCTTCTTCTTCTTCTTCTTCTTCTTCTTCTTCTTCTTCTTCTTCTTCTCTCTCTCTCTCTCTCTCTCTCTCTCTCTCTCTCTCTCTCTCTCGGAGAGTCTTTTTAGTAATCTAAGTGAAATGCCATGCAATCACCCCTGTGCATGCAGGTGGTCAGTCCTGGGCATGGTTCTAGCTTCCTTTCCTCTTGAAATATGATGGCCGCTGAGGCCTCTCAGTGGAAACTTGAGTTCCAAAGCATCTCACTAGAAAGCCACTACATAGTGGAAATAACATGAAACTGTCATCTAAGAAGCTTACTACCCACAAGGCCTTGGGCAAGTTTTCTGAGTCTTAGTTTCCTGACTTGTAAAATGGAGGGTGAAGCAAGTCAATCTATACTCCTGTGAGTGCTAATGTCCTCTGAGCCCCCTGGGCGGGCATTCCAGGCTCTCTGTAGTCAAATGCCAACACATGTCCTTCAGTTCCCATTATAACGCACTCTGGTGTTCAGACATGTCTACTTATGGATATGCCACCTGCCTTTCCTACTTCTGTCTCTTGCTAATGACATTACCATCTTGCAAGAAGACACCTCTTCCCACATTCTGTTCCAATTTCCCTTTCCTCATCTTTAAATCCTGACCCACCTTTCAGGGTTTAGCTTATACCCCCTCTTCTTTGTGAAGCTTTCATTGATCACCTCTACTTATAGTGAGTTCTCCCTCCTTTTCAAGTCATATCCATTGTCACATGGTTAATTACAGTCAGGCATTGTGCTAGATGCCTTAGCTATATTATCCTGACCTTAAAAACAGATGTTAAAAGCAGATATTGTTATGTGAGAAAACTCAAGATCACAAGTCCAGCCAGTGATAGAGCCTAAATTATCAACAGCCCATTCCTACTTCGGGTATTGGATAGTCTTCCTGTGTACTCCACAGAATGTCTTCCTTCCATTAGAGAATTAGCTACACACACACACACACACACACGCCTATCTTTCCTACTAGAGTGTAAGCTCTGGAGGGCAGACACCATTTATGTTTCTATTTCTTACAGAATCAAACACAGTGCCATGCACAAAGTATATGGTCAGTAAATGCTTGTTGAATAAGTGAGTAAGCTGTCTTTCTACTTTATTTATTTGCAAATTGTGTCTTCAGTCCTCTTCTGTTAGACCAGTGACTGCGAACCTTTTGAGCTCAGCGTGTCAGCATTTTGAAAAACCCTAACTTAACTCTGGTGCCGTGTCACATATAGAAATTTTTTGATATTTGCAACCATAGTAAAACAAAGACTTACATTTTTGATATTTATTTTATATATTTAAATGCCATTTAACAAAGAAAAATCAACCAAAAAAATGAGTTTGCGTGTCACCTCTGATACGCGTGTCATAGGTTCGCCATCACTGTGTTAGACTCTTGTTTTCAACATGTAGGACAGCTTATAGAAAAGGCACAAAGTTCACAGTAAGACACACTTTTCTGTAGATTCAAATACCAGTGTGAGTCACCAGATGGAAAAGCAGATTGATTTTTTAAAAGCAGAGGGAATAAGTGATTTGGCTTTATATATCTTCCCTTGAAATGATCATAATAAATTATTGACCTCCACTTCTTAAGGACATTTTGATGAAACAAGATTAGAGAGAGGATGCAAGTGCCTCAAGAAAAGGGCGAACACTAGCTCATGTTGTTATAATTAAATGCTTCAGCAAAATTAAGTTAGAAGTAACTGCCGGAGGCCAAGTGTGTACCATACTAGGTTTTCCATTAGATTTTTCTAGTAACATGTGGCATTTGTACCAAGAGGATCATGAGCCTGTTATATGTACCTGTGTAATTAAAAAATTTTTTTTTTAAGATAAAATGTATAATAAGAATATAATATGATCTCCAGTTTCAAGACTCAAAATTCTGCCCAGCTGGTGTGACTCAGTGGTTAGGTGTTGACCTATGAACCAGGAGGTCAAGGTAGGGAGAGTTCAAGAGGCAGCTAATCAATGCTTCTCTTTCATCATTGATGTTTCTATCTCTCTCTCCCTCTTCCTGCCTCTCTGAAATCAATAAAATCTTTTTAAAAAAATGTAAAAAAAGAGTCAAAATTCTTTCTAGTTTTGCACACAAGAGTAAATTACTATCTTTTCTGCCCTGCAATAAGTCACCTCCTCTTCCTCCCAGGTCCTGAAGATGACTGTGTCTGTGGCAAGGAATTTGCATTGAGGGAATAAATGTTCATGTAGCAATACTTGCTTTTGTTCACAAAAGCTGTCAAAAGGGTGGTTTACATTGATAGAAAATAGCACACTGTTTACATAAGTGGCCAGGATGTAGCGAGAGTTTGTTTAAATTCAGCTATTTAGGCGAAAAAGCAGTGCTGGGCTGCCAAGGATGGCCCACCCTGTGCTTAGCACCTGTCACTGGAATCTTCTCTTCCTCTTTGTCCACTCCTCTGATATATCTTTTACAAAAGGGAGAGGCATTCTGATTGAGATAATTAGTTTTCCATTATTTTCCAAACAAATGGACCGGACATCCTGGATGAATAAATGGGGAAGAAAGAGACATGTCTTTGGCAATGGTCCACTGTGCTGCAGCGTCCCAGCTGCAGTTCTTAATGGAGTGCAGCCTCCCTCCTTGTGCAGTTGCTCCCCGTGTTACACACCCCCATGTGCTATGAGGGCTAAAGGGGATAGAGTCTGGTGCTGACACTGCCGCTGTGACAGATGCCACTAGATGCTTCTTTGTTCAGCTTTTCCAGAAGACCTACTGCTCCTGGGTTTCACAACATTAGGCATAACTCCCTAGAGGAAGTTTCTCAGAAATATTACCTTTGGTTTTTGCAAAAGTCAGGCCAATTGTTAAAAGATGGGCAAGAGCTACCTTCCCCAAGGAGCAAGGGCATGGGATTTTCATTAACTCCTGTGGGAAAGAATAAGCCCAAACTCTAACACATGGATTTAAATACTCTTGCAACAACAGTCCTTTTTCTTCCCTTCTTTATCCTTGTCTTGGTTTCTGCTTTATTAAACCACATTTACTTTCTACTCTAGCTGCAAATCTTTTTCTTGCTACTGAAACTCTGCAGATTTTTTTTTTTTGTATTTGCTGGCATTTAGCCTTAGATTTTGATTTTAAACTTTTTATTTTGAAATAATTACAGTATCTTAGTATGGTTGGACTACTATAACAAAATGCCATAAACTGTGTGGCTTAAACAACAGACATTTATTTCTCACTAGAGGCCTGGTGCACGATATTTATACATTCAGGGAGGTCCCTTAGCCTGGCCTGCACTTTCTCACAGTCTGGGAGCCTTTGGGGGATGTCCAACTGATGGCTTAGGCCTAAGCAGGCAGTCGGACATCCTTAGTGCTGCCACGGAGGTGGGAGAGGCTCCCACCATCACCGCTGAGCTCTCCAGCTGTGAGCCCGGCTTCTGGCTGAACGGTGCTTCCCCCGTGGGAGCGCACTGACCACCAGGGGGAAGCTCCTGCATTGAGAGTCTGCCCCCTGGTGGTCAGTGCGTGTCATAGTGACTAGTTGTTCCACCGTTTGGTTGATTCGCATATTAGCCTTTTATTATATAGGATAATTTTGGAGTGTGGAAGTTCAAGATCAAGATGTCAGCATAGTCAGTTTCTGATAAGGCTCTCTTCCTGACTTATAGAAGGCCACCTTCTTGCTGTGTGATCACATGACCCTTCTTTGGTGCATGCACTTGAGAGGGGAAGATCTCCTTTCCTCCTTTTATAAGGGCATTAATGCCATCATGGAGGTCCCACCCCCATAATATAATCTATACCTAATACCTACCTCTTATAACCATAATACTGGGGGATTAGGGCTTAAACTTATGAATTGTAGGGGTCACATTAAGTATATATATATATATATATATATACAGGGTGTTAAAATATAGTTAAAAAAAGATGTTCTGTGGACCCTTCACCTAGTTTCCCCTAATGTTTGCCTTCACCTAGTTTCCCCTAATGTTTGCCTTCACCTAGTTTCCCCTAATGTTTGCATCTTACATGATTATAGCACAATATCAAGACTAAGAAACACACATTGATGCAATACGGTATAGTATGTCTAGTTCTATGTCATTTTATCACAAGTGTAGATCTGGGTAACCACCACAGCGAACAAGATACCGAACTGTCCCATCAACACAAAGCTCTACCTTGGGATATCCCTTTATAGTCAATCCCCTGCCTCCACTATCCCCAACACTAATCTGATTTCCATTTCTATAATGTTGCCCTTTCAAGGATGTTACATACATGGACTGATATAGTATGCAAGCTTTTGAGATTGGCTTTTTTCAGTCAGTTTAATGCCCTTGAAATCCATCCAAGTTGTTTTATATATCAACAGTAGTTCATTCTTTTTAAAAAAATATTTTTTTATTGATTTCAGAGAAGAAGGGAGAGGGAGAGATAGAAACATCAGTGATGAGAGAGCATCAATGATTGGCTGCCTCCTGTATGTCCCCCACTGGTATTGAGCCAGGTTAAGTCCTTCAAAAAGCCCAATGTAAAATAAATGTGGCGACTGTAATAACATTTGAACTTGTCTCTATGTAAAGAAAATTGCTTGCATTATAATCTTGCTCTTATTTTTACCATCTTTTAAAAAAATTGGTTGATTTTGAAATCAGTTTTCATTTTATATGTGTTTTGTTCAGTCGTTAAAAGTGAATTTAATTGGTTGTTTGAGGAGCTCTCTAAGTTTACTACTGTTTGGATCACAGTCGGAAACAGTGAAAGCTGAGTTGCACTGGCTCAGACTTTTAAACACCACCAGCCTTGGAAGGTGTTGGGGGTGAGGAGTATGTTACTGGGCTTTGTCAGCACTTCAGATTCCACATCTTGATTCCTCAAGGAGAACTCAGGAGTGGCCTCAACATTTCAAATACCTTAGACAAGCTGTCAGCTGTGTGAGAGAGGTAGGAGTGTTGCCCTTTAAATTTAATTCCCATGGTTCTTCATGAGGAAAAAGGTAGACTAGTGAAAAGAGATGGGTCTGGTAATCTTTTTCTAAGTTTACATTTAAAATTCACTGATAGCTTCTATGTTGAAAGATCTTGTCCTATTTCCCTTTTCAATATAGGAAGAACAAGGCTAAAATTATTTCCTTAAATGATTTTTTTTAAAAAAAATATTTTTATTGATTTCAGAGAGGAAGGGAGAAGGAGAGGGAGATAGAAACATCAATGATGAGAGAGAAGCCTACTGGGGATTGAGCCCGCAACCTGGACATGTGCCCTTGACTGGAATTGAACCCAAGACCCTTCAGTCCGCAGTCTGACACTCTATCCACTGGGCCAAACCAGCTAGGGCTTAAATAATTGTTTTAAAGTTATCTAAGATCTGAGATGCCAGAAATCAAAACACTGTTTTGTTCAAAGCACCTGTATTCTGGGTCCACTTCTTTTAGATTTGTTAGCCTCATACTGGAAGGTCTTTCTGACCTAGATAGTTCTGAATAGCTCAGTAAATGTAGGTGGTTATTAATATTACACACAATTAGCATGTTGTATTGCCATGGTGTAGTTTTTACAACTTATTGGTCATAAACAGTAGATAGTATCTTGCATCCTCAATAAAGGTAAACTGGGACTCTGAAAATCTATAACGATGGCTTTCAGGTGCTTCCTCTGTCTGTGCACTGGTTTGCCCTGGGAGCTCTTGGCTTATGGCCAGTGATTTTCTAAGTTTACATCTGTAGCACTGTACACTGATTCTTTATTTAAAGTAGTTGTGTTTTTTTAACAAATATATTTTTATTGATTTCAGAGAGGAAGGAAGAGGGAGAGAGAGATAGAAACATCAATGATAGAGAGAATTATTGATTGGCATGCCCCACACTGGGGACCCAGCCCACAACCTGGGCATATGCCTTGACCAGGAATCCAACTGTGACCTCCCGGTTCATAGGTCGACTCTCAACTACTGAGCTGTGCTGGCTGGGCTATACACTGATTCTTAATTGATCCTGGGCTATCATGGATGGGGGTCTGATTCCTGTGTTGATGGTGAATTCTGGAGATTGCTGCTAAGATGGTGACAGCCTGCACTCCTAAAGTTTTAGGTTGAAAAATGCATTCATATTTCCAGTGGACACAGGTAGGGGGTATGGCAGGGAGCTGGTCTGCCTGAGAGCTGCTAGGCAGGCTCCAGAAGTGAGAGTCCCAGGGAGATGGAGTGCTGCTGAAATAGGGTTTGGTACAGGAGCTGGGCTGTGGAATGCATTGAATAGCCTGCATTTCAAGAGCTTCAGCCAGAAATGTCCCCAGTGGTAGGGATTTCCAAAAACCCACTAGAAAGCATCACCGAAGTCTTGGCTTTAACAACCTACCAAACTGGAAGAGCATCAAGGCCCCCAGCCATATAAGGATAGTTCTTTCTCCTCATTATCCCTCAATTTTCTCCCTGCTTTTAACCTGGTATGGTCTGAAATAGAAACTCCAGAGCTGGAGAGGAAGAGAACAAAGACACACAAGTATGACCACTCTCCCTTCTCCAAAGCTGAGTGCTGCCAGTCAGGAACTTGGGCAGAGGAGAGGGAGCAGAAGTCTTTGCTTTGGGGTTAATAGTGATGTGAGGACTTGTGTCTTAGACTGAACAGTTTTAATTTCTCAGTTGAGGTGGTGTTTTATGTATTTTCCCTAAGAATGAGCAGAAAAGTCATGCATCCTGTCCAAGTTTTCCACCAGGAGTGGGGGAAGATGGACTGTACTGAATAGATTTAATAGGGACTATGGGGGGAAAAAGATGAGTTTTAAGCCACAAATTGTACTTGTTCAGTGGACTAATCACATGTCCAAGTGAGGGCAACCAAGAGTCATGGAACTGGCTCCTGGTCATTTCTTTTTGTAAGTTATGCACATAGGGTTTATTGCTGTCTAATGTTCATCACATTGGTGCCTCAGTTAAGACAGAGACGGTGAGCATCCCATGTAAATTCAGCTCAAGACAATTATTGTTTACTCTACCAGGTATAAATCCGAGCTTAGAAGTGAATGGGAATACTGACCAGAAAACCCAATACTAACCTTGACTTCATTTCTTACCTTCACTAAAAGGTCCTTAGCCTCCCTCTCCAGCCATCGGGGGTAAAAGGGGTTGTCCATGCGGATGGAGTGGAAGAGCTCTTCTTCATCTTGCCCGTGGAAAGGTGACTGACCAATTAGCATTTCATAGAGGAGGACGCCAAAGGACCACCAGTCAACAGAATGGTTGTATTTCTGACCCAGCAAGATCTGTGTAGCCAAAAATGTAATGAATAAAAGTGAGGTTGATGAGTGAACACCTTGTATGGCTTTTTTCAAGGCCAATCAGTAAATCACTGATGGTGATGACAGTTGTATGTGGTATAAACAAAGATCACACTGAGAACTGTATATTTTGGGAAGGTTATGATTGAATACAAATGAGTAGGCAATCTAAAACTGAGCAAACATTTTTTGAGTTTCAATTTCTACTTGTCCCCTGGCCTTAAGTGAAATAACTAAACTGTGTACGTCGTTAGCCTTCATTTCCATCTGTGATGTGAGGGCAGCAGACACAGACCTAAGAAAGCTGGTATCTATCCCAGCTCTCCAGTGCCTCTGAGGTGAATATCTAAACCACCCCCATGTGTTCTACTGTCCTGCATCTTTGCATAAAGTTTCTGTAGGTGACCAAGTATCCAGAGAGGTTATCTGAACAAGTCCATTCCTTAAATCTGAACTAGTCATGGTTTACAACTAAGAGAGTAAAATTTTGTGACCATGCCAAGAGACAGACTAGGATACCAACTTGTTCAATATAGATATTGGATGTAAGCGCCATGTGCACTTTGATATTGGTGCTTTGCGTAGAACTGGTCTGGACTATTCTTAAGGGTAGTGGATTTAAAGTCTGGAATCCTACCTAATTTTAAAAGATTTATACCTGTTCACCAATCCACTTTCTTGCAGAAAAGTTTTTGTACTCAGGCCATTCAGCAACTTCCTTTTTAATGTTGGAACATAGAGAGTGCACATGTCACTCTACTCAGTGCTTTCATCCCAACAAATAATGATGTAACCTTCTCTAAAATAGTACATAGGGCCATCAGTGGGTGAATGGATAAATACAGTGTGGTCTATACATACAGTAGAATATTATTCAACCTTACAAAGGAAAGAAATCCTGACACATGATACAACATGGGTGAACCTTGAGGACATTGTGCTAAGTGAAATAAGCCAGTAACAAAAGGACAAATATTGTACCATTCCACTTACATGCGGTACTTAGAGTACCCAACTTCATAGAGGCAGAAAATGGAAAGATGGTTCCTAGGGGCTGGGGGAAATGGGGAGTTGTTGTTTAATGGGGATAGAGTTTCAGTTGTGCAAGATGAAAAAGTTCTGGAGATTAGTTGCACAACAATGTAAATGTACTTAACACTACTGATTGTACTCTTAAAAATGGTTAAGCTGGTATACTTTATGGTACGTATATTTTACCACAATTAAAGTCAGTACATAGCACTGGCCGGTGTGGCTCAGTTGGTTGGGCATTGTCCCATGCACGGTGCGTGTGTGTGTGTGTGTGTGTGTGTGTGTGTGTGTGTGGTGTGCTGATTCAATTCCCCATCATGCCCGAGTTGCGGGATCAATCCCTGGTAGGGGGTGTGCAGGAGGCAGCCGATCAATGTCACATTGATGTCTCTCTCTCTCTTCCTCTCTCTCTAATTTTATATGGAGAAGAGAACATTCTGTCTCTCCTGACTCCGGCTGACAGGATGGTTTGGGGGAAGCTGCTTTATTACCCAAAGCAAAATGGAGAACGGATACTAGTATTGAAGTACTAAATTTAAAAAGCAAGACTGGGACCTTCTTTTCACACTGCAATTTAAGGGTTAGCTCACCTGTGTGAACACACACACAAACACACAGAGCATTTTAGTATAGCATTCCTCATTTGAAATGGAATTTCCCCCTTTGAAAATGGGTCTTAGGAATGAATGGTAGAATTGTAACACTGATGAGCCCAGGAAAGAAAAGTGACACTATAGTTCTAGACCAGTGGCTCTCAACCTTGGCTGCACATTAGAATCACCTGGGAATCTTTTTAAAATCCTGATTTCTGGGCCTCATCCTCCGGAAATTCTGTTTCTTTGTTATGGGATGGGGCCACAACATTAGTAACAAAGAAACAGAATTTCCAGAGGATGAGGCCCAGAAATCAGAATTTTAAAAAGATTCCCAGGTGATTCTAATGTGCAGCCAAGGTTGAGAACCACTGTTCTAGACATTTCAGTATTTTCTAGGACAGCTTTATATCTTGATGCTGGTGAACTTTCTGATGCAGAAAATAATGTGCACAGCACCCATCTCTGACCCTTACCTCTCCCCAGGCCTGTCCTTGGGAAATGAGACAAGCTTGGAGTGAGGCTCAGGAATACTGTGAAAGTGTCTCTAATACAGTGATGGCGAACCTATGACACGCGTGTCAGAGGTGACGTGAGAACTCATTTTTTTGGTTGATTTTTCTTTGTTAAATTGCATTTAAATATATAAAATAAATATCAAAAATATAAATCTTTGTTTCACTATGGTTGCAAATATCAAAAAATTTCTATATGTGACACGGCACCAGAGTTAAGTTAGGGTTTTTCAAAATGCTGACACGCTGAGCTCAAAAGGTTCACCATCACTACTCTAGTATAAGACTTGCTAAACAAACAAACAGCAATAAACAGTTGTGAAGGCCATACTAAATACTATAGGTTCTACTTCTGCCTTAGTCCTCTATCGTGTAGTTTATCACTGGGTTGTTGTGAGGCTCCAGTGAAAAGAAGGAAAGACAAAGTGTTTTGTCATTTGGAAATGACTATATGCTACATGGTAAATATCTGTCTTGATGAACTGGTACCCACCTGTGAAAACAAAGATCAAGTTGCAAACAGAAATTTGCAATCTGCTATTGACTTCCAGTGTAAAAACGCTATCCACTAGCCTTAACTCAATACTTAAATGCTAAATTTCACTTTATTTATACATTTAAAAAATATTTTTATTGATTTCAGAGAGGAAGAGAGGGGGAGAGAGAGATAGAAACATCAATGATGAGAGAGAATTATGAGCGGCTGCCTCCTGTACGCCCCACACTGGGGATCTAGCCCGCAACCCTGGCATGGAAATCGAATCGTGACCTGCTGGTTCACAGGTCGATGCTCAACCACTGAGCCACGCTGGCTGGGCCTAAATTTTAAAGTTAACTTTAAAAATAAACTTTGCCTTAAGGAGCAGTTTAAAAATAGACTCAGGGAGAATGATAAGGTAAATAAAGATGTGCACAATCAGTTCAGTAGTTTGCCTTCAGTGAGGACGGGTTCACACGCAATTCCTGGGATGTGCCACAAGGGGGAGCCCCAAGCAACCAGAAACTGCTTGAACATCGCATCTTTGTAAACAACTTCATTTGGCAGGAAAAATGAAAAGAAATCTGGAGGACAGGAGACAGCTATGGTGGAAATTAAGGCATTTAAGGCTAGGTGATGTTAATAAAGAATTTCAGTCTTAAGTTAGGAGGAAGAAAAATGTAGATTCATATTCAATTACATACTGTTGAAACAATGTCTGCAAAGGCTTGCTGATCTGTGTTAGGGTTTTCCTTATAGAATGTGTTTTATTTTATTTATAAGAACCTCTGAGGTAGATCCTGTTATCCCCAACAAGAGAAGTGATTGGACTGAGGGAGGTCACATGTGTTGAAAACTATGCTCTGAAGCGTGGTCTTTTGTTATTTAATCCCAATATTTTAATGCATAAACATGTTTGTACTGTTAATAACTCTAATAAAATTTAGTGATTTAAAACTATTTCATCCTCAGTTCAACCTGATTATATTCCATTTTATGCATGTTTTAAAACACACAGAGAATATTGGCAAAAATGTATGAGATTCATATATAATAAGTATACATATAATGAGGATGCATTTTTAACAGATGAGGGAGCAGGTCAAAAGTTTGAAAATATAGCCCTGGCCAGTTTATCTCAGTGGGTAGAGTGTTGACCTGTAGACTGAAGGGTCCCGGGTTTGATTCCTGTCAAAAACACATACCTCAGTTGCAGACTAGATCCAGATTGGAGTACATGCAGGAGGCAACCAATCGATGTGTCTCTCTCACATCGATGTTTCTCTCTCGCTCTCCCCCCCATCTCACCCTCCCTCCCTTCCTCCCTTATACTCTCTTTAAAAATCATTAAAAAATATCCTTGGGTGAGGATTAAAAAAATAGCTTGAAAATATATAAAGAAGAAGCACTGGCAGTTGGATGGTGATGGAGAGAAAAGCCAGGCAAAAGGGTATCACTGGGGTCCAGACAAGAGGTGCCGAGGGCCTGGAGAGGGTGCCAACAGTAAGGATGGGAAGGAATAGGAGAAGTATGGGGGATTGAAGCGAAGGGACTGAGAAAGGATCTAGGGATCTTAATTCTGTCACAAAATTGGGGAGGGAAGAATAGGCTCAATGGCCCATGAGGTCTAAGTTTAGAAGATCTTAGTGTCTGGATTTGGGAGGGGTAGGAAAGAAGGAGAAAACGTGGATAAGTCTTAGTGTCCTGGCTATGTGACTGGATGGATAGGTGTATAGTGCAATTTTCCAAGAAAGAGATAAAGGCCCTGGCTGGTGTTTCTCAGTGGTAAGAGCGTCGGGCCTTGCACCCCAGGGCCTTGGGCTCAATTCCTGGTCAAGGGAATGTACCTGAGTTGCAGGTTCAATCCCTGGCCCCAATCAGAGTGTGTGCAGGAGGCAACCAAATGATGTGTCTCTCTTACATCGATGTTTCTCCCCCCCATCCCCCAACCCCTGTCCCTTCCATTCTAAAAATCATGGAAAAATATCCTTGGGTGAGGATTAACAACAACATCAAAAAAGGGATAAAGGAGAAGGCTGGGTGGGGGTGGAGCAAGTTCAACAGAGGAAGGAGTTTGGGACCTGTTTTGTTTGAATGGTCTGTGGAGATAGTTGAAGGTCTCAAACAAAAACATGGACGTATAGGTCCAGAACAAGAAGTAGTAGTTTGGGCTGGCCATACTGACATTGGTGTTTTAAAACCATCCTGATAAATACTGTTGCTCATGGAGAATGTACAGTAAGAAGAGAAGAGGACCAAGAGTGGGATCAGGTGAAGACAAGCATGTGTGAGGATGAGAGAAGGAGACTGAAGTTACAGAGAGAGAGGTCGCTGAAGCCAAATTCTGGGAGATGTAGAGGAAAGAAGGATTCAGGGAGAGGATGTTGCATAAGGTACTTGTAGACAGGAAAGTTAAAAGCTTTCCTGTTGTAATTTCTTGTTGACCAGAGGCCAATCTTATATTTAAACAAGGTTAAATCAAAATTAAATACCACATCCTCACAGGGAAAAGTCACATATTTTGTAGAGTCGGGATGACTACAGTTCCTTTGGCAATGACAGGGATTTGCTGTTAAATTTGTTTTACCCAGGAAATCAGAGGTCCATCACTGTCTATCAAACAACCATTACCACCTATTTATAAATACGGTTATTCATTCATTCTTCTAAAAGGTTATTTATTATTAACTTATGTGCCAAGCTGTGCACGCGGTCTTTGGATAGAAACGTGATTAAGATCACACTAATCTACATATGTGACAAAATGGTACAGAACTATGCACATGTTGTAGCAATCTCAATGTCTTGGTTTTGAGTGTATCATAGTTATATACCATGTAACCACTGGGGCAAACTGGGTGACGGGTGTATATGGGTGATGTTTCTGTACTATTTTTGCAACTTCTTGTGAATCTATAATTATTTCAAAATAATAAGTTATTAAAAAAGGAATAAAAATAAGCCCCTGACTTAGAGCAATCAGCATCCAATAGGACAGGGAGAGTCAAAGATAAAAAAGCAATGATGATACGTGCGATGCAAAGGGAAGGGCTAGATGGGAAGGGGGTGTCTGATCGCCCTGGGATGGCACCTGGGGCGACTCCATAACAAGGAGAGAGGAGGGGAGCGTTGGGTGGATGGATCTCTTCTGAGCAAATGCCATTCTTCTGGGGGCTCAGAATGTGATTGTGATGTCCTCCCATTTTTTAAAAATAAGAAATAACAACACAACAAACCAGAAACTTTCCAATAACATGTGACACCAGCGTTGTGTCCTCATATCCCAGAAGGGGGCATACACCAGTGCACTCCGGCAATCCCTCCATGCTCGCGGCAGCTTAGAAACCACAGTGTAGGTTTTTCTGCTCCTAAAATGACCCGCTGGACTACTCAGGTGCTTACTTATAACCCTGTTCAGTGTCCACCTGCTTCTTCCCCATTGCTTTTTCTCTGGTGGGTCTGAGCAGAGTGAAGATATTGTAATACTGGGGTGGGGAGGAGCCATGACAGAAAGGATATGCTGCATCATTCAAGACTTGGAGAGCCGACCTAATTAGCATGAGTACCATCCCCTCATACAATAATAACAGCAGCCCCTATATCAGTGGTTCTCAACCTTCCTAATGCCGCGACCCTTTAACACAGTCCCTCATGTTGTGGTGACCCCCAACCATAAAATTATTTTTGTTGCTACTTCATAACTGTAATGTTGCTACTGTTATGAATCATAATGTAAATATCTGATATGCAGGCTGTATTTAGGCAACCCCTGTGAAAGGGTCGTTCGACCCCCAAAGGGTCGCGACCCACAGGTTGAGAACCGCTGCATATGCAGCCCTAATCATGCAATACTCAAAAACAAAAAACAAAAACAAAAATAAAAACAAAAACAAAAAACTCCCACAAATTCCAATCCCGAACGAGAATACTTAAAATCTGATTTTCAGGGAGGAGGAAGCAGTGGTGCCGGCTGGGCGTGCGGGGCTGGGAAGGGGCACTGCACATCCCTACCTCCGGGGCGATGTAGTCAGGGGTCCCGCAGAAAGTGTTCGTCTTGGCATCTCCTAACATGTTCTCCTTGCACATTCCGAAGTCCGCGATCTTGATATGCCCATCTTTGTCTAGCAGGATATTATCTAGCTTCAGATCCCTGAAAAACAAAAGCATAGCAAGTCCTCGCTGCCGTCATTACAATGTTGTTAGAATAGAACTGCCCTTTGAGGGCGGTCTCATCACTCTACCCAGGGCAGCCCTCGCCTGGCTGCACCCTCTGAAATGGGGAGACTTCCCCGGGCGGATTGTCAGCCTTCCCTCTAAGCACCGCAGTCAGTACTGACCATCCCGGAGAGAGAGAGGGTCTGAACTGGTGACACAGAGCTGCTGCCGTCAACAGCCGGTGTGGGCCGTCCCCGAACCCTTACAGAAGACGCTGGGTCAGGACTGTGCCATTTCCTCAGAAGAGCCCAGGAACCCACTCTTCTGGGTCCTTTTAGTTGTCTTGCGCCTTCCTTTTGCGTCAGGTTCTCAACTGCCCCTTCTCCCTGTGTGGCTGTGCTGGCCTCCAGCTGGTCAGCCGGCCTCCATCTAGCTCCTTTCTTTTTATTTTATTTTTTAAAATACATTTTATTGATTTTTTACAGAGAGGAGGGGAGAGGGATAGAGAGTCAGAAACATCGATGAGAGAGAAACATTGATCAGCTGCCTCCTGCACACCTCCCTACTGGGAATGTGCCCGCAACCAAGGTACATGCCCTTGACCGGAATCGAACCTGGGACCTTTCAGTCCACAGGCCGATGCTCTATCCACTGAGCCAAACCGGTTAGGGCATAGCTCCTTTCTTTTTAATTTTTACTCCCCCTTTAATCTGCAGTGAGTCAGAAACCAGACAATTATGTTTTGAGAAAAGAAGTGAGGAGATTGAAGTACAGTAGCTTTCATCCGAGAAGGATGTGAAGTGATGGCGTGTAATGGAGACATTTAGGACATCCATTCACAAAAGAGGGTACACGTGGCAGTCTGTGCACTTGTACAAGGTGTAGGCTTACAGTTCCCATAGGGGTGCCTGAGTGTTCAGGGGAGAGCTCCCCGCCTCCCCCACCCGAAAGGAGAGCATTCTAGGTGGCCCAAAGCAAACACAGGCAAAGACAGGAGGCGCAGGAGACAGAGCGAGAAAGCAACAAGGTATCAAAGAGAAAGAGCAGAGTATAGGAAGGGAGGGAGAAAAACGGGGTGAGAAGAAGATTAAGAGGAAGGACCGGAATAAAGAGCAAAGCAAGGTCAGACCCTTATTGCTTTGGAGACTGGAATTTCTTACTTGGTTACTAGTAAATCATCACCCGTGTTATCAGCATGGGCAGGAAGCCTGGGTGTGAAACTTTCGGCCACAAAAACACCCTGGGCATTTCACGGCACGAAAGAGCATCGACTACATTAATGCGACCACGAAATACAGATGTTTCGTGTGTCTGAAAGCGTAACATTTACCTGTAGACAATGCCTTTGGAATGGAGGAACTGCAGACCAAGAATGATTTCAGCAGCATAAAACCTGAGGGAAGAAAAATCAGAGTTCTCCACCAATTCATTAACGGAACGGAAGAAAACCCCCATTTTACCCCGTGATTACTCTGTGCCGTCCTCTGCGTAATGTATACACGCCTCTGTTTGTACACAATGTACCTGTGCACGCACAGAATTTTGTTTCATCCGAACAAAAGGAAGATGTCCTCCGAGGGAATGAAGCAGAGCTGGTACCCTAAGTTAGCCCTACCTGCAGCTGGTGCTCCTTCTTATATTTTAAAGGACAATGCTCAAGCTGTCATTTTTTCCCAATAGAACATACCCAAACACTAAATGCAATTGTATAGTATAATAGGAAAGTAATTTTCCCTTTTATTTTAGATGTATTTTTATTGATTTCAGAGAGGAAGGGAGAGGGAGAGATAGAAACATCAATGATGAGAGAGAATCATTGATGGCTGCCTCCTGCACGCCCCCACCAGGGACAGAGCCAGCAACCCAGGCATATGCCTTGACCGGGAATTAAACCGTGACCTCCCGGTTCATAGGTAGATGCTCAATCACCCTGGATAACACAGATAGCAGGTGTCTGATGGCTCTCATGCCTTACAAAGCTGGGAAGGATGCTGGACTGAGTGAATCCTCTCTAGCACGAAAAATGCCTGATGGTCTCTCGGTGGTGGCTAGTCCTTACAATGATCTCTGGGCAGTGTGCGGATGGCTCCCCGAGGCCACGAGATCAGCGGTATGGATCTCAGCAAGGTTTCTGCAGGAGCTGGGGAACAAGTCCATCTTTCAACCTGGTTCACACACCACCACTCAGAGCACTCATTAGGAGCCAGTGAAAGATTATTGAAGAAATACAGCCAGTCTGCCTGGCCAGCGTGGCTCAGTGGTTGAACGTCGACCTATGAACCAGCAGGACGGTTCGATTCCCAGCCAGGGCACATGCCCAGGTTGTGGGCTCGATCCCGAGTGTAGGAGGCAGCCGATCAATGATTCTCTCTTATTATTGATGTTTCTAGCTCTTTCTTCCTCTCCCTTCCTCTCTGAAATAAATAAAAATATGTTAAAAAAAAGGAAAAGAAATAAAGCCAATTCTGTACCCAGCATTTAAAAATGGGCCTGGTGGCACCATTAAAAAAAAAGTCACAGTGGTTTTACCATTCAGGAAAGGGACGGTGGGGGTGGGGGCTGGAAGGGGGTGGGTGGGTGGAAGGGGGTCCTCAGCTGCAGTCCCAATGGGTATAGGCAGCCTGTTGGACTCGCTTGTGTTGAGGGCTGCCCAAGAAGGTGAAGGTTTATTCTCAGACTAAGTGTCCCTCCCGGGTTCTGAACTCTCATGCTCGGAGCTTTATGGCTTCGCATTGACCTTTCCACGAAAGGCCTCAGCTTCATCCTGCGACCGCCTTTAAAATCTGTGCTCCTTTGGACTGCTCTCTTTTCAAAGGGCACACATTTTCTTCCATGCTCACATCATCTAGAACCCCGAGGAACTGGGGCATCTCCTTGAGAAACTACACAGTTGATTTCAAAACACAGAGAAATTAAACAACACTGACAAGAATGTAAGCTTCACAAACTAGGAACATGGTTGCCTGGTGTGGTATATTCTCTGGGGTTACCTCGTCCTGGGAGTTAGGCGTGCTGGGTGAGGTAACAAACACGCCCCGGGGAGGGAAAGAGTGTTCTGTGGGCACTGTGGGGGCACAGACACTGCCATGAACAGCGGAAAACCCCAGACCCTTCGAAGGGCTCTTACGTGGCTCTGGGAAGGTCAAACTTGTGGCAGCTCTGGATGTGGTACATCAAGTCTCCTCCATTGAGAAATTCCATCACAAAAAAGAGGTTTTCCTGGGGAAAAACAAAGACAGTCCCAATTTTTAGCTTCCTCAAAAAAAAAAAAAAAAAAAAAAAAAAAAAAAAAAAAAAAAGGAACACAAGCATTACTTTTTTTTTTTTTTTAAAAATATATTTTATTGTTTTTTTACAGAGAGGAAGGGAGAGAGATAGAGAGTTAGAAACATCGATGAGAGAGAAACATCGATCAGCTGCCTCCTGCACATCTCCCACTGGGGATGTGCCTGCAACCCAGGTACATGCCCTTGACCGGAATCAAACCTGGGACCTTTCAGTCCGCAGGCCGACGCTCTATCCACCGAGCCAAACCGGTTTCGGCAACAAGCATTGCTTTTTAAATGGATATTGATGATTTCACAGGAGCCAATTCTGTCTTCAGACCACTTACAAAGAGATAAAACTCATTTAAGTGATCAGTAGCATTGCTGCCTCATCCATCAAAGATGGTGAGACACAATCCTGCCTTCAGGGTGCTTACAACCAAATATAGCCTTTATCTCTCCAGTGCAGGCTTAGATGGGGGCGAGCCACAGCTTAAGAGCGTATTGCCCCCATGGGGGCGTGGAGGGTTGAGTGGCAGCGTCAAAGGCAAGGCTGAGATCTTCAGGGTGTGGTCAGAGTTCTAGAGGTGGCCACAATTCCAGGAAGCCTGAGCTCGTCCTACTGCGTGAGACAACATGTCCTCGATAACTGTATTCACGGCACTTTGCCCTGATTTTTTAGAGTCCCCATGAACCACAGAATTTGTAATCCACAAAGTGTGGAGACATGTGTCGTGTCTGTGCATAAATTTGCACCTGAAAACCTCACCTGGGTGATTTTTTAACAGAATTAACCTTTAAGTTTTGATGTGAAACTAACTGTGGCCTCAGGGCATGCCAGGTGATGGTGGAAACAGCATTCTGGTCTGACAGTGACATATGTTGCCTGCTACAGAAACGGGAAACCCAGCATTGTGGCAATTATCTCAATAATTCAGGCAAAAGTAAGCGTTATCCTCCTGCTTTTTCCAAAGTTGACCTTAGATGGGAGGTCACTGATACTTTCTCTTGTGGGCAGGCCAAAGTCCTCTGCTGACATAAATCCAAACACTGCTATTTCCAACATACTTGGAGGTAGATAATTTGCCTCATCTGCACACACCTGCTTTCTCATTAGCACATCTTCCCTCGAGCTCTTCTTGTCATAAGTACCATATGAATAGCTCCTAATCTTTACCTTTTTATCCAAAACTGTGATGACCTGTACACACACAGGGGGATCTCCTACGTATCCAGGAGAATGAAGGGTATAAAAGGTTAAAGTGAGACCATTTATTACAGCGCTCAGATGAAAGATTCCCTTTAATTGTTAGGATGTTTACAAATTCCTATAAAGTTTGAAACTTCAGGATTTACACATTGTCAGTTAGGACTTGGAGAACGTGGGGGAAGGCAACTCAAGGGAAAAGGTTGACATCACTTGTACACACCCTTGGCCTGGCAGTCCCCTTGGCTCTCATGTCTAAATCAGACTCTCACCCTGGGTGGGGGTTTGGGGCTGAATTTGTGCATCCACAGAGAGTCAGTTTACTATGGGGCTCAGTCAATTTAGTACGATGGGCATTCCAAGAAGATCACACTGATGTGGTGATGACTAATTAAATAGTAATGGAGATTTATAGCATGTTGGATGTCACATTTAATCCCACTAAAACACATTATGGCTCCACAATAAATCTTCCAAAAACAGTCTGCTCCAGTTCTACCTTTATATTAAGCTGGTGCACCAAACAAAGCCCACGGGTTGTTTTTGGTTATTTATGATGACATTTTGCTTCAGTTTAAGCCTTTGGTTTGGGTGAATAGCAGCGAAAACATGGGCTTTTAAAAGGGGGATAAGGGCAGCCCATGCCTGGAAGTCCAGCTTGGGTGGGCAGAATGGGGAAACTTGTTCTTCCTTGAGAGGGTGCTGTTTTGAGGATCTTTGCCCTCTTCTAGGGGTTCTGATAGCTGTTTGGAAGTCTCAAGGATCCACTCATCAAGGGAACTGTTGGGTCCACTCTGGTCCCAATGAGATGACTCAGTGATGAAATTAGCATAAAAGAATGTACACACAAACCATGCAGTTACGGGATTTGGGTTTTGAGTATCACATTTTGAAGGATGGCTAAACCTTTTCAAAGTTGAATCTCAAATCCTATTCATAAAACTTAAATATAAATAGAATAGACTCAAGTTTTCCTGAATGGCTGGGAAGGGAGTGCTCAGAGATGGAGGTGACCTGCTGCTGACCTGGAACTCTGCAGGGGCCCTATAAAAAAGAAAAGTCTGCCCACTGGAGAAACTCCAGATTGGGTGGGGTAGGACCAAACCCAGAAGAAGTTGACTCAGGGTAATTGTTAAGACCATGGTCTTTGCCCTCATTCAGACCCGAATTCAGAACTTGGAGAAGTTACTTAGCCTCTCCTAAGCCTAACAGTCTTCATTTGTGAAATGGAGGGAATGCTATTCCCACCTCCTAGGGGTGTCGTTGAGTATTACATGAGATTATATATGTGGAAAGCTGGCCCAGGCTTGGCACTCAGCATGCACATGATATCTGGTGCTGTTGTAATTATAGGGAACAATTTAAAAGCCAGTAAAAAAAAAATAAAAACAAAGTAAAAACATACAGCAGCTCCTTCCCAGAGGAAGGAACTGAACAGTCCTGTGGCTCCTGACACAAAGAGGAAAACGGGGTCTTGGCTCTCCTCCAGTCTCTTCTTTCTGTTCCGGTTGAGCTGAGAGAAAATGCAAAGCAGGCTCGAGAGGGGGGCATGATCTCCTGGCCTGTGGCCCCATTTCACTAGTATAGACCTCTCTTCTTAGGCCTGGTAATACTTTAGCTGATGCAAATGATTCTTTTGGGGCAATGAAAGTTGGCATTGTGTGGTGTTGGGGAATGGGATGCTCCAAATCTGCCCTAGACTTAGCATTTGTCAACAATGCCGGCACCGCATTTGTGGAGCAGAAGCTTTCGATTCTGATCTGTCACTAACTAGCCTGTAGCCAGGTAAATAGCACCATCCCTGAGCCTCAGTCTCAACCTCTGAAAAATGAGAAGTATCAGCTACATTCCCCTTTACTAAAGACTCCCTGATTTTCACCATTTATATTTCTCATTTAGTTTCCCCCCTTTTTCTTGGGGGAAGAGATAAAATTAACAAACTGTGACTGTTGAGCACATTATAAGACTAATGTACTAGCAACATTTCCCAAATAATAAAATATATATTGGTAAAAAGATGTTATGCTTGCAAAATTTTTAAGAGAAGTCTGTGTCTAGAAGCAATGCATATTTGAAGTAAATTGAAGAAATAGTGATGAGTCTTCCCTTTGAATCTTTCTCAAAGGAGGTAAGCTTTATGGCTGGATTGATGGCCCACCATAACACTCCAAATGAGGTAAAAAAGTAGATGTCAGAGGACCTCCTCCTATTTAAGTAGTCTTCTGGTTATGCTAATAGAGCTTGATTATTGGTTGGGTGAAAATTCTTTTGGGTCTGCTTTAACATTTGAATTAATCCCATCATGGGCCAAGGGCTGAAAAACAGAATGGGTTAGAACAAATTGTGGTTTAGGACTCATTTGAGTAGACAAGAGTAGCAGGAGACTGACTTTTTGATTTGTCTTTGGATTTTTTTCTGAATCTTGTGTCTTATTCTTTTAGAAAGAACACCAGGCAAACTGCCTGAAATCTGGCTGAATGGAAGTCTTACAACTAGAGAAGTAAAGAAAAAAGTACATTGAGACTGGAGGAGCAGAAGCATGGAACTGACACCCATGCTGTGGTGTTTTAATCAGGAGGGATATCTCTGCTGTGGAGGCCATTGGTGAAGAGCAAGGGATTCCAGTCCCACCCCAGACTCCCAGCCCAGGGTTCCAGAGGTGGGAAGAGAATTGCCCATAACTTCAGTTTGTAAAAACCAGCAGGGATTGTGGCTGAATGAAACAGAGACTGTGGGAGTCCCAGCAGTTCCTTTTAAAGGGCCAGCACATAGACTTACTCGGACTTGATCACTCTGGGCTCCAGTTCTTGGTGTGCTGGTGGTGGCGGGGGGGGGGGGGGGGGGGGACTTGAAAGGTAACTGAGATATTCAGGGAGGAACTGGATTTCCTGGCATCAGGGAAAGAACTCAGGGGCAGCTTTCTCCAGATGGGGATGCTTGCAGGCATCATGTTCCTGTGCTGGGACCTCCCCTGTTGCAGAGCTGATTGGCAACCATATCTGAGTTTCCATCAGCTTGGTTCACACTGTTCACTCTGCCCTGGTGACACCCTAAGACACCACCCTATCCAATTTATAGGCCCATCCAAATTGTTTGCAGTGGCTTTTCCATATGAATGGCCTGTTCTGGCTCAGGCTTCAGACTTTTCTAAAATCTCTTAAATAAGCAACAGCCATCATCAGCATGCCCCCTACCTATCAATAAGAAGTCCACGACCCAGCACTAGCATCAGCTTGCCTTGATTCACAGCTTGGCCTCACCTGGGCACATCCAAGCGTAATACAAGTAGCAGCCATCTGCAGATGGCTTTGTATCTCCTGAAGGGTGGCCCCAGGAAGTGGCTTATTGCACTTCCTGGTAGGCCCTAAAGCCAGTGAACCTGGTGGACAGCTTCATACCTTACCAGATTACAACTCTACACATGCACAAGTGACACACTCAAGGGGCAGAATCAGTGAGCACCAAAGCCCCAGTAAAGCAAGTCCTACTCCATAGGGGTATCTCCTGCACAGCAGCTCTTCCACTGTAATCACAGTTGGTCCTCACAGTCAATTGGCCTAGAGGTAAATTCCTTCCAGTGACACCAATAGCAATAAAAGCTCAACTACAGTAAGACTGTGCATGTAGCCCACACAAGGACACACCTAGAATGCCTAGCTCAGGTGACTGGGGAGGCTGAGCTACTGGGCCCTATAGGACACCTACTATACAAGGGCACTCTACCAATTCCAGGAGACATAACAGCTCTACCTAATACATAGAAAGAAAGACATGGAAGCAGTCAAAATTCAGAGACAAAGAAACATACCACAAATAAAAAGACAGAAAAAGATCTAAATGAAATGGAAGCAAGCAAACTATTAGATACAGAGTTTAAAACATATAAGGTTTCTCAAGAATCTTAATGAGAGGTTCAAGGGACTTAATGAGAGCATCAAGGGATTTAGAGAGACGTTCAAGGATCTTAGTGAGAATTTCAAAGACATGAAAAAGAACCAGTCAGAAATTAAACAATTGAAATAAAGAATAATTTATAAGAACTCAACAGTAGAATAGAGGATTCCGAGGATCAAAGCAATGATTTGGAATATGCGGAAGCAAAAAACATCCAATCAGAAGAGCAAAAATAAAAAAAGAATAAAAAAATATGAAGATAGTATAAGGAGCCTCTGGGACAACTTCAAGTGTACCAATATTTGTATTATTGGGGTACCTGAGGGAGAAGAAAGAGCGCAAGATAATGAAATTCTATTTGAAGAAATAATGACAGAAAACTTCCCCTACCTGGTGAAAGAAATAGACTTAAAAGTGCAGAAAGTGCAGAAAGTCCCAAACAAGAGGAATCCAAAGAGGACTACACCAAGGCACATCAACATTAAAATGATTAAAGACAAAGAGAGAATCTTAAAAGGAGGAAGAGAAAAGCAGTTAGTTACCTACAAGGGAGTGACCATACGACTTTCAGTTGATTTTTCAGCAGAAACTTTGCAGGCCAGAAGGGAAGGACAAGAAATATTCAAAGTGATGACAAGCAAGGACCTACAACCAAGATTACTCTACTCAGCAAAGCTATCATTTAGAATTGAAGGTCAGATAAAGAGCTTCATAGACAAGAAAAAGATAAAGGAGTTCATCACCACCAAACCAGTATTACATTAAATGTTAGGTATTCTTTAAGAAGAGGAAGAAGAGGGAAGAAGAAGAAGAAGAAGAAGAAGAAGAAGAAGAAGAAATATGAACAATAAAATGGCAATAAATACATACCTATCAAGAATTGAATCTAAAAACAAACAAAGAAAACAAAACAAAAGAACACACCAAAAAATCTAATGAACAAAATAAAATAGAATCAGAGGTATGAAAACACTGAACAGACTGATGAATCTCAGAGAGAAGGGGAGTAGGGGACCGGTCAGAGATTAACCAAAGATCTTATATGCATATGTGCATTACCTATAGACACAGACAATAGGGGATGAAGGCCTGGGGTAGGGCAGAAACCGGGTAGAGGGGAACAATGAGGGGGTAAATGGACATCTGTAATACTCTCATCAATAAAGATTAAAAAATAAAAAAAAAAAAGAAAGAACACCAGCAGGCCTGGTAGGAGAAGAGTATTATCCCTGATTTTGCAAAAAGAATTAAAACACTAGAGTAGAGCTCAACCTTTAGGGTCCTGGCCCCAGTTCAAACATTTGATGAGTTTTTTTTTTCTTACTTTGCCTACCTAGTAGCTCCCAGGAAAAGTGAATTTTAAAATAGGAGGGTTGCCTACTCAGCCGGTTTCCTGCAGGAGGAAACGAAAATGGACTGCTCTGTAAAGTGAGCATTCCTTAAGGCTTCATGTTCATACCATTCATGGTCTTCTGAGTGAGTTCTGTGAGTGTTCTTCCTTCACCCACTGATCTTATTAATGAAACAATAACACACTGAGCATATTTCCATCCTGTTGGTGAAATGAGTTTTAGTTGGGGTTTGACAGTACGATTACATTAGGGCTACTGGAGGAAGTGATTCATCGAATAATGCTGAAGCACCTATGGCTAACAAGAAAGCATTGGGTATATCATCGAATACCTGTATTTATCCATCAGCTCTCCAATTTACAAATATACCTATGGTACGCATGCTGCTCTCTTATGCCAGACCATAAAAACAAGAGAGTTTTAGCTTTGCTGTGATTTTCTGACAAGTGAAGGCAATAATCAATACTGGTATTCTGTAAATAAATGGGTATTCAAAACTCTGTGGTAATATTTTTGAGAGCTTTAAAAATGGTATATATTATAGTCTTGCAAAATCATTTATATATTTTATATTACTTATATATAAATAAATCACATACACACACACACACACACACACACACACACACACACACACACATATATATATATATATATATATATATATATGAGAAAAAAACTTTCAAGAATTCAAAATAGCCTAGTGGTTTTGCAAAGAATTCAGTGTACAAAGTACAGAATTTTCCAGTTTCCATAAATATCTTTCATTACTTGGTTGAAAAAAACTGCATAGCTAGTCCTCCCATGTTCTTATAAAAATATGAGATCACTTCAGTGGGACTCTAAATTCTTTTGTATTCATTTATTGTGTGAAATATCTACATGAAATTTCACTGTGAAAGTGATTTATACTGGTAAAATGAAGAAAGGGTGATAATCACTGACTACAAGAATACAAGAATAGAAATGTAAATAGTTTGCTAATCTAAGAACTAGAAAAAAATAATTTTCCAGATTATATATATATATTAATAATAATTTCAGTGATTTTCAAGGCCAAGTCTTTTAAATAATTTTGGTCTAAATGTAACCAATACAATGCCTTGGATTCTCTACCTTTGTGAGTCTCAATCTTTATACTTGCACTAGAGGCCCAATGCACGAAATTAATGCAAGAGTAGGCCTTCCTTACCCGGGCTGCCAGCACCGGCTTTCCTCTGGCACCCAGCACCCAGGCTTCCCTCCGACCACCGGCAGGCACCCGGGGCCCAGGCTTCCCTCACAGTCCTGGTTTTGTGTGGAAGGATGTCTGGTTTAATTAGCATATTACGCTTTTATTATTATAGATGGTTGATGCACTGAGTCTGAAATAGTGTCAGAAGTAGAGGTGGATCCCCTTCATCAAGGTTTACCTCTACTTAGTGTTACACCCCAAACAAAATTTTAGTTGAAAATTATAATCCATAAGAGCTGCCTTTTTTGACCTCCTCAGCAATGTGGTCATGAGGACATGGAGGGGCTTCCTGTCTCAAAATACACCACGGAGCTGGGGTCAGGGCTACCCAAACTGTGTATTTGGAAGAAGCACCCAGGTGGGGGTGGACTTGCATCTGGCCAGCACTCCTGGTGGGCACACTGGATGCTGGGTTCACCCAAAAGTCCCACTGGCACACTTACATACCTATGTTAGTTGGGTCACACCAGCACTCAGTTGCTTAGGTATATTTGTAATTTAGAAGGCTGGAGCGATTCTGGATCTGGAGGACTTTATTTCTTCTATATTAAGCTATAAATTAGAACATGTTTCTTGCCTTAGTCATAAGGAATATACCATTAAAAATCTTAACAGGTAGTCATATATGTACTTTTTATATCTAAATGTAGTGTGTGTGTGTGTGTGTGTGTGTGTGTGTGTGTGTGTGTGAGAGAGAGAGAGAGAGAGAGAGAGAGAGAGAGAGAGAGAGAGTAGGCCAACAAACTTATTCATTAGGGCCTGTTTATATTTCTACTGTAAACTCTCATTAGTAAAATTCACTGCCTTCAGATAGATTCATTAGTATATATCAGAAATAATGTGCTCAAGCTTGTACCTTGCAAAAGGGACTCAGGCTCAGTTGTATTTACTGGCTTAATTGTCCCATGGGGTCTCCTTGCATTAACGAATAGATTATTTTCCTTCATAACTGAAGTACAAACAGGACTCCATTTCATGAATTTTTAAACTGTTTTCCCTGACATGATTAGGTCTCCAATGAGAGGCAGTAGAGCAGTTAGGTCTATGGACTTCACCACCAAGCTGCCCTAGTTTAAATCCTGGCTCCCCTACTTCATAGCTCTTTGACTTTTGGTGTGTTGCTTACCTTCCTTAAAGGGGCCACCTCATTCTCCTTATCTATAAAATGGGGATAGTAATAATAATGTCTACTTCATAAGGTTGCTGTGAATATTAAATGCCCTAAAAGCTGTAATGTGCCTAGAACATGGACTGCACATAGTAAATGCTCTATAAATGTCAGCTGTTGTTGTTATATTTATGACTGTAGTTATTGCATATTATATACATGCCATGCATGTTGAGAAATACAGACTCACAAGCACAGAGGGGTCTCAGGAACAGACGGAGTTTTACAGAATGTAATTGTGAGGTGAAAATGATTTACTCTACTGAAGATTTTAAAGTTACTAAATTATCACTGCTACCAAGAAAAACAGATACCAAAAAAAGGAAGAATGAATTACTTAAAAATTTTAAGCGAGTGATTTGTCTACCACCTTATGATTATATGATATATATTCCCAATATTTGCCAAAGGAGTAGGTTATTCCTGTTC
This sequence comes from Myotis myotis, assembly GCF_014108235.1. Lineage (NCBI taxonomy): Eukaryota > Metazoa > Chordata > Mammalia > Chiroptera > Vespertilionidae > Myotis > Myotis myotis. The sequence goes on along the minus strand of NW_023416313.1, from coordinate 76,989,690 downwards.
AGACTTAGGCTACTGAAGAGCAAATTCCCAAAAGTACAAGGAATATCTAGGGCTTTTCACTCTGTCAAATATCAAATTCAAAGAGATCTGGAATAAGTCTGAGTCACTGAGAGAGTTAAATGGGTAAGGCTATTTGTAGGGCTGGCATGGAGATTTACAGCAAGTGTTTGATGTCAACTCAGATGCTCTCTTTTCCAGCTCACCTGAGTTGAAGCTGGCAGGCTAAATGTGAAGAAAGCATAACCAGGCATAGGGTAGTAGTCATCTGGTTATATACTTTAAAAATCACTTTTAATCTGAGTAATGCAAAAAGAACCAAAATAACAGAAAGATCTAAAAAGGGGGGCATCATTAAAATAAAAATCTATTTTCACAATATGACAGAAAGATGATTAAATGCAAAATTAAAGTGATAGATTTAATAGAACTGGTTGAATAGTTCTCACAGGACTGTGTTTGCACAAACAGATATCATTTAGAGAAGTTGAAAGTCTTAGGGCTGTCAAAATATATCAATACTTAAAACATATGATAGTTCTTTAAAAGAACATTTTGTAAATGAATAGTCTAGAATCAGGTAAGGGGAAAAATGTAATGGTAGACTCAGAAGTTAGTATATTTTTAGAAGTTATATGATCTAACTTCTATACTGCTTTCCCCTTAGAATAATTACATTCATTTTAAATGAGAATGAAAATAAAGAACTTGAAAAATCATTTAGCAATGATGACTATTCAATTTAGCTAATGATTGCCAAATGTTCATGTATTATTGGATAAATGAGAAATTTATAACAGTAAAGAAATTAGCTAATGATTTTATCAAAACAACAACAATTAGTTTTGAAAATATACAGAAAACTTGGCAAATGTAATGCAAATGAGGTCAAGAATATATACTCCCTCGTCAGGAAAAATAAGGCGGGGAAGGAGGAAAAGAATAATTGTAACCATTTTTGTGCTATTTTTTCCTTCAATGCCTAGTAAATTAATGTGACAAATTTATACAGGAGAAGATTTGCAATGCCTCAAGAAGAAATAAAATTAGAATAAAAATAGATATTACAAATATCTAAGTACTAGAGGCCGGGTGCATAAAATTCATGCATGGGGGGAGGGTGGGTCCCCTCAGCCCAGCCTGCACCCTCTCCAATCTGGGACCCCATGAGGGATGTCTGACTGCCAGTTTAGGTCTGATCGGGCCTAAACCGGCAGTCAGACATCCCTCTCACAATCCTGGACTGCTGGCTCCTAATCACTCACCTGCCTGCGTGCCTGGTAGCTCCTAACTTCCCCCCAAACCCCCCGCTGGCCTGATCGCCCCTCACTGCCTCTGTGTGCCAGCTTGATCGTCCTTAACTGTCCCCCCACCTGCCTGATAGTCCCTAACCACTCACCTGCTTGCCTGATTGCCCCTAACTGCCTCTGCCTGCCTGCCTAGTTACCCCTAACCACTCGCCTGCCTACCTGATCTCTCCTAACCACTCGCCTGTCTGCCTGGTCACCCCTAACCCCTCACCTGCCTGCCTGATTGCCCCTAACCACTCAACTGCCTGCCTGATTTACCCTAACTGCCTCTGCCTGCCTGCCTGGTCACCCCTAACTACATGCCTGCCTACCTGATGGCCCCTAACTGCCTCTGCCTCAGCTCCTGCTGCTGCTGCTTCATCTGGAAGGACATCTGGAATGATGGTTGTTCATCTGTCTGGTCTAATTAGCATATTATGCTTTTATTTTATATATACACACAGATATATATCTATATATATCTGTGTGTATATATATCTCTCTGCGTGTGTATATATATGTACATATATATCTGAATATATATATTAGAGGCCCAATGCACAAAATTTGTGCAAGAGTAGGCCTTGCTTCCCCCAGCTGCTGGCATCAGCTTCCCTCTGGCACCTGGGACCTGGGTTTCCCTCACAGCCCTGGCTTTGCTTGAAAGGATGTCTGGTCTAATTAGCATATGCTTTTATTATTATAGATACCTGCATGTGTGTATATATATATATATATATATATATATATATATATATATATGCTGTGTGTGTTTGTATCTTGATGAATGTGCCTTAATAATTACCAAGAAGGCTAGTGATAAATTTAGAATTCCTCCAAATTCCTACTCTTACACCTCACTGTCCAACCCCTTCCCACAACAGAACCTAGGAAGATGTCCCACATGCTTCAAGCTATTTGGATATGGAATTCTGGGGTCCTGGAGCATGGTTTTGGAATAGGGACAGGGGCTGAGGAGGGCATGATCCCTTGTTCCACAAGGAGATGTGTGGCTTGAGGAAGGCCAAAGGGAGGCTTCTAAAGTAAGGGGCTGGGCAGACCCCCTTTTACTTGGGTCTAAGATTTAGGACATGCAATGGATAATTTTCCAGTTAAATCAGTTGTGAGTTGGATTTTGTGTTTAGGTACCTTGATATTTCACCTTTATTAACAGATTTAGATTGACAGTATGATCTAGAAAAGACCACTAGATTGTGATGGGCTAGGTTGATCTTTGGATATCAATTTCTTTAGCGTCAAAATGAGGGAATCTGATTCCTTATTACATATAAAAAATTCTACATCTATTGAGTCTATCATAAGAAAAAAATGAGTAAAACAAATCAAATTAGAAGCTATAAGCAATTAAGATGTCCCCCAAAGGTTAATGGATAAACAAATGGTGGTACATCTAGATAATGGAATATTATTTGGCAAAAAAAAAAAAAAAAGGAAACGGGCTCTGAAGCCATGATAAGACATGGAGAAAACTTACATGCTTATTACTAAGTGACAGAAGCCATTCTGAAAAGGCTACATATTATATGAGTCCAACTAAATGACATTCTAGAAAAGGCAAAATTATGGAGACAGTAAAAAGTGGTGGCCAAGGATTTGGAGGAGGAGGATAGGATGATGAGGGAGAACAATTGGGTGTGATACCATAATGGTGGATACATGTCACATATTTGTCAAAGCCTATAGAATGTTCAATCCAAAAAGTGAACAGTAATGTAAACCATGGACTTTAGTGAATAATAATGTATCAATATTGACTCACCAGTTATAATAAATGTACCACACTAAAGCAAGATGTTAAAAATACCCCTATTTTTCCCCAACTACGGGGGCTGAGGGAGGAAGGATATGTGGGAACTCTGTACTTTCCACTCAATTTTTCTATACCCTAAATCTGCTCTAAAAGTCAAGTCTATTAATTAAGAAAAACAACTAGTAGCTATGGGCTAGCCGATACATTCAAAGTAATGATAATATACATGACTGAAAAGAAAGCATCTTTAGATTCTTCCTCATATGGAATTTATACAAATATCAATAAAATGAGTGAAGAATATGGAAACTAATAAAGTTCTACTAGATTGTGATGTTTATTTGCCCTATAAAGGTAGAAGTTTATACAAAGAAGGTAGCATTGCAGAGTCTATTTAAAATATTTCTTGAAACAATGACTTTTAGGAACATGCTTTTATTTATTTTGGTTGTCGGTGTCCACTCAAAATTTTTGTAACTGCTCTTCTAGGAATAGTTTCTTTTTTTCTTCATAGTTCCTGGAGAATTACTGCTTTTCCCCCCCTTTTTTTGTTTTGTTATTGTTAAATATCACCTGAGGATATTTTTTCCATTGATTTTTAGAGAGAGTGGGAGGGAGGAAGGAAGGAGGCAGGGAGATGGAGAGAGAGAGACAAAGACAGACAGAGACAGAGACAGAGAGAGACATAGATTGGTTGTCTTCCACACACAGCCTGACTGGGGCCAGGGATGGAACCTGCATCCCAGGTACATGACCTTGACCAGGAATTGAACCCAAGACTCTTTGGTGGGTAGGCCAACACTCTAACCACCTAACCACACTGGCCACGGCTTTGTTTTTTAAGGATTTACTCCCATTCTGGATAAATACAAATGATGAAATGGCTTAGAACTCACACACTAAGTTTCATTTCTTTGTCTTGAAGGCTGGTTTCACCTTGCCAGTTTCCATCCCTGGGAAATTTCCATCCCACTCTTTCTCTTTAAACGTTGGCCCTTAGGTGGTACCTCGCAATGTCTGCTCTGTCTCTCAATGAATCTTTATTGGCGCTCCTGTTGCTGACATTTCAGGCCTTTCTGCGTCTCCAGATTCTCAGTCCCGTTCCTGCCCCTCTCATTTCCAGCCCGAGGCAGTGTCCTACTTTACTGGGGTGATTGCAATCACTGTGAGTAGCTTCAGATTTCCTCTCCTTCTAATTTAGTCTCCTCCTGTTATTTCAACTGTCAGAAGTGACTACTGTCCTTGCCAGAGTTTGCTGGGGTCTTTATCCTAACCCCTTCCTCTTCCAGAATCTGCCTCCCTATTGTCTTGTTTCTTCCCCTGTCTCAAGTATTCTCCACTACTCTTAACCCTTAAGCCCTGTGATCATAGACAGCATGCTTCCCTCTTCTGAAACACACTTTCTGAGAGACCTCTGCAGAACCACCACGTCTGCCCACCTGCCCCTCCCTCCTACGCCTCTGTCACCTGACTACGCTTTCAACCTCCTACTAAGATGCTTCTTTTTGCTCTTCCTAAATGTCAACAGCTGGCCTTCTCACCACTCTGAGCACTCCATCCTTTTTTTTTTTTTTTTTGGAAATTCTTTCCTCTCCATGGACCCTACTCTTCTGGTCCCCCCACCTCACCTCTTGAGAAATCTTTCTATTACTTCCTTTTCCTCATCTCCCTCCTATGACTGAAGAAGGGGCTTCTCTTTGGTTTGGTGCTTGAGCCTCTTTATTCCCAGAGTCCCACATGTGTTCCCTCCTCAAGGTATGTGCCATGACCCCTCAGATGCCGTGTGGTTGGGTTTTAGCATGGAACTGCATCTCCAAGGGCCCCATTTTAGGAGAAGTTATTGCTGGGAACAATCAGTATTAAGCAGTGACGTGCTGTTTACCACAGGTTTCTCTAAGACTGCTAGCTGAGGAAAGGACATTAAATTGACAGAAGTTTTAATGTGGAGAGTCGGATAAGAATGATTTGGGGCTGGAGGAGGAGAGCTCAGAAGCTGCAGAGGGCACACGAGCGGGGGTGAAGGGGAACTAACGGGACTGAAGGGGATGCCGAGGGTGGACATCCTCTTCTCTGAGGTTGTCCAGGACCAGCCTTTCTGGCACCTGGGGATTGTGGCAGGCATGCTGTAGTCAGCCCATATAATTTACTATGGGATGGTTTCTCTTCCTTTTATTTCCTCCCACCCTGAACATTATCTAGCACTCTGTGGGGAAATGAAAAAAAGGACAAGAACAAAACACGCTTCTTGGTATCAAGGAAAGTATTATTTACGTGGAGAAACCAAGTAAGTGGCCCTGAAAGCAGGATGGAAAAGGCCAAGCCTCGCAGGAACAAATCACCTTTCTGGGTCCTGTAAGCTGAGAAGCCCGAGGGGCAGGAAGATAATGGTCATTAAGTCGGCTTTCGTGAATCTGAAAGCTGTTGTGGAGGAGGGCTCTCTGAGCCAGCTTTCAAAGGAGCAGATTCACAGATGAGAGCAGGCCTTCCCTCTAATAATACTTTCGAAGCAGAGGCAAGATGCTCATATCTTGAGGGAAGCTGGTGACAGAACTTTTGGGGCTTTGAGAGAAAAGCTGATAGAGAAATGGACTGACAGTGTGGCTTTGTGTACCCTGAAGAAACATTATAAAAGTCACATAAATGTGAGAAAATATCTGTGAGCTTACCAAGCAGGTGTGCAGAAAGGACGTGACATTTCAGACTCCCCAGGCAGTGCTTATAGTCCAGTGGTTCTCAACCTTCTGGCCCTTTAAATACAGTTCCTCATGTTGTGACCCAACCATAAAATTATTTTCATTGCTACTTCATAACTGTAATGTTGCTACTGTTATGAATCGTAATGTAAATATCTGATATGCAGGATGGTCTTAGGCGACCCCTGTGAAAGGTCATTCAACCTTCAAAGGGGTTGCGACCCACAGGTTGAGAACCAATGTATATAGTCAAAGGACACCTGAATATTTGCTCATTAATTGCTGATTATCTCCAATATCTTGGCAGGGGGCATGCAACATGAGATTACCATAATCTGTAAAATTTACTAATTTTTGTGAATTTACTGTAAATATAACATCTGCCGAATCACAGTTTGCTTGCACAGAAAGGGCGTTGGAAGTGCATGGGAGTGATGTGTAATTTCTGAAATAACCGTTTCCCAGCATCTCAGCATCAGGAAACGGCTTGATCACTTTGAGGGAAAGAGACTGAGCAGTCACTACAAACGGGGATGACACAAAAAGTTAATTCATGTGTGAGTTCATGGATATACATTTTGGAGGATGTGGTTCATGTGGTTTTTCTTTTTTGTGCTAAAATTGTGATAATTGCCAGCACTCCCAACTCAACTGGAGGGGTTATGGATGAAAAAGTGTTGCTGAGAGCTTCAGATGAGGCCGTTTCTGAATAAAATGTTTGAAAGTAAAAGCCTTATGGCCATCTTTGATGGCTTTTTTTTTGCTTTCAAACCATGGAAATATCAGAATGGCAATACTTCTTAAAGGACTGCTATGTTGAGAAGTTTTTATTTGGTTTTATTTCAAATAATAAAATCTTGCAGTTAGTATGGCCCTTTCTCCATGAAGGATTCAAAGTCCTCTGCAAGTGCTATTTTTTGGAAACACCCTTTTGGAGGCCAAAAGAGGACAAGGTTGCAAAGAAATGTTAGGCGACTTGCTGAAAGTCATACAAAGTGTCGGGCATAGATTCATAATCTGAAACCTTCAGCAGAGGGATGACCGTGGTGAGGTTGGCCCAAAGTCAAGCTTTGTGTGTTCTATAAATGGAAAATGAAAGTCAGTTTTCTTGTTCATGGTAGAGACATTTCAAAGTAACACTAAGAAGGTTGGACCGGTTCACACGGGTGGGGTGGAAGTCCGGGGCAGTGCTGGGCATGGGAATCGACACCAGCATCCTGGCTCCTGACACGGTGCTGGGGATCTGCTCACGGCGTTCTGCAAAGCCACGGCGCCTTCCAGGCAACCTGAGGAGGGACCCGGGGTGCTCTCACGCCCTCTGAAACTTCTGTTAGGTGTGGAACTGTAACGCTGCTTAGATTACTTGAGGGCAGACTGGAGTACAAGAGCTTTCAGAATTCAAAGGAGGCACAAAGGTAGGCTGTAGTTCCCTTTTAATTTTTAAGGAAAATAAGTTCAAATCAAAACAACACAACACAAAACAAGTGTTCTCACAGTGCCTGAGGCATCTTTCCTTTCCAGACTAATTTTGGAGCGAAATCCTCTTATTTTTCCACAGGGTTATCAGAGATAAATCAGAGAAACTTTGGATACTTGAATTTTTGACCTTTCTTTTAATCTAGCATAATTAAAAAGAGAGTGTTATGTCTTCCCTGTAGGTCAACATTGAGTTACTACATAGATGACATATCACTAAGGTACTTACATGATCTGAATATACAGGAGGCCAATATCTGGACACAGAGACACATGGTTAAATTGAATACTGTTCCCAGTGACCAGGTGAATGGTCTTAGGCAAAGTTCATTATTCTGAGCCTCAGTTTTCTCATGGGTAAATAGGAATAATAATATTGGCTTCATTGGGGTTAATGGAAATAAATGAGATAACATATTTAAAGTTCCTAGGAAACTATCTGGCACAAAATAGGTTCTCAATAAAGGTAGGCTTTTTCAATGATATTTTTCTGTATTTTAAAACATAAGTTGGAGTAAGATGGCTGGTTCCCTACCTTTCTTTCTTAATAGAAATATTTATTCTGGATGGCAAAGTGCACAGCTGAAAGCTACAGTTTTCGGCTTTCTCTGTAGCTGTAGAAGAGTCAGAGATATGTGAGCAGAAGTTTTTGTGGGCCTTATGGAAAAGTGATTCAATAAAGGAAAGAAACATGGCATGGGCTTGTTTTATCCTCTCCCTGTTCCCCTTCTTCCTGACTGGAACCTGGTTTTGAGGGCTGGGCTCCAGCAGCCCCATTGGGCTGAGGAATGCCCTTGAAGACGGAAGCCCAGTGCTGTGGATGATGGAGCAGGGACCAAATGGTGCCTGGATCTCTGATGAATGATGCCATGGAACTGTCAGACCTGCTCTGAACCACACATGTCTCACTCCTTTTATATGAAGACTCATTTAGGTCATTGTTATTTTCCGTCCTCATTACTAGCAGCCAATGCACTTTCTAATTGACACACATTATATCACATTTAGACAATTCTGAAATTGGGAGATAGCTTCTAACACAGTTTTAAAAATAATTTTATCAAGAAAAGCAATAATACATCTAATTATTAATGGTATCTTAAAATTCAATATAGCAGACTATTGTTTTTCAAAGTTAGGTAGTATTTAAAAAAATTATTTACTAATTAGAATTAGTTAGGAAAGGACATAGCTTTGTAATGTAATCCCCATGCAGTGTTAGAGTCTTGCCTCTTTTGAGGAAACATCGAGAATGTATAAACAGTAGGTCCCCAAGAAAAGTTTGTTGAATTAACCTAACAGTGACTTTCTAATTTGTGAAATATATTTTCAAGGTTTTATGATTAATCAATTTGTTTCTAATAGTTTTTACTTTACTTGTTAGTACAGTTAAAATATTTATGACAATTATTTTTACAGAAAAATTTTACTGTAGACTTTCCCTATTTCTACTTTTAAAAAATATAAATAATGGAAAATAGGTACTGAACATATGGGTTTACAATGCAGTGTGTATGTGAAAGGTAGCTGGCATATGTGCTGAATCTGATACTAAGAGGGACCACACAATTCAAGACATATGGGCGTTCATGTGAGACACAGAAAATAAAATACTAAAAAATAACAAAAGCTAGTACAAAATAAAGAAAATAATAAAATGTCATTTCCTCCTCCTGCTAAGATGACAGCCTTTCATCATGGTGATTTGTACTAGTAGACTCTGATGCCAGCGATTTATGTCACAGCCTAAAGGAAGTACAGTTATCTTGATCTGGCACCGAGAAAATTAATTTAAAAGATTCTTTCCTTTTGAACCTCATTCAGATTCAGGTTCAGATCCAACTGATGCTGTCTCATACACCTATGTCCTAGCACTGTGCTTCCACACACTACCTGGCTCCCACCCACAGCCCCTCTGCATGGTGAGTCCTACTCTCTACCCAGTGCTGGGGAGGAGGAGCCCTCAGCCCTGCTGAGTGATGGTTGAGCTGGGACTCAGTTCCTCAGAAGCCCAGTCCACAGGTATTTTCACTCTCCATAGCTTCCTAAATGACTTGACTGTATTTTCACACTTTGACAGGTCATATGCCCCTCAGATATAAACTTTAAAAGCTTTTAATGATTAACCCACATACCCAGACAGATCACAAGGGAATCTTGCCCCCAGAATCTCTTGAATAATCTGGCAATCCATAGGAGGGTTCTTTGCATGCACATGAGAAAGTTTTTCCAAATAATAACAATTCCCTGGAAAAGTGAATAGTCATTTATCTTATCTAATGTCTTCACTAGTATGCAAAGGTGACTGTCCCTTCAAAAAGGCTGTTTTCAAAATGTCCCCAGAGCAATTCATCATTTATATCAACTATTGCTTTATACACTTGTGTACGATACTTAATTGGTTATTCTGTTTGACATGCAAGATCTGAATAATAAATCAGGACATCTTAAAAGCAACTCAGAGCCCTTCAGAGAGTGTAATGCAAGCCCCCCCCCCCATTCTTATTTCTAGAAAGACTCAATGCCTTGAAATCTAAGCAGTGAGCCAGTCATGTTTGACATTTGTGCACATTTTCTGCCACTTTTTCTCATGCACTGACTTCCCGGCCTAGCAAAGCACTACGGCGGCATGGAACCTGCAGCCTGTCCCTGGCAGGGAAAGAAGGGAGCACTGCCCAGAGCCCTGAGAGATAGGCAGGGAAGGGAATATACATGTGATCTACCAAGTGGATTCATAACAGCCTTCCCCATAGGATACAAAGACAAAACCATGCATACGAATATCAAAAACAGAACAAAAACCAGCGGGGAAAAGGCGCACGCTCCACTTCATTACATAATGCCCTGGAAGCCTGGTCTGAAGTGTATTTAGCATTTATACAAGCCTCACAATGTTTCAAGAGAAAAGTGAGTTTGTAAACAGCGCCAGGGCACTCAGCAAATCCAGAACGCACGCTGGGGAGTGTGGCAAAGTTCCTCACTTTCAGAGACATATCCACGCCATCCCAGACCAACGGATATTTATGAACTCCAGGAGGAAATTTCTAGTGGAAAATCTCTCTCACTCAGTATAAACATGCCAGACTCCTTCCCATTGCAGAAAATAAGCCTGCTTTCTCTTAAACAGCCTCTCATTGCCCCTTCATTCCTTCATGCTTCCTCTACCTGTAGCCCCATGCATCCGCTGCCTCCAACCTTGCCTGCCTATTCAAATTCCCAGTGTCCAGGTTTCCAGCTCTGGTGCTTAGAGTCTGCCTTCTGCAAAGTAGCATTAGTCACACTCTTGCCTCTTTTATTAGAGTGAAATTCTCTAATTTCTCAAGGTCAGGAACTGTATTATATAGTTCCATATCCTCCACAGTGCTTTGAGCACAGTATGTTTATTAAGTTCTCTTTCATGGTCTGGTTTCTTTTTACTTTAGCTAAGTGTATTTATTCATTTAGTCCTTCATTAAACATCTGTTGAGTACCCACTGGGAGCTGGGGAAGTTGCCATCCACACTTTTTGATCAAGTCCCAGTTTCCCGCCATTACTTTCTGTGGCTGGAGGCAGCTTAGAGGCCCTCTGCATGCATAGTTACAGTAAGGTAGTACATTATCATCAAGGCTTTAAATTGAGAGAAAACTCTTCATATTCTTTGGACCTTAACCACATGGTCCCACATGAATCTGCTCATTATTCTAGGCTGTGTATGGGGGCAGGATGAAAGAGAATAGAAAAATGAAAAGAGAAAATCATGGTGCTTGTGCATGAAGATTGATCTACAAGGATGTTCATTTGGGTATTATTAACATCAGAACAAAAAGTTAAGAAATGTCCTAGTTAGGTAACTCATGCTGTAGACGAGTATCCACAGATGTGAGGAAATGTGTTAAAAAAGATGGGTTACAGAATAGTTGATATTTACAATAGGTTGCTATTTTTACTTTTAAAAATCCACTGGGGAGGACATCTAGAAGGATAAACTTTGAAGTATAAATGGTGAGTATACCCAAGGGGTGGGATTATAAACCATTTTCTTCTCTGAGTATATAAGCATTTTCCAATTTCTCTAAAAAATGATACTGGATAACTTTTGAGTCAAGAAAAAAAAAGCAATTAAATTTTCTAAGGGAAAAGGAGACCAGGACGAGAATCCTCCCAGAACAGGAGGGGCTTCTGACAAAATTCTCCCTCGCCCTCAGTGCTCAGGTCTTCACTCGTTGATGAAGCCCACTGTACAGGCCGCTCGCCTGCTGGCCTCATAAAGGAAGACAGCAGTGCACGTGCGTTCTGACCCGTTTGTCTCTTCAAATAGATGTATGTGCAGATGAACATGTAGATGAATAAACAGGTGTCACATTCCACCCCCCCTCACAAAGCACTGCTTTGTCAAGTCACAAACTGCTACAAATTCTAGTTGTTATGTAAGTTAAACCAAATTCTAAAAAACAAGCAAACAGATAAACATATTCAGAAGAAAAGCCCTTTCCCAACCGATTACATTTAAAAAAAATTCTGGCCCAGCCATCCAGGAACCAACAGGTCGCCTGTTCAGTTCCCAGTCAGGGCACATGCCGGGTTTGTGGGTTCAGTCCCCAGTAGGGGTGCGTGCAGGAGGCAGCCAATCAATGATGTTCCTCTCTCATCATTGATGTTTCTATCTCTCTATCCCTCTCCCTTCTTCCCTCTCTAAAAATCAATAAAAATATTTTTAAAAATCTAGACCTGGTTGGTATTGCTCAGTGGATAGAGAGTCAGCCAGCCCTTGCACCAAAGGGTCATGGGTTTGATTCTCGGTCAAGGGCAGGTACTTGGGTTGCAGGTTTCATTGCTGGCCCTGGCAACCAATCAATGTCTCTCTCTCTCCCTCACCCCTCTAAAAATCAATGGAAAAAATATCCTCAGGTGAGAATCAACAACAACAACAAAAATCTAAGTACATTTAGAGGGAAAGAAATTTGTTTAGATGGATGGAAGGTGGACTGATAGGTAAAAAAGAAAAGGATGGAGATGTACCACATCTCACAATGAGGGTGCCACCAGGGCACCGTCTGGGCACAGGCAGATTAACTAGGGACAAGTGGACAAAGGGTTGTCTGCACAGAAGCCATACCTTGGTCTGGAACGTACAGAACATGTGCGTTAGGAATGGATGCTCCCAGGCCAAGGAGAGAACTCTCTTCTCTACCATTGTACACTCAACATCGTCGTCCATCAAAACCACGTCTTTCTTTAGGGCTTTGATTGCAAAAAATTGATTGGTGTTCTTGAACTCTGCTAGAAAGACCTAGAAGGAAGAGGTAACTTTATTTTAGAAGTTGGAATAACAGTCACTAAGGGACAAGACTGAGAGATGTGTGCTGGGTGAGAAAGGAGGCTTTCTTCTCCAACCCCTTTGTCACCTTTATGCAGACACAATAGAGCACTTCACTGGTTTAGGTTATCACCTAACAATTTCATACTCTCTTTGTACATTTCAAAGGTTTTCAAAAAAATTACTATGCAATTGGATGCGTTATTCTCAGTCCCTGAAAAATTCTACTTAAAAAAGTATGCCCTGTCTGTCCAGGGACCTGAGTAAATTTATAATTAAAAACCACAGAGACAAATGTGTATTGATGGAAGCAGCTGTAAGTAGTGGAGAGGCAGACCTGATTGTACTAGAAACATTACTGCAAATGTGCATAAAACCTTGCCCAAATTTTACCCAGTTTTTCAAGGCAAAAGAAAATCCATGAGGAGTACAGCTCTCCTTGCGTGCTCAGAGAAGGCACACCATCTTATCTGATGGCACAGACACCAATCCCATTTTCAGGACCTACTATGTGTCAGGCATTCTGTTTTGTACTTTCCCTGTGTTCTCTCATTTTATAATCTTTTAATTCTTAGCTGAGAACACTCTGCAAGACAGATAAGAATAATAATAATAAAAAAACTAGGTTCAAAAAGTAACTTAAGTTTCTCAAATTCATGGAGCCACTCAGTGGAAAATGTAACTCCAGAGTTTACTTTTTCCACTTGATTTCGTGAATCACACATGAAAGGACACCAGATGGCACCTAATGGAGAGTTTCCACAGCTCTCGCCTTTGCAAATGATGCAGCAACAGACAACTAGCAGTTGCGAGGACATGGCATTTGGAGATAGAAAACTCCAGCGAGGGTCTAATTTCACAGACATTTACTAGCTGTGGGAATGTGGCCAAACCAGTTAACCTCTCTGGGCTTTAGTTTCCTAATGTATAAAAAAGAGAACTGTCACCATGTTCTCTAACTTTAGGACCACTGTGAAAATCAAATGAGACACCACCTGGGAAAGTGATCTGTGAACTATAAAATCCTCTCTAAATGGCAGATACTAAGAATACTTGTCATTTGTTTCATATAATGACTTTTAGGGAGTGCTGAAGTCAATGATGCTAAACCAGTAGTGAAAATGCATTGTGTCTACATTTAAAATGATATAGTGCAGACACATAACTCTGGGATAGCTGGCTTGATAGAGGGGAAAGAGCTTAGATGACAAGTCAGGCAAATGAGTAATGTGTAAAACCCTAGAAAACATGCAGTTTGTTCTCCTGGGCCTAAAAGTAGATACAGAACAAGAATATAGAGGCTACCATTTTGGTGAGGAAGCATACTTCTTATAGAGCAGTGATGGCGAACCTATGACACGCGTGTCAGAGGTGACACGCAAACTCATTTTTTGGTTGATTTTTCTTTGTTAAATGGCATTTAAATATATAAAATAAATATCAAAAATATAAGTCTTTGTTTTACTATGGTTGCAAATATCAAAAAAATTCTATATGTGACACGGCACCAGAGTTAAGTTAGGGTTTTTCAAAATGCTGACACGCCGAGCTCAAAAGGTTCGCCATCACTGCTATAGAGAGCACCAAGGAAGAAGAACGAGTTTGGGAGTGCTTCGTCCTCCTCTCCACGGGCCCCACAGTGCAGTCCTCACAGATGTAGGGACCCCCGGTGCTGCTGGGCAGGGCACATACCCGAAGCTACAATACCCGAAGCTCTCACCTGTCCCTTGGGATATTACCTAAGACTTGTAGGTTCAACTTAATGTCTTTTTTATTAACCATGTTCAAGTGAAGCAATTCACCCAGGAATAAGGAAAGATAAACATTTCATTAACAATTAAAATTACCTTCTTAGTAATTGCTTCTTTCAATAAAACAGTCCAAAACCAGCCATAAAGCAAGAAGCTGGAAAGGTAATTTCTGTCTCTGTAATGTGCTTTCAGTTTTTGGTAACAGGTTATGATTACACATTAATTGATGCTAAATTACAGTGAGGACTGGCTGTAAAATTGCCTATTACACTCAGATTAACATCAAATGGGCCTGCTGTGGTTCATATGATTGTGGAAATGAACTAAAAGAATTAATGAATATCAGCTATAGATTTCAGGGCAGAGTAGATTTTGCCAAAAGTGAAGCACTGCTGTTTAAATCCAAACCCCAATCCCAGCACATCATCATTCAGCTGGGACAATAAATCAGTTGCATTTTAGTTTGTTTATTATTAAATAAACTGGGTAAGTTTTCCAGCCAAAGTCTGGTGAGCAGGTGCTGAGCATAATGCTGAGTTTGGGTGTATAAATTTATGGAACAGTAGTTTGTGGCTAAAATGTTCATTGGTGCCGAATCTAAGACTATAAAACAACTAATACATTAGGTATCCTTAATACTGTAAAGAACCCCAAATTCTATATTCCATGTCATCCCTCTTTACAATCACTGGTTTGTAAATATTCTACCATCACTGATAATGGATTATAATTTCTTAAATTATGTCTTCTTCCTCTCATTGTCCCCTGTGACTGGCAGAGACAGCCCATAACTCCAGTGTGTGGCAGGAGGAGTTTAGAGGAGGCATTTTCTCCATGAAGCTTTTCCCAGGACTCTCAAGCTACAGCCGTGTTATAGGCTGAATTGTGATTGTGTCCCTTCCAAAAATCAATAGGTTGTATACTAACCCCCATGACCTCAGAGTGTCACTGTGGAGGTCTTTACAGAGGTGATGAAGTTAAAAGAAGGTCATTGAGGTGGGCCATAATCCAAAATTACTGCTGTCCTTATAGCAAGAGGGATTAGGACACAGCCTTGCACAGAGAACAACCATGACAGAACACAGGGAGAAGAGGCATCTACAAGCCAAGGAGAGAGGCCTTAGGAAAAACAACCCTGCCGACACCTTGACCTGGGACTGCCAGCCTCCAGCACTGTGAGAATTGTTGAAGTGGCCAGTCTGTGGCATTTTGTTACAGTAGCCCTAGCCAACTAATATAAGGCCGAGCACATTTGATAAAGTGAACTACATAAGAAGTAAACCCACACTCGAGCAAACAGCAATAAATAAACAACAAACAAACAAACAAACAAACAAAAACCCAGTGTGAAAAAGAAACTGGCTGAGGCACCTTCTTATTTCTGAGGTGTCCAGAGATACCAAACTCATAAGCTGGAGATGTACACCTGCAAAGCAAAATGGCCTGCATACACCCAAGGAGGCAAAGGCTGATTTCCTTGGAGCCCGTAGGCCCCTATTTATTACAACATCTCTACCTGTCACAAAATGCTCAGGACTGCACTCTCTGCATACCCACTCCCAGTTCTGACCCCAAGAGCTTAGTTCTCCTAACCAGGAGCTTTGCTCTTTAATTTTTGGACGTTGGTCTGTGGGATTCTGTGGTATACCATACCTTGCCAAAACTTCCTTTCCCCAACATTTTGTGCAAGATAAAATCCTCGATTTTTAACTTCATATGTAGAGATGGTCTTTCTACGTTTGGCTCAGGTTCTGGATGATGGCATATTTTCTCGATCTCATCCAAGGGAGACTCCCAGGAGATTCCCTGAGGCTCTGAGAATGGCAACCAGTGGTTAAAAGGAAACAAAGAACAATGAAGGGTTATTCTAGCTACTTGGAGAACACACATTCTTTCCAGTTTCCCATTCTAGGATCCATCTTCAATAACGCAGAAAGGCATTCCTGCTGTGACTGGTGGCACCGTATGCTTGTGAGCCTGACACTGGGGCCTGGACTGCGTCTCTTAATCCAATAGATTGGGGAAATTTTCAAGTTGAGAAACATTCCAATCAGCAAAAGGCCATTTATGCAACCAAAATGAGCACTTTTAGTAAATGTCAAATCATGGATAAATAGAGATCTTCACCAAACTCAAGGAAAGATGATTCTCAATTGCTTTGTGGCTCACAAGAACAGTGGCATCAATTTCTATGACTTACCAGGGGAGGGAAGAGAAAATGGATAGCAGACTGTTAAAGATCTGAATTGCATCGTTTGTCACAGTCTTCAAGTCAACGTGCCACCTACTTTGATCATCTCTAAGACCTGGTCTACTTCTTTGCCTGGACACTTTTCCCCCTCTAATCCAAACCTTTCTTTAAAAAAATTTAAGTCGATTTATTCCTCACCCCATGCCAGAGGACGTGTAGAAAAACATTTTTGGAATCTTTCCTCCTCTCCCGAATATAATTTTTCTTTTATTTTTTATTGAAAATATTTGATATCTCACATTGTGTTAAGATGCACAATATGTTGATTTGATACATTTGCGTATTGCGATACGACTGTCATTGTAGCGACAGTACCACTATCACATCACGTAATGATCATTTCCTTGCTTGTGATTGGAATAATGACATTTATTTTTTAATCTATAGGTTTATCTTTCATATTCTCCCTAAATCCAAGAAAAATAAGTATTTTGTAATGTATGTTGAAACTGTTTAGGTTCAGAGTCAGGTGGTCATACGCTCGCATGATTGACCTTCAAACAGAAGGCTGGATACACTTCCATCATGTCACAAATGTTAAGGACTTTGGGCACCGCTATTCTTCCCCTTTCTACTCTTAAACATCACAGAATAGTCTGTGAAGGTGCAGAATAAGATGGTCTTCTGCGGTACCCCCACCACTGAGCTTTATGGTGGATTTATTTCTATAAAAACATTTAACAGTGATAGGAAGTAACTAACATTCTAAAATTTTAAGGAAAAAAGAACGGTTGTTTTCTCCAGACTTATTCCATTTTCTCCCCTGCCCCCCTGCCCCAAACCTCCCACTGTCTTAAAAAGGTTTCCTAATGGGGCATGTTTTAGTTTCACTTCTAAGAAGTAGGAGCATCTTAGTTGGTGGCTATGTCTGTAATATTTAGATAGAAAAGAATCATCTATCAGACCAGGTACACAGAGAATTTATATACAGAGGACTCAGGTTAAGGTTAATCGAAATAAATTCCTGACATTGATTCTATGGGGATCAAGATAGCTACCTCGTTTCCCTGATGCCAGTACATAGGGCAGCCTTGGTTCACCTTTTATGGAGCATGGGGGACCAATTTCAACTGGACCTTCTCTGTAGATGTGTTCAGTATCTCTTAAGCAGCGAGCCTAGATTACAAACAAAGAGTCAGACCACTCACCACTGATGGACAGCTCAGCCTGTCCTTGGGGACGAAAGCCATTTGAGATTCCTAAATGCATAAGGTAGTCAAAGCTCTTTCCCTAAGCACTCTTTTTTGGATTCCATATTCTGCGAGAGTCTATTGGATTTTATGCAGCAGCAGAGCATATTCACTTCCTTCATACTTTTCTGGACCTAATTAATTGTTTCTCCCATGCTATCCAATCGAAGGGCAATGGGTAGAAAAACAGCATTGCCAAGTCCTAAGGAGGTGTTGTTCTTGGATATGCAAGTTAAGCATGCTAGTATATGGCAAGGCAAAAATTGCCCCAGACTAGGAGTTCTGAGGGCATTTTAGGGATGATTCTAGCATATCAGTTTTCCCTCAGGCTATTAATCAACACTAGTATCCTATATAATAAAAGCCTAATATGCAAATCGACTGAACGGCAGAACGACCAGTCTCTGTGACATGCACTGACCACCAGGGGGCAGATGCTCAATGCAGGAGCTGCCCCCAGCCTGCAGGCCCCAGTCTAGCCAAGGTGGGTGTCAGCGGGATTCCCCGATAGCCACGCCGGTTGCCCCACAGTTTGGCCCTGATCGCTGGCCAGGCCTAGGGACCCTACCAGTGCACAAATTTGGTGCAGCAGGCCTCTAGTATGAGTATAAAGCTGGCAATGAATCCTCAATAATTTTAATGAATTTATTTGTTTTTGTTCCTGCTCATTCTACAAATTTAAGATATTACAAAGAGCCATACAATACAAATGCATTAAATAAATATCACAAAGGCAGGATATGGGCATGAAGATGAAAGGGGAGAAGCAAGTGCTCAGAAATAGACTCTATGTTGTTCCACACAGTTGCTAAAGAGTTGAAACTGCAGGAACTTGTCACATACCTGTTGGGTGCTCTCAATCATTGCCAGTGCTTCGGCCATCAGCTTCTGGTTTATGCCACATAGGTTGGCCACCTTTGTCTGGCATCGGTGATGCACGTTCATGCCACATGCTAAAGGAGAACAGTGACACCATGAGCCAGAGCAACAGAACCAAGTGCCATGGCCTTTGCACATGACCTTCTTTAAGTACACCTGTGGTGAAGGAACAATTGGCAGCCCCCATGCCATCTTCACAGCAGGAGACACTGAATACTAATAAATTTGGACAGTGCTTTTATGATGCCATCGGGCTCCCCTTCCTGAAATACACAGATGCTCCTGTGTGATTCTGGGAAGTGAGCCCCACTAAAGATGGGACTAGAGCTGTGTTGATAGGGGCAGAGGTCTGCTGTCAGTATGCTTTTAGACCAGCCGTGGGCAAACTACGGCCCGTGGGCCGGATCCGGCCTGTTTGAAATGAGTAAAACTATTGAAAAAAAAGACCGTACCCTTTTATGTAATGATGTTTACTTTGAATTTATATTAGTTCACACAAACACTCTATCCATGCTTTTGTTCCGGCCCTCTGGTCCAGTTTAAGAACCCATTGTGGCCCTTGAGTCAAGAAGTTTGCCCACCCCTGATTTAGACTGTGCCATTACTGAGAGAAAAAGACTGACGTTGGCTCTCATTGGTGGAAATGTGCAATGCTGGAGTTGAAGTTTGTTCATGCCAACCCTAGACCCTCTTCCTAGACCACAGCCCAAGTCCTCCCTTTCCCACACAGGCTGCAGAGAGCTTCTCTGTGCATGAGGGTTCAGCCTCAGCCTGCAGAACTGAAATGGAGATGGTGGAGGGTGGTCTGTGTGTGGGCTTAGGACTGGGGGTGGGAGGAGGGAAAGTGGCTGAGACCACATGCCCAGCATATAGGAGAGCTGGGCTAGGTGAGCTAAACAGTCTACATAGGCTTCTAGCTCTTACAGCCACGATTCTGCAGGAGTTTTCCTATTAATAGTCCTGAAAACAGCATGATAAAGGTCTGCCTCCACTTTTTTGTGGTCACGTGAGCCTCCTTGGTTTGGGGGATGTGCACGCCTGTGTGTCTGTGTGAAGACAACTATTATATCTTGTTGTTAGTTTTAGAAAATTAAAATTCTGCCTGCAAAACATCACTGTTACAATGAAAAAAAAAGTTCACAAAGGTTTCCAAATCCCAGCTAAAAATACTTTGATCTCAAGTCCAACTCAATTTTATAAAAGTATATCAATCAGGATTGTTAAAATGGAATTACGCAGGAGGAGCTAAAAAAAAAATCATGTAGTTTCAATCTTATCTGCTTATTGTTAGCCCATTTGTGCACAAAAAAAATAAAAAATAAAAGACCCACCACAAATAGCACAGTAATTGGCATCAAATAGGCGCTCATTAGACACAACTTTTCTTTCATCTTCATTGTATATTACAACGAAATATATATTGAAATATTTAGGTGAAATGTTAGCCACCTTCATCTTTAGTTTTAACTAGCCCACTCTTCTTCAGATAGTTCAATAACAAAACACAATAAAGCAGCATTTACTATGTAAGTATAAAGCTGCCCAGTATAAGTGGGTAGATTTAGTCATAAAATCCATTTAAAGTGCGATGTTTAATAAAGATGCTGTTTGCAAAGGCTTGATGCCCTTCTGAATTCTGCATCCTTAGGACAGGGAGGCAGGTAATGTGAATTTAGCACAAGGGGTTGGGGAGTTTTACTTTGCTCCTTAAAATTGTACCAGATCTAAGGTTGTCTCTGATGTGCAGTTTGTAAAGAAAGGCCTTGTTCCCACCATGACAATGCCATAAGTCTTTGTTACTAACCTAGCAGGTGAGGAGTCGATCTCTTTGAGTGCAAATAGTTCCTTCTGATGGCTATTTTCATGGGAAGTGTAGTGGAGCGAGAAAGCAGACAGGTCAGGATGAAGGGAGGCCCTACTTAGGAAGGTGGCTTATGAGAGAGCAAGATAAAGAGAGTGTGCAGCAAAAGACCAGGGAAAAGGGATGTAGGGAGAGAGTGGGAGGTGACAAAGATGAGGACATGAGGAGGTGAGGCAGCAGGGACTTTGGGGTGTTGGTAGCAAGAACAGAGGACACATATGGGGGAGGAAACGGAAGGGAGGATATGGGAGAGGAGAGAAAAGAGGGAGGGGGCTGAAATGTAGGAGATGGGAGAGTGGGGAAGAGAATGGAATGGAAGAGAAAGAACGTTAGAAAAGGACAGAACAAAGCAGGCACGTGAACCATGAAATAATGCCAAGAATCCTCGTGGGAGTTCTAAGCTCAGAGCATAATCACACTGCCTGGCCTGGGTGGGGGTTGGGGGGCCGAGTTCCAGGGAAAGGAAATGTCAACGGTGAGACCCTCATGAGAACAGGAAGACTGTGGATGGGGCTTTGATTATTCATGTGCTGTGTGTACCATTAGGATATCCAATGACTTCTTGCCTGTGAACTTGTAAAGGTATTCTGCGCGGTGCCAGGCCCTCCCATGCCTCTTGAACAGGCACCGAGAAGAAAGTGTGTCGCAGCACTTGCAGGCTACGGAAGGACTGTTCAGGTGGATTTTGACTACATGCTGGTCTTGCCTTCGGTAATGATTTAAAACCTAGGCCCTCCTGCCTCCCTTAAGATGTCACTCCAGGCTCCCCAGACACGTGAACACAATTGTGATGAGGAAGGGGGACGCTGCTGAAGGTGATCTTTCACCTTAAGTCAGCACCTCTGTCGCTTAAAAGATAAGACACACATAAGTTAGCGACATAAAGTAAAGTTGGGCTGCCAAGAACAGTGGCTTCTCTATTTAATAATTCAGAACAGAAAGGTCCCTGCTGCAGCTGAGCCCTCCTTTTTGGATATCTGGGCCCCATCCCCACTCTCACTCTCATTTAAAAGGCAGATGTGCTTTGTCATCCTCGGTGGAATGTTTTCCTCTCTACTCCCTGATCTTGGGGCAACAGCATCTCAGCTTCTAAAGGTTATTGCCTTGACAACTTGGAGTTGTAGAGCAGGAAAGCCCTGCTGGCTTTTTCTCAGGATCGGTCTGGATAACTTGACCAGAGAGGCTGCAGGCTCTGGCTCTGCTGTACTGGCACCCCATGGGGAAAGGCCGGAGTCAGAGCTGCGCTTGGCCTCTCTCTGGGCATTTTGAGTGATAGACTCTCCATCCAGCATAAGTCAGGGAATTCTTCTGTGCAGGACCTTCCATCCGCCAAGCAGGCGCGCTGGGCTTGCTCCTTGATGGGGCCACAGGAAGACTCTCACTGGCTGATACAAAGGAGGGCGGCAGGGGCAAAGCAGAAGCTGCCAGAGCCAGGGGCCAGGCCCAGAGAGACAGCGGGGCAGGAGAGGGAAGCGGTCAGAGGGGAAATGCTGCCTTCTTCATTTCTCCCCAGGAGGAGGCACAACAGAAGGCAATGAGCCAGGAGCCTTGACATTTAACCTGAGTGATTCTGTACTTATCTGGGTTCAAGCATTTGGATGTGTGGGGGGCGGTATGAGAGAAAGATCAGCAGTGGCTTATAGTTTCAGGCCTTTCTCATTCACGATCACAGGCTCCTCCAGGTTGTTTGGAGAGGTCAGCGGCTCCATCTCTCCTCCCTCCCTCCCTCTCATTCTTCATTGAAGCTGCGAATCCACCTCCTGAGTGTTCTGTCTGGGCCCACACGCATTTCCCACAAGACTCACCGTCACACTTCAGCCCTTGCCTGGCCAGGCCCCAGAGCAGGGTCCCGCAGTGCTCACAGAACGTCGGGCTTTTGTAATTGTAGACTTTAAATCTATGCGGCATGTCAATTTTGAACCTCTCCTTGTGGAACTGAAAGAAGAGGAGACCACATGGCAGTTGGTGTCCCTGGGTTCCCAGCTTTACATGTCTTAGCAGATACTTTAGCATAACTAGCAGAATAATAAAAACATTGGAACGATGTATATTTTAAACCACAATTTTTACTTGTCAAGTTTTATAGTCATGTTCAAAGAACTCAGCCAGCCATTAGCGCTTTCGGGGTGAGGGGCAGGCACGCGATATACACATATCAAGTAACCCGCAGACAGCTGCAGTCTGAGGCATTCCACAGTCAGGCTAACATTTCAGGAAGAGGGAACTAAGGTTATTTATTTAGATAGGAGCTAAGTAAACCTTGCACTTCCCTTCCTATTTTAATATAAATATTTCCTTTTCTCTTTCAACTCAGGACCAGTGCTTTCACCTTTGGAAGACGTTATATAATGACCCCTCTAGCGGCAGCATTGCCATCGGCTTATTAGTATGAGGGCCTGAAGTGTGAAGCACTTCACACCTATTATACATAAACAGAGGAGGCCAGAGGTAGCTGATGGTTCTGCTAAGTGCCGTGGACACATATGGCATGTGTATTATCTTTTACATGTGATATCTCATGTCATCCTCAAAATATCCCATTTGAAGTAGCCTCTATTAGTATTCTCATTTGACAGATGAGGTGATGAAGCACAGAGAGAGCAAGACACCTGTGTAGGTCACACAGCCAAGTGAGCTGGGATAGCTATAGCCTGGCCATCAGAATGAGAGCCTGTCCTCTTTCACTTTTACTCTTCTCTCTCAAAACAAACATGATTTAGGAAATGGGGAGAGGGGAGATGAGAAAGGGATGCTGGTGGTAAAGATATTGCAGTTTTTTCTTTCTTTCAGTTTTCCAGAGTTTCAATCCTCTCCTTTAATCAAACATCCATGAACAACAACAACAAAAAATCAGGCAGTTTGAATTCTGGCAAGAATGCCAATATTTCTGTATAGTATGAAAAGCTTTATGTACTTAAGACTTATAATCTCTGCCTCAGTTTTTAATTGAACAATTCATTTGGAAGTGTGCACAGCAACGAAACCTTATTTATTAAAGTGATGTAGCTAATGTTCTTGTTTTGGCTACTGGTCAGCACTGGGTCTTTATAATGGCTGTTTAGAATTGTTAAAGGTTCCCCAGCACTTACTCTAGTCATTTTCAATCAAGAAAAAAACAACTTTCAAAACTGACTTTGTATAAGCATTTCCATGTAAATATGAACAATTAATGTCAAGGTCCAGGCTAGAAGGCTTCCACTTTAATTCATGAACTGCCCAAATGGCTCAAGGCTCATCTGGGAAAGACTGTAGATTTATATTTTGCAATATGATAGTCACTTAGCCACAAGGGCCAAGTGAATATTTGCAAGGTGGTGAAAAGATGTGCTGTAAGAGTAAAATACACACTGGATTTTGAAGACTTTGTATGAAAAAATGTAAAATATCTTATTAATTTTTATACTAATTATACATTGAAATGATAATATTTGGGCTGGTTGGGTTAAATAAAAATATAATGTTAAGAGTAATCTCACCTGTTGCTTTTTACTTTATTTAATGTGGCTACTTGAAAATTTATTAAAATTGTACTGTAGCTCTCATTCTGTTTCTATTGGACATTAGCCTTTGAGGTGAACAGCTATGCTTACAATCTGAGATTTTCCAGGAAAGCTGAGGTATCAAGTAACGGGAGCAGGAGGGTGTGTTGGGAGGTGGCAATTTGATTTAAGCAAACAAAAACATTGTTCGGGGAGACTGAGATCTGAATTTTAGTCCAGCTTTGTCCCTTAAATGTGGTTGACTATAGACAAACTACTTTAATCTCTTTGAGCCTTAGCAGAGTCATTTTAATACGAGATTATCCCCCCTCTAAATTTTAAAAGTAATTCTACTCTGGAAAAACTAAATCAATTTGCCTTCTCTGTACCTGCCCCTTTGCTGGAGAAAATCACATACCTGGGCAGGTTGACACCCTCAAATTCAAAGGGACTTTCAACTATGCTTGGCAATCCTACTGCTTTTCTCTAATCCATTGCTTTCCCATCTCTAAAGCCAGTCATTGCCTTCCTTCTTTTAACCCTCAGACTTCTTTGAGGATATAAGTTGTCTAACAGAACTGCTTGCCCTCAAATCTGCAAACCTAACTGTATCTGCAACCAACTTCTCCTTTCCTACAATTGATGAAATGATCATTTGTCCACCAAAGACCCGTCTCCACATGTGCTTTGGACCTCTTCCCCTCTTGCCAAGACTGACTGCTTTGGTCATCCCTCTCTCCAACTTCATCCATGTGTCATTACCCCCTAGCTCTGGGATTACTTCTACCACTTGTATCTCACCTCCTTCCAGCTACTGTTCTACTTCAATTATCTCTTTTACAATTAATCTTCATGAAAATATTAATGCATAGGTTGTTTCCATATTATCTATCATCTTCCAGTGCTGGCCAATGAGGGGACTGCCTCTATAAATCCTCTGAATTTCTCTGATCAAGGGCTCAAAAGATCTCCATGTGGCCCTCGTTTTTCTCAACATCTCAACTGCACTGAACACAACCAACCCTTTCATACACTCTTAATATATGAAGAGCCAGCCCTCTCTGAACGTTTGTTCTCATCTCTATCCCAAGTTCCTTCTTTCTACCTACATCTAATTTTAGATTCCTTTGGGGTCAGTATGGAGCCTATACTCCCTTCTTCCTATCCCCCCTCACTAGGTCATCTCTTTGGCAGCTTCAAATTCTACCCCAATGATAGGCACTCCTACATTTATAGATTTATTCCATTGGCTCATATGAATTCTAAGCTCATAAAATTGTCTATTTGATAACTTCACTTGGGTGTCCTTAGGCATCTCAGACTGACGTTGTCTAAAATGGAAATATTAATTTTCCCCTGTAGATCTCTACTTCCAGTCTTACTGACATTCTCATGATTCTGATATCTACCCCACTGCTCAAGACAGACACTCAGCTATCATCCATCTCTTTCATTCTCCACATCTTGTCCATTAGCATTAGAGTCATTTGGAATATTGAAATCACCTAAAAAAATCTGCTTATTTTGCTCCATTTCTACTGTTACCATATTTCTTCCCTGGTGGTACTCCATCTTCCCAGGTTTTTACTTTCACATCTCAATCCACTGTTTCCCCCTACAGCAGTCATTGCAATGGACTTTCCATTAAAAAAAAAAATCAAAAAACAAAAAAATAAACCCACAAAACACAAAACAAACAAACAAAACAAAACAAAACACCCAACCGTCTGGCTGGCATCCCTCAGTGGTTGAGCATCGACCTATGAACCAGGAGGTCATGGTTTGATTCGTGGTCAGGGCACATGCTGGGTTGCGAGCTTGATCCCCAGTGTGGGATGTGCAGGAGGCAACTGATCAATGACTCTCTCTCACCATTGATGTTTCTAACTCTTTCTCTCCTCTTCCCTTCCTCTCTGAAATCAAAAGAAATATATTTTTTAAAAAATCCAACCTCTTTTCCAGAATCTGAAGATCCCTGCCTGATCAAGGTCCTGCCAGGTTGTCCAACTTCATATTCGATTTTTGCCCTTGTTCTAGTCACATGGGCTCATTTCAGTTTCTAAAACATGCTGATTCTTTCTGCTCATGGGGCCCTTCAGTCTGTCTGGGGGCTCCTTCCTCCCACTGTTCACACAGCTGCCTCCTTTCACCCTTCAGCTCTCAGCTTAAGCGTCCCCTCCCTTAGGAGAGTCCCTGGCCTTCAGTCTAAGTGGGCCACTTGGTTATTCTCCATCATGGCACCTTGTTGGCTATTTTCATAATACCTAATATAAATGGAAACTACACATAGTCATTTGTTAATGATCTCTTTCTCCAGATTTATGGTAAAGTCCATAAAGGCAGGACCACATTTGTTTTGTGCTCTGCTGTACACTGTACATAGCAGAGTACCTTCCATGTGTTAGACACCCAATAAATATTTGTCAAATAAAGAAGGAAAGGGTGGGAGAAGGAAGGCTGCTTGACTTTCTAGCTCAGCTTCCCTTCCCTATGGAGTAAAATCTAACTTGTCCTCAAACTACATACCTCAAAGTTCATTCAGAAAGAAATATTTGCTTCTTAATATAAGAATTATACATCTATTATCACCTCTTGTAAATGCTCATATCTGTACATATTGTCATTTGCTTCTGCTCTTTAACTGTCACTTCTAGCTGTAGATACCACAGGAGTTGTTTTCATATATTATAATTGATCAAAACTATGTTTTCTGGCCACTTTCTATTATGTTTTTCTGGAAAAGGCAGAGCCACTAAAATTCCTATTGTGTTTTTTAAAATTCATACTCTAGTCTTGGATCTCAGTAACAATTATTGAAGAGGAAAGGGTTTTAGGGAGATCACCAATAACCTTAAGGATTCAAGTTCAGGCATTATTAAAAAGAATTAGTGGGCTGTAAAGTTTAATGTTAGGGTAAAGGCATCATATTTCAGACAAAGAGCAGAATCTAACTACATACCATGGTTTCTCGGCTATTGACAGCTGATCCTGTGCACTTGGCTATAACTTTATCAATACACTTCTTGTGAATTGCTGCATTACATTCTGAAAAGAAATGATTGCAGCTTAACATTTTCAGAAGTTAAGGAGCAACTACAAAAGAATGATGGTAGTGCAACAGAAATCCTTCTTACTTACGTCGACACTGGTAGCCTTGTTTGTTCAGACCCCTGTAATAAAGCATAGGTATGATTTATATGGGTGTTCAAACCAACAGCAGCGCCTCAAACATCTGAAAGGTGATGAGATCTCATTTATTCTATGATCACAGAGCATTTTCTCATCAGCAGCCCTGGTCTGTCATTTGCTAAGAGTATTAACATGTGTGTTTATTTTATTTTATTTTAAATTGCTTTGCTAAAAGTCTGATGATAAAATAAATGAGGAGCTATTGATTGCCCTCTCATTTGTGTATTTTCCAAGCAAACATGTAGAGGTTAAAATGCCTGACTGAAAATGCACCAAGGTTCCTAGTAGCAAATTTCCATGTCTCACTAAGCTCAATATAGATCAGCAAAGACATCTGAAAATTTCATTTCCTCTTTCTGGATATTATTCCTGAGTATCGTTCACTAGGGAAAGGAAGGAGGTTCAGGTCATTAGGTGGAAACAGGTTGATGGAAATCCACCAGAAGTCTATTTGACCTTGGATACTCTGGTTAAGCTGGGGTTGTGCATTAAAGGATTCTGCAGTTGTCCAAAGGGAAGAACACCCCATTAGGAAGCGAACAGCCTGAGCCCAGAGATAGGAGTCATTTTAAGTCTCTACTCTATCATAGCCTTTGCTATATGGCTACTGAGGCTTGAGCTGATCTCTGTTCGAGAGCTGTTAAAACACCCAAGGGCACTATAAACATCTAAACACATTAGCTCCAATGGGAAAGTTGTTGCCTGTTGTAGCACAGTTGGGCTATCAAGGTGGTGTAAGGTGGTGGGAGTTTCAGCTGTGAAACTGTGCTTACAAGGAGGGTATCTACCCCTTCTGTCCCTCCCTTCTTACCCCAGCAGCCTCCCATTTAATCAGGAACTAAAGTCCTTGGAACCTTTTCCTGAGGGAGCTGGCTTCCTTGCTCTACAGGAGCCAGGTTATGAAATCTTTTCTAGAATCACACCCTTTAAGCCTTCTCAATCCAGGTGCGGCCACTGAAAACTCTCATGTAGCATTTATTCTGTCACGCTCCCCTAAGGAGCCTGGAGGATGAGACAAAATGTATAACCTAAAGCTAAGAGTGAAAGGTCAAGCCACCATACCAGACAAACTCATGGCAGACGGAGCAAAACGTGGGTTGTGGGAAAAAGGTGGCGGTGAACTCATGGCACTTGACATGATGGACTTTGGCCTGTTTGATGGCTCCTCGACGGTGATGCAAAGCAAAGAAGCCTTCAGTCTCAAATTCACTCATGTCCTTTGTGTCTGCAGAAGAGGATAGGGGACAAAGTGAAGTTCTGTGATATGGTTGTCATAGCTGGATGGGGAGGGTGGGGAGATGGGGAAGGGACAGAGATGGACAAGGAATTAGACAAATGTTGAGACCAGTAAAATCCCCAGTACTTATTAAGATTGGTGCAGTACTAAGCCTTTTTAAAAAATTCTTTAATACAGATTTTTCATAGGGTATATTATTATAGGATTTGAAACTGCAAGGTTGGATTATTGGCTCAATCCTTCACTATCCTTTGAGTGTGCTGAGTTATCATATTTCAATTTTTAAAACCAGAGGTCAGAACTTTCAAGGTATTTACAACTTTTCCTATTCACTGTCAATGATGAGTCAGCCAGAAAGACAGGAAGTGGTACTTTTCTGCCTGTAATTCTAGAGAATTATGTGGTTACTGATAACAACTTGGAAATGGCATTCTTTTTAAAGATGCTTTACATCTGGTTATAGAGTACAGTAGACAGGAGAGAGCTGGCCAGACTTGTGTGTGAAGGCAAAAAAACCTTGGGGAGTTATTTATGTTGGGTTCCTGATATTTACAGTAATAAGACAGACCAGCTAGAAACGACATTGGTCAATGTAGAAAGGGCTGGGAATTAATGGATAACTGTAGATGTTTTTTCTAATGTCTAGGTAGTCCTGGATGTAACCTAGTCATCCACATCAAATCATCACATTCATATTTCTTCAGTTCATCCTGGGCTCTGGATATTGGTGAAGGTACTTTAGGTAGTCACCATTTACAATGCTCAATACCCAGATGATATCTTTTCAAAAGGCTGGGAGAATTTTGAGAGCGCCAATAATGCCCTGGCTGAAGCCCAGGCCCCCCAAAAACAACAACAACACACAACAACAAAAACAAAAAACAAACAAAACACACAACAGCAAGGCAGTCATGGTTAAACAACATGATAAAAAGTATAGCATGTAAGAGAGAATAATGCGGTAAACAAGAAAGAAATAACAAAAATAATCACTAAAATAAAGATAATGAATTTAATGATTATAACTTCTAGAATTATAATTTTAAATAGCTTGAAGATTCTTGGATTGCATAGTCTATCTCTTTTATTTTTATAAATATAAAAATGGAGGTTTATTGAGAGTAAGTATAAAGAATTATATGTATTTTGTGAATATAAAGAATTAACAATATTTAAACTAAATTACTTCCATTCTGGCTAAGCAGTGGCAGAGGCTTGACAACATATTTGGGGCAAATGTCCCTACTAAGATAATGTCTTTTTCATATCTCTGTTAGTGGCCAGCTAGAAACACATTTGAGTAGACAAAGATGGTGCTGTGTAGATGGAGACCTCTCCTCCAGGAATCCACCCAAGTCCCAGGATGCATTTTAAGTTTAAAGTCTTCTCCACAGTGTTTACAGGTTTGTTTTATGGCAACTCCAGACTCCCAAATAAAGAGCAACCCCAATGACCATGTAAAGAGTTCCACAGATGGGGGCATAATACTGCCCAGTACTTTAAGGTTAGGGCTTTGAGGCCCTTGTGTTTGGAACTGAGCTGGAAATAAATTAGGCTTGAGGCAGAGAAAGATAAATACCACATGATCTCACTCATTTGTGAAATATAATAAACAACATAAACTGATGAACAAAAATAGAACCAGAGTCATAGAAGCATTGAACAGACTGTCCAACCTATGAGGGAAGGGGCGGGAGTTGAGGGGGTAAGAGATCAACCAAAGGACTTGTATGCATGCATATGAGCATAACCAATGGACACAGACAGTGGTGGGGTGGTGGTGAGGGGATGGGGGTGGCTGGGGAGAGGTCAATGGGGGATAAAGGAGACTTATGTAATACTTTAAACAATAAAGAATTTAAATTAAAAAAATAAATTAGGTTTGGAGAATGAGAGGTTAAATTCAGGGTCACTGATGTGATTGTTTTCTTACACAAGCGTTGGTATAAGTGTGGAGATCTGTTTACAACTCATGACTGGGTAGTAGGACAAATGTCAGTAAGATTGCTATTTTGGTCCAGATGAAATGATATGAAATAAAATAAGTAAAGTGTAAAATTACTTTTAAATTCATGGGATGAAATGAATTATTTTGGGAATTCTAACTGTACTACTATAACCATACATATATATATATTTTTTTTTTTCTGTGCATGAGACTATGATAATGTAAATTTTTTTAAAGAAGAAAGTGCTAGAAATGAATTTATTCCCTTGCTTCTTATTGTGATATCCTTTATCCTCTAACCATTTCAGTGATTACAAGAAGTACATTTACAAAAGCTCAGAATTTCTGGTATTTATGATGTTTATTTCTGAAGCAATTTTCTCTTCTGTTTATTTATTGGCTTGAAGAAGCTCATTGGTTTTTATATGTTTGGTTATTTCTTTTATATTATTTGTTCTATCATTTGTTTGCAGCCAATCTGAGCACAGATGTTTCTTGGGAAGCTCTGAGAAAATTGCCATGCTGAATGTTCTAAAGAAATGTAAAATATCTGTAACCTTTGAGTGGCTAACAGTCAAGTCAGGGAGACATGGCGCTCACACAAAAAACTGTATATATGATGGTGTGAAATCGCCTTGGAGATATGTACATGCATATTTTTTGAGTGGTAGGGAAAGGAATTACAAAAGAGACCATAAAGAGGCAGCTGAAAAATTAAGAGAAAAACTTGAATAATATCACATTGGATGGTCTGTTCCATGCTTCTATGTCTCTGGATCTATTTTAGTTCATCAGTTTATGTTGTTAATTATATTTCACATATGAGTGAGATCATGTGATATTTATCTTTCTCCAACTGGCTTATTTCGCTTAGCATAATGCTCTCCAGTTCCATCTATGCTGTTGCAAATGGTAAGAGTTTCTTCTTTTTCACAGCAGTGCAGTGTTCCATTGTGTAGATGTACCATAGTTTTTTTTTTTAATTATTTTTTATTTATTTATTTTTTTAAATATATTTTATTGATTTTTTACAGAGAGGAAGGGAGAGAGATAGAGAGTTAGAAACATCGATGAGAGTGAAACATCGATTAGCTGCCTCCTGCACATCTCCCACTGGGGATGTGCCCGCAACCAAGGTACATGCCCTTGACCGGAATCGAACCTGGGACCTTTCAGTCCACAGGCTGACGCTCTATCCACTGAGCCAAACCGGTTTTGGCAATAGTTTTTAATCCACTCATTTGCTGATGGGCACTTAGGCTGTTTCCAAATCTTAGCTATTGTAAATTGTGCTGCTATGAACATAGGGGTGCATATGTCCTTTCTGAGTGGTTTTTCTGGTTTCTTGGGATATATTCCTAGGAGTGAGATTAATGGGTCAAATGGGAGATCTATTTTTAATTTTTTGAGGAAAATCCATACTGTTTTTTACAGTGGCTGACCACTCTGCATTCCCACTAGCAGTGCATAAATATCACATGATCTCACTCATATGTGAAATATAATTAAGAACATAAAGTGATGAACTAAAATAGATCCAGAGACACAGAAGCATCAAACAGACCATACAACCTGAGGGGGAA
The DNA here is from genome assembly GCF_014108235.1 of Myotis myotis. NCBI lineage: Eukaryota > Metazoa > Chordata > Mammalia > Chiroptera > Vespertilionidae > Myotis > Myotis myotis. The sequence continues at coordinate 76,957,799 of NW_023416313.1, read as the reverse complement.
GAGGGGAATGGGGTGGGGAAAAAGGGGAGAGGAGAGATCAACCAAAGGACTTGTATGCATGCATATAAGCATAACCCATGAACACAGTCAGTAGAGGGGGTGAGGGCATATGCAGGAGTGGGGTGGAAATGAGTGGGGAGTGGTCAATAGGGTCAAAAGGAATTATATGTAATACTTTAAACAATAAAGGATTTTAAAAGATTAAAAGAGAAAGGTTTATGCTAAGTGCATGTTAAGCACATGTTAAAGATGAATTCATGTTAGAAGCATGTAGCTCAAACAATAGAAAAATAATTTTTAAAAACAATATAGATATAAATTTTTTTAAAAAAATCACATTGGGCTAGCCAAGAAAGAATGGGTTTTTCAGCATGGAATGATATAGAGATGTCAAGGGAATTGAAGGCTAAGAAATAGGTATTTGTTTTGAGGATTCATAGTCTTGGAGAAAGCCATTTAGCAGATTGGTCGAAATATAAGTCAGACTCTTAGGGTTTAAGAATTGACAAAGTAGTGAATAAACAGAGACTAATAAATATAAGCTACTTTTCCAAAAAATGTGTCAGAGAAGGAGAGGAAAGAAAAACTCATGGAGGTAAAAAGGTGAAAAAAGTTCCCTTTGAAGATAGGAGAAGATGTCTTTGCAGTGAGTTGGAAACCAATGAGAGTGAAGGCAGGATTGGGGGGGTGGTAATGGGGGGATAACCACACATTTATAATACCTTAATCAATAAAAAAATAAAAAAAGAGAGAAAGAAAACTGAAGATGCTAGACAGGAAGCATGATTGATGGTACAGAGCTACTGAGAATTAGATGTAGGAGACCAAGAATGGAAGGACTTTCTTAGAGTCAGAAAAGCAGGAAGAGAATGCAGGAAGAAGCAACTGTATTCTAAATGCAGAGACAGACAAAGATGGAGTCTCTCCCAGTTATACGGGGATGGGGGTGAGTGAGGGGAGGGGAGCAGACCAATCTCAAAGAGTAAGAATAAGATATCCTCAGAAACCAAGGAGTGTGCGAATGTTTGGAATAGGAACTTTATGGGATTCAAAAGAAAACTAAAGGAATTTCTAAATGCCAGGGTAAGTCCAACTGAACAGTTCAACGAACATTCATTAAATACCTCCTATGTACCTAGCATAGAACCTGGTGCTGGAGTTAGAGAGACAAATAAGATCATTTAAACCATTGTTTTCCTGCAAACAACTTAGAGTCCAGAAGGAACGTAGTAAATGTCAGAGCAGTAGTATTCACAGGAGGCTATGGGAACCCAGAGGTAAGGGAATTATAGCACTGAAGACAGGTGTAGGTAGTGGAAGTGAGAAAGAGTGGAAAGTTGGGACAAGAAAGGTACTAGCAGAGATGATTTCCAACCTGGGTTCTGAGGGATAAATAACTCCCATTAATATGTGATAAAAGGTATTGTGGGGAAAAGCAAAAAGTGTCCTCTCTAGATGAAAAAGAATGAGCAAGGATACAGTGATAAGGTATCTTAGGATGTGTGTACTGCCAGTGTGTGGTAAGAAGCAGAAAACAACTGGTCACATGCAGAAGATGTGTAGGTGTCACATCAGCTTAAGCATTTTCTTGTAGATAATTTATAAATACCAAAAGGCTGTAGGCAGGGATAGGAGCACAGAGAGGAACAGAGGCATGGCATGTTCAGAGTGGAGTTTTACATAGTTTATTCTGGCAGCCGTGCAGAATGAGTGGAATTTGGCAAGCTGTAATGATGATGTAAGCAGGGGATATAATTGAAAAACACTAAGTAGACAACATAGGCAGAAACTGATAATGGATTAATGTGGGAGGTTGAAGGAAAATAATACTATAAAAATTACTTTCAGGTTTCTGAATGGATGAAGCAATGATTAACCAAGATAATGAAGACAAGAGGAATAGGTTACTGGTAAAAATGGTCAAAGGCATAGGGCAGGAGAGAGGGAATGCCTGGTATGGAGATCAGGATATCTTTGGAAGAAGAGGGTGCTCATGACAGTAGAGCATTAGCAAGGGTTATCATGGATTCCAGGCTAGGTTTTGAGTTTACGTCAAAAGTGGCTAACAAATGGGTGTGAAAGAGAAACTAGATTAGGGTAAAGTCTAGTACTTATTGGGTGGGAGAGAGGATAGAATTGACAGGGGAGGAGAATGAGCTACAAGAAAAAGAGGACTGACTCTGAGTCCTTGCTGGGATGGAGAATTCCACATGAAGACCTGTGGGTTATTGAATGGATAACAAAAAGTGTAGGAAGGTGTAAATATATGAAGTGGGTGTGTCAGATGGTGAGGGTAAACATTGAACTACTAAGAGTGATGGTAGGAGAGCAGAGTAAGAAGAGAAAAAGTGATTCCAGCACAGAAACCAAGGAATGGGAATTTTAGAAAAGATACAGAAAGGACTGAGTTGTATGTAGAGAGCAATGAGCCATTTAACTCCCTATAGAGTAGAAATGAATTGAGGTTTCCATTAAAGAGAGGTGTAGTAGAAATCATCTTAATTGTTATCCAAGATTGAATTCATTATCCCCCTTCGTTTGCCTTCTCTTCCAATTTCTAGCACTTTTATTATAATTTTCCAGGCTATTTTAAGAGATGTCATCAACATTTTTACCCCTCATTTAACTTTCATTTTTAAAGAATTATGAAAGCACCTTAATTATGTACTTATAATGGGAATACCCTTTCATCTGCATTGCCAAGAAATCTTACTCTTATTTTCTTTTGGACTCTTTCTTTTATTTCATTCCTTTAAGTACATGCCTAGGCCAGATTCTTACCAACTCTCCACTGCAAAAATAAAATTTTATAGGTTTTCTCTATATCCAGTCTATTTTCTTTCCAAAATCTATTCCACATTCTGTCACAAGCAGTTCCCTCCAAACACTGCTTTCATCATATCATATCATGTCCTGCTCAAGAATGCGACTATAACTCTTTGTTGGTGACTTCTCAAAATCACACATTTACCAATAAGGGCTTCTAAGCCCTTGAAGGTTTGTCTTTGATTCTTCATCCTGATTTTAGCATGGGTCCACTGATCTACCTAGACTCATCTTCTCATAGTCCTTTGTTCATTCATATTTTTGCTCAAGCCTCCATGTTTTTCCTACTAGAGGCTAAACCCACTTCTCCGCAAACTCAACTCTGCCTCCCCTTCAATGCCTGTCATATGCAATTTTCTGAAATGAAGGTAACCCATTGGTTAATCATCATTTATATGTTTTGAGATTTAATTCTCTGCTTAATCTGTACCACCTCTCCAATTTGAGTTTATGATCCCTGAGTAAGAACTTACATTTGGGTTTTCTGAATCTTTCAGAAAATGATTTGTTATATGTAATAATAAATATTCTTAATTGAATGGTATTCTATATTTCTCATTATCAATAAGGAATCTTAAAGTTGAGTTATTCCATAATATTGCTTGTTAAAAATTAGGGTTTTTTGATATATAAAAATTTAAAGATGGAGTCTCAATTTTAGTCTAGTATAAAAAATTTAAAATACTACAACATTTTATTCTAAAAAACAAACAAACTTCCTGGGCTTGTGTAATCATTGTGAAATATCATTGTTTTTGGTCCGTCTGAATTTGCTTTCTCATTCTAAGACAAAATTTAAGTTCCATAGAATTATTTTTCAAAGCAGTGATCTTTAAACCATTTACCAAGAATAGTTGCATTTTGATGGAGGACTTTCTTCAATTTACATTGGGTCATATTTTACCTGATAGGAGATGTATAATTTGTCTTACTTGAGGAATTAAACAGCATTGGTATTATAATTTAGTCCAGTACTTTCACTTTTGATGCAAACCCAGTTATTTAGCTGCCCTATATTTACTATCAAAAATAGTACAATGACATGCAGTATATATCTGGAGCCACCAGACGTGAAAGAAGAAAAGTTTGGATTGTACTGTTACCTCTTAAGGAGTTTTCTTCTTTTTTAAAAAAGAGGTCTATTATGGAAAATTTCAAATATATACAAAGTTGAGCAAATATTGTAATCAATTTCTCAGTAACTATCATCCAGCTTCAATAATTTTCAATCTATGGCCACTCATCTACTACATCCATCCACTCCCCTCACCCTGTGCCAATGCATTATTTCAAACAAATTCCTGGTATTATTTTATTATAAACTAGAGGCCCAGTGCACGAATTCATGCACAGGTAGGGTCCCTCAGCCTGGTTGGTGATTGGGGCTGATCAGGGCCAGCTGGCTGGGGGTGGGGGGGAGGGACTGTGGGAGGTTGGCTGGCCATGGGAGGTTGGCTATGGGAGCACACTGTCCACCAGCGGGCAGTTCCTGCATTGAGCATCTGCCCCCTGGTGGTCAGTGTGTGTATAGCTACTGGCTGGTTGTTGGGTCATAACGGTCACTTAGGCTTTTTTATATATAGATATTTGCATATGTATCTTAAAGATAAGGAGCCTTTGAAAAATATAACTATAATGTCATCACACCTAAAAAATTAACGTCTCAATATCATCAAATATCTGCTGAGTGTCCCAGTTTACATGGTTATCTCATAATATTTTTCCCCATTGTATTTTTTTGAATCTGGACCCAAAGGAATTGTACATGTGAAACACCTCCCCCCCTGGCCTCCCAAAGCATCACAATTTTATAAACTTAAACTTGTTTCTTGGTAGTAAAACTAATTTAGAAAATAATTAAATCAGTTAATTATCAGTAAGTTCACATATACATTCTGAGGTTTAGGATTTTATGAGTATTAGCATTTACTTAGTTTAAATAACACTTTGACCACAGAATATAAATGCAACAGAAGGAACTGACAAGTTGTCACAGGCACCAACCACACACTCGTAAATGTAACTTCCGTCATCAATGTCTGTGTGTTATATGGAACTGAAACTCTTTAGCAAGGCATTTTCCTTTCTTGTTCCTAAAAGGATTTGAGGTGACTCACTTGAAGTCATTAAAATTTTGCTCCTAGTGCTATGGAAAATATTTATTGGTCTCATATTTATTTTGTATTCTGCTGATAATGCGACAGCTTGTTATATTACATCATTTACACCAGCGGTTCTCAACCTGTGGTTTATGACCCCTTTGGGGGTCGAACGACCCTTTCACAGGGGTCGCCTAAGACCATCAGAAAATACATATATAATTACATATTGTTTTTGTGATTAATCACTATGCTTTAATTATGTTCAATTTGTAACAATGAAAATACATCCTGCATATCAGATATTTATATTACGATTCATAACAGTAGCAAAATTACAGTTATGAAGTAGCAGCAAAAACAATTTTATGGTTGGGGGTCACCACAACATGAGGAACTGTATTAAAGGGTTGCAGCATTAGGAAGGTTGAGAACCACTGATTTACACAAAGACAGTATCATGACACATAAACAGCCTTTTGAATTTACATTAAATTCCCAAACTAAAATAAAGACAGACTAAAAGTACTGGACACATGTGTCCACACAATTAAAAAACTAATGCTATAAATGTTTTCAACTAGTATTTGAGCACCACTGGAAAATTTAAGAACATTACTTGGGCTTCCCTTTTCTCCTGATTCTTTTCTATGCTTTGCAAAAGTCCAATGGTTTGCACAAGAGGAGAGGGACATGCCCTTCTCACCCCCCAACAGGAAGAAGAAATGTCACTTGCCACTCATTTCCAAGAAGTATCTTGCGTTCATTAGCATTCGGCCTTGAGGTTTCAGCTCTAACTGGTTGAGAGAAGGAAAGGAATATCAGTCAAAAGGTGAAACAAGTGCTGAGGTTAATGATATCATAATTGGTAAGTTTGGTGATGGCAGAATCCAATCATTGCTCCCTTTCATTTTACCCATGCATATCATCATAGTAGCATCCGTGCATATAGTCTTTCTTTTATTAAGACACCTCAGCAACTCATTAATTTTATTTGGAGATCAAAACTTCCATAAGGAAGAAACAAATTCCCAAACAGATTCTATTTGATTTTCTTGTCCCGCACTGCTGCTTATCTGAAGAACTGTAAAGGGGCAATTCAGATCTTAAACATGACAAAAGAATCACAGACCCTGGGACTAGCTTACATGGGGAACAAGTAGGTCTTTGGAAAGAAAGATAAATCCTTTACTGCAGGTGCCTCCACACATGGGACAAGGTTAATCAGGGTACGAGATGGGAGTGACCTTTTGTTCTACAAGGAGAGACTTTTTCCTAGGGAAAGGGCTGGATAATCTAAAGGAAATTTTGATTCAATTGGTTTGAGAAATGATAAAATGACATATTTCAGTACCATTGCTAGGTGTACTGATTAATAATGAGGATTTTTTTTTCACTAGATGGAGTTATAGATATGTTGATATATATGTGATTTGATATTATGCTATTTTGTTGTATTGTTCCTTCAGATTACCACTTGTTCTGATCGATGGCACCTGCACTTTCTGAGCAGCACTTCAAAACATACAAAGCAGTGGAAAATTGGGTCTCTGAATAGTCTGTCTCAAAACAAGAAAAGTTCTATTGGGACGGTATACACAAATTACCTGAAAGATGGGGAAATGTGTACCTAGAGATGGACATTACTTTGAATAAAACACTTTTGATGTTTCTCTTGAAATTATCGTTTTTTTAAATTACAAAATCCGTATTAACCGGTTAATATTTCAGATTAACTATTAACCAGTTTTCCATTTGTCTTTTGTTCAGTTGATGTGGCACCCATTTTCCTTCCTTTAAAATCTTTCCCATTGCTTGTAAATGACTGGAAATTGTTTCCTGAGCAACATTTAATCTTTCTGCAAGTTGTTTTTGAGTCTGACATGCATCTTCATCAATAATGCTTGTAATTTTGTTGGTCTTCAAACTTTTTAGGTTGACCTGGACGTTCTTTGTCTTTCAGATCGAAATCATCACTTTTAAAGCATTTAAACCAGAGTTTACAAGTATCTTGAGATGGAGCATGTTCACCATAAGATTCCCGAAGTATACGATAACTTTCAGCAGCACTTCAAAATAAAGTAATGAATTAAAACTTTCTGCAAATGCTTTTCTTTTGGCGTGAAATTTTACATTTTTAAGCGTAAACATATCTATGATGTTAACACCTTCAGAAAATTTGACATATGAAGTTTTGAAGCTTGTTGTCAATACAACAAAATAACATACATATCAAATCACATATATATCAACATATATGTAACTCCATCTATTGAAAAAAATCCATATTATTAACCAGTACACCTAGTATGTAGAAAGGATTAGAGCAAAATGTCATTTAAGGGGTGATACAGTATTGTGACATAATGGGAAAAATGTCAAATCCACCATAACCTGACCACTATTGCTAATATACTAAACCATAACTCTATATTGTTAATATATCAAAAAGAATATGAAGATGGATTAAAGGTCATTCTTGACAATTACATCCATGAGTTAACTAGAATAACTGAGACTAGTTAAGAAAGGACTAGTTGAACCCAGGACTGAATTTGAATTGTGGCGAAATAATTTACTGGCTGTGTGACCTTGTGTAAGTCACTAATCCTTCAAAGATCTCTGAAAAACTGACATAGTGACACTTCTGTCACAGAATCACAATTATTAGAATTTTATGATAAAATAAGGCTGTACTGCTTGGTCAACATTAAATTCTCTTGAAAACCTAAATAAATTAATGAAAAGAGAAGTGCTTTTGCCATCAAGAATATACGCTGCTGTTCTCTGGTTTGTGTAATATGTAATAAAGGTGGACGCAAAGGTGAAACTAGAAGAGCAGGAGACAATGAAGTGGGGGAGATTGGGACCAGGTAACCGTAGTTATCAACAGGCAGGACTTACTGGTGATGGGGGAAGTTAAACCTCTAAGCTGCTGGCAAAACAGTATCCACAGAAAGTCATAGTCCATCACGTTTCTGAGAGTGAATAGTAGGTCACCATACAAATGTTAAAAAACTTGGGAAAACAGGAGGCAAGCCTCCGTGGGGTGTTTAGAAATTGGATGATGGTGTCTGCATAAGTGAAAGGCAGCTTTGAGAAAAGATTTTTCTAAAAATAAAGAAATTAATTTTAAGAAAGTAGAAGCATGAGAAAATATAAGTCCAAAACAAAGTCCCAAACAACCTGTTGGCTCTTAAACACTATAAATAAAAGTCAATCAAGAAAAGCTTTTTTTAAAAAGCTGGAAAATGTAAAAAGGTTGCTAATTAAATGAAGATCTGAAGGTCCCCAAGGGTTATGTCTAAATAATCATAGATTGCAAAAAAAAAAAAAAAGTGAAAAGTCTGATAAGAATAAAATCAGAAAAAGCTGAGGCAAACAATCAAAGGCAACTTTGAGATACAAATAGAAAAGCAACCTGTTTATCAGTGAATCTTAACAAAAGGATTAAAAAGGTAGTCATCCTTTCATTATTTGAGAAGGAAATAAAATAGCATGTTACTTTTAAAAATTAGGGATTTGGTGACTTTTTCTTTTTAATAAGGCAGAAAGCAGAAAGTAAATGGGAAATGATGAAAACTGGGGAAGACTTTCTCTAGTTAATTTCTGCTTTCTCCTAGCCTAGTCTAATGCTCCCTTGCTTCAGGCCCAGCTACAGCCTCTCCCTTCACTTACCTGGTTTATGTAAACCCTTTAAGACTATAGTACACATCTGTGACATTATTGTACTACTTGCCCAATTAGCTACCCAGGAGGACTTCTGTTTCCATGAGTCTTCCCCCAAGTGCTCAACAGATACTGCTGAACTAAATTATCTGGGCACATCTAAGCATAGGAACCCTTTTTTAAAAATAAAAAATCTTGGCATATGCTTATCTTTAAAGATGACTTTAGTGACACTAGCAAAAGATTTATATAAAAATACACTTCCCTGATAAGTACTGATTTTTTTTTGAGGTAAAAAATACAAAACGGACACACAAAAAAATCTAGTTTTTAGCTTATATCATTCTTATTCTTATTTTGAATCCAGTGACTTGAAAATCTTTTGGGTGGAGTTATTAAAAATCTGAGTTATAGGAAGTAAGAAGCAGAAAGGTAAGATTCTCTCTGTTTCTGTAAATGATATAAACATTTGATAATATTTTTCTGGGTTCCATGTTATTTAAAAGCAGTTTTCACTGGTATAGAAATACTTTCATTTTGTAGGCCCCAGCAATTTTCACTGGGAATTTTATTTATTTTTTTATATTTTACTAGTGGCCCGATGCACGAAATTCATGCAAGGGGCTCGGGCCTTGCAGCCTCAGCTTCGTCCAGAAGGTCATCCGAACGGTTGTTCTGCTTTTTGGACTAATTAGCATATTAGCTCTTTATTATATGGGATTCTTCCCTTTAATATTTATAAACATTTGTTAATAAAGCACTTATAAAAGTTTTCAAAAACTTGATGTAGTAACATGGAATGTGTATGATGTACTTTTTAGTACAAAGTAAGCTAAGTGAATACATTATAGCTAAAACAATTTATAAGGATTGGCAAAGTATGGAGAAGACCAAACATTAAATAGATCTTTGCTCTATACTCTCACTTATCTATTATCTTATCTGTAAGATATCTTATCAAGATATTTATGTGTTATCTTGATAAATAGACAACAGTTATGCTCCCAAATTAGGGGGCATTTGTGATATTTCTGAGCTTACTTTTAGTTGTAAATCATGAACAGTTGTTCATAGCCTAAGAGACGTTCTTCACCTTACACAGGAATCAAAGAGATTTGAATATGACAATATGTTCAATAGTCCACAAGTAATGATCATTGTCATTATCAAGTCACCAATGACTAAGTAGGGAGTCTGTTTACACAAGGCTACTATGTCATAATTTTAGGGTGACATTGAAATTTTGAGCTAGTCTTTAGCTAATATGGTACTTATCACTTAATGGTACACACAGTTTAAATAAGGCTCACAGCTCAGATATTTACCCATATTTCTGTCCTCCCGTTGTTCTTCCTGCATCTCTCAGCCAGGGAGTAGAGCTCGACAGTAGTTTCAGATATTAGGTCCACATTTTTGCCCTTCACGATGATCTGCATTACTCTTCCCTTGTTGATATGGGCGTCAAAAGTGCTGTCCCAGGGTGGGTACATGGTTGGCTTTTTCTGGATGTACATCTGCCCATTCTCTAGGGACAGAAAGAGATGGTCTCATTATTCCTTTAGCCCACTCGGGGGAAAAATCAATTCAATTCAGCAGTGGCACTCATTCCATCTACTCTCCAAGATATATAATCCTGCTGAAAAGACAAAAATGATGCAGAAAACAATTAGAGACAATGTAGGACAGAATGAGACAGTTCCAAGTTTGGCAAGCAAGGTAATGAAATGAAACGTAAAGTCAATCTGGATAATTTAGGCAACAAAAATCTGACAATGCCTTGGAGTGGCACCATTCTTTTCCTATCCGACAGTTAATTGCTTCACTGTGAGTGTGAAAATCTAAGCAAATAAAGAGAATTAAAGGGCTAAGCTTAGTATATTTGGTAGGGCAGAGTGACTTACACCCCATTCTTTATGGTAAAAGGCATAAACTATAAAATATAATGAGCCATTATTGCTTTCTCTAATATTCAAATGCGGATACATTTTCCCTGAACCAGGCACCATGCACCCTAAGCAAAAATTGACAAGTAACTTGGAGAGGTGGTGGCCTTCTCCATGGAGTGAGTCAGTGGAGCAGGCCATAGACCTGCAGTGAGGAAGGAAGACAGTGGCAGCCTCGGGAATGGTTCTAACAAGAACCATGGTCAGGATGGTGAGGTTTAAGGGAAACCTCCCCAGAGCCGCCAGGCAATTGGGAGAGTTCACTAGTGGGAGTATAAATAGTGTTGTCCCATCTTTCATCCAGATTGGGTTTCTGTAGTAGATGTTCTCTAATCATTCCAGAAGCAGAAAACGACAGTGGCATATGAGTGTTTGTTTCTTGTGATAATAAGCACAGCACGTGGCAGATTTAGCAATTCAGCGGTGTTGATGAACCCAAAGGTAAAGTCCCTTTAAAGCAGGGAAACCAAGTAGTTCACTCCAGATGGACCTTTCTCTCCAAGGCACACTGTTAGAACGGAACAGGCTAAATTGGTATTTGGGAGGTATACAAGGATGTGAATAAGCTGAAACTTCTCTTTTTAGGCAAACCTGGTTATTGGAGGTATGAACTCTGATAATGATAGGGGGAGAATAGGAAGGGGAAGATTTCTATTGCTTGTTTAAAAGAAACTTAACTAGGAGAGTGACATCGATTAGTCTGTTATTGGAAAGAACCATGGGCGAGGATGAAGATTTAGTAAAGTGGAAGGCACTGTTTGAGGAAGTGTAATTATTAACCGAGGCCGAGAAGAAGGAATAGTTTCTCACACTTAGTGAAGTTTCTACCAGCACTCTGATACCCCCTTAACTTTCAGGGATAATATAGACAGAGCTAAAGGAGTGGCATGGTATATATTGCTGCTCCCTCTGGTTCTGCTGATGACAAAGCTGGAATTGAGGCCTGGGAATAGTCCTCGCGCACATGCACCTTCCGCTCTTTCCTCACTGATTTCATCACACCTTGGTTTAAGGTTTGCTTATAAGTGGGAGAAAAAGCCTGTGAGAAATTTTGAAAATATTTTTTAAAAACATTAAATATGATTAATAATCTTGGGAAAAAAGAAAATTGAATTGGATTTAAAAACAAACTATGGCAAGAGTAACGATCATAGTAACATTTTACTTCTATGGACTCTAAGCCCCTCCTTCTCATAATTCTTCTCATAACCATAACCTTTCTCCACCCGACAAAGGACAGAAGTTCGCAGGGGGAGGCATTTTTCACACTTTTGATCACTAGGTTTGTAATCATCTAAAAAAGAGGACCAGAACTCAGCATCTGTCTAGTTACAGTGAGTTTCATCATTGTTTCAAAGGCTCTCGGGCCCTCAGCACTGTGTTCTGTTTGTCCCTGTTCTGTGAATTCACCACGAAAAAGGCAGCCACACAGCCCCAAGGTTAAAGTGTGTTTAAATTCCGTAGAAGTAATACTTGAATGATAATGTTCAGAGAGATTTTCTTTCTGAACAAAACCAAAGCAAAATAAAAAACAACAGGCTAACCTTTGGAAAAACAAAGTCATCTTCTTTTTTGACAAGGTCTTGATCCACATGGCTGGTTAGACCAAGTTCAAAGGCAAGGCCAAAAGGAGAAGAAATTAAAAAAAAAAAATAAAGCTCCCGGGAAGCAAATGTCAGGGAGACCTGTGGTTGTAAAGAGAACTGGGATCCAGGAGACCCATTAAGTCCAAAGCAGCTTTGAAGAGCTCAAGACATTTCACACTTCAAAGATTTCTGTGACATTTGAAAGGTTTTAGATTGGGAGCAAGTGCCATTCTCACTTCAAACTAAGCAGGAGAGAAATCTGGTCAGAAGGGAAATCAGGATGATTCAGATGGTCTCCTCAGCTTTGACACACTCACTGTGGCAGCAGGGATGAAGTCAACTGGGAGTCCAAGTCTTTTAAAGGCGAGAAAAGGCAAGACAGGAGGACTGGGAACCCCAGGATGCTGAGCCAGTAACATCTAGCTAGAGATTCTTACCTGCAGAATCAGGGTCTCACCTGCAGAATCAGGTTCCCCTTTGTGTCTGTAAATGTTACATTTCTCTGTCCCCACCCCCTTAGAGGCAGTAACATTTCTCTGTCCCCAAATCTTCTCTCTCCCCGTTCCTACTTTTTGTTCTTTACTCCACATTACTTACCATATAATATTTTTGTTTCCTTCCTATCTTCCTTTGCAAGAATAGAAGTGCTAAAGCAAAGGCACTTTTTCTGTCCCAGTGCACAGTAGGTGCCCCATAAATACTTCTCATGCAAATGAACTGTAATGGCTCATATGGTCACTGAAGACCTGCGTGGGGTAATCTTACTTCTCTACAAAGTGTCTGCTGAAACAAGAAGTGTATGGAGAGAAACAGGAAAGGTAATGGGGCTGGGAAAACTTTGGGATGTAAACTTCCTTCAGCGGTTCTCAACCTGTGGGTCGTGACCCCTGAAAATACATCCTGCATATCAGATATTTACATTACGATTCATAACAGTAGCAAAATTACAGTTATGAAGTAGCAATGAAAATAATTTTATGGTTGGGGGTCACCACAACCTGAGGAACTGTATTAAAGGGTCGCGGCATTAGGAAGGTTGAGAACCACTGCTAGAAAGTCCATAAGACTGAAGATCCTCAGAGGGAAGGGGTGAAGGAGTGGGAAGAGATCAACAAAAAAGCTTATATGCATATATGTGTAACCCGTGGACACAGAAAATAATGGGGTAAAGGCCTGGGGAGGGGACAGGAGTGGAGGTCAATGGGGAAAAAAGGGGAACATCTGTAATACTTTCAACAATAAAGATAAATTAAAAAAAAGAAAGTCCATAAAAATCTTAAAATATAGAGGCAGGGAGGAGAATGGAAACCAGTGGAAGTGACTGTGGATAAATTCCAGTCAGAATGGGATTATTTTAATTTAATGATCTAACCCACTTTTGAAAGCCTGTCACGCTTTCTCCCTCACCATGAACTGCCTATCTACATTTCAATTTGACATAACACAAACTATTATTTTACTGATCCAGGGTCTTAATGCAAAAGTAAGTTTTCTGAAATTTGGTTCCTAATGGCTAATTCATATATTCTTTGTAATATTCATCAACTATGTGCAAAGAAACAGAAAGCCGTCTTTAGAAGCTAATTCTAAGATTATGCAGACTTAACCTATAATCATTGAAAACAATGAGTCTTAACAATATAGGTCCCATGTTCCACATTAGAGCACTAGATTCCCTCTAGCCCCCCACGCCCTTAACTCCTCACATAAAGTCCAAAAACCCATTTCTCCTTTCCTTTGCTCCCTTTGTTTATGTGGGAAAATGGTCTCGTGAAATAGAACACAGGCAGGTGGCCTGGGTCTAGTTCAGAGGTGATCACTAAGCCCATTTACCCTTGAGGAGGTACTGGGCTTCCCTGGGCATCAGTTTCCTGGAATGAAAATTAGGTTGAACTAGATGACCTCGAAGACCGGGAAAGGCCTTTGAAGCAGGGGGTCCCGTGGGGGTGAGGCTGACAGAGTCCTAACGAAGCATGCCCGACTCCGGAGACCAGGTTCAGTGAGGCAGATCTAAGTTTATTGTGTAAGTGCAGCAGTATATATAACTTTTTGGACCAATCAGAAGTTTACACTATCCTTAGGGCAGCCAATAGTAGGAAAGATCAGGGTACTGTGTAGGGGCTCTAGGAGGCTTACTCAGGCGGGCGCTGCCACTTCCCGGTGTGCCGAGGAAGCTTGTATAGGTGGAGTGCGCTCACGCCAATGCATCTGCCACTGCACTGAGATAAATCTCCTGAGCTCTTCCCACAGGCCTTGCTTCATAGTTCACAGCAGGATCTTCCTATCCCGCCCCCGCTTGGAAGACCCACACTAGCTTACCTGATTCAACATATTCCTTGACCAGCACAGCGCAGTAAGGGTTAACGGCCTCTCCTTGACATGGCTGGCAGGACCCGCAGTCAAAGTTGGACAAACCAATTCGAAGAAATGGTGACATAGTGGCTCCTGTAAAGTGACAAAAGACAAATGCTATTTGAGGGGCTATAAAATGTATTATTTTTGGTGTCCCATCTCCACCTAACCAGTGCTTTATTGCCAACAGCCTCAGCTTCAAATGGCTTAACTCTCCATTTGAACAAATGCTTTTACTCCCCCTTCTGCAAAATATATTACTGGGCTCACCCCAAACCACAGACCGACTTGCCAAGGAAGGAGGCTTTCTGGAAGTCTGCGTTATTCAACCTCGTCGGTTGGAATTGTAATCCACTCTTCATTTAATGCAGTTATGTCTGATAGTTGCAGAGAGAGGGAAATGTTTCCCAACATTTTATTTCTTCTATTATTCAAGTAGGAATAATACCCAGGAAACAACGAACAATAATAGAAAAATGAGTTTATAAAGGATGAGTCTATTTTAGTCACACCAGTTAAATATGACACCACAAAATTCTTACATGGGCTATTTGTGTGTGTGGTAGAACTGGCTCTGGATATTTAGCAGCTGAGCCCTATGTACTTTAGACATTTCAAAAAGGTTGCTCTCTTCACAGTCATATATATGTGTGATATGTAAATATGCATACATATAAAATAAGCTTTTGAATGTCATGAACTACTTAAAAAACCCTAAATCATTGACTGCCATAAAACAGTGCTTTATTGTGCAAGGATCAACAAAGTACTTCATAAAAGCCAATTAACTCATAATTAAGCTTGCCTAGAGATATAGGTGAAAATCATAGTCTTGGCCACACATTTAGGATTCTAGTCTGAATCTTCACCTGCTGTTCCTTCCTTTCCTTGTTTACTCTGGCTGCCACTTATCTCAACTAAGCACCTTTTTTCCTTTTTAACCTACTTTTCTATGAGGCCACATTACTTTGAAACTATTAACTGGTAATCAGTGAAAAGTTCCTTCTTTTGGCTTCTTGAACTGTCTCCTGAATTTTACCAGTTTCTTAAGTAAGCTGAAGTTAACAAGAACAAAGGTAATCATTACAAAGCCTTAGCTGTCTTTTCTACCTTATATAAAGGAAGTAAACTGCTCAGACTAATGGGAATCCAGATGTGAGAATCAATGACTTTGCTGGAAATGTTGGGCCCAGAATCCTGAATCCGAGTGGTAAAAGTTCACCAGTCCTGGGGAATGCCAGTCATCTCTGGATCTTTTGGGTTTTTTTGGACCCAGAGCGTGACAAATTAGGGGCTCTTGACAACTGTTGTTAATTTCATGGATTTTAAGCAAGTCCCAATTTCCCGCGGAGTTTAGCAGGTTTAACTAGAGGAGCTGGTTACAGAATCATGATTTGTTGGGGTGTCCTTAGTCTCTGGAACACAAGCTGTGTAGGTCACTCTGTTGAATTAGCAGCAGGATGACTTCAGATTTGTCTTTAGGGGACCCTTCACCCTCTGAGTTTAGAATTCTCAGGCAGTAGGTGAGCTGGTAACGGAGTGTTCTCTGGAGAAAACTTCTTTGAGACCCCTCCCCACCTCTCCTGGGCCACAGAGGTCTTTTGGAGAAATCTGTGTATCTCCAGTGATCAGGAAAAATCACCAGAAACTATTCTCATTTGAGAATATTTACCATGTGTGAACTCTGTGAAGATTTCTTCAATACAAGTAAAGATAAGTAATTCTTTCTTGAGTCAGGAGGGATCATTGACTCATGAAGTGTGAGTTACAAGCACTTTGACCTTTAGGGAGGGATTTGTCATTCTGCCATTCCCAGGCTGGGTTCACAATTAGGTGACAACAGCTCAGCATGCACCTGGGAAAATCTGTCTGGGAATAGACAGAAGCCTCTAAGGTAACCTGGGTTTCTTTGTATGAAAGAGGGGAGCAGTGAAACCCCCTCTCCTCCCACAGGGCTTCTTAGACAGCAACTGACCTATTTCATTAGCAGTCCAGATTCATTTGCCATTTCACCAGATTCTCTTACCTTGTCCACTCACCGATGAGCATTTGACAGTTTACCTAGTGCATGCACCTGTGTGAGAGTCAAGCCACTGCCTCTCTTTCTAAAGGTCTAGTCCCAGTGACAGGATTTGACAGTTTGACATCCAAAAGAGCGAATTGACATTTGTGTGTTTAACTTCACACATCTTTTAATAACGCTCAAGCTCAGGGGTGGGTATTTTTAAAGGCCAAAGGTAGCATTTTGTTCCTGAGCTCTTCAGAAAAACTTCCCCTCTTGTAGCAATAAAGTGATCTGTATAGAATATGAAGAAAACACACAAAATTGGAACATCTCACAGTTCCAGCAATGAAAACAAATTGCTATTACTATTTTGATATATATTTCTCTAGTCCTTTTAAATAAACAGGTTTTGTGTGTGTTTTTTGTATACTGTGCTCATATGTATGCATGGAATTATATTTGGCTTTTTCGTTTAATATTTTACCATAAAACAGTCTATGTTACATTATTTTTGACAGCATCCTTTTCATTCTTGCATGACGTTCTACTGAGGGACAGCACTGGGATGTGCTTTACTAAAGTCTTATAGTTTCACAGTTAGACTGTTTCCAAATTTTCCATACTAGAAATATGCTGTCATAACCATCCTTTTATAATTTTTTTAAAAATTAGGAATATTGCATCAGACTAGATCACCAGAGTACTCAATATTACTAGATCTGATGATATTACTAATCGTAAGGTTTTATATATTTCAAGAAAATAATGAAACATAAAGCCAAGAACTTAGCAAGGGCAATATGGATGGAAATTACCACAATGAGTTAGCATCATCTATATATATAAAAGCCTAAGCCAGTAGGTATGATGCTCACTGACCACCAGGGGGCAGATGCTCAACTCAGGAGCTGCTGAGTAACAGCAACTTTGCAGAGTGCCCTCTTGCACTCTGGAACCCTTCAGGGGATGTCAGACTGCTGGTTTTGGCCTGATCCCTGCAGGCCAGACCGAGGGACCCCTCTGCTGGAGGGACCCCGCTCACTCCGCAGTCACCTTTCGAGCCGTGGCACCATCCCAAGTGCAGCCGGCTGGGGAGGGACCATGAGAGGTTGGCTCCAGGACATGTCTGGCCCATTTCACTCAGTCCCACCCACCGTCCACCTTCTAATTAATTTCCTTTCAATGTGCACGAATCCGTGCACCAGACCTCTAGTTCTTATGTAATAAGCACAGTAAGTTTACATAAATGCTACCTATGACCTGAATGCGTAAGTGGCAGTGACACAAACTATACAAAATACAGAAAACATAGCTGCAACTAGTTGCATGAAAAAGTGTTCAGCCTTGTGAGCAATTCAAGAAATGCCAAATAAAACAAGATATTATATAATTGCATTAATATACTATTTTTAGAAAGACAAAGCAATATGGAGAAAAAATATTGCTGGTTGCCAGTGCTTGGGGGAGGGGGCAGGGTATGGCTTTATAGGGATTGATGAGCAAGTTTTGGGGAAAGATCGAATTGTTCTACAGCCTGACTGTGGTAGTGCTCACAGAAATCTAAACTGAAATTCACAGAATTATACACCAAAAACAAAAGTCAATTTTGCCATATGATAATTTAAAAATCAAATTAAAATATGCGTTTGGCATTTCAAGGCATGGATAATAAATCCAGAGGGTATATAGATAAAAATGCAAAAATATACATTGGAAAAATGTGAATTAATATAACAAAATATTAATTTTAAACCATAAGGTAATTAAGAGTAGCCGCCTCAATTTACTCATAGAAACAGAGTCTTAAAGATAAACAAAACAACTTTTACTCTGCAGTATTTAAGCTTTTTTGAAATTTTGCATTTTGGTTCAAATGGCTGAGAAGAAGAGTAACATTAGAATTTGATAACGCATTTTATTTAAAGATCTATAAATATTCAATGCTTATAGATCCTGTAATAATGAAAAAAGTTAAAATATTTAATATATAAAAAATAATAATAATTTTTTACCTTTGTGATTAGCAAATATTTTGGAAATGTTCTTACCTCACACTGGCAAGGACAATATCAATCATATACTTTTATATAATGAGGCTTGCAGTGTAAATTTCCACCATTCTCTTGAGGACACATATGCATACACACTTCTATGTATGTGTGTATGTATATGTATATCTCAAGAGCCAAGAAAATCTGCAATAAGCACAAGAAGAAGAATTAACATGAAAGCTTTTGTGGGCTGGCTTCTTGTGCTCAGAGCTGATGGTGAGAAAGGGGATTTCCCAGGGTGCTAAAATAGAAAAGAGAATTATTTGTGTGCAAAAATACATGCACGGGATAGGATCTATCAGGTGTCCTCCCCCAGTTTCTCTGAATGTAAATTTCATAAATCGCCTCTTTACTTTCCATTGACAACAAACAGCACGTGTATAAGGACAGTGCTGTACTTACACAACAAACAGTGCAGTTCTGGCCAGGCTGTACCAGAGCCCAAGGGCCAGTTCCCTCTACAGACCTCTCCTCTGAGCAATCAAACCACATGCTCAGTTCTCTCCTGGACAGCTCCTGGGGATCCTCCCAACAGAACTCATTGTCCCGCCTTTCAAATCTGCCCTTCACTTATGGTGCCAAGACTTTCGACTTAGCACTCTGCTCTGATGTCACTTTTCCCCTCATGCACCACAAGCAAATTGCTTTTTTCCTTCTCCACCTCCTCTCCCCATTTCACTGTTGCCTGAGCTCAATTCTGTATCCTCTCTAGTTTGACTCATCACAGCAGCTTATCCTGTGTTTCTCTCTGTAGTTCTGGTCATCTCTCATTCCCAGACAGGTCTGCAACCAGAACTTTCCTTAGGATTGTGCAGAACTATTGCCATTTCTCCAACTGCCATGCTGTTTCATACAGTTAGGTGTGTAGTAATACTGCTCCCTCTCTGGAATGCCCCCCTATTTCACTCCACCCTCCACCTGCCCCATACTTACATCCTCATCTTTCAAGTTCCTGCTCCATATCTACCTCCTCTTTGAAGCCTCCATCACTCTCCCTCCAACACATCCTGGTGGAGTTTACTTGGCCTTCTAGGCTCCCATGGGTCCCTAGGTACATTGTGAGACAGCACCTGCCAAATTTATTTACCTCACCTCTACCATTTCAAAAGTCTGAGTATGGTAGATTGTGTCACTCCCATTTTCTGTCCTTGACTCCTTTCAGTTTCCAAATTTGGGGGACATAGTACAGCCCCACCAGGATTTCTCCTAGTTAATCCTTGGGGCACCACATATACTTAGAAGAGGGCAGTGACTCAAACTATAGATGTTCCTCTCATTTTATCTGCATCACATCTAGCAAATCCCCTCTCCACAGAGTGAGTGCGTGTGGATGCCTTACTTTCCTAGACCCTAGTTGTGATAAAGGGTTTTCTCTGTAATCAAATTTCTTTGGACATTGCCATTAACTTCATGGGGTGGTCATATTTCCCTATAACATTTTACTCTACTTATTGGCTCATGTTGGTGCCCCCACATAAGACTGTGAGCTCTGAGAACAGGGGCCATGTTTTAATCATGTATGAACCTCCATGGCTGATCCCTCTCTCTGACAGGTAGCCTAAGCTTATTGAATTTTTGTTAAGGAACTTAATTTTCAAAAGTGGCATTTTACATCATCTCTTAATCTTTATGCGTTTCTCTTACCTGCAGGGGTACACTGAGGTTCAGTTAGGTGGCAGGCAATTATAGAGGAAGTCAATACAAAGGAAGAGTCTCTGGCGTTGTTGTTGTTACAGGCAGAGAATCAATGCCATTCCCAGCTCAGCTGCAGGAGCTCTTTAACCTCTAATGCTGCTTTCTCATTTGAAAACTGGTGATAACACTATTGCTCATCTCACAGGGCTATGAGGATGAAATGAGCAAATACATGGAGGTGCTTAGAATGGGGTGGCACATCGTAAACTCTCAAAAAGTGTTAGTTATTATTATTGCAACTCTGATGTATTTTCTAATGGACTTTATCGACTTTACTAGTTGTATCAAAAAAGGGCAGGAAGAGAGGAAAGCATATCTGGGCTGCATGAGGTGACCATCCTCTGTGCTCTGCCACTGAGCTCCCATAAACCCCATATGTGTCTCTCTTATTGTGTGCATTACCCTCTAATAGAATCATCTTGACGCCGGCACTTATCATGATGAACTATCAGTAGGTCCATGCAATCTTCTGTGCTTTTGCTATCCCAGCTGTGAAATATCATTACAATATGTACTTAAAATTTGTAGAGAATATTTACTCTCACAGCTCAATGTTTTCACCTGTAAGTGTGATCTCATCCATCTCTAGCAGGTAGCTATGATGCAAGTAGATGTTCAAGTGAAATTGCTTGGCGGCATGCTTAAGGTCATGCAAGATTAAGTACTGAACTGAGAATTCCGGTCTCTTAACTCCCTAGCTGTTGACTTGCCTACTTACCTAGACTGACTCACTTGCCACAGTTCAAACCTGCGGAATGCTTTCACAATGATGTCAAGGATTGTGGCCACATAACAAAAGGTGATGCCACATAGAAATAGAAAACAAGGGAACTGCTATGTACTCTCATCAGCTAAAAAAGATCCAGACCTCTCTTCCTCTGCAGCAAATGAAATAAGAATGAGCATACTTTTTTATTTAAAAAATATATGGACAGTACTTGCATTGCTGTAATTTAGTTGGAGATACCTTGGTGACAAGAGGGATAGTCTCACAGAAATATCAAAACATGAAGCAGAACACAAATTAATCAATAGTAAATTGGGGAATGAGGAAAAAAAAAATCATTCAGTGGTTTCCATATCCTTCAGTTCAGCCAAAATTCGGTAAATTAAACATCAGGTAAATTTTGGCAAATTAAGCTCTGTCTACAGCTTTTAGTTTTCTTTATGAGATGTAAAAGGTTTCTTAGGTAAAGGTGACTGCTGGATGAAATGACCTACTGCTGTAGAAAATAACCTATAATAAAAAAATAATTTGCCTTGCAATGTGCATAGAGGAGAGACGGTAACCCGTGAGTGATCATGTAATCGGGAATGTGTTATCCTGTGGCTGAGCCTTCTACCAAGTAGTACAATAAAAAGAGTCAGATTAAATATTAGCCTCTCGCCCACAAATACGGTCTCAAAAGTGAATGAAAACAAGTATGAACTGAAGGTAGTAGTTTAAAATAATCGCTAAAGTATGTGGCTGTAAAGACAAAAGAAAACAAGCCTAACCTTAGAACTAGCAAGGAAGGAGGGTTTATCAACAGAGGTACCAACTACCTGCAAACATCAACAAGAACCCTCCATTATGAACTGAATTGCATGCCCGCAAATTCATATGCTGAGGCCCTAAGGCCCCATGAGACTGTATTTGGTGACAGGGTCTTTAGGGAGGTGATTAAAGTGAAATGAAGTTGTAAGAGTGGGCCCTCATCAAAATAGGACTGTTGCCCTTATATGGAGAGGAAGAGACCAGACAACCTCCACCTCCACTTCACAGTGTGAAGGCTCCATACATAAGCCAGGAAAAGAGCTCTCATCAGAAACCAACTGTGAGGGCACCTTGATCTTGGAATTCCCAGCCTTCAGAACAGTGAGAAAAGAGATTTCTATTGTTTAAGCCTCTTGTTTAATATCGGTCTGTGGTATTATGTTATGATAGCCCAAGCCCACTAATATAACACCCTGCCCTCCTCCACCAAAAACACAGCATAGAAACAAAACAAATATTGAAATACAGAAAATAAAACACCTAGGATAACATTATTAATATTCTGATATTAATTTGACATGGTAATAGTCCCACTAAAGCATAGCTCTGATCAAAGTACACAAATACTAAAATAAAACTGTCCCAGTCCACACTGAATTAAATCAGGATTTCTTAACCTGTTATTTTAAAACCTTCATGAGTTGGCTTCCACTTGCCCTCCCCACACAGCACCCCTGACTCAGCTTATCTCAACTTCTCCGTTTGCTGAATACACTCAACCCTCCATCTCAGTGGCTCTGTTTTTACACCTTTCCTTCTGCTGGGAATGCTCTGTGCACCTCCACAGGGTGTGCACAGCTGCCACCCTGCCGTCTTCCTCATCCTACAAGGATCTCACTTATGTACTGCCGCATTCAGAAATTCTTTCCTGCTGCCATGGGACGAGGAGTGATTTATTTGATGGATGAGTTTTAGAAGAATAAACTGTGCCTGCCCTGCCCAGCCTCCTTCTCTCTGTTGGAGGGATCTGCTGACTTTCAGAGAGAGTCTTTCCACTCTTCTCTGGCATGCCATAAGCATGGTGGGGTCGATCTGCTTCAGTCCTGGCCATTGTCCAGCATTGTCTAGGACACTGAGCAATGACCAACCTATTTGCTTAAAACACTTTGGTCATATCCACCAATCCAGCCTTTATTATTCATCAAGTTAACATTTATTTTTCTCCATTCCCCTGACTCCTGATCTGTCTCTCCATTTGTTTTAAGCACAAGCACAGCCCAGAGGGCTTATTTTTGGGTCCCCTACAATTCACAAAACTTTTCAAAGAGCTTTAGAAAATGTATAGTATTCAATCTTCTCACCAAGCCCACAGGGTAGGTATAATTGGCTCCATCCCACAGATAAGAAACCTGAGGCTTGAGGGGGTAAGCAGCTTGCTGAAGGTCATACCACTAGTACTGGCAGAATCTCAATCCCAGCCTTGGTTGCTAAGTGTCCCACCCAAACTAGTCAATGATTTCTTGCTAGAAAATGTCAGTTAAGGTTAGGTCAGAGAGGAAGTGAAAGCCTGGAAATTTCCCCATAGATAATTTCCATCTGCTCTACCAGTCTCTCACTAGAAAGGACCTGTTAAAACTGGCGGCACAGGCTTTCTCAGCACCCTCTGTGCTGACTACTTGCTTAATTACCTAAGGTACTAGCTCTTTGTCAATACATGTGATTTAATCTATCTTGAACCCATATCTGTAATCTGAAGAGTTAAAAAGTGGGTAATATAAGCAGAGCTGAAGTTTCTTGGAATAACTCAAGTTCTTTTCTGGAACTGAGGTCACCACTGCTGACCTTGGTAATTTTCTCAAGATGTCACTAGTGTGTGCTGTCTCACCTCTATGCTCTCTCCATTCATGCATTGCTGGTGGCTGACTGTATTAGTGAAGATTTCTGTGGCCAGACTCGAGAATAAAAGTAACTGCTTCTATACAGTTGGAGCAAAGCAGTCTCTTTGGAAGCATTTTCTAAGTAGAGTGTGGGTAATCATTTACTGGGTTCAAAGAGGCTGTCTCCTATAAGCATCACATTTTATTTCTGACTCTGTTTATTGTGTCAAAATTTACTCTTAAAAGACAATCTTTACCATACACACACAAGAAAAAAAGAAAAGAAATAAAGAACTATATATGGTGAAGGATATGTTAATTAGCTTGGTTGTCATGAATATTTCACAATGCATATGTATATCAAATCAAGTTGTATAGCTTAAGTATAATCAGTTTTTAAGTGGCAATTATCCTATACTAGAGGCCCGGTGCACAAAAATTTGTGCACTTGGGGGAGGGGGTCCCTCAGCCCAGCCTGTGCCCTCTTGCAGTCTGGGACCCCTCGGGGGATGACCACCTGCTGGCTTAGGCCCGTTCCCCGGGGGATTGGGCCTAAGATGGCAATCAGACATCCCTCTGGCAGCCCGGCTGCCCTCGGGGGATGTCCACTTGCCAGCGGGGAGCAGACCTAAGCTGCAGTCAGATATCCTTAGCGCTGCTGAGGAGGCGGGAGAGGCTCCCACCACACCGCTGTACTGGCAGCCATCAGCCTGGCTTGTGGCTGAGCAGAGCTGCCCCATGTGGGAGCACACTGACCACCAGAGGGCAGCTCCTGCATTGAGCATCTGCCCCCTGGTGGCCAGTGTGTGTCATAGTGACCAGTCATTCCCAGTCTTTCTGCTATTAGGGTCAGTTTGCATATTACCCTTTTACTATGTAGGATAGAGGCCTGGTGCATGGGTGGGGCTGGCTAGTTGGTGTCCCGGGTCAGGGTGAGGGTCCCACTTGGGTGTCTGGCCAGCCTGGATGAGGGGCTGATGGCTGTTTTCAGGCTGGCTCACCCCCTTTAGGGTGGGGGTCCCCACTGGGGTGCCTGGCCAGTCTGGGGGGGGGGCTGAGGGCCGTTTTCAGGCTGGTAGGCGACTGAAGCTCCCAGCCTCTCCTTTTTTTATTTATTTTTTTATTCTGGGATTTATTTACCTTCTATAATTGAAACTTTGTTGCCATTACTGGAGCTGAGAGCCGGCTCCTACTCGCTCCAGCTCTGAGGCCACAGCCTGCTGAAAGCAGGTATCTGGGGTTTGTTTAGCTTCTATAATTGAAACTTTGTTGCTTTCGGAGTTCAGAGCCAGGCCGCGGCAGGCGGGGAACCTTGGCTTCCTCCATCACTGGAGCAAGCAAGCCTCCTGCTTGCTTCAGCTGCGTGGCTGCCGGCCGCCATCTTTGTTGGTGGTTAATTTGCATATCACCCTGATTAGCCAATGGGAAGCATAGCGAAGGTATGGTCAATTACCCTTTTTGTCTTTTATTAGATAGGATAATAAAAGCCTAATATGCAAATTGACCAACTGGTGGAACAACTGGTTGCTATGATGTGCACTGACCACCAGGGGCAGACGCTCAACTCAGGAGCTTCCCCCTGGTGGTCAGTGTGCTCCTACAGGGGGAGCGCCGCTCAGCCAGAAGCTGGCTCACGGCTGGTGAGTGTAGCAGTAGTGGTGGGAGCCTCTTCCACCACCGCTGCAGGTGGGCAGTAAGGAGCAAGGGGTCCTGGACTGCGAGAGCCTTGGACTGTGAGAGAGATGTCTGACTGCCGCCATCAGGTGGACATCCCCCGAGGGGTCCTGGACTGTGAGAGGGCACAGGCTAGGCTGAGGGACCCCCCGTCCCCTGCCCAGTGCATGAGTCTCATGCACTGGGCCTCTAGTATCTCAATAAAGTCAGGGGAAAAAGAGACGGTTTTCTTTGGGACTCTAACATCTTATCAATCAGTAGGTCAAATCAGACACAGTGTGCATTGTAATCTTCCTAATACAGCAGAGGGAGAGTGCTTCCTGCCAGTTAGGTGCTCAGAGAGAAGCACATCACCTGAACCAGGGACGTCAAACCAGAGCCAGGACTCAGGCCCTCTGGTCATGGGGCACATTGACTGAGAAGGTGAGGCTGATATACCTGGGCACATGGTCCATTGTCCTCTGGCCTTTACATTGCAGTGTGCAAAGAAGCATGGAGATACAGGAGTTAGAGGGCATGTGGACAAGCTCACAGGTATGTAAATGAGACTACTATGGTAGAAAAGCCAGCTTTTACCAACTGCAAAGTCTTAGTCAAGTGACCTAATCTCTCTGTGACTATGTGTCTGTATCTTCAACCTGGGGAAAATACTAGACCCATTTCATAGAGTTGTCATGAGGAGTTAATGAATTAATTCTTGGGACATGCTTACAACAGTGTTTAGTGAAAAGGTAGCTACCATTATCATATAGGATTTTCCCAGTGTATCCTTAGAAATTCTCCCTGGTGAAAATTAGTTACTGATGATGGTAACTTGCTCAGTGGATTATCTGACATAGCCTAGAATTCACATAAACACTAGCTAAGTAAATGAAGCAACATACACACCTATTTTTTGCCATTGCTCAATAAGCATTTCTAAACCCACCTACTATGCATAAAGCACTGTGCTGGATACAAAAATGTGACATGGTCCCTGTTCTCAATAAGCTTGGGGGCCTCAGAATGGGGTAGACCAGTCCTGTCAGGAGGAGATCAGAGCGGGAGGGTTTGAGAGCCTGGATGACACTTTCTTGTCCTCTTATCCTGTGAATAAAGGGGCACGGCCAGTTAACCCAGGTGAACTTCTTGTTAGAGTCAGAGAAAACAAGAAATGCAAAGTGGACTGTCACTCCTGTGTGCACCAGTAACAAACACTCCTGTCCTCCCAGCGCTGCTCTAACCCCACACCCCACTTCCTCCTGAGGGTGTGTGACACTTTTCAAAGAAAATACAGTATTTAGTAGTATCACCACAGCAAGCGGAAATAGCAATGTTTAGTCTGTAGATGAGTTAATAGTTTTGTACAGAGTAATATACACAGAATCCTCCCTGTGGTTGCCATGACAGGCAGCACTGGTGGCACTGCCCATCACATGAAGGGTGCTGTAGATGCTGAGACAGGGTGACCAGGGATGAGGACCAGGAGAAGGAAAAGAAAGAGACAGAGTGAGTGTCCAACAACCTAGGGGGGATGTGTGCGTGTAGGTCAAGGTGAGTGGCCCATATCTTCTTGTTGCACACAGAAATATCCCCAACTTAGAAATGAGTGGATTGCACAAGCCTGTTTGTAATTGGAACTTAGAAGTCATGGGAATTGCGAGATTAGATACTATTTAGGTTCCTAGATTAGCCCATTAACTACTAACCTGTTAATTCAGAATGAATTTATAAAACTGACAACCATTTGTCATTGTTCTAGCTCAGTGATTTTCAACTGGTGTGCTACAACACACTGGTGTGCTGCAAGAATTTTTAAAACATGCAATATCTGACTATTTAGAGGTACTGACCTCTTTTCCCCTAGGTTGTCACATAAAAGATGATAGCAGCCAACATAACAATAGTTGTCCAGTGCGAATGAATCAAAATTATACCTATTTTTTTTGTCAGATCGGCAAAAAATATAACATATTTTTTGGTGTGCCACAGAATTTTAGTAATTAGTTTATGTATGCCATGAGAAGAAAAAGGTTAAAAATCACTGTTCTAGCTTATTAGATCCTCTGTGGTTTTCTTTTCCTGAGACAGTTTAGATTTGTTATGGGTTTAGTAGCCCATTTTGAATCTAATTTCTCAATTTAAAACCCACAAATGACTGTGATTCTCAGGGAACACTAGTTTTGTTTTGTTTTTTAGAGAGAGAGAGGAAGGGAGAGGGATGGAGAGCTGGATAAGAAACATCGATAGGCTGCCTCCCCCACACCCCTTATTATGGATCAAGCCCACAATCCAGGCATGTGCTCTGACTGGGAATTGAACCTGAGAACTCTTGGTTCATGGGGTCAATGCTCAACCACTGAGCCACACTGGCTGGGCAGGGGACACTAGTTTTACTGTGTGAGAAGAGAACATCTGTACTTTTGGCCACAGCTGCAGGAGACACCACAGCCATGTAAGATGGGAACCCACTAGCTCAGCTCCTGGGACCAGCAGCACCAGCAGCAGCCAGGAACTCCTTAGAAATGCAAATCCTCCAGCCCCACCCAAACCCACTGAGTCAGAAACCAAGGGGTGGGGCTCAGCAATCTGAGTATTTATTTATATTTTTCAATTACAGTTGAATGGTATTATTTTCAGGTATACAACACAGTGATTAGACATTTATATACCTTACAAAGTGATCACCCTAAGTCCAGTATCCATCTGACACCATACATAGTTATTACTATACTAGAAGCCCAACGCATGAAATTGCGCGACCCCGCCCACCATGTGTGCCTTGTGCTTGCAGCCTTGCCTACCCGCACGTGCCCTGCCAACCCTCCTGCTGCCCCGCCGTGCTAGCGCCCTGGCCACGCACCCGCAGCCCTGCTGCTCTCGCAGCCCTACCCACCCGTGTGCACCTTGCCGTGCCCACCTGCCCGCCACCCTGCCGGCCCGCCTGCCACCAGCCTTGCTGCGATCGGAGCCTGTGGGCCACACCGCATGAGCTGTGAGCTCCACCCTGCCACCGCGGGAGTGGGACCTCAGACCCCGCCACGCCTCTGTGGGAGTGGGACCCCTGCATCTGCCACACCGCCGTGGGGGTAGGACCACAGACTCCACCGCACTGCTGTGGGGGACAGGACCCAGACCTGCCACACATGGTGGGACCCCAGATCCGCTGTGCAAGGTGGGACCCCAGACCCGCCGCGCCGGTGAGACCCATCAATGCACCTCCTGGTGACCAGTTGTTTGGTCGTTACAGCGTTATGGTGTTATAGACACGGGCTTCATATATATATAGATAGATAGATTACTGACTATATTCCCTATGTGTAGTCAGCAATCTGAGTTTTAACAGACCCTCACAGTACCATGAAGTTCAAGAAGCACAGCACTACAGTGAACCCACAAGACTGGGCCTAGGTCTTTTTCATCTTTATTGGCTTAGCATCCAGTGCAGTGTCTGGCACTTGCTTCTCAACCAGGGAAATCTTGCCTCCAGGGGACATCTGGCTATGTCTGGAGGCATTTGTGGCTGTCACAATGGGGAGAGAGGGTGCTACTCGCATGTAGTAGGTTGAGGCCAGGTATACTGACAAGCAACCTACAATGCAACAATATGTCAAAGGTGCTGAGGCTGAAAAACCTTGTTTTGAATAAGTTATTAAATGTGGTGCTGTCAAGAGAACTTCCCTTATCCATTTTCTCTGTCTGCCATCACTTGACCACAGTTAGTGAATTCCAGCCCCACAATGAGAAGGGATTAAGGTGATTGGGGAGATGTGTCTCTCTGTTTATCATATTTCCTTCTCATTTAGGGTCACAGGTAGCACAGTAAGTGACATATAACATGCTCACAATAAATGTCTTTTGTTTTACTTATTTTTAAATTAAATTTATTGAGGTGACATTGGTTAATAAAATTATATGGGTTCCAGGTGTACAATTCTATAATACAACATCTGTACATTGTAGTGTGTGCTCACTATCCCAAGTCAAGTCTCCTTTTATCCCATCACCATTTACCCCTTTACTCTCTTCTATCTCTCCCCATCCCACTTTCCCTTTGGTGATCACCATTCCGTTGTCTGTGTCTGAGTTGTTGCTATTTTTGCTTAATATCTTTACCTTTTTCACTCAGCTCCCCAACACCCCTCCCATCTGACAACTGTCAGGCTGTTCTCTATGAGTCTGTTTGTATTTTGTTTATTAGTTTATTTTGTTCACTGGATTCCACACATACATAAAATCATATGGTAATTGTCTTTCACTTAGCATAATACTCTCCTTGTCTATCCATGCTGTTGCAAAAATGTAAGATTTCCTTATTTTTTATGACTGAGTAGTATTCCATTGTGTAAATGCACCAGTTTTTTTTCATCTGCTCATCTACTGATGGGCACTTGGGTTGCTTCCAGATTTTGGCTATTATAAATAACTAGAGGCCCGGTCCACAAAAATTTGTGCACTAAGGGGAAAGGGGGTTCCCTCAGCCCAGCCTGTGCCCTCTCGCACTCTGGGACCCCTCAAGGGATGACCACCTGCTGGCTTAGGCCTGCTCCCCGGGGGATTGGGCCTAAGATGGCAATCAGACATCCCTCTGGCAGCCTGGCAGCCCTAGGGGGATGTCCACTTGCCAGCGGGGAGCAGGCCTAAACTGCAGTCGGACATCCTTAGCACTGCTGAGGAGGCAGGAGAGGCTCCCACCACCACTGCTGTACTGGCAGCCATCAGCCTGGCTAGTGGCTGAGCAGAGCTCCTCCCATGTGAGAGCGCCCTGATCACCAGAGGGCAGCTCCTGCATTGAGCGTCTGCCCCCTGATGGTCAGTGTGTGTCATAGTGACCAGTCATTCCCAGTCTTTCTGCTGTTAGGGTCAGTTTGCATATTACCCTTTTACTATGTAGGATAGAGGCCTGGTGCATGGGTGGGGGCCGGCTGGTTTGCCCTGAAGGGTGTCCTGGATCAGAGTGGGGGTCCCGCTTGGGTGCCTGGCCAGCCTGGATGAGGGGATAATGGCTGTTTGCAGCTGGTCACACCCCCTTCAGGGTGGGGGTCCCCACTGGGGTGCCTGGCCAGTCTGGGGGAGGGGCTGAGGGCCGTTTTCAGGCTGGCGGGC
This sequence comes from Myotis myotis, assembly GCF_014108235.1. NCBI lineage: Eukaryota > Metazoa > Chordata > Mammalia > Chiroptera > Vespertilionidae > Myotis > Myotis myotis. The sequence goes on along the minus strand of NW_023416313.1, from coordinate 76,927,460 downwards.
GACTGAAGCTCCCAACCTCTCCTTTTTTTCTTTTTATTCTGGGATTTATTTACCTTCTATGGCTGTCACTGGAACTGAGAGCTGGCTCCAGCTCTGAGGCCCGGCTCCAGCTTGAGGCCTCGGCTGCTGAAAGCAGGTATCTGAGTTTGTTTGGCTTCTATAATTGAAACACTGTTGCAACTCCAGCTCTGAGGCCCAGCTGGCTGAAAGCAGGTTTCTGGGGTTTGTTTAGCTTCTATAATTGCAACATTGTTTCTTAAAGTGCAGCTCAGAGGCCGGCAGCAGCAGGTGGGGAACCTTGGCTTCCTCCATCACTGGAGCAAGCAAGCCTCCTGTTCGCTTCATCTGCGTGGCTGCTGGCCGCCATCTTGGTTGGCAGTTAATTTGCATATAGCCCTGATTAGCCAATGGGAAACGTGTCGAAGGTATGGTTAATTACCATGTATGTCTATTATTAGATAGGACACTACAATGAATATGGGAGTGCATATGTTCTTTTGAGTTAGTGTTTTGGGCTTCTTCAGAAATATTCCCAGAAGTGGAATTGCTGGGTTATAAAGCAATTCCATTTTTAATATTTTGAGACAATTCCATACTGTTTTCCACAGTGGTTATACTAATCTGCATTACCACTAACAGTACCTGAGGGTTCCCTTTTCTTCACATCCTTGCCAACAGTTTGTTGATTTCTTGATGAGAGCCATTCTAACATGGTATAAGATGATATCTCATCGTGGTTTTAATTTGCATTTCTCTGATGGTTAGAGATAGTCTATTGGCCATCTGTATGTCCTCTTTGGAGACGTGTTTATTCAGGTCTTTTGCCCATTTTTCAATTGGATTGTTTGTGAGTTTTTTGTTTTGTTTTGTTTTTTGGTGTTTGAGTTATATAAGTTCTTTATAAATTTTGGATATTAACTCCTTATCAGATTTATCATTGGCAAATATGTTCCTCCATTCAGTAGGTTGTCTTTTCATTTTGTTGATCATTTCCTTTGCTGTGCAAAACCTTTTTAGTTTGATGTAGTCCCATTTATTTGTTTTTTCTTTTGTTTCCCTTGCCCAAGGAGAAACATCAGAAAAAAACATTGCTACAAGAAATGTCTAAGATTTTGCTGCCTGTGTTTGTTTTCTAGAATTTTTATGGTTTTAAATTTAATATTTATGTCTTTAATCCATTTGGAGTTTATTCTTGTGTATAGTGTAAGAAGGTAGTCTAGTTTCATTTTTTGCACATCTATGTCCAATTTTCATTTATTGAACAGACTATCTTTACCCCATTGTATGTTCTTGCCTTCTTTTTTTAAAAAAATATATTTTATTGATTTTTTACAGAGAGGAAGGGATAGGGATAGAGAGTTAGAAACATCAATGAGAGAGAAACATTGATTAGCTGCCTCCTGCACACCTCCTACTGGGGATGTGCCCGCAACCAAGGTACATGCCCTTGACCAGAATTGAACGTGGGACCCTTGAGTCCGCAGGCCGACGCTCTATCCACTGAGCCAAACCGGTTAGGGCTGTTCTTGCCTTCTTTGTCAAATATTAATGAGCCATAAAGGTGTGGATTTGTTTCTGGAATCTCTATTCTGTTCCATTTATTTATACGTCTGTTTTTATTCCAGTACCTTTCTGTTTTGATCACTGTAGCCTTGTAGTGTAGTGTGATTCTCCAACAACTTTGTTATTCTTTCTCAAGATTACTGTGGCTATTCAGGGTCTTTTGTGGTTCTACTCGTATATAAATGTTAGGATTACTTGTTTCAGTTTTGTGAAACACACCATTGGTATCTTGATAGGAATTGTGTTGAATCTATAGATTGCTTTGGATAGTATGGACATTTTGATGATGTTAAGTCTTCCTACCCATGAATAGGGTATATGCTTCCACTTATTTGTATCTTCTTCAACTTCTTCCTTCAGTGTCTTATAATTTTTTGAGTACAGGTGTTTTACATCTTTGGTTAAGTTTATTCCTAGGCATTTTTTTATGCAATTGTAAATGTGATTGTTTTCTTAGTTACACTTTCTGATAGTTCATTATTTGTGTATAGAAATGCAACTGATTTCTGGATATTGATTTCTATTCTGCTACTTCACTAAATTCACTTATCAGTTCTAGTAGTTTTTTGTAGAATCTTTAGGGTTCTCTATGTAAAGTATCATGTCATCTGAAAATAATGACAGTTTTACTGCTTTCTTTACAATTTAGATGCCATTTATTTCTTCTTCTTGTCTGATTGTTGTGGCTAGGACTTCCAATATTATGTTGAATAGGAGTGGTGAAAGTGGGCATCCCTGTCTTGTCCCTGATTATAAAGGAAACACTTTTACTTTTCACCCATTGAGTATGGTGTTGGGTGTGGGTTTGTCAAAATGGCCTTTATTACATTGAGGTATGTTCCCTCTATTCCAACTTTACTGAGAGTTTTATCATAAATGGGTGCTGGATTTTATCAAATGCTTTTTCTGCATCTAGTACTATGATCATGTGGATTTTATCCTTCATTTTATTTATAAGGTGTGCTGTGTCACATTTATTGATGTGAAGCTATTAATGATTTGAGGCTATTGTACCAACATTGCATCTCTGGATGCAGTGGTGTATGACCATGGTGTATGACCTTTTTAATGTATTGCTGGATCCAATTTGCTAATATTTTGTTGAGGATTTTAGCATCTGTGTTCACCAGGGATATTGGACTATACTTTTCTTTCTTTGTAGTGTCTGTATCTGGTTTTGGAATTAGGATACTGCTGGCCTCATACAATGAGGTTGGGACTCTTCCCTCCTCTTGAATTTTTTGGAATAGTTTGAGGAGGATAGGGGTTAGTTTTTATTTGAATGTTTGGTAAAACTCTCCGTGAAGCCATCCAGCCCAGGGCTTTTATTTGTTGGGAGTTTTTTTTTAAATTACTGCATCAATTACTAGTTGTAATCTGTCTATTCAGAGCAGAAGGTAGGCAGTATCATAAGTATCTTCATTATAACAAGGGATCCATTACATATTTGTGGCAAACAACAACTAGCATGCATAGAGTACTTGACAGTTTATAAGTAACTTTTCAAAGATGAGCATAATAAAAAGGTTGCTAGTCTTTTTTCTAATTAAAAAATATAGTTTTAAAAATTGGTTTTAGAGGGAGAAAAAGGCAGAGGAAGAGAGAAAGAGAAACACTGATGTGAGAGAGAAACATCACTTGGTTGCTTCCTGCACGGACCGAATCTGCGACTTGGGTACGTGCCCTGACCAGAAATGGAACTGGAGACCTTTTGGTGCTTAGAACCCAGGCCTGAGCCACACTGGCCAGGGCAAGTTTGCTAGTCTTAATAGATATGAAAATTGTTTTCATTTTTTAAAATTTGGTCATTCATCACAGAGTTTGAGAAACACTCTGATACAACCTACTTGTATCCCAATAGTTGCTAAATAACAATCTATTCTAATTTTCTATTTATCTTTTATATTCCTGCTTGAATGTATATTTTAGGAGCAATATCTAGTGTTTTTTTTTTAAAGAGTTTTCGAGTTTAGATTCTCAGCAAAATTCAGCAGAAGATACAGAAGTTTCCCATACATCCCCCTGCCCTCACACATGCACAGCCCTTCTCACTATCATCATCCTTCACCATATGGTATATTTATTATAATCCATGAACCTACATTGGCATGTCAAAATCACCCAGAGTCCATAGTTGAAATCAGGGTTCACTCTTTGACTTGTACATTCTATTGATTTGGACAAATGTATAATGACATGTATCCACCATTATAGTATTGTATAGAGTAGTTTCACTGCCCTAAAACTCCTCTGTGCTCTCTCTATTCATCCTTCATTCTCTCTAGCCCTGATGGATATTAAAATAAAGATGTGATAATGGAAATAGTATGGTGCTAGTGACAGAAGGGTTGGGTAGATCATCAGAACAAAATAGAATGTCTTGAAACAGATCCAGGTATTTATGAAAGTTTTGTGTATGATGAAAACAGTATTTAAAGTCAGTGGAAAAGGAAGGATTGCTTAGTAAATGGGAGTGTGCCCACTGGATGAACCCTACATTAAAGCTAACATCAAAATAAAATTCAGATAGATTGATGATATTAATGTAGAAATAAAACCTCTAAACCAAGAAAAGTGCTAGATATGTAGATTAATTATATCCTTTTGGAGTTAGGAAGGATTTCTCAAGTATGATACCATAGACAAACTCCATAAAGGGTCACAGTTCTACAATATTTTACCCTAAAACTTATGGGTTAAATATTAATAAAGTATTTTACCTAAAAATTATGTGTTAAATATTAATAAAGTTTAAGAGAAATGACAAACCAGGAGATATAATAGTAAAATATGTGGCAAAGTATTTGATAAATATGTGAAAAGCTCCTAAACATCAATAAAAATAATAAATATAATAATTAATTATTATTTGCCTAATAAAAAATAGGCAAAGATTCAATGCAGGCATTTTCCAGAGGAAATATTATTAAAGGCTGATAAAACAGGAAAAAAAATTCAGTTTCAGTAGAAATAAAAGAAATTATCCAGTTCCATAATCCCTTCCGTGCAATTCTAAAATCCAAAAGGCTCTGAAAATAGAAAAAAAAACCTTTTATTCTATAGCGCAAACTAATTTTGTAGCAAAATCTGATGTGGACTTTTTGTGGTCTATTTTTTAAAATAATTGATTTCAGAGAGTAAGGGAGAGGGAGAGAGAGATAGAAACATCAACGACGAGAGAGAATCATTGATCAGATGCCTCCTGCATGCCCCACACTGGGGATTGAACCTGCAAGCCAGGCATGTGCCCTGACCGGGAATCAAACCGTAACCTCCAGATTCAGAGGTTGATGCTCAATCATTGAGCCACACTGGCCGGGCTATTTATTGCACTGAACATAACTCTTAATACCCTCCCCATCAACATACAACTTGGTGGAAATACTTGGTAATATACAGAGTATATAACCTTATTACCTTTACAAAATATAAGTTCTGAAACAGATCTGGTGATAATGGTTTAGACAAGGAATCTGTACATATTCCCTCTCCCATAAAAATGTTACCCATGATGTTGAATCCACATATGCACATTTTTAAAGTACTAAATGGTACTGTGTACCACTTACCATGGATTTACAATAGACTTGCTGGGAGATGCCTCCCAAGCTCCATTTAGTGTTTTAGGAACACACCCTGTGGTAGCCATGGCAGTAGAATTGAAGATTCCTCTTCCTTCCTACTGAATAGTGGGAGCAGGTCATCCTTCCCCAGCACCAGGTCACTGGAGAGGCTCCCGTGGCCAAGAGCAGTGGGAAGTTAGGGCCTGGAGTAAAGGGCACTGAGGAGGCAGGCAGAAGTGGGGGAGATGTGCCCTCAGATGATGCTTAGCGTAGGGGCGCTGAGGTGAAGTGGGCAAGATGATGGAGGGCAACAGAGACTCCAGGTGAGCGTGGGAATGGAGGCACAGGACAAGGAGGACTGACACCAGGGAAGGTGAACTTAAGAGGATGAGAAAAAGGAGGTTGAGGGGAAGAAGAGGAACATATGCAATTGGTGGTCTCCAACAAAGGGCATTTGAAGGTTGGACAGCTTATGGTATAAACCTTCCCACTGGCACAGAGACTCAGAGTTGAACCCAGACCTATTCCCTTCAATTTCCTGACAGCTGGGCATGGCCAACAGCAGGTGAGCCTAGCTATGTGTAACTTCCAGGTTGGGCCCCCGGCTACAATATGGAGGTGGTGGCGCTGCATCACTTTGGCAGTCACCTTGGTGATGCCCGAGCCTGGGTTCTCAGCTCTCTTGTTTCGGCCACAGCAGCCAAACATAAAGTATCAAATACCACACTTCACAAGACTTTAATAAGAAATAATATAACTGAAAGAGTTTTCTGACTGATAGAAAATTATCTTAATAACAAAAATAGAATTTTATCATTTTACTCTAAAAGGTTCTTTTCTTCCTCCCACTCTGCCAGCCAATTCTTCTGACCAGCCAATTCTCCCTGTCCCGCTCACAGGAAAAAAAAAGAAAAAAAAGAAAAAAAAGGAGGACATGACAATGGTAACCAAATGGGCATCGGCCTCAATGTCCTGTTTCCGCCCAACAATTGACAGCACAAAACAAACGTGAACCATCTTCTGGGCACACATCTTTTCCTGAAGTTTAAGAATTTGAAATTCAAATTGTTTGCCCAGAGGAAGAATTCTGGGAGAGAAAGCAGAAGGAAATGCATAGAGTATCTAGCACATCGTCCTGTGCTTCGGCTGTTGGAACAAAGAAGATGAACTCTAGGGGCACAAACTCTTCCTCCTTGAGACAAAACAAAAACCTACCTAGCTAATTAGGAATACCCTGCCCCTAATACTCAACATCTCCCAATCTCAGAGCTCAGAGTGAAGTGAACATACTGGTCTGGTTGTCACCAGAACAAACTTGTAATGCCCGAGGGATAGAAAGAGCCAGGCAATGAAGCACATGGGGCAGAAGGGGTGCTGGTGGTGGAGGTGGTGGTGGGATGGGGACACATAGATTGCTGGACGTGGAAGAGAAGGAATGGAGTTGATTTGGTTCTTCACTGCAGGCGTTTGTGAATGGCTATAGGGAAGGCGGACATTCTTTTTCTTTCTTACTTTTGTTTTTCAAACTAACATTTCATCTTTTTCTAAAAAGAATTGAAATCAATAACCTAGTTTGTTAGCCTGTACTTCACTTCACCTCTTAGAGAAATACATGAGAATGAGGAATAACAAATCTGACATGTATTCTAAGTACTTTCAAATATGTTTCCTCCATTTTAATGCTACAGTCTTGTGATGTTTCCAAGTTGATACTTCTACCATATTGTACAGAGAGAGAAACAGGCTGAGAGGTGAGGGCATTTGTCCAAAGTCATACAGCTAATTATGGCGGAGTGGGGACTGGAACTCTAGTGCGCAGATGCTGACCTGGGGGCTCTCGGCCATAAATGTTCCCCTCCTTACTCAGAGTCTGTTCAGAGAGCACACACAGTTCTTTGATCTCCAATAAGCTAAGTGCTATTCTGTTAGTAATCATTTTTAATTACCTCTGACTGAGTGAGTTATTCTGACATCTTTGTCAAGAAACCTTTGGGTTCCCACTGAGTTCTCAGCGGCTGGTCTTGACTGCAGAGATGGGATTAAGAGGTATTATTCATCTAGGGCTCTCAAAAGACACGTTCACTTCTGTTGCTCCCAATAATGAAGCCACACTTCTTATCTTGGCAAACTTGGTTCAGGGAGGGCAGAATCAGTGCTGCCTTTTTCTGCTTCCTCTTCCACAGGGGGGGCCACCCTTCCCCACACTTCCGGCTCTGGGCCCTCAGCACTTCAGTGCTTCCTCCCTGGTGATGGGATGGGAATAAAAAGACAAGTGACAGAAAAAGAACATCTAGCCTTCAGGCAAACAGGAAGGAAAAGAGGAAGGAGAGGGCTTTGCTTCCCTGTCCCATGGCTGTCGAGGGGGAATGTGAGCATTGTCTCCAGGAGCAGTGAGAACAGGACTGAGGCTCCTGCCAGCTTCCCCTGCATCTGTCTGAAACACCACTCATCTGAGCCTCTGAGGAAAGAGTAGCTGTTCTACGGTGAAGGCCCATGTGCTGTGCTCCGGTGTCCAACCATTGGGGCTACCACAGCTGGGGTCTAGGGGTGATTGGCTCTGGGGAAGCAGGAAATGGGTCTGCAAGTCTGGCCTGACTGACTGCAATCAATTCCAGTTATTTTCTTGCTGGGCCTCTGGGAAGCTAAGGAAGCAGGGCTGGTGTCTGATTGGAGGTAGAAGGCATTTTAATAGGAGTGACCTCTTAGCAGAGAGAGAAGAAACATCTTATAGAAGCTGTTCCATTGGGAAGTGCTAAATATAGTTCTAATTGTTTAGAGACTTTCCTGTACTGAAATTTACCCCCCTGGATATCAGTTCCCTCATTGATTCTAGTTCTGTCCCCAAGGTTTCTCTCCGTAAGTTGAATAGTGTGTGGCCTCTGCCACAGATCCTTTCAGCTAGCCAAGGACAGCTGACATGCTCCTCTGCCTTTTCTTCTTGGTAGGAAATACCCTCAGATCCTTTAGTTACCTTTTCTTTGTCAGAGCTTCTAGACCAGAGGTGGGCAAACTTTTTGACTCGAGGGCCACAATGGGTTCTTAAACTGGACCAGAGGGTCAGAACAAAAGCATGGATGGAGTGTTTATGTGAACTAATATAAATTCAAAGTAAACATCATTACATAAAAGGGTACAGTCTTTTTTTCAATAGTTTTATTCATTTCAAACGGGCTGGATCCGGCCCGCGGGCCGTAGTTTGCCCACGGCTGTTCTAAACCATTGGTCTTGATCACCTTTGCAGGGACACAGTGAAGTTTGTCAATATGCTTTGTTGTTGCCAGAAAAATTAATCCACATTTAATAACATTTGTATTATGGTGAAATATGTAGATTATCCCCTCAAAATGTATATACAAACTTTGAATAATTATAAAGGCAGTGTTTATTAAAATACATTTTATTTTCAAAATTTAGCTATCAGCTGTTAAAGTGTGTATACATTTTTTTGGGGGGACACCCTGCATATAAAATTTATCATCTTAACCATTTTTAAATTTACAGCTCAGTGACATTAAATACATTCATAATGTTGTGCAATGATCATCATCACCCATCTCCAGAATTTTCTATCTTCCAAACAAACTCTGTACCTATTAAGCAGTATGACTCCATCCCTTCCTCTTCCTAGACCTTGGTAGTCACCATTCAGCATTCTGTCTCTAAGAAGTTGACCAGTCTAGATATTTCACTTCAGTGGAATCACACATTTGTTCTTTTGTGTGTGGCTTATTTTGTATAACATTATTAAAGTTCATCCATACTGTAGCATGTATCAGAATTACACTCCCTTTTTATGGCTGAATAGTATTCCATTGCACCTATAGACCCCATTTTGTTTACCATTCATCTATTGATAGGTAGCTGGGTTGTTCCCATCTTTTGGCTGTTCTGAATAATGCTGTCATGAACCTTGGTGTACAAGTATCTGAGTCTCTGCTTTCAGTTCTTTTGAGTATATACCTAGGAGTAGAATTGCTGGATTACATGGTAATTCTATGTTTAACTTGGAGGATCCATCATACTGTTTTCCACAACAACTGTACCATTTTACAGTTTACCAGTAATGTTTCTCCACAACACTTATTTTCTGTTTACTGCGTCCCAATGGATGTGATTTTGAACATCTTTTTGTGCATGTTCATGTGCTTTTAAAATATGTCTGTAATAATCCATACTCTCCAGATATTGTCAGATTGACAGAGGGTAGTGTTCTGTGATCCACTGAAGACCCATCAATGCAGGCTGAGAATAAATGGACTTTTTGTGAAAGCTATATTCTACTGTTATCTCCTACAGAAGTCTTAACTAGAACTCCGGAATCCTCTTCATCAGAATGTTCCCATATTTCCCCATCCTGCCCTTGACCAGTTAGGTTGCTGGATCTAAATGAAGGCTTTTAACAAAGTTAGATCTCAGTTTGGTGTTGGCCCGGCTTCCCTATCATGTGATCATTTTGGCGCTGCCTTCTCCGGACCCTTCTAGTTTTGTGTGGTCAGATGTTAGTTTGGCCTGACTTCTAAGTCTTCACTCAGGATAATAATTCCTACAAATGCTGATGACTAGGGCAGAATCAAGTACAGCCTCCTATGACCTGCCACTAAATACCCCTCTATCTTGAATTTGAAATGAATTATCCCTATGCACCAGCTAGTTATTTTTTATGTTTTTAACAGGAGTGTTAGGAGACATTGTGTTAAATATCTTATTGAAATAAAATGCTTTCTCACTAGTATTTCACTAGTCTGGTAACTCCACAAAAATGGAAATTAAGTGCGTTTGGCATGAGTCCTGCTGATTATCACCTTTATTTTATTTCATTTTATTTTTTTTACAAATATACAAAAAACTTTCTGCTATATTACAAGTCTATTTCTCTCTTTTAAGTGAAGATTGGAAAATTGCTACTTTGGACTCTTTTCAATTATCCTTCCTATATTGATGCTACATCATAAACTCACCTCCAACTTTCTCTTTTCCATACCAAGTAATATCTACTTTTTATTCTTTTCTCCAAAATGTATTCATATTCAAAATTCAAATTATTTCCCCCTACTCTCTGGATGCTATCTGATTTCTATATGAACTTGTTAAAATGCCAAGCTGCTGGGCTTTTCTATATTATTGACTTGAAGGTCCAGGAAAGCAACCACACCTTTTCAACATGCTCCTTGATTCTCTGGCAGAGGCAGGAGCTGGAGCTGTGAATGGTTCTAACTGTTCTCACTAAGAATGAGGAGGCCAATTCAAAGCTCAGGGAAGAATTGGGTAAACTTGAGAAAATTATTTCATCTCTGTGGGTCTCATCTTCTTTGCCTATAAAATGAGGGAGTAGAGGTTAATCTCTCCAGTCTAGTGTAATCCCAACACCCCACAGTGTGTGGTAGCTTCCAGACTTGCTATTTATGCTATTTTGCTAATACATTTACAGACAGAAATATGCCATCTTGGTGAAATATCCTTGTATTCTGATATTCTGGGAATAACATATCTATATATATAAAAGCCCAAGTGACCAGCCGACCAGCCAGCCAGTAGCCATGATGTGCACTGACCACCAGGGGGAAGACATTCAACACAGGAGGGGAAACCACAGACATGGAGACATGGAACAGACTGATGAATCTCAGAAGGAAAGGGAGTGGGGGGGGAGGGTGGGAAGAGATTAACCAAAGATTTTATATGCATACTAGAGGCCTGGTGCACGGATTCGTGTAGCGGTCAGGTCCCTCGGTCTGGCCTGTGAGGGTTGGGCCAAAAACCAGCTCTCTGACATCCCCCAAGGGGTCCCAGATTGTGACCAGGTAACACTTACACAATGAATACTCATTGGGCATGGATTATTGGTATTTTATCCTTGAACACTTGCATTTTCATAGAAGCAGCAAGACATGAATACAGCAGCATTTATGGAAGCCATGATGTGAATAACGGAACATACATAATTTCAGAGTTAACAGTTCTCACTCTAAGACAGAGCAGAATTCAGCATCTGGATTGCAGGTGCGCTTTGCCACTCATCTTGTGATGTTAGGTAGTAGCACATAGGGGGGAGTCAGATGATCAGCTTAACATCGAATTTGATGGTAAGGGTCACTCACCTGCTTTGTGCTTTAAATTCCTTATCTAAAAGGAATGGAAGTAATAAAGGTTACCTACATCATAGCTTCATTAGGTATTCCTAGGAATATATATATATATATATATATATATATATATATATATATATATTAGGTATTCCTAGGAATATATATATATATATATATATGTATGTATATATATATATATATTCCTACATATACTCACTGGGAAAATATGTAATTCACAAGGTATAAGGTATTTCCAAGTCAAGTTCATATTCTTTTCATTGTTTCTGCCAAATAAATAAAAATGGTTTCCTTTTTTTCTTTTTTTTAAATAAAGGTTTCTTTCTCTGCTTATGTTTAGAAAGTCTCAAAGCAAGAGCAAAACCCCACTGCCAACGTGTCCTTTCCCTACACAGAGCTACTTCTGTGGGGCTCTAAGGAAAGTCCAGGGCTAGGAAGTCAACTCCTTCTGGGGGTGGGGGGTAGGGGATGGGGGGTGGGAGAGCGAGAGCACAGCACTTCCATTGCCCTGCAGGGAGGCAGCCAGCTCCTGCCACTGTCCTTTAAAGCTGTTCCTCAGCCAGCACTTGCCCTATTTCGATGTGCTCAGTACTTGGTTTGTGCACATTCTGCTGTGTTTACTTTTAAAAGGAAAAGAAGCAAAAGTCACACAGGTGGAGCCCACACATCTGAAATACTGTCAGCATGGCACGTGGTTCCTAGCACTTTCTGCTGAGTCTGTCTGGTTTCTTTCCGTCTCCAAATGGAGGAGAAAAATGAAAAGGGGAAGGAAGGGTGCTGGGGAGAAAAAGGTGAGAGAGGAAAAAGTAAGCACTAGGTCTGTCATGACTACGGTAAATGTACCAAGTTCATTCTCTGAATAAGAGTTCATACATCATCCTAAAGCCAACAGCAACTTCTGCCACCCTTATCTATTAGAGAGAAACTAACCGCTACTTTGTGGTTACCTCAGAAAAGCAAACACACACCCCCAGACACTTAAACACTGTCATGGATGTTGAAATAAACTCACCCCTTACAATGATCTTGTTTGACTTAGGCTTTGTGTAGGCAGCTGCCAGACTGGAAAACTTGGAGCCTTATGGGAAGGGAAGAAGTCATCTCTAGTCCTTTTAATACTCAGAGGGTTACGCATTTTTCAGATAGCTTGCATGTAGCTTCCTAGGAGAGTGCCATTTTCCCCTCAGGTAAGCGAAATTGATTATATCATTTATCTTACTACAGTAAATCAAGAAACTCATTAATTTAATCTAATTCTCATCCCTGATTAATTTGGAATATGTGTTAAACTTCACAAGGAAGTGCTAGATTAAAATTTAACTATGGAAAACATGTTTTGGGGAAGGTTTTGCTAAGTACTATACCAAGACTATTTTATGTCTTAAGGGGGTGTGTTTAGTGTGTAAGTTGCAGGTATTTATAATGGAAATGAAAGTTAGAAATATTATTAGCTACTATTGATTGAGCTTTATACCCCTCTTTTAAAACATGCCCACGGTAGCTCTGCAAGGTAGAAATTGTCACCCTTATTTTACAAATGAAGAAACTGACAAAGAGATTAAACATCTTATACAAGGATTTGCAGCTGAGAAGGAAAGGATTCAGCATCTGAGGCCCTTTCTACTACCCCAGCAGTCAGTTTCTTTTCTCTTTTTATCCTCACCGAGGCTATTTCATTGATCTTAGAGAAAGAGAGAGAGGGAGGAGGAGGAGGAGGAGGAGGAGGAGGAGGAGGAGGAGGAGGAGGAGGAGGAGGAGGAGGAGGAGAGAAACATTGATGGGAGAGAGAAACATCAATCCTCACATTGATCTGTTGCCTCCTATACGCACCCCGACTGGGGATGGAACCTGCAACCTAGATATGTACCCTGACCTGGAATCGAACCCACAACCTTTTAATGTACAGTATGATAATCCAACCGACTAAGACATCTGGCTAGGGCCAGTTTCTATTTTTAAAGGTGGGTGCTACTAGACAACCTATTTTGTTTAAAAAAATATTTTTATTGATTTCAGAGAGGAAAGGAGAGGGAGAAAGAGATAGAAACATCAATGTTGACAGCGAATCATTGGTCAGCTGCCTCCTGCATGCCCCACACTGGAGATCGAGCCTGCAATCCGGGCATGTGCCCTCATCTGGAATTGAACCGTGATGTCCTGGTTCATAGGTCGATGTTCAATGACTGAGCCATTGCTGGCCAGGCAGACAACCTATTTTTAACTATTTAAATTACTTTGCATACCATAGAATTAACCAAACATAATTAAAACAATGTCACTATTCTAAAATTCCATTAACTTTTCTTTTAATTTGTCTGAAATACAAAGAAGTCACAATATTCTGTATATTTTGAGACAAAACAAAGAATAAAAATATCAGTGCCACATTAATTTTTATTTTATTGTTATGTGCAGGACTAATGGGAAAATCTGAGTCACTTTTGCACCCCACCCTGTCCCTGCCCCTGCCCAGGGACCTAGACTGCTGTATTTGTCTCCAAAGCACTGTTGCCTAATTGCTGAGCCATTCTGTTCTTTGGGAGGGCCCTGTGTAACTCTTACAGATGAGATCCTGGCAAGAAAAGAAAGGGTATGATATTTGTTTGCAAAATATTATGTGTTGCCTTTTTTAAATTTTTAGATAAACTCCCAACTCTGTAAGATCTACAAATTGCTTTCTGGGTTTGGTATAACATAAATAAAGCATTCCTTTATTTTCCAATCAATTATGGGCTTGGCCTCACTGAGATATGTAGCATATGTTTCTAAAACATCCCTATTTTTTTAAGGAATATGACACATTGACTTTCAGCAGATTGGGAAAGCTATATTATTTTCAGTGCCTAATATACACAAACTTGCAGTTTAATTTTTCCTAAGTGATCTATACTAATAAAAAGGTAATATACTAATTAGACTGGGAGGTCTTCTGGGGGACCTTCTGGACATCCTTCTGGACAAAGCCATGGTGGCGGGGCCGAGGCAGAGGCAGTTAGGAAGGATCAGGGGTGATCAGACCAGGAGGGGGAGGGCAGTTGGGGGTGAGAAGGCTGGAAGGGGGGGAAGTTGGGGGCAAGCAGGCTGGCAGGCAGAGTGGTTAGGGGCAATCAGGCAGGCAGGCAGGTGAGCGGTTAGGAGCCAGCAGTCCTGGATTGTGAGAGGGATGTCCGACTGCTGGAAATGAGAAAGGAATATATCTTTCACCTGGTACTCATGAAATTTAGGATTTAACTAAACCAGCAGTCAGACATCCCCTGAGGGGTCCCAGATGGAAGCGGGTTCAGGCCTGGCTGAGGGACACCCCCTATCCCTGGCCCCCATGCATGAATTTCGTGCACTGGACCACTAGTAATAAAATAAATAGACTTAACATTATTTTCTACATAATAAACTTAAGCTCATTGTTTTCTCAATTTAGATAGGCAAGATTCATTTAGTAGAATGTAGGATTTAAAAAAGTTGACTTTTCTCACTGAGCATACTTCTACTACATTCTTTCACATTAAAGAAAAAAGAACTTCTCAAGGCAAACAATTTATGTATTAAATTACCATCTTTTGAGGAGCTCTAGAGAGAGTGGTTTGGGGAAAACAACGTTTCAAGAATCAAAGAGAGTGTGAAGTAAATTTTTTCACAGAAATTTTACCAATCTGATAGTTAAACTCTGTCACAGAGTCATTTTTGAGTTTAATTCCTGCCACTTTATATCCATGCTGGAAAGTTCATGAATGGCTTTATGTTTCCACTAAAATCAACATCACTCAAGGTTCTTCATCAGATTTACCTCTCTAAGGACCCAGTAACACTGTTAGCTGAAGTAGCAACTTGCCCATTTTAATAATGCAGTGCCCATGGAAGGAGTGGGGCTATTATTAAATCCACACTGATCACCTCACATTGATTTAGGCCAAAAGATGATTACAAATTAAGATAAATAAAACTGGGACTTTGGTTGTGGTTTGGTTCATTCAGTTTGTCCTCAGCATCTGAATTTATCAGGTAACTGTTCAACCTTCTCTCTTACCCAGTCGCATAATGGGTTATATCAACTTTGTTTTCCTGAGTGGCAGGGGTCTGTTATTTTATTATTTTATTTTAGTAAATTATCACCTGAAGATACTTTTCCATTGATTTTTAGAGAGTGTGGAAGTGGGAGAGACACACACACACACAGAGAAACATTGACGTGAGAGAGACACATCTATCGGTTGCCTTCGTACACGCTCCTACCAGGGCCAAGGATTGAGCCTGCAACTGAGGTACATGCCCTTGACCAGAATCACACCTGGCCCCTTCAGTCTACAAGCCAGCACTCTTTCCACTGGCTAGGGCAGAGGGTCTTCTATTTCCCCCCTTATGTTATTAATCAATGGGGGAAGGGAGTATCGGGAACTTTGAAACAAATGACTGCTTTTATAATGCTCGGACCCTGGGAGTGGATCTTTAACTTACTAAATAAAGATATTTTTTTCCATTCAATTACACATAATAATTACTGCATGCTCACTAATATGTGAATTAGGAACTAGGGAAATGAGAAAGGAATATTTCTTTCACCTAGTCCTCATGAGATTTAGGATTTAGACAGGGAAGAGAAGGAAACTGAATTAGTATCTATCATGGCATCATTTTTCATGGCCTCCTCAAGTCTTTGCAGCAGCCTTTGAACAATGGGTTACTCATCCTGTTTTATGGAAGAGGCAAGTGAGATCTAAAAGGTTAAAGTAGAGTAGTATCTAGCCCCAAAAGGAACAACATTCTGACACATGGCATAACATGTATGAACCATGAGGACATATACTGAGTGAAGTAAGCCAATCATGCCCTGGCTGGTGTTGCTCAGTTGGTTGGGCGTTGTTCTGTGCACCCAAAGGTAGCTGGCTCAATCCAGGTCAGGGCACATGCCCAGGTTTTGGGCTCAATCTCCAGTAGGGGGCATGAAGGAGGCAGTGTTTCTCTCTCTCATTGGTGTTTTTCTCTCTCCCTCTCCCTTCCTCTCTCTCTCAAATCAATTAAAAAAATTCAAAAAATGAAATAAGCTGTCACAAAAGGACAAATACCATATGATTCCACTTATATAAGGCTCCTAGAATACTCAAATCCATAGAGACAGAAAGTAGAATACACAGTTGTTACCAAGGGTTGGGGGAAGGGGAGTTATTATTTAGTGAGCACAGAGTTTCCGTTTGGGAAGGTGAAAAAGTTCTGGAGATGTATGGTCATGATCATAGCACCACAGTGTGAATGTATTTAATGCCACTGCACTGCACACTGAAAAAATGGTTAAAATGGTCAATTTTACGCTATGTATATTTTACCACAGTTTGAGAAAGGGTTAAGGTAAATTGTCAGTAAGGACTCACAGTTAGTAAGTGGAGTGAGGAATTGAGCTTAGAGGTATCTAACATCAAGTACCAAATGCTGTTGTAGAAGTCCTGATGCTTATTATTTTTGTTACCTGCTATCTGTTTTTATGTATCATTAATAGTAAACCTATTAAAGCAAAAGGATGGTAAAATGGAGTGGCAGTGTGAGCAAGGGGTAGCAGTGTGAGCAAGGGGTAGCAGTGTGAGCAAGGAGGGGAGTAAGGACTGCCTCACTCTCTCCATCCCCGCATGGGGTAGACGTGCCTCTTCAGATAAAGCAAGATGGGGCTGTTGAGAGGAAATATGGGGTTTGGTGCAAGGAATCTAAGTAAAGCATAGGGAAGCCAGAGGTACACTAGCCCTGAAAAGACATTCTACTTAATTCTTATCACATTCAGCTCAGCTACATCTTAAAGATCTTACTGATCCATCCATTTATTTATCTGTTTATTCATTCATTCACTCACACTTATTGTGTGCCAGCTATATGCAAAGCTTACCTATAGGCATGCATAAGCAGCTGTTGTTGATCCTGTCTTCCAAAGGCCTAAATTCCAGTTGGGGTGATCAAATATCTTTGAAAAATTAAGAAGCAATACATGGGACTAATGTGTATGGACAATAGCTTGTATAAAAATTAAGTGTACCGGGTCCTCAAGGCAAGAGGGATCCAAGTGGCTTAGGGTGATTCCTGGCTGTATCAGGGAGAAAGCAGAGCTTGGTGGGCATCCTCCAGTGGGAGTCATCAGAATTCCTGCGGGTAGGACTTAGGTAGGTGAGAGGGGATTGAGGGCATTCTGGAAGGGCAGACAGCTCAGTATGAGCCAATTACAAAGACGGGACTGAAGCAGGGAGTCTGAGCAGAAGTTTCAAATAGATAAGTCAGAAATAGTTAACATTATTTTTATGATAACTGGAGTGAAAGCAAAGAACCTGAAAATCTCTAGCTCAGAAAAAAATATTGTTAAAGCTATTAGTTTTTTTTTTAACTGTGGTAAAAAACACCATAAAATTTATCTTCTTAACCATTTTTAAGTGTGGAGTTCTGTAGTGTTAGGTATATTCACATTATTGGGCAACAGATATTCAACTTTTCATTAAGCAAAACTGAAACTCTATGCCCATTAAACAACAATTCGCCATTTTTTGCCTTCCTGTAGCCCCTGGTGGCCACCATTTTGTTTTCTGTTTCTATGAATTTGACTACTTTGATACTTCATGTAAAAGAGATCAACTCATATTTATTTGTTGTGTGTGTGTGTGTGTGTGTGTGTGTGTGTGTGTGTGTATGACTGGCTTATTTCACTTATAGCACATGTCAGAATTTATTTCCTTTTGAAGGATGAATAATATTCCATTATTTGGTTATACCACATTTTGTTCATCCATTCATCTATCAACAGATATTAGGGTTGTTCCCACCTATTGGCTATTGGGAATAATGCTGCTATGAATATAGGTATGTAAATATCTCTTTGAGACAGTTTTCTTTCTTTTTTATTGAATTTATTGGGGGTTACATTTGTCAATAACATTATGTAGGTTTAAAGTGTACAATTCTACCATCCATCATCTGCATATTGCCATGTGCAATCATCATCCAAAGTCTAGTCTCCTCCTGTCACAGTTTATCCCGTTACCCTCTTCTATCTGCCTCTCACTCTCCCTTCCCTCAGGTAATCACCATACTGTTGTGAGACTTTTTTTCAATTCTTTTCAATGTATACCCACTAGTGGGACTATTGGATCATACTATAATTCTATTTTTAATTTTCTTTTGAGTAATTTCCATATTGTTTTCCATAGTTGCTATACCATTTTACATTCCCAGCAGTGCACAAGGGTTCCAATTTCTTCATATCCTCACCAAAACTTATTTTGTTTTTTCATAGTAGCCATCTTAATGCATATGAGGTCAAATCTCATGTGGTATTAATTTGCATTTTACTAATGCTTAGTGATGTTGAACACCATTTCATATACTTTTTCGGCATCTGTATATCATCTTTAGAGATATGTCTATTTAAGTCCTTTGATCACTTTTAAATTGTTTTTTGTTTTGTTTTGTTGTTGAGTTATATATACATTTTAGTTTTACAAATTAAACTGTATTACAAAACACTTCAGGTATACAAAAATATAAAAAATAACTTAATGGACACTTTTATACCAATAGTCCAACCTAAAAAAAGAACACATTACCAATATATTTGAATTTGCCAATGTCCTCCCACTGATTTTATTTCCTTTCATATACCCAGTACCCACCAACAGAATTACTATCCAGATATGAAATATATATGTAGTATATTTTACTGGCTTTAAAATTCAATATAAAAATTGCCTATATTCTTCCACAACTGCGTTTATCATGTTTGTGAAATTCATTCTTGTTCATACGTGTAGTCTCAATTTACTCATTTTTCATTGCTCTATAGTAGTGGCTCTCAAACTTTTTGGTCGTAGGATTCCTTTCCCTTCTGAAAAATTATTGAAAATGTCAAAGAGCTTTGGTTTATATAGATTAAATCTATCAATATTTGTCAAATTGGAAAAAATACTGAGAAAATTTTAAAACACTTTTTTATTATTTAAAAATAATAATAAAAATCCATGTATGTAATACCATATTTTATGATAACTAATATTTTTCTTTTTTTTAAAATATATTTTATTGATTTTTTACAGAGAGGAAGGGAGAGAGATAGTTAGAAACATCGATGAGAGAGAAACATCGATCAGCTGCCTTCTGCACATCTCCTACTGGGGATGTGCCCGCAACCGAGGTACATGCCCTTGACCGGAATCGAACCTGGGACCCTTCAGTCCGCAGGCCGACGCTCTATCCACTGAGCCAAACCGGTTTCGGCAATAACTAATATTTTTCAAAGCAAAAGAATTAATGAGAAAAGTGTCCTTTTTTTCATTTTTGCAAATCTCTTTAACGTCTGGCCTAACAGAAGACAGCTGGCTTCTCATTATCTATGTCTGCACTCAGTCTGTTGCTCCTAATATGTGGTCTCTGGAAAACTCCACGGTATAGATTGAGAGTGAAAGGTCAAGATGGACTGAGCAGTACTATCAGATTAGTTTTGACTTGAGTCCTGAGGATCTCCAGGGTTCCCTGGATCCCACTTTGAGAGCTGCTCCTTAGTATTCCACTGAAATAAATTTATTACAGTTTTTTTAAAAAATCTATTCTTCTGTTGTTCTTATTTTTCTCTCTTATAAACCATGCTGTTTGACCATTCTTGTAGAGTTTTTTTAGAATAGGCGCACAGTAGGTTTTGGTGTATACATGTCTTCACTTTCCTACTCATTGCCAAATTGCTCTGTAAAAGCACCAATAAATAGTTTTTGAGCACCTAAAACTTCAATGAAGGTTATCTCTGGGAGGCAGGAAATGTGATTATAATTTTTAAAACAGAACTGTAATGAACAGTGTGGAAATGCATCTTGTGTGGAGGAAGGTCTCCCAGACAAAAAGGTGCTGAGTAGCCATGGCAATGGCAAAAACAGAGCCCAGAGACAGACTCTGGCAGAGCTCCGTCAAATATTTCTAGGAGGAAATCATACCCATCTCCCTCCCCATCCTTTTAAATGCCAGTTCAACCAGCTATCTGCTGAGTTCAGCTGAGTGACCTTAAGTAGTTACTTCACTTACAGTGTCATCTGTAAAATGTTAATATTTCATGATTGTATGGATTAAAACACACTATTTTCAAAGATATAGTCTTGCCCTGGCTGGGTAGCTCAGTTGGTTAGAGTGTCATTTGGATACACCAAGGTTGCAGGTTTGACCCCAGGTCAGAGCACACACAGAAATCAACCAAAGAATGCATAAATAAATGGAACAACAAATTGAGGTGATGTTTCTCTCGCGCTCTCTCCCCTCCTCTCTCTTAAAAAGAGAAAAAAAGTATAGTCTCTTCAGGACATAGGACTCACCGTAAAAGCAACAAAGGTCAGTGGGTGCTAAAATCCACACTGATTTCTTAAGGAATTACAATTCTAAAGACAGAAAACTCTGTAGCAGTTGCCGTAGGAGCAAAATGGGGCTCAGAGCTGGGAATTAATGGGCGGGTGCTGGAATTGGATGAAGGGGATAAGGTTGGGGAAGAAAAACAGTATGAAAAAGTCCCCTGTTTTGATAGCTTGGTCAGCAGCATGTAGAGGGCAATAGCTAGGTTCCAAGAAATACTGTGACTGCTGACATTTCTATTTAGAGCCCTCCATTTAGATGGCACCTGGCAAGGCCACATCCACTATACTAGTATATTGCTTTGAGAAGAGGCAAACATCTCACTCATCTCTACGGCAGGAATTCTGTCAACTCTTTCCCCAGAAAATGAAAATGGAAGTTATACTTAGTCACAGGAAATGAAAATGGAAGTTGTATTTAAAAGATTATTGTAATATCAGGTATCATATCCAAGAAGTCTCTTATTATAACTTACTTTTTAAAAAATATATATTTTATTGATTTTTTACAGAGAGGAAGGGAGAGGGATAGAGAGTCAGAAACATCGATGAGAGAGAAACATCGACCAGCCGCCTCCTGCACAGCCCCCACTGGGGATGTGCCTGCAACCAAGGTACATGCCCTTGACAGGAATCGAACCTGGGACCTTTCAGTCCGTAGGCCGATGCTCTATCCACTGAGCCAAACCGGTTAGGGCTATAACTTACTTTTATTGGGAAAAATTACTGCCATTCAAAATAACTGAGTCCAATCCTATGATGACTCATTTGAATCTCCTCATCAGAAGGTAGGATCTGTTAGTGTCACCTTTAATTGATATGGGAGCAGAGTGGTTATTTGTTTGCAGAGCTTAGTAGTTGCATATACAAGCTATTTTTAGGAATTTCTATTTCAGACAATAGAAACTCAGATGAATAAAGCAATCCTTTGAAACAGACTGTTAAACAAAAATATTTATTAAACTGTAATTCTGTGCTATCATTGGAGAGGACAAAAGACATCCATTGTTGGGCATATATATTTTAAATAAGTATCAAAGTAGTATGTAAGGGGTTTCAAAGGCTGCCACTAATTTGAATTACTTTAAGGGTAATGCAATATGCCAATTTTATAATGCTACTAGAGGCCTGGTACATGAATTTTGTGCATGGGTAGGGTCCATAGACCTGGCTGGAAATCAGGGCCAATCTGTGGGGTGACTGGCGGGGCAAACCTGCCTTGGCTAGCCTGGTGCCACTTGCTTGCCGCCCCCACCCCCGACTGCCACCACCAGTCCCCTTCCTCTGCAGGATGACCAGCGGAGCGATCGGGGTCGGGGTAGCTCACTGGCACCTGTCTTGGCTGGCCTGGGGCATGTGGGCTGGGAAGATCCTGCATTAAGCATCTGCCCCCTGGTGGTCAGTGCACGTTATAGTGACCGGTTGTTCCACTGGTTGTTCTGCCATTTGGTCAATTTGCATATTAAGCTTTTTACATAGGACTAGAGACCCAGTGCATGAAATTTGTGCATGGGAGGGGGTTGTCTCCTCAGCCCAGCCTGCACCTTCTCCAATCCAGGACCCCTCGGGGGATGTCCAACTGCTAGTTTAGGCCCGATCCTGGGGATCGGGCCTAAACTGGCAATCAGACATCCCTCTCACAGTCCAGAACCGCTGGCTCCTAACTGCTCACCTGCCTGCCTGCCTGGTCACCCCTAACTACCTCTGCCTGCCAACCTGATCGCCCCTAATGCCCCCCCCCCTGCCATCTTGGTCACCCCCAACTGCCCCCCTCTGCTGACATAGTCTTCCCTAACTGCCCCCTCTGCCGGCCTGGTCATCCTTAACTGCCCCCCCTGCTGGCCTGGTAACCCCCAACTGCTCCCCTCTGCCAGCCTGGTTGCCCCTAACTACTCCCCCTGCCAGCCTGGTTGCCCCCAACTGCCTGCCCCCCCCCGCCCCCCCGGCCTGGTTGCCCCATGCAGCCTGCTGCTCAGTCATTTGGTTGTCCCTCACTAACCCCCCTGATGGCCTGGTTGCCCCATGCAGCCTGCTGCTCAGTCATTTGGTTGTTCCTCACTAACCCCCCTGCCAGTCTTGTTGCCCCACTCAGCCTGTTTGGTCATCTGTTCGGTTGTTTCGGATGCGTTGGCCCCTGGCTCTTTAGTGAGGTTTTATAAGTGGATACCATAAGGTGGATTGAAAAACAGGGTATGGCTAAGAATGACCTTTTCATCTATAGAACATTATAGTAAGAATTACTACCTTACCTTCTTGTTATTCCCTTTGTTCTTATTTTATGGATCATGTTCTCAAAGCAACAAATGATATGGGGTATCTAGAAGGGCCAAATGCACCAATGATGCTATTTTTCATTGCTTTTCCTGAAGCTGTGGTTCTATCACCTTTCCTCCCACCTCCTCTGATGCCCAACCCTATGCCAATCTTGCTTTCTCAGAGGTCACTGATGATGCCAATTTCCAGATCCACTGGTTCATTTTTGGTCTTCTTCCTTGATGACTCCCCTTCTTCTCTCCTGCTGTCCTTCCACCTCTTTGGTCACTCCTTAGTCTAGTCTTTTGGTTCAGCTTTTTAAAAATCTAAATAAATATGGAATATGTCTAGGTTTTGAGTTGACTCCTGTCTGGCCAATCTTATCTATACTGATGGCTTCAATGATCCTCTACTTAGTGATAACTTCAAAAAGTACATTTTTCTTGACTGATAGTTGCACTTCTGTCAGTACTATATTTTCAACTGCATATCAGACCTTTCCAAGTGGTGTACCACCAGCTCCTCAAGCACAACCAAAACAACTATGAATTCTTCCTTTTCCTCAATGCCCATGCCTCTCTTCTTTTTCCTGTCTTGGTCAAAAGTCTTCCAAGCTACAAATATTGGAGTCAACTGAGAGTACTCCTTTATTTTCATCCCTTACATCCAATTAAGCAAAAAGTTTTATGGATTTTATCTGGTTATTTCTTTTGTATTGATCTCTAATATTCAGTCTTTTGGCTTGAGAACTTCAGATATCTTCCCTAGATTATTACAATGAATACCTAATTAGTATATACCCCTTTGTCTTGAATGCTGCCTATTTCTCCTCCACATTACCCATAAGAACTGTCTTTTCATATCTCTTCCATGTTGAAAAAAAAATGAAACCTTCTTTTTTCCTAAAGTAGAAAGTCTTTGTTATGGACAAACTTCAAAACTTTAAGGAAACTGCCGGGAGCTGGTCCATGCTTGCTGTTTCAAGGGACCTGGCATATATGGCATACTGTTCTTAATATGTTTGCTCACCTTCTTGGCACTATGTGTTTTAACCAAGGTCTCTGAGAAAGGTTGTTTCCCCAGGTAGGGATTTTCCCCTGAAGTTAGGGAGGGAATAAAACCTCTTAACTAAGTGCCAGGCGGGTAATTAATCACTTTAACTACGAACAATCATGCTTAAGCTACATAATCTTTACTCACTGGAATGGAGATAAGAAACGCCCTAACCTTTGGAATAGAGATTGATAGGATTGGAATCAACTGGTATAAATACAGATGTAAGAAGACAGAACTTAGGAGACAGAACCTAGGCACAGAACCTACACAGAACATTCTCTAGAGACAGAAGAACTTCGCTGGAGAGAGCGTGGCAAAAGATCCTGGACAGAAACTGGCCTCAGAACCTAGAGACAGAACCTAGCGAGAGAACATGGCAAAAGATCCTGGACTGAACCTGACTACAGAAATTGGCAAGAGAACCTGACTAGAACCTGGTGACTGAACCTGGCTGGAGAACCTAGCGAGGGAACATGGCTACAGAACCTGGCTGGAGAACCTGGAGAACCTAGCAAGAGAACATGGACACAGAACCTGGCTGGAGATCCTAAGCAGAACCTCTCTGGAGATCCAGACCAGAACTTGGCTGGAGATCCTGGCTGGAGATCCTGGCTAGGCTGCTGATCAACTGAACGCTGTCTCCGTGTTATTCCTTCTTCGCTGACTCTATCCACACCTTTGGGGACCCCTGGACCTGCTGGGGTTGGACCCCGGCAGGAAACGTAATTGTGGCTAACGATATAGCTTAAACAAGGCATTTAAAAAAGTGTTTAGGTTTCTTAAAATGTGTTCTTTTCTGTAGTCTTTAATTTGCTTAAAAGAACCTTAAGCAAAAACAAATCTCCCCTCACACAACTATAAAGATGAAAACAGACATCTAATACTAATGAAAAAAGAAACAGCTTCATAAACACATGGAGGAGAAATATGCAGAAACCCACAACTGATATAACTTGCATAACCACAGTTTTAGCTCAACTAAAGTAAAGATGACTTAGATAAAATACAACAAGAAAACTGAGATTAAAGATATGGGGTAAATAACTTCAGCTGATGGTTTAGCAAGCAAACATCATGGGTACAGTATGAAGGTATAGGAAATTGCTTTGGACTAGGAAGCTGACGGATTGACTCCACAGAGCCCCTGGGAACATAATGTTCTTAGGGGAATCCCCGCCAACTGGAATAGTGTCACCTATTGGACCATGTCCCATTCACTTGTGAGGATCTGGTCACCTTAATACAGGAGGAGAGATAAGACTTTTAGGTTCAAGTTGAATCTTTGAAGTTGATATGGAAGAGCACTGGTGTTTATTAGGTTGTTTTAGAGCCAGAGTTGAATAGCAGATGCCAAGAGGCTTTTAGAGTGGTCTACCAACCAGCTTGCTTAGCTCCTCTGAGCCTGGGATTCCTTCTTCTCATGTCAGCAACAGGCAATACAAAGTTAAGGACTTCTAAATAAAAGATATTGATCCTCATTACTAACAGGAATCATCATAGTAAATAGTCAGATTCCATATATTTATCAACATATATTTACTGACCACCTACTAAGTACCAGATATGTACTAGCAAAGGAACATAGTGGCGATAAAGGAGCCATGGCCTGGGCCTTATCCTCATGAGGAATGAAGACAAGGGTTAGGGATTATTTGGGACCAGGAAAGGACAGACAATGCCTTTTCTCTATCACCTGGTAACTTGACCGCATACTCTTTTTTTTTTTTTTCTTTTTGTAACCATGATTTTGGGACAGTGAGTACATATCAGATATTTTACCTGTTCTTCACTCTCCATATAGAGAACATTTAGTAATGTAAGCACAGACTAGGTTCCAGAAATCTGTCTCTTCAGTTCTTCTCTTCCATTGCTGCTATTTTATAGCAGTTGCCATGATCTAAAGAATCTTATTTATAATCTGTTTACATTTTTATTGTCTTCATCCTCCAAAAGAAAGTAGGCTTCATGAGGGCCAGGACACTGACCCTCTTTGCTCCCTTGTACTTGCAACCCTCAGGTCAATCACTGACCAATGATCAATGCAGCACTTGATCAATAAATAGTTGCGTAATGATTCAATCCCAGCCTTTCCCTTTTCTATAAAACTTCCTATTTTCAGTAAGTTACTAATTAAGCCACTCTAACATGTGAAGGAAATCTTAGCGGTGCTTGCATTTTTAAGAGGATTTGTGTTCCTTAAACTTCTGGTTGGCAGAATTTCTGGTACTGGAATAAAGTGAAGTAAGGACTTTCTGGCAGCACAATGGAGGGTATTTTGAGATCAGGCGGGAAGTAACATTCCAAAGGCGGTCACCTTTTGACTTGCTGGGAAGTCCACTCTAAGAAAAGAGACTGCCTCTGTACTGCTCTGGTTTCTCACACCTTCATTCCTTCCTCTGTGGCTGCGTTCATACATCCTCTAAAGGTGCTGGCCGTGGGGCAGCTGCCATCGGTGGTCCATGAGGGACAGAAGGGCAAGGTTAAAACGGAGCTGTAGATGCTTTGTTTTTGCCCCTGAGTCAGTGCATCATGGCTGTTCTGTGCCTTGGTGGCTATTATTATTTTCCTATTCATTTTCAGGGCTAATATTTATATATTCAATAAATTGCTCAACCTCTGAAAATTGTCCATTTGTTCAAATGTGAAGCATCTATTGTATTTTGAATGTTATTTTGCAAACCAACCAAAAATAATAAAGTACAGACTTCTTGAGATTTTAAAAAATGATTCTTTGGAAACTATTGGCAAAATAAATGTTTTCTTGACTAAGAATATCGCTTTGAACTTTTTGGAATCTTATGATTCAGAAACTTGTCAAATAATAACAGTGAATAAATAATAGGCATAAAAATGATCAGAAACTTAATGTGAACCTTGTTTGTGAGTCACAAATATAAAAACATATGAGTTATTCTGAAAATTAAAAAATTATATCAGGCATATATATTGAAAAACAATATACCTCACAGTATAACAATATATTACTCTTTTAATTTCCAGAAAAACCCCATAAAGTTGAAGTTTAAACTTCAAAGTTATTGCTAAAGAATGTTAATCTGGCTGCATTTCTCACTCATTTTTAATTAAACAAACTTTCTTCTTAGAAGCTCTTTGTAACTTACAACAGTCCCTGTGTATATGTGTGTGTGTGTGTTGTGTGTGTGTCCATATATGATAGAATTTTCCATTTCTAATCTGTTTAATGTATTGTTAAACACGTGAAAGAACTGATGAAAAAAGAATAAAGATATAAGAGGAAAGTCCAAGTAGGGTGTTATCAGAATTTGAGATTGAGATTAATAAAAGACGAGGAAAATAAGTGAATAAATTAGGATTCTAAAGTACATTTTTCACATGTATTAAAATGTATTTTTCTGTTATGATATTGTAGGTTTGAAGGATAGCTGGCAGGAAGGAAACACAACACAATAAATTTAGTATCTGACTTTACTGTAAAGGAAACATGCAGGCAGGGAAGAAATAGGAATCCAGATAGATGCTCAAGGCTGAGGAAGAAAGGAGGACTGGGCACAGGAGTTG
The DNA here is from genome assembly GCF_014108235.1 of Myotis myotis. Classification (NCBI taxonomy): domain Eukaryota; kingdom Metazoa; phylum Chordata; class Mammalia; order Chiroptera; family Vespertilionidae; genus Myotis; species Myotis myotis. Next base: position 76,900,034 of record NW_023416313.1, on the reverse strand, counting down.
AGCTATCTGTGGGCCTCATCTATGTGCTGCTGCCTCGTGGGAACTTGGGAGTGGCCCGGTCAGTGATGGGAGCCAAAGCAAAGCACTGGGCAGTCTCCTCCCTCGCCAGTTTCCCTGGAGAAGCAGAAACTGTGAGAGTTCCTTGCAGCTTTTTTTGCTATTTTTAAACATCCCTCTAAACACCTGGAAGGATTTGCAAGCTGCGTGGGGTACAGAGATCCACCCTCCAGGGCTGGCGGCAAATGCCTGGGAAGGATCTGGAAAAGTAGTACAGATCTAAGCAGGGCTCCTGGCGTGATGTATGAAGCTGAACCTGAGCATTTTCTCTGTTACTAAAACGAGTAATGTATTACATAGCAAAACAAGAAATATGCCCAAAACAGTAATTGAGAGGGAAGTAAGTGTCAAAACTCACTTCTTAGAATTACTACCAATGTCAAGTAGTATTTTAAAAAAAATGAGTCAGTAGGCACAGTGTATTGTGAATTTCAGGCTTAGGAGAGTGTTAAGAACATGGGCTATGGCATCACGCTGCTGGTGCTCAAACCCCGGCCCTCTCATTTTGTTTAGTAACTCCGTGCCTTTGAACAAGCTACTCTACCTCATCTGTAAAATGAGGACAATAAGAAAATCTACCTGAAATGAGTTAATGGATGCAAAGTGATCAGAGCAGTACCTGACATACAGAGAAAAGCCCAATATCAGCTATAATAATTAGTACTTAGTTTATATACTCAGTAGAGTCAAAAGAATGATGATCATGTCCTTCCACTATCTAGCAGGAAAACCATTTCCTCACAGCGATTACTTCCTTTACAGTGCGCCGTGAAAAGAAGGCTATAGGTTCTTTTCAGGTGGGTGTTCCCTATTGGTGTCCAGCTACCACCCCTCGTCTCCCCAGTCCTACCATTTGCCCTGCCCCTTGTCACTAGAGTCAAGAGCATCACAGTCAGTTTCACTTTCATGTTATTCAGGCAATTTGGGTCAGGTGTAAAGATAGCCAGCAAAGTGAAACAGGCAACACCTCAGATTTGGGAGTGACAGTGCCATGGCATGTTCCTGTAGCATCAGGTTCCCTGCACTTTGCCCAGCGCCTCTCCTGCCCTCCTGGGTTGGGCTGTCAGTCCTCTTGTGAGAGCCACTTGGTGTCAGGAAGAGGGAGGGTCTGTCTTGTTCGGATTCTGGGTGTCCCTCCTTGTAATTTCCGGTCAGGGTTGCCCTTAGGGTGTGCTCTTCCTGTATCTCTGTGGCTGGGTCTGATGTGAGGCAGTCATTTCTTCTCACCGATGCTTTTTCCTTAACCACGACACACACTTTCTCTCTCATCTAATTGAATTTTCTGTTTGACTTACTGTGCTGGTTTCTTGTTGTTCGTTAATCTAGTATATTCTCTTTCTGCACTTTTGCAGCTTTGCACCCACAACATTGATTCCCGCACACAACTCACTCTTCTGGGCTCTGACCTTCCTATTCCTCACACCCGCCTTCTTCCTGTCTGGGGTTCTCTTTCCTCAGGCACTCCACTGCTCTGTCGTCTGCCTGCACTAAGCGGACATTTAAGAAACATTTATGGGCACTGTGTGGGGGACTCTGTGGGGAAGGGCAGACTGGAGAGAAGGGGACACAGGTCCCTGCCCTGGAGGAGCTCCTGATGCAGTCGGAATGAGGAGAGGGGTCTTATCACTACCAGTTTCCCCAGGCTGCCCTTTGGGGGTCGGAGGAGTGGGCTTCACAGAGGAGGTGATGTCTGAGGGGTCAGCAAAGTGAGGACAGGAAGAGGTGGATCTCAAGCCTGTGGTCCCACATGGAGCTGTGCTAACCAGGAGGAGATAAGAACTACAGGTACTCAGGGCCTCCAGGGATGGGAGGCTGGAGAGGCAGTCTGGGGACCAGCGGGGAAGTGCCCAGCAAGCCATGTGAGGGGCTGGATTTCCTTTTGCAGTGGATGGAGAAAACAGAGTTCTCAAAGCAGAGAGTGATGGTCAGATTTTTGTTTTAGGCAGAACCTCCTGTCAGCAGAGTGAAGAATGGATGGGAAGAGTAAGACTAGAGGCTCCATCTCAGGAAAAATAAACTTGAGTTTGCCTTTATGACCTGTTATCATATCAACAGCCTAAATATTTGTGCCAGACCATGTTTCCAAAGATGGCTGCCACAGCATCCGCCACTCCCTACTCTTCTGCTCCCCACGGAAGAATGCCATCTACTGCCCTCCTCCTGAGCTTGGCATGTTTTGACAGCAGAACATGACAGAAGTGCTGCTCTGTGACACTCTAGTTTAGGCCTTAGAGACCTGAGTTTTTGCCATTTTGTGTTTGGAACACTCACTTTTTTGATCAAATCACCATGAAAAGAAGCCCAAGGTATAGAGAAGAAGAGGGGACATGAGGTGGACCTAGGGTTCTAGCCATACCCACCAAGCAACACATATGTGAGTGATTCCATCTCAGATCTGACTGCAACCTCATGAGAGACCCCAGGTGACACCATGAGGGGCAGAGTCAGCCCAAATTCCTGACCCTTAAAATGGTGCCATTTTAAGCCACTAAGCTTTGGGGCGGTTTGTTACACGGTGATTCATAGGTAAAGCAATACTCTGGGTCAGAGAAATGCATGTTAAATAAATAACAAACTGCAGCCGTGACAATTTCAGGGCAATAGCATTGCTTTACTGCCAATAAGTGTACTTCATCCTTGCTTATTTATTAGCAAATCTCATTTTGAGCGTATGTCATAGTTCACTGATTAGCACTTAAGTTTTTTAAAAAGGGCTTCTCACAAAAGGTAATCCTCTGATTCTGTCTTGCAAAAGGCCAAGAAAATGTGGTGTGTGGATTAAAATCCCCAGAGTTCAGACTGAACTTTCCTGCTGGTAGTTTTAAGACAAATATCCAAACAAATACATGTTTCACTCTTTGGAGCTTCAGAATGTTTGCTGATTCTCCATAATTGGCTTTCTTTGCTGTACAGCTGTGTCTCGAGATAGAACAGTACAGTGGGGCCTTGACTTAAGAGTGTCCCGACTAACGAGTTTTTTGAGATACCAGCTGTCTCTCTCCGGATTTTTTGCATTGAGTTGATAGAGTAAGTTGAGTTAACGAGCTCCTTAACGAGATCCTTAAGGAGCTCGGTCTCGGAAGGAATTAAACTCGTAAGTCAAGGCCCCACAGTATTTCAATCAGTAGTGTGATCTCTCTCAAGATCTAGCTTTTTATATCTAGAGGTCTAGGTTATTTTTCCATGAGAAAATACCTACAATATTTTTCAGGAGACAATTGATTTTTGCATATTTAAATAAATATATATTCTCTCTGTTCTGAATACTTCTAATCTTTCTGTTAAGAGAAGGGACTCTTCTTCCTTTCATTTCTATTGAAATACATAACATTCAAATATGTGCTAGCATTTCTTTCTACCAGCTCCACCTATGGGAAACTGTTAACAGATGAGTTTTGCTTCATTAATTTCTAAAAATATGTGCTAATTTATGTTTAGCAACATTGGCAATTTTTTTGGGTCAAGTATGTTGCATTTATTTGATTTTAATAAGTAACAAAAAGCATTTTCCTATTGCTCATATGTCTTACTAAAGTGCCTTTAGTGATATATCTCAAGTGTACTATAAATATTAACAAACCTCAATGCACAGGAACTAGGAAAGAGTTCCAGTAAAAAAAATCCTTCTTTTAATTGGAATGGAGGAAAGAAGGTTAAAGAACCTTGTTCTGTGCCTTTGGCAAATACTTATGCTGCCTCTGCTTCAGAATCTGGAATTATGCAAGTTATTTCTGATTGGATTATTTCATCAACATTAAAAGGATTTCATCAAACTCTAGGATGAGCTCAGTTGCATGTAAGGGGTAGAGTAATTCAAGGTCCTCTTAAGAAAGAGTTTATTTATGGCTACTGTTACTATAACCCCTTTTGCACAGCCTGAATATGTCCTGGAAAATAAATACATGCCAATTTGTTTTTCTGTTTTGAATGACTAATGAAAAAGAATTGAAAGAGTCTGCAACCATAGAGGAGAGATCCCGTATGGCTATTATTCATCATTATCATATCTTCCAGAAACAAAGTTCACCGAGGAAATCAAGTTGCTCTTTTGGGAGAACCAGCATTTTGATAAAACTTGGTCGTTATAACATTCCTTGTGCTACCACCAACAATAACACAGTAGAGGAAAAATATTTTGTTGTTATCATATGAAATTTTGCTTTTGCAAAATCAAGACAATGTAGTTCAAGCATGTCAAACTCACAGACTGCGGGCCACGTGAGGCCCACAATGAATATTTTTGCAGCCCTGCCAATATAACAGTATGTAAGAAACATTTTAATAAACATTTTGTAACTTAATTTTTACAGTATCCTATTATATATAATTATTAATAACGAACTACAATGTTCACTAATGACTGATTACTATAATCCTGTTGCATTCATTTCCCTTATGCGCCTTACGCACAGGTGCACCGTTTTCTCTCCACTAATATTAGCAGCAAATATTTTACCAGCTGATTGCCATGTGATTACTCTTGGACTGACTTGTTTGGTGTGTGCAACAGGAAATATTTCGTTTTTGGAGAACAAGAAAAATAGGTTTACTTGCGTTATGCTTATTAATTTGTGCAGTTATTCAGGGTCTGGTAAGTTGATGTTCAAGAAAAAAATAAATTTTTATTAAAATGTTCTATTATTTTATGTTAACGATTACTCATTATTTCAGCCCTTTGTATTCAGCATGTCTCTATCGAAATAAACCTACATTTCTATGAAAATTTAAGCTTTTGTTTTTTTGTGTGGCCCACATAAACTTAAACCTTGTTTATTCATGTTAGCCTTTGGGTTTGACATGCTTGATGTAATTGAGTGACTTCAGTGAATGGGTGACTGCACTTGTTTATTGCTGAAGAGTTACCCATTCCACTATTGATTATATTCTCTAATCTATATGGTCTATTCACCAACAATTATGAAGGTGCTATTTCCTGGAATCCTTAAAATTTATCCAGTACTGCACCACCCCAGGTACCCAGGTACATGTGGATACCAAAAGACTATCTGAGAAACAGCTGCAAAATAACAGGGCCAGGAGGAGTCCTAGAGACCCCCCTCATCCACTCACTCATGCTGTGGTCAATATGGCAAAAGTGGAATGAGAGAACCTTGGTCTCCTGGCTCCCACTTCTGTGACCTTTCTTCCCACCATCACTGTTGGATGGATCTGCAACACTGGCAGGGCCATCAAAGGGCAGGACAAAATCTATACTCTCTTCAGTCCCTTCTGCTGAAAGGGACTATCTATTTTGCATTCTCAACTCCCTTGTGAGCCAACTTTCATAGTTCCCTGTTTTATGTAGGGAAATTGGAGAGCAGTGAGGTGGAGAAACTGGCACCTTAGAACCTGGGAGGGGAGGAAGCAGCGGGTGATATAGTACAGAGACTGGCTTATCCGAAGTCAACACACCAAAGGGTAACTGTGTACTTGGCCCTGTAAACCACTCTCAGTCAGATCCCTAAAATTCACCTTGAGGATGTGGACAAAAATTAAGAGTGCTTAGGGCTCTTCATACTAATTATAGGTCTGACAAATGTACATCATCCTCAGAATCCTTCACGTTGGTGAACGGAGGAAAATCAAATATATTCCTTCACTCTGAGAGGCTTCATGAGCTTCCTCAAGTCTGCGGTCTGAGCTCTGTGCCAGGAGTTAAAGAAAAGGAAGGAAATAGAAAACTTGGCACATGTCCTTAGGCTAGCTTACTCAGGAGATAATAATTGAATAAAATATCATTACTGAGCTTCAGTCATCAGCTGGATAGAAACCTCAAGTCCTCAGAGATATGAAAACATAAGAGGGAAGGTAAACACGTGACAAGCTACATGGAAAAGGTATAACACAAAAGGACACTTTTTTTTCCTAATTGCTAAAAGGGACCCTGGTTGAGAAGACCTTTTCATGAACAAAGGGAGAAATACACTTAGGATTTAGGGGCCACCTGCATTTCTTATTTGCTAAAGGAGAACAAGATACTTTGGATGGAGGACCCAGTAAGGGTTGGAATGCAGAGGATGTAAGAAGTGTCTCCCTTATTTGCAGGCAAAGGTGAGCATAACTACCTGAGCCTATGCTGACACTCCCCTGGAGGGAAGTATCAGTGGAACTCACAGTTCATTTCCCCTGAAATGCAATGCCATTCATGAAGTAAAGTGCACTCTGAAAACTCTGAAGTCTCACAGGGGTTATGTCAGCTTTTGTGATACAAGCCAGAAATCCAAGCTCCCATTTTAATATCATTTTAGCTCTGGCTTTCTTGTTAGGAACCTGTACTGGTGTCCATTTTATTTGATTATTGCTGGGATTTATTTTCAATCTCATTTAAAAGATTATGTTTTTTCCCCTTTGGTTTCATATTTTTTGTTGTTCTACTTTCAAGTGAATCTCCTAAATAATTCATTACTCTTTATTTTCAAGACATTTTTCTTTAAATGTTTTCAATTATTTTATCTTTGGCATTCTTTTATCATCCAAATTCTTGAATCTAGTCTTTTACTTTTTACCTTTCCTACTCTTGCTGCTTTAGTGACTTTTAAGATAATTATGGTTTTGTTTTGAAGAATCCTTGAAGTCTTTTGCCATTTCATTAAAATTTTCTTACCTCTTTTAATATCTAATATTTTCTTTTTATTAAAATAATTAATTTTAATAAAATTATGTAATTAATTTCTCAGTATATCTACATTTTGTCTACCTTTTACCTCATTCTTTTGCTTGTGGGATATTTCAGAGTATTTGAATATTACCTTTTATTTCCTGATCATTCTTAGGTTGGTCTTTTTTCTTTTATTACTGGAATTATAATAGTCAGAAAAATAAAAAACTGAGGATGACAGAGGGAGAGAATCACACCATAGACAGGAGGAGGTGGAGCTTTTCCCTTATAGCAAGTTGTCTCTTAGCATTTCCTTCAACTTTGACTTCCTAGTAGAATTTATCTAGATAATTCTAGAGAACCATAGGCAAAAACTGCCCAAGATGATAATGATTTTACTTGTATGAACATTTAAAGGACTAGATTGGGGTTCTTTTCTCCTACAGCACACAGTTCCTTAAAAATTACAGGTTGTAAAATTCATTATGTATTTATTTATTCCACTAATATTTATTAAACACCTACTATATGTCAGATATGTTGATAGATGCTAGGGATTCAACAGATAATAAGGAAGAATGTGGCTTCTTCCCCCAAGGAGTTTATAATGTTCTGGGGAAGTAAAAAAGTAAACAAGCAATGGCAATATATTCTAAGTGTAGTGGTAGCTAACAGTTTTTGATTGATTACTATATGCTACACATGGTGCTAATACTTTATATAGAGCAGTGGTTCTCAACCTTCCTATTGCCATGACCCTTTATTACAGTTCCTCATGTTGTGGTGACCCCCAACCATAAAATTATTTTTGTTGCTACTTCATAACTGTAATTTTGCTACTGTTATGAATCGTAATATAAATATCTGATATGCAGGATGTATTTTCATTGTTACAAATTGAACATAATTAAAGCATAGTGATTAATCACAAAAACAATATGTAATTATATATGTGTTTTCCATTGGTCTTAGGCGACCCCTGTGAAAGGGTCATTCGACCCCCAAAGGGGTCGAGACCCACAGGTTGAGAACCACTGATATAGATGATCTCATATGTACTTTAAGAACACGTGGGAGGAGATAAATTCCTAATTTGGAGGATCAGGAAAAGCTTTCCAGAGGATGGCATCTAAGGTTGAGACTGAAGATACGTAGAACTAGCCAAAGGAAGAAAAGGTTTAGAGGTTGGGCAGAAAGCTGATGAGGCAGGGGATCCGTGGGACTGCTAAGGAACCCAAAGAGGCTGGACTCGGAGGAGTGTGATGTGTGTGAGGCTGGAGAGGACAGGGGAATGTAGATCAACTAGAACCTTTCACTTCATGTCACAGAGTCTGAGTTTCATTCCAACGGCATTGGGTAGCCACTGGGGAACTTAGAACAAGGGAATGACACACTAAGGTCTGGGATCCAGAAAGATCCTTTCAGCTGTGGCATGGAGAATAATCCATAGTAACAGAGACCAGTTAGCAGGTTCTGGCAGTAATCTAGAATAAAACTAGTGGTGGCCTCTCAGAGCAGAGGCAGTGGGGACAAGAAAGGGTGGATGGAATAGGGAGATATTCAGGGGGTGGAACTAGAAGAACTTGCATTGGGGTAAGCCTGGAGGTGAGACATCAGGCAAAAACATTCAGATTTCTGGCTATACAAGAACAGATGATACCAAAGTTAGGTTCGGGAAAGAATGAGAGGGAAAATTTATGGAAGGAGGAAGGAGGAAGATAATACATTCACTTTGGGATATTGTGGTGCTGGATGTGCCTATCAGCTTTCTGTGGAAGAGGATCAGTAAGACTTTGCATAGGCAAACGGTTGGTTGGTGGTCAACAAGGAGAATGGCTATGGAGGGCAATGAGGAATGAGGTTGCTTATGGCATGAGAAAATGAAGGAATATTCATCTTCCAGGGGGCAGAAAGGAGAGGAGGAGCTTGCAAAGGAAGCAAGGCAAAGTGCTGAGAGTGCAGGGACAGTGGTGACAAGAGAAAGTCTGAAATATACTGTTCTAGAAAGCAAAAGAGGGCTGACCAGGGAAAGTCTGAGAGCCTGGCTGGAGTTGGAAATTATGGAGTTATATCATTGTGAATTGGCATAGTTCCTTTTTTCCCCCCAGAGAACTCATCAATATCTGTATATACACTGGAAAAAGTAGGCAGTTGGATTCAGCTCTCATCCCGGGGACCCCAGCTTTAGAAAGGAAAGCACATCATCTCACATGGTACCACCAATGCTTGTCTTCAAGCAGCAAGGAAAAAGCTTTGGGAGAGGAAAGAGAGGCCATTTTCATCTTTGTCAACTTCTAGTTGAATCATGCCTATTCTGTATAATCAGTACTATTTCTCCTCAAACACTCACTTCTAAATCTAGGTAGGCTATCCTACCTACAGGGACCTTTTGTTTATCTTTTAGAAGCCCTCCTATCCATGGTTTCCCTAGTCCTTCAGGGAATGCTTGAGTAGTAATTACAATGATTCTGCACTAGAGAAAGGTATATAAGCACAAGGTGAGATAGGAAAAGCAATGAATTCAGGAGTACCATAAGCCCAGGGACTCCTGACATCAGGCATCAAACAATTTGGTAAAGAACTCATTGGTTACCCCCTCACACCCATGAGTATGGCCACTATCATATAAACAGAACATAACAAGTGCTGGTGAGGATGTGGAGAAACTGGAACCCTTGTGCACTGTTGGTGGGAATGTAAAATGGTGAAGCTGCTATGGAAAATAGTATGATGGTTCCTCAAAAATTAAACATCTAACGCAGCAATTCCATTTCTGGGTATATGGCCAAAAGGATTTGGAGAGATATTTGTACACCCATGTGCATAGCAGCGTTATTCATAATAGCCAAGATGTGGAAGCAACCCAAGTATCCATCAACAGATGAATAAACAAAATGTGGTCCATACCAACAAAAGATTATTATACAGCCTCAAACAGGAAGGAAATTCTGATTCATATTACAATGTGAACCCTGGGGAACCTTCAGGACATTATGCTAGGTGAAATAAGACAACTACTGTATGATTCAACTTATATGAGATTCCAGAGTAGTCAAATTCATAGTAACAGAAAGTAGAATGCTGGTTTCCAGGAGCAGGGGGAAGTGAGGAATTGGAAGTTAGTATGTAATGGGCATAGAGTTTCAGTTTTGCAAGTTGAAAGAATTCTATTGGATGGATGGTTGGACAACATTGTGAATATACAGAGAGGGGCAAAAGTAGGTTTACAGTTGTGAATACACAAAACATAAAGTTTATTCTTGTATTATTATTTATTACTTCTTGCATTATTTTCCACTAGAACAACTGTAAACCTAATTTGTTCCATTCTGTATTTAATGCCAATGAACTGTACACTTAAATGTTATGTATATTTTACCACCATTAAAAAATTAATTGGTGGGTTGTTCAGCTCTGTGGTTAATGGCAAGTGCTTGGCGGTCAGATAAACCTGACACTACCACTTACCAGCTATAAAAGCTGGACATGTGACTTAACCTCCCTGGGCCTCAGTTTCCTCGTCTGTAAAATGAGGGTGATTATGGTAATAATAATATCTAATTTATGAAAGCTTTGCAAAGATTAAATGAGATAGGAATGTTTGTCAAATATAAATAAAGTTGGGAGTATAAAATCTGGTACATAAATTACAAATAATAATGACTCATTAAAACTATGTTTTACTGTTTTTGTTGGCTCTGATTATTATTATCATCAATATTATCAGCTTAATTCAAAGTTAGCATTACCCTATATCAACCTGTAAAAGTATATGCTGCCAAAATGAGTACCTTTAAATATCTGCTAGTTTAATCCCAGAGCAGAAATCTACGATTCTGGGCTTGGGTTGAGCTATCCCTAATTCTTGAAACCTCTGATTCTCATTTGCACAAAGAATAATTTTAGAAGAGAGGACAATATGAAATTTGTGCATAAATGCTTTACATGTTAAAATAATGAAAGATATTTCCATTACTGCAACGCAATGCCTTTTAATTCACCTTTCTGCTTCAGCGTTATGTTTTTCTATGGGTGTTTCATGGTTTCTGCCTTAACAGCCAGGATAGGTATGAAAAGGCAAAGTTAGATGGATTGCTTCTTGAAAATGAGATGGTTAAGATTTCAAAGTAATGGACAGAAACAGAAAAAAGAGTTTAATGTTATGCATGCCACCACAACACTAATTTCTCTACTTTTAATGACAGATTTGACTTGGGCAATACAATTATATAAATATGGAATCACATGATACATGTGTGTTCTCTGGGATATTTCATCATGTAACAACTTTTTATTTTACATTATTTGTGGAAATTAATTACTTGAAAAAAAAGAAAGAAAAGATTGAATTGTATAAAAAGAAAATCACCTGAAATCAAATATACTCTTATTAAAAGTCACATTAGATTAATATCTCTTCAATAATTTCAGGGGCAAACAACATAATCAGTAACTCTAAAACATAAAAAGCATTAAAAAGGGAAGTACTAATTCTAATTCCTATTTTAAAGGAAGGCGAATGTCCCACCATTAAGCTGGGTTATGGAGATTTGTGGAGCTTTACTCCTGAGTGCCAGTCACAGATTTGTACTGTAAACCCTCTCAAAACAAAATCCTAGACCCAATGCACAAGGAATTTTAGATGAAACACCAAATTCATTATAGAGAAGAATTCTGTCATTTCCACAAAGAGAGAGAATATGTTACAATGGAATGAGGGACCTTTATAGAAATGATCAAAGACAAATGAAGTATTCAAGGGAGCCTCCAGTACCTGCCATGAACAAGAGAAATAAAATATTAGTGTTGAAGGGATCAGTGAGAGCATAAGAACAACTGAGCTGTGAATAATTGAGCAATGTCCCTGCATACCTGAAAGAGAAGAGGGACATCGGCAAAAGGAATCAAAGTTCCAGTAGTTGACCCACGTATTTTCCAAGCAGACTCAACAAAGGGTAGGGAGTGGAGCTGTGGGAGAGAAGGTAAAGAAGTCGCCCAAGAGCTCCTTGCCATCCTGAGCCGCCGTAGTAGTACAAGACAGTGACGGAAGTGAACATGACAAAGCGGAGGGTGGTGACAAGAGTCTCCCCTGAAAGTTTACATTTTACAAGTTTACAAGAAAATCACAGGAGGCTGAAACAAAGGCTGGTGATGTGGAACAGGTTACTCTTGACATCAGAAATAAGAGTTGATGAGCTCAGGCCGGGGTGGGTGGGTCAGAAGAGATAAACCAAAGAATGTGTATGCATATATGCATAACCCAAGGACACAGACAATAGGGTGGTGAAGGCCTGGGGCGGGGAGAGAGGGGAGCTAGAGGGGTAAGTGGGGGAAAAAGGAGGACATATGCAATACTTTCAACAATAAAGATTTAAAAAAAATATGTTCCTCTCAAAAAAAAATTCCCAAAACCAAAACCAAACCACAAACACTTAAATTACACTTCATTTATAAGTTGGGAGTTTTACAAATGATGCTTTGAAGGTTTTAAAAGCACTTCCAATGCTGTATCTTTAAATGTATGTACTTTCATTTTTATTTTTTTGGCTTAAAACAAAAACAAAACAAAACAAAACCCCCAAACAATAAATGAATATATGTACGTACAATCAGCAGAAGAAAGAGACAAGAGCATTCGGAGGCGGACACCTGCCTCAAACAATGGCACTAATCGCAGAGGATTTTAAACAGCTGTGCATAAACTTCAAAAGTAATTGCAACCAAATTAGCAAATGTCACCCTCCTTCCCACTAGACACAGCATTTTTAAAAAGAGACCAGGCATCTGTGGGCAAGCCTGCCATTTTATGAGTTGCCTAAGATAAGTTAGGGGGAAAGAAATGAAGATGGTGATTCAGAAGGTTGGGGTGTATGCTGGGAGTGGGGCACCCAGGGCCTTACAAATAGGGCTTGTCTGTGAAGCATCCCAGCCAAGGAAGGGCCTGGGGTGGTCACAGCTCCAGAAAACAATGCAAAGGGGGCAGCAAGCCCTGGGCCCCCCCCGACTTATGTTCAGAAAGGGCCCGGCCCTCGCAGGACCTGCACACGCCCCAGGAACAGTCCCTCACCACTGACCAGGAGAAGCAGTGAGTGATCCTTCCTCTCTCCAGGCCATCACCCCTCCTTGTCAGCCCTTGCCATTACTGAATCATCTTTCATTAGCAACTTTGAGCAGGACAACCCTCAAGGACAAGGCAGCTCGGTGACACTCACTTTGCAGACACAACCCAGAGGAGCCAGCCTTTGGCTCTCTCTCTCTTCATGCCCACGGTAGTGCCTGCGCCTTTAGCACGAACAAGTCCATTTCGCATGGATAATTGGGGTTCTTGAAAATCCAGTGAAATAAAGACATTTCACTCTCTATACGTATGACCCTCAAAGCTTAAAAACAAACAAGGATCCCTCAAGGTTACCGAATTAAGCACCAGACGTGTTTTTTTTTTTTTTCTCGTTTCTTTTTGCATCTAGCAGAGACCTACCTCACCCTAACCCCACGCTGGCGAAAAGAAACTTGGTTTGTTTAGAAGAGCAGCCCTTCCTGCTGCTCTAGCAATGGATTTCAAAAAAACAAGTTGCTGTCTGACAGGTTGCCATCTGCATCAAACCTCTCTCCTTACAAATGTTTGCCAAGAACATAAAACTTTCCACCTTCTTCCCTTCCTCCCTCCGCCCTTCATTAGTTCAGGTGAGAGTTAAAAAAAAAAACGAGAAGGAAGGAGGAAGTGCAGCCAGCCCGGTGGCCTCCTTGCGGCCAAGGTCCTCACCATCCCTTGCAACCCGCACGCAAGAAACCCCCCCAAGAAACCAGTGACCCAAAGTTCGCTGCGCTCCTGTCTCTTCGATTTCTCTATCATTCTGCACCCCCCTTCCTGGAACAAGTCACCACGGAGCTGGGTGAGCCGATTCCGCTGGACCGGGGTCCTGGACCCACGTAGACAGACCCCCTTCCCACCCCTGGCCGGCGACGAGCGGCCACGCAGGGACCTACCTGCTGGGTGAGCTGCCGGGTCCCAGCGCAGCTGTCTGGTGGTGGCGCGGGCACTGGCGGTGCCGGCGCGGTGGGTGCGCCCGCAGGCGGTGCCGGCCAGGGGGCGCTCGTCACCCCGCGCTCGGGACCGCAGAAGCGGGTCCTGGACGCCCGCCCGCCCAGGAACCAGCCCAGCGCTCAGCTGCCGGCGCCTCCTCTCCTTCTGCTGTGCCCGCCCCGCCCTCCAGCCTCGCTCCTTACAGGTTCTTCCCTCCCCGCTGTGGCGACCAGAAGGGGATGGGACACGCTTCGGGTGCGCTGTTCGGGGAGGAAGGGGCGCTGAGCTCGGGCCCCACACTGGCTGATGCGAGGAAAGGAGAGGGGGGACTGAGACCACATGATTCTATAGCTAGACAAACTGAAAAGCGAAAACGATCCTTCAGTGGGAAGGATCAAGGTCACCCTGTAAAAAGAATTTCACCTATTTTGTCTGTTTTTACACTAGAAAGGACTTGTGAATATCTTTGTTTTATAATTACCCGTCTGGGAAGGTTTGGGTACAATTCGGTACCTTGGATAGTCTTTCCCAGGTGGTGTCTGACCTGGGATTTTGATTTTCTATCTGCACACTGTTGTTTTATTTATAAATGTCCAAAGTTGCCCTCTCTGAACTGAGCCATTGAAGTTGTAATGGAATGTCGTGACAGTGCATGTGTCATTTTACGACTTTTGTGCTTCGCTGGCTGACATGAATGATCATACTGAGGATAATAGGGTGTGTCCCCCTATACTTAATAGAATTCTTTTTTTAAAAATTCATGTCAGAAATTACACGTCTGGTTACCAATACTATATTACTATTACAGAGCTATTCCCTCTCAATCATGACACCAAATGATTAAAATGTGCTTGGCTAAGGCTTTTGTTGCTTTAACAAACTAGGACCAGTGAGCAATAAAACAGAAATACTTTAAAAAATATTGAGAGAGAGAGAGAGAGAGAGAGAGAGAGAGAGAGAGAGAGAGAGATTAAAAAGGTAGGAAAAAGGAAAAAAAGGCAAGCCTTGGATCATAGAAGGTTAGAGTGTCAGCTGAAAAGGACCTCAGATTCCTGCTAGTTCCAAAATTTTATTTATTATTTTTAAAAACATTTAAAAAATTCTCACCTGAGGATATTTTGTATTGATTCTACAGAAGGGAGAGGAAGAGGGAGAGGGAGAGGGAGAGGGAGAGGGAGAGGGAGAGGGAGAGGGAGAGGGAGAGGGAGAGGGAGAGGGAGAGGGAGAGGGAGAAAGAAAGAGAGAGAGAAACATATTGATTGGTTGCCTGCCTCTCAAATGCGCAAAGATGGAAACCTTGGTTTGTGCCCTGACCAGGAATTGAGCGGTGACCTTTGGTGTATGGAAGGGTGCTCTAACCAACTGAGCCACACCAGCCAGAAGTCAAACTTTTTCTTTCTTTCTTTCTTTTTTTCTTTTAAATTCTTTATTGTTGAAAGTATTACATGAGTCTCCTTTTCCCCCCATTGACCTCTCCCTGGCCTCTCCCACCCCCAGCACATGCCCTCAACCTCTTATTGTCTGTGTCCATGGGTTATGCTTATATGCATGCATACAAGACCTTTGGGTGATCTCTTACACCCCTCTCCCCTCAAAAAAACCAAGGCCCAGCAGGGTTTGGTTACTTGATTAATTCACATTGCTGCTTGTCCTGGGAAGCCAGATATGGTGATTCTTTTAATCTATGTGAACTCAGCAAAGCAAATGCACACACCTTATAAGGGTAAAATATAGTCCATTAAAATGAGCCCCTTTCCCCTATTGCTAATATCCAACAGCACTGAACTGACCCTTAGGCCAGGATCATCCAACAGAGATGCTGCCACCTCTTAGAAGAGTCTAGCCAGGAGGGTTGAGGGTGGATGGGACTTGAGAAGTGCTGGCTCACCCTGCCATCATGTAGTAGGCGTTCACTGCATATTTGCTACTAAAATTTGGAGGAAAAATGTGTTTATGGCTGGGAACAAGCCGTTAGAGCTGGATTAATGACCATCCTCCTACCCCATCAGCGCCTCTCTGCAGACTGTCAAAGAGAAACCTCCTAGTTCAAAATGCCTTCCTCCTGGCTCTTCTCCAGCCATCCTTACACAGCCTATCACATCGAGAAGAGAGAAGAGCTGGCAGACTGCCAACGGCTACAGTGCCTAAGAGATAGTAAACCCATTCATTCCCCATTGCTGGGTTTTCATTGACTTTTGAGAAGGAGGCTAAGTAGGTATTGGGGCTCAAGGGAAATTCACATGCCCTTTAATTTCATCAATACTAGTTAGTGGCTTTAAAAAGAAATTTCAAATAATGATGATTATGTGCTGAGTACCTATATATCAGTCATCGTATGATCACTTTGGATGCATTGTTCTCTTAATCCTCATAACAATCTTATGAGTTAGATATTCTATCATCATCCTCATCTCCTCTATTTTAGAGATGAGACTAACCAGGCTTAGAAGGATCATGCAGCCTGTTCAAGATGCCACAATTGATGAAGCACCAGAACCAGCATTCATCTCAGGCTGGTGTGAAATAGCCCTCAAGCCCTGTTGAATACTGCTTCCATTCCACAGCCATGTCCTCTGTTTTCTGCTTCTCTCTTGGGATAGCTGGTCTCAGGGACCAGTGCTACTCTATTTTATTTTATTTTTATATTTATTTATTTGCAGAACTACATAGTTATAACTATGTAGTCCTGCAATTGCAAACTCATTAATTGGAAGACTAGATTTTTTAAAAACAATATTCATCATGTGTCTAAAAGTGTTTTTTTAAAATTTCATCTGAAAGAAAATATTCCAAATCTATTCTTGATACATGCTAGGTGTTAGGATACCTCTGGACCTTTTTGACTCCAGCATCCTGTCTAGCCAGCCTTCTCCTTTTCCAGCTTACAAAGCAGTTTATATCAGACATTATCTCTATTTTACAAACACGGCTGCTGCTCAGAAGTGCTCCACACCTTTGTTTCCTGGAAGAGGAAATGGCATTTCCTGGAGCAGACTGCTTGTGGGTGGTGAGGTTCCATATTACGTTAAACACACCGCACTTTCAGTCGTGTGCTTCTTGCCTCCTTCAGTGTCTGCCCAAATTTCCTGGAATCGTGCTGAACACAGACCAGAGGGCAGCTGTGCCAGTTCATTGCAGCCGGGAAGACATGGTTCCTGCTTTGGATCCAGAGCTAAGGGATAAGGGACTCCCAGGAATCTGGTCCCTGGAGATACCACAATCCATCTTTCTTCAACTTGGGATTTGCAAAAGGAAGCCTCAGACATCACGTGACCATCATTTTAGACCTAATTGACGGCTGTGCCCTGGCTCCCAAAGAGACCATGTGGCTCTTGCACCCATCTGTGGATTGACTTTTTATGAAGGATTTAGGATAGAAATTAAAAAGAAAATGTTCTTATTATGAGCCTCAATTTGGAGAAAGATGATACTTGGGGAGAAGTAGGATATGACAAACAGATCATTTAAGCACTGGATTATATAATAAGGACACTTCTCTCTCTGCAGAAGTCACCACTCTGAGGGAATCAGATTGGACTATTTCATGAGGAGTTTGGCTCCCTGGCTGTCCACTTTTCCAAAGACCAGGCAGAAGCTGTTTTTAACGTGGGCCACAGGAAGCCTCAGAAGAATCAGCATGGCATTAGAAGACAGCGATCTACCTTAACCAAAGACACTCGAGAAACATGTGGAGTCTAGGGTAAAATGGTTCAGAAATTGTCAAAATTATTCTAGGAGCTATGGTTAAAAGTGACAAAGGTGCAGACAAAACACAGGTATTTTAAATTCACAGCTTGGATAAGGGAAAAGGAGTTTTTGTTTTTTTTCCTCTTCAATCCTGTTTAGGCTTTCAAGTGGGAAAAAAGGATAATTAAAAGTTAGAAATTGTTAATGCCAGCAGATAGCTCTAAACCTGAAGCAAAAATTGGCCCTCCCTTGGGGAGTAAATAAACCTGGATTATTATTGATAATGAGGTATCAACTCTTCCAGGCCATGAGGGGGAATGGTAAAAGGTGAATGGAAATCTCACTCTGAGGTGAAAAAGAAAAATGTTCATAATATGATACTTTTGAAAGTTCCATTGTTATTATACATGTTTAGTAATATTAAGCTAATTTTAAAATCTTAGGCAAGGTAAGGGAGGTAGATACTCTATTTTCATTTAAGAAAGAGATAATGAGTGAACCTGATACTGTCTAATATTTATTGTGTGTTTAGGACGTGTATCAGGCCATAGTGTTAAACAGTTAACTTTGAATATCTCATTTGATTCTTAAACAAATCCCTTGAGATGGATAATATCCTCTTCATTTTATAGATGTACTAGCTGAGTCTAGAGGTCAAATAAATGACTTCACCAGGCTCACAGAGCCAGTAAGTGATGGACTTCAGTCTGTTGACTCCCAGATCTGTGACTTTTGTCATCATACACACAGAAAAAGATAAGAGCTGAAATTATAGCCTGATGCTTGAAACAGTAAAAGAATTTTGTGTTTGTCAATGTTCCGATTAATAAAGTATTCTAAGAAGAGTTAATGCATGTATAGCAAGCCAATTTGTGAAGTATAATGTATCAAAATGTCCATTTTCTAATACAACCATAGAATATAAAACAAAATTTAATCTTTAATGATGCTAAACATGTAGAGCTTATTTTTTCCTGAGTACCAATTATTATTACATTATTAAAGAATCAAACTGAGCACGAAAGTCTTACTTAAGGAATTATAAAAACACAGTATTGTTACTTTGTGGCTTCTGCCATCCTAAAGGTGTTGATTATTTTTTAAGTCATGGCTAGCTATTAAAGAGATACTAATTAAAACATACCTATCTGAATCAGATAGTGAATAACATTTTCAGTGTTGTTTTAGCATAGATACAAGTTAACATGAACACGTGGTATGTTTGTAAGTTTTAAGGGTAGATAAAATCAGAACAAAAGAGGATGGCCTAATATTTCTAAGGATTGGCAGTTATAGTGTAGAATTGGGTGAGTTCGGTGATATTAGCATAATGAGTATGGCCCAACTGGATATAAAATCTTGTTTGAAATTAAAGAGAATAATTAGATAGAGTTACACTTTTTAGTGATTCTCTTCTACCAGTGGAAAAGCAAGAACAACCTGAGTTCAAAAGACTGAACATTTTGATGAGAAATACTCCCCAGGAAGGATTAATAAATCTGAGATTTGATCTGGGCATCCAGGAGGAAGCAATCAAGACAAAATGTTCTTTCATATTTATAAATTTTATTATTGCAATTACCCATGGATTTGGAAATCTACCAATGAAGGCACATTACTTTAGAGTAAACTATATCTCAATTCTTTTTTAAAAGGCAAATATCACACCTGCTCCTCATTACTCCCTTCTCCTTCAATCCATGCCCTTCAAACATATACTATTTATGGTTTTATTCTGACACACACACACACACACACACACACATACACACACACACACGGAAGGAGGGGATTTTTTTCATTTTACAAATGTATGGTGGACTACATGGGATATTCTATCAGGTTTCTTCCAGCTATAAAGGATTTAGAAGAAATGTTAATTAAAAGAAGGTTTTAACTGTCAACAATGAGGAATGTAACATAATTTGCTTCTACTTGTACTCATTGATGATTTGATATGTTCTCTGGTATGAAAATTTCAAATATTCTCAAGGAAGCCATTCACTGATGACTCAGGAAAACAGTGAAAATCATTACTCTCTTCTTGGTGTACAGTTTTCCTGACTGCATCATAGTTTCAGCCATTCACTTTATTATGATTATTCTTTTTTTGTTAATCATCACCTGAGGATATTTTTCCATTGATTTTTAGAGAGAGAGTGGAAGGGAGGGGGAAAGACACAGAGAGAAACATCGATGTGAGAGAGACACATGATTGGTTGCCTCCCATACAACCCCTACCAGGGTTGGGGATCAAGCCTGCAGCTGAGGTTCATGTCCTTGACTGGAATCGAACCTGGGACCCTTCAGCTGTGGGCCGATGCTCTATCCACTGAGCCAAAACTGCTAGGGCCAGTCATTCACTTTAAAGTAAAAATTTTCTGGAACAAAATATAAGGAATTTCTTTTTTCTCTCAGTCGTGAGAACAATGGCCTAATGAGGCTCCATTGACCAAACTTGGCTGTTGGGTGAATGGTTAAGGGTACTCTATTGCAAGGTCAGGTTTTATCCCCCATCCCAAACATTTTACCCCTGAAATGTTAGTTTTTAGCTCCAAATGATAACCCCTGAGACTGGTTATTTCTTCAAACTCATATTGGCTTACTAGTATATGTTGTAAATAGATTCAAGCAGTTTTTTGTTTTGTTTTGTTTTGTTTTGTTTTGCTGTCACTAGGCAGAGTTACAAATAAAAGAAGTAAAGCTCTATATTTGGGATTCAGCATATCATTTGAAGAGCAGATGTTTTATCTATATCACACACACACACACACACACACACACACACACACACCCACCCCCACACACACCTGAATTATCCAGTACATGACTATAATGTACTCTGATGATTAAAGAAAAATATGTAATATTTACATAATCAGATTAACAGCTTATATCTGTACCTTTATGCAACATTTAAAATAATGAAAAACAAGTTAATCTTTTCACACCTCATATTAGAACTTGATGGAGATGATATGCTCAAAAAAAATCAAAGGTATGTGGTATATTTGAAAGGTATGTGGAAATTGAAAGATATGCTTATTTTTCTAAATAGATTACAGATGTCATGCATTGTTTCACAAATCTTTTCCTCTTTAAAATTAACAAAAGGGGAGCTGTTCTTATTACATCTTGACAATTTCATAGGGAAGACTGAGTAGATAAAACCTCTAGATTTCTATAAACTTTATGCTGTATTTTGAATAATCAACTACCCTTCATGGACATTTGTATCAAGTTTTTTTTTTTTTTGTTCTTGTTGTTGTTTTACTTATATGATCTTATTTATCCTCATAACACTCCTGGAAATATGGGTGGTGTTAGTCACACTTTACAGATGAGAACATGGAGGCCCAGAGTGGATAAGTAACTTATCCAAGATCACATAGCATGTGAGTGGCGGAGCCAGAACCAGAAGCCAGGTGGACCTTATTCGGACCTATGGAGAACTATATTTAGAGAATTATGGTCACCAATTACAGAGGCTAAAAATAAGGGTCATATTCTGCATGCAGATTGTGAAAGATAATGTTTATTATTGCTTCTATGATAAAAGTTATGCATTCACTTCCACTCATGCACTCACATATGCCCAGACACATCTAGAAATTAGAGAAAAGTAAAAAGAGAAGAAAGATTACCTATAATTCCATAACCCCAAATCAGCAATATTTAGTATATTTCCTTACATTCTTTTATCTATACATAATTTTTAAAATTATTTTATTTTAAAAATAACTTTTATTTGTTGCCTGATTGTAAAATAGTGAGACGTCATCATAGAAAATTTGAAACACTCATAATCTCAAAATATAAAGAGAACTGTTAATACGTTTGTTTCTTATCCTGGTCATGGTTGAGAGCACGTGTCTTGAGACTGAAGCTGAAATTAACTACTCACACAATTTGTACTTTACGACCTTCATCATCATTAAAAAAAAAAAAGTTTGACTTTTTACTTAATTTCTTTCTTTTTTAAAAAATATATATTTTATTGATTTTTTACAGAGAAGAGGGAGGGGGATAGAGAGTTAGAAACATCGATGAGAGAGAAACATCGATCAGCTGCCTCCTGCACACACCCCACTGGGGATGTGCCCGCAACCAAGGTACATGCCCTTCACCAGAATTGAACCTGGGACCCTTCGGTCCGCAGGCCGACGCTCTATCCACTGAGCCAAACTGGTTAGGGTTTTACTTAATTTCTTGATGATCTGTTTTTTTTATTTTATTTTATTTTTAATATATTTTATTGATTTTTTCACAGAGAGGAAGGGAGAGAGATAGACAGTTAGAAACATCGATGAGAGAGAAACATCGATCAGCTGCCTCCTGCACATCTCCCACTGGGGATGTGCCTGCAACCCAGGTACATGCCCTTGACCGGAATCGAACCCGGGACCTTTCGGTCCGCAGGCCGACGCTTTATCCACTGAGCCAAACCGGTTTCGGCGATGATCTGTTTTTTAAAGAAAATACAAATTTGATTTTTTGAATGTTCTGGTTGCTCTTAATAGGAATAGTTACTTTGCTTTTTCCCTAAGCGCAAAAATTACTTCTACACAAAAAACCTTAAAGATGAATAATGATATTGTTCAAGTCTGCCCTTATAACTTCCCAGAATGGCTTAATTTTTTTCCCCCTCAACTATAACTTGCCCTTGTGCAGTGAAAGAAAACCATCAACTCCCTGTCACACACTTTTAACGAGAGGAAAAGCCTTTGGTCAGGCTGAAGAAATTGACATTGACTTGTCAGATTTAATAAATATATTTGTGCGTTCCATACATTTGGGAGGGCTGCTGAAATGCAGGTTAAACTTTAATCACACTAAGAAAGTTTCTCTTTGAGCAAAAAATAAGAAAGCTGTTGCTTGGGAACTTTTATGTCATGTGACCTGCCCTGCCCAGGGAACCTAACAAGACTTCAAAACGTTAAGAACTTAAAAGCCTTCTGGGTAGAACATTCAAGGTGCAACAACTTAATTACCAACCTTCCACTTCTCCCAGGAATGTGGTGAGGAGCAGAGCTAAAGAAACTGAACAATAAATAAAAGAGCCTTTAAATGTAGGTTCTTGAGGTTATTAAGGCCTTTTACATGTTCCATGGTGTAAAAGCATGACAAAGAAATCTTTAAGAAAAACCACACCTATTGTACATGTATTTACTTACTTTTTGCAGATTCACAGTTTCTCTTTACCTTGTAATTTCGTTGGAATGGAATGGAGATCTCTTCCATGGTTCTGAACTTAATTTTTTCCTTTTACTTCTTATTTAAGAAAGTTTCAAAAATTCCATGATCTTCTTTGTAACACCTTGGCCATGGTGAGTCCATTATGTACATTATGGGGAGAATGTGGAGAAAGTAGAATTCTCAAGCAAATCAGTACAACTTTGGGAATAAATTGGCAGTATTTACTAAAGCTGAGCAGATGCATCCCTTGAGAGCCAGGTATCCTGTGCATACATAATCTGCAGACACGTATACATACATGCGCTAAAACACATGTGCCACATACTCATGAGCACCCTACACTGGAAACAGCCGGACTGTCCAGCCACTGTAGATGTGGTCCGTCATCCATGGACATGATGTGGCACTGAAAGTGAGCAAAGTACTGCCCAACATGAACAAACCTCACAGTCACAATGCGGAGTGGATAAGGCAGGTCTAAAAGAACACCAACTGTGTGGTTTCATTGATGGGTTCAAGATGAATTTATGCTGTGAAAAGTCAGGACAGTATTGATTATACATTTGGGGAGGCAGGTGGCGTAGTGTCTGGGACAGGGCATTCAGATGGTTTATGTTGAGTTGGTGACACTTTTGTCACTTGACAGATGTGGTTTCATCAATGTGTCCACTTTGTAAAAATTCATCCAGCTGCACCTTTGTTGCTTGTGTACCTTTCTGTATGGGTCAACCCCAAGAAAGAGGTTATTTGAAAGTGGAACATAGTATAATCCTATTTATGGAGCCCTTTCTGTGTGTCCAGAAACAGGGTTGGTGGCCCAGGTAATAGAGAGTTCTTTAGGTCAGAGAGTGCGAGCTATGCGACAGATACGTCAATTCTCTCCCTCTCTCTGTCTGTCTGTCCATATCTGTGTCTGTCTGTCTCTGTTTCTCTTTCTGTGTGTCTCTCTCTCTCCTGTCTCTGTCGCTCTCTGTTTCTCTTCCTATCCCTCTCTCTGACTTTCTTTGTGTTACTCAACATGTCAACAAGTTAATCTTAACACAGTGTGCCCTCAGACAAATCATTAGTACTTTCGGAGTTTCTTTTCCTTATTTGGTGAGTGAAGGCGTTGGACAGGTGGTGTGTCCAGGACCCAACTCTAAGACACCTGCTGCTCCTGCTCTGAGTGGTGGCCCATTGACATCTCCTCAGCCATGATTTGTGCTTGCTCTACTTCCCTGCACTTCCCCTGCTTTCTTAATACTATGCCCTGGGCAGAGTAGATAGGACAGAATATCTGTTCTATAGGCAAAGGTTTAGTAAACAAGAGCTCAAATTTCACATTATAGTCTGTGGGTAAATGCTGCCAAAAAAATAAAAAAATAAAAAAATTCCCAACTTTAGCAAAGTGCACTTCATGCCAATTTCCAGATAGAATTTAATAAAAATCCTCCAAGTACAAACGGGAGTAGTTTTGACCCACTCAACTGTTCTTGGTGGTAGTATGTCTATAAGATTAAAGTGTCATGAAGTAACTGTTATAGGATATAAATAAAAGCAATAAAGAATCGGATGGAAAATTCAATAAGGCAATTAAAGATAAGGTTTTGGTGATAGAGATTCTGAGGATTGATAAAGAGTATTCAGAAGGAGGGTTGCATGATAAAAATTAGCTGTCTGAATTGTTGTTGTACTTAATTGTACTTTGCTTAAGGAGATGAAAATGTTTATTTCAAAAGATATATTGCTAAACTACAAAAGGATAAACCTCTATTAGCTTGATATAAATACCCTTTTGAAACACGACTTTCCTCTATTATCCTTTTTTTAAAATTTATTTTGCTCATGAAGAACTGATTCAGTCTGGGGTTTAGAGTCCTGAGTGACTGGACAACACTGGTTATGCCATGAGGTGGACCCTTTGTGTTGGATATTGCACATTCTTTCATCATGTGCCGATCACCCAGACAAAACTGAGTTCCTGAAACTTCCACACCAGGCTCAGGTGCTGGAATAGGAACCTCAAGGAGCAGCCACCCAAGGGGCCAGCTGTGCCGGAAGCAGAGACAGACACAGTATGAGAAAGTGGCTTGGACAGAAGGAAGGTCCCTGTGGCCCATGTTCAGATGGACTGTGAGCTCCTGGCTGATCTCTGTCCAGCTCTCCCTCAGCCTTCAGCCCTCATGCACACCTGGGAATGCTATGTGTTCTATTGCAATAGGTCAGCGCCAGCTCATACTATGATCCTGGGGGATTTTCTGGTGTTGAGGAAGTCAGAGAAATAGAGATAATTTTGAAGCTATGTTTTTAGAAAAGTATAAATGTTAATTTATTTGGTTTCTGACCTTCAGCTCAAAGAAACACTATCACCTTCTTCTTTATTTTCAAGGGCAGTGAAATCCTGATGACGAGTCTCCCTATGGCATTTAAAGTGCCTGCTTACATAATAGGTGCTCAGTGCACTTTACAACACTTTTCTGCTTCCATTTACCTACCTCACAGGTAAGAATGAGTTTCATAAAACATGTGGAGGTTTCTAAGTAAGCACTCAATATATCCCCCCCTTTTTTCTAGTATTTGCTGTGGAAAGAGGAGAGGCTTGGTGGTCTGGTGGAAGCTTATGGACTGCAGAGTATCAGAACTCCAAATTTATGTCTGGACTTCCCTGCTGAGAAGACATGTGGATGCGTGTGTGGGGGAGGAGCGTCATCTCTCTGGGCCTCAGTTTCCTCAGTTGAAGAATGAGGTGATGAGTAGAGAATGCTTGTTTCAATTTTAAAAATCTGCAAGGTACAAAATAACCTAAGTCTGACATATGTTTGTACTCTTTTTTTATACTTTGGAAAAATGAGAGGTGATTTATATTCAACTGAGATTGATAACTAAAAGTTACATTTTCAACTTACTAGAATTTATTGCTATTAAAAGAGTGGTAAGACATTTCCATTTCTAGTGACAGGTATCTAGTAGTTTAAAGTCTTCCATTTCATTATTCACTTTAATGTTTTCACTAAAACACATGTGGTTTTCAAACACAGGAAAGAAAACAAGGTAACCTGTGGTTATAATTTCCACTAGAAAATAGAAAAAGTATAGCTCAGAAAGAGTGTTTGTGGGGAGTTCCTTTAAACATGCAAACCCATGTTAGAAGTTTTTCTTGAGAAGAACACTGTTAATTGTTGCAAGTTTCCAAAGTTGTTGGAAAGTAGGACCTAACTGCATCTGTTGTCACAATTTGGATAGAGTTGTGGTCCCCTGATTGTGAAGGCTTCGGTATCTTGGACATTTTCAACCCTCTGATATGTTTTCAAGCCACTCTTTTCTTCTTTTAATGCAAATTCTGGAAAATTTGGAGAAAGTGTCTTTCTTGGTGACCCTTCCCGTTTCCCAGGTAGCTCTAAGTATGCTTTACCAGATCCTATCTTGAAGCACCTGGCCTGCTCCAAATAACCCTTCCTCGAGCATTTCACCTTCACAGTTATTTTCAAAGTTCTGTCATCCACTGTGATCATTCACTCTATATCTGAAGTTAATTAACTCTTCAATAAATATTTAGAGAGCAACAACTGAATTCATGATGTGAGCATATGTCTGAATTTTACAGTGAATCAGAAGGAAATGCAAAAAACCCCCACAAGAAATCATTTGAATTTTCTGAACTGTAACCACCTAAAACTATTAGAGATATAGAATAGGTTTTATGTAAGTCTTCTTTTCACAAGATACTGTTATTATAACTCTGGAGGTCCTCTTTCAGATGGTTGGTTACCTAATAGTGAGGGAAAACCACTCTGACTAAATTTCTTGCATTGGTTTGGGAAGCCATCTGCTCAAGCTGCCAGAGAAAAATGCACAAGTGGAAGAATAACTACACAGTAGTTTAAGTTTCTTCGTCTGGTTGCCTTACTGATCATCAAACGAGACTACGGTAGGTGAAGCTCTTGGGTGCATCAAGAGGAACAGATACAAGCGCTTTTCACACGTGGCTTCTGCTTTAGAGGGAACAGAAACACATGTATAACGAGAAGGCAGAGTGAGCTGTTCTACATCTGTCAAGCTCTTATCTGCCACAGAGATGTTATCAGCGGGTAGTGTTTATACATAAGCACAGATGCGTATGGTAAAACGTGCATTTGTATCCTCCCCACTGGTGCTCCCGCTTCTGCTCTTGCTCCACTGCGGCCCATCCTCATGTCACATGTGTCACATCCCTGCCCCAGCCCTCTACGAGCTCCCTTCTCACTGAAGATGTGTTCCAGCCCCACTCCCCAGAAGCCCCTCTGACTCATCTTCTTCACCAGATCCAACCCCACTGACCTCTTTGTGCTCCTGAACATGCCAAACAAGCCTCAGCTCGACATCTGTACAAAACCAGGTAGGGGTCTTGGCCTGAACATTAGTTGCTCATCCCTGACCACTCTATTTAAAATTGTAGCTCCCGAGACTCTATCCATGCATGCCGTTCCCTATGTGTCTCCCTTCCTAGTGCCCCTTCCTATTTCCCTTCCCAATTTGTTTCCTATTGGTTCCCCAACAACCTGGCACATAACAGTTCTTCAAACGATATTTGCTAGATGGATAAATTAATTAAAGGCAGCTACTCACAATACTTTTACATATATATGACATATATTCACTTATATTTATGTAAAAACATTGAATAGTTGTAGATGTAGTGTCTTTTCATATCATATGAAGTAGTTAGTAAATTTACAAGTAAAAACAAAGAGCAAATGCTTTATTTTTTATTTATTTACTTTTTTCTCCAACTTTATTGACAATTAAAATTATATATACTTAAGACATAGAACATATAAATATAAAATACAATGTTGTTAATTATAGTCATGTTGTTGAACATTAGATCTTGGACAACTGGATTTAATTTAGTCCCATCACATCATAAGAAGTACTTAATATGTTTACAAATAAAAACAGAAAATTCTTTACTTTAAATGGAATATCTTTCAATATACAGATCTTGTAACAGAAGCCCACACATGAAACTTATATGTTCATGTTGACCAATGTCACCTCCATCAATTTATTGGAATTATATGACCTCCATAAAAATCAGTAATAAGTCAATGAAAATATTTATTCATTTTAACAATTGTGTTGAGTCAAGGAATCACTATTTTCAAATAAGGTATCCTATTGGTTTTTTATATGCTGTAACAAATTACCATAAACTTAGCAGCTTCAAACAGAACAAATTCATTATCTCAGTTTGTAGGCCAGAAGTTGAGTTGACTCAGCTGGTTTTCCTGCTTGAGCTTTCACAGGCTGAGATTAGGGTGTTGACTCACTGGGCTCCTACTGGGTGGCTCCGGAAGAATCTACTTCCAGACTCATTCAGGTTGGGGGAAGAGTCCATTTTGAAACTGTAGAACTGAAGTTACCATTTATAGCAGATGGGAGCTGCCACTATTCCTACAAGCCTTTCTCTAGTTGTTGCATGTGGCCCCGACATCCAAGATCCAGCAAGGGTATGTCCAGTCCTTTCCACTGTTGGAATCTCTCTGACTCCACATCTGCTACATTTTCTACCTACGGACTGAGAAGGTTCTCCGGCTCCTTCGGTCAGATTAGGCCCACACAGATAATCCAGGATAAGATCCCTATTTTAATACCTGCAAATTTAGTTACATGTTGGAATGGACATTATTGGGAGAGGTTATTCTGCCTGCCACAGGTGCACAGTTTTAATTAAGAAATAGGTTCATAAAAATGTTACCTCCTAGAATTAAAGGGTTAGTTACCCAGAAAAGTAACTGTCAATGAAGGATCTTAAAAATACATTGCTGCTGAGACTAGAGTACTTTTTAGTTTTCATTAGGCTACAGTCTGGATTGAAAGAGAGTCAGAGAGACAAACTGGTGGCTTTTTAGACTAGATATTGCAATGTACCGAAGTCTCCTCGACTTCATATATTCATGGTTTTGATTGAATCAAAATCTATCAAGAAAGACCAGTCCCTGAGAGACAAATTTTTTTTTTCTTTCCAAAAGTTGGTAAACATCACACCTGTCTGGGAGGCAAAAGTACCAGGTCAGGGCATCAGGTCTGGAAACATCAATAGCTTAGAGAAGTGTATAATAAAGTTGGAGTTTGAGATATGCACCAAGCTTAGGAATTTGCAGACACAACTGAGGCATTTAAGACAATGTCCAAATGAATTCCAGAAGATTGAATTCTCCTGGCCTGGAGCTCCTTTTATTTTATTTTAATTTTTTAAAATATATTTTTATTGATTTTAGAGAGGAAGGGAGAGGGAAAGAGAGATAGAAACATCAATGATGAGAATCATTGATTGGCTGCCTCCTGCATGCCCCCTACTGGGGAATGAGGCCACAGCCCAGGCATATGCCCTTGACCGGAATCAAACAAGTGACCCTTCAGTCTGCAGGTCGATGCTCTATCCACTGAACTAAGCCAGCTAGGGCCTGGAGCTTCTTTTAAAGGCACATGACCTAACCTTTCTGAGTGCTCACTGGCTGTCTTAAAGGTACCACCAGACTTGTTCTACCTGGTCTCTAGTCAACTTTAGATCTACTACTTGTAAATATCCTTTTTTAAACTTAATTTTTATTTTTCAACTAGAGGCTCAGTGCACGAAACTCGTGCACTGGTAGGGTCCCTAGTGGCTGCCGGCTGACTGCCAGGGCCTTCCTTCATTCCGTGCCACCCCCTGGTGGTCAGCGCATGTCTTAGCAAGCAATCGATCTCCTGGTGGGTTGAACTCCTGAGCAGACACTTTGCATATTAGGCTTATATATATATATATATAAATTATAGTTGACATTTAATATTATTTTAGTTATAGGTGTATAGCATAGTGGTTAGACAATTACATAATTTATAAAGTGATCCTTCCAATAATTCACGTACCCACCTGGCATTATATATAATTATTATTATATTATTGACTGTATTCTCTATGCTCTACGTTACATCCCCATGACTATTTGGTTACTACCAATTTGTATTTATTAATCCCTTCACCTTTTCCACTCATCTCCCAAACCTCCTCCTCTCTGGCAACCATCAATTTGTTCCCTGAATCTATAGTCTGTTTCTCTTTTCTTTGTCCCTTTATTTTGTTCTTTAGATTTCTCATATAAGTGAAATCATATGGCATTTATCTTTCTATGTTTGACTTATTTCACTTAGCATAATACCCTCTAGATTCATCCATGTTTTTGCAAATGGTCAGATTTTATTTTTTTATGAGTAATATCATTGGCAATTGCTTATATAGCTGCAGTGAACTAGGGGTGCATATATCTTTTCAAATTAATGTTTTGGTTTTCTTTGGATATATACCCAGAAGTGGAATTGCTGGGTCATAAGGCAGTTCCATTTTTAATTTTTTGAAGAAACTCCACCGTGTTTTCCATAGTGGCTGCACCAATATGCATCACCACAAGCATGCAAGAAGGTTCCCTTTTCTCTACATCCTCTCCAACACTTGTTGTTTGTTGATTTATTGATGATAGCCATTCTGACAGGTGTGACCTGATATCTCATTGTGGTTTTAATTTGCATTTCTCTGATGATGAGTGACAGTGAGCATTTTTTCATATCTATTGTCCATTTGTATGTCCTCTTTGAGGAAGTGTGTATTTAAGTCCTTTGTCCATTTTTTAAATTGGATTGTTTGAATTTTTTTAGCGTAGAGTTGTATGAGTTCTTTATAAACTTTGGATATTAACTCCTTATCAGATGTATCATTGATGAATATGTTCTCCTATTAAGTAGGTTATCTTTTGTATTTTATTTATTTATTTATTTATTTATTTATTTATTTATTTTTTAAAGTATTACATATGTCTCCTTTTTCCCCCATCAACCCCTCCCTGGCCACTCCCACCCCCCAGGACAAGCCCCCACATCCCCAGTGTTCATTTCCATTGGTTACCCTAATATGCATGCATACAAGTCCTTTGGTTGATCTCTTACTCCTCCCCCAACCCCTACCTTCCCTCTGAGTTTTCTCTGTCTCTGGATCTATTTTTGTTCATCAGTTTATGTTGTTCATTATATTCCACAAATGAGTGAGATCATGTGATATTTATCTTTCTCTGACTGGCTTATTTTGTTTAGCATAATGTTCTCCAGGTCCATCCATGCTGTTGCAAATGGTAAAAGTTCCTTCTTTTTTATAGCAGCATAGTATTCCATTGTGTAGATATACCACACTTTTTTAATCCACTCATCTGTTGATGGGCACTTAGGTTTTTTCCAAATCTTAGCTATTTTAAATTGTGAAGCTATGAATATAGGGGTACATATATCCTTTCTTTTTGGTGTTTCTTTTGTTTTCCCTTCTTACATTTTAGTCCTTTATCTATTTTGAGTTTATTTTTGTGTATGGTGTAAGTTGGTGATCTGGTTTCATTTTTTTTTGCATGTGTCTGACCAATTTTCCCAACACCATTTATTGAAGAGATTGTCTTGACTCCATTATATGCTCTTGCTTCCTTTGTCAAATATTAATTAAGCATAATGGCTTGGGTCAATTTCTGGGTTCTCTGTTCTGTTCCATTGGTCTATATGTCTGTTCTTGTGCTAGTATCAGGCAGTTCTGAGAACAGTGGCTTTGAATTATATAGCTTGATATCTGGTATAGTGATCCCTCCAACTTTGTTCTTCTTTCTCAAGATTGCTGCGGCTATTCTTAGTCTTTTTTTTATTCCATATGAATTTTTGGAGCATTTTTTCTAGGTCTGTGAAATATGACATTGGTATTTTAATGGGGATTGCATTAAATCTATAGATTGCTTTGTGTAATATGGACATTTTAATGATGTTGATTCCACATATCCATGAATACAGTATATTCTTCCATTTGGCTATGTCTTCCTCTATTTTTTCAATGTCCTGTAGTTTTCCAAGTATAGGTCTTTTACCTCCTTACTTAAGTTTATTCCTAGGTATCTTAATTTTTTTGGTGCAATGGTAAATGTGGTTGGCTTTTTTTGTTTCTTTTTCTGTGAGTTCATTATTAGTGTATAAAAAAGCCATAGGGTGTTAATTTTGTATCCTGCTACATTGCTGGATTCGTTTATTAGATCTAGTAGTTTTGTGATGGAGTCTTTCGGGTTTTGTATGTACAATATCATGTCGTCTGTGAATAATGACAGTTTTACTTCTTTTCCAATTTGGATACCTTCTATTTCTTCTTCTTGTCTGATCACTATGGCTAGCACTTCCAGTATTATGTCAAATAGGAGTGGTGAGAGTGGGCATACCTGTCTTTTTCCTGTTCTTAGGGGAAATGGTTTTAGTTTTTTCCCATTGAGTATGATGTTGGCTGTAGGTTTGTCATATATGGCTTTTATTGTATTGAGGTATGATCCCTCTATTCCCACTTTGCTGAGAGTTTTCATCAAGAAAGTTTGTTGGATTTTGTCAAATGCCTTTTCTGTATCATTGATATGATTATATGGTTTTTATCTCTCTATGTGTTTTTATGATGTATCATGTTTATTGATATGTGGATATTGTACCATCCTTGCATCCCTGGAATATATTCCACATGATTATGGTGTCTGATCTTTCCAATGTACTAGTAATGCTAGATGTGATTTGCTAGGATTTTGTTGAGGATTTTAGCATCTATGTTCATCAGAGATATTGGCCTGTAATTCTCTTTCTTCGTAGGGTCTTTATCTGGTTTTGGGATTAGGGTAATGCTGGGTTCATAGAAAGAGGTTAGAAGTGTTCCTTCCTCTTGAATTTTTTGGAATAGTGTGAGGAGGATAGGTTTTAGTTCTTCTTTGAATGTTTGGTAAAATTCCCCTGTGAAGCTATCTGGTCCAGGGATTTTGTTTGCTGGAAGTTTTTTGATTACTGCTTTAATTTCCTCCATAGTTATTGGCCTATTCAGATTTTTTTATTCTTCCTGATTGAGTTTTGGAAGGTCGTATTTTTCTAAGAATATGTTCATTTCTTCTAGGTTGATAAGTTTATTGGAATAAAGCTGTTCATAGTGTTTTATTGTTTTGTTTTGTTTTTTACAATCCTTTGTATTTCTGTGGGGTCTGTTGTTATTTTGCCTCTTTCATTTCTGATTTTGTTTATTTGGATCCTCTCTTTTTGTTTCTTGGTGAGCCTGGCTAGAGGTTCATCAATCTTGTTTCTCCTTTCAAAGAACCAGCTCTTAGTTTTATTGATCTTTTATGTATTTTTTTTCTCTATGTCATTTATTCCTGCTCTGATCTTTATTATTTCCCTCCTTTTGCTCACTCTGGGCTTTTCTTGTTGCTCTCTTTCTAATTCTTTAAGTTGCAAGGTTAGATAATTTATTACCAGTTTTTCTTACTTTTAGGAGTAAGCCTATAATGCTATGAACTTCCCTCTCAGGACTGCTTTCACTGTGTCCCATAGATTTTAGGTTGTTGTGTTTTCATTGTCATTTGTTGCCAGGATGTTTTATATTTCTTCTTTGATCTCTTTGGTAACCCAATAATTGTTTAACAACATGCTATTTAGCCTCCAAGTGTTTGAATTTTTGTGATTGTTTTTATTGTCGTTGATTTCTAATTTTATGCCATTGTGATCTGAGAAGATGCATGAACTTTCCCACTGCCACTTATTGATGAAATTATAATTTCTCATTGTGTGTGTTCTTGGTGCCTTTGTTAAAAATTAATTTAACAGCCCTAGCTGGTTTGGCTTAGTGGATAGAGCGTTGGCCTGCGGACTGAAGGGTCTCAGGTTTGATTCCAGCCAAGGGCATATGCTTGGTCTGTGGGCTCTATCTCCAGTGGGGGATGTGCAAGAGGCAGCCAATCAATGATTCTCTCTCATCATTGATGTTTCTATCTCTCTTTCCCTCTCCCTTCCTCTCTGAAATCAATAACGATATATTTAAAAAAATTAATTTAACAGGTATACTTAGTTTTATGGTTGGGTTCTCTATTCTGTCTCATAGGCTTATTTTATTTATTATGTGACTGTTTTTATGCCAACACCATACTGATTTGATTACTATAGTTTGTAATATAGTTTGGAATTAGGAAGTGTGTTGCCTCCAGATTTGCTCTTCTTGATCAAGATTCCTTTAGTATTTGGGGCATGAAGTGGTAAGTAGAATTCACATCCCTTTGATACATTTGGAGCCCTGGGCTGCCGTTTTCTCTGTCCCTTCCAATCCCACTGTTATGCAGCTCACCTCAGTATTCTGGATGGGGAGAGAAAGAAGTGGGCCTCTCTGGCAGCATCCCACACAATGGGGAAGCTGGGTGCTCACTACAGGCTATCACTTTCCCCCATGGGAGAAATCTCGCATGGTGAAGGTCTCTCTTGTCACTGAAATCTGCCACTTTGGGGGAAGAGTGACACAGGTAAAGTGAAACTGTTCTTCTTATTCTCTTCAGTGTGTCCACACTCATATTGTTTTGCTCCAAAGGTGTTCTAGATCTTCTCCACTGGACTTGCAGATTTCCACTATTGTCAATGGGTGATTGCCGAAATCGGTGTTCTTGGGAGAAGGAGAAGGGGAAGATGATAGAAAACATCAATTATGCCATCTTGTTGCCACCATTTTTCAGAGGTTGACAATTATTAATCAAAATCTTCCTTTCTTTCAGGGCACATAGCTAGGCTACCTTTCCCAGGCTCTCTTAAAGTTAGGTTTGGCCACTTGGCTAAGTGACTAAACGGGAGCAGTATCAGGAATTCAGTTTAAAGCACAAGTTTAAATGTATCATGCTGGTTCTTCTACCATTTGTCAAGAGAATGGTATTTCCTAGATGGGGGTTGTTCCTTCAACCCATATCCTGGAATTAAACCAATACATAGAATAGAGCAGAACTATAGCTGACCTGCAGCCACTATGTAATATAAAAGAGAAATAAACCTTTGTTGATATAACAAAATTTGAAGATTTCTTGTTACCATTGAATAACGTAATGAAAGTTTTATGAAACATCAGTATTTGTCACAACTAATCACTCTCTTATTACTGAAATATCTCTTCACTTAGATATCAGGACCCCAAACACACAGGCTTTTCTTACCTTTCCTCTAACTACTTGCTTTTCGGTATCTTTTCTTGACTCCACCAGCCTAAACTGTTGGGGTACCCAAGGCTTTCTCCTTGGAGACTTTGGATAACTTCTATTCATTCATTTATGAGGATTTTCTTCTAATCTTGTGATTTTTAAAACCATCTAGATGCTGATGAATCCTACATTTATTTCTCCATCTAAGATCTTTTCTTGAACTTCAAAGTTGAATGATCAAGTAGTCAACACATCTACTGACATGCCAACTAGGTACCTAAAATGCACCTATTCAACACTAAGTTTTGGAATACTACTTACCCATATTTGCTTTTCTCCCTGACTTCTCCATTGCTGAAACTATCAACTCTGTTCTTGAATTCCTCAGGCCACAATCATGGAATCATCCTTTTTTTTTTAAATTTTTTTTATTTTTATTTTTTTATTTTCTATTTGTTATTTATTGCTTAAAGTGTTACAAAGGGTATTACATATGTGTCCATTTTATCCCCCCGCCCTAGACAGTCCCCTAGCCTCCCCTATCCCCCAATGTCTTATGTCCACTGGTTATGCTTATATGCATGCATACAAGTCCTTTAGTTGATCTCTTACCCCCCTACCTCCTGCCCCCCAACCCTCCCCGGCCTTCCTGCTGCAGTTTGACAATCTGTTTGAGGCAGCTCTGCCTCTGTATCTATTATTGTTCAAAAGTTTTTATAATGGTCTCTATTATCCATGAATGAGTGAGATCATGTGGTATTTTTCCTTCATTGACTGGCTTATTTCACTTAGCATAATGCTCTCCAGTATGGAATCATCCTTGATTCTATTTCTTGTATCTCATATTCCTTCAAATGTATCCCAAAACTACTGCTTCCCACATTCAAGGTTGAAGCTTAGACAAATGAATTCAATATAGCAAAAATGCACGAAGGACCTAAGAGTTAATGTATGAAAGTACATATAATGAAGTTTATTGAGAAATTTAAGCATGACAAAGAAATAAGTGAAGATGTGAGAGGAAGAGGGACCATAAAAGATGGTGGTATGAGAAAAAAAAAGATGGTGCTATGAGAGATGAATTGAAGATCCTATGTTAGAATGTTGGAGCAAGAATACTAGAAAGGGTGATCTAGAAAGACAGAAGATTATGGTCAAAGAATGGAAGGCTTCAGTGATTTGTAATGACAAGTTCAAGAGGAGGATTATGGGAGTGAATTAGTTTTAAGGACAAGAGATAGTAGGAGAAGAAGGTAAATGGCTGACTATTCCACAAGGTGTCTCTGGGAAGCAGGGCATCTAGAGAGCCTTCCAGGGAGTGATAATGTTGTAGAAAGGATCTGGAAGAATGAGTAGACTTTCTCCAAGGGGAGAAGTAAACACAAGTCATTCCAGGAAGAGGTAACAGCATGAGCAAATAAGAATCTGTGAAAGTTCCCCATGTATTTGGGAAACATGGAGATGTCATACTTGAATGGAGTAGCAGATGGGCATTCAGAAGTTGGGACATTCAGACCTAGGTGGTGATAGCAGCAGTAGCAATAGTTGGCACTGTATTTGGAGAAGAACTGCAAACTCAGTGGGAGAGCCTGAGTAATTTGATTGCATTAACTGCCATCCCCCATCCTGTATAAAAGAGTTTTCTGTAGAGTCATTTACTTCGCTTATTTGGTCGTTAAATTACTGACTGTTCCTGCTGATGGGTTTGTAAAGAAATTCACAGCTGTTGCTGATATTTTAAACCTAGCCATGTTGGTTTTGAACAGTGGCTGTTTTTGTGAAAGAGAACTTGCTTGCACAGCATCCTTGGAAGGAGATATTATAAGGTCAAAACATTTCTGTTGGATGCCTCAAGCAACTGATTGAAATCAGATTTTCTAGTACCTTTGCCCTCCTTTCTACCTGATGGAGACATGTCAACTATGGGTAAATATGGTAGATTTTCTTCTATTTCTAGACAAAAACAGCTCTTGAAACTAGGCTACAAAATTTCTGATGTGTTTGTTATTTTTCTGTAGGTAAAAAATAGCACCTGATAATGTTACTCTTAAGTATTTTTCCAACTTGCACAAAGCTTTTTACTCAGTAGAAACATCACTCCAATACTATCAAAGACAGCAGGCTTATTAATGAGTATTTTGTATTTAGCTAATTTCTTGAATTTTTATCAATTATATTATGTCTTTCTAAAGAAATCTAAGTATTGATATACTTTTAAAATATATGTATTTTTGCCCTAGCTGGTTTGGCTCAGAGCATTGGCCTGCGGACTGAAGGATCCCAGGTTTGATTCCGGTCAGGGGCACATACCTGGGTTGCACACTTAATCGTTGGGGGCATGCAGGAAACAGCCAATCAATGATGTTTCTAGCTCTCATCATTGATGTTTCTATCTCTATCTCCTTCTCCCTTCATTAATGATGAGAGAGACTAATTGATTGGCTGCCTCCGGAACACCCCCTACTGGGGACCGAGCCCTCAACCCCGGCATGTACCCTTGACCAGGATCGAACCCTAGACCCTTCAGTCTGCAGGCTGACACTCTATCCACTGAGCCAAACTAGCCTGGGCTTGAGGTGCTTTTTAAGTGTTTCCTTGTAAAAAAATTTAGGCTGAGTTGCTGATGTAATAGAATCATATGATCATTTACTAAAAGCTTAAATAACTGAATCTTGAACAATTAAACTCAGAACGGGAAGAGCAAGAGAAAAGTTATTATATATTTTATGATTGCTTGAAAGAATTTTTAAATGCTTGAGA
Organism: Myotis myotis; assembly: GCF_014108235.1. Lineage (NCBI taxonomy): Eukaryota > Metazoa > Chordata > Mammalia > Chiroptera > Vespertilionidae > Myotis > Myotis myotis. The sequence goes on along the minus strand of NW_023416313.1, from coordinate 76,862,722 downwards.
AGATAGGAGGCATATATCCCAAATGTTTGAGTAGAATCATCTGAAACAAATAAATAGCCTTTAGTTTGTTATTTTCTTTTCAATTAGAGGAGAAACAGTGAAACTAATCCATGGAAATTGACTTCACCAGCCCTAAATAACAAATAAGTTATAATTTATATTTCTTATAGAAATTTAAAGGTTTAAGAAGACATTTAAATTCTAACCAAAGCTATTTCTATAAGCAGAGCCTATAAATAGGAAAGTAGCTAATGCCCTAACACACAGTAGTAAATCTTTTTTGATGATATAGAAAATGAAACTTTAAAAATTTTAAGCCTTCTTTCATTGATCATTTATTATTGGCATTTCATAAACCAAAATCTTTTAACAGACTTTGAGATGGGTATCATTTTTGTGAAAAAAAAAAAAAAAGAAAAAGAAAAAGTAGCTGAGGGACACAGAGCATACACAATTTGCCAAAATCCCATGGCCAGAAAATGGCAGTGTTGACTTAGAGGTAACTATGACTCCAAGCCTGCGCTTTGACAGCCTTCTGATGGCACACAGTAAGCATTCAAAGAATCTTTGTTGTGTAAACGAATTTTTTATAGAATTAAAAATATAAAATAAAAGGGAGAAATAAATAAAATAAAATACATAAAATTAAAAAGAGCTATCTGAGGCCATTCTCCTACTGCAGGTTTTAAAGCCTTTTTCTGCTCTATCCCTGCTCACCTAATTGTTTTTATGATTTCAACTCTTTGACATATTAGTTGGGTAAGTCTTTATTGCTTTGTAAATATCTTAGAAGCATCTTGAAAATCTTAGAATCTATGGGTCATGATTTCTGTAAAAACCAGTGACTTTGTTCAGAAAAACCTCCGGTATCTAAGCGGGAGGCTTCAGGCTCACACTGTAAGGTCTTACTTTTTTGTGTCCAAGCCTTACTCAAAGTCTCCACATCCACTCTTGACTCTTCCTAAGATTTGGGGGTAGCAGTTGTATGGTTCAGAGCAGAGGCTGCTCTCCCCTAAATTCTCCTGTGGGACCTGCGATATTTTTTAATGACTTCTGGTCCACAGGGTTCAAGGCTTATTGATAGCAGTTTGAGTCAATAGTCAGTTGACGATCCTACTGCTTGAGACATAAACATCCAGATTTCATATTCTGATCTTAATCTTTCTCCATTGTCTAGTCTCCCCCAATTTATCTACCTCTATTTCTGTAAATGTCCTCTCTTTTAAACTAGTTGACTAATTGCTTCTTGACTGTGCCATGTCCATTCCCCAGGCTGTACTTTTTTTTTCCTCTAGAAAAAGCCTGATGTCCATCACTCAAGGCTTAAGATCCAGAGGAACAATATGATTTATGGCTGGACCTGCATAGTTGTGAGAAAGTTGGATATTTTTTCTTTACTAAATTATGCATATTGTATTTCTATAAATGCTCAAGTCTACTTCTAGATCATATTTGATTTCTACTAGTAGATCACGTATTTGGGGAAGAGGGGGAACATTTCTTACCATGGATTGGTTTGGGGGTTTAGAGACAGCCTTTCTTTAATATATAAAAACCTCCTACATACATCCAATAAATGAGACCAAGCCAGTCCTCCTTGGTGTGAGTGCAGAGGATAGCAAAAGGTTTCTGGTTGCAGGGAGTGTGGGAGATGTTAAAACAGCCTGCGCACCTGTTACTGCTATGATTAATTAATGGTCTTTCTTTTGCTTTACTGTAAAATTCTGAGGTAATTTGATGATTTCGTGTAGAAAACAGCACACAGTTTAAAAATGCTTCTGGGAAAGTGGAAAAAGATATAGAGAAAACAAGACCAGGCTTAGTCACTGGAGAACTGCTTGGGGGTTCTCAGGATCATTGCTCTTCTATGAATCAACAGGCTCCATATGTTCAATTTGTCAGACATTCACTCATTCTCAAGCTTGTTCACATATGTACATCCCAGTTTAAATGTTTTAGTATTTGATTTCATGTTAAATGATTATTCCTCACAAGTTCTCTTAGGGATTAATGTACCATCCTAGGAGTTAAAGATAGATGTAAATGAAAGTCACATTTTAAAATTCAAGAATGCTAATTAATTCTGCATAACTAGGCTTTATCATGTGAAGATTGATGGAAACTTTATAAACCAGACAGTTTTTCATGCAGCTGTGATCTGAGAGTTTCCAGTAGCAGAGAAAAACACAATTTGCATATGCAAACCAGTACAGCGGGAACAATGGCTTAATTGTTGTTATTTAAATGAGGAGTAATTAATTAGCATTTATATAGCATGCTAGTTTTCCCTTAGTTAATTGTATAGATCCAAATTTTAAAATCAAAACAATGCATATTTGCCTCCCATTTGCCAGATTCTACATAAGTTGAGCAATCTTAAATTGAGAAGCTTGTCAGAGGGAATTCCCCTCTGGTAGGACCCATTTCTCTCTCAGTATTGCTTCAACTATACATCTTGAATATAGGAGAGAAGTCTTTACCTTTCTGAAATAAAATTGGAGAACTTAAAAACAAGAGAAAGTAGCTATAAAGATAAATTCTAAAATACAAAAAGATAACAATGAAACGCCATTCAGAGTTCAGATCTCTGAGCCAAGTGATAGATGCGCTGAGGTTGAATTGCCTTCTTCACTGGCAGGAGACTGGTCCTGCCTTTCTCCCCACATGTGCTCTGACTCCCAGTTCATCTGTGGAGAAGAGATGCCTGGCAGATCCCTGACTCATCAATGCAGCTGGTTAGCTCAGGGCCTTGATGGTACCTCATTTAGGAATTATCGGGGGCAGTGAGCCAACACTGTGGATTGGTTCCTTTACCTGACTGCCTAGAGGAGAAGATGCAACATTCAAGGTGTTGGGAAAATTGCACAGGTACATGCAAAAAATGAAACTAGACCACCAACTTATACCATACACACAAATAAACTCAAAATGGATAAAATGCTTAAATATAAGTTGTGAAACCATAACAATCCTAGAAGAAACTATAGGCAGCAAAATCTCAGACATCTCTTGTAGCAATACTAGTATGTTTAACGATACATCTCCTAGGGCAAAGGAAACAAAGGAGAAAATAAGCAAATGGGACTACATCAAAACAAAAAGCTTCTGCACAGAAAAGAAACCATTAACAAAATGAAAAGGGAGCCCACTGTATGGGAGAACATATTTGGCAATGAACATCGGATAAAGGGTTAATATCCAAAATATATAAGGATCTCATACAATTAAATAAAAGGAAGACAAACAATCCAATTAAACATGGGAAAAGGACCTAAATAAACACGTCTTCAAAGTGGACACACAGAAGGCCAAGAGACATGAAAAAAATGCTCAAAGTCACTGATCATCAGAGAGATACAAATTAAGATGACAATGAATTATCACTCACACCTGTCAGAATGGCTACTATCAACAAATCAACAAATGACAAGTGCTGGATAGTATGTGGAGAAAAGGGAACCCCAGTACACTGCTGGTGGGAATGCAGACTGGTGCAGCCATTATGGAAAATAGTATGGAGTTTCCTAAAAAAGTTAAATTTGAAACTGCCATTTGACTCAGTGATCCCACTTCTAGGAATATACCCTAAGAAACAACAATCAGAAAGAATGTATGTTTATAGCAGCACAATTTACAATAGCTGAGATCTGGAAGCAGCCCATGTGCCCATCAGCAGATGACTGGATAAAGAAGCTGTGATAAAAAAAGAAGGATCTCTTACCCTTTGAGTCAGCATAGAGGAACCTGAAGAATATTATGCTAAGAGAAATAAGCTAGTCAGAGAAAGACAAGTATCACATGATCTCATTCATATGTGGAATCTAATGAACAAAATAGATCCAGAGACATAGAAGCATGGAACAGACTATGGAATCTTAGAGGGTAGGTGGAGGAGGTTGGGTAGGTGGGAAGAGATCAACCAAAGAACTTGTACGCATATACTAGTATGCATAACCTATGGACACAGACAAAAGGGTGGTAAAGGCTTGGGGAAGGGTTGGGGGCAGGCTAGAGAGGTCAAAAGGGGAACGAAGGGGACATATGTAATACTTTTAATAATAGAGATTTTAAAAATTACATCTAGAACTCTCTTGCAGTTAGATTTTTGGATATGAATCAGGTTCTGCTGAACAGAAGTATTTACTTGGGACTTGAATCTGAGGTGGGCAATGAGCCTCCTTTCTGTTTGTATGGGTCCCAGCAGGGCCAGGGTAGTTCTGAAACCAGCAAGTGTGAAAATAGCTTGTATCCCTTGGTTGGCAGCCTCCGATATTGGATCATGGCAGAAGCACAGTTCTCGAGGCTTCCAGGCACTGCAATGTAATTTCAAAGTTGTCCTTAGAAGCACAGCCCAGAGTTTGTTTCTGCAGCCTTCCTAATGATTCGGGAATGTGTTTAACAGTCTGTGATAAGACTCTTCTTAAAACAGCCAGCATGGCGTCTGTTCTCCAGCAACTGAACTGTTGCTCTATAGTAATTAGTATCATTATTCCCAAGAAAATGGGGGAACCTGGGGATGGTAGTCTTATCTGTTTGGCTGTGAGAGCAACAAGGATACACTACCTTCAGAATATGGGTTACCTGTTTTTATTTGTGCCAGAAGCCTAATGAAAAAACAACAACAACATGATAAACTCAGGGATTAAATTATATATATACTAGAGGCCCGGTGCACAAAAATTTGTGCACTCGGGGGGGAGGGAAGGGCCCCTCAGCTTGGCCTGTGCCCTCTCGAAGTCTGGGACCCCTTGGGAGATAACTACCTGCTGGCTTAGGCCTGCTCCCGGGTGGCAGAGGGCAGGCCCAATCCCTAGGTGCAGCCCCTGGTTGGGCTCAGAGGAGGGCCGATTGGGGAGTTGGGGCGCCGCCCCCTGTCACACTCAAGGCAGGGTCGATGGGGAGGTTGTGGTGCCACCCCCTGTCATGCACAGAGCAGGGCCCATCAGGGGGTTGAGGAGCTCCCCCCTGTCACTCACAGTGTAGGGCCAATAGGGGAGTTGGCACACCGCCCCCTGTCACACACAGAGCAGGGCTGATCAGGGGGTTGGGGCGCCGCCCTCTATCACCCACAGAGCAGGGCCGATCAGGGGTTTGGGGCGCCGCCACTGTCACACTCAGGGCAGGGCCAATCAGGGTGTTGGGGCGCCTTCACCTGTCACGAACAGAGCAAGGCTGATAGAGAGGTTGTGGCCCTGCCCCCTGTCACACACAGAGCCGCAGGGCGATCAGGGGGTTTGGGCGCTGCCCCCTGTCACACTGATCCCAGTGCCGGGAGGCCTCTCAGCTCTGCTGATCCCAGTGCTGGGAGGCATATTACCCTTTTACTATATAGAATAGAGGCCGGGTGCACAGGTGGGGGCTGGCTGGTTTGCCCTGAAGGGTGTCCCGGATCAAGGTGGGGGTCCCCAATGGGGTGCCTGGCCAGCCTGGATGAGGGGATGATGGCTGTTTGCAGCTGGTCACACACCCTTCAGGGTGGGGGTCCCCACTGGGGTGCCTGGCCAGTCTGGGTGAGGGGCTGAGGGCTGTTTTCAGGCTGGGACTGAAGCTCCCAACTGCTCCTTTTTTTCTTTCTTTTTTTTTATTCTGGGCCAGCTTTAGCTCTGAGGCTTCAGCTCTTAGGCCTCCGCTCCTGAAAGCAGGTATCTGGTTTCTTTCGGTTCTCGAAACTCTGTTTCAACTCCAGCTCTGAGATCCCAGCCAGCTGAAAGCTGGTTTCTGGGAGTCTGTATTTGTTACAATGTTTGGAACTGTAGGCTCAGAGGCCTGCAGCGGCAGGCGGGGAACGTTGGAGTCCTCCGTCACTGAAGCAAGCAAGCCTCATGTTAGTTTCAAGTTGCCTGGCTGCCGGCAGCCATCTTGGCTGACAGTTAATTTGCATATCTCCCTGATTAGCCAATGGGAAGGGTAGCAGTCGTATGCCAATTACCATGTTTCTCTTTTATTAGTGTAGATAATTGATTAAGGTATTACAAATGTGTCTTTATCCCCCCATTGTCCCTCATCCCCCCAGTCTTGCCCTCGCTCTCACCCCCTGTTATCTGCATCCATCGCTTATGCTTAGATGTATGCATACAAGTCCTTTGGTGGATCTCTCCCCCTTACCCCCCCCCTCCACCTTCCCTCTGAGGTTTGAGCATCTGATCAATGCTTTTTTGTTTCTAGATCTATTTTTGTTCCTTGGTTTATGTTGTTCATTATATTCCACAACTGAGTGAGATCATGTGATATTTATCTTTCTCTGACTGACTTATTTCACTTAGCATAATGATCTCCACCTCCATCCATGCTGTTGCAAATGGTAGGAGTTCCTTCCTTTTTACTGCGGCATAGTATTCCATTGCATAGATGTGCCAAAGTTTTTTTTTCCCCAATATATTTTTATTGATTTTTTTTTACAGAGAGGAAGGGAGAGGGATAGAGAGTTAGAAACATCAATGAAAGAGAAACATCCATCAGCTGCCTCCTGCACACCCCCTACTGGGGATGTGCCCACAACCAAGGTATATGCCCTTGCCTGGAATCGAACCCGGGACTCCTCAGTCGATAGGCTGATGCTTTATCCACTGAGCCAAACAGGTCAGGGCATGTGCCAAAGTTTTTTAATCCACACATCTGCTGATGGGCACTTAGGCTGACTCCAAATCTTAGCTATTGTAAATTGTTCTTCTATGAACATAGGAGTGCATATATCCTTTCTGATTGGTGTTTCTGATTTCTTGGGATATATTCCTAGTAGTGGGATCACTGGGTCAAATGGAAGTTCCATTTTTAGTTTTTTAAGGAAACTCCATACTGTTTTCCACAGTGGCTGCACCAGTCTGCATTCCTACCAGCAGTGCAGAAGGGTTCCTTTTTCTCCACATCCTCTCCAACACTTGTTGTTTGTTGATTTGTTGATGATAGCCATTCTGACAGGTGTGAGGTGATATCGCATTGTCGTTTTGATTTGCATCTCTCGTATAATTAGTGACTTTGAGCATATTTTCATATGTCTTTCGGCCTTCTGAATGTTCTCTCTGGAAAAGTGTCTATTTAGGTCCATTGCCCATTTTTTGATTGGATTGTTTATCTTCCTTTTGTTAAGTTGTATGAGTTCCCTGTAAATGCTGGAGATTAAACCCTTATTGTTGATAACATTAGCAAATATGTTCTCCCATGCAGTGGGCTTTCTTGTTGTTTTGTTGATGGTTTCTTTTGCTGTGCAGAAACTTTTTATTTTGATGTAGTCCCATTTGTTTATTTTCCCTTTAGTTTCCATTGCCCTAGGAGCTGTGTTGGTGAAGATATTGCTTCGGCATATATCTGAGATCTTGCTGCCTATGGATTCCTTTAATATTTTTATGGTTTCCTGTCTTACGTTTAAGTCCTTTATCCATTTTGAGTTTATTTTTGTGTATGGTATAGGTTGGTGGTCTAGTTTCATTTTTTTTGCATGTGTCTGACCAAGTTTCCCAGCACCATTTATTGAAGAGACTGTCTTGACTCCATTGTATGTTCTTGCCTCCTTTGTCAAATATTAATTGAGCATAATGGTTTGGGTCAATTTCTGGATTCTCTATTCTATTCCATTGGTCTATATGTCTGTTCTGTGCCAGTACCAGGCAGTTTTGAGAACAGTGGCTTTGTAATACATCTTGATATCTGGTATTGAGATCCCTCCTACTTTGTTCTTCTTTCTCAGAATTGCTGAAGCTATTCAGGTGTTTTTCTTTTTTAATTCCAGATCTAGATCTGTGAAATATGCCATTGGTATTTTAATGGGGAGTGCATTGAATTTATAGATTGCTTTGGGTAGTATAGACATTTTAGTAATGTTGATTCTGCCAATCCATGAACAGGGTATGTTCTTACATCTATTTATGTCTTCCTATACCTCTTTTTTCAACACCTTGTAGTTTTCTGAGTACAGGTCTTTTACCTCCTTAGTTAAGTTTATTCCTAGGTATCTTAATTTTTTTGTGTGCAATGGTAAATGGAATTGTTTTTGTAATTTCTCTTTCTGTATGTTCACTATTGGTGTATAAAAATGCCATAGATTTCTTGGTGTTAATTTTGTATCCTGCTACTTTGCCAAATTCATTTATTAAGTCTAATAATTTTTTGATGGAGTCTTTAGGGTTTGCTATGTATAGTATCATGTCATCTGCGAATAATGACAATTTTACTTCTTCTTTTCCAATTTGGATGCCTTTTATTTCTTCTTCTTGTCTGATTGCTATGGTTAGTACTTCTAGTACTATGTTGAACAGGAGTGATGAAAGTAGCCATCCCTGTCTTGTTCCTGTTCTTAAGAGAAATGGTTTTAGTTTTTGCCCATTGAGTATGATGTTGGCTGTAGGTTTGTCATATAAGGCTTTTACTATGTTGAGGTATGATCCTTCTATTCCCACTTTGCTGAGAGTTTTTATCAGAAAAGGGTGCTGGACTTTGTCAAATGCCTTCTCTGCATCAATCAATATGATTATGTGATTTTTGTCTCTCAATTTGTTTATATGATGTATCACGTTTATTGATTTGCAGATATTGTATCAGCCTTGCATCCCTTTAATAAATCCCACCTGGTCATGGTGTATAATTTTTCTAATGTAATACTGCATCCGGTTTGCTAGAATTTTGTTGAGGATTTTAGCATCTATGTTCATCAGGGATATTGGCCTGTAATTCTCTTTCTTTGTGGTATCTTTATCTGGTTTTGGGATTAGGGTAATCCTGGCTTCATAGAAAGAGCTTGGAAGTGTGCCTTCCTCTTGAATTTTTTGGAATAGTCTGAGAAGGATTGGTTTTCCTTCTTTTTTGAATGTTCGGTAAAACTCCCCTGTGAAACCATCTGGTCCAGGGCTTTTGTTTGCTGGAAGCTTTTTGATTACTGTTTCAATTTCCCCAGTAGTTATCGGCCTATTCAGGTTTTTTTATTCTTCCTGATTGAGTTTTGGAAGGTTGTATTTTTCTAGGAATATGTCCATTTCGTTGAGGTTATCCAGTTTTTTGGAGTAGAGTTGTTTGTAGTATTTTTTTTTTTTTTTTTACAATCCTTTGTATATCAGTAGGATCACTTGTATTTCAACTCTTTCATTTCTGATTTTGTTTATTTGAGTCCTCTCTCTTTGTTTCTTGGTGAGCCTGGCTAGAGGTTCATCAATTTTGTTTTTCCTTTCAAAGAACCAGCTCTTGGTTTTATTGATCTTTTGTATTGTTTTTTTTCCCTCTATGTCATTTATTTCTGCTCTGATCTTTATTTTTTCTTCCTTATGGATAATGTGGGCTTTCCTTGTTGCTCTCTTTCTAATTCTTTAAGATGCAAGGTTAGATAATTTATTACCATTTTTTCTTTTTTTTTTTTTTTTTTTTTTTTTTTTTAGGTAGTTCTGTAGAGCTATGAATTTCCCTCTCAGGGCTGCTTTCATTGTGTCCCATAGATTTTGGATTGTTTCCAGGATGCTTTTTATTTTTCTTTGATCTCTTTGGTAACTCAATTATTGTTTAATAGCATGCTACTTAACCTCCAAGTGTTTGATTTTTTAATTGTTTTTATTGTAGTTGATTTCTAGTTTTATGCCATTGTGATCTGAGAAGATGCTTGTTATGATTTCTATCCTCTTGAATTTGAAGAGACTTTGAATGTGCCCTAATATGTGGTCTATCTTTGAAAATGTCCCATGTGCACTGGAGAAGAATGTATATTCTGTTGCTTTGGGGTGAAATATTCTGAAGATGTCAATTAAGTCCATCTGATCTAGTGAGTCATTTAGGATTGCTGTTTCTTTGCTGATTTTTTGTTTAGAGGACTTATCCAGTGGTGTCAGTAGGGTATAAAAGTCCCCTACTATGACTGTATTGCTATCAATCTCTCCCTTGATATCTTCCAGAAGTTGTTTTATGTATTTGGGTGCTCCTGTATTGGGTGCATATATGTTTACCAGAGTTACATCTTGTTGAATTGCTCCCTTTAGTATTATGTAGTGGCCTTCCTTATCTCTTGTTATGGCCTTTACTTTGAGGTCTATTTTGTCAGATATAAGTATCACAACCCCAGCTTTTTTCTCATTTTCATTGGTCTGAAAATTTTTTTTCCATCCTTTCACTCTCAGTCTGTGTGAATCCTTTGTTCTGAGGTGGGTCTCTTGCAGACAGCAAATATATGGGTCATGTTTTCTTATCCATTCAGCTACCCTATGTCTTTTGATTGATGCATTTAATCCATTCACATTTAATGTTGTTATTGATAAGTACTTGTTTGTTGTCATTTTTATTCTTAATGTTTGTGTTTCTTCTTGCCTTTCTGTTTCTTCTTTTTATAGCAGCCCCATTTCTTGCATTGCTGGCTTGGTGGTAATAAACTCTCTTAGCCCTTTTTTGTCTGTGAAGCTCTTGATTCCACCTTCAATTTTGAATGATAGCCTTTCAGAGTATAGTATTATTGGATTCAGTCCCTTGCTTTGCATCATTTTGTATATTTCATTCCATTCCCTTCTGGCCTGGTGTGTTTCTGTTGAAAAATCAGTTGATATCCTAATAGGAGCTCCCTTGTAAGTAACTTTCTGCCTCTCTCTGGCAGTCTTTAAGATTCTTACTTTGTCGTTGGTGTTTGCCAACTTAATTATGATGTGTCTTGGTGTCGGTCTTTTGGGGTTCATCTTGTTTGGGACTCTATGTGCTTCTTGGACTTGCATAGTTTTTTTCTTGCCAATATCAGGGAAGTTTTCTGTCATTATTTCTTCAAACAGGTTTTCTATTCCTTGCTTCTCTTCCTCTCCTTCTAATACCCCTATCATGTGAATATTGTTTTGTTTTGTGTTGTCCCAAAGCTCCCTTAGGCTCTCCTCTTGCTTTTTAAGTCTTCTTTACAGTTGCTGCTGTGTTTGTGTCTTTTTTCCTACTTTGTCTTCTAATTCACTGATGCAGTCCTCAGCCTCTTGTAGTCTACTGTTTAAGCCTTCCATTGTGTTCTTTATTGTAACTATGTCATTCTTCATCTCCTCTTGGTTCCTTTTATGTTGCTGACATTCTCATTCAGCTCCTTATAATTCTCATTGAGTTGTGTGTATTTGTCATTGAGTTGTGTGTATTTGTCATCCAGCCGTTTGAGCATCCTTATAAACATTACTCTGAATTCTTTCTCTGATATGCTGCTAGCCTCAGTTTCATTTAACTCCCTTTCTGGTGATTTTTCTTTTTCTTTCCTTTGGGGATTGTTTTTTTGTCTTCCTATATTTTGCTGTAATGTTTTAATTGTAGATCCGATTGCTTTGTTACCCAGGTTCTTTTGGGGATGGTGCTACTGGTGTGATCTTAAAATTATATTATTAAGAAACAGTCAGAGAAGCAAGGATAGTCAGAGTTGGAGAAGGACATGAGAGGCTGAAATTTTATGTGTGTGAGAGAGATTTGAAGGTGCTACCCTACTGGCCCTTCTCAGAGGACATAGTGAGGGGTGTGTAGAGAGAATAATAATCCATATTCTGTGTTGCCCCTAAAACATCTTTCATGTTTTGTAGAAATGCAAATGAGATGGGGTCAGCCTTCGTGGGCTGCTGAATTGCAGCAGAGGTTGTGTGTTTCTAGCCTTACACTGTGTGTGTGTGTGTGTGTGTGTGTGTGTGTGTGTATGTGTGTGAAGATAGGGCAATTATGGGAAAGAGGATTGAAAGGAAGATGCTGGGTAGATTCAAACCTTAGGGGAGCTTCCTCCTCAGAAGAAGCAGACCCTCCTCCCTTGTTGCTTCATGTAAAAATCTCACCTGGTGACCTAACAAGGGGATGTTTTCTCCTCACAGGATTATTCTCTTGCCACCTTAAGATTCTCCATTTCTCTATTCCTGATAACTCCAGAGTCAGGATCCCCAGTGAGACCCCAGAAGAAAGTACAAAGTCTTACATCAGAGGAGAAGGCTTGCACACTTAATGAATTGCAGGATTTTGCTAATTGCTACCAGCAGAAACCAGGGAAGAATAGGTGGGAGTGGATTTTAAAGGTCATACACTAGAAGAAAAGAACATAATTTTAGATTAGGCTCAATTTATCAACTAGAGGCACATCGTGGAGATTCTGGATTCAAACACCCAAGAATGGTTTTCAACATTTGCTTAGAGGGTTGATTGAAATGTGCACTCAGGAGATCGTATCTAACAATCAATGAGTTGCTAGAAATGCCTAGGCTTAAGGCAGAATGAATCAAAAGGCTTAAGGAGATAGAAACACTGGAATGGATTTATCATGTCCAACTTACTCACCTGTAGTGGTTACTTATTGCTGCTGTAACAAATTGCCACAAACAGTAGTGGAAAACAACACAAATATATCATGTTAGCATTCTGGAAATCAGAAGTTCTGAAATCAAGGTGTTGGCAGGGCTACATTCCTTCTGGAAGCTGTGGGGACAATCTGCTCCTTGCCTTTTCCAGCTATTAGAGACCACTGCATTCCTGGACTCATGTCTCTTTCCTTCATGTTAAAAGCCAGTAGGGTAGCACTTCAAATCTCTCTCACACACATAAAATTTCAGCCTCACATTTCCTTCTCCAACTCTGACTATCCTGCTTCCCTCTTACAAGGACCTTCACAATTACATTGGTCCAATTGGTAATCCAGGATAGTCTCCCATCTCAAGACCCTAACTTATTCACACCTGGAAAGTCCTTTTTGCCAAGCAAAGTGACATATTCACAGTCAGGAGGTCAGGTGGTGGACATTTTTTGGGGCAATTATTCTCTCTACACACCCCTCACTATGTCCTTTGAGAGGGGCCAGATAATTTGCCCTCCACCAAGACTTTGAGAGGTATGTTAACTAAGGAGAGGTAAGGGTCTTTAACAGGCACTGAAGGAGAGACCTCTGAGTCTGAAGGGAATTGAGAAGGAGTCCCAGGAATCCTGGAACATAAACTACACTTAGTTGTTGGGAGACTCAGGCAGTTCTGTCACTGCAACTTGTTTCCAGCCCAACTTCCACAAGTGCTCAGAAGAAAAGGGTTGAAAATACACATCACCAATAGAAATGAAAAACCAAAATAAAACAATGAGACGGAGAGATATCTTTTTAATTCTTGGAAATGCTGGGAAAGGAAGTGCATGTCACTGCCTGTGGTGGTCGTAACCAGCGTAGCTCCTGCTGTGGTGGTGGGCGTCTCAGTGCCCTCATAGTGACACTGCTGATTGTAGGGGCTTCATTTATAGCAGAAGTTGGCAACATACCCTCTAAAGACTCAGAGAAAATAGGTTTAGGACAGACTTTTAGGAGGACTGAGATGACACAAAAGAATGGGAAAAGGTTATCGCCAGAGAAATATTACTAATTACTCCCAGCTAACATCAATCACTTTTTATGTGCCAGTCTTGCAATGAGCACTTTGCATATGTTACATAATTTAATCATTATGTTCTCAATTTGTGGGGAGAAGGTAAGCAAGACTTAGGAAAACTCAGTAATATGCCTGATTATCTCCAATTGAGAAGTGGGGGAGCAGAGACTATGACTGAGTCCTTCTGAACACAATTTAACAATTTCACCACATTTGACCCAATAAGTGTGTCTTATTTCCCTAAGACTGTGCAGCTTGTGGAAATCAAGCTACACTCCATGTGCATTCCAAGGCTTGGGAAGGTGAAGTAACTTGGCAGAGGACATATGGACTCTTATTACAGAAGTGAGACAAGAATCTAGGTTTCTGACTTCCAGCCTAGTATTCTTCAGCAACAATGGACTATCTGATTATAGACTCACTCAAGGAGCAAACAAAGCTCAGGAAATGAGATCAGCTTAGTCTACATGATAAAACAGACCACAGATACCCCCAGCTCTGTGACATCCCGGATACAGGATACACGCTTACCCCCAGATGAGAAGAAGCAAGGACCTGTGTGTATGTGTCCTCTGCTTCCCACGCACCAGCCTCACATAGCACATGTAACACGCCTCGAACTGGCGGCTGTCAAATTTGATGCCACCCAAGGGAATGCCACTACAAATATCTATGTGGATAAACTTAACAATGTCATATTGAGAGGACACAGTAAGTTTAAATAAATTAAAGATGAATGATTAATACAACATGACATAACATACAAAGTTTAGAAAATGTAAAACGATGTGATATAGCTTTAAGAATATATACCTGTGTAGTTTGAGTATAAAGAAATGCTTATGGATGATAATCCTCAAATTGGAGGGAGTGGTTCCCTTGAGTGGAAGATGGGTGGGGAAATGGAAGCATACAGGACAGGAATGCTATGATGAGAGTGACTCGAATTCACGGCTGCAAATCTGATGAAGTGTTTTGCTCTTTCCAGGCAATGTTATTCAGTTCTCAGCGGCATTTTCGGTGTTGGGATCAGTAGGGGTGGAAGATCTTGGCTTTGCCTCAGCTATGTCAAAACTGGAAATTTGCCCCGACAGTTTTTTCTCTCTATTGTACAAGGCAGGGCCAAGTGATGTCATCGGGACATGCAGATGTCTCTGTCCTCTTCTTTGACTAGTGCCAAGAAAAACGATCTTTGTAATCAAGTGATACTCCTTCCCCAACCCAGACCCAGCAGCCTACCACTTCCATACCTGTGGCTACAGGCCAGACTCCTGGAAACTCAAAAAACACTTTCATTTAGAGAAGTCTTGTTTGGTTGCATTTAGCTGCAAAAGGGAGTGCTTGCTGGCTTCTCTCCAAGAGAGTAGAAATCCAGGTTTTCATCACAGTTTTGTTACCAGGGGGCACGAACACAAAGAAAATTAATTCCTTTTTACCTTCTTTTATTTATTTGTGTGTTTATTCATTTAAGGAGTAAATATTTATTGAATATATACTCAGGGACTGCAGAAGTGGAGTAAAGACACAGGTCCTACCCTACAGGTAAGTACAAACAACAAAGGACACCAACAAAGGAAACAGACAGCCATAATACCATATTGTGCAACCATAGCGATCAGAGAGGAGAATGGGAGCCACTCACCTCACAGGATGAAGAAAGGCTTTTCGGGGAAAGGTTTCAGAAAAAGGGCCACATGAGAGAAGTCCTAACGGATAAGTGGAATTAGCCAGATGGAAAATGGCAGCAGCAATTTTGGAGAGAGCAGCAGATGAAAAAGGCCAAAGAGCCATGAGGGAACATGATGCTTTCTGGGAACTACCAGGGCCAGGTATCTTGGCAGTGATGATGTGAGGACATGGGTTCTAATCAGGATGGTGCTTGTCCTCAATTCCCTAGAAAGCATGCTTTTGACAACAAAAGCTGCATATGGAGTACCTATTACATGCTTGGCATTGTACTTGGAGTTTTATACACATTCACATTTAATCTCTATAAACTCCATTATACACACCAGGAAGTGGTCTAGACAAGATCTGACCTTGAATTGCCTGCCTTCTGATATCTGCCCTTTACGCAATTGTTGCTATTGCCACGCAGGATTATAAGATCCACTCTGCCTGCCGCACAGTTATTGTGGTGATCAAATGATAAAAAATAAGGTAAAAACACTTGGAGAACTAGAAAATGTTTTCTATATAAAACTTTGTTTTTATATGATAAACCTTTAAGGAGAAAACTGGAATCTGTAATAATGCACTGATAATTCCCACTGTATTTCCAGCTGGTGTGAGGCCAGGGATTTGAGGGAGTAGGGAAAGAGGGGGATCAGCTTACAATTAATACAGATACTTTAACATTCCCCAAGCAGACAACATGCTGCTGTCCACATTCACTTATGTGCAAGATCATCTTTAGAGGACACATTAGTTGTGAGCTTTATCTGAATTCTCATCTGTGCTTATTATGTAGCTGTACTGATGTGGTAGCCAAGAGCAGGGGTAGAAATTTCAGGAATTGGGACAGGCAATTGGACATAGCACCTTCTAAATTTATATTAAAAAAACTAGAGGCCCGGTACACAAAAATTTGTGCACTCAGGGGGAAGGGGGGGGGGTCCCTCAGCCTGGCCTGCGCCCTCTCGCAGTCTGGGACCCCTCGGGAGATAAAGCCCTGCTGGCTTAGGCCTGCTCCCAGGTGGCAGAGGGCAGGCCCAATCCCTACGTGCAGCCCCTGGTCGGGCTCAGAGCAGGGCCGATTGGGGTGTTGGGGCGCCACCCCCTGTCATGCACAGAGCAGGGCGGATGGGGAGGTTGCGATGCCACCCCCAGTCACGCTCAGGGTAGGGCCAATTGGGGGGTTGGGGCATCGCCCCCTGTCACACTCAAGGCAGGGTCAATGGGGAGGTTGCAGCGCCACCCCCTGTCACACACAGAGCAGGGCCAATCCGGGGGTTGGGGCACTGCCCCCTGTCACACACAGAGCAGGGCCCATCAGGGGGGTTGGGGCTCCTTACCCTGTCACGCACGGAGCAGGGTAGATCAGGGGGTTGGGGAGCTCCCCCCTGTCACGCACAGAGCAGGGCCCATCAGGGGGTTGAGGAGCTCCCCCTGTCACTCAGAGAGTAGGGCCGATAGGGGAGTTGGGGCGCCGCCCCCTGTCACACACAGAGCAGGGCTGATCAGGGGGTTGGGACGCCGCCACTGTCACATTCAGGGCAGGGCCAATGGGGAGGTTATGGCTCTACCCTGTCACACACAGAGCAGGGCCCGTGGGGGTGGGGGGCGGGTTGGGGCGCAACACCCTGTCACACACAGAGAAGGGCCGATCAGGGGGTTGGGGCACCGCACCCTGTCACACACAGAGCAGGGCCGATCAGGGGGTTGGGGCGCCTTCCCCTGTCACAAACAGAGCAGGGCGGATAGGGAGGTTGTGGCCCCGCCCCCTGTCACACACAGAGCTGCAGGGTGATCAGGGGGTTTGGGCGCTGCCCCCTGTCATGCTGATCCCGGTGCTGGGAGGCATATTACCCTTTTACTATATAGGATAGAGGCCTGGTGCATGGGTGGGGCCGGCTGGTTTGCCCTGAAGGGTGTCCTGGATCAGGGTGGGGGTCCCCACTGGGGTGCCTGGCCAGTCTGGGTGAGGGGCTGAGGGCTGTTTTCAGGCTGGCGGGTGACAGAAGCATCCAACCGCTCCTTTTATTCTTTTTTTTTTTTTTTTTAATTTGGGCCAGCTTTAGCTCTGAGGCTCCAACTCTTAGGCCTCTGCTGCTGAAAGTAGGTATCTGGTTTGTTTCGGTTCGAAACAATGTATAACTCCAGCTCTGACTCCAGCTCTGAGATCCCAGCTCGCTGAAAGCTGGTTTCTGGGGTTTTTTTTAGCTTCTATTTGTTAAAATGTTTCAAACTGTAGGCTCAGAGGCCTGCAAGGCAGGCGGGGAACGTTGGTTTCCTCCGTCACTGAAGCAAGCAAGCCTCATGTTAGTTTCAAGCTGCAAGGCTGCCGGCCGCCATCTTGACTGGCAGTTAATTTGCATATCGCCCTGATTAGCCAATGGGAAGGGTAGCGGTCGTACGCCAATTACCATGTTTCTCTTTTATTAGATAGGATAGGTTTTGAAATGAAACCCAAGGCTGGGCAGGACATATATATGGCTATGCTTTTAGCATGATATGGCCCAGAATTTATACCATAAGCAAGACTGGTTTTATAATTTGTGAGATATAGTGCAAAATAAAAATACAAGATCACTTGTTTAAAACTTTAATTTCATGTTAGCAACAGATCATTAGAGTTGCCCTTCTGAGCATAGGGTCCTGTGCAAGTGCAGGTGGTATGCCCATGAAGCCGGCCCCAACTACAAGTTATGAATTTCCCATGTAATCTAGTGGAGGGTGTTGTTGGAGACTAAACCTTACAGTGAAAATGATTTGATTTAGGCAAGTGAAAAAATGAGAAGAAAGGGACAAAGTATAAGTGGATTTGGAAGGCTACATTTCCTGAGTTCTCTTCTATTTTCAGGTCCTAAATTTTCCCTGTACTGAGTTGATATGTTATCGGCCTCTTTGTTAGTCTATTTCAATGACACTTAGCTTTTGGATATCTTCCTAAAGTCTAAACTAGACTAGTGCTACTGCAAAGAAAGTGAACTCTTTTTACCCAGTTCTCAGAGGAAGTAGCACAGCTGTGTGTGTCCCGTGGTTGGCTTGCAAAGTGTCCATAACCTGAATTTACCCTATTTATTTTCCAATTTTTCTAAATATCCATTTTCGAGGGTCTCCCCCTCAGATGATTAGCTCTGTTTCTGAAATTCTTATATAATGTAAGTCTGATCTTGGTGACTGTGCTGACCCTGAGGGCAAGAAAGCTGTCCTCCCCACTAGGCTTCTCACACTTACTGACCCAACACTTCCCCTACCCAATGCGAATTTCTTCTGGGGATGACAATGACCCTCCTGCCAACACAGTGAGTTGGTCAGTACAGCATCCATTCAGCCCATCTTTACTCAGCAGTATCAAATGTCAGGAGCTGTGCTAGGTGTTATATATAAAATGATAAACTAAATTTGGAGCTCACATTCAATGGATGGACACAGACATAAAGCAGTCATGTAAGTAAACACATAATGGATAGATACCATCTGAACAAGGTTTGGTTGCTATTTTGGTTGCATGGTTAAGGAAGCCCACTTTGTGGAAGTGATAATTTAGCTAAAACTTAAAGATGAAAATGAACCCTCAGGTATAAAACTGTATGGGGGTAGGGAGTGGTCCAGGCAAACTGTGATGATCCTAAGGCAAGAGTTGCTTTTGTAGTTTTAAGGGTCTGAAAGAAAGTTAGAATGGCCAAAGCATTATGAGTTAGGGATTGAATTCAGAGCGGAGACAGGGTCCAGAGTATATAGGTAGAAACAACAGGATGATTGAGTGCTGAGTCAGCAAGAGTGGTCTGTGCTGGTTATTAAACTATTGTTTCTTAGCTTCAAAGCCTCCCTTCCACACTCACACTGTTTTTGCAAAGTGTTATTTAAAATCACTTCTTAAACTATATTTTTATTCATTTGGCCTTGGCTTATGATTTTGGAAGCTTTGATATTTATTGATTATCAATAAAATTTTATGCTCTAAGTAACTTTAATAAAAGTAAATTAATAACCTTTCTTTGAATTAACTTTATTGAGCCAAATTTAGAAAAATGAAATTCTCTTTTGGTTTAGTCTAGTTATTTAGCAGAAATTCATTATATTAGCTTCATAAGTATTTTAAAAAATTTAAAGGAAAGAAAGAGTTTAATTTTGAGAAAGGTAAACTAAGCTTAACTATCTGTTTTTACTTTTTTCCGGAAAAGATTGGTTTAAAAATCATTTTTTTGTTTTTGTTTTAAACAAGAAAAACAAATAACCACTTGAATATACACATTTATCATTCTTCTTTAATCTTTTGTATCCTAAAAATCATCTAAAAGGCTCCTTTAGATGAAAAAGATTGAGCAAGTTTTGGGGAAGCAGTCAGTTGTCATCTTAGAAATTCATTTTTCAGGGTGTCAGAAAGGCCACACTTCACAGGCATTTACTACAGAAACAATAGCTCTTTTTAATCCCTGATCAACATCAGGCTCTTTCTCTAATTAGCATAAAGAATGTTAAGAATGCATTTTTATTTGTGAAATCAGAGGCTCATAAATTAATGCAGTGTGGGAAATGGTCTATCAGTGGAAATTGGTGATATTCAAGATATATGGGTGGCCTAAAAAATTTTGGAGACATTACTAATACTTACACGAGTGAAGTATATCCCTAAATGAACCTGTGTCTAGACGTTGGTCAAAGGTTTTCTGTTTATCTGATGACAAATGTAAGGGTAGCAGAATCCTGTTTCTGCAGTGTCGTGTCTGCTTCAAATTAGGTTCGTGCAAGATGTGACAGGTCTCTAAAAGGTCAGAGAGCTGAACTTATAGAACCTTTCCAGCCTGCTTGCTAATAAATGATTGTATACAAAATGTCTATATGTGTGGCGGTATTTGATTTGTTACTTGATTTCATTATAATCAAGTGGTGAATTTGCCAACCCTCTTCAAATCTTTCACACTACTGTTATCTAAAATAACCAAGAATTTTGCATGGTCAAGAGTAAGTGGACATGGATCCAGATCTGAAATAGCCAGGTTCATCAATGAATGGTATTTTGCAAAGTAAGTGGGACCTAGAAAGAAAGGGGGAAGAGATTTTAAGTGTTAGCAATGTGAGTGATTGTGCTATTGATCTATAGAATATAAATTCATAAGGAGGGTTGTGAAACCATGAGAATGCTTAAATGCTAAGAAAATATGATCGAATCAGAGATTGATAAGGAGAAAGAATTGTTGCCATGCTCTTTAATGTTTTTTCTTTCACCTCCAAAAAATTTTTTAAAAAAGGAAAGAGAAAAGGTTATAGTAGTGTGACCCCAAATTCATCTTCAAGAATCTCATAAAATAAGAACCTCCTAAATAAAGAAATCAGACCCTTGATGTAATGCTTTATTGTTCATTATAGTATGCTGCTTCTTAATTCTGCAAATATGAATTCTCTGAAGAGAAAGTGTAATATGGGAACAACTTTTTTCCTTCATGGTTCCTTTTCATCTATGCAGAGATAGGAAGTACTAAATGAAAACAAAAATATTTAGCAGCACTTTTTACAAAATGAAATTTGGAATTGATGTTTGTGGCACAAAACTATCATAAAAAAGGAAATTAATTTTGGGTTGATCACTATTTCATTTTACATTAAAAATGGGAAATTCAAACAGCTTGATGTCCACATTAGTTTGACTTTATGTGTTCATTAACATAATTTTGCTATATCTCCCTCAGGAAAATAAAAATTGTAATAACCTTATTGCTCATTACAAGAATTTCATGAAAGACTTATTAACATTCCTTAGAAAATAAATATAAAGCCATAGTTTATACCCCAAGACTATTCGAACTCCCTGTCTGGAAACCCTTGCATTGCTGTAATCACCAATTCTGACGTATTATATCTTTGTCTTTATCCATTCCTAATCATACCTTAAATCAGATTTGAAAATCTCAGAAATATCCTGAGTTCCTCTTCTGAATGCTACTAAGACTGCATGCAGTAAGAATAAATAAAATTCTAAACATATCTGTATTAATGTTAATTTTCTTTCTTTTAAAATATTTTTATTTTTATTTTTTTAATTTTTTTCAATCTTTAATTTCTTTATTGATTAAGGTATTACATATGTGACCTCATTCCCCCCATAACCCCCACCCCCACTCATGCCCTCACCTCCCTGTTGTCTGTGTCCATTGGTTGGGTTTATATGCATGCATACAAGTCCTTTGGTTGATCTCTCCCCACTTACTCCCACCCTCCTCTACTTTCCCTCTGAGGTTTGACAGTCTTATCACTGCTTCTCTGTCTCTGGATCTGTCCCTTTTCATCAGCCTATGTTGTTCACTATATTCCACAAATGAGTGAGATCATGTGGTATTTATCTTTCTCTAACTGGCTTATTTCACTTAGCATAATGCTCTCCAGTTCCATCCATGCTATTGCAAATGGTAAGAACTTCTTTTTCACTGAAGCATAGTATTCCATTGTGTAGATGTACCACAGTTTTTTAAGCCACTCATCTGTTGATGGGCACTTAGGCTGACTCCAGTCTTAGCTATGGTGAATTGTGCTGCTATGAACATAGGGATGCATATATCCTTTCTGATTGGTGTTTCTAGCTTCTTGGGATATATTCCTAGAAGTGGGATCACTGGATCAAATAGAAGTTCCATTTTTAGTTTTTTGAGGAAACTCCATACTGTTCTCCACAGTGGCTGCACCAGTCTGCATTCCCACCAGCAGTGCAGAAGGGTTCCTTTTTCTCCACACCCTCTCCAA
Source organism: Myotis myotis (assembly GCF_014108235.1). Lineage (NCBI taxonomy): Eukaryota > Metazoa > Chordata > Mammalia > Chiroptera > Vespertilionidae > Myotis > Myotis myotis. Next base: position 76,841,018 of record NW_023416313.1, on the reverse strand, counting down.
CACTTGTTGTTTGTTGATTTGTTGATGATAGCCGTTCTGACAGGTGTGAGGTGATACCGCATTGTCGTTTTGATTGGCATCTCTCTTATAATTAGTGACTTTGAGCATGTTTTCATATGTCTTTCGGCCTTCTGAATGTCCTCTTTGGAAAAGTGTCTATTTAGGTCCATTGCCCATTTTTTGATTGGATTGTTTATCTTCCTTTTGTTAAGTTGTATGAGTTCCCTGTAAATGCTGGAGATTAAACCCTTATTGTTGATAACATTAGCAAATATGTTCTCCCATGTAGTGGGCTTTCTTGTTGTTTTGTTGATGGTTTCCTTTGCTCTGCAGAAGCTTTTTATTTTGATGTAGTCCCATTTGTTTACTTTCTCTTTAGCTTCCATTGCCCTAGGAGCAGTATCAGTGAAGAAATTCCTTCGGCATATATCTGCTATTTTGCTGCCTATGGATTCCTCTAGTATTTTTATGATTTCCCGTCTTACGTTTAAGTCCTTTATCCATTTTGAGTTTATTTTTGTGTATGGTGTGAGTTGGTGGTCTAGTTTCATCTTTTTGCATGTATCTGTCCAATTTTCCCAACACTATTTATTGAAGAGACTGTCTTGACTCCATTGTATGCCCTTGTCTTCTTGGTCTAATATTAATTGGGCATAGTGGTTTGGGTCAATTTCTGGGTTCACTGGTCTATTCCATTGATCTATATGTCTGCTCTTGTGCCAGTACCAAGCTGTTTTAAGATCAGTGGCTTTGTAATAGAGCTTGATATCTGGTATTGAGATCCCTCCTACTTTGTTCTTCTTTCTCAGGATCGCAGCAGCTATTCGGGGTCTTTTTTATTCCAGATGAATTTTTGGAAAGTTCATTCTAGATCTGTGAAATATGCCGTTGGTATTTTAATGGGGATTGCATTGACTCTATAGATTGCTTTGGGTAGTATGGACATTTTGATGATGTTGATGCTACCAGTCCATGAACACAGTATGTTCTTCCATCTCTTTATGTCTTCCTCTATCTCTTTTTTCAACGCCTTGTAGTTTTCTGACTACAGGTCTTTTACCTCCTTAGTTAAGTTTATTCCTAGGTAGCTTAATTTTTTTTTGTGCAATGGTAAATGGGATTGCCTTTTTAGTGTCTCTTTCTGTAAGTTCACTATTGGTGTAAAGAAATGCCATAGATTTCTTTGCATTAATTTTGTATCCTGATACATTGCCAAATTTGTTTATTAAGTCTAATAATTTTTTGATGGAGTCTTTAGGGTTTTCTATGTACAGTATCCTGTCATCTGCAAATAAGGACAGTTTTACTTCTTCTTTTCCAATTTGGATGCCTTTTATTTCTTCTTCTGTCTGATCGCAATGGCTAGTACTTCCAGTACTATGTCAAACAGGAGTGGTGAGAGTGGGCATCCCTGTCTTGTGCCTGTTCTTAGGGGAATGGTTTTAGTTTTTGTCCATTGAGTATGATGTTGACTGTGGGCTTGTCATATATGGCTTTTATTATGTTGAGTTATGATCCTTCTATTCCCACCTTGCTGAGAGTTTTTATCAAAAAAGGGTGTTGGATTTTGTCAAATGCTTTTTCTGCATCAATTGATACGACTATGTGGTTTTTTTCTTTCAATTTGTTTATGTGATATATCACGCTTATTGATTTGTGGATATTGTACCATCCTTGCATCCCTGGGATAAATCCCACTTGGTCATGGTGTATGATCTTTCTGATGTACTGCTGGATCTGATTTGCTAGGATTTTGTTGAGGATTTTGGCATCTATGTTCATGAGGGATATTGGCCTGTAATTCTCTTTCATTGTGTTGTCTTTATCTGGTTTGGTATGAGGGTGATGCTGGCTTCATAAAATGAGCTGGGAAGTGTTCCTTCCTCTTGAATTTTTTTGGAATAGTCTGAGGAGTATAGGTTTTAGTTCCTCCTTGCATGTTTGGTAAAACTCCCCTGTGAAGTCATCTGGCCCCGGGCTTTTGTTTGCTGGGAGCTTTTTGATGACTGCCTCAATTTCTTCCATAGGTATTAGCCTAATGAAATTTTTAGAATATTCCTGATTGAGTTTTGGAACCTTGTATTTTTCTAGGAATGTGTCCATTTCATTGAGGTTGTCCAGTTTGTTGGAGTAGAGTTGTTCATAGTATTTTTTAACAATCCTTTTAATTTCTGTGGGGTCTGTTGTTATTTCACCTCTTTCATTTGTGATTTTGTTTATTTGGGTCCTCTCTCTTTGCTTCATGGTGAGTCTGGCTAAAGGTTTATCAATCTTGTTTATCTTTTCAAAGAACCAGCTCTTGGTTTCATTGATATTTTTTATTGTTCTTTTGGTCTCTATGTCATTTATTTCTGCTCTGATCTTTATTATCTCCTTCCTTTGCTCACTCTGGGCTTTTCTTGTTGCTCTCTTTCTAATTATTTGAGTTGTAGAGTTAGATGATTTACTACCATTTTTTCTTATATTTTGAGGTAGGCCTATAGAGCTATAAACTTCCTTCTCAGGACTGCTTTCATTGTGTTCCATAAATTTTGGATTGTTGTATTTTTATTGTTATTAGTTTCCAGGATATTTTTAATTTCTTCTTTGATCTCATTGGTAACCCAGTCATTATTTAATAGCATGCTATTCAGCTTCCAAATGTTTGAGTTTTTTGGATTGTTTTTATTGTAGTTTATTTCTAATATTATGCCATTGTGGTCTGAGAAGATGCTTGGTATGATTTTAATCTTCTTGAATTCGGGGATACTTTGCTTGTGACCCAATATGTGCTCTATTTTTGAAAATGTCCCATGTGCACTTGAGAAGAATGTACATTCTGTGGCTTTGGGGTGAAATGTTTTGAAGATGTCAATTAAGTCCATCTGATCTAGTGAGTAATTTAGGATTGCTGTTTCTTTGCTGATTTTTTGTCTAGAGGATTTATCTAGTGATGTCAGTGGTGTGTTTAAGTCCCCTACTATGATTGTATTGTTGTCAGTCTCTCCCTTGATATCTTCCAGGAGTTTTTTTTATGTATTTGGGTGCTCCTGCATTGGGTGCATATATGTTTATCAGGGTTATATCCTCTTGTTGTATTAATCCCTCTAGTATTATGAAGTGGCCTTCCTTATCTCTTGTTATGGCCTTCACTTTGAGGTCTAGTTTGTCAGATATAAGTATTGCTACCCTAGCTTTTTTTTCATTTCCATTTGCCTGAAAGATATTTTTCCATCCCTTCACTTTCAGCCTGTGTGAGTCCCTTGTTCTGAGGTGGGTTTCTTGTAGACAGCATATATATGGGTCATGTCTTTTTATCCATTCAGCTACCCTATGTCTTTTGATTGAAGCATTTAGTCCATTTACGTTTAAAGTTATTATTGAAAGGTACTTGTCTGTAGCCATTTCTATTTTTGTGCCTGTGTTCTTTCTTACCTTTTTATTTCTTCTTTTTATAGCACTCCCTTTAGCATTTCTTGCATTGCTGGCTTTGTAGTGATGAACTCCCTTAGCCTTTTTTTTTTGTCTGTGAAGCTCCTGATTTCCCCTTCAATTTTGATTGATAGTCTTGCTGGATAGAGTATTCTTGGATTCGGACCTTTGCTTTACAACACTTTGTATACCTCCTTCCATTCCCTTCTAGCTTGATGTGTTTCTGTTGAGAAATCATTTGATAATCTGATGGGGGATGCTTTGTAGGTAACTCTCTGTCTCTCTCTTGCAGCCTTTAAATTCTCTCTTTGTGGTGAAGATTTGCCATTGTAATTATGACATGTCTTGGTGTGGGTCTTTTGGGACTCATCTTGCTTGGGAATCTCTGTACTTGTGTAACTTTTTCCTTCCCCATATCTGGGAAGTTTTCTGACATTATTTCTTCAAATAGATTTTCTAATCCTTGCTGCTCTTCTTGTCCTTCTTGCAGCCCTACTATGCATATGTTACTTTGTTTCATGTTGTCCCAAAGCTCTCTTAGGCTCTCCTCCTGCTTTTTAATTTTTTTTCTCCAGTTGTTGTTCAGATTGAGCTTGTTTCTCTACTTTATTCTAACTCACTAATTCAGTCCTCTGCTTCTTCTAGTCTACTGTTGAAACCTTCCATGGTGTTTTTGATTGTAGCTATATCACTTTTCATTTCTTCTTGATTCTTGCATAGGTTGTTGATTTTGTCATCCATCTGGTGAATGAATTGTACAACCATTACTATGAATTCTTTTTCTGTCATGTTGCATGCTTCAATTTCACTAATTTCCTTTCTTGGCGACTCCTCATTTTCTTTCCTCTGGGGATTGTGTAGTCTCCCCATTTTCACTATCACCAGAAGGTTCAAACGTCTAGTTGTGTGGGCCTGGGCCATATGCAGTGGGAGCTTTGCACCACCCTAGTGTCACTGAAGAGCTACGACACTAGATGTGTGACTGTCATGGGTTGGTGGGAACCAGGCTCGCCCAGAGGCAGCGTTACCAGTGCTCAGTGTGGCCTGGTGTGCGCACCTAGAATCTGGGATCCCACCTGCTCCATGCTGAAACAGAGAGCCCCCTGGTGTGTGTTGAAAATCAGAGCCCCTTAGCATGTGCCAGGAGTCAGAGTTCCCCAAGAATCCAGTATCTCAGCCTTGTGCTGAGATTCAGGGTCCCTGTGTGTGCATGCACCAAGAATTGGAGTCACTGGCTCTTAGTGTGAATGCACTGGGAGTCAGGGATCCCAGACATGTCTGGTAAGAAACAGTGTCATGTCACTGGTGCTTAGTGCTGCCTCTCGCCTGGAGAATCGGGGTCCCGGTCAGCTTGGGGGAATTCAGTGAACGCTTGCCCAGAATCAAAGTCAGGTGGAACTACTGCCCTACATGGGCTTCAGGTTTGGTTGCTGGATTGCCTTGCGGGGAACAAATTCCCAGTGTCTGAGCACTCCTAGGCTCAAGTTCCTGCATTGGTGCTGCAGGGAACAGGTTTCCAGTGTCTGCAAGCTCTCAGGCTCAAATTCCTGCAGCAGCGCACACTGTGAGAGGGGTGGGTCTATCAGTTACTATGGCACTGCCTGTGAGCCTGCGGGGAGGGGGATGGGCTCTGTTACTCACATAAATCTGCCATGGGGATGTCTGGATTCTTGATGTCTGTGGGTCTGTAGCTGTGGTTGCAGGTCTCTGTCCTCAGTGGCTGCAGAGTCCTAGTTTGCATCTGAGACCAGATTGGGTAGTGCTGAGGCCAGGATCCTAGTCTTAAGCAGCTCTGTTTCTCAAGATGGCGTGGTCTCTGTGCCTGCACTGGCCGCACAGCTAATGTTAATTTTCTATATTAGAGTATTATTCTCTTCTTTGTAAAACAATAAGCTAAAGTTATTGACTATTAGTAACCAATGTGGCTGAGAACTTTATAAGCACCGAGTTCTCAAAACAGCATTATGTGATAGGTATTATTTGCTATTATATTACTAGAGGCCCGATGCACGAAATTTGTGCAAGAGTAGGCCTTTTTTCCCCTGCTGCTGGCACTGGCTTCCCTCTGGCACCCAGACCCGGGCTTCCCTTGCAGAGGGAGGCCCCATCCACCCACTGCATCCCGCCGGTCAGTAGCCAGAGCCTCCCTCTTTGGGGCGATCATGGAGCCCCCTGATTAATCACCCTGCCAGTCGGTTGGCCTGGGCCTTCCTCTGCAGGGTGACCATGGGGTGATGGCCGGGCCTCTTACCAATCGCATTGCACCTGCCTTGGCTGGCCTGGTGCCAGTGAGTGTCATAGTGTGGTCCCGGATGGTCGTCCAAAAGGCAGTCTGGACAGTCTTTTGCTGTCCAGCTATCTAGTCTAATTAGCATATTATTATTGTTATAGCTTTTATTATTATAGATATTTTACAGAATGGGAAAACGAGGCTTAATAAGATCAAATAATTTCTCTATGGTTATACAACTAAGAAGGAGAAGGACCAGGACCTGGACCCTGGTGATTTACTCTCCTAGTCCACCATTTAAACCACTATGACTTCCTTCCAATCCTTTAGATATGAATTGTTATCAACAATGTCAGGTATATTTTGTAGTTCTTTCTTCTCATTCCTTTCTAATCTATATGAGGAGAAGATATTATATAATATGCAGTATCCTGACCCAGACCAAATTCTTGCTGCTTTAAAGCTGAAAATGCATCCAATATAGTTTCAGAAAGTTAATTCCCAAGCATTATAAATTATCCATTCTTATTTTGGACCCTGCAATGACTATCAGGAAAAGAGAGGTACTGACATTTAAAGCAATCAAGTCTATCAACAAGGAATGAACTTGCTTTTATTTAAAGCAATTTACAAAGGGATTTGTGCATCTCATTTCAATTGTTCCGCCAAGGTCTTGACTCATTACTATAGGTCACATTAATTTAGCAAATGATGGTAAAATGCTTAGTAATGATGTCTAACTGGGGCATTTCTAGGGAACCTTTGTTGTTTTATTGGGAAATAATGAGAGTGTAGGGAGCGCAGGGGCATAAAAGGTGCTTGCATGTCAATGCACTTATGCTAAGTTCATAACAGTGGCTTTCTAAGCCAACTATTCAAATAAATTGACATCATTATGGTACATGAATTTAAAAGGGGTCATTATTCACTAACTCATTTTATTTTAACATATACTTAAGTAGCAACCAATTCTTGCCAGGGATAATAAAAAGTGCCTAGTGAACAAAAGTGCCCTATACAAAGGATGATGTCTTGGATCATTCCTAGGCCTCCACTTACCCACCATCTTTCTCTATGGGGCAATAAGTTTGAAGATCTCCCTCTTCTTATATATGAAACACCAAATCATTCAATTGCAAAACATTTCTTTGTTTATCATTTCTGGTCTGATTGTGTTTGTATTGTTTCTTTTTCAAAAGGTCATATTAAAATTTACATTTAACTTTGGACTCTTTTAATTGATAGAAAAGTGATAAAAAAGTAAACCTAGATGATATTAAACCAAAAGGGAGATTTATTAGCTAAGGGCAGAGTAGGTTTATATGTTTGATCAGAGGTCTGGTTCTAGCCCCAGATATTTCTCTTTACTTTGCCTTCCTCTGTATATAAGTTTATCCTCAGATGCTTTCTCTCACTGTAGGGGGATGGCTAACTTTTATAACTGGGCCATATGACTCCTAAAAAGAGAGTGGTGACTTCTCACTGTCATGTAGCATAAATAGTGAGTTTCTCACAAATTGGCGCACACCTGTGAACTGTGGAAATGATATGTGCTAACTGGCTAAGACCTGGGGCACCTGAACCAAGAGGGAAGGGACAATCCTGATTAGCTCAGACCCATCAACCTCCCCATCACCCTCTGTCTACACAAGCTGAGAATAGGATCAGACACACTCAAACTGTATGGATGCTACACACAGAGGGAGAGTAGTGTGGATGTTGTGGAGACCACTTTAAGGACTACTACAGTCTACACCAGTAACCTAGTTACCATACTGGCAGACATATACAATGTTGTATTGGGTCACTGAGCTCCAGGTTGCTTGGTCAATCTTATCATTGACAAAGACCCTTTAACCTCAGGCTCTTCTAAGTTTTTTTCTTGATTAAACCGTCAACTTGGCCAATAAGGATTGAAGACTCTTAGCACAAAGAATTTCATCCAAACCCTCACAGGAGACTTGAACAAACATTAGCATAGTTTCTAACAGCTCAATGTTTCTAGAATGACCATAACCCACCTTAAATTCTGGGAATGCTCAAGGCTGCCCAAAGAATTTATTGTTTTCTCTCATCAATTTCTGAAGATAGGACCCTTGTCCCCAGTCTTTGTGGAAGAACAGGAGCCTAACTTGGATGAGCACCAGTTAACAAACCCAGACAACCTATTCACATTGACTAACCCTTTTTCCTATTTCTGTACGTTTCTACTTCCCTGACTCTGCTTCAGTTTCCACTTGTTCTCCATCCTTACTCTCGCATTCTACCTTTAAAATGTCCAGTCAGCTCTGCACAGATGGAAGATAATGTTGGTTTATGCTGGATTCTCTTCCCTATTGCAATAAAATCTGTTTTCATTGCCTTTACTAGTGTCCAGGCATTGTTTATCTTGGACATCATGCTCTTTCAGAATGACTTCCAAACCCTATTTCTTCCCTATCCATCCTTATTGTAATTTCTCTGGGTTTATGAAGCATGGATTTTATAGCAATGCTTATTACTTTGCACTTCAAGTAACTGCTGAACCCTATGATGTATTAATACCTTGAGAAAGTAACAGGCTGCAGATCACAGATGTAATTTGAATTAGATGTTTTCTGTAAGTGATGGCACATGGTTGTGAATAAATACACAATATATGCATAATGTATCTGGTTTTATAATTTAAAAATGATTCATAAGACTTTCACATCCCTCATTCCTGATTTATGGACTTACTTTTAGAAGACTAAATCCCATTGAAATAAGTCTCCTGAAGTTTTTCAGGAGATGGGATAGTATCACCTTTGCTGAAGAAGCAGGGAGGTAAAGTTGGTTTCATTCTAATGACCTTGCGAAGTTGTAAAGTTCAAGATATTAAGAAATCTCTAGGGAGATAATTTATAAAATGTTTGCATCAATTAAGTAATTTATTTATTCTGTCAATGCTCATCAACCAAATGCCATGAAAAACATTCAAGTAAATACATTGAACTTATTGTTTTTAAAATGGCATTTATTGGGGTGACATTGGTTCACAAAACTATACAGGTTTCAAGTGTACCCTCAACAAAGTATCTGCACACTGCATCATGTGTCCATAGCCTAAAGCAAAGTCTCTCTCCCTCCCCAATTATATCCCTCTTGCCCACCTCCACCTACCCTCAACCTCTTTCCCTCTATCACCATACTGTTATCCTTGTTTATGTGTTGTATACACACATTTTTTGCATAATCCCTTCATTTTCTTTCATCCAGCCCCACAAACCCTCTCCACTCTGATAACTGTCAATCTGTTTCATATACCCATGCCCCTGTTTCTATTTTGTTCATTAGATTCCACATATGAATGAGATCATATGGTATTTGTGTTTCTCTGACTAGCTTATTTCACTTAGCATGATAATCTCCAGGTCCACTCATGCTGTTGCAAAGGGTAAGAGATCCCTCTTTTTTACAGCTGCATAGTATTCTGTTATGTAAATGTACCGCAGCTTTTTTACCCACTCATCTACTGATAGGTACTTGGGCTGTTTCCAGATCTTAGTTATTGTAAATAATACTACAATGAACACAGGGGTGCATATATTCTTTTAAATCGCTGTTTTGTAGTTCTTTGGATATATTCCCAGAAGTGGGATCACTGGATTGAAAGACAGTTCCACTTTTAATTTTTTTTAGGAAACTTCACACTGTTTTCCACAGTGGCTGCATCAGTCTGCATTCCTACCAACCATGCAAGAGGATTACCTTTTCTCTACATCCTCGCCAGCACTTGTTATTTGATTTATTGACGATAGCCATTATGAGGTGATATCTCAATGTTGTTTTAATTTGCATCTCTCTGATGATTAGTGACTTTGAACATTTTTTCAAATGTCTATTGGCCACTTATATGTCCTCTCTTTTAATGATTCATTTATTTTTTTAAAAAATTTTTTATTGATTGATAGAGAGAGAGAGAGAAGACGAAGATGAAGACGAAGATGAAGACAAAGACGAAGACGAAGACGAAGACGAAGAAGAAGAAGAAGAAGAAGAAGAAGAAGAAGAAGAAGAAGAAGAGGAGGAGGGGAGGAGGAGGAGAAGGAGGAGGAGGAGGAGGAGGAGGAGGAGGAGGAGGAGGAGGAGGAGGAGGAGGAGGAGGGAGGGAGGGAGGGAGAGAAACGTTGATGTGAAAGAGAAACATTGATTGGTTGCCTCCCCTAACAGGATCAAACTTACAACCTGGGTATGTGCCCAGGCCAGGAATGGAACCAGTGACCTTTTGGTGCATGAGATGATACTCAACTATCTGAGTCACATCGTTTAGGGCTGTAATTCCTCTTTACAGAACTGTCTATTCAGATCCTTTGCCAATATTTTAATTGGGTTCTTTGTGTTCTTGGTGTTGAATAGTATAAGTTCTTTATATATTTTGGAAATTAACCCCTTATTAGATGTATCATTGGTGAATATGTTCTCCCATTCAGTGGATTCTTTTTTCATTTTGCTGATGGTTTCTTTTGCTATGCAAAAGTTTTTTAATAGATTCAGAAAAAGCATTTGATAAAATCCAGGACCCATTTATGATAAAAACTCTCAGCAAAATGGGAATAGAAGGATCATACCTCAACATAATAAAGGCCATATATGACAAACCCACAGCCAACATCATATTCAATGGGCAAAAACTAAAAGTGTTCTCCTTAAGATCAGGAACAAGACAGGGGTGTTTGCTTTCACCATTCTTATTTGAACAAAATAGTAAAAGAAGCATAGATACATAGAACAGACTGACAGCTGTCAGAGGGGAGTGGGGTTGCGGGACTGAGTGAAAAAGCTAAAGGGATTAAGCTAGACACAGATAATAGTATAGTGACAGCCAGAGGAAAAGGAGCATTGGGGGACATGGATGTGGGCAAAGGAGGGTTAAATGAAGATGGAAAGAGACTTTACTTTGGGTGATGAGTGCATGATGCAGTATGCAGATGTTGTTTTATTGAGTTGTACACTTGAAACCTGTATGGTCTTATTAACCAATAAAATAAAATAAAATAAAAACACATAGTGCTGGAAGTACTAGCCACAGTAATCAAATATGTTATCAGCTTAAACCTTGCTTTTCTTCCTCCCATTTCAGTTGTAAAGGAGCTTTCTTGGAGATAACAACTACTTGCTTTCCCCCAAGCCCCTGCTGGTTGGTGCCTCTTATGTCTTTGAGATACAGCATATTTTTCAGATTTTATCACAAACAGATCTAATCCTGGAGAAATAGTGACTGGATGAAGTCTATCTTATGTCTTCCTAATTTCAATGCTTTTCCCTGAAGAGACAGATAATCTCAGCACAAGAAGAGCCTAAGGGTCTTCTGGTCTACCCTACACCCAAGATCTTCTGGTCTTCTGGTTTACCCTACACCCAAGGCCCCAAACAGTCATGGAATTTCATGTTTAAATAGCCACAATAAGCCCTATCCAGTTTGGCTTGGTGGATAGAGCATCAGCCTGCGGACTGAAGGGTCCCACGTTCGATTCTGGTCAAGGGCATGTACCTTGGTTGTGGGCACATCCCCAGTAGGGGGTGTGCAGGAGGCAGCTGATCGATGTTTCTCTCTCATCGATGTTTCTAACTCTCTATCTCTCTCCCTTCCTCTCTGTAAAAAATCAATAAAAATATATTTGAAAAAAATAAAATAGCCACAATAAAGGGAAATTAACTTCTACATTTCCCATTCCATCTTGCACAACTTTGGGTGTGTGTATGTGTACAGCTTTCACTCATTAATTATAACTCTAGCACTTGGGATCATGAAGAAAAATACATGATCATTGAAGACTCTTCTGATGTACCAGTATTTTCTTTTTTCTCTACCTTCAATTTCTTCCCTCCAAGATAAGCATCATTAGTTCTTGCTTTTATCTTCTTATAGTATCAAATGTATTCCAGTGCTTCAGAAACTTGAGAAAATGCAGATCCTATGAAAGAAAACATAATACATTATATGTTATTGGCTTAAATTAGTTGTTATTGTTTCAACCTATATAAATATAAATGGTACATAAAGTCCTCATATTTATGGTTCTTAAGTATGCAACTTAGATTTGACAATAAGTAAAAGTGTAAAACTGATAAAATTGGCAGCATTAATATAGTGTGACATATTAAACTTGTTTTTTTAAACCAAATTTTTTTCAGTGTGAAGATAATACTGCTATGATGCAAATTCTTTTTATTTCAGCATGCTGCCTTGTGATACCCAGTTCTCCTACCATTTCTTCTGTGTATAAAATGAATAATACAAAAAAAATCTGTCTCATAGATTTATTATGAGAATTTCACAAAATCATGTATGTTAAGAACAGTCTTTGGTACAGAAAAAATAGTAAAAATGGAAGCTATTACTATAATTGTTATTGCTGGTGCTAAGTAGAAACTGGTGTGCAATAGCCACTTATAGATTTGAGTTGAAACATAATAAAACCTGGTTGATAAACATCTTCTAAGTTTAAGGCTAGATTCCATTCCCCAACATGGCATTTGAAATTTGCTAAAAAACTCGTGGTCATGGCTCTTTTCTAAAGTAAGCAGACTTGCCACTTGCTTACTAGAAAGTGGGTCATCTCATGCAAGCAGGGGAGAGTCACAACAACATATAAAAGATAGTACTGTGGCACTCCACTCAGCCAGCTATGCTACTTCTATCAAAGAGCTGAAATAGTATGTTCAGAATCAAGAAAATATTATTGACCTGTCTTCATTACAGTGTCTGCCCCTAAGATGGATTGAGTTGACATTTTCTTTGTCTTTGTATATTTTAAGTGGCAGCTCCATGAAGGTTGAATGAACTGCTCACAGAATTTTGGTTCAGTAAAATTCTATAGACACTTGTTCCATCTATAGCACCTCAAAGAGTTGACTTATAACTTCACTTTGGGTAGTAGAAAGATGTTACTTCCTACTGTTAGTCACCAAAACTTGACTTAAATCACACTATAAGTCAAAAAACACAATGAAATGGACAACGATGTTGTTTTTTTTTAAAGATCTTATCAAAATAGAGGTCATCTCCTTGGATTCATTTTTTTTTTTGAATTATGATATTTTGAGTCCTAAAGTAATATCAAACCTTACGCTTAGATTCTTACTTATGAGGCAATGGGATATTTTGACTGAACACCATCCCTGAGCAGGGTCCTTGTGCCCAGAAGCAGATCTGACTAATGCAAAAATACTCAAAGTTGTTTTATCAGTTCAGTTCAAGTTGCTAGTTTTCTTTCTTATTCAGAATATTTGTATAGAGACACACTGAAGAAAACACACACACACAACACATGGCTTTCTGGTGTGTAGCTAAAATGAAAGTAAAAAAACTTTGCTTGTTTTGAATCAAGTTCTCTCATAGTAATTTCCAGTAATTGTTTTTTTAAATGTCTACTTCAAGTCAAGAGAACCGGAGAAGATATGTTTTGCCCCGGCCCACATTTTTAAAAGTTACATTTCTAGAATTTTTATTCAGAAATATTTCAATTTGCAATTTCCAAACTGAGAAATGTGGACTACATGAAGACTTTGCAGGTGGTTTATGGACCAGGTAGTTTTTAAAGAATCCATTGCCAGATTCTTGACTTCCACATATCCTTTTTCTTAAAAGTGATCTGTCTAAAAATGCAGTTGGGGCAACATTTTATGCTGTTTTTCTTGGCCATTTCCCCTTCAAAATTACCCTTCTCTTACTTTATCAAAGAAAAGTAGGCCTCTTACTCATATGGGATGTGTTGCACTGGGGTCCAAAATTTTCAGTGTCTTCAGTCCAACGGCCAATTAAAAATATTGGTGTCTGGAGTCAACAATAAACCCATGGAAGTGGTCCCTGAGGGTGAAGGATGGCATTAGAATAACAGTATTTTGACCCAAAAGATATTCTGAACCCAGATATATCATAGATAATGGGGTTGCCACTTTTAAAAAATTATTATAACTTTGTCTTTTCCACTCCCTGAGTGTTGTCAAATAATGCATCACTTCTGGGGGAAAATAAAAAAAAGAGAATGAAGTAGAGAATTTGATAAGTTTGAAGTAGAGAACAACCATAAAAATTATCTATCATCTATCTATCTATCTATCTATCTATCTATCTATCTATCTATCTATCTATCTAATCTATCTATCTAATCTATCTATCTAACTATCATCTATCTATGTAGAGAGTTTGCTCCCAATATATAATGGTGGGACAGGCATAGTATAACAGTTGCAGATATTGTGGTTAAAAATAAATAGGATAAGGGTTATGGTTAGGGTTAGAAAAAAAAAAAAGGGAAATGGGAAGGTAAGAAACCTACCAACCTGACCTGAATAGACACTTCTCCAAAGAGGATATACAGATTGCCCAATAGACATATGAAAGGATGCTCAAAGTCACTAATCATCAGAGAAATGCAAATTTAAACCACAATGAGATATCACTTCACACCTGTCAGAATGGCTACCATCAATAAATTACAAACAATTGTTGGCAAAGATGTGGAGAAAAGTGCTCTGTTTGTGGGAATGCAGACTGGTGCAGTCACTGTGGAAAGCAGTATGGCATTTCCTCAAAAAATTAAAAATGAAACTACCTTACGACCCAGTGATTTCTGGGAATTTATCCAAAGAAACCATAGCACTAATTTGAAAAAAATATATGCACTTGTTTACTAATTGCATTGTTATTTACAATAGCCAAGATTTGGAAGCAGCTCAAGTGTCCATGAGTAGATGAGTGGATAAAAAAGCTGTGGTACATTTATATAGTGGAATACTATTCTCCTGTAAAAAGGAAGAACATTTTACCCTTTGCAACAACATGGATGGACCTGGAGACCATTATGCTAAGTAAATAAGCCAGTCAGAGAAAGACAAGTACCATGTGATTTCACTCATATATGGAATTTAATGAATAAACTGAGCTACCAAACAAAATAGAGACAGACTCATGGACAGAGAGCAGGCAGATGGCTTGGGGTGGGGTGAGGATTTATGGGTGGTGGTGGAGGGATTGAGCAAAAAAGAAAAAAAAAAGAGAGAACTCATGGACATGGACAACAGTGTGTGATTGTGAGGGTGGAGGGGCATGGATGGAGGTGGAAGAGGGCATAGAGGGGATAAATGGTGAAGGAAAAAATAAAATAAAATAAAAATAAAATAAAGGCAGTTCCCAAATCCAGTTGAGTAATGAGAATTTCCTGATTGGATTTCCAGGACAGGGAATAATTCTCTCTGTCTCATGGATCTTCCTCCTGGGCTCGTGGTTCTATTATCTTTTTTTTTCATGAAAGGTAGCTCATGTTTACAGGTTAGTAGTTTCATTAGGTTGCTTACGCCAGAGAATTTTGGGAGTCCTTTAGTCTGTTTTTATTCCCTATACCTTTGTCCCTTTTAGTCCAAGCTGAGAGTGTTTCTGCTGAAACAATTTTCTTAAGAAGTTTGTGGACATTAGGGAACTTTATTGATTTCACTCCATTTGATAAAAGCCACACCTCCAATTGTTCTCAAGAAAACCATTTCCCTATCTTAGGCACTGGTGAGATGGCTGAAGGAGGACCCTCCTCCGCCCCCCCACCCTCCCACACACACACTTTCCCAGAGGCTCTCCTCTTTGATTAAAGCACACCTCTGTGTGATTGAATACTCCAACTTTTTATCTTTCTGAAGTTAATTCATTCATCAGTTGGTTGGGTTGTCTCCAGTTTGGGACTATCCTATCTAATAAAAGAGAAACATGGTAATTAGCCGTACCTCCGCTACCCTTCCCATTGGCTAATCAGGGCAATATACAAATTAACTGCCAACCAAGATGGCGGCCCGCAGTGGGGATCCCCACCCTGAAGGGTGTGTGACCAGCTGCAAACAGCCATCATCCGATCATCCAGGCTGGCCAGGGACCCCAGTGGGGACCCCCATCCTGATCCAGGACACCCTTCAGGGCAAACCAGCCGGCCCCCACCCGGGCACCAGGCGTCTATCCCATATAGTAAAAGGGTAATATGCTGCCGGGAGCCGGTCCCCAGCAATATGCCTCCCAGCACCGGGATCAGCCTGACAGGGGGCAGCTCCAAACCCCCTGATCGCCCTGCAGCTCTGTGTGTGACAGGGGTGGGGCCACAACCTCCCTATCTGCCCTGCTCTGTTTGTGACAGTGAAAGGCACCCCAACCCCCTGATCAGACCTGCTCTGTGCCTGATAGGGTGGAGCTCCCCAACCCCCTGATCACCCTGCAGCTTTGTGTGTGACAGGGTGCGGCGCCCCAATCCCCCCCCCCCCCACACGGGCCCTGCTCTGTGTGTGACAGGGTAGAGCCATAACCTCCCCATCGGCCCTTCCCTGAGTGTGACAGGGTGCAGTGTCCCAACCCCCTGATCCGCCCTGCTCTGTGTGTGACAAGGGGTGGTGCTCCAACTCCCCTATCGGCCCTACTCTGTGAGTGACAGGGGCGAGCTCCTCAACCCCCTGATGGGCCCTGCTCTTTGCATGACAGGGGGTGGCGCCGCAACCTCCCCATCGACCCTGCCTTGAGTGTGACAGGGGGCGGTGCCCCAACTCCCCAATCGGCCCTGCTCTGAGCCCGACCAGGGGCTGCACCTAGGGATTGGGCCTGCCCTCTGCCATCCGGGAGCAGGCCTAAGTCAGCAAGTCGTTATCTCCCGAGGGGTCCCAGACTGCGAGAGGGCACAGGCCAGGCTGAGGGACCCCTCCTCCCCCCCGAGTGCACAAATTTTTGTGCACCGGGCCTCTAGTTTACATATATAAAAGCCTAAGCAATTGGCTGACTGGCCGACCGACCGACCAGTAGCTATGACATGCATTGACCATCAGGGGGCAGATGTTCAACACAGGAGCTGCCAAGCTGCAGTCACTTGGCAGCTGTGGTTCTCTGGTGACGCACCTGAAACCAGGGAGGAGAAAGCCCGATTTTGGGATGTGTCACCTGAGAACCATCCTCTAGCAATCAAGGACCCCTTGGGGGATGTTGGAGAGCTTTGGCCCCATCTAAGCAGGCCAGGCTGAGGGACCCCTCCGGTTCATAAATCCATGCACTGGGACTCTAGTTTTGAATAATGTTCTTATAAACTCTTGTTTGCCCATGTTTTCATTTCTCTCAAGTACCTACTTAGGAGTGGAATTGCTGGGTAATGGGGAAAAAAGAACATGATAAAAAACTGCTAAACTTTTTCCAAAGCAGGTGTGTCATTTACAGTCCTACCAGTAATACATGCAATTTCCGATTGCTCAGTATTTTGAATTTTAGCCATTTTAGTGGGTGTGTAATAATATATCTTTGTGATTTTAATTTGCATTTCCCATTGAAAACATATTGAGCATTTTCATATGCTTATTGGTTATTAATATATATTCCTTTGCGGAATGTCCATCCAAGTTGCTTTGTCCATGTTTTAAAAAGTTTGTCTTTTTATTATTGAATTGGATGGATTTCTAAAAATATGTTCTGGATACATATTTATTTTTTTCATGCATAGGTATTACAAATCATTTGGGTGCTTTGACGAACAAGATTTACCATTTACAGATCCTGGAAGGTATAGGGTACATGTGAGAGATCACACAGCAAGGTCTTGGGTGGGGTGGGGGGAGAGAGAGAAAATGGACCTGGGGCTCTGTCTTTATTAGGGGCCAATGCTAGGGACGTCTAGGGTTTTATGGTTCATCCTTTATTGGCTAATATAAAGCATAAAAGTGGAAATTAGGGTGCAGGAAGGGACACTAATATAGGAAAATATGTTTAAAAAATTTTTCATTTCAGATGCTATAAAGAAACAGGTATTTTTTTGTTTTGTGACCGTGTGTCCTATAACCTTGATAAACTCACTTTAGTTCTAGTAGTTCCATTAAATATTTCTTACGTTTTTTTAATTGATTTGATTTTTAGAGTAGTTTTAAGTTCACAACAAAACTGAGCAGAAGGTATAGAGATTTCCTATATATCTCCTGCTCTAATACACACACAGCCTCCCCCATTATAAATAATTACCCAGCTTGAGTGATGCATTTGTTTCAATTGATGAACCTACTTTGACATATCACTATCACCCAAAGTTGATGGTTTACATTATGGCTCACTCTTGGTGTTGTATATTCTATTGGTTTGGACATATGTGTAATACATCCATCGTTATAGTATCATACTGAGTATTTTCATTGCCCTAAAAATCCTCCGGGTTCCACATATTCATTTCTCCTTTTGTCCAAGCCCTGACAACTGCTGATCTTTCTACTGCCTCCATTGTTTTGCCTTTCCCAGAGTGTTATATAGTTGGAACCAACAATATGAGGCCTTTTCAGATCGAGTTCTTTCATTTAGTAATATGCATGTAGGGTCCTTTCATGTCTTTTCATGGCTTCATAGATGATTTCTTTCTAGCACTGAATAATATAATTATTGTCTAGATGCATCATAGTTTATTTATACATTCATCTACTGAAGGACATAATGCTTACTTCAAAGTTTTGGCAATTAAGAATGGAGCTGCTATAAACATCTATGGGTAGATTTTTGTGTGTATATCAGTTTTCAGCTCATTTGGATAAATACCAGGGAGTGAAATGGCTGGATTGTATGGCAAGAGTATATTTAGTTATGTCAGAAACTGCCAAATGAGCTTCCAAAATGCCTGCACCATTTCACATTCCCACCAGCAATGAATGAAAGCTCCTCTTGCTCCACATCCACAACATTTGATATGATCAGTGTTCAGGATTTTGGCTATTCAAACAAATGAGGCATCTTTTTGTTTTACTTTCTATTGGCCTGATGACATATGATATGGAACATCTTCTTATATGCTTATTTGCTACTAATATCCCCCCAGCTTTTTTGAAATATAATTGACATTTAGCACTGTCTACGTTCAAGGTATACAATGTGATGATTTTTTGAGATTTATTCTCTTAGCAACTTTTAAGTATATAATACACTATTGTTAACTCTAGTCACCATGCTGTACATTGGATCCTCAGATTTTACACATTTTGGAATTGGAAGTTTGTGCTCTTTGACTGCCTTCACCTACTTCCCCACCAACCTTGCTCTTGGCAAACACCAGTCTATTCTCTGTCTCTATGAGTTCAGTTTTTTAAAAGATTCTACACATAAGTGAGATCATACAGTATTTGTCTTTAGCTATCTAACTTAGTTCACTTAGCATAATGCCTGAAAGGGTCATCAATTTTGTTGCAAATGTCAGGATTTTTCTTTTTTTATAGCTGAATAATATTCCATTGTACATACAGATGCTCCTTAATTTATGATGGGACAATGTCCTGATAAGCATTACAAGTTGAAAACATTATTAAATCAACAATGCATTGAATACATCTAACCTACCAAATATTGTAGCTTAGCCTAGCCTACCTTGCGTATATTCAGAACAGTTACATTAGCCTTCAATTGGGCAAAATTATCTAACACAATGAACACATTGTAGACTATGAGTTGTTTATCACTGTCATTGCAGAGCTGACTGGGAGCTGCAGCCACTGCTCAGCATTATGAGAGAATATCATACCACATACCAGTAGCCCAGGAAAATATAAAAATTCAAAATGCAAAGTATGGTTTCTACTGAGTGTGTATTGCTTTAGCACCATCATAAAGTAAAAAAAAAATTGTAAGTCAAACCATCATAAGTCAGGAACGATCTATGTATACCATAACTTCTTCATCCGTTTATCTGTTGATGAACACTTAGCTTTGTTCCATGTCTTGGCTATTGTAATTAATGCTTCAATGATCACGGAGGTGCAGAAATACTAAGAAGTGGAATTTCTGGATAATATGCTAGCTCTATTTTTATTTGGGAGGAAACCCCATACTGCTTTTTATAATGCTGTGTCCATTTACACCCTACTAACAGTGTGCAAGAGTTCCCTTTTCTTCATAAACTCATCATTTATTTCTGTCTTTTTTTTTCATCATAACCCTTCTAAGAGGTGTGTGGTGATATTTTATTGTGGTTTTTTAATTTGCATTTTCCTGATGACCCTAAACACCTTTTCATTTTAATGCACCGGATAGCCATTTATATGTCTTCTTTGGAAAAATGTCTATTTGGTTTCTCTGTCCAATTTTTAATTGGTGTATTTGTTTTTGTGTGCGTGTGTTTTTGCTATAGACTTATGTAAGTTCCTTTCTTGTGTATTTTGGATATTAACCCCTTATGAAATATATGGTTTGCATATATTTTCTCCCATTCCATAGAATGCCTTTTTATTTTGTTGTTTTCCTTTGCTATGCAGCAGCTTTTTAGTTTGATAGAGTCCTACTTGTTTAATTTTGTTGTGTTGCTTGTGCTTCAGTGTTACATCCAAAAAATCATCACAAAGACCAACATCAAGAAGCTTTTTCTCTGTATTTTCTTCTAAGAAAATTATGGTTTCAGGTCTTACATTAAATTCTTTATTCAATTTTGAGTTAATTTTTTTGTATGGGGTGGTTTTATTCTTTTTTATGTGAATATACAGTTTCGCCAACACCATTGTTAAAGAGAATATCTCTTCCTCATTGGGTATTCCTGGCTCCCTTGTTTAATTTTAGTTGACCATATATGCATGGGTTTATTTCTGGGCTTGATTCTTTTCTATGTGTCTATTTTTATGGGTGTATCATATTGGTTTGATTACTCTAGTTTTGTTACATAGCTTGTAATCAAGAAGTGTAATACTACCAGCTTTATTCTTCCTTCTCAAGATTATTTTGGGTATTAGAGTTCTCGTGGTTCCACACAAATTTTAGGATTATGTTTTTTTTCTATTTCTGTGAAAAGTGCCATTGAATCTTGATAAGGATTGTATTGAATCTCAAAATCACTTTGGGTATTATGAACATGTTAAAAATGCAAATTCTTTCAATCCATGACCACAGAATATCTTTCCATTCATTTGTATCTACTTCAATTTCTTTCACCAATGTCTTACAGTTTCAGTGTACAGATCTTTCACCTCCTTGGTTAAATTTATTCCTAAGTATTTTTTTTATGCTGTTGTAAATGGAATTAATTTATTACTTTTTCAGTTAGGTCATCATTAGAGTAAAGAAATACAACTGTTTTTTTATGTTGATTGTGTATCATGCAATCTTCTTGAATTGGTTTATTAGCTCTAATAGTTTTTTGGTGGTCTTTAGGGTTTTCTAGATATGATTGTCTCATCTGCAAACAGAAACTTCTTTCCAATTTGATTGACTTTTTTTCTTGCTTTATTGCTCTGGCTAGGACTTTCAGTACTATGTTGAATAGGAATGGTACCTTGTCTTATTCCTGATCTTAGAGGGAAAACTTTCATCTTTTCATTGTGGAGTATGATTTTAGCGGTGGGATTGTCATATAGGGCCTTTATTATTTTGAGTGTGTATTCCTTCTATAATCAATTTGTTGATAGTTTTTATCATGAATAGATTTTGAATTTTGTCATATGCTTTTTCTGCATCTATTGAGCTGATCATATGGTCTTCAGATGTATCATATTGCTTTGCACACATTGAACCAATCTGGCATCTCAGGGGTGAGTTCCACTTGATCATGGTGAATCATCATTTTAGTGTACTGGAATTTGTTTGCTAGTATTTTGCTGAGCCTTTTTGTATCTATATTCATCAGGGATTGGCCTGTAGTTTTCTTTTCTTGTAATATACTTATTTGGCTTACATATCAACATAATGCTTGCTGTGTAAAATGAATTAGGGTGTTCCTTCTTCAATTTATTTGGAAGAGTTTGAGGAAGATTGCTATTCATTCTTTAATTTTACCTGTGAAACCATCTAGTCCTGACCTGGGCTTTTCTTTGTTGGGAGATTTTTTTATTATTGATTCAATCTCCTTGCTAGTAATTGGTCTGTTCATATGTTCCATTTCTTATAAGTACCGCGCGCTAACCGATTGCGCCACTGGAGCTCCTGTTCCATTTCTTTATGATTAATCTTGGTAGGTTTTATGCTTCTAGGAATTTATCCATTTTTTTTCTAAATTATCTAATTTGTTGGCATATAATTGTTCATAGTAGTCTTTGAAGTTTTTTTTTTTATTTATTTCTGTGGTATTAACTGTATACATTCCTTCAATTTATAATTTTACTTATTTTGACCTTCCCTCTTTTTTCTTGGTTAGTCAAACTAAAGATTTGTCAATTTTGTTAACTTTTCTTTGATCAGTCATATATGTCTTTTTTTAAAAAAAGTTATTTATATTTACCCACATATTTAACATTTCTGGTGCTTTTCTTTTTTTCTTGCAGATTTGTGATTCCATATAATGTCAGCTTTTTTCAGTCTGCGTAACTTCCTTTAGCATTTCTTTTAGTGCAGGTCAGCTGGTGACAATTCTGTCAGATTTCTTTTATTTGCAATGTCTTTATTTTGCCTTCAATTTGAAAAACGACAACAACATATTCTCGGGATATAATATTCTGGTTTGACAGCTTTTTCCCCTGGACTTTTAAATATGACCTTTCATTGTCTTTTTTGTTTTCACTGCTTCCTTTGAAAAGTTAGTCACGGTAGGGGATCATAGGTGGAGCACAGAAGATGATTAGGGTAGTGAGAATATTCTGTATGATACTATAATGATGGATACATATCATTAGACATTTGTCCAAACTTATAGAACATACAACACAAGAATGTACTCCAATGTAAAATATGGACTCTGGATGATAATGATGTGTCAATGTAGATTCATTAATTGTAACAAATGGACCACTCTGTGGGGAATATTGATAACTGAGAAGGCTATGCATGTGTGGGGGCAGAGGGCATTTAGGAAATCTTTATCGCTTCTCAACTTTGTTGTGAACCTAAAACTGCTTTTAAAAAATCTTTTAAAAATAAGCAACAATTAAAAAATTAGTCATAATTGTTGTCTTCCATATGTGGTGTGTCATTTTTCTCTGTCTGCTTTCAAGATTTTTTTTTTACTTTGGTTTTTACTACCTTTTCTATGATATGTTTATAGTCAAGTTTGTATTGTTTTTATCCATCTGGCATCATCTATAAAATTATGTTTCCACCAAGTCTAAACTATTAAAGGAACCATTGGCTAAGTGGTTTTTAAAATATTTTAATGTGTTTGTGGGGGAAAAGTTTTAGAACTAAATCTGTGAACAGTACTAAGATATTATTGCAAACAGGAATATAGGTAAAAACAATATAATTTATCTGATACAAAGTATAATTTATAAAGTAAAAAATCAATATAGAAAAGGGTAAGCCAATGACTTTATAAGTAAAAATAATATCTTTGAAACGAATTATAAATGTATTCTTAGTGTAGCTATTACTTACATGCATTTCACTCAATACTAATAGATTGTAAGATGATTCAGATTCTTGCTCTTACAACGTTTTCCTCTGTCTCTTCTTTTCAGTTCTGTTTTCTTATTTTTTATTCTTTCTCTCCCTTCTTTTCTTCATCTACAGGCCTTCCAGAACCTGGCATTTCTAATATGTCATAGGTATTAATTTAGAAAGAATAAAAATGCAAGTTCTAATTCTGAACATTTGACTGAAGCTTGGGAATTAAAACTAATACTAGTATAGCTTAACTCCAAATTGAGTTTTATAAAACATGGAATTTATTGAAGTCATCTTTTGCATATTAAAAAACTCAAAGAATAAGTAAATAAAATTGATTATAAACCAGAGATATTGTTCATTAAAATTTACTGTAACAGATAAAAGAAAATATTGATATTAATGAGAAAAGTTTATTATACATAAGAAAAATTATTCATATGAAACCAAGCTCTTTTAAAAAATATTTCAAGAAAATCAGATGTCTTTTTTCATCTTCCTTTTCTCTAGTCTGTATAAGTTACCTCAGATTAATTCATATATCTAAAACCTGATAGTCATGAGATGTTTATGAACAAAGAGCGGTTTGTAATAAGGATGAAATCAATATGACTTGATATATGCTGTATCCTTACATAACGCATGGCACTCTCCCAGTACATTTTTAGGTTTAGGAGTTTAATTTATAGCAGAAGCAGAAAGCCTGATCTCTCTACCTGTGATTCCATTTTGAACTTAATCAAAATTTTTGTATAGGAGGGAACTATCCATTGCTGTGAAATGTAATCAAGCATTGTTTCTTGGCCTATAATCATTGGTAATCTTCTTCATTTTGAATCATCTCTCCCCCACCCCGCCTTTCACATCCTTAATCACCAATGTATTATCCTCACAGTATCTCTAAGTTTGCTGGCCTTCCACCTGGTGCCTGAAGATCCATTCCCCACCCTGCCCCTTCTCTCCTTAGTATTTGACCTCTGCCTGATGTGTTTCTCAGACTTCCCTGTCAACTAGCTTTCCATTGGGTACAGCTAACTGATTAGAGATTGGAGGGTGAGAGAAGGGAGAAGATAGGGCATTGCTTTTCTGACCCGTCAGGT
This sequence comes from Myotis myotis, assembly GCF_014108235.1. Taxonomy (NCBI): domain Eukaryota; kingdom Metazoa; phylum Chordata; class Mammalia; order Chiroptera; family Vespertilionidae; genus Myotis; species Myotis myotis. Next base: position 76,816,978 of record NW_023416313.1, on the reverse strand, counting down.
AGCAAGAACACGGTGACACTCCAGCTCCCAGCAGGCAGACCTGAGGCGGATCCAGCTTCCATTGGGTGGTGCCGGTCCCAGGTCTCAGATGGCACTGCCTCTTCCTTTTGTCCCCAGCCTCAGTAGTGGCTTCCTGCTGTTGGTAACCTCTGGGTTATTGGCTGCCTTGGTTTGGCTTCTCAAGTCTCCACCTCTGTAACCACGTCCCTGCAGTATATTTCCATTGTTGTAAATACTTGAAGAACTTTTGTTTTCCTGGTTAAACATTAGTAGATGCAAACACTTACAAATTGTCTTATTCTCTGATTGTCTATAATAGTATCTATTACTATAATCATGATTCTCAATAGTGGGCCACTGACCAATACAAAATTCAAAATTTTCCTTTAGTTCTTACAGAAAATGAAATGCAACTCTATAGACTATTTTTTTATGTATAATAAGAGCTACTTACTAGTAATCTAGTAGATAAGTTATTAAAGATTACAATCATTTAATATCCACATAACAAAATTTTTTAATAACATTGGTGAAAAATATTTCTAAATATTATAATATTAATTCATATTGGTTTACCTATCTATGTTGATTTATCAATATAATTATTTATAACATGGGATAATAGCTCCCTGATTAGCTTGTAAACTTCAAACCTATGTATTAAATTTTAAATTTAAAAAGTGGAATTAAGCAATTTTAAAGCTTTTAAAAAAATACAGGTTCCTGGAATCTAATCCTGGCTTTTTGGAGACTCATTGTAGAAGGGGGGGGGGGGGGGGCCTCTGTGCTTTTAACAACCTTCCCTGGTGACTTTTTGGCTCACTTCTCATTTTCATAATGGGTGTTTGGAAAGATAGCATGCAAATAGAAGACTGAGCACAAATACCATTTCCCAAAGTCCCAGTTGACTATTTGATTATTGCCTTTTGTCTCTGAGAAGATTACGGGGACCGAAAAGAAATGATGGACCTGGTATTTGAAGCATCCAAATCCACTTCAAACATTTATGGTATAATCACTTCCTTGAAGCTAGTATATTTTGAGGTTGACTGCAAAACACTTAGTCATTCTGAGGTGTGACTATTTCTGTCTGAAGGACAGGAAAGGGGGAAATTTTTACTCATATCAATTAATAAAGAAGTCCTGGAAAGATCTTATATTTCCAGAAAGTAAGTCAACCTAGTAACACCTCTAGTCTTCTTTGTACTTGTTTTGAATTATCTGCAACTCAGATTTAGTCTGGGTGAGAAACAAAGGTCCAAAACCAATGTTTTCTGAACATGAATCCACATTCAAGTTCCAATAAACTCTTTCTTGGGGTTTTTCACATACTCTCACTGTGGGAGAGACTGCTAGCTGTCCCTCATTTCCAGCTCCCATTTACACTGGTGTTAGGATTTTCAGAGGGGGGCATGGCTGCCAGAACAAGTCTGCATTTCCCAGGCTTGCTTTCAGCTGGGTGCAGCATGTGATTTAGCTCTGGCCAGAGCTTAAGTGTGGAAGTGATATATGTAATGTCTGGGTATATAAGGGAAAGGTCCATGCTTCCCACTCACGTTCTCCTTTCCTCTTCCTTAGGGGCTGGCATGCAGATGTGGTGGTAAGGAAGTGGGGCATGGTGAGGGTGAGGGTAAAAGAGCAACTGGAGAGGAGGGGTCAGGGACTTGAGGCGTCCATGAAGCACAGCCACTGTATCAGCTAGGATTTTGCAAGAAAGAGACATAAACACTTATTACTTAGAGGCAGTGTTACTGGTCAGTGTTGCATACCACCACACTCATGCTCTAACATGTGGGTGGAGTTATTTTAGTCACCATTTACCACCTGCTCCAGCAGTTTCTAGACCATGGAGAGTGTCAGGGCCTTTCAGGCAGCTTGACAGGCACCCGATGTTGGAGGGACCTGTACGTTGTTGTGCAAGCAATTCCCACAGAAGCCAAAGTAGCCAGAGTCTGCTGCCCCCAAAGCTCACTAGAGGCTTCTTCCCTGTGACTTATAGGCCTTTCTGGGTCACAGCTCCAACCACTGGAGCTATCAGCTGCCTCTTGCTCATGGTTAGCTATGTCACAATCCCAGGGTGAACATAATTCAAGCTTATTTCAAGTCAGTCAATTAGCAGATAATTATTGAGCAGCTATTATATTGGGATTTCTGCCAGGTTCTACTGATAGAAAGATCTGAAAGAGAGCACCGTGTCAAATGAGGTTCTTATTTAGGGGATAGAATATGGAAGTGTTAAGTTGGATGGCACATTAGAGATCTTCTAGTTCAGCCCCCCAGTTTGTAAATGTAGAGAAATCAAGGCTCAGAGAAGCTGTGATGGGCTCAATCACATATCCCATTCATGTCATAATGTCTCCCAGTGCTGTCTTCATCATAATATGTCATCTATCCGTCATTCAGAGTAGGGCTCCTCAAACTTTCCCATGCATATGAAGCACTGGGATCTGTTAAAACAGATTCTGATTTAGTCTGTCTGGGGTGGGGACTAAGAGTATGCATTTCTAAGCAGCACCTTGGAGATGCCAGTGCTGCTATTCTTTGTACCTGACTTTGAGTAGCAAAGGCTTAGAGAAAGTAAAGGTAAAGTGCTAAAGAAATGTTACAAATAGTAATCTTGGAAGAGATCCTAGTGAGCTTCCTACCTCTAGCAGGGTGAGGAATGCCCTGCTGGAGAAATCATTTGGTCTGGCCCTGCCAAGGCATTAGGGGTGAGTTAAATGTTTGACCAAGTATAGCAGTGTAATTTTTTAGTTGATAATTTTATATGGCCCTCAAATGATATTATAAATATTCAAATGGCCCTTGGCAGAAAAGAGTTCCCCATCCCTGTAGTGAGGCATGGAGGAGGGTCCATGTATGACCAGCGCATGGGACAGCTTTGAGTATAGGACAGTATGATGGAGATGGCATGCCTGCTAATGCACTAGTTGTATCCTTTGTACTGTATGATCAGTGAACTTTAGGCCACACCCTCCTCTATTGAGAGGAAGCTCCACCCTGGAATGACTACGTAACTATGAAGATTGGACTTGAACCACACTACAGAGAAGCTTGAAGGAAAGTGTGTAGGGTGGGTCCTCTGAGAACTCAAACAGCTAATAATCTTGAGAGGGATTGCATTGTCCTAATTAATTTTAATGTATCCCAACTGCTGATTTCCAAGCCTACTGGAAAAGTTTATAAATGTTTGGACTCCAGAAATTAGCTAGAACACAGGACGGGTGTGGCCACTGTCAGTGTGCTCCGGTTGTCATAACAAAATACCACAGAGTGGGGGGTGAGACAACAGGCACTTATTTTCCCACAGTTCTGGAGCCTGGAAGTACAAGACCAAGGTTCCAGCAGAGTTCGATTTCTGGTGAGAGGTCCTTTTGGTCTTGCATGCAGCCACCTTCTCCCTGTATCCTCACAGGGTAGAAAGAGAGAGCAAGTGAGCTCTCTGGTGTCTCTTTTATAATGATATTAATCATGTCATATCTGGTGGGCTCTTATGACCTCATTTAACCTTAATTACTTCCTTACTCCAAATACAGACACATTGGGTTATGGCTTCAACATATAAATTTGGGGGGACAGAATTTAATTTGTAGCAACTACCTTAGTTGGAGAGCAATCTTCTCCTGACCAGTTTTCCTTCTAGAGATCTTTGGAAATGAAAACAGTGAGCAGATGAGTATGAAGTAATGCTGTTTGAAAATGTGATTTTTTTGTGAAACCCACCATGTGCTTGGGATTGATGTCTTCTTCACAATGTCCTTTCTACTGTGGAAGGACTTCCCACTCCTTCTTAGTTTGTCTGTGGAGACAATCAACCTCCAGATGCTGCTTGCTAGGGTCTTAGGGCCTTTTCTTTTCTTTCTCCAGAGTCTGAAGCAAATTATACTGTGCTTTGGGTCAGCCCAATGACCGGAGAAAATGCCAACCTCAGATTTCCTTAAAGACAGTCAGGGGAATGGAAGGTGTGTGGGGAGGAGTGCTTGTCCCGGGCTGTTTGGGCAGCAGAGGAGAAAGGCATTCCGTGGTTACTGGATCCGGCGTCCACACAGCTGGTGGCACTTCCCTCAGTCCATCAGAGCAGTGGTATCAACTGTACCATGGGTTGAGGAAGTGATCCTCCTCTTTGAAAAGGGAACAACCCAGGGGGGCTTTTACAGCCTAAAAGAGAGGCCGTTCTGAATGTTTAGTTAATGCGTGAATAACAGATTGAATTCATGTATATAAAAATCATCTGAATTTTGGAGATTTTAATGAAATGACTGATTCACAGTATGTTTCCCCTGACGTTTTACTGGAAATGTTGAAACACATAACACATAACCATTATCCCCATCACCTGGCTTGCCCAAGTGGGTTTGAAATGTGACAGTAGTGGGGTTGGTAGGAAGGAATATCACAGGTCTGAGAGCAGCCAGCAGACTAAGTTGCACTAAGACTTTCTACTTCAAGTTTTATTTGCCTGTCTGCTTTTTATTTGCAATAGGATTTCAATTCATCGTTGTCTCTGGAATCTCAGAAGCCCCTCTTCCCTGACTCTTCATCTGTGATGGGCTCTCAGCAGGAACTTTGATTACCAATAGCTGCAAATTATTGTGCCAGGATGGCTGTAGATGTTTTACATATATTAGATTAATACTACAAGCTGTGAGATACTGACAATTATTGCTATTCTATAGAGAGGAAAACTGAGGCTCAGAGACAGTAAGTCACTCCCTGATGCCACAGCTAGTAAGTCATGCTGACATCTGTCGCAGTCTGAGCCTCTGCTCGTGGCCATGGTCTATGTTGCAGGTGCTGCTGCTGGATGGGCTTACATGTTGTTGGCAGGATGGGCCAGTGGGGACCGCCAGCCTCCCAGAGAGCCATCTGAGTAGCAAGTCTGTGTTGGCTAGTTTACTACAGGTTTTCCTGAGGATAATTCTGACAGCACTAGTTTAGGAACAAATGGTGGTGGCTGACCCAATTCTGGTTCTTTAGACAGAGTGTCTTAAATCTGGATGCATACCAGAGCCATTTGGGGAGCTTTAAAAATCCTGGTGCCTGGTCTACATGGAGCAAGTCTGGTTTAATCAATTTCACTGGGACTCAAGTATCTGTACCAACTCTTCAGGCGATTCTAAGGTGCAGCCAAGATTGAGAACCCTGTTCTAGGCTCTTCTGCAACTCAGAACTTTAATGGTTGAAGAAAGTACCAATGTGTCCTGTATAAAAACACTTCACATTATGTAAATTAATTTCACAACCTTTACGAGAATCTGAAAGGATATAGCAGTTGTTAAAGATAGAGAGGAATGCTGACATGTATGTATCTGTTCTGAGGTCCAAGGGACGTGGTCCAGCACTCATCTGCACCGCAACTTTGGAGGGAGAAGCGAAGACAAGTCTCTCCAGGACTCTTAGGCTTTCAGCTCAGCCTAGAATCTCCCTTAGCAATGACACTGACAGTCGGCCCAGTTTGAAATCTTGAAAGTCATGAATGAAGTCACTGCCACCTAGTGTTGTTGCTTTTCTGTTTTCTTCCTTTCCTTCTTTTTCTCCCCTCCCCCTCCTTCCATCTTTCCTTCCCTCTGCTCGCTCTCCTTCCTTCCTTTCTTTTCTGAGATGAACTAATGTTTTACCAAGGTTAGAATGTTAGCTTTGGCTTCGATAGAGGGACCATGTAAGCTCATATTCTCAGATCCGTAGTCAGGGCTTCTGCTGACGAGAGTTTCCTCAGTGAGATCCTGAGTGTCTAACTTGCTATTATTTTTTCATTTTATAGGAGTCACTTCCAGTTTGAAATAAGGCAGCCTATGAAGAATTCCTATGAAGAATTTATTTTATGTCATCTGTTAATTTTCCCAGAAGGAAAATGTTGCTTAGCATATATTTCTAGAGATTGCCTGGTTTTGATTAGTGTTGGGTTCTCCTGAATCTGTTGTTAACTGAGCCAGAACAACCTCGCAGAGAGACATGTAGATTGTATGGCATTCTGGACAATGACTAATTTGTGGCTAAAAGCTGACTCGATTATCTGGGGGTTTTGACTTATCCTCTCCACTTTCCATTCCCCATATCAAGTCTACCCACTTTTCCTCTCAAACCCAATTACAAAATACATCCCTAACCTATCACCTCTCTTAGTCCCCATTATTATCACTTTGGTTCCATCCACTATAATCTTTTGCCTGGCCTACAGAAATAGTCACTTACCTGTTCTTTTTGCATTTACTCATGCATCTCAACATACTTTTCTTTACATTATAGCCAGAAATGCCATTAGAAGTAGGAATCTAGTTATGTTACTTCCGTATAGAACCCACCAATTGTTTTCCTTAATTGTGACCAAGGGGTCTCTGTGTGAGCTGCCCCCTGCCTTTACTCAGGCCTCATCTCCTTCCAAGCAACCATGCTGGCCTCCTCAAGGCCTTTGCACTTGCTGTCTCCTCTACCTGGAACCCTTTCCCCAAATCACACAGCTGTCATGTAGGTATCAGTTTAAATGGCACCTCAGGGTAGGTCTGGATCACCCAAATTACTCTTTTCCATGTTAGCCTCTTTGATTTTTTTCAAAGTATTTATAATGAGCTGGAATTATTTTGCATATTTATTTACTTACTTTTTTTTGTCCATCACACTCCAGCAGAATTTATACTACGAAAGCAAGAGTCCTGTGTTTTACTCACCGAGAATTCTAGATGACTATCCTAATGTCCAAATTAATGCATATAGAAGGCGCTCAGTAAACATATGTGGAATAAATAAATGTGTATGATTGAATGAATTTAAGCTTCTAAGTGTTTGCTAAGTATAACTGTGTACTCTAGACTGTGATCAAGGGAAGTAAACATAAGTGTAAGGCAGGGTTCTTCTTGTAAGGGGGTATATTAATGTATGTAAAGGAAATACACATAGTAACAGCATTCAAAATTTATGAAACCTGTATTTTCAGACAATATCACCAAGTATGATTCTCAGATTTTTCTTTACAAGAATTCTACCTCTACCCAGATTCCTCCCAACTTGTTCTGGGCCTTTCCAGGAGGTATCTCAGATATGTTCTGTGAATTAGATTTCTTCCTACCAAATGACATTTGTCTTCTTCTTTTGGTTTCTTCCCCCTGTCTAACTGTGGGAACCTTATTGTAAGTCCCTTAAATCTGATTTATTTAATTTTGTATTTGTATAAATCTGATGTAGTGTCTGGTACACTGCAGGTTCCCAATAAATGTCTGCTGAATAAATGAGTGAGTGGATGAATGAGTCCCAATAACAAATGTGTCCATTACACCTCTGCCACCATGTACGACAGAGGAAACTCCAGACACCAGTGCCCTGTGTGTAAATTGAGGCCCGAGTGCCTGATAGCTCTGAAGCCACAGACACAAGGCTGAGATACCCTACACCTGAATATTGATTTTTACAATAGTCCATCCCCGACTCTAACTCCAAGTTGAGAATGAACAGAGGCTGGGCCAGAAATGACTCCCTGTGGGTCCCCAACTCCCCTCATATCCCCTCCCACCCTGGTTCACTGTTGTTGACCTAATTTGCTCCGGCAGTGACTCTTCTCTTATACTGAGTTCTTTTTCAGGTTTGTTTATTTCTGCTCTTTTCTCTTATGTTAATGAACTTCTGGTAGCCTACTTCTCAGATCCTCTAGTTTTGACTGAATGCTAGGATAAAGGCTCCAATCCAGATTCACTATTGCCTCTATAATTTTGGCAGATTCAGTATCTGATGAGGGCCAGCTTTGTACCCTCAGATGGCAAAGAGCAGAGAGAGAGAGAAAGCAAGCCTTCTCATCTCTTTTCTAACAAGGGCACTAATTCCATTTGAGAAGGCTCCACCCTCATGACCTAATTACTTCTAGAGGCCCACCTTCTAATAGCATCACTCTGGGGGGTGAGGTTTCAACATGAATTTTTATGGGAGATGAAAATTCAGTCTAGAGCAGCTATAGCAGAGAATCTGAGACTTTCCAAGCTCCTTATGTTACAAATGAAGAACCTGAGTCCCACCGAGGAAAATACATTAAATAAGAAAAAGCAAAAGCATAGAGTGGTATGATATAATGTCTTCAATGAAGGGAAAGCAATTTACTGGTGCTGAGCGGAAACCTGTAGGGATTGATCTAAAAAAGGGGAGTAATGAGCACAAGAGAGAAAAGGGACTAGTGAGAGGGGAGATGTAAGGCAAGGTTGAGATTATGCAAACCCTTGTATGACATATAGAATTTAGACTTTAATCTTTTATTCCTAGGATTTAATTCCGTATGTGCTAAGAATTCAACAAATATGAAGAGCTTAAGATTTCACCCTATATAGAAGCTAGCAAATTAGTGTGATACAATTTCACTGATGCTGGTAGAAGGTATAAAACCCATAAGTCAGCAATAACTATACACTAGTGATAACCATGTGTGAACATTTTAGATACCATTCCCCAAATCCCATTCCCAAGGGTCAACTCAAAGAGAGCCAGGTGTTAGGTACTTGGAGATGAAGTGAGTTGCGTTAGAGGAAAGGAGCACTGAGTTTAGGGAACTGAATCTTTACTTTTTAAGTATTTTTATTTATTTCAGAGAGGAAGGGAGAGGGAGAGAAAGATAGACACATCAGTGATGAGAGAGAATCATTGATTGGCTGCTTTCTGCATGCCTCCCACTCTGGGTCAAGCCTGAAACCTGGGCATGTACTCTGCCAGGAAAGTGAACCATGACCTCCTGGTTCATAGGTCGATGCTCAACCACTGAGCAATGCTGGTTGGGCAAGGGAACTGAATCTTTTATAATGGGCAGTAGGCATGTCTGCCCTTTGCTTGGAGGGAAGCACTCTCTCTATCTTCTTAGCCTGTGTGCTATAAAAAGATGCTTGGAGAGAGGGGGAGAGAGAGAGAGAGAGAGAGAGAGAGAGAGAGAGAGAGAGAGAGAGAGAAGAGACATATTGATTGGTTGCTTCTCGCACATACCCCAACCGGGGCCGGGGATTGAACCTGCAATCCAGGTACATGCCCTTGATCAGGAAGCAAACCTAAGACCCTGCAGTGTGTGGGCTGATGCTCTAACCACTGAAAAACACTGGCCAGGGCAAGATAACAAGGGTAATTTATTTAGCTGAAGGAAGTTGATGGGGTATGAACAATATTTCCTGCATTTTATTCTTAATAGATTTTTATTTATTTTTCCCTAAGGAACATTGCTGATTTTTATAAATACCAGCTAAGTAAATACATATTATTTTAAATAATAAATTTAAATAAATAAAAGAGTTACATATATATGGCAACTTTATCATTTAGAGTTTGTTTTAGGCAGAGGCCTGAAAGAAATAGTATATTGACTAGCTCTGACCTTGAACAAGCCACCCAACTTATAACATTTTTAAAAATAACATGTAAATTTTTATGTGCCTTAATTTTCCTCTGCTAAATTTATAACTGGGACTAAGTGATTTTTAAAATCCCTTCCTTTGTAATTTCTTAAAAATTCTAGATCTCAGGAAGAGAAACTCAGTTACCATATTAGGCTTAATTTTTGGGCTATAATAATTAACAATGAACTTTCAATGTTGGGAGTTTATTAGTTTTTTTTTTCAAGTATTTTTAAGCAAAGGTAGCCTGCAGTCCTGCAGTAGTTTAAGTATAGTTCAATGAAATGCCTGGTAATTGTGTATTGATTTTTGGTTCTCTGTGTCTCTACAACACATAAAGATCTTTCTCTAAGCTAATGATCAGGTTTAAAAAAAAGGCTTAGATATGGATTTTAGGTTTTGATCTACTTCTTTCCATCTTTTTATGCATCTAGTAAAAATGGAGTGTGGGGCAGTAATAACCCCAGCCACCTGTCAGTTACATGAGAAGAAATGTGTTTGTGTAACTGAGAGTTAGATGTTAGCAAAAGTGGAGACTAGCAGTGGAGAGCTCTGCAGACTTCCAGGCTCTCACCAGGCACAGCTGTCTTCTAGTTACTTCTGTGTAGCCAAAGTCAAGAAAAGGAGATCAAAACCCCTTGAATGTATTGTGGGGTGATAAAGAGAGGGAGATGAGGGTGATTCCATGTACAATGGTGAACCTCAAATGTTTTTGAATGGGTATGTGTGCTTGTGCCTGAATGGATTCTACAGTGATCTGCTACTCAGCTTGGCAATTCTCTCAAAACTCAACCGGCTATAGTTTTCATCCATTTCCCCTAATTCAGCAGATTATATTCCTCTTCAGCTCTCTGAGTCATTTTGCTAGATCACTAGTCAAAATCCCCATGTCCGTGAGTTATTATTACCTGTCTTGCATAAATTGTAGTGGCTTGTGAGCATGGCTAATATTCTCATATGAGTTTAAAGTGAATTATTTTCTGTTATTGATTTATATGAATAAGAATTCTTGGAAAAAGTGATAGTTTATTTATGGTATTAAGTGTGAACATGGTATTAATTATTACTATAATTGCTAACATTTATGATTAATCACTATGTTCATGGCACAGAACTAACCATATCACGTGTATTAACTGAAGTGCAAAATCCTCTAAGAACATACTGCTATTGTCCTTATATTATAGACAATGAAACTAAATACTAAGCAGTTAAGTAATATTGTGAAATAGGAAATAACAAGTCCACACTGGTAATGATTCTGCAGACAACCATTACCAGTGTAGAGTTGTTATATGTGGCAAAAATGGAGCAGATTTACACTTGATCCAATGAGAGGCAATTTCTGTAAAGGTACCTGTAGGCTGCATTACATGTCATTGGAATCCTACAGAACATCTGGGCACACCACCTAATTGCAAAAAATGGCACAAATATCTCTATTTTATATCATTGTCTCCAGCTGAAAAGGAAACAGTGCCATTTGCTGGATTTGTTAGTTGAACTTTTTTTTTTTTAATTTTTTTTTTTTATTGCTTAAAGTATTACAAAGGGTATTACATATGTGTCCATTTTATCCCCCCGCCCTAGACAGTCCCCTAGCCTCCCCTACCCCCCAATGTCTTATGTCCACTGGTTATGCTTATATGCATGCATACAAGTCCTTTGTTGATCTCTTACCCCCCTACCTCCTGCCCCGCAACCCTCCCCGGCCTTCCTGCTGCAGTTTGACAATCTGTTTGAGGCAGCTCTGCCTCTGTATCTATTATTGTTCAAAAGTTTATAATGGTCTCTATTATCCATGAATGAGTGAGATCATGTGGTATTTTTCCTTCATTGACTGGCTTATTTCACTTAGCATAATGCTCTCCAGTTCCATCCATGACGTTGCAAATGGTAAGAGTTCCTTCCTTTTTAGAGCAGCATAGTATTCCATCGTGTAGATGTACCACAGTTTTCTAATCCATTCATCTACTGATGGGCACTTAGGTTGTTTCCAGATCTTAGCTATGGTGAATTGTGCTGCTATGAACATAGGGGTGCATATATCCTTTCTGATTGGTGTTTCTGGTTTCTTGGGATATATTCCTAGAAGTGGGATCACAGGGTCAAATGGGAGTTCCATTTTCAGTTTTTTAAGGAAACTCCATACTGTCTTCCATAGTGGCTGCACCAGTCTGCATTCCCACCAGCAGTGCACAAGTGTTCCTTTTTCTCCACATCCTCTCCAGCACTTGTCGTTTGTTGATTTGTTGATGATAGCCAGTCTGACAGGTGTGAGATGGTACCTCATTGTTGTTTTGATTTGCATCTCTCGGATGATTAGTGACTTTGAGCATGTTTTCATATGTCTCTTGGCTTTCTGAATGTCCTCCTTTGAAAGGTGTCTATTTAGGTCCTTTGCCCATTTTTTGATTGGATTGTTTATCTTCCTTTTGTTAAGTTGTATGAGTTCCCTATAAATTTTGGAGATTAGGCCCTTATCAGATATGACATTGGCAAATATGTTTTCCCACACAGTGGGTTTTCTCGTTGTTTTGTTGATGGTTTCTTTTGCTGTGCAGAAGCTTTTTATTTTGATGTAGTCCCATTTGTTCATTTTCTCTTTAGTTTCAAGTGCCCTAGGAGTTGTATCAGTGAAGAAATTGCTTCGGCATATGTCTGAGATTTTGTTGCCTTTGTATTCTTCTAGAATTTTTATGGTTTCCTGTCGTACATTTAAGTCCTTTATCCATTTTGCGTTTATTTTTGTGTATGGTGTAAGTTGGTGGTCTAGTTTCATTTTATTGCATATATCTGTCCAATTTTCCCAACACCATTTATTGAAGAGACTATCTTGGCTCCATTGTATGTTCTTGCCTCCTTTGTCAAATATTAATTGAGCATATTGGTTCGGGCCGATTTCTGGGCTCTCTATTCTATTCCATTGATCTATATGCCTATTCTTGTGCCAGTACCAGGCAGTTTTGAGAACAGTGGCTTTGTAATACATCTTGATATCTGGTATTGAGATCCCACCTACTTTGGTCTTTTTCAGGATTGCTGCAGCTATTCGGGGTCTTTTTTTATTCCAGATGAATTTTTGGAGAGTTCGTTCTAGATCTCTGAAGTATGCCGTTGGTATTTTAATGGGAAGTGCGTTGAATTTATAGATTGCTTTGGGTAGTATGGACATTTTAATGATGTTGATTCTACCAATCCATGAACACGGTATGTTCTTCCATCTGTTTATGTCTTCCTCTATATCTTTTTTCAACGTCCTGTAGTTTTCTGAGTAGAGGTCTTTTACCTCTTTAGTTAAGTTTATTCCTAGGTAGCTTAATTTTTTTGGTGCGATGGTAAACGGGATTGTTTTTATAATCTCTCTTTCTGAAAGTTCACTATTGGTGTATAGAAATGCCTCGGATTTCTTGGGGTTAATTTTGTATCCTGCTACATTGCCAAATTCATGTATTAAGTCCAGTAGCTTTTTGATGGAGTCTCTAGGGTTTTGTATGTATAATATCATGTCGTCTGCAAATAAGGACAGTTTTTATTAGCAAGAAAAACTTTCCAAGAGTTCGAATCCCAAGCCAGAATTGAATCCCTATTCTACCACCTCTTAACTGTGTGACTTGAGGTAAATTGCTTAATCTTTAGCAACTAAATTTTTATCATCTGTAAAATAGGGATGCTAATGGGATCTATTCCACATGTTTTCTCCTACCCTTTAAAGTGTATAGTTCAGTGGTTTTTAGTATATTCATGCAGTGTGAAATATCACCACTATATACTCCAATATAAGGTCATCATCCCCAAAAGAAGCCCCATATTCATTAGCAGTCATTCCATATTCCCTCCTCTGCCCCAGCTCCTGGCAACAACTAATATACTTTGTGAATCTATGGATTTACCTATTCTGGACATTTCACATAAATGGAATCATACTTTATCCCTTTGTATCTGGATTTATTCACTTAGCATAAAGTTTTCAAGGTTTATCCTTGTAGTATGTATCAGTACTTCTTTTATGGCTGGATCATATTCCACTGTGTGGACATATCACATTTTGTTTATGCATTCATCAGTTGATGGACATTTGGGTTGTTTCCACTATTTGGCTATTATTAATTCTGCTACAAACATTGTGTACACATTTTTATGTGGACATATGTTTTCAGTTCTCTTGGGTATATATCTAGGTGTGAAATTGTGGACTGAACTATATGTTTAACTTCCTGAGGAACTGAAAGAATATTTCCCAAAGAAGATGCACCATTTTACATTCTTACCAGTAATGAATCTTTGTCAATATGTTTTAGTTTTTGTCTTTTTTATTATAGCTATTTTATTATTGAACTAGAGGCCTGGTGCATGAAATTCATGCATGGGTACAGTGCCTAGGCCTGGCCTGTGATCAGGGCCATCTTCCCTGGCTGCTTGCAGCTGACTCCACCCCCCACTACCACCCACCCCTGGTTCCCTATTCACCATCGAATGATTGGAACCTGCCAGCCAGGGGGAAGGGCTGAAAGGTGATCAGTGCACCTCATAGTGACTGGTCAAGGGGTCATTCTGGTAGTTCTCCTGTTAGGGTCAATTTGCATATAACCCTTTTATTATATAGGATGTGAAGTGGCATATCAAGGTGGTTCTGATTTGCATTTTTCTAAAGACTAATTATGAGAACACATTTTCATGTTCTTATTGAGCATACATATATCTTCTTTTGAGAAATGTCTATTTGGACCCTTTGCCCATTTTTTAAAAGTAGGTAATATTTGTCTTTTATTGTTGAGTTGTAAAAACTTTATATATTCTGGATGCTAAACCCTTATCAATTTATGATTTGCAATTATTTGCTCTCATTCTGTGGGCTGTCTTTACACTTTCTTGATACTTTCCTTTGAAGTTCAGTAGTTTTTTACTTTGATTAAGCCAAATTTATCTATTTATCTTTTATTGTTTGTGCTTTCAGTGTCATACCTAGAAAACCATCACCTCATCCAAAGTCATGACAATTTTGTCTATGTTTTCTTTAAAAGTTTTATAGCTTTAGATCTTACATTTAGATCTTTGATTCATTTTGAGTTGGTTTTGTTTATGGTATGCCTAGGTATCCAACTTCATTCTTTTGCATGTGGATATCGAGTTTCCCAGCACAATTTGTTGAAAAGAATGTTCTTTCAACATTGAATTGTCTTGGCACCCTTGTTGAAAATCAAGTGGCCATAAATTCAATGGCTTATTTCTAGACTCTTAATTCTATTCCATCTAATCTATATATTTATCTTTATGCCAGTATCACACTGTTATGATTGCTGTAGCTACATGGCAAATTTGACATAGGGAGACATGAATAATCCAACATTGTTATTCTTTTCCAAGATTTTTTTTGCTATTCTGAGTCCCTTTTGTTAATTTCTGTGAAGAAAATTAGCACCTGGGATTTTGATAGAAATTGCATTGAATCTGTAGATCAATTTGGGAGGTATTGTTATTTTTATAATACTAAGTCTTCCAATCCATAAATAGAAGATGTCTTTGTATTTATTTAGGTATTATTCCATTTCTTCCATCATCATTTTGTAGTTTTTAGTGTGTAAGTCTTTTCTTGGGATGATGACAATAATTATTTTATTATAACAAATACAATTTGAAAACATAGAATATAAGAAATGGAAGAAATGTCCTATTTTACAATTGGATACTTAAAAAATCATAACTAAAAACATAGTGTTCTAATATTGCACTGAATGTAAGCATTTTATCACTTTTATGTTATAAGTGAAATTATTTTCTTAATTTAATTTTTAGATTGCTCCTTGTTAGTGTATTGAAATACAATTGATTTTGCATATTGATCTTGTATTTTGAAACTTTGCTAAACTTGTTTATAAGTTCCAATAGGTTTACTTTTGTGCATGCTTTGGGGGATTTTCTATAGTCTGTTTTCTAAGATCATGCCAGCTGCCAAACTGGATGTCCCTTTTTTCATTTCCTTGGTTACTTGTCCTATCTAGAACTTCAGTACAGCACTAAATGGAACTGGTGAGACTCAACATCCAGGTTTTGTTCCTAATATATATGGGAAAGCATCCAGTCTTTCACCAATAAGTAAGAGGTTAGCTGTGAGTTTTTGCAGTTGCCCTTTATTAGGTTGAAGGAGTTCCTTTCTATTCCTAGTTTGTTAGTGTTTTTATGGGGAAGGGGTGTTGGAGTTTTTGCATCTATTGTTATGACTACATGCTTTTTTCCCTTTATTTTGTTAATCTGGTTTAACAAAAGCAGCAACCATAGGTTGCTGGTTTTTAAGACTCCTGTGGAGCTAGGGAGAGGAGGATGGAAATAGGGGAAGGTAAAATGACACAAAGCTCACTGTTTGTGATTTGGATGCTGGTCATGCAGGGGTTTTTATTTGTCCAAACTTATCAAATTGTATCATTAAGATCAATGCATCTCGCTGTATATAAACTTTGCCTCACTAATAAAATATATCTTTTACTGTACCTATTTGAAACATTTGGTACTTATAAAACCTTAGGATGCCAAAATGACTTTAGAATCATACAGTATCTTCATGTTGGATCCAGAATAGAAGTGGGGTCTGTGGACTCCTATTTCATGGATTGCATGAATCTATTTCCCAAAATTATATTACTGAACTTATTTTTCATGAAATTGAAAATAATTCTGTTCAACAATCTACCAAATAAACTCTCATTATTATTTGAAGTGATTACCTTACTGTTTGATGAATAAGAATATTGGCAGTTTGAGAGGGGAAAGGCCAACATCTTATGAGTATATTTAGGCTAAAGATTAATAATAGCTAATGTTAGTAGCCCCGAGGGACAGTAAATAAATCAATTTATTAGAGCTCTACTTATGCATCATATGTCATGTTAATATTTATTTGTTTAGAGATCATTTCTTATTTTCATTCTTAGCTCTTTCTCTTTTTTGCTTATTTTAGTTACAATGTGCTTACGTTGCCATGTTACCTTTTAATCTTGCCTATTGCCATAGATGATCATTGAAAACTTTATTATTTTGCTCTTATCAAATTGCTAGATCCTTTTTAGATTAACAAGTGATCATATTTAGAATAAAAATATAAATAGGACACTGTCTATGAGTAGATAGCTAAAGAAAGTTTTGGCTAAATTAGCAATTAATGATGTAGCTAATATTTTCCTTTTCATAATGCTTAAGGCATTACATTATTTTTTGTAGGTGATGTAAATATTATGAATCCATAATATCTTATTTAGTATTCTAAACTATGTTTTTGTAACAAAAATATCTTTGAGAAGGGAGATTAACTTCTATTTAATTCCATAATTCAAAATATATTGTACCCAGTTGATGCTATCATCTGGATGCTTAATCAACCTAGCAACTTATGAAAAATTGTAAATATTTTGTTAAAAAGAAAAAATAGGTGTTGATATAATTTAAAGTCATGCTTAAATATGAAGTTATTTTATTCCTAGTCTTCCAGGTAGATAGAGAAATTCATTAGTGCTATTTTGAGATCTGACTCTAAAGACAAAAGACAGACTGAGAAAGTCGGTAGTAATAATTACTTTAAACAAGCTTATACACACACACTCCTCACAATTATCCACTCATTGCTGTAAATAACATGATCCTGAGTCACATCCAGAGGTGACTTGTGCCAAGATGGAGTCTATTTCAAGCTGGTAGATGTGTCTCTTCTTGGGATATTCAGTGTGACACCGGGAGAGAGTGTGCTTGCTATCTGTCTTGGGCTGAAGCTGTAAGATGGAAAGCTCAAGAGATGTTGGTAGCTATACTTCCTGTCATGTGTTTATGCAGAACGAAAGAGAAAAAAAATCAGATATACAGATATGAGCCGAGAGACTAGTCAGAGGGAGAGGTCTGACCTCATTCAGGCTCCTGGTTATAGTGTTTCCTGAGGTCCAATTGCATTCCCATGTTCAGGTTCTGAAAGACATATTGACATTCTCATAATACTCTTTTCCTTAAGTCAGTTTGAGAGTTTATTTTTGTAAGACAAAAATTTTTGGAAACTTGCTAGTATGTGTTTGGATATATTTTAGTATATTCAAAATATCTGCTCCAACTGGGAAGACTTGTAAACAAATGAAAACAAATGAAATGCCAACTCATTTAGTAGGCAGTAACTTTGGAATGCAAATATGAAGTTACCCTGTTTTGTGATAAGCCCAATAAACAGTAAAATGCATTAGAGACACTAATCAGAGCTTGGTTTTGAAAAAGAAGACAGAGGACACACAGAGGCAGTTAAAATAGCTCTCAGATGGTTTAGGTATTTTCTAGTGTGTGGTATTTTCAAATAAAAGCAAAAAAAAAAAACACACATAGATGTCTGACATTTGGGAGAGAAAATTCACAAAAGATGAATCTAGAAACCCTACAAATGCCCCATTCCTGAAGCACTACCTTAAATGCAATATTTTCAGCTTCTTCATCAGTACAGTGGGGTGATGATATTTACTCCCTGGATTTATTGTATGGGCAAAATGAGGCTATAGTAAATGGGACCTCTGGAGACCCAGCAGTGTCCTGCCCTCAAATCAAGCTTTTGCAAAAGTGTTGCCAGTGGAAATGGGATACTTTCATGGAGTCACAAGAAAACCATTTCTGCGAAGCCATGCAGAAGAGGTTGAGGTGTTACAGGAGAATTTATTGAGATAGAAATAGAAGCCTGCCCTAGGTTCCTGAGGTCTCATCACCATTTGCCCCGCTATGGGAAAAGTCCAGCCTTGTCTTCATCGGGCCCAGGAATAGGGCCAGTGTCCAGAAATCCTCTGTCATGTCAAGGCTTAGTCCAATTTAGTATCTGTCCCCACTGGCTAGCTTAGTCTGTTTCCAGCTACACTTGAAGGACACTCAAAATTTCCTCCACATATGGCCCACAAATAGCTGAAGCACGACTGTTAACTCCATGACTTCAAATCTGCTCTGTGATTTTAGAATTTAGAAGGGCTCTCAATGTTTCTTAATGTGTGGTACTGACGCATTGGTGCTGTGTAATGCCTCTCTCTAAGTGGACCGTTTCCCATGTGTGGGGCCTAATGCATGCAGGGCATATGAGCCTGGCCCATATTTTTCTCTGACAGTAGGATGTTGGGTACATTGGAGAGGGCATTAGTCATATCAGGGCACCGGCGAACCACTTAGAGAACTGCCATGCAATTTACTAAATGGAACCATTGTGGTTAGATGTATGAGTGGGAAAATCTGCTTCGTAATGGGCTTTCTACTTATACACCTGCTTTGATATTTTTATTCATCGCTGTGTAACTGGGTTCCCCTCTACTTTTGCATTTTGAGGGTCAGAGGAGAATTCACCTTCTGGAGTTCACTTTTATAATTGTAGTCCTAAGTCTTTCCTATGTATTGATTGTATGACCTTCTAAACTATCCCATAAATTTACTTAGAGATGTTCATAACCTTGAAAACCGTACAGTGTGATTTTGTGTATGTTTTATGTAATACTTTGTGCATAGGTTTTAAAATTATACAGTGTGATTTTGTGTGTATTTTGCTACAAATATTCCACGGTGTTTTTTTTTTTTTTTCCTTCTTAACATTCTCAGGTTAAGGGTATTGCCAAGGAGTTTGAGCTGTGAGATACTCTATAGTTACAGCAAAACTAGATTTCTATTTTGGTGCCTTAATCCTGCCACAGCTGTGCAGGATCCCATTTCCAGTAGGGGAAAAGTCAGCCTTAATGTCAGAGGATCTTAGCTCCCCCTCCTGGCCTTCTGTGATTTTTAAATCTTGGTGGGTTTTTTTTTTCTTTTTCTTTTTGTTTCTGTTCTCTCCTTTCTGGACTCCTTTTAATCATAAGGGGAAAAGGGGAAACTCTCCATGTATTCTCAAACTCCACTCTTTGGGCATTGATTTTGAACTCATCATAGCTAAGAAATTTCATGCGAGATGCGATCATCTAGATGTGTTGCCTTTTAGAACTTTCTGTGATGACAGAAACGTTTCTATCTGTGCTATCCAATAGAGAACTACTGAGCACTTACTATGTGGCTACTGCAACTGAGGAACTCATTTTTTAGCATTTTAATTAATTTAAGTTTAATTAACCATATGTGGTAAGTGACTACCATATTAGACAGTACAATTCAGACACTAACAACTCTCTCTATAAATGCCTCTGATCTGTTAGAATGCTGCTCATTTAATCAAACCTACCAATTTCCCTGACTAACAGTGGGGAGGGATAGTTGCACCACAGTAGCAACTTTATTCTCTTTGCTCTGTTACTTCATGGCACCTGCTTCTCTAGATTTCAAGTCATGGCCAGGCAGCACCTACAGCAGGAATCTGTAGGAAGCTTCTGGCACTGATTTGGGAGCCACATGTAGTCACAGTAGGGTTTAGAGCAAAGGAAAAGCAGAAAACGTGTAAAGCAGGGTGTTTATAGTCTTAGCAAGTTTTGTAGCTGGAATGAGAGATATTTCATGAGAGTTTCAGCAGTTTAAAGGTGACTGGAAATGGGGAGATCCTTGAGCATCCCTGCCAATAGCAAAACCATCCTGGAGAAACACACAATCTAAGAGAAAACAGTGGCTAAGTCTTCAGCCTGTTTCCAACCAGACTTTTACCCCTAAGGTCCCTTTATGTGAAAATTCTAGAGCGTCCTCCAGCAAAACCGATCTGTGTAAAAAAGTGGGTTTGTAAAGCAGATGATATTGAGGATTCATTATTTGCTTTAGAAAAATGAATCACTAGAGGTTTTCTTAAAATAGGAAGTCCCTACACAGAATTTAATAATGCAATAAATAGAATGACTTTTCAGAGACATAATAACATGGAAAGCAAGGCTACACCTGTATTTTATAAACCAGTCACTAATGTTCTAAAATAGGCCCAAAGCCCATCATGGCACCGTATTCCTTCAGGTTCCTTAAGAGAGGCAATTATAACTTGGTAACAGCATTACTTAATATTGAAAATTGTTTTTGAGACAGTTTGTATCGAAGACAGGAGACAAAGAAGATTTATTGTATTTGTTGTATTGATTTAATCTTATTCTAACATACACTAAAATTGCTGCTTGTAAAGAAATACAATTTACTGAGAGTTTCAAGGGAGCTAAGGAATACTTGTGAACAGATCAAATTCAACTTTCCTTCACTCAGATGGAGAAGAAATGGAATACTTTACAGATAAATGAAAGGAGAGATAAAGGAGATAGGTAGGAGGCAATGTGCAGCTCTTGCAATTGTCATTACTGGTCTCAGACACAAGAGGGAAGCAGAAATTAACTGAAGATTCCTCCCTATTTGTTATCCAAGTTACCCACAGGTAGGGGATCTTTATATTGTAAAATGGACAAACATTTAAATAAAGTAGTTTAATGCTGCCCATATGAAAGAGTTTATGATTACTCTAATATTGGAAAGAGAACCCACAATACCTGTTTAAATTACTAGGAGGAGGTCATAGAAAGCAATGTGCACATTATATTTAAGAGATTGGGATTAGCAGTCAAACAAAATCAAAATCAAGTTATGGCTCAAATTCATACTGACTGGGTGACCTTAGACAAATCCCTTAGACTCTAGGAAACCCAGTAATTTTTCATCTGTAAAACTGGGATGATACTATATGCCCATATCCGTGAATTGTTGCGAGAACACATGAGACAATGTGTGTAGGGGGCATATATTTCCAACCATAGCCAAGTCCCCAATAAATGGTAGCTGCTGTAATTTCTTTTAAAAATTATCGACACAACGCAAGCTTTGTGCCATTTGTCACTCTTGTGAGAATTAAAAAAAAGGCTTTCTCTAGAGCAGCGGTTCTCAACCTGTGGGTCACGACCCCTTTGGGGGTCGAACGACCCTTTCACAGGGGTCGCCTAAGACCATCGAAAACACATATATAATTACATATTGTTTTTGTGATTAATCACTATGCTTTAATTATGTTCAATTTGTAACAATGAAAATACATCCTGCATATCAGATATTTACATTATGATTCATAACAGTAGCAAAATTACAGTTATGAAGTAGCAACGAAAATAATTTTATGGTTGGGGTCACCACAACATGAGGAACTGTATTAAAGGGTCGCGGCATTAGGAAGGTTGAGAACCACTGCTCTAGAAAGTATTTTTTTGTGTGTTTTGTGCAGGATCTTGTTGTTACCTCCTGTCATGTGGTGTGTGTGTGTGTGTGTGTGTTTGGGGGTTATTTCCTGTCTGTGGGGAAATAAACTTTCAACTCTCTCATTGTATGAGGCCACTACCATTTTTTTCTTTTGTCTTCTCTCCTCAAATTCTGATAAACCAGAAAAAATCTTCTTTCATTTTCAGTTATGGTTATTTATATGAAATCTAGGTAGGGAAGATTGGGGCAGCTGTCTCTTAAAGATATAAGCTGTGGTTTGCATCCCCAGGAGGGAGTCGGGAAAATATGAAGCTAGTGACTAGAGTTACTTTGTATGAAAGAAAAATAATTGAATTATATATAGCTTAATCAAGTTGCAAATGAATTTAACAATTAAATAAAATGACCAATCCATATAAATTTTAATGTGAATTTTAAATGTGTAAAACTTCATGCTAAAATAAAATTTAATCAGGCAGGCCTATTACAATTATTTATGATAATGCTTTCTTTTTAGAAAATTCTCTGTCTACTATATAATATTAACCAAAAGTGCAAACAAACCTCTATAGGGAATGTTTAACATATTAACAAATTATTTAAGAATACATTAGAGCATTAGCCAAACAAAAGATGATAACTACGAATAACCATTTTGCTAATCATCACAAGAGATTCTAAAGACAGCCTATAGCTGGCAAGAGACGACTGTATATGCCTGCAAAAAGGCACTAGTTACTTTATATAATCACAACAAATTTTACTCAATTTCTTTATAAATTTTCTTTAAAACTCTACCAGGTCTCCTGACATTTATTAAGAATAAGTGAGATTTTATTTATTCTCATTTTTCATATTTAGTCATAAATGATGTCATTTCCCCCCTTTCAAAATGCTTTGGTATTTTTCAGTTTTTCTGGTTCTATCCAGACCCCACCACCCATTGGCTCCTAATTTTTGTCACTTCTATCAGATAACTTGCAGCAGCCACCTCCCTAATACATCAGGCTCTTGAATCTTCAAAATTCCCTTCATATTTTGTCAAATTAAGTTCTTGAACTCATTTTAATTGTCTTATTCCTCTTTTGAAAAATCTTTATAACTTATTTTAATATTGCCATTTCTTGAGGTGGGCACAGTGCCTAGCTAGGATGTTTATACCTATTGTCTCTCATCTTACAATTCTTTAAAAGATTATAGACATTTTGGAGATGAAAAATGATTGGGGAGGTTAAGCAATCACATGCGAGTGGTATGTAAATACCAGTGCCTACTCCAAAGCCCACTTCTGTCTCAAGGCACACTCCATCTTATGTGACACGTATGTAGGTTATACTTCTGCTTGTCTTTCAACACCTACCGAAGACTAGTTCAGTGCTACCTGGCTGTGATTTTTCATCTTTAAAAGTCTTCTCTGTCTTTTCAGACCATTCCTATATTGCTGTCCAAATGAACCATGTCCAGTCCAAGTTCAATGGGTAAGTTTATAATAAGTGATCTTTCATTTTTCTGAAGAATTCTTCCTTGTTTTGCCCAGGTTAATTATGGTTAAATATTTTCATATTATTTATAAAACAGCTTGTCTTACTTTCCAAATTTAATATAAAAACTGCAAGCAAGATGGAGTAGACACACTTGTCCCTGTTACTCCTGCTAAGTACAGTCAAAAGTCCTGAACATCCTATCTAATAAAAGAGAAACATGGTAATTAGCATACGACTGCTACCATTCCCATTGGCTAATCAGGGCGATATGCAAATTAACTGCCAGCCAAGATGGCGGCCAGCAGCCAGGCAGCTTGAAACTAACATGAGGCTTGCTTTCTTCAGTGATGGAGGAAACCAACGTTCCCCGCCTGCCTTGCTGGCCTGTGAGCCTGCAGTTTGAAACATTGTAACAAATATAGAAGCTAAACAAAACTCCAGAAACCTGCTTTCAGCGAGCAGGGATCTCAGAGCTGGAGTTATATACATTGTTTCGATTATAGAACCCAAACAAACCAGATACCTGCTTTCAGCAGCAGAGGCCTAAGAGCTGGAGCCTCAGAGCTAAAGCTGGCCCAGAATAAAAAAGAAAAGAAAAAAAGGAGCGGTTGGGAGCGTCCATCACCCGCCAGCCTGAAAACAGCCCTCAGCCCCTCACCCAGACTGGCCAGGCACCCCAGTGGGGATCCCCACCCTGAAGGGTGTGTGACCAGCTGCAAACAGCCATCAGCCCCTCACCCAGGCTGGCCAGGCACCCCAGTGGGGACCCCCACCCTGATCCAGGACACCCTTCAGGACAAACCAGCCAGCCCCACCCATGCACCAGGCCTCTATCCTATATAGTAAAAGGGTAATATGCCTCCCAGCACAGGGATCAGCGGAGCCGTGAGGCCTCCCGGCACCGGGATCAGCCTGACAGGGGGCAATGCCCAAACCCCCTGATCACCCTGTGGCTCTGTGTGTGACAGGGGGAGGGGCCACAACCTCCCTATCCGCCCTGCTCTGTTCCTGATCAGCCCTGCTCTGTGCCTGATATGGGGGAGCTCCCCAGCCCCCTGATCGCCCTGCAGCTCTGTGTGTGACAGGGTGCGGCACCCCAACCCCCTCCCCCCCACGGGCCCTGCTCTGTGTGTGATGGGGTAGAGCCATAACCTCCCCATCGGCCCTGCCCTGAGTGTGACAGTGGCGGCGACCCAACCCCCTCATCAGCCTTGCTCTTTGGGTGATAGAGGGTGGTGCCCCAACCCCCTGATCCGCCCTGCTCTGTGTGTGACAGGGGGTGGTGCACCAACTCCCTTATCGGCCCTACTCTATGAGTGACAGGGGGGAGCTCCTCAACCCCCTGATGGGCCCTGCTCTGTGCGTGACAGGGGGCAGCGCCCCAACCCCCAGATTGGCCCTGCTCTGTGCGTGACAGTGGGTGGCGCCGCAACCTCCCTATCCACCCTGCCTTGAGTGTGACAGGGGGCGATGCCCCAACCCCCCAATCGGCCCTACCCTGCGCGTGACTGAGGGTGGCATCGCAACCACCCAATCTGCCCTGCTCTGTGCATGACAGGGGGCGGCGCCCCAACACCCCAATCGGCCCTGCTCTGAGCCCAACCAGGGGCTGCACCTAGGGATTGGGCCTGCCCTCTGCCACCCGGGAGCAGGCCTAAGCCAGCAGGGCATTATCTCCAGAGGGGTCCCAGACTGCGAGAGGGCACAGGCCAGGCTGAGGGACTCCCCTTACCCCTGAGTGCACAAATTTTTGTGCACCGGGCCTCTAGTTATGTATAAAACAAAATAAGAGGACTGTGAGGTGGGGAGAAGGCAGACCAGTTCTGCAGACCTCAAGACACCAAGAATGGAGCAGTGGAGAATTCCCTGTGACTTCCTTTTGCTTCACATGTCCCAGGCTGGGCCTGGAGAAGCTGGCCACTTGGAAACATTAATGAGCACAGACAAAACAAGCCCCAAGAAACTCTAGTTCTCTCTAGTCAAAGGAACAGGTAAGGGGCAGCCTAACCAGGCAGAAAACTCTTAGACAAGAATGACTGTAGTCAAAACAAACGCCACAGGGAACAGTGCTGCAGGCTGCTGGGCTGCCTTTCTTGTTTCTCTGTATCTATGAGAACTGTAACCTCAGCCCCATACCTGCCAGTGAAGGTTGAGTGGGGAGCTTAGACTCCCACCCTGACAGGGATACTTAGCACCTTGTAGTTTCTGCAGGAGTGTTGTGAGAGAGGGCTGAGTGGGTACTGCTGTCAGTTACTCCCTTCCTTAGAAAGCAGACTGTGTCAGGTATCAGTGTGTCAAAGTCTCAGGACACTGAAAATCTACACTTCAAACAGGTGGGAGATCAGTCTGGATCCAGAAGGCAAATGAGGTAGAATGAAGCTTTGGGGGTTGTCTTTATGGGGGAAGAGGGCAATGTTCCCTGACTCTTCTTTAGCAATTTATCCTGGAGAGAGTAGAAACTGGAGCCTACTGGGCACTCCAGCTCCAAGGAGTGCCTGCGCTTCTGGGTGCTTTGACTGGGAATAACGGTGCTTTTGAGGTAAATGAGGATGGAGGGGAACCGAGGCCAGGCAGGAAACTGACAAAGCTCTAGACCAGTGATGGCGAACCTATGACACGCATGTCAGAGGTGACATGCGAACCCATTTTTTTGGTTGATTTTTCTTTATTAAATGGCATTTAAATATATAAAATAAATATCAAAAATATAAGTCTTTGTTTTACTATGGTTGCAAATATCAAAAAATTTCTATATGTGACACGGCACCAGAGTTAAGTTAGGGTTTTTCAAAATGCTGACACGCCGAGCTTAAAAGGTTCACCATCACTGCTCTAGACTGTGAGAAGACTCTTTACTTAGACCCATTCTGTTTAGGTGTTTGTACCAGAGAGGTCCAGCCTGAAATGTGGAAGGTGCCTAGGGCGATGACTATGGGCCCTCCTGATGGGCCCTGCTCTGTGCGTGACAGGGGGAAGCTCCCCAACTCCCTGATCACCCTGCAGCTCTGTGTGTGACAGGGTGCGGCACCCCAACCCCCCCCCCCCCCCACCATCGGCCCTGCCCTGAGTGTGACAGGGGCCGTGCCCCAACTCCCCTATCGGCCCTGCTCTGTGTGTGACAGGGGGGAGCTCCCCAACCTCCTGATCGGCCCTGCTCTGTGTGTGACAGGGGGTGGTGCTGCAACCTCCCTATCGACCCTGCCTTGTGTGTGACAGGGGGCGGTGCCCCAACTCCCCAATCGGCCGTACCCTGAGCGTGACTAGGGGTGGCATCGCAACCTCCCGATCCGCCCTGCTCTGTGCATGACAGGGAGCAGCACCCCAACTCCCCAATCGGCCCTGCTCTGAGCCCGACCAGGGGCTGCACCTAGGGATTGGGCCTGCCCTCTGCCACCCGGGAGCAGGCCTAAGCCAGCAGGTCATTATCTCCCTAGGGGTCCCAGACTGCTAGAGGGCACAGGCCGGGTTGAGGGACCCCTTCCCTCACCCCCGAGTGCACAAATTTTTGTGCACCGGGCCTCTAGTTCAGTTATAAAGAGCCCTGAGTGGTGACAATTAGTTTTAAGTGGAACAGATATAACCCATGCCCTGTTGATGTACTTACCTACTGTTTCTCAGTATGTAACTAAAGTCCTCTTTGTTATAGAAAATTCTAACTGAAATCTTGTGAATTATAAACCATAGTTTTCCCATTCATGGCAATATCTATAGAGTAAGGGATTTTCTGCCAATGTTATTATCTTTTCTCTGAAAGAGATATAGAGGAATTAATAATTTCCCTGGAGATACCTGAGATGCTGGAGGGAAAATTGTTTTCAGAACCCAGATTTGCAGAGCCCTTGGCCACTCTCAAAGGGCTAAACCTAGATTTTGGTACCTCATTTTGCCTATTTGTAAAATATTAGAAGCACTTATTTCTCTTTGCTATTTTAAGGAATAGCTGAGGCAGATATATTAGGAGTATAGAGGAAACATACAGCAGGGTGTCAGAGGGGAAGAATTCAGATATAATTAGGCCAGCTTTGTACAAATACATGAAAATTCAATTCCTGGGGCCTCCAAGTAGCTGTAATATAGATGGCAAATCTGGTGGGAATCTCAAATTCCTTCCAGATCCTGATTCCTGGACCTCTGGGCATGAAGCTAAGATGAGCAGGGAATTCTCTTGCCTCTCCTCCTCACTTTAGGGCATCTTATGCCATGTTAGCAGGCTTTTGGCCTCAGCCCTGAGAAATGTAACACCTTTGTCTCCTTCTTTATTATTATTTTTCTCTACCCTCAGTTTTTCAGGTATGTTTACAAGCTAGTAGCTAGGGCTGGATCTACCAATCCTAGAAATTCTTCCTCTTCAACTATTTCTATAGTCTCCCCAACCCCAACCCCTACCATTCATTGTCTTTTGTGTCCCTTGAGTTCACATCTCTGAAGATGTATAAAACACTCAAAAATGAATTAAAACCGTGTTTTTTAGTAGTTGTCATATGGAAACAATGTTGGATGTCATCACATAATTACACTGGAAGCCTATTTGGCTTATATCAGTTTTCTATTAAACCTTCCATTTCTTTTTAAAAATAATTTGCTTCCTATTGGACCTCTCTATAAATTTCATTTGTAGCCTATGTTCCCATGTGTTTCCCAGTTTATTGGCAGAGCAGACAGTGGACATTGTCAGAGTCTGAAAGACAATTAAGCCTTAACTGACATTGGCCACCACCATCAATTACTTTGGTTCTCAGTCATTATTAAGTTTCCCTATCTTCTTTGGGAGTGGCTTTACAGTATCAAAATACTTCAGATATATAGAAAAATTAACAGTCAAAATTTCCATCATACATTGAGACTGGTAGGAGGGCAGAGATAAGAAAAGGGCTGGCCTTATTGCCACACAGGTGGCATCTCAGATTCTAGAGGGATATCTCAGCTGCAGAGGTTTCCCCTGAGAAGAGTGGGGTCTCAACTGCAAGCCTGGCTCCACAGCCCATAGCACCAGAGCCCAGAGGAGGCACCTACATAAACATGTAGCTGTGAAAATCAGCAAGGATTCTGTCTGCAAGGAAGAGACAGAAGTCTGCTAGACACACAGTGCCCTCTTAAAGGGCTAATGCACAAAATTTTATTTGCAGCCACTCACCCGGGACTCCAGCAGAAGGAGGGCGAAGCAGACTAGAGTCGCATTAGAAGAGACTGGAGTTTGTGTCTCTGGGGAGAGAGCTGAAGGGACAGTTGCCAGGATCCCTGTACTGAGTCCCTGTCTCACACAGCTGACACCATCCTTTTGGGGTGGAACATTCCTCCTCCATACAGCATCAGCCTGGGGGAAAGCAATAATAGCCCTACCCTCTGGAGGCCCTATCTCCCCATCCAATGGAGCTCGCACCCTGCTGTGGAGTTAGCTGCGTGGGCCAGGGTGTAGAGGTCTGAGCAGACTCAGGAGGTGTCAGTGACTGAGGGGTGTGATTTTGGGGCAGGGGCTATTCCTTCCACTCTTTCAAGAACCTGACTGCTACCTCCTCCTTATGGGAGATCCTCTAGCCACACTCTCCAGGCTACAAACAGCCCTACTGACTCCTGGTGGCTCTGCCCTGCCAAGGTCTGGGCAGAATCTGGGACAGATTGATTGTGTGGTTCTGGAGCGGAAGCCACTCTTCTCACTTTCCCTCAAGCCTGACCAGCACCACCCCCTCACAGGAGATCCACTAGCTCCATATTCCTGACTCCTGGCGGCCCTGCTATGCTGAGATTGGGATCCTAAAAAGAATTTGGGAAAAACTGAGCTCCCCCAACCACATGGCAAAATCTTGGTCTGTTTGGGTCTGATGAACTCTGCTGGTCTCACCCTGATGACTCCCTGAAATCCTGCCCTACCACATAGGTGTGTGAGCACCTAGCAGGTGGTAGCTAGACTTGGTGTACCCTGGAACATTTGCTGAGGTGCCTCAGACCCAGCATGGCACTGAGTTAAAACACATATCAATCTGGCAAACACCACTCACCCCTACCTGGTGACTCATTGAGAACCTACTTCATGCAACTCAAGCACAGTCAGAGGCTCTTTCAGTGATTGTGCCTAATAAGCATCTGGCAGGTGGAGGCAGATTTCAAGGTCTCTTGGGACTTTAGTTGACATGCTCCTAGGCCTAGTGCTGGTAAAAGTCAGCTTTGATGCACAGCTTGGTCCTTTCCAGACACATCCAGGCCCAAGTGAGACAGCCACAAACTATGGATTGCTTTGTAGCTCCAAACAGGTTGCCCAGGGCCAGTCGCAGGCAGCATCTGACATTGGCCTGCATCAAAGTTCCCCCAAGAGGACCAGAAATAACACTGAGTGTCCAGCTTCAGACAATATCAGAGAATGATTCAATTAGCTTCACAAACAACATATCTAAAGGGAGCTCTCAGCAGGCACCAGATCATGCTGAGGCAAATTTTTCTTTGTGTGGTGAACACCTACACAGCAAATTGTGCACTGTGGTAGGAGCTGATCCTCACTCAGTCAACTAACCTGAGGGGCAACTCCATGCACAAATAAGCAAATAACAATCAAGACTCAGTTATAACAGGAGGACCCCCTAACCCATACAAAGTACATTCCTGGAACACTAGGCTCAGGTGATTAAGGATATGATGCCACTGGGTCCCACAGGACACCTATTACATAAGGCCACCATACCTACACTTGGAGTCATAGCAGATCTACCTAATACATAGAAACAAACACTAGGAGGCAGCCAAAATGAGGAGACAAAAAACATACCCAAAATGAAAGAACAGAAGTCTTCAGAAAAAGAGCTAAATGAAATGGAGGCAAGCAATTTATCAGATATTGAGTTTTTAAAAATGGTTATAAGATGCTCAAAGAACTTAGTGAGAACTAAAGCAGCATGAAAAAGGACAAAGAAATCAAGCCAGTCAGAAATGAAGAATACAATATCTGAAATTAAGAATACACTAGAAGTAATAAATAATATTAGGATGAAGCAGAGTATCAAATCAGTGATTTGAAAGACAATGTAGGAAAAAAACCCAATCAGAGCAGCAAAAATAAAAATAATTTTAAAAAATGAGGACAATTTAAGGGACCTTTGAAACCACAGGAAGTATACCCATACATGCATCATTGGGGTATAAGAAAGAGAAGAAAGAGAGCAAGGGATCAAGAATCTACTTGAGGCAATAATGACTGACAACTTCCATCACCTGGTGAAGGAAAAATGCACACAAGTCCCAGAAGCACAGAGTCCCAAACAAGATGAACCCCAGAGGCCCACACCAAGACACACCATGATTAAAATGGTAAAGGTTAAAGACCAAGAGAGAATTTTAAAAGCAGTAAGAGAAAGACAGTTAGTTATGTATAAGGGAGCTCCCATATGAGTGTCAGCTAATTTCTCAATAAAAACATTTAAAGGCAGAAGGGATTGGCATGAAATATTCAAAGTAATTAAAAATAAGGACTAACAACCAAGGCTACTTTACCCAGCAAGGCTATCATTTAAAATTGAAGGAGAAATAAAGAGTTTCCCAAATAAGTAAATGCTAAAGGATTTTGTTAGCAGCAAACTAGTATTACAAAAAATGTTAAAGGGTTTGCTTTAAGAATTATTAGAAGAAAAAAAAGAAAGAAGAAAAATAGAGGACTATAGTTAAAACAATAAAATGGCAATAAATACATACTTACCAACAATCACTGTAAATGTAAGTAGCTTAAATGCTCCAATCAAAAGCTACAGAGTAGTTAAATGGATAAGAGAATAAGACCCATATTTATGCTGCCTATAAGAGACCAACCTCAGAATTATACACACGCACTAAAAGTAAAGGGATGAAAAAATATTTCATGCAAATGGAAATGAAAAAAAGCTGGGGTAGTAATACTTATATTTGACAAAATAGACTTAAAAACAAAGGCTATAGAAAGAGACAAAGAAGGACACTACATAATGATAAAGGGGACAACCAACAAGAGGATATAACCTTATAAACATTTATGCACCCAACATAGGAGGACCTAAATATATAAAGCAAATCTTGATGGGCATAATAGGAGAGATTGACAGTAGTACAGTCATGCTGGAGATTTTAATACCCAATTGACATAAATTGTCAACTAATAGATCTTCCAGACAGAAAATCAGCAAGGAAACAGTGGTATTAAATGACACACTAGATCTGATAGATTTAATTGATATCTTCAGAGAATTTTACCACAAAGCAGCAGGATATACATTCTTTTCAAGTGCACATCATACATTTTCTATGAAAGACCACACGTTAGGACACAAAAAAGTCTCAATAAATTTAAGAAGATTGAAATCATACCAAGCATCTTCTTTGACCATCCGTATATATAAAAGCTCAGCAACCAGAACGGTGAAATGACCAGAACGACCAGAACAACCGGTGGCTATGATGTGCACTGTGGCAGCCAACCAGCGTGATCTGGACCCTGATTAGCTCTCAAAACCCCAATTGGAGGTGGGGCTGGCTGGCTAACCACCCACAGCCCTCCCCCCGCCCCCAACCCAGCCTGATGTGCTCCCATTGGGGAGGGCTGGCCAGATCCCCCCTCTCCCTCACCCCATGCATGAATTCATGCACTGAGCCTCAAGTACTGGTATAAAACTAGAAATCAATCACAAGAGAAAAACAGAAAAACACACCAAGATATGGAGACCAAATAACATGTTACTAAACAATGAATAGGTTAACAATTAGATCAAGGAAGAAATCAAAAGATAGCCTGAAACAAATGAAAATGAGAACACAACAACCTAAAATCTATGGGACATAA
The DNA here is from genome assembly GCF_014108235.1 of Myotis myotis. Classification (NCBI taxonomy): domain Eukaryota; kingdom Metazoa; phylum Chordata; class Mammalia; order Chiroptera; family Vespertilionidae; genus Myotis; species Myotis myotis. The sequence goes on along the minus strand of NW_023416313.1, from coordinate 76,785,224 downwards.
TGAAAGCAATCTTAAGAGGGAAATTCATAACATTATTGGTCTATCTCAAGAAACAAGAGAAGTCTCAAATAAACAATTTAACTTTACATATAAACCAACTAGAAAAAGAACAACAAACAAAGCTCAGAGTGAGTAGAAGGAAGGAAATAATATATATCAGAACAGAAATGAACAAAAGAGAGTCTAAAAATTTCAAAAACATCAATGAATCCAAGAGCTGGATTTTTTAAAAAAAGATAAACAAGATTGACAAACTTTTAACCAGACTCACCAAGAAATAAAGACGGAGCCTCCCCCCCCCAAAAAAATAAAATAAAATCAGAAATGAAAGAGGAGAAGTAACAACTGATACTAAAGAAATACAGAGGGTTGTAAGAAAATATTATGTAACTATGTGCAACAAATTGGACAATCTGGATGAAATTAATAAATTCCTAGAAACATTCAATCTTCCCTAACTGAATTAGGAAGAATTAGAGAACCTGAATAGACCAATTACAACTATTAAAATTGAGGCAGTAATAAAAAAAACTCACAACAAACAGAAGTTCTGGACAGAATGACTTCACAGGAGAATTTCATCAAACATTTAGGGAAGAACTAACACATATCGTCCTCAAACTATTCCAGAACATTCAAGAGGAGGAAAAACTCCCAAGCTCAATTTATGAGACCAGCATTATCTTAATATCAAAACCAGATAAAGACACTACAAAGAAATGAAATTAGAGACCAATATCCCTTATGAACATAGATATTAAAACCCTCAACAAAATATTAGCAAACAGGATTTAGCAATACATTAATATCATACACCATAACCAAGTGAGATTTAGTCTAAGGATGCAAGGTTGGTACAACATCCACAAATCAATAAAGTGATATAACACATAAACAAAATAGAGGATAAAAATCACATGATTATATCAATAGATGCAGAAAATGCATTCAATAAAATCTAGCATCTATTTATGATAAAATCTTTTAGCAAAATGGAAATAGAGGGAATATACCTCAACATAATAATGGGCATATATGACAAACCCACAGCCAACATCATACTCAATGGGCAAAAACTAAAGATGTTTCTTTTAAGATCAGGAACAAAATCAGGAACAAAACAAGGATGTATACTTTTATCACTCTTATTCAACATAGTACTGGAAATACCAGCCACAGCAATCAGACAAGAATAATAAATACAAGGCACCAAAATTGGAAATGGAAATGAAGAATTAACATTGTCATTATTTGCAGATGACATGATACTATATAGAGAGAACCCTAAAGATTCCACCAAAAAAAAAAAAAAGTACTAGAACTGATAAATGAATCCAACAAATTAGCAGGATACAAAATAAATATCCAGAAACCAGTTCCATTTATATACACCAATAATGAACTATCAGAAAGGAAAACTAAGAAAACAATCCCATTTACAATTGAATCAATAAAATAAATTACCACCCTGGCCGGTGTTGCTTAGTTGGTTGGAACATCATCCTGTACACCAGAAAGTGGCAAGTTCAATTCCCAGTCAGGGCACATACACAGGTTGTGGGTTCTATCCCAGATGGGGGTACATACAAGGGGCAACCAATCTATGTTTCTCATATAGCTATTTTTCTCTTTCTCTCTCTTCTACTTCCTCTCTCTCTTTTAAATTAATTTTTTAAAATTGCTAAAAAAATAAATTACCTATGAAGGAATTTAACCAAGGATGTAAAAGACCTGTTCTTAAAAAATTAGAAGATGATACAAATAAGTTGAAGCATATACTGTGTTCATGGATAGGAAAAATTAAAATCATTAAAATGTCCATACTACCCAAAATGATCTATAGATTCAACGCAATTCCTATCAAGATGCCAATGACAGTCCACAGAATGAGAACAAATAATCAAAAACTTTATAGAGAACCACAAAATAACCCAAATAGCCCAAGAAATCTTGAGAAAGAAGAACAAAATTGAAGGAATCATGCTAGAAGGCCTTAGTATCAAAACAGCATGGTACTGGCATAAAAACAGAGATATAAGTCAGTGAAACAGAATGAAGAGCTCAGAACTAAACCCTTACCTTCATGGTCAAGTAATATTTGACAAAGGATGCAAGAATATACAATGAGGTAGAAATACTAGTAATCTTTTCAATAAGTGGTGTTGGGAAAATTGGACCGATATGTGCAATAACATGAAATTAGACCTCATTATTACATCATACACAAGAATATACTAAAAATGGATTAAAGATATAAATATTAGACTCAAACCCATAAAAATCTTAGAAGAAAACATAGGCAGTAAAATTTCAGACATTTCTCAAAACAATACAAAACTATGGTAAATTTACACAATGGATGATGCTCAGCCATAAAAAAGAAGGAAACATCCTTTGCAACGGCATGGATGGACCTGGAGAGTATTATTCTAAGTGAAATAAGCCTGTCAGTGAAATATAAGTACCATGTGGTTTCACTTATAGGTGGAATCTAATAAACAAAATAAACTAATAAACAAAATAGAAACAGATTCATAGATACAGAGAACAGACTGACAACTGTCAGAGGGGAGGGAGGTCATAAAAAAAGTGAAGAGTTTAAATAAAAAAGACAACAGTATGGTGATTACCAGAAAGGGGGGGGGGCGGTAGGAGAAGGTAAAGGGGGCAAAATGGTGATGGAAGGAGACTTGACTTGGGGTAGTGAACATACAATACAATATATAGATAGTGTACTGTAGAATTGTGCACCTGAAACCTATGTAATTGTATTAACCAGTGTCAGCCCAATAAATTCAGTCAAAAATAATTGGCATCAAAGAGACAAAATAAGGCCATTTTCCCTTCACTCAGTCAAACTCTCCATTGTCACCCATTGTAAAAATTATGCTGTCCCTGCAGTTCTTGCTAATCACCTGTTACTGCTGCTGCCTCTGCTCTAAAAATGAGAAGGGAACTAGTCTGGAAGCTATAATTGGATAGTAGGTTATGTCCAACTAAGGCCAGAGGTAATCATTAGTTTTAGTAACTAGCCAGTCAATAAAAGCTATCTGTGACAATGCAACCGGAAGCTCTCTTTTAGTGAACGCAATTATGTTTAATTCAACTCCTGTTCTCTCTTTACATATCATGTCGATAGAAATAATAGCAAAGTTCTGAAGCAAAAAATGGTGGGTATATAAAAATTTTTGTATAGAGATTTTTGTCTCAACTCATTTTGCTTAGTTGACATAAACCCTATTGAGGCAAAATAGGATGTGTGCCCCAGAGGGACAGTGGAGTCAAATCTCTAATAACCTTGTGCCCGACTTGTGCACCATTTAAAGGTTCATTCCAAAAATATAGACACTTTGAGAGAATAGATATACTTAAAACTCCCTCCTTTTCTGTGAGTGCCATCGAGACTCATGATTATCTTAGTTTGGATGCCTGGGAACAGTCAGGAGTTCTTTTGTGCTGCAGGAGGGAAAACAGCATAGAATTAGAGGGATGGTAGGGTTGGTTATTCCTGACCTTCAAAGTAGGTTTCACAGGAAACAAAGCAAGCAAAAACTAAACAGTTAGCAGGACATGCTACCAATTTTTGGAAGGGAAGGAAAATATCTAAAAGGCCATTTGTTTGATCAGTCACAACCTTAACAACATAGCTCCATCAACCAAGCAGTCACGTGGCCAGTTCTGACAAAGAACCTCCACCTGCCCATTCCAGCTCAGTGTCAATTGGATCCGATGTGGGTATTTTTTATTTTGGTTCCGATTTTCAAAAGTGATTTACAAACTAAAAACAAAGAAAACCCCTCCCTTCCCCTTTTCCTGCTTCCTGAACAACACCTGCCTCCTTTTCTACTTTTTCTACCTTTGCAATTCCTGGCACATACGTGCTATGTGAATACCAGTTTTAGGTCAACAGATGTTGTCATGAAAAACAAGAACTAGAAAATTACAAAATCCCACTGCTTTGCAGCCCTTGTTAGCACAAAAATGCAATAGTATGCTTTATATTTTTTAGCAGAAGGCTCCTTGTAGGCAATTTGCTCCTTGGCTTGTGGACTTATTCTTATTAAGAAATGGATCCTTCTGTGTAGATCTGCTTAATTAATTAAGAGATGTGGTTTATGTGACTTTAACAAGGAAAGGCTAAGACTCTGGGATATGATTCCTGAACTAATTGTCAAAATGGTAAGAATGTAGAGGATGGTAGGAATTGGCAGTCCCCTGGTGTATAGTTCAAGCTCCCTTCCGATGTGGAAATCCTTCTAGCAGCATCACATTATTCTTGAGTTTTGCAGTTGAGGAGAGATGTTAGATAACAGTATAACCTTCCAGAATCTACAACTTAGTGTAGAAATTCTCTTAAGAATATTCTAGCTAGATGGTCACGTAACACATTAAACTTTCCAGGATGGAAATGAGGATAAGACATACCATTACATTTGAAATCTTAATATTTAGAAACATACAAATTAATTTTTTTTATTGTTTTATTGCTTAAAGTATTACAAAGGGTATTACATATGTGTCCTTCCCCCCTCCCCCCCCCCCCGGCCCTTGACAATCCCCTGGCCTCCCCTACCCCCCAGTGTCTTATGTCCATTGGTTATGCTTATATGCATGCATACAAGTCCTTTGGTTAATCTCTTACCCCCCTCTCTCCTGCCCCCCAACCCTCCCTGGGCTTTCCACTTTGAGAACCGAATTCTAGCCCCTTGTGGAATCCACATATGGGTTCTGGAGATGTCCCTTTAGCATGCTGTCTTTCAGAGCTGAAGTCTACTGGTATGGCTCCTTAGAGTTTCTCTGCTTCCAAGTAAAACACTTCTGTTCATTTATCCACCATGCCTGTACCACCTTTGCCACCATACTGGGTAGCTTCTTTCTGAGTAAGCTGCAGACTGATCAGCATTCTTTGTAAAGTAATGTGCTCAGGTCTAAACACCCGCTGGGTGTAACCTGATTTGTAAAATGTATCCTTTATGTGGGACCGCCTTTTTTTTTTTAAACACATACACACACTATATTATAACATCCTTCTTCTGAGATAGCTAAGAATTTCTAGTGAAGAAATGCTTTATTAATTCATCTGTGCTTCTTAGTTTTCTGTAAACCATTATGCTTTCTAATTCTCATTTCTGTGCAAATCCACTCCTTTCTGGCTAGGTATGTGGCTTCCTTTGAGAGAGGGACAAATTGCTTAAGTCATTCAACAATTCCAGTGAATTGGAGTTAATATTAAAGAAAATAAGAAGAGGCATGATAAAAGTCAGAGATTTTATGCACAGAAACACATTTTTAAAAAATATGTATATTTTTTATTGATTTCAGAAAGGAATGGAGGGGGAGAGAAAGATAGAAACATCAGTGATACGAGAGAAGCATTGATTGACTGCCTCCTGCATGCCCCACACTGGGGATCAAGCTTGCAACGTGAGCATGTGCCCTGACTGGGAATCAAACCCTGACCTCTTGAGCCTCAGCAGCCAGGCCAAAAATACATTTTAAAAGTCTACCAGAAGGATCTTGCAACAAAGTGTACTAAAACACCAAAGACATTAGGTAAACTAGCAGTAGGATTTAAAGACACTTTAAGGCAGGAGAATTCAAATATCTCACACCTACTGACATATCTTGCCCTATAGTTTTGATTTCAAATAAATTTTAAGACAATTTTAAACAAACAAAAAAAGGGTGTAGAAGTATTACCCCAAAGAAAAAATAACTGTTTACAAATTGTGCATAAGTTATTAGTAATATTTTTTCTAATTTTTATATTTGTATATTTTTAAACTTATTTTTGAATTTGTACTACTTTTGTAATGGAAAAATATTTAATTTGAAAATTATAATGACCTAAAAAGGTTATTGCTCTTTAGCCTGGTATGTGTTGTAAAGTCAGATATAATATATGGAAGTACATTGAAAAACTATATGCACTAAAAAAAAGCTATCAGAGCTAACATTTTTGAAGATATTTCAAACCTGCCCATTACTGAACAGAAAATTATTTGAAAACTACCTAATGGTCTCAAAAAACAGTTCAGACAGACATATAGGAAAAATATTTAAATCCTATCTTATAATAGTTTCTTTATAAATAAAAAGTCTGAAATTGTTTTAAATCCAGATTCAAATAGTTTCAAAAATATTTTAGGTTAGTTTTCTCTGTAAAGGTGAAACTTAAGATTTGAGAAGAAAGTTTGCTCCAGAAACTCATGAAATTGTCCTACCTGACACCGAATTTCAAAAAGCAAGATGCTTACCAGTAAGTGTGTAGGGTTTTCACACTGAAGTTGATGTTATATAGAGCAATATTTCTTATGGACCGTCCCGATTTCCAGCCTGCGGAGCCAACACTGGCCTCACCCATGGTCATCAACTGCCCTCTGTCTCATGTCAATGTCATACTTTCATTTGTTCTTGTTGAATTGTAATGAAGGGAAAACAGATTTCTGGTTCTGGGAAAGTATTTCTTAGTTTCTTCATCTGCAAAATGAGGGGTTTGAAATAAATCCTTTCCAAGACCTCTACCAGATATAACATTCTGAGGTTCTTACATTGCAATGTATAATTTTGGAATTTCTCACAGACACACATGCCAAGGAACTCAGCAAAATTCGAAACAGAAAGCCAGAGCATTTGAAATTATGTAATTTTTATCTTTGACATTTTAACTGTGACTACTAATAATTATTAATTGTTCTATTTCTTTGTCCTATACAGATAGAGGACTATGATCTTACAGATTTCTGAAACACCTTTATAATCATTCTCTTTTATTCTTATACTAGAGGCCTGGTGTATGAAATTCATGCACTGGAGGGGGGTGTCTCTCAGCCCAGCCTGCACCCTCTCCAATCTGGGACCCCACAGGGATCAGGCTAAACTGGCAGATGGGCATCCCTCTCACAATCTGGAACTGCTGGCTCCCAACCACTGGCTCCCAACTGCTTGCCTGCCTGCCAGCTTGATCACCCCATAACCACTCCCCTGTCAGCCTGATTGCCCCCAACTGCCCTTCCTTGCCAGCCCAGTTGCCCCCAACTGCCCTTCCTATTGGCCATCTTGTGGTAGCCATCTTTTGACCACATGGGGGTGGCCATCTTGTGTGAGGGTGTGATGGTCAATTTGCATATCACCTCCTTATTATATAGGTTTTCTTTCTCTTTTATTTATTCATGGTTTATCCTGTTTTTCATTCTTTGTTTTCTTTCTTTCTGTTTTATCTATTATTGTCTCCTACTTGAGATTTTGTAATATTAGTTGTCCCATAGATGAGATAAACACCATGAAAGTACTAGCATTCTTTAGTTTCAAAAAGAACATTGTTTTTCACAGCACTAAATTATAACCAGTTCAATGATGAATCTGCACCATCTCCTGTTCATTAAATTAAAGTGCCATCCTAACTGGGCTAGATCACCATGCCTTCTTTCCTTCCTGCTCATCTTCACACTTATTTTACAGTTATTTCTCCCTAAAAACCTCCTCTCACAAATAGATCTGACATTTTGTGAGTATTCCATTCTACTTAAGGCCTGATATTTACACTACCAAAGTGTTGCTTGGAGCAAAGCTTTCTGGATTTTAAAATTATTTTATTATTTACGTAGTCAGATCAAGATAACACAAGGAAAGGTAATCCAGGTAGCCCTGGAATGGGGAAACATGAACCTTTCCCTTTGCTGTCCATCCCATAGATCAAAGGATTATTGGGCCATTAGTATAGGTTTGCATTTCCTGTTTCCAGTGTCAGTAAGGTGGACATGCTGAGGGGGAAAGATAGCCTAAATGTCTTCTAGGTGACTTTGGGGAAAAGAGCTTGAGGTTAAAAAAAATGTCATACTCTCTGAGTGAAAAGTTTAATAAGTAATTCTGTCAGTCTAATGGAATAGGCCATCCATCAGAAGGTAACAAACAAAGAAAAATGACTAGAAAATGACTGATTCGATGACCTTTTTATTTTTATAGTTCAATAGTAAATATAGGGTCACAATATGTAGATTAATTTTATCAGGATAAAATAGCAAGAAATCTTGATATTCAGAAAAAATCATAAATGGTTTCTCCAGAATAATTTAGAATTTATATTTATATCTCTCTCTTCTTGTTATATATACTCATCACTGAAAGGAATTTCTCAACTAGAAATTCTTAGAAATATTTCTCCGAAATACACTTGGTAGGAGTAGTGATGGATGAATGGGGACAATAACAGTGAAAGTTTAATAAAAATATATTCATTTGATCTTTCTTTAAAAAAAACCACAGTTTTACCTTTTACCTACCAAGACGGTATTTTTAATGCCTACCAACAGTTACTTTTGATTTCAAATGTCAAATTGGCATATGCTCCTTGTGATTTATATCACAAGACAAGTGCCATGATCACATTGAAAAAGAAAAATGTCTTTGAAATAACATGTTTAAGATGTCCTTATGCTGTCGCCCCACCCCCCCACTTCCCAAGATACTCAATATTGCTTTAGAAAGCATAGAGGGATTCTGATTTAATTTAAAAAAGGCATAATCTTCTTGGGAGAAGTGCCACTTATATTTTAACCATGAGTACAAAGCATATTTTCATAGTTGACATGTATATATGATATAAATTTAATAGGTCCTGAAACTATTGGAAAACCTCCAAGTTGGTATTAACAGCCAAGGTGATTACAGAATCCCTGGTGATTTCAGGCTCCTTGAATGCAGACTTCAGGAGCTATTTTAACAGTGGACACTGTGGCTTGTGCTGTACTAAACTACCCTGGCAGCCATCAGTTGTCTTTCAGAAATTAAGCCTGTACTTTGTGGCTCTGAAAAGGCCAGTTTTCCCTGTCCCATTATCAACTGAGATCAACTGCTGCTTAAAGGTTATGACAAATGACAGAAGAGCTTTTTTTTTGACCAGTATGTTGATCAACTTGAGCTTCTATTCTGCCGATGTTATACAGAATGTTTCCAGAATGTGTTGCCTGCTGGCAGGCATTTTGTGCTTGTGAATTTAGCATCATTCTGAACTCTGCCCTGCATCTTCTTTCATTCTCCAAAGAAGGGTAGAATCCTGGGTCCTCAGAGTTTACAGCTTTATTGCAGTAAGAGGATAAGGGGAGGTGGTGAGGGGGAGTGCCTCTGGGGGATTCTTGTGTTCACATTCAATCTTGAATTGAGAGCAGTTGCCTGGGAAACAAAACCTAAAAAAAAATCTCATTTTTGCATGCACCTTCAAATCTTCAAATGGCAGGATGTGCTTCTGTGTTGAAAGGAAGTCCTCTAAGTTTAAAGGCCCAATAAGGAGAGGTTTATTATCTGCCCAACTCACCTCATAATACCACAGGTACTTTCTATCACACTGCTAATCAAATAGAGTGTATAAACAATGTTGAAAAACAGAAGCAAAAAAGGTTTAATTATTCTTTTCTGGTGACATGAGTTTTGAGGCATCTGGGAGCAGTAGAAAACATGCTGCAATGCAGTCAGAAGACTCATTTTCAGAACATATCTCTACTAGTAACTTACATTTTAACTGACGGTGTGAGCGTGAGTTTGTGTCACAAATAAACCTCCCAGCCTCAGCTTCTTCATAGGTAACAGAGCGGGCTGGTCTGGTTTCCAGGACACCATCTCTACCCCCCCCCCCCACACACACACCTCCCCAATCTAGTTCTAATTATTTCCTGGGTCTGGGATATTATATCTTAAGGCTGCTAGTCAGTCTTTCAATAAACCTTATTGAGTACTGAGGATGTCACTAGTGTAGGGGGTGGCAAAACTCTTCCTTTACACTCCTGGGTTCTGTAGCTGGGGCCTGTGAATTAAACTGACAAAGGATAGAATAATAGAAGAAAGTGTTTATTTAGTTAGCACATCAAGTTAACTAAATAGAACTTCACAGAAAAGAATTGAAAACTGAAAGAAGCGGTTAGGTTTGAGAGCTTATTATCCATTTTAACAAAGGGTAATAAACTATGAAGAAGTAATTTCTAGGGATCATAACTTTTGGAAAGGTAACTGTATGGAGAAAAACTAATGGAAGACCCATGTTATTTAGTGAAATTTGTTATGCAGACTCAAGTCGGTGTGTGTCTCCAGTGGTAAGAGCCATCTCTTGTGATTGAGAGTCATTCCCTCATGGTACAGGAGAGGGAGACACCTTGACAAATGGACACGTATACCCTGCTTTTAGAAAGAGAGGAGGAGGACAGAGTGTTCCTCCTACATCTGCTATTTCTCAATTGCCTTCAGCTCAAAATAATCTAACAGCAAAATGGCATATTTTGGGGCAGCATACTCTGAAACCCTCATTAGTTGAATTTTTTTCTGGCACTCCTTTTAAATTAGTAGGTTAACTTATTGCTCCATTACTTATTAATTGAGAGTATCCTAACTAATAAAAGAGAAACATGGTAATTAGCCATACCTCCGCTACACTTCCCATTGGCTAATCAGGGTGATATGCAAATTAACTGCCAGCCAAGATGGCAGCCGGTAGCCAGGCAGCTTGAAGCAAAAAAGAGGCTTGCTTGCTTCAGTGAAGGAGGACTGCAACATTCCCTGCCTGCCGCTGCAGGCCTCTGAGCTTGCAGTTTGAAATATTGTTACAAATATAGAATCTAAACAAGCTCCAGAAACCTGCTTTCAGCCGGCTGGGATCTCAGAGCTGGAGTTGAAACAGTGTTTCGATTATAGAGCCCAAACAAACCAGATACCTGCTTTTAGCAGCGGAGGCCTAAGAGCTGGAGCCAAGCCTCAGAGCTAAAGCTGGCCCAGAATAAAAAAGAAAAAAAAAAGAAAAAAAAGGAGCAGTTGGGAGCTTCAGTCACCTGCCAGCCTGAAAACAGCCCTCAGCTCCTCACCCAGACTGGCCAGGCACCTAGTGGGGACCCCCACCCTGAAGGGGGTGTGACCAGCTGCAAACAGCCATCATCTGATCATCCAGGCTGGCCAGAAAGCCCAGTGGGGACCCCCACCCTGATCCAGGACACCCTTCAGGGCAAACCAGCTGGCACCCACCCGTGCACCAGGCCTCTATCCTATATAGTAAAAGGGTAATATCCCTCACAGCACTGGGATCAGCAGAGCCACGAGGCCTCCTGGCACCAGAATCAGCGTGACAGGTGGCAGCATCCAAACCCCCTGATCGCCCTGGGGCTCTGTGTGTGACAGGGGGCGGGGCCACAACCTCCCTATCCGCCCTGCTCTGTTCATGACAGGGGAAGGCACCCCAACCCCCTGATCAGCCGGCTCTGTGCCTGATAGGGTGGAGCTCCCCAACCCCCTGATCGCCCTGCAGCTCTGTGTGTGACAGGGTGCAGCGCCCCAGCCCCCTGATTGGCCCTGCTCTGTGTGTGACAGGGTGCAGCACCCCAGCCCCCCTTTTGGCCCTGCTCTGTGTCTGACGGGGTAGAGCCATAATCTCCCCATCGGCCCTGCCCTGAGTGTGAGAGTGGCGGCGCCCCAACACCCTGATCGGCCCTGCTCTGTGGGTGATAGAGGGTGGCGCCACAACCCCCCCCCCCCACGGGCCCTGCTCTGTGTGTGACAGGGTAGAGCCATAACCTACCCATCAGCCCTGCCCTGAGTGTGACAGGGTGTGGCACCCCAACCCCCTGATCCACCCTGCTCTGTGTGTGACAGGGGGCAGTGCCCCAACTCCCCTATCGGCCCTGCTCTGTGTGTGACAGGGGGGAGCTCCCCAACCCCCTGATTGGCCCTGTTCCGTGCGTGACAGGGTACGGAGCCCCAAACCCCCTGATGGGCCCTGCTCTGTGCGTGACAGGGGGCAGCGCCCCAATCCCCGGATTGGCCCTGCTCTGTGCATGACAGGGGGTGGCACCACTACCTCCCCATGGACCCTGCCTTGAGTGTGACAGGGGGCGGTGCCCCAACCCTCCAATCGGCCCTACCCTGAGCGTGACTGAGGGTGGCATCGCAACCTCCTGATCCGCCCTGCTCTGTGCATGACAGGGGGCGGCGCCCCAACTCCTCAATCGGCCCTGCTCTGAGCCTGACCAGGGGCTGCACCTAGGGATTGGGCCTGCCCTCTGCCACGCGGGAGCAGACTTAAGCCAGCAGGTCGTTATCTCCCGAGGGGTCCCAGACTGCGAGAGGGCCCAGGCCGGCTGAGGGACCCCCTCTACCCCGAGTGCACAAATTTTTGTGCACCGGGCCTCTAGTTAATTATAAAGCATTGTTTTGCATTTAAAGAATAAAAGAAAGGCACTAATTTTTCAGAGATAATGCCAGCTCAAGTGTGCATGTTTTTTAGGATTATTTTTCCTTCAGAAATTCATCAGTATAAATGTTGCTGTATCAATGTATGTGTCTGCTACCAAGTGTATGAACACAAACAAATGTTTGGGATGGAAATTATGCTTTCCTTCTAATCTAAAGGTTGTATTTTGTTGCATTCTTAAAAAGCATAATGTAGCAATAAGAAAGCCTTGTTCTCATTCTGTGTTTTATTGTTATTTGAGTTATAAAGACAAAAACCAGTTTTTCTGGGGAATGGCCTCAATAATTATTTCATTAGTAAACTAGAGGCCCATTGCATTAATTTGTGTACGGGTGGAATCCCTTGGCGTGGCCAGCGATCAGGGCCGATTGGGGCTGATAGGGGCCAGCCAGTTAGGGGATGGGACTGCGGGAGGTTGGCCGGTTGCGGGAGGTTGGCCATGGGAGCTCACTGATTACCAAGGGGCAGTCTGCATTAAGTGTCTGCCCCCTGGTGGTCAGTGTGTCGTGATAGCAACCGGTCGACCAGTTGAGTGGTCTTAGGCATATATATATAACAATTTGCATTTTTGTGAGCAACACATCTTTTTTTATCATGTTCCAGAGTCAGTGGCACATAACAGGAGTGCTCTAAATTAACACCTGTTATGCAGTTTCTTTAGGAGCAGGTAACTTACTTTCAAGAGAAGCCTGCTTTCTCTGCCTGGCATTCCTTTACTTCTACCTCCAAATACCCAAATCCAGCCCAATGCTTTGGGCCTATTTAAATGTTCCCTTGCCCATAATCTCCTCTGATGATTCTCTCCGCTCTTTGAACTGCCATGGCAGACAATTTTGTCTATAATTCTCTTACAAAACTAGCACTCTCTACCATGTATTCCTGTCACTTAGCTGCACGATTTATCTTCTACTAAAGTGTGAGCTCCTGAAGAGTCAGAGACCAGCACAGTGCCTTTCCCAAAGCAGTCCTCAGTAAACGTTTCACCAAAAAATGAAAAGAAGGAAACAGCCCTGGCTGGTGTAGCTCAGTTGGTTGGGTGTTGTCCTTTCTACCAAAATGTTTCTGGTTCGATTTCCAGTCAGGGCACATGCCTGGGTTTTGGGCTCATCCCTGGTAGGGGGCATGCGGGGGGCAGGCACTGGATATTACCATCTCATATCGCTGTTTCTTTCTCCCTCTCCCTTCTTCTCTCTCTAAAAACTATTCTTAAATTTAAAATGGAGGAGATGATACAGTGATCTCTTGACAATTCTTAGATAGATTAACCACCCTGTTGGTTACTTTGGGAAAATCTTTTATTCACTTATTTTCAATCGGTAGATACTCAAGAAATATGATTTAATATTAATTAAAAAAACAGCCAAAAAATAAACAAACAAACAAACAAAAAACCAACAAGCAGCACAGTAAATCTTAGGCAACATGACAAATGGCAAATCCAAACACATATTTTGGTCTAACATGAAATATAAGTAGTTTAAAGGTCATTCTCTGTTTTTGGATGACTTATTGACTGATCTCTCTATTAGCATGGAGGAGTAGACGTTGTCTGTGACATATGAGTATGTTGGGGTGGGGAATAACCATCTTGGAACTAAGTAGATTAGACCTGTTTCAAAGGAATGCTTGCATTCAGTTGATACCAGTGGTTCTGACCTACCAACATCAATAGTATAATCAGGATTTACCCAAAGGGCACCTTTCCAGAGAGAGCTGGAGAAGAAAGAAGGATATAGAAGGACAGTTGGTTGTCTAGGCATCTTCACAAGTAAACTTTGGTCTCCAAAAAATAACTGCAGGGAGCACTGCGGGCACAGAGGGAAGTAAAGCCTTAATATGAATTTGAGTGAAAAGGGCACATTTCCTGATCATCTTCTAGTCATTCAGATGGTGTACCCTGGCTTAAAGGAAAGACTGACACATTTGTAGATAATAAAGACGATCTCTATATGGAGATCTGAAATGAAATCTAATAAAAATAATAAAAACTGCTAAGTGCAATAACAAGAAAAAATGTGCCGATCATGAAACATATTCCATAGATTTTTCACTCAGTGTTCCAATAAAATGACAATTCACTTGGTCCAGAGAGCAAAGTTTCATTGCTCCTGTCAGTCAAAGTAAGTAACCAAAATATTGACCTTTACCAGATCCCTACAGATTAAGAAAGCTTCTTCTTGTAATAAAGATTCTGGCCCTGAGAAGTTGAATTTACTGAAACCTGCAAATATTCTTGTCCTGAGGCTGGAGAGCTGAGTAATTAAAGAGGTTGTGCTCTTAAACCCAGTGCCCTTTCGGTTGTAAAACAGACAGGTCAACACAATGCTCTCTGCTTATCAATGAAAAGTAATGGGCATTTCCAACTCTACCCCATGTAGGCTGCTGCTGACCTAGATGGTAATAGTCTTAGTTGTTGCCTTGTGTACCTATGGTGGGTTTCATAATTTTCAATAAGTTTTGTCACTTCGAGATTTGTCTTCTATTTTCAAAAGGGACTCCCTAGGAAAGCGGTTCTCAACCTGTGGGTTGAGACCCCTTTGGGGGTCGAACAACTCTTTCACAGGGGTCGCCTAAGACCATCGGAAAACACATATATAATTACATATTGTTTTTGTGATTAATCACTATGCTTTAATTATGTTCAATTTGTAACAATGAAAATACATCCTGCATATCAGATATTTACATTACGATTCATAACAGTAGCAAAATTACAGTTATGAAGTAGCAACGAAAATAATTTTATGGTTGGGGGTCACCACAACATGAGGAACTGTATTAAAGGGTTGTGGCATTAAGAAGGTTGAGAACCACTGTCGTAGGGGCGAGGAAGAGCCCCACTGAGCATAAAGCAGAAGTATTTCCTATGACAGCATTGGCTGTGAGCAGCCACTGAGCACTGGAAATGTGGCCAGCCTGTCTTAGGGTGTGCTGTGCGTACAAAACATAAGACAGCTTTGAAGACTTAGTATGGAAAAAAAAGTAAAATATTTTAATAGTTTTTATATTAATTATATGTTGAAAACACAGTATGTTGGATATATCAGATTACATACAATATATTGTTAAAATTAATTTAACCTGTTTATTTTTCCAGAAATGTGGCTTTAATGTGTGTGGCTTAATTTAATGTGGTTATTAGAAGATTTAAAATTACATTTTTGACTGGCATTCGTGGCTTCTATTGGACAACTCTGGTATAGGGAAAAGACCTTATTATTATTTTTTTATTATTTTTTTAAAAAAGGCCTGTGGCCAGGTACAGGTCCCAGCTTATGATGTTCAAAATGCTCCGGGCTAGAACCAAGAAGCTATGGGAGATTCTATTATCATTTGGGAATGTGTGTGAGACAGAAGCCAGTGATAAAATAGTAATAACTGGTTTGGAGAAATATGTTCCTTCTATTTCTTCAAGCGTACAACTTGAACTCCTTAAAACAATACCACAGGAACATATTTATGTTTTAAACAACTCTAGTCATTTAAAACCAATTCCTTTCGGCCGGACGCTTTTGGGCTTGAGATGTAGCCTTCCACTCATGCAGTAGATTTAGTGCCCTAAAAAATGAGGCTCAAATGTATATTCATTAGAATAATTTGGCACTGGTGATGTTAAATAAACCTTATACTGATGATGCTAAACATTATGAAGTCATTACTGAATCCAATGGCTATTGCAGAATCAGCAACAAGCAAAAAACTATATGTATCATTAGAGATTCTTTCATTATCTTTCTTTCATCATATTTTCCCTCTGATAAAATTCATTGTGAGAACCCAAATGTATTCAGTAGGTGTTGTCTTAGTTCATTCAAGTCACTATAACAAAGTGCCAGAATCTGGGTGGCTTATAAACAATAGCCTTTTATATCTCAGTTCTGGAGACTAGAAGTCCGAGATCAGGGTGGCAGCATGGTCAAGTTTTGATGCGGGCCCTCTTCCAGGTGACAGACTTCTCACTGTGTCCTCATGTGCTGGAGAGAGAGTGAGCTAGCTCTCTGGCCTCCTTTTATAAGGCCACTGATTCCTTTCCTGAGGGACCCACCCTCATATCCTCATCACCTTCCAGAGAGCCCACCTCTTAACACTATCACATTGGGGATTAGACTTTAACATCTGAATTTGGGGGAGGGGGGTACAAAAATTTAGACCATAATATGTCTACTTTAAAGCAATTTGTTAACAGTATTTTCATATAAATTATCTAATTTGAATATTTTTAAAACCCTAAGAAGTAGACAGGGCAGATATTACTGGCCATATTTTTATAGATGAAGATACAGTGTTGACTTTAAGTCCTGTTCTCCCTGCTCTATATTTTGATGGGGAAATATTCCATAGTGTGGAACTGCCTGGTATAGATCCCGGCTACCACTTACTAGTACACAGACTAAGAGGTCGACTGTACTTAGCCTCTCTGTGCACAACCTCCTTATCAGTAAAATAACAACTATTATACTTTTCTCCTGAGAAAACCATGGGGATTAAATAATTTAACACCTATTTCACAGATGTAGAAACTGAGTCTCAGAGACATTAAATAACTGGGGATCCAGGGTTTGAAACAACACCTAATTTTGAAAGCTGGACTCTTTTTTTTTTTCTAAGAAGAGTTGTCAGAGTTTTGCTATAATTTCCCAGTTTTGGCAAGCATAATCAATTTGTTCATTGAGATGGACTCAATGGAGTATAATCATAAAGCAACCTATTTTCTTTCCCTCACTGTACCAAGTGTGGGCCAATTCTTGCTCTGTGTTAACAGATAGCTATAGCTTTCTGGTCTATATTTTTTTTTAGCTTTATTGAGGTATAGTTGACAAAATTGTAAGATACTTCAAGTGTATGTATACATTGTGAAAGAATTCCTTCCATCAGAGTTAATGAATACACTTATCACCTCACATATTTATATCTTGTGTGTGTAAAAATTTTTAAATTCTACTCTCTTCCAAAATTTCAATGACACAACACTGTGTTATCAACATGGTCACCATGTTATACATATGATCCTCAGATCTTAGTTATTCAGCTTATAGTTGAAAGTTTATGCCCTTTTACCAGCCTCTCCCCATTTCCCCCACTCCCTAACCCTTGACAACCACTTTTCTACTCTGTTTCTATGAGTTTGATCTTTTTAGATTCTACATATATGTGATGAAATACAGTATTTGTCATTCTCTGTCTGACTTATCTCACTTAGCATAGTGCCCTCAAGATCCATTCATGTTGTCGCAAATGGCAGGATTTCCTTCTTTCTCACACCTGAACAATATTGCATTGTATGCATACCACTTCTTCTTTACTCATTCATCCATTGACAGATTCTTCAGTTGTTTCCATATCTTGGCTGTTGTGAATAATGATGTAATGAACATGAGGGTGCAGATATCTCTTTGAGATCCTGTTTTCATTTTCTTTGGATATATACCCAGAATTGGGATTACTAGATTATATGGCAGTTCTATTTTTAATTTTTAGGAACTTTCATGCTGATTCCTATTGTGTCTGCACCAATTTAGATTCCCATCTGGTCCATTTCAGTCACAAGACTGTCCCAGTTTCAGTAATTAAAATGTCCAGCTCAGTGTAATAACACATACTCAGAATTCTTATTCCGTTCAGAGCTTCTCCTTCCCTCAGTATTACTAGACCTGAAAGCCCAAGGTGGAGAGAGCATGGATTCTTTACTTTGTTAGTGCCCTCCCACCCTACTCTGCACTATGTTCTGTCCCTTCAGGGTAGGGAGAGAGGATTGAGAGATGAAGTGCTTGGTCCTGTCCTAACTTAGCATCATACTCTCTGGTTTGCTGCTGTCCAAGCAGATGTTGTTCCTTGGGACTCTTGTGGATTGTGGAGACATCTGGTTCAGCTGGGACCATCCTTAACTCCCCCCCCCTTCCCTTTGACTTATGCAGTTTACTCTTTCCTGTATCACTTTCCCCAGGTCCTCTTGGACAGAGTTCACCAGCTCACAGGACCCTCGTGCTTCATGATACATCCATACCCATCCCTGGACATGCAGATCTCTCTCTGGGTCTTTCTGGCCTGAGTGTCTTGGACATTGCCGTCACCTTTATATTCTGTAGGCACACATCAGACACCATCCTCTGCGTCTCCCAAACTCCTGAGGATACATATAAAGGTGTCCCCTTGGCCCTAGTTGGTTTGGCTCAGTGGATAGAGCATCAGCTTGTGGACTGAAGGGTCCTACGTTCTATTCTGATCAAGGGCACATGCCTGGGTTCCGGGCTCAATCCCTAGTAGGGGGCATGCGGGAGTCATTCTATCAATGATTCTCTCTCATTATTGATGTTTCTATCAATCTCTCCCTCTCCCTTCCTCTCTGAAATCAATAAAAATATTTAAAAAATAAATAAAGGTGTTCCCTTGAAGCACCTCTTAGTAGTCAGGTGGAAAAAGGTAGACACCTTCCTTAGGAAATGCCTCCACTCTTCCCTTTGACTTCTAATCAGTTTCCCATGAACTCTTAGAGACAGCAGGTGAACAAAGCATCCTAAAATCAGTCCTTCCTTTTTACATATCCTGGTCCTTTTTATATATCCTTATAACTGTGTCTGGCATAGAATAAGTGCTAGATTAATATTTGATATTATTATTTCTCAAGGTTCAGAGTGTGCCTTGGGACAGGTTGTCTAAAGTTCACTCCACCTCAGTTTATCAGGTCCTGGTCAGATGTTTCCAGTGGGTACTCTACTCTATCTAGCCCAGACTGGGCAATGACAAAGCATTCCCCAGCTATCAGCAAAGCTCCCTGCCTGTCCCGAGGCCCTCACAGCCCTTTCAGGAACAGACCTGAGGGGTGCAGTCCCCTGAGGGATGCACCCGGTGAAAAGGCAATTTTAATACTCCAGATGAATGCTATGGTAACTGAACTGTGGAAGTGCTGTGGCAGGACATGAAAGGATGCTCATGTAGTCTTCATGGGGAGAGGACGACCAGTAAGTGCAGGAAAGGGAAGCAGAGTCAAGGGTCTCTGTGGAGATACCAGCCAGTGGGAAGAGCACAGACTTGGGGAGAGAGCTGTGCCACCTTCACAAGATGGAAGCAGTTCTGTGACTTTGGAGTAAAGGGTGAGAAAAGAAATGCCTTATGACCGTGGAGGAAAGATGTCACAAATTTGTACTTTCTTAGTTGAGCTTTTTGTGTCATTGGGCTGATGGTGAATTATTCCTTCATGTTGTACCTTTGAAGACCATCAGATGGTGTTTGCTCAGCTCTGTGAATTTCTTGGTAAAAGACACAAGAGAAACACCTTCGATTATTCTTCACATGTGCAGTAATCGGCCAGCAGGTAGGATTCTCTGTACCAGATCATTTCCATACGAATCTGAGAGAAGTAATATAGTTTACTTGGCAGCATTTTTGTTTCTTAACAAGTTGGTATGGAAGCCAGAGCCTAGAATATTTATATTGATCTGAAATGTATGGGAACAACAATTAGAAAGTACATTTTGGTGTAGATGGGGAGGAGTCTTTAATGAAGCCTTTACTTGCATCTGATTTCTATTTGTTTGTACCTGATTTATTTAATTACTCAGCCTCAGAGTAATAACACTGAAATCTAGTAGAGATGAACATTGCTTGGTGAGCCTTCATGCTGCAATGAAGCCTCTGTGCTTGTAATGGTGATGGGGCTTGTCACAGTCGGTCCAGGCCCATAGAAAGAAAAGACAGACAGGCAGCTTAAACAATGTTTACTTTTTCAGAGTTCTGGAGGCTGGGAGTTCCAGATCAAGGTGCCAGCAGGGTTGGTTTATGCTGAGATCTTTAGTCCTGGCTGGTGAGGGCAGTGTTCTCCCTGTGTCCTTACATGGCCTTTCCCCTGTGTGTGCATAGCTGGTGTCTCTTCATCTTCTTATGAGGACATCAGGACTCCATCCTTATGACCTTATTTAACCTTTGTTACCTGCTTGAAGGACTTGTCTCCAAATACAATAACATGAGCGCTCAGAGCTTTGCTGTATAAATTTGAGGGAGACCCAATTTAGTCCACAGTAGGGCTGTTCACAAATGTTTCATTTCTTCTGTTGGATGTTTAGAAAAACTACACATCTCTACTCCCTTTGAACTCCGACCTGACTCAGGGTGAGAGCTATGGCACCTGTTTTGTGACTTGCCATGTTCAGTGAAATGTGTGATGTCCAATGCTGTCTGTGTATCAGGAGCAAGAAATTCAAACAAACTGTGTGTGTAAATACACATACGCACTTAAGTATGTTTAGCAATTGAGATTTTGGGCTTGCTTATTGCTTGTGCATAACCTAGCCCACCCTGATTTATACAGCCATCAAGGATTCATTTGCTATGAAATTTGGGATTTATTACACTGAACATGAACCTTTGTATCATCTCTTCCCTGGCAATGTCAGAAAACAGTGTACTTTGGTACTTATTCTAGCAATTAACCTTTATTTTTTTGTTTCTTTTTTAGAGCAAGTGTCTGTTAATATCTACAATATGTGTTATCTAACCGGCTGTTTGTCTAATACCAATTTTTCTCCCAAGCTGCAGTCCAACCTTTCCAGTGGCTGCCTGGATTCTTCCCATGAATGCACTGCTAGTGCCTTGAATTCAGCAGGCTCAAAAACAAATTCATTCTTCCCCCTGACTCGAGTTCTTTCTCCTGGTCACCATTTTTGTAAGCATCCCAGGTGAAAATCTGGGAAACATTTTCGGTGTGTGTGGAGGTAGAGGAAATGTCTTTGAAATCTTTCTATTTTTATAAAAATTATTTTGAAAATTTTCAAAAATTTACAGAAGTTGACAGGATTGTATAATGAATCCCTACTTACCCATCATCTGGCAACTGATTATCACTCATGGTCCATTTTTTTTCCGTGTCTTCCCCCATTAGACTATTTTGAAGTTATAAATGTTTCAGTATGTATTTCTAAAAGATAAGAATTCATATAAAAAGATAGCCATGACACTATTATCCACTGAAAATAATTAACAATATAAGACACTTCGAATCAGTGTTCCCCTTTTTCCTAGTGTTTATTTTCTCATAACTTTTTGTTGTGGTTTTTACCTACTTGAGTCAGATTGAAATAAGATCCATACACTGCAATTAGTTAGCATGTTTCTTCAATCTATAGATTCTCCCTTTTCCACTTCTTTTCCTTAAAGAAGAACTCAATGTGTTTGTCCTGTCAGATTTTCCACAGTCAGGATTTGTTGACTGCATACCCATGAAAATTTGTCTAGCATAGTCTACAGCCCTCTGCATTTCCTAGACATTGATAGTTTGCTATGGAGGCATAATACCCATTATTTGGCACAACTACTGCATGCATAACTCTGTCAGCAGGCTCATGATATATAGTTGTCTCTTTCTGTGATATTAGCAGCCATGGCTGATTATTGTCTAGGCCAGAACTTCTCAGTCTGGAGTGTGCGCCGGAATCATCTGGAGGGCTTGCTAAATACAGACTGTTGAGCCCCAACCTGAGTTTGTGACTCCATAGGCCTGGGTTTGACTCAAGAATTTGCATTTTTAACAAGCTCCCCATAAAGCTGCTGCTGCTGATCCAGCGGCCATACTTTGAGAACCACTGACATGGAGCTATTATTTAATTAATGTTGTAAAATAATATATTCTATTCTATCTTTCCTTCTTAATTCATTAGTTAGAATATTTACATGAAAGGGAAAATTTCCAAATTATCCATTTGGTTACCTTAAGGTAAAATTTGTATAAGAAAGGCACTATAGATCTTTGTTTCTTTTGCTTTATTTACCAGCTTTTAAAAAATAATAAGTTGATTAACTAATAACCTCCAAAGATAATTAGTGGAGCATGTATGTGTGTGTGTGAGTGTGTGTGTGTGTGTGTGTGTGTGTGTCCATCACAGTGATTATCTTTAATGTTGAGAGTATTACATATGTGCCCTTTACAGTGATTATTTTTATTGATGTTCAAATTGTGCTATCTTTAGCCATGGGAACCTTAGAGATAATGAGTCTATTTTCTTCCTTGCCATCTTCCGTGTCATTGGTTAGACAGGCACATACCTGTGTTCCATTTTCATCATCTTTTGACCTCCAGCCTCCCAGTTTTTTTCACTTTACATACAAGTAGCTGTCCTATTAACATGAGTGTGGTGAACCTCCAGTCATATCATTACTTGTTCAAGAAATTCTCAGTGACTTACCAAATTGAATATAAACCATTGACACTGGCATTTAAATCTTTCCCAGTCTGCTTTCTGATTTTATCTCTGATTATCCTACTCTGACCCTGAAGAAACACAGTTAAGTCCCATCCCTGGTCCTTTGTTCACCCCATCAGTCTGCCTAGGGTTGGCTCTCCCTATACTCTATGCTAGTACTTCTTTCATTTCCCACCATGCACCCTAAACACCCTTCTTTAAATGAATTTTTTTCCTGAGTTCTTCAGTTATGAAACCAAGCTCTTCTGCGGCATTTCCATGAAGTTTTTCCATTGATTTTTCTGAGAGAGAAAGGGGATAGAAGGATAGAGAGAAACATCAATGTGAGAGAGACACATCAATTTGTTGCCTCCTGCACGTGCCCTGACCCAGGGGCCTGGGATTGAGCCTGAAACTGAGGTAGGTACCCTTGACTGAAAATCAAATCTGGGACCCTTCAGTCCATGGGCTGATGCTCTAATCACTGAGTAAAACCAACCGGCTAGAGCCTTTCCCTGAATTTTACACTTGTCTTTAAAGTATTTGTTTTCATGTTCCCTATTATGGTCACTAGCATGCTTGTCTGCTACTCTTTGTAGGAAAAATGGTCTCTTGGTTGTTTTATTCAACTTAATACCTTATGCTTCTAACTTGCAGGTGCTAAATACATATTATAGAATTATATTGAAAATGAAGTATTAGTCATAAATTCACTTGTTGAAATAGAGATAGATTTACAGTTTATATTATGTAAATAATTATACTTATATATATATCTTATGTCTATGAATTTTAAGGCACTAAAAATGTCCATGTTTTTCTGGATCATTCCAAGCAACAACATAATTTTGCAGAGAGACATTTTACAGAGTCAGTCCCCTCCATGTTTCCACTGACTAAGCTTACAGGACAAATAATTTTCTTCTTCTTGCTCTAGCTATAGCTTCCTCTTATGTGAAGCCTTCTCACTTCTTTCCACAAAGATCTGACCCTCCATTAGCAAATCTGGGTGGCCTCATTTATGTGACATGGTATTCGGACTGCTCTGTCTAGTTACCTGTTAGTTACCTGTTCTGACTCATCCACCAGGCTACAACTTGAAAGATGGGATTTTTGAAAATCAGCCTTTAGGGGTAATAAGTGAGAAAAGTCACCTACCTTTGCTGCGAACACCTTGGAGAGAAGGTTTCCCACACCTCACCACACTGTACCCTGAAGAGCCAGAGGGAAAAATCAGGTGGATAATTTTGGTCTGTTGCTATGACAACTAACCAGCCACTTCTGTGAGGATGTGGACAATTATACCAAAGCAGAGATTCTCAGCCTCGAGTCCCCAAACTACTCTGCCAAGAAAACCCTCCAAATCCCCCATTGGCAGCATGAGAAACAAAATCAACTGCATCAGAATCCCCATCCTGCTCTGGAGAAACACCTGTGTCAGATGCCTTAGAAGGCTCACCGACTCATGCTGGAAGCCAGAATACATTTTCTTGGTGCATTATGATGCAGGACCCATCTGGAGGAGCTGTAAGATTCACAAGTTGTGCTTATATCCACAGAGAAAATGACCGTTTTCTCACTCTCTCACAATCCAAGAGCTTTAGGTGGTATCCACTATTTTACTGCAATTGCTGTGTTTAATTTCAGGCATTGAATAGACGCAAGTCTCCATTTTATCCTCAATATCATAAAGCCTGAGCATACCTGTGTTTGTGATTCTAATTGTACTTTTATCTTAAAATGATTATTGAAGAGTTCGCTCAAGACCTTGATATTATCGATAGTTTTCCCTTGAAAATCCATTTGTGGTTCAAATTTAATCCCTCCTCTGGTCCTTCATGGGTTTAAAGGAATGCCATAATTTTTTTTTTTTTTATGAAGCTAGGCAAATAATCTTTTCCTCTTAAGTGAGGAAAATGCTATCTGTAGGAGGAACAAAAGTCAGAAAATGACTGCAAATAAATGACTTTCACTTTTATTTTGAAAACAATATTATGTTTAAAATGGAAAGGTAAAAATATATCTGAAAATGATTTCAGAGTGTGTGTATGTGAGTGAGTGTGTGTGTGTGTGTGTGTGTGGTGTGTAGGGAGTTAGAAGGTAGAATTGGAGACCACTGATAGGTGTAGGGTACAAGAAATTTGGAATTGCTTTTTTCTTCTGCCTTTTCCCCCCACGGGTGCTAAATTTTTTGCACAGCGCTGCTTGTTCCTTAATTAATGATTAAACAAATTCAATTCATGATTTAACTTAATTAAACAACTAACGAATTTGTGTATGCAGGAATCATTAATGTGGTGTCTGAGGTAGGCCTCTAGGGCACGGTTAACTCAGTCCTTCACAGCTCAGTAGATAGTATCTAGAGCTATGTAATGTCTCTGCTTTATATGCCACACCCCTGCTATAGTTTACTCACTCTATTTAGGGTCAGCTATGTACATTGATGCTCTATGCATAGATCACCCTTTAGGTATGGAGACAATTTTTCTGCTGCTTTCCAAAGGATATGCATTAGGAAATGTATTTCCAAGAGTGGCAATCAGTTTATGGTTACTTTTTAAAGCTATTTAGGCCCATCATAGAAATGTTCATGGATAACTCATTTTAGGAGGACAAAACATAATCTTGTTATATTTTTAGATATTCTCATTTTATTTTGAAAGTACAATCACATCTCACAAATCCAATGTAAAAGCCACTCTGCGAAATGGAAAATTTGAAAAGGAATAGTTTTTATTATTTTCCCCTTACATTGGGATAACTAGGTGTGTATATCTCTCCTGGGTGGAGGGACAATTTTGGAATAAATGGAAGAGAGAAAAGGGGAAAGGTAATCAACATATATCGAAACAACATTTCTCTGGTGCTTTAGCTACATTAGCTCATTGAGATATTTTCATTTTGATTTTCAAGGAGGAAAGCAGGGCTTGGAGAGATGAAGTAACTTGTCTAAGGTTACCCAGCTCATAGGCAGTGGAGCTGCAATTACATCCCAAGTCTGAATCTGTGCTACACCATTTATTTAAACAGTGTCTGGTGCGCACCTAATTGATAGCTTGAGGTTCTAATGTACTTGACAACAGTTTGTCTTCTAAAGTAGGCAAACATTTCCCTTGGAATCTCATTGACACTATTAATTTGCTTAGCAAACCATTTTATCCCTGAGCAGTGCCGAGGAAAACTTGAGCAATCCCCTGTCTAATTATCGCTGACTTCAAATTAGTGAAGTCCTATTTAATGAGGTCATACTGTGGATCTATACGAAAGACATGGAGAATTCATAACTGGCTTATTCTTGTAGCACAGACCCAGACTTAGAATAAAGCATGGAATGGGTACACAGAGCAATTGTCAATGTATCTGACAAAAAGCAAAGCCGGAAGTTAGTTATATACTTGCCTTTTTAATTTGGGGATATATTTAAACAATCAACCTGGATGCTTTAGGCCACTTTCTGTGTTTCTATATTGTGAAAATGCCATTTTTCTTTGTTCTTTGTAGAATCAGTTTGACTTCACTGAAGAACATAGACAATCCCTAAGAGGGAAGATGCCTGGGTTGGAGCTTCTAGAAAGTGATGTTTTGGGGTGAATTAAATCTTGCTATGAGAAGGGCAGGCCAAAGTCAGAATAGAAATAGACCTCAGTTACTGTCTCTTTCTCTCTTCAACTTCCAAACTCTCTGGCCAAGGAAAAGGGCAAATGTCAAGTGCCCTGAAGACACCCAATTCTGAATCAGGACAAGAAATAAATTCTAAAGAACACTGATTTATCTTAGCTTTGCAACCTGGCAAATGTTCTGTTTTGCATTCAAATACATAGTTTGTATAATTTGTTACTATTTAACCAATTTTTTTTCTGAGCATCTTTAGAGAACTTTCTCTCAGATCTTAGGACCAGGGAAATGTGTACAGCTGAATAAAGACTGATTAGTTTTTATTTCACATATACCAATACTCTGAAATCCCATCATGTCTTTCTCATTGCTTTGTCTTTTAAGGAGCTTGGAGGAAAATTTGTGTCCAAGTCTTAGTAATGGCATACAGATTTCATACAAACTTCTACCTAGCTAAATCCTATTTTCCTACCTTATTTCAATTTCTATGAAAATTTTCTCACCTATATTTTAAAAATTCTGTTATACACAGGACAACTGAGAAAAGAATCCTTGGACCATTTAAATTTCAATTTGTATTTAATAAGCTACTCAAATTCCTTTTCATGTGAGCAGGGTTTGCACATAAAGTCAGTCCCACATACATGTATCTTATCCTATATAATAAAAGCCTAATATGCAAAGTGTCTGTTAGTCTGTCCAGTTAGTGTTCAACCAATCAAAGCATAATATGCTAATGATATGCTAAGGCCTCTCAACTGCTCACTATGATGTACACTGACCACCAGGGGGCAGACAGTTGACTGGTCAACCAGTTGCTATGATGTGCACTGACCACCAGGGGGAAGACACTCGACCAGTAGGTGAGCTTGCTGCTGGGGTCCAGCGATCAGGACTGAGTGAGATGGGCTGGACATGCCCTGGAGCCCTCCCTTGCTCCCTCCCTGGCTGGCCAGCCACCTGCATCCCTCCCTGGCCCCATTGTGCACTGGTAGGGTCCCTTGGTCTGGCCTGAGCCCTCTCGCAATCCGGGACCCCTCAGGGATTGTCAGAAAGCCGGTTTCAGCCTGATCTTGCAGGCCAGGTTGAGGGACCCCACTGGTGCACAAATTCATGTACCAGGCCTCTACTAAGTATGTAAAGGTCCATATGTATCATTTTGGCCCTTAACTCCATAAATGGAACATATTGTGAGTATGCTTGATGACTCTTGTTTTTAAAACTTTTTAAAAACAGCTTTAGGCTCACAGAAAAATGGAGAATAAAGTACAGATTTCTCATATGCTCCCTGCTGCTGAACATCCCATAACAGTATCTCCCACCAGAGGCATATATTACAATAGATCAGTGATGGTGAACCTATGACACCTCTGACACGTGAACTCATTTTTTTGGTTGATTTTTCTTTGTTAAATGGCATTTAAATATATAAAATAAATATCAAAAATAAAAATCTTTGTTTTACTATGGTTGCAAATATCAAAAAACTTCTATATGTGACACAGCGCCAGAGTTAAGTTAAGGTTTTTCAAAATGCTAACACGCCGAGCTCAAAAGGTTTGCCATCACTGCAATAGATGAACCTACACTGACACTTCATCATCACCCAAAGTCCATAGTTTACCTGAAGGCTCACTCTTGGTGGTATATTTTGTGTGCTTGGACATGTATTATACAGAATAGTTTCACTACCCTAAAAATCTGTGTTCTGCCCAATTCTCTTCGCCTTCCCAGTGGGAAACTCTTTGATCTGTGAATTCATAATCATTTCCTTTTGCTTCTAGATGAATATCTCAGCAGGTTTAACACGGATGGGACATTTTCTTTGCTATCCCAGGTCTACCTCACTCTATTGCATCCTAAGATTTCTATAGGATGACCAACTGAATACAAACAATAACAATGGCTATAATTGCATAGCATCCACTGTGAGGCCATGTGTTTGACTGATAGGAGGTTAATTCATTCCCTCATAGCATTCCTGCAAGATATAATTTAGTCATTATTTACAAATGAAAAACACAAGTTCAGAGAGGTTAGGTAACTCACCCAAGGCTACTGATAAGTGGTGGATTAGGGTTTCAAACTCATCCTGTCATGGTGAAAATTCTTTCATTCTCATTTCCTTTCTAATCTTCACAAATACACCCAATTTGTCCTTTTAATAAGAACCGCTGTGTTCTCAAGCCTTGTCCTGAAATTTTTAGGACATGCCCACACTGTGACTGAAGACCAGTATAATCTGTGTATCTTTTCAGGTTGTGTGCTACATAATCCTAAGAAGTGTCATTCACATAGACTACAATGTAACCACAATGTGAATGGTGCACCCTACAGTTTTTCACTTTCAACCTGCACAACCATTCATGGGTACTGTAGAAGATAGTCTCTCCCAGAGAGTCCATTCTGTTCTTAAATGGGATACACTTATATTTCAGTCTGGGATTCTTCAAGGACAATGGCTCCAAATAATTTCAAATGTGACTCAGAAATGCCCACCTGAGTCTTTTTTTCCTCTCTGTTTTCCCTTTTGAAATTAACTGACATGCATATAAGAATAACCAATGGACACAACACACTGGGGGATAGGGGCGGCCTGGGGAATGTCAAGGGGGGGAAGAGACATATGTAATACTCTTTGTAATACCTTAAGAAATAAAACAAAATTAAAAAAAAAGAAAAAAAAGAAATTAACTGACATGTAAGCATCTGAGAGAAAGTTCTAAATATAAAATGGCACCGTTGTATGTGTTCTAACAGATCACACAGCCCAGATAATCCTGTATTCATTCATTCACTCATTCATTCATTCATTCATTCATTCATTCATTCATATAAATTCGTAGAAGAATGCATGGTGCCACCTTTGCTGAGACAATCCTCCCATGTTTATTGCCCTATGACCCCCCACCCCCCCCACACACACTCACTATATTTGTCCCTCATGGAGATACCAAGGACCAAATACCATTCTTACTCCCTTAAAGAGATTACCACATCAGAAAATGACTTCTGTAATTGCTGGACTGATCTAGCTTTTCCTAAGCTCACTTGTGGGGACATTTACTTGTCTCTTAGTCTATAATGAGAAAGGGGGAAAGACCACTCAGAGTTACACCCAGTGAGAGGTATCTTGTGCTCTCTGGTGAGCAGAACATATGTCATATTGCTAACACCATACACATGTTGGTCACAAAATAACCCCCTCATGTAATCTTGGAATTTATTTTAAAGTTTCCATTTTTATTAAGCCAAAGCACATCTCTATCATTCATATGATCAGAAAGCATAGTATAGTCCACACCTAATCCACCTGCTTTTATGATCCTTTTCTGTCCACAATAAGTAATCAATCCAAACCAAAACACATAGTGATAGAACATGCAGAGCCAAATGGTAATTCAGCAGCAAAATGCTGATAATGCACAGTGGCCCAAGGTGAATAGATTTGAAGTATCAGGATTTAAAAGTAGACATATAATTAGGATGCATCTTAGAGAGAGTAGTATGATGAATTCATGTGTAGGTAGGAAAATACAATGATGTTAGCTGCATTTCCCTTCTCAATCTACACAAATTTTAGGATAGAGCATGAAGAAAAATAGGCTCATATTGAGCAAGGGACCAGTCTGGTTTTAGCGATGGTAGAAGTACGTACTAGCAATACAACACAGAAAGTTGGCGTAGAGAAGGCAGCATGAGGTTGGAGTTCAAGGTCTATGACCCAGTTTCTCCTTAGTAACATGGAGACGGCTGCCTCACTGTGTTGTAGAGGGCTGAAGGGAGGGAAATACATGAAATCGTCATGTGGGACACTTCCTGGCAGGACGACATCCTTCTGTAACTACTGTTGGCCCCGGAATCTCGATTCTAATATTGTGATAAAATGCCCATAGGGGATAAAGGTGGTCAGAAAGAGTTGTTAACAATTCGTGGATTAAAAGAAGTGGAATAGAAACTATGTTTATTTTCCTTGGCAATTTACTCAAGCACAAATGAATATTGCTCTGTGGGGTGATATTATCTATTTACATTTCCACTTCACTAAGCAACTACTTCAAAAGATTTCTTAAAGAAGGAAAAAGGAAAGAGAAAAAAAAGGAAAACTCTTAGGAGGATGTAGCTAAGAATAATCTCTGTTCTCATCTGATTTTCTGCTCCTTTTGTGTTGACCAGGTTGTGCTGATCCTTTGGTGTCTGCCCATGCTATTCTCGGCCCTTCCTGTCTGTGCTCTAGCACCATGTGGTAATATCAATGTTTCCACTCTCAACCCATGCTCAAAGTGAGCATCAGATATAATCTGTATCAATTGTATTTTCAAGTAGGTTTGCTTCCTCCAATATGCTCTGCAAAACAACACCTGCTGCGAATTACTTGTTCCAGGGAAAGCCTCACTCTGAGTCACAGGATGCTGTGATTCTGCCATCTCCCTGACTGCTCTGAACAGTCCACGTCCTGTATCTGGTTTATAAGAAGAACAGGTGCTGGCCATTACCTGTGGGTGGATTCATGTGCAGAGTGCTTACTTGGATTCTCATTCAGGTCTCACCACAACCCTATGGAATGGCCATTATTACTGCCATCTTCAGTCAGGCTCGGGAGATACAGAGAAGAAAGTGACAGGTCCATGGCAGAGCTGGGATTGAGACGCTGGTCACCTGCTGATGATCCCAGCCTTCTGGATTGCATTCTCTCATTGCACTGGCTTCTCCACTGTGGTCATAGAGAGGGTCATACGCTAGATTTTTATGTTGGACAAGTAGCTTCCTTTAAAAAGTCTGAATTGAAAACAGATCCTCCATTTGGAATGGACAACGGTGCCAAGATTTTCCTGTGTAACTCCCAAGACATTTGCTGACTAAACTCCTCACAAGGCCCAGCAGCATGGATGCCTCAAAGTACCCAGCCCAGGGTGCAACTAGCGGGGAGCACCCTACATGACAGTGTGTGTTCTCTTTCTCTTGGCTCTCTTTCGGCTGGCCGGGATAATGCCGTGTTCTGTGTGATGCACATACAAGCACCTTATTCTGTTTGTTCTAGGGCTTTTGACTCATTTCAGGGGTCTTATGAATATAGTAGAAATGATGATGATAGTCCCCATAGTGGTGCTGCAATCATTTCCACATTGCCCTCTGTGAGAGCGGACCGCCATGTGAGGTGTATGCTGAGACAACGCAATGTTACGAGGCTCAGCAGCCCCTAAGTGCTACAGCTGCCTGCATCCACAGGCAGATGACAGGGAGACATCTGTTCATGTGAACTTACAAATATTGAGGTTGATGCATAACACAGATGCCTCTGAAGCTGTTTTGTACTCGTGTTAGAGGGCAACATCCAGCAGTTAGGTCAGGCAATAAGTATTTCCCGAGAAGAACACGTATTCCTGGGAGAGCTCTGAGCATGTTAGAGATCATTTTTTCCCTGGCAAAGCAGCCATCATAGTTATGAATATATTCAGAGAAGACGATGTCTTTCTCTGGGTGAGTTCAGCTCAGAATGAGCAAACCATATTGAGAAGAAATGGTGGGTGCCACACACCTCCGTAAGTTCTACATCCACTTCACTTTAACCTTGATTGCAAAGAAATCAATTATGATTAAGAAAACCTACATTCACATTGTGTGATAAAACTATGGGGAGGCTGGAAAAGGTTGTCTATAACTCTTTACCTTACCCTAACCTCAATGGGGCTGCTTACATTATCCGAATTTATTTTATTAAAAGGAGAGTGGGTTCAGACATCGTCAGTGTCGGAAACTACAGACATAGCAACAACAGGAACCAGACAGGTAGCCTTTTTTTCTCAGTAAATCTCAATAGACTTCCCCAGGCTCAGGGAGCCAAGTGTGACATGCCCTGCATCCAGCATTTTAATGTGGCCAATGTGTTCTGCAGAAACAAATGTTCTGGAAACAATTCAAAATCTCTTATTAACCTCAGAAGGTGCTTAGACATGATTCGACTCAACATGGTAGCCTAGAATGAGAATGAAAATCCTGCCTGTTAAAGGGAATAGAAAAGTCCACAGATGGAAAGGATATTATAATGGTTACCCATATGGTTACTATGTTTTTTCTAAAGTTTTACATATGTCTCCTTTTTAGCCGATTGACGCCCCTACACCCCACCCACCCCCGAGGGCAGGCTCCCACCGCCCCAGTGCCTGTGTCCATTGGCTATGCTAATATGCATGCATACAAGTCCTTTGGGTGATCTCTTACACCACACCCCTCCCCTGCCATTTGTCTCTGGATCTATTTTTGTTCATCAGTTTATGTTGACCATTATATCCCACCTATGAGTGAGATCATGTGATATTTCTCTTTCTCTGACTGGCTTATTTCGCTTAGCACAATGCTCTCCAGTTCCATCCATGCTGTTGCAAATGGTAAAAGTGCCTTCTTTTTTATAGCAGTGTAGTATTCCATTGTGTAGATATACCACAGTTTTTAAATACACTCATCTACTGATGGGCGCTTGGGCTGTTTCCAAATCTTAGCTATTATAAATTGTGCTGCTATGAACATAGGGATGCATATATACTTTCTTGTTTCTTGGGATATAGTCCTAGAAGTGGGATTACTGGGTCAAATGGAGTTCTATTTTTAACTTTTTGAGGAAACTCCATACTGTCTTCTGCAGTGGCTGACCAATCTGCATTCCCACCAACAGTGCATGAGGGTTCCTTTTTCTCCACATCTTCACCAGCATTTGTCGTTTGTTGATTTGTTGATGATAGCCATTCTGACAGGTGTGAGATGTTATCTCATTGTTATTTTGATTTGCATCTCTCAGGTGACTAGTAACTTTGAGTATGTTTTCATGTCTCTTGGCCTTCTGTATGTCCTCTTTCGAAAAGAGTCTATTTAGGTCCTTTGCCTGTTTTTTGATTGAGTTGTTTATTTTCCTTTTGTTAAGTTGTATGAGTTCTCTATAAATTTTGGAGATTAAATCCTTATCTGACATAGCATTGGCAAATATGTTTTCCCATGCAGTGGGCTCTCTTGTTGATTTGTTGATGGTTTCTTTTGCTGTGCAAAAGCTTTTTATTTTGATGTAGTCTCATTTGTTTATTTTCTCCTTAGTCTCCATTGCCCTAGGAGCTGTATCAGTAAATATATTGGTACGACATATGTCTGATATTTTGGTGCCTATGGAGAATTGTAAGATTTTTATGATTTCCCGTCTTACATTTAAGTCCTTCAGCCATTTTGAGTTTTTTTTTTTTTGTTTGTTTTTTTTTTTGTTTTTTTTTTTTTTTTTGTATGGTGCAACTTGGTGATCTAGTTTCATTTTTTTTTTTTGCATGTATTTTACCAAATTTCCCAGCATCATTTATTGAAGAGACTATCTTGACTCCATTGTCAAATATTAATTGAGCATAATGGCTTGGGTCGATTTTTGGGTTCTCTGTTCTGTTCCATTGGTCTGTATGTCGATTCTTGTGCCAGTACCAGGCAGTTTTGAGAACTGTGGCTTGGTAATATAGCTTGATATCTAGTATTGTGATCCCTCCAACTTTGTTCTTCTTTCTCAGGATTGCTGTGGCTATTTGGGGTCTTCTTTTATTCCAGATAATTTTTGGAGACTTTGTTCTAGGTCTTTGAAATATGCCATTGGTATTTTAATGGGGATTGCATTGAATCTGTAGATTGCTTTGGGTAGTATGGACATTTTAATGATGTTGATTCTACCAATCCATGAGCATGGTATGTTCTTCCATTTGTTTATGTATTCCTCTATCTCTTCTTTCAATGTCCTATAGTTTTTCGCATATAGGTCTTTTACCTCCTTAGTTAAGTTTGTTCTTAGGTATCTTAATTTTTTTGGTGCAATGGTAAATGGGGTTGTTCTTTAGTTTCTCTTTTTTCGTGAGTTCATTTTTGGTGTATAAAAAGGCCATAGATTTCTGGGTGTTAATTTTGTATCCTGCTACATTGCCAAATTCATTTACTAAGTCTAGTAGTTTTTTGATGGGGTCTTTGGGGGGTTTCCATGTATAGTATCATGTCATCTGCGAATGACAACAGTTTTACTTCTTTTCCAATTTGGATGCCTTTTATTTCTTCTTCTTCTTGTCTGATTGCTATGGCTAGCATTTCCAGTACTATATCGAACAGGAGTGGTGAAAGTGGGCATCCCTGTTTTGTTCCTGTTCTTAGGGGAAATGGATTTAGTGTTTGCCCATTGAGTATGATGTTGGCTTTTGGTTTTTCATATAAGGCTTTTATTATGTAGAGGTATGATCCCTCTATTCCCACTTTGCTGAGAGTTTTCATAAAGAAAGGGTGTTGTGCCTAACCAGTTTGGCTCAGTGGATAGAGCATCGGCCTGTGGACTCAAAGGTCCCAGGTTCGATCCCGGTCAAGGGCATGTACCTTGGTTGCGGGCATATACCCAGTAGGGGGTGTGCAGGAGGCAGCTGATCGATGTTTCCCTCTCATCAATGTTTCTAACTCTCTATCCCTCTCCCTTCCTCTCTGTGAAAAAAATCAATAAAAAATATATTAAAAAAAAGGAAGGGTGTTGGATTTTGTCAAATGCTTTTTCTGCATCAATTGATATGAATATGTGATTTTTGTCTCTTAATTTGTTTATGTGGTGTATCACATTTATTGACATGCGGGTATTGTACTATCCTTGCATCCCCAGAATAAATCCCACTTGGTCATGGTGTATGATCTTTCTAATATAATGCTGGATCTTATTTGCTAGAATTTTGTTGAGAATTTTAGTATCTATGTTCATCGATGATATTGGCCTGTAGTTCTCTTTTTGTGTGTGGTGTCTTTATCTGGTTTTGGAATTAGGGTAATGCTGTCTTCATAGAAAGAGCTTGGAAGTGTGCCTTCCTCTTGAATTTTTTTGAATAGTATGAGAAGGATAGGTTTTATTTTTTTATTTTTATTTTTTTAATATATTTTATTGATTTTTTACAGAGAGGAAGGGAGAGGGATAGAGAGTCAGAAACATCGATGAGAGAGATACATCGATCAGCTGCCTCCTGCACATCCCCCAGTGGGGATGTGCCGCAACCCAGGTACATGCCCTTGACCGGAATCGAACCTGGGACCCTTCAGTCCGCAGGCCGACGCTCCATCCACTGAGCCAAACCAGCTTCGGCAGGATAGGTTTTAATTCTTCTTTGAATGCTTGGTAGAACTCTTCTGTAAAGATGTCTGGACCAGGATTTTGTTTGCTGGAAGATTTTTGATTACTGCTTCAATTTCTTTGGTAGTTATCAGCCTATTCAAGGTTTTTTATTCTTCCTGATTGAGTTTGGGAGCTTGTATTTTTCTAAGAATATGTCCATTTCCTCTAGGTTGTCTAGTTTGTTGGAATAGAGTTGTTTAAAGTATTTTTTCATAATCCTTTGTATTTCTGTGGGATTGATTGTTACTTCACCTCTTTCATTTCTGGTTTTGTTAATTTGGGTCCTCTCTCTTTGCTTCTTGGTGAACCTGGTTAGCAGTTCATCAATCTTGTTTATCCTTGCAAAGAATCAGCTCTTGGTTTTGTTGATCTTTTGTTTTTGTTTTTTGTTTTTGTTTTTGTTTATTTTGGTCTCTATGCCATTTATTTCCACTCTTATTTTTATTATTTCCTTCCTTCTGCTTACACTGGACTTTTCTTGTGGCTCTCTTTCTAATTCTTTGAGTTGTAGGGTTAGATAATTTATAACCATTTTTTCTTGTTTTTTTTTTGAGGTAGGCCTGTAGATCTATGAACTTCCCTCTCAATACTGCCTTCAATGTGTCCCATCAATTTTGGATTGTTGTATTTTCATTGTGGTAGTTGCCAGGATGTTTTTAATTTCTTCTTTGATCTCCTTGGTAACCCAATCATTGCTTAATAGCATCCTATTTAGCCCCCAGGTGTTTGATTTTTTTATTGTTTTTATTGTAGTTGATTTCTAGTTTTATGCCATTATGATCTGAGAAGATGCTTGATATGATTTCTATCTTCTTGAATTTGAAGAGACTTTTGTTGTGTCCCAATATGTGGTCTATCTTTGAAAATGACCCATTTGCACTTGAGGAGAATGTGTATTCTATGGCTTTGGGGTGAAATGTTCTGAAGATGTCAATTAATTCCATCTGACCTAGTGAGTCATTTAGTATTGATGTTTCTTTGCTGATTTTTCGTTTAGAGGATTTATCCAGTGGTGTTAGTGGGGTATTAAGGTCCCCTACTGACAATCTCTCCCTTGATATCTTCCAGAAGTTTTTTTAAATGTATTTGGGTGCTCCTGTATTGGGTGCATATATATTTACCAGAGTTATATCTTCTTGTTGAATTGCTCCCTTTAGTATTATGAAGTGGCCTTCCTTATCTCTTGTTATGGCCTTCACTTTGAGGACTATTTTTTCAGATATAAGTATTGCTACCCAGCTTTTTTTTTTTTTTTTTTTTTTTTTTTTCATTTCCATTCACCTGAAAAAGTTTGTTCCATCTCTTCGCCATCAGTCTGTCTGTGTGAGTCCTTTGTTCTGAAGTGGGTCTCCTTACGGTTACTATTAATAAAGTGGACCAGAAGGAACCAGGCTGAAGCCAGCGGTTCATACCGCACACTGTTTATAAGAGTCCTATAATATTTACCCAACATTCAGGTGTGTTACAGGAAACATTTCCCCCTGAAATACAGCTCTTGGATTCTCTGCCTGCTTGGAAGCCTAGTTTATAAATATTGGGTTTTGGTGATGCATTTTTCTTTTTTTTTAAGACTGAGCAAGGGACTCTAACCTGCACACTGATTTTTACTAGTAGAAGAAAAGGAAATACAATTAACCAGACACAAAGGGAAAAACTGAACAGTGCTTTAAGCAGAGCTCAACTAAAATTAAGTTGGGACAGTGAAGCCATGTATATTTTGAAAAATTAAGAATTAGGAGACCAAATGCTTATGTTTTTCCTTTTCTTCATCTGATGTAGTTTCTATTCAGAGTTTGAGGACAGTTGTTGATGAGAAGCTCAGAGTGGATCCTGAAGCAAAGGTCTCTGGGCCTCAGTGTTCCTCCCGTCAAAGCCCAGACTTTCTTAGGCATTTAATTATGTGAAATGTGCCAGGACACTGTCCTTGTTAGCTTTCCAGCACCTTCTGAGAGACAACACCTATATCCACTGTTTATTTTATATTAGAAAAATGAGTGTTCCACTGACCCATGAAGTGTTGGGAAAAACAATAAGGGCACCTCCTCTGTCTGAGTTGCGTGGATTAGAGGTGCAGTGAGGACATGAGCTCACTGACATTCTCCTCTTCTTTAGTACTTTTATTTTAATGAATGATTTTTTTTTAACTACAGCAAAAGCTCTGGTTTTTAAACAAACTACCTAGTCTCTCTCTCTCTCTCTCTCTCTCTCTCTCTCTATATATATATATATATATATATATATATATATATATATTAAGATTAAATTTATATTGTTAAAAAGTATTACATGTGTCCCCTTTTTCTCCTCATTTACCCCATCTAGCCCGTCTCCCTAGCCCGTCTCCATCTCCCGCCCCAGGTCTTCACCACTCTATTGCTGGGGTCCACGTGTTATGTATATATGCTTACAAGTTCTTTGGTTGATCTCTTCCCACCCGCCCACCCTGTCCTGCCTTCACTCTGAGATTCCACAGTCTGTTCCATGCTTCTATGTCTTTGGATCTATTTTGTTCATCAGTTCATTTTGTTCTGTCTTTTTGATAACTCTGATCATTTGGGGGGGGGGGTACTTTGTCCTTTGTGGTTTTTAAAATGTTTTTATTGATGAGAGAAGAGAGAGAGAGAGAGAGAGAGAGAGAGAGAGAGAGAGAGAGAGAGAGAGATGAGAGAGAAACATGGATCAGTTACTTTCCCCATGTACCTTGACCTGGATCAAACCAGCAGCTTGGGTATGTGTCTTGACCAAGAATCAAACCAGCAACCTTTTTGTGCATGGTACGAGAATCAACCAACTGAGCCACACCGACCAGGGCACTTTTCTTTTGTGTTGATTTTCCATTTTCAAACAGTGCAAAGAGAGAGTAAGATGGTTGTGAAGACTAGATTGGGAACTGTACTGATAAAAGTCAAATGGTGGCCTCAGATTTTACCAATTGTGATTCAGGGCAAGGGAGATTAATATTAGCATGCAGGATTGGGTGAAGAAGGAAAGGTGGAATGGCCAATGCTTTTCTTAGGGTAGACAACTTGTGAGTGAAAATAAAAATCTGCTTGGTCTCTTCCTTTATAGAATTTAGGCTTCCTATTTATTTTTATTCCATTGCATTGGCTATCATTCGTGGGACAATGTTGAATAGCAGTAGTATGGCAAGCATCTAGATAACTTGCCTTTTAAAATTTTAGTGGGAATATGTATTTTAAATATTTCACTTTCAAGTATTAGGTAAGAAAGATTTCCCTTCATTCCTAGTTTGCTGAGCATTTCATCATTGATGGGCACCTGAATTTTATCAAATGCTTTTTCTGCATTAATTGAAAGGATCATATGAATTTTCTTTCTCCTTTAATTTGTTAATTTGTATCAATTACATTATTAATGTGACACAGTGCTTGCATTGCTAGAAGAAACTTGACTTGATCATAAAGAGGAGTGACTTGGTAATTCTTTTAATATGCCATTAGATTTAATCAGTTAATAGCTTATTTAGAATTTTAACATCTGCTAAAATCTGTTTAAATAAGAGGCCCATTAAGAATACCAAAGGCAGGTTGGGTGGTAGCACATAGGTAATCGCTGCACATATAGGTTAATGGGTTTAAAAAAAGAAATTCCCAAAGTATTTGGATGAATTAGTAGAAAATTATTTTCTCATTCTCAGAAGATGTGGACTTGATGCACTGCTGTCTGGAATCACCAGGGGACTAGGGTATCCTGACATAAGGACCATTCTCCTTTTGACAAATCTCAGCAGGTCAGCTCCAGAGAAGATCCAGAATAGCTTGTGAGTGATGAAGGAACTCTCCTATGGGGTAGACAATAATTATATTTCAGCCTGAAAATTTAAAAAATTAAGGGAGGATATCATAAAAACATTAATAAACAGACATGAATCAAGTGAACATGGACTTAGACATTGGGACACTGTGGGGTGGCGCAGGTATGCTGGACTTATTTCTGGAAGAACTGAGCTCAAATCCTAGGTCTTTCACTTATCCTAGGGATTCTTACACTGAAGTTCATGAGTGGGCTTTGGAGATGACTGCAATTCCAAAAATAAGTGGAAAGTGCATGTGTCTCTGTGTTCTGGGATCAGACTCTATAGCTTTCATTTTAAAAAGGAAGTGTCACTGATTTACTCATTATTAAACTTTGGGGTGTAACTTTAATTTTCTGAGCCTTTTCTGTAAATTGTAAATAATAAGCCCTAATTATTTCAAACACTAGATGTGGACTCAAATTATAAAAAGTCAACTGTAAGTATATATGTACTAAAAACAATCTTTTGAGAATAAACAAATACAGTGGGCACTAAAATCTTATGGACCATGTACCTTAAAAGTAGGTTTATAAAATGTTTAATAAATATTTAGATAAATGAAGACACCCAACTGCAAAAAAGTAATGTTCTTTTGTAATATATATATATATATATATATATATATATATATATATATACACACACACAGACTTTCTTTCCATTGAAACCCCACTAGTACTGTTATCACAATAGAAATAGTACTGGCTGGAGTGACCTTATCTACCAACCACAGTGCTTTTAGGCTAAAGAAAATATTTGAGCAAGGCCTCCAGACTTACAAAAAGCAGAATTAACACATCCTTCCTTTCATGGAGACAGTGTAGAAGCTACTGGAATTGTGGTAATAAGAGCCTTGAGAAGATAAAAGGGGAATTTAGCTAGGGGTCTCCTTCAGACTCTTCACTGTATCTTCTATTTGACCTGGGTGGATTGGTTGCTTCAGTCTTTTAACTCAGAACACCCATATCTTGAATGGTAAGCTTTGTTTTTTCTTGTCTAATTTCTGGGTTTCCTACTGGAGCATATGAGGACTAGATCATTCCACCCTGTGATTTGGGAATATCAAATCAGGCATCCCCATAATGTGTTTGTTAGCTGAACTAAATTGCAAAATGCCAAATAATCAAAAGGAATTAGGGTAGTGGAAACTGTGTTCACTAATTTTACATTCTAACTTTGACGTTCTCTGCATGAAATTTCATCTTATGAAATAGTTTCAATTCAACCCCCTAAATAAAATTTATTGTAGACATGCTAAAAAAGTAGAATCAGCCCTGTCCAGTGTGTCTCAGTGGTTAGAGTATGGGCCTGCACACCAAAGGGTCAAGGGTTCGATTCCCAATCAAGGGCATGTACCTGGGTTACCGTTCACTTCCCACCCCCAGTTGGGACAAGGGGGAGGCAACCAGTCTATGTGTCTCTCACACCAATATTTATCTCTCCTCCCACCACTTTCACTCTCTCTGAAAAGCAATGGAAAAAATAACCTCATGTGAGTATTAACAAAAGAAAAATAGAATCCTTTAGAACTATTATGGATCAAAATTTTCTCTTATATACTTGTATGACTGAATAACAGCAAAATGCATACCATG
Source organism: Myotis myotis (assembly GCF_014108235.1). Classification (NCBI taxonomy): domain Eukaryota; kingdom Metazoa; phylum Chordata; class Mammalia; order Chiroptera; family Vespertilionidae; genus Myotis; species Myotis myotis. The sequence goes on along the minus strand of NW_023416313.1, from coordinate 76,744,645 downwards.
AAAATTCTAAGTGCAGTGAATATTGAGGCTTAGAGCAGAGGCAATCATTTATATTAAAAGAAAAGTAAATTATAGAGTCTAAAAGAATAAGCTGATTAGCTAGCAAGACAGCAGAAAACATTTTATTAGAAGGGGACACACAAAGTATAAATGTAATTAATATTGTATTTCTTTAGGGGGGGGAAAGACAAAATTTTCAAAGTTAAATATGTGATCTTTGTATATTTGAGTTTTGTGTATGTATGTGTGTGTGTGTGGGGGGGTGGTGAGTGTAAAGAGAAACAGAGAGAGTTACAGCATTAATATTTGTTAAATGCTTTCTATGTGCCAGGCACTAGGCTGATGGTTACATATATGTATGTATTTCAATTAATCTTTTATTGTTACTCTGCTGTTATAAAGAAGGAAACTGAACTGAACTAGAATACTATGCTGCAGTAAAAAAGAAGGAATTCTTACCATTTGCAACAGCATGGATGGAACTGGAGAGCATTATGCTAAGTGAAATAAGCCAGTCAGAGAAAGATAAATATTACATGATCTCACTCATTTATGGAATATAATGAAAAACATAAACTGATGAACAAAAACAGATCCAGAGACAGAGAAGCATCAATCAGACCGTCAAACCTCAGAGGGAAGGTAGGGGAGGGTGGGGGTAAGGGGGAAAGATCAACCAAAGGACTTGTATACATGCATATAAGCCTAACTAATGGACACAGACAACGGGGGGAGGGGGGAGGGTGAGGGCATGAGTGGGGGATCGGGGGGGTTATGGGGGGATAAGGACACATATGTAATATCTTAATCAATAAAGAAATTTTTTAAAAAAGGAAACTGAGACTTAAAAGAGAGATTTAACAAATTGTCTGCAGTCTCCACAATACAGGACTAGCATTTGAAAGCCAAGGTAGATTGACTCAAATTCTACATTCTGAGACTTTTTTGTATGCACATCTGAGTACAAAAGCAGGTACACAAATAAAGGGGTTTATGTACTAGACCCTCAAGATGTCTGAGAGGCACCAAAATGGAAACTTTGGCTTAGAAACCACAGACAGGGTCTGACTAATCCTGGTCTGTTTTCTTGAAATAGAGATCTTTGTCTTTAGGGACTCAAGTTCCTATGCCCTTTCTTGCTCTTCTTTCTGGATGAGTGGAAAAAGTCAGCAAGACTTCACTGTAGTGCAGTCATAAAAAAAGAAAAAAAGAATATAAATGGCTAAGGAATCACCTGATCCACTGGAGTGTCCCCTCATTCAGAAACATTTATTCCTACATGAAGCCACTCTAAATGCTATTGCCATGTGTATGCATTGTTCAAGTACAAAAAAACGTGACTTTGTTAGGGGTAGAGATAGAATAGTAGAGACTAGCTATAATTATAGGAAAACTTAATAATGCTCTGTTAACTGTGATTGCTCTGTTCTGATCAGAGAAAGCACATTCTAACCTGGCTAAGAGTTGTATGGCCTGGGACATGGGAGCTAACATTGGAATGCAGTCCATTCTTCTTTTCTGAGAACTGCCTATCATCGTGGAAAGATTAACAACCCTGTTGTGGAAACAATCTGGTCCCAGAAGTGCCCACCCTTTATGAACCTAACCCATATGGCCTGTAATCTGGTCCAGGAGGTGCCCGCCCTTCGCAACCCCGGTAGCCCGCATTGCCTGTAACCTGTGACCATTATACCTTGCCTATTTCCCCATGCCTATAATTCCTACTTTCCCATGTAATCTTATAACCTAATATAAGCAGTTAGCTTATGTGAGGGGTAGAGAAGATTTTCATGGATGACCTGCTGCTCCTCCATACTGCTGGCATCTATACTAATAAAAGTGTAACATGTTAATTAGACCAACCAACCTTCCAGATGTCATTCCAAATAAAGCTGTGGTGGCAGAGGCTGAGGCAGAGGCAGTTAGGGGGCAACCAGGCCAGCAAGGGAGCAGTTAGGGGGTGATCAGGCCGGCAGTGGAGCAGTTAGGGGGTGATGAGGCTGTCAGGGGAGTACTTAGGGGCAATCAGGCAGGCAGGCAGAGGCAGTTAGGGGCAATCAGGCAGGCAGGCAGGCTAGTGGTTAGGAGCCAGCAGTCCCAGATTGCAAGAGGGATGTCCGACTGCCGGTGTAGGCCCGGCAGTCGGACATCCCCCAAGGGGTCCCGGATTGGAGAGGGTGCAGGCTGGCCTGAGGGACCCCTCTCTTGCATGAATTTCATGCACTGGGACTCTAGTTATTGGAATAAATGTTATTCAACCCTGTCTCTGCTTAATTGGCTCAAGTAGTGATAGGTGGCCAGAACCCATTGGTTATCTGGTTTCATCATAGCTCCATTTTTAGAAGATTTGCATTGCTATCTAGGAAAATTTTATTTGGAAAATATGTATATAAAATGTGGCAGTATTAATTTCTGGCTAGTGAGATTACAGGTAGATTATTTTTTTATTAATTTATATTTTCTATTTTTCTAAAATGTTAGTTACAACATATAATAAAACTGGACACTTAAGAAACAATTCAACAAACAAATATTAAGTGTTGACTATGAACCAGACATTTTGCTAAGCAATGAGAAAATGGAAAATTCAAGCCTTGGAGGGGTAACTACTTCAGGAACCAGCTGATCTTATTCATCTTTGCCAGTCCACTGGTTTAGATTGATCCAGAGTAGGGCCCCCAAAATATGTGTTTGGTAAATGATTGGAGACAGACTAATCAACAACTGAGAAATTAATGTCGTATAGGTGCGATGATAGAAACAGACACAGGCTAGAGTGCCTAGCTGGAACCAAGAAGGGAAAATTCAGCAGGTTGGAGGATGGTGAGGAATGTTGTGAAGTGGTGGCTTTATTCAGGATTTGAGGCCTGAACTGAGTCTTACATTAAGAGATGAGAGGGGTAGGTCAGGACGCCCAGAGGGTGAGGGAGGAAGTAGAGGGAAGACTATGGCAGACAAAGGAGCTGTGAGAAAGCAGCTGGTGCTGGCCAGGTCAGAGTCCTTAGGAGCAGCAAAAAGGAAAAAGGGAGAGTGGTGTATTGGAGGGAAATGAAGCCTCCAGAATAATAGGAAAAGTCAACTTGGAGTTTTTACAGATGCAAAGACTAAAAACTAAAAAAAAATGAGGATGCTGAAATAAAGTGCCATGTCAATGTAAAACAGGAGAGACTCAACAGAAGAAACAATACAGGAAGAAAGGAATTACAGAACCAATCAGAACAAGAGGCAGTCCTTTACAAACTCTAATTAAGTGCTATTCCATTTGTATAAAAATGGTACAAGTCATTATTTTTGGATGATGGGATTATTGAGTGGTTTTATTTATTTATTTATTTATTTATTTATTTATTTACTTATTTACTTATTTATTTATTTAGTGGTTTTAATGGACTTTTAGCTTATCTTTCTTTTTTTCTAAAATAATTATGCACATTATCATTGTGTCTTTAATAAGAACATACTTAAGACATACCAGAGCCCAGCTGTGGTGGCTCAGTGGATTGAGTGTCATCCCATGGACCAAGAGGTCCTGGGTTCGATTCCCAGTCAGGGCACATGCCTGGGTTGCGGGCTCCATCCCCAGTGGGGGGTGTGCAGGAGGCAGGCGATCAATGAGTCTCTCTCATCATTGATGTTTCTATCTCCCTCCCTCTCTCCCTTCCTCTCTGAAATCAACAAAAATATTTTTAAAAAAATATATACCAGAAACTCACTGAATAGATTATATAGTTATACAAATATTTAGTAAAGTGTTTTTAAAAAGCCATCCTAGGGATTCATTTCTCAATAAATTCTTTTAACATCTATTTAAATATTTTTTAAAAACAGACAGAAAGGAAGATAAGAAGAAAGAAAGAGAGGGGGGGAGAGGGAGGGGAGAAGAGAGGGAGAGGATGAGTAAATTTCTCCAGATCTTGCAAGGTATAGACAGTAGACCCACCTATGGTAAAAAGCAAGTTTCAATCTCCTTAAAGAACTTTTCCCATAAACATTATTTATGTCTGGGTGTTCTACTCATTATTGCCACTCATTGGGAAATAACCCAAAGTGTGTACTAAAATGAACTGTAGAGGAATAAAGGGTTTGTCTCATGCCACAAGTAACAGGGTTTTGAAAATTTGGTTGTCAATTATGGTCTCTCAAATACCATGTAAATCGATAATAACCATGTCACAGAGCCCACTACTAACATGGGAAATAATGTTCCTAACTGGAACAAGAATTTAATAGCAAACATTTTTACAGACTTCCCAAGAGTCAGAACTGTCTTCTCCCCTTTTGGGGGGGTTGGGGGAGGGAGAAGAAGAAGAAGAAGAAGAAGAGGTTTAAAACTATCACAATTTCATCTTAAATATTTTAAATATTTCTACTCTAGTTTCTAACTTCAGGTCTTTTAAATCTTAATTCCTTTGATCCATAAACACATATGTGTCAGCAGTGCCAGAACCTCTTCCCACAAGTTCAGGTGCACAGCCTGTCAGAAACCAAGCCTGTCATTTTCTGGATGAGTAACAGGCACATAGCTTTGTCCATTAGATGATTTTATGCTGTGCCCCTTGATAATCAAATCAAAGCAGACATGGTTGATTACATGGACAAAAAGCTACTGAATAAATACGTTTGTTCAGGAGTAACTAAGCATTAGATAATATTATGTAATGTGAAAGTAACTGCCTGGCTTAATGTTATGGTTTCCATGGCAACTACATCAGTGAAGGGTAAAGGGGTTCAGAGATATTGGTTTCTTTCGGTGCATAAATGGAATCTCTGCATCACATGATGTTCTTGGTGTCTTTTAAAAAGTATTCCACGTCTTAGAATTATTGATAAGTAAAAATGTTGGTACTATAATCTTAGAAAGAATGCAGGTTGGCTTTGCATTTCCTAAGTTCTTTAGGGAAAGAAATGATGTTCAAATTAATAGAGGGGGAGAGCGACATGAATTTTACATCTGACGTGATGGATTCGAAGCTTGGCTGCTTTCACACATAGGGTCTCTGTGCCATGGATGTTTCTTTCTTCTTTTCCAGAAACAAAGACAGCGATGGCGATAACAAAAGGGAAAGTCTCAGCCAAATGATGAGCGCCGCAGAGGATAGCTCCTGCGGAAAGCAGAAAAGATTAATTATGAGAGGGAGGCGGTGGGAGGCTTCGGTTTTGTATTCAGCCACGCTCCGCAGCTCTTGGGTCCCTTTATCTGCGGCAGCAGCGCAATTACAGTGCCTTGGAGGAGGCAGGCTGCACCGAGGGCCTTCGGAGCCCAGTTCCAGCATTGTTCTGGTTTTATTTATTTCATTTTACTCCCCCTGGGTCAGATGAGGGTGCAGTTAAACGTACAGATTCTTCTGAATTGCAAGTTACACATTCCTAAGACTTAGAGAAACCCAATTATTTTGTTTATTCTGTGGTGGAAGGGGGAATTCATTTCCGTGGTCAGAAGGAAGGGCTGAGAGGCAGGAGAGCTGAATTCGGCTGCTGTCCCACTTACCTACCCTCTTCACTCCATGGCTCAGGTGTCGTTCTCCCCATGGGCTGGAATTTTAATTACAGGAGCTTTAGAGCTCCTAATCTGAAGATGTTCATTTACTATGGACTTTAACTTTTTGATTCCTTTTCAGTTGTTCTTTGCTGCCCTCCTCCAAGGCGGTTAATGCAGAAGAGACTATCTTTCTAAGGCGTGCTTACGGGACACATAAGGGTTTTAACTGGGATTTATTCCACACCCACAGCCAATCTCTGTGTCAGTTATCCCACATATGTTGTTCTTCTCAAGTGTACAGACCTCCTCCTTTTATCCTAGATAGACAACCCCTCAGAGGGCTTCTGCCTTGACTGTTTGTGATCACACATTTATGAGGCCATCATAAAATTTGAAGGGAAGATGCCATCTCTATGGCGCTGCCCTAAAAGTCCTCACATAGTGCAGAGAGTAAGATCTTAGAGGCACCCCCTGACTTCCAAGGAGTTGAAAAATACATATAGGGAGGCAAATACAAGCAGCGACTTTCTTCCAACTTTGTTGGAAGTTTTTCGCCATTGGGTCTATGAGAGGATCCTTGGCTCTTGAATGTATCCCCTTTACACACCGAAATAATAATATGTGGGATCATTTTTGCCAAGGTAGTAGTTATGGCAGGATGTTTGCCCTCTCCTTTTCCTCTTCCTTTTAACAAGTAAAATTAGAATATTTCTCAAGTGCTTGGTATGGATCAAGTACCTTCACTTATCTCTCACAACAACCCTTCAACATGGTATCACCACCTGCTTCAGTCAGGGTTCTCTGGAGAAACAAAGCCAACAGGATGTGTATGTATACATGAAGAGATTTGACCAGAAAGAGGAAAGATTTTACTGACATCTTGGTTGCAGATAATATTCCATAGTTCCCACAAAACATTTTGTTCTCACAACAGCTCTGCTGGTAGACATTACAATCTTCATTTTGCTGGTGTGAAAACTCAGGCTTGCGTCAAGTTAAGTAAATACCCACACTTAAGGAGCTAGTAAATGAAAGAGCTAAGACTACACTTTAGTCTGGTGTTCTTATACTGGAAACTGTGAATATACGAAACCTCCTGGTCTGCTTTCTGATGGGCCATGGTGTGGAAACGAAGACGATACCTTCCCTCCTCTGCTTCATTAACTAGAGCAAAATCTTACTCTCTTTCATGAATGTTGGTTTTTAGCATGTCATAGGCTAAAAAAATAAATACTAGTAATAGATCTAGTTTATTTTTTTAATGAAGTGGTCATTTACCAAGTTCTTCTGTTAGAACTTTTACAGAAAATTCCAAGACTTACCTGGAAACCAAAGACAAATAACCCAGATATGAGAGTTTGACTCCTGAGAATTCTGTAGCAACATCGACTTGCTTAGCCTTTCTGTATTGCCACAGCTCCTTTGTCTAGACTGAGTGGGCAAGGATGATGGTGTGCCATAAATCAGTATAGTAAGATATCAGGTTTGCCATGATGAGGCTGTCCTGACATGAGGTGTTCCTTGAGTGCTTAGTCTGAAGACAGTCTACTTGCAAAACCCAGTTGCCCCATCTTTGCCGCACACAGTGATTTGTGTCATTCTGTGAGGGGACTTGTTTCTAGGGTTTCATGAACTGCAACCTGCAACTCAGTTATCCTGTCTATCTTTTCCCAATGAGTAAAAGGGCATTAACTAAGATGTAGTGTGATAAGCTGGTAATTAGTACCAATGTATTCTTTAAAGAAGCTAGGGTGTTAGCATTTTCTAAAATAAGTACTTAAGTCATCTCTGCAGTTTACAAAGGCAGGCCACTGCTTGTTGCTTAGGGGAAGGCAAGTATACCCTACGAGAGGCAAAAAAATCACAGCCTATTCTAGTCTAGATATTGAATGAAAGTTTGCTGTCTGAGCACTCAAAGAGAAAAAGTTGCAATCTTTCTGCCAAAATAGATTATTTTATCCAGGTCTCAAAAGTGAATAAAGATTGTGGTTTCCTTAGTATGCTATGCTTTTCTTCAACAAATGGAACTTTTTTAAGAGACCAAGTCATTTCAAGGATTTTTGTTTATACATGATTTTTCCTTGGGGGGTCTTGTAGTCAGCATGGGCTGCCATAATAAAATACCGCAGACTGGTTGGCTGAAACCACAGGAATTGATTCCTTACAGTTCTGGAGATTGGAAGTCCAGGATCAAGGTATCAGCAGGGTCCATGTCTCCATGTTTGGTGGGACTTTTCTCCTTGGGTTATAGACAGCTGCCTTCTCACTGTGTTTGCACATAGCCTTTCCTTCGTGTGTAATTTCATTCCAAACTCTCCAAGAGGCTCCATCTCCAGGTACTATCATATTGGGGGTTAGAGATTCAACATATGAATTTTGGGGGAGGACACAGTTCAGTCCATAGCAAGGGGCTTTGGAGATATTAAGCCCAATAACTTTAGGATCAGAATCTCCTCAATGTACCAACTTGTGTCCTGTTGATTAGCTGGGGCTCTTGCTGATTTCCTGTTGACTGACTCAGCGGATAGATTTCTGCTTAGCTGTTCTGAGTTATGTTTGTAATAGGTTCTAGTTCGTTCTCTTTGGTTCCTGGAAAAATGCTGTCAGGAGGCTCTGTGAGTGGGAAGTCAGTGGCTGGCCATTATAAAGAGAAATAGATGGGCAAAGGAGAGTCGAATTGCTTAAATTCTGAAAGGATATATTTGAGAAAGTCCAGCTTTGGAGTTTGGAGTAAGATGGACCTGGTTTTGCATCTTGGTGCCATCACTGAACAGTTTAATGACTCTGGGAGAGATGCATAATTACTCTGGACCTCTGATTTTACTACAAATAAAATGGGCATTTAGATGCCTACCTGGCAGTGCTGTGAGGACTTGCCATTTTAAATAAAGTATTGAGCACAGTGTTTATACCAAATATTTGTTAACTTTCATGGTCATTCATCATTACCATTGATCAGGAATATGTCTTTTTCCAGGGACTCTCAAAGTTCTTTAGAGTTCAGTCTTCCTTCTCTGGGCACTCAAGAAATATTTGACATGAACTTCAATGGATAAGACTATTAGAAAACTCACAAACTGTCATTATATTTATCATTATGGTCAAGGACAGGGGTTATCTGGTCCACTGCTTGCTTTGGTAAATAGTTTTATTGGGACACAGCACATACATTCATTTATACATTGTCTACAGCTGCTTTTGTACTGATACAGCAACATTAACTAGTTGTAATCATGCTTCAGATATTTATTTACACCTGCTCCTTTACAGAAAAATAATTGTGATACCTTGTTTAGGGTAATTATGACCAAGTTTAACTGACAGTATTTACTGATCTTGGTTCCCTGAGTACAAGATTTGTATAATTCAAATACCCATTTCATTTCTTTTTGGTTAATCCTCACCTGATGATATTTTTTCATTGATTTTTAGAGAGAGAGGAAGGGAGGGGGGAGAGACAGAGAGAAACATTGATGTGAGAAAGACACATTGATTGGTTGCCTCCAGTACATGCCCAGACTAGGACTGGGATCAAGCCTGCAATGCAGATATGTGTTCGTTACCAGGAATTGACCTATCAGTCCGCAGGCCAATGCTCTATCCATTGAGGCAAGCCGGCTAGGGCCATTTTATGTTTTAATATCCCTCAAACAAGCAAAGGTTTAGCTTCTAAATACTTTGAAAAAAGTATATAGATGCACACATAGGTGATGAGCACTGTAACGGTTCTGCTTACCTTTGAGGAAATTTGTTTTATTTGTGGCAAAATGAACATTAGGTGCACAGTGTCTTAGCCTGATGAACTTAAGTCCACTAGGCACAAACCAGCAGCCTGTCACCCTTGGGTTTGCTGATTCAATGCAATGAGGGAGAAGGTCCTCCAGAGGGCGTCTCTCCAAATGAAGAAGCAAATAAAGGCATTCTATGTCTCTGGGAGTTTAGATGAAATTTGAATGAAGCAGTGTTTTGACAAGCTCAAAACAAAGAACCCCTAGGGCCAGGAAATGTAGCTTGGTGTACAGGTCAATATCAGATCTAGACTGAAAAATGGACCCAGGGTCCTGTTTCTGTGAGAAAAAAAAAAAAGTTAAGAGAGATATGGACTATTATGCCCCAAAACTCCTCTCTAGTTTTTGCACCTGGTCGGCAAATCACAACTGCTTCTCTGTGTCCAAAGGACTAGGTCTTCCAGGCAGAAGTGGGAGGTTTAACTCTTATTGATTCAGTTTCAAACAGTAGAGGTTCCTCCAGTTTATGGTTTTAGAGAACAAAGCTTCTCAGTGAGTAAAAAAGCAGTAGTTGACTCAAAGAAGGGGCTGTTACGACATGTTCAAGGTGCAGTGTGTTATTGGGAGAAATACTATTTCCTGTTAGCTTTGCAGCTGCCTGTATCTGTATTCCAGCCAGATGAATGGCCAGGCAGGATTTTACTTTTTGAATGGGAGTGAATTTTTATTTTTTCATCTGGAAGTTGATGATGGCAGATGTGGAAAGTGGGGAGGTACAGAAAGGAGAACAAGAGGGAGATGGGTGGAACAGAGAGAGTAGAGAGGTAAATTCAAGGCAGGTAATAGACTGAAGACAAGCTTTCCTGCAGCCTAATATGCTGCCTGATGGATGAATAGTCCCCAACTTGATAAATATGTACGGAATAAAGGAATGGATAATAGCTGAGTGGCTGTGACGAGTCTCCAACCATAAAGGAGTAGTAATATTTTAATGACAATAATATTATTAGTTATACTCTCACATAGAATTTCATGATGCTCATTTTAACATTTAACCAGAAAAATGCAATGGGAGTGCTGATAGCCAACCTTCAAATGTGTTATGAAATTTGTCCTTAGACACAGAATAATGTCAGGGTTGCTCTTCACATTAATGGCTGTCATTCAGAAACCACTGTTCTGAGTAAGGGTAGTCTCTCCTGTGGTTTTAAAGAACACGTGTTAGAACCTAAGAAGGATTCGATTTCTGGAGGGGCAATGCTTCTTTCCTGGCATGTTTGCAAAGAATGGTATGTTCTAAATACTGCATTAGCAATGGGCCAGGAAATGAACCCTGGCCCTCTGGGGATTGAAATGTAGTAGAACTCAAACATGTACCCTGTGTGATCCTCTTACTTCCTCATGTCACCCTTGTGGAAATGCAGGAAGCAAAGCTGGGAGTGGCAGTGGCATCATCCCCAAGCTCCCAGACTGTCATTGTCTGTAAGCAATAGTTGGGGTGACCCCTGTCCCCTGTAAGCCCAGAGGGTAAGATTAGTGGAAAGAAAGAAACTTAAAAACTTTCAATGTTCAGAGTGCCTCCACCTTTCAGTTCAGAAGATTCTTGCCACCATCACAGACTGTTCTTGGCAGATCGTCTTTCTCTGAAGCCCTGACCTTTACGTGTGTACCTTATGCAATCTCTATTTCCCCAATTTTCCTTCATTTCCCCAAAAATCACTACTAGTAAAATTACCTTACCCTCAGAATATTCTTTTCAGCCTCCATCCCCTTTCTTTTGTCCATCTGCATGGCCAGCCCTCCATGAAGCTTCTGGGCCAGCGTGGACCCTTCTTGGCAGCATCTCTAGAGCCTGAGGACTATTTACACGAATTACTTCCACCTCCAGTCTCTTTGCAACAGGCTGGGGAATAGGTATGGTAAAGGAACCCTGAGCTGGACAGTAGTTAAAGCAGTAAAAACAGATTTTACCCAGGGATTATGACAATAGGGGAAAAGAGACCTTAGTATAAAACTGGGCTCAATTCCAAGCACAATAAGGACAAGTGGGTCAGTGGATGAAAAACTATTAAGAGGATGCAGCCGGGGTAAAGGGGGTTCTTGCTGAAGGCAGTCCAGGGAAATTTGGATATTGAGAGTCACCAAATTTGGAGGATGGCAGATTTTTTCTAAACTGACTAGCAGGATTGGTGCCAAACCTGAGCTATGCAGGTCTGGCAAGGACGAGGCCTATTAGAGGAGCCAGAGTAAAGTTTCATTAAGGAGGGTCTTTGTAAGGTAGGGAACCAGTTCTACTCCAGAAAATGCTTACACACAGGATATCAAGAGAGATGGGTGGATAAGATTCAGAGTTGCATGTAAAATAGGTAAATTTACTGCAGGGGGCCAGCAGCGAGCTGTGGGAAAGTGGAGGAAATGAGACTGTGCTTCCCAAGCACCCTGAGTCATCTTGCTCAATGGGGAGATCCGTGCCAGCACTCAGAGTGGGGCGAAGGCTGTGGGAGGGAACTCACTTTGATTAGAAGCAGCTGGGAGCAGAGAGCGGACCCCTGAGGTCCTCATATTGTAGGAAAAGGCGATCTTGTGAAATAAGTTCAATTTCATTGTTTATATATAAGACAAATATTAAGAGGAGGGGAAAATCCTAAATGATGGAGATTAATTAGCACCAAACCAGAGGATAATGAAATCCAGGACCAATAGCAGCACCGGTTTCTTAGAGACCAATACTGCGAGACAAACTTAATAGCTTGCCTTGTGAAAAGAAACGTGCACATGCACACACACACATGCATCACCCGAATGAATGGTTAAAAGCAGCACAGCAGATGTTACTTATTTGGACTTTACTAAAGCACTTGATAAAAATGTCTCATGAAATTTTACTTGCAAAACAAGTTAAAATTGGCTGGAATAGGAGAATTCCAATGCAGATTGAAAATTGGCTCCGAAACCATAAACCAAAGGTAATGGAACTGACAAATAAATGGCAGCAAATCTAGTTGCTGGAAGGTGCTTAGCAGAATGCCCCCAAGGGTTACTGTGAGGACTGAGTTTATTAAAAATCTTTATCAATGAGTTGGAAGAACCAGTCAACAGGATGTGTATGAATTCTGCCAGGAATACTAAATTGGCAAATATTAGAGAAAGCACGGAAGATCAATTCCTATGCAGAGGGGTAAACGGAGGTTAGAAGTATATAAGGAGGAGGAAGGAAGGAACAAAATCAGATCCACCTGGGGAAATCTCAATGTGCTGATCTGCAGAAGATTAGATAGTGGAATTGCATGAAGGAGACAGCAGAAATAATACCGTGGTGGACAAGGGCCAGGAGTCAAGGAAACAACAAATTAGGTATAAGGTGACGAAGCTGTTCAGTGGCCCACGAGGGAGAATCTAGGTTTGTGGGATCTGAAGTTTATCAAGATTAAGGGATCCTCTTTAAGAAAAAGACAAAATTTATTAATTTAAAATTAGATACAGGACCTTGGGAGTGACCGGAGTAAGTGAGGGGCTCAGAAGCATAAGCTCAATGAGTTCTATGGTGACTCTACCTATTGGTGGCCAAGCATAGCATCAATAGAAGGAAGGAGTTTTTAGAAAGGTGTACAATTGTTGCATTTGAAAGTAGGAGGGCAGAGGTGCCATCTCATGAGGACTTGTTCCAGACCTCAGCTTTCTAACTAAGGGGTGCTCATGGGGTTATGCGTGGGAGAAGGCAAGAGCCTTAGACACATGAAACAACCACATTTATCTTAACAGCTGAGAAGTAAAAAACAGAAACAAAACAAAAAAAAACCAGTTATAAGCTGGCTAAGAAATTGTATTATTTTTTCAGGTTTAAAGATGTTTATTGAAACCATTGTCTGTTATTGGAAGGAACTAGGGGAGTACATGGATGGATGAGGATCCCTTTATCTAATGGAACACAGTGTAGCTTTTAGTAAGAAGGCATACCTGCCATGACTGAGTTACAATCCTAAAGTAATATAGCAAGCTGCAGAAAACGATGTAAAATATGATATAATTTTTGTTTACAAAACAAGTGATGAGCATAAAAAGACCGACATAAAACTGTTAGCAGTGGCTTCCTCTGGGTGATGGAGTAGGGGGCAGAGGGAAAAGGAGGGAGCCAGTCTCCCTTTTTGACTGTATATAGAGTGTTCCTAAAAATGTATACACATGACAGCTGATAGCTCAATTAATGTTTCTTTGTTTTCCGATTTACCCATTGGAATTAATAATTATTCAAAATATGTATACAGTTTTTGGGGATACCCTCTATACTTAGAGGACATTGTCTTTTAGGTGATATAATAATACACACACATTACACATACAAATTTACATTAAATAGCTTTGGAAAGACTTAGAAAAAATTAAATTTTTTTTTCAGTAAATAGTATATTTATTATCTTACATTGCCAACTCTTTGGACTGTTGCTGTATAAAGACAGATGGAGGTCACGTGAAAAACCACTTGGCTATGTTGAAGGATGAGCTACAGCGAGCCAAGCCCTAGCAAAGTTTCAGTTGTGTTTTCAGAGAAGCACAGTGACCCGGATGACTGCACATATGTTTGACATACCCACACAAAGCCGCTCTGTTATGGAGTCTTGCGCCCAATTTGGCTCATTGAGAAATGTTTAGGAGGGACCCTATCTGTACCCATGAGCGCGCGGGGGAGGGAGGGGGGTACTTGAAAATGTTGCTTATTCCAATGAAGGGCTTGGGTTGCAAGTATCTTTGGTTTGGTCATTATCTTCAATTTGCAAAATTGTCTCAGACAGTGGAGAACAGACTTTCTTATTGGGGGTGTGGTTACATTTACTTCCATCTGAACAGGAAACACCCATAGAAATGCTTTGCCTTGCAGCATCTGTATAATTTTATTGTTTGGATTTCCCATCACCTGTAAAGAAAATAAATAGCTTTCTGGTGTTTGGGGAAATATAACTATAATCAGCTTCAATTTCAAGTTTCTTCTGCTTGTCTTTCATTCCAGCCAGAGGTGCTGGATTCTGACAGTTCTCTCTCTCTCTCTCTCTCTCTCTCTCTCTCTCTCTCTCTCTCTCTCTCTCTCTCTCCCCTCTCTCTTGTTCTTGGTCTATAGCAACTGGCTGATTAACGTGAAAATCTTATGTTTATCATCTGCCAGATTTTTGTTTTGAGGTTTAATTTTTTTTCCCCTTTACAAGCTGTTCAAGTGTTCTAGCTATAGAGACCAGATGGTTTTTCTATCCCCTTGATGTTTCCTTCACATGGATGATTGTTCAGAAATGTTCTAAGGTTGTACCAGGAAAGGATCGTTTCTACAGTTACTCTGGTTAGCATCACTGCATTTATGCCTTTGCCAGCATGACAGAACATTCCATCGATCAAAGTCTGGAAACCACTTAAAATAAATGGTCCTGTGTGTTTTGCAATCATGTGGGGAAACCCCAGGTTTCAAGTAACCATTAATAAATAATTACCCTTTTGTTAATGCATTCTGCCAATTCCGTGATAAGAAAGTGTTGATGGACGACATAGCTGGTTTGTAGCTTCAGGTTTGTTACACTGTGCTTGTCTCGTATTCCTCACAGGTATAAGCTTCCAAAGCTGTCTCCACGATGTAGGCAGTGCTTGGTGGGTAGTTAAAAAACAGGAGGGCAAAGCTGTTTCCCCTAAGCTGTAGCCCACGCTTACTGTGTAAGTGCTCAGTAAATATTTGGTCCCTGACTTGGGATTTCTGACTGGTGGTATGGAGGTGAGTGAGGGACTGTCAGAGACAGCAGGAGCACTGCTTGAGCACTGCTGCTCTGAGTTGTTCCGAGTCCATATATTCTTCTAAGTTCTCCCATTGGACTACGCCAAGCACAGAGAAAGTTCCTCCTCAAACCCTGCCCACTGTACTAATTGTTGGGAACTTAGTCCAAGTCCCTCCTTTTTCCTCTGCTCACTAGTTATAGGTGTCAGGTCCGAGCCCCCCTCTCTCTAGGGACTGGACCTTCTTGGATGCCAAGTCTTAGACAAAGAAGCCATAAGAAGTTGTGGGTATATAAGAATGAGTCTTTATTGCAGAAGAGCCAGTGGATCTTCTGAAGTTATTTTTGTGTAGGGGGAGAGCACATGGCCATCAGAAAAGACAGTCCTTCACAGCAAAGTCTCATATACAAATAGCCATACACCAGCTGGTAAATGCATATCTTTCCTACACAGTAGTAGCAGTCTCTGTACCCAGTTATTATCTGAGCAGCCGCATGCTGCCCCCTAGACTCACTGCCTCACATCGTAGCGGTACCTACACTCTCTGGCTTAGTAGCTTCTCCTGTCTCCCCTGCCCAGAACACTGGCTGGTTAACATGGAAGCTATATCTGAGCTTTCTATGAGCTCTTAGCCTCACATCGTAGCAGTACCAGCTCTCAGCTCTCCTCTCTGCTGCACACATAGGCGCTACATTCTCTGTGCCTATTGCTTCTACTCCTTACCTTAGCTCTGCCCAACTGCTCTCTCTAGCAGACTCCTGGTCAGTAGCCTGTATATTACTCCAGAGACAAAGAAGGCTAGTTGCCAACAGTGACATCAATCATATTGGCTACAGCAAGGCACAGGGTACCGTGAGCTCTCTGTGGCCTTGCAGCTGCTTATGTATCTTAGCCTAGGCACAGAGTGGCCTTGGACAGTCCAGTGTATTGACAACAAGGCCTCTGTGCTTCAATTGGCCTGACTATCAGGCGTGTCTGGTGTGATTCCCACAGGGATCACAAGAGAGAGCACAATGAGAGGAGTTTCTCCGTGGTACTGATTTTGTCTGTGGCCTGAGATACTCAGGGGTTCTATACGAAGAAAGTTTGTTACTGAACTCAAGGGCTTTGACACGGGTTATTCCCATATCACAAGGTAGCTTTCTTTATTTACTTGCAGCAAGTAAAGGAGACAAAAGATTCCTATGCAAAGCTCTGCCTCCCCTAAGGGAGGCTTAGCCTTTGCTTATATATACTATTTGGTCAATTACATGTTGATTTCTTCTTTGCAGTTAGTTACATTTATCCCTTGAGTTCCTGTCAAGCTCTTCCTGTTTACAGTTGATCTGTAAAACACTGTGCTATATTATAACATTTAGCAAAAATAGCATTTAGTAAGAATGGTCCAAACCTTGACAACCTCTTCTATTTAACACTAGAGGCCTGGTGCACAGATTTGTGCACTGGGGTGGGGGGGGTGGCCTTAGCTCGGCCTGTGCCCTCTGGGGATGTCCGCCTGCAGTGGGGATCGGGCCTAAGCCAGCAGTCAGACATCCCTCTCACAGTCTGGGGCTCTCACAGTCTGGGACCCCTTGCTCCTTACCTCACGCCTGCAGTGGAGGCAGGAGAGGCTTCTGCCACCGCTGCTGCACTTGCCGGCCATAAGCTGGGCTTCTTGCTGAGTGGTGCTTCCCCTGTGAGAGCACACTGACCCCCAGGGGGCAGCTCCTGCATTGAGCATCTGCCCCCTAGTGGTCAGTGTGCATCATAGTGACTGGTTGTTCTGTTGTTCAGTCAATTTGCATATTAGGGTTTTATTATATAGGATATTAAGTAGTCAGTAAGCAAAAAATAAGTAAGGTTTCATAATAGTGCTTAGCTCTTAGTAAGCACTCAACTTGATATTGACGATGTGTCAATGGTTTGCAGCCAAAGGCCACTGGGAGCACACCTGTAGTTGGGCAGGTGGGTTTATTACTAGCTACAGTGAGAGAGGACACACACAATGCAGAATTGGGGTGTCTCAGTTTATAAGAGGGTGTTCAAAAGAAACGGTTCTAGGATTTGGGGTTTGGCTGAGTGATTTTGGGGAGGATCTAAGGAACCAAAGGTTTGATCTAGATTGGATATTGTGAAAAAAACAGATCAACTCTATGAATGGGCATCTAATAAATGTTATCTACAGGGAGAGCAGACTGGAGCCAAGATAAAGCTGGAATCAGTCCAGGTGTAGCAGTCACTTCTCTCACAAGATTGGGGACTTTGGTATCTTGCGTGACATGGTCTGGGTGGATCTTCTGAAGTTATTTTTGTGTAAGGGGAGAGCACATGGCTCAGCTGGAAGCCTCAGGCTGGCTTGTGATAACACTGAGGCCTAGGTGTAAGGTCACATTAGTTCCCAGACTTCAGGGCAGGCTTAAGTCAGGAAGTAAGTCTAGGAAGGAGCAGACACCTCTGCCTCCTCAAGTCACTGCTTTGCCTTTGCTTTATCTCTCTCTAATTTAGGAAGTGACTTAGTGCAGACTGCCCTCAACTCAGACTCCAAATAGCAGCCCCTTCCTCCTGTCCTGCCCGTGAGGTGGATGGGCCTCAAGTTGGGCAGTGTTGGAGTGGTTCCTCTGCGCTCACTGACACGATCATAGCGAGGGCTGTCTTTTGATAAGGGACAAAAACATTACTTCTCTAAATGGCTTTACGTGAGGTAGAAATAAAAGGATTTAAAGACTTAAGCAAGTAGGTTCATGTGTTTTGAAAATACAACCGTTCATTGAGACAAAAAGCCTATTTCCAAAACAGCCACCCATCTCTGTATCTTCAACTGATGGGTGACAGAGGGGTTCATACAGCAGTTTACAAACATAATTGAACTCCAAAGGCAAGGGATATTTAATGAAATTCTGGATAGGAATATGTCTGGTTAAAATTTTTAAAGTATTTTATTTTTTTCCTTTTTATTGAATTTATTGGAGTGACACTGTTAACAAATTATACAGGTATGAGATATACATTCTACAACACATTGTCCTGTGTGTCCACCACAAGTCAAGTCTCCCTCTGTGACCATTTATCCCATCTATACCTCTTCCACCTCCTTCTGTCCACTCTCCTCGCCCCCCCCCCCCCAGCAATCACCAGGCTGCTGTCCCCGTCCATGAGTTTATTTTATCCTTTTTTTTTCCTTTTTTACTCAGTCCCTCCACACTCTCCAGGCCCCCACCCTCCGACAGCTGTCAGCCTGCTATCTATGAATCTGTCTCGATTTTGCTTCTTAGTTTATTTTGTTCATTCTGAGGGAAATCATATGGTACTTGTCTTTCTGTGACTGGATTATTTCACTTAGTATAATCATCTCCATGTTTATACATGCTGTCACAAAAGGTAAGATTTGTTTCTTTTTTATAGCCAAGTAGTATTCCATTGTGTAAATGTACCACAGCTTTTTTATCTACTCATCCACTGATGGGTATTTGGGCTGCTTCCAAATCTTGGCTATTATAAATAACAGTGCAATGAATATAGGGGTGCATATATTCTTTTGGATTAATGTTTTGGGTTTCCTTGCATTTATTCCCAGAAGTGGCATCACAGGGTCATAAGGCAGTTCCATTATTAAGTTTTTGAGGTAACTCCATACTGTTTTCCACAGTGGCTGCACCAATCTGTATTACCACCAACAGTGCACAAGGATTCCTTTTCCTCCACATCCATGCTAACACTTGTTGTTTGTTGATTTATTGATGATAGCCATTCTGACAGGTGTGAGGTGATCGTTCATTGTGGTTTAAATTCACTTTCCTCTGATGCTTAGTGACACTGAGCATCTTTTTATATGTCTATTGGCTATCTGTATGTCCTCTTTGGAGAAGCCTATTCAGGTCCTTTGCCCATTTTTTAAATTGGGTTGCTTATTTTTTGGTGTTGAATTATATAAGTTCTTTATAAATTTTTGGATATTAACCCCTTCTCAGGTGTTTCATTGATGAGTATGTTCTCCCATTCAGTGGGTTATGGTTTCAAGTCTAATATTTAAGTCTTTAATCCATTTTGAGTTTATTCTTATCTATAGTATAAGAAGGTGGTCTAATTTTGGGTATTTTTGCATATTCCTATCCAATTTTCTCAACACCATTTTTGAATTGAATATCTTTACCCCATTGTTTGTTTTTGCTTGTTTTGTCAAATATTAATGGACTTATACAAGTGTTAGGGTTCTCTCTATGTAGCATCATGTCATCTGAAAATAATGAGTCTTATTTCTTCCTTTCCAATATGAATACCTTTTATTTCTTCTTGTCTGATTGCTATGGATTTCCAGCACTATATTGAATAAGAGTGGAGAAAGCAGACATCTTTATCTTGTTTCCTATCTTAAGGAGAACTCTTTTAGTTTTAGCCCACTGAGTATGATATTAACTGTGGGTTTATCTTATATGTCCTTTATTACATTGAGTTATGTTCCCTCTATTCTCACTTTGCAGAGAGCTTTTAATCATAAATGGTTGCTGGATTTTATCAAATGCTCTTTCTGCATCTATTGACATGCTCATGTGGTTTTTAGTCTTCATTTTGTTTATGTGGTCATCACATTTATTGATTTGTGAATATTGTACCTATCTGCATCCCAGGAATAAATTCCACTTGATCATGGTGTATGATCTTTTTTAATGTATTTCTGGATCCAGTTTGCTAATATGTTGTTGAGAATTTTAGCATCTATGTTCATTAGAGATGTTGGCCTATAATTTTCTTTCTTTGTTGTGTCTTTCTCTGGTTTTAGAATTAAGAAAATGCTGATCTTATTAAATAAGCTTGGGAATCTTCCCTCCTCTTGAGATAAAATAGTTCTTTGAATCTTTGATAAAATGCATCTATGAAACCACCCTGTCCTGGATTTTTGTTTGTTGGAAATTTTTGATTACTGCTTCAATTTCACTAGTTGTAATCTATCTATTCAGATTCTCTGATTCTTCCTGATTCATTTTTTGAAGATCATATGTTTGTGATCAAATTTATCCATTTCACCCAGATTGTCTGATTTGTTGGTATATAGTTGTTCATAATATTTTCTTACAGTCCTTTGCATTTCTTTGGTATCAGTTGTTACTCTCCTCTTTCATTTCTGATTTTATTTATTTGGGTCCTCTTTTTTTATGAGTCTGGTTAAAGGTTTCAGTCTTGTTTATCTTTTCAAAGAAACTGATCTTGGATTCATTGATCTTTTGTACTGTGTGTGTGTGTGTGTGTGTGTGTGTGTGTGTGTGTGTGTGTGTTTTAGGCTCTATTTTGTTTATATCTGCTGTGATCTTTATTATCTTTTTCTACCTGCTCTGCCACCATCTTGGATCTCCTAATTTCAAAGTACTTTAAATGGCAGTCTCTTTAAATACAGCCAGATCCGTACACATAGTGCATGTAATAGACACTGAGCAAAAGTGTGTTTATTGATTTAACTAGTCACCATGTTTTCTTCATTTAGACCAACTACAAGAAAGAAGTGGCTCAATTATTAGAAACCCTTTTTAGTCTGATTATAGAAATAATCCATTCTTAATGTAACAATGCTTAGAATAGAAAAGACAGTGAGAAATAAATAAATTACCACCTGGAGACAACCACTGTTAATGGTTTGGGTTCTTCATTCATTCAGCAAATACTTAGTTAGCAATTACCGTATAGTAGTTAACCTGGGAAAACACAGGTTAATAAGACACAATCTCTGAGCTCAAGGATCTAATAGCTTCATGAGCAAGACAGGTTAAATAAGTAGATAATTAAAGAACAATGCTAAGTGCAATAATCAATATAAGCATAGGACATTATGAGATTAAGGAGGAACCTCTGATGGATATGTGGGTGTGATATGGTGCAGAGTAGGAGAGGAGCCACTTTCTGGGGAAGTTCTTAGTTGAAAATTTAGAAAATAAAGATCCAAAGGAGGAAAGAGAAATAGTATAGAATCCTACCTTCCTGTAGTGACCAGGGTCCACTTTTTGTGTCTGCTCTGATTCCACTGAACAGCTGTACTGTCATTTGCCCTAAGTTCAAGTATACTCTGTATTGATCAGAAGTGGGTTTCTTAGCAGTGTTGTTTCTCTGACCTGGTGTCCCTATATTAAGCAGGTATAGGCTAAGGTGTATTTTCTCAATGGCTTCATGCCAAGCAATTCTGGAGGAATTTTAAGGCTCTGGATATTGTAACCAAGGTGCCCATGATTCTGAATTAGCTATACTTTTCCCAGTAAAACAGTTTTCTGGGTTTTTGGAGTGGGGAGAAGGAGTTAGAAATATTAAGAACACACACACACAGACACACACACGCACATGCGCACACACATGACTTTAGAAGCATAATGTCCTCTTGCGGCTTGCTGTCCCTTCCGCTCACCCCCTCCAGTCCCCATTTTAATCGTGCCTTTATAATTGCCACTGTTCATCAGGACTTTTCAAGGAGCCTGTCCTCAGCAAACACACTTTGCTGCCGGGTATTAATCAACCTCCATTTATAAACGCAAAAGGAAGAGGCCACACCAGGGAGACAGTGATTATAAGAGAAACTGCGGAAAACAAGAGCGCCTCCGTATAGTCATTTAGAAAATGTGGCCAGGGGAAGAAATTTCAATGAAACTATTTCAAGGTATATCTAAATGTGGCTCCCTGAAGCCCATTAGTTCTTAGTCCAAGCTAATTAATATACAGGAGAGGTTTTACTTCAGAGAGATTTCTAATGAAAAAAAAAATTGTGAATAAAACACCCATAGAAACGACTTATGGGGACTCAGAAGGATTTTTTTCTCATCTCTATCAAATACAGTGAACTGATAGAAATTCTCCTGGTAATGCATTTCTGTGATGATGGGGTGAGCTGCTTACAGCAATTTACAGTATGGTAGTGTTTGTCACAGCTCTGCCAGCACTGGAGACTAGTCCCTGGGAATTTCATCCATTATTGGTAAACTACTTAATCAAAAAACAGCTCTGAAATCCCCCCATCTTCTTTCCACAACTTCAAGTCATTAACACTGGTAACTTGAAAGATAGGACAAAAATAAGCTGTGGGTGCTCAAGAGAGAAAAGAGTAGGATATAGCCAGTAGGTGAGCGACAGTCTAGGCAAGGAGGGTTATCCTGAGATGCCTGCTGGAGGAGGGTTGTGGCCAGGGAGCTGAAGAGGAGTTGCCCTGGCCAGAGGAGGCAAGGTCTAGTGCATCTGTGTCCCCCAAAGTGTGGTTCCTGGGCTAGTAGCAGCCTCACTTAAGAACTCATTAGAAGAACAAATTCTAAGGTCCCACGTTAGACCTATTAGATCAGACACCCTGGAGTTGGGGCCAGAAGTCTGTTTGAAAGCACCCTCCAGATGCCCCTGACCTCACTCAGGTGTGAGGACTCTGCCCTGCATTCCTGGTTCTTGTCCTTGAGCCATCACTGGGCTCACCTGAGAATCCGGAGCCGCAGAAATCCTGTTAGTGAGGCAAGTCTGGGACCCAGGGATCTGCATTTTTAAGAGCTCCTCACATGATTCTGATTGTCTTTGTGGATTGGGGACCACTTTGGAATCGTTTTAAGGTGTCCAAAAGGAGCACTTCCTCATCCAACCTTGTTTGCAGTGCACCTGACATCTTACCACCATTACTTACCCCGTTTAGATACACACTTGCTTGTTCATGCCAACCTTTGTTAAAAAACAAAGTCATTTCTGATTGATTGATTGATTGATTGATACCTTTGGTCATTCATGAGGTCAATTAATAAGCATGATGTGTCTCCTACCTGCAGAGCACTCTGCTGATGTAAGATGAGAGAGAGAGATACATTGTGCCACTATTCCTTCCCTACAGTGGATGGCAGTCTGCTTACCCTTAGAGGACACAAGCTGAATAAGGGAACATACCTTGACAAGTGTCCAAAGGAAATGCTGGACAAATGACTTATATAAAATGCTAAACAGGGTTCGTGGAGGACCAGTGAAGGTATGTTTTCCTTCCCTCCATCAGCCCAGGGTGGTGGATGCATCCTCAGAAAGGGAGATGGGAGCAGACAGGATGGGCAACTTGCTGACTTCCAACTTCAGACTTCTGAGAGAAAGGGGAAAATTTGGGGCTTTCTGCAGCTGGGTCTCTGTCCCATGTTGGACATGTGTTGTTTTTCTGTGTGGAGGATGCTTGTAGTTTTCTATGATCACCAGATCGATTCTCATTTATCTATACTAATAAAAGGGTAATATGCTAATTAGACCAGATGTCTTCAACATCCTTCCTGATGTCCTTCCTGACGAAGCTAGGGCCTGGGTGACGCCAGTGGGGGTTCCGGGTGCCTGCAGGTGGCCTGGGCAAAGCCAGCTGTGGTCCCAGGTGCCAGCCGGCAGTGGGAGGAGGGAAGTCCAGGTCCCGGGTCCTGGAGGGAAGCCAGTGCCGGCAGCTGGGGGAAGGAAGGCCTATTCTTGCCCGAACTTTCATGCATCGGGCCTCTAGTCTTTTAATAATCAATTCAAATGTTCTCTCCTCTCTGAAAATTGCCTTTACCTGACTCCCCTGACCGTGGAAAGCAGAAATGCCTTTCCCCTCATCTAGCACCCCTAGAAATGAACACAGACTTTGATGCTTGACACTTCAGTTGTTTTAGAGAAAGATTTTACTTGCACTTCACAAGCCTAGGTTTGTAAGAACTGTCATGCTATATAATTTTTCTAAGTCAAATTTATTTTTACTTAGAGCCCCCATCTCACAATGTCATTAAGGATTCAACCTTAGCCATAATTGAGGTTCCCTTCTCCACAGCCCCCAAGTAGTTCTGAGACCTTCCATACAGCAGACTCGTGACTCAGGCCCTTTGTCTCCCACACACTGTGGTCATCACAGATCCTCTCAGTGTTCAATTCCGTGTAGGACCCAGTCTCACAGCCATTCAGCCAGATGTTCTTGTCAGTTTCCCAGGGAGCTGTGAGGGTGCTGGAGGCCAGAAGCATGAGAGGAAAATGTGAAGATTTGGCACAAATTCCTAGCTTAATAAATCATCCTGCCACTAGTACTTTTTCATTTCCTTCTTACTTTCCTATCTCACTGCCAGTTCTTTAAAGGAGAGGGTTATGTCTGCCTCCGTTTTTTCACTGTCTGACCCAGCACATAATAGGTGTTCGTTTAACATTTGTTGAACTGAATTTGGTAGTGATGGGAAGGTTTATGGAAAGGTGGCACTGAGTGGACCCTGTAAAAGTGTTGGAGGTTGATGTGGAGAAGGGAGGAGAGGATTTCAGGTAGATACACAAATGCTCTGACCTTGCCAGATGGAAATAAATCATTTATGTGATCCAGGTGAAAGTTTGTGTTAACAAAATACTAGGAGATAGAATTAGAAAGGTGGTTTTTACCCAGACTTACACCAGCATCAGTATAATTATCCAGAAAATAGAGAGCTGCAGCAAACCCATGAACCATTCTTTTGAAAGATGTACTGTGCTAAACACCAACATTTTATGGAGAATGATCACTGTGGAGAGATTCTCAAGAGGAGGTAAGGGAGCGATGTATAAGGCTTGCTGAGCATTTTCAATTTACTCCTCCAAAGGATAGATCAATGTTTTAAACTTATGGCAACTTTATGAGTTAGGAACTATAATGCTCACTTTATTAATGAGAAAATTGAGGCATGAAAGCTCAATAACTTGACCTAGATGACATTATTAGTAAGTGGCAGAGCTTAGATTTGAACCCAGGCCCTTTGAACACATTGTCTGTGTACCTAAACACTATGCAATGCTGTCACCTATTTATCTTCTAGACTAGGACCCTGAAGATGGAATAGTAGATGGTGAACTGACCAGCTCATCTCCAGTCCTCGCTTCAACTGTCCTGGCCAGACACAGGCACAACCTTAGTTCTGCAGAGCAAGAGAGGAGCCAGGTCCAGCCCAGTCGTCCCCCACTGCCACACTGTTGTGGAGCATCCACCCCCCTTCCCCATGTATTAGAACACTGAGCCAGATTCTAAGGCCCAGGATGGGAGGCGAGCCTCATCAGCAGTGGCTCTGGAGTCAGGAGAGGGAGCATCCCCTCTTTATTCTTATCTCTGTATCTTGAAGGGTTGGTTAAAGGGGGAATATTTTGAGTAAAAGAGCTGATTATTAGCTTGTCCTTCTGGACAAAAGTCACCCATTCCGTTGCCATGTCAAGGGTACTTGCTGAAGAGTATCTAAGACATTTACTTCCTGCTGAATTGTAAATTCTAAGATGACCGGAAACATTGACACCACCAGGTTGAGAACATGGCATTTATTCTTTACTAGGAAAATGAGGCTTTGAGAGTTGGTCAAAGTTCCCCAGTTAGTGGGTAGCAGCTGACATTCAGGAAGATAGTCTTCTGAGGTTAATGCCAAAGCCAGTGTTCTTGACCAGAGCAATGATAGCTTCCAATCTATCAAGCTCCCAGAAAGGTCAGCCTTAAGGAATAGTTCTAGGGAGAGAGTGTGGAGGCCAAGAGCTGGAGGGGAGGCATAGTGCCTCCTGGCCTCAATTCTCTGGCCTGCCTGTCTATACTCTTGGCCTCATGAGTTTGTAGTTCTTCCCTCCCACACAAAAATGCCATGTATTTCCCCACTCCTTGACTCTGGTTTTAGTCATGTGACTTCTTTTTGCCCTATAGATTGAGAAAACAGTAGGGTGTGCCAGTTTCAAGACTGGACCAAGTATGTATGTATGTCAACATGTAGGTTTGCCAGGTATGTGCTCCAGCCAGGTCACTGGCTCCAGGAAAGGGGTAAGAGTCATAGGGAGCAGAGCACCTTCAAGTGCACTCATCCTAGGTCATCTGACCCCACCACTGACCTGCATACACCTGAGAATAGGTTACTCTTGTTTTAAGCAATCATGATTTTGGAATGATTTGTTATACTTCATCTTTGTGGCAATAGCTAACTGATGCAAACTGGGTTTGAATTACAGGATCCAGGCTCAAAGCAACTTCTGTAACTTATTAGCTTTGCCATTATTTAAACTTCCTCAACTACGGTGTCTGTCACTAAAGATAGGAAAAGTTCCAACCCATAAAGTTTTTGTATTTTTTTGTGGTGAATAAATGAGATAATGCTGATAAAATGCTTTGTGTAGCACCTTGCAGGAGTCATATTGTGTCAGCTGTTGTGGTGGCCATGTGCCTAGTAGAGGGCCCTGCAGGCAGGAGGTTGGATGTTGACAATGAATGGGAAGTTGTGTCTATGGTTGGTTTTGTGGTGTTCAGGTGTCCTGCATGTGCTCATTCAGCAGAACCAACTATCATGGGCTTAACATTCTCAGCCAGAAAGACAGAGAGAGAGAGAGAGAGAGAGAGAGAGAGAGAGAGAGAGAGAGAGAGAGAGAGAGAGAGAGAGAGAGAGAGAGAGAACGCCCATGCACATGTGTATGTACATACCTCTGTGTGTTTATTCTGACTGTAATGTGAGCAGAGGCAGAGACTATTTCTGCTTCTACAAGAGACTGCATATTGTCTCTATGTTCCCACAATTGGGTGAGGTTGGGTGTTTCCTTTCTTGGAGTTAGGGACATTTAATAGAGAAGTTCTTAGGAAACACTGGCACGTCCTCCGGCCTTTATTTAGTTGATAAACATACCTTTCTAGAGCGTCTCAAGTTTCTAGGATGGTGGTGAACAGTCTTTCCAGTGTGAGTAGGAGAGCCGGAGCTCACCACAGCGTGTCCCCTGTGTGCAGTGTCCAAGCAGCCTTGATGGGATGGAATTATCAGTAGTTGCTTTCCAGGAAGAGGCCACCTTTTTATTCATTTGGGCAGTTCTGTCAGTGAGCTGACAGAGCAGACAGCAAAGCGGCCGCTTTCCAGCCTGCAAGTGACTGAAATGCAAGGGGCACAAAGGCAGGAGGAGGGAGCCATGGGCAAGTACGGAGGCGTGTAAAACTATCAGCAAAGCTGTCCTGCTGCCTGGACTCCGCAGGGCTGCGCTGTGTTTTACAGCGCTGGCTGGAGTCAGCATCCTGATTCAGCTGCATAAATAATCTCACGGAGTCCTGCAGAGGCCTGGGGGAGAGGGCAGGGGGCAAGGGGGGCAAGGCATATCTGTCAGGACCAGGATATAAACCTCAGGGAAAAGGGACAGAACCGCTGGACTTCAAATTCTGCAATGGGAGGGATCAGATGGTTCGTTTTTTCTAGATAATTTTTAAATCCTGTATTGATTATGTCGTGTATGTAATTGATCCTTAGCAATTGTTAGCCAAATGACTAAAGTATTTAGGAATCTGATTGATTTTCAGGCTTTCTCTCTCTTTCTCTCTCTCTATCCCTGCCTCTCTCCCTCTCCCCGCTTTTCCTTCTTAACGGTGTTATTTCTAAGTATTATGGTTTCTGTTCTTTTTTCAATTCCTTTAACCAGATTAGACATTTGATTTGCAAATCTAATAATCCCTTTGTATCTTTGGTTAATCCGAAGAAGCCCATTTTTTTTTAAACTTAAGCCACTTACAGAATAGTTTGCCTGAAATAAGGCTGCACCTTTCTCAAAAACACAGCAACTCCTCTTATTTCAACAATAGAGTAGCCCAGATGCCAACCAGCAGCTGCCATCCTTGTTTCCTAACGGTGTCCCATTTTCAAGCCTAGCCAGACCACAGAGGGAAGCTTCTCTCACACACAAGGGCAGTGGGTAGGTCTGGGCCAGGATGAAGGACCTGTTCCCCCTACAGAGAAGATGGAGCTGGAACAGGGAACGCGTCAGAGATGCACTGTCAGATCCTGCTCTGGTTTGGGGCCTCCAGTCTGGTGTAGTGTCTGATAGGCATTCAGTTATGATGGCACTGAGCCTAGCAATCTAAAACTTGTGTAAAGAAAACCACAGATAGGACAAGGTGAAGTAGCAGGTCAGTGCTCAAGGCTGGGAGTGCCTGCTTGCTGATGGAACAGGTCATCAGGCCCATGTGGAGAGTTCTAAGTCAAGTATAGGCTGTATGCCAGCTTGCCCCTTAGAATGACAGCCTGGGATGCACCGTGGAATTTGCAAGAAGCTCCTGTAGGTACAGTGGCATTTTTGTCTCTAGAGCTAAATCAGACCAATGTTCTGCAACTAATTTGTTCAAATTGGGTCTTGCTGTGGTTTCCTTTGGTTCCTCTTGCTTTGGACTAATGGTATTCCCCATCACCAGACCCTCCAAATTCGTTGTTGAAGCTTTAACCCCAGAGAGATGTTTTTGGAGATGGGGTCTTTGGGGGATAATTAGAATCAGATGCAGTTATGAGGGTAGGGTTCTCATGATGGAATTAGTGGCTTTATAAGAAGGAGAGAGCTCTCTCTCCACCAGGTGAGGACACAGAAAAGGTGGACTTCTGCAGTCAAGAAGCAGATTCTCACCATGAACAGAATCTGCCAGCACCTTCATCTCTGACCTTCCAGCCTCTAGAACTATGAGGAATAAATGTCTGTTGTTTAAGCCACCCCCTCCATGGTGTTTTGTTGCAGCAGCGTGAGCTAACTAAGATAGTTTCCATTGTTTACTTACCTTTCTGTATGAGGCTAATGGTGACCTTAACCCCATATAGGACATGATTTCTAACATTTTCTTCCCATTCTTTCAAGGGTAATCTATATATATAAAAGGCTAAGCAACCATCTTACTGGTAACTATGATGCTCACTGACCACCAGAGGGCAGATGCTCAGCGCAGGAGCTGCTGAGATGCAGTGACTTGGCAGTGGCAGTTCTTGGGTGATGCACCCCGGAACCAGAGAGGAGGGAGCCCGATTCTGAGGTGTGTCATCCGAGAACCTCCCTCCCACAACCCAGGTCCCCTCGGGGGATGTCAGGAAGCCAGGCCAAGGGACCCCACCTGCCAGAGGGACCCCACTCACTCCACAGATGCCCTTCAAGGCATGGTGCTGCCCCATGTGCAGCCAGCTGGGGAGGGATTGAGGGAGGTTGGCGCCAGGGTGTGTCTGGCCTGTCACGCCTAGACTATCCCCTCCTCCCCCCGCCGGACACCTTCTAATTAATTTCCTTTCAATGTGCACAAATCTGTGCACCAGGGCACTAGTATGGATATAAAGCAGAATACCTGTACCTTTTAGAACCACTATTCAGAAGAGGGTGCTGGGGACAGAAGTGGAGTAAGACAGGCAGCATGAAGGAATAACAAGAAAAAAATATGATATATCCATAAAAATTAGTTAGGAATCCTTAAAAGCAGCGTAAAAACAAATAGAAAATAATCCAATGTAAACAGAATACAACAACCCTGGTTCTAAATAGAAGAGTTCTTAAATATTTGAATGCCATAGGCTCAAAAAATTAAAACTCTTGTAGTTGGAAAATGTAATTATCCTAGACCTTTCAAAAATTCAGTATGTATTTCTCTGTTGTTGAACAAAGAATACTATAGATATACATGATCAAAGAATTTTTTTACTTTTTCATTATGAATGTTCACTTCTAATAATACATTTTGAGTCAGAATAAGTATATGTCTTAAAGACTCAAAATTCAACATCATTTAAAAATAACTTAGCTATCAATAAGTACATGCTGCTCTGAAGTTACATGGTGCTATTTAATGAAGTTCATGTACTACCATATTTTCAAATAAGTATATTTCACATGTGAGAAGTATTCAAGTATATAAATTTATATTCAGCTTTGAACTTTGAGCAGGTTGGAAGTTATACTAATGTTAGCTGCCAACTGGAAGTAACTAGCAAGCTGGCTTTCAATTATTTAGCACAACGGGATAAAATGCACAGTCCTACCTGCCCTTGCTTTGTTTTAGTTCATACTAAAAAAAAATCTATTTTCAAGATAACATGGGAAATTGGCTTGTGGTTGTGGCTAATTGCTTAAAACAAAAACAGTTCTCTGAAACTTGCTGTATTTAAAATTCCTTGACTTGAAATTGATTACTGCATTAATTGAATTCATTTTAGAGATTTGACAAATAATGGGAGTCTTCAGATTCTTTATTAGGACTCATTTCTGCAAAACAATACCCAGTTGTTTTTATTTTAATTTTAATAGGATCTAAGGCTTAAAAACATTTTAAAACCACCTCCTCTGTGTAGAATCAAGATTGCAAATCTTACAGTTGATCATCTTCCTGTGTCACCTTTTCTGTCATCATAAACCTTATAGTTTGGATACTGTCTGGGTACAGAGAGTGAATCAATGATGTGTGTTAATGGCAAGTAGGAAGATGAGAAAAGTATTTTCAGATACTAACCCTACTGTCCAGTGATTTCTACATACCATTCCACTTCAGGTAAACCTATGGCTTAAAATTGTAATTTCACTAAAAGTCATTGGAATTATAAATATGCTATGAGACAAGCCAGAAAAAAAAATAGTGATTTTACCTATTTAAAGCTTACTTACTTGGCTTTTGTAAGCAACAAGTTAATACGTAATACACCAATTCCAGGGTAGTTATACTTTTCACACCCCAACACTTTTATTTCATTGAGCCTGTAGCACTAAGACAAGGAATGACATTCCAATGAAATTTGATGACTGAATTTCAGCAAGCATAACCCAAATATACTGTTTTTATCTGTACTTGAAATTGTTCTAGAGTTAGACCATGCTCTGCAATGACATTTCTAAAAAATTCACCAACTTTTTCTGCAGTTTCATAATCTAAATATTTTTTCGCCACATATATATTGTGTTTGTACGCTTGTCCTAGTTTTAAAATAATCATCTTTCAGAAAGTACACATGGCTAGCCAATCAACTATATTCTCTAATGTAAAGCTTTTGCTTGTGTTAGAGACCAGAGACACTCTAATTGTGAGCTGAAAGCTATGTGCATTGATCACAGTTACTTTAAGCACATGCAAACCTTTAGTCTGATGGGGTTGACATTTTCTGAGTTCCCTCTGTGCCACCTATGATATCATATATTTTGTGTAACAACAACTCTATGAAGTAGGTATTGATATATCTATTTCAAAGACAAAGAAATGGAATTTGAAGTTAAGTAACTTGTCCAAGATCACACAGCTAACAAGAGACAGAGGCCCAGGTCTTGAACTTCAAGTCCAGTGCATTATCCAATAGCACTCTGAAATGAGAGTCCCACCAAAGGAACATTCTGTGTGAGACCTCAGCATAGTCTTTCATCAAAGCTCTCCTCATCCCAACCTCACAAATACACAGTAATATTGACACCTTTCTAGATTCCATGCTTCTTGTCAAAGCTTCTCTTTTTGGCTTTCCACTGTTCATGCCTTGAAATACTTGCTTTGTATTATGTCACACCAGCCAGGTCTCATTTGCACAGTTAGATTATTGACCACTGTCTTCTGTCTGCCCTTTCTTCATTCCCACTCCATATTCTTCCAAGTCCTTCTACATACCTAGCTTTCCTTCTCTACTTCTTCTCTTCTTGCCTGGTAACATTTTTCTTTGTCTTAGGCTAGCTCCCTTTTTTCCATGTTCTTTTCACATAAACTTTCTGCCTCCCTGCCCCTCCACCCCCTCAAAAAAAAAAAAGCAAATTCCCTTTATTCAAAGAGAAGGATCATTTCTTTAAACAAACATAATTCCCTTTTAAAATTAAAAAAAATTTCCTTAAAAAAACAGTGGAAAAAAGGCCATCATAATATTTCTTCCCACCTGAACACTTGGCCTGCTCTTCTGTCTTCTTATGGCTGATTGCTCTTCCCGGCAGCTTATTTAAAAGAAAAAAAAATGGTAATGAATTTTCTGGTTGGTTAGATTCTGGATTAATAGCAGTTTATGCTAAAATTCCAATTTTCAAAGTGGAAAATGAGATACTGATGGGAAAAGAATCTTCCTTGAGTATGTATAAATAATCAGGATTGGCAGATTAAACACAAATTTAGGCCTTTTCATTATCTGAACTGAATTAGTGGTTCCTAATCTTTGGAGTGACAGAGCTTTGGGTTTTATCTGAGCACACATGAGCAAGAAAAAGGAAGAACTCCATGTAGTTCCATGGTTGGGGTAGGCGTGGGAGATGAGTGATGCTGGTAGGAAATTTCCTCACCAAGGAGCTGGAAGGGATGGTCTATGCTCCTCACGTAAACCCCAACAGACTTGTAAGTAAGGTGGGGGTTTGTAGAAGTAGGGGTGAGAGCCAGGTGTACAGAAGGGACAATTACCTGGAGATTTGGGTTAGGCTTCATGGAACTGATGGGTGCCTACTCAGTGGTTAAAGACTCCTGTTCCAGGTTATGTCACTTGGCTTGGTATTTGTATGCCTGTGTAAACTAAAGATGAGATCCGAAGCACAAGTGCAAGAACAATGTTCATTGATTTAATAATACTTTTGGAGAACTCATAAGTACCCTAATGGAGCTTATGATCTGCAGGGTAGACAGACGTTATTACAGACAGAATGTGAATGTCTTCAACAACAGTGGGAGGCAGTATAGAGTAGTAGTGTCTGGGTTAAGATTCTGGCTCTGCTCTCTCCCTCACTTACACAACCTGAGGCAGGTTCCTTCTGTTACCTTATCTTTTTGTGTTAATCCTCACCCCTCACCAGAGGATATTTTTTCCATTGATTTTTAGGAAGAGTGGAAGGATGGGACAAAGGGAGGGAGGGAGAAAAGGAAGGAGGAAGGGAGGGAGGGAAGGAAGGAGAAAGAGACATTGATATAAAAGACACTCATGGATTGGTTTCCTCCCTCATGTGCCTCGACCGGGGTCAGGGATAGAACTTGCAACCCAGGAACGTGCCCTTGACAGGGAATGGAACCCATGACCCTTTGGGTTGATGCTCTAACCACTGAGCAACATTGGCCAGGCTGTTATCTTATCTTTATAATCATATAGTAGTCCCTCCAATGGAATTTTCGTGGTTATTAAATGAAATATATACTACACAGAGAGCAATGTCTGGCACACCATAAACTTTAATAGATGTTCACTCCTATTATAAAGACTTACCTGCAAGTTTTAATTCATTGATCCATACATATTTGCTTCTCTGCCTTTTGCTATTAGTCATTTGCCTTTTGCCCAGTGTAATGTATCACTAGTGCCCAAGAGGAAAAGAGATTGATTGACTTAGCTTTTCCCTGGATAAAACTTTGGTAGAGCAGATCAGTAAAGAATAATTTTCAGACTAGCAATACATTTACTCCTAGTTACATGTTGCTTTAGTCTACATTAGGGCTAATCTTGGAACAAAATGCCATGAACTTCTGATAGATGTAGAAAAAAATTTTTTTGGGGGGGGGGAATTGTACAGGGAGTTAGAATTTTAAGAAGGAGAATGACTCTGAAATGTTTTTCATTATCAAATCTGTGTGTATATGCATCTATTTCTTATTTACAGTCTATTCTTTGTTGGTTCCCCATCATAATAGACTATTTCAACACATTTTTATTAGACAGAAAAGAGAACTAATTAATTCTTACCACGTTCCAGGCATTTTCCTAAATGTGATAAAATATACATGACAAAATTTTGACCATTTTAAAATGTGCATGCAATTCAGTGATATTAAATAAATTCACATTGTTATATAACCATCCACCATCCATCTCCAGAACTTTTGCATTATTCCAAATTAAAACTCAGTCCCCACTAAACAACTCCCTTTTCCTACCTCCAGCTCCTGGCAACCACCACTCTACCTTCTGTCTCTAATTTGTCTGCTCTAGGTTGCTCATAGAAGTGGAATCTGACAGTATTTGTGCTTTTGGGATTGGCTTATTTCACTTAGCATGATGTCTTATGGTTCATCCGTGTAGTAAAATGCATTGGAATTTCCTTTTTTTTAGTGAAAAAGGTCAAATAATACCCCATTGTATGTATATTCCACATTTTGTTTATCCATTCGTCCATCAATGGACATCTGGGTTGCTCCTACCTTTTAGCTATTGTGAATATCACTTACTAGTAGTTCTTAAAACCATATGCATGATTATTCCTATTTTATAGATAACAAAACATAGACCCAGAAGAAAAGAGCCACTTACTCAGGATTACACTGTGAATGACAGTGTCCCCATTTGGTGCCAAAGCCCAGTTTCTCACCATTGCTCTACACTTCCTCACTCAGCCCCACATCAGACCCTCCTTTGTGCCCATCCTCTGGGAACCCTGTGCTCTATCCTGAGGTGCTAAACCTAGCCTGCTTCATACAAATGTATTTTGTTAATATTGCTTGTGTGCATTTCAAGGTAGACCAGCCTTTCAGTTAATAGCTGTCGAGAAGCATCCTAGTTTTCTATCTCATTCATCCATTCAGCAAGTGTTGCTTATTTTGTTCCTGTTAACTAAGGCTACAAGAACAAAATAAGATATTATTTCCATCCCTGCATAGCTCACAGTCCAGTGGAAACCCTGAGTTTCTGAATCAAAGCACCATTGACATTTTGGGCTGGAGAATTGTCTTTTGTTGGCGTTGTCCTGTGCCTTGTAGAATGTCTAGAAGCACCCAGGCTCCTACCCACATCCTTTGGCCAGTTGTAAGGATCAAAAATGTCTTCAGACATTGATGAGTGTCCCCTTGGGGGGTGGGGGGTGGGACAAAATTTCCCCCAATTGAGAACTAGTAAGTGAAGGGTACTAATAAATAAGTCAGCTGTGATATTCCATGTATTATGTGCAAGGAGACAGAAGTCAAGAGAAGTTGTGTCTAGCCCTGGCTGGTATGCTTAGTTGGTTGAACCTGGTCCCAAGCACTGAGAGGTCACCAGTTTGATCCTCAGTCAGGGCACATGCTAGGGTTGTGGGCTCGATCCCCAGTGGAGGGCATGCAGGATGTGACCGATCGATGTTTTTCTCTCTCTCCCTCTCCCTTCCTATCTCTCTAAAGTCAATAAAAAATATATTTTTTAAAGAAAGAGAAGTTGTGTTTAAGTTAGCTTGGTGGGTTAGCAAAGGGTACTGGAAAGAGCCACAGAAAAGTTTGTATCTTAAGTAGTTGGCTCCTGTCAGGCAAATGGAAAACACTATAAAATAACTTTAAATAATCTGCCATTCATGTTTGTGCTTTGACTGAATGCTGAACTGTGTTTCAGTACATATTCACCTTCCATTTCACTTTATTTTCTACAATGCAAATCTAGTTCTCTGATGCCAGCTGGGTGTGCTATGACTCAATTCAATTCTGACACTACACTATCCAGTGTTAGTGTAGCTCCCACAAGTTTAGGACTCAGTCTCCACTTTGGATTCCAGGGGCAAGTGTTGGGTATCCCCAAGCCACCCTCACTTCTGCTAGGCCGACTACAAATTCAGCATTTCCCAAGACCATCTCCCTTAGGGTCCAATAGTTTGCTAGAACAATACACAGAACTCCCTGAAAGTGCTATACTCACAATTACAGTTTCATTCTAAAGAATATAACTCAGGAACAACTGCATGGAAGAGACACAAGGGAGAGGTCTAGGGGGGAGCGAGGGGGACACAAGAGCTCCTGTCCCACAAGGCCTTTCTGGTGCATGGATGTGTTCACCAACCAGGAAGCTCTCTAAGCTGCAATGTTCAGAGTTTTTATCAAGGGTTTATTACCTGGTCACAGATGATTAAAGCATTGTTCATTGGTTATTGCAATCAACCTCTGTCCTTGCTGGAGGTTGGGGGGCAGAGTTGAGAGTTCCAGTCCTCTAATCACATGCTTGGTCTTCCTGAAGTGGTCAAACCCTCCCTTGAAACTATCTAAGAGCCTGTAATGACTCATCTTGCTGGCATAAAGTCAGATGTGGTCTGATCCAAAGGGGCTCCTTATGAATGACAAGAGATACTCCTGTCACTTAGGAAATCCCAGGGGTTTTTGAACCTCTGTGAGGAACCAGGGACAAAGACCAAATATATGTATATTTACATTTATGTGTATGTTTACACTTATATTTATATTACTATTACTAATTATACCATTGCCCCTGTCTGAGGAAAATCCCATGTTTCTTGCAATCAAGATTCTAAAGAAAGCAGCAGCACTAGAAACCACAGGGAGTCGGCTTTCCATGCAGTTTCCATGGTCTAATTCATGTACTAAATAAGCCTGCTCTGACCTGCCTCTGCTCTGGCTGGAGGTTTCAGTTACTCACGGCCTTAGGCTTTCAAGGAATCATGTCTCTTAATTGTGTGTAGGTCTTCTGTCACCTGAAAGTCTTCCCTCTCTGGTGACCAGACTGTAACAAATGCGATGTAAATAGATAAGAGTGTTTACTTCTCTTCTAGATACAAATGGTCCTTGCGTTAGAAGCTTTCTGGGTTGCTTAAAGTGAGATCTGGAATATCAAGCGGGATTTACTGTGGGATTATTTGTGTGCAAATCCAGTGAAACAGGGGGACCAACTGATTATAGAAATTGAGTCAGTAACTAAAATAGGTCAGTGGATTTCAGGGAAGAGGGTGTGGAGTGCCCCAAGTGCTGAAAACTGGTTAGTTACATGATTTTAGGCACATTATTTAAACTCTCTGTGCTTCATTGATGTGTACAGTGGGCACATACCTCAGACAGTTGTTGAAAGCATGAACTGAAACAGTAGACATAAAGCACGTGGTGCAATATGTGGCACATAACACTTTCAATAAGTATTAGCTACCGTAGTTACTATTGTTTCTGTCTGAGAGTTGGAAGATCTGAGGCGGTGCTGGCTTTTGACTCAAGTGACACACCTCTCACGGTGGGTGACTTCAGCCCAAGCCCCAATATAATTTTGTAGGTTCTCTGGTTTAAGGACAGGACAGATAGACAACCAACCAAATAAAATGACACCAACAAACAAAAAGAAAAGCTCAGGGCATGGGTTGCTCTCCAAAGCCAATGATCAGAGGTGTCCTCGAATCAGTGTGGATTTGCCCAGGAAAACGAGATGGGCAAATGCTGCTTCTGTTAGTCAAGGAGCTGCCTCCCAAGTTCCCTTGTCTACTGGCCCAAGTGGAAGCAACTCTCACTTATCTCCCAACTCCAAATACAAGATGTGTGTGTGTGTGTGTGTGTGTGTGTGTGTGTGTGCGCGTGTGTGCATGGCATATATGCAAATGTGTGATTGTGTTTGTGTGGTTGGAGGAAGAAGTAGATTACTTAAATATGTACAGTGCCTGGTTCCTGAAATTGTCTCAACCAATTTAAAGGAATATTAACAAAGAGAGAGGTGTTTGCTCAAATATCTAGGGCTCAAAGGAGCAGGGCAAACAGATTAAAAACAATCTCTGGATTCAACAGAATTTCACTAATTGGCACCGTTTTGCCCTGACTCAGCGTTCCTTTCCTTGTCTGCTCTCTGTAGGAGGAGGCAATACTTTGGTTTTCTCACCAGCACAAATCTCTTTGCAAGCCCAATAAAAAAGGGAACAGAGAGGAGAGGAGGTTATTAAATTTCCCTTAAGCTCACAAACTCATTTCTTTTAAGCCTGTTTAACTTCTGGGAAATGATGCGGTGAGTTGAATGCTGGGGGTCGAACAGTTGCTCAACCCTGCACCTTTGGCTGGGTGTCAGCACATTTTCCTAGTTTCCCTGGGCTGGACTCTGTGTGCCTGGAACCCCTGCAAGGAGGTACAGCTGAGTTCCTGGTGATATCCCAGTCTCCATTCCCACAACTTCATCCTCACCCTGAAAACCGAGACCACTTTAATTTGCTTGTAAAGAGGGCTCCTACACCTCTTAAATTTCTTACTCAGAGTTTTAAAAGACTCCAGCCTCACACTAATCCCCTATGCTTTTATGCCCCTGGGCACAGCCTATTTCCTTAGGTCTATCCTGGCACAGGGATGCAAGGATATTTAGTATTGTAGAAAAAGCACAGGGCTGAGAGCCTGTAGCCTGTAGGGTTTCTAGTCCTAACTTTGCTGCTCACCAGCTGCCGTTGCAGCTGACCGCTTTGAGTCTCAGCCTCTCCATCTCTAAAATAAAGGATTTAGAGAGAATGCCGTAGAAGACTATTTTTGGCTCATATGCTTGATTTTTCTGTCATTCTGGTGCTCAACCTGGTGCCAGTTGTGGGAAAGACAAGTGGTTAAGAATCATGGGGACAGTGCACTTTGCCATAGATGGAGTATCAAGGAACTAATTGATGTCTCTGTCAGCATCTCCTTTGGAAATCTGGTCAGCCAGATGTGTGTGTCTTCCTCCAATAAAATCAATGGAAGAGGTGAGTCCCAGCAACCACATGGCTAGACTGAGGATCAGTCTGCCCCATGGAAATTAATGTTCTGCCTGGGCCCAAGGTTAGGTTTCACCCCTGGCAGCCAGGGTTGCTTTCAGGTGTCTACTTTGGGGAAATGGCTGCCTGTTTTGATTCTCATTCTTCTGCAAGCTCAGAGACATGTGAAAATTATGGAAGAGATTTTTCTGTGGAGGGTCTTCTGAGGGGGAAATTATAATGTTACTCTCTAAATCTCTTCCCAATACATCAGGTTTCTGTCACTCTGTTTCTTCCTATTGACACTGGAGCTGACAACCTGGTTTTCTGTAACAGATGAGTTCCCATTTTTGGAATGAAAAATATCACATGCTTTTCCTTTTTTGTCTTTTGAACACCCGAATGAATCCAGGTACTCCAAAGAAACAGAACCAATAGCATGTTTATACACATAGAAGATATACATTATTAGGAGTTAGCTCACCCAGTTATGAGACTGACAAGTCCCAAGATGCAGCGGGCAAGCTGGGAGCTGGTGGGGTAAGTTCCAGTCCAGAGGCTGGAAGGCTTGAGACCAAGAAGAGCCGATGTTTCAGTTTGAGTCTGAAATGAGGGAAAAACTGATGTTCCAGCTGGAAGACAGTCAGGGATGGAGGGAGGGGGAGAGAGAAGGGTGAGGGGAGAGAAGTCTCACTCAGTCTTTTGTCCTATTCAGGCCCACAGGGGGCAGGGCAATCTGCTTTACCGTCTACCCATTTAAATACTAATCTCATCCAGGAACACCCTCACCGACACACCTAGAATACTGTTTGACCAAATATCTGGGCCCTGTGGCCCATTCAAGTTTGCACATACAATCCACCATCACAACACCCAAGTTTAAGTCAACAAAAAGCTGAGGACACTCCTTTATCTCATCTCGGTCTAGGCAGATGGTCTTGGGCATGTTGGAGTCCAGGGTAGGGTGAGCTGTACTAAAATGTTCATAAACTAAACCAGAGCCTTCCTCAGAGCTGTGGAGGGTGCTGAGATTCATTCAGATGACAGGGTTACGAGGACTGATTATGCAGGAGGAGGTGTAGGGCAAAAACACTCTAAAGAGTTTCAGCGCATCTGCTCTTTACTTGTAGGGAGGGATCCTGAAAATGTTTTCCACTGTCTCCAAACCCACCCCTGGATACTGGTCCTTCCTGCATCCCTTCTCTGCCTCACTCCTCTCTCTACCTCCCTGACCAGCGCCTTTGGCTTCAGTCTGACCTCCGGGTCTCTTCTTACCCTCAGTTGGGATTAGCTCATCGCCCAGGTCATCACTCACTCTATGGGTGAGAATGCTCTGGAAAATGTGCCTCCCTCACAGAAGTGCTGCATCTGAAAGATTGATTCTGTAAAAAAAAATTATCCAGCTTTATTGAGGTATAATCAACAAATAAAAATCATATATATTTAAGGTATACAATGTCATGGGGGTTTTTGTTTGATTTCCTTATGTTAATCCTCACATGAGGATATTTTTTCCATTGATTTTTTGAGAAAGTAGAAGGGAGGGAGGAAGGGAGAGAAAGAGAGATAGAGAGAGAAAGAAACATCGATGTGAGAGAGACATATTGTTTGCCTCCGCATGAACTTTGATCAGCGCCAGGGATGGAACCTTTGCCCTTGATGGAATCGAACCCCTAACCCTTCAGTGTGTGACCCCAAGCTCTAACCACTAAGAAACACCAACCAGGGCATTATAGTATGATGTTTTGATGTATGTAGACATTATGAAATGATCACCACAATCAAGCTAATAGCCATTTCCATCACCTCACAAAGTTAGCATTTTTGTATGTGTAGTAAGAATATTTAAGATCTACTCTCTTAGCAAATTTCAAGTACACACCAAGCTGTACTTTAGATTTCTAGAATTTACCCATCCTGTGTAAATGAAATCTTGTACTCTTTGACCATTGTCTTCCCATTTCCTCCACCCTGAAAAATTGATTCTTAAATGCCCAAAGTAATCACATTTTAAAGGAGAAAGTATATGATTAAAAGCTTACTCACTACACAGAGGTTTGAGGGCAGGGTGCCAAGTTCAGTGATACGTTATGCATTTCAAATTCTGTGCTCACCAAATTTGTGGCAGTGGGTTAATTCAAATCAAATGTGTATGCATGCGTATGTGTGTGTATGTGTGTGTATGTGTGTGTGCAAGTGTGTAAATATATACTGGTGCAAGTTCAGAATTGTTAATTAATTCTTATTGTTTATCCAAGTCATTTAATGTTTTATTTGCGTGTTCACTTATCTCTCATTTATTTTATTCATTAAAATGAGGTACGCTATGTATGGCACAATTGTCTACCTGTGGGAATATATATCAGGTCAGGAAGTGCCCCTTTTGCCAATTCTAACTGCCTATATCACACCAAAATACAAGTTACTCTGGCAGGAAGAAGGCTGCTATTAATCTGTGCCGGGTATGTCTTACCTACTTGATAATAAAAACCAAACATGGATTGAGAACCAAGATGGCGGCATAGGTTAACGCCTGAGTTTGCTGCTTTGAACAACTACTTCAAAAGTGAAACCAAAAAACGGAAGGGACATCACCCAGAACCACAGGAACGCTGGCTGAGTGGAAGTCCTACAACTAGGAGGAAAGAGAAACGCATACGGACACTCAGAGGAGGCACAGTGCTGAAGTCAAATTCTAAGGTGCGGAGTGCGCAGTGCTCAGAGCGGGCTGGCGGCGGAGGGCGCAGTTGGCGTTTTCAATCGGGAGGGAGTCGCAGAATCTGAGCTCCAGATCCGTGTGAGTCTTTAGGGACCCAGACTCAAACGGGAGAAGCGGGACTGTCTGGCTTCGGTCAGAGCGAGTGCAGCTTTCTCTCTGAGCTTTGCAGCGGGTGCTGGGACTCAGAGAGGCAGAGCCCCTGGGGACAGGACTGAGAGCAGCCATAACTGCTCTCTCCGGCCCACCCTGTTGATCCTGTTCGACCCGCCCCGCCCAAGCCCTGCACACAGGCATTTGCCGGATAGCCTCAGGCAAAGGCTAGATTAGCACCTCCCTAGAGGACAGAAGTTCTCTCACTGCTGACACAGCTGATTCTCATAGCCACTTGGCCTGGAGGTCAAACCCTCCCTGGAATTAGCTACAACAATCAAGATTTAACTATAAGACTGCGAACAAAGACCACTAGGGGGTGCACCAAGGAAGCATAACAAAATGCGGAGACAAAGAAACAGGACAAAATTGTCAATGGAAGGTATAGAGTTCAGAACCACACTTTTAAGGTCTCTCAAGAACT
Source organism: Myotis myotis (assembly GCF_014108235.1). Taxonomy (NCBI): domain Eukaryota; kingdom Metazoa; phylum Chordata; class Mammalia; order Chiroptera; family Vespertilionidae; genus Myotis; species Myotis myotis. The sequence goes on along the minus strand of NW_023416313.1, from coordinate 76,703,369 downwards.
GTTTAGAAGCCGCCGATAAACTTAATGAGATCTACAAGAAAACTAATGAGACCCTTGATCTTATATTGGGGAACCAACTAGAAATTAAGCATACACGGACTGAAATAACGAATATTATACAGACTCCCGACAGCAGACCAGAGGAGCGCAAGAATCAAGTCAATGATTTGAAATGCGAGGAAGCAAAAAACACCCAACCGGAAAAGCAAAATGAAAAAAGAATCCAAAAATGCGAGGATAGTATAAGGAGCCTCTGGGACAGCTTCAAGCGTACCAACATCAGAATTATAGGGGTGCCAGAAGATGAGAGAGAGCAAGATATTGAAAACCTATTTGAAGAAATAATGACAGAAAACTTCCCCCACCTGGTGAAAGAAATGGACTTACAGGTCCAAGAAGCGCGGAGAACCCCAAACAAAAGGAATCCAAAGAGGACCACACCAAGACACATCATAATTAAAATGCCAAGAGCAAAAGATAAAGAGAGAATCTTAAAAACAGCAAGAGAAAGAAACTCAGTTACCTACAAGGGAATACCCATACGACTGTCAGCTGATTTTTCAACAGAAACTTTGCAGGCCAGAAGGGAGTGGCAAGAAATATTCAAAGTGATGAATAGCAAGAACCTACAACCAAGATTACTTTATCCAGCAAAGCTATCATTCAGAATTGAAGGTCAGATAAAGAGCTTCACAGATAAGGAAAAGCTAAAGGAGTTCATCACCACCAAACCAGGATTATATGAAATGCTGAAAGGTATCCTTTAAGAAGAGGAAGAGGAAGAAAAAGGTAAAGATACAAATTATGAACAACAAATATGCATCTATCAACAAGTGAATCTAAGAATCAAGTGAATAAATAATCTGATGAACAGAATGAACTGGTGATTATAATAGAATCAGGGACATAGAAAGGGAATGGACTGACTATTCCTGGGGGGAAAGGGGTGTGGGAGATGCGGGAAGAGACTGGACAAAAATCGTGCACCTATGGATGAGGACAGTGGGTGGGGAGTGAGGGCGGAGGGTGGGGCGGGAACTGGGAGGAGGGGAGTTATGGCGGGAAAAAAAAGAGGAACAAATGTAATAATCTGAACAATAAAGATTTAATTTAAAAAAAAAAGGAAAAAAAAAAAACAAACATGACTGTTTTTTATCATCATCCTTTATTACCATTATTACTATTAACTTTTAAAACACATCTAAAGGACCGGCAGCACTCAGAAGTGAACAAAGTTAATGAACTTTCTCATTCCAAAGAGGCACCTGCGGCAGAGTGTCTTCAAACTGTGCTAACGAAGAAGGGGAGATGGGTCCAGTGTCACATTCTCCTAAGGACGGGATGACACGTGATGTCTAAGCCATGGGGCGATAAAGACTTTATGTTATTTTTATATTATTAGACACAATTATGAGAAGCCATAAAAAGAAAAAAAATGCACTTCTGTATTCAGATGGAAATAAGTGCCTCATTAGTAATAAAAGCTCCAGGTTATGTTACTACGTAACCTTTTGTTCAAACATGATGTCTGAAATTTGCATAAGTAGTCAGCTGTGTATATCTCAAGGCTATTGAAATGATATGACTCACCAATCTAGGCAGCCTCATAAACAGTGTTTTTCTCCTTTTCTGGTGCCCTTGTTTTCACAAAAACACAGCTGTACATCACTGCTGGAGAGGTGGGGGCGGGGAGCAGACAATGCAGGCACCTGATTCCTCTTGGGGTCTCCTGGATTAATGGAGCGCCACTTGGGGGGCGCTGGAATGAACAGATGCAAGGGCTGCTTCATGTCATGTTCTTAATTCCCACTCCTAGTGGGAGCAGAAAGTTCTGTGGGACTGAGAGGGTGAAGTGTGGGGCCAGCCTTGAAGCCCACTAGGAAACCCTTGGCTGGTTCTCCAGTGTGGCCTTGGCAATGATTAAACCTCCTGTTGGAAATGATGGGGTCAAGGGGAGGTAGGGGATGGTTCAAAAGCCTGCTTGCCCTTCTATGGGAAGTACATAATCATTCGCAGGGGAGTTAAGTGTAAATCAATCAGAAACACACGGGATGCATTCTCCTTGGAGTCCACATGTGGAAGTAGACATTCAGGGGACAGACAAGCTTGGGGAGGGGTGGGGTGTGGAAGAACAAGGGAAGAACGTGTTCTGTGGAACTAATAATATGCAAAAGCTTTCCGAGGGAATTGTCTGGTTTTGCCACTAGCCTGAGAAGCCTCTGGGGTCCCCATCCCTTCCAAGGCCCAATGTCCAATGAAAATCCTTGACCTACAAGTAGAGTATGTGGACAGCAACTCGGGGGACACTCTGGAGGGTGCATGCCTGGGGAAGGTTCATGGGAGTAGCCCTGGAGAAACACTTCGCTTTGTAAATCCTGAACATTTTTCCAAATGAGGTACGACTGATGTAAGTCATTTTTGGCCAGTCTAATTTTACATCTCTCATTTTAAATAGATGAAGAGCTGGAGGAGAATTGCTCAGAGTGTTGGATAGCCCAAGCACTTCCACATGAATTCTTTCCTTGAAGCTGATGGGGAGAGCAGACACATTCCTGTCCCGTTTTGTCACTAATGTGTATGAACTTAGATGGCACTTTATCTCCTTTTTGGACTTCAGTCTTCTCAACCATAAAATGAGTAGTGTGGAGTCTTTGGTGTCTACTGGCACTAAATAGAGAGAATCTATCTCAACTGACACACGTAGAGGTGACACTGTTACATGACTCCTGAGGGTTCTGACTCCTGAGGCCACCAGCCTGAGTGACTCCCATCTCTTTTGGGATGCACAGAGTGGGAATCAGGAACCTTCATGGAAAACTCAAGATTATTGGATGGAGAAACTCTGGCACAGTCAGACTGTGTTATGTTCAAGCTGGGACAAATCCAACGCACCAAGGACAGTATGAACCAGCAGGCAAGAGCTGCCCAGTCTTCAAAGAGACCACGGTGACAAGGGAGGAGGTGGTGACAAATAAGCAGTGCTCGGCCTCAATCTTCTGCACACAGCACTGGGACCCATGCAAGAAAAGCAACTGCTTTTCAGATGTAGAGAGGCAACAAAGGCCACTTCCTTTCAACAGGGTGCACTGCTCTCTTTTCATTTCCTAGGTCAAAACCATCAGCAATCAGAGATTTGCTAAAGAACCAGCAGTTTAGGGTAATGGGACTACAATGAACCTTCTTTCTGAGGCGACACGTATGATTTAGGGAAATTCCTTAAGGCCTTCTATCGAAAAGAAAAAGCGAGCAGTTACCATACCACCCAGAATATGTGGCTTCAGAACAGTGATTTGATCTAGGCTTGGAAGAATGATCAAATTTTCATAAGGAAGAAGTAATTGTATTTAATGAGGACATCTGAACTTGGCTAGAGGCTGGACTGGAAAGAAGTAGCACCTCTGCACATGCAGGCATTGTTCCAGGATTGGTAGAGCTAGTTGTAAACCAGGCTCTTGCTAGTCTCTGATTATATGACCTTGAAAATGTCACAGAAGCGTTCTCTGCCCAATTGCCTCATTAAATTATAATAAGAGTTTACATTTATGGAGCACTTTATGTTACTTTACATTAATTTAATCCTCACAACAATCTTCTAGGTAGACATTATGATCTCTATTTACTAGATAGTAAATGAAGGCTCAGAGCATCCAAGCGACTTGCCCCAAGTCACACAGCTAGAAAGCGGCAGGGTGGAAATTCTATTTCAATCTCTTCGACTCTAGAACTTATGTTTTCACTCACCATGCAGTGTTACCATGCCCTCGCATTGTGTCATTTAGCCAATGGACACAGAGGTATCTGCTGCAGCGTGAATGGTTAACTTACATATATCTACCCAGGTACTGCACGTAGTGGTAGAAAGCCTCCATTCTGGTTACTGAGCTCCAGCCCGGCCACCTCCATCCTTTGTCCAGCACTGTGGCCTTAGGAAGCTATTGACCTCTCTGGATCTCACTGTTGAGTTGTAAACTGGAGAAAGCTTCCTGGCTTACCTGAAGATGTGGCAGCTGAGAGAGGTGATGTCCTGTCCCTCCCAGCTCTAAGACTCATTTGGGTGACATAGCAGGGTCGTGTGCTCATCTGCACCTCCGTGCTCCTTTCTTCCTCATCTACAACCCTGATTTAGTTCCAGCTCTCTAACTGATTTTTTCTCAGACCCCATTTCTTATTTCCAGAAGAAGCATTGTCAGTGATAGTGGCAGAAAAAAAAATAACAAAAATAGTGGCTAACATTTACTGGTCACATAGAATGTACCCAGGGATGTGCTAATTACTTTGAAAAAACACACAAACCAACTGAACAAATTAAACCAATAATAAACTGGGTCCTGTGGTTCAGGTACAAAGTGGAGTTGGCATCCCTTCCTTTCAAATACCCATCCTCAGCCACCCAGGCTCAAATTCTAATCCATGGTTATTCCACAGCACACAACATGGCTTTGGACTTATGGGGATCAAAGTTATATTATTATATTCCAAAATTACATTGTTCCCCACACCCTTTGAAATTCTTACTCTCCAAATTCCAGAATCTCAATTGAACAATCAGTAGAAAAACAACAGAGTAAAGTAATTCATACTAGATTGTTAATGGCTTACGACAGCTTAATGTACTATACTTTCTAGATAGAGTCACTTAAAAAAAAGGACATTTGTTAATTCCCAAGGGTTAATGTATGAATGATGGCCATTCAGACCATGGTGGCAGGAGAGTTTTAGACAAAGTTCTTCTAGGCTTATTATAAGTGATTATGATATCAGTATTGGTTCCAAGTTATTCAGAGCATTGGAGATATTGAAAAAATGAAATAACTAAGAAATTCCAGGCCTATTCTGAATGGTAAACATGCCTGAAAGACAAGGCATGAGGTATGGGGGACAGATGGCCTGGCATTGTACTGTGAAAGCTCCATGGAAAGATGAACAAAGTGTTGGATGCTCTTAGCCCAGTCAAGGCACTGGGACCAATTTCAGCTCTCAGGACCTTGGCCTCCCATCTTTGACATCAGTGAATTGGGTCAGGTGACCTCTTCAAGGTCAGGTGTCCTAGACTGATATGATCTTGTGCAAGTTCCATGAGCACCAGCTGAACACCCACAAGTATTGGCTTTTAGGATAAACTTGATTGGAGATGAATGATGAGAGTAGGTGGAAGAAGAAGAATTACTAAACCTACTTGTCTATTTGTTTACACAAAATCTCTTCAGTTACTTTGAACAGCCTAATAAGCACACGTTCTCTAGAACATGGAAGTTAAGACAATTAATTGAGGCTTTGTGTTTCTGTAGAAAAAGGCATGAGTTTTTAAGTGAATCAGCAAGGCAGCGAGTAGGATGAAGAGAAAGTGAGGTGCTGTCACTTGTTGATAGAAATTAATTGGGACAGACACACACATACATAGCTTGATGTAACAACCAAAGTAAGAAGGACAGGATGAGGCAGACTGTATTTATTATTATTATTACTAGAGGCCCAGTTCATGAAAATTCATGCACTGGAGGGGGGTGTCCCTCAGCCTGGCCTGCCCCCTCTCAGTGTGGGAGCCCTCAGGGGTGGGAGGCAACCCGGCGATCAGGGGAAGGTGATGCCCCATCACACCTCTGCTGCTGTTATTGCCGGCAGCACAAGCCTCTGCCGGCCCTGGTTGCCTGAGCCTTGGGTGGCCTAGAGTGGCTGGGCAGCCACCATCTGAGGCTTGCCTGCACCTTGGGCCAGCCCTGGGCAGCTGGGGGGCTGAGGGGACTGGGGGGTCTCCAGAGGCAGGCACGTTGAGTGGCCGGGCCTGGCTGGGGTCGGGCCCAGCCTTGCCATACACCTGCCGCCCCAGCGGGGCTGAGGGGACTGGGTGCCACCATCTTGTGGCTGTGGGAGCTGCCATCTTTGAGGGCAGGGCAGTCGATTAGCATATTCCCTCCTTATTGGCTGTGGGCACCATCATCTTTGAGGGCAGGGCAGTCAATTAGCATATTCCCTCCTTATTGGCTGTGGGCACCGCCATCTTTGTGATGGTGTGAGGGTCAATTAACATATTCCCTCTTTATTAGATAGGATTTTAAGGATTTATTGTTTTTAGAGGAGTTTTATGTTCACAAAGTAATGGAGTTGAAGATCCAGAGATTTCCCATATATCTCATGTCCCCATACAGGTATAACTTCCCCCATTATCTATGTTACTCACCAGAATAGCACCCCCCTCCCCCAAGGATAAACCAACATTGCCCAACGTTCATAGTTTACATTTGGTACACTCTTGGTTTTGTACATTCTGTGGGTTTGAACAACTGTATATTGACATATATCCACATTTATAGTATTATCTATATACTAGAGACCCGTTGCATGAAAATACATGCAAGAGTAGGCCTTCCTTCCCCAGACTGCTGGCACTGGCTTCCCTCTGGCCCCGGGACCAGGGCTTCCCTCCCTCCAGCCAGCTGCAGGCACTGGGGACCCTGGGCGGCTTCCCCTGGGCTGGGCCCTGGCTTTGTCAGGAAGGATGTCCAAATGACATCAGTAAGACGTCAGGTCTATCTGGTCTAATAAGCATATTACCCTTATATTAATATACTAGAGGCCCAATGCATGAAATTCATGCAAGAGTAGGCCTTCCTTCCCCTGGCTTCCAGTACCGGCTTCCTTCTGGCACCTAGGACCCAGGCTGGCTTCCCTCTGGCTGCTGGCAGGCACCTGGGACCCGGCTTCCCTCCGGCCCCGGCTTCATCTGGAAGGATGTCCAGAATGACTTCCGGAAGGACGTCCCCTCTAATTAGCATATTACCCTTTTATTATTATAGATATATTGATTTCAGAGAGGAAGGGAGAGGGGGAGAGAGAAACATCAATGATAGAGAATCATGGATCGGCTGCCTCCTGCACGCCCCCTACTGGGGATTGATCCCACAACCTGGGCATGTGCCATTGACCAGAATTGAACTCAGTGGATAGAGCATCAGTCTGCAGGCTGACGCTCTATCTACTGAGCCAAACCAGTCAGGGCACCACCAGTCACTTTTAGAATGTTGTATTGTTTCTAGAAGAAACCCTGTGCCACCTTCCCCATCTAGCGGCCTGCCCCACCCAGCCATCTCCACACTGCTGTTTCAGACATTTCCTGGGAATGGGACCATACACAATAGGCGTTTTGTGACCAGCTGCCTCACTTGGGTGTATACCTCGGAGTCGCGGGTGGTAGGGTCCTCTGCAACTGATATTAATCATTTGAGGAGCAGCCGCACCATTTCCATTCTGACAGCAGTGTGTGGGGGCTCAGATTTGTCCACATCCTCGCCAACACTTGCTATCATCTAACTTTTGGTTCTAGCCTCCAAGGTGACCTTGGGTCCCACCAAAGCATCACTCTCTAGAGCAACAATCTCTGCTTTTCAATTCAGTTTTAAAAGTGGAAGTTTTTTAAAAATGTCTGCACAAACATCCCTATTGGTAAGTTCTCACTGCTCAGGATCCACTGTGACACAGCTTGCAGGTGCTAAGTCTTCCCAGGCCAACCTCACTTTTCTGCTGCCTAGTCCTGTCTGGTACTGGGGAGGGCCCTGGGGAGGGTGCTGGGGAACCAGCCAACCCTCTGCAGGGCTGGCCATGGGTTGTGTTGGGCTTTGGGAGCCGCAGGAGGAAGAGTGAGGCTCAGGAGCAGCTTTGGGGCCATGCCTGTCGCAGTGACTGTGCTGCTCCCCGCAGGCTGAGGGGAGTGGTGTGCAGGGGAGTGCCTTCTCTGCATGAAGCCGTGGGAGCCGAGGAGCTCCTGGGTGCCTGTCTGCGGACTCCACTGCGCCCATTGTCCTGGCTTCTATGCCGCCTCAGAAGGCAAAGGTCTGATCAGCAAAAATGAAAACTTCAAAGCGGTGACGTGGGCTCCACCTCAGAGTGGCTCAGACACAGTTCACAGTCCCACGTGGGACTGCAGACACCAGTGGGTGTAGGCAGTGGCCACGTGGGCCTGGCATGGCCCTCTGGCAGGGCCTGAGTGCAGGGAGAAGCCTAAGCTTCATTGGGAGATAAAGCCCTAGGGGCTGAAGGCTCCCTCTTCAAACACTGATCACTGGTGATGGTCTGGCCCCCAACTCCCATCCACGGGGCCCTCCTCACGAAGGAAAGGACGCCAGGCGAGGCCTCTTCCTGGCCATCCCCAAGGACCCGTTGCCTTACCTGAGTCTGTGGGGGCAGATTGTGGGGCTTCCCACTGGGCAGCGCAGTCACAGCTACAGCCCTGAGGCCAGGCTCTGGGCTCAGAGCTGGGGCCCCCAGTGCCGCAGCCCCCTGGTCCTCAGCTCCCCTGGTCCATAGCTCTCCTTAATCTGAAGAACCCTGATCTACAGCTCCCCCCAATTTGCAACCCCCCTTATCTGCAGCTACCTGATCCGCAGCCCCCTGTGCAGTGACTCTGGGCTCCTTCTGAATGCATCATTATTCCAGGCCCTAGGCTGTGCTGCCCGCTCAGGGGCTGGTGGTGCTGGGAGCCTGCGGCTGCTCAGATCCTGGCTGTTCGGTTGTGAGGTGTTATGGTGTCTGGGCTAATTTGTATATATATATATATATATATATATATATATATATATATATATATATATATATATCTCCTACCTAATAAAAGAGAAACATGGTAATTAGCATACAACCACTACCCTCCCCATTGGCTAATCAGGGCGATATGCAAATTAACTGCCAGCCAAGATGGCAGCTGTCAGCCAGGCAGCTGGAAGCTAACATGAGGTTTGCTTGATTCAGTGACGGAGGAAACCAACGTTCCTGCCTGCCTTGCCGGCCTCTGAGCTCGCAGTTTGAAACATTGTAACAAATATAGAAGCTAAACAAAACCCAAGAAACCAGCTTTCAGCTGCTGGGATCTCAGAGCTGGAGTTATACATTGTTTAGATTATAGAACCGAAACAAACCAGATACCTGCTTTCAGCAGCACAGGCCTCAGAGCTGGATCCAGAGCTAAAGCTGGCCCAGAATAAAAGAAAAAGAAAAAAAGGAGCGGTTGGGAGCTTCAGTCACCCACCAGCCTGAAACTGCCCTCAGCCCCTCACCCAGACTGTCCAGGCACCCCAGTGGGGACCCCCACCCTGATCCAGGACACCATTTAGGGCAAACCAGCCGGCCCCTACCCGTGCACCAGGCCTCTATCCTATATAGTAAAAGGGTAATGTCAAGTATGTTTCCCTCCATGTTCTGCGTGGAGTAGGGTTCGGTATCTGAAAGAGGAGCCGCACAACAAATGAGAGAAAAAGACACGAGATAATTTTGCAATATTGGGGGACCAGGCGGGCAAGTCCCGAAGGACTTCCACTGATGCTCAGGCTGCTCCAATCTTTTATTGATCTGGAGTAGCCCTTAGGGTAAGGAGGTTTCAATGACACACAGATCAGCAGACAATTTCCAGGAATAGACAAAGTATCTGATTAGCTCATCAATAGATTTCCAGGAATAGGCAGAGTATCTGTTTAACAATAATCAACAAGGATCTACATAAGTATCTAAGGAATTAAGTGAACTAAGGTGGGGATGCTTCAACTATTATTACCTAAATTAACTGGGTGGTTCCTATATTAACTGGGTGGTGCACAGTTCTGACCTTTGCTAAGACTTCAAAGGTTACTAGCTTTTGGGGGTCTCTGTCTAAACTCAGCTAGTGAAGACAATGAATGGACTCTGGCAGGGTAATATGCCTCCCAGCACCAGGATCAGTGGAGCCAAGAGGCCTCCGGGCACTGGGATCAGCATGACAGGGGGCAGCGCCCAAACCCCCTGATCGGCCTGCAGCTCTGTGTGTGACAGGGGGTGGGGCCACAACCTCCCTATCTGCCCTGCTCTGTTGGTGACAGGGGAAGGCGTCCCAACCCCCTGATCAGCCCTGCTCTGTGTCTGATAGTGGGGAGCTCCCCAACCCCCTGATCAGCCCCGCTCTGTGTGTGGCAGGGTGCGGTGCCCCAACCCCCCCCCCCCCCATGGGCCCTGCTCTGTGTGTGACAGGGTAGAGCCATAACCTCCCCATTGGCCCTGCCCTGAGTGTGAGAGTGGCGGCGCCCCAACCCCCTGATCGGCCCTGCTCTGTGGGTGATAGAGGGAGGTGCCCCAACCCCCTGACGGGCCCTGCTCTATGCATGACAGTGGGTGGCCCCACAACCTCCCCATCGACCCTGCCTTGAGTGTGACAGGGGGCGGTGCCCCAACCCCCCAATCGGCCCTACCCTGAGCGTAACTGAGGGTGGCATCGCAACCTCCCGATCCGCCCTGCTCTGTGCATGACAGGGGGCGGCACCCCAACTCCCCAATCGGCCCTGCTCTGAGCCCGACCAGGGGCTACACCTAGGGATTGGGCCTGCCCTCTCCCACCTGGGAGCAGGCCTAAGACAGCAGGTTGTTATCTCCTGAGGGGTTCCAGACTGCGAGAGGGCACAGGCCAGCTGAGGGACCCCCCTCCCCCCCAAGTGCACAAATTTTTGTGCACCGGGCCTCTAGTATACTAGTAAAAGCCTAATATTCAAATTGTCCCCTCCAGAGGGAGTTTGACATACTGGGAGCTTGACCACTTGTTAAGATGTGTATTGACCACTAGAGGGAAGTGCAGAATGAAGGAAAGCCCTGGCCAGCAGCTGGCAGATGGGGAAGGGAGGCCCCGGCCAGGGGTCAATAGCCACTAGGGACCCTACCTGTGCATGAATTTTGTGCACTGGGCCTCTAGTGTAGAATAGTTTCACTGCTGCCCTAAATATCAACCGTGCTCTATTTATCCCTTTTTTTCCCCACTAATGCCTCACAGTCACTGATCTTTTTATTGTCTACATAGTTTTGCCTTTTCCAGTGTCACAGAGTTGGAATCATACAGTATGTAGACTTTTCAAATTGGCTTCTTTCTCTTGGTAATGCGCATAAGACTCCTCCATGTTTTCTCATGGCTTGATAGCTTGTTTCTTTTTAGCTCTGAATAATATTCAGTTGTCTGAATGTACCACAATTTGTTAATCCACTCACCTACTGAAGGACATGTTGGTTGCTTCCAAGTTTATGATTTATGAAAATCCAGGGATTGTGTCTTCTTTCTCCATGTAGCCTGGTACCTACTATGGTCTCAGGCACAAACTGTAGCTCATGAATGACTTAGTATATCAATAAATGTTGGTCACACTTACTTCTGCCTTATTCCTACCTTCAAGGTATATACTGTTTTTAGAGAAGTGAAAATACATACTAGTTCTTGGTGCTTTTCTTTCTCTACTCTTCAGCTTGGACTTTCAGAGTTGTTCAAATGCATTAATGAATCTGTAATTGGGTGGATTTGGACATGCGTGTATGAGGGGAGATGGGGTAGCCAACACTGATTTAATGCAAATCCCTTTGGAATGGTCCAGCATGTGAAAGACTTAATGTGTTTGGATCACTTTTAAAAGGCTACTGAGAAAGAATTTTTTAAAAATATCCTCACCCAAATATATATATATATATAATTTATATAAATATATATATATATATTTACTTTTTAAGAGAGAAAGCGGTACATCAATGTGAGAGAGAAATGTCAATCGATTGCCTCCCATACATGTCCCAGTCGAGGATCAAACCCATAACCTAGGCATGTGCCTGACTGGGAATAGAACCTGCAAACTTTCAGTGCACTAAAGGATTCTCCAACCAACCGATCCACACCGGCCAGGGCGAAAAAGAATATTTTTGTCCCCATATATGACATTTTTTTCTTTTACCTATCTTTCTGATAAGTGAATTTGGGAGGACCAAGTGAAATTTTGGTCAGGGACTCTACTTCAAGCCATAAAGGGGCCCTGTCAATGTGTTCAGGGTGGGTGAGGACCTCTTCCCTTAAAGTGCTATGTGGTTTTCTTCCTCACTCCCATTAGGTGTCAATGCAGTTTTCACCTCATCAGAGGGTCTTCCCTGACCTCCTACATAGCTTGCCATTTCCACCCCCAAACACAAAACACTCTCTCTCTTCACCCTGCTTCATTTTTCTCCATTGGAATGCTCACAGTGTGACATTTAGTATATTGCATTTTATTTTCTAACCTGTTGATTGTGTCTTCCTCACCAGAATGTAAGTTCCGGAAGGGTTCCATTCACCACTGTGTCCCTAAAGCCTAAAACTGTGCTTCATAATAAATACTAAATAGTTGTTGGATAAATGAAGACATAAATAAGTGAACAAATAATTGAATGAGTAAATAAATAAATGATGCAACAGGGAGGAGAAATTTGAAGAAGAGGTTGCTCTGACATTTCTCATCTTTAATGGTCACTATGGCTAAACAAATTAATAGAATGGAAAACACAGCTCCAAAGAATTGTGTGCAGGGACAATTTTCCTAGTCCACTGGGGAGTCTATAACCCAATACTAGAGGCTGAGTGGCTTATAAACAACAGAAACTTATTTCTTGCAGTTCTGGAGGCTGGTGTCCCACAGATTTGGTGTCTAGTGGAAATTCTCTTCCTACTTCAAAGACAATCTTCTTCTCGCTGAGTCCTTACATGATGGAAGGGGTGAGGCAGAGACTTGGCCTCCGTGATATGTACAGGATAATGGGTTTCCATGGGACTCTCAAAACACGTCATCAGTCACCTCCAACCTGAACCATTCCTGTGACCAGAGCAACTGATTCATTTAAGCCTTGGCCGATACTGTGAGCAGTGTTATCCTCAGAGAGCCCCACCTCTATCATCTCAAATATATTCCATTGAAAAGTGGAAAATGTTACTGAAAGGGGTGCCAAGTCCAGGAGAAAGAGCATTTGGATAGGTGTAGGGTCCAGGAAGTGGATATGAGACCCTAGTGATTGCAGTGTATATAGCAATAAATTTAGCGATGGGTCACCCAGTATCGACTTTTAAAGTTTTAGAATAGTTAAACCTAGCAAAGTCACTTCTAAAAATTTGTCTTATGGAAAAAATGAGGGTTCTACACTCCCTAGTCATCCTTGCACTAATTTATGTCAAGGATGTTTCTCACAGGAAAAAAAAAAAAGAGAGACAATCCACTAAAAGGATTGGGTAAATTAATTATGGCTCAGTTATTTTGATGGATTACTAAATTGCCATTAAGTAAAAAAGATTGCAAACCAGTATGCCAAGAATGATCCCAGGCTTGTAGTAAGAAATAGTAGACATATGCTTAAACAGGCAAAATGTTAACGCTTTCCTCTGGGTGCTGGAACTATGTAAAGCTTTTCATTTCTTTCATGTGTGTTTCCATATTGCCAAAGCATTTTTATTGCAAATATATATTAATTTGCAATCCAAGAGAAAACAAATGTTGTTAAAAATGAGAAAGAGAAAGCTTGTTAGGCTTGGGGGTTTGTGTTCTGTCAGCTCTAGATTGTAATCTCAGACAAGCCGCTTGATACCTCTGTCCCCCCTCAGTTTCCTGTTCTGTAAAATGGGAACAAAAACATGGGCCCATCTGTCATCATAAGAGTGTTGTTAGGCTCAAAGGAGAAGGTAAAGGCAAAGGGGTTTGGTGAACATTAAAGTGTATGCGTGTGTGTGTGTGTGTGTGTGTGTGTGTGTGTGTGTGTGTGTGTGTGTGTGATATTATATTGCTATATAATGCCTCTTCTCAATGACAAGCCATGCATTTGTTTTGTGTGCCAGACAAAAACAGAATCCTCCTTCTTTGAATGAAGTGAGCTTTCACCTTTCTTAGCATAAACCTGATGCAAGCATTTTTCTCTCCTACTGAGAAATTTGCATTAAAAAAAGAATCTCCCCCTTTTTTTGTCTTCAATGGAATATTCAACCAATAAGATTAATGGAAACTTTCAAAATGCTGCAAGTTTTCTTTTTTCTCTTGGAGTTGCCCTTGTTTTGTGGGTAATTTGGATACAGTTTTAGAGCATAAGGGAGCATAAATTATAACCAAAATGGGACCATTGGAAGACAATGAAGGAAACTGCTATTATAAAAAAAATGCTGAGAGGGAGAGACATTTGGGGAATGGAAATTAGGGCAGGTTTTGAAATATTTTCAAACCTGTTTACTACCATCTGTTAAGAGTCTGTGTTGCTTAGGGATTTATTGTTTCCTATCTATGAAATCCCCTGGCTATGGAAAACAAATTTGGTAAAAGATGATTAAACTTCCTTTTAAATGGCAATGAAATAAAACAGGGACATGGGATGGCAGGCTTGGCATCAGAATTGTGGGCACAGCTATTATGAACTGTCCCTATCCCACATTTAAAAAAACTGTAGGGTCTTTTGAAGCTCATTTTTTTTCTTGGTTAATCCTCGCCTAAGGATATTTTTCCATTGGTTTTTAGAGAGAGTAGAAGAGAAAGGGAAAGACAGAGAGAAACATCGATGTACAAGAAACACATCGATTGGTTGCCTCCAGCATGAGCCCCAACCAGGTATGGGCTGGGGAGGAGCCTGCAATCAAGGTGTATGCCCTTGAAGGGAATTGAACCTGGGACCCTTCAGTCCATAGGCTGACACTCTATCCACTGAGACAAACCAGCTAGGGCTTGAAGCTTATTTTTATACTAAATCTTACTCTACCCCTTGTTCCTTCACCTAGGAGGGCTATCAAGCACATTATACAGCTGTTTAGGAAGATCAGACAATGGGAAATGAGTTCTGTGAAGTCATTTGCATAAGGCATCTTCCAAGATCATTTGGTTGTTAGATATTTCATGAGATTCCTGAAAAATGAAGCCAGTTTAGCATTTGGATCCATCTATCAGATTGTGAGTTTTTTAAAAATCTATACACAGAATGAATCTTACTGTATTGTAAAAATAGAAATCAAACTGAGGACTATTTTTCAGCAAAACCATGTTTACCTTGGATCTTAGAGATTAATGAGTGAATTTAAAAAACAATTTGTATTAGCTAAGTACCTCCATCTCTCCAAAGAGCTAGCTACATTAAGCTGAAATACTCATATAGATCCTCATGCTTTGTCCATCTCTCCACTCAGAATTCACCTGATTTCAAGCCACCATTGGTTTCCCATCTCACCCTGAATAAGATCATATCATCTAGGTCTTTATATACACTCATTATACTCTAGACCAGCGGTTCTCAACCTGTGGATCGTGACCCCTTTGGGGGTCGAACTACCCTTTCACAGAGGTCGCCTAAGACCATCGGAAAACACATATATAATTACATATTGTTTTTGTGATTAATCACTATGCTTTAATTATGTGAAATTTGTAACAATGAAATTGTGGGTCACCACAACATGAGGAACTGTATTAAAGGGTCGTGGCATTAGGAAGGTTGAGAACCACTGCTCTAGACATACTCAACTGCCTTGTTCTTTCTTAAAGATGTCAAGCAAGTTCCTTTCTCAAGGCCTCTTTCCATACTGTTCACTCTGGCTGGAAAATTCTTTTAACAGATGGCTAGTCTTCTCAACTCATTGATATCTTATCCTAAGAAAACTTTCCTGACCACGTATAAAATAGAACCATTCTCCCTCCTACCAATTTCCATTAGAGTGACTACCACTTAACTTTATTTATTTATTACCTATCTGCTTCGCACTCTAAAATGTAAATCCTGTGATGGCACAGGTAGTTTTGTTTTTCATTGTATTTCCAGTATGAAGCAAAGTGCACGGGTGGGGAAGAGGTAAATTGGGCTATTTATTGTTCAGCAAATATTCATTTCCTCCCCTGCCTTCACAATATCACTCTGCCATACTGATGTTCATTTGGCTATGTGACTTGCTTTGAGCCCATGGTGTATGAGAAATATTTCCTTGCACCTTGACTTGGTTTTGACCATAAGACTTTATTGAATTTTAGTCGATATAAACAAGTGCAGGCTCCAACCATCCTTGCCTTCTTGAACCCCTTTCCCTTTACCACAAAAAGAACATGACTCAGGCAGTTGCTGATACTAGGAGGTTGAGAGATCTGTGGGGCCCACCTGGACCCAGCTCACAGCTTAAAGCCAAAGCAGCTGGGCCCCAGTTGAGCCAAAGACATATGTGCAGGAAATAGATGTACTACTAAGACTATTTTTTTTTTTAAACACAGGAATAAGCCAACTAATATAAGAGGTTCAAAATACTTATTAAGTTAATTAATAGTTAAGATTTTAGTATTTTATCTGGTCTAGGGAAAGGAAATAACACAGAGTACCCATGTTCTAGTTCAGGGGTCCTCAAACTTTTTAAACAGGGGCCCAGTTCACTGTCCCTCAGACCGTTGGAGGGCCGGACTATAGTTTAAAAAAAAACTATGAACAAATTCCTATGCACAAAGTGCCAGAAAAAACACCCGGCAGGCCAGATAAATGTTTTCAGCGGGCTGCATGTGGCCTGCGGGCCGTAGTTTGAGGACCCCTGTCTAGTTCTTCAATGTCAGCAGTTAAAATAAATATCCAGCATTTTCCATGTTTTCCTTTTAACAATGGTTGGATGTGGGTGTGTGATTGTGTGTGGGGGTCAAGAAGACAGTGAAAGGAAGTGGGCAGTGGTTTGGAGGGAATGGAGACACCTCCAAACTGAAAAACTGCCTTTTAGAAACATGTTGTACAACTAAGTTGAATTATACTACTATTAATTTTGGTATAGCTATTGGTAGAAAGACATATACTGAGATATTTAAAATATAGGTGATTGCTTTATTTAGAAATACATTTTCTGTTTAAGTAGATATAATAATACATGTTCAAAGGACTCAAATAGTTTATCTTTCAATTAAGAACAGTTTCTTAAATCAAAGAGAACACCATCTTCGTATTTTTAAATAATTTTCAGGAAAGGTGCTATTGAAACTTCCCTAAAAACACTATTTCTGTGTTGTTGTTTTTTTTAAAGAACTGTCCTATTATTCAGTATTTTTTATTGATCTTAAAAAGAAACGGAGAAGCCAGAAATAAGGAAACACTGCCATTTAAAAGAATTTTGGAGTCAATATGGGTCCATTGTACAAGTGTCTCTATAGTTTTACTGACAGTAAAATTACTGGGGTTGGGATGTTCATGATTCAGAGGTTAATAGAGTTTGGGTTTATAGTTTTTCCAGTTAATGAGCTTTTGGAGGCACTTACAGATTGTAGGGTTTTGCCAGTTGAGAATATGGCCAACCATAATATGAAACCACCGCTATTGTATCAACAGAAATGGGAATCAGATTGTGATCCAGAGAATGAGGTACAGTGGGTGACAGTTTTTGAAAACTCCTACATCTTGGAGAATTCCTAGAATGTATTCAGTTTCTGATGGAAGAATTAGTGTCTATTTGCCAAATCTGCCTTCTGCTCTCCTGAACAATTTTTGGTTTTGTAAGAAAGATAACATCAACGGAAAAAAATAATCCACACTTGTTTGGCTGTATTCATGAACATTTCTGCAAATGAAACAATATTTTGCCATTATAATAATCAGATAAATGTGTTTTATTTGGTTCAGAAAGATTTAAGAATTTTCTACCTAATTATAGAATTTTCAGTTTAAATCCGAAACATATGGGAATATATTCAAATATGACTTAACATCCTTGAGGGTGTATAAAGGAATATCCTGACAGATGTTCACATGGATCGGATAGAGAAGAAATATCAGGTGTGATTTAAGTGATGGCAGCAGCGAGAACTTGATTTTTTTGCCAAAGAAAGATGAGAGAACTAACTTCTGCATTGTCTCTCCCAGATCATTGCATTTCTCAAATGCACTTCCTCCAAGAATGTCTTTTTCCTGCCAAGGCTGACCTTCTGAGTAGTTGGAATAGATTGGTTTCAGGATTCAGTGTGTTTTTCTGGGGGGGCTGCGGCCATCTTAGTGCCAATAAAACAAACCAACAAACTCTCCTAACTCTATGGGTAATGTCTAAAACCTTCTCATCTGTTTTTAAGGGTTTTGGTTCTTGTTATGTAAAAACATCCTTCAAAAAGTGATTCTTTAACGTCTCTGGCTTTTCAAACTTAGTATAACTGGGGAAGTTTAGTGATGAAATCATTGTTATATGAAAAAATATATAGCTCCAGGAATGTTTATTGTGGCTGTGTAGGTCATAGCAAAAACTAAGTACCAGCTAAATGCCTGGCGTCTGGGCATCAGTTAACTAAATCAGCATGTGATGCTGCTACTGAAAATACTGTTGAGGAAGGATTTTTATATACAAAGGAAATATTCACATTGTGCGAAGTGAACAGGGAAAGTTATAAAACACTGTAAAGTGATTTCATTATTTTATTTATTTTTTGAAACAAGCAAAAATGATACCTACCAACAAGTTAATATTTGGTATGCTAGGTGATGGAGCTATGCATGTTTTTAGAGGTCTTTTTTTTTTTTTTTTTTTTACAGATATATACGGTGGGACAAAAGTAGGTTTACAGTTGTGAGTACATGAATCAGTTTATTCTTGCATTATTATTTTTTTCTATAACTAGTTTTAATTTGTTTATTGAATTTGTTGGGGTGACATTGGTTAATAAAATGATATAGGTTTCAGGTGTACAATTCTATAATACATCATCTGTATAATGTATTGTGTGTTCACCACCCTAAGTCAAGTTTCCTTCCATTATCATTTATCCCCTCCTTTACCTTATCCTACCTTTCTGCACCGCCCTTTCCCTTTGATAATCACCATAATATTGTCTGGTTATGAGAGGTTATTTTTCTTAAGCCCTTCACCTTTTTCACCCAGCCCCCCAAACCCCTCCCCTCTGATAGCTGTCAGTCTGTTCTCTGTATCTACAATTCTGTTTCCATTTTGTTTGTTAGTTTATGTTGTTTCTTAGATCCCACCTATAAGTGAAATCTCGTGATACTTGTCTTTCTCTGACTGGCTTATTTCACTTAGTACAATACTCTCCAGGTCCATCCATGCTGTTGCAAAAGGTAACATTTCTTGCTTTATTATGGCTGATTATTATTTCATTGTCTAAATTTATCATAGATTTTTTAAATTCACTCATCTCTGGATGGGCACTTGGGCTGCTTCCAAGTTTGGGCTATCTATAATAATAAAAGCATAATATGCAAATCGACTGAACTGCTGAACAGTGGAAGGACCATCCGGACTACCACACTATGACACCCACTGGTGCCAGGCCAGCCAAGGCGGTGTGAAGCGATTGGTTGGAGGGCCAGCCATTGCCCTATGATTGCCCTGAAGAAGAGGCCCAGGACACTGGCAATGGGGCAATCAATCGAGCAGGGGCCCTAAAATCACCCCAAAGAGGGAAGCCCAGGCTATACTGCTGTGGTGCTGCAGTGGGTGGGCGGGTCCTCCCTCTGCAGGCAATCCATCGTGGGGCCCAGGCCAGGTGGGCTGGGCCTACCTCTTTGGGGTGATTGATCTACCTTCAGAGGGAGGCCCAGGCTACCTGGCCAGTGATGCTGCGGCAGGTAGCCTGAGCCTCCCTCTTTGGGGCTATCGATCTTGGGGCTCATGATTGTGAGAAGGCACAGGCCAGGCTGAGAGACTCCCCCCTCCGCTCCCACAGTGCATGAATTTTGTGCACCGGGCCTCTAGTTATAAATAACACTGCAATTAACAAAGGTATGCATATAATTTTTTGAATTAGTGTTTTAGGTTTTTTTTTTTAGATATATTCTCAGAAGTGAAATTGCTGGGTCATAAGGCAGTTCCATCTTTAATTTTTGAGATAACTCCATATTGCTTTCCACAATAGTTGCACCAATCTGCATTCCCACCAACAGTGAACAAGGATTCCCTTTTCTCCACATTCTCACCAGCACTTGTTTGTTGATTTTTTTTATGATAGCCATTCTGAAAAGTGTGAGCTAATCTCTTATTGTGGTTTTAATTTGCATTTCCCTGATAAATAGGACATTGAGCATCTTTTCATATTCCTATTGGCCATTTGGATATCCTCTTTGGAGAAGTGCCTATTCAGGTCCTTTCCCCCTTTTTTAATTGAATTGCTGTGTTTTTTGGTTTTTTGTTTGGTATTGAGTTATAGAAGTTCTTTATAAATTTTGGATATTAACCCCTTATCACATGTATTATTGGCAAAGATGTTCTCCCATTCAGTGGGTTGTCCTTTAATTTTGTTGATGGTTTCCATTGCTGTGCAAAACCTTTTTAGTTTGATGTAGTCCCATTTGTTTATTTTTCTTTTGTTTCCTTTGCTTGAGATAATCAGAAAAAATATTGCTATAAGAAATATCAGAATTTTTACTGCCTATGTTTCCTTATAGAACTTTTATGGTTTTGATCTGCTTTCAGTTTATTTTTGTGTATGTTGCAAGTTGGTGGTCTAGTTTAATTTTTTTTGCATGTATCTGTCCAATTTTCTCATTACCATCTAGTGAATAGACTATCTTTACCCCATTGTGTGTTCTTGCCCCCTTTGTCAGATAATAAATAACCATAAAGGTATGAGTTTACTTCTGGACTCTCTATTCTATATACCTATATTCTATATATCTGTTTTTATTCCAGAATCATGCTGTTCTGATAACTATGACCTTTTTGATATCAGGAAGTGTGATTCCTCCAACTTTGTTCTTCTTTCTCAAGATTACTCTGGCTATTTGGTGGCTTTTGTGGTTCCACATAAAGTTTTGGAATATTTGTTCTAGTTCTCTGAAATACTCTATTGGTGTCTTAATAGGAATTTCATTGAATCTATATATTGCTTGGTGTAGTGTGGTCATTTTAATGATATTAATTCTTCTTATCCATGAATATAGTGTATGCTTCCACTTTTTTTGTATCTTCTTCATTTTCTTTCTTCAATGTCATAAATTTCCAAATACAGGTCTTTTACATCCTTGGTTAGATTTATTCCTAGGTTGTTGTGTTCTTTTATCTAATTATAAATGAGATTGTTTTCTTAGTTTACTTTTCTGATAGTTCACTATCAGTGAATAGAAATGTAACTGATTTCTGGGTATTTATTTTGTATCCTGCTCCTTTACCAGTTCTAGTAGTTTTTCTGGTGGAATCTTTAGGGTTCTCTATTCTATATACAGTACCATGTCAACTGCAAATAATGACAGTTTTACTTCTTTCTTTCCAATTTGGATGCCTTTTAATTTTTCTTCTTGTCTGATTGGTGTGGCTAGAACTTCCAGTACTATTTGAATAAGAGTGGTGAAAGCAGATATCCTTGTCGTCTTCCCCATCTTAAGGGAAACGCTTGTAGTTTTTGCCCATTGAGTATACTAGTAATGTTGGCTGTGGGTTTGTCATATATGGTCTTTATTATTTTGAGGTATGTTCCCTGATTCCTACTTTACTGAGTTCTTTGTCATAAATAGCTGTGGATTTTGCCAAATGCTTTTTATGCATCTATTGATATGATTAAGTGATTTTTATCCTTCATTTTGTTTACCTGGTGTATCATATTAATTGATTTGCAGATATTGTACCAACCTTGCATCTCCGGAATAGATCCCACTTGATCATGGTGTATGATCGTCTTAATATATTACTGGATCTGGTTTGCTAGTATTTTTTGAGGATTCTAGCATCTATGTTCATCAGGAATATTGGACAATATTTGTTAATTATTGTATTATTTTTATATGAACAATTGTAAACTTCCTTTTGCCCCACCCTGAATATTCTAAATTTTCTACAAATGAAATCACAACATATACAGATTTCCCTCTCTACCCTAAAGTAGAGCCTTCCTCTGAAACCTTTTGTAACTCAACATGGTAAAGCAAAGAAATAATTACCGTTCATTTGTATGGAAAAAAACATCTAATATTCTCAGATCCCTAAAATAACCTACCAAATCTTACCAAATGTCCTTAGAGCTCTCTTAAACTTCTGGTACCTGAGGACACATCTTGTTAAAGGATGCACAAAACATGTCTAGATAAAGCACAGATGCTTGCAGACATCTCTCAAAGCTCTGAGGCTAGATGCTGAGATGCTGAGCGTGGTTCCCAGGGAAAAAGCTTGGCAAGACCACTCCCCGTGCCTGTTTTGTGTGCTGCCTGCAAAACAAATACTGAAAGCCATGTTTGCTTCTTGCCTTTTTAACATAACATACCATAACATAACATAACATAACATAACATAACATAACATAACATAACATAACATAACATAAAGTGTATATTCTCTTTGGATTTCTTTCATTAGCAAAAACAAGGACTATGTGGGTCTTTCGTAAAGCAAAATGGTAGAATGCTAACTTTCACAAACCAAGGTATCTACCTGTGATGAGCACTCAATAAATGCTAGTCTTGTTATTATTGTTATGATAGCAATAATAATGAAATTGTTTCTAAATAAATATATTAAATGGATTTTTATTTTATTTATTTTTATGAAATAAAAAGTTTTTAAAATTCCATTTACATTTCAGAGATCAGGTTTGTATGTGTGTGTATATGTCAACAGACACCATCTTGGAGTCAAGGAGTGAAACAGAGAAAATTTCTAACCTCAAAGAGGGGGGTGGGAGTGTGGGGGGGTGGGATTTGCCCGTCAGACAGCCAGTGGGCACACTGAAAGCAGACCTGATAAAGCAGTACATTCCTTCAGAAGAGGAATTCTGAATCTGTGGTTACTTCTTTCATAACATTTAACTTCCTTCAGGATTAAGCTTAGAGAGAGAGCTCTCTCACAATCACTAAAATTACATGAAAAGTGATTCTTACTTCCTTAATGTACTTTTCCATCCCTTCTGTATCTTAACTATATATTATTAGAGATTTTTTTAAAGTTGATTTTTTTCTAATTGAAGAAAAATCTATAATTACATGTATGCTAGCTCCAACCACAACCTTCCAGCATTTACAAAAAAAGCAATACCTAAATTACAGGTCAGAATAGTCCAATTTTTGTGTTTGCTCTTTTTTGCACCAAATTTTTCTTTTGTCTTATGAAATGATAGCTAATTAATTTAACAGTAATTGATAAGAATCCAAACTAAGTTTATAAAATTTATATTTAAAGTTTTCAAATCTTCTTGGAAAGCAAACATATTTAAAAATAATCTTAAAAAATTTTAAACAATGTCAAAGTTTTTTATTCTAGAAGTGAATTCAAAAAATACTATTCCCTTAAAGTAGGCTGTTATAGAACTGGTCACCATTCCAAAAATCAGTTAATTATGGGTCATAACCAATTTTGCTGTTTCTCAGCTGAAAAAGAACAGAAATTTTGGATTGTGTGAATATGTGTGTTTTTTCATCTATTTTTGCTTTGGAAAGAAATTCATATTGAAATTCATTGTAGAAAGTTTTGAAGTTATTTTTCAAAGAAAAAAGGGAACGAAAAGTGTCTAGAAAAATTTTGAACATTGTGGAAAATGTATTAGAAAAAGAAAATGAAACTTTTAGAAAAAGTTAAAGCATATTGACTATAGAGCGTGCCTGGGAAGAAGGCACATGAGCATTTCTTTAATTATTGTCAGCTGAGTCCAGTGGCATTGGCAGAGCCACGTCCTGGAAACATGCCTTGCCAGAGGCAGGAGTGTTGTCACCTTGACCTTCAGCCCAGGTGCCAGGGGATGGGTTTCATTATCTAAATCCAGCCAAGCACCAGCAATGAATACGACTCGGCCCACCTAAGAATGCATCTAATCTCCTTTGTCTTGACCTTTAGTAAAACTTCCTGGTTTTTTCTGTATAAAATAAACACGCTGTATTGGCTCTGGGTCCCCGTCTCTCCATCAGAGGACAGTGGTCCCACCTGGCTCCAGCTTTTCCCTTCCATCTCTGTGTCTGTTCAGTTACACCAGGGTCTTCTTGGGGCAATGAACAGACTCACCATCAGATGTTTATGGGTGTCATTTCATAGCAAAATTTTTTTTCAAGATTTGATACAAATAAGTCTAATTTTTAACACTGCAAAATAGAAAAAAAAATGTGAAAAAAAAAACACACCCAACAATTTAGGCTTAAGCAGATTTAATCCTGATAGTCCCCTTTTATTGCAATACCAGTTCAAAGAAATAGAATGGCCTGTCTATCTTTATCTAATTATCCCTGGGAAGAAAATGTCACTCTGTTTACAGGGATATTCGGAGCCCCTCATTTGACTCCTGCAGTCACTTGTTATTTAAAAATGTGAAAAGATTCCTATTTGTCTTTATAAACATAGAACCAAAATCATCAAGCTATCAGCTTTCAAGAAAAGTTTTTGGAATCAACACTATGCAGCATTTATAAATAGAAATTTAATTTTAAATAGATAAAATGTTTATAAGTTTTCCAGAATCCTGAAAAAATATGAATGAGTCCTACACTTTGATTACTTTGTGACTGTGATGCCAATTATAAATTAAAAACTATTTCACATAAACATATGAAACTCTGATAGTGATAAATTTTGGTACCTGGCCTGCTCTATAAACATGAAAAGAGTGAGTCTGGGAGTCAGAGCAGAAGTTCTATCAGAATAAGCTCAAAGGAGGAAGCAGGGGCTGGCGGGGCGGGGGGTGGGGGGTGGGGGGGGCGCGGTTAGGATTCATGAAACAGCAAATTCACACATGCACAGGAACAATATGTGAGGATGAAGGCAGAGATCAGGGTGATGTAACTACAAGCCAGGGATGCCAAAGATTGCCTGCTGGGTGAGAGGCAGGATGGACTCTCCCTCACAGCCGACAGGAACTCATCCTGCTGACACCTTGATTTTGAACTTCTGGACTCCAGAATGGTGACAGAATAAATGTCTGCTGTGTAAGCCCTTCTGTTCATGGTACTTTGTTACAGCAGCCCTAGGAAATTAATACACCCCAAATTGGCTGGCTTTTTATTTTAATTTTTAATGCCTTTTATTCTTTTTAACTTGGTAGTTTACAGGAGGGTAGATAATTACACTCCTGTGGAATTACCATGTGTCTAGACTAACTCTAAAGTCACTCAGATAGTTCTCTTGCTTGATTTTACCTGCATATGTGCTTAAGGTTCTATTGGACATTTTTGAAAGTCTACCAAAGGAACACCGCCATACTGGTGCTAGTGGGACTACTGATTATCCCAACTCCTCACTAAAGGAAATTCCATTGGCCCTTGTCTGTTTTCCCATAGCATTCGCCTGGGTTGCATGTTCTTGCGCCTCCCTTTGTGTTGCTTCAGAGGTGTGTTTGGTTGTTGTGGCAGTGCAATGTTGTTTTCATTCTCTCTCATTTCACATGAGGTCCTCATGGAGATCGCATAAGCCTGACCAGGTTTGAAAACATTTTAAATGAAACTTGGACACCTGTGGGACCTAGTACTCCTGGTCAGGTGCTCACTAAAGAAAATTGAGCCAGATGCCACCACCAGGGACCTTGGAAAACTTGAGACCACGCTAAGTTGTTATGGGTGCTCCCCCTCTTTCTTGTGTCTCACCCCAAAGATGACCTCTGGTTCTCCAAAGCCCTCCCAATGTCACGTTACCACACAGAAGTCCACCTTGATTCAGAGAGCCAGTCTCTGTCCCTGGGCGGTAGGCAGGAAGGCTAGGGATTATCTGATTAAAGAGCTCACACTGGGATTGGATGTCCAGGAGACTTGAGGCTCCAAGTGGGAGGGAAGAAGAGCTTTTTCAACTCAAACAATCACAATGGAGAGAAAGAGTGAGGGAGATAATTCCTGGCTACAGCACCTTTTCTAAGACTACAGAGCCAATGGAGATTTTCACATTTTATTTCTGAACCATTGCTAAGCCCTCACCTAGACACTGAGTGGAGAAGCTCAGGTGTTGTAAAACAAATGATGGAGAAGTAGATTTTTCATTTCAGGCTCTCACAGAAGAAGTAGCACATTTAAAACCCTAGTGCTCTTAATCATATTGCTCAGAAATGCTATGACAGACAGATAGATAAGCAGGTAGACAGATAGATGGGGAGGCATAACGAAAGAGAACAAGACAGATTGATAGAAAGAAAGATGGACTGAAAGGTGAATTACAGCTAGGGACAAAGAGCCCAGGCCAGATAAATAGAGCAGTTACTGCCGGGAGCCGGTCCATCCTTGCTGTTTCAAGGGACCTGGCATATATGGCATACTGTTCTTAATATGTTTGCTCACCTTCTTGGCACTATGTGTTTTAACCAAGGTCACCTCTCTGAGAAAGGTTGTTTCCCCAGGTAGGGATTTTCCTCTGAAGTTAGGGAGGGAATAAAACCCCTTAACTAAGTGCCAGGCGGGTAATTAATCACTTTAACTACAAACAACCATGCTTAAGCTACATAATCTTTACCCCCTGGAATGGAGATAAGAAACGCCCTAACCTTTGGAATAGAGATTGATAGGATTGGAATCAACTGGTATAAATACAGATGTAACAAGACAACAGGACACAGAACCTAGACACAGAACCTACACAGAACCTAGAGACAGAAGAACTTCGCTGGAGAGAACATGGCAAAAGATCCTGGACAGAAACTGGACACAGAACCTAGAGACAGAAGAACTTCGCTGGAGAGAACATGGCAAAAGATCCTGGACAGAAACTGGCCACAGAACCTAGAGACAGAACCTAGCGAGAGAACTTGGCTGAAGAACCTAGAGACAGAACCTGGCTACAGAACCTGGATAGAACATGGCAAGAGAACCTGACTAGAACCTGGTGACTGAACCTGGCTGGAGAACCTAGCGAGGGAACATGGCTACAGAACCTGGCTGGAGAACCTGGACAGAACCTGGCTGGAGAACCTATCAAGAGAACATGGAGAACCTGGCTGGAGAACCTATCAAGAGAACATGGACACAGAACCTGGCTGGAGATCCTAACCAGAACTTCGCTGGAGATCCTGAACAGAACTTGGCTGGAGATCCAGACCAGAACTTGGCTGGAGATCCTGGCTAGAGATCCTGGCTAGGCTGCTGATCAACTGGACGCTGTCTCCTTGTCATTCCTTCTTCGCCGACTCCGTCCACACCTTTGGGGACCCCTGGACATGCTGGGGTTGGACCTCAGCATGTTACCTTGTTACCTACTTTTGTTTTCCTCCCACATTCTTCTGCCCTTTTTAACCAGCTACCAGAATTGTACCACTATGTCCCGCACAGCAAGTACTTAAATTACCTCTGCATTCATTCTATGACATTCTTTCAAGAAAGTTTAATTAAGCAGTGTTTCTCTGTGTCAACTGCTATGAATCACTGCAGATATTAAGATGCATAAGTTATAAAGATCCAAAAGAGACGCCCCACCTTCCTGAACGAACAGTGTGTGGATGTGCAGGTCATTCTGGTATGAGCAACGGGGGCTGCAACCTGGAAAGAAAAAGTGGGATGTTCTGTCCTGTGCACTAGACTCACAGCCACCTGTATAACAAATGAACTCTCCTGCTGGCTAGCCGTCAGGTCTTGGAAGACAATACATTTTTTGTTTTGTTAATATTCACCTGAGAATATTTTTTCCATTGATTTTTAGAGAGTGCAAGGGAGGGTGGAAGTGGGAGGGGTGGAGAGAGAGAGAGAAAGAGAGAGAGAGAGAGAGAGAGAGAGAGAGAGAGAGAGAGAGAGAGATGTGAGAGAGACACATTGATTGGTTGCCTCCCACACATATCCAACTGGGGTCAGGGACTGAACTTGAAACCCTTGATTGGGAATCAAACCCATGAGCCTTTGGTACTCAGGCCAACACTCTAACCACTGAGCAACACTGGGCAGGACAAGACAGTACATTTTTAAAAGTTTCATTAAAAGGGAGGGTGTCTATAAAGTGTTTTAGTTTACTGACTGGCATTGCAGTAAGCCCTCATGATGTTAGCTATTAGGATGGTAGTTAAGACAATAACAGTACCTCAAGAGGCCATCATTTGTTCATTCATTCATTCATTCATACATTCATTCACTTAAGTATTTCTTGAGTGTCCATTGAGTGCCAGGTTCTGACTAGGAAGTGCAGCAATGAACAGGACCAGCAGGTTGCTATCATCAAGAAGCTCAGGTTGTAGCAGGGCAGAATCTTCAAGTACCCCCCTTGATTTAAAAAGGGCTCCAGAAGAGAAAATTATGAAAGAAATGGCCTCAGAATCCCTCCACTTAAGATAAGCAGTGGCTTCATCAAATATCAGAGACTATTGTCTCCTTTGAATTTTTGTTTCACCATAATTTTTGGCCTGATTATCTTCAATGACAATAGACTTTTCTTGCAGGGTAAAGTTTTCTGAACAGGACTCTAGAGAATATTTCTGCGCTACTCTTCCCCTTATTTTTTTCATACAAATAGTGTCATTATCCAGGTCACCATTTAGCTGCAGAGTGGTTAGGACCCTCCAAAGTGACAGTTTTAAAACAGGGCTCTCTCTAACTGACATGAACACCCACAGAGGTTGTCCCCCTCCCCCCTGATGCTCTGGTACAGACACTCTTTCTTCTCTCCAAACTTTGGTTATTAAACAGATGAGGGGAGCTGACCCCTCTCATGAGAGGGCAAGTGAGGAAGGCAATTGCCTCTTCATCTGGTTGCCATGCCTGGATGTCTTATCACTCTTCCCTATGCTTAGTGGAAGTTACAGGGTTGAACAACTGACCCAGTAATGTCCAAAGTCCCCTCAGATTAGATTAGGAGAAATAAGTCTGTGCATGGACACAGCACGCCATGCTTTCAACCATTGTCTCTCTTTTTCTTTGTTGAGAAATGGCATAGATCTACTTAGTCAGCTTTAAGTTCTAAGCCCTGAAAAGTTTTCCTCAGAAGGAAACTGTTCTTAGAGTCCTGTCACTTCCTGCTAGCACTTATTGAAATTCAGAGTTGAGACAATAAGAAAACACTTAGATGTTGGCAAGTAAGTCCACATGGAAGGGAGAAACTGATCATTGGAAAAACCTTTGATTTGCCATCGTTCCTTAAAGCAGTTATGTAACCACATGGAATGGCCATGGGTTAAACTTGTAGTCCACCTAACAGCTGCTCAGCATCTTATTGACATCTTTTCTGTTTGCTCCCACATAATGAAATTCATCTAGAGATTGTAATCAGTATACCAAACTCATAAATAAGTAGACAGGCCACACATCCCTCTTGCAGATGCTGAATACAGTGATTGCTCAAAAAACACAAGTTCACTATGAGTTGTATTTATTATTATTTAACTAGAGGCCAGGTGCACAAAAATTTGTGCACTCGGGGGAGTCCCTTAGCCCAGCCTGTGTTCCCAGTCTGGGAGCCTTCGGGGGATGACCACCTGCTGGCTTAGGCCCGCTCCTTGGGGGATTGGGCCTAAGCTGGCAGTCAGACATCCCTCTGGCAGCCCGGGAACCCTCAGGGGATGTCCACTTGCCAGCAGGAAGCAGGCCTAAGCTGCAGTTGGACATCCTTAGCGTTGCTGAGGAGGTGGGAGAGGCTCCCGCCACCACCACTGTACTAGCAGCCATCAGCCTGGCTTGTGGCTGAGCAGACCTCCCCCAGTGGGAGTGCACAGACCATCAGGGGGCAGCTCCTGCATTGAGCCTCTGCCCCCTGGTGGTCAGTGTGTGTCATAGTGACCAGTCATTCCCAGTTGTTCTGCTGTTAGGGTCAATTTGCATATTACCCTTTTATTATATAGGATGGAGGCCTGGTGCAAGGATGGGGGCCAGCTGGTTTACCCTGAGGGTGTCCTAGATCAGGGTGGGGGTCACACTGGGTTGCCTGGCCAACCTGGGTGAGGGGCTGAGGGCCGTTTTCAGACTGGCCACACCCACTTCAGGGAGGCGGGTCCTGCTGAGGTGCCTGGTCAGGCTGGGTGAGTGGCTGATGGCTGCTTGAAGGCTGTCCAATCCCCCCAGTGGGGACCCTCACCCCATGAGAGTGTGGCCATCCTGGGTGAGGGGCTGATTTGCAGGCTGGCCACAGCCCCCAGCTACCCAAACACCCAGTGGAGGCTGGCTGGAAGCAGGTATCTGGGGCTTATTTAGCTTCTATAATTGAAACTTTGTTGTCTTGAGTGGAGGCCACAGCAGGCCAGGGCAGGTGGGAAGCTTGGCTTCCTCCATCGCAGGGGCAACCAAGCCTCCTGCTTGCTCCAGCTCTGTGGCTGCCAGTCGCCATCTTGGTTGGGTTAATTTGCATATAGTCTCTCTGATTGGCTGGTGGGTGTGGCTTGGGATGTAGCAGAGGTGTGGTCAATTTGCATGTTTCTCTTTTATTAGAGTAGATAGCAATCATTTTTGCCTTTCCCTCTCCCACTACTAGGCTATCATTTTTAAGGGTCTCTGTCTCTCTTGATCATCCATGTTTCCCCAGCATTTAGCACAGATTCTGGCACCAAGCTGCCATTTAATAAACATTTGCTGAATAAACTTTTTATTAAAATGTCCAAGAAATGTAGATATAAAATAGGTGAAAAATGAGAAGATGATTAGAGGGGTGCAACATGTGTGATGCAGAACTGAAGCCTTGCTCAAGACAGTGGGAGACAGACAGCCTAGTGTGGCACAGTGGCTGAGCATCACATAGGAACCAGGAGGTCATAGTTCAATTCCCGGTCAGGGCACACGCCTGGGTTGCGGGCTGGATCCCCAGCAATGGGAGTGCAGGAAGCAGCCGATCGATGATGTTTCTCTCTCGTCGATGTTTCTATCTCTACACCTTTCTTCCTTCCTCCCTTTCTCTCTCTCAAATCAATAAAAAATATTTTTAAATAGACAATGCCAGACAGACGGCTTGCTGTGCAGGGACCACTAACCACCAATCAGGAGTATTGATAACTCTTGTTACAACACTCACTGCTCTGCTGGTTGAATTCTAATCTAGGAATCTCTTCTACATCCTGGAAATACAATTCAAAATCCATATAAGTGCCTCATTTGGGGGGGGGGGGGGCGAGGGGAGTCAAGGAATAAGCAATCTATATTTTGGAATTTACCAAATTTTGGAATTTTAGAAGCCTACCCATTTAAACAATAAAACTTGAATTTTACTCTTTTTAGTGAGTTTTTTCCCTTTAAATAGTTTTGCTGTAACTCATTTAACCCTTTGATTTGTTCTTATTTTTTTAATTTTATTGAGATATAATTGACATATATCATTGTATTAGTTTAAGGTGTACAGCATACTGATTTGATTTATGTATATATTGTGAAATGATTACCACAGTAAGTTTATTAATCCCGATGGTTAGTGCTTTATGGTTTGCAGAATATTTTTATACAGATCAGTGGTTTATAACTTTCCTTGTATTAATCAGGATGATCCAGAGAAACAGAACCAATAGGATACATAGAGAGAAAATCTATCAGCCTGGCAGCCTCAACACTGAATTGTTTTAGAGGATGTCCACTGGCTTTCTGGCTTTGCCTTTTATCTTTGTAATAGATGGTTCCTGGACCTATTTAGGGAGGCTTTCAGCGTCACTCTGAACCTACTTTAAGGCCAGATTCAGCATTGCAAAAAACAAATGCACTTCTAAAACACTGGTGGACCAACAGATTTGACTGACGTTTTCTTAAGAAAACAAAGTACAAAGTTAAATCATACTCCTAAGGCATCACTATCTAACATCATCTTTAAACATTTCTGTTCTTTCCTTGGGTTTTATTTCTGAAAATAGCTACACTACCCATCCTCTCTCATGGATTACCCTCAAGTACCAACCTCTCCCAAATGCTTTTACTTGTCCTAAACAATTTACCTTGTCTGTTGACTGCATTCCCCTTTCAGCAAAGCATGTTGACTACCAGAATCCAGCTCAGGGCCAGTCCTTAAGAAGCAGTGGTTTAATAAACAGGTGAATAAATGAATGAATGAACAATTAATGAATGAAATCTATCTCCTTAAATCATAGCCAGGAAAACTATTCATCAAGGATTAGAACAGTACCTTATTCATCTTTGCAGTTTCAGCACTTAGCATCATGTACATCCAAAAATGTTTGTTGGATAAGTAAATGGGTAATAGTCAAACACTGAATAAACCTGGCAGGTTGGCATTACCAAGAAAAGTCATCTCCTGGATCCTAAGTGGGCCATTGTTTTTCATGTCAGGTCATGACAAGGAGAATTTAGTGTGTTGGATGAATACAAAGTTTTACATTACTTTTAACTGGATTGAATGGCTGCATTGAGCCATTTGGTTTTCAGGATGCTTTGTTAAATCTCTTTGATGGATGATGAAGCCATGTATGTTCAACAAAACCAGTTCACACTTGAATCTAAAAGTTTCTCTATTTTGCAGGACCAACATAGCCTAAGATATATGGTAGTCCACATATGGGAAGGGGAGAAAGTTTCCATCTTATTGCCATTTTTAGTTTACTGAAATTGTTCATAAGCTGTGAGCCTCATTTTTGAGAAATTACAAGGGCTATTGTTGGAAGGTTCCATGATTTTGAGATGACAATAGTCAAAATGGCCATTTTTATTCAATATATTTTGCTTCTTAGATCCTACAATAACACTCAGAAATAGTTGTCAGGCTTAAATATATGAGGAAAAGATATACTAATTATTGGCCAAACAAAACAATTAAGAAAAATTAGTATTTTCATGTTGTGCTAATCCAGCACTGAATTTTTCTTTGCTGAGTCTTCCAGAATCTGCCATGAATCAATTTATTCTGCAGTGTACTCATACAGCTGATGTGTCTCAGAGCTTTGGAGCCACATTTGCCAGGAATGGTCCCATCCTCAGAGAAGCCTAATGAAGCAGATGTGTTTACTGTTGGGGTCATAGAATGCAATGGGGAAAGCATGGCCATGACTTTGCTGAATAACCCCCAGCAGCTATCGTCACCTCATGTCTTGTCTGCCTTTGTAATGCAGCCATTGCTAGTTGAGTAAGTTGAGTCAGAGCCAGAGGTTAAGCTCACACAAGTGCTGGTATCTTTCCCAGCATTGTAAGTCACTTACCCTCCAAAAAGATAATAAGACAGTGAGAAGAGAGAGAGAGAGGAGTGAACCTACTTGCTAGATATGTACTTTTTATTTATCTCTTGAAAATGTAAATCACTTCTTAGTATAAGAAACCCTAAAATATTAATTGTTTTGAACCATTTTTCACCCTTAATTCCATGATGGCAAATCCTTTCTCTGTAGAGGGTTCTTGATCATCACAGGAAACCTGGGTTATCCCAGCCAAGTCATGGTATCTCTGCCTTTTCAGTTTATAAATTGGTCAGGAAATATAAGCAGGGAACATTAGTTGGAACTGCCAGTTTGTTCAGGTTTATTTTCCCTGTGGAGGGTAATAAATTGACTGTGCTTTAAGTGAACAGAGGAGAGTGATTGGTGATTCAGTAATTTTAAATTAAAAGATGCTTTATTGGACAATAAGCAGTACTGCAGCAGATTTTAGTTTTCTGAGAAACAATAGATGGAGGCCCCATTAGTGTCCAAATGTCATGGAAAATCCAGAAGCTCGCCCATGAAAGGAGGGAGCCTCTTACCTGGATGGACTTTACCTTTGAGCCATCAGGATGCAGAGCATCGAGTCCATGAAGAACACCTGAAGGACATGTGAGAGAGGGAAGTGAGTAGGAAGAACAGAGAGCTATACTGTCTGTTACCTCCAGGATATCAGAATAACAAATATTATGTAATAACACATTTTATGTAAGAAAGCAAACATTGCCTTTTCCCTCTACACTCAGAATATACCTATACTGTAACTGTGCAAGTTTTTCTAAATTAAGCAATTTTCCAGCAGACACCAACTGGGTGTCCGACAATTCAATTCTGACATTAAGTACCTGGGGTTAGTGCAGACCCACATCTTAAGCACAATTTTGCCCCCAATTCAGATGCCAGTTGCAACTCCAGGTTGTCATTTATGTTTCTGATCCACGGGCTGTAAATCAGAGGTTCCCACAGCTACCCACTCAGATTTGGTAATTTTCTAGAATGGCTCACAAAACTCAGGAAAATGTTTACTTACTAGATTACAGGTTCATTATAAGAGGGCAAAAATGAGAAAGAGCTTGATAGAAGCAGTGCATAGAGCAAGGCCTGGGGGAAGAGGCATAGAGCCACCATGCTCTCTCCAGGAGCACCACCCTCCTGACACCTCCATGGGTTCACCAACCCAGAAGCTCTCTGCATCCTTTTGGTTAAGATTTTTATGAAGATTTTATTACACACACACACACACACACACACACACACACACACACACACACGTTTACATACACACACACCTCACAACATCTCAGGACTAGAAGCCCTTATCTGGTCTGTGACAATGAGCATGATCAAGTCTTCACATTATCTCATGAAGAGAACATCATCTGAATGGTAATTTTACAAATGTTTTCAGAATAACACACTCCAGTTAGGCAAAGGGGAATACTTAGGATACATACACAAAGCAGATTTCAGCAGGCCTGTTCTCTGAACTGGGAAAGAAACGATACATAAGAAAAATTCTGAGTGAACATGTTGCACAGTCAACTCTGGGTATGGAACCCAGAAGCACTGGACTGGGAATTGCAATCTGGGCTTTGATTTGGAACAGTTTATCTAATCTTTTGGGTCTTTGTTTCCTCTTTCTACAAAACTAACTATATCCAAAGTCAATGGCCAAGATTAACCAAAGCAATTAGCACAAAATACATGCTTGTTCAGTATGTCCGAAATTATGCTTTGGAAAGTGATTGAAATATAAGAAACTGCGTCACCTAGTAAGGAAATAAGCCTGGTTCACAAGAAACAAATGGGAATATTAAAACAGGCAAGCTGTTTGAGGGCACTCTGCAGAACAGTTATGTTTGCACATGGGCACATGCAAACGCAGTTCAAAAAAGAGAGCGATCGGTAATGTGGGGAAAGGAGGTGGAGTTCTCATGAAACAGGAAAGACTTGAGCAGACCATGAGATACATTTTTAAATCTTTCACTTAAAAAAATATAGTCACATAACAGAAAACTTTAGTTTAGGAAAATATCACTTCACTTTAACAGTCAAGTTGTACATTAATTGCAGTTTTATTTCTAATAGAAAAAGGAAGGCAGAAAAAGGAATAAACAAATTAATAGTATATGCACATAATGGCACACTAACTTCTTAGCACTAAAAAGGAAGGAGCAGCTGATACTTGCAATGGCAGGCATTAATCTCAAATGCAAGATGCTGAGTAAAAGGAACCAGACAGAGTACATTTATGTGAAGTTCAAGAACAGGAAAAATTAATCTATGAGGAATCAAATGAATAGTTGCCACTGATCAAGGAAGGCCATTGACTAGGGCTGCTGTTTTACATCTTGATTAGGGCAGTAGCACACAAGTCCATCCACTTGTCAAAACTCATACATCTATAAATTGGGCATTTATAAGCTGGAAATTTTATAGTAGTTTGTAATTAACCTATAAACATTTTTTCAATCTACTTCTCTAAAACTGTATTATCCAGTCTTTCTAGTATTTCACTTCATATATATATATATATATATATATATATATATATATCCTATATAATAAAGAGGTAATATGCAAATTGACCATCACTCCAACACACAAGATGGCCGCCTCCATGTGGTCAAAGATGGCCACCACAAGATGGCTGGCAGGGGAGGGCAGTTGGGGGGACCCAGACCTGCAGGGGAGGGCAGTTTGGAGGACCCAGAATGGCAGTGGAGGGCAGTTTTTGGTGATCAGGCCTGCAGGGGAAGGCAGTTGGGGGTGACCAGGCCTGCAGGGGAGGGCAGTTGGGGGGGACCAGGCCAGCAGGGGAGGGCAGTTGGGGGGGACCAGGCCAGCAGGGGAGGGCAGTTGGGGGCGACCAGACCAGCAAGGGAGGGCAGTTGGGGGTGACCAGGCCTGCAGGGGAGGGCAGTTTGGGGGGACCAGGACAGCAGGGGAGGGCAGTTGGGGGGGACCAGGACAGCAGGGGAGGGCAGTTGGGGGGGACCAGGACAGCAGGGGAGGGCAGTTGGGGCAATCGGGCTGGCAGGGAAGTGGTTAGAGGGCAATCAGGCAGGCAGGCAGGTGAGCGGTTTGGAGCCAGCAGTGCTGAATTGTAAGAGGGATGTCCAACTGCCTGTTTAGGCCCAACCCTGGTGGGGTCCCAGATTGAAGAGGGTGCAGGCTGGGTTGAGGGACACACACACACACACACACACACACACACACACACCTGTGCACGAATTTTGTGCACTGGGCCTCTAGTGTGTATGTGTATGTATGTATACATATATGTATGGCTATATTTGAATATTGATAATTTCAACCCATACAGTGGACCTATAAGAGCCAAAGACAGATAGATGCAAGCTTGAAAATTTTTGCCAGGGTCTCTGAACCTATATGAGCCTTATGATTTACTCTGTGCTTTTGCATAAGGGTGATGGAAGAGTTATAGATAGAGACAAATACTCAAGTTTGCATGACTGTACAGAGCTTCTGAATAAACTGCATGAGATGAGACAAGAGAAATGGGATCAATAATGCAATAGGTTTCTTTATTTTTTCAATAATTAGAGAATACTTTTGCTAAGAATATCTCCAACTCTCTTTTTATATAGGAATAAAGTGCATCAAATAGACTCATGAGTAAACAAAGTCAGTCTATGGAAAATTATGACTATTGGCTAACATTTACTTACTCATTACTCTGAGCCAAGTGCTTACTTACCATGTAGTAATCATGGATACTCACCACAACTCTGTGAAGCAGGCAATAGTCCTACTCTTTTTTTCAGAGCACAAAAAGGTTAAGTAACTTGCCTAAGGTCACATAGGTAGTCAGAGGAGACATTGGATCAAGGCATTAATTAGAATGAGGACTGAGAAATGAGAAAGGAGTGTGGAGGGGAGAGGACAGATGGATAAGGAAAGAATTAAAGACTTTATGGGGTGGGAGGTAATTCAAAGAGACATTGGGTATTATCAAGTGAACCCTCATTTACAGGTAATGAAACTGAGGCCCAGAAAGGTTATGACTTGCCAAAGCCACTCATCAATTAGGGGAGGACTGGGGCAAGAAGTCACAGTTGAAAAATCCCGGCTCAGGCTTTTCTAGTACATGAAAAAAAGTAACTGAATTTTTTTTTCACATCATGTCCAATTTTGAAATTTATCCCTGAGGGGATTGTTGGTTAGATTTTCATAGCATTATAAAATTCAAATATTGGGAATGGCCTGGAGAGGTCCTACAGCCTTAGGCCCCAAATTTAGGCAGCATCACACTTAAACCATCTATCCAGATGAGAATATTTCCAGTTTTTAAAGCCTTCCAGATGTAGCTCAACTGGATTTCTTCATTTATTTATCAGAGCAAAAGAGCAGAATTTGGAAAATAGCCTGATATGCATAAGCCATTAATGACATCCCAAGAGACAGACGAGCCCAAAACCTGAACGTCTAAAGCATTTTAATTCAGGATGCAGTGCACTGAAGCCCTGGGGATTATCTTCATCAGAGTCGACTTTATGAATATAAATTATTTGTCATGCTGGCCTTTTCACTGAGAAGGAAATTCTTACACAAAATTTAACGTGGAAATAAGTAGCAGAATTTAGGGAAATATAAAAGGGCACTGGAATGAAGGAATGAGCAACAAATATTTCCAAAAAATGCCAGTGAGCATTTTATGGCTTCCCCCTTTTATAAAAAAAATATATTTTTATTGATTCAGAGAGGAAGGTAGAGGGAGAGATAGAAACAAGAAAGAATCATTTATCCACTGCCTCCTCCATGGCCTCTACTAGGGATTGACCCTGAAACATGGGCATGTGCCCTGACTGTGAATCGAACCATAACTTTCTGGTTCATAGGTCGACGCTCAACCACTGAACCATACCAGCTGGGGCCCCCTTTTTTTCCTTTCCTTGCTATCCTCACTAAAAAAAATGATGAACCCACAATCTGATATCCTTTGAGAATTCCTCCAAATTAAGTCCCAGATGAGTGATCACTTCTGAGCCTCCAGTGGTTTCATTTCTCAGTCATGTTTGCAGTGATGAAAAGACTCCTGTTGAATTTGGGATGTCTGAGAGACTAGTGAATGAAGGAGCAGTTGCTATCCATTGTCCAGAAAATACAACTTGGATCCTTCCCCACCCTTGTAGAAAGTGCTGAACATTCATAGCCAAGTTAACACATCCTAAGAAGAACCACTTTACTACTTATAGAGGGACTTAGCTTATGATTAAAAAGCTTGCCAAAGAAAAACAGAGTTACGACACTATATGAAGTGATATATGGCTGCTGGAATGTAACCCATATAGGCCTCGGCAGTTTAAAGCCAGGTAACCTGTCTACTTTGAAGAGAAATGTGCCAGCCACTTGTATACACTTCATCAAGGAATCGCCTTCCTCTGTTTGGGAAGGGTATTTTAGGCTATAGGTCATATACATAGAATTTTAAGAGAGGAATCTTGCCTGCCTATCAGATCAGGAAAATTACCTCTAGCAATAACGCAGGGTCAGATTACCCTCATAATCATTTTGGATCCATCCCGGATGCCTGTTCCCAAGCTCAAATGGCTTCTCTGTAGTGCAGAGCAGGCAGGGAACTTTTCCATGAAGCCAGCACACTAGGTCATTTCCAGTTTCCAGGGTGATGAGCTGGCTTCATCTGCCAATTGTCCCTGTGTGGCCTGAACAGAGTGAGGGATTGGTGAGGAGAGCATTCAAAGGCAGGCAGTATTTGGTTTTCTCAAGGGCTCAGACAAACGTGTCCTTTAGCCTGCCCTCTCCCTTCAGAGCCATCCAAAGTTAACACGTTCCTTTGGCTGGCCCTTTATTATTGCAGCTCTGGAGATAAACTTTGGGTTGCTTTTCAGACAGAAGAGCTCTAGTATTTTCTTCATTGCCAAGATGAGGACCAAGAAATATTTGAAAATATTTATTACAAACCTACTACGGGACTTCTGCTACGGAGTCACATGGAGAGACACTCCATGGAGCAGACCACCTTCCCCTAAGTCCAACTAGGTAAACCAGATGAAACCCCGGAGTCACCTGTTTTAAAGACACCGAAGAGCTGCTTAATCAATAAGGCCTAGTGGAGTAGCTAAGTTTCTAGAGAGGAAGTCTGCAACAGCTTTTTATGCAGGGGCCCTGTGGTTTCAGGGTGAGGGCAAGGGACTCGGAGTCTGAGCTGTACCTGGGAAGATTTATAGAACTAAACAGAGCCTGCAGCACAGGACTGGTTTCTCCCGAAGACATCTACTGAATTCTGAAACTGCACATGGGAGGAAACGGAGAAGCTAGGCTGAACAGATCTAAAAGGCTAAGTGGAGTTTTCTGCAGTCTGGAGATGTTATGGACACAAAGGTTGGAGTGCAGCACTCACCAGAGGTAGGGGTCTGTGGGTACAACAGGCTCTCAGTGGAAGCTTGGAAGGCTAGACCTCAGGAGAGGAGCAGACCAGAGGAGACTTACTCAGGTGAAAATTAAAGATAAAATAGACAGCTTTCCCCTTAAAGACGTGGAAAGAAGTAAGGATGCCTGCTCTTACCACATCTATCCAAAATTGTCTTCGTAGTCCAAACCAATTGCAATGATGCAAGAAAACACAATAATAGGAAAGGAAGTGATAAAACAGACCTTATACATACATTCTGTATGGAGAAAATTCAAAGGAATCTACAAACAACTTAAATTTAATAAACCTATTTAATATGGTCTCTAAATTTAATCCAAGGAAATCTACAAACAACTTAAATTTAATAAACATATTTAATATGGTCTCTAAATTGAAGGTCTGAATAGAAAATTAATTCTATTTCTATAGACCTTCAAGAAAGAGACAATGAAATCTTAGTTATATCATTTGTAATAATACCCAGAAACATTAAATACATAGGAATAAATCTTTTAAAAATATGTGAGATTTGTGTACTGAAACTACAAAGCATTTTTGAGAGAAATAAAAGACTGAAATAAGTGGAGGGACATATGACGTTCAAAAATTGGAAGACTCGTACAAAGACTTGTACAAAAGACATCTCTCCCTAAATTCGTTTATAGTCCATGCTCTTTCATGACATTGTACGTGTATATTTGTAAATTAGTTAGCTGATTATAAAATTTATATGAAAATGCCAAGGACTAACAATAATCAAGAAAATCTTGGGAAAGAGTATGGAGTTCAGGGGAGGCTTTATGGAGAGATTTTTGAGCTAAGCCTTCTGGGGATAGGTGATAAGTGGAATTTCATTAGGGTCTGGAACCATATCTACTTTGTTGGAATAATCTTAATACCTATCACAATACCTGCCTTATGCATAGAAAACTCAGTAAGTATTTGTTAAGTGTTCATATGGATGGATGGATGGATGGATGGATGGATGGATGGATGGATGGATACTTGAGATAAGGTCCTTGCAGGTTAAAAGGACAATATGTAGAAGTAAAGGCAAAGAAACACAAACATACATTACACTGAGTAGTCAAGTATGACTTAAGCTTATGTGTGAGATATCAGAAATGGAGGCTTGGAATTTAAGATAGAACAATATTGTGTCTGAATGCTAGGCATATAGGATTTGGACTTTATTCTTTAGGCATCTATTTGAAGAAGTAAAATTGTTGACAGGTTGGAAGATGAATTGCGCCAGTGATAGGCTCTCAGGATATAATCATTTAGACTCCACAAATTTTAGAGATAACTAGAGAGCATCTAGTCTAAGGGTTTGCAAATATATATTATTTTTGGCTGAACATTTTCTTATTTAAAAGGAAAAATATCCCTGAAGGGAAACATAAATAAAGCAAAAGGCCATCCTGGGTAAAGCTAAGACACCTCTCCCCAAAGCAAATTCTGAAGGCCTTCCTTGGAGCACACTTGAAAGGCATGGATCTATTCTAGCACATCTATGTGTAAAACAATTGATACCCAAGCAGGTCAGATGCCTTCTCCAAGGTTACAAGAGCATAACTCAGTCTTATTTTCTACATTTTTCCTTCCACCAAGAAATCTTACCCCTCACATTAAAATACATGCAAATCATGGGGTAAGAAACAACAATCTT
The DNA here is from genome assembly GCF_014108235.1 of Myotis myotis. Classification (NCBI taxonomy): domain Eukaryota; kingdom Metazoa; phylum Chordata; class Mammalia; order Chiroptera; family Vespertilionidae; genus Myotis; species Myotis myotis. The sequence continues at coordinate 76,662,619 of NW_023416313.1, read as the reverse complement.
CCTGACAAGTAACTTCCCCACTCAGTTTCAAAAATCCTGAAATTTTTCACTATCGAATATTGCTTACAGCTTTATGATTTGCATCTTTCTTAGTTTTTGATCATTTACACAATAAAGAATTTTCCTTTCAGTATAAGAATTCTTTCCATTTCAATTTGAAGCAATCTATCCCTCTGATAGTAGTAAATGATTGTAGCAATCTTGATGATGCAACATCTACAATGTTTTTTTTTAATATGTTCAACTTTTAAAAGATATATAACTTGAAGCTAATCAATAGGAAACAACAGAAAAATTGGAAAGTGAGGGATATTCTACAAAATAACTGTGAGTAGTCAAGTATGACTTAAGCTTGTGTGTGAGATTTTTAAACATCTTGAAAATTAAGCAAATACTGAGGAATTGTTCCAGAATGAAGGAGATTAATGAGACATGACATCTAAATGAAATGTGTGATTCTGAACTACATCTATTTCTCATAAAGGATATTGTTGAGTCAATTGGTAAATGTTGAATTGGGTCAAAGAATTAGATGGTGGTAGCATATCAAGGTTAACTTCCTAATGTTGATGATTGTATTTTGTTTATAGAAGAGAATGTTTTTATTTGTACCAAATATTCACCAAAATACTTGATGGTGATGAGAAATCAGATTAGTTCCTTATTCTCAAGTGATTCAGGGGAAAATAAGATTTTTTTGGTCTGTGCTTGCAACTTTTACAAGTGTTTGAAATTCTCTCAAAATAAAATTTTATCTTACATTGTTAAAAATAAAACTAAAGATAAAATATTGACCAATAATGCCTAGAACAGAGCCAGAAATGTGCAAAACAGTCTTTAAAAAATTAAGCTCTGATAATTTAGGTTCACTTTACATGCTATTAGAATCTTAAATCAGGCTAAATTCTTTGGAAAATTCCTTTAAGACTTATAAATGGTTGTATCCCACCCAAAGTAGAGGAGTTGGATATTTAATCAATAGAACCACACAAATTGAGTAATTTAGGTACAAAGTGGATGAGAATAGAAGTGTGGCAGAGGAGGCTTAATTATCTGCTTTAGCAGGCTAAGTTGATTAAATCAACTAAATCATTGTCTATTCTCCCTTTACTTCTGAATACAAGGAAACAGCCCTAGGTTCTTTCCACTTTGAGAAATCTATCTGCTCCCAATGGGACCATTGGAACCAGGATGGGCTGATGAGTATTGCTTCTTCATTGACCATCATGGGGACTGCTTTATTAATTCAGGAAATCAATCACCCCTCTGGCTTCAACTACAATTTTCATGCTATTTCTTCTTAGTCTTCACACCCAGCTCAATTCTTCCCCTTGAGCTCTGAAATTTCTAGCTTTCTATTGCATGTCTCTATCTCGATGTCTATCTATCTTCACCACAAACCTAACCTTTCCAAAACTAAACACCACTCCCAACTTCTTGATTTCTCTTAATGGGACTAGCATTCTTCTAATCACCCAAACTAAAAAAACCTAGTATCATCTTTGATTACTTCACCACTCTAACTCCTATATTCAGTGAACTACTGTGTTCTGTAAGAAGGCATCATACTCATCTTTTCTTTTCAGTGGCCACTGTCAACATATCAAATTGGGTTGTAAACTCTTAGCTGGACAAAAGTGAGTTCTATGGACACAGGCAGTAAAATTTTTTATGTCTCAGTGTATATATTAAAATTGCATGGATACATGTACCCAAACCATGTCCTAGTTGTATATTCTTCACTACCTATCTACACATTTTAGTTAAGTTATGCTAAATTATGGCTACCATCTAGCTACTTTAATAATCTCCCAATTCTTCTTTCTGAGTTTAATTTCTTCACAATCCACTTACACACTGCTATGCAACTTCTTTAATGAGGAGCTCTGATGCCCCAAAACATCTGCTCAGAAGTAGAGACTCATCCCAGCCATCAAGCCTTGTCAGATGACCCCTACCTACGTTTGTAAACTATAAAAGGCTGTATAGACATGTGTCACTGTTACCATTAACATTATCACAGTCCTCCTTCACCTTTGCTCAGGCAGTCCAAGCAAACTTAGCAGCATTTTCCAATTTTTTTTTTCCTGTAATGCCCACTGCTACTTCACCTCAGTAACTCAAGAACCTGTTGTTACCCCCTGTAGACTAAAGCTTCCTGATACTTTTTCTGCCTTCTCTACCACCACCCTTTCAATCTACTTCACATTACTTCCAGATTCTATTTTTCCAAACACAGTGCTGATTATGTCACTGCCTTGCTCAGAAAACAATGGTTCCACATTACCTAAATAAAGCCAGTTTTTCTTTCTTATCACTAATTTTATGTATTTTGCACTTCAATCAAAGTTTCAGAATGTACTCTTCACTTTCTGTTCCCACACCTCTGGGATTCCCCCATTCATCATCCTTCACAGAAATGTTAAGCTCTATTTTATTAGAGTCCATTTCCCAGTCAGAACACCCTGTTGAAAACTCCAGTGGCACCTTTTTTTATGTTCACTTGTCCAGTCCTGCATTCATTGAGCACCTCAGTTCCTGCCTATGAGTTTATTCTCAGAGAGAAAGACTAAACACTGAAAAGCACTTTCACATACAACATTTCTGAATGGTCCAGTTGGCCAGGTGGCCTTATTATCCCCATACACCATTGAGGTAACAGATTAAGAGAATTATGGGACTTAGTAGAATTCACATCCAGTTCTGTAAGATTCAATTGCTTTTTTCTATTATCTTGTTGTAAGTTGTTTTTGTATTCATTTATGAGTATTCCAAATCATACCTTCTAGATATCAATTCTTTGAGGTCAGGGCAATGTGTTCAACATTAGACTCCCAGCCTATACCGTGTATTTACCAAGCTAATACTTATTGCATTGAATTGAATTGTATTGGTTTAATTTAAATTCTGGAGACCACCCATTTTTGATAATATGCTTTCTAAGCTAGTCATGATATCCTTCCTTTGATCTTTTGTTGTTTGCATACTTGCCAGAAATATTTCTACTAAATATTCTTACCCCCCGGTATGGATGGTCCAAATGTCTTTCTCTATTTGGTAATTTACATTGCATCTCTGACGAGACTTCCTCTTTGAAACTTTTTTCCCTCTTAAATATTAGGCTGTTTTTCATGCTTTATTACTTTACACACTTTGCCACCCGTCAGTGTTTCATTCCTATGAAAACATTGACTAAGCAAATTTTAATATGATATATAGTGTAAATAACAACAAGAAAATTACTGTCACCCAGTTTAGATGCTAAGAAAGTGCAGGGCCTCTAGATTAGAGATGGGATTGCTTGGAAAACCAGAAGATTGCTTCCTTTGGGGAAAATGTATAATATAAGAGATTCTAGTGTGGGCTTAAGAAAAGTACATATATGAGATATACATCTATTAGTATAAATATTTGTTAACTTATCCCATGATTCCTAAGTGGTCCAGCCTCAGATAAACTTAGATTTGTGGCCTATTCATAAAATGTGTGTTAACTCAAGTCTATATAGTTTCACGAGTATTATCAGAGATCATAGCATTTTGAAATCCTCTTAAATTGGCCTTACTTTGAGTGCAATATGAGTGAGAGAGTCACTTGACTAGATAGTGCCAGAGTCTGGATACAGCAGGGTCTTATGGAAAATATGCCCAAACTACAGCCTTGTGTCCTATTCTATGCCAGCTTTTTTATTCAAGTTCATTAAAATAATGTAATAAATTGGTGTTCACAACTCATCAGCCAAAACAATTTCAGACAAATTAAACATATTTCCTAAGGAAGATGAAATTGCAATATTGTGAGTATATGTTGTATAGTAACAGATGTGGTGAGAAAACTTTGATGGCTGTGCGGTTGGGTGGGAGGAGGGTGCCAATGTCAACAGCTGTAGCTTCTGAGAGAAAAGGTCAGAGAGAAAAGCAACCTGAAAGGAGAATCATTTGTTCTATGCCTCTATATTGTAATCCCACACAGAAAATATTCCTATTGAAATGAACGGGAAATGTGACCTATTAGAGAGTGTGGAATTTAGCCTTTGATTTATTTTCCCTTTGATATATAATCATCATTGCCCATAGCAGGTATGAATTTTATTAACTTAATTTGCCATTAGTTCAAGAAGTCATACATTTCCTCAAAATAAACTAATTTTAAAAACTGAAAGAGCATTTCAAGCCTTAAAAATGCAAATATGTCATAGTTTGGCTGCATTCAGCAAATTCCTAGAATCAATCAGGCGAGAACAGAGTAATTCTATTACTGAGGAGGGAAGGGGAAGCATGCAAATTGAAATCAGGATAAAAAGTTAAGTGTAAAAGAAGGCTTACAACATCTACAGAAGCATCTTACTTGTATGTTTATAACATTTTGATAATTTAAATATAAGACAGAAAATATTTACATGTAATAAATATAACACAATTTTTTCTGGAGGTGACATAAGACATTTAAATTACTAGAGATGGACTCAGTTTATTAAGCAATGCATATCCTGGATCTGGTTAAATCATTGAAATAATAATAATTTTCATGCCATAACGCAAAAGCATTTTTCAAAGTGCTTTTACAGACCTTATCTCATTTTATACACCTGCACAAACACAATCCCTAAGATGTAAGTGGCATAGATACAATTATTATCCTTTTGTATATAAGGAAATGAAGGCCCCAAATTGAAGAGCCAATGGGAAGCACCTAAGGAACTCAGGGCTACTCTTGGCACCACACTTCCCGCACCAACCTGCAGGAGACCAGAAACATGACACTCTGTGTAAGATTCAGCTGCTTCTCTGGCTCATAGCCTTGGCTTCATTGATTGAATATAGTTGTTAAGAATTTGGACCCTGAAGTTAGGACAGCATTGTTTCCACTCTTTGATCAACCATTTCTTAGCTTGAACTTGGGCAAATTACATAACCTTTCTGAGCCTCAGGTTTTCTTCTGGGAAACAGAAATTACAGGACAAATCAAGTGGAATGATGCATTTAAAGAATGTAGCACAGAATTAAACACCCAACGATTATTGGCTATAGGAGTACTCCATCCTTTGAAGATTATGGGACAGGTCAATGTCATGTTATCTTTGATGGGAAATTGGGTGTTCTTGAATATACAGTGGGTTTTTCTGTCATCTGAATCTATCTCTGTACAGGGCACTGTGGTCTGATGACATGTGCAGGTTCTTACGAGAGCTCCATTAGAGTGGGAATCTCCAAGGGCAGAATGGTTACCTGCAGTCTGCATCATTTATGCTTTGAGTGAACTGCAGGTGACTTTGAGGAACTAAAGAAAATAAATAGGTTGCAGAATGAAATACAAAACCAGGCACTAAAATCAATAGCAGAGAGATCAAGGGCCCCTGCAGAGGTTGCTGAATCACAGAAGATGCATGAAGGAGATAACATGAGAAACTGAAGCAGAGCTTCAAAGGTACACCTTTATGTGGGACTGTGTTCCCATCAGATGTCATAGGAGATTCCCAGCGCAGACTTCAGTAATTCTGGCATCACTTGCAGAGGGTGATAGGATTCTTCATACTGAGGAAATGCTTGGAAAGCTCCTCCCATCTCCCCCACCCCTGCCACCACAGGTAGATGCAATCAGTAATGTGGTTTGGGCCAAATTTCGCTAATATTATAGGTAGTATAATCTTCCATTTAAAAAAATCTACCATTTTAAAAGCCCTTTCATGCAAACAAACAGGATTGCATTTAAAGGGGTGATTAAAATGGAATGGGGTATGTGGTACTTGTCTAAATGTAATCTAACAACGCTATTCATTTAGTAAGGAGTCTAATTACTAGCTCTATAATCACACTACTCAAGAAAATTGTTTTAGTGATGGTTTTATTAAAGTAACTTGAGACAATTTTTGTGCCAACACGAGCAGAACAAATGGAATTTAATTTCAAAACAGGGGCAAAGGAAGGTTGCCCTGGAGAAGAAAACCTCATGAGCTGGACTGCGGGCTTTAAAATTGGTTGCAGAGCAGAGCACAGTTGGAAAAGGAACAGGCTTTCCTTGCAACAGGAGAGATTTAGGTAGCCATTAAGCAAACTTCCTCAGATTTTCAAAAAGAATTTGCAAGGGACATTCCATAGGCTCTAACTCTCAGATTTCAGTGGATCTATGATGCTTATTTCTTGCTCATTCTACATGAAACCTAACTCAAAGTGTGGTCCCCAGGCCAGCAGCATAGGCAGAACTGGGGAGCTTCTAAGAAATTCAGAATCTCAGGCTTAATCAGAATCTGCATTTTATATGAGATCTCCGGGTGAACATATGCACATGACAATTCGAGGAGCACCGGTATAAATGACTAGCTTCTGGTTGCAAATTGGAATTTCAACTTTGGTCTGTTTTTAAATGTGACATATGCTCAGTAAATAAAAAATATACACATGTGCATAATCATATAAGGAGGAAAAATGTACCTGTAATTCTACCACTCTGAGGCAACACCTGTTAAAATTTTGGTGATTTCTCGTCCAGGCTGTTGTTATGTATTTTATTTTACATCTTAAGCTCAGCCTGTAAATACAGCTTTACTCTTGTCATTTAATGTTATAAATATTTTCTATATTTTAACAAGGTGTTGCTGATGTTTGCATCCTACTATAGGAGTGTTAAAAATTTATAGTCCCTTTTTGTTGTAATTATAAATAATCTTTTAATAAAATATTTGTATTTAAACTTTTTATTTCATAAGCATAAATTCCTAAGATATGAATATATTTAAAACTTTTGAAAGCACTATCTCCCTAATCAATATATTCCTTGAAACTGGTGTATTTTTAAAGGAGCATTGAACTCTTAATATCCTGGATTTGTGGGGAAGGGCGAGGAGAGGGTCTAATTTGTTTAATTATTAGGCTTTCTGACAAAGTCTAACTTGAGTGGTCAAGGTGATATGGCAGAGGAACAGGGACTGCCTTACATAGACTCATGGCCTCAGTGAGCAAGAACAATTGACATTCTCAGGCAGGGGATTCTTATTTGCCTTCTGCTGAATATGAGAGTCATTTAATGGTGTGAGTTAAGTGTCCTCTAATTTCTTATAGTTGTGGGTTCCTGATTTATTAACATGATTGAATTTCAAAAATGTATATCTCCTATTTAAAATTAATTAAGAAATGAAGTCCAGGTGATTTTCATATATAAATATTTATAAATAGGAGAAATTCACAACATGTGTGTTAACTTAAAAGTCAAAAATCATGGATATCCTATACAATAAAAGAGAAACATGCAAATTAATCATCCCTCTGCTATGCTCAAGCCATGCCCACAAGCCATGCCTACCAGCCAATCAGGAACAAGTAGGCAAATTAACCCAACTAAGATGGCGGCAACCAGGCCACAGAGCTGGAGCAAGCAGGTGGCTTGGGTTTGCTTGGTGATGGAGGAAGCCAAGCTTCCTGCCTGCCCTGGCCAGCCCTGGGCTTTGCTTAAGGCTACAAAGTTTCAATTATAGAAGATAAATAAATCCCAGGGAAAAAAAAAGAATAGAAGGAGAGGCTGGGACCTTGGGTACTGGGGGGCGTGGCAAGCCTGAAAATGGCCCTCAGCCCCTCACCCAAGCTGGCCACACCCCCATGGGGTGAGGGTCCCCTCTGGGGGGCTTGGCCAGCATGCAAACAGCCATCAGCCCCTCACCAAGGCTGGCCAGGCACCCCAGTAGGGACCCCCACCCTGATCCGGGACATGCTTCAGGGCAAACCAGCTGGCTCCCACCCATGCACCAGGCCTCTATCCTATATAATAAAAGGGTAATATGCAAATTTACCCTAACAGCAGAACAACTGGGAATGACTTGTCACTATGACACATACTGACCACCAGGAGGCAGACGCTCAATGCAGGAGCTGCCCTCTGGTGGTCAGTGTGCTCCCACAGGGGGAGCTCTGCTCAGCCACAAGCCAGGTTGCCAGCTTCCAGCACAGCGGTGGTGGCGGGAGCCTCTCCCGCCTCCTCAGCAGCGCTAAGGATGTCCAACTGCAGCTTAGGCCTGCTCCTTGCTGGCAAGTGGACACCCACCGAGGGCTCCTGGGCTGCCAGAGGGATGTCTGACTGCCAGCTTAGGTCCGTTCCCCTGGGGAGCAGGCTTAAGCCAGCAGGTGGACATCCCGCCAGGGGTCTCAGACTGTGAGAGGGCACAGGCCAGGCTGAAGGAGTCCCCTGAGTGCACAGATTCTTGTGCACCAGGCATATATATATATATATATATATATATATATATATATATATATCAATAGTGAATTTATCTGGACAGTTGGAGGATAGGTAATTACTAGTGGTAGTAGTTCTAATTTTTCTAACGTTAATATGTATTAGTTGTGTAATTGAAACATTATGAAGAAGATGTGATAGTTAATTTTTGTGTGTCAAGTTGCCTAGGCTAAGGTATGCCCAGATAGCTAGTAAGACATTACGTCTGGGTATGTCTGTGAGGGTGTTTCTAGGAGAGATTAGCATTTGAACTGGTGAACTGAGTAAGGCAGATGGCCTGACATGAGGTAATACCTGATCCATGGAGAGCCCAACTTAAACAAAAAGGCAATGGAAAGACACATTCCCTCTCTGCTTGAACTGGAAAGTCCATCTTCTCCTGCCCTTGAACATCAGTGCTCCTGGTTCTGGGGCGTTCAGAATCAGATAGGGACTTACACCATTAGCACCCAGTTCTCAGGCCTTTGGAGTCAGAATGACCACACTACCAGCCTTTCCGGGTCTCCAGCGAGCAGGCAGCAGATGTGGAACTTCTCAGTCTCCATGACCGTATGAACCAATTCCCATAATAATAATCCTCTTATGTAGCTTTCTATATATTCCATTGGTTCTATTTCTCTAAAGAATCCCGACTAATGCACAAGGCAAGGGATTTTACTTAAATTAAGAAAAAATAATCCTTTATAATAGAATTGTAAGGAGAAACTCTATTAATTTGTTAATGAGTCTTCCACTGATTTTTTTTTATCTTTAGCCAACGGGCAGACTATTGAATCATCAGAAAAGAAGTTTCAGCTCCACTAAAATCATTATTTTTTTTATGTTCATCTGTGCCAAGCCCCTGATTCAAAGGCTGGGGCCACAGCAGGATCCCCAGTGATACTGAGAGACAGATGAAAAGCATCTAAATCACAAAGATGACATTTTTATTAAATTAGATCTCATATATGCATAGAGGCTGAAGGAAACCAGCCTCGCCTGCCAACAACAGGTATTCTCTAACAAATGAGTTTTGAGTACACAGCATCTGTGCACTGACCACCCTTCTGTCCTGGGGATTCCTGCACTTACTCTCCTGCACTTTCTACAACACCTTAAGACAAACCCCAGTGTCACAGCCCAGGTGTGGGTCTTCTTCAGAAAAGACTGAGCAACCCACCAGATCCTTCCTCTGGCAGTTAAAGCACACTTATTTCACCTGAGTGACAGTCAGCAGAGGAGCCAAAATGAAACGGACCTCTGTCAGGAGCTTGACTCAACTAGAGAGAGATCTGAGCTGCCAGGCATAGGAGCTTTCCATTAAAAACAAGCCCAAATGGCCCTGGCCGGGTATCTCAGTTGGTTGGAGCATTGTCCCACACACCAAAATGTTGTGGGGTTTGATTCCCCATCAGGGCACAAACCTAGATTTCGGGTTCGATACCCCGTCAGGACACATACAGGAGGCAACTAATCCATCTCTCTCTCTCTCTCTCTCTCTCTCTCTCTTCCTTGTTCCATTTCCACATCCCCTCCCCCCATGCAATGGTATGCTTGTGAAGGGTCAGGGCAGACATGGGGTCTTCTCACTGTTGTGGAACCCTGAACAAAAGGCTCAGTAGTTTCATGGACCCTGATGCCAGGGGATGAGGAGGGTGAGGAGGGCTTGGAGTGGCACAGAGGTGCTTATGGAAGACCTGGCCAAAGGTCCCAGAAAAAAAGACCTAGGAATGAAGTCGCCTGGGCTAATATGCGTAAGAGCGTGGCTGGCTGGAGAGGGCTGAGCTTTGCCTGCGCCTCCCCAGAGCCTGTAATGCACTGTTGTGTGCGAGTGTGGTGTGGCCAGGGCAGCTTTACCCAGTGAAGTCTGCCAGGCAAAGCCTTTGTAGTTGCCTGTGCTTGGGCTTAAAAAATCGCATTGGATTTTGACCTAGAGCTGGACTGCTTAGCCTTTTTTTCAAGCTGTGTGATTTGGGGTAACTCAGTTAATTCTTCTGTGCCTTGGGGTCATCATTCTTTAAATTATGGATAATATTTGCTACTTTATAGGTTGTTGTAAATATTAAATAAGTTAATACATGGAAAGTGCTTTTACAAATGTTCATGAAGTTTGGGTATTATCAGTGGTCATCTTAGTGGTGTTATAATATTAACTCAGGCATTTTCTTTCCCCCATGGTTTGTTTTTTCATCTCTTTTCAGATTTAATGAATAAATAGAGGTTTGGAGACTATTTACTTATATTTTTGTTTTTCCCTCTGTTGTGTCTCTTCTCTATTCTCACTCCTGCCTACTTGCTAGCTTCCGGAATCTTGCTAATCTGATGGCCAGAGTTCATCCACTCAACAAATATACACAAGAGTCTATTATGTGTTATAGTCTCAAATATGCTGGTTCTTGGGAGCAACCACAAACATTTATTGATTTTCTGAAGGAGTGTGTGATGGCTCCTCTGTGTTTTATATATTTACCTGAGACCAAACACAATAGCCATGTTATGTTTCCTGGGTAAATATGCTTTTACTTTTTCAAAGGAATACAAATAAAAATTTAAAAATATATAGGAGATTCTAAGTCTGGCATAAACTCTCAAATGTCTTCATGGATATCTGAGAGTGTAAATGCTTTCAAAGTGATTTTATTTTTGAAGTCTATGTTTTTCTTCTCTCAAGTCAGTTTTTTTGTTTTGTTTGTTTGTTTCTTTTTCCTTTTAAACAGAGGCCTGTTTTTCCTTAGGTGACCATTGCTCAGTGGGTTCACAGTGGGTTCACAGGTCTGAAGTTAGTAGTGGAAGACATGCTATGATAATCTGGTCCACTGGGGCTAATGAGAATCACATAATGGTGTGAGTTAAATTTTCTCTAACTTCTGGAAACCAAGATGGCGGCATAGGTTAACGCCGGAGATCGCTGCCTCAAACAACCACTTCAGAGATATAACTAAAGGACAGAACGGACATCACCCAGAACCACGGGAAGGCTGGCTGAGTGGAAATTCTACAACTAGGAGGAAAGAGAATAGCATACCCAGACTCAGAGGAGGCGCAGTGCTGAAGTGAAATACTCAGGTGCGGAGTGTGCTCGCGGAGCGGGCTGGCGGCGGAGGGCGCGGTTCTTGTTTTCAATTGGGAGGGAGTTTCAGACTCTGAGCTCCAGATCCCGGCGAGTCTCTGGGGACCGAGACTCAAACGGGAGAAACGGGACTGTCTGGCTTCGGTCGGAACTCGAAGGCAGCTTTCTCTCCGAGGTTTGCAGCCATTGCTGGGGCTCTGAGAGGCAGAGCCCCTGGGGAAGGAACTGAGAGTCGCCATAACTGCTTGTTCCGCCAGCCCTGTAGATCCCCGGGGACCCGCCCCGCCCAAGCCCTGCACAGAACCATTTGCCGGATAGCCTCAGGCAAATGCTAGATTAGCACCGCCCTAGAGATCCAGCACAGAAGCCCTCCCACTACAGACACAGCAGACTCTCATAGCCAGTTAGCCTGGAGGTCAAATCACCCCGGTATTGCCGACATCAATCAAGGCTTAAAGGCAACAAGACTGCGGACAAAGACCACTAGGGGGTGCACCAAGAAAGCATAAAAAATGCGGAGACAAAGAAACAGGACAAAACTGTCAATGGAGGATATTGAGTTCAGAACCACACTTTTAAGGTCTCTTAAGAACTGTCTAGAAGCTGCCAATAAACTTAGTAAGGCCCTCGAAAAGACTGGTGAGACCGCCGATAAATGTAGTGAGATCCTCAAGAAATCTAATGAGACCCTCGATGTTGTGATAAAGAACCAACTAGAAATTAAGCATACACTGACTAAAATAAAGAATATTATACAGACACCCAACAGCAGACCAGAGGAGCGCAAGAATCAAGTCAAAGATTCGAAATGCGAAGAAGCAAAAAACACCCAACTGGAAAAGCAAAATGAAAAAAGAATCCGAAAATATGAAGATAGTGTAAGGAGCCTCTGGGACAGCTTCAAGCGCACCAACATCAGAATTATAGGGGTGCCAGAGGATGAGAGAGAGCAAGATATTGAAAACCTATTTAAAGAAATAATGACAGAAAACTTCCCCCACCTGGTGAAAGAAATAGACCTACAGGTCCAGGAAGCACAGAGAACCCCAAACAAAAGGAATCCAAAGAGGACCACACCAAGACACATCATAATTAAAATGCCAAGAGCAAAAGACAAAGAGAGAATCTTAAAAGCAGCAAGAGAAAGAAACCCAGTTACCTACAAGGGAATACCCATACGACTGTCAGCTGATTTCTCAACAGAAACTTTGCAGGCCAGAAGGGAGTGGCAAGAAATATTCAAAGTGATGAATACCAAGAACCTACAACCAAGATTACTTTATCCAGCAAAGCTATCATTCAGAACGGAAGGTCAGATAAAGAGCTTCACAGATAAGGAAAAGCTAAAGGAGTTCATCACCACCAAACCAGTATTATATGAAATGCTGAAAGGTATCCTTTAAGAAGAGGAAGAAGAAAAAAAAAAGGTAAAGATACAAATTATGAACAACAAATATGCATCTATCAACAAGTGAATCTAAGAATCAAGTGAATAAATAATCTGGTGATCATAATAGAATCAGGGACATAGAAAGGGAATGGACTGACTATTCTTGGGGGGGAAAGGGGTGTGGGAGATGCGGGAAGAGACTGGACAAAAATCGTGCACCTATGGATGAGGACAGTGGGTGGGGAGTGAGGGCGGAGGGTGGGGCGGGAGCTGGGAGGAGGGGAGTTATGGGGGGGAAAAAAAGAGGAACAAATGTAATAATCTGAACAATAAAGATTTAATTAAAAAAAAAAATTTTCTCTAACTTCTTATAATTTCACACAGACACAGCCGGGGTCCTTCCTCCATCTTGTGAATGGAGGCTAGAGAAAGAAGTTTTTTCACAAAAGTGCAGGAGGCCTAGTCTCAGTTCTGTCCATTTGGTTTCTCAAGGCTAATGCTTCTGGTTGTTGACTCCCTGGCTGCTCTGTCATGTTTCTCTCCTGCTCCCCCAGGGGTGCTTCTGTAGGCCCATCATTGCTGCCAAGATGTCCCTAGAGTTTCTACGTGGGCCATCTGGTTCTGCACATGTATCTGTGGTCAGGACCAGCCACATAATTTATGGGGCCAAATACAGAATGGAAATGTGGACATCTTGTTAAAAAAAAAATCTAATAAGAATTTCAAGATGGCAAGTGCAGAGCATTAACCAAGTGCAAGGCCCGCGGAAGCACAGGGCACTAGCCGCACGCCTGAGCTGCAGCTCTGTCCCTATCGCTTTCTCATTCTGGAGTTCCAGCAACATTGATCTGTAGGCCATAGGTGGGATGTCCGCTGCCCCTTTTGCTGACTTAGATGGTCATTGCATTAAAGTGTGACACTTGTGCTCTACCACTACTTGCACTGCATGCAAACATGAGGCCACACAGCAGGTTACCTTGTGCCTTTGGTTTCTTACAATATCACTGTCTGAGAACCAAGCGGCTCAAACTGTACTTCCCTAAAGTCTCTATACCCTTCTTCCTTTTTCTTTTTGTTAATCACCACCTGAGGATATTTTTTTCCATTGATTTTTCGAGAGAGTGGAAGGGAGGGAGAGAGAGAGAACAACCACAAACAGAATATTTTTCGTCATGGATTAGTTGCTTCCCACACGCACCCCTACTGATGCAGGGAATCGAACCTGCAACCCCAGTACCTGCTGTTGACCAGGAATCAAACCTGAGACCCTTAGGTGCATGGCTAGATGCTCTAACCACTGAGTATACCAGCCAGGGCCACACCCTTCTTAATGGCTCCCTTCTAAACCAGGCTCTGAAGCATTCCAATTCTTGTCAGGAGTTACCACTACCTGAGGCTCTTTTCTCCCATTTTAAGTTCTTTCTGTGAAGAAAACAAGAGAAATTATGAAAGAAACAGGATCTAGGAATATTAGTATTCAATAAATAAAATGTATATTTGGAAAATCTAGTATTTCCAGCACAAAGCTAGGTACTACAATAACTATCAAAGAAATAGAGGAATCTGTGCCTACATTGATCTCATGAGAATCTTTAGTGAAAACAGACATCAAATAAAGAAAACAGATAGCATGTAATCAGTTTTAGGTATTATAGTAGAGAGTGTAAGGTCAACAGAATTCCTGGAAGGTAAAATTCATTGTAGGGGGTGGTGATGAATGGGAAGAGTCAGGAAATATTTCACAAAATAATTAGGGTTTGAAGTGAGTCATGAAGGCTGCAGGAAAATTGGGTTGCAAAATGTAAATTTAATTTCAGCTCCAAAATATGATGGCACAGAGTTCAGGACACAGTGAGTTGAGGACAGAGAGAAGTCTGACTGCTTTGGAGAACTGGTGCTAAAGATTAATAGAAGCCGTAACCGGTTTGGCTCAGTGGATAGTGCGTCGGCCTGTGGACTGAAGAGTCCCAGGTTCGATTCCGGTCAAGGGCATGTACCTTGGTTGCGGGCACATCCCCAGTAAGGGGTGTGCAGGAGGCAGCTGATTGATGTTTCTCTCTCATCAATGTTTCTAACTCTCTATCCCTCTTCCTTCCTTCCTGTAAAAAATCAATAAAATAATTTTTTTAAAAAAAAGATTAATAGAAGGTCTTGAATTCAAGGATGAAGAACTTAAAACTCGATCCCATATTTTGCAGGAAACACTTTCAGGTTGTTGAGTAAAGTGGTAACAATGATGTGGTTGCTAGGAGGGTAATGAGTTGGAGGGGAAAAAAAGCTGAATCAGGGAAGCCAGTATAAGCCATTGCAGGTCATCCGGGAGAATATTATCAGGGTAGCTTAGACTAAGTTAACAAAGATATCCAAGTATTAGCCCTGGCCAGGGGGATCAGTTAGTTGGAGCATCGTCCCATACACCAAAAGGTCTCAGGTTCAATTCCCAATCAGGACACATACCTAGGTTATGGGTTTGAGCCTCAGGGTGTTTACAGGAGGCAACCAATAAATGTTTCTCTCTCAAGTTATGTCTCTCTCTCTAAAAATAAATAAAAACATATGTTTTGATTAAAAAATCGTTAAGATGGTAAATTAAAACAATAACAACAACAAAAGAGAGATACAAATATTAGACCCTTTCCCAAGCCAGTCTAAAGCCTTCAGGACTGTTTTTGCTTTCAGGGTCAGGCCCAGGGAAATTGGCAAACCTGAGATGTAGACAAAATTTATTTTTGGTATTATAGGCTTGAAAAAAACTGAAAAGGCCTTATAAACTGTCTGGTTGACATCTTCACTAAATGGATGGAGAAACTGAGGCCCAGAGAAATTAAAATCTTGTTCATAGTCACTCACTGGTGTCCAGAGCCCTTCCAATATCTTCATCTTACCACTTAATGAAATGTGCACCTAGTAATTTGTCATGTTGAAAACAACCTGAGCTACTAAATCATAATCTCACATTAATAACTTAGAATAGGGATATTTTTCAGTTTTAAAAATTAAGCTCTAATGGTACTTTTTCAAGCATCTTGACAGGCCAAGAGGATAGTGTTTGGTGGAGTGTACAAGGGGGGCCCTTGACAGCTCCTCAAACTCACAGCATGTAGCCAATGCTTTCTAGCCTTTTTTTATTTTTTTTTTCATTATGGTGCCCATGGAAAATGAAAATATTTGTCAAGCACCATGGCATAAATAAGAGGGAATTTGTACTGTGGAGACAACTATCTGGGGCCTCAGACTGCCCCAAGAGCCACTTGGCTGCTCCTCTCTGTGGGCACACCCTCCTCCCCATCACTCCACCCCCGCCCCCCGCCCAGCCACAGCACACCAGCTGGGAGGCAATAAGGTAGACCACCATCCAGCTTTTCTGCCCATCAGAGCAACATTGTTGGCTTAGCCCACTGTAATGGTCTAAGCCGCAGTGGTTCTCAACCTTCCTAATGCCGCGACCCTTTAATACAGTTCCTCATGTTGTGGTGACCCCCAACCATAAAATTATTTTCGTTGCTACTTCATAACTGTAATTTTGCTACTGTTATGAATCGTAATGTAAATATCTGATATGCAGGATGTATTTAGGTGACCCCTGTGAAAGGGTCGTTCAACCCCCAAAGGGGTCGCGACCCACAGGTTGAGAACCGCTGGTAAGGAAACCCTACTTGTGGACATAACTCCTGGAGGCATGTGATCCTTTACTATGTTCTATATCTGGAACTAAATCCTGAATTAGTTGGGGTTGGGAATAATCCAATCAAAACCATAGCCTGTTTGCCTGACCTCCCTGCAGGACTGTTCTCAGAGATCATGGGTATTCATTTCTGAGTCAACTCTCTTCTGAGGGAGGTGTAATTATTTGAAACAAGATTTATGAAGCATAGAAATTTCAGGCTAACTAGGTCAGCTCCTTGTGGATCGTGCAAAATTATTGGTACCACGTTTCTCTCGGCTTTATACCTAGTTCAATTTTCCATGACTCAAGAGATGGCGAGATGAATTTATCATCACGGAGATGCCTATTCATCCACGCAACCACACAGCAGGGCAGTTTGACCCGCCTACTTGGAAAACAAATGAACAAAAGACAGAATGTAAATACAAATGGAACAAATTCCTGGAAAGATGGCAGTGAGTGCTTATGGGGCAATAAAAGACAAGTCAATGGACTTGGATTGTGAACAAACAAAATTGTGATCATTAATTCAGCTTAGTGCTCAAGATTCACTAGGAAGTTGTAGTCTCAAAAACTCAATAAGTACTATGGGACCCGATTTTTATTTTACTGGTGCATTTTGATTTTACTAGTGTATTTATTGTTTTTTGGGACAGATTAGTCCCTGAGTGAAACTATTATGCCCTTTTTGTATACAGGTTTGGTATTTATTCTACCCAAAATCTAAAGGCAAAAGGTGTAGGGTTTTGGTTTTTTCCCCCAGAGAAAAATCACTATAAGGAGTAATATTCCCTTGTCCTTAGCACTGTTCCTTTTCTCTGCTATTAGCTCACCAAATTGTGTCTCTCTGCATCACTAGACAATGAACTCCTTGTGGACAGCAAGGATCATGTTTTATTCATGTCTGTATCCTCAGAAACCTGCACATACCTGTGCATAAGAGCTCTCAAATATTGGTTGAATAAATTAACAAAAGAATAAATGCTCCAAAGAATCGTCTTTTAAAAATACACATATTTTTATGATTGTAAAAGGAGCACTACAAAATTTTTTAATGTTTTATTTAAATCATGGAACTTTAGGAATTGGTAGGATTATTTCAAATTCCATTCCCTTAAGCAAAATCACATCTACAAGAAATGGAAGCAATGTTTGGCTCTCCCATTTTTAATGCTTAATAGCTGTGAAACATAGTATAAAATAAAAATTAAATTTGGAGAACCTGATATATATATATATATATATATATATACATATATATAAATATATATATATATATATATACACATATATATGTATAATTTTATATGCAAGTCAAAAATTAAAAGAATATTGTTTCTGTCTTGAAGGTTCTTTTTAACCAGATCTAGAAAAAGGGCCTACTTACAGGTATTTTTGAGAGTTTACTTTTCAATGTAACTCAGCATAGTATAGGTGAAAAAAACCTGAGTTAGAGTCAGGAAATCAGTTCTCACTATTATTAACTTGTTTTGTGTTCAATTTGTGCAGCATAATTTACTAACATTTCACAGATATTTATTAAAAGCAAATTGTGCAAATATTGTGCAAGCATTGTGTTCAGCAGGTCATTTAACCTTTAGGCATCTTCACTTTCTAATCTGTGCAAAGGGTATAGTAACACCTGTTTAGTTCATCCCATAAGACTTTTAAAATGATATGGAAACATCTAAAAACTAAAATTGTTCAGATTATATGTAAACCACCAGTATTATTATTAAATTGTCTTATTTCAAACTGACAGCTTTGAACTTAAACCTGACTGAATCACCCGATGACTTGGAGGGCGGGGGGAGCATTTGGTGCCAGCACAGCTGGTTTTTTCCTGCTGTGATCACATTTCCTCTCAAGAGTGCCTCTGATTTTTTCATATTAACTACAGTGACTTAGATGGGCTGACAGTCTCTCCAATTAGAAAGCTAATTTGTCCTGCCTACTAGATTTATTGTGACCCCGTGAATTCACTCTAGACATGTAGGACAACGTGGTAAGAGAATTGGAGAAAAGCTCCTCCATCTGTCCAAAATTGCAATGAATTCGTGTGTTGTGAAATCTATTTAATGAGTTGTGACCAACATTTAGAAAACATAGATGGTTCAGAAAACATCAGAGTTTATTCCATATAGTAGGGTTAATAATCACTGTTTTGATTCAGTTACATGTCGGTGTCACAGTGTGAAATAAATATCTGACCATCAGACATTTTTTAAAAACATTGATCATTCTATTTCTTTTTAAAAACATATATTTTAGTTCAGAGAGGAAGAGAGAGATAGAAACTTCAAGGATGAGAGAGAATCATTGATAAGCTGTCTCCTCCACACCCCAAACTGAGAATTGAGCCCAAAACCTGGGCATGTGCCCCAACTGGGAATCGAACTGTGACCTCCTTGTTCATAGGTGGATGCTCAACCACTGAGCTATGCTGACCAGGTTATTTCTATATCTGACAAGAGAAAATAATGAAGCCCAGAAAAATCAAGGGTTAGGTCATCTACTTATTTTTCTACCCTTCATTATCCTAATAGTAATCTATCCATGTGACTTCTCAGCACTTGAAATGTGCTCAAAAGATTTAGTGCAAATAACAAACTGAATTTTAAAATTTTATTTAAATGTAATTAACATAATTTAAATAAAAATATGTAACTACTGTATTGGGTAGTGCATCTCTATATGTATAAATATGCCTGGGTCTGACTAAGTCACATGGCCTATGTTTCATTACCATGTGATCTCCTTCAATGGCTCTATCATATTGTCACACTTCTACCAATGTAAACAAATACATCTCCCTTTACCCAGTATCTGGACACTATCCATTCTTCCTTAACTCCCATGACAGTTATATTCAACAAAGGTAAGATTTTGATTTTAGTAGAAAAGAGAGAGAGAGAGAGAGAGAGAGAGAGAGAGAGAGAGAGAGAACTACAGAACAATATGTTTCATAAATATATACATAAAATTCCTTAACAAAATTTTAGCAAATAGAATTCAGCAATATATACAATAATTATACACCATGACCAAGTGGGTTTTATTCCAGAGTTGCAAAGGGAGTATACCCCTTTTTATCATTTTGATGCCTAAGTGTCTATAGTGCCATACCCTGTTTTATTCCTGATATTGGTAATTTGTGTTATGTCTTTTTCTTTTTCTCAGTCTTGCTAGAGTTTTGGATATATATATATATATATATATATATATATATATATATATATGTGTATGTATATATATATTGATTTAAATAATTTTTTATTTTTCAATTTAAAGTTGACATACAATATTATATTAGTTTCAGTTGTACAACCCAGTGATTAGTCATTATATAACTTACTAAGGGATCACCCCAATAAATCTAGTATCCATCTGACACCATACATAGTTATTACAATATTATTGACTATATTCCCTATTCTGTATTTTACACCCCTGTGACTATACTGTAACTACCAATTGGTACTTTTAAAAAATATTTGAACATCTACATATTAACTTTCATTTGGTAATCAGATATTATTGGGGATTTTCCAAATTTCAAGAATTAATTTCTGCTTTTCCTAGAATACAAGCTACTTTTAAAAAATATTTTGTTATTGATTTTTAGAGAGAGAGAGAGAGAGAGAGAGAGAGAGAGAGAGAGAGAGAGAGAGATGTGAGAGCAGAACATCGATCTGCTGCCTCCTGCATGCTCCCTACAGAAGATCAAGCCTGTAACCTGGGCATGTGTCCTGACTGGAACCGAACTGGTAACCCTTTGATGCACAGGACAGTGCCCAACCAACTGAGCTACAGCAGCCAGTGCCCAATTTTTACTTTTTAATTCCTTCACATTTTTCACCCATCCTCCTAACTCCTTCCCATCTGGCAACTGTCAAAATGTTCTCTGTATCTCTTAGTCTGTTTCTGTTCTGCTTGTTTATTTTGTTTTTTAGATTCCACATATAAGTGAAATCATATGGCATTTGTCTTCCCCTGTTTGACTTATCTCACTCAGCACAATACCCTCCAGGTACATCTATGTTTTGCAGATGGCATGATTTTATTCTTTTTTTATGACTGAATCACATTCCATTGTATATATGTGCCACTTCTTCTTTATCCATTCATCTATTGATGGACACTTAGGTTGCTTCCATATCTTGGCTATTGTAAATATAGCTGCAATGAACATATGGATCTACTGTATATCTTTTTTATTTAGTGTTTTGGTTTTCTTCTGATAAATACCCAGGCATGAAATATCTTTTTCCACCCCTTTATTTTTAGTCTGTATGTGTCTTTTGATCTGAAGTGACTCTCTGGTAGTCAGCATATGTGAAGGTCTTGCTTTGTTAACCATCCAGCCTCCATATGTCTTTTGATTGGAGCATTTAATCCATTTGCATTTAAAGTAATTGTTGATAGCCCTGACTTGTTTGGGTCAGTGGATAGAGCATCGGCCTGCAGACTCAAGGGTCCCAGGTTCAATTCCGGTCAAGGACATGTACCTTGTTGAGGACACAACCCCAGTGGGGAGTGTGTAGGAGGCAGCTGATCGATGTTTCTCTCTCATCGATGTTTCTAACTATCCCTCTCCCTTCTTCTCTGTAAAAAATCAATAAAATATATTTTTAAAAAATAAATAAAGTAATTGTTGACAGGTATGTATTTATCTTATTACTAATATTTTTAACCTTTTTTTATTTCTTCTTCTTCTTAAAGAAGACCCTTTAACATTTCTTATAAAACTGGTTTACTGGTGATGAACTCCATTAGCTTTTTCTTATCTGGAAAGCTCTTTATATGTTTTTTGATTCTCAATGATAGCTTTGCTAGGTAATCTTGGTTGTAGATCCTAAGTGCTTTTCTTTTGTTGCTTTTGAGTTTCTCTCTTTGTCTTTAACCTTTAAAATTTTAATTATGATTTGTCTTGGTGTGGTCCTCTTTAGTTTCATCTTGTTTGGGACTCGCTGTGCTTCCTGGACTTGTATGTCTATTTCCTTCACCAGGTTAGGGAAGTTTCTGTCATTATTTTTTCACATAGGTTGTCAATTCCTTGCTTTCACTCTTCTCTCCTGGTATTCCCATGATGGAAATGTTGGTACACTTGAAGTTATCACAGAGGCTCCTTATACTATTTTGATTTTTTGTATTCTTTTTCTTTTTGCTGGTCTGATTGAGTATTTTATGTTTCCTTATATTCCAAATCTCTGACCCTCTGCTTTATTTACTGTACTGTTGATTCCCTATAATGTATTCTTCATTTCAGTTAATGTAGTATTTATTTCTGACTGGTCCTTTTTTTATGTCTTTTATGTTTTCTATTTATATTCCTATGTTTCCTATCTCTTTGTTGAAGGTCTCACTAAGTTTATCTACTCTTCCCCTAAATTCATTGAGCATCCTTATAACCAATGTCTGGAACTCTGCATGGAGATTGGATATCCCCATTTTGTATAGTTCTTTTTCCAGAGTTTTGTCCTGTTCTTTCATTTGAGGCATGTTTCTTTGTCTCCCCATTTTAGCAGTCTCCCTGTGTTTGTTTCTATGCATTAGGTAGAGCTGCTACATCTCCCAGTTTTGGTAGAGTGGCCTTATGTTGTACGTATCTTGTAGGTTCCAGTGGTACAGCCTTCCTTTCACTTGAGCTGGGCATTCTTCCTTCTGTGTGTCCTGTGTACACACTCTTGTTGTTATGGAGCCTTAATTATTATTGCTACCTCAGTGGGAGGGATTTACCCCCAGGATGATTGGCTGTGAGGGCTGGCTGCTACCACTGTGGAGGATCAGCTATTCAGGGGCTAAGCCCATGGAACAGGGGGGCTTACTCAGCAGGGTTCTGGTACCCACTCCTTGAGTGTATCACTTGTGAAGGTGGTTGGGTGGTGCTTCTATGTGGTCTGAAGCTTTCCACTGGGTGCACTGGCTCTGGGGCTTCCCAGGAGATACAGAGCAAGGTCAACTGCCACCTGAGTCCTGCCAGCGGCCACCTGGCATGAGCTACAAAGCAATCTTCGGATGACTGCTACTTATGCTGGGCTTGGAGGTGCCCCTGAGAAGCCAAGCTGCAAATGAAGGCCAGCTGCCACTAGTGCTGGTCCTAAGGCCACTTACTGAAAGATATGCAGCATGCTGAGGCCAGATGCTGTTTGTTTGAGAGATTTTAGGAAGCTCTAAAGCATGAACCAAGACAAGAATTTGTATGGAAAAGCCACTGAAAACAGCTTGGGTGGGCCTGCAAGTCGAATGGGGTTGGGTGGGAATCACCAGGACAGTGTAAACAATGTTAGCCAGGTTGATGGAGAATCAGATATGGCACCCTCCTGCATCTCTGTTGGGGAAGAGCTCAGGAAAGGAACAATGGTTTCTGCCAGCACTTATGCCTGAAAGAAAGCTGCCCCTCCAGGTTTTGTCCTGATGCCAAACAATTCAGTGTATTCCCATTTGTCCCTGGTATCTTTCAACCTGTTGCCCCAGCACTAGAGCTGCTGAGAGAGTGAATCTGAGTCTCATGACAGTTATATACAACAAAGGAAAGATTTTGATTTAACAGTTATGAGACTCCAGGCATCCTCTGTCTCACTCAGCCACAGTCTCTGCTGATTTTTACAGCCAGAAGTTATGGGGGTCTTGTCTTTCTGGCACTGGAAACCGGGGCTAGGGAACCTGGTGTGGGTCCTCCTCAGGGGGGAATATCTTCATTCAAGATATTATTTAAGATTTTTATGTGCCACACACGGGTATGGATGGAGGCCAGCTGGTTTTGCATCTCTGCCCCCCCCTACCAGTCTTGATGTGGCTTCTTCTTTATATCCTTAGTTGCAGGATTTCTGTTCAGCTAGATTTTATGGAATTCTGCATGATGGTTGTTCTGTAGTTTAGTTGTAATTTTGATGTGGTTAGGAGAGGATTTGAGTATGCATTTACCTATACCACCATCTTGAATGGGAGTAATTTATTTAGAAATGTCCAGGTGTTTTTATTAATTTCAGAGAGGAAGGAAGAGGGAGAGAGAGATAGAAACATCAGTGATGAGAGGGAATCATGGATTGGCTGCCTCCTGTACACCTTCCACTGGGGATGGAGCCCACATCCCCTGCATGCGCCCTGACTGGGAATCAAACCGTGGCATCCTGGTTCATAGGTTAACACTCAACCACTGAGCCGCATCGGCTGGGCCAACTTTCCATTTTAATTCTTTTTCCATTTTGAAGACCTGTCATGATACAATAGAAAGAACAGTGAAAGACACAGGTTTAATTTTGGCATTTAAAATCTGCGTAATTTTGTGCACATTGCTCACATGGTGCTCCTGGTCTTAGCTGCCTTCTGTGGACTGCTGTGTAGTTCACTCATCTAATTTCATGTTTCTTTTTGTTTGTGGTCCATTTAAGAACTCTTTTTCTACCCTGTATTGTAAACATATTTACTTGTATTTTTATTTCTTTTACAATTTTGCCTTTATTCCAATTGGAATTTATTTTTTATGAATGATGGGTATTAGTATAATAGATGCCTTTAAGTTTTGCTCTTTTAAACATACATTTAAAATTATGTATAGAATAAACCATCCTTTCTCCAAATTCCACCTTTTTTATTGCCTAATTTTTCTTACACATAGGAATCTGTTTCTGAACTTCCAGTTCGGTTCCATTGATCTAATGTTCTATGGTTACAATACAGCTTTATGGCTTTACCATATGTTCTGGTATCTGGCAGAACTATTTTACCTTCTTTGTGTGGCACATTTATTTCAGTTAGTTACGTTCCCCCCAAAACTATATTGGGATTTTGAATAAGATTACATTAAATTTATAGATTGAATTGGAGCATATTTGACACCTTCACAATATTGAGCTTTCCCTTCTGTGAATGAATCAGATATTTTAAAATGGCTACATCATCCTCAATCACATTATTATCTTTATTTCCTTCATCCAATTATTATTATTTTACATTATTGTGTTATTAATTGGTTTATTTGTTTATTTTCTTTATCTACATCTAAGATAAATGCAGAATTTCCTGGCCCTGAAACAGAATATGGAACATAGTAGGTGCTCAGTAAATATTAATTTAATGATTAAATGATTTGTATTTCCAACGGTCTATAGACCTCAGCTTGAGAAATTTAATTTCATAGTTATTGTTTGGTTCTTTTTTAATTGAATTAATTAGGGGTGATATTCTATATAATAAAAGCCTAATATGCTCAGTGTATGAACGTTCGTTCTACTGTTTGACCAGTCAACCAGTCGCTATGATGCACACTGACCACCACAGGGCAGATGCTCTGACCGGTATGTTAGCTTGCTACTGGGGTCCAGCCAATAGGAACTGGGCAAGCCAGGTTGGACATGCTCTGGAGCCCTCCTGTGGTCCCTCCCTTGCCCTGATCATGCACCGGTGGGACCCCTAGGCCTGGCCTGTGCCCTCTCACAATCTGAGACTCCTCAGGGGATGTCAGAGAGCCAGTTTTTGCCTGATCCCTGCAGGCCAGGCTGAGGGTCCCCACTGGTTCACAAATCTGTGCACCGGGCCTCTAGTTGGTTAATAAAATTATATAGGTTTCAGGTGTACAATTCTATAATGCATCATCTGTATATTGTATGGTGTGTTCACATCCCCAGTCAAGTCTCCTTCCATTACAATTTATACCTCCTATACACCCTCCTGCACTTCTCACCACTCCCTTATCCCACAGGCTATCCCCCATTGCTTCATGATCCTCAGGAAGCAAAGAACACCACGTCCTATTTCACTTGGCCCTTGACATTCATCTCCAATTCTCCTCTCCAGTATTCCCCAAAGTTGTCCCTGCTGCTTTATCTCCTACCTCCTGCAGCATCCTTTCAGGCCCTTTGAAAGCTGCTGTCCTTCTATCTAGAACTGAAGTGCTGTTCTTTTTCTACCCAGGCCTGAAGCAGAAGAAGTTTATTCTCTGCCCTTTTCCTTTTCTGTTTTGTGACCAAAATATTTTATCTAGATTTACCACTTTGATTCCCACCTAGATACTAATGACTCCAAAATCTATTTTCCTGGGTTAAATCTCTCTTTTTAAAAACTTATTCCAAGCCATCTAAATATGATGTCTTGCAGGACATTTTCATATAGAAAACAGAAAGGAGTCTTGATAAGCTGTCTGTATAAGTCACACTAAACCCCACTCCTAAGACCACATCCTCCTCTGCTTCCCTCCTCCTTTCCCATTAGTCTCTTTCCTTATGAAGCCAGCCCCTCTACCTGCTTTCAATGCCAGGAAACTGGAAACGGTCCAGAAGCTGCTTTCATCCTCAGTTCATTTCTCAGTAGTCAGCTTCTCCCTAGGATCCCTTGGTTTTTCTCAAATATACACCCGGTACCCTATCCACACTGCTGCTACAACGATTTCTGAATTCTTGTCCAGATGTCCTCCATAACTTTCTAATTATTTCCTTTTCATCTCATGTAGGCCCCTCTAATCTCCCAAATCTTACCATGTCCCTCTTTTACTGCAATCCTGGCTGCCAGTGACCTATGGTCACATTTCTCAAGTGTGTCCTGTGCTGGCCCTAACATGTTAATGTTCGTCTTAAATCTACTTCATATACAGTTTTTTATAGAGCTGGTACACTTTAATCATAACTTGGAAACTTACTAGGGACACACAATGATGACTTGTAGTCAAGCTGCCTGAGGTGCTCTGCAGACATCTGGCTAACTGCCTACTTGTAAATCACTTTGTTCCTATTTTTCTCATTTGTGGTGCTGGATCAATTCCAGTTAGGACTTTAATAATGAACTAACTAATGATTTAAATAACTTTATAAGATTAACACTGAACTGATGATTTGAAGTAAGTCTAAATACATACACCCTCCCCCCCCAAATTGTAAATCTATGTTGCTTACTAAGGAGAATATTAAAAATAACATTGAGGAAGGCAGCTTTGTGAAAGGGGTGGAAGTCAGGAGGCCTAACTTCAAGGAAGAGTCTCAACTCTTCCCTGTCCCTTAGGATGTTAAGTCAACTTCGCTCTCCTTGTCTCATTTCGCCCAAGCATCCACTAATGGTAGCAAAGCGTACCTGGACCTACACAATAATTGATAGAGAGGATCATTAGAATTAACTAACTTCAATCAACTTTCATTAAAACCTTGCTGCCCTGGCTGGTGTGGCTTAGTTGGTTGGGCATCGTCCCATGCAACAAAAGATTGCTGGTTTGATTCATGATCAAGGCACATGCCCAGGTTGTGGGCTCGATCCCTGGTAGGGGGTATGCAGGAGGCAGCTGATCAATGCTCTGCTCTCTCATTAATGTTCCTCTTTCTGCCTCTCCCTCTCTTTCT
The DNA here is from genome assembly GCF_014108235.1 of Myotis myotis. Classification (NCBI taxonomy): domain Eukaryota; kingdom Metazoa; phylum Chordata; class Mammalia; order Chiroptera; family Vespertilionidae; genus Myotis; species Myotis myotis. Next base: position 76,635,959 of record NW_023416313.1, on the reverse strand, counting down.
AAAAATCAATAAAGACATTTAAAAAAAAAACAAATGCTTGCTATGTTAGAAAATAAAGGAAGGTCTAATCAAAAAGCCAATTCTGTTTTATTTAGAGATGTATTATTTTGTTATTTTTCCCCAGAATCTCATTTACCTTCCTATTTGTGATTTCTTTCAGTTATTGTAAAATTAGTGAACATTTTTTGAATAGACACTCACTAATAAAGTTATGAAGCCAGAAGTTATGCTTGATCATAGAAGATGATAAACCTTATACGAGAAAAGTCCATGGGTGGTTACTTGATTATTGGTACTATGGAGTGATAAGCAATTTTTTAAAAATTTAAATGAGAGCAGAAGTATATTCACATTGTGGAAGAAGTTTAAAGTTTCTGGAATGATGAGCTGGTGCCTCAAGTCTTGACAATATCTTGCTCTCTGGAAGAGAACCAGTTTGTCATCAGCCAAGATACACACTCTATATTTTCTACCATTACATCTGTGTTGCATACTGATAGAACCCAGAGCAAATCAATCAAAAGGCTGGAGTTAATCCAATAGACTTCCCTTCAGCTGCTGGAAATCAGGCCTCACATTTGGGAAGATAGTTCTAGTTATAACAAATGAGATCACAAATTTGACCATTTTGTTAGAAGCCCTCTTCTAATGTTCACAGACCAAAAGGGAGGTTGCATTGAAGTTAAATGGAAACCTCCCTTCCTGTGCACTGATTGCAATATCTGATAATACTTTCAACTTTCTTGGTGCAGAGCAATTGCCTGGTACTGAGTCGAGCTTTAATAGGGAATAACTAGTGTAATTGTAGAGAAGGCTCAGTGGCAGGAAAATAAATGAGATTAACAGTATTCAACTTGAGGCCATACACATCAATTTCACTCCAGCCATCGACCAGGTTCTAAGAATCAGACTCAAAAGCAATATTTGTCTCTACCAGTGAGAGTGGGCAGTGACATGACAGCCACCACACTCTGCATTTACAAGTTGTCTCTATATAGATATAAATCAAGAAGATGTATAACTTGGAAGAAATTCAACAACCCTAAAGTCACTCCTTTCATCATATGAGAAACCCAGAGAAATGAGAACATTCCAATATGATATCACAATTCTTTTTTGTTTCTGTTAATCTTAAAATAAATTTCCATAAGATTTAGTACTTTATGCTTTCCAGAGAGTGGAGAGCATGCATATGGATTAACACATGGTTATGTCACTTGATCATTAGCATACTGATGTTATGCAAATAAAGTACCTACAATTTTCAAAATCAAACCATTATTGATGATAAAGGTAATAATAATTGCCATTACCTGAAACTTCCCAGGTATAAAACATTAAATTTATGTCTTATAATTCTCTAAAACTGCAAACTTTTATCATCTATATTTTGTAGATAAAGAAATTGAAGGTCAGTGAGATTAAATCAACTGCTCTAAGTCACCCAGCTAATCAGTGATGGAACTTAGAGTTGACACAGGCCATTTTGATTCCAAATTAGATACTTTACACCATGTTGTAGATAGAGGTTTTTAAAGAAGGTGATATACTTGTAGTTCCCATTTCTCCTGAGTTATGTCATGACTACCGTAAACCCACTCTGTCACTCAAAGGAACAGCAATTAAAAGCCAAAGATTCCATAGCCCTGCAGGCAAGAACTGACTGAATTGTTTACCCAAGACTAGTCCATTCTCAGAAACATGGATCTTTTAAACCAGTGATTTTCAACGGGTGTACAACAAGAGTTTTTAAATCATGTAATACCTGACTATTTAGTCAGGGGCACTGATTTCTTTGCCTTAGATTGTCAAATAAAAAAAAAATGACAATAGCCAACACAACAATAGCTGTCCAGTGTGACTGAATTAAAATTATACCTCTTTTTTTTCAGATTGGCAAATAAATATATATTTTTAGTGTGCTGCAGAGTTTTAGTGATTAATTTATATGTGCAGTAAGATGAAAAATGTTGAAAATTGCTGTTCTAAACTAACAGGACAAGGTCTAGACCAGTGGTTCTCAACCTTCCTAATGCCGCGACCCTTTAATACAGTTCCTCATGTTGTGGTGACCCCCAACCATAAAATTATTTTCGTTGCTACTTCATAACTGTAATTTTGCTATTGTTATGAATCGTAATGTAAATATCTGATATGCAGGATATATTTCCATTGTTACAAATTGAACATAATTAAAGCATAGTGATTAATCACAAAAATGATATGTAATTATATATGTGTTTTCCGATGGTCTTAGGCGACCCCTGTGAAAGGGTCATTTGACCCCCAAAGGGGTCGCGACCCACAGGTTGAGAACCGCTGGTCTAGACCAATGTTGCCAGGTGGAGGCAGCAGAGTTCAGAGGATTATTTTTTAGAGCAGGAGAGACACAGCCAAGTTGGGGCAGCTTCTAAGCAGTAAAAGTGCGGTGGGGATCTAGGCATGGGAAGTTGATTCTTAGCTGTACTTTTTGCCTAAAATGAGGTTTAAATGGGAAGTGTTTCATGTCGGTAACTTGCTGTATACCCACATTACTTTCATGTATATTATTTAATATCTATTTTTTAATCACAGAAGGGATTTGTGCAAAGGCTTTAGTAAGAAAGTAGCTATAATCTTCCACCTGAGTTATCGTCCGGGAGCATGGGAGAGCAAACTCATCCAGTCCTGTAGAATATTATAAGACAAATGACTTGTTTTAATTAAAGGCCAACCTTCCATTAGCCTTATCCAGGGGAGTACATTCTGTCTGGTGGGGGGTGATACTAAAGAATACACTGGAAAACCACCTTAACCATCTCCTGCTCACTCATGCTCCATGCTTGGTTTAGTGGAGAGATGGAGCAGAGAACATACTTCTAGAAGACAAGAAATCACAGAAGTAGGAAGGACTCCAGAGATCACCTAGCACAATCTCTGTGCTTCCCAAATGTGGAAATAAGAGAGATGTGTGTGCCACTAATTCATCGTCATGCCAGGACTAGAGCACCAGACCTTCCCCCATCAAGGTCTTCACTCCCTGTATCAGGAAGCATCCGATTCTAGGAGGGACAGAAAGAGGAACACCAAGGAAGAAGGCTTTCACTAATTCTCCAGAAAACATAAACAGAGGATTGAAACTGACTAAGATTTTAGATGTATCAACTATAGGTAAAAACACAAGAGAATTTTATAATTTAACTCAATTAGGTAGATAATGTCATTTTAGTATATAAAAAAGTTGATAACAAACATGTGACCAAGATAGAGGAATGTAAAATGTATTTTTATTTAAAAAAACAACAACAACCAAAAACCTAATATAAGATGCAGAGAATAACTATAAATCAATCAAGAAAATGTACAACTGAGGAGAAATTCACCAGCCTGAAGCTATAAATAGCGTGAGGAGCATTTGGTTGAGGATAAATGACGAGAGAAGCAGAACTGATACAGTTACTGATATAGTTTTAGAATTGAGGTCATGGATGGTGCTTTCCTAGTGCCCAGACCCTGAATCACAAACCTGACAAAGAGAGAGGGGAAAAAAAGATCTAGGAGTAGCAAGGAATTCCAACCTTGGACATTGGCTCCAAGTCTCATTCTGCTGGAAACAGAGCATCTAATAAATTCATTGCTTGACTTATTGACAGTTTAATCTCTCAGAAAATTGAGGTAGCAATGAGGTAACATTCAAGTCTTGAACTAATATTGAAGTTATCCAAAGCTTATTTTATGGGAGTTGTTTCTTAAAGTACTAGAGCCCCTTTGCACGAAGATTCGTGCAATAGGCCTTCTTTCCCCTGGCTGCCAGCACCAGTTTTCCTCTGGCACCCGGGACCCAGACCTTCACTCTGGCCACCGCCTTCCATCTTTGCTCTGGACACAGTCTTCACTGCAGCTGGAGTCTTTGCTCCTCGCTCCGGCGGGAGTCTTCAGCCTCTGGCCAGAGCTGCTCCTGTAGCTCCTTCTGCCCCCCACCCTCCCTCTCATAGCTTGATTGCTGCTTCACCTGCAGACCTCGCCGATGGGCTCCTGGGTTCCAGGGGGCCGCCTTGCCTGTGGCCTGGCTTTCTGATCATGATCACTATCACGATCATGATCACGGGCCATAGGCAAGGTGACTCCTGGGTCCTGGGGTGCCGCCTTGCCTGTGCCTGGCTTTCCAATCACGATCACGATCATGGGCACAGGCAAAGGGGCTCCTGGGTCCCCGGGGGGGTTGCCTTGCCTGCAGCCTGGCTTTCCGGAGGCTCCTGGGGTCACACAAGGGGGTTTGGATGGTGGCTCCCAGTGTCCCGCCCTGCCTGCAGTATGCAAATTAGCTGCCATCTTTGTTGGCGGTTAATTTGCATATTGTGCTGATTAGCCAATGGGAGGCGTACGAAGGTATGGTCAATTACCATGTTTGTCTATTATTAGATAGGACTAGGGGCCCGGTGCACAAAAATTTGTGCACTCGGGGGTATGGGGTCCCTCAGCCTGGCCTGTGCCCTCTCGCAATCTGGGACTCCTTGGGGGTGACCACTTGCTGGCTTAGGCCTGCCCCCTGGGTGATTGGGCCTAAGCTGGCAATCAGACATCCCTCTGGCAGCCCTCAGGGGATGTCCACTTGCCAGCGGGGAGCAGACCTAAGCTGCAGTCAGACATCCTTAGTGCTGCTGAGGAGGCAGGAGAGGCTCCCACCACCACCGCTATACTGGCAGCCATCAGCCTGGCTTGTGGCTGAGCAGAGCTCCCCCATGTGAGAGCCCACTGACAACCAGAGGGCAGCTCCTGCATTGAGCATCTGCCTCTTGGTGGTCAGTGTGTGTCATAGTGACCAGTCATTCCCAGTCTTTCTGCTGTTAGGGTCAATTTGCATATTACCCTTTTACTATATAGGATAGAGGCCTGGTGCATGGGTGGGGGCCGGCTGGTTTGCCCTAAAGGGTGTCCCGGATCAGGGTGGGGGTCCCGCTTGGGTGCCTGGCCAGCCTGGATGAGGGGCTGATGGCTCTGTGCAGCTGGTCACACCCCCTTCAGGGTGGGGGTCCCCACTAGGGTGTCTGGCCAGCCTGGATGAGGGGATGAAGGCTGTTTGCAGCTGGTCACACCCCCTTCAGGGTGGGGGTCCCCAGTGGGGTGCCTGGCCAGTCTGGGTGAGGGGCTGAGGGCTGTTTTCAGGCTGGTGGGCAACTGAAGCTCCCAGCCTTTTTTTTTTCTTTTCTTTTTATTCTAGGATTTATTTACCTTCTATAGCTGTCGCTGGAGCTGAGATCCGGCTCCAGCTCTGAGGCCACAGCTGGTTGAAAGCAGGTATCTGGGTTTGTTTAGCTTCTATAATTGAAACTCTGTTGCCATCACTGGCGCTCTAAGCTCTGAGGCCCTGGCCAGCTAAAAGCAGGTACCTGGGGTTTCTCCATCACTGGAGCAAGCAAGCCTCATGTTCGCTTCAGCTGTGTGGCTGCCAACCACCATCTTGGTTGGCAGTTAATTTGCATATCCTGCTGATTAGCCAGTGGGAATTGTAGCAGAGGTATGGTTAATTACCACATTTGTCTACTATTAGATAGGATGATCCATGGGCCACTGAAAGTTCACAAAATCAAAACTACTTTCTTAATAATACTAAGACATTATTTGGCATTTTCACTGCTCTGACATTTGCATTGATGGTGCAAAAGCAATGGTGGGTAAAACTGGTAGCCCCTGCTCATACCAAGTAGTGGCTCCAAACTATCTGGTCATCATTTGTTCTTTTCCACCACATAAACAAGTTAGTAAATAAGTACAGAAAAGTCTACAATATCATTTAAGAATCTCCAGATGAAACAGTAACATTTAGTTTGTTAAATATTTATCCTTTAGGACATATCTATTAAATATTTCTGTAGGGCAAAATGGGAAGTAAAGCATTCTACCACGTATCAAACAATAGTGATTGTCTCAGGGAAAACCACTTGTGTACTGTTTGAGTTGCAAGTTCCACTACCCACTTTTTGCATGAACAACGTGTTTTTTTTAAGTTTATAATGGTCTTTATTATCCATGAATGAGTGAGATTATGTGGCATCTTTCCTTCATTGACTGGCTTATTTCACTTAGCATAATGCTCTCCAGTTCCATCCATGCTGTTGCAAATGGTAAGAGTTCCTTCTTTTTCACAGCAGCATAGTATTCCATCGTATAGATGTACCACAGTTTTCTAATCCATTCATCTACTGATGGGCACTGAGGCTATTTCCAGATCTTAGCTATGGTGAATTGTGCTGCTATGAACATATGGGTGCATATATCCTTTCTGATTGGTGTTTCTGGTTTCTTGAGATATATTCCTAGAAGTGTGATCACTGGGTCAAATGGGAGTTCCATTTTTAGTTTTTTGAGGAAACTCCATACTGTCTTCCATAGTGGCTGCACCAGTCTGCATTCCCACCAGCAGTGCAGGAGTGTTCCTTTTTCTCCACATCCTGTCCAGCACTTGTCGTTTGTTGATTTGTTGATGATAGCCAGTCTGACAGGTGTGAGATGGTACCTCGTTGTTGTTTTTATTTGCATCTCTTGGATGATTAGTGACTTTGAGCAAGTTTTCATATGTCTCTTGGCTTTCTGAATGTTCTCTTTTGAAACGTGTCTATTTAGGTCCTTTGACCATTTTTTGATTGGATTGTTTATCTTCCTTTTGTTAAGAGTTCCCTATAAATTTTGGAGATTAGGCCCTTATCAGATATGACATTGGCAAATATGTTTTCCCACACATTGGGCTTTCTTGTTGTTTTGTTGATGGTTTCTTTTGCTGTGCAGAAGCTTTTTATTTTGATGTAGTCCCATTTGTTCATTTTCTCTTTAGTTTCAAGTGCCCTAAGAGCTGTATCAGTGAAGAAATTTCTCTGGCATATGTCTGAGATTTTGTTGCCTTTGGATTCTTCTAGAATTTTTATGGTTTCTCATCATACATTTAAGTCCTTTACCCACTTTGAGTTTATTTTTGTATATGGTGTAAGTTGGTTAAACAACATTTTTATTTGAAGGAACTACTAACAAACTGTATGTACTCAGACTTGAGCATTTGGCAAACTGTTATTGCAGTAAATGAAGGGAATGTGGCATGTCAAAGAACCAACTGACAATATTTGTGATTAATAATAAAATTTGAGTTTCCAGGTGAAATTCGAATTTTGGAAAACTTAAATTCACTATCATGTACTTAATGGTTTTTAAATACTCGAACACTTTTCTGTTGAGTTTGGTGGTGATACTAAGGAATGTGATTTTTATACATAGGATAATTAAAAGTGTGAATTAGGAAGATCAAATGCATGATGTTACAAAATCATTTTTGGTTAAAAGGCTCCTTCAAAGAAGTGCAAGATAGACAAATACATCTTAATGCAAAAAAAGTATACAAAATTCATTGTCAGGTTTTCAGATTCCATATGGCAGCATACCTTTACAAAAATACCACTGATTGACCCTTATTGCTGATAGTATCAGAGAATATCCACAATGAAGTGAAAAGTTTGGTAAAATACTCTCTTCCCCAACTACATATCTATTTGAGTTTAAATCTTCTTCATATACCTCAACCAAAGCAATAGATCACAACAGGTTAAATACAGAATCAGATATGAGAAGCCAGATATCAAAGAGATTTGCAAAAATATAAGACAGCTCCACTCTTTTCATCAATTTTTTAAAATGTAGTTTTAAAAATAAAATATGTTAGGTAACATTTAAGTTTTTTGTGGTTTTGAAAAGTGAATTAATAAATACTTAAAACATTGTATGATAAATGTCAATGATAGCTCACATAAACCAAAGCTCTCTGGGGACCCCTATCATGTATAAGGGCACAAAGGGTCCTGAGACCACCCTACACTTAAGGTCTCACCTCACAGGGGTCACTGGTCAGCAGGACTGAGCCCTCAGAGATCATTTTTTTCTCAATGCTTTTAATCATTTATACACATATAGGTACACATATGCTTACACATATTATAGCAGAAAGAAAACTATTTTAGAAGATTCTAATTTTGTTTAAAATATAATTCTATGAAACAAAAGATAAAAGATGAGAGAGCGATCAACCTGATTAAAATGAAATTTTTAGAGGAAGTTTTCATTTTAGGTGCTTTTGATGGAAATGCTTTTAAATGAAAAGTAGGGAGTTTTTCAAGTATCAAGACTAACAATACAATTATGGCTAAAATCTGTTCAGGAAGCAGGAAAGAGTATAACAAAAGCATAAAATTCTATCAGGATTACAGAGAACAAACCAGCTGCTCTCAAAAACTGCAAAGTAGAGAAGAGATGAACAATGAGAAAATACAGTAGCGATGTAAGGTAGAGAAAAAACTACACTTGCACCTACGCACTGTTTCTGTCTCAGAATAATTGGAGCAGGAATAAAAGTATTCATTCAGTAAAAATACTTAGCATGTTCCCTAAAAGAACCTTCCCCAGAGTTAGAAACAGCTGTAAAACTGAGTTTGAAATTCTGAAGAGTGCTATGATTTAGGAATATAAAATAAGTTTTCTCTTGAGCTTGAAAAACATTTTACATTTAGAGGGTTAAGAAAAAATCCTGCAATCATACAGGCAGAAGAAGTCTAGTAGAAGCTACTCTGAACCCTCTCACTTGCCAAGCTTCCTCCCAAAAGAGTCCAGTTCAGCTCTTTTTTAGCCCTCACTCCTCTAGCTCCTGCCTTTAGAATACACTAATAGTCTTCTTTCTCGGGACACCTTCTTCCCCTTCCCTTCCCTTCCCTTCCCTTCCCTTCCCTTCCCTTCCCTTCCCTTCCTTTCCCTTCCCTTCCCTTCCCTTCCCTTCCCTTCCCTTCCCTTCCCTTCCCTTCCCTTCCCTTCCCTTCCCTTCCCTTCCCTTCCCTTCCCTTCCCTTCCCTTCCCTTCCCTTCCCTTCCCTTCCCTTCCTTTCCCCTCCCTTTCCTTCCCTTTCCTTTTCTTTCCATCCCTTTTGCCTCCCCTTTCCTCCCCTTCTCCCCCCCTCTCTTTTCACCTTCTCTCTTTCCCTCTCCTCCCCTTTCATCACAAAAAATCTTGGATCTGGCCTAGCAAAAATCAGAGTCACCTATTGGAGTAACTGAACAGCTAAAGGTAGAATTCTCTTCAGTGACTGGTGAGAGAGGAAGGATGGAAGAGAGAATAAAATGCTCTCAAGACTAACATATTAATGAATTTTGTCCCTGCCACACTTATCAATTCAATTCCACAAACATTTACATGCCAATTATATAAATACAAGTAACTCAGTCATTATTTCAACAGGAATTTTTAATGATGTTATGATGTGCCAAGCCTGCTGAGAATGCATTAGAGAACAAAACAGATAAGACCATTGGCCTCAAAGAGTCATACCAAATAGACATGATAGCAGTGTTATAAGTGGGAGACCAAGGTTAATTATCAAATAAGTGGCCTCTGATTATTTACCTGGAAGACACTTTTACCTGGAAACAAGATGGATCTTTACAAGAATTGCACTTGGTCTAGAAAAGTCAGAAAAAAGTCAGGGACCAAAGACAGAAAAGTCCGCTAGAAGGATACTACAGAGGACGTCCTGGGCACGGGCTCTGGCTAAGGGCATCCCCACCTTTCCTGGTGTTCAGTCAATACTCAACTCTAAGATGCAGGGAAGCCATGTACCTAGAGGTCAGCATTTCTAGCACCTGGGAAAGGTTCTCTATGAATGAGAGTGAAGAAAAATCTAACTAAACTTGACCGAGGTTTCCTGGGCTTCCAATGGAGATCTTATTGTTTTTTAAAAACTATTTTATTTTGAAATGATTATGGATTCACAATACTTTGCAAAATAGTACAAAGGTCTCAGGTACCCTTTACCCAGTTTCTCTCAGTGCTTACATCTCACATAACTACAGCACTATATCAAAAGCATGAAATTGACATTGAGACAATCCACAGACTTTATTCAAATTTCACTAAGATTGCATGTTATCTTGTGTGTAATTCCATGCTATTTTCCCATACAAGAAGATTCTTGTAACCACCACCACAATCAAGACACAGCACTGTTCCATCACCACAAATGCCCCCCATACTCCCTTAGCTCACCGTCTCTAACCCCTGGCCAGCACTAATGTGTTCTCCATCTCTATAATTTTGTCATTTTGAGAATATCATATAATGAAGTCATACAATCTATAACCTTTTGAGAGTGGCTTCTCAACTCAGCATAATTCCCTTGAGATCCGTCCCAGTGTTGTGCATATCAAGAGCAGTCTGTAAAGTGCACATTATTAAATGCCAAGGTAACGCCATATCAGCGCACACAGTTAAAGGCTCTTCTATAAGCAGGTATGATAGTGTGGGCTAGAATCGATTATTCTTAATAGAACAGGATAATTGAAATTTATAGGTAACCAATAGAATCTGTTTTTTTGAGACAGAGCATTTTTTTTTTTTTTCAGAATTGTTCATAGGTAGGCAAACGTTGGATTTAAAGGGCATGTTGTCCTTTAAAAATGCCCAGAACAAAAGAAGTTTTTTTCCAGACTTCTTGGGCAGAACTTTGGACACTCAACTGAATACTTATCCAGGCTTTGGGGCCAATTAAAAAAAAGTTTGGCACTGAAGCAAGCTTCTTTCCACATAGCTCACTGCTTGATGGAGCCAGAGCAGACCTTTTGGAAGATCAGTAATATCAGCAGCTCTTAGATTTCATGGTTTCATGTTGGCACTGCTTCCTGAACATAAGTTCTACTAAGCGAGAATTTCTGCTTTTTGGTAATAACCTGAGAATTAAACCTCAGAATGGTTGCTACTGAACTCATGTCAAAAATTCAGGTGAGATAAATGGTATTTGAGAGACAGCCTAAGGAACAAGTTCAGCATCCTCATTAGATATACAGACATACATGCCAAGCAGGTCATTGGGATGTAAATTTCTTGTTTGCATTAATGTAGCCCTCATAGAAATTTGTGACCATGCTTCCAGTTTTCACCAAGAGTTGATATAAAAAAGATGCCTTCACAAAGTGCATTTGTTATTGTTAAATAAAGTTTATCTTTTTCTTATGTAAGTAATTCATACTCATTGTAGACCATTTGGAATGTACAGAAAAGTAAAAAGAAATATATAACACATAGTCTCATTTTCCAAACAGTGCAGTTTATCCCCATTCTGTCTGTCTTTGTTCTATGAAATTATTTTTACAATGTTATGACAAGATAATAAACATAATTTGAAAAGTATATATTTTCTAGAAAAATAGTTCTGAAGACATCATTTACGTTATTTCATGTCTTTAGTATAAGAGTCCACACAATTTCTTTACAGAATATGAAATCAGAATAAATGGTCTCTCTGACAAGTCAGTGTGGTTTCTTTTATCAGAACAAACCATGTACAATATCACCTTATTTCAGTTTTACTTGATAAAAAGAAAAAGAAAAATTTTAGCTCATTTATAGTGATTCTTCCCTAAGTACTCATTTCTTCTTCTCCCTTGTCTCTCCATACAATTGCTGATCCCTCATTTATCTTTATTTTAACTATTCAGAGTATAAACTAAGAATCAGCTTTTTATGGTAAAAATTATCTACCCATTCCTTTTTGAAAAGGCAAGCTTCCATTAAATAGATGGACAGATAGGGAATAAATCCCAATATTAGCCAGAGGAGAGGAGACAAACAAAAAGAGTTAAAGAATAAAAAATATAAAAAATGCATATATACTTGGAGTGTCTACAAAATACATAGAAGTGTCTATATATTTTGTAGACACTCCAAACTGACCCTATATCATTAATATTTGGGTAGGTACCCCAAAATGCATGCAGAAAACAATACTTTTTTTATTTTTATCCTCACCTGAGGATATATTTTTCCATTGAGTTTAAGAAAGAGTTTAGAGTGGGAGAGAGAGAGAGAGGAGAGAGAGAGAGAGAGAGAGAGAGAGAGAGAGAGAGAGAGAGAGAGACAACAATGTGAGAGAACATCAATTGGTTGCCTGCCACACTCACCCCAGTGGAGGCTGGGGATGGAACCTGCAAGCCAGGTACATGCCAGGTACATGTCCTTTACCAGGAATTGAACCTATGACCCTTCCCTGTGCGGGCCTAGCTCTAACTACTGTGCAACACCAGCCAGGGCAAAAATAAAAATATTTTAAAAGAGGAAATAAAATAAAAATATAACAACCATGAGATAAATTTACTTCCTCTACATGTTATGTCTTGCTATTTCCCACACAGTCTCCACTGTCATCTAACTCTCCTTTTCCTTGTAGATAACTTTTAGATATCAGACAGTAGCTACTTTGTTGCTTATGTGTATCCAATGTTACTATTTACCTGAAAAATCCATGCAGCCCTTGCCAGTTGAGAGTTGTTCTCTGCACTGAGAGGTCACTGGTTTGATACCCAGTCAGGGCACATGCCCAGATTGTGGGCTGGATTTCCAGAAGGGGACATGCAGGAGGAAGCTGATCTAAGTTTCTCTTTCACATTGATGTTTCCATCTCTCTAATGTCAATAAAAAATATATTTAAAGAAAAAAATAAGTCCATGAGGCATGGAAATGCAAAGGTGAGCTCTGGGCCACTTTTGCAGGTCAGCTATATGGTACTGTGGGAGTGATCAAAGACTAGAGAGGGAGGTATGAAGGTTAAGAATTTTTTTTCAATTTAAGGGGAAAACATTACTTTAAAAAAGTCAGGAGTTGAGAAATTAAAAAGGAAAATAAGGTTTAATTTCAGTCATGGTCTACTTTACTGTCCTGTGTGAGAAGATTTAGAGCAAAGTTAGTTCATGGTTGCTGAGCTGGAGATGGATATGCAGAGAAGATGGAAACTAACTTGGGAATCTATTGGAAATTGAAGAGACCATAGGAAGGCTTGGTTTGATGAAAGCAGAGTCACTTTCACACATTGGGGGATCTGGAAAAACACAATCAATTAATCATACTAGGAAAGGGAATAGTGATAAAAAAGACAGCATTTTACAGTTAATATGCTGCTTTTGTACTTGTTAATATTATTAACCTAGTTAATATGTACTATTATTATTCCCATTTTCAAAATCAGAAAGTGAAACTCATGGCTGGTTAAGTGACTTATTCAAAATCACAATAAGTCAGTGATGGCGAACCTTTTGAGCTCGGCGTGTCAGCATTTTGAAAAACGCTAACTTAACTCTGGTGCCGTGTCACATACAGAAATTTTTTGATATTTGCAACCATAGTAAAACAAAGATTTATATTTTTGATATTTATTTTATATATTTAAATGCCATTTAACAAAGAAAAATCAACCAAAAAAATGAGTTTGCGTGTCACCTCTGACACGCGTGTCATAGGTTCGTCATCACTGCAATAAGTGATAGTATACTTCTCATGAGGTATCTATCCCAACAAGAGTAACCATTCAGTAAGTATTTGTGGAATAAAATGGATGAATGAAATTCCAATTTTTTTTTTTTTATTTTCATTATTCAAGGAAACTTTGAAATAGCTTCAGAAAACATTTTTCTTATTCCAGGCTAATACGTCTTCATTTCTAAAGTAAACAAAAGTAACTAAAAACAAAACAAAACAAAAAGATCCTTTAATTTTGGGAAGTGAGACAATTCAAAAGACTAAAATAAATATTAACTACTAGTGACCTGGTGCACAAAATTCATGCACATTAAAAGGGAATTAATTAGAGGAAATATTTTAATATTGCTATTTGCCCTTTCTCTATAATAGAAGTGTCAGAGATGAAAGAAAATTAGTAAAATGTATTTGAAAATCTTCTTCCTGTCAGAGTCTGAGGCATGCCATGGGAACCAGAGTCAAGTCCCTGCCCACCCATGTGTGGCTCGAAATTGCACAAGACCCAGACCAGGTTGGCCCCACCCCCATTGGGCTAGATCCAGACCTGGCTGGTCCCACACCTGTCAAACCCCTCCAGGGCATGGGGCATGGCTGATGTCCTCAGGCCTGGGCTGAGGGGTGCGCCTTGAGATCCCCTGGCCTGGGCCAGGGGGTGCGACCTGAGGTCCCCCCATCAAGCCCCACCAGTAGAGGGGCATAGCCTCAGGTCCCCTGGCCTGAGGCAGGGGGTATGCCTTGAAGTCCCCCGTCAAGCCCCACCTGGCGGGAGGTGTGGCCTCAGGTCCCACAGCCCAGGCTGGGGCATGGGGCATGGTCTCAGGTCCCCGGGCCTGGTGGCAGTGTTGGAGGACAGCCTGAGGTCCCCTGTCAAGCCCCACCAGGCAGGGGGCACAGCCTCAGGTCCCTGCTGATTGCTCGTTAAGGCTCATTATGGGAACTCGGTCTCCGCTGTGGGCTCAGACATCTTGTGTTATGGAATCCCTGCCTCTGCTATGGGCGCAGCCATCTTGATTGTTACGGCATGGTGGTCAATTTGCATATTCCCTCTTTATTAGATAAGATATGCAAACTACTATTATACAATAGATCTCTAGAATTTTTTTTTATATATATATTTTATTGATTTTTTACAGAGAGGAAGGGAGAGAGATAGAGAGTCAGAAACATTGATGAGAGAGAAACATCGACCAGCTGCCTCCTGCACATCCCACCGGGGATGTGCCCGCAACCCAGGTACATGCCCTTGACCGGAATCGAACCTGGGACCTTTCAGTCCGCAGGCCGACGCTCTATCCACTGAGCCAAACCGGCTTCGGCAGATCTCTAGAATTTTTTCATTTTGCATGACTGAGACTTTGTACCCATTGAACAACAACTCCCCAATTGTACCACACCTACTCCCCCACCTCCAGCAACCACCATTCTGCTTCCTGCTTCTAAGAGTTTAATGACTTCAGACACCTCATACAAGTAGAATCATGTAGTATTTGTTTTTCTGTAACTGACTTTTTTCACTTAGTGTAATATCCTCAAGGTTTATCCATGTTGTAGCATATGACAGGACTTCCTTCTTTTTAAAGGCTGAGCAATATTCTATTTTCATTGTCCATTCATCTATCAATGGACACTTAGGTTGCTTTTACCTCTTGACTATTGTAAATAATGCTGCAGTGAATATGGGAGTGCAGATAGCTCTTTGTGATTCTGTTTTCAATTTTTAGATAAGTTCTCAGAAGTAGGATTCCTAGGTCATACATTAGTTCCATTTTTAGTTTTTTGAGAAAACCCCATACTGTTTTTCATAGCTATTTCACCTTTTTACATTCCCATCAACAGGACACAAAAGTTTCAGTTTCTCCACATCCTTGTTAATACTTGTTACATTATGGATTTTTTTGGGTGGCTTTTCTAAACGGCCATCTAACAGGTATAAAGTAACATTTCATTGTGCTTTAATTTGCATTTCACTGACGATTAATGATGTTGAGCATCTTTTCATATACTTGGTGGTCATTTGTGTATCTTTGGAGAAATGTCTTTTCAAATTCTGTGCCCATTTTTAATCAGGTTATTTGGGTTTATTTTGCTGTTGAGTTATAGGAGTTCCTTATACATTTTGGATATTAATCCCTTATCAGATATAGTTTGTAAATATGTTTCTCTCCCCCCCACCCCCATTCTGTAGGTTGTCTTCTCACTCCATTGATTGTTTCTTTTGCTGGGCATATTTTAGTTTGATGTAGTCCCACTGGTCTATTTCTGCTATTGTTGCCTGTGCTTTTGGTGTCAAATCTAAGAAATTGTTGCCATGACGAATGTTGTGAAGCTTATTCCTTATGTTTTCTTCTAGGAGCTTTATAGTTACATCATGCTGTGTAAAAACTGGCCAGTAAATCATCAAATGGCTCTACCATAATGTATCTAACTAATACTCAATTGCTAAACATATAAATTGTTCCTAAGGTTAGCTAATTAAAGTATTATTAGGATAAACATCTTGACATCTAACTATTTCTGCACAAATTCATGAATATTTCCTTAAGATGAAGTCCCATAAATAGATTTGGTAAGCAAAAAGTACTAAAACTATCTATCTTTGCATATTTCTGTATTTGTACCACAATATGCCCCCTGACCAGTTAAAATATGAAATATTAGGAGGAATGGCAGAAAACAAATAGGATGGACCCCAAATTCCATAGTCTATCATATATACACCATACTTAAGATCTAAATAATCCTGCTGAGGAAGAACTGAGCGAGTTACAGAATGATCACAGTGGGTTTCACAGAAGGCTTCATAGTGAGTGACATAAAAATGAAAGGCAAGATATCCAATCAGGCACTCTAGCAGAAGAATGGTATCAGAATGAGCAGTTTGGTGAAAAATGCCAAAGGCAAAAATAACCACAAAAAAGTTTACAAGTTTGGTCTATGTGGTGAGGATAGGTCACTCATCCTGAAATACTTACATACAATAGAGAAAAAGCAAAAGTACTCATGTTGCCTCTTCCTCTCCCTACCCCAATTATAACAATTTATCTATAATTAAAAAAAGGGTGGGGATACTGTAAGAGGACACCTGGCTATTTCAGTTGAGTTTTGGTTTTTAAGTTCAGCTATTCTTTCCCAGGGTAATAGAAAAACTTTTGGATGGGTGTGAATAAATACTTCTAAGAAATAATGTAGACAGTGGAAGCACTAGAAATCTTAAGAATATATTGGGAGTAAATATTCAAAAAGGGTGTTGGAGGATTGGAAGTCATGATACTATAGACTTGTAACATTGTCATTGCTTCAGGGAAAAGGGTAGAACATGGAAAGGATAATTTTGGAGCATTCTCTAGCAAAGTAAGTGATTTCAAAGATCATGAGAAGTGGCTCAGACTGATGGGGCCACCACCTCCCCCATGTAGCACATCTGTGTGCATCAGATACAGTTTCCTTACTGAGCTAGCACAGTCCCGCAGGCCCATGCCTGAGTGAACAAATTAGAAAAATGTTCCCCTTCTTTTCAACAGAAGCAATCTTGGTCAGAGCACAGGTTGAATTTGTCTTGGGCAGAAGTGCATTTTTAGAGTGAAATTGCCCTAGTGCTAAACTGGAATGGTGTAGCACCTGCAATTAAGACCTTTGGAGTCAGACAGGCTTGGATTGACTCCAGATCTATCTATTACCAGCTTTGTGACCTCCCTGAGACATTTTCTCGTTTGTACAATTGATGTAATAATTTTGTCTTCCTCGTCTTTCTTATTTGAGAAAAAAGAGCTAGACCACCAGGGTAAAAGTTCAAATAAATGAGATTTTGTTGCCCTTACCAGTGCGACTCAGTGGGTAGAGTGTTGGCCTGTGGACCGAGAGGTCCAAGGTTCGATTCTGGTCAAGGGCATGTACCTGGGTTTCAGGCACATCCCCAGTAGGGGGTGTGCAGGAGGCAGCTGATCGGTGTTTCTTTCTCATCGATGTTTCTAGCTCTCTATCCCCCTCCTTCCTTTCCTCTCTGTAAACATTATATATATATATATATATATAATATATATATATGATTTTGTTTCTCCTAGGTGGTGTAGTTCAGTGGTTGGGCGTCAACCCATGAACAGGTCACAGTTCCATTCCAGGATGAATTACGCTTTTTACAGGAGAAAGCCCAGGAAGAAGTAGACTGTTAAAAACAAGCCAATAGCTGACTAGGAAACCTTCTGTTATACCTGTCCTGGGTCATATTTTGCTACAAATATTAAAGTCAAATGAAATTGCTTAATGATTGTAATGATAAAAGATACTTTCCAACTACCAGAGGGAAGGTGAAGTGATTTAAAAGTTGATGTCAGCTAAATATGTTGATTGTCTTATACAAAATGACCCTATGGGCATCACATTTTATTCTTTTTCACCAGGGAATTAATTTAAATTTGCTATTTCTCAGATGAGTTCAGATCATGAATTTTACCAACATATATAATTAAAGACCTTGATTAATAATGTTTCCACCATAATTCTCTGTATTCTAATTTTCTGTATCTTAAACTACAGATTTAGGGTAGACATGATGTTTTGCTAGAAAATGTAAATCCTGAAGATTTTCATTATGCAAAAAGATTAATGAGTAAAATATAAAATTGTTTCCCCAATAAGAATGTCTATTTGTTTGAAGTTTTAATATAGTCTTAAAATATTACAGGTACCATCTTACTCTAAATAACAAATATTTAAAAAGAGAAATAGGGTTGAAAATCTAACTCCAGAATATTGTTGTTTGAGCAATATTTTGGGCATAAATTACCTGTAAAAGAGAAGCTGTCTGGAAAAGTGGGTAAATAATTTATTAGTTTAGTACAGAGCTTACTATTACGGGAGTTGGGTGAATTCTTTTCTAAAATAAACAAAAAAGCATCTAACAAGTGGATTAACATTTCCTGACCAATCTATATTATAAATTTGCACATTGGTTTTTCTCAAAGTATATAAAACTAACAGTAATGGGCTATATTCGTAAGATCTGAACACTCTTTAACATGCTCTGTCTTATTTACCCTGTGCAGTAGTTTGGGAAATTAGGTCCCTTGGGTAGAACTGAAGTGTATGCACAGTTATGAAATCATGAAATTGTGAACTTGACCAAGGTCTGAGGTCACATTTGTCTTATCTCCATAAATGAGGAAGTTGGATTAGATTGGATGTTCAACACCAAGATCTTTTAATTGTTTAATAAGATTTTTTAAATTTTGGAATACTTTTAGATTTACAAAAAATGTTGCAAAGATAGTACAGAGAACTCCCATACACCCCTCACCCAGTTTCCTCTGTTATTAACACCTTACATTACTATGGTACAATTGTCACAATTAAGGAACCAACATTACCTTCCATGGCATCTCCTGCCAATTCTTTTGTGGGAACGCCATATTGGATGGCCCCAGAAGTAATTTTAGCCATGGATGAAGGACAGTATGATGGCAAAGTAGATGCATGGTCTCTTGGAATAACATGTATTGAACTAGCGGAAAGAAAGCCTCCTTTATTTAATATGAATGCAATGAGTGCCTTATATCACATAGCCCAAAATGAATCCCCTACACTACAGTCTAATGAATGGTCTGATTATTTTCCCAACTTTGTAGATTCTTGCCTCCAGAAAATCCCTCAAGATCGCCCTACATCAGAGGAACTTTTAAAGCACATGTTTGTTCTTCGGGAGCACCCTGAAACAGTGTTAATAGATCTCATTCAAAGGACAAAGGATGCAGTAAGAGAGCTGGACAATCTGCAATATAGAAAAATGAAGAAACTCCTTTTCCAGGAGGCACATAATGGACCAGCAGTAGAAGCACAGGAAGAAGAAGAGGAACAAGATCATGGTGTTGGACGGACAGGAACAGTGAATAGTGTTGGAAGTAATCGGTCTATTCCCAGTATGTCCATTAGTGCCAGTAGCCAAAGCAGTAGTGTTAACAGTCTTCCAGATGCCTCGGATGACAAGAGTGAGCTAGACATGATGGAGGGAGATCATACAGTGATGTCTAATAGTTCTGTCATCCACTTAAAACCCGAGGAAGAAAATTATAGAGAAGAGGGAGATCCTAGAACAAGAGCATCAGATCCACAATCTCCACCCCAAGTATCTCGTCACAAATCACACTATCGTAATCGAGAACACTTTGCTACTATATGGACAGCATCACTGGTTACAAGGCAAATGCAAGAACATGAGCAGGACTCTGAACTTAGAGAACAAATGTCTGGCTATAAGAGAATGAGGCGACAACACCAAAAGCAGCTGATGACTCTAGAAAATAAGCTAAAGGCTGAGATGGATGAACATCGCCTCAGATTAGATAAAGATCTTGAAACTCAACGTAACAATTTTGCTGCAGAAATGGAGAAACTTATCAAGAAACATCAGGCTGCTATGGAAAAAGAGGCTAAAGTGATGGCCAATGAGGAGAAAAAATTCCAGCAACATATTCAGGCCCAACAGAAGAAAGAACTGAATAGCTTTTTGGAGTCTCAGAAGAGAGAATACAAACTTCGAAAAGAACAGCTTAAGGAGGAGCTAACTGAAAACCAGAGCACTCCAAAACAAGAAAAACAGGAGTGGCTTTCACAGCAGCAGGATAATGTACAGCACTTCCAAGCAGAAGAAGAGGCTAATCTTCTTCGACGGCAGAGACAATACCTAGAGCTGGAGTGCCGCCGCTTCAAGAGAAGAATGTTACTTGGACGCCGTAACTTAGAGCAGGACCTTGTCAGGGAGGAGTTAAATAAAAGGCAGGCCCAAAAGGACTTCGAGCATGCCATGCTACTGCGACAACATGAATCCATGCAAGAACTGGAGTTTCGTCACCTCAACACAATTCAGAAGATGCGCTGTGAGTTGATCAGATGACAGCATCAAACTGAGCTCACTAACCAGCTGGGATATAATAAGCGAAGAGAACGGGAACTAAGGCGAAAGCATGTCATGGAGGTTCGACAGCAGCCTAAGAGCCTGAAGTCTAAAGCACTCCAAATAAAAAAGCAGTTTCAGGACAGCTGCAAAATCCAAACCAGACAGTACAAAGCATTAAGAAATCACCTACTGGAGACTACACCAAAGAGTGAGCACAGCCGAAACCGGTTTGGCTCAGTGGCTAGAGCGTCGGCCTGCGGACTGAAGGGTCCCAGGTTCGATTCCGGTCAAGGGCATGTGCCTGGGTTGCGGGCACATCCTCAGTGGGAGTGTGCAGGAGGCAGCTGGTCGATGTTTCTCTCTCATCGATGTTTCTAACTCTCTATCCCTCTCCCCTCCTCTCTGTAAAAAATCAATAAAACATACTTAAAAAAAAAAAAAAAAAAAAAAGAGTGAGCACAAAGCTCTTCTGACACGGCTCAAGGAGGAGCAGACCCGGAAGTTAGCCATCGTGGCTGAGCAGTGTGACCACAGCGTTAATGAAATGCTATCCACACAAGCCCTGCGTTCGGATGAAGCACAGGAAGCAGAGTGCCAGGTTTTGAAGATGCAGCTGCAGCAGGAGCTGGAACTGTTGAATTCGTATCAGAGCAAAATCAAGATGCAAGCCGAGGCACAACATGATCCAGAGCTTCGGGAGCTTGAACAAAGGGTCTCCCTACGAAGGGCACTCTTAGAACCAAAGACTGAAGAAGAGATGTTGGCTTTGCAGAATGAACGCACAGAATGAATACGAAGCCTGCTGGAGCGTCAAGCCAGAGAAATCGAAGCTTTTGACTCTGAAAGTATGAGACTGGGTTTTAGTAACATGGTCCGTTCTAGTCTCTCCCCTGAGGCATTCAGCCACAGTTACCCAGGAGCTTCTGGTTGGTCTCACAACCCTACTGGGCGTCCAGGACCTCACTGGGGTCATCCCATGGGTGGCCCACCTCAAGCTTGGGGCCATCCGATGAAGGTGGACCCCAGCCATGGGGTCACCCCTCAGGGCCAATGCAAGGGGTGCCCCGAGGTAGCCGTATGGGGGTCCGCAACAGCCCTCAGGCTCTGAGGCGAACAGCTTCTGGGGGACGGACGGAGCAGGGCATGAGCGGAAGCACGAGTGTCACCTCACAGATCTCCAGTGGGTCACATCTGTCTTATACATAGCTTAATAGTTGAAAGTGGCAATTCTGCTGGAGCTGTCTGCCAAAAGAAACTGCCTACAGACATTGTCACAGCAGCCTCCTCACTTGGGTACTGCAGTGTGGAAGCTGAATGCATACGGTGTATTTTATTCATTTTTTTAAAGTGTTCTGTTTTGTGTTTACTAATTTGGATGTCATAGTATTTGGCTGCCAGGTTTTGTTTTTTGTTTTTTAACTTTTGGAGAAATTTAAAAGGGGGAATTGATATGTATGTGTGTGTGCACGCATGCACACATACACACACACACATCATGTGTGTGGTAAAAAGAAATTAGCTAGATAGGGGGTACTTTCTGAACACTGCAAATATATAATACAGCAAAAAACAAAACAAAAAAAACTCCCATAGTACCTTGCTATTAACTGGCCGCCACACTCTTTGTGGATTTCCCCAGTTTTCCCCAGTCATTCTTCTCTTCCAGGATCCTATCCAGGATATCAAGTGACATTAGTCACCATGTCTCCCTAGTCGCCTCTGGTCAGTGACAAGTTTTCAGACTTCCCTCGTCTGCAATGACCTTGACAGTTTTGAGCAGTGTTGGTCAAGTGTTTTGTAGAATGTCCCTTAATTTGAATTTGTCTGATATTTTCCTTATGATTAAACTGGGGTATGGGTTACTATTTTCATTACATGATATCAAGGGAACATGCTATTAAAATGACTTACCACTGATGATGTTGACCTTGATCACCTGCCAAGGTTGTGTTTGCCAGGTTAATTTCCTTTTCTCTCTTTTCAATACTCTGCTCCTTGGGAACAGGCCACCTACTAGTATATAACGCTACTTTATTATTTTCTCACTCATATTGGTGCCCTTTGGTTTTTGAGCACTTATTACTCTTTTCTCCCTTTCTCTCTCTCTCTCTCTTTCTTTCTCTCGCTCTTTCGTTTATGGGTTAAGGTATTACATATGTGTCCTATCCTCCCATTCCCCCCCACCTCCCTCCCCACTTGTGTTCTCACCCCCCTGGTGCCTGTGTCCATTGGTTAGGCTTATATGTATGCATACAAGTCCTTTGGTTGATCTCTCCCCCTTACCCTCCCCCTCCCCAACCTTCTCTCTAAGGTTTGATAGTCTGGTCGATGCTTCTTTTTCTCTGGATCTATTTTTGTTCTTCAGTTTATGTTGTTCAATATATTCCACAAATGAGTAAGATCATGTGATATTTATCTTTCTCTGACTGACTTATTTCACTTAGCATAATGCTCTCCAGGTCCATCCATGCTGTTGCAAATGGTAGGAGTTCTTTCCTTTTTACAGCAGCGTAGTATTCCATTGTGCAGATGTACCACAGTTTTCTAATCCACTCATCTGTTGATGGGCACTTATGCTGTTCCAAATCTTAGCTATTGTAAATTGTGCTGCTATAAGCATAGGGGTGCATATATCCTTCCTGATTGGTTTTCTAGTTTCTTGGGATATATTCCTAAAAGTGGGATCACAGGGTCAAATGGGAGTTCCATTTTTAGTTTTTTGAGGAAACTTCATTACTTTCTTTTTTATTGTTGTTGTTAATCCTCACCCAAGGATACTTTTACATTGATTTTTAGAGAGAGTGGAAGTGAGGGGGAGAGACACAGAGAGAAATATCAATGTGAAAGACACATCAATTGATTGCCTTCCACATGCGCCCTGACCAGGGCCAGGGATAGATCCTGCAACCAAGGTATGTGCCCTTGACTGGAATCGAAACTGGGACTTCCAGTCCATGGGTCAGTGCTCTATCCACTGAGCCATACTGGCTAGGCTAGCACTTAATACTTTCTAACCTCTAAGATGCAACTTTTAAAAATGTATTAAGATTTTATTTTCTTAGAGATGTTTTAGATTCACATAACATTGAGAAGAAGGTACCTAGATTTTTTAATATATCTCCAGTTTCCCTTCCTTCTCTCCCATTATAAATATTCCCAACCAGTGGTACATTCATCTATAATAATAAAAGTGTAATATGCTAATTAGACCGGACAGCCGAATGACCTTTCAGTTGTCATTCCGGAAGTCCTTCCGGGTGAAATCGCGGTGGCGGGGGCTGAGGCAGAGGAGGTTAGGGGTGGTCAGGCAGGCAGGCAGAGTGGTTAGGGGCAATCAGGCAGGCAGATAGAGTGGTTAGGGGTGATCAGGAAGGCAGGCAGAGTGGTTAGGGTGATCAGACAGGAAGGCGAGTGGTTAGGGGCAATCAGGCAGGCAGGCAGAGGGGTTAGGGGTGATCAGGCAGGCAGGCAGGTAGGCAGTGTGGTTAGAGGTGGTCAGGCAGGCAGGCGAGCAGTTAGGGGCATCAGGTAGGCAAGCAGGCAGTGGGGTTAGGGGCATCAGGCAGGCAGGCAGTGGTGGTTAGGGGTGATCAGGCAGGCAGGCAGCTGGTTAGGGGCAATGAGGCAGGCAGGTGAGTAGTTAGGGGCAATGAGGCAGGCAGGCAGAGTGGTTAGGGATGCCGATCCTGCAGGGATCCCTGAGGGATCGGGCCTAAACCAGGGGTCAGACATCCCCCAAGGGGTCCTGGATTGCGAGAGGGTGCAGGCTGGGCTGAGGGACACCCCCCACACCCATGCACAAATTTCATGCACCAGGCCTCTAGTAATGATAATAAACCTACATTGACAAATCATCACCTGAAGCCCACAGTTTACATTAGGGTTCACTTTCATGTTTGGACAAGTATATACTGACATGTATTCACCACTGTAGTATCATACAGAGTAGTTCTACTTCCCTAAGCGTCCTCTGTGCTCCACCTATTCGTTCTTTCCCTGTAACGTCTGACAACCATTGATCTTTTTACTGTCTCTATAGTTTTGTCTTTTTCAAAATGTCATAGAGTTGGAAATCATACAGTTGCTATAATGGAAAGAAGCCTTTTCTTTCCCATGTGGAAAAACTCAGTTCTTCCCTACTGTGTGTTTCTTCCCTGTGTGTCTCCTTTAGCACTCACACAGAACACTTCACTTCTGACACTTCTGGTCACCAAATATGTGGAGGTTTTACCCCACAACAACAAACAAGTGTCTGACACCACCTGGGTGTCCTACAACTTAACTCAACATAGTATCAGGTCTCACAGGTAAGGGCTCAGTCCCACAAGAATGCCCCCTCCTCCACCTCAGACGCCAGTTGCAAGCTCACATTATCACCTGTGCCTCTGACCAATGGCTATAGATAGGAGGTTGCAATAACCTCCTCTTCAGGTTTGATTAGTTTGCTATCATGTCTCACAGAACTCAGGGAAACACTTGTATTTACCAGTTTATTAAAGAACTAGAGGCTCGCCAAAACAGGTTTGGCTCAGTGGATAGAGCGTCGGCCTGCGGACTGAAAGGTCCCGGGTTTGATTCTGGTCAAGGGCATGTACCTGGGTTGCGGGCACATCCCCAGTAGGAGATGTGCAAGAGGCAGCTGATCGATGTTTCTCTCTCATCGATGTTTGTAACTCTCTATCTCTCTCCCTTCCTCTCTGTAAAAAATCAATAAAATATATTAAAAAAAAAAAAAAGAACTAGAGGCTCAGCGCACATTTAAATCGTGCACGCGTAGGGTCCCCTAGGCCTAACTTGCCATGGGGGCCATGTCCACCGCCCCACGAAGCCTCGCACGCTCCACACTCTGCGCTCTGCGTACACTGCCGGTGGCCCAAGATGCTCCAGAAGTCCCGCTCCTGCCGGGGCCGCCATGGGACCCATTAATGCACCTCCTGGTGAGTCCAGTAGTTGGTCGTTTTGCCGTTATGGTGTCACAACCACAGGCCTTTTTATAATATACATATGATAAAAGACACAGATGAGCAGCTCATTAAAAAGACGCATAGGATGATGTCTGGAGGATTCTGTGTGCAGAAGCTTCTGCCCCCATGGAGTTGAGGTGCATCACTCTCCTGGGCAATGGATGTGTTTGCCTGGAAGCTCTCTGACCCCATACTTTTGGGATGTTATGGAGGCTTCCTTGTGTGGGCATAATCAATTATAAACTCACTTCCAGCCCTTCTTCCCTCTCCGGAGGATGTAGGCTCTGGGGTGAGGCTGAAAATTCCAAGCTTGTAATCATGGCTTGGCCTTTCTGGTGACCAGCCCTATCCAGGGGCCCACCCAGAGTTGCCTCCTGAAGACACAAGATGATCCTAGTGCTCTGATCACTTAGGAAATTACAAGGATTTCAGGAGCTCTGCTCCAGAAACAGGGGATAGAGTCCAATACATATATTTTCTATTATCTCACACAGCCTTTTCAAATTGGCTACTTTCACTTACTAATACACATTTTATGTTCTTCCATGTCTTTTCATGACTCATTTCTTTTCAGCACTGAGTAACATTTCACTGTTTGCTGTACCACAGTTTATTTATTTATTAATCTATCAAAGGACATCTTGGTTGCTTCCATGTTTTGGTAATTGTAAATAAAACTGCGCTGTGTGAACACAAGTTTTTAACTCCTTTGGGTAAATACCAAAGAGTAAGATTTCTAGAACATACTGTAAGAGTACGTTTTGTTTTGCAAGACATTGTCAAACTGTCTGTACCATTTTGCATTCCCACCAGCAATGAATGAGAGTTCTTGCTGCTCCACACTTTTCCCCTATACCTTCCCTATACTTTCCCAGGATATGTGCTATTGGTCATTCAGGGATGGGGAACATCT
Source organism: Myotis myotis (assembly GCF_014108235.1). Taxonomy (NCBI): domain Eukaryota; kingdom Metazoa; phylum Chordata; class Mammalia; order Chiroptera; family Vespertilionidae; genus Myotis; species Myotis myotis. Next base: position 76,609,882 of record NW_023416313.1, on the reverse strand, counting down.
GGCCTGCAGGCCATAGAAGGCCCTCAAAACCATTTGGTCTGGCCCTGCCAAGGCATTAGGGGTAAGTTAATTAAGTGTTTGACCAAATATAGCAGGCTAACTTTTAAGTTGATAATTTTGTATGGCCCACAAATGATGTTATAAATATCCAAATGGTTCTTGGCAGAAAAAAAGGCCCCCCACCCCTGGAAATGAATATGAAAACAAAGATACCCAATGTTGATTATCCATCAATGCTCTGGCTGTGAGATCAAGGGCAGGAGGTGAGGTGACTTAAAATATATGCCACATGGAAATGGTACAGTATAACTAGTAAAGCCAACTTATATATTAAAGATACTGTATGATAAATTACTGTCAGAATCTCATAATCATACCTAACTTGGTTACTAAAATAGTGGCTTAAGTCAGGTTGCCATACAGCAAAGCATAGACTAGGTGGCCTAAACAACAGAAATTTCTCACACTCCTGGAGGTTGAAAGTCCAAAATCAAAGCGCTGGCCAATTTGCTTCCTGGTGAGGACCTGCTTCCCTGCTTGCCAAAGGCCCCCGTCTCTCTATGTCCTCATATGGCAGGGAGATAGAGCTCTGGTCCCTTCCTTTTCTGATGAGAACACTTATCCCATCATGGGAGCACCATTTTCATAACTTCACTAAACCCAATTACTCCCCCAAACTGAACTTCACATTAGGGGTTAGGTCTTCAACATATGAATTCTGTGTGTACATGAACATTCAGTCCCTGATAGCTGGGTAGGCTGGGCTAGCAGGTAACATGATGAAACCATGTAAAGGAAGGACTGGTTGCATACTCTAAGCCAGAGGTTCTCAAACCATAGGTGCCCTGACAGTGTGAATTTTTGTCAAGTTTCCACGTGATGCTGATATTGCTGGTCTGCGGACCACACTCTGAGAACCACTGCTGTAAATAATTGAATGAGGCAGAAGCACAGTTGATAATTTAACCTTGTCTTCCTGATCTATGTCACCAGAACACTATTTGAAAACTCACTCGGGCAGGGAGGCGGGCAGGGGCAGGCTGGAGGGGGCCAAAGGGGGATGTATATAATACTTTCAACAATAAAAATTTAGTTTTTTAAAAAAGAAAACTCAACCTCAGAGATTCATCATCAAATTTCCTCTGACAGTCAAAATGCAGTGGATGTGATTTGGAAATGATTTCAATTGGGAGGAAGGAACACTAAGGGGATTTTTCTAACCTCCCATTTCCAAAGTGAGGTCATTTCTACGTAAAGATGTTTGACATGTACATATAATTAGGAAAATAAATATATTGTGGTTTGGAATGTCAGCAAACTTTGACAAGACCTATTTGAGTTACTATTTGTCTGTACCATGCGAAAGTCACCTCTCTAGACTGCAATATTCTACATGTAACATCAGAAGCTCAGACTATGTGGCTGGAAAGGTATTTCTAGCCCAAGTGTCCCAGTGTTTTATTCACTCATTTATTCAGCAGATTTTTGGAATATCTTTGTGGAACCAGGCTTTATGCTGGGCACTAGGAATAAAGCCATGAACAAGACCAAATTGAGTGTTTTAATTAGTGGATACACAGGGCAGTGTGAGTCAAGTCAGGAAGATGGGGTTTTATTTCTACCACCACCTCTGAGTAATTAGCACCCAGGATTCTAATCTACCACCACTCTAAATAAATAGCACCCAGAATTAAAATCTATTATCACCTCTGAATAATAGCATTCAGGATTCCTTTTGGCTTCTCTTTCACCTACAACAAAATAACATTATAACCATCACCCAACCTACCCATCCACACATTTCAATCATTGCAAGCATGAGGTAAGACTGTCAATAACAGTGGAAAGCCTTATAATAAACTCTCCTCTCTTTACCCAGAATATAAGAGCTACAATGACATTTCCTAACAGAACCAACCATTTTATTGCCATTTTCCTAACTAAAATGTTTTGTTTTTCCTGAGTCTACCATAATTAGAAAAGTGAAATATAGCAGCCTAGAGCAATTTATTAACTCTAAAGCCCTGAATCCAAAAATGTGTTTTGTATCAAGCTGTTTTAAGAACAGTGAGCCCTGGCAAGTATGGCTTAGTTGGTTGAGCATTGTCCTATGCACTATGAGGTCACCGGTTTGATGCCCAATTAGGGCACATGCTCAGGTTGTAGGTTCAATCCCCAGTAGGGAGCATGCAGGAGGCAGCCAATCAATGTTTCTCTGTCTCATCATATGTTCTCTTTCTCTATCTTCCTTTACACTTTTAAAAAAATCAATAAAAAACATATTTTTTTAAAAAAAGGAACAGTGAATAGTTATCATAACCCCGTCAACTGATACCATTTGCCTTATGAGCCCAAGATTTTAATTATCATAATTTATAAAGTCTACAGAACAACTCAAAACACATTGTTTTTAGTAGGTTACTTATATCAAACACGAATCGTGTGCTATTATTACATTTGTTACTTATAGAATATAATACTTATGTGGCTTTGTATATTTCATAAATACATTCTTCACATAAAATTTCCACAAGAAATCTATCTTCTCAATAAAAACTGTACTACATTCTTTTAAATCTAATTGATTCTAAACAAAGTTCAATTTTTATTGATGGTAGAACTAGGAGATGTTCATAGGCACTTAACTTCTTTGTGTGAGTAATCCTGAGGTTTATGCTCTGAGGATTAAATTAAATGGTGCATGTGAAAGCACTTTGTCAATGATATCAATGAAGAATGATATAAATATTAAGTATTGTATGTATCCCTCATTTAAAACTAGACATTCAATGAGTAGAAACTAATTGCCTATAAAGGAAATAAAATTTTTTCTGATGTTCCAACTCAATGGCCTGTTTGGTTGTTGTTTTATTTTCATGTGTATCTGTGAAGGGTACAGATAAAAATGAAATAGTTACATTATATCTTTGCTCATCCTTGGGAAACAGATCACTGTGGAGTCAAGGAAACTCAGATGAATGCTTTTATTGTGGCTTTTGTTTGCTTTTGGCTTTGTGTTTTCTTCTTTAAAATTCTTAAATATCACACACACACACACACACACACACACACACACACACACACACACACCTCACCGCTATAAGTAAAACAAAACAGAGTTTTATGAAGAAATGCGTGGTTAATTCTTCTCCCTCCTCAAATTCCACCTCCAGAATAGGGTTAACATTTTACACAATGTACTTCCATGTATTTCTCTGAGCTCGTGTGAACATATAGGTTGCCCTCTCTCTCCTTCTTCCTTTTCTCCCTCTCTTCTTCTTTCTTTCCATCTTTTCCCCCCTTCTTCTTCTCTTCTTCTTCTTCTTCTTCTTCTTCTTCTTCTTCTTCTTCTTCTTCTTCTTCTTCTTCTTCTTCTTCTTCTTCTTCTTCTCTCTCTCTCTTTCTCTTTATCCTTCTTTCTTTTTCTTCACTTAAAAAATGTGATATGTCATATACTACTCACTGTGAAACTTGCTTATATTTTTACTTGAATATGTATACACATCCTTTTCAGTCAATACATATAGTTCTAACTTATTCTTCTTTAAAATTATTCTTTTTAAGTAGATCTTTTGGTGAACATTTGTGTTTGCTTTCTTTACTTTTTCTTTTTCTTTTTTTTGGAGGGGGCAAGCGTATTATTACAGTTTTGTTGCAGTAATTTCCTTTATATATGTAGCTATATAAGCTAGATCCAAGAAATGAGATTTTAATTATTATTTTGAAAACATAGAATTTAGAATTTTGGTAGGAGAGGAAAGAGCTAGAACCTTCATATTAAACTATCTCTAGATAGGAGAAAATAGTGCATTATATGTTAATATGCATATGGCAGCAACTGTTTGGTATAATAAGATCCTTCAAGGATTTTTACTATGCTATTATCATTATTACTTGCCTCTTGAAATCTAACCTTATATTTAATTAGGTCTAAATGAGATGTGGGCAGTGATAAAACCAATTTAGTAATAACTGTAATTATTAATGAAACTATTATCCATTGTTCTTTATAATCACTCATTTTATTATTCAGATAAATCTAACATCATGCAGATTTTAGTGATGCACATATTATATTGAGATTAAAAATGGGTCTCTTAAATTCCAGGTGGCGAGGTGCCCTGCCTTCTGAATTCTCAATGAACTCTGACAGTCAATTTTATTATGGGGACAAGTGGCTCTGGACTTGGAAGTTACATACTTACTGAAGGTATGGAAAACTCTGTCTTATTTACAACATGTGTTTAAAGTTAGTATGTATTTCCTGTTCTCTAAATGCTGTAGAATTTGCAAATTTAGAGAGTGAATTAGGGTTTGTAAATCAAATTCTGTATTGTAAGTACCAGTTATGAGAAAGTACATTCTGAGTATTTTTGTAAAGAAAGCTTTTGAAACATGGATGCCCATTTATAAAACAACATGTTTTAAGAATTTGGAGTGTTTTTTGTTTTTTTTTTAATATCACCTTCTCGGAGACATATAGAATAGAATGTTTAAAAAATCACATTCTTTTAGAGGATTTACAAATCCAGTTGGATATTGTAAACCTGCTTACACTGGAAGCCACATGCCTGTTCTTGATGAGAGCCGATGCTTCCTTGAGACAGACACTCCCTGTTTCTGTTTGTGGGATGCAGACTCACAACCTCATCACTGGCCTTTCCCGTAGCTCCTGAACAAGGGCTTTCTGGTCTACTAGTTCTTTTTCAACGCATGTTCTGGCAGACAACTATGAACTGGGCTGAACTAACTTAGTTGCTGGCAAGACAAAGGAGCAAAGGTCTCACGCAGGCCAACCCACTCAGAGCAGACTGAGGCAGGGACTGTCCCTTTCGTCAGGACACTTTTCTGCTTTGATTCTTATCAGAATTGCAAATGACTCAGTTGGCACAGCTGAATGTGTCTAATGATGGAGTGAAATCCTGGAGTTCAAATAGTGCACAGAGAAAATTTGTATTTTCATGGGATTATAGTACTTGTGACAGGCCCCACATGATGGGATTTGGTAATTGTCAGTATTGTCAAAATGGCATTTTTTTTTCCTTTACCATCATGACTGCATCTATGCCATTTGTCATACTAGCTATCAAACAGAGCATCAGAGAAAGTGGCTAAACCAACAAAAGCATATTCACACTCTTTGTATCCACATCTCTATCACCCGTTATTAAATCAATTATTAAGCCTCAGTTTTGAGTAGATTTCTCAGGGGTGGAATAGCTCTTTTATCATCCTGTAACTGTGGTCAGGGGCTTCTTTAACTCTTTTCTGGATAAACATTTTTAGCTCCCCTAAGAGAGACTATATAGTCCACTGGAATAAAATGTAGTAAAATAAAATGTAGTAAAAAAAAAAAAATGTAGGCAAAAAGACAGGTGTCCTGCCGTAACCGGTTTGGCTCAGTGGATAGAGCGTCAGCCTGCGGACTGAAGGGTCCCGGGTTTGATTCCGGTCAAGGGCATGTACCTTGGTTGCGGGCACATCCCCAGTAGGAGGTGTGCAGGAGGCAGCTGATCGATGTATTTCTCTCATCGATGTTTCTAACTCTCTATCTCTCTCCCTTCCTCTCTGTAAAAAAATCAATAAAATATATTTTAAAAATAAATAAATAAAGGTGTCCTATATCTGCTGCAGAGGAAGTATTTAGTGATTTGTCTTAAAGTAAGTAAGATAAATACGCAAGCCTTGAGAAAAAGAGACTCACTGGCTTAATTAGCACAAATAAATCATGAAGGCCATGTTAAAAATAGTGCTGATTTATTCTCTTTATCAGGCAAAATTCTGCCTTGGCAAATTATTGGTATCTTATGAAAAAGCTCTCCTCCCTTAATTTAATTTAGTCCATTCAATAACACCTATTCAACAACAAAAAATTTTTTAAAGGAGATCCTACCAGAGAGGCAATCCTATATAATAAAAGCCTAATATGCTAAGTGTCCGGTCATCCGGTCATCTGTTCAACCAATCAAAGCGTAATGTGCTAATGATATGCTAAGGATGCTCAACCACTCGCTATGATGTGCACTGACTACCAGGGGGAAGATGCTCCAACTGTTAGGTTAGCTTGCTGTTGGGGTCTGGCTGATCCAGACTGAGCGAGACAGGCCGGACATGCCCTGGAGCCCTCCCTTGATCCCTCCTCAGCTGGCCAACCTCCCACATCCTTCCCCGGCCCCAATCATGAATGGGTGGGGTCCCTCGGCCTGGCCTGCACCCTCTCGCAATTGGGACTCCTGAGGGGATATTGGAGAGCCAGTTTCAATTCTGCAGGCCAGGCTGAGGTACCCCACTGGTGCACAAATTTATACACCAGGCATCTAGTATTGCATATTATCTTTCAAAATGGCTTGTGAAATCAAATTGTTTGAGTTGAAACTACTTTTAGAAAATATTTTGAATGGGCAAGGTATGTAAAACTCTCTCATCTTCCGTTTTCTCCTCTGTGAATGGGGATGATAACTGTTTAGTTTTCAAAGGGTTGTAGTGAAGTATGAATGTGTTAACATGGGTAGAGTGAAGAGAACAATGTCTAGTATGTGAAAAAAGTACAGTAAATGTTAACCAATATTATTACTGGCCAGAAACAGGGCGAGGTGCTCACAGGATAGATTGTGAATTCTCAATGTTTAAGAAAGCTAGAATTAGTAGTACAAATATGATAAACACAGAACTAATAATGAGGCAGAATATACTCAACCAGACAAGAGGAACAAAATTCTGTGGAGAGGATATTACCTAAAGAATGCTTCCATGACTGTCTTGCTTATACACAATAAGAGTGAAGCTTAAAATGTTTATGAGATATGGTTTTGGGAAATTGCATTGAATATTGGTGCCTCTGCATGCTGGATGGAAGATTCTCAGATGGGTGCTTTTTTGACTTAAAGGAGTTGAGGAAATTAGGAATTGAGCATTATGAGTAAATTAAACAAGTAGGAATCATCCTATGTTTATAACGATATAAACTTGGGAAGATAGATCAGTGAGCAACAGATTCATTACTTTTGAGAGCAGAGAAAGGGTAAAAGGTTGATTAAATGCAGAGCCACTGATATACCCAGAGGTTGCTGTACTAGGCCTTTCTTTCCCTTCTGTCTGAATAATGCCCTCAGACCCATTGTAATCATCACATCTCTCCCCCCTCAACAGGACACTCAACTCAGTCCACCCAAAGCTGGGTGAGCCTTGCCCCCTACCTACTAGAGCCATATTCATTTTGGACATTATTTCTATGGAATGTCCCACCAGGGAACTAAGGTTGAAGCAAAGGTGTGGAGGCTTCTGCTTCCTTCCCTGGCCACAGCTCCAAATTAATAGGCTTCTGTGTATTAGTTTCCTCAATTTGTTTTGTTCCTCAAGTTGGAATTAGGAAGAAGCAAAATAAGTTGCTTCAGGAGGGATCTGAGATGTCAAAGCCATACCAATGTACTGTTCACAGTAGAATCCAGAAATCCCTATGACACTGGACGGTCGGTAATATTCACTGGGTGAGGAATAGGTTGAGGAAAAGGTGGTATGCTGCCTGATGTACTGATTGTCTGTTATGGGTTATATGTCACCTGTCAGGAATTAGCCCATACGTCCTCCAAGATATTGATTCGACTGTGCATCCTTTGATTGAGCAACTCTCCAACTTCTTTGGTTTTATCATTGATGTAACTTTTATATTACCAAGGCTGTAGTGTGGTAGACTGCATTTATTGGGGAGAATCAAGAACAACTCCACCAGGTCTTGGAAATGAAAGCAGGGTTTCCCTAGGCAGACTTAGGAGATGGGCATTGCTAGTGAAAAGAAAAATATGAGAAGACATGGGAAAGAGGAGAGAAATCCCAGGTCATATCCAGAGGACAAAAAAATGGACAAGTTTGCTGGGGCATAGATAATGCTGTGACCACATGTATTTGTTAGCTATAGCTCAAATACTTACCCCAATACTTAAAGACTTTAAATAATAAACATTTATGATATCACAGTTTCTGTGAGTTAGGAGTGCTGGAAAAGCTTAGCAGAGTGGTTCTTACTCACTATCTTTTCAATCAAAATATAATCCTTTGATTGACTAGAGCTGATGGACTTCTAATGTGGCTCATTCGCATGTCTCATGAGTTAGTGCTGATTGTTGGCAGAGGCCTCAGTTCCTCTCCATGGAGACTTCTCCAAAGAGCAACTTAATTATCCTTACCAGAGCAGCTGGCTTCCTCTGGAGTAAGCGATCCAAGAGAGGACAAGGGGGGACCACATGTCTTTTACGACTTAGCTTTGGAAGTCACACATCAACATTTTCACAATATCCTATTGGTTGCTAAGACAACCCTATATAGTATGGAAAGTGCATTAATATCAGAGGCAGAGATCACTGGGGATCTTCCTGGGAGACTATCTACTAATGCTAATAGTCAACGTATATCCTTATCACCCTCTATCAGTGACTTGTCTTGAGACTAGCTATAGAATGAGATATCAATTCTATCCTCTTAAATATCGGAAGGTTTTCCCCCATAGGCATTTGTATAAAGTTCAAAGCTCTCTTTATAATCTAGCATCTGGCTATATCTCTCCCTCATCTCCTATCATTTCCTCAGAGGAATAGCTATAGTGGACCACTTAAAGTTCCTGAAATATGTTCTTATTGATCACATTTCCTTGTAATGCCCTTCTTCATCTTACATTACTTATGGAATTCTCTTTATCCTTCAATTCAACTTAAATGTCACCTCCACTTGAACAAATGTGTGTACAGCTATATTTATTTCAACATTATTCATAATAGTCAAAAAGTGGAGCCAACCCATGTCCATCAAAGGAAGTATAGGTGAACAAAATGCGGTATATTTCTACAATGGGATATTATCCAGTCCTAAAAAGGAAGGACAATCTCACACATGCTACCACATGAATGAACCTTGAAGACATCATACTAAGTTAAGCCAGTCACAAAAGGTCAAACATTGTATGAGTCTACATATATGAGGTACCTAGAGTAGTTAAATTCCTAGAGACGAAGTAGAATGGTGGCTGTCAAAGGCTGTGGGAAGATGGAGTGGGGAGTTAGTACTTAATTGGTATGGAGTTCTATGTGGGAAGATGAAAAGAGTTCTGGAGATGGATGGTTGCTTAAAATGTGACTATACTTAATGCCTCTGAACTATACACAAAAATTGTTACAAGGCAAGTTTTATGTTATTAATAATTTGTCACACACAAAATGTCAGTGCTCACCTCTGTTAAGCCTTCCCTGACCATCTTCCTTGGCTAAGGTGTCTATGGGGCCCTCTTGTTGATGTAGAGTATGTCTGTGTAACAGAAGTTATCACACACCTCACTGAAATACTGGTTTGTCTTTTTTCCCTTTAGATTGTGAGCTTCTCAGGGAAGTAATTGTATCTCTAGCTTTGTATGCCTGGTGTTTAGAACAATGCCTGTCACTATTCATTGACTGACTGACTCCTAGAACAAATTGAACCTATATTCCTGTAACTTTCTTTTTCCATCTGTGTGCTATACAAGCATTCATTGTTTTATGTGTAAGATCCTCTGGATTGTAAGATTCTCAAAGTATATAGACTACATATGTTATTTCTTTTATTACCTGACACAAACTAGTATTTTTTCTTAATCCTCACCTGAGGGTACTTTTTCTATTGATTTTAAGAGAGAATGGAAGTGGAAGGGAGGGGAAAAGGGGGGTGGGGGGGGGAGAGAGAGAAGAGAAACACATCTCTCACAGTAATTGGTTGCCTCCTGTACACTCCCTGAATGGGAATGGAGCCTGAAACCTAAATACATGACCTCAACCAAGAATCAAACTCCTGACCCCTTGGTGCTTGGGCCAATGCTCTAACCACTGAGAAATGCCAAGCAAGCCAGGGCCAAACTAGTATTTTAATGGACCTACTGAATGTGCTCAATACTGATGAAATAGTTTTACAGTTGTCTTTCTTAGATTGTGTATTTGTCAGGGGTCACCAGAGAAATGGAATCAACAAAAGATACATACATGATTTATTATAAAGAATTGGCTCATGGGATTATGGAGACTGACAAGACCCAAGATGTTCAGGGTGAATTGTCAAGCTGGAGACCTAGTAAAGCCAAGAATCCTGCATAATAAAGAGGTAATATGCAAGTTAATCCTCACACCCTCACAAGATGGCTGTCTACAAACAGGCCAGCAGGGGGGGCAGTAGGAGGTGACCAGGCCATCAGAGGGGTAGTTAGGAGCGACCAGGCTGGCAGTGAGGAGGCAGTTGGGGGCGACCTGGACAACAGTGGGGAGGCAGTTAGGGGTGATCAGGCCAGCATGCAGAGGCAGTGAGGGGTGATCAGGCGGTGTGTGTGTGTGGGGGGGGGCAGTTAAGGGCGACCAGGCAGGCAGGCAGGTGAGCAATTAGGAGCCAGTGGTCCAGGATTGTGAGAGGGATGTCCAACTGCTGGTTGAGGCCAGAGATCAGCAGTTGGACTTCCTCCGAGGGGGTCCTAGATTGGAGAGGGTGCAGGCTGGGCTGAGGGGACTCCCTTCCCGTGCACGAATTTTGTGCACTGAGCCTCTAGTGTAGTTATAGTCCTAGTCTGAAGGACGATACAAAGAAATCCAATGGTCCAGTCAAAGGCAAACAGGCTGAGACAAAAGGGAATGTGGATGTTTCAGTTTGAGTCCAAAAGCAGGAAAAAGTTGATATCTCAGTTTAAATGCCATCAGGTGGGAGGAATTCCCCTTCTTGGGGAAGGGCTAGCCTTTTAGTTCAATTAGACCTTCAATTGGTTGTATGAGGTCCATCCACATTATGGGGAGCAATCTGTTTTCCTCAGCCCACCAATTTAAATGTTAACCTCATCCAAAAACACCCTCACAGATACACCCAGACTAATGTCAGCTCAAATATCTGGACACCCTGTGACCAGTCAAGGTGACACATAAAATTGACCATAACAAAAAAAGAGATGTAGCAAAGTTCATTATTATTCTCAGTCATTTGGAGGAAGAACCTGAGTTTGTTTGGAAATAGCTAGTGTGTAACAGGGATCCTTACTCTAAGTTTTACTGCTAGGATTTGGAAAACTTAGTCAATGGGTAATTAAAATAGGTGATTGTTTACCCATTTATTTGATCTATCGATAAATCATTAGTCAACAAATATATACTGAGTGCCTACTCAGTGCCTTCACTGAGTATAAAATGATGGAACAGAACCCTTTCCCTCATATTTAAACATTTGGGTCAATGGCATGTCTATTTATGAGATGCTAATTTAATCACACATGTATTCTTATTCTAATTACTTTTAACAAAGTTAAATGGATGTGATTTTGAATTAATTGAGGCTCAAAAATTGTCTTGTCTAAGATCATAAGGTACATTGGCATTGAAGTCATGGAAGCTGGCTTGGGCTGCGTGGTTCTAGAATGATTCCCCTACCTTTAGCAGACCATTGACAAGAAATTGCCCCACAGAGTGTCTTCCAAAAAATTTTAGGATGCTTTTATAATTTCAAAATGCATGTCATTCATTTTATTGGCTCTTCATTTAATACTCTGTGCATTCTTTTGGCAGAATAACCATCATTTTAAGGTTGGACCAAAACGAGTCTTTGTGAAGAATGGGATAAGGTAGTCTTTGGGCAAAAATGGAACTTTGTACAAAAATGGGATAATGAGAGAATGTTTTTAAGTGACCCAAGGTAATATGAAAAGCCCATGATGAGTTAAGATCAGAACTGATAATCAGTTGGAAGCTTATTGAGCTCTTGTTTCCCAGGTTTAACCAAACTTTAGAGCATAAAGGATGTTCCTCCCTCAGACCCCAACTGATTGCAGCTCAGTAACACTTATATAAAGGTACCCTAGGTTTTATCGTTTGTAGGAACAGCACTCTATTCTAGCAAATTAAGGATTCTGTGCACAAATAGGTAAGTCACTCATTTATGAGCTCTTTCATTATTATAATTGGGGTGCATGATAGGGCATGCTCATATGGGGATAGGTTGCATTCAGGGAACCTTGTATAAGCATTGCTACTTTACCAGATGGCTCCAGTCTGGGCTCCTGACAACATCTCATTGTAGGTACCTAACTTTAGCAAGACCAATAGGAGTGCCCTACCTGCAACTTGACAAAGGAAACAAAAAATAGAAATTTTCTATCGTATGAAATGAATTATATTCACAGAACATATAGTCAAATTAAGTAATAGTTTGTTAGGGCTCTTACGTTTGAGGTTATAAAAAAAAAGATATTAATTAGCCTAAACCCAAAAAGGAAGTGTATGGGTTTTTATAATTAATAGTCCAAAAGCAGAACTGGCCTTAAGCAAGGCTGGATTCCAGAGATTAAATTATTTCTTGGTCTTGCACATAGCTCCAGCTGGTCCAGCTCAGATCTGCTTTGCCTCCCCTTGACCAATCATTGGGCCCAGGGGAATAGTAGACCCTGACTAGACAGTCTGGTTTTATAGTGACAAAACAAGGTCACCAGGTCAGAAAGAGGCAGCTCCTGACTGGGAAAAGTTCTGGAAAAAAAATGTCTTCTATAATACTATGTGTATAAACACACCCACACAGGTCCTAATAACACAGTCTTAATTTCTTCATTAGAAATTAGCAAAACCCTTAATCAGAAGTGACCAAGGGAATGCTCCTGGCTTGTTTTCCTCATCATGCTTTTCCTCTGCTCCTCAGCTTCATCCTCCTGATCCATGTGTGCTAGTACAAATTACTATGATCCCTTCCCTATGTCTGGACTGACACCACTCAGGGATATTTTCCAGTTCTCTGCTGCCATTCAGTCACTTTAAGTGCAGAACAAACTTGGATTTCATCACAAAACTAAATTTGCCGATGCAATTACATACTTACCCCCTCCCCCAGATCTTCCCATGATTTCCCCTCTCTCTTGTTCAGTTTTCTGTACCTGCAATGGTTCATTTATGTGTCAGCTTGACTGGGCTAAACTATGTCCAGAGAGCTGGTAAAACATAATTTCTGAGTGAGGGAGTTTCTGGAAGAGCTTAGCATTTTAGCTGGTAGACTGGGTAGAGGAGTCTACCCTTAGCAACATGAGCGGGTGCCATCCAATCCACCTTGGCCAGAATGGAACAAAAAAGTAAAGGAAAGGCAAATTCTCTCTCTTTTTGAGCTGGGACATCCATAGAACTTCAGCAACCATGGTTCTCAGGCCTTTGGGCTCAGACTGAATTACCCCATGATTCTCCAGTTTGCAGAAGGCAGATAGGCAGATTGTGGGATTCTTAGCCTCCATAATGATGTAAGCTAAATCCTGTTATATATATATATATATATATATATATATATATATATATATATATATATATATATATATATATCAGTGATTAGTAGAAAAAAGAATACACATATATTATAAAATACTTATATATTCTATTGGTTCTATTTCTCTGGAGAACCCAGCTAAGTACACTACTCAAGTATCACTTTCTTTGCTGAAATAAAAAATAAGCCTTCATCCCACCCATTCTACTACTTTAGTTTTCTTGTAGTAGTTATCATAACCTGACCTTGTTTAATTGTTTATTTTTCTCTGTCCCATAGAATATATGCTAGGACAAAAAAATTTCAGATTAGCGCAGTATTTTTCAATCTGAGAACATGCTCCTGGATACTCAGGTTAGCTGGACTTATATTTTGTACCCCCTGTAAACTAATATTTCCTAGTGAATGATGTTGAGAGCACTGGTTTCATGATCTAAATATATTTGGGAAATGCCCTATAGAATATATGCTTCAGAAGGACAGGCTATCTTTTTATGGTTATAAATACGACCTAAAAGTATGCCTTGGTAGTGGGCACTTACTAAATATTTGTTGAATGAATGAATCTAGGAAAACGTTTCCAGTTTGCATATTTTGCTACTTAGGGTCTTAGAAAAGTCAATGAAAGAAACTTGCCTCACTTTGTTTAATTAAGTCTCCACATTGTCATTTCTGTGGAACCTACTTTGAGAAACCTACTAGTATAAGATACCTTCTTGCTGAAACCGGTTTGGCTCAGTGGATAGAGCATCGGCCTGCGGACTGAAAGGTCCCAGGTTCGATTCTGGTCAAGGGCATGTACCTGGGTTGCGGGCACATCCCCAGTAGGAGATGTGCAGGAGGCAGCTGATCGATGTTTCTCTTTCATCGATGTTTCTAACTCTCTATCTCTCTCCCCTCCTCTCTGTAAAAAATCAATAAAATATATTTTAAAAAAAAAAGATACCTTCTTGTCTGATCAAGCAAGGAGGAAAGTTTTATCATTAAAATAACATGATGGAGGAGGAGGTGAACATAGTTGTATTGATAGTGGGTTTTGTTTCCTGTTTTAAATATGTTTAAAAGCATTGAATGGTGTATGAAAAGGCACTTGGGGATTCTTTCTGGACAGCAAATAGCTCTTATAAAACAACAATTTGATGAGCTCAGTGCAAATGAATCAGAAACATATGGATTCAATTTCCCTTGAAACACACATGGTTTTAACAATTAAACACCACAGCGATTAGTAGGGAAAAGAATACACAACAGGGATTTGATGGAGTCCAAACATTTGAAAACATGTCTGATGTCTTCTCTGAGCCCCAAATGGGGTCATTCCCACAGAACACATGGAGTTTCAGAGGCACTGACTACAGGAAACAAAACATCCTTTTCCAATTGCAACCTGTCAGGGACATTGGCAGTAACTCTCCCAGCAGAAATGGTGGAGAGAAGTGGCTTTTTTCTTAAAGATAATGAGTGGGGTAGAATTATGATTTTGGCGGAGGGATTATAGTTTCCCATTTGTTTGACTGATAATATACATGGAGAAACAAAGTGTATGAATGTGTCAGTGTGTGTGCGCCTGTTTTATGGTAATGCTCTCCAAGGAACTCAAATCCCTCCAAAGACATTATCTCATTCTTTTTTATTATTTGTGCCCAGGAGGCATTTGTAATTATTCCAGTTCCACATTCAGGAAAGGGACTGGAAGAACAGAGAGGTGAAAGGTAGGTCCCAGATCACACAGCTGGCCCGTGCACCAGCCAGACAAGAATGAACCTCTCCAGCCTGCAGCCTGCTAATTTCTACTTCCAGATCCACCTGCCTCTGGATTAATAAAGTCATGTAAAACATTACTATATATTAAGTTGAAATTGTGTCTCCTAAGGGGAATTCTGGCTTTTTCTAGTGAAGCTGAAGCACTGAGAATCTGGTGAGGAAGATGCAATTAATTTTTCCCTCATGAGTAAAATCATTATATAAACTATCTCAGCAGCCTCCAGGGCCAGATACAAGACACTGAATTATATACCACTGACGCTCAAGGCCAAAATGAAAACCCAGAAGACCATATTATCACGTGCCACCATCCTGACAATGGTAATGGCAGTTTCCTATTGGCTTGGACCTGGGGGAAAAAATCCTGCTCCTCCCATTTCATTTCAAACGTTTTAGTGAATATATTCTTTTTTCACCAACAGGGACTTGTCTGTAGGTTCTAATATGTTGGAGTTTTCTATATCTAATTCATCATTCTTAAATATTTCTTCTCTTGCATGATCCCCCAGAGTTTATTTAGTATAATATTTTAAAGTATGAGAAAAACTCACAGGTGGACCACACCAGGAGTTCTCAGTCAGGGCTGAGCATCAAACTCAGGAGAGGGGCTGTAATGAAAAAAGACCACACTGAGATGCTGATGTGCCTGCTCTGAGAGGGGGCCCCGCACCTGCAGTTTCTCAAAGCTCCCCGGTGATTCCAATGGGCAGCAGGGAGCAGGCACTGACCTAGCCCTGCACCAACCCTGTTGCCCAAGCGATGAAGTGGCTCCTCCAAACTGACAGCCATTGCCCTTTCTGTCCCATGGACCTTTCATTCCAAACAGGCTTTGTTTGGGCACCTGTTTTAAAATGTGCCTGGGATTTGTTTTAATCAGATATGTCAGGACATACAGACATGGAAATGACTGTCACGAAGGAAGACATTTATATGCACAGATCCCTAGAAACAGGAAGCACAGCACACAGGGCCACCAGGGGCAGCACCAGGGCCAGTCAGGAGGCAGAGGGAGTGAAGGGCAATAGATAAAAGTGTTTATCTCATGGGAAGGAAGGAGAGGGGCAATGCTGAGCAGGCTCAGGTTGGGCCATTTGATAATTTAGGCAGGCTCTGGGTGCAGTACCTAGTCCTGGAGTGATTTAGGGCAGGAAAGTAGTGTCCCCAACTGCAGAAGCCTGATAAAGGAGGCAGGCGGAAGTAGGGACTTGTGGTTGGTTTAGTTGGTCTGTATTCAAAGGCACATTCACAGGCGGGGCTCTTACTCTCTCCAGGAATCACCTAAAAGAGGGAGGGGGTATCCCTCTCCAAATCCACAAATCCCAAGATGTCAAAGCATCATAAAGTACAGAAAAATGTACATACGACATGATTAATATAGTATTGCAGTAGCCACCAGAGTGCTAACTAAGGATCAGGAGGATAAAATAGTAATAAAAAGCTTTTAACTAGATGTTTTCTGTTTATACATGGTTTTCAGATGGTCATTTCTTTCAATCTTCCTACGAAGTCTGTTAAGTCCATAATAATATCATCATCCCTAGAGATGGACACTGAGGCTGAAGGACATTTTTTCCTTGTAGTGAAGTTAGGATTTGAAACTAGGTCTTCTGACTCCAGGTGACCAGCTCTGCCTATGACCATTCCAGTGGACATGAGCCTTGCTTCTTCCTCTAACAATTGCTGGGCAGGGTGGCTGTTGTTTACAGAACATGGTCATTTGTCCCCCACACGGTGGCAGGTGATGCTGGCTTGTGCTATGATCTGTTGGAAAACAGGAGTGAGCTCTCTGCTCCTCAGAGCAGGAGAAGAATATTCCTTCAGAGTTACAGATGTGTGAGTTTTTCCTTGAAGAACATAATTAGAAAGGGGGTCTATATATTACACATCAAATACCGATGGGCCAGTCACAGAGATTGTTGTAGGTTTTGACAGACAAGACAGGGTGCTCCACCAGCAAATGGGCATGCTGTCAATTCATCTTTAATGAAGCGTGTGCACTTTGATGAGAAAAAAATGTGTCTGTAGCTCTGAGTCCTTTCTTACAGTCCTTCTGCAGCTATCAGGACAGAAAGCAAACATTTAGACAGAGGGCCCTTTAACCAGCTTCTTGGTGGCAGTGAATCAAGTCAGAAAAGTAATTCAACCCTCACTCCCCAGACACAAGGGAAGAGAAGAAAAAGCGTTTCTTTAGATTCCATCCTCCCCACGGAACCATTTGTCAGTTTCCTCAGAGTCTGCCTCCATCCCATCTGGACCACTCGGTAGAACGAACACTGTGTGGAGATGGAGGCTGGTGTATGTCTCTGCTCTCTGTGCATCTTCCTTCCTCAGGGAAGCCTAGAGGTGACTGTGGGGGCACAGTGCGCATCAGGCAGCCAAGCTCCGGGAGCTGGCCCCTCTGTGCCTGCTGATGGCGCCCTGAACACTCCCTCTCATGGACTCTTTTCCACCAGCTAATACTGCTTAAAATACTAGTTTATGGAGCTGGATTCTGTGGGATTCAATTTAGGGTCCTTAGTAAATGAGTAACAAATTCACATGGAAACTTTGCTCCGCACATTAATGAAATAAATCTGGAACATGCAGATTATCAATGCTTCCAGATGCACAGCACTCTGTGGTCTGAATTGGCTGCATGCTTGATTCCGCACAGATGGGAAGACCTCGGGAGCACGGGAAAGGGACTTAGAATAAAGCAATTCAAATATTTTCACTTAATAGTTTCAAAACTGAAGGCAGAGACAGGGGAAGTAGCTCACCCAGGTCATACCACTGGGAAGAAACTAAATGGCTCTGAAGTCAACACTCTTCTGTCAGGACATGGACTCAGGTTCCCTAACTCCCAGGTTTCCCTTATCACCACAACGACACACATGACTTGTGTGTACGTGTGTGTGTACGTGTGTGGATGTGTATGTGTGTGTGTACGTGTGTGTGTATGCGTGTGTGTGTTTCACCAACAGGAGAGTTTTCACATTATGCGTTTTTGAGGGAAAATAACATGTTAAGTGTTCCTTCCGCAATAAAATAAGAAAAACATGAACTCCAAATTCCCCTTATTCTTTTTTTTAAAAATATATTTTATTGATTTTTTACAGAGAGGAAGAGAGAGAGAGATAGAGAGTTAGAAATATCGATGAGAGAGAAACATCAATCAGCTGCCTCCTGCACATCTCCTACTGGGGATGTGCCCGCAACCCAGGTACATGCCCTTGACCAGAATCGAACCTGGGACCTTTCAGTCCACAGGCCGACGCTCTATCCACTGAGCCAAACCGGTTCCGGCTCCCCTTATTCCTTTATCCACGCACTCCTGCTGTCTCCAGGACATCATCCCTCTACTGGATTCTCACAAAAACAACAACAACAACAACAACAAAAAAAAAAACACCTCATTTCCCTCCTTTCATTAAATATTGAAAAACACAATGGTTCCCAGATGAGCACAAAACCTTGGGAGTCAAGGAATAAAACATTCTCTTCCTACTTTGCAAACCATAGGAAAACACTTGAGCTTCACTTGCCTGGGAGTTGTCTCCATAGGAAGAATCTGTCCCCCAGGCTGTCTTGCTGAAGCAGCTAAGGCTAATAGTCTCTGTGAGGAGACAGAGCAAAGAGCCAAAGGAAGACCTTGTGTGGCTGCATGGCCATCACCAAATTATCACACACACACATTTCCTACTTCTTGAAACATTCTGTGATGTGCCACTGTATTCTAACACCATGTTTCTATAGCACAGTATTTATCCATTAGAGTTTGGCTGTCAGTAGCAAGTTGAGAGGCCAATATATATTTTTTTAATTTTATTTTTTTTTATTTTTTTATTGATTAAGTTATTACATATGTGTCCTTATCCCCTATCCCCCCCACTCATGCCCTCACCCCCTGTTGTCTGTGTCCATTGGTTAGGCCTATATGCTTGCATATAAGTCCTTTGGTTGATCTCTTCCCCTTACCCCCCGCCTCCCCTACCTTCCCTCTGAGGTTTGATGGTCTAATCCAGTAATGGCGAACCTTTTGAGCTCGGTGTGCCAGCATTTTGAAAAACCCTAACTTAACTCTGGTGCCATGTCACATATAGAAATTTTTTGATATTTGCAACCATAGTAAAACAAAGACTTATACTTTTGATATTTATTTTATATATTTAAATGCCATTTAACAAAGAAAAATCAACCAAGAAAATGAGTTCACGTGTCATAGGTTCACCAGCACTCTAATCGATGCTTCTCTGTGTCTGGATCTGTTTTTGTTCATCAGTTTATGTTGTTCATTATATTCCACAAATGAGTGAGATCATGTGATAATTATCTTTCTCTGACTGACTTATTTCACTTAGCAAAATGCTCTCCAGTTCCATCCATGCTGTTGCAAATGGTAAGAATTCCTTCTTTTTTACCGCAGCGTAGTATTCCATTGTGTATATGTACCACTGTTTTCTAATCCACTCATCTGCTGATGGGCACTTAGGCTGTTTCCAAATCTTAGCTATGGTGAATTGTGCTGCTATGAACATAGGGATGCACATATCCTTTCTGATTGGTGTTTCTAGTTTCTTGGGATATATTCCTAGAAGTGGGATCACTGGGTCAAATGGGAGTTCCATTTTTAGTTTTTTGAGGAAACTCCACACTGTTCTCCACAGTGGCTGCACCAGTCTGCATTCCCACCAGCAGTGCAGAAGGGTTCCTTTTTCTCCTCTCCAACACTTGTTGTTTGTTGATCTGTTGAAGATAGCCATTCTGACAGGTGTGAGATGATACCACACTGTCATTTTGCATCTCTCATATTATTAGTGACTTTGAGCATGTTTTCATATGTCTTCCAGCCTTCTGTATGTCCTCTTTCGAAAAGTGTCTATTTAGGTCCGTTGCCCATTTTTTGATTGGATTGTTTATCTCCCTTTCGTTAAGTTGTATGAGTTCCCTGTAAATGCTGGAGATTAAACCCTCATCGGTGATATCATTGGCAAATATGTTCTCCCATGCAGTGGGCTTTCTTGTTGTTTTGTTGATGGTTTCCTTTGCTGTACAAAAGCTTTTTATTTTGATGTAGTCCCATTTTTTTATTTTCTCTTTAGTTTCCATTGCCCTAGGAGCAGTATCAGTGAAGAAATTGCTTTGGCATATGTCTGAGATTTTGCTGCCTGTGGATTCCCCAAGTATTTTTATGGTTTCCTGTCTTATGTTTAAGTCCTTTAAGAGTTTATTTTTGTGTATGGTGTAAGTTGGTGGAAAGGCCAGTATTAATTTCATATCAAAATTTCAAGAGCCTTTTGAAATTGATATTAAGTGATTTAAAGCAACTATTCCCTTCAGAAAAGCCTTTTAGTTAGAGCATCTGCTATTACATTATTGGATCTAAGTTTCATTGAATATAAAACATTTAATTTGGTTACATTTGTAAGCCAGAAATGTTAGTGATTTATATATACTGCATAATCATTTTCCAGTAATGATTACCAAAATATAATTTTATAGAAAGCTATTTGTAATTTTAACAGATATTGGAGGGATTAAAAGCAAACTATTGTGATGCAACCTTTTGTATAAGTAAGACAGGAGTTCCGCCAGTTTCAATGGTCATCTTCCAATGTAGGAATTGGTCTGTACACAGAGGTCTCTTGCCATTGACCTTCCCTCAGTCTTTCTCTGCAATTTCTCTTTGTTAAAGTAAACAGTAGTTTCATTGTCCAAAGCTCATGCAGTATACATAAATATTGATCTTGAGGCTGACTTGTGGACATTTCTCTCTTTTTACTTTTAAAACCATGAGCTACAATATTGGGCTTTGTCACTTCACTTTTCCTTTTATTTTTTATTCATCCAAGAAATGATCATTGAGCATCTTCTGTGTTCCAGAGACTAAACTTGGCTCCAGGGGTACCATACTGAGAAACCTAGATCTCATTTGTGAATTACCCTCAGGAACACTGCGCTTTGAAAACAAATTTACTACAATACTAGCAGAATTCATCATAACATGCACCGTTACCGCAGAGCTTAATCATTATTAATGAAATATTAGCTTTTGTATATTTATTCTTGTTTTATTAGTTAATTATAAGCACAATTAGCAATATCATCTTTCTTAGATAAACACTTTTAAAAGTTTATCTTGTTAAACTTGTCTGCCCCTGAAAATTGTTGATCATTATTCAAAAGAATTCTATTTATTTTTGGCAAACTGTTTTCTTTTGAACAGGGTAAAAACACACAGTTGTATCAGATAGAATGAGAGGTAATCACAATCTGAGAATAATACCCAACTTCAATAACACCCAATCACAGCTTTGGCTTATATTTCTTATGGGTTGCTGCTTCATTTAGATTATAGCTTGTTAACTGGAACATTTATATGATTTGTTTTCATACCAAATCATTCTTCTCTTCTTTTCTGCATTTTCTGTCTTCTCAATCACCATAGTGTCTTATCTGTAATCTATGATCTTTGCTCTAATATTTTATTAGCATTTCTTCTATAATTTCTCCAAGTTTTTTCATAAGCTGTTGTCACACATCTGAAAACTTGGTTCAGTAAATAAGTGCACAGAGACCTATAAGCTTCTTGTAAAGAAGTTAGTTACTACCAGCCAGTCATCTGTTCATGTCAGCCATCTGCAAGTAACAGGGAATGATTTTCATATACTCCCTGGGTGCTTGCTCTCAATGGACACATGGACTTACATAATCACATGAAACTTATATTTAGCTCAACCTGATATATCACTGTTTTACAGAGAGAGATATTTGTAAACTCATAATCGTGTCCAAGGACATAATATATCGAATATTAAGTAGATTGCCATTTTCTGTTAAAAAAGCACCATTTTTGGATTTGCAGAGTACATTAGTCAAATGAATTATTCTTAGCACAAGATACAAAGAGAAGAGAAGGCAACAGAGGGAGGTGGAGGAGACAAAGGGCTATGGATTTAAATTTGTTTCACTACTTCCTAGTGTTAGGACTTGACTCACGCAGCTTCACCTTCTTTACCTGTAAAGTGAGGATAATAGTAAAAAAAATATTATAGGACACAACAAGAATGCTAGTTTCTATTATTTTCTTCCTTCGAGGTAAAAACAAGCAAACGTATGTTTAAAATATGCACCACTCAACACCATAAGGAATAACGTACCGAGTTTGCGATTGATGTTTTGGTGGATGGAGATTATTAAATTTTCTTGTTCAGAAGAAACATAATTAACATGATCAGTTTGGAATTCTTTTTCATGCCCAACTCACTTTCTTGCCTTAAAAAAGTCTCCTGCAAATTATTGGCAAGTTGTTTCATGTTCATGCTTAATAAAAAGAAGGCTTTTTTTTTTTTTTTTTGTACTTAAATGCCTATTTAGATTTGTTTGGACCATTTCCTTAGAACCAAATGCAAATGAGTGAGGGTTGCAGCTATTTTATAATCTTCCTTTAATCAAGATCACTACAAAGCATCAGCCCACAGGGTGAGGGGTGACATAAATCATATTAACTTAATTCTGTGTTTCATTAAAGGATTCAGTATTTTTATGAACCAGAATATCTGGGTCAATGCCATAGAAACTTCAATGAAATTGCAGGTCTTATGGATTCCATGATCTGTAGATCACTGGATCAGGGGAAGATGAAGTGCCTGCTTCCCCTTCACTCTGGCCTCATTAATTCACTTAGCTTTCAGGAGTTCATGGGTCTGGTAGAGGCAGTGGGGTCCCAGCCCCAGAATGCAAAGGCTAAATCTGGATTTCATGCAATGTGCTAGATGTAAAAGTGTAACAGTCTCTGCATTTTATTTTTCCTACACGGTTAAAACACTTCTGTGATTTCTCTACTTCTTAATCCCAAAAGACAAAGTTGGCAGTAAAAATCCACTGAATAATACTGCCTAAATATCATTTTTCTTTTAATATCATCTAACATTGGAGAATTTTTTTTGTTTTATTCCTGTAAGATAAATAAACTATGACACCCAAGCCTGACAATTGCTTTACACTGCCATACTTCAAGCATTTCTGTATACTATCTAAATATTTATATTTCCTTTTCAAATGGCTCCTTCAAGAATATCTCTGTAATATCCACGAGAACATAGAAATTGTTAAGAGAAGAATCTGTCTTCTGAAGAAGGGAAATGAGAAAAACCGTGAAGAAGGGTTGAACCCAAAGCTTACAATGGGGTCAGACATCCAGGTGATCGTCATCCTAGAAAACCTTTTGAATGGACTGTTTGCAGCTATAACTCACGGGGCCCTGTGGGAATTCATGGTGGTTTTCATTCTTTCTTACTATCGGTGGTTCGGAGACAATACATCTTCTTTCTTGGTCAATCTCTATTTTTTCCTTTTCCGTAAAATTTATTTTATTCAATTTTAAAACTATAGAGCCCTAGGACAGGGAGTTCTGGGGAACTTGAGAGCCTTTGGTTCAACTCCTCATTTTGAAGTGGAAAACCCGGAGGCCAGAATGGTGAGAGCACTTGTCCAGAGTCACACTGCAGAGCCCGAACTAAAACATGGAAGTAACCTCCTGCACATTTTCTCTCAAGAGAGAGACTTTCATGCTCAAGTCAGCAGACACCTTCAGGTCCTTTCTGATCCTTTTTCTGTTTCTGCCATTGCTATTAATGCAAATTTATTTAAATGTTAAGCTAAGAATAAGTGTACAACCCATTTTTGCTTTGCTTTGTGTAGGCTTCACTTAATTTTTCCAGATCACTAACAGTTTTTGTTTTCTTTTTTCTTCTTGATGGGAATTTTAAAAATTGAAATTCTTATAACGTATGTAATTGTTTACTGGTTTTCTCTCATCCTCCTTGTTTTTTAATGCGTCAAAGCCAAAATATCATTTGGGGCATTCCCACATGGTCAGAAAAATAAATGTATTTTGCTCTTCTGAATTAGCTATTAGAAGCTAATTTTTAATACATATATAATTTAGCCTTAAAATGTGTATCTAACCATGATAATGGCTGAATGCCAGGATAATAATGGTTTGTAGATTGATCAACTGAGTCATTCGTAATAGCCACATCATTTATAATCCAACATATACACTTACTGAACTAGTTCAATTCTTAGTGAGAGTTCAGATCAGGGATGGGCATTTTTGAGTCCAAATACACAGCTTTAATTCTTTTTTATATGTTTTTCATTGATTTTAGAGACTGGAAGGGAGAGGGAGAGACAGAGAGAGAGAAACATCAATGTAAGAGAGTAACATCGATCAGCTGCCTCCTCCTTGTCCCCACTGAGGATGGAGCCCGAAACCCAGGGCACCCTGACAAGGAATTGAACTGGCCACCCCTTGGTGCGTGGGATGATGCTCAACCAACTGAACCACACCAACTAGGGCCCAACTTCAATTCTTAACTCCACTTCTTACTAGCTCTCTGGCTTAAGGAAAGTCATTTAGAAATTCTGCATCTCTGTTTGCTCAACTATAAAAGAACCAAAACAATAATAACAATAATAATGGTCTTACCTAACTCACAGGGTTTCTATATCACTACACTAGCTTTCCAGGTCCATATGGAATGGTTTTCCCCTGGTATACCCCCCATCAACCTCTATTGCCTCCACCACCAATATATGTACCTATTAGTTAAAAACAACCAACATCCACCCTATCCCAGGATCTATGCAAGTCATATACAGGCTTGAGTTAAAACATTTTTGCCACTTTTTTCAATCTACAGCTTCTATTTCTGTTTTCAAGCAAAGTATGAACCTTTGAAGGGAAAGGTGACATCACATCAACAGTGCTTTTTATTTTGTGTCTGAGACATACTGGGGTCATAACTGTTAGGGTAGCAGAACATTTTATGAAGGAAACGGTTATTTGGTTCTAACCTGGTCGTGGCAGAAAATCATCAAATGGCTCGAGCACAAATGATAAAGAAAGAGGCGGGGGAAGAAAAATCTGACCTGAAAAGATAATCAACCTAGAAATCCAGAAACGAAAGGGCCCTCGGGAGGGATTCAGACTGCAGCCAAATCTCTTCTTAATTTTGTTAATCAGACATTTGTCAGCATAGGGCACTTTTTGCAAGCGTTGAAAAAAATCAGAGCTCCTGAGTAGGGCCTGGGACACATCTTATTACTTTCATTATCGCTGGGGAGCATTTCTCAAGTTGACTTCTTAAAAGGCATTTGGGCTTCTGGCTCCTGTATGAAGATAATTATTTCTGTCATGATGAATAATTTAACCACCTTCCCAACACCCACCCTCAGACCCCTCCTGACTTTCAATAAAAGGGGATTCCGACATAGCGGCTTCTCTATTTTATGGACCTGGCAGAAAAGGTAATGAAAGCTCAGTGTTCCCCAACCTTCCATTCCAAAATTATTGTTTGTTATCACTTATTTTTTCTAACATAGTATCATAGAATATTAGCATAGAATGTTTCCTTAGGCAAAAAATGAAGCTTAGATGAAT
The DNA here is from genome assembly GCF_014108235.1 of Myotis myotis. Taxonomy (NCBI): domain Eukaryota; kingdom Metazoa; phylum Chordata; class Mammalia; order Chiroptera; family Vespertilionidae; genus Myotis; species Myotis myotis. The sequence goes on along the minus strand of NW_023416313.1, from coordinate 76,584,408 downwards.
TTAGTACTATGGTCAGGGCACAGGGCTACTAAATAGAATGGAGTTTTAGACCTTGATTTATTTCTTGACAAAATGATCAACTTTTATCTATCAACTCTATCGTTCTAATGAAAGTGTTGTGTACTAAACTAAAAGTCTTGGCCTGGAGCGACTCATCACACTCTGGCTTGGTAACTTCAAACATTTCAGAGCCCTGTTTTTGTTTGTTGTTTATCTGTAAAATGGGTCTGACAACTTAAAAAAAACTGTTTTATTTTGAAACAATCTTCAACTTAGAGAAAAGTTGTAACTCCAGGACAAAGAACTTTTTTCTTCCTAAACCATTTAAGACAAAGTTGATTACATGGCGCCAATACAGTGTTCCATCAACCTGCATACTGCAGTGTGCATTTTATACAAAGTCAAACGCTACTATATAGCCACCCAAATTAGGATACATTCATGTTTATTTCATAATGTCCTCTTTAGCACAGGGAACCTATTCCAAGTCTCAGGTTGCTTTTAACTATCGTGTCATTTGCATTATTGTGTCATTCATTTCCTTCAATTTGAAACAGTTTCTAGGTCTTCCCTGGATTGTCATGACCCAGGCTTCTTTGAATATTGTAGGCCACTTATTTTATAGACTAGAGCAGTGGTTCTCAACCTTCCTAATGCCGCGACCCTTTAATACAGTTCCTCATGTTGTAGTGACCCCCAATTTCATTGTTACAAATTGAACATAATTAAAGCATAGTGATTAATCACAAAAACAGTATGTAATTATATCCGATGGTCTTAGGCGACCCCTATGAAAGGGTCATTTCACCCCCAACGGGGTCTCGACCCACAGGTTGAGAACTGCTGGATTAGAGGCCTGGTGCATGAAATTCATACACTCGGCGGGGTCCCTCAGCCCAGTCTACACCTTCTCACAGTCTGGGAACCCTTGGGGGATGTCCGAATGACTGTGGGAAGCGGGCCTAAGCTGTCAGTCAGACATCCTTAGAGCTGCCGCGGAGGCAGGAGAGGCTCCCGCCACTGCCACTGCTCTCGCCAGCCATGAGCCTGGCTTCTGGCTGAGCAGCACTCCCTCTATGGAAGCACATTGACCACCAGGGGGCAGCCCTTACTTTGAGCCTCTGCCCCCTGGTGGTCAGTGCACATCATTGCTAGCAGTTGATCAGTCTTAGCATATTGTTGACATATTACGCTTTGATTGGTTGAATGGAAGACTGGACAACCAGACACTTAGCATATTAGGCTTTTATTATATAGGATTAGCCCTCAGTTTGGGTGTTTCCTCATGACTAAATTCAGGTCTTTGACAGCAATGTCACAAAAGGGATACTGTGCTCTTTTTGACTACATCCTAACAAGTGGTATGGGGTCTTGATTGTTCCATTATGGATGTCATTAATATGTTGACATGATTAAGGTGGTTTCTCCCTGGATTCTCCACTCTGGTGACATTTTTGTGTCATAATTATTAAGTGTCCTGTGGGCAGATACTTTGAGACTATATAAATATCCTGTTCCTTACCAAACTTCCAATATATTCATCTATTCATATCAATATGAACTCATGGTTTTATATTTTAGTCAAACGGATAAAATTATTTACATTCATTATTTATTTTGGTGTTCCCATTGTTTCTGATATGTCCATGTGGGAGCCCCTTCAAGCTACTGGCTGTGTCCTTTCCATATGTGCCCATCATTCTATGAATACTTCATTCCTTTTAGCACAACAAGGTATTCCAGAGCTATCTTGTACTTTCTCAGTCTCAAATCTGGAATCAGCCATTTCTCCAAGGAACTCTGGAGCCTTTTAGTTGATAATGGTATTTAGAAATAATATCTGGGGACTAAGTGGGTTCATTGTCCACACATACCCACATTCACATCTACATTTATTTCTATAGTTATCTCTTAAAGATATAATTAAAACCATATGTTCACACCAATACCTCCAAATCTAATCTATGTCACAAGGGTACTTCTAGTTCTTTTAGGTTTGTTTTTTGTTTTTTAATCCGTTTGTACAACTCCCTTCTTTTTAATATACTTATTTGTGTTCTCAGTGCTCCATTTATGTCAGGCCTCCCATGCTGCTGGCCCCATCCCCTCAGAGATGCCTTGACCCTACCTCAGCCCCAATACCTTCCCTGGATATCTCTCCTACATGGATTCCTTCTTCACCCCACTCCAACTCTGATGCTTGCAGGCATCCTCCTTATTCTGCTCATATTTCAATACCCCATGTGGACTCTAGACCGTATCAGCCCACTTAGGCTTCAACACTCTGTTGAGGACCACTGCACCTCTCCTCACTCCTGCACAGATTCCTTGCTCTGTGACCTAAATGCTTTTGGACTGAATTTGTCTAATAATATTCTGGTCTTGCCTCCTTCCCAGAATGGCTATAAATGTTTGATGGAACAAGAGGTTTCATCAGTGAAGACTTTAAAACTATGGAAGATTTAATGTCCTGGCTGGAGAACTTCCTTTAAACTGTCAACCTTGTCAAGCACCATACTGGCTCTCTTTTTTTAAACAATATATTTTTAAAAAATTTTCCAATTATAGTTGAGATACAATGTTATATTAGACTCAGGCGTATAATAACCCAGTGATTAGACAATATGTAACTTACTGAGTGATCACCCTGATAAATCTAGTACCCATATGATACCTTACATAGTTTTTATAATATTATTGACTATATTCCCTATACCAGTGATGGCGAACCTTTTGAGCTCGGCTTGTCAGCATTTTGAAAAACCTTAACTTAACTCTGGTGCCGTGTCACATATAGAAATTTTTTGATATTTGCAACCATAGTAAAACAAAGACTTATATTTTTGATATTTATTTTATATATTTAAATGCCATTTAACAAAGAAAAAATCAACCAAAAAAATGAGTTCACATGTCACCTCTGACACATGTGTCATAGGTTTGCCATCACTGCCCTATACTGTACTTTACATCAATCTAAAGAACAAAATAAATGAACAGACAAAATTGAAACAGACTCATAGACATGGGAAGGAACTGATATTTGCCAGAGGAAGGAGGTTGGGAGGATTAGGTAAAAGGTGGGAGGGGGGTGGGGGAATGGGTGAAAAAGGTGAAAGGATTGGAAAGTACAAATTGAGAGTTCCAGCCAAGATGGCCGGGTAGGAAAAGGTAATATTGTGCCTCCCACAACCACATCAGAATTACAACCAAAATACAGAACAACCATCATTCAGAACCACCTAAAATTTAGTTAAACAAAAATCCTAAAGCTGGAGAATTAAGTAAAAAGCACATCGAGACTAGTAGGAGGGGCAGAGACTCAGGGTGGAATCGTGGAACCAGCTAGCCCCACACCCATGTGTGGCTGTTTAAAATTGGGAGGGGTATTATGGCTGTGGAGGTTTCCCTGAGGAGCAAGGAGTCACAGCCCCACACTAGGCTTCCTTGTCCAGAGTTCCAGTACCAGGCAGAGAAGTCCCTAGAACTTCTGGCTATAAAATCCAGTGAAGGTTGTGGCTCAGTGACACAGAAGCTGTCGGCCCTAGGCAGTTCCTCTTAAAGGGCCTGAGCATGGACTTACTCAGATTCACTCCCTCTGAGCTCTAGTGCTGGGGAAATAGTTTGAAAGGAACCTGGGACATTCAGGGAGGAACTAATTTGCCTGGAATCAGGGCAAGAGCTGGAAGGGTAGCTTTCTCCCAGACAGAAGTGCTGGCGGAGGCCATTGTTCCTTTGCTGAGCCCTCCCCTCCAGGCAGATGCCATATATGAATTTCCATCAACCTGGCTCACAGGTTTCACCCCACTCTGGTGATTCCCTGTGACCCCACTCCTCCCTACTTGCTGGCTCATCCAAGCCATTTCCAGTGGCTTTTCCATACAACTGACTTCTCTTGCCTCATGCATTGGACTATCCTAAAATCTCTCAAACAAGAGGCTGGTCTCAGCATGCCCATACCTTTAGCTAAGTGGCCCCAGGCCTGGCACTAACAGCAGCCTGCCTTGGTTCATAGCTTGGCCTCTTCTGGGTACCTCTAAGCCTAACGCAAGTAGCAGCCATTTATAGATTGCTTTGAAGCCCATACTGGGTGGTCCCTTGCAGGGCATAAGCAATGGCTGACTTTGCACCTCCCAGAAGGCTTCAGAACTAGAGCACCAGATGGTCAGCTTCTACCACGCTGGATTACAAACCTATCACCTCCACCAGTGACACACTCAAGGGGTGGACTTGGTGAGCACCAATGCCCCACTGAAGCAAGTTCTGCATAGGAGCTCTTCTGTTGTAGTCACAGCTGATTAGAAACTATTTGGCCTGGGGGTCAATCCTTCCCAGTGATGCCAACACCAACCAAGGATCAACTACAATTGGAAAGTGTATACAGCTCATACAGGGGCACACACTGAGTGCCCACCTCAGGTGACTAAGGAGGCTGAGCCACTGGGCACTACTGAACACCTATTACACAAGGTCACTTTACCAAGTCTGGGAGACATAGCAGATCTACCCAATACATAGAAAAAACACAGGGAAACAGCCAAAATGCAGAGACAAAGAAACATGTCACAAATGAAAGAATAGGAGAATTCTCCAGGAAAAAAAACAACACTAAATGAAATGGAAATAAGAAAACAATCAGATACAGAGTTCAAAATAATGGTTATATGGATGCTCAAGGAACTTACTGAGAACTTCAAGAAACTTACTGACAACATCAACAACATAAAAAATGACCAGTAAGAAATGAAGGATACACTAACTGAAATAAATAATAATTTACAGGGAATTAACAGTAGAGTAGAAGATGCCAAGAATCAAATCAAGAATTTGGAATATGAGGAAACACCCAATCAAAACAGCAAAAAGAAAAAAAATCCAAAAATATGAGGTTGTCTAGGACAACTTCAAGCATACCAACATGTGCATGATGGGGTGCTGGAAGGAGAAGAGAGAGAGAGCAAGAAATTAAAAACTTATTTGAAAAAAAATGACAGAAAATTTCACTTGCCTGGTGAAAGAAAGGGACATACAAGTTCAGGAAGCACAGAAAGTACCACACAAGATGAACCAAAAAGGCCTATACCAAGACACATCATAATTAAAATGCTAAAGGTTAAGGACAAAGAGAGAATCTTAAAAGTAGCAAGGGAAAAGAAGTTAGTTACCTACAAGGTAGCGCCCATATGACTATCAGCTGACTTCTCTAACAGAAACTTTTCAGGCCAGATGAGAATGGCAGAAATATTCAAAGTGGTGAAAAGCAAGGACCTACAACCAAGATTACTCTACCCAGCCAAGCTATCATTTAGAATTGAAGGTCAAATAGAGAGCTTCCCAGACAAGAAAAAGCTAAAGGACTTCAACACCAAACCAGTATTACATAAAAAAGTTAAAGGGTCTTATTTAAGAAGAAGAAGAAAAGATCATGAAAAGGAACACTACAATGGCAATAAATAGATATCTATCAACAATTTAATCTAAAAGTCATAATAAATGAACAAACAGAACAGACACAGACTCATAGATACAAAAGACTTTTGGACCATTGACAGATGGAAGCGGGTTGGGGGACAGGTTGAAAAAGATGAAGAGATTTAGAAATACAAATTAGTCATAGCCCACAGACACAGACAATAGACAGGTGAAGGCCTGAGATGGGGTGGGGGATGGATGGAGGGGGCAAAGGGAGTAAGGTGGGGAACATCTATAATACTCTCAACAATGAAATAAATTTTTAAAAAATGGGAAAGAAAGAAGTACAAATTACAGAATAGTCACAGGGATGGATCTTAAAATGGGAGTGCCAGTGCACTCCCTTCTCTGTTGGCCGCAGTGCTCAACTCTTACTCCTTCACATCCATTTGATGGTTTGGACTTACCCTCAAATCTCATAGCTTCTCATTGCTACTGTCCTAGCCCCAGTCTTGGCAGGAGTTCACTCTCATAGAGAACTACCTACCTCTACTATGCTCTTTCTCCATTGTTTTTCAGGACAACCCCCACAGGGCTTACGTTGGCTTCTTGGGGAAGATCCAGGCATAAATGAGAATAAGATATTGATAGTGATGTTCAGTATACTCTTCCCATCTATTAGTTAAGATGAAACTGGTTTCTGTAGCAAACAAACCCAAAATATATAATAGATCACACAAAATAAACTGTTTTACACTTCTGTAAATTCCAAATGGGTGTTTACATTAGGTGGATGGCTGTGTGAGTTGGCTAGACTTGCTGTAACAAGTACCATAAACTGGGTGACATACACCAAAGAAATTTATTAAATAAATTTTTTTATATATTTTTATTGATTTTTTACAGAGAGGAAGAGAGAGAGATAGAGAGTTAGAAACATCGATGAGAGAGGAACATCGATCAGCTGCCTCCTGCACATCTCCTACTGGGGATGTGCCCGCAACCCAGGTACATGCCCTTGACCGGAATCGAACCTGGGACCTTTCAGTCCGCAAGCCGATGCTCTATCCACCGAGCCAAACCGGTTTCGGCCCAAAGAAATTTATTGTCTCACAGTTCTGGAGGTTAGAAGACAAAAATTGAGATGTCAGCAGAATTGCTTCCTTCAGAAGGCTGTGAGAGATGGATCTGTCCCAAGACTCTCTCCTTGGCTTGTAGATGGCAATCTTCTATCTTTACATTTTTACATGGTCTTCCCTCTGTGAATGTATTGTTTCTCTATTTTTTAAGGATACCAGTCATATTGGGTTAGAATCAACCTTAGTGAGCTCAATTTTAACCTGATTGTCTCTATAAAGACACTATCTCCAAATAAGGTCACATCTGAGGTACTGGGAGTTAAGACTTCAACATATAAATTTTGGGAGAATAGAATTCAGCTCACAACAATGGGAGACCCAATCTCCTTCAATCTTGTGGCTGGACCATCTTCAGCAAAAACTTCCAAGGTTTCTGTGGTAGGGTCAAGCTGGTGAGAGGGAAAAGAACAGAGAATATCAAACATTGACAGGCTCTGTGGGCCCAGTCTAGAAACAAGCATAGCACTTGCTTTCCATTGGCCAGAACTCAGTTGCATAGCAGAGAGATGGAGAATGTGGACTAAATGTGTGTTCAGAAAGAAGAGGAATTGGCATTAGCAATCAGCTAGGTAGTGTCTTCCACATTCTTCTCTATTCTTTTACCCAAGAAAGGAAATTAAAATTAGAATGTTGGTTACAATTTCTTTAAATAAAAAGAAAATATAAAAGAGATGATTTCTCTGTACTTCTTAGAATACTCTCAGTGTTTTAATTACCAATGTGTGCTCTGCCAAAAATGGATGCTGAAGAAAAGAGAGGTCAACCATTGTCCAATACAGCCTGCATGTTTTAGCACTTATGAGATCCTGCTCTTGGGTGAAAACCCATGTCAGACTCTGGCTTAGTTGATGCTCCCTTTTGTCTGTCTGGATTGTTCAGATCTGGATCAGAAACTCAAGCATTCTCTTGGGAGGTCATTCTTCTTTCTCTAGTGCTCTTGTTGTCTTTATTTTATAACTAGTGACCTGGTGCACGGATTCCTGCCCATTGAAAGGAAATTAATCAGAAGGTGGCCAGTGGGGCAGGACTGGGTGAGACGGGCTGGACATGCCCTGGAGCCAACATCCCACGGTCCCTCCCCAGCCAGCCACACCTGGGGTGTCACCATGCTTGAAAGGTAACTGCAGAGTGAGTGGGGTTCCTCTGGCAGGTGGGGTCCCTCAGCCTGCCCTGCGGGGATCAGGCAGAAACTGGCTCTCTGACATCCCCCGAGGGGTCCCAGAGTGCAAGAGGGCACTCTGCAAGGTTACTATCATAAGGGTGTGAAAAGCAAATGCAAGGGTGTGCAATAAACCAGATTTGGGCCGACTGTGCCCCAGCAACAACATAACTCATGGCCGTAGGTGGAATCATGTGGCTTTGCAAGGGATTGGGCTCCTTCCTCTCTGGTTTTGGGGTGTGTCACCTGAGAACTGCTGCTGCCAAGTCACTGCAGCTCTGCAGCTCCTACATTGAGCGTCTTTCCCCTGGTGGCCAGTGCACATCATAGCAACTGGTCAGATGTTTGGACACTTAGCATATTAGCCTTTTATATAGAGAGACTAGAGGCCCAGTGCTCAAATTCTTGCACGGGTGGGGTCTGTTTGGCCCAGATTGGGGCTGGGACTGTTGGGAGGAGATGGTGGGAGGTTGGCCTGCCGGCCTGCCCTTATTGGGGCCCGATCAGGGCCTGATCAGGGCCCCTAATCAGGGCCAGGACAGCTGGGGGGAGGGGCCATGGGCGATTGGCTGGCAGGCCCCGCTCCCGATTGGGGTGGGAGGGGGGTATGATCGGGGGCCAGCAGCCATGAGTGGTTGGACGGCCCACCCTGGCCAGGGGGAGGGGCTGCAGGAGGTTGGCTGGCCAGCCCCACCCCCTATTGTGGGGGGGTGGCAATCAGGGGCGGGGCTGCAGGCCAATCAGGGTGGTGAGGGCCCATCAGGGGTGTGGCTGGCTGGGGGGAGGGGCTGCAGGAGGTTGGCTGGCCAGCCCTGCCCCCTATTGGGGTGGGGGGGTGCGATCAGGGGTGGGCTGGCCAGGGGGAGGGGCTGGGGCCTATGGTGGTAGGGCAGGCTGATCAGGGTCGCATCTGGCTGGAGGAGAAGGAAGGAGGCATTTGGCTGGCTGGCCTGCTCTTGATCGAGGTGGGAGAGTCTGATCAGAGGCAGACCAGCAGCGGGGAGAGGCCGTGAGGTTGGCCTAATCCGCTGGTTTGCTGGCCACAATGGGCACCATAGTGACTGGTTGTTAGGTTGTTATGGCCATTATGGTAGCTGGCTTTATCCTATCTAATAAAGAGGGAATATGCTAATTGACCCTCAGTGCCCACAGCCAATAAGAAGGGAATATGCTAATTGACTGCCCCACCCTCAAATATGGTGGCGCCCACAGTCAATAGGAGGGAATATGCTAATTGACTGCCCTGCCCTCAAATATGGCGGTGCCCACAGCCAGTAAGGAGGGAATATGCTAATTGACCACCCACAACAACAAGATGGCAGCGCCCAGTCCCCTCAGCCCTACCTGCCTCCAGAGTCCCCCAGTCCCCTCAGCCCCCCAACCACCCAGGGACAGCCCGAGTCATAGACAACTTCAGATGGTGGCTGCCCAGCTGCCCAGCTGCCCAGGGCTGCCCGAGGCTCAGGTAATCAGGGCTGGCCAAGGCTTGTGCTGCCGGCAGTGGCAACAGCAGAGGTGTGATGGGGGCATTGCCTTCCCCTGATCGCCGGGTCGCCTCCTGTCCCTGAGGGCTCCTGGACTGTGAGAGGGGGCAGGCCCAGCTGAGGGACACCCCCTCCAGTGCATGAATTTTCATGTACCGGGCCTCTAGTATATATATAAAGATATTAATGATAAATGTAACCACCAGCTGGGCAGTGGTAAGAAGAGCATTATCTTACAAAACTGAAATTCACTGCTGGGAATTTTTTAACACTATTATTCATAACAATGTTTTTAATGGGTGATTCCTACCAACTGATTCACAAAATTCTTGTCATTTTTTAAAGCAGAATTAAATTGTGCCAGGCAGCAGAGTGTGTAAGGCATAAATTACAGATGGCAGGAGGAAAGACATTGTGTGGTGAATAAATTAAAGTCTTCAATTATGTGGCCAGTGAGAGCCATATGAGGAAGGAACGTTGAGGCCACTAGAAAGGAATGTTTTCAGATGACATTGCAATCAGGTGTGAGTCTGCCAGCTACTAAGACCCAAGGACTAAGACTGTACCTAAAAGAGATCTTTGCTACAGAACAGAAGCATTTTCTTGAACATAAAACGTTACCATAAAAATGTAAGCATTTAAAAAAACCTTCCACTAGATTGTAAAGTCCTAAGAAGATAGGTTTGAGTCTGGTCATGTTTATTGGGTGAACAGAGCTTATAGGTGAGATGAAACATGTAAATGGCTAGACACTAGTCCAGAGGAAGTCTGAGCTTGCCTTAACTGCAACCTCAAATTAAAATGCAATCCTTTTTGATAACAAGAGATTTGGTGGGTGATTAGGGAAAACATTTGATTTCTTTGTAGTCCCTACCTTTGTCAGCTCTAGAATGTATATATCTTTAGCCTCTCTTGCCATGGCTACTTATAACCTATAAATAGTCCCTCTGCCTCTGATCTCCATCTCTTCTCCCACCCTTTTCCTGACTCTCCATGTTGCTGCTATAGTCAGGTTTTCTAAAATACAAGACTAATCATGCAGGTCGAGTCATAATTTACTTACATGAAAAACTGATCCTATAAGATCAACCCTCAAATTTCTAACATGCTTAAAAAGATTCTGAAACCTTCTCTCCAAGCTTGGCTCTCTCTGCAGTCCATGCTTAAGCTTCACTAGGCGTTCTCAAATATGTCATACTCATTTTCAAATTCTTGACTTTACACAGATTATTCTAGGACTACTGACAGAACATGTAGAGCATTTGTGCAAATCAGGAAAAGGCTCCTTCCACCAGCAGGATGTACCTCTGGGCCAAGGCACATTGCTTGTTGAGAAGAGCTGGGTTGGATTTCAGCCTTCCCTTCCATCATCTGCACAATCATTCTCTAGATCCTGAGCTGTTCCTGTAACAACTGCGATCTTTCCCCTTCCTCCTTCTTTATAAAACAGATCAAATGTCACTTACAACTGCTCCCAGGCACAGTGTCACTTTTTTTGTTTATACAACTAGTATTTGTCACTCTATGTTCTAAAAGACTGTAAGTGCAAAGCAAATTTATTTTATTTTTATATCTCTTTCTTTTTAATCCTCAACGCCAAGCATACCACCTCATGTAAAATGGCTAGCTGCTCAGTAAGTGTTTAACAGAGAAGGCAGGCAGAAGAAGGGAAAATCATTATCTAAACTTGCAAAGAAAACTGATAAAAGATAGATTTCCAACATTACTAAAGAAATTAATGATTAGGAAAAAGCAACATTAGATTACCATCACACACTATATTCTGGAGTAAAAATTCCAAAATAATTAAATATTTAGCAGCAAAAACAATATGGAATTATAAAGTTTTTAATTTCAAAAAGCTTAAATATTAAAAAGAAAAATTAAATGGAATTAAATATTTCTTGAAGAAAACAATACTGTGACGGCAATTATATATATAATATCAGGATAAGAAAGTATGTTCTAAGCATGGTACCAAAACCAAGAACCATACGGGAAAAGATTAGTAATGATTACATAACACAAAGTGAAGTGACATATAACAAGCTGGAAATATTTATTACATATAACAGACAAAGGATTTATAACTTTCTTATAAAAAATATATGTAAAAAGCTCTTATAAAGCAAAACAGGTGAAAATACGAAAAGAACATCCATTTTAAAAGATTTACTTATCTTGACTTTCTTTTATATTAATGTTTGCTTCATATATTTGAAAGTTTTTTCAAGTGTATGCAAAATTAGTATTATTGTACCTTCTTAATTGGTTGACTCTTTTATCATTATAAAATACTAGAGGCCCGGTGCACAAAAATTTGTGCACATGGGGGGGTGGGGAGTGGGAGTCCCTCAGCCTGGCCTCTGCCCTCTCACTCACACTCTGGGACCCCTCGGGAGATAACGCCCTGCTGGCTTAGGCTTGCTCCCGGGTGGCAGAGGGCAGGCCCAATCCCTAGGTGCAGCCCCTGGTCGGGCTCAGAGCAGGGCCGATTGGGGAGTTGGGGTGCCACCCCCTGTCATGCACAGAGCAGGGTGGATCAGGAGGTTTCAATGCCACCCTCAGTCACGCTCAGGGTAGGGTCGATTGGAGGGTTGGGGCACCGTCCCCTGTCACACTCAAGGCAGGGTCGATGGGGAGGTTGCGGCGCCACCCCCTGTCACCCACAGAGCAGGGCCAATCCAGGGGTTGGGGCTCTGCCCCCTGTCATGCACAGAGCAGGGCTCATCAGGGGGGTTGGGGCTCCTTACCCTGTCACACACAGAGCAGGGTCGATCAGGGGGTTGGGGAGCTCCCCCCTGTCACGCACAGAGCAGGGTCGAACATGGGGTTAGTGAGCTCCCCCTGTCACACACAGAGCAGGGCCCATCAGGGGGTTGAGGAGCTCCCCCCTGTCACCCACAGAGCAGGGCCGATCAGGGGGTTGGGGCGCTGCCACTGTCACACTCAGGTTAGGGCCAATGGAGAGGTTATGGCTCTACCCCATCACACACAGAGAAGGACCCATGGGGAGGGGGTTAGGGGGGGCACCGCACCCTGTCACACACAGAGCAGGGCCGATCAGGGGGTTGGGGTGCCACAACCTGTCACATACAGAGCCGCAGGGTGATCAGAGGGTTGGGGAGCTCCCCCGTATCAGGCACAGAGCAGGGCTGATCAGGAGGTTGGGGTGCCTTCCCCTGTCACAAACAGAGCAGGGCGGATAGGGAGGTTGTGGCTCTGCCCCCTGTCACACACAGAGCTGCAGGGCAATCAGGGGGTTTGGGTGCTTCCCCCTGTCACTCTGATCCTGGTTCCGGGAGGCCTCTCAGCTCCGATGATCCCGGTGCTGGGAGGCATATTACCCTTTTACTATATAGGACAGAGGCCTGGTGCATGGGTGGGGCTGGCTGGTTTGCCCTGAAGGGTGTCCTGGATCATGGTGGAGGTCCCCACTGGGGTGCCTGGCCAGCCTGGGTGAGGGGATGATGGCTGTTTGCAGCTGGTCACACACCCTTCAGGGTGGGGGTCCCCACTGTGGTGCCTGGCCAGTCTGCGTGAGGGGCTGAGGGCTGAAGCTCCCAACTGCTCCTTTTTTTCTTTTTTTTTTATTCTGGGCCAGCTTTAGCTCTGGCTCCAGCTCTGAGGCCTCTGCTGCTGCTGAAAGCAGGTATCTGGTTTGTTTGGGTTCTATAATCCAAACAATGTATAACTCCAGCTCTGAGATCCCGGCTCGCTGAAAGCAGGTTTCTGGGGTTTTGTTTAGCTTCTATATTTGTTACAATGTTTCAAACTGCAGGCTCAGAGGCCGGCAAGGCAGGCGGGGAACGTTGGTTTCCTCCGTCACTGAAGCAAGCAAGTCTCATGTTAGTTTCAAGCTGCCTGGTTGCTGGCCGCCATCTTGGCTGGCAGTTAATTTGCATATCGCCCTGATTAGCCAATGGGAAGGGTAGCGGTCATATGCTAATTACCATGTTTCTCTTTTATTAGATAGGATACCTTTTAGTTCTAGTAACATTTATTATGTTTAAGACTATGTCATCTTATATTAATACTAGAGGCCCAGTGTACAAAATTCATGCACAGGGGTGGGGGCGTCCCTCAACCCAGCCTGCACCCTCTCCCATCCGGGACCCCTTGGGAGATGTCCAACTGCCTCTCGCAATCTGGGACTACTAGCTCCTAACTGTTTGCCTGCCTGCCTGCCTTCCTGATCGCCCCTAACCCCTCTGCCTGCCTGATTGCCCCTAATCACTTCTGCCTGCCTGCCCGATCACCCCTAACTACTCCCCTACTGGCCTGATTTCCCCTAACCACTCTGCCTCACCCCACACCTGGGACCCAGGATTTCCTCCTCCGGCCAGTTGCAAGCACCTAGGACCTGGGCTTCCCTCCCTCTGGCTGGCCACAGGCACCCAGGACCCAGACCGGCTTCACCCAGGCCAGCCGCAGCCTCAGGGGACTGTGGTCAGGCAGCTTGTCCCTTTCCCTGGCCAAAGCCACAGCCCCAGCCCCAGCCACTGGTGCCCGGGACATTGGGCAGGTGGCTTGTCCATCTCCCAGGCCACAGGCGCAGGCGTAGTCACTGGAACCTGGGACCATGGGGTGAGCGGCTTGTCCCTCTCCCTGGCCACAGTCTGGCTGGTCCCCATTCCTCTCTTGCTAGCTCATTTGTGCCTGGCTGGTCCCCATTCCTCTCTCTCCAGTGTTGAGTGTCTGAGCCATTACAGCATGGCGGTGTGAAGGCATGATGACCATTTGCATATTAGCTCTTTATTATACAGGATAGCAGTTCCATCTTTCTTAAGATTACTGTTGGCATGGAATCTTTTTTATACTTTTACTTGTAATGTATAGGTATCTTTATATTTAAAGTATATTTCTCATAGACAACTTATTTTGGATCTTGTTATTTTACCTATTTTGAAAAATCTCTGCATTTTAATTGGGGTATTCAGGCCATTTATGCTTAGCATAATCATAAGTACTCTGTTTAAGTTTACCATATTGCTATTTGTTTTCTAGTTGCCTCATCTGTTCTTTGGGAGGTGTTTTACCCCTCTTTTTATGCCATCCTTTGGATTAATTGAAGTTATTTTAATGGTTTTTCTTTTACATCTACATTTGGGATTTTTAGCTATGTCACTTACTTTGCTTTGTTTTGTTTTGCTTTAGTGGTTGTTCTAGGGATTACTCTATGCATTCTTAACTTATAGTCTGTCTACCTCCAAATAATATTACATCACTTTCTGTAAAATCTAAGAACCTTACAACATTATACATGCCTTCCCCACTGTGTATCCCTGTTCATATTTACCAGGCTCACAGCATGGAGGAGGGAATTATATGATCATCCCAAATGATGCAGAAAAATATATGATAAAATAAAAACTTATAGATAACTAAGAAGAAAAGGCACTTCTCTAATCTGATAAAGAGCATGTATGAAAAATATGCAACTAACATCATACTTGATGGAAGACTAAATGCTTCTGCCTCGAGGTCAGGAACAAACAAGGGATATCTTCTTTTCCCATTTCTATTCAACATTGTGCTGAGAGGTAGGGAATGGAGTCTTGCTCAAAAAGTTAAGAAACAAGAAATAAGAGTAATACAGATTGGAAAGAGGTAAAACATTTTATTTGTAGACTAGTAGCCCAGTGCATGAAACCTGTGCACATTGAAAGGGAATTAATTAGAGGAAATATTTTAATATTGCTATTTGCCCTTTCTCTATAATAGAAGTGTCAGAGATGAAAGAAAATTAGTAAAATGTATATGAAAATCTTCCTCCTGTCAGAGTCTGGGGCATGCTGTGGGACCCAGAGTCAAGTCCTTGCCCACCCACTTGCTCCTCGAAATCACGCAAGACTCAAACCCAACCAGCCCCACCCTGTCAAGCTCCGCCAGGTGGGGAACACAGCCTCAGGTCCCCTGTCCTGACGCTGGGTGGGGCGCACAACCTCAGGGCCCTCATCAAACCTCACCAGGCAGGGGCGCACCCTCAGGTCCCCCAGCCTGGTGCCATGGCAGGGGGCATGGCCTCAGGTCGCCCAGCCCGGGGCAGAGGTGTGACCTCAGGTCCCCCGGCCCAGTGCTGAGGCAGGAGGCATGGCCTGAGGTCTCCCGACCTGAGCCGGGGTGGGGGGCACACTTTGAGGTGCCCTGTCAAGCCCTGCCGGGCAGGGGGCACAGCCTCAGGTCCCCTGGCATACCCCCAGGTCCCACCCAGTGCCATAGCAGGGAATGTGGTCTCAGGTCCCCCGGCCTGAAGTGGAGGCACGGCCTGAGGTTCCCCGTCAAGCCCCACTGGGCAGGGGGTATGGCCTGAGGTCCTCCAGCCCTGGCCAGGGCAAGGAGCACAGCCTGAAGTCCCCTGGCCTGGCACTGGGACAGGGGGCAGCCTGAGGTCTCCAGGCCTGAACCAGGGTGGGGGGCATGCTTTGAGGTCCCCCATCAAGCTCCTCCAGGCAAGGGGTGTGGCCTGAGGTTCCCTATCAAGCCCCACTGGGTGGGAGGCGCAGCATCAGGTCCCCTACCCCAGCCCAGTGCCATGTAGCCTTAGGTCCCTGCTGACCCCTGGTTATAGCTCATTATGGAAACCCCTGCTTCTGCTGTGGGCTCAGCCATCTTGTGATGGTGTGAGGGTTAATTTTCATATTACCTCTCTATTATATAGGATTTCTATTTGCCTTTTCTCTATAATAGAAGTGTCAGAGATGAAAGAAAATTAGTAAAATGTTTATGAAAATCTTCCTCCTGTCAGAGTCTGGGGTGCGCCTCCATACCCAGAGTCAAGTCCCTGCCCACCCACTCACACCTTGAAATTGTGCGGAAACCCAGACCCGGCCAGCCCCACCCTCGTCAAGCCCTGCAGGGCAGAAGGCACAGCCTCAGGTCCCCCTCAAGCCCCGCTGGGTGTGGGGCACAGCCTCAGGTCCCCCATCAAGCCCCACGGGGTGTGGGGCACAGCCTCAGGTCCCCCAGTGCAGCCTCAGGTACCTTGGCCCGGCACTGGGGCGGGAGGCATGGCCTCAGGTGCCTTGGCCCCGGTGCAAGAGTGTGAGGGCCCGAGGGTGCAAGGGCTTGACAACCATTTGCATATTAGCTCTTTTTTCTATAGGATGGAATAATTGTGTACGTAGCTAATCCTAAGGAATCTACAAAAATTACTACTAAATATAATATGCACACAAAATGCAAGGTCATTATACACAATTTAATTGTATTTCTATATACCAGCAATGAACAATTGAAAGAAGAAAAATTTAAAACAGTACTATTTGCAATAGCATAAAAATAAAATAATTTAATAAAATATGTATAAGAACTGAATGCTGAAAACCACAAAAGTGAGAAAAATTAAAGAGATAAACTATCTTTGTTGATTGGAAGACTCAATATTATTAAAATATCAATTATCTCTAAATTTATCTACATATTCAAGGCCATCTCATGTAATTTTTACATGTTTCCCTATAGAAAACTTACAAACTAATTCTAACATTTACATTAGGATACAAAGAATGTAGGATGCCCAAAACAATTTTGAAAAAGAAGAACATGTATTGCCTGATTTTAAGTAATACCAAAAAACTATAGTAATCAAGAAAATGTGGCATTAGCATAAGAATAGGCATATAGATCTATTACATTATCTATGAATACAGAGTCCAGAAATAGAACCACATATATACGGTTAATTGATTGATTGATTGATTTTTTTACAAAGGAGCCAATGAGAGAAAGCATATCATTTCAGTAAAGGATGCTGAAATAAACAAACAAAATAAACCTCAATTCTTACCTCACACTTTTCACTAAACTATTTCAAAATGGATCACACACCTAAATGTATTTGCTAGTATCAGAAAACTTCAAACAAAACATGGATAATCTTTATAACGTTGTGTTAGACAAAGACCTTAAGTAAAACACAAAAATCTTGAAGTATAATTTACAAAATTGATACTTTGGGCTCCATCAAAATTAAAACTTTCTGCTCTTTGAAATACACAATTAAGAAAATAAAAAGGCAAACCACGGACTAGAAGAAAATTATATATGACAAGGATTTGCATCCACTTCATGTAAAAGACTCTAGCAACTCAATAATAACCCAATTACAAAGCGGGCTCCATTTAAACTGATATTTCATAAAAGAAGATTGGTCAATAGACACATGAAAAATGCAAATATCACTAGCTACCAGCAACTGCAAATTTAAACCACAATGAGATACTACTATGCACCCATTGGCATAGCTAAAATGAATGGATGAAACCCTTCTGTAGGGTAATGCTCCAATACTTAGCCAAAGCCTTAAAAATGTAAATAGTATTTTGATATTTTTTCTCATTTGTTTCTAATGCTTTAAGTAAACAATTTAAATGTACAAAAGTTTAGCTACAAGAATGTTCATCTAACTATTGTTTATTATAGGAAGTATGGAAAACAAACTAACAATAGGAAAAAGGTAAGTAAATTATTTTCATACATCAAATGTCATTCAGCCACTAAAAAAGATAGAAAATTATATTTGTTTATATCAAAATACATTCATAATATCCTACTTCATTAAAAAAACTTCTTATGAGACTATCATATCTTTTTTTTTAAATATATTTTATTGATTTTTTACAGAGAGGAAGGGAGAGAGATAGAGAGTTAGAAACATCGATGAGAGAGAAACATCGATCAGCTGCCTCCTGCACATCCCCCACTGGGGAAGTGCCCGTAACCCAGGTACATGCCCTTGACCGGAATCGAACCCGGGACCTTTCAGTCCGCAGGCTGATGCTCTATCCACTGAGCCAAACCGGTTTTGGCCATATGATCTTAATATTATACAAAAGCTCACAATAAAAAGGTATGAAAACAATGCGTTATTATCAGAAGTTTTACCTGGATGATTAAAATGTTATGATTTTTTTTCTGCTTGTAGTTTATCTACATTTTCTCATTAATTTAAAATATGCATATAATGTTTGTGTCATGGCAAAAAAAAATATAGGAGTTTATGATGGTATTGCAATTGCTGTGTTGTTCTTAAAAAGTAAAATAAAGAGTAGAATGGCTAGGCCAGGTACTATGTGGAACATGATTGAGATAAGCAATATTGATGTAATAGCGGCCTTAGTGTTTGTCTGAAAAAGACACTAAACCCAAGTGGGGAGTATCCTAGGTCCTGCCATTGCCATCTGACCTCTTCCTATTTCAGGTCTTCCTGGCATGAATTTTGTCAGTTCCCTCAACCAATGGGCTCTTTTTGATAAATCAATTTTGAAAGAAAGCTGCTTTAGGAAGAGCAACCAACATTAATGATGACAATATAGTAAATTTAGGCTGAAATGATTTCATCACTTGAGAATGTGAAATCCTCTGCAATATTTAACTACCACGAAGAAAAGAGCTGTCTAGCATACAATATAAGCACCTGACAGCTTTGCCTGGTATAAAGGATAGATGCTGGTAGATCTTAGCACCTAATGGATGGTATGCATTTAAAAAGTCATCACAATAGAATACCTTTGGTTGGAATTCCTTGAGAACCTTTCAAATGTCTCATGGCCGTTTAAAATATTTTGAGCGCTAGAACTGAGAATTGTTATGTACGTGAGGTATGACAGCTATGTGTAGTCTTATAAGGAAAGATTCAAAGAATTGGACTAAATAGCCCGGTGAGAAGAAAGATGAAGAAAAATGCAATAACAATCCTAAAGAATCTGAAAGATTATTATACATAGGCTGTTTCCCAACTGCTCTCAATACATGGAAGGCAAAGCTTTTGATTCAGCAAGAAGGAGTTGAATAAAACATGGTTAAGAACTTCCTGATTCAACACTGAAATAGGCCAAATAGTGGATAAAATATTCATTCTTAGAATAGACAACCCACTGTTTGATTACCTGGATCAAAGAATTAAACAAATGCTCATTATGTTTCCTTCTAGTCAGTTTGTAAAAGCACAGAAGGAAGTTACTGAAATAGCCACAAAGTGCTTAGTGTTAATTGTTCTAAATGTCACATATAAGAATGACATTGAATACATGTAGAGCTCTAGACATTGCAGAAGCTGTATTTTTAGACTTAAAAATGCATCCAACCAAAAATGCTTTCTAATGCAAAGAAATTAAGAATTAGCATATACACTGCACCTTAGAATAAAATTTTGAAGCATGCTATCATACAGCACCAACCACACTAATGTCTAAACTTTTGTCAAATGTCAAGCAATAAATCAAGTGAGTTTGTGTGACCTTCTATAGAAGCCAGGCTCCTCCAGTTCTGGTCACAAACAATAAAAAAGCTAAGGAAATTCATTGATTTTCCTGAACCACTTGAAAATGACACTTTCTTGTTTGGAACTGTTCCAACACCTAAGGTGCAGTGAGGTCTCAGTAGTCAAAATATTCAAAAATAACAAAACCAGCCGAATGGGGTATTAAACACACCCTGGTGAAATTAGTCATCGAAACAGGCTGGTAGTGCATTCAATTAAAATGACTTCAGTTTATTTAAGACTCAGCCCATGAAAAACGTTCCCCAAAGCTTCAGCTATGAATAGTTTTCTTGTGCAGTTTTCCTGCCGCTTTCCAAACCTTAGCCTCAGGGCCCCAAACATTGTGCATAAAGCACAAGAGCTTGGCAGTGAGACTCAAGGGTCTGGAGGTTTGTATTTTCTTCTACAAAGCCTTTAGGAAAACAAGCTGCTAGCAAACTTTTGTGTCCCACTCAAATTCCAGGGTCCCAGAGCAGTAATTAACGATTAGCTTTGGCCCCAAAATAAAGCACCAATATATTTTGGCAAAGAGGCAAACACAACACATAAGGCGTTTCGCATTAGTTAATGAACAATTATTAATTAGTCAACTCTGAAATAAATAGCCATCTTCCATTTTGCCAGAGACTGTTTACTTCCAAATTACTCCCTCATTACCAGTAACAACCAATTTAGAGCTGTATTATGGCATCAATTTTATTAATGTCACACTGATAAGGCTAGCATAATAACTAAATGGCATACAGCTGTTAAAGAGACTTTTTTATGTAGTAATAATGTATTTATGGTAGATTTTAATATTCTATGTCTTCAGCTGCAATGCTTTATATAGAGGACTGGCTAAAAGATTAGCCAGTAATGAATCTATCACTCTTTTCTCATAATAAAGTCTTAAGTAACATATTTTTTGCATTTTGCAAAGATGTTTGTGTATGTAAACCTTTGTTACCAAAGTCTTATTGTTAGGCAATATTATTATTTATAATTTGCAAAACTGCTCAATAAGAAGCTTGGTAATATATTTCTGTGTGATTTATGGATCCCTCTGAAAAGGAGATAGAATAATATATTTCTGTTTTTCCAGTTAGTTCTGTGTAGAAGGTGAGCAGTAAGCAGTTTCTACAGTGACTATTGCAGCTAATTAAGGATGATATTGGGCAGACTCCTAATATTTTTGTTTTACTGGTAAAAAGAGAAAACTTTAAGAAATAAGCATTCAGCTACAAAAATAATCAGAACAGAACAGCTACAAATAGATGGGTTGCACATTTGTAAAATCTATATGTAAAAATCTAGATGTATGTAAAAGACAAAAGTGCTTTTACAAAAAAGAACTCCACTGGAAATCCTTAAAATAACAAGCTCCCCATGGTGGTGTTAACTGTAAGTGTTGATATACAACAAACTTGGCAGGAATACACATCTTACTTAAGAAAGTGGCAGAGAGGAGAGTGGAAAGAGGGCAGTCCTTGTAATCTAAATAGACCTAAATTCAAATTCTATGAGTGTGGGAAATTCATTTCTGAGAACCTCATTCCTCATCTACAAAAAAGGGTTAAAAAGCTATATTTGCAGGGTTATCATGATGATAAAATTACATAAAGTATGTAAAATGCAAGATTTACAGGAAGTACTCAATTAGTACCACACACATATATAAAAACTAGAGGCCCGTTGCACGAAGAGATTCATGTAATAAGCCTTCCCTTCCCCTGGCTGCCGGCATCAGTTTTCCTCTGGCACCTGGGACCCAGACCTTCACTGCTCCAGCCGGAGCCTTCAGTCTCCACTCCACTGCTTCGCGCCTATGTATGCAAATTAACCGCCATCTTTGTTTGGGTTAATTTGCATACTTTCCTGATTGGCTGGTGAGCATAGCGGAGAGACAGTCAATTTACATGTTTGTCTATCATTAGGTAAGATATACTCTAAGGAGTGACAGTGTTGGGAACCTAAGAGGGAAATCCTTCGTTCAGACTATGCACTGAGTAAATTCCAGTTCACTGAGCATCATTCACGGGCCACATGTGGTAAGTTTCTCTACATCTCTCTTTTTCTCACAAAGGTATCTACAGGACTCTATTGGGTGGCGATTTGGTTGTCTTTTTCTTATGAATTAAAATGAAAAAAGAAGAAAGGAAATGACTTTTTCAAAGAAAAATTATGAAGTTATTTCCAGCCAACAAGAAAGCATGAGAGGACAGAGTCTGCAAGGCCCTGGAATCTGTTCCAGCAGGCATGCATGCCCATGGAGAAATGCCATCCTGTGAAATGAAGTGAATATTTATAAATCAGTATTTCTAAATGTATAAAAATATTGAAGTCCAAGCTTGAGGGGTTGATTTTTATACTTTTCCAAAGAAATTCTAGAAAAGCTTCTAAAAGAATCTTCTCAATGAAGGGATGAATAAGAGCTTGGAAAGGGTGTCATCCATGCAAAGGAAACTAGGCTGATAGCAGTGTTCCCTCCCAGCTTCTGATTCCAAATGTCATCTCC
The DNA here is from genome assembly GCF_014108235.1 of Myotis myotis. Taxonomy (NCBI): domain Eukaryota; kingdom Metazoa; phylum Chordata; class Mammalia; order Chiroptera; family Vespertilionidae; genus Myotis; species Myotis myotis. The sequence continues at coordinate 76,562,453 of NW_023416313.1, read as the reverse complement.
TTACCTCTCCTTCTATTAGCAGCTCACTGTGTGGTTTGTAGGTGATCATTCATCTCCTCTGTAACATTATTCTTCCCTCTTTCCTCTTCCAAGGCTAACAGTTTCTGCTTCTGTCACATCTCCAGTACTTTGTTTTCTTGGTTTCTCCTTCCATGTCAAGCAGCTTTAACTTTTTTAGGTCTGCAAATTTCTTCCCCTGACTCCTGCTTTTCCTCTTTCTCTCTCCCCGTCGGGTCTTATTCCATCTTGCTTTTTTCCTTGCTCACTGCAGGCCTTGAAAGGGTGGTTCAGTGGATTTTCTCTCTGTCACCCCCTTTCAACTAGGTCTCTAAAACATTCTATTGGAACTTCTGGAATAAGGATTGCTTTTGCTGAGGAAATTATGTAGACTGATAGAATCAGATTCTTTCTTTTGTCATATAATAAAAATTGTAATTATCATTTATTATGATGATGACAACAGTGATGATAATGATGATGTCTTGGCTACTAGGCAGCTCAGAACAAATTTGCTGCTCAAATGCAGGAACCATTGATAGTAGCTATTGTTGGCTGGTTTTCTAACTAGCATCAATTTCCTCCCTTTTTGTTCCTAAGAGAATCTCAACTTTCCTTTGGTGTGCCACCCACGTTGCATAGCTTTGTTCTTCAGAGGAAGGTGACTTTATTCTCAGGGACAAGAGATTCCCTCAACCTCTCACCTCCCCACACCATCCAATTACTTTACCCACATGTGTACCCGTATGTGTTTGCCACTTCCTCTGTTACCCTGATCAATCTAGTTGAGTCCAAGTAAGTGGGTCCAATCAGGCTATATGGGACCAATTAGGTTCCATGGTTGGTGATGAGGTTTTCCTGTCTCTCTTACTTTATAAAAAGCATGCTGCCCCAGCCATCTTGCAATTGCGACCAGATCCAGCCTCAGGACAACACTCACACTGAGAATAGCAGATTCCAGAGATGGGAAGAAACATTGTTGATCCTTGGACACCACTTTCCTTGCCCTCCCTTGAGACCTTCTGTTTGGTGAGATGACACAGTCCTCCATCAGGAATGGTCATACTTTTCTAGGAAAGGGCAGATAGTGAGTATTTTGGGTTTTGTGGGCCATCGACTCTCAGATCAGCTCTGCCATCGTAGTGGGAAAGCAGCCATTGACAATATATAAGTGACTGGATATGTCTGTATTCCAGTAAAATTTCATTTACAAAATCAGGTGCTAGGCTGGATATGGTCCCTTTGAGGGTTTTTGTTGCTTTTGGTCATCCTGACAGATCAACTAACCCCAGACATCTGACTGCATTACTATCTTCTGGTAATGAGTTCAAATATTTGAAAAAGTGATTGGTGTGTTTTTTGTTTTTTTTTAAAAATATGTTATTTTGAGGGGTTTTTTTTGAAACATTCATGTTACAAATTCTTCAAAAGCAGACAAATTGAAATAATTTCTTATACAATTATATCTTCTTTCTCCAAATCTTCAAATGTTTTGTCACATTTTCATGAATATTTGTCCATGCTTAGGAATCTCTGACCTTAAAATTTTCTTACCTTCTCATCTACTTCTGCTACTGCTATACTTCTCCCCATCTTTGCAAAACCTCTTTTTATCATCTAATAACTTCCAAATCCAGCCTCAATATATATGTAATATTCTAATTAACATTTCTTTATATATATCTCAATAGTATCTCAAAATGAATTCAGTGTATGGCCCTACTAACAATCCAATCACACTAGTCAAAACTAGGATTTGTTGTTGATACCACCCTCTTTTTTATCCCCTTCCCCACTAACTCATAAAATATCCTCTTGATATGACTCTAATTATTCCTTTCCATTCCCTCCACCCCAACCCTAGCCCCAGCTAGTACATTGCTTGCCTAGTCTGCTGCAGTAATTTACCAAATGATCTATCACCTTCTTTTACTCAGGTCCTAAACATCCTTCATGGCCTTATCCTGCCTGTTTCCCCAGCCTCACCGTCCACCCTGACTCTGCATGCACCAGCCTCTTAGCTCCCATCTATCCTCTGTGTTTTCCATGCTCTCTCCCACCATAGGCTGCTGATTATGCCTCCAGGAATGCTAAAGGTTAGGGCCTCAGAGTAGCAGGGAATAAGGGGGATTGACAAATTCTTTTATATGCAGGTCCCTGCCTTGCCATTTTATCAATGTTTATTGAGTGTTTTGTGTCCTTTCTCTCCCACCCTTCCTTCCATCTTCAGAATATTTATTAAGTATTTTCCTCGTGAAAGGCCATGGTTATACATTTTGTAATATAGGATGTCCACTTGAATCACATAGAGCACACGCTGCTAATAGTAAATAGTTGGAAGCAATAGTAATTCTCATAAAGCTAATATTTATTAAAGATTTATTATGTACCAGGCACTGTACTGAGTTCATAGGCTAATCTAACCCTCAGAACAATGCTACTATGTTAAAATTCTTATCACCATTTTATAGATAAGGAAACTGGAGCTTAATTTTTCTCAAGGTCCTACAACTTGCAAGTGTTAGAAACATGACACAAATCCCTTCAATCTGACAGCAATGTCCACACTCCTAGCCCCTGCATGGTGTTGCTTCTTAAGCCTCATCATAAACTTTTTAGGGAAGAATTAAAGTGAAACAAAACCCAGGGAGAAGGGCCAGAAAAAAAAAGGATCTCTTTTTAGATATTTCAGACCAGGACTACCTCAATTTGTGTTGTGATTTCCTAGATCTGGGGGAAGACACAGACATCTCCTGGGTGAAGGGGGCTCCAAGAAAGTCAGCAGTCTGACAGAAGCTGTGGATAACTCCCTTTTTTCTTGTTGCTTTAAAAATTAGGACAACTGGGAAAACAAAGAAGTCCCTTCTCTCCTCAAACATGATAAAACAAAGGGATACTCTGCAGTGATGGTATACCCTACAGCCAATATAGTCCTCAATATTTTCAGAGCACAGTCATTCTTTGATATAACCCGATGATTATGCTTTTCTCCAAACCCCAGAGTACTGGACTTGTCCTTCAGATGGTGAACTGAGAGCCACAGGCTTCCCTCATCCTATCATTGACCAACCCAACCCTGTGCCCTACTCTCCATTCACCTATTAGTCCACACTCAGTGGAAGACCCCATATGATTTACTGCTGAAAGTATAAATGAGCAATAGTAAGTGACCTCCTCTTGTCAAAGGGGTACTTAAAATCACCAGGCAGGAAGGTCACTGCGTGTGCTAGAGACAGCAGTAATTCTTTGCAGAAAGGAGGTGAAATGATTAGAAAGACAGGTCAAGGGATAAAATGGAGTAAGTAGATGAGTGGAGATTTGTGGGTGAACCATCAAGGCCAGTGTTTCCATTTTCCCACCACTGCTGTCAGGAAGCAATTGCTCCTTTGTTCATGTAAATGACAGGCTTTTAAGAGGTGGACCTCAGCCATTAATTTTAAACAAAAGCCTCTCTTTGGTTGTCTCTGGTGGATCAAGCTACTTTCATGAAATAGCAATAAATTGCACTGGTTTCCCTTGGAGTAGAAGACTGTCCCACCCCTCTCACTCAGCTTGGGAGGGAATGGATTTGTTGTTGTTGCTGTTGTTTTAAGAGAAAGAGAAGATGATGAATCTCATTCCTGCTAAAAGTTTAGTAAGGAATGATATACAATTTAAAGTATTTATTTTCAGTACCTTGTTTTGTTCTTTTCTCCAGATTTCACCAGCTCCTCCCTATCCTCCCATACACACACTTGCAGCTTTTTTTCAACCTCATCACAGTTCCATTTATGCTCAGGGACCCAGTCAAAGTCATTTGCAAGGACCATCTAAGATCCAGGGACTCAGTTCCTGGGGTCATTCTTTCTCTTTCAAAGTCATCATGTGACTGATTTCAGTGGTCTCCAGGAGACTAATTAATGGCATTTTTCATCGAGGAGTCTCTCCCTTCTGGCTGATGTTACCCATATCTAGACTTCATCTCTTCCTTTAGGGACACCCAGGTCTGGGGTTGTGGTTCTGAATGGGAACTACTTGAACTAGGAGAGCTCGACTTCATTTTGTGCAAAAGGTGAGCCTGAGCCTTGTTTTCCACACATGTGAAGAGGAAGCTCACACACCTCCTGTGAACTGGGAGAGGCTCTCAATACCAGTTGCTGCACAGAGCAAACCAGTAACGAGTAGCAGAGCCAGTTTCAATCCATTGGAGAGAAATGGTTCCCAGAAGCAGCTCTGAAACCATCAAATAGCCTAAAAAAGGACCTCTTTTTAAGTTAAGATGATTAGGTAAAGCATAGTTAGAAAGTCAGCATTCTGGACAAGAGGTGCACACGTGCAGTCTTCTGAAAATCTAAGAAATGATGGTGTGGTGCTCTTAAATATTTATATGAGAAGGTGAGAACCTGCCAGTTTCCTTAGCTAGAGGCGGCGTATTTTATGCCAAATATGAATCATCCTGTAATTTTCTTTCTCAAAGGGACTATACTACTGGTCATAAATCAGTGCACTAGAGTGATCCAGACACTTTTATCTGTTTATAATCTCTTTTTCCTCCAGTTGCAAAATCATTTTCAGTTTACTTGCAAGAAGTTCTGCTTGGCGTAGCACAGCTGTGCCTCCCCCTTCAACCACCCATGCTTTCTTAAGTAAAAAAAATAAAAGAAGAAGAAGAAGGAAGAAAGAAAGAGAAAAAGAAAAAAGAAAAAGAAAAAAAATGATTAAGCTTTTCAGACCAACACCATAGGAAAAATATATAAAAAAGCTAGTACAGTATTTTAAAAACCAATATTGCATGATGGTTAGGGATCTAGACTCAGTTTGTGACTGACCAACATTTCAGGTGTAGCTCTGTTATTTACTAAATGTGTCAGTTGAGTAAATTATTTTCAGTTTCCTCCACTGTCAAATGGGAATAATAATAAAGGAGTGCATGGAAATAGTACTCTCTACAAGTTAGCTACTCTGATTATTACACCTAGAAGCCCATCCTTTTCTAAAACCAGCTCCACTGATTCAGTGTCCCTAGGAAGAATGTTTATGTCAATCAATAAGACAAATGCCAAGCTGCTCTTGGCTTAAACTAAGCAGCATAAAAACAAAACCAAACTAAATCCATCCTGCTTTGGAGCCATTTTGGCTTTCAGGATTTTGAAAGAGAGAGAAAGACAGAGTGAACTGATTGCATTTTCAAGAGCTTAGTTTATTTTGCTCAAATTAGAGTTAGACTGGAGCAGATTTCTACACGTGGATGGATCAGGGATTCTCAATCTTGCACTATTGACATTTGGGGCTAGGTAATTCCTTATTGTGGCAACCGTCCTATACATTATAGGATCTTTAGCAGCATCCCTATCCTCTACCCACTAATTGCTAGTAGCACATTCCTCCCCCAGGAAAGTTGTGATAACCAAAAATGTTTCTGGATAGATATTTCAAATATCCCTGGGGGACAAAAATGCCCCCAATTAAAAACTACTATGATACATTTTTAGATAAATAGATTTATATATACAGATATAGGTAGATAGAAATAGATCTAAATCTATTTATCTTTTTGTGGATAAAAAATGGGCCACATACTAAACCTGAAAAGCTCAGGGGAGATCTGCATGGCAGCCTTACACACTCAGAGATCTAAAGTAACCACATAAGATGGCCTCAAATTAAAACTTCCTAACTAAAATGAGTCATGGTGGGTAGTCACATTCTCAGGCAGTATCTCCCTGGACAAAGGTCAATCTTTATCTTAACTGAGTCTATCTATTATCTTTTTGCATCTATGAAAGATGCCTTTGGAGTGTCAGAGTAATTCCCCTTTTTCCAGACCCCTCAGGAAATCTTGTTGCCCAAATACCATGTCTATGTGCTATAAATGTTAATTGTTAACTATCCTATACCCACCGATGGAAAAGAAGTATATGACTCTTCATTTTACTCTATTTAATCTCAGAGATTTCCCTGCTTTGCTTTCTTCCACCTCCTTAATCTATCACCAGTGAATGTCATGTAACCCTTCCTATGCCTCCTCCTTTGATTCTAATGTATAAAATAAGGTGCAAAACTTCTACTGTCCAAAGCATTTTCCTTTCCAGCAATTGTCATCAGTGTGACTCAAACTCATAAAAATTCCCTACAGGTTTGGATATCTATCTATCTATCTATCTATCTATCTATCTATCTATCTATCTCTATATATACATATCTCCAAATCTTGGTGGGTGTTGCAAAAATCAAGCAAAATAACACACGTAAAACACTTCACATTGTACCTGCCATGATAAGTACTCAATAAATAGTAGCCATCATTCCTGCTCACGTGTGACTTAAACTTACATATAGCTTTGACTTGCCATGGTATCATTGTTATAAAGATCTTTCAGTTCCAAACCCTCGTCTATGCTGACTATTGTTTCTGTGTCCTCTGTTTAACTTTGAGAGAGAAAGAGAGACTATGAGAATGAGAATCTGGTTGGTCACTGGCTGTCCATGGGCCATGTGCCCTCTGGTGGGCTGTGGCCAGGGGATTGGATCTTCTGGTCAGGAGGTCTTTAGTGAGTTGAACACCAGGTGATTTTTTCAGGTAAAACTAGATCCAGTGGTCAATACCACAAGCCTTTAATGCTGTCGTAGAAGATTGCCATCTTGAAAGAGCACAAGTCCAGGAGTCTGTGAACAAACTTGCATCTATCTTACACAGTTTGAGAAAACTAAGCAGGTCACTTAATTTCTTTCCCCTTCCACTTCTCCCCCCATAAAATGGGTGTGGTAATCTTCATCCTGTCTTCCACCAGAGGCATTTGAGAGGACCACATGAGGTAATATAAAGTAGAAATGCTTTTTAAGCTATACAGGATTACAAAAGTCTGAACCATTATTACTGTGTCTGGCATATTGTGGATTCTAAATAAATATCCAATAGTAAATATAAAATTTTTCAGCATTTCAATTCTGTGGGCTTTTACAAAATGGGGTTTCTCTCCTTGAAATACAATGTAGATAGACTTGAGATAAGAGAGACAGTGTTACTGCATTTTAATATCTGAAGCCTTATTACAGTAACAGAGCTTCACATATTAGAGTGGGGAAGACCTACAAGAGGATTTCATCCAAGTTCCTTGTTTTCAAGGTCAAGACACTATGTCTCAGTGAGATTTCAAGACCAATACCATGCACATGGTTTCCTGGCCCAGTGAGTCCTCAACCATACCATAACATCAGTTTTTTAAATTCCCAACTATAGGTAAAACATAACATCAATAAGCCATTTCCATTTGGTTTTTACACAAAATGCATTCCCATATATTATTTCATTTGATCCTTTACATGTGGAGGAGAGATGTCATGACCCCTTTGTCACCATCGAGGAAAATAAAGTTCAAGTACACAATATAGCATGTTCTGGAAATAACAAATGACATGTAAGGCTTTTTCCTCTACTTGTACTATATATCTCAAAAATCTACAATTTTCGTAAAGGGAGCAGAAGACAATAGTTGCTTCATAGCACACATTAATGACCAGACATCAAAACAAGGCAATTAAGCAAGATTTCTGGGACATAAAATAAAACAAGTGAGGCTTTGTTGGTTTTTAGAGGGAAAATTTTGAAGGAATTGAAGTCACAAGTGGGTGCCAACTTAGGTTAGAGGTGCTGATGTTTTATGAGTTCATTTAAAGAGTAAGCATGACTTGGATCACCAACAAACTACTCTAGACATGTGATTAGATTTGGTATTTATTGTCCCTTAGAGTGAAATGTTATTAAATAGACTGTGCTCTGTAATTTCACCCTAATTTAACTGAAAGGGCTAATTTGTACTATTTAAAGGCAAATTTCTTTCTTTCATCATGGGACATACAGTAAACCAAACGAAGGGGCCATGGGGCACTGAGCAGGAGGCTCCTAGAGAATGAAGGCCATCAAGAAGAGCAAGGGGCAGAGTTCACGGTGTCACAGTACCAGATTCTCCTTCCTTGGATATTTGTTTTTAGAGACATTAAAAAGCAATGTGTCAATGTTTTTAAATACCTTTTGAGACAAAATTGTTTGTTATCCATTCAGTGAATATTTACTGAGCATGTATTTTGTTTTATGAAATAATTGGGAACAAGATGGGCTTATATTCTAGAAGGGAGGGTGGGGTGCTAGTAAATAAGTAAAAACAAAAAAACTGTTTCTAAAAATGAAAAGTGAAGGATACAAAAAAAAAACTATTTGATTGGCAATGGCAAGGAGATAGGGAAGGTATCTCTGTGGAATAATAAGGGAAGGGAGGCCTGATGGATGAGAAGCCAGCCATGGGAAGACCTGGGACAAGAGCATTCTAAGTAGAGGGAATAGAGAGGCAAAGACCCCAAAGCAGAATGTGTTCGTAGATGATCAAGGCGCCAGTGTGGCTGAAGTGTGGGAAGAGAGGCAGCATGGGGTTCATAATAAATTCAGAGAAGTGGGCAGGGGGTGTTTGTAATATAGATTTCATCTTCAATACAATGAGAAATGGCAGTAACAGAGCAGGAGGGTTGGTTAAGCAAGGGAGAGACAAGATCTGATTTACATTTTGAAAAAAATATTTATTGTTGAAAGGATTACATATGTCTCTTCCCCCCCCCCCCATTGGTCCCTTTTAGCCTGCCCCCATCCCCTCCCCAGGCCTTCACTATCCTATTATCTGTATCTGGGTTATTCAAATATTCAGACAAGTTCTTGGGTTGATCTCTTCCCACCCACCCATGCACCTCTGCCTTTCCTCTGAGATTCAACAGTCTGCTCCATGCTTCTATGTCTCTGGATGTATTTTGTTCAACAGTTTATTTTGTAACTTAGATTCCACATATGAGTGAAATTATGTGATAGTTGTCTTTCTCTGACTGGCTTATTTTGCTTAGCATAATACTCTCCAGGTCCCTCCATCCCATCTCAAAGGGTAAGAGATGCTTCTTTGTTACTGCTGCATAGTATTCCATGGTGTAAATGTACCACAGCTTTTTTATCCACTCATCTATTGATGGGCACTTGGGCTGTTTCCAGACCTTTGCTATTGTAAATTGTGCTGCTATGAACATAGAGATGCATAAAACAACAATGAGTTATCACCTCACAGTTGTCAGAATAGCTACCATCAACAAATCAATAAATGGCAATGCTGGCAAGGATGCAAAGAAAAGGGAAGGTGGGAATGCAGATTGGTGCAGCCATTATGGAAAACAGTATGGAGTTTCCTCTAAAAATTTAAATATGGAATTGCCATTTGACCCAGTAACCCCATTTCTAATTTACATTTTAAATAAACCTTGGTGGCTGTGTGGAGATTGAATTGCAGAGCAGCAAGAAAGCTTCCCCAGCAAGAGTTTGTGTGGGAGATGAGGGGCTCAGTGTGATGGGATTGGTACAGGATGATGGAGGAAAGTCTATAGTTTGGGGATTCATTTTGAAGACGAGGGAAAGGCAGAAATGAAGAATGGCACCTATAATTTGGGTGCCATGCTGAGATAGAGAATGTGAAGAAAGACCAGATTGGAGGTGGAGAGACAGATTAAGAGCTCTGCTTTGAACATGTTAAATTTAAGTCACTTAGTCAATATCTTGGCAGTAGAGAGTTGAATACATGCATTTGGAGCACGGAGGTTCAAAGTTCGGGCCCTCAATGTAAGTCTGAAAGTCAATAAATGGAAGACATTTCCAACCAAGAGACTGGATGAGCACACTTAGAATGAGGCTGCATGTAGAGAAAAGAAAATGTTGAAACTAGAACTTTGCATTCCATGAATTTCTGTGTCACTCAACAATGAGAACAGAGAGCACAGTTAATGCAGTAAGAGCAGCTGCAGTTTCTAGAAGGCAGGAGCAACTGCACTGTGTGCTGCGGAAATTTGGGGTATGATTGGATTTTCAAAATACTTCTTTTAAAAAATATATGTATTTTTATTGATTTCAGAGAGGAAGAGAGAGGGAGGGAGAGAGAGAGAGAGAGAGAGAGAGAGAGAGAGAGAGAGAGAGAGAGAGAAACATCAATGAGAGTGACACATTGATCAGCTGCCTCCTGCACATCCCTTACTGTGGATCGAGCCCACACTGAGGCATGTGCCTGACCAGGAATTGAACCAGGGACCTCTTGGTCCATGAGATGACACCCAACCACTTGGCTGTCACAGCAGCCAAGTTCAAAATACTTCCTTTAAGTAAAATGTTAAAGTACCTCAAAATGATTGTTAGCTATGTTCAGTAAATGTTTGTTGATTGAATGGATGAATAGAAGAATGTATAGATGAATACAGAAAAGGCAAAAATTATGGGTCCAACTCTTGGTTCTGTCAGTGACTAATTGCTTAGACTTGGGTTCACTTAAGATGTGAACTCTTTATTGCTGGAGGTTCTGTAACAGAGCACAGTAGTCTAGGTTCTCCAGAGAAACAGAACCAATATGTAAGTGTATACATAAAGAGATTTACTATAAGGAACTGGCTCACGTGACTACGGAGTTCTGCAAGTCCCCAGATCTGCAAGGTGAGTCAGAAAGCTGGGAACTCAGGGAAGCTGATGGTATAATTCCCATCCAAAAACTTGCACACTGTATGGAGAAAAGCCAATGTTTTAGTTTCAGTCCAAATGCAGGAAAGACAAACAAACAAACAATATCCCAGTTTGAAGGCCATTAGGTAGGAAGAATACTCTCTGACTTAGGGTGAGATCAGTCTTTTTGTTCAATTCAGACCTTCAACTAATTGGCTGAGGCCCTCCCACATTAGGGAGGGCAATCTGCTTTACTCAGTCTGCTGATTCAAGTATTAATCTCATCCCAAACACTCTCACAAAACACCCAGAATAATGTAAGCCTAAATATCTGGGCATCCTGTGGCCCAGTGAAGTTGACAGATAAAATTAATCATCACACAAAGGCTTGATAACTCCCTGTCTGGGATTTTGCAGGATAGATTCTTAAGGTTAAAGTATAGGTTGGATTGCTTTTAAAAGCCTCCTCCACTTAGTGGAATGGATGATGCTAGGATTTATAGGATACTAGTGGCCCGGTGCACAAAATTTGTGCATGGGGGGGGGGTGTTCTTCAGCTATGCCTGCACCCTCTCCAATCTGGGACTCCTTAAAGGATGTCCTACTGCTGGTTTACAGGGATCAGGCCTAAACCGGCAGTGGGACATCCCTCTCGCAATCTGGGACTGCTGGCTCCTAACTGTTCACCTGCCTGCCTGCCAGCCTGCTCGCCCCCAGCTGCCCCCCGCTGCCAGCCTGCTTGCTCCCAAATGCCCCCACCACCACCCTGATCACCCCAACTGCCCCCTCTGCTGGCTTGCTGGCCCCTACCTTCCCTCCCCACTGGCCTGCTAACCCCCAACTGCCCCCCTGCTGGCCTGCTCACTCCAAACTGCCCCCCCCCACTGTCCTGATAACCTCCAACTGAACCCCACTGACAGCCTGCTTATCCCCAATGGCCCCACCCCCCACCAGCCTGATCACCCACAACTGCCCTCCCCTCTTGGCCTCTAACCGCCTCTACCTCGGCCCCACCACTATGGCTTTGTCCAGAAGAACGTCCGGAAGGTCTGTTGGAAGGTCTCCCAGTCTAATTAGCATATTACCCTTTTATTAGTATGGATAGAGGCTTGGTGCACTGGTGGAGGCTGGTTTGCCCTGAACGGTGTCCCAGATCAGGGTGGGGGTTCCCTTAGAGCGTGGGGCAGCCTGGGCAAGGGGTCTGTGGTGGTTTGCAGGCTGGCCACGCCCCCATGGGGTGAGGGTCCCCGCTGGGGTGGCATGGCCAGCCTGGGTGCGGGGCTGAGGGCTGTTTGCAGGCTGGCCACACCCCCTTCAAGGTGGGGGTCCCCACTGGGGTGCCTGGCCAGCCTGGGTGAGGAGCTGCTGGCTGTTTGTAAGCTGGACACAGCCCCTGGCGACCCAAGCTCCCAGCCCCTCCTTTTTTTCTTTTTTCTTTTCATTTCCTCCTTGAGCAGAGGTCAGGGCAGCTAGAAGCAAGTATCTGGGATTTATTTATCTTCTATAGTTGAAACTTTGTAGCCTTGAGCAGAGGCCAGGTTGAGCCAGAGCAGGCGGAAAGCTTGGCTTCCTCCATTGCCGGGGGCAACCTAAGCCTCCTGTTCACTCCAGCTCCGTGGCTGGTGCCATCTTGGTTGGGTTAATTTGCATGCTCACTCCTGATTGGCTTGTGGGCGTGGCTTGTGGGCATCGCAAAGGAACAGCTAATTTGCATGTTTAACTTTTATTATATAGGATAAGCAAGTGAAAGGAACATGGACTAAGTGAGAGTAATAGGTACTTTGTTGCAATATTGTGTGGAATGTAAATACAGCTCAGACAGAGGCTCAGAGGTCAAGCAAGCCCAGGGTGTATCTAAGTGTTTTCCTTTGTAAAGTCAGAATTGTTAAAGCCCTCAGGTTCTGACTGGTATGCGAGATTGCTTTCATTTTTTGGGTTTTCTCTTCTCTCCAACACAGGTCTGTTGAAGTGGATTCCTTTATTTCACCTAAAGGTCCTTGGGTGCCCTCAGTTTTCTAAGTGACAGAAACAAGTGAAAGCGATTGCAAAGGTTGGGAACAGCTTTGACACAGGCAGAGAGAAGGCTCCCTTTGCTCTCTGTTCGACCCTTAATGTCTCCTGTACTCATCTTTCATGCCTCTTTCTTCTTTCTGTTGCTCTGTTCAGGTTTTCTCCACTCTTAGGTATCACATTTGTGCAGATGCTAACAGGTGCCTATAGGTGGCAGCAACCTTCTGAAACAGTGGCAGACGCAGGATGGATTTCTGCCTTTCACACACTTTCTTGGGGGCCCTGGGGTGTGGTGTGGATCATGTGATGGGTAAATATTCAGACAAACTGCATTTTCCGTTTCCAAAACAAGGAAGTGGCACTGTCCTGGTTTGTGCTAAAATATTTGTTATCCTAAATAAAACTAATACTCAGTGTGGAGGGAGGATAGTTGCAACTCTCATCCTAAAAAAGTTTAAAAACTTCTGGTTCACATCTATTAAAAAGCGAGGGCCCACTGTCTGCAATTGCTGATTCTAACATATGTTGAGCTCTTATCATTTCCCAGCAGCTGTAAGAACAAGGACAGAACTAGGCAGTTCACTAAGGTATGTAATCAGTTAAGTTCAGAAGTGCAAATAGATATCTCCCCCTACCCCTTAAAGATAATTTATGCAGAGTAAACAGACCAGTGAGCCCATTTGCCCAAATACAGATGGCTTTGCCTGATAGGAGTGTGTTACAGAGGTCGTTAAAAGTGAAAGTTCAGTAACCTCACATCCAAATACAGTCCCTTACAAGAAAAATAGCGGATGCCAGTGCCATGGAGTTTGTCCATATGGAACACTGCTGTCTTTGAAAGCCCTCAGGCTGCAGGACAGAATAGAGCATTGAGGACAACTTAGTTCACTCCGTGGGGACACCCAACAACTGTTTAAGCCTTTTACTGACTTGAGAAAGTGTTTTTATTTAAAGCCAGGTTTCCAAAAAAGAACTTTATATAGTGTCTTGGTTGGAATATCTATAGCCTTCCTCCTTCACCCAGCAACCTTCACGGTTATGCTCTAAATTCTGAGGTGAGGCATTGTAATAGAAAGACCAGTTTAGGTTGACATGCACCATTCTTTAAACTCTTTGTGTGGGTATTCATCCTAAATATTTCATATTCATTGTTGAGTAGGTCATTTGCACACACAGTTTAAGAAATTAAAAATATATTAAAAGGAATATAGTAAAAAGACACCTTCAAATATCTGCTTGCTACCCATCTATAGGTTACCGCTGTCATAAATTTTTTATGTATCCTTCCAGAGTAGAAGTGCATACAAATAAAGGCACAAAAAGGAAAACTCTATTCACATCGTTCTCCATCTTGCTGTTTTAAATAACACTATAGCTTGGAGAACACTCCATACCAATACCTAGAAAGCTCCCTTATTTTGCTTTACATAAAGCTGCATAAAGCCTCTTGCATAAATCAAAGTATATACCATATTTTTTTACTAACCATTTCTCCACTAATAGATATTGAAGTGATTACCAGTCTTCTGCAATTACAGACAGTGTTGCCATTAATAATCCTATAATATATATTTTTTATTATCTGCCAAGACATCTGGGGATAAATGGTCAGAAGTGTAATTGCTACATCTGAGAGTAGATGTATACTTCCTGTAGATTGATTGTTTGTGTGCTCCCAAACTTCATGTGTTCAAATCTCAACTCCCAATGTGATGCTATTAGGAGGTAGGGCCTTTGGGAAGTGATTAGGTCATGAGGGCAAAGGCCTTATTAGTGCCCTTATAAAAGATCCCAGAGAGCTCCTCTGCCCCTTCAACCATGTGAGGACACAGAGAGAAGATGCTGTCTGTCTGTGAACCAGAGCGGGAGGTCAAGGTGGGAGGGGGTGGTGGCGGGGGGAGTGGGGAAGGCTCTTCCAGACGCTGAATCTGCCAGTGTCATGATCTTGGCCTTCCAATCTCCAGAAGTGTGAGAAATAAATTTCTGTTGTTTATAAGACCCAGTCTATGGTATTCTGCTATAGCAGCCCAGATGGACCAACAAATATTTTAAAGTTTTCTTTTACTCAATCTTGTACACTTTGTATTACATCCAATTCCATATTATCTTTGGGTTGTTATTGAAAAAAAAAGGGGTCATTGCTTTCATTATATCTTCTAAGTGGCTGCTGTTAATATATGTATATGAAGTTACTGATTTCTATGTAATAGTTTTGCATTGTATTACTTTAGTAAGACTTCTGGTCGTTTTTAAAATTGATTAATTGGTTCCTTTAGTTTTCCAAATATTTAGTTTTATTGTCTTCTGCATATAGTGATGGTTTTCAATTTTCTGTTCCATTTTAAAATCTGAATTATTTTTTAAATTTCATATTTAATTCTATAGTGAAATATTAAAAAAATAATGATATTGGTAGGCATCCTTGATCTGATTATAATACTTAATAGAAATATCTCTAGTACTGGCTTTTGAACTGAGATACAGACATTTTATCTAGTTAAAATAGTGTCCATATATTCTTACTTTTTATTGATTTTACAGAGAGTGGAAGGGAGAGAGAAAGAAACATGGAAGTGAGAGAGATACATCAATCGGCTGCCTCCTGTATACTCCTCAACTTGGGGTGGGACCCGTGCAACCTAGGAAAATGCCATGACCAGGAATTGAACTGGCAACCTTTTGGTGCATGAGACAAAGCTCAACCAACTGAGCCACGCTGGCCAGGGCCATGTATTCTTTTTTTTTTTAAATGTATTTTATTGACTTTTTACAGAGAGGAAGGGAGAGAGATAGAGAGCTAGAAACATCGATGAGAGAGAAACATCGATCAGCTGCCTCCTGCACACTCCCCACTGGATATGTGCCCGCAACCAAGGTACATACCCTTGACTGGAATCAAACCTGGGACCTTTCAGTCTGCAGGCTGACTCTCTATCCACTGAGCCAAACCGGTTAGGGCAAGGGCCATGTATTCTTACTTTATTGGTATTTTCATCAAGAATGGTTATTGAAATTTTTAAATGTCTTTTGAGAGACTATGTAGATAATCATATGATTTTCAATTATTATGGTATTTATATCAGTAGATTTCCTAAATTCCATCTTTGAATTTAGCCAAAGCTTCACTTAATTATAATTATTTTAGTGACACTGAAGTCTGTTAGTATTTTATTTAGGGTTTGGAATTACTATTCATATGTAATATTTCTTGATAAGTTTTTCAAATGTCATCATGTTGATAATAATATATTTGCTTTAAAAATAATTTGGAGGCTTTTCTTCTTTTTTCTCCTCTCTTCATAATATTGAAATTATCCATTCTTTAGTTTTGGTAGAATTTCCCTGTGAAGCTGTCTTGCTCTTTGTCATCTCTGTGGTTTTTTTGTTTTGTTTTGTTTTGTTTTCTATGAAAATTAGCCATTTGGTTTTTATTTCTTATTTCCTCTGGTGTCCACTTTGGTGAATTACATTTTACTAGAAAATTATTCATTTCCTCTAAGTATTCAGAACATTTCCAGAGAATTGAACAAGTGAGCTCATATTATTCTTTTAATTTTCTCTCTTTCTTTGATATATTCCCTTTTTCACTTCTAAGTTTTTTTTCTAATTTTATCCTTGTTAAAAGTGGGTTTTTGCATTTATATATTTTTTCATTAACAGTGCTACTATTTTCCTATTTTCTAACTCATTAAATTCTGTTTGTAACTTTGAAATAGCGGGTATTGTAGGGTTTTATTTTCTAATTTTTTGAGGAAGATAAAAATGTGTTTGTTTTCCATCATTTTTTATTTTTGTATGTTATAAAAGTTATTATTTTAAATATATATTTTTATTGATTTCAGATAGGAAGGGAGAGGGAGAGAGAGACAGAAACATCAACGATGATCTGCTGCCTCCTGCATGCCCCACACCAGGGATCAAGCCCGCAAGTTGGGCATGTGCCTTGATCAGGAATCAAACCATGACCTCCCGGTTCACAGTTCAATGGCTTAAACGCTGAGCCAAGCCGGCTGGGCTGAGAGTTGGAAAACTTTGCATTTTTTTCCACATTTCAACTTATATACACATATATATATTTTATTAATGATCATTGAAAAGTTAACATTTCATGACTCGGCTATTAGCAGAATATTTTTATACATAGGTGTGGAACAGGATAATAATCCAGGCTTCACAGCAAAGGGCTTGCTTCTTCTCCACTGCCACGAAAAGTGACTGCTACTTATTGTTTGTCTGTGTGATTTGTATTTCCATTTCTCCTCTGCCCATCTGAGCCAGATTGAGTCCATCATGACTTCTGTTATCAACTGCCCTCATTCTGCTACAACACATCCATTGTTAAAAATACAAGATGTATCTCTTGCACTATCTTTTAAAAATGTGCTTATTATGGCTGCACTCACCACTCTCTGAGCTTCTTATTTCCATTTCCTCCCAGCTGCTGCCTAGTCTTTGGCTTTTGCAAGTCCCTACAGGTTTCTGAAGCGTGCAGATGATCTGACTTCTAAATTTCATGACAGTTTAATTTGCAGGATTTAAAACATTCCCCTAGTTGCTTTTGTTTTCTTTTACAGGAGAAGAGGGGGAAAGCCCTGATTTACACAGTCATGTTCATAAGAAATTTTCTTCTGAGTTTTTAATGGAATCTCTGATTCCGTTATCCTATCTTCTGTGCCCCTTGTGCCCCATCTACTCATCTATGTGCAAGTTCTTTACTGCCCTTTGACTATCATGGATAAGCTCTTTGCCTGTGTATTTTTTCCTTCTGGAAACCACATTCCCTGCTATCATTTTTGCATATTAATTTATTTTCAAACTTGAAAATGTATTTTTCCCATTCTCTTCCTTAGTTTATAAAAAAGTTTTGAAATACATAATGTATGGAATGAAAATTTAGTTATCACTGTTTTTGTTGTTAATCTAGAGTACCTAATACTGAAAATTCACTGTTTGTTTGTTTTTAATACTCATATAACAATGCTGTGTATAAATAGCAGTTCCTTGATTTCCAGGAAGTTTATGATCTACTGAAATCACCTACTTCTTTTTATTACCAATTAATTTAAATCAAACAATGAAACAAAAAAAATGATAATAGGCAGCCTTGAAGTTAGCTTGCAAACAGTGTACCAGTCAGTAGCTATTTTTATCAAAATAGCCAAGAAGACAGCAGCTACTTGAGTTGTGGTTTCAGCTGGTTCATTTCCTGTGTGCACTCACATGAATTGTCTGCCTTCTCTGACTCCTTGCCTCCTCTTCTATAAAAGGAAGGGTTTGGTGGTCTCCAAGTCTCCTGCTGTACTTAACATGTCCCACCACCCCAAGGTTACCACTTAGGCATTGCACTGAAAACTCCAGGCTTGCTTACATTCCAGCATATCGGGAATCCACGCAACTCCATCTTCTACCCACTCTCCCTAACATCCTCTCTGGGCTCCAGCCTCTATTAGCTGGCCCTCCGACCTGCACCTGCTTTTATCACCTTCTCTCCACCCTTGTAATTGGTGCTCTTTGTTTCCAGTGTAACTTCACTCAGAGCCCTAGTTTCTGGATCTTGCTTGACTTTTCATAGCAGCTACCCTAAACCCACCTCCTGGGCTCCAGTTGTTGCCCAGTTTCACAACAGGAGCACAGGGAGGTGCTCAGCTTTGTTTCCCTGCCTACGCAGCAGCTCTCTACAAGCCCCTGAATGTGCAGTTTCACCAGCTGTGTCTCAGCTTTCAACCAGTGCTTCACAAGTGGCGTAGATGGGATAGCCAGGGATGAGGATTGTGTTTTCCTTCTGATTCAAAGTCATTTAATCTAAAGACTATTTCCTTTTCAAGACAAACTCTTTTTCTTTCTTTCTTTAGTCTTTTGCCTATGTTTTATGTTTACTTCTAATAGACTCTCTCTCTCTCTCTCTCTCTCTCTCTCTCTCTCTCTCTCACACACACACACACACACACACACACGCGCACACACACACACAGTGTACATACCTCACAGGAAACGGAAACTTGCCTCCATTTGGGGTCCTGAAACAAAGCTCTGAGGTACAAGTCAGGGGTATTTTGCTAATCAGATTTTCTACACCAGGAAATGAGTGTAAATATCTACCCCCCCCCCATTTTTTTCAGAAACAGATTATGAACAAGTGGAAGTCAAAACCCTCTTTGAATACAATTCTTGGAAGTTAGAAATCGCAATTACCATTATTTCCCCATGAAAGGCTTTGCAGTACTTAATAGTTTATCTCCATGACAACCAGATGAGCTGAGTTTTTTTTCTGCTATTTTTTCTTTTTTTTTTTTTTTAATTCACATGTAAATCAGTTAAAATATGTATCCCAACACCTCATAATTAGTCATTTACAAGGCCAGTATGAGGACGGGCTCCCCTAGTTTGGAGGTCAGATAGCCTCCCCAAAGTAGGCCATCAGAGTTTCAAGAAGTTGGTTACTTTGTTTAAAGTGTTGGGCTTTAAACAAAATTTACTAGCGATATGACTTTATATAATTTAATTTATTAACTCCCTCGTATTTGAGTTTTTTCACATATACCTTAAGAACTGGTGAACGGATGCATTAGATAAGGTGTGAGCAATTGCCTAACAGTGCCAACCATGTAGGAAGTGTTCAAAGTCTTCATCCTTTTCTTCTTTTCCTCAGGGGCATGGGCTGTGGCTGGGCTGTTGACATTCCTGCTTCACTGGTTCCCGGAAGGGAGGAGGCATGCAGTAGTCTCTGTTAGGGCTCTCTTCCACTGCTGGTGGCAAAGCCCTGCTCCGTGTCAGGGATGGGTTGGCCCATTTAGCCGGTTACTTGTGAAACAACTTGTTCTCTCAGAGAAGCAGCTGTGGCTGTGTGCTGATTTCACAAAAGGGAAATCCATCCCTTCACCAAGTAGTCAAGCATAATGAAGAAAAACTGGCAGAATAATTGGGGTAGTTGCTGGATCTCACTTAATAGTGTGGGAAAGAAAATATATAGAACAGCATCCTTTTTTGGTTATAAAAAATATCACCTGAGGATATTTTCTCCATTGATTTTTTTTTTAAGAGAGTGTGGGAGGGAAAGAGAGGTGGGGGCAGAGACAAATATCAATGTGAGAGAGACACATAGATCTGTTGTGTCCTACACCCACCCAACCAGGCCGGGGATCAAACCTGCAATCCAGGCACATGACCTTGACCAGGAATCAAACTTGTGACACTTTTGTCTAACTACTGAGCCATGCTGGCTAGAACAACAATCTTTAAAAGGGGGGTGTCCACCTCTGTGTGTGGAGTGCTCAAGTACAGCCAGTCAAACATGCAGAGTCAAATAGAGGGTGTGAAGGTCACTCAACGCTACAGGTAGACCCAGAATTCTAGGCAAAATACCTGATGAGTTGAAAAATGAAATATATGCCTGAAGATCTACCTCTTTGTCTCTTAGCATCTTAGTCAGAAACCTCAACAAAAAATCAGAAGACAATCATGTAGATATAAGTGGTTCAATTTTAGGGTATTTTTAGGTTTAAGAAATTCAGGATCAAGAGAAAATGGTTCCTTCATAGAACCGTCTTTGAGTAGAGCTACTGCGTAGAGTACAGAGGAAAGTTGTTGCTGGAAGTGAGGCAAGATGAAAGCGCAGGGACAAGATCATAAAGGAATTTGTCATCTTAAAGGTTTTTATTTTTTTCTTATCTGGTGGATGACATAATGCACCAGAATTAGAATGTTCTAGAATGTTTAGAATTTATAATGGTTCCAAGTTATCAACCTAATTCTATACAGTCATGCATGACAAAAAAAAATACATAAATCGATATCTATTCTCATGGTTATTGTGATGGGTAAAAGTTTCTCAGAAGTTCCAATTCTTTCATTGAGGCACCATTTTTATAGACCTGTCCATTAATATTCTAATGAAAATGTTATCAATGTGGGTTCTGCTGTATTGAAAAGAGGCAGCATGTACTAGTATTAGTGGTTAAGTGTTGGACTCTGGACCCAGATTGTCCAGATTTATATCCATTAGACTGGTGTGACCTTGACAAAATTACATGGCCTCTGCATGTGTCAGTCTTGCCAATTATAAAATAGAGGCCATAGCAGTCCTGTCTTCAGATCAGAAAGTGGTGGGAAGTAAAATTAATATAAGGCACCTTATAAATGTTAACTCTTACTAGTTCTTTCCGTACTGTTTTTGCATCAAAGCTGAAAGAATTCTTATGCACTGGCTGAAATGGCAAGCAAATTTTGTTTGGTGAGATGCAAGTATAGGGTCACTGGTCTGAAAGAATTTAGGGCTAGAAGTAATTTTGCCTATAAAGTGGGAAAGTGGTCAAATAGACTCAGGAGTCTCTACCCCTGGAATGATACCATTGCATGGATTCCCTTGGTTGGAATTCTGTAGATGCAACACTCCAGGCTCACTGTTCCCCTTTGCTCTTGTTCAGCAGCAACAGTTGTCTGGCATCTGTCAGCCATCCGAGTGGCTTCCCCCACTATTATCATTTTCACAGAGAACAGTTCCATGACGCCAGACACTGACTGCTTTCCGTTTCATTCATGGGGTACTTGTTGCTCTCTTCCTTTGTGCTTCTCCACTCCCTCAGTACAGCAATAGTGTGTAAGGTGGAAGTTGTCCAAATGAAATCTCATTTGTCAGGGACCACTCTATTGAGATTAAGTAGCTGATCTGGACTTTTGTTCAGCTGTGGCTCTCTGAGTTCACACAGACTAAGCCTCTGGCAACCTGAAGGTTTTCCCCTTCTTTCCTTCCTTCCTTCCTTCCTTCCTTCCTTCCTTCCTTCCTTCCTTCCTTCCTTCCTTCCTTCCTTCCTTTTCTCCTCCTCCTCCTTCTCCTCCTCCTCCTCCTCTTCCTCCTCCTCCTCCTCCTCCTCCTCCTCCTCCCTCTCCTCCTTCTTCTCCTTCTCCTTCTCCTTCTCCTTCTCCTTCTCCTTCTCCTTCTCCTTCTCCTTCTCCTTCTCCTCCTCCTCCTCCTCCTCCTCCTCCTCCTCCTCCTCCTCCTCCTCTTCCTCCTCCTCCTCCTCCTCCTCCTCCTCCTCCTCCTCCTCCTCCTCCTCCTCCTCCTCCTCCTCCTCCTCCTCCTCCTCCTTCTTCTTCTTCTTCTTCTTCTTCTTCTTCTTCTTCTTCTTCTTCTCTTCTTCTTCTTCTTCTTCTTCTCTCTCTCTCTCTCTCTCTCTCTCTCTCTCTCTCTCTCTCTCTCTCTCTCCAGAATCCATGGACTACATTAAACTAGATGTATAATAGCCATCACAAACTGACCAGTTCAGAGAAAGCACATTTAATACTCTCAGGCTTCTTTCTCTGAAGTGTCTTTTCTCCTGCTTTTAAAGCTCTGTCTTCCTGGCACTCATCCCACACCAATTCCTGTAGCTTTCAGACGAAATAATGCTTTCCAATGTGAAACTCTATTGAATCATAAAATGGAACTTCAAGGCCATGTAGGACCCTTTGCCACACTTACCTGTTCCTGGGGTTACTGAGGGAGAATGTCTTGTCTTTTGTTGTGCTGTGTGCTCTTCTTAGCAGCTACATCTTTAAAATAGAGTCACCATTACATCCTCAGTTTGTATCAACAAAGAAATATGAAATATTACCTATAAAGTGGGAAAGTGGTCTGAAATATTAAAGTTAATAAAGACAGGTAACAGTTTTGAAAAAATTAATATTACAAATGACACTTATATTTTAATATCACTTTCAGGTAAAACATTGGACATCTCTTTTATTTGGGGTTAAATAGAAAGTATCAGTACAGATCTGTTTAGTGGATAAATATTATTCTGTTCAATTCTTCCCTTCGGGTTTAGCAGGACAACAAATATAAGAAAATAAATGTTATTTGTCCTTCCTGCAGCAGACACTTGAATTCCATATTATCATAAACATGCACATCAACCAGAAAATCAGTTTTAATTTTTCTTTTAAGATTGTAAATAATGCTTTCATTCACCATTCAAATTTCAGCTTACAATGTCATTTTTCAACAAAACTTCCCTGGACCCCAGCTTAGAAGATGTGCCTTTAATTGTGATCCTACAAAACCCCAACCCTCTTCTTTGTGAGGTAATAAAACTTTTAATTAAATAATTCAAGTATTCACTTGTCTAATGCCTACCTCTCTTCTAGATGGTAAACTTCATTGATGCATGGGCTCGCTGATCAGTGCCTGGCAGAGGGTAAACCCCTGTCAGGTCCTCATTTAGTCTTCCTTGAATGAACAGGTGAACAAATGGTAATGACAGATTAGTAGTAACATTTTCAGAATCACCTCTGGATAGTTATTTGGGGAAGATGATTGCTTACCATCTCAAAAGAAATGTAAGCATCATTTATATGTAAACCCTTCTCATTTTTGGAGTTCTTATGTAGGATGAAGATTTTTGAAATTCCAGTTTTATTAACAATTGTACATGCCCTGCTCTCTGTGCTTAGTGAAGGGTTACAGGGAAACACAAGTGGG
The DNA here is from genome assembly GCF_014108235.1 of Myotis myotis. Taxonomy (NCBI): domain Eukaryota; kingdom Metazoa; phylum Chordata; class Mammalia; order Chiroptera; family Vespertilionidae; genus Myotis; species Myotis myotis. The sequence continues at coordinate 76,539,501 of NW_023416313.1, read as the reverse complement.
GCCTGAAGAATTCTTTCCCTCAACACCATAGTCTAAGCACCATATCCTGCCTTCTAAGCCTGTTAAACTCTAGCAGCACCTAACACACTTTTGCAAGTGCTTTAGCTCCTTAGAAATGACATCATTAACTCAAATGGCTTCCTTGACTTAAAATGACAAACTTGAACCCTGAAGTCTCATCTCAATCAGATCCTAGCTTACGAACCAGGGAGCCTTGGTTCTGATTGTGCAGAATGCAAATGGTAATGATGACAGTGACAGTGCCATGCTCTGGGGCTTCCTGTGAACACTGTTATTCATAATCACTGAGGCCACTATGTTATTGGCATTTTCTATTTATGCTTCAGTGAATAGAACAAAGTCCCTGTTCTCATCAGGCTTGCATCTTGGCTCAGAGAGGCAGACTATAAACAAGGAAGTGCGCCCACACGTGTGTGTGTGTGTGTGTGTGTGTGTGTGTGTGTGTGTGTGTGTGTGTGTGTGTTTGTGTGAAGCATTTCACAAGGTAACTAATGTGATGGAGAGAAATGAGAGTGGTCAGGGAAGGCCTCACTGATAAGGCAACATAAAGACAAAGATTCAAAGAAGCTAGATTAAGGAATCATGGAAATCCCTAATTTAAATAACTATCTAAACTATTAAGTGACATGCACTAATGGAAAGTGCCTAACCTGGAAACCTTGTAGAAGGTCACAGTGGGGGTTTTGGGAAAAGTCCCTATTTCTCTCTTGGGGCCTACCCAGATTGCTCTCCAGCAGGTTTGAACAGGCCCAGCCTTATTATTATTGTTATTATTATTATTATTCTTTGAGGCTTCATGTCAGGGTACCATGCCCTGGAAGGGAAGGGTTCTTGGGGCCACAAAGCAATTACAGACTTCAAAGATCACAGGCCTGTATCCTTGAAGAAGTGAGAGAGGGGAATAGGATAACTGGCCAGAAATAGTGCTGGGGCATCCCTTGCAACTCTGCCTTATCTTACAAAAGCCGAAAAACGTCAATTCCACTTCCTTACCTTTTGCGTTTATACCCTTTGCAGACTATGGAGAAAAGTCCATCTTATTGTCTCAACAGATAAGAAAGGCAATCAGTAGGAATTAGACTTTGCTGCACATTAGAATATCCTGGGAGCTTTTAAAATTTTGATACCCAGGTTGCTCCCCATACTAATTAAGGCAGAACCCCTGGGAGTGAGACCCAGATATCAGTATTTTTTAAAACACCCTATGAGAATGCAGGGCCAAGTAATAGTAGTGAAGTTGAGCCTACTAACACAAGATCATTTGCATATTCCTTTGATAAAAGAAGAAATATATCTGATCTTTCTTCCAAGTTCCTGGCTCAGAGTGTCAAGAAAACGCTTGGAATTTCTTGAATGTTTAGAGTTTCTTTTGTTACATGAACAAGCCCCTTCACACTACACATGAGTTTATGTTAATGATATGACTCAAGGTGGGCTCTTAGATAGCTTCAGGGGAAGAACCAGCCACAGCAGAGAGGCCAAACACGTATTTGAGCATTGTAACTTCCAGCCACACCTCTGACCACTGGAGAGGAAACAGGGGACTGGAGATTAAATTTAGTCATGTGGCCAAGAATTTAATCATGTCTCTATAATGAACCCTGTAAAAACAGCAAGGTAGCATAGCCTGACTCCATAGGGACAGATGCTCCTGCATTTAGGACCTCCCTACACGTTGTTCTATGTACCTGTTCTTTTGTAATCCTTTATAATCCTATCTAATAAAAGAGAAACATGGTAATTAGCCATAACTTTGCTACCTTTCCCATTGGCTAATCAGGGCAATATGCAAATTAGCTGCCAACAAAGATGGTGGCCAGCAGCCAAGCAACTGACACGAACAGGAGGCTTGCTTGCTCCAGTGACGGAGGAAGCCAAGGTTCCCCGCCTGCTGCTGCTGGGCTCTGAGCTGCTCTCTAAGAAACATTGTTACAAATATAGAAGCTAAACAAAACCCCAGATACCTGCTTTCAGCAGGCTGGGATCTCAGAGCTGGAGTCACAACAAAGTTTCAAATACAGAAGGTAAACAAAGCCCAGAAACCTGTTTTCAGCAGCCGAGGTCTCACAGCTAAAGCCAGCTCTCAACTCCAGTGACAGCCATAGAAGGTAAATAAATTCCAGAATAAAAAAAAAAAAAAAGGAAAAAAGGAGCAGTTGGGAGCTTCAGTCACCCGCCAGCCTGAAAACGGCCATCAGCCCCTCACCCAGACTGGCCAGGAACCCCAGTGGGGACCCCCACCCTGAAGGGGGTGTGACCAGCTGCAAACAGCTCTCATCCCCTCACCCAGGCTGGCCAGGCACCCAAGCGGAACCCCCACCCTGATCCAAGACACCCTTCAGGGCAAACCAGCCGGCCCCCACCCATGCACCAGGCCTCTATCCTATACAGTAAAAGGGTAATATGCCTCCCAGCACCACAATCAGTGGAGCCACAAGGCCTCCCAAACCCGGGATCAGCGGAGCCGTGAGGCCTCCTAGCACCAGGATCAGCAGAGCTGCAAGGCCTCCTAGTACCGGGATTAGCGAAGCAGCGAGGCCTCACTGCCCCTGTGTCAAGCGAAGCCATGAGGCCTCCCAGCACCGGGATCAGTAGAGCAGCGAGGCCTCCTGGCCCATGGAGCAGTGTGACAGGAGGCAGCGCCCAAACCCCCTGATTGCCCTGCAGCTCTGTGTGTGACAGGGGGCAGGGCCACAACCTCCCTATCCGCCCTGCTCTGTTCGTGACAGGGGAAGGCGCCCCAACCCCCTCATTGGCCTTGCTCTGTGCCTGATAGGGGGGAGTTCCCCAACCCCCTGATCAGCCCTGCTCTGTGTGTGACAGGGTGTGGTGCCCCACCTCCCCATGGGCCCTGCTCTGTGTGTGATGGGGTGGAGCCGCAACCTCCCCATCGGCCCTGCTTTGTGCGTGACAGGGGGCAGCACCCCAACCCCCTGATCGGCCGGCTCTGTATGTGACAGGGGTGGCACCACAACCCCCTGATCCGCCCTGCTCTGTGCGTGACGGGGTGGTGCCGCAACCTCCCCATCGACCCTGCCTTGAGTGTGACAGGGGACGGCGCCCCAACTCCCCATCGGCCTTACCCTGAGCGTGACTGAGGGGGTGGCACCTCAACCTCCTGATCGGCCCTGCTCTGTGCATGATAGGGGGGAGCTCCTCAACCCCCTGATTGGTCCTGCTCTGTGGGTGACAGGGGGCGGCGCCCAAACCTCCCCATCGACCCTGCCTTGAGTGTGAAAGGGTACGGAGACCCAACCCCCCTGATGGGCCCTGCTCTCTGTGTGACAGGGGGGAGCTCCCCAACCCCCTGATCGGCCCTGCTCTGTGCATGACAGGGGGGAGCTCCCCAACCCCCTGATCGGCCCTGCTCTGTGCATGATAGGGGGGAGCTCCCCAACCCCCCAATCGGCCCTACCCTGAGCGTGAATGAGGGTGGCATCACAACCTTCTGATCCGCCCTGCTCTGTGTATGACAGGGGTGGCGCCCCAACTTCCCAATCAGCCCTGCTCTGAGCTCGACCAGGATCTGCAGGGCAGGCACCTAGGGATTGGGCCTGCCCTCTGCCACCCAGGAGCGGGCCTAAACCAGCAGGTCGTTATCTCCCGAGGGGTCCCAGACTGTGAGAGGGTACAAGTGGGGGGAGGGGTGTCCCCCAAATTTTTGTGCACCGGGCCTCTAGTAAAATAATAATCATTAATATAGCACCTTCCTGAGCTCTGTACATCATTCTGACAAATTATTGAACCTCAGTGTATTGTGAAAAGCCCCAAATTTGTAGTCAGCTGGACAGTAGTGCAGGTGGTATGGGGATGCCTGAAATTTGTGGCTGCCATCTAAAATGGGGACAGTCTTGTAAAAAAATACTGCCCTTAATTTATAGGTAGTTAGTGCAGTCACTGAGTTGGGTAGTTAGTGCAATCACTGAGTTGAACTTCAAGAACCCTCCCAATTGTTATCAGAGACTTGGTGGCAGCACATACTTCCCAACTCTGTGTTCAGTGATTTCATATTGGCAGCTGAAAATCAGCCATAGTGAGAGTATTTACACTGTGGCAAATGGCAAATGCCGTAAATCAGGGCTAACCCTCTCTCTGCCTCTGAGAACTGGTTGTTAACCCTTTATCAGCACGCCACTGTTTAGAACCAGTAGCTTGGATCATTAGACACTTATTAAGAAACTAGAGGCCTGGTGCACAAAAATTTGTGCACTCGCAGGGGGGAGGGGAGGGCGTGTCCCTCAGCCCCACTTGTGCCCTCTCACAGTCTGGGACCCCTCAGGAGATAACGACCTGCTGGCTTAGGCCCGTTCCTGGGTGGCAGAGAGCAGGCCCAATCCCTAGGTGCAGCCCCTGGTCGGGCTCAGAGCAGGGCCGATTGGGGGTTTGGGGTGCTGCCCCCTGTCACACTCAAGGCAGGGTCAATGGGGAGGTTGCGGCGCCACCCCCTTTCACGCACAGAGCAGGGCCCATCAAGGGGGTTGGGGCTCCGTACCCTGTCACCCACAGAGCAGGGCCGATCAGGGGGTTGGGGCACTCCCCCCTGTCACACTCAGGACAGGGCCGATGGGGAAGTTGCGGCTCCACCCTGTCACACACAGAGCAGGGCCGATTAGGGGGCTGGGGAGCTCCCCCCTGTCAGGCACAGAGCAGGGCTGATCAGGGGGTTGGGGTGCCTTCCCCTGTCACGACAGAGCAGGGCAGATAGGGAGGTTGTGGCCCTGCCCCCTGTCACACACTGAGCCTCAGGGCGATCAGGGGATTTGGACGCTGCCCCCTGTCATGCTGCTCCAGGGGCCAGGAGGCCTCGCGGTTCCGCTGATCCCGGGTTCAGGAGGCCTCGCGACTCCGCTGATCCTGGTGCTGGGAGGCATATTACCCTTTTACTATATAGGATAGAGGCCTGGTGCATGGGTGGGGGCTGGCTGGTTTGCCCTGAAGGGTGTCTTGGATCAGGGTGGGGGTCCCGCTTGGGTGCCTGGCCAGCCTGGATGAGGGGATAGGGCTGTTTGCAGCTTATCACACCCCCTTCAGGGTGGGGGTCCCCACTGGGGTGCCTGGCCAGTCTGGGTGAGGAGCTGAGTGCTGTTTTCAGGTTGGCGGGTGACTGAAGCTCTGAACCTCTCTTTTTTTTCTTTTCTTTTTTTAATTCTGGGATTTATTTACCTTCTATGGCTGTCACTGGAACTGAGAGCCAGCTTTAGCTCTGAGGCTGGCTGAAAGCATGGGGATTATTTAGCCTCTATATTTGCAACATTGTTTCTTAGAATGCAAGCTCAGAGCCCAGCAGCAGCAGGCGGGGAACCTTGGCTTCTTCCTTCACTGGAGCAAGCAAGCTCCTGTTCGCTTCAGCTGCCTGGCTGCCGGCCGCCATCTAGGTGGGCAGTTAATTTGCATATCTCCCTGATTAGCCAATGGGAAGCGTGTCGGAGTTATGGTTAATTATCATGTTTGTCTATTATTAGATAGGATGCTGAATAACCATGGCCGATGTTGTTCAGTGGTTAGAGTATCAGCCCACACACTGAAGGGTTGTGGGTTCCATTCCCGGGCAAAGGCATGTACCTGGTTTTAGGTTCATCCCTGATAGAGATGGGGCACTGTGTGGGAGGTAACCAATTAATGTATCTCTCTCACATATCTCTCTCTCTCTCTCTCTCTCTCTCTCTCTCTCTCTCTCTCTCTCTCCATTCTTGCCCTCTCACTCTCTCTAAGAATCAATGGAAAAAATATCCTTGGATGAGGATTAATAAACAAACAAAAAAGAAATGCTGGATAGAGCTTAGGCGGGCAGAGTCTGAACATACTGAAAATTCCCATTTCACGCCTGTTCATACGAGGCCAAAGTTGCTTATGAGTGAAGGTCAAATCTTCCTTCTGCAAATCCCTTCATAGAGTCCCACTTCAATGGGAGTTGTACCCAACCTGTTTATTATACTAATCTTCAATCAGTAGGCAAAATTCTACTTAAGAATGTTATTGGACGAAGTAGGGGGTCTTTTCCCCCACTGGGTGCTGGGGGTGGGAGATCTTACGATATTTTGAGAAAATGAATTTTCTGAGACTCACATGGGAGAATGAGTGATTTTTATTTGTGTGGAATTATATCCCTGAGTTTCTCAAGTCCCATTTCCCTTTGTTTAGTCATAGAAAAAGTGCAGCTAGGATTTCAAGAAAGCCAGAAGCAAAGACAGTGTCCAGAGTTGCCTTTCCATGTTGGACCTGGGTCCAGTTCAACATCAGGTTAGTTGCAGCCCATTAGTTCATTGTGTGCGGGCTCCACATGCCTGTGGGCCAGGTGGGTGAACACAGAGGATCCCCACAAGCCCAGAATCACAGGAGTCCCAGGAATCCCAAGAGTCCCAAGAGCAGTAAGAACATCAAAGAGTGAATTTCTTTGTTCAGGGGATTACATATCCTGAATTTCTGTCCTTGCAGTTGCCACACCCATTCTGGCCAATGACACTTGTTCTCAGGTGTGACTGACAGCAAGCACCTTCCCTATGTCCCCAACATTACTGAACATGTATCTATCTCCCTTTGGACCCATAGGGACTGTAAAGTTGTAGCTTCCTCATGAAGCTGCCCAAATGACATGCCTATAATGTCTGGCCTTCCCTTTTGTTCTTTTTCTTATTATGAATAATTAGGTTAATGACAATGCCATCGAGAAGACAATTCTGCTGTGTAATAAATCAGAGAGAAGCCATAATTACTTCTTCATGTCAACTTCCTGTATTAACTTTTCATGCTTCTTTCTTTTTCCTTTTGAATTGATAAGTTTGTTGTAGATCTTTAGAAGTGGGTGGGTCCTGTTCACATCTTAGCCTCAGTTTGACTCAAATCCCTTTCCGGGAACTCAGAAAAGACATTAGGAAATTCACTTAAATGCTATGAGTTTTCTGAGATAATTAACCCACCAGTTCAATTCCCTCCTGGAACTCTCCCCTTCCCCACTGCCCAATCTTCTTTAAGTTTTGTTCTAATTTGCTTAATATTTCATCTTTTCTGACCCATAATTCACTTAGGAGCAGGAACATGCATACATTGTTCAGGAAACCACTGTTTGGGAAATCTCTGACCCTTTCATATCCATTTTTCACTGTTTATTTAAAGCAGAGGTTCGGCTCTTCCCCTGACATTTGCATTTGGGGTTCAGTTGCATTCTTAAGGGATGTTAAAAATTTTGCAATATATTATAAGAATTGACTCACCTAAAGGAATGAATCATAGTAAGAATTTAATTAGGGTCTTGTGGGTGGGGAAGCAGGAACAACAGCTGGAAGACATGGAGACTTAAGAATGCAGTTCAAAGTAAAATGTGACTTCATAAAGAGATGCCCCCCATACACACACACACACACACACACACACACACACACACACACACTCACACACCCCACATACACATACACATACACCACTTCTTGTAGTTCCTCACATTAGAGCAAGCTAAACTAAACTCCTCCCGGGACTGGGGGAGTAGGGCAATAAGAAGATGTAGGTAAAAGTATACAACTTTCAGTTATACAATGAATAAAATCTGAATATCTAATGTATAACATGGTGACTACAATTGATTATATTGTATAATTGAAATTTGCTAAGAGTAGAAATTAAGTGTTCTCCAAAAACAAGAGCAAACATATGATGTGATGGATGTGTTACCTAACCTGATGGTGAGAATCCTTTTACAATGTTTACACGTATCAAATCATCACATATATTTTATATTATAATTGTGTTTGTCAATTATATCTCAATTAAGCTGAAGAAAAAGGCATCCACTTAGAGGTCTCTTACATACAACTTACCAAGCCTCTGCTAAGCCTCTGTTACCCTGATTTCTTCTTTATTTCCTCTTCCAGGCACCTTTGCTCAGAGCCTCCTTTCCCTTTCTCAAGCTTCCATCAGCTAGGGGAAATGATACACTTACAGCTAGGCTTAAGTTAGATTTAAAAACTGGGTTCTGGGTTGTGGGGCCTCTGTAGGAAGGTGCTGGGCAAGATTGCCATATTTCATCTCTCTTCCTTATTAGTGGGATTTAGCACCAACTTTCAATGTTCATTTGTACTTGGTTTCATTTCTGTTTTCCCTCTCTCTGTTAAATTTCTTTTTTAAAATATATATTTTTATTGATTTTTTACAGAGAGGAAGGGAGAGGGATAGAGTTAGAAACATAGATGAGAGAGAAACATCGATCAGCTGCCTCCTGCACACCCCCTACTGGGGATGTGCCCGCAACCACGGTACATGCCCTTGACCGGAATCGAACCCAGGACCCCTCAGTCCACAGGCAGATGCTCTATCCACTGAGCCAAACCAGTTAGGGCAAATTTCTATCATGTATATCAAAACTGTCTAATAGAAACATTCAAATTACATTAATTAGATAGGAGAGGGCATATCATGTGATAGTGCAAGTACAAGCTCTGGAATCAGACCTTGCTTCCCTGCAAGTTAGGAAACCCTTTGAGTCTGATAATTTATCTATACAACAGAGATAAGAAGAGAGGTTTGTCATTCATTAGTTAAGATAAGGCATGCAAATTGCATAGCACAGTACCTGGCACATAGAATACTATTTTCACGTTAGCTATAATTATGATTTATTTCAGAAATATTATTGCCAAACAAATAGGGGAGGGTAGTATAGCAGAGCCATGTACTCAGACCAACTGCAATATGTTTTCCGATTGTAGAGATCAGTAATGTATGATTTAAAGAAAAGAAAAAGACAATTGCCTCACCTCATCGTTGGCTGAGTTTCGATAGAATAACAACATTGAAAAATATTGCCCATTTGAAGAACTGGGATTCCTGAAGCACTTTTAATTTCCAAGTATGTATGCTTTTCAACGACAACTCTCAAAGCACCTGTGGTATTAAGCATTTCTCTTTCAAGAGAGCAGCATGCTTTCTTTAAAGCATATTCTTTTGCATCACGCATTGCCAAGGTGATTTTTTCCTGATCCCAACATGTGTTCTTACATCGTATTTAATTTAGGAAGATTATAACCAATGATCAGATCTAGCTCCCACCTGAATTCATCATCTTTATTTTCATATAAAGCTTTTTGATGTGTTTGTACTTTAGATTTCAAACATATTTATGAGTACCATTTATGGCTCACAAAAACCAAGAATCACTCACTCTCATAATTTTTCTCTTCTCCTAAATTGTCCCTAATGTCCCATGCAATCACTTTTTCAATATCTGTTTCCCTGATAGACAGGTTCTAAATTTTTACTAGTATTGTATACCACAATCTCCCCAGCAGCTAACACAATGCCTAGATCCTAGCAGACACTTGCCAATTCTTTGTAAAATTGTTTTGCACTGTTTTGTTTTCCCTGCTCCATTGATTATAAGCAGTGTTGTAATAAGCAGTGCTGTAAGCTACGGGGATAAGAAGCAACAGATAAAGGCGATGGCCCTTCCAGTCCTACCATACCTGTAATATTTTGCGTCCTGGAAGCTATCACTTGTAAACACCCCTGGTTTTGTTCGCACCCCAGTGACTCTAAGAAATGCATTGTGCATCTTCAAATAACGCAGCTGATATCCTGGCTCGTAGGCTGAGATGGAGGAGTTCAAGGAATTAGGATGATTCTCTTCTTCATTAAGCCCCGGCACTTCATCATCTCCTCCATGTCCCACCTACTAGTGGGAGGATGGAGACGAGGAAAGGAGGAAAGAAGCCAGTTGCTCATAGTCAGACAGGACTGAAAGCCTTTTACCCGTTTTAAAAATGGAATGAAAGCCCACAGAGAAAGAGAACCCTTTTTCAACCCCAGGCTCTGTTGTAAGCTCTTACCTATAGGTAAAGTAGCAGGCTGATGGGTGTGACCATTAACTGTGAGAGCATATTTATTGCTTGTATTGCTGACTTTGGCTGGGGAAAAGCCTTGTGGGGGAGCTCCAAGCAGTGCGTTGCAGTGGAGAGCTCATTGCTCCCCACCTAAGCATCCCTGCAGACAAAAATCTTCCTTACATGTCAGGAAAATATTTGTTTTTATTATTTAAATGAAGAGAACACTTTGGTTTCCCCTAAAATGAAAGTCACAGAGACCTCTGATTTTAATACACTTTAATATACAGATACTTGCAGGCTTTAGAAAATTTTAATTACAAGCAACTTTCAGAATTCTGCTGGGGTCATCATTCTAGCCTGAGGAATGACCATGACCTGACAAATCAAGACAGACTAACAGAAGATAAACTCTTTCCAAAAGAATCAACTAACCGCCAATTCCCAATATCTCTGAGGAGGATCCTGAAGTGAAAGTATCATATGAAGGTATCACATCTTCACATGCCAGAGGAGGACATAGGAGCTGAGGCTGAATTGCACGTTGAGAAATTCAGGCATGGTGTCTTCTGACTCCACACTGGCGCTCACAGGAACTTGTTTGCTCAATTCCAAGTGCAGCTGCAGGGTTATGGGGAGGTAGTTCCTGTTGTTTCTCTGTTGCTGTCTCTGTCTCTCTCTTAAGTTTACACAACAAAATCATTATTAACTCCAAAAAACAGTTCCTTTTACACTCTAAGAAGATGTAATGTCTCCTCTGTTTATTACAGAGATTCGCAACAGTGTGAAAACAGATTCTCTGAGAAATAGAGTTTTTACCTAATGAATATAAGTTAATAGCTTAGTGAGTGGCATTATCCTTTTTTAAGATTCAGATAAAAGCAAGGATGACTACAGCATTGTACTAGTATAGGGGTGAAGGAGCGGGGAGAATCTCTGGAAATGTGGATTCCAGATCAAGCTTGCCCACACTATTTTAGCAGTCTTAGAAAAAGAACTCCAGCCCCTACCCCCTTGCCCACCATGAGCCTCAGCTCCTTCATTGCACAATGAAGATATTGAGCTGTGGGTTTCACACTGCTTCCTAGAGGTTTGCAGAGCTCTCCCCAGGAGCCATTTAGGATAAAGGAAGAGAAAGAGTCAGGCCTGCTGCATCCCATCCAATATGTCCAGCCCCTGCTCACTTTCCTCTTATTAGACAAACAGGAGGCTTGTTCTCAGCAACAGAGATGTGCTCATAGACCAGACAGACAGATGCATCTGCAACACTGTTGTCTTGGTTTGAAGAGAGCATTTGAAATGCTTTTTCCTGTTTTTTTGTTTTTTGTTTTTTTTTTAAAGAATTACTATATATATGATGTAGCAATTTTACTTCTGTGTGTATATTGGAAAGAATTGAAAACAGGGTCTCAAAGAGATATGTGTACCCTCAGACTCATAGCAGTAATATTCACAGTAGACAAAAGTTAGAAACTACCCAAGTGTCCATGGATGGATAAAAGGATAAACAAAACATGGAATATACAGATAACGGAATATATTCAGCCTTAAAGAGGAAGGTAACTGTGGCATATGCTACAATGTGGATAAACATTGAGGGCATTATGCTATGTGAAATAAACTAGTCACAAAAAGACTAACACTGTACAGTTCCACTTATATGAGGTCCTAGGTTCCTCAAATTTATAGGGACAGAGAGTAGAATGGTGGTTTTCACGGGCTTGGGGAGGAGAATGGGAGTTACTGTCTGGCGGGCACTGAGTTACAGTTTTACAAGATGAAAAGAGTTCTGCAGATGGATGGTGGCGATAATAGCACAACAATATGTATGTATTTTAATGCCACTGAACTGAAAACGTAAAAATGGTTCAGATGGTAAATTTTATGTTGCATATATTTTTACCACAATTTTAAAAACTGCCCTTTTCAGTTGTTCCTATTTATAAAGAGCCTTATAATCTCTGTTGTACATAGTTGCATCTTAGCGACATTTTCAAGCATGATAAATCATTTTGCCAATGCTCCTCAACTCACCCAGACAATAGGCTCTTGTTCCCTCGGGAAAATCTATTTAGAATTGAGGTAACCAGACCAGATATATTGGCTGTGTTAGTCAGCGTGGGCTACTATAACAAATAGCACAGATTGGGTGGCCTAAACCACAGCTATTTATTTCTCACAGTTCTGAAGGTGGGAAAGTCCAAGATCAAGGTGCCAGCAGATTTGGTTCCTGGCGAGAGCTTTCTTTCTGGCCTGTAGACAGCAGCCTACTCACTATGTTCTCACATGACAGAGACGGGAAGTTCTGGTCTTCCTTCTTTTTCTTATAAGGGCACAAATTCCCTCATGAGGGTCCCACCCTCACTACTTCATCCAAATTTAATTACTCCTAAAAACCCCCCTCCAATACCATCATACTGGTAGTGTGAATTTGAGGGGAGGACATAAACTTTCACTTCATAACATTGGCTAAATTTACAATTTATGAGATAGAGGTTATAGAGGAAATGACACTCTGTGTAAAGCTTGGGGGGGGGGGGGATGTTGAAGAATCCCAGTATCTAAAGTCAAGTTTATTCCCCACTTCCAAAGTAAACAACCATATTTGAGGAAGCCACGTTAAGTCAGTAAAGATGACAATGCTGTCAAAAACGATCCATCTGGATTATTAAGAAATCATCACTGATTATTATCCCAAATTCCACCAAATAAAACTTTATATCCTGGATTTAAGTTTTGAGCCCTAAGAAATTGGAAATATGCTGATTTATTTGTCCTTGACATTTCTTTATATAACCAGACCCTTTCTGCTTTCTTCTAAAAGGAGGTTGTGACAAGGAATAAGCAGAGGGAAGTAGTGAGGAGAGCATTTCTGCCTGAGAGGCAAGGAAGGAGGAGAATAGTTGTGAACGGGGAGGGAACCAGTACAGGTAAGATGGCCTGGGTGTCACAGACTTCACACATTAAATCAAGACCAGCCTAATCATACATTCATTTCAGATCTTCCTTCCAACAATACGATGATCTCAGAATCAATACAGTTGAAATTTACTTCACTAAAGCATTGGAGAATTTCTTTAAGTCTTGAAGGTCAAAGCAAGTCCCTAAGAGTAATTTAGATGCATCCAGAGTTTTAACTCTTTTTCCATGGCATTATGTTGCCTTTTGGTGCCCTACACACACACACACACACACACACACACACACACACACACACACACACACACACTGTTGATTTTGTAGCTAGAGCTTTACTGGTTGAATTCTCAGTATTTTCATGAAATCATATGGTGTTATTTGGGGACATAAAAAATAAAGATCAAGTGGGAGCCTGAACACTTGAAGTGGTGAGCATGTTTCCATGAGAACAGGTAGTTCTTATAAACAAAAATGTGAACTGAACATGGTGAGAACTTGACCTGTGGACTCAGAAGAATCACCCCTTATCCTAGAGCCCCAGGTTATGGAAGTCAAGGCATCATCAGAAAGCAAAGTTTTAGTGGGGGCCACATCATCTGCAATAAAACTTTTAAATTGCATGTGGCTGTTTCTAGAGTTCCAATGCGTGGCATCTGCACTTGCCTTTTGTGGCGATTCTCTGGAGCTATCAGCCTAGAGAAAAGCTAATAAATCATCCCGCATTGCATCTTGGTACTGGGACAATAGTTTTGATAATGCCGGGGCTCTGAGACGGTGAGGCGGTGTTTCTTTGATTGCTTGTGAGAGTGCTGCAGAAACATAATTTCATTTATTAGAAGCAGACAGCCTATAAAATGGTGTGAAACAACAGGTGCCAGCAGAAAGCTGGAGGCTCTAATGAGGTGCCTGGACACTTGGGTCTGGAAAAGGCAGAGATACAACCAATGCCGTTTACATTTCTCTTTAGACGCAAATCAATCAGAGCCTTCAAACCAGATTGTCCCAGCACGCTACTGCGAGCAGTTTTCATCTAAAGTTATTGATGATTTTGCTTTCAACCAAGAAAAAGGATGAAATGGAGGAAAGCTGTGTGCAGTGCAAAGACTTGGAACAAACAGGAATATAAGACGAAGCTGAAAGAAAAATAAATAATCAGAGTATACCCAGTGACACTTCAGTTGGCAAATGAAGTGTTGCACACACATAATGACATTTTCCAGATAAGGGAAGTTCATCCATTCCAGAACACAGGCTTTAAAAATCGTAACCATTTTTATGAAGGATAAACATAAACTCTCTCTACTCTCAAAAACAAAGCATCCTGAACACCTTTTAAGTGTTTCTTAATTACATACATATGTATTACATAATATGCAATTACACATTCATTCAAATATTTCTTTGTATTCCCCACAGTTGGGTCTTAGTGTGTGTGTGTTGATGGGGGGGGGGGGCAGTGTAGGAGAACTCATTTGTTAAAAACATGCTGTTTAGTTAGAGTTAATAGTTAATAGCTCAGTGTGACAAACATGGGTGCAAAGTGGGGTGACTTTAGTGTGTGGGCTTTCTTTCCTGAATTTAGGTTTGGAGCTGTGTTCCAGAAAGTTCAAATTTAGGGAAATCAGACCTTCAATGTATAGTAAAGTGTTATGTGTGTGTTTTTTTAATTGGAAAGATTCGTGTGCCACTGAAGCGTGCCTATGGGCTCAGGACCCTCTTTCTCTGATGGAATGGCGGTGGGGGCTCCCTGCAGAGAAGAGGCACATGTTTGCTGAGAACAGTGGGATGGGAGGGGAAAGAAGGGATCTGCATCTTGTAAACGTGGCCTAGGACGCCAGCATCTGGGATTCTCCTGGCGTGGTTTGCTGAACCTTGGCCAGACTACCAAAACCTTAAGTCCAGTGAGATTGTGCCAGGAATAATCAGGATTGACCATGGCTGTGGCCTCAGTAAGTACCATGGGCCAAGAGCCTGCAGGGCCTGAGGGAGTGATGCAATTACCACGAGCCGTCCAAGTGGCCTTTATATCAGGATGCATGCATGACCAGCATATGGCTCTTGAGTCCTTCTACCTAAACAAAGATGTAATTGTTATGTCTCTTAAATGGTCCTAGAAACTCACAGGCCTTTTGTGTCTGTGCCAGAGCAGCTCTAATAGTCGTAACTGCCAACACCAAGAACAGAACAGCCCCGCTGGATCTTGGTCCAAAGGAATGATTTACTTAAGAGTCTATCTGGAACCTTCCAACGACAGTGATAAAAACAGTGATAATTACTTAAATCCTCACCCTTGGCTGCCACCACTTCTTGCTGTCTCTGCTGTCCTGGAGGCCCTGAAATTGAATAAGGCAGTGTTTCCACTTCCCCTCCCACACATTCCTTCACCTCAAACGCAGTCTTGGTCTTGCTCAGGCAAACTCAACTTAGCAGGAAGCTAGCCCTTGTGTGGCCCCCACACCACCCTCTGCTAGAAGTCCCGAGCCTCTTCCCTACCCACATCAGGGCCAGGCTCCTGGGACCTCCACCCAGGCCCCCAAGTGATGAACTTTGGTTGGCCACTTCGTAAGTCTAGAGATAAGAGGTTCTCTGCCCATGTGGTATGGGCAAGTGACTATACCCAGGACTCAAGTATGGCCTGGACTGATGAGGCCTAATCTGATTTTCCAACTCACGATATCTTTCTTGTATCCACAGCCACCTAAATTCTATGCTTTGCCCAGTGCTTTCCCTTTATTTTCCCCTTCTCCCCCCACCTCCCCCACCCCCAGCTCCAGTGCCAACTGTTTCTGCCACTCTCTCAAGCCAAGCCAGGTCTTGACTCACTATTCCTCTCTAACTTTTCCAGAAGGAATCACTGTGTCTCAGATCTGAGTTCTAAAGGACGACATGGGTCACTCTCAGAAGGTGCCATTCACTGAAGTAAAACTCTATTTCACAGTTTCATATCCAAGGGCACATTCATTTATCACCCCTACTGAGCTCACTGGGCTCCTATAATTAACACACCATACTTCCCCCTGACTCACTGAGTCAGGGATAGCAGAGCATTTCATTGGCCTTTCTATGCCTGCCTATAATCATTTTACCTGTGACTTTGTGTATCTGTAGTGACCTATTTCAATTCTTTTTGGGGAGAAAGTGAAGGGGTACAAATTCCAAATCCAGCTTTATTGCCATGCTTCAGAGGCTGAACAGGAAAGAGAAGGCTCAACCCTGCTTAGCTCTTCCCAGACCCAGAGGCAGCTGGAGGGCAGCCCTGGAAGTCTTTTCTGCCCAGCTGAAGGGTTAAGGGGAAGGGGAGAGGTCTTTGCTGCTGCTGCCAAGAGGAAGAAGACCTGGAGCAGCAAGCTGACCTCCAGAAGTCAGGAGAGACCCACAAACAGGCAGGAACACCAGACATTGGGAAGGACGGTTGGACTGAGGAAACTCATGGTGTCCCCAAATAGCACTTAGATCTCACAGAGGGGCACCCAATTTCTGCTGGCTCTAGGAACTGAGACCCTAAGGAAGGCACACCCAGACTGAGATGCTCAAAAAGGGTCCCTGACAGCACCCTTGCCCTCTGTTCAGCAAGGATCAGGAGAAGGTCTGGAGAAGCAAGGACAGGGCCTGGGTGGGCAGAAGGCTGAGAGGGGGACCTGGGATTAGCATGAGGAGCAGGGATCATCAGAGCTTGGCATGAGGGGACAATGTGGGGTCCTCTAGCTCTTGCTCTGCTGCTCCTATTGGTGGATAATGGTGATGGGGCTGATGATGTTGCCTATCAAGGTCCAGTACTGGTCAAAGTTGATATATCTATCCTGGTTGATGTGCAGGTTCTGGATGAGCTTGTCAGCAGCCTTCTGGTTGGGTCCCCTGTCTGTCAGTGTGTGGTGGAGGCTTTCTGAAGCATCTTTCTGAAGCTGCTCTTGATGATCTTGTTCTTGACCGGGCTGTGCATAGACATGTGTTTATAGAAGTTTAATACCAGGACCGTGACTGCCGTCTCCAGCTCTGTTAGCAGTCTGCCATCTCACTGCCACTCCTCGAGGGGCCTGCCCTCGGTCCACCTCTTTTTCAGCAAGGCTCTGTGGCCTGGGTTCTGGCACCACCAAGCAGAACTCCTCACCGTCCCACTCCCAGAATGGGCCCACCCCCTCCTTCCCTGCCTGGCTGAGCTGGCTCAGTGGGGAGGTAGCAACTGAGTTCACTCTTGACTTGGCCCTGGGGTTGGCCTGATTCAATTCTAATATTGTCCAAAAGACCTTTGGAATCTTTGTGTAATGTCATAGGTTTAATCTGTCTCCCTAAAAGACAAAAGCATTGCTGGAAAGGTGGTTTTTTTTTATTTTTTTTAAATATTGACTGAAATCTAGAAAATTCGCATGAGGCTTGCTTAGGTACTTAAAAGGAAATCACAGACAACTTTTCTGACATCTAAAAAAAATGTGCTTATATTCTTAAATTAAGAGCTACATTCTGTTAAATGACCACTAAGCCAGCCCAATTATCACTTAAGGAAACAAAGAAATCAAACAAATACAAACACTAGAGGCCTGGTACACAAAATTAGTGCACTCTTTGGTGGGGGGTCCCTCAGCCCAGCCTGTGCTGCACCCTCTTACAGTCCAGGAACCCTGAGAGCGGGGCTAAGCGGGCAGTCAGACATCCTTAGCACTACCACAGAGGGTGGAGAGGCTCCCGCCACCGCTGCTGTGCTCGTCAGCCATGAGCCTGGTTTCTGGCTGAGTGGCACTCCCGCTGTGGGAGCACAATAACCACCAGGTGGCAGCTCCTGCATTGAGCGTCTGCCCCCTGGTGGTCAGTGCTCATCCTAGCAACTGGCCATTTGGTCGATTTGCATATTAGCCTTTTATTATATAGGATCGGAAAGGAAAGCAAACACATTGCTCCTGTCAACACTAAAAATGGATGTTTACTTTAAATATCAGAAATATAGGGAGCTCACATTTTGAAGCATGAATAGTTTCTATGTGGGTAAGGTATTTATGAATGTGATATTTCATTATCAAAATGGTCTTTAAAAGTAATTTTATACACTAGATTCTATTTTAAAAAGAAGTCAAAGATAAAGAGAAAAAAAAAAGAAGATATGATGAGGAAGGAGAAGTAGGAAAGAGCCAGGAAATTAAAGAGGAGACAGAGTTTTAAGCCAATATACAAATAATAGGGACTTATGAGCAGAAGGCATTGTATCTAAGGGAGCTGAGATGTCACAAGGACAACTATAAGTTTGGAATTCTTACAAAGATAGAATGAGAACAAACCTGGCATTGGATCTATCAGGCCAAGAAAACAGTGAAAATCCCAATTTATTTTAAAAGGAGAAACAATTTGAAAGGATCTCTAGTTCAGTTATGGCAGATAATTCCCAAAGAGAAAGTGTGAGTCCAATGTCTAGCAGGAAGTTTTCCCTATTGGGTTATGTCAATAATGATATATTGGTTGGACTTTCATGTCATCTCCTTCCTTTGTCTTTCACTATGAGATGAGCAGTTATGAGTTTCATATCACACTGTACCTTGATCTAGACCAGCTATTTTCAATCTTTTTCATCTCAAAGCACACATAAACTAATTTCTAAAATCCAGCAGCACAGCAAAAAATAAATTTTTTTTGCCTAGCTAACAAAAAACAGGTATAATTTTTATTTATTTACACCTAATGGCTATTGTTGTGTTGGCTGTTGTAATTTTTTTTTTATCTGACAATCTAAGGGAAAAGAAATCAGTGCCCCTAGCTATATAGTCAAGTTTTGCATGTTTTAAAAATTCTTGTGGCACACCAGTTTGCCATGGCACACAGGTTGAAAATTGCTGATATAAACTTTAAAAGGAAGACATATACCAAACCAATTTTTTCACTGATACAGCTCCTAGAGCATTGGAAACTAAAGAGAAAATAAACAAATGGGACTACATCAAAATTAAAAGCTTCTGCACAGCAAAAGAAACCATCAATAAAATAACAAGAAAGCCCGCTGCATGGGAGAATATATTTGCCAATGTTATCACCGATAAGGGTTTAATCTCCAACATTTATAGGGAACTCTTACAACTTAACAAAAGGAAGATAAAAAATCCAATCAAAAAATGGGCAAAGGACCTAAATAGACACTTTTCAAAAGAGGACATTCAGAAAGCCAAGAGACATATGAAAACTTGCTCAAAGTCACTAATCATCCGAGAGATGCAAATCAAAACAACAATGAGGTATCATCTCACACCTGTCAGAATGGCTATAATCAACAAATCAACAAACAACAAGTGTTGGAGAAGATGTGGAGAAAGAGGAACCCTTCTGCACTGCTGGTGGGAATGCAGACTGGTGCAGCCACTGTGGAGAACAGTATGGAGTTTCCTCAGAAAACTAAAAATGGAACTCCCATTTGACTCAGTGATCCCACTTCTAGGAATATATCCCAAGAAACCAAAAATACCAATCAGAAAGGATATATGCATCCCTATGTTCATAGCAGCACAATTTACCATAGCGAAGATTTGGAAACAGCCTAAGTGCCCATCAGCAGATGAATGGATTAGAAAACTGTGGTACATCTACACAGTGGAATACTATGCTGCTGTAAAAAAGAAGGAATTCTTACCATTTGCAACAGAATGGATGGAACTAGAGAGCATTATGCTAAGTGAAATAAACCAGTCAATGAAAGAAAAATACAACATGATCGCACTCATTTATGGATAATAAAGACCATTATAAACTGATGAACAAAAATAGATACAGAGGCAGAGCAGCATTGAGCAGACTGTCAAACTATAGTGGGAAGCCCGGGGAGGGTTGGAGGGGGGTGGTGAGGGGTAAGAGATCAACCGAAGGACTTATATGCATGCATATGAGCATAACCAATGGACACAAGACACTGGGGGGTAGGGGAGGCTGGGGGAATGTCAAGTCGGGGGAAAAAGGAGACATATGTAATACTCTTTGTAATACTTTAAACAATAAAACAAAATTAAAAAAAAAAAAAAAACTTTAAAAGGAGCCAGAAAGCCAAACACAGTAATCAATTGCATACTAAACTTGTTCCTGGAACCAGTGTGGATGAGTTAATAATAAGTGTGTTCAGTTAATAATAATAGTAATAATAACAATCTGGGGCCCTATGTTTTCAGTCATTAATTCAATTTTAATTTTTTGTCAAAGTTTTACATATATTTAGTCGAATGCATCTATAAGGTTTCTAATAAAAACAGGTCCCCTGCTTTATCTTATTCTCTTTCCTGATTCCTGTTTGCCAGAAGCTAACATCTTTAAGTTATTTGCAACTTATTTTTGTTATTTACCTACATAATTTTACATACTAACATTTTTTAGGTTGTGATGTTGTCTTTATACTATGGATGATAAGGCTTAGCTCTCCTAAGCACCATCACCTGTCTTGCTTTCTCTCTCCACTGTCAACATTATCCCAATACAGTGATACATGGTTTGGGGCAGGTAAACTTATGCATGTGTTCATATTATTCAGAGTTGAACATATAAAGATCATCTATTCCTTCAAAACTCTTTCATTTCCCTAAATGTAATAATTTTTAATTTACTTGGCTTCTTATGTAATTGCCACTAACTCATTTGCAAAACTCTATAGGCCAAAGTATAAATCTCACCCTTTAAATCAAATGCTCCAGATTAGTTATCATTTTCTTCTTCCTTTTCTTTTTTTCTCAGTGACATTTCCTCCTGGGGTTCTCTGTCCTCCTGGTGCAGTCTGGACTGGCTATTCCCCAGACCATCCCTTCTTAGGTGTTCTCATCCTGGTCCCTGTGACCAATGTCTTCCTGTTTTTTATTTTATTTGTTTACTTCCTGGTTTAACACATCCTCCAGAAGCTTCCTGAGAAAGGATATGTGTGAGATAATTATTTGAGGTCTTGTATATCTAACTTTTATTTACCTTCGCATTTGATAGACATTTTGGCTGTGTGTAGAATGTGAAGTTGGAAACCATTTTCCCTCAGAAGTTTGAAGGCTTTTCTGCATTATCTTGAAAGCCGTTTTGTTTCCTACTTCTCTATATGTCATCCTCTCTCTCTCTCTCTCTCTCTCTCTCTCTCTCTCTCTCTCTCTCTCTCTCTCTCTCCTCTCTCCCTCCCTCCTCCTGGTTTCCTGAAATTTCACATTGACACGACTTGGTGTGGATCTTTTTCCATTCATTACCCTGGACAATTGTTAGATCCTTCCAATCCTGAAAGTCATGTTCTTTAGTTCTGAAAAATTTCCTTTTATTATTTCTTGAAAATTTTCTATGCTCTTTTTTATTTCTGACAGTGATATCTTTTTGACTCTAGAGATTTCAATTTTATCTTTTCAGCTTCCTGTTTAAATTTTAATCCTGCTTTCTTATTTCTAATCTCCAAGAGTTATTTTTGGCTTTCTTATCTCTTATCTCTGAAGTTTCCTTTAGAATATCTCTGTTTTCTCCTTTTTGTTTGTACTCTTACATTAAATACTTTCATATAATGGTGATTCATGGGTGCCTATTAAATTTAAGAGTGAGGCACTAGAAAGTTCTTTGGAAGCTATCTATGTGAGTGGTGCTTGTCACTTGATAAATGTAATTACAGGGTAATTTCACCAGAAATTTCCAATGAGATATCACCATCTATGAGTCATTTCTCTTAGATTGAAACTTTCCAGATAGGATCCCACCAGTCTCTTGCCTGAGGAGCACATTTCTGATCTATTTTTTCCAAGAAATAAGGAGAGAAAGAAGGTATGGGGATGGTAAATTCAATGGTCAGGAGTTAGACTTTTTCTTAAACATTCTTTTTTCAGTAAGGTGTCCCTGGTATCCCCAAGTGCAAAGTCCCTTTGGGTCAAAGTTACCCAATAAATTGTTAATATTCTATCAGGATGGGGGAAGGGCAGTCACTCAACTGTGAATGATAGGGCAGAGGGTCAGGCATGTCTAACCTTTTATTCAGAATTTTATGAAATCCTTCTATTCTCTGCCCCATTATTTTCAGATATACCTGGTGCCCCAGTTCCTGAGTTTTTCTATGGCTCTGTGATATAAATAAGCTTGGTTAGAAGCTTCTCCCGCTGCCTGCTTAAGTTGAAACCTTTATTTTTTATTTAGCTCAGTCAATTACTCTTTCTCAACTGCTTTCCAAAATTGTATTGCTGTCTTCTCTTCTGTTTAATATGTCTGTGCATGTGCGTGTGCGTGTGTGTGTGCGTGTGCGTGTGTGTGTGCGCACAATTATATCCTTATAGTAAAGTTTGGGAGGGAGCAGAGATAAACTGCTGTGTTACTTCCGCTATGCTACATTTAGTTTAAAGATCATCTACATGTGAAGTTGATATTTTATACATCTTCATTATTAAGCTGTGGAAATTTCCAAACTGATTTAATATTTAAGTTTTTTTTTAAGAAGGGGGTGAGTGATTTCATACCAGTAACACTTGAGATAGTGATATCATCATCAGAACTCCAAACTGATTAAATTACACCAAAAAGTTTGATGTTTATCTTGTCTTGCTGATGCCCATATCAGATGTGATCAGCTTCTAAGTCAAAACATTGTTTCTAATTACACTACAAATGGCCTGAGAGCTGAGAACCAGCAGCTTCCTTTTAGCTCTGTACCCCTTCTTCTACAACAAAGTGTCCTCAGCCAGAATTTAGCTGGCAGATTGGAGGATGATTCATAAGATAGAATAGGATTCAACTTGGCTTTTCCTCTGGCTGCACAGAGCCAAAAGGAGCCAAAATGTGTTTGTTTCCACACAACAAGCAGCTTTCACAAAGTGGCACATGGGGAGCAGCCATGAGGAGAAAGATAGTCTGATATTTTCTCTGCAACATGGCCTGTTTACTCAATAGATATATGCTCTCTGTGCTGAGCAGTGCACCACACTAGACCAAGAACGTTTCCCCCTGAGGCCTAGGAAACCTGCCTGAGTCTCCAGCTCCTGGTGCTTAAGGTCCCAGAATTCAGACAGAGCCTTTCAAACCCCCTTTGAGAAAATCCTATGACTCAACTCGTCTCTACTCACATAATCTGTTTTTAGGAAAGAAGTATTCAGCGCTGCCTGTGAGTCTGAAAAGAATTCCTCAAAGATTGGCTTACATTGTACAAAACAATGAGAATGGACAGAATTGCACCCACCTGTCAACACCAAGCACTCCCTTTGCCTGGCAGCAAACTGGCCCATGCTGCCTTGGTACTTGGGCACCTACCTCATTTTAGAGGCCTCCACTCAAGCTAATTCAGTGGCTTATGCCAGGCCCTAATTGTGCACACAGACAAAATTTTTTCATGATTAGTAGCAATTTCTCTCAAGACGAATTATTTCTGTGATCATTATGAATAATAGCTGGCTGGTCCTTTCATATCGCATGTTTCAATCAAAAACTTCTCCTTCAAGCATTCCCTTTTTCAGGGTAAGTAGTCTCAACAAAAGGAATCCCTTCTCTTCAATCCAGCTTTTTCTCCCTCTCTAGATAGACCACAAGCTTCTGGCAGGCTGGGACAGTCATTGCTATAAATCTTGGTCTGGCACGGTGTCCGGCACACAGTTGCTTAATACATGTTTGCAAACTTAAATATTTTCAATTATCTAATAATTGGTATGGTTCTTTTCTGAACTCATCATTGTTGTTTTCCCTTTGCATAATCAAGGTTACCTACCAATACAGCCATGATGGCTGTTAAAATAGTGACACGTCACCCTAGCTAGTTTGGCTCAGTGGATAGAGCATTGCCTGTGGACTGAAGGGTCCCAGGTTTGATTCCAGTCAAGGGCACATGCCCTGGATGTGGGCTCGATCCCCAGTGGGGGACATGCAAGAGGCAGCCGATCAATGATTCTCTCTCATCATTGATGTTTCTATCTCTCTCTTCCTCTCCCTTTCTCTCTGAAAGCAATAAAAATATATTAAATAAATAAAAATAAAATAGTGACACATTTCCCTGTGTCCACAGTGCCCTCACGCAGGCATCCTTATCACCCTGACTTCTCATCCAGGACTCTCTAGAACAGTGATGGCGAACCTTTTGAGCTCGGCGTGTCAGCATTTTGAAAAACCCTAACTTAACTCTGGTGCCGTGTCACATATAGAAATTTTTTGATATTTGCAACCATAGTAAAACAAAGACTTATATTTTTGATATTTATTTTATATATTTAAATGCCATTTAACAAAGAAAAATCAACCAAAAAAATGAGTTCGCGTGTCACCTCTGACAAGCGTGTCATAGGTTCGCCATCACTGCTCTAGAACTTCCCATTGTCCAGCACATAAAGGGTTAACACTAGCTGCAGCATGGGCTTCCAGGACCCTGCTGACTGACTGATCAATGCCTAACCCCTTTCATTGAACAGTTTTGCAGTATTTTAAATACATTTCTGGCTCCAATGATATTGAAATCATTATGTGATCTATAATAACACTTCACTCAGATAAATTTAAATAATAAGCTACAGATGTTACCAGAAGCTCCTACCTTTCATTCATTATTACCAGAACCAATTGTTGACTTTAGGACAAATGTTTAGAACATCAGGGAACCCAAAGAGAAAGAAGCCAGGGTTGTGGGAACAAGGCGAACGGAGGAGCTTTAAGTGCTAAGATTCAGTCTATTCTGCTAAGGGTACCCTGAGAATATTGTCCAACTTTTAAAGTCTCCCTACAGTACTGCATTGATAGGAATAAAATTTGACAACCTCTTCAAAACTTTGAGAAAACACCTGCTTGCTGAATTATTTACCAAGTTTTCGGTCTGAGTTTAGATGGGTGTTTTATTGTTGTGCTCTGTTTTATTTTTAATTTATGTTATGAGTTAGTGGGAAAGGCATTGGAAAAGGAGCTACAGTTGGAACAAGAAAGTATTTCCTACCAGTGGTTTCCTTTTCTCTCTCCATGGAAAACAAGCACTTTGTGCAATACAGGTGCCCAGAGAGAGGTTTGTTTTGCAGTGAACAAAAGAACTTTTCTGAATTATTGCTTATGAGACAACTTTCTAGCAACAACCCTGTATATGTCCTCAGTGACAAGTGTTAAGAAAGTCTTTGTTGGCAAGATAGTGGTAGGGAAAAATATGTGAATTTCCTATTAACTGACTTTGGAAATTTAAATGGAGGATAAAAAACAATAAAAGGCATCTTCCCCTTTTAGCACATATATTATTCTTTTAAGGCTGTGGGGTAATCCGTTTTATGGAATTTAATTAATTTAACTAAATGATGAACATTTGGTTTGTTTCTAGTGTTTTGCTCTTAACAATCAAAAGATTGCAATGAATTTTTGCATAGGCATCTGCATATATTTTTTAGTGATGAATCAAAAGTTACATGCATTTTTTTAAAGCAGAAAGCCAGTTGTAGAAAACTATAACATAAATCCATTGGTGTTTCATTTTCAGAGGTATGTATATATTTATTTATGTGTATGATTGTAAAGGAGTGATATATTTCTGGATGTTGGCCAAGAAATTGCTAATGGTGGTCACCTCTTGGAAATGAGACTGGGAGAGCTCTTTTACTTTTAGGACTGTTAGGCATTTTTATTGAGAGTCTTATTACTTTTGTAATAATTATGAATAAAATTATGTGCAAGACAAAACCCCAAATCAATTGCATTATGGACCAATAAGCATTTTTAGTATGTTGTTAATGCATTTCAAAGCAACCTGCATTTTTTTAAATCCAGAATTGTTACTATTTTATAGGAAAAGCAGCAAGTCTTTTAACATAACAATTTATAGTATCTTGATTGTACTATTTAAGCACAATATGCAAATAAAAAATGTCAGTTACCATCAATTTGGACTTAAATTCGCGCATATAGATCTCCTCCCTCCAACTCCATTTGAGAAGTTTAGGTGTGTAAGAAAGCAGAGCACGGAGGTTAAGCTTTCAGTTGTCAGAGTCTGATCTTCCGGGTTTGAAACCTCACACACCATTTCACAGGCCTTGAAAGGTCAAGGGAGTGCCTACAGCCTTCTGGGCCTCAGTTTCCTCACTGAAAAATGAGAAAAGGAAGAACTGCCCTTTTCCCTCATGAAGTCACTGTGAGGGTTAATGAGATAGTGCGGCTTGTGAGCCACATGCGGCTCTTTGGCCCCTTGAATGTGGCTCTTCCACAAAATACCACTTGCGGGGGCGCACGTACAATGCGAAGTTGACTTAAAACTTTAAGTAAAGTTTATTAACTTAATTTTAGGGAATGTTGTGGAGTGAAAGAAGATGTAGTGTCGAGGATTGACAAAGGTATGTTGAGATGGTTTGGACATATAGAGAGGATGAACGAAAGGAGACAGACGAAACAAGTATATAAGACAAGTGTGGATGGGAGAGTTGGAAGGGGTCGACCTCAGCGAATGTACCTCAATCAGATTGAGGACGTTTTTAGCAAAGACCAGCTTAGGAGTACCCTAATTAAGTTAATAACAATGTACCTACCTATATAGTTTAAGTTTAAAAAATTTGGCTCTCAAAAAGAAATTTCAATCATTGTACTGTTGATAGATGGCTCTGTTGACTAATGAGTTTGCAGACCACTGAGATAGTCTATGCAGCACTCAGCATGGGGGCTGAGGGAGGCACTCAGTGCATGTTAATTATGTTTATGTTACCATTGTTACTATTTTATAGGAAAAGCAGCAAGTCTTTTAACATAACAATTTATAGTATCTTGATTGTACTAGGTAAGGACAATGTGCAAATAAAATTTCTTCAATGGTGGAAGAAGAATGCATATTAATAATTGTACAAATATTCAGACTTCTCTCTAAAGACATTGTCCATCTAAACTAGGGGTGGGGAACATTGCTTTCAATTACTCATCACAGCAACAGCAAGTTACCATAGCAAGCTGAATGCAGTGGGTCAGGGAGCTATATAGTTTAGTGATATATGCCAAAGTCTCCCAAATTCAGCACTATTTATTTGCATTCAAGGAGGTAAAGATATCTGGTTGATGTTTTGGCCACTCCAAAGAAAACAGAATCTGCTCCAAATGAGTGGCCATTGTTGGCTCCATTTACCTTACTCCCTACTGTCTCTGATTTGGTTGATCCTAGTACTGGCTTGGACCACACTGCAGCTTCATGTCCTGAGCCATCCATAGGGGAGGCAGCAACCCACATCCTCCCCAGGGCCCATCCACAGTCCCTGCCTGGTTGGACTCAGCCACACAGGGACACCACTTCCTTCCAGTTGTGTCCCTCTTGTCTTCATGGGTTACCTGGAGTCACCATTTTCTGGCCATTTTGCTTTGGTTTCTGCTACCAGGTACTGCTCGTCCATCACTTCCCCCGGAATGGCATCTTGAACTGATTTGGGGTTGATTTTATGAAATCAAAATATCAAAAGGAAGGAAGGAAGGAAGGAAGGAAGGGAAAGAAAAGGAAGGGAAGGGAAGGGAAGGGAAGGGAAGGGAAGGGAAGGGAAGGGAAGGGAAGGGAAGGGAAGGGAAGGGAAGGGAAGGGAAGGAAGGCAAGTGCCATCTCTATTTCATTGAGACCTGGCTTCATACTCTCATACTCTCCCACAGACACACCAATCTGCCTAAGGAGGGCGGAGGGCAAACCCGGGGCAGATGGCACTGGCAGGTCTGAAGGTGCACAGATGCCTCCACAGGCTTTTCTTCCATGTGACATCATCCCACTTAATACTTAGAGATACTTTTCATTTGAACTACAAAAAGAAGCATGTTCTTGTTGCAAAATAAATAATGAAGAAGTGTATCAACTAAAAACCAAAGGTTCTCCATCCTCAAAGTTAACCATTGTTAACATTCGATGTGCATCCTTCTCATTGTTTTTGCTTATCCACTGACTTCACAAATATGGACTGAGAACCTGCTATGTGCTGGGCTCTGGGCTAGATGCTGGGACACAGGAGTGGAAAAAGCATATAAAGCCTTTGTTGTTCCCCTGGAATGTTTATTGTAGTGGGGAGAGCGGGGGATACAGAAATCTAGGAGAGAGTAAATATATAGAGAAGGCAATTCTTAATAGATGAGCGATGGTGAGGAAGGCTTCCTGGGGGAGGTGTTATGTAAGTTACTATGTGGCTAGGGTCCTGGCCAGTGGAAGACTCAGGAGGAACATTCCAGGAGAGGGTAGAGGAAGCATAGAGGCCAGAAGTGGGGAAAGTGTATGGTGTTCAAGTGTCAGAACCTCCACCTGACAGTGTGCCCGGAAGCTCGGTGAACAAAGGGCAAGGTGATGGGAGATGAGACTAGAGAGGGAGCAGCACCCAGACCATTCAGAGCCTGGGAGGCCTTAGGCGTATGGCTACAATTCCAGGGGCAGCAGAAAGCTGCTAAAGTAAGGAGCATGCTGAGAGATACATTTTAAAAGATATCATACTTGCTGCCTCTGCCTCGAATGAACTTCAGAGAGACAAAAGAGGAATTAAGCAGCCCACTTAAGCCAGTTTGGCTCAGTGGATAGAGCATCAGCCCATGGACTGAATGGTCCCGGGTACAATTCTGGTCAAGGGCATGTACCTTGGTTGCAGTTTCGATCCCCATTAGGGGACGAGCAGGAGGCAGCTGGTCGATGTTTCTAATTCTCTCGCCCTTCCTCTCTGTAAAATAAATAAAACTATTTTTTTAAAAAAGGAGCCCCCTTAATAAATGTCTATCCTTGAGTCTAGGCAGAAAAGGATGGTGTCCCTAAGGAAAGGGACAGGGCCCTGAGCAGAGACTCTGTGACTCTGAGAATGGAGGACCATGAGTGGTTGGGGTTTGTAAACAAACTGTTAAAAGCAATCATTCGAGTTAGAGCATATTTTTTAGCATTCACAGTGAGTGTTTCTGCTTGGATAATGTAACCTTCGGTTTAAAGCATTTACCCTGTCTCAGCTATAAACGTGTACAATCACTTTTATAACCAATCGCTTGTTTTCTGCAGCTCCAGAGCACACATCTGTCACTAAGTAATAAGGCTTCAGTTGACACTCCAAGGCCCCTAGGACGCCCACTTGGCAGAAGCTAATCCAGGGCAACCCCTGAGCAGATGTGTAAGAGAGGACCCCACGTTCTCCCGCTCCAGCCGGGTGACGGTGGCCCAGTGTCCTCATCACTTCACTGGCACAAGGAACACCCCTCGCTCCTACCAAAGCACTCCCCTTCTCCCCCCCACCCTGTGTGCCCCTACCCTGCTCTGGCTGCTAGAAATCACCTGGCTTTTCCTTAGGCACCTGGCTGTAGCTCATGACAAGTTCCTAGGCGAAAGCCACCTGGCCTGTGGAGGGGGGCTACAGCCCTTCAGCTTCAGACTTAGGTGAGAGAGCGCCTCAGTACTTGGAGATGGAGAGCAGCAGATGGATGGAGTCAAGATTCATAGGTTTAGGGGTTAGCGCCCCCTCCCTTTCTCCCACGTATATAAAAATGTATTGATATACAGGGGTTGGCAAAAGTGGGTTTACAGTTGTCAGTAGCAAAACACAGAATTTATTCTTGTATTACTTACTAATTTTGATTCGTTTCCCATGGGAATAACTGTAATCCTACTTTTGCCCACCCCGGTACAGTCAGTTCTGCTACCTTTCCTATGCAAATGCAAACTTTTTCCAGTGGAATCGAGGTATTAGGGAATAAGGTTAAATCAACACAGATTTCCTGTTATACACAATTTCATGCCCCAAAATACAAGTGAAATGCAGCTATAGCTCAGCCATGGAGGAAGTTACCAAGCACAGCCACATGAAACCATCGCCGGCTGCCTCCGGGCACCGTCAGAGCCACGCCCATGCACGCCAGGTGCTGCAACCTTCCCTCCCATTGTCCCTCTCCTCACAGGAGCCAGCCTCCAGGGCTTTCCCGAGAGCAGGGGCCACACTCCTGTGGTCTTTACGTGTTTCTTACCCATGTAAGCTGTGTAGAGCTGTGCTACCTTTTTTATTAAGTTCTGTCTTTGCTTTGAGTATGAAACTGATGAATGTTTGAGTGTTTGTCCCAACCTCATTACTGCCATGAATCCTGTGGTTCTGGTGCTGCTGCCCAGCCCTGCAACTTCTGGGAAGGCACCTGACATCAAACAGCAAAACTGACCGGTATTCCCTCCTGTGGAGCTTTGTCCATTCCAAATGGGACTTTACTGTATGAGAACATACTACATGTTTGGCAACTTGCTTTTGACAGGATTCAGAACACACTGTCCCCAAATCTGGCACCTGGGAATATTGACTATTTTAAACTGAAGGAATTTGAGACAATGGCAGAAGCAGGAAGGTCACTCTGACCTCCCCTCACCCCTGAAACAGGTCATGAGACCTTCATATGAGGGGTTTCTTTATCTTTAAGATGGAAGGGAGCTGGAATATGAAGAAACAGGCCTTGCTAAGTGTCCCCCAGTCACTACACTTAGCTCTTTTCATGGCTTTTCACTCTTCATCAAACCTAATGTAAAATTA
Source organism: Myotis myotis (assembly GCF_014108235.1). NCBI lineage: Eukaryota > Metazoa > Chordata > Mammalia > Chiroptera > Vespertilionidae > Myotis > Myotis myotis. The sequence continues at coordinate 76,509,362 of NW_023416313.1, read as the reverse complement.
TTGTATCAGTTGTTCCCCTGGAAAATGATACAATAATTAATAAACAACACAAATTTCCTGTTATATGCAATTTAATCTGCAGAAACATACGTTAATGCTGAGGTCCATGTGGCTTAGTGGTTGAGCGTCAACCTATGAACCAGGGGGTCATGGATGGATTCCCAGTCAGGGCACATGCTCAGAGTTTCGGGCTCAGTCCCCAGTAGGGAGCATACAGGAGGCAGCTGATCAATGATTCTCTCTCATCATTGATGTTTCTCTCTCTCTCTCTTGCCCCCTCCCTTCCTCTCTGAAATCAATAAAATTATAAAACAACAACAAAACAATCAGGTTTTACTTCCAATGACACTAAAGAGAAGCTGAGTAATGTCAGAGTGGATCGCTGCAATAATCTTTACTGTACATAAATACTGTAAATTTATGCCTTAAGTACTGGGTGCACATCAAAATGGTAGGTGATGCATGCTGGCACTTGATAAAGATAAAGACTCCCCAGGAGAAGGGAAGAGGGAGGACCTAGTGACTGAAGAATGTTTTTTCACAGAGAACTCCATAATAGCAGCATTCCCCCTTTGCTCTTGGGCTTCCTTGGAGAGTAATTCTGGACAAAAGTCTGTCTGCAGGTTGCCTTTCATACAGGAAGCTGCAATTGGTAATGATGATGATGACCCATATCATTATTATTATGCCACTTATTTTATTGTGGTTATTTTATTTTATACATCCAGCTCTATGCTGTGCACTTTTTAGAGCTTATTCAGGTAATTGTCTTAATAGCTGTGAGGTTGATATTATTGTTTCCAGTTTATCAATGAGAGATTGAGATTCTGAGAGGTTCAGGGAATTTTCCAGGAAATAACAGAGTCAACAGGAGTCAAAGCCACATCTGCTTGACATGTGTGCCTCGTCCCCGTCCCCTTTGCAGCCCCAATGTTCTAGTTTTATTCCAATTCTAAGGTAGGTGTAGAAGACTGAAGGGCTTAAGTCCACAGAAGAGATCAGCAAATGTTTTCTGTAAACAACCAGAGATTAAATATTTCAGAATCTGTGGGCCAGACAGTTGCAGCTGTTCAAATCTTCATTGTAGCATGAAAGCTACCTGGGACAATACAGAAAAAAATGAGCTGTTCCAATAAAGTTTTATTTATAAAACCAGGTTTAGCTGTTGGGCCATGGTTAGCCTATCCTGGTGTGCAGGAACAACAGGTGGAAGAAATGGTTGCAGGAACTGGAAGAACGTTGCAATAGCAAATTAAAGACCCCGTCTCTAACCTCAGATACTTTAAAATATAGCAAGAAATGTCAGGCAAACCCATATAAAGAAGGAGAGAGAGAGAGAAATATAAAAATTACTTTTTATGAGCAAAAAAGGTGGATAGTTAGGCATAGCTAAATTTGCCAAAGTGTCTTAGACAAAGAAGCACAAACCTGTTTGGAAAGGCAGGGGAGGGAGGGAAGAGGAACAGAAGAGAGAATATATCTCGCTCAACTTAGACTTCTGAAATGTACATGACATAGAGGGAATAAGGAGACTCAAGAAGCACCATACAACTATAGATAAATAATCAAAGGCATTTGCCTGCTTAAAAAAGCACACCATCAGTAAAACTTCATACCCCTCCCCCCACCCGGGCAGTGCCTATTAAAATAAATGTCATCTGCCCAGACGAACAAACTGATAAAACTGAATTATTGATTACCCTATGAAAGTTTTTATTTGAAATGTTCTGGGGGTTAATACAATAATCCAATCCATTTCCCCAGTCTGTCCCCTGCTCTTCTCTCTCAGCTCCAATTTCCGCTCTGAATTGTAAAGCAGGACATGGCTTTATCTCTAGAGCCTCTCTCACTCCACATAACGGAGTGCTCTCCAGCATCATCATAAGCCAGGGTCTGAAAGCCCAGCGAGTCAGCTGACAAAAAGGAGAGCAGGCTCAGTGCCATTTTCCTGCAAAGTAATTTTCAAATGAAAATTGAGTGCAGTTGTGTGATGGCGCTTAACTTCCCTCTGCTTGAAGCATCTGACTTAGCAGGCTCCAAACCCCCAGCTCCATGCAACGCAAACATCTTCCTGGTGCTCAGTGGACTTGTATTGATGAATTTCTTCTGTGGGAATATTAGGAGTTACAGTCAGGAAAGGGATGGAGAGCTACTGGGGCAGCAAATAACCCCCATCTTCAGCTCAAAGATGACTGGGTTGGGAGATCCAGACGAATATCTTAGTGAAGTTGGGCCAAGTAGCTGATAAAAATAATTGTATAGGAAAGAGGACAGACTTCCCAGGAAGAAAATATGATTGACTCAGCTATCAAGTCAAGGAGGCAGAAATGGTGCACCTCCCTGGGTTTAGTGCATCTCCTCTTATGTTCAAACCCATCCTGGGTCCTCTCACGTTGGCCCTAAGCTGAAACTCAGGTATTTGCCTTCTGTTAATGTCTTGCTTTCAAGTCACATTGTTTTTCTCAACCAAATTTAACCTTGGAATCTTAACGTAGTCTCCTTAGAGCGCCATATCTAATTGTACCCAAAATATTATCTCCGAATCTCAGCAACCATTCTTTTCTGTCTAGGAGCCACAGTGATGGCTCTCACTTTGCTCAGCAGCTTTAGCTATGGCACTGAACCCAGAGCAGCTCTGCCCGGTATGGCAGCTGCTGGCCCTGTGTGGTTTCTGAGCACTTGAAACACCCCAGTCTGAACTGAGATGTGCTAAAAGTATAAAAACACACTCTGGATTTAAAAGACACAATGCAAATGTAGAATGTAAAGGAAGGTAGCTATCTCATTTGTGCTTTTATATTGATCACATGCTGAAAAGATAATATTTAGGATATACAGGTTTAAATAAAATATTTCTATGAAGTTACCTATTTCCTTTAAGTTTTAAAATGTGACTCCTAGAAAACGTTAAACCACATAGGTGACTACTACTATACTTCTAGGTGACATAAAATGTAGAATAAGCAAGCAGTTGGAAAAGCGAGCAAGCTCTGAGGCCTAGAATCATTGCAGCACAAGGACGCGCTCTGAGGCAGATAGTCTTCCCTTAAGGCAGTGGTTCTCAACCTTCCTAATGCCGCGACCCCTTAACACAGTTCCTCATGTTGTGGTGACCCCCAACCATAAAATTATTTTCCTTGCTACTTCATCACTGTAATTTTGCTACTGTTATGAATCGTAATGTAAATATCTGATATGCAGGATGTATTTTCATTGTTACAAATTGAACATAATTAAAGCATAGTGATTAATCACAAAAACAATATGTAATTATATATGTGTTTTCCGATGGTCTTAGGCGACCCCTGTGAAAGGGTCTTTCGACCCCCAAAGGGGTCACGACCCACCGGTTGAGAACCGCTGACTTAAGGCAAGAAGAATTCATAAGCTATTGTCAAAATTGCCTTCTTTTCTGTCCCTGGTAAAAATGGAATCATTTTTTTAGTTAGCTGTATAACATTTGCTGTCACTTATTTATGAAGTGGATTTGCCATTCCTATCTGTAAGATGGATTTTTTTCCTTCTTAGATCCTGCCCCTCCTCTAGAGGCTGAGAGCCATGAAGGCTGGGGAACTTCATCCTTAAATTTGCAGCTCTTGAAATTTTGAATAAACACTCATTAAATGTTAAATATTAAGTGATAAATGAATTGAAGTTTGCTGATATAAGGTGTCAGTGGATACTAGACTGCACTTATAATTTCTCCATTTAAAAAAAAAAAAATCCAAAGTAAAATGTTTTCACAACTGAAGTTAAAAAAAGTAACAAGCATTTTTACTGAAGTGCAATAATTGACATATATTAGTTTCATGCACACAACACAGTGATTTTAACATTTGTATACACTACAACATGATACCCACAATAAGTCTAGTTACCATCTGCCAGCGCACAACACTAATACAGTGTTGTTGGCTGTATCCCCACGCTGTATCTTACATCCCCATGACTTATAAACCAAGCATTTTTTTTTTTAGTATGGTGATTCTTGTGATGAGGTAGGATGAGAAGGCATCCTTCCAAACAAAGCAGCCTGTCCCGAGGATCACTGTTCCCTGTTATTGAAGGAATTGCTTTATAGCCTTAGGTATGAATTAAAGATTAAGAATAGGTATTTGAGTTCAATTCATAAAGTGCTATTTAGGATCCTTCTCACTACTCTTAACTCATTCCCAGGGAGGGCCAACTTCGTGGGCACACACCTGGGTCTTTGCATGGGGCCCTGTGCTCAGAAGGGCTTCATTTAATGATCTGCTCCACTGTCTTGAAATTCTTAATAATGTTATCTTTGAACTTGTGTTTGGTAAATGAGTTCTGATGGGACAATGGAGCATGCACAGGAGCAGAAAGATTCACCCCATAGGCCATCCACCGTTCACAGTCACCCAGTGACGTGTAGAATTCTAAACACAGAATTCAAGTTGATCCATAATTTGTGGAATTTCAATGAGACTCCGAGTGAGTGCAAGGTAATGCATTATGTCTATGATCAAATAAACAGGGATGCCAATACCCCAAAAGGCCATTTTTTTCCTGTTGGAAAAAGAACTTAACTTCTAATGCAGACTGAAAGCAGTGGTATTCTAAGAAGTATGAACAACCAAGGAACCCTTTCTTATTCCTGAAATTTCCTATATTAGTAACCACTTACGCTAAAAGTGATGAGCTAGAAGGAAGGGAAAGATAGGCACTCCAGAGCCCCTCCTCCTCTCATCAGTCCTTACTTGTCTCTAAGCTAAAGGTCGGGAGTGTTGGTAGAATGTGCACATATTAAGAGGCGAAATGAAAGCAGTTGAGTTAGCAAGCCTGCCCTCCAGGAGTACACCTGCACTTTAACAAGTTGGGTTTATTCCTCATGGCAGTGGAATTCCCATTACCCACGGGAATCATGGGCAATCTTAGTAAGAGGCTGTTAGAACTTATTATATGATTTGGGTTTTGGCAAGGTGGTTTGAGGGAGGTTTTAAGGAAACAGATATTCTAGATTGAGTGTTGTCAGAAAATAGGCAATTCAACAAATGCCATCTCAATTCATCTTATCTATTGGAGGGGTAGACCAGCTGTAACTGGTCAAGACATGGCCCCAGCACTCATGCAATAAGGGAGGGTGGTGTTGGGTATTTTGTGGGTTGCACAGCGACCTGGTGTGAGTGGGTGTTCTGTGAGATTGTATATGTCCACCAGGAGAACACCTGGCTTAGCTGGAAGTGTTGGATCCATGTGCAGTAACACTGAGACTAGGCTTTGACCGTCAAATCCAGTTCCCAGACATACAAGACTGCTTTTTCTCTTTCTCTGTTAAAAACAAAACAATAAAACTCATATGAATGTATAGCTCTGACATTCGAATTGTGTAGACTTACTGATTCTACAGGCGCATGCAATGCGCTGATATTTGCATTTAAAACTGGCATAGTACAATATAAAGATGATCATGGAAATTCAGACCTAATAATTTAAATTTTTTATTTTTTTTGTTACTTAGATCAGCATTAAGTGGCAAGCAGCAATAATAAAAAAAAAATTCATGAGAAATCAAGAGAGAGGTCATAGAGGAAAAGAAAAAGCCTTACATTTTAGTGCCTTTAATGACACTTTGTTCAGCTTTTCAGAATAAGGGACCCCGCATTTTTATTCTGCACTGGGTCCCACACATCACGTAGCTGGCTCTGTTCCCGGTTCTTTATTTCTCTTAACTTTGACAATGTCCTTAATTCTTAAATTAAGAGATTCTTAAATCTGATTTTCTTTTGTCCCTTAGAGATCTAGTTGCCCCATGTTCACTGAGTCAGCAAATGTCAGAGGAGTTCAATCCCTGTGCACCTTGGTTGGTTGGGGAAGAATCCATGGGCTGCCTCTTCTCTTTCCAGATCCTAGTCCTAAGTCCTTTTCAGGGGCTGGGGAGCAGGAACATGAGGGCTATAGAAAGTGTGTCCCCTCTGGGTATTTCACTTTGTGTCTGACTCAACTGGTGAGAAGAGAGCCTTATCATTACTGTGCTTTTCTGTTTGGGTTTTCTTTTTCTTGTGCCAGAGATATCCAAGTTCCTGCTCACTTTCTTATCAATATCTTATTTATAAATAATTTTCCAGTCCTTATCTCCAGTTGCCCTAAGGGTCTCTAGCTGCAACCTCAGATTACATTTGTCTTTGATATAAATTCAGAGTGAATCTGTTTTTGTTTTGTGTTTTTAATTTTTATTGATTTCACAGAGGAAGGGAGAGGGAGAAAGAGATAGAAACATCAATAATGAGAGGAAATCATTGATTGGTTGCCTCCTGCATTCCCCCTACTTGGGGGGATTGAGCCCGCAATCTGGGCATGTGCCCTTGGCTGGAATCGAACCTGGGACCCTTTAGTCCTCAGGCTGACACTCTATCCACTGAGCCAAACTGACTAGGGCTGAATCTGTTTTTTCAGAAAGGCTTTTTTTTGATCCCTTACACAGACTATAGCTTTACAAAATAATTTAGAGAAAGATATTTGAATAGAGATTTATAGTGATTTGTGCTACACCAGATAAGAACAGATAAATGCATTTGAAAATTCCACAGCTTTGGGCACACCCTCTCCTTTTTCTTAACAGAAACATCTGACATCTAAGCATTTGAAGGCCTTTGCCCCAGATGCAAAGTGTCTATACAAGATTGAATAAGACTTTACTTGAAGTTACGCTCTATATCTGCAAATAGCTCTGACCCATCCTCATGGATCAGTATAATTAACATGTGAAACACCAAGCTCTTAATAAAAAGGCAGAAACCTATTTATTTTGGTGAAGTGGACAAAGGAAAAATAGTGGTATCCATCACCCACCCTGAACTTCTGTCCCATTCCTGGGACTAGATTCTCTCACCTTCTGGACACCCTCTCCAAGTGGCTGTGCCTGCTAGCATAGGTGCTCTAACAGGCTTTTCTTCAACACTGCTCTTCAAAATGGGGAGCCATGGTTTTGATGGATCTCAATCGCCACACAAGTACCCACTAAATGTTCCATCCCTCCCCCAACTCCTCAGCCCTTCTGTGTTATTGTAACCGGACAATCAATGGGTCCCTGCTGCCTGTCACTACTTGAGCCCATTAAGCAGAGACAGGATTGAATCATATATGAGAGTTTATTCCAGTACTGCCAGCAGTATGGGAGAGCAGCAGGTAATCTACAAAAATCTGCTCTGCAGCCCCCCATAAGCCAGCTGCTTATATAGGATAAGACAAAGATTACCCAGAGAAATATGGACTATAGGTATGGGGAAGTAGGGATTACAGGCATGGGGAAGTAGGAGGCTGGGGTGGGACTCCATTGTTTGGGCAACAAGGTTGTTAATCTTTCCATGAGACTGGACCACATTCCAAGGATGACTCCCAGGTCCAAGGTTGACTCCCAGGTCTAAGGTTGACTCCCAGGTTCCAGGGGCATACAACTCCCAGCCAAGTCATAATGTCCTTTCTTTAACCAACACAAGGCAATCATGGTTAAGAGAGCATGATTAATATTTCCCGTAATCATAGCTAGTCCTCAGTATTCTATTTAGCCCCTAACATTATCAGTCATTAGAAGACTTTCCTACGAGCATTGTGGGCCTTTGCTTTTATTACCTGAGTGAAGTAGAGTTCTTGAGAAAGGTACAGAGAAAATCTAAGTTGGAAATATATAAGTTCTAGCTGAGTGTGGCAATCAGTGACAGCTGTTGATCAAATTAGGTGTGGGGTTTCATTTGCCTTCACCTGCCCTTTTTCATTATCTAAGAAGGAGAAAAAGGGTTGCCTCATATATAATTCCGTTAGCCATGATCTTCTGCACTGATAAAATCAGAAGAAAAAAAATTCTCCCTGGTAAGAGGTGGTCCTTTTAATAGAATATGTAACAAAAATTAAAGGAGCCTTGGATTTCAGTAGTAGGTCTATCACAGGTGAGCTGTACAATCTGGGACAAGTGCCTCTTAGCCTCTCCGACCCTCAGTTTCCCCATCTGTACGTTGAGAAAGTCTAAAAATTTCCTAACACAATTATTCCAAAAGCGATTTCTAAACAATTATTTTAGCCCCTGTGCCCACTTACCCACATTTGTTTGCCAATGAATTCTCAGATTTATGGGCAAGCAGTGTACATTTCGCAGTCTCAATTTCCCCTTCAGACACTAAGCCAAATTAAACCCTGGGAGACGGTTTGTGATGACTGCACAGTCACTGCCCTCAAGGAGTTTGGTGTCTGTAAAGACAAAAGGTTTCCTAGGCAATGTCTAAGGTTTGCTTCAGCTCCAACATTTTATGTTTATGATCTAAGCTGGGAAGCATTTCAGGATCTAGTATCTTCCCAAACGAAGAATGTTAATAAAGGAAATCATTGCACTCAGCAATTCTCTTCAAAATGCCTCCCACTGCAGTGACAACCCCCTCTGCTCTCCCAGTGGAAGATCCTCAAACACGTGGTGGGTAACAGGAGCCTTGAGCATCAGTTACAGGAGGGAAATATAGAAACAAATTCAGGTGCCAGCAGCAAATAGGTGCTACTTCAAAGAGTTGTTTAGACTTGGGTTCCTTTCTGAAAACAGGATGCAAAATGGCAGAGTTGTATCATGATTCTTTGCTGCTCCTCAGAGTGATTGTGTCTTGGGCGCTCTCAGAGTAAGACAGAGTGGCTCCCTGTCAGCTGTCAGCCAATCCGCTGCTCCACTCAGGCGGCCCTAATGGGATCTGGGCTTCTGGAAGGCACTGTCCCTGGTGGTTATCTATTTCACAATCAACAAGGGCACACTTTCTCTGAAATTGGTCTGGGCCCTACCTCTCTTTTTTAATTATTAATTTTTAATTATTAAAAGATACTGTTCTTGTGGAAACTTCAAACACATGATGGTGTGAAGAAATAGCAAATAACTGTCTCCCAGAACCCCATTCCTTCCTTGGCAAATATTCTTTGAGACTTTCCACATGCACTTGTACACATACACCCATACACACATACACACGCACACATATACATTTACAGGCACACACTTACATGCACACACAGACTCACACACACATACAAATTACACATCATTTTAAACAAAGTTTGTACATGTATTGATTGTATTGCCTCCTTCAGTTGCATTTCTTCCTCCCCTCTGCCCCACCACATCCCGCCCCTTGACAGAAGAGACTAGTAAAGGATTCAAGGGTGAACTCCACATGATAAAATGCAGGTGGTGCTGCCGTTGCTGGCATCCCCTTCCTAAGGGCCTAGGAATAAACATCATTTCATAATAAGATATCCAGGAAGATCAAAATAATCATTTCTGATTCAAGGGCAAATAGTTTTGGAGCAAGAGCATATAAAATGATGAAGAAAGAGCTTGTATTATAGCTAATTAAATCTGTCATCATGTGGGGGAGAGGGGGGCAGGAAAGTCTAGACATTTTGTTTTGTTTTGACTCATTTCTTGAGTCATAGTGACACTTGCCACACATTCAGCCAGAGGCATTTTCCTGGGCCCTGGTCCTCAAGGAGAGACTCAGAAGGCACGGGGAGCTGAAAGCCTGGAGTCCCGCTGGATGCTCGCCATGCCCATGAACTCTCAGGTCAGCCAGCCTTTCTCTGAGCTGAGCAGGACCCTGCCTAAAGCCTCCCCAGGGGCTGGAAGGCCAGCTAACAAAAACAAATGCGCTTTCTATTCCTTTGAACACAGGGAAAGACTTTGGCATCAAAATGAATGAATACTAAACTGAAAGGGGAAAATATCCCTATTAAAGGTCATTAAATTCAATGGTCCTACTTGTTGCTAGTAAAAGGTTTCAATTAACACCTAAATTTGCCATTAGCTTAGCTGGAGGCTCTCCCTGAATGAAGATTTCTCATTGTTTGACTGTTTGTTCAAACACAAGGAAAATCAGGAGCAATTTATTAGCATAATCTCATTTACTATGGTGACTACTCATTTTCGCTAGTGGGAGTGAATTGGATTTGTCAGAGCTGGTCTATGGTAGTCATGAAACACTGAGCTCCTCTTAGCATTCTTAACTTCATATCTGCTCACGGGCTCTGACATCAAATCTGGTTTCTTAGAAAACCAAGTGGACACTGTCCCCTGCAGATTAAATAAGAATAAACATCACTGTGTCCCCAGGATTTCTCTGATGTATCAGACACTCTCTGTGAACCATGAGGATGGGAGAAGAGGGGGAGGACTTCAGTATGGAGCACAGGATTTTTGGCTTGCTTGTTTTTATATATAGGGAACTAATTTCTGTTCAAAGCAAGGTTCTGATTCTGAAAGAGCTGTCTGCTGTGTGTCCCCACAAAAATCAGAATGAGAAACGACCAGAAAACCAGAACAACCAGTTGCTATGAGGCTCACTGTGGCGGCCAACTGGCCCGATCGAGGCCCTAATCAGCTCTCCCCAATCACCCGAAGCCCCTTCCCACAACCAGCCCCATCCCTGATTGGCCCCCACCCCCACCCCGATTGGAGGCAAGGCTGGCCAGGGGGAGGGGCTGTGGGTGGTTGGCTGGCTGGCCCCACCCCTGATTGGCACCTCCCATTGAGGGCAGGACCTGCCAACCTCCCGTGTCCCCTCCCCCCCACCAACCCAACCCGATCGGCCCCCATTGGGGTGGGCTGGCCAGACCCCACCCATGCACTAATTCATGCACTGGGCCTCTAGTAATCTTAATAAAATCCACAGCTGCCCTTTTAGTTCAAAGGTCCTTTTCACCTCTCTTCTCTTATTGCCAGTGTCCAACATATGCATGGTACATCAATAATAATCTATATTATAAAAGACCAGTGGCCGTAACGCCATAATGACTAACCAGTGACCAGAAGGTGCATGGTGCACCTCTCAGGGAGCACCTCTCGGGCTCTCCCCCCAACCCTCCCCTGGGTGCCTGCAGCATCGGCGGAGCATTGTGGGGCACCAGTAGCATTTGGGGAGTGTCTGCAGAGTGTGCAAGGTGTTGTGGGGCGACAGACATGGCCCTGATGGTAGACTAGGCCTAGGGGACCCTACACCTGCACAATTTAATCATGTGCTGAACCTCTAGTAAAAGTAAAATATGCTAATTAGACTGGACATCCTTCTGGATGACCTTCCAGATAAAACCAGGGCTGCGAGGGAAGCCTGGGTCCCAGGTAACTGCCAGCGGCCAGAGGCAGGTCCAGGTCCCAGATGCCAGAGGGAAGCCGGTGCCAGCAGCTGGGGGAAGAAAGGCCTACTTTTGCACAGATTTCATGCACTTGGATTCTAGTATTGAATAAATGAACAAAAGAACAAAAGATAGTTTCCTGGGTGATAGTGGACAGTGGAAGCAGAGGGTGGAAGAATGACTGGAACATGATTGGCTCTTGCAAATAAAACATTTTAAAATTGTCCATCCTTGATTTTGGCTTCTTTGCTCCTCATTTATTCTTTTCTTGCCTCAAGTGGTGACTGAGATAGGTCCTTGAAAAACATTTGTTTTCACCCTATTATTTTATATATGAGAAATTTGATACCTAAAGAGGTAAAGTTACTTGTTTGGGAAAACACACTAGTCTGTTTTCATGGCATTTCACAACATTAGACATTTTTATCAATTGTTTTTTGTGAAAGCATAAAGACCTGCCATAGATTCTAGGTCAGGGGTGGGCAAACTTTTTGACTCGAGGGCCACAGTGGGTTCTTAAACTGGACCGGAGGGCTGGAACAAAAGCATGGATGGAGTGTTTGTGTGAACTAATATAAATTCAAAGTAAACATCATTACATAAAAGGGTACGGTCTTTTTTTTTTTTTTAGTTTTATTCATTTCAAACGGGCCGGATCCGGCCCGCGGGCCGTAGTTTGCCCACGGCTGTTCTAGGTTGTCTCTAATAACCAGAGCATGTGAGTTATCAGAAAACAACACTCCCTTCCTATGCTGGCTAATTGAGAATTTGTTGGTTTCATCAAATCTTAGAAACCAGTTGATTAAAAGACACACTATTTTATTTTTTGCACTAGTAAGTAAAAACATACTGCAACACAAAGTTTATTATACTTAGAAGTTTCATATTATACTCACTGAAAGACTTCCTTTATATTTATTAGGCATTAAAATGCTTTGGTTTGTTCATACCTTAAAAGGAAATCATTAGCAAAGAAAATTGGTTATGGTATTTCTAAAACTTCTGCACAGTCAGGAAATGATGCTTTTATATTATTTTTAACTCTATCATTGCTAGGCAGCTTTTTCCATGACATTGTCATTTGTGCCACCAAAAGAATCCTATCTAAGAAAGAGGTGATATGCAAATTGACCATCACTCCAACACACAAGATGGCCGCACCCCATGTGGACACAAGATGGCCATCACAAGATGGCCGGCAGGGGAGGGCAGTTGGGGGGAACCAGGACTTTGGGGGAGGGAAGTTGGGGGCGACCAGGCTGGCAGGGGAGGACAGTTGGGGGCAATTGGGCCTGCAGAGGAGCAGTTAGGCATCAATCAGGCTGGCAGGGGAGTGGTTAGGGAGTGATCAGGCTGGCAGGCAGAAGTGGTTAGAGGCAATCAGGTAGGCAAGTGGTTGGGAGCCAGCAGTCCTGGATTGTGAGAGGGATGTCCGAGGGTGGGATCAGGTCAAAATGGGCAATCGGACATCCCTCAAGGGGTCCCAGATTGGAGAGGGTGCAGGCTGGGCTGAGGGACACCCCCCCCCCCATGCACGAATTTCATGCACTGGGCCTCTAGTCTATGATAAAGCTGTTCTTTAAACCAAAGAAATCCTCCACTGTTATCTCAGATTTTCTTTCAAACCACTGTCAACCTTTCTGCGAGTTTAGACATTTATTCTTTCTTGCTTGGCTGGTGGGATAGGAAATCCTTTCACACTGTCTCAGGAGGGAGACCTGCTCTCTCTGCACATAGGGAGCTGTCTCTGTTTAGAACCTTAGAACACCTGGTCATGGCTCTACAAGAACATAAGAAATCGCAGTCATTCCTTTAAGGACAGATAATTGTTTTTCTCACACCAAAAGTGTGTCCCACTTGCCGGCTTCCTGTCTTTCTTTGTATTCAATAAGTTTGTGTTTTAGTTTTTAAATTTATCTTTATTATTGAAAGTATTACAGATTCCCCCTTTTTTCCCCGCATTGACCCCCTCCACCTCACTCTCCTCCCTTCCCCAGGCCTATTGTCTGTCCATGGGTTATGCACTTATGCATATAAGTTCATTGGTTAATCTCTCCCCCATCAACTCCTTTTACTCTACAATATATAAATCTATTCTATGCCTCAGTATCTCTGGATCTTTTTGTTCATCAGATTATTTTGTTCATTAGATTCCACATATAAGTGAGATCCTGTGATACTTGTCTTCCTCTGACTGGCTTATTTCAGTTAGCATAATACTCTCCAGGTCCCTCCATGCCATCTCAAAGAGTAAACAATCCCTCCTTTTTACAGCTGCATAGTATTCCATTGTGTAAACATACCACAGGTATTTTTTATCCATTGATCTATTGATGGGCAATTGGGCTGTTTCCAGATCTTAGCTACAATATACTAATGATGCTATGAATATAAGGGTGCATGTATTATTTCTGATTAGTTTTTCTGGCTTCTTAGGATATATTTCTAGAACTGGGTCAAATGGCAGTTCCATATTTAATTTTTTGAGGAAACTCCATATTGTTTTCCATAGTGGTTGTACCTGTCTGCATCCTCACCAGCAGTGTTCTAGGGTTCCTTTTTCTCCACATCATTACCAGCACTTGTTTGTTGATTTATTAATGGTAGTAATTCTGATAGCTATAAGGTGGTACCTCTTTATCATTTTAATTTTCATCTCTCTGATAAGTAGTGATGTTGAGAAGTTTTTTCATATGTCTCTTGGCCATTTGTACGTCTCTTTGGAGAAGTGTCTATTTAGGTCCTCTGCCAATTTTTTAATTGGGTTGTCTTCCTTTTGTTGAGTTGTATCAGTACTTTATATATTTTAGAAATTAACCTCTTATCAGATATATCATTTGCAAATATGTTTTCCCATACAGTGGTTTCCCTTTTCATTTTGATGCTAATTTATTTTGCTGTGCAGAAGCTTTTTATTTTGAGGTAGTCCCATTTTTTGTGTGTTTTGTTGTTGTTGTTGCTGTTTTTGTTTTTTTTTTTTTTTTTTTTTTTTTTGCCTTTGTATCTCTTGCCCTAGGTATTGTATAAGTAAAAATTCTGCTACACGAGATGTCTGATATTTTGGTGCCTACATTTTCTTCTAGAATTTTTATGGATACATTTAAGTCTTTTATCCATTTTGAGTTTATTCTTGTATATAGTGTATATTGGTGGTCTAGTTTCATGTTTTTGCATGTACCTGTCCAATTTTCTCAACACCTTATATTGAAGAGATTCTCTTGCCTCCTTTGTCAAATATTAATTGAGCGTAAAGATGTGAGTCAATTTCTGGGTTCTTTGTTCTGTTCCATTGATCTATATGCCTGTCCTTGTGCCAGTACCAGACTATTTTGATTACAATTGTTTTGTAGTATTTCTTGATATTCTGTATTGTGATCCTTTCAAGTTTGTCCTTCTTTCTCAAGATTGCTGCACATATTTGGAGTCTCTTTTGGCTCCATATGATTTTTTGAAGTATTCGTTCAAATCTGTGAATATGCCATTGATACTTTGATAGGGATTGCATTGAATTTATAGATTGCTTTGGGTAATGTGAACATTTTAATGATGTTAATCCATGAACATGGTATAATCTTCCACTAGTTTATGTCTTCTTCTATCTCTTTTTTTCAATATTCTCTAGTTTTCTGAGTTAAGTCTTTTACCTTCTTGGCTAAGTTTATTTCTAAGTATCTTAATTTTTTTGTTGCAGTGGTAAATTGGATTGTTTGTTTAGTTTCTCTTTCTGAGAATTCATTATTGGTGTATAAAGTGACATCAATTTCTGGCTGTTAATTTTGTATCCTGCTATATTGATGAATTCATTTATCAAATCTAGTAGTTTTTTTTCATAGAGTCTTTAGATATTTTTTTTACAATATCATGCATGCCATCTGTGAATAATGAAAGTTTTACTCCCTCCTTTTCAATTTGGATGCCTTTTATTTCTTCTTCTTGTCTAATTGCTGTGACTAGGACTTTCAAGACTATGTTAAATAAGAGCGGTGACAGCAGACATTCCTGTCTTATTACTGTTCTTAGGGGAAATGGTTTTAGTTTTTGCCCATTGAGTATGATGTTGGCTGTAGGTTTATCATATATGGTCTTTATTATGTTGAGATGTGATCCCTCTATTCCCACTTTACTGAGAGTTTTTATCAGAAAAGGGTGTTGGATTTTATCTAATGCTTTTTCTGAGTCTATTGATATGAACATGTGTTTTTTGTCTTCCAATTTGTTTATGTGACATATCACATTTGTTGATTTGTGAATATTGTACCAGCCTTGCATCCCCAGAATAAATCCCACTTGGTTGTGGTGTATGATCTTTTTAATATATTAATTTATCTGATTTGTTAAAAATTTGTTGAGGATTTTTAGCATATATTTTCATCAGGTATATTGGCCTGCAATTCTCTTTCTTTGTAGTGTCTTAATCTGGTTTTGAAATTAGGATAATGCTGGCCTCATGGAAAGAGCTTGGAAATGTTCCTTCCCCTTGGATTTTTTGAAATAGTTTGAGGAGGTTTGCTTTTAATTCTTCTTTGAATATTTGGTAGATATTCAAAGCTGAGAAGCTATCTAGACCAGAACTTTTGTTTGGTAGGAATATTTTTTATTATTACTGCTTCTATTTCATCAGCTGTTATTCGCCTATTCAGATTTTCTGCTTTTTCCTGATTTAGTTTTGGGAGATTGTATTTTTTTCTAGGAATTTGTCCATTTCACCCAGGTTGTCCAGATTGTTGGCATAAAGATGTTCTTAGTATTTTTTAATACTCCTTTGTATTTCTGTGGTGTCAGTTGTTACTTCCCTCATTCATTTCTGATTCTATTTATTTAAGTCCTCTCTGTTTCTTAATGAGTCTGGCTTGAGGGTCATCATGTTATTTATCTTTTTAAAGAACCAGCTCTTGGTTTAATTGTTCTTTTACTTTGTTATTTTAGTCTGTATGTCATTTATTTCTGCTATAATCTTTATTATTTCCTTCCTTCTACTTACTCTGACCTTTTCTGTTGTTCGCTCTCTAATTCTTTAAGTTTTAGGGTTAAGTAGTTTATATTAATTTTTCTTGTTCTTTTAGAGGTAGACCTGTGGTGCTATGAACTTCCCTCTCAGGACTGCTTTCACTGTGTCCCATATATTTTAGGTTGTTGTGTGTTCATTTTCATTTGTTTCCAGGATGTGTTTTATTTCTTCCATGATCTCATTGGTAACTCATTCATTGTTTAATAACATGCTATTTGCCTCCATGTGTTTGAATGTTTTGGAGTGTTTTTATTGTATTTGATGTCTAGTTTCATGCCATTGTGATCTGAGAAGATACTTCATATGATTTCAATCCTCTTAAATTATTAGAGACTTAATTGTGTCCCAACATGTGATATATCTTTGATTATGTCCCATGTGCACTTTAGAAGAATATATATTCTGCACTTTTGGGGGGGAAATGTTCTGTAATTTTTAAGTAAATCCATTTGATCTAGTGTGTTCTTTAGAGTTGCTGTTTCCTTTTTGACTTTTTTGTCTATACAGTGATGTTAGTGTACTGTTGATTCCTTGGCCTACCATGTATTGCTGTCTATCTGTCCCTTAAAATTTTCCAAAAGTTTTTTTCTTTATATATATTTAGGTGCTCCTGTATTGGGTTCATGTATGTTTACTAGGATTATATCCTCTTATTGTTTTGATTCTTTTAATATTCTGAAGTGACCTTCATTATATTTTGCTATGGCCTTCATTTTGAAGTCTATTTTGTCAGATATCAGTATAAAAAGCTACTCCTGCTTTTTTTACATTTTCATTTGCATGGAAAATTTTTTTCCATCCCTTCACTTTTGGTCTGTGTGAATCTTTTATTCTAAGATGGGTCTCTTGTAGACATCTTACATATTTGTCATATTTTTTATACATTCAGCTACCTTATGTTTTTTATTGGATCATTTAAGCTATTTACATTTAAGATTATTATTGACTAGAGGCCCGGTGCTTGGATTCATGCACCTGTAGGGTCCCTCAGCCTGGCCTGCGCCCTCTCACAATCCAGGACCCCTCGAGGGATGTTAGAGAGCAGGTTTCAGCCCGATCCCTGCAAGCCAGGCCAGGGGACCCCATTGGTGCACAACTGGGGCTGGAGAGGGACTGTGGGGAGGCTCTAGGGCATGTCTGGCCAATTTCACCCAGTCCCAAATGGCCAGACTCCAGGAGCAAGCTAACCTACTGGTCAGAGTGTCTGCCCCATGGTGGTCAGTGCACGTCATAGTGACTGGTTAAACAGTTGAACTAACAGTCAGACACTTAGAATATTAGGCTTTTATTATATAGGATGAGTACTTTTTTTTGCCATTTTTATTATTTATGCCTGTGTTCCTCTCTCTTGCCATTTCTTCTTACAACAGTTATTTTAGTATTTCTTGCAGTTCTGGTTTGGTGGTAATATATGTGTGTATTTTTTAAATATATTTTTATTGATTTCAGAGAGAAAAGGAGAGGGAGAGATAGAAACATAAATGATGAGAGAGAATAATTGAGTGGCTGCCTCCTGCACACCCCCTACTGGGGATTGAGCCCACAACCCAGGCATGTGCCATTGACTGAAATTGAACCCGGAACCCTTCAGTCCGCAGGCCGATGCTCTATCCACTGAGCAAAACTGGCATGGGCTGGTGGTAATATACTTTAGTCTTTTTTTTTTTTTTTGGTCTAAAATGCTCTTTATTTCACCTTTAAATTTGAATGATAGTCTTGCTGGATAGAGAAGTCTTAGATTCAATCCCCCTTTTTTTTTCCCATTATTTTGTATACTTAACGCCACTCCATTCTGGCCTGATATGTTTCTATTAAGAAATCATCTGACAGTCTAATGGGAGCTCTATTGTAGGTAAATTTCAGTCTTTCTCTTGCAGCCTTTATGATTCTTTCTTTGTCTTTAATGTTTCCAATTTAATTATGATGTGTTTAGGTATGGGTCTTTTGGGATTCTTCTTATGGGACTCTACATTTCCTGAACTTGAATGATTTTTTTGTTAACAAGGTTAGGGAAGTTTTCTGTCATTATTTCTTCAAAACAAGTTCTCTATTTCCTGTTCAAATTCTTCTGGAGCCCCTATTATGTGGATGTTGTTATATTTCATGTTATCTCAAAGATCTCTTAGATTCTCCTCCTGCTTTTTAATTCTTTTTTCCAATCGCTCCTCTGAATGTGTTTTTTTTTCTACCCTGTCTTCTAATTCACTGATTTGGTCCTCCATTTCTTTTAGTGTACCGTAGAGTCTTTCCAGGGTATTTTTTATTTTAGCTCTGTCATTCTTCATTTCCACTTAATTCTTGTGCATGATTTCTACCATTTTTAAGCTGGTGTAATTCTCATTAATTTCCATAAAGTTATCTTTAAATTGCTTGCAGTTCTCACAAAGTTGTTTGAGCACTTTATAACCATTACTTTGAACTTTTTATCTGACAAGTTGCTTGCCTCCATTTCATTTAGTTCCTTTTCTGGTGATTCATCCTTTTCTTTCATTTTGGGATTGTTTCTTTGTCTCCCCATTTTTTTTCTGTCCCTTTATATTTATTTCTATGTATTAGAACAAACTGCTCTGCCTCCCAGTCTCCTGTGAGGGGGAGGTACTATTCAGATTTCAGGGAAAGTGGTGGGTGTGTTTTCCCATCCCAAAGCTACTTCTCTGGGAGTGGTGCAGGATATTACTCTGCCCTCAGCTGTGTGGGCATCCTCATATGCAGTCCAGTGGGATCAGCTGGATACCAGGAATTTCTATCAGCTCTCCAGTGCAGGGGAAGCATCAGTCAGGTTCCCCACCCCCAATCCAGTCAATGACTCTACCGCAGACTGTTCAAACCCATAGGCTTGACCTCTGTGGCTGTCTCTTCTGCAAAGATGGAGATACAAAGTGAGGGATGTATCACCTAGAGTGGGGTTTTTTCATTTTCCTGAGCTGGCTTCTGGGAGGGGCTAGTGCCTCTCAGAAAATATGGCCATTACGTGTGTGTGTGTGTGTGTGTGTGTGTGTGTGTGTGTGTGTGTGTGTTTGGAGGGCAAATGCAGGACTCTTGGCTGCTGCTTTTCTCTCCCCAGTGCTTCCCACCCACCTTTCCTTAGGCACCTGAGTCCCCACCGCCCTACCTCCACCAAAACCTCAGGTGAGTAGCTGCAAATGAAATTCCTGTGCTCTGGGTTTAAAAACAAAAACAAAACCCAAAACCTAAGACTTTCTCTCCAACCAGCTCTTGTCAACTGATTCCAGTCTCCCAGGCAGCCAGAAGCCCTGCTGCCTTTCTCGGCTGGATATTATATGGGCCACTAGTCTCGGCTCTGGTGCTCCAGGCTGTGGAGTGGGTTCTGGGCCTTGACCTTCTCAGGGAAATAACCTTCCTGTAGCTGAGAGATCCCTCCTCACTCTCATCCTGCCATCCATAGAAGCTGGGTCAGCCCCTCTTACAACCTTGCCCTTCCTACCAGTCTCCAGGTGTTTTCTGTCCTTCCTTGATATAAGTTTCCTACTCAGCTGGAACTCAGTTGGTAATTCTGGGTGAATGTTTCCCAGTTTAGTTGTATTTCCTGTCTGGCCCTGGGTGGAGGTGCAAGAAGGGTCTGCCTATTCAGCCTCCATCTTCTCAAGTTGGTGTTTTAATGTTGAATCATAGAGGAATATTCTTAGAGACAGTTTAAGCACCTGATAAAGCCTTAAATACATACGACTGTGGCAACTCACATAACACAACTAAATGGAAGAGATAGGAAGATTCTTGACCCAGTGTGCATGTGTCAAAGCAATGGTACCTTCATCAGGATGGCTGCTTGGTCCAACAATGACTGAAGAACCTCATTGACTGTGAGATGCATCCTGATTTCTGCAACGTTCAAGTGTGGTGGGGAGGGACTGTGCACCTTAGATATTAGGAAACACAGAACTAGTTTTAGCCTGTGTCAGGGTATTTCCTGGGGAAGCATGTTGTTCCAGCTCATTAAAATGGGATTTGAAATTCTCCTTGAAATTAGAAAAGTGCTTAAAACACCTGCCAAAGAACAGGTAATCAAGACAGTTTTTAAAGAGATGTTTGCAAGTCAGTAATAGCAGCATGTCTCAACATTGGCTGCACATTAGACTCAAGAGACGAACTGAAAAAGAAAAGAATAACCAAAGCTACCCCAAATAAATTAAATCAGAGTCTTTAGAGGTGGGGCCCAGGCATCAGGTTATTTTGAAAGGATCTTTAGGAGGTGCTAGGGTGCAGTCTATCTGGGGAACTGCTGGCAGGGAGAGATGAAATATCCTGGGTTTCCAGGAAGCCACATTCCTAGTGCATTCTGTGTACATTTAAGACCAGTACACCTTCCTTGGAAACATCTGGAAGCAGCAGCAGATGGGTCTAGGGGCTTATTTCATTTGAGCATATGTGATGTGAGCACCTTTTCCTCTTTCTTTCCTTTTTTCCCTCTCTTTTTATTCCAGCTTGGCAATCTTGCTGCAAGGATCTATTGTAGCACAGCTATACAAGGAGCTTTGCAACCTTTCAAATTGTGTTATTCAAAACCATGACTGACCCATCATGCATAGAAAATGGACTTTCCAGGATTCTCTGAATGCAGATGCTTACTGCAGTTGTTCTGGTGTCCTCTCTGACCCGTCCCTGCTCCCGCCCATTTTGGGCTAGTCAGTTTTGCCTCTGACTTCTCTCTGCCCAACTCTGCTCTGTGATGCCTCCCCACCCTCTTCTAGCTGCAGGGAGGGCTAGGGACAGGAATAGCAGCTCCGGAGATTCTGCAGGATTCCAGCATCTCATTTAGTGAAACACTTGTTAGCTGCAGACAACAGGCAGAGACCAAAAAATAAAAATAAAAAAAAAAGGAGGATACCTGTGTTCATCGTCAAGGATAACAGTTCAGAGAAATCCCTTTCACGGTTATTTTCAGTCACTTCCTGGGTTACATTACCTTGCATTGTGCAAATATTGGCATTTACCTATCAAGGGTTTTTGGTTTTCTATCACAAAAGTAAAGATGGGCTTTTTATAAAGATCCCACAGCCTCCTCATCTCCGCCCTTTCTGCTCACCCTTTGAGCTCACAAACTGCATAATTAGGACATAGAAAGCAATCTTATCGGTAAACTTTCATCTGGAAAGGGGATCTCAAAGCTAGATATTGAAAAAATTGTTTAAAATTCATTCTCCAAGCGTCCTTGGTATATTTTCAAAGAAAATAAACTATAGTGTGCTGTATTTTTAAAGCTTCCATTGAGATTTTTATGGAGAAGGTGTTCTTGGTGTCTCTGCATATTTTATTCAGATTTTGATGGCATAATGTAAATAAGGATCTACTTAAGAAAATTAAATGATCACATCACTTGAAGATAATCCATTTCTGCATCACCTCATGAGATCAGTGGTAAGTTTTCTTATAATGGACATAGGACATGTTTTCCTTTATGTAACTTTCTTTTCATAAGACACCCAGTGGTGCATCTGGGGGCTTTCATAAGACAAACTAGACATTGTAGTACCTATTGCAAACAGAAAAAAAGAAAAATCTATTACCTGAAATCTCTTCTCCCTACTCTTTTCACACTTGGGTGAATTTTCTTACCAAACCTTCAGGAGAGACTATAGTTCATGTGAGTGAAACTGTTAAAGGTGAACAGCACCAGATGTTAGACCTGGCTCCTTGAGTTTGGCCAAGAAAGAATTCAGAGCCAAATCTCAAATACAAGTGAAGTTTATTTAGAAAGCCACAAAGGTAGAAGTGAGCCAGCTGGGCTGTGTGGACTCAGGAAACAACTTACAAAGGGCGGGGGGTGGCGGGGGGGAAGCCCTTCTAGTTTAGGAGAAAGAAAGGCAAAGAAAATGTGTGCCTGGCAGAAGAAAAGAGGAAAGGCGCAGGCGTGCTCCGGAGAGAGCGTGCCTGGGGAAAGATGAGGGTGAGAAAAGATGTGGGCGGGCTTAAGAGAGAGCAAGTGCACTCTGGGCCCTTCGTCTTGAGGGTTTTTATCTACTTTCCACAGGTGGGGACTTTAGGGGGAGGTCTCAGAGGAGGATCTCAATAGAATACTCATCAATTTTCCCAGTGTGTCCTTTCAGGGGTCATTAGTCATTGCAGCTGGTCCTGATGTCAGCCATGGAGTCACTTCATCTGGTTTTGCTGCTTTTCTGGGCCAGGAGCTGAAATATAACTGAGACATAGATGTTGTCTTTAGTTTGATTGACACTCTATCTCTGTGGTCAACGGACCCTAGACTTTGTTCCTAAGATTATTTAATTTGGGCCAGAACCTCATTGTCCTGAGGGCTTAATGCTTAAGGGAGTGCTCATGTAAGAACTTATATGAGAGTCATATGAGGCTATTCTGGCTCACTTGTTCCTCCTATAATGTGGTCTACCACGTGACTAGCAGCACACCAGGAGAGGAAATGTCAGGGGAGTGTCTGCATGACCAGTGATATGAAAGATCAGAGGGGTCTAAGCTGCATGACCAGTGATATGCTAAGGCAGCGGTTCTCAACCTATGGGTCGTGACCCCTTTGGCAGTCGAATGACCCTTTCACAGGGGCCGTCTAAGACCATCCTGCATATCAGATATTTACATTACGATTCATAACAGTAGCAACATTACAGTTATGAAGTAACAACGAAAATAATTTTATGGTTGGGTCACAACATGAGGAACTGTATTTAAAGGGCCAGAAGTTGAGAACCACTGTGCTAAGGGATGAAAGGCCACCCTGGGGACAAGGTCCCACTCTACAATACTTGTTTTCCTAGTTTTGCCTGCTGCTAGGCACTTGTACCTGCTCTATCATTCCTACTCTGCTCACGTCTGTCTAACTGCCTACTATATCAAAACATAGAGATATATAATTTGCAATGAATTAGAAAAGTCCTGTTAGAATACTCATGTTAGAATATGTTGCAATCACTATGAGATTGAGCCCATTGCTTAACACCTGTAGGCCTCAGTTTCCTCATTAATAAAAGAAGGTATTTATAATATCTCATAGGGTATTGCAAAGATTAAAATGAATGTAAATTATGGAGCTAAATGGCATTCAGTTAAGAATATAAGAAAGTGTAGATGTTGCTTTTGTTATTTTTGTTATTTTAAACCAAGCAATTTTTCTATTGCCAGCCATGTTTCTCCTGACATTCTATATGTGAAAAAAAAAAAAGTGCAAACGGTAGATTTTCCCATAACTTAAAATTTACCTTCTCGACTTTTGTTAGGGATCCTATACAGAACTCATAGAGCACAATTAACCTGTTTGTGAATCTGGATCTTTCCTCCCTACGAGCCGTCCGATTTGACACAATTCACAAAGGATTCTGAAGGCTTTGTGGTTTCCCTTCTGGCGAGCTCATTAGAGTCCCCTCCCAAATCTTAATCTTCAGAATTCCCTAATAGTAATTGTGCTTTACATTCACATAGCAATTTGCGGTTTGCAAGCTTTATTATTACTTTACATGTCAAGCTCATAACATTCTAACAGTATATCATTAATACCATTTGTCATAGAAGAAAATTAAGAAGCCAAGAATTTAGGTGACCTGACCATTGTCCCTCAGCTAGTGAGAAATTTAGGAATAGAACTAACAGTATCTCCATGTTTTCTCCAAAACATGCCATAACTTCCATCAATGAGTTTAAAACTGCCTTATTAATATCAAGGAGGCAGGCCCACAGCTAAGAATCTCTAGATTTTTTTCCTCTTTAATCTTGAAGTTATTGATGTTGCTAAAGGCACACAGCCACCTTGAAATAGTCTTTTGCAGACTGCTATGGCCTAAAAAAATAAATGCACAGAGCATTTGATTCCTGTTTGGACATTTTGTAACCTCTTCCGAGTTACAACTGTAGATATTCACCTACCAGTGAATACCAAAATAGATTTGCTTTTTTTTTTTTTCCTCTTCTTTTCCTACTTGGCATTTATTGAAACTGCAAAAAGCCACAGGAAATAAAAATCAAGAGAATAAAGTATGGAATGTGTGAATTGGGGAGTGGAGTTAATAAGAGACCTGTTTAATTTGCTCAGAGGATAATAACTCCCTCATAACAACATCTTGTATTTGATGTCAAGCCAGCTCTGTGGTCTCCTGTGCAGTTAACGGTGTGTCAGCCTTCGGGGTGCAGCACCCCTTCTCTGGAGAAAATAAATGTGGTTTCCAGTGGCCTAATAAGTCCACAGCATGATGACATCTGGGCTCCTATTTAAAACTCAAGGGTATACCACCTTTTTCCATCTGAGCTGTTAGCTTTTAAAAATACTTAAAAACCAATCAGCAACTAAATTGCATTTGAAGAGCTATTTCAATTACAGAATGGAGGCAGTTCCTCAGCAACCGAAGTATTTAAGAGCTGCAAAAATTAATGTGCATTTTAATGCTGATTTTCAGAGTATAATACACTTTGCAATTCATTTAAATGTGTTCTGTGTGTTTTATTCTAGCTTAAGGCACAGCAGCAGTCCTTGACTCATCATAAAACTACAATTTTTAAAGTTTTTTTTTTAATAGCAAAGTATTTAAAACCTAAGAAGATAAACTGAGTGAAAACATAATTGGTCAGAATCCGAATATAGATGAGTTCTTTTCCTAATAACACCACTTAAAAGCACTCCTGTGGAATGATTCTCACTCCTTAAGGAGGCCACCTGTAGATTGGATTCTATCAAATAAAAACCTCATCTAAAATTGCTTTCTCCCTCTCGGCTGGACGTGGGACAGCCTTTGTACTCTCAATCTAGGAGCAACACTGTCCATCGGAAGCTACTGAATTGGCAGATAAATCCAGTAGCATTAGTGCCTCCATAGATGGTGTGTTTTAAAACTGAATTAATCAAACAAATGTTTTGCCCCAGAGCAATGGCAAGCAGTGCATATGTCGACAGCCGGAAGGAAGTAATGTCAGTAAAACAAACAGCTGCTTTTGCTCAGCAGTTGCCCAAACCAAGATTAAATGGATGAGTGAGGGAATGTGGCCACAGCAGGTAAAGGGAGTCTGAGGTGAACCACCAGGCCCTTGCTCACCTTTCTGCAGGCTCTAAAAAGGGGAAAGAGATGCCTGGCCAGTGTGGCTCAGTGGTTGAGCATTGACCTAGGAACCAGGACAGGAGGTCAAGGTTCAATTCCAGGTCAGAGCAATTGATCCCCAGTAGGGGGCATGCAGGAGGCAGCAGATCAATGATTTTTTGTCATCATTGATATTTCTCTCTCCTCCTCTCCCTTCCTTTCTGGGGGGAAAAAAAAGGAACTTAGGGGAAGGAGAAATGACAACCACAGAACCTGCGCCCTCACTTCGTTCCATCTCACCCACCATCCTTTCACACCGTGGGTAAGGGATATGAAAGGAATTACTGCAGACTCAACAAAAGAATTGCTCACCCAGAGAGCCAGGTTTCCTAACCAGCCCCCAGAAGTGCATGCAAAGTCCTACAACTGCGCTTTGTTCTGCAGCCATGCTAAATCAAAAGAGCACTTGCTTCCCTATGACTTCCATTGTGGTATGGGGTTATTTCTGGCTTTAATCAGTCCCAGACTCAGTATTATTTGTGTTTGATTTGCTGGACTTGCATTTTAATCAAGGAGTAGCACAAAATGATGATGTTCTCTGACTCCTCTAACTCTTTCCTGAAGTTTTTTCTTCTTCTCTGAACTCAGTGTGGCTGTAAACGGAGCCAACCCTTACACTGAAGACAGAAACTACTTCCAAAGCTAGTCAGGTAGGCTGCCCTCTTCCTGCACACTGCTGATGTTCTGGGTTCCAAGCAGAGATGTGAAAAGGCCATTGATTGATTTCACAAGCATTTATTGAGACCTTACTATAAATGGATTTTGCTAGGGGTTATGAGGAAAGGAACAATGGGTGAGCCACAGCCTCATTCATCAAAGAGAATCAAGTTCAATGAGCTGGAAACTTTGGAAGACTCCATATTGCTTACCTAAATATTTCCTAGGGCTCAGAGGAGTGGTTATGGGATTTAGTTGAACTCAAAAGTCCCGGTTGGAAGTGTAGTTTGGCATGCACTAGGAGCATCCAGCTGGGATCGCCACATCTCCAAACGGAGGCAACAAATAGCTCAGGGATCTAAGAAGTCTCAGCCTGGGAGTCTGGTTTTACTGAGCTCTGGGTTGCCTTCAATTACTTCTGCTGGGTAACTGGAGCCTGTACAGTTTGCCTGCTGAGCCATTACCCCACCCGAGCCCTCTGCCTTGGACCGCATAGGGCCCCCTTTGCCCAGGCAAACCTGACAGTCCCAGCTAGTCCTGCCATGAGACCTGCACTTCCAGGCCTTCTATAAGGAAACCATTGAGCCTGCCCCTGAGCTGTACACAGTGGTGGCTTTCATTTAAACCTCCACTGCTACTCCTGACAGAGCTGGGAAACAGAAAGCGCTATTTATAAGCATTCTGGTGGCAATTTCCCCAGCGAGGAGGTGAGGCTGTTTTCTGATTTACGCCTTCCTAGCCAGCTGTCCCTCGCCATTTTACACATGCTGGCACGGCATTTCCCTCCAGCCAATTTAATCTGGAAAATTTTTGTTTCTTTCACACATGAATGAAAAGTAAGTCTTTGACTTGAATCATCCCTCGCCCCTCATAAAACTGTAATTTCACGGGTTCTATCTAATTTGTACTCATATATTTTACTAAGGCATGGGGAGACAATGTAAACTCCCTTTATAAAGGCTTTTATAGCTTGCCATGTGGAGTTTCTTCTGCGGGATAGGTGGGAGAATTTAATTAAGAATTTGGGGAATAACTGAAATCTGAATGATTTTTTTAAATGTTCCTTTTATTTCCTTTTCTACATATTTTAAAAAGCTAAAGATATATCAAAGGTGTGTACTAGCAACTAATTGAAAGCTAGGCAGACTGAAAAATAGATAGGGAACAGTAACATCCAGTAACTAAATGTCTTAAGTCAGTGGGATGATAACAATTTCCCAACAACGTGAAACAAAAAGTATTTGTTAAGTGAAAACCTGGATAATGGCTTGGGTGTATGACAGATGTGAGGACAAGGGACAGACATAATCTGGGCCCTCAAGAAATTTGAACTGTTATAAATCAAATAGATCTCTAAGATTCTCAAGAGATTCGATACGGCCCGAGCTTTGGCTTTAGAGGGGGAATTATTATAAGTGCCAGGATTCCCCCCCCCCTCCGCCACCGCCCAGCTCCCCCTTAAGTCTGCCGTTGTCTTTCTGTTTCAATTGCTCTGTTAGTGATGCGTGGGAACTTTGAGGAACTTAAATCACATATTACGAAATGGGTGAGAATATAAAAGTAAAAGATATTCTAACCATGAAAATTTTCGAGTTATTTAAAATAAACCTGACTTTAAACACAACGAAAGTTACATTTTAATTTTAGAGCTGAAAGCGAAAGGAGAGACTGAGGAACAGGATAAGGAAACTGTGTCCCAGAATAAAATTCTGCTCATGTCCTCGCTTTTTAAGTGTGTCCAACGAATACTCATAGAATAAATAAGCAAATGAATTAATGGCTGAATCTTGAGCATAGGGATAAAAGCAGTGTTTAGAACTTTTCTGAAAATGGAAGAATTCAAGTAGGGTGCAACAGCATTCAGGATGGTGGGAGCCAAATTTCTTTATTAAAGTGCTAAGAGGACCCAGGTGGCTCTCAAGTCTTCTCTGTAGTCTTAGTGAGGAAGAGTTAGAACTGACTTAAGATGAGAATTGCCACAAAGCACGAAAAGTCCAGAAGATTGACAAAAATTATCATGAAGCTCTATGAATAGTACCTCCCCAAACACTGTAAATTACTGTCTCTTTTATTACAAAAGATTCCATGGACACAGAAAGGTATAGAGTGAGCTCTGTTAAATGTAACTTTTAAACAAAGCATTAAAGATGAGAAGCAAGCGAAGCGCCTTCTTGTCCTTTCCTGCCTGACCCTTGACCCTCTCCCTTTTGAGAAATAACCACTTTTATGAAATTGATGTTAATCATCCTAGGGATTCATTAAAAATTTAATTTACTTGCAGATGTGTGTATCCATCGATTATTTATTGTTTTGCATCTTTAGCGTTTTTATAAATGTTACTGTACCATTCTTTTTTTAACTTGCTTTTCATACTTATGTTTGGGGAATTTATCCATGTTGATTTATGTAGATCTGGGCAATTTATTTTAACGGATATATAGTAATTATTATTCTTTGTGAATATGCCATAAGTTACATTTCCATTTTCCTGGTGTTGTGTATTTCAGGCACATCTTATTTGTTTGTTTGTTTATTCTTTTGTTATTGCAAACAAGGCCTCCCTGACCATTTCTGTTTATGTTTCCTTATGCGTAGGAGCAAGAGCAGCCCCTGAGCAGTGGCCCTAGCCCTGTCTGTATATTAATCAGCTTTAAAAAACCACGGCTACTGGGATCCTACCTGAAGACTCTGATTCCATTGGATAGGGTCTGTATTTTCATGACAGAAACAGAAAATAAACAAAGTTATAGAGTATGAAGCATCTGGTAGTGATATAAGATATAAGGAAAATTAAACCAGTCATCTTATAGAGCCTGGATCCAGGGAAGAGCCCCCCATGGAGGTGACACTGAAGCTGAGATGAGTGACCAAGGAGTCACCTTATGAAGACTTCAGAGAAAGAGGCTTCCTCACCAAGGAAGTAGCTGGAGGAGGCTTATCTTTCTGAAAAACAGAAAGTATGTCTGTGAGCTGCTGCTAACAATTGTGGGGCTAGGGCAGGAATACCAATACAAGCCCGTATACCACACACCTAAATATTTACTAGTAAATGTTGTCAGTCAAGCAAACTGTTAAAGGATATATGGTCTATACGGCTACTTTACCAATATACCATCACAATGACAAAATAAAAATTTAGATAAATTTATGGTCTCCATCTGATGGAAATACCAATGACAACTGAATACCAATGACAAATGAACTTAATTATTATTGCCCATATATGGATGTGCTTGGGTGGACCAATGATGCTTAGATGTGTAATAAAATAAAGTGAAGACTTAAATAATTCATAAATTACTTTAAAGTTATTCAATTAAACTTGTTTTGTTAGCTTCATTTCAATGAAATTATGTTGTCATAATCAATATTCACATAATTTTGACAGCAGTGATCTAAAAAGTTAAAAATTAAAAAGTATTTTTACTTAAGATATACATAATTTAAATATATTTTTAATTTTTATTGATTTTTTTTTTTTAAGAGAGAGAGGAAGGGAGAGGGAGAGCTGAGAGAGGAAAACACTGATTGGCTGCCTCCTGCATGCCATGCCCTCTGCTGGGGATGGAGCCTGCAACGGGACATGAGCCCTGACCGGAATCTACGTGGCAACCTATCAGTGCCTGGGATGATACCCAACCAACTGAGCAACGCCGGCCAAGGCCAAACATATTTTTATTAAAAACATAAAGTCAATGTAAACAATATTACAGGTCAACACTTGTTTCATCTATTTTCCAAAAGGTTATTTTTCTGTTAAAGTTCAAGTTATAATTAACCTATATCAAAATACGTATTTTAAATTATTTGTTAAAATAAAAATTTTAAATTAAAATGTTAGGAAATTCAAATAAATCTTATGAAATGCTTTTATAAAAATAAAACTATTCACAATTCAAGACTTGGATGTACACTTAGTGGCTATTGTGTGAATTGGTATCACTTTATCATGTTACATCTAGTCCCACATTGTTTTAAAATAAGATTTTATTATTATTTAGTTATGGGGAGGCAGATCAGGAGACAACTGGCATTAAAAGAGAGCTTGTTATACTCACAGATCCCAACAGAAGGGGGCACACCACGCTGCAGGGCCACATGGGGAAGCACCAGCGTTTTCAGGATGCGGAATGAGCGAGGGGGAAATGAGAGCAACGGCCTTTATTGTGGTTTCCATGAGGCAGGATCAGTTCTACCTGAATGAATATGATGCAATATGATTTTAAAAATAGGATTAAACTATGATTTAAAAAATACGAGTTAAAAAAACCGATGAAATAAGAAATAAAATTTCATTTGTTTATTTATAATGTGAATAAAATAAGTAATGCTGCTGTGAGACACAGTTATATATTAAGGGAAAAAATTTGTCCCGGCACACAACCTTTTCAGACGGCGGGTTTATAACAGCATCCCTAGAGAGCAGCAGTGTATAGGACAGAAACAAGTGTTTGCAAATGTAAGTCTAACCAGAAACGCTTGTGCCCAGAATGCTGACGATAAGGTTGAGAACTCGCAGGACAAGTTGTCTGAAAATAGATAAGTTGTGTATGTTCTCTATGATGGCTGATGGGAACAGATAGTAGCTCCCAGATAGCGGTATTTCTTATGCTTTCATTGGAATTTTGATGTGACCGGAGTTTGATAAATCTTTTAAAACATAGTCCCTATGAGAGCTACACATGTCAGGACATGACGTATTGTATCGTATTGAGAAGGTTTGGAAGATTTTAAAGTGGATTGGTCCAAATTAGTAAGCTGGCTACAGATACAGCTTCTGGAATAGTCACAGTCCAGTTGGATTGGCTTCATACTTAAGTCCAAAATGGTAACAGTTTGTAAAGGCACTGTCTTTAGACATTTGTGAACTTGTTTGCCCAGGAAGAATTTTGTACTAAAACTTTAGAAAACTTGACACCATGAACACTGTCTGCCCTTAGGCTGAAAGCCATAGATGGTTCATGTGTGTTAGGGTGCCATAACATGGAGGTCGGGGGAACTGGTTTTCCAATGGGGACAAGGAGATTTATTTATTTATGTATTTATTTTGAACACCAACATTGGTGTTTATTTTTATTTTTTAATATATTTTATTGATTTTTTTACAGAGAGGAAAGGAGAGGGATAGAGAGTTAGAAACATCGATGAGAGAGAAACATTGATCAGCTGCCTCCTGCACACCCTCCACTGGGGATGTGCCCACAACGAAGGTACATTCCCTTGTCCGGAATTGAACCAGGACCCTTCAGTCCGTAAGCCGATGCTCTATCCACTGAGCCAAACCAGTCAGGGTGACAAGGAGATTTATATTAATTTTTGGAATTAATGCAATCCAAAGAAAAATATCACCACATTTCAAAAGCAAAGAGTGAGTACAGATTTAGCCTTTTGGGTTGACATTAATCCATCCCAAGAATTTTGGACTTGACAAAATTGTAGTTTTATGAGAAGCCGTATACCCTTTTCCTGAAATCCATTTCCTGAAATGAAAGTAAAGGATTTCCAAAATTATAGATTTGAAGACCTAATGGAAAAAAAATTCTCAGGTTTCAAACTTTATGAAATAAACTAACATTGTTCAATTCATGCCCTGATTTCATATTCATAATGTGCATAAACACTACAAATGGAAGTTGTACAATACCACAATGAAGGGTAAATATAATGACATTAGAAAAGCAGAATATTACAAACATCTTGAGAGTGGTTACTTTAAAAAAAAAATCACTGTGCAAGAATCTATCCACGTTTAGAATCCCTATTTTTGTGAACAGCTGTTTTTCATTATAAAACATAATAAAAGTAAATGTCACTGCCTGTTAAAGAATTTAAAGTTAAACACAGAAAGCAAGACTTGATACCATATTGTCATCTTAGTACACACACACAAAAAAAATACACAGAAAACAAAAAAACCACCCCAAGCCCAAAACTGACAGGTTTCTATGTCTTAATCCAAAGGATAATGAATTACTAAATACAAATACATAACATATAAATTGCACATTATAATTAATCCCATGTTAAAATCCCATGTTTATTTTTATTTCAAGTTGATAATATAAACTCTGCTATTATACATATTTCTGTTATGACCTTACAGCAACACATCTGGAAAAACAGAGAAAGATTGAATATATTTCTGGCAGTTGATTTTTCTTATACTCAATCCATTTCACTCATTTATTTCTACCTTTCAAGCCCTGTAGACACCTAAATGTGTGATCCCTGCTCTAGACTGTGAGTTCCTCGTGGGCAGAAACCTGGCAGCATATTAGTCAATTGGCTTCCCCCATTCGTTCATTTATGATTCATCAATAATCTAACAAATACTTCTTGATCACCTACTATCTACTTGGCACAGTTACAAAAAAGGATAGACAATTCTGGGCCCTGGAATTCCAGTTGTATTCACGAAACGTTTGAATTGAATTGATTGGTTGTCCTAGTCCTCCCGCTTTGAAAATATAAGTCCTCAGTTACCCAATCGACAGAACCCAAGACGTGAGCTGCAACGTAGAAGGCAATATAACAGCTTATAAATTTCATCCCCAAGAGAAAAATAATTCCTGTCTGCAGGGTTTGATTTTCGAACGCATCTGGTACAATGGGAAGCATCAAGTTTTACACTGGAGGTGACTAAAATTTAAGTCTCTGAAGCTAATTAGTAAATTAGCATATAGGCTCACTCACCTGAGCCCCCATCCAAGCCCTCCTTTTTTTGCTGCAGAAAGTAAGCTTTTCCCAGGAGATGCAATTGAAATGTATGTCTGCACAAACACGGCTTTGTCTTCACTGACATCTGAATCCATTTCCGTCTTTGTTATCACATTTGAAATCCAAAGGGTTATACTTCTAATCCTGGTGCACTTAGGTCCACATTGTTAACTCACTTGTTAGCAGTACATTTCCCCCCACATAAACTTTTCTTTACATTAGTTGTCTTTTAAGACACAGCTGGGTTGATGTCACAGGAAACAGAATGGCAGCTTTTTGTGAGCTATGGAGTTGCACTAGATTTAAAGGCATAGATGAGAATTAGGGATGATGTAGAGGGTTTTGAGGTTGAAATGGCAACTATAGAAAATAAATTGATGAATTCTTATATCCCATTTCAATAAATATTTAATTTCTTATCTTTTTTCTTTTATTTATGTTATACTTTTTATCTTTATTGTTGGAAGTATTATAGATGTCCCTTCCCCCCCTCCACCCTGTATACTGCCCCTCCACCCTCTCCCCACTTTCATCACACCATTGTCTGTGTCCATGGGTTATGCATAAATGCATATATGTTCTTTTCCTTTGTTTAATCTCTCCCCACCCATTGTCTCTCCTCCCCCCCTCCCACCCCCCTGCCTTCCCTCTGAGGTTCCTCAATCTATTCTATGCTCTCTGTCTCTGGATCTATTTTGTTCATTAATTTCTTATTTTTACTTAACCCAGGAGAATACAGGTCTTCTATAACTTTAGGTTATTTGCTAAAATTGTAGCAAATAAATGCTACAATGTTATGTTAATCAACATAACCTGGCTGAATTCTAATATAATTCAATGTTATTTTCATAACACTTTATCGAGTGCCCATTACATGCAAAGTCCTGTAGGCAGACAGCTCTGGGGGCAGGAGAGAAATAGATTTTTCTCAAAACAGAATAAAGAATGAATAGAATTTATTAAGTGAAAAAGATGAGGTACAAAATAGAGGCAATTCATTCAGAGGTGCATAAGAATGAAACATCATGGTGGACAAAAAGGAAATATAAGTTGTTTGGATGGCTGGGAAGAAGGAAAAGAGCAAATCTGAGGCTGCCTGGGGGCTGGAACTCAATCCAGTGTGTCAAGGGTCCAATCACTATTCAAGGGAGGGCTTGCCTCAGAGTCACCAAGGCGGGGATTTGAAAAAATCAGATATAAACCTTGTTTTTTTGGGCAGCACATCTGGTGATTCAAATTCAGTAGGAGTGGGACTGGGGCCCAGAAATACTGTTTTTGAAATCCTTTCCAGGTTCCAGTTCAAGATGGCGGGCTGCATACAAGCCTTTGCCTCCCTTCTCCTTTTTCTCCCAACCCAGTTGAAATTATAGTCAAGAAAGTCCAAGATGAATCACCCACAATAGTGAGGAGAACAGATCCATTGCAAGGGGGGCTGGAGCTGGTAAAATCTATTGCTCAGAGTTAGAAAGAGAACTGATGCATATGGAAAGCTAAACCCAGTGGAGGAAGCTATGGCCGTCCACTGGCAGAGCTTCAGAGAGGCTGCAGAATTGGTAGAAGCAGGAGTGGGTAATGATATAAAAAATTAAGAGGATGAGAGGAGTGTGTAGGAAACAGCTGAATCCTCCACTTCCAACTCATGAAGAATAACTGGCAGCCCAGCTTCTGACAATGTGGAGTAGGTGCTCTTTGAAAGAGATACTATTTCTAGCCTGATTAACTTCTCCCGAGCTGGGAGAATGGGACCAGCACAGGAAGAGAAGCCCTCCCTCCATTTTCCTTGGCAGCTGAGAGTGAGGATTACCCCACTTTTCTACAAGTGTCCCGAGAAGAAGGTATGGAAGGAAATGCAAAAGGAACTGGTGTTCACACACAGTTGTGGCATCACACCCACAGGGCACTCATGGTACATGGTCTTCATGGTCATTTCTATTATCTTATTGGGGTGGCATAAGAACTTTCATAGAGAACCCCAGAACAACCCAGCCAGGTCTGAGGGTGGCCCTTCAAACAATGGCCATGGGAAATGAACTTTCCCTTTAAATTCTATCTCTTGGGAAAGGAGGCATTCCCTGATAAGTATAGTGACAAAAAAAGACCCCCAATTCCCATATCCGGCTTTCATTTGTTACCCTGGCTTGTTCAGTGGAGAAGGGAAGAAACCAGTGTTTGCAGGCTGAGTCGGTGCTAGAAGAACCCAGCACCTGCTCTGGTTCCAAAGGGTACAGTTGGCCCGGAGTCCAGAGGTCAATGTGCTAAGGGATCCAATCCAGGGTGTGCAGCTCAGCGTCAAGAGAATAAAGACCAGTCACCACTAGAAAGGGTGTTCCTCAGGCAAGCATGCTGACGAGGACACCGGGTGTTGTGAGAACTCCATCCCAATGGGCTGAGATACACCCAATCCAATGTGGGGGGGGGGGACATAGGGATTTGAGTAGAGGAGTCAGGAGCCTAGTCATCTGAACTTGAAGACATAACATGTACCATGCAAATGCTTCAGGGAGCCAGCCACAGAAGACCTCCCTCCCATACTGGATCCCACTAGATAATTGGTGCCAATCTGGAAAACAGCCTAGAATTTGAGCAGAAAAATATCACTGAACCTGCAGCCTGAACGTCCGCTGCAATTTCAGCGAAGGAGCCAAAGAAAGGATTCTCCTTCTCTAGTATTGAGTAATTAATTCACTTTTTTGGGGGGAGGCGGTCCCTAATTTTCTTGAAAGTAAAAACAAATAAATAAATAAAAATGTTCAATGCAATTGTGTTTTATATCCTTTGCTCTCTAGTGAGGTTTTATGCCTGATTTTTCCGTGTGGCTCCCTGTGGCCTCTAGGTTCTTTCTTCCCCACACCCACTCTCAGAAGCCTTGCCTAAGCTACTGTACATGGATGTGCATACATTTGGTGGGCATAAGGAGAGCTTATGTGTGAGGGGTGTAGTGGAGATTTGAATAACCCCTTTTCATGTGTCTCTAGTGAGTTTAAATTTGCTAGGTTCTGACCTCTTCTCTAGCTTTTTGAATAGAATCATCTCTTGCTCACAAACTTGGCTTTGTATATCCATGAATAAGGCACTTCTCTGCCTACAGTGTAGGAAACCTGGGTCCAGGACAGACTGGTACAGTGCAACATTCGCACAATCTCCACCCACCCCCAGGTCCTACAACGAACCATTGAAAACACCTCTTGGATTACCAGCCCCAGTCTTGGGCCATCCAATAAAGAAAACTGGTTTTTGAAAGATTTGATCTGTTTTCATACACCCTCTGCTTTTGAACCACCAGGCACACAGGTATTCTTTTAATGTCTCTCTAAATTTACAATACAATGACACTTACAATACAATGGAATCTCTCCAAGTGGTGAGATCACAGTTGTATAAATACCAGGGGAATAAACAGAATCTTCCCTTCCTTTCTGGGGCTCTTGGTTACAGGTATATGAATTCTCCAAGAGCTCTTGATTTGAAGGAGCTGTTTATGTTCTGTTTACAGGAGGCAAGCCTAGGTATGATGTCTACTAACCACAGAGTGGACTCAACGAGGTACTTTCTTTGTACTAAATGCGCTTTCTGTGAATAGTTCTCAGTCCACTCATAGCAACAAGGCAAATGATAAGAGTTTATGTTGTGAAATGAATTGCCTCCCCACACCCCCCCCCCCCAGCTCCATCACCTAAAGCCGAGATTGATCAGTCAGGTCTATAGATCATTGTCCACCTTCTGGAGGACCAAGGAGGGGGCCTGCACATGCCCCTGGTGGCGGCGGAAGGGGGGTTGGGGGGGCGGTGCTAGCAGATTTCCACCCATCTATTTCTACAGGTCAGAGGCTCTAGGCCCAGGGCCCACATCTGAGGGGTCAGGATAATTCCAGAACCTTGTGTGGGATGGCTGCCGACATTCTCCTCTCAACTGTTCACCTGTTGAGAACTTGGAAAGGACTAAATGTTGTAAGCTGCATTCCCTCACCTGCTCACAGATACTTCAATCAGAAATTACCCCTTGTAACAAGAGAGAGGACTATGGTAAAGCCAAATTAATAAAACAGTGATGGGTAGGGAGGTTGAACAATATCAGAGAGGAAGAAAAGCCAGGAGCTAGGGACCAGCTGGTGGGTTGGAAGCTAGAACATTGTATCAATGAAGGCATTGACACTCATAAGAGAGAGTAAATAGGCAGAAGATAAAAGAGGAACAGCTTGAAAATTATCTGCATATCTTTTGATCTTCTCTCATAGGAGGTGAAATCTCATTTCCATCACCTTGAATACAGACCAGCCTCAGGGCTTTGCTTGTGAAAGAAGATAATGTATCGAACAGACTTTTAAACTACAGTGGGAAGGTAGGAGAGGGTTGGAGGGGTAAGAGATCAACCGAAGGATTTGTATGCATGCATATAAGCACAACCAACAGATGCAAGACACTAGGGGAGGGGGGGAGGGACAAGGGCAAGTGCAGGGGGTGGGAGGGGGTGGGGGGGGAGTAGGGGAGGCTGGGGGTAGGTTAGTGGGGGGAAAAAGGAGACATATGTACTACTATTTATAATACCTTAAACAATAAAATAAAATTTTAAAAAAGTGAACAGATAACTCATGGAATGGAAGAAAATTTTTGGAAATCATCTTTCTGATAAAGGTCTAGTCTAGTATCTAAAATATAAAAACAACACTTACTACTCAATAACAAAAAGATAAATAACTCAATAATAAAATGAGCAAAGAATCTAGATAAACATTTCTCCAAAGAAGATATACAAATGAACAAAAAGCAAATAAAAAGATGCTCAACATCATTAACCATCAGGGAAATGCAAATCAAAACTACAATGAGATATCACATCACACACAGTAGGGTTCTTATAATCGAAAAGACAGAAAATAACAAGAGTTGCTGAGGATGTATGCAATTCGAAACCCTTGTAGACTATTAGTGGCAATGTAAGATGGTGTGGCCACTTTGGAAAACAGTCTGACAGTTCTTCAAACAATTAAACATAGAGGGACCATTTGACCCAGTAATTCCACTATTAGGTACATACCTGAGAGAAATGAAAATATACATCAATACAAACACTTGTACATAAATGTTCATAGCAACATTATTCATAGTAGACCAAAAGTAGAAATAAATTTCCATCAATTTTGAATAAATTAAAGGTACCCATACAATGGGATCATTATTAATTATCATTATTCAGTAATTAAAAGAATGAAGTACTGATAAACACTTCAACATGGATGAACATTGAAAACATTATGCTAAATCAAGAAGGCCAGGCAAAAGTAACACATATTGGATGATTCTATTTATATGAAGTGTTCAGAATACACAAATCTATAGAGACAGAAAATGTATTCATGGTTATTTGGGACTAGGAGATAAGTGGGTTGGGGTGATAGCTAAGGAATATAAGGTTTTGGGGGAGGGAAATGACAATATTCTAAAACTCATTAAAAAAAAAAAGATAATGCAGCAGTGGTGACATTTCCATGGCTGGGTTTCTTCCTGATTCTTGCCACTCATCTTTGGAGCCCTGATCCACCACATAAAAAACCTGTCACTGTGAAGCCAGCATCTTGGAGAGACGATGTAGGGGTAGCTATGCCTGGTAACCCCAGAGAGACCAGTACGGTTTCTTGAGTCTTTCCAGCCAAAATGCCAGATATGTGGACATGGATGAGCCTTCAGAAGATTCAGAAGGCTGCAGCCTGAAGTAGAGTGAGGCAGAAACTACTACCCCCTCCCCAGCCCTGCCCAGAGGCCAGTTTCCTGAGGAACATACATTTTGTTGCCATTGAAGGCACTGTGTACTGGGGTGGAGAGTTCCGAAGTCATAGAATAGGATAGAGGAGTTTAGGATTAAATAAGCAATGGTGCAGGGAAGTGTTGGAAATTAATCCTGATTGGGGATGATGTGGTTCCCATGGAGATTCTGACACGCTCACATGGCTGACAGCAAAGGACTGTGAAAAGAATTATTACATGGCCTGTCTTTTTTTTTTTTCTTACAGTAATTTAAATATTACAACTTCAGAGAATAACATTCAAAAATACCAAAGCTCCCAGCACCTGGAACTGACAGGTGTTTTCATTTTCAGTGATGTTTCTTATCTTTTTCCTGAATTGCTGCTGCTCTACCTCTTTCACTTACCTATTGACTCCTTGGTTACTGGTTTTCTACCCAGTCTTCAGCTTCTGGTGCCTTTGGGATGCCCACACCCTGCATTCAATCAGCCCAGATTATGCACCAAGGCCATAACCCAGAGACTTTGTTTCAGGGTTGGCCCAGCAGACCTGTCTGCTAGAGTTGCAGTGATGTCTGTACCCTTGACTCTGGACCCTCTCTGCTTCCCTTGATAGACCATGGCTTTTCAATCTCTAAAATGCATCAGAACCACCTGGAAAGATTTTTTTAGAAAGTTTCCTGGGCCCCACACAGAAATGTAGAATCAGTAAGTGTGAAATGGGAACTGAGAATTTGCATTCTGGCAAGCTCCTAAATGATACTGGTGCTGCCAATTGGGGAACCACATGGAGAATAAAATGTTGTTACTCCTTCCGAGACCAAGCTTCTCACCCGATACTGGACTGTCCGAGACCCAGAAGTCATTTATCTTGGATAATTCAAATGGATCTATTGACCCAGCAGTCTGCTGGCAGCATAGCATAGGAATATTCCAGCTGACCTTCTGAGCCTCTATCTCACTACTGTATTTCCATTCCTCTGCCCTATGTCCACCCAAACTTACCATTCAACATCTCCAGCATCATCCACTCTTCCCTGTTGCTATGGCTTTGCTCACACATTCCCTTTCTGGCCATCTCTGCCAGCGAAGCCCCATACTATTAACTGTCCAAGGACTATTGTCAATACTGCGCCCTGAAAGCCCTCCCAAATCTCCTGCATCCTGATGGATAGCATGGCTCCCTCCTTTGAACTCTTGAACACTTTGTGTATGCCTCCAACATCACTTATCCAGGCTGTCATGCATGTTGGTTACAGGAAGACTCTACTTTTGTAATTTATGCATTTCTAAAAACATCTTTGAAAGTAATATTAGATGGGAGCTCAATTCCCAAAATGCTAAATAATATTAAAATTTTGAATTATACCACTTAAATATACACCCCCTCATTGGTGTTCTTCCAGAATTTTGCCCTTTTTTTTCTTTTACTTCCCTGGCATCATAGACTGAGTTAATTTCAACAAGTATGGGTTTATATCTTAAGATTTACCACTTTTGGCACATGTCATGATTTATAATTGTGACTTGGTTAAGAGTATGAGACCAGATATTCTTGCTAGAAGTTGGAAGTTCCTATTTTTGGTTTTTCATTGTTCACTTTCATAAAATAGTTTTTTTAAAAAGTGAATAAATTATTTTAGCTGGGAACACTTAAAATGGCAGTATGAGCAAAGCATCTGAGGCTACTAAAACTAACTTTCTGGTTCCCAAATGTCTGAGTTGGTCAATGTATGCTGTAAAAAGGTTGTACAATGTATGCAGTTCAAAGGTTGAATATGAGAAGTAAGAAGTTATCTACCTCTCATGTTCTGTCCTGGGCAAGAACTATTCCAGGGAAGTAGAATCAACAGGAGTCAGATTGATTAAAGTAATTCTCAATTACCAAAGCAAACAAGGTTGGGCAGGACAAGTCTTGCCAGATGGAAACTATTTCATTTTAGGATACAGTTGCTGGTCAGTTAGAGCTAAGGACATCTGTATCTGGAATTCCACAGGCCATTTACTAAGCCTGTTGTGAAATCCCTGAGTAAAGACTGTGTGATCACACAATGAGAAGGTAGCTGTCTACAAGCCAGGAAGAGAGCCCTCACCCAGAACCAAATAAGTTAACACCTTGACCTTGGACTTTCCAGCTACCAGAACTGTGAGAAATATGTCTGTTGTCTAAACCACCAAGTCTATGGGGTTTTGTAATAGCAGCATGAGCTGACTAAGATAGTTTCCTCATTTGCAAAATGGAGGTGATGATGATGCCTACCCTTCATGGGGCTTTAATGATTAAATAAGATAACATGTACTTTTTAAACTCATACAACTGTAAATCCATTAAATGTGAAGCAACTGTTAATCTCACTAGTAGGAATTACAAATGAATCTCCAGAAATAGAATGAATGGTCTGGAAGAAGGTTTCTTGTCATTAAATCCCATCAATACAGAGTCTGGTGCTCGATGAGAATGCATTGACTACATAAATGAAAGAATATATTGCCTTGTACAGGTCGATGCTCCCAATAACAACTAAGAGACAAAGCTAACTACACTCTAGATCAGTGGTTCTCAACCTTCCTAATGCCACGACCCTTTAATACAGTTCCTCATGTTGTGGTGATCCTCAATTTCATTGTTACAAATGGAACATAATTAAAGCATAGCGATTAATCACAAAAACAATATACTATCTAATAAAAGAGTAATATGCAAATTGACCATCACTCCAACACAAGATGGCCACCCTCATGTGGTCAAAGATGGCCAGCAGGGGAGGGCAGCTGTGGGGGACTGAGGCCTGCAGGGGAGGGCAGTTGGGGGTGACCAGGCCTGCAAGGGAGGGCAGTTGTGGGGAACCAGGTCTGCAGGGGAGGACAGTTGGGGGTGACCAGGCTGGCAGGGGAGGGCAGTTAGGGGCAATCGGGTCAGCAGGGGAGCAGTTGGGTGTTGATCAGGCTGGCAGAGGAGTGGTTAGGGACAATCAGACAGGCAGGCAGGTGAGCAGTTGGGAGCCAGCAGTCCTGGATTGTGAGAGGGATGTCCGAATGCCCGTTTAGGCCTGATCCCACAGCCGGACATCCCTTGAGGGGTCCCAGATTGGAGTGGGTGCATGCTGGGTTGAGGGACACACACCACCACCACCCCTCTCCCCCATGCACGAATTGCATGCACTTGGCCTCTAGTGTAATTATATATGTGTTTTCTGATGGTCTTAGGTGACCCCTGTGAAAGGGTCGTTTGACCGCCAAGGGGTCGCGACCCACAGGTTGAGAAGCGCTGCTCTTGATGAATGAGACAGCAGTCCACAAGGATAATCAGGTTCTCTGGACTCCTCTAATGCATGAGTTCTCCAGTCATCTTTGCGTCTGGAGCCAGTCCTCAACCCACAGACAAACATGTGGTGTCTTCGGTCCTGGAAGTGTGCTGTCGGATCCGTTCAAGAAGGAACTTGCTGTGGAGTGTGGTCAGCTGCTTCGGGTTGGCCTCAGCTGCAGAGAGCAACTTAACCTGAGTGCACCCCCTTCTGGGGGCCGCCTGCACCCCATGACTGAGTGATGGGCCCTAGGCCCATCTCTGCCCCCAACACAGGCTACCCTGACCAGGACCACTCCTCCCAGAGCTCTGAGCCTTTGCTGGGCTGCACTGCAGTGACTCCCTCTGACCCTTTCTCCCCTCCCTTCATAGGTACTGATTCCTAACAAGCAACTGGCACCCCAAACTCAGTCTTAACATGAGCTTCTGAAAATGACATCAGTTAATTCGACATTGACCGCCTCTGCAATAAGAACAATTGGAATTTCCTCACTACTGACCAACTCATTTGGATAGGGTGGAGACAGAAAAGTGGTAGCAGCTCCCTTTCTCTCTAGAACAATGGTTCTCAGCCTGTTTGTGTTCCTGACACCCTTTTGAATACCAGTCTTTTGGCAGCATGCTTGAAGGGATTAAAATGTATCCCTGGGCAGCACTGTATTGTTCGCTGAGTAGAATCCTCTATTGCCCTGAACACCCTGTAATGGTTGGTGTCTTTAAAATTATTTGACAATGACCCACAGTCAGAAATATATTTTCCATCATGTCTCACTACATTCATGCATATAGGTTTATATGTGCAGATAAGATGGAAACAAAAGTCTTATAACAGTTACTTAAAAGCGCTCTGACAAGTTCTGTTTGTTTTCAAGAAGTCTGGTCATGATCCACTAAATTGGTTTCATGACCTTCTAAGGGCAGCGATTCTCAACCTGTGGGTCCCAACCCCTTTGGCGGTCGAACGACCCTTTCACAGGGCTCGCCTAAGACCATCCTGCATATCAGATATTTACATTACAATTCATAACAGTAGCAACATTACAGTTATGAAGTAGCAACGAAAATAATTTTGTGGTTGGGTCACAACATGAGGAACTGTATTTAAAGGGCCAGAAGGTTGAGAACCACTGTTCTA
Source organism: Myotis myotis (assembly GCF_014108235.1). Lineage (NCBI taxonomy): Eukaryota > Metazoa > Chordata > Mammalia > Chiroptera > Vespertilionidae > Myotis > Myotis myotis. Next base: position 76,466,630 of record NW_023416313.1, on the reverse strand, counting down.
GGGTTATTTTTTTGTGCGTAAAAACGAAAACGCCTTCATTTTATACTTATGAGGCAACAGTTATTGCATGTGATGTAAACACATGCTTGGTTCTCTTTCCAGTGTTTCCCACTGCTAGTAAAGAAAACACATTTTCAACCACTGCTAGTAAAGAAAACACATTTTACACCATGACCCACTGTGCACAGATAAAAGCTTCATGGAAACATGCCTCTCTTCAGTATGGGATACACTCTGGTACTTGCTCTTTTAGTTTATTTCATTTTTAAGTGGTTAGAACTCAATAAACTTACGTCATGATCCACAAGTTGAAAAATACCACTCTAACATTAATGAAAGAGTCCACCCATTCAATGTTCCACCTGAGAGATACTTTCATAATTGTAGAGCTCTCAATTGCAATGAAATCTTCTTTCACACATTGATCAAAATGTGGCATCCTGACCTTGAGGGCAGAGCAGAGCTACAGGAAAAGGACAAAGTACGATTCGTGAACACTGATGCGGCTGATTCAGCGACATGTACATGTATGCACACGCACAGCTCGAGGTCTGCACAGCAGGCAAATGTGAGCTAAGGGTGTGGTCGCTTGAGGATGTGGTCACTATATTTGCATTTCCTAATCTCTGCTTCCTAAGGACACCTCAATTCCTTGCATTATCCATAAGAAAATATTTAATAGAAGTCGTTTAGTCTGTGTTGTTTTTAAAAATGCTTTTGCCCGAGTTACTTCTTACCTCAATCTTGATACAGTATAGCAAGAGCTCACCATCCTCATAAATACTGATTCTTACACCTATGACTTTTTAAAATATGTTTTTATTGATTTCAGAGAGAGGAAGGGAGAGAAGGAGAGAGAAAGGAACATCAATGATGAGAGAGAATCATTGATCAGCTGCCTCCTGCACCCCCCACACTGGGGATCAAGCGCACAACCTGGGCATGTGCCCTAACTGAGAATCAAACTGTGACCTCCAGGTTCATAGGTTGATGTTCAACCACTGAGCCACACCAGTTGGGCTACACCTGTGATTTTCCACCAGATCTGTCTTGCCCAGTAATTTTAAAAGTGAAATGCTCTGGCTTTTGTTTTTCTGCCTATTGTAGGAAACCTTGATCCTCCATGTTCTGACTACTTTTTTCAAAAACATGATTTTTGCCTGAACACAACAGCCATAATCCTCTAACTTTCCTATTGCTTCCCTGTGCTCTAATGGTGAGTGGGAATCTAAGTTTAGTGACAAAGACTTGTTAGGACAGTATGAGCCCTTTTGAAGGATTCTGGGAGTCCGTATCTCATGCAAGCAAAGCAGCTGATATTTACAGTGCCCTCTGATTTCTAAAGAGGATTCAACAAAGGAATAGCCAGAGCTGGCTGAGAGAGGTAAACAAGTATGAGGTTGCAATAGGAGAAGCAGAGAGAGCTAAATTCTACTAAGAAAAGCAATAGGGGAAACTATGATCTGGGAGAGAGTTAAAACTGCCCCGAAAAAAAAGACTACTCAAAAGAGGAGAAAAGAACTAACTTCAAGAGAAGAAAAGACAGGGAATTTATTTAGGCAATTTTATGAACTTTTCCTGTGCAGTGTTATCTTTTATTCTAATTTCTCTTGAAAGTATCAATAAAACCAACATTGCGTATCTCCATGCATGGGACCAGATTTGAAGCTTGGGTGGGATATGGGAAACTCTGTGTCTGATCTCGAGGTGGCACAGAGTGCAGAGGAAGCTCCGTCACATTGGGGTCCTACAGAGGGTGGCTTTGGGTGGTAAATGGCAGAGCAAACTCCAGAGAAGGACATAAGACAGGAGGACATCCACCTGGAACAAGAAGTGAATGGAGGTGTGTTCTCTGTCTCCACCTTTTTTCATGAGAGGACCATGAAATGTTTTTGAACAAATGTTCGGGTGTCACAGCCCCTCCTTGGGAGAGGCATTGGAGCCCACTGTTTCTCTTTCCAGTGCAACTGACTTTGGGGAAAAGGAAAAGGAGGGGGGAGAGGAGGGGGAAGGGGGATAGAGAATCTGTCAGCAAAATTTGTTATCTTAGCTTGCATTTTGGTGAGAATATGCACATTAATGCCCCATCTGCTGAGAAAAATCCACTAGAGATTTTTGGTGATTGGAAGTGATGATAGGACTCATGTTTCCATTTCCTCCCAGCTGCAGGGAAAGGCCCCGCTTCTGAGAGAAAAATCAATGACCTCCCTTAGCTGCCTGGTGATCTAGCTCTAATTTTCTAAGCGCTGAGGATAAAAATCACACCTCCAGGCACTAAGCTTGGAGCACACACCTGTGCACTAAATGGCCCCTAAATGGGGTATTAGAGATCTCAGCTCAGTTCCCTCTGCTGCCATTGAGTGACTAAATGTCCTTGACAAAATCACTGCCTTTCTTGCTGTCGCACTTTCTCCAACCTTAACACCAAGAAGATAATCTCCTTTCTGGAGGAAAAATAGCCAACCCTCCTCTTTAAGGTTAACCCTTTCACAGCTTCCTGGGCCATTCAGTTTGGTTCTCATTCTCTGGAAATTCATCATGGATGCTCTGAGGCTCTTCACTTGATTTCTACCTACCTGTCCTGACTTCTCTCCACCTGTTTGCCCAATTTTCTTTTGGTTTGTCTGTTTTTGAATTTAGAGAGAGAGAAAGGGAGAGAGACAGAAACATTATCAGTTGCCTCCCATCCCCACCTGGGATCAAACCTGCAACCTAGGTATGTGCCCTGACCTGACTGGGAATTGAACCCACAACCTTTGATGTACAGGATGACACTCCAACCAACTGAGCTACTGGCCAGGGCTCTAGTCTCTGTTTTTTTGTATGTTGTTTTTTCTTATGACCACAGACTTTGGGTGTTCCCAAAAGCTTTGTCCTTGACCTCTCATTTCCTTTCTGTAAACTCATACCCTTTCTCTTATCATTGGTCTATCATCTCTAACTGGAAAGCCCTCACCATAAGCACAATCAGCTGTGAAGGCTTCTTAACTCAATTGTTCAATGGTCATCCTGAACTCAGTGTCTCATACATACCCCACAAATGCCCCCAAATTGCAAATAGATTGCTCCCCCTCTCTCTCCCACTAATCACTTCACCTTTCCTCTTCTAATCACATGCAGCCAGAAATCACAAAACCCTACACATTCTTTTTTTTAATCGTTAAGTACTTTTATTGTATTTATTTAATTAAATTTATTGGGGTGACATTGGTTAATAAAATTATATATTTCAAGTGTAGAATTCTATAATACCTCATCTGTATATTGCATTCTGTGTTCATGACCCAAAGTCAAATTTCCTTCTGTCACCATATATTTGACCCCCTTAAACCTTTTCACACACACCCCCCATTCACCTTCATATCCGGTAACTACCATACTGTTGTCTGTGTCTATGAGTCTTTGTTTGTTTGTTTTATTTCTTCATTTGTTGCTTTCAGTTTTGTATCCCACATTTCAGTGAAATCATATGGTTCTCTCCTTTTTCCGTCTGACTTATTTCACTTAGCATGATATTCACATGATTCATCCATATTGTTGCAAATGGCAGTATTTTATCTTTTCTTATGGCTGAGTAGTATTCCATTGCATATATGTACCATATCTTCTATATTTAATAATCTATTGAAGTACACTTTCTTAATTCAATTTTCTCACTGCTTTGGGCATACATTCTTTTCCTTCCCAATGCTACCTCATCCCTCTGCTTCATCTCTTTGTCAGATAATTCACCCTAAAACTGTCTTGCATTGACTAGCAGGTTTAATGGAGAAAGGCCCTCTGGATTAAGTGGGTGGACTGGTGGTAAATAGCATCTTAAAAAGGGAATGAAGCAAGTAAATCCTATGGCTTGCAGCAAGAAAGACGAATATGGAAGGGGTAATTACCCAGACCATGAACAGTCTAGGTAGAACAGGGAGCTCTATCTCCATGCCCCATCCCACCCCCTCTTCTTGAAAGTGCTTTTTTGGTTTTTTGAGACTCCACCTGTACTTTAGAATCCAAGTAAGTTCTCTTTCTCCTTTGTGGGTTATCTCCCTATTACTTTCTACCCTTCTGTGAATTCCTTTAGCATTTTCATGAAGTGATCAAATATTGTCTGACATTGATATTTAATTATTTCAGTTGGGTATGTCTTTGATCACTTTCCCTGAAGTCATAGAGGCAGAATTTCTTCTTCTGTGTTCTAGAAAAATGTTAAGGTGTCACAACCAAATCTTAAATAATTGGAAGATAGGACTCATGTTTTATAATGCCCTTGTGGTCCCAATACCCTAGTAAAGAGCCATGCACACAGGAGGCAATAAAAGACATCTATTCAACAACTATTTATTCAACAGCCAATTTTTTCCCCTAGATATTATTTTAGGGAATGGGTCACAATGAACAAAACAGACCAAATCCCTGCCCTGGTGAGTTATATTTCCAATGAAGTGAATAGCAATGAAAAGGAACTGGCAGAAATAAATCACAGTAGATTATAAAGTAATATATTATTATTTTATGTATTTTAGTGCATATTTATAATTAGTATACGATAATACAAAATATGTAAGTAACAGATAAGCACAGGAGTTAGTTATATAGTTTATTAGAAGTTGACAAATGCTATAGAGAACCATAAAGCAGGGAAGGGGGGATAAAAAATACAAGCAGCAGGGGCAGGGAGCAATTTTAAATCAGGCTGCCAGGAAGGTCTCTAAAAAAGTAACATCTGAGCAATTTCTTAAAGAAGAAAGGGAATGAGGCATGTGGCTTTCTGGATAAGGAGCATTCTCAGCAGTGGAAACAGCAACTTTGAAGACCCGAAGGCAGATCCATGTCTGGAATATTCTAGAAAGTGCAAAGAAATCACTTAGACTAGGGCAAAGTGAAAGAGGGAGAGGGTAATTGGAGATGAGGAACTGGGCTCCAAATGAGAGAGCCTTGCTGGCCGTTGTAAGAACATTGACTTTTATTCTGAGTGAGATGAGAAAGTACTGGTATATTTTATTTGGAGTAGAAACTTCTTTTGATCACTCTGTCTGCTGTGAGATCATACAATATAGAGGCAAAGGTGGGAGCATGGAAACTAGTTAGAAATAGTGATCCAAGAGAATGATGAAAGTGGCCTTGACCAAGTTGGATATATAAAGGCGAGAAGAAGGGATCACAGTGGATATATTTGGAAGGTAAAGCCCATAGAATTTTCTGTGAATTGATTGTGGAATAGGAGAAAAAGACCAGGTTCAAGGATGACTCCAGGGTTTTTGACCTGGGCAAATGGAAAAACAGAATTGCTTTTAATTGTGTCAATAAAGACAACAGTTTATTTGAGGGAAAGGAGTGATATAATAGTTAGGGTTGTCCAGAGAAACAGAACCAATCAGAGGTGTTTATATATGCAAAGAAATATATTAAGGAGACAAGCTGGCATGATTATGGAGACTGAGAAGTCCAAAATCTGCAGGGTGAGTCGGCAGCCTGGAGACCCAAAGAAGAGCCCAGATTTCAAGTCTGAAAGCTGTTTGCTGCAGAATTTCCTCTTGCTGAAGGAGGTTAGTCTTTCATTCTTTGGGGGGGGGCTTACTGGCTTGATGAGGCCCACACACATTCTGAAGGGCAATCTGCTTTACTCAGTCTACTGATTTAAATGTTAGTCTCATCCAAAAACACCTTCTCAGAAGCATCCAGAATAATATTTGAATTTGATCATATATCTGGGCATCATGGCTCAGCGAAATTGATATTTAAAATGAATCATCACAACTGCAACTCCAGCTTTGGAAATGTCAAGTTTGAGATGTGTATTAAATATAAGTGGAGATGTCGAGTAGTAAGTTGGATAAAGGAGTGTTGAGAACAAGACAGAGGATCAAGCTGGAGATACAAGTGTGTGAGCCATCAATAAATGATTTTTAAAGCCAGACCTGGATGAGATCATCTGAGAAGTGATGATAGAGAAGAGGTCCAAGAATTTAGTCTGGGGTATTTCAACATTAAGAGATTGGAAGGTGAGGAGTAACCAGCAAAGCAGATCAAGAAGTAATCAGTGAGATAAATACTTATGGTAATTACGTGCATGATATAATGACTGAATATGCACACACAAAATGCATTGTGAGTGAATATGTACTCATATAACAAATGAAATAACAATAAATTATAATTATATTATATGTTTAATAGATAGCATCACATTTAATCATTAAACAATGAAATGAAAGTCATTGTGAAAAGTAACACTCAGGGTTTTATCTGAAAGGCAGTGACCCAAAAACAATGGCATACAGTTAATAACTCATGGAGAGAAATACCACTTGCCCTTTAGAAAGGAAATAAAATAAAATCATAAAAGATTCAGTCACCTATCTACAAAAGCAAATAGGATTAACTCATTTAAATGAACTTTATTTTCTTAGCAGAATTGACTTGTTTCTTAAAGGGCCTCTAAAATGTCATTTTTCCCCCAGACAAATGTGCTTTAAATACCCACTTCTGCTGCTGCCTGAGCCCTTTCTGTGATAAAGCATCTAGAGTGATATAGTCTGTTCTAAATCTAACACCTCCTTCACTAAGCTTCTCTCCTTTCTTTAGCATCAATAAAGGGCAATAAAGCTCTAGGATTGTGCTATTAAGAGCAACCCGCTGTTTTGCTCCCTATTTTATGGGTGGTAAGGAAATACCTTCTTATGTCAGTGATTTTGATAACATATACCCAATCTCAGCAAACATTTTCTAGAAAGGGTCATATTTGGGGCTTTGTGGACCATATGGCTTCTGTTGCAACTACCCACCTCTGTCTGCTGGTGAAAGCATCCAGAGACAAGATGTAAATTAATGGGTGTGGCTGAGTTCCCATAAAACTAATATTTATAAAAGCCCGCTGCAGATCAAATTTGGCTCTGGATCTACAGTGTACCAACCCTGCCCCTGACCATAGATGAGTCCTCCTGAGCATTAGTCACCTGGTCATCCTTGAAGACCACCTCTAATGCCATAATAATCCTTTGATGTAATGAGCTCCACACAATGGAGGAAAAGCAAAATGAACACATTGTTGCTGCTGCCACTTTTATTGTAGACTAGGAGCCCAGTGCATGAATTCATGCACCTTGAAAGGAATTGTGGTTTGCAAGGCTGTGGTGGGCACAGGGGTGGGTTTCGGCCCATTCTCCGTGCCCATGCCTGGTCCCTCCCACCACGGGCCCCAGTACCCTGTCTGCCAGAAGCCCCGCTCCCACCGCCGCGACTCCCATGCACTGACAGGCCGGCCCCACTCGCACCCGCTGAAGGCATGGAGCTATTGGGGCCAGCGCCAGCAGTGGGTGAAGCGGTGACTCCTGCCCTTATCGGCCCTCAGGAGCAGGGGAAGGTGGGAAAGCCCTCAGGAGTGATCAGGGCCAGCACCTGCTGACACACCAAGCGATTGGGACCAGCACCAGGTGCTGTAAGCAGGTGTGAGTGGCGGCTCCAGTGCCAGCAGCAGATGTGAGCAGAGCCAGCGCCAGGGCAGGACCACAGCGCGCAGGAGCAAAGAATTTTCAGTAACCACCAAAGGCTCGCCCTGATGACAGTGATCGGCACCCTGCCTTGGTCTGGCAACCCCGCTCACCTGCTCCACCATCCCAAACACAGTTGATGCCCACCATGTTCCACGCTCTGCCACCTGCTGCCGATGCCTGCCATGTTCTGTGCATGCCCCCTGGTGGTCAGCGCATGTCATAGCAATCGAGTATTCAGTTGTTCAGTTATTCCACCGTTCTGTCTTTTTGCATATTAGCCTTCTATTATATAGGACTAGAGGCTCGGTGCATGAAAATTCATGCACTGGAGGGGGGTTCCCTTAGCCCAGCCTGCCCCCTCTCACAGTCCAGGAGCCCTCAGGGGTGGTAGGCGACCCAGCAATCGGGGAAGGCAACTGGGCAGCTGCCATCCGAGGCTTGCCTGCATCTCAAGCCAGCCCTGGGTGTCTGGGGGGCTGAGGGGGCTGGGGGACTCTGGAGGCAGGCGTGCAGCGGGGCTGAGGGGTCTGGGCACCGCCATCTTGTGTCTGTGGGCTCCACCATCTTTGAGGGTGGGGCAGTCAATTAGCATATCTCCTCCTTATTGGCTGTGGGCACTGCCATCTTTGTGATGGCATGAGGGTCAATTAGCATATTCCCTCTTTATTAGATAGGCTGTTTCTTAATGAACAATACCTACATGTAAGCCCTGGCCAGGTAGCTCAATTGGTTAGAGCATTGTCCTAATATGCTAGGGTTGCAGGTTTGATCCTGGTCAGGGTACATACAAGAATCAACCAATGAATGCATAAGTAAATGGAACAACAAATCTCTCTCTCTCTCTCTCTCTCTCTCTCTCTCTCTCTCTCTCAATCAATCAGTAAAAAAATTTTAAAAATAGCCACAAAGTAGTCATCTTGGGAAAGGTTTTTTTTTATTATTCTTTATTGATTAAGGTATTACATATGTCTCCTTTTTCCCCCATTGGCCACCCCACAGCACATACCCTTATACCCCTTGTGTCTGTGTCCATTGATTATACTTATATGTGTGCATACAAGCCCTTTGGTTGATTTGTAACCCCTCCTTCCACCCTCCCCTGCCTTTCCTCTGAGGTTTGTTTGTCTTGGAAAAGGTTTGTGAAACCAGTACATCCCTTGATTTTCCAGTGTTTCTCTGAGCATATTAGAGAATAGGACTACCAAATGATAAAATGGGAAATTAGATTACTGGGTATGCAATATTAGAACCACTTGTTCAGATACATGGATATCTCTTTTGTGTACCATATATTTTCTTGGCATTAATCTGAAAAGGCTGGAGGTAAAAGAAATTTGATGTGATATCTTCTTTGCTTTTGTCATTAAGTTTCTAAGTAAAGATCTGACTCTTCAAAAGTGCACTCTGTTTAATTCAGTCCCAATTTAACGTAACCTCCTATTTAGTAGTTCCTATGGAGGATTTAACGTGTGTCTTTCGGTGTCTCTTTCAAGATGAAGATTCAAAGAAAGATTTTCTGTCTGTAGTAGTTTGATATAAAAAACCCATTAGCAAACTTGAAATGTGTAAATTACACAGAAGGCTCTAAGATGTGGCTTAAATTGTCAGGGCAGTGACCCTTCTCCTGGAAGCTCTTGTAGAGAAAGGGTACTTGTTTCTACAAAGGGCTGGAAATAATACCCAGGAAATCACCTCCATGATCAAAGATGGGCTTCTTTTTATTGCAGATGTATATTATGATAGGAATAGCTAAAAAACAGTTTTATTCTTCCTTTACAATGTTTTCCTTGGCAAACATAAAATTTAAAATGCATTTCTGAATATATCCCACAGAACATGGCTCGGTGCTCACTGACTCATCTGCTTCAACTCAGGACAGATGTGGTTCAAAGTGCTTTTATTATCCCTGTGGAGTGTTTTATTAATAACTTATAATAAAATCATCATCATCTTATACAACCTACGCTCTGTAATGTGTAAAATAATGGGAGCAAGGATTTGCAAATAAAGTGGAAGCAATGGCTAAATTGAAAACATCATTTTGCACTCTAGTTTTTCTTTTCTTCTTTTCTCCATTAAAATAATGTCAACCACAGCTTCATCAGTATTATGGACACTCTTATCTTGAAATCCTCCATTACCCTGATTCTTAATACTTGTCAGTAGTCAATATACATATTAGCTAAATGTTTTTTTCCTGGGGATACAAGGTGCAGCTATTTGTATTCCATGCCTTTTGTCAGTGCACTTCCACTAATTTATGAAAATTAATGTAATGATGTTTTGCCTGTTGTTTGACAATTAGCACATGGTCTCTACAAGGTGGCGCTCCATTCTAAGGTAAGTGGAGTGCTTGACTCAAATACTCTCTAAGAAGTCTTCACCTGCAGTTAGCTCTTGAACAACCTGGATTTGAACTTCCTGGGCCCCCTTATAGGTGGATCTTTTTCAATCAACACTGTAAATGTATTTTGTCTTCCTTATGATTTTCTTTATAGCATTTTCTTTTCACTAGCTTACTGCATTGTAAGAACACAGCATATAATACATAAAGCACGAAATATGTGTTAATCAGCAAGGCTTAAGCTTATGTTATCCGCAAGGCTTCTGGTCAACAGCGGGCTATTAGTAGTTGAGTTTTGGGGGAGTCAAAAGTTCTATGTAGATTTTTGACTTTGTGGAGGTCAGCACTCCTAACCCCCACGTTGTTCAAGGTTCACTGTACATCTAAGGGGCTGAGCTGTATGTGACAGAAGGAAAAGAGGAAGGAAAAACTAGGTACTACCTATCAATTAGTGTCACATGCTTTCCTATATGCCATGTCATTTAATCCTCTACCCTCTGTGGTAGATACAGTTATCCCATTTTGTAGAGGAGAAAAACAGGTCTTAGAAAGGATTACTTGCCCACAGTCACACATTTTTAAAGTGGAGATTTGAGCCCATATTTCTCTAATTTCAAATGATGTGGGGTAAGTTAGGTATATAGGCTTGATTTTTAAAAAAAAAAATAATTGTTTCACACTATTAAGCTACAAGGAATAGGTGTTTAAGATTTCAAGCGAGTGCACGCATGCACACACACACACACACACACACACACACACACACACACACACACACTAACTCTTTAGACAAGCACAGTCCTTTAGCCTCAACATAGCGTCCTTCGCAAGCATTGGCCTGTAAGCCTCAGGGAAAATCAGGAATGAAATCCTTCCACTTGTTAGGCTGGTGTTCAGTTGCCCCTGGCCAGGCTGAATCAGTTGGAAAGTTAAAGGATAAATTTCTTAGTCAGGACTTGAAACTCTAGAACAATCCAACTTGCAGAATGTTCATCTCCTCCTGAAATCTGGCTTGAAGAGCACATTGATCTTGGAGATAATGTGATATTCTCCAACTCAATTATTTGTGGGCCCCACAGGAAAAGGTATTGGTTGTCACTCTTTACAAATCAACATGGAATTTGTTCATCTTGATTCAAAGTTGAAGTATAGTTTCCATCTTTTCCTTTCAAATCTGGTTAGGCCTTCACTGAACAAGTTGGATGACTGTGCTAGCCTGGTCTTATCCAAAGGCAGTATGCACTGTGCAATATACAATAATTCTCATAATAGCTAACGTGTACTAGGTGCTTACAATATGTGTTGAATGCTTTCCATGCAATACCTCATTAACATTCACAGATACCTTATGAACAACCCTGCTTACAGCTAGGGAAGTTGAGGCCAAGAGAGATTGTGCTACCCATGTGTGCTCAATAACCAGGAGAACAGGGATCAGGATTTGGATCTGAGTTTCTCTCACTTTGGAACCTGAGCTCATAATGCCCATAATATATTTCCTCTCTGTGGACAAAGAGGATGGAAGGGACACTTACTGCCCACTCCTTGTTTTGTTTTATAGAGAAAATCCTCCCCTTACAGTCACACCCTCTTCCTGTCCCTTCCTTCTCAGAAAAGCTTAATGGTGGATAGGTTTGCTCAAAGTTGGGGAGAAGGCACTACTGTCTCAGTTCTTCCCATTTTGGGGGACTCGGTGTTCTGCAGGAACAGCAGTTGTTTTCTGCTCCCCTGCGCCTGGTGGGAGGCCCAGCAGCTCCAGGTCAGTGGGAACCTGAGCGTGTCAGCTCAGACAGTGAGCAGAACCAGACTCACTCTTATGTCAGTCATGGAGACATTTTAATCTCCACCTGCACGGCTCCTGTGACCCTGTCCAGAACATTCTATGTGAGAGGGGGGTTTGATGGTTATATATTGAGCCTCTTTTAAACCCCAGCAGTTGGGAGTATGCAATTCAACTGATGACACTATGGGTCTCCCTGACAGCTCCTGACTCACAGACTTCAGTGATCAAAGGAGCAGAAATCCAGAAAATTTCCATGCTACAGCCTTTTCCATTTCTAACTGTATATATTACATATTACTTATATCTGAGTTCTTTATATATTACTGGCTAGCATTTTTTCCCAAATAAGATTTGCTTTTGTTGTTTTATTTTAAATAAGATAAATAAACCGTGGAGAATTCAACTTAAAAAAATTTTTTTTTCAGAATTCATTTCAGGAAGCACACTTTTTAAAAAGCCATCTCTAAAATATAACACATGAAGAGTGCTAGGTTACCTATTAACACAGTGTTGTTCTCTCTCTCCCTCTTCCTCTCCCTCTCTCCCTCCCTTTCTCCTTTGTGATAGGGATGTTTTCAGGAGAGAGCAGAAAAGATAGGGCCCAGTCTTGTGAGGGGGAGAAATCCCCTGATATGTAGCCCTGGCCAATTTCCATGGTGTAAGTTCTCCCAGTACAGCTGATTTCAAGTGACCAACATGATGTCACTGAACATAGATTTGAGAAAAGATCGGTGCCATCAGCTCTCACAAGTCAGTACTGAGTGTTTGCAGTGTGCTCTTCCTATGACAATAAATAGCTAAATAATGGCATAGTACCAGCAGTCCCATTAACCAAGCAAATTCTGTTCTTTCTGTGAAGCTCTGTCTGATGGCAGTGTCATGCATCATGTAATTTTACAGGCTGGGGGACAACCCCCATTTTGACACAAAAATTGAACCGTGTTTCTCTTCCTCACCTTTCAGAGACTCTTCATAATAATGAATTTATAAGCCTTGGCTGTACAGAACTCATCTTCTATTTCTCTCTTGGGGCTCCATCTTCTATCAATAAGAGATGCTTTATTTCTTTTTATAGCCAAGATCCCCCTGAGAGGACCATTATGCTATAATATTATTTAATACTAGAGGCCTGGTGCACAAAATTTATGCAGGGAGGGGGGTGTCCCTCAGCCTGGCCTGCACCCTCTCCAATCTGGTACCCCCCTCACAATCCGGGACTGCTGGCTCCTAACCACTCACCTGCCTGCTGGCCTTCTCACCCCCAACTGCCCCCCTTTGCCAGCCTGATTGCCCCCAACTTCCCCCCTCCCCCGCCAGCCTAATCACCACCATCTGCCCTCCCCTCCTGGCCTGATCACCCCTAACCACCTCTGCCTCGTCCCCACCACCATGGCTTTATCTGAAAGGATGTCCAGAAGGTCTCTTGGAAGGTGTCCCAGTCTAATTAGCATATTACCCTTTTATTAGTATAGATCTTTGGGACTCCTTTAACCCAGTTCCCTAATTCATGAGGTTGAAGCCTTTGAGGCAAGTTCTTCAGGCCTTATTCAAGGTTGGAGAAAACACATTTCCTACTCAGGATCCCCCCTACCCTCTGCAGTACTCTTTAGAACAGGGGTCCTCAAACTATGGCCCAAGGGCCACATGCAAATACAAATATTGTATTTGTTCCCGTTTTGTTTTTTTACTTCAAAATAAGATATGTTCAGTGTGCATAGGAATTTGTTCATAGTGTTTTTTTAAACTATAGTCCGGCCCTCCAATGGTCTGAGGGACAGTGAACTGGCCCCCTGTTTAAAAAGTTTGAGGACCCCTGCTTTAGAATCAAGACAGATCACTGTTATTTGAGAATGTCAATTAACTATATCATAGTTTTAAGCTAATTTTTTTCCTAACCAGAGGCAATAATAAATAGGCTAGCATTCATATGCAGGAAATCTGGGTTATATATCTGGTTTTCCCATTAACTAGCTGTGTGATCTTGGCAGGTTGCCAAAGTCCTTTGGGTGATAGTTATAATATCTGAAGAATCAAGGAGTTGGAATAGATATTAATAATGATGGTTATCATTTTTAGAGGATTTAGTATGGCCCAGGTACCAAGTGATATGCTTTATATCTACTAAATCATTTCATTATCACCATAACTCCATAAAGTGGATTCTATTATTAGCTTCATTTTTCACATGGGTGAACTTAGGCTTAGAGTTTACATAAGGTGCTCTGGGCCACACTGGTAGTATCAGGAGAGATGAGACTTGAAACCACAACCTCCAACTTTAAAATGTATTTCTTCAATCATATACTCTCTTGCTTCCCCATATAGATAGCCACAGAGGCCCATCTCTGTCTCAAGCTCTGTCACACTGGGGTGTTTACAAAAATAGGCAGCATGTGGGAACATGAGTATTTGCAGACATTCAAGGAACTAGAACTTGAAATATCTGGGTTTTATATGTTTTTAGATGCTATTTGAGGTCAGGGATAATTACTTAGCATCCCTGCACATCCTAGCTGGAAATTTAAAAGATCACTAAGTGCTGTATCTATTCAGAGCAAATATTTTGGAAAGAAATTTTCTTATTCACCTGATACCCTCTCTATATTAAAAAAAAAAAAATAGCAGGTGTCCCAGGCAGCATGTTAGGCATGCACAAAACCATTTAGAACTCACAACACTTATTCTATAGATAAACTAAGTGTGGAGATTTTAAGTCTACATCACAGAGCTAAGAAGTAGTAGGGCCAGAATTAAAGCCTGGCTCCCCCGTTACAGGGCCCGCATCTAACCTCTGTATGATGTGACACACTGTGCAGCAGAATTACTTACATGTATTTGTTTAAAAAACTTTTTAGAGTTTATAAAATGAATAACTGTGCTGTTCAAAGAGGTAACTGGTGGAGTGTACTGCATGTCAGAGATCTCAATTCTTCCTCCTGTTTTCTCACTAACTTACTCAATGAACTTGGGAAGTCCACCGGCTTCATGGGTCTCAGCCTTCCATCCACTTTGTAGCTGACCTCTGAAACCTATTCCAGGTTTAAATTAGTCACCACTCTCCTGGGGTTTATTTTGCCACTGGGATGACCTGCACCCCCTACAAGATAAATTATCAAAGTGTAACAATTATATAATCCATGATACCATTTGGCCAAGACTTTTGGCAGAAGTCCTTCATCAACAGAGTTACATTAGCTCCAGAGGAGTTGGCACCTTATTGGCAGATTTGGGATGCCCACCTGTCATCCTTGCTCCATCCCACAGCAGGAGGCAGCAAGGAGAAGGGGAGGGCATTTCTGCAATAAGCCCCACGAGGGGATGACCGCCCACTGGGTTCCCACTGAATGTTCCTTGTGTCAACCAGTCAAGCTGTAGGGAAGCCAGGCACAGAAGCCATGATTCTTAACTGTTTGCTAATCTAACATACTCTGCAACTATACTTCCTCTTTTTAATTGTATAAAGCATATTACATGATGTACCTAAGTGGTGCACATCTTAAAATCTTAATGCACTGATGTATTTAGTTGTCAGCATTTCCTTGTCACCCTCCAGAGCTATTCTTAAATTGCTCATGGCAGATATAAGTGGCACAGATGACAAATAGGGGAAACTTTTGATGAATGAGCAAATTAAGGAAGGAACAGTTTAAGGGCAATAGAGTCATGAATTGAAATGCTGCACACACAGATGACGTCTCTATTAAAAATAACAGCACAATATTAGTATCATTGTTATTTAAGACAACTAGGAGTGATCACATTATGGGAGTTAATGAGTTGTGACAAAAAGGAAATTGCTCAGAGTTGTGTGAATTGATCCCAAATAGAGGTTAGCAAGAAGTGACACTTAGAATGTGAAATATGGATGATGGTCTATCAAGTTCCATGAACACAGACTCTTTTCCCTTGACATTGGGGTTCTGCTGGGAAAGACTTTGGGGAAATGTCCTGAGGGGCAAGAGTACTCGGGGTCGTAGCCTCCAGAGCAGTGGTTCTCAACCTTCTGGCCCTTTAAATACAGTTCCTCATGTTGTGACCCAACCATAAAATTATTTTTGTTGCTACTTCATAACTGTAATGTTGCTACTGTTATGAATCATAATGTAAATATCTGATATGCAGGATGGTCTTAGGCGACCCCTGTGAAAGGGTCATTCAACCACCAAAGGGGTCGCAACCCACAGGTTGAGAACCGCTGCTCCAGAGGAAATCTCCAGGCAATGATGCAGAATGAAGAAGCTAATAAAGGGGTTGGATGTGGAGAACATCAAAATATCCCTGGCTCACTGATCTCTGTGCTGTGGCTTTTTACACAAAATTACATTACGGTCTCTGCTACAATAGCAAACACTAAGAACCTGTAGGTATCCAAGTGTGTGAGGTGTTCTGTTGAACAGGCCTGAGTGTGTCAATTTTCTTACTTGCTAAGAGTATGTTCCTCATTTCATATATGAAAGAAAAAAGAAATTATGTGGAATCAAAGGGCTTTCTCATGCTCATCAGCTTTTGCATTTATTGACGAGGTAACCATCTTGGGCAGAGTCAAGAGTAGCCCCAGGATTTCTGAGACGTAGGGTACCCACTAAATGCTCACTTAACAAATTGTAAGTATGGGTCTCTTGTGTCACTCTAGTTCTCTAAGAAGAATCCTAACTACCTATGCCTGTGACGTTCATTTGAACACCCTTTTCCTTGAGTGAATCTCAAGGCTTTTGAAACTCAAAAAGTCTGTGACTTGATGCTTACCTTCCTTCCTGGAAATTATGAAGGCACTGGAGTCACGTTAGGAAAACAACCTTCAGAATAAAAGTCAAAAGAAGAACCACGTGTTGTGAATGGAGTCATTGCTCTTCCCCTTAGCATGAACATGTCTCGGGCCTTAAAACCCATGTTGAATTCATATGCTTTAATATGTTACCTCTCAAGTAATGGGAAGAAACAAACAATGTATTTCACTGGCACCACCAAGTATGGCAAAATCACTTCCCCTGCCTTCCTTCTCAGAGTCTTTTCAACTCATTTAACAACTAATGGTGTTATCAGGATGAAAATGGCACTTCTGATGATGGGGAATGATCTCCATAATTGTGCATATTGACTGATTTAATCTTCACAACACCTACACAGGGCAGGTAGTTCTGTCTCCTCCTTGGGCATGGAAACTGAGGCACAGGAAAGTTTTGGTCCTTCCTCAGGGTCACAGAACTAGCAAGTAGCAGAGCTGGGATTTGAACCCAGGCAGTCTGGCTTCAGCATCCACTCTCCAGTGCCACACTAGACACTGGAGTATTACCAGTGATTTTCTCTCTGGCTTTTCCAGTGGCACACCAGTGTGCACATATAAGCCCTCTTTACTCTTGTCTAGTTTTTAAAGAGCCCTAATTTAAAAGAAGCCTCTTTCACTTGTCTTCTGGTTTAGAATTTTGGACAGAATATGCATCTCTGGGGAGCAAATGTGTTCTGCGTGGCAAAGGCCAAGAAAGCCATTCATTGGAAATGTTAAGTTCATACACAATCCCTTTGAGGTGATCAAAGTGGGCTTTACTTTCTAATCAACTGGCCTTTGATCATTCACACCAGGCAAAATTGAAACACCAGAAAATTGCCTTGTATGTACACAATAAGCAGGATTATATAACCAAGACTCCAGCATGTGGCCAATTTCATTTTGAATTCTCCACAACTATTTTGCAGTTTAGTCTGAGATCACACAAAATTGCTCTGTGCCCCAAGTACATACTGAAACCTCCTCCTTTTCGTAGATTACACTCCATCTATGTTTTCTATTCTGTATAACAACTTATCTCATCTTGATTTTATCTAATCTAACTGTCAACGTCAGGGCTTGAGGTATAAGGGAAAAGGACACCCGAGAACTAGGAATTAAAGCCTGTTGGCTAAAAACAGACAAATTAGTCACTGCGAAGGAAAGTCAGTCTTCCTGATTGCACCAATGGGAGCTTTTAATTCATGTTACTCGTATGGATCTCTGAGGACCCCTGGAGAATGGGGTATTTATTAGTGCAATGCCTATCACTGTCATGAATAGCGAGGTTCTTTGACTGGTCCACTGCTTCTCATTAGGCATTTTGGAACAAGCATCCAATACTCTAAGGATATTGGAACTGAAGACTGTAGCTGTGTAGCATGCACTCGTGAATTGTTGAGATGGAACAAAAGAAATGGAATGGACTTCAAAGCAAATTATGCTGGGAGCTAGGGATTAAATGCAAATGGTTTACACGCAGCCACTGGAAGCCCCGATTCTTATGTTCTAACAGATATTGAATAAAGAGACCTAGCTGTTTGGATGTGGGTTGAAAACATGTTAAAATATTTGGAGCACATTTTTACTAGTAGAATCTAACTGGCCATTGCTCTGTGTACAACAGCAGCACAATTTAGCAGTGTGTCATTCAGCCACTTCCTTATTATCAACTGTTATTTCCTAATACACTAAGCCCTCTGGATGCTTCTCTGAGGACCCAGGGAAAGTCTCTATTGGAGTTTGTATCTTAGCTGCATTTAGAATGAGGTCATCTTGATGCAGAAAATGAGAATTAAAGTGAAAGATATAAGCTAGTAATTAAAGTTTGTTTGACTTCAAATCTCAGGCTCTTTCCACTATGCCATGGCCAAGATTAGCCCCCCATTTTTAAATCAATCAATCATAGTCTTTGACAGTGATCTCTAAACTTTATTGACTGTGCACTATTAAAATAATTTGAGTACAGAGTACCCAAAATATGCACTTTAAAATTTATATATATATATAGGGTTTATGTGTATATGTGTACTTGTGTGCATACATGAAATAACATATATGATATATACATTTTAAGGGTTGAGGTAATAAACAGAAGAGTTTCAGTAAGTTCTTCATGCAGCCTTAGGCATCATCTTATTAACTTTTTGAGATGTGCACGCTCCACTTTGGAGATCATGGGTCCATCTAAACCAATAGACATGGTCTTTGAACATGTTGAACATGCAAGTGAAAGTTTGATTCTCACATGATGCAGCACCTGGGCTTTCAAAAACTGAAACACAAAATATTAAATTGAGTCTGAATCCCCTTTCAGATGCTCTGGAGACAGCTAAGCTTGACAACGTGGGTTTCTCCTACTGCTATGCCTCTCTGGAGAAAAGCATATAATTTAAGAAAGCTATAATGAAAGCAAAAAGTCCAACAACTATATCCTGTAGCCCTTTATGAGATTTGACTTTATTCATTAAAGGTGGCATGAACTAAGAATAGCCACACAAAGTGAAACAAAAAGGAGGCTGTAGAGCCTATTTCCTATCCTAGAAGGGAAGATGATGTTCGTACCTAGAATGGCCATGATGACATTAACAAAATGTGACCCTGGACTATCAGAGGAATACCAGCAGAAGGAAGGACCTAGGGCAGGAAACCCTAATTTCTAATCATAAATCTGCCATTGATTCCTTATGTGGTGTGGTGTTTTACCTCACTTGGTTGTGTGTGTGTGTGTGTGTGTGTGTGTGTGTGTGTGTGTGTGTGTGTGTCTATAAAGTGTAATATAAGCTAAAATTCTTTAAAAATTCAATGCAATGAAAAAAAGTTCAAATGTCAGACTTAATGACCTTTGCTTAGGAATTTGTCTAATCATTATTTACATCTTCTGCGGTACCTTCCACATTGCAAGCAGTTGGTAACTTTCTATTGAGCTGATTTTATTTAATGAAGCACCAGGGTTTATCAACACTGACAGGGCAACATAGAACACCAATCAGCATATGTAGTATGTGCCTGTTGTATGTGTAAAGCATGGGGGAGTAAATCCAGCTTATATAAATCCATTTGGGAATAGATTGTGTGTGTAAGAAGGATATGTGTAGAGTGGAAATTAGATGGTAGAAAGAGGAAAAATAACACAGCTAAGAAGACTCAGGCAAATCCAATTCCAACCTGAGTAGGGGCTAGATCTTTGAGGTGCTGACATAGTCTCTCCACCACGCTATGGCTGCCTCCTGAGCCAGGCTGTGTGCACAGGGACTCAAGTGGGCAGGTAGATGAACAGAGCTCATACAGGGAGTCCTCTATCAAGGTGAAAGAGGAGACTTTCCCAAACTCATTCCACAACCTTCATCCCCACACCCTGGCACTATTTTCATTTTGCCTCTGTGTAAGCTTTCATGTTCTTTTTAATGTCATCTCACCCATTCAAAATGTTCATGATTTTTAAAAGGCATAGACCCCATTTGACTTGTCTCTGGACCCTGCTTTCCTCTGAGACTACCCTATTGCATCCCTTTCTGCAGAAAAATGATGTTTGTCTGCATTTCTACTCAATGCTATTTGCTTGGCATACACTGGTCCCTCTTTTAGTGAAAAGCTGGTCACATATATAATTCAAAATTTGTTGAAGATACTTCTCCATGTTTTCCAGAGTGGTGAACTTGGGGGAATGGATTTGGGGGAATAATTGTTCTTTATTATATTACACAAAAACTCTGAGGATAAAGAAATGATTGATACATTTGACTGCATTAAAATTAAGAAAGTCTGTTCATCAAAAGATATTAAGACAATTACAGGCAAGCCATATTGTGGGAAAAGACATTTGCAATAACTATGTCCAGCCAAAGACTTTTATCTAGAATATAAAGTAAAATCTACAAATAAATCTGTAAGACTGTCATTCAATGAAAAATGGGCAAAAGACTGGAATAGACATTTTACAAAGACATTATCCAAATAGCCAATAAGTGTATAAAAATGGCCCCCAGCTTAATGAGTCATCAGGGAGATGCAAACGAGAACCACAGTGAGATACACATTCACCAGAATTACACAATGAATATGACAAAGATGATAATGTTCAGTGAAAACATGGAGCAACTAGAACCCTCATGCACTGCTCTGGGAGTGTAAGTTAGTACAGCAACATGGAGATCGGGTTGGCCTTATCTAATAAAGCCTGATGTACCTCAAGTTACAGCAGCCCCACTATTAGGTATGGAAATGTGTATTTCTGCCCTGAAAGGCATGTGTAAGAATGTTTTCAGAAGTACTATTTACCACATCCCCAAGCTGGAAACATCCTAAATGTTCCAACTGTAGAATGAGTGAAGAAATAGTAGGATAGTCACAAAAGGGACTAACAAGATTTAAAGCGGGCACCAACTCAACAAATGCAGCAAGTTGGAGACAATCTCACAAATATAAAGTTGAAAGAAAGAAGCCTGAGAAGGACACACACTTTGTGACTGCATCTACATAATGTTTAAAATTAGACAAAACTATTCAAAGGTGATAAAAGTCAGGAGCCTTTTAAAAATGAATAAATAAAAGGAGGTGGGTGTGACCTGGGAGAGTGTGGAGGGGACTCCTGTGCTGTTAGTGCTCCACCCCTCCCTTATCCAGGCGGTGGTTACCTGGGAGCAGCTGACTTGGTGAAATTTCATCAAGCTGCCCATGGACAAGTTATGCATTTTTCTGTGTGTAACATTTCAACACAACTTTATTTTGTTTTAAAAATTGATGGAAAGCTAATGTGATGAATTAATTTGATGAAGCACTTTGATAAGTGCCTCACAGTGGCTGCACTGTGATATTTAGAAACTACGATATTCGCTGTCCTCCCAAAAAGCAATCAAAGATTGTTAGAAATTCTCAAAAACTAGAGTCTGTGATGCTGAAATGTTCCTGACGTGTGAATCTCATCCTTAAATGATCTGCAACCTTAAAGATGAAAGGGTAGGATGCCTCCATGACATGAGGGCAAACACACAGAGAGAGAGAGAGGCCTGAGCAGGTCAGTGTGGCAGGAGGATAATTAATTGGTCTGGTTCTAGGAAAGTCTTCTTCATCTCCATTTCATGCAGAGATCAGCCCAGTTATGGACAGGCCTTTGGGGAGAATTGTTCAAGGCATCAGTCCTCATCTGTTTGGATCCTAAAAGAATTTTCTGAATATAATGAACCCCAGGGGGCAAGTAACCTTGTGTGTCAAGTGTCATACGGTGTGTCAGATATTATATAACCAGGGCCTACTTTTCATCAGCTTTGGAAGCTCAAAGTACATGGGCACCCACACAAAGAAAACACATTTATTATATCAAAGCCTTCATTGTAGTCATTTCATGAGGCCCATTTCCTCTGTGAAACTGCAAAGCAATTTCCTTGGGATACCATTTAAGATGATTCATCCCCATTTTCAAGGCATTTTCCCTATTTCTTACTGGAGACCTCAGCTTTCCGGCACAGAAGGCTGGTCTCCCTGTGCACGCTCTCCCGCTCATTTCCCCCTTTTGTTTGTTATATTTTCTTTTCAGCCTTCCTGATGGGGACCAAATTGTCTGAAATCTGTTGATGAATCATTTGTTCTCTGCGTATCCTCCCCCAAAAGCCACACCACACAGTACATTTCTAGGTAATGTGCTTCCTTCATCACAGCCCACATGGTTACATTGATTTTAAGAGACTCCCTGATTCTGAAGTTCAAGTGGGTGGCTGCATAAGAGGATTTCTGGATTTGGTGGCAGTGCCAAGGAGTGGCTAAGGGGGCCTTGATCATCTCTGTCATGTTTCCCCATGTTTTGATGAATAGTTGACACTCAGGCGTTTGTAAAGTACAATGCATGGGGGCTTTTAAGTTCCCCAGCACAGTCACACCCGTTTTAGAGATCATTTATATAGGACTTCTGGATTCTTCACTACGTCCAGGTTGACCAGGAATCCTCCCAATCTGGCACATTCATAAAATAAGCAACACTCCCATAATAGGAGTGTTAAAGAAGTAACCCAGAACATGATTCTGGAACAGGAGCGCATTTCCAACAATCCCACTCCCCCTTTCTATGTTCTTTCTCCCTTCATACTATCTCTTTCCTTCCAAGTCCTTGATCATTCACATCCCTGATAACTACCCCGAAGGTGTTGTTTATCACCTCATGACCTTAGGTATAGAAAAAGGCTTCATTTATTGCTTCATTCATTTCACAAATATATACTCCTTAGCAACTGTGTGGCAGGTCGTGCTCTGCATGTTGGAAATACAATTGTAGGAAATATGAACTCTGTCATTGTCCATAAATTTGGATGAGAGTTGGCATTATCAAACCTCATAAAGAAATGCATAATTATAGATCTTCCAAGTGATATGAAATGGAGGGTATATGACAACGCCAAAGCATGTTTTATTTTATTCAAAAAATGCCTTTATGGTACTTGTGATATGCCAGGGGCCATCTTAAGCTCTTTTCAAATATAAGCTAATTTAATATTCCTAGGAACATAGGAGGAAAGTACTATATTGATCCCATTTTCCAGATGAGAAAACTGAAGCACAGAGAAGTTAAGACACTTATGCTGACACAGCTCTAGGAGGTGTGGAGGCCCAGCTTCCTGGCTCTGGACACTGTGTTCTGAATATCGTCTTGCTGCAAAATGATGGGGATATTTACCTAATCATGGAGGTCAGGGAGGGCTTCCCTGAGGAGCTGACATGAGAAAGGAGAGTAGATGCTGAAAGTATCTGGGGGATAATTTGAGGTAAGCTTCGAGAGAATCAACTTTTGATAACTGAGAGTTAAATTATTTCCCCCCTCAATTTCAAACGATAGTGGACTTCTGACTGTTGTTGGAGAGAGTGCTTCTTTTCCAGTCTTTCTCCGTTCCATATGGAGGGGGCATCACTCATGCAACGCTTCTGGCCCTGCTCTAACACCTCACTCATTCTTGGAAAAGGAGAGTAATAGTCTGGGAAGTGAGTCAGGAAAGAAAAACTGGACTGACCTTTCATTAGGAAATCCACTTACCCACAGATAGCAGCCACATTTTCCTATATGATTAGCTTTCCAAGTTATACGGAAATATTTAGAACTTGCATCTACCTAGTCTTGTCTTAATCAGTTTAAAACTCAAGTGGAGAAGAAATATATTACCTACAGAGGCCACTCAAAACCCAAGCCTGTCCTAAGGAACCACTGGGGAATGGTTCAAAAGAGCCCTTGATAAAGTCACAGCCCCACTGAACGTGTCCCTCAGTGTGTGATTGCAGGAACCAGAGAGCCCCACTGCATCCTGGAGCTAAGCCATTTCCCCAGGTAGAGCTTGGATATTGTTTTTACTGGACAGTCCTCTAATGCAGTAATGTAGGTCTTTCGGGAGACTGTAATTCCTCTCTTTTCCTAGTCCCCATAAAATCAATGTATCCATCTTCTTAAGTATATATACACCTCTTTTAGACTTATGTCTGCTAAAGTAAACCTAGGCCACTTACTCATTGATTTCCAAGGCTTATTAACGTGAGGTTTTGATCTGGAATTTGCTCTACTGATACTCAGATCTTTTGCAACTTGATTTGTCTCTTCATTGGCCTAGTTTCCAACTCATGGTTAGCCCTTCCTGCCTCCCCTCTGCTTTGTGGTTTCCTGGAACCCTCACCTCACCTCAGCTAAGCAGTCACATTTAATTCTCTTTCCCTTACACTTTCACACTTAAAGGAGAAATTATAACAATACTGGAGGCTTGATGCACGAAATTCATGCAAGAGTAGGCCTTCCTTCCTGTGATTACTGGCACCAGGGCTTCCCTCTGGCCGCCGGCAGGCACCCTGGATCCAGGCTTTCCTCGCAGCCTTGGCTTCATCCGGAAGGTCATCCAAAAGGACATCTGGTCTAATTAGCATATTATGCTTTTATTATTATAGATAATATGAAATATATCACATGAACTTAATAAAAAAAGGAAAACATAAATTAATACCTTGTGTTGTCTCCATTCCTTAATAGTTCCACAATCTTTGAGAGTTATGCTGATCTATATGTAACCAGACCCCATGTTTGACTTCATAGAGTTTCTAGTAGATTCAGTAAACAGGCATCTGTCTGGCTGTTTATCCTTCATTTAAATGTTAGGTTATTGTGTTTTGGCTTTAAATGATGCTACTAATAGTGATTATCATATGTAATGACTACTAGTAGCAGAAAACAGAAGAGTTTGGGTTGATTGATTGATTGGTTAGTTGGTTGACTGGTTTTAACAACTAGTCCATGAAAAATATCTTGATTCTGCTACAAATTGGTATTGTTCATTGTGAAATACCCATTTGGGGTGCAGGGCACTACACAAAGCTGCTCAGACCTGGGGAACCTCCATTTCCCTCATGCACAATTCCCAAAACCCATCAGAGGGGCCATGGTCCCTGTTCTCCTTGCTCTTTTCATTGGAGTCCAATAATTTCATATCCCTCTCTGTTTGCTTAAGTAAAACTACAGTTATATCCAAAACCTCATATAAACATAGGCATGGCACTATACCCAGTGTTTTAAAAAGGAACCAACAAGAACAAATATCTCCAATACTTGTGGCCACAAACTGCGTTTATACAGCAACCAGCAATACCAATTAAAATGGCAAAGATGACAAGAAAGTAATTCTTCTTGCTTACAGCCTGAATACTGAATCCAGTAATTCCTTTCCTTCTTGATAGCCTGTTTCCAAGGTAAAGCATTTGTCTCCGAACCTAGCTGCAAAGGCTGAGGAGATTCAAGTCCTTGGGTTTGTTTTAGGAGCTCAGTTGCATCATAGGACCAGTATGTTTTCTGCTTGCTTCTTGGATAAAAGTGATCACTGTTCTTTGTGCCACCTTTTAGCTATTACACAACCTTGAACAAGTCATTTCTTCATCTGGTCTTCCTCAACTGTGCATATGAACACTGGGTCCAATGAAAGTTTTCTCATGTTCAGGGGTTTGGCGATGTCTAATGGAAAGATGTTGAGTAAACTAAGATATAGTAGTACTAGTGAAGTGTCTCTATTTCCCTTCTGCTCCAAACCAGCAATGCCATCTTGAGAAAGAATAACCCACACAGTGGTTCTTTATTTCACCAAGGAGAGATGAAAAGAGTGAAATTAAGTACAACATTAACATTAGGATCTTCTGTTTAGAGCAGTTTCAGTTGCTTTCAAGAGCAGAGCTATGAAGTAGGTAGCATCTCGCTGCACTTCCTGACAGTGACAAAGGGGTGGAGCCAGCAAGGGGCACACTGGAATGAACACTCCTTAATGTGCCAGAGCAGTCTGTAGGAACCCCAGGCAGAAGGTGTCCTGAGGGAAGACATTTAGTGTCTTCATTACCAGAACAAGCTTTTACGATAGTGATAATACTGTAGGAGCCGAACTCATTGCAGTCTAAATATAGGATGAATACAAATGGCAAATAAAGAAAATGGAGAAAGTCTTGTAAGAACAATAGGTTGTTTGCAAAGCTAACATAAAGACACATCTGTGTTTCCCAGGTTTGACAAACTCTGCAGCCAATTTACAGAGCCATTGAACTTTTAGTGGCTGAATCCAAACCTAGGCTTTTTCAGACTCATTTTCAATTACTTTATGCGGGCAGGCTTTCTTTTGTTCCTTAACAATATCAGCTCCTATGGTATTGGGACATTTAGAATGTACTTGAAAATCCCCATCACCCACACGTAGGGAGACATTCTACAGCCAGGAGGACATGACCAGCGAGCTGACACTCCAAGCACAGACGAGCTCTGAGGTTTCTCCCAGCACTCACCTGATGCCTCAGCTTTAGCCTCTGTACTTTAAAACAGGCCTAACATCTGCACTTTCCTTTCATTGGTCTAAATTAGATCAAGTGCAGCCATTTAAAATAGCACTGACCCTCAGGGGCACTGCATGAGATAAAAAGATTACCGTCTGTATGTTTAACTTTTAAAAAATGTATCCTTATTGTTGAAAGTATTACAGATGCCCCCCTTTTAACTTTTAATGACATTCTGGCATCAAAGTGGATTAAATCCAGTTTACTCAGGACCTCAACAAAAATCTAGAAATGTCCTGGGTAATAATGACACTCCTAAGACACACACACACACACACACACACACACACACACACACACACACATACACACACTGCACTTTTCTCTATCACACAGTCTCACACACAGTCACACTCCCATTGACCACATTGACATTTGTCTAAACAATGAGATTAGCTATAAATTCTATATATCAAAGAACACTTTGCCAGTGACTGTATTGAACTCATTTTTC
The DNA here is from genome assembly GCF_014108235.1 of Myotis myotis. Taxonomy (NCBI): domain Eukaryota; kingdom Metazoa; phylum Chordata; class Mammalia; order Chiroptera; family Vespertilionidae; genus Myotis; species Myotis myotis. Next base: position 76,439,972 of record NW_023416313.1, on the reverse strand, counting down.
AAATGGCTTGAGGACTTTTTTCTCCATATACTTCAAGGTTTTTAACACATACAGAAGCAGAGAAAGTTGTCACCCCAAAATAGGTTCTTGCTATTTCATAAACATCATAGTGAATATTAACAACTTGTCAGAAAGATATTAATGATGATTTGAGGATTGTTTTACACATGTAATTCGATCTGACAATCCTTTCATAGAGAAAGCAAGTCTGAAGAAAAATGAACTACTCTTTAACCATTATTTTTATTTTTCGTTTATAATTTTTGGATACTGGCTTCAAAATTGACTGTCCCTTGTCCTGTGTAGATGGCAAGATGGATGAAAGAGATTGGATTGTTATGAAAGTCTTAAGAGTTTAGAAACACAGGTATAAAGGGGAAATAGAACACGCGGCACAATGAATTTATTTCCTTACCTAAGGAGAGGAGAAAACCTCCCTGTCCTTAGGCAATGAGGTATCAGGGCCCACTACCATGCCTGGTATTCTTTAGGTCCCAGTAAATGTTTGTTTCTGCACAATTAGGACCAGTCAAGGCAAAATAATGCATAGATATAAACCACTGAACAATCAATTTCATCCTTAAATGACCAGAAGCTCACTGTATAGTAGGTTGGATATTTTTGAGATGCTAAAAGTATCTCATGTGCTGGAGTCAATTTTGCCGACATTTACCCATCTCTCTATGGTATTTCTATAAAAGTGCCTGATTATTAAAGTCCACCAATCCCTGCTCTCCACAGAAAAACAGGCATTTCTAAAACAGCTCACACACACACACACACACACACACACACACACACACACACACACACACACCGTATTATTCACACTTACAGTCAGGTACACTAGTTCTTGGCCAGGGAGTAGCAATCAGCAATTGGGCCAGGTTTCCAGCCTGGGTGAAATGGCTCTCACCAATCACCTCATCATGCCTGCTCTGGAATTCCCCAATCCAGCTATGATCAATGGACGCCAACCATGTCATCTTTATTTCTAATCCTCTCATCCACCTTGCTTTCTTGAGTATCCTACTCGGATTGGCCAATTTTTTATCTACAACACAAAGAACTTTAAGTATATATATATATATATATATATATATATATATATATATATATATATATATTCTCTCTTTCTAGGAATCATAAACTTAGATTTTTTTTTTCCTCGTGGTTTACTTGAGACCCTCAGTGCAGCGTCTCTCTGAAAGGAAAGGGCTGCAGCTCATGGCATGAGGCCTTGTCTTTGAAGGTGAGTGGGGAATAATGGGGAGGCCCCCAAAAGAAGGGTGGAGATGGCTGGTTACTAGAGGTGCATAACAATAGCAATAACTTTTGAAAAACTGAGCCCCCTTTAGATCAATGCGCACTGTTTTTTCTTCTGGGAGCCATTTGGAGCATTTATCTTGTAGGTCTCATGACATTTCTGGTAAGCTGAAGTCTCAGCAAGAAGAAATATGGAGCTGACAGAAGGAATATAGATGTGCAGAGCACGCCAGTGAATTTTCCCAAAGACAGTACACATAGGAGACTTTGGCTATGAGCCTCCGGGTCCTGACCTTCATCTTCTCGTCCACCCACTGCTCCTACCTCTACTACCTCTAATGAACAGCTCCCCACTTGGTGCTTCCATCACCTTAAATCCCAAATGAAACTAATAGAGCTTTCTCATTAATATGCACACCATCCTGTGCTCAAGCATTAACAGTGACTTAGGAGGTGCTGTATTTCATTTATTGCTTTAGTTGATCATCATTGTTACATAGCCTCCTCCCTGTTGAGTCTGTGATCTTGGCTTCTCCAGGATGTGTCATGATGTAATCTCCAGGGTGGCAGTGCCCAGGGACCATTGCTAGAACTGGAGCTGTAAAACCTGAAGGCTAAACTGAACAGCAACAAAAACCTTCAAGTCATCCTGGGATGTTTAAGGCTAACCCAACTTATACTACTCATAAAATATAAATCAGAAAGTGTGTTTATTAATTTAAAAGGATATCCAAATATTGAAATTTTGTGTCCATTTGTATTCCCGGGACTTCTGGCTTGTCTTTGCAGTGTTTTCTACCATTATCTGATGGTGGTTACAGTGCAGAGCCAAAGTTTTTATTGTTTCGGTAACATAAAGTGCTCAAGAAAACTTACAAGGAGGCAGTGACATCAGTGAGGAGCATAAACTGCAATGGAATCCCTCATTCGCCACCTTTCAAACCACACAGAGTTTGACACTCATAGTTGCTGTGTCTCCCCCAAAGACATGATGTTTTCCTTTGTAACAGTCAATCAGCTTTAGTATTATCCTATTTTCTAAGGAATAATCATCGATTTTTAATGCATGTGCCATAAAAATATTAAATATGTATATACCCATGCTGGGACTTTGAGCCATTTTTTCTTTCTCTCAAAAAAATGGAACAAAATAATAAATGATTCATTCCACTGAGGAGTTAGCTATAAACATATCACTAAATGTTCTGATTTTTCACTTCAACAACATTGGGATAGTTGGTGATAATGAATTATTAAAGGTGCCTGGGTCAGGAAAATGTCAATGCCTCTTTCCTGAAGTGACATTATTTCTGCTCCGAATAGGATTGTCAGAAGATGGCTGAAAGAACCATGAGAGATAAGGAAAACATCATTTAATTTTGTTAATGTCAAAAGTTTCTTAAAAATCAAGTGGTGAGTTTCTAAAGGGTGTTTGTGCGAAAGTGTCACAGTATTTGTAAGGATAAAAAAAATGTTAGCAAGTGCTAATTAGAGGGAACTTAGGGATGTATTGAAGAAAACAAAGGTTTGTTTCTATAACAACTTGCTTCCAAATTAAGAACAAATGAAATATTAAACAGAACTACCGTGGGCTAGAAAGCAACAATGCCGCGTCAAGGTTGGTTGCAAATTTACTCTCTGAAGATCTTGAAGATGAGCACCACGGATAGGATTCAATCCATCAAAGATTATTATGCAGTGACAACATTGTTCCATTACTGTATACATTGCTCAGGTGACAGGTGGGATGCCTGCCCTAGGAGAGTTTGAGGTCCTCCTGGGAAAGTCAACTATGTACTTAAAACAACTGGGGCAAAATTAACTGCTGCACTGCAGGTCCAGAAAATAAAATACATGTAATAAGAGTGAATGGAAGAGGAAGAACATTACAGGTGAGAGTGAACTAGGAGTACAGCTGGCCCTGGAATTGAAATGGGAAGGATAGGTTACATTTGAGAAGGAAAAAGGAAAACATAACATTTTTTTAATTGTGGTAAAACAAACAAACATAAAATGTCTCATCTTCACCATTTTTAAGCATATGGTAAAGTTGTGTTAACTATATGAATTTTGTTGTGCAAAGACCTCCAGAAATGTCCATCTTGCAGAACCTGAAATTCCACAGCCACTGAACAACTCCCCTCTCCCCCTCCTCCCAGAGCCTGGCCGGAGTGACTGGACCAGTGGATTCTGAGACTGGTAAGATGGTAGGGAAACACAAACTCACAAAGCTCCAGGAAGCAGCAGAAACATAAACATCCTGTGCAGCAAGCATTTAATGAGCCACAGCAGTTCTCTGGTAAGATACAGAATGGTGAAAGCAATATACTAAAAAAATCAGTTTATGAATTCATGTATAAAATGCATGTTAAAATAATGACAATAGCCCTAACTGGTTTGGCTCAGTGGATAGAGCATCGGCCTGTGGACTGAAAAGTCCCAGGTTTGATTCCGGTCAAGGGCATGTACCTTGGTTGCGGGCACATCCCCAGTAGGAGGTGTGCAGGAGGCAGCTGATCGATGTTTCTCTCTCATTGATATTTCTGACTCTCTACCCCTCTCTCTTCCTCTCTTTAAAAAATCAATAAAATATATTAAAAAAATAATGATGATAAAAGAGGATCAGGTCTAAGCCTACATGAAACAAACTTGCTAAATACAAAGTAAATAGAGGCCCAAGCCAGAGCATACCCAATAGCCCATGCCAACACCTGTCTGAGAGTCATGCACATACAGTAGAACTGACCAGCATTCTCCCTTCCCCATAGACCAGTGGTTCCCAACCCTTTTTTGGCCATGCCCCACCTAAGCATCTCTAAAGTCCCGGTGCCTTTCCTGTGACATATAATTCTTAGTACTCAAAAAGTCAACTCCTATTCACATGGAGGAAGCCTAAAAGGTCATTAACTTGGTCTAAACAAGCTTCCAAAGAATATGGCATCTATGAAAGAGAAAAATAAAAGAACGAAAGGACAGTTGAAGTACTGAGGAAGAAATCACTAAGAAATTGTTAAAATAATAATGCGAAGTGATATGAAAAAATAGCAAATAAAGTTTCAAAACATATAATAGAGAACTGAAATGCATAACTATGTCACAATATATATTTATATACTGTATATGAGGCCCCTAGAACCATAAGAAATGCAAAATTCACTGTTTATAACTCATTCTCAAATTGACCCCCTTAAAAATCAAATTTTCCCCCCTGTGGGGTGTGTGCCCCATGTTGGGAACCACCGCCATAGATACTCAGCAGACCTGCCCTCTGGGGTCCTAAGTGGATCCCCTCATCCTCTGGACAAGCAGCCCTTCCTGTTCACTGGACTCCTCAAAAGTCCCAAGTAGGTCATGGGGTGCACTGTGCACAGCTGAAATCACATCCCAACAGCTCTAGTTTTGTCTTCTTTATTATTGAACTGCCCTAAAAGGAAGTGATAGCTTTTTTTCTTTTTAACTCATTACTCAAAATAACCCTTGATGTGCCATCTACTATCATGATTGCAGCTAACCAAAAACAGAATATTTTATAGTGGAATTGGAAAAGGATGTTTGAACAGATAGGGCTGATCACACATGTTTTTCTCTTCTCCCAACTTACCCCCACTGAAATTGAAGAAGATAAATGATAATGGTATTCATTCATAGGAAAGGGAGATTATGAATAGATAGCACGGGGAAAAAGAAGTAGCCATACATTTTTGGAAGACATCAAGTGGATAGTAATGGTATAAGGCTTGGCAGTGCAGAGTTAAATGCCTGCAAAGGGGAGACATCTATGAGAAGTGACACATTTCTCCTTACAGAACTGTTGAGGGGGACAGTTCTAACAGGGAAGGGCGGGGTTAAGCATACAGCTTAAAAGAGTAGGACTTGTTTCAAATCTGCACATAGCACATGACATGCCCTCAGTACTGCTCAGTCTGGCCCCTGAAGCCTAGTGACCATCCTTCTTCTCTCCCCAGCAGGAGATAAGAGGGTTACTGTTTGAATGAATTGAATTTCACATGCTCTGAACTCAGAGACACCAGGCAGAGCAGAAGGCAGTATCAGATAGGCTGGAAAGAGAAGAAATAAGTGAGGCTCCACCTTGAACTTTAGAACTCCAGCCTGAGTTACTCGGATTGGTTGCTCCCAGACACCTGGGGCCAGAAATGTGGTCTGTAGAGAAACTGGGGGCTTCGGGAACACACCTGTCCTGCATGCTATTCAACAAGGACACGTTCCACCTCAACTAGGGACTAAGTAAAGAAAGAGAAAAGCATGGGATGGAGGAAACAGGACCCCAGGATGGCAGCTCAGGACAGTCCCAGGAGTCGGCTCTGTGCCAGGCTTCAATACCAAAGTGGAACAGAAGAATGGAAATCTTGGAAGACCGCTCCTGTGGGGAGGAGTGGGTCAGATGGAGGGGGTGGGATGCAGCATGGAACTGATGGATTGTTTGGAGCTGTGTTTGAGCATTTGGCAAGATTATTAGTAGGCATATGCCAAATGTGTTAGAACATCTGGAAAGAGTTAGTGATAAGTACATAAAAAAACTAAGCCAATGGAAAAATGAGACAATAATTCCAAGAATAACAAAAAAAGTAGTGTAAGATAGGAAATGTAATCAAATTATGCTGCTTGCTCATTAGTTAAAATCCTTGCATAGTGTTATTTAATTGATTGTCATAGCCAAAATTTGACATATAACACTAATGAGAAGATAGGGGAAGAGGAAGGAAAATGGGGCTGGTGATGGTGTCAGAGTGCTACATTCTCAAATATTAAAAAAGCCAACAGATGTTATCTAAAATGATAAATGAATGAATAGTGATGTAGGTATGTAATTTGAAAAATATAGAAACATATAGAGGAAATACAAAAACACTGAAAATTACTTCCTCTAGAGGGGAAATGAGGTGAGGGAGAGAAGGGAAGGAGAGAGCTGTGTCTCAGATGATTTCAGTGCCTGAGATATCCCCTTGACCTTCACCTTTCCTGCACATACAGGTGACTTGCTTTTCTGCCAGTCACTGCAACTGAGGGCTTTCTCCAGATGGAAGGCGGGAGGTGTGCCACTCCCGGTGAACCTCAGAAAAGCAATGGATGGGGATTGGAAGACAAATATTCTAACTCCTTCATCCCTTGAGTGGCTCAACTCTGAGCTTTGTCCTGCACCATTCCCCAGCTGCCAGGTGAGGTTAAGTCCCATCCAGTTGCCGTGCTGTCCTGCTCATTAATGCTCCCTGAACTGGCTCCCCTCCTTTCCCATATCCCACTTCTCTACCAGTGCTTCCTGGAGTCACCTCCCAATGAAACCATTTGCACTTTGATCTGTGTTTTAGTCTCTGCCTCTTGCGCACCCTGCCACAAGCCATTTTTCGATATGAGCCTTTCAGAACTATGAGTATTTGATTCCTGCAACGATGTACAGATATTGCCTGGATAAAAATAAAATTTAGTGTAAGCATGGATTATCTTCTGCAATCTTACCGTGTTGTATCTCTTATAATATTAGCTATTTATTTATAACCCAAGTGAATCTGCAATGTATTTGTAATACGATTATAGGTTCAGTTAATGTCAAGCATGAGAATTTACTATTGGAATTAAAATAATCCCAAATACATACGGCTTGGAAGTGCTGCCTTCTGAGTAAGTATCCGCATAAGTATCCAGAAGGCGTGGGCTCGTTCCGCGCAGCAGGCTAGCCTTGCTTTGCAGTAAGTCTCCAGTCGAACAATACGTTTTCTATGATTTCTTTGTTTCCACATTTGTTCCTCTGAAGCACTAATATTTGTTAGCATGCTGATTTGTTTTTCCTCCATAGATTTTGGTAAGCGTCAACTAAATTTGACAACATATTGATTTCACTGCTTGTAGAAGTGTTACTGTTCAGGGAGTTTTACCAGGGGCCGAACGACTATGAGTTAATAAGGATTTATTACTCCCATGACTTCCATCTTTCTACATAATGGCACTGTAGTTACTTTCTAAAAATCTCTAAGGTTTTTAGTCTGATATTTTTAAATTTTTCACCAATCCACTATCAGAACATCATCATGTGTTTGCTTTCCCAATCCTAGAGTTAACAACTCTTGGCCTACCTTGCTAATAGCTTCATGGCTCAGAATATAATGGAAATGGCATTAGCTCGCACATAACCACTACACAAAAGATACACCAGGCACATCAAAGGCTGAGAGTAGTGTCCAGGAGTCTGTGGGCCAGAAGAAACTCAGGTTCATGAAAAATAACAAGAACAAAGACTAAAAGGCACATTAAAAAATAAATGCCGAAGAATAAACCCGACCAGAAATAAATAGGCCCAGTGCTTAGGAAAATTAACGTGATGTCAACAACTGGCAGAGAGAAGGAAGATCTACTCAACTCCTAATTTTTTTGTTTTCATATTAAAAACACGGGCAAGCACTGTTAAAAAGGAGAGTAGGGCCAACATAGGAGATAGACATGCTACATTCTTTCACTGAATTCAGATCACTTGGCTGCTACAGTGAAGAGCTGAAGTTAGTAAATAAACTCACGATTTGGTCTCAGAAGTCTTGCCATAATTAGAAGGGAATGGGAGAGGACAGAAACATATGGCAGGCAAATGTTATCCCCACCTTTTCAAAAGAAGCAAAGGTAAACTTCAGAACAGGTAAATGGATAAGTGAGGTGTGCTCTAGAGAACTTCTAGGACAGAGCTTCTGACCAGCAATTTGGACTATCACCAATTCATACAACTTGGTTAGGAATCTGTCTGACCAGGGAAGTGTCAGAAGCTGGTGCATCTTTATTTCCTCCAGGCATTCAGAAAGTCTCTTATTATATCTTTGTTAATGAGCCTGAGAAATGAGTGTTGGCTGATAGCAGGATAGATGACCCTGAAGCTGTTGAACAAGTGGGTGTGCACAAGGGGCATGATTAATCAAAGTTAACCTTTCAAGAGGCAGTTAATGGTGCAGTAAATGATCCTGATGAAGAACTTGGGTTTTGGATGTGGGCCTGCAGCCACCACTGGATGTAAGCTACCTACCCTCCCTTCCTGAGCCTCAGTTTCTTGATCTGTATATACATGCGCATGATAATACTAACATCCCAGGGCTGGGGCACAATGAGGGAGTTTTGTCTGAGGGCTTTAGTGCACTAAAGTAAATGCCCATAAGAGATCCTCTCTGTCCTGTGGGTTTCCATCTTTGTGGGGTTAAAGAAAATGGGCTCATTGGCTCATGATTTGATTTCATCTCCTTATCTGGGAGGAATCTAGAGTCAAGAGCCTCAACCTCACACAGGTCACCTCAAAACATGCCCTCTGTAATACAGCGGCCATTCCACAGCTGTCTCCTGGTCTTCACCCCTTTGCTCAGTATTTTCATTTGCTGATGAGGAGTGAATTTATTATTTTTCAAATTGCGGTAAAAAAGATACAACATAAAGTTTAACATCTTAACCATTTGTAAGTGTACAGTACTGTTAAGGATATGCACGTTGTCCTACATCTTAAGTCCTTAAAGAGCCTCTAATTCACAATAATTGCTCAAAATGTGTTTGCAATTTCGTAGTGAAACTCACCTTGGCAGTTCCAGAGAAGCCATCCCCTTCCCTTGGCCTCAGCTAGGTCTTTTCCACTGTTTGCCCAACGGTGTCCAAAGCCTGTGCCCTGCTTACCTGTCCTCCATCAACACCTGTTCTCAGGAGAGAAGTGAGTGGCCAGTCATTTCCACTGAAGAGGAGTTTGCCACGTGGTGGCGTTTGCCTTTGAAGTGTTATCAGTCATTGTGGAACATGCGGCTTCACCCACTGCCACACCAATGAGCACAACGGGAATCATTTAGGGAAGTGGAGACTGGGTCCCAAATCATCTGAAAACCCTCTCTGTGGGCAGTGTGGGCCGCTGTGATCTGTTGCAGCCACTGTCTGTCTGTGACTGTGTCCCTCGTCCTTAAACAGCCCTGGGCAGAGCCCGGGCGCAAGTCAGCACCTGCCTGTGCCTTAGAGCGCAGTCCTTGAGAGCCGAGGCATGGCTCTCTCAAAAAGAGCGACAGTATGATATCCACTTATATGAAACCGCCGAGTAGCAGGGAAGGTTTCTTTTAACAAACTCTGTCTGATACTGCTTGTTATACAATGGCTTAATAGCTAATCAGAGGAAGGAAAGCTACATTTAAATGAAGTGGATGGAAAATCGATGCTTAAATGTATGTCACCACTTTTGAGAATAAAATGGGCTTTGACAGCCCAGCTACATATGAAAAGCTGTGTTGCAGACATGAATCCATTCAGAACTATTCCCTCCTGCTTTTCTCACATGTTCCCTATTTGTCACACAGATGGGAAAGTCCAGTCCATGATTTTTTTTTTAAGTCAAAAATTGAAAGTAAAAGATTGATGTGTTTTTGATGGGTAATAATATCTTTGTCTTTTCAAATAAAAAAAAATAACAATGCTCTTTTCCCAACCTCCCTATTCCTTTTCTCTTTAAACCATTAAAGCAAACGGGAAATGGTGAAGTTCAAGAAACACACCTGTTAGGAGAATATTCCCAGCCCCTTCTGGGGAGCACACTTAGGATTCATCTGGCAACACCTGCCACATAGCGCCTTCAGGGTTCAGTGGATGTCAGGATGTATCACCCCTTGAGATAAACATTGACCTCCTCATTGCTACAGTCAGTATGGACTGTGCTTCTCACTTCAGTAAATCTCGCTATCCACCCAAATGAGAATTCAGTACCTGCATGGCTAAATGAGCTCTAACCCCACTTTGCCTTTTTTGGAAAGGGGGAGCTGGCTAGCAGACAAATTCTAGACAGACTCATTCAGTGAGTATAGTTTGCATGGGGCATTACCCCATCGACTTTTTCAAGCCCTTGCCTCTTCTAGGGGTTGTCTATTTACGCGAATTCTCTCCTTGATCAAGGAGAGCCATCTCTGCTTAGGACCTCCCTACCCTGCTCATCACCGATGATGCGGCATGTGCTGGCTTGGTATACTGGAAAGGCCTCAGGCTGCTTCAACAGGTAGTGGCTGGCTGTTGCTTAAAGGAACTCTTCTTGACATAATTTACTGCCGAAAAAATGCATTTGTAACTGGAATTTTGTGTAAATGGGCACAGTCACAAGGAGCTGTTTTGAGAAGAATGTATATGTTGCACTCTATTGTAGGGGTTGAACTCCAAAGAGTACCAGCTAGTTCTTAAACTCTAGCTCATCCTCTAAACTCTGAGAGAGTGAGAGAGAAAAAGAGAGAGAGAAAGAGAGAGAGAGAGAGAGAGAGAGAGAGAGAGAGAGAGGAAATTTTGCATTCCTGAATAAATCCTTACAATTCTGCGTGCATCTTCTCTTAGGGTGTTAAGGACACTCCTTCATGGTTGGTCCTCATCTTCCATGTTCAGAATTATAAAATGGGGATAGAAGAGGTGGGCAAAGTGAGGAAAAGGGCAATTAGAACGACCCCAGGGAACATGCAACAGACTTTTTAAATGTTTGTGTGTGAAATAAATAAAATACACAAACAATTGTGGGCTTAGGGACTATTGGCGCTTTTCCAGATAGATATTGGTGTAATGGGGCATAGTGGTCTTCTACATGTCCCACTGGGAGGGAGATAGACTTTCCCCAGACATCCTTGATAGTGCTCTGACCCTGGCTCTGGGAATTAATTGATGTCCCATGAGTTTTGCTTGGAAGGTTCTCTAAAGTTAGGTTCATTTGAAGTTTGGTTTTCAGTGTGCATATTTATACTTGTCTGTCAAAGAAGTCCCTAGACCTCACTTTTTTCTCTTAATTATTGCTTTTCCTTATATTGATTTCTCTTCCCTAAACCTACATATACACTATGAAAAATTTTCAGAGCTCAGTGATTTGCTAAATCATAGATTGCTAGAGAGAAAACACTAGAGCTGACTCATTCATTTTGGTCAATGTACAGATAAAATTGGAGCCTTTAAAGCCAACAAGCATGAATACATTTATGTTCTACTACCCACACCTTCAGCTGGATAGAAAGGGGTCCCGCAAGTCATAAAATGCTGGAATTTCAGCAGAAAGCCTCCAAGCAGGACATTTTGAAATAGCTAACACTGGTGAGAACAGGCAAAAGACGAATCAAGTTTTAAATTTGGTGTGTAATTTGACATCGCCAATTACCCTAAGTGCACACCATATTTTTCTTCCTCTCTTTACATATTATCTGTTCCTTAATAAAAAAAAAAAAATATTCACTTTTTGGATAGGAGAGTCAAAGAAATTATTTTGGAAGGCCAATAGTATTGATCTAGGATCCACTCATTTTAAGGTGCCTTAAAAGGAAACCTGTAGTTGGTTATAAATCTGGCACAGATGGTGAGTCCCGGGAAGAAAGGAAACACTTCTGTCTCCACCTAGATTCCCAGCACCTGGACATGGTGTTGGAAGCTTACATTATTTAACATGCATTTAAAAATACGCTTCAGTGGCCTCAGATACAGTGGGTAAAGGAAATCTGTAACTGAGTTTTGAATTCTATTGGACCATATCTCAAAATAACTCCAAACAGTCCAGCATCTACAGAGAATAAAAGCTATTTGCCTGTTTGCTGTCATAAACGATGAGACACTGCAAATGTGTGTCATTTCTCCAATCACCTACCATAATTTAAGAAGCAGCTAGAGAACAGAGGTTTGTTTTTGTTCTGTTTTGTTATCTAACCTACAAAGTAACTAAAAGACACAGACATTGGCAAAATAGAATAGTTGGCTGGCTTTCTTTGAAAACCTGACAAAATGCATTTATCTGACTCATCTTGATATCTTCAATAGACTCTCAGGTTGATAAACCAACAGGGAGAACATTAATTCATCCTTTTATTTTCCACTGTGCTTTCTCGGTAAACGGCTGGCCATTACAGAAAGCTGAGAAGTGGCTCTTTGATTGTGTTCAAATTTGATTAAGAAACGCTGCTGAACAGACCCAAATACCCCAAACTGTTAATTGCTTTTTAAAAGAGAATTATGACACTTTTAACAAGCCACATATCTCACTAAGCATTGTTAAGGTAGACGGGCTCATTCTGCTGAACTGTCTTATTTTGAGATTTGGGTCCCTAATTGCTTATAAACCATACTGTTTATTGAGTATTAACTCTGGCATGGCTGTTTATTATGGGAGCTTATTGCTTAATGCCTATAAAAAAGCAGCATAAATGAGCTACTCTGTGCCTGTGGTATCTCTCCTCTCCAAAACACACACACACACACACACACACACACACACACACACCACATACACACACACACACACACACACACACACACACACACACCACACAAGCTCGCAGCCGCACTTAAGTTCATCAGCTGAAAGAAGCAGTATTGGCAGAATTATGCAGAGGTAAAGCTTAAGTAGCACGTTGCTTAGTAACCAGAAAGCCCTCTGTTGATTCACCAGGGTGTCGACCATACATTTTCCTCTGCACATTACCTACAATGAAAAGGTCGGTGACCCAATGAAATATCAGATTAAGTCAAACTATTAACTGGACAAATGCATTTAAAGTGCTCTTGTACCCTGGTTCCATGTGATTAGTACACATTATGTTCTGCCAAGGCAAGCATGAATCATTAATATATTCAAAGTCGGCTGCTCTCTGCAATGAAACGCAATAACTCAGCGCTGAGTAAAGTAGAGCCCGTGTTTATAAGACGTGGAGCCTTCAGTTGGTGTGATCTACAATGTTGCTATTTTGCGGTGAGGACATAAGCTCCTTTTCTCCCCTTTAGTAAATAGTATTTGTCATTCCTTTAAAAAGACAGAAAAATATCTTGGCTCAGAAAAACTGTTACTGCGTCACTGTGTCTGCGTGGGGGAGGGGAGAGTAGTTCTGCCTGTGAAGAGATGCATTGTTTTCCACTCACTCTGAAGTTTGTTCACCTCCTACAGTTTCACCTCCTAATAGAGCTTGCTGGGGTAATCTGAATATTTAAAACTAAACAAAGGCTAACAACCTCAAGGCAACATTCCAGGGATTCAGTTTGAACTCCGACCTCTCCTGGGTCTCCTTTTCTGTGGCTGTGCTGAGTATGCACACGCTGGGATGCCTCCAGCCCTGTTTCCCACCCGGCATCTAGAACCAGAAATCTGGGATCCCTGCATGCAGTCATTTGTCATGTGACCTCCATTTGTCTGAGGTCAAATTTGGAAGGGTTAAACTCCTGGGGCAAATGTGATTGTGTGGTGGAACTTGGGTTTGGGTACTGCCTCTACCCTTAATTATCGCATTTAATCCATCCACAACCCCTGTGTGATGGGAAGAGAAGGCGATGGGGGGACGAGGGCACCATGGTCCCCTGAAATGTCCTCCTGCCACTACCTCAGAGCAAGTTGTACCTCTACTCAGAATTGTTGGGTAAACTGAGGCAGATTCAGTGTCAGTTCACCAGACTTCAGTGAACTCGTACTGTGTGCTGGGCACAGTGCTGAGATAATGATAGCAAACCTCATACCAGACATGGGGACTCAAAGGTTCTAAACTTCATTGAATAGCAGCAATCTGGCTAAGATGATGCTAATATCAATTTCTGAAGAGTGAATTCCACCCAGAGTTCTAAAACAACAACTTCTGTTTCTATGGAAGTTAGGAAAGAGAAGTCCCCATCAGATGGAACTGGGTCATTTGTAGAGAACGATGCTGGCTAATCCAATGAAATATTGAGTTGCAATCTCTATCCCAGAGGACTTCAGCCCCATTCTTTGTTGCACTTTTTCTTCTTGCCTTTATTTTGCTTGCTCACCTCTCTTCTCTTTCACAGAGTCCCCAGTAGTGGGGACCTCAGAGACTTCCTGCCTCTCAGCGCAATCACCAGGACACTCCTGGAACCCAGCTCTCTTTCTTCTCCTTTCCTCTGGGTGGACAGTATTCAACAGCTATGAGTTGGAAGTGCCATTGAAGAAAGTATATACACAAGACCTCAAATCTCCTAAATTTTAAAATTCTTACTATGTAATCTAATACATTTCCTTATTAGCTGGCTAGGAAGTTAAAAAAAATCTGTTGAATCTATCTCTATGAAAACTTCCTTTCTTTCTAAGACCATGGCAGCTGTAGGCATTACCTTTGTAACAATAGCAATGTTTCTGATCATCTGACTCGACTATATAGCTCATGTCATTCTCCTCTCCTTTCAGAATTTCACCACATTTTGTAAGCACCAAGTCCATTGTTAGGGACTGAACGGTGTCCCCCTCAAAATTCAATGTTGACGTCCTAACCTCCTCTGAATGTAATTGTATTTAGAGAAAGGCAATTTAAAGAGGCAATTAAGTTAAAATACGGAAAGTGGGTGGGACCTAATCCACTTTGAGTGGTGTCCTTATAAAAAGAGATTAGGACACAGCATGAAGACGGCCATTTACAGGCCAAGGAGAGGGGCTTCAGAAAAAACTAACCCTGCCAACATCTTAATCCAGCTTCTAAAAGTATGAGACAATAAATGTCTATTGTTTAAGCTTCAGTCTGGGGTACTTTGTTATGGCAGCCCGAGATAACACATTCATGTAATAAAGCAATATCAGGTATCAGAGAAAGAAAAATCAAAACATTAAATCAGGTGCTAGCCTAAACTTCACTGTGCTTCGGGGTAAATCTCACCCACCCTCACATAGCTGTGCTTATACGATTACTGTCCCAACTAAGCTAATGGTCTTTAGTTTCCATCTTAACTATAAAACGGTGTAAATAAAAGACCTTGTCCTGCCCTTTTTATTTTTCTTATGTTGACATTAAGGGCACCCATTTGGAAGAGAATGCTGGATTGCCAATTCAGGGCATAAACACATGAACATGGGGTTTATTCTGAACATAAAAGGAAATTGAAAGTTCCAAAGTTAAGGATTTGGGCTGAGAATGGGAGAAAGAACTGGCATGAATCCATCTGGAAGACTTACACAATGATAGGAAAATGTAATCTCCAGCAACTCCTTCGTTCCATCATGCCTCTGTGTAATAGGGACCATAATAACTCTCTTCTTATATTAACACTCAGAAGAGAGGTCATAAAACAATGCAGCATATTTATTAGGGAAAAAGATGGAAGGGAGGCAGATGAATGTACTGGGGAAGAACCATTAGCAAAGTGATGAATTAAGGTTCTGTTTGCATTTCCATGGTGATGGATCATCATTTCTTAGCTAAGTAATCCCCAAGCCTTGATTATAGCTATCAGCATATAAAAATATCATGTGAGCCTCAAAGGTGTAATGTTCAATGTGCTTATGGAAACTCAAGCATATTATCATTCACTGAAGTACTGAGGTCTCCAAAAGAACGAAGAAGAGGTTAGTTTAAACAAATAGAGTTCTCAAGAAAGGTAATATTTTATGAATAGGCCCCTTCTTATTTTCTACTCCCACAGATCTGCTTCTCTTATTCAAGTTTGTAAATCAGGCGAGCTCCCCTCTGGCAGTTTTAAAAGTGCAGAAAGAAGTACAGAGAGTTGAGTTAAGCATAAATGATGATGACAAGGCAACCGATAATAATGACAACCACCAGGAGTCTATGTGATGGTAATCTTAGGGTCATCTTTACTGGCCACAGGATACCCAGATATAACAGTATTCTGGGTGTGTGTTTGTGAGGGTCTTTCTGGATGAGATTAGGATTTGAATGATGAATTCAGTAGATTGGTCTCACCAATGTGGGCGGGCTTCATCCCATCTATTGAGGACCTGAATAGAAGAAAAAGCAAAGGAAAATGGAATTTGTCCTTTTCTTCCCACTTCACTGAGTGGGACATCTCATCTCACTTAACGTCTCAGCTCATCTTCTCCAGCCCTTGGACCAAGGGCTCTTTCGGAATCAGACTGAACTGCACCACCAGCTTTCCTGGGTCTCCGTTTGCAGGCGGCAGATGTTCGGACTTCTCTGCCTCCATAGTTGTGTGATCCACTTCCTCATAATAAATCTCCTGTCAGCAGCCGAGAAAGATGCGCTGAGCCTGAGGACACGAGCAAGCCACTGAACCACTGAACCAACATAAGAAATGCCTTCCTAGAATTTACGTCTTGTTAGAAATAAGTATCCTAAAACTTTAGGTCACTTTGAGAAGAATATTCTTTACCTATATTTGAAAACATCCTAACACATATATATAACAGGTATGTGGCTTTTTCTAAAACTCAGGTTTATAGATTGGAGTAAATTTGTGTACAGTTTCTCTATAGTTGAAAATTACAGAATCATTAGACATGAAAGTTTAGAGCTGAATGGACCTCAGAGCTCATTTTATACATGAGACAACTAAGGAGGCGAGGAGAAATTACTTACTATTTCTCGTTTTTGCATCTGTCTCACTGACCCAGGTAATCAGGACTACCCCAGGCGGATCGCAAATGCTGAACCAAAAGGGGTCAGACAAGTCCCCACAATTTGGTGAATATCACTGAGCAGAGTTCCATAGCAGCCATTCTGTGCTGTTCTTTCTCTCCTTTCCTTCTCTGCTGACAATGTGCCTGCACACACACACACGCACGCACGCACGCACACACACATACTTTCTAGACATTAGCCACATCTGTAATTCAGGTCATTCTTCAAGCTTCTGTGGGAATTGAGGAAATAAGAAAACACCAACTGTGCCTTTTACTGGCCTAAGGCTGTACATATGAAAAGTTATTTGGCCTAATTCTCTGCTACATGAGCTAAAAGGAGTCATGGCCCGGGAACTGCAGGAATAATTACAGTAATCACAATATTGATGTGACATTTTTAAATCACAAATATACATATACATTTTTAAAATTTTTCACTCAAAAAACACCTTACAATGCAAGCAAAAATATATTACTTTTGGCAATTCAGACATTTAAAAACAAAACAAAACTGGGGCTCAAATTGCTGAGGACCCAGACGAACTCACACCAAGCCTGGTCTTCCAGTTTGCAGGTGGCCGCCTCTCCACTCCCTCACAAGAGTATAACTACTTATTTTTTAAAAAGCCTAACAACACTCTTCAGCTGGAACTAAATAATGCTGGAAGCAATCTCAGCTTTCTCCCTGGAAGCCAATCAAGGGAAACTCCAGTCTCTTTCCACGCCTGGAAGGTGATGCTATTCAGGGTCCCCAGCTACCATCACTAGTGAGCAACAAAGCCAGCTAGGAGTCAATATAATTTGTCTCCCTTTAACCTAAATGCTCCCATAAACAATACATATTAATGTTCTACTCCAGGGATCCTCAAACTATGGCCCACGGGCCACATGCAAATACAAATATTGTATTTGTTCCCGTTTTGTTTTTTTACTTCAAAATAAGATATGTGTAGTGTGCATAGGAATTTGTTCATAGGTTTTTTTTAAACTATAGCCTGGCCCTCCAACGGTCTGAGGGACAGTGAACTGGCCCCCTGTTTAAAAAGTTTGAGGACTCCTGATCTACTCCCTAAGCTAGATGCCTGTGAAGTGGCTCATTATCATGGAAATGCTTCATGTGTTTCAATCAGCCACATCAAAGTCTGAGCGATGAGGCTCCAGAGAAGGAATCTTGGATGCAGGAAGAAGATGGAATGAATGCTTTAGGAAAGGAATGTTATTTCTTTGAGTTTAATTTTGTTTATTAGGCAAGTGCACTTAAGGCACAAGAGAGATGTTTATTGCCAGTAACAATAATAAAAAATGGCTACACATTGTATTATTATACTTACATTAAGTGTCTAGAATAGACAAAGCCATAGAGGTAGAAAGTAGGTTAGTGGTTGCCAGGGCATGAGAGGAGGGAAGAATTGGAAGTGACTGCTAATGGACGTGGGTTTCTTTCTGGGAGATGGAAATTTTCCGGAATTAGATAGTGGTGGTGATTGTACAACACGGTGAACACACTAAAACACACTTTAGTGTACACTTAAAATGTGAAAATATAAAAACTGTACGCTTTAAAATGGTGAATTTTATGTTATATAATTTTATATCAATAAAGAGGATAGCAAATAAAAAAAAGAAAGATCTTCCTCATTATCACCAAATAGCCTTCATATCCATCTAAACTAAGCCAAGAAGGGATTCAGCCTTAAGCAGACAGCTATTCAGAAGTTGCAGGTTTTAGCCTCTCATCTTTCTGAAATAACAATTACCCAACAGGGGTCCATATCCTTCTTATTTATTTACTTTATTATTTCTACAATGCTGCCCCATGTAGCATCTTCTCTCCCATTTTTTTCCTGAGGATAATTCTTATGCGTTATAAGCGTAGAGGACAGCACATGGTGGGTATTCAATAAATGTCACCAATCAGGAATAAATGTCACTAGTCAAGAATAATTATGAAGGAAAAACGAGAGAACAGAAACCTTGACTTCTGGACAAGATAGGAGAAAAGAGATGTTTGCTTCTTTTTGTTGTGCATTCATATCTTTTAAAGATGCAAATGAACCATCACCTGTTTGTTAAGAGTCCTCTATTCATGTTCAAAACTCTCCTCAAGTGTTATTGTCCCCCTCACAGGTTTGGCTTATTGGATAGAGCATTGGCCTGCAGACTGAAGGGCCCCGGGTTCAATTCAAGCCAAGGGCACATGCCCTGGTTGCATGCTCCATCCCCAGTAGGGGGCATGCAAGAAGCAGCCAAACAATAATTCTCTCTCATCATTGATGTTTCTATCTCTTTCTCCCTCTCCCTTCATCTCTAAAATCAATAAAGAAATATATTTAAAAGAAAAGAGTAATTATTTAACTAGAGGCCTGGTGCACAAAATTCATGCACAGGTAGGGTCCCCAGGCCTGGCTGGCAATCAGGGCTGATCGGGGCCTTCCTTCATTCTGTGCTGCTCCCTGGTTGTCAGCACATGCCATAGTGAGCAGTCGAACTCCCGTGAGGACAATTTGCATATTAGCCTTTTATTATATAGGATGGGTATAGACCAGCCGTGGGCAAACTACTGCCTGCAGGCTGGATCTGGCCCGTTTGAAATGAATAAAACTATTGAAAAAAAAAGACCGTACCCTTTTATGTAATAATGTTTACTTTGAATTTATATTAGTTCACACAAACACTCCATCCATGCTTTTGTTCCGGCCCTCCGGTCCAGTTTAAGAACCCATTGTGGCCCTTGAGTCAAAAAGTTTGCCCACCCCTGGTGTAGACTGTGAGTTTTACAAGATGAAAGGCTTATAGAGATGGATGGTGGTGATGGTTCCACAATATTACAAAAGTGTTTCATACCACTAAACTCTGCACTTAAAAATGACTAAGATAGTAAATTTTATGTTATGTGTATTTTGCCACAATAAGAAAAAATTTATAAGAAAAAACTGCCTCCCAAACTTTCAGTTACACAAGATAAATAAGATCCATAAATCTGATATCTAACATTATGACAATACAATATTGTACTGTGTACTTGAAATATGTCAAGAGAGTAGACCTTAAGTGTTCTTACCACACAGCCACAAATGGTAACTACGTGAGGTAATGGGTATATTAATTTGCTTGACAGTGGTGACTGTTTCATCATGTGTACACATATTAAAATATCACTTTGTACACTTTAAATATATACAATTTTTAATTGTCAGCTATACCTCAATTAGGTTAGAAAAATAATTTTTAAAAATGTTGCTGCCCTGGCCAGTGTGTCTTAGTTGGTTGGAGTGTCATCCTGTACACCAAAAGGTGGCATGTTCAATTCCCAGTCAGGCCACATACTCAGGTTTTGGGTTTAATACCAGCTTGGGGCACATTTGAGAAGCACCCAATTGATATCTCTCTCTCTCTTTCTCTCTCTCTCTCTCTCTCTCTCTCTCTCTTTCTCCCCCCTCCCCGTCTCTCTCTGTTCCTCTCTCTAAAATCAATTAAAAAAATAAAGTAAATTTAAAAAGTTACCTTAGACCAAGGCTGATGCTGGGAAAGTGTCAGGACCTCCTCACCCCACATTCCCCAATTCCTGACTGCAGATATTCTCTCTTCAGTCAGGGCTATTCTGCTGGGAGTGGCCCTGAAGGAGGTGAGGGAGGAGTAGATGTCAGGGAAGGAGCCTGGGGCTCTAAAGAGAGCTGTGCCACCAGGGGCCTGACCTGCTGCCAGGCGGTTCAGAGCCCAGAAGACAGAACTATCCATGTGGCCCACTATCTGCCTGAGGCTGTGTAGTAAGTGTTTCCCTCCACGTCCTGCGTGGTTCAGGGTTCGGGTCTGGAAGAGGAGTCGCACAACAAATGAAAAAGAAAAGACAGGAGATAATTTGGGAATATTGGGGGACCAGAAGGCAAGTCCAACTCAAGAGGAAGGACTTCCACTGTGCTCAGGCCTCACCAAGCTTTTTATAGTGAGAGGTAACCAAGGTAGTGGTTACCAAAGTTACACTTTTCTTGTGAGTTTCACTTGTTTTTGTTCTCGTGAGTTTCACTTGTTTACACCATGGTTATACTTCCTGCACTTCCTCAGCCCATTAGATTCCCAGATTAAGATCTAGGGAGTGTTATAAGGTCAAGCCTAATTATGCTAAGAGGACTGTGCCCTCTAAGCTAGGACTTGTTTGTGACTTTGCCAGCAGGTCAGTCCGAGGCTTAACCCTATATCAGTTTCCCACAAGGCTGGTCCTACCCACCACCTCAGAAGAAGAGGTGGTTTCAGGTTCTGGAAGGCACATCCCTGTCACTCCCTGCTCCCAGCACCCACTGCAGCCACGGAAGACGGTCTCTGTCTCTCTTTCCCGCGCAGGCAACATGACTCATCTCTACTTCCATGTTTGCATGACCTGAACAAACCATTTTAAATTTCCTAACCTTAGTTTCTTGTTCTACCAAATGGGTCTAACCATATTATCTCAGAAGACCACGTATCAGATAAATGACATGCACCCTCCTACGCATTCCTGCAAAGTGCAGTATCCTCCTGGAAGGCAAACATAGCTCCTGGCTCAAAATTGGAAAGGAGATGGGAGTCAAGCCTGAACGGGAGTTTGGGAATAGTTAGGCTTGCTCCCATGTTTATGCCCCCTTAAGACTGTGCTTTCCTTAACATGCAGTAAGTTGGCAAATATTCATTTACTGTTCATATTCCCCAGTAGACTGTAAAACTTATTTGGTGCCATGGCATTCCTTGTCACTATTCCATTCCTGGGACAAAGTGCTCAGTAAATGTTTCCTAGTTGGTTGACTGGCTCATCTTATGGAAATCTGGTACATTTCCATAGTTCCCAACAGGCTCCTGTACAGCCTCAACCAGCACTTTGTGTAGAAACCTCTAAATAAGGAGTCAGATCATCTAAGTCCTGCTTCTCTGGGAAGCTGCACTATATTTCCTGTCTCAGTTTCCTAATTTGTAAAATGAAAGAGTTAAACTAGGTGGCCTGGGACAACTCTTTCAGGTCCACCTTTGAAAGCCATACACTTCTGATTCTTTGCTGGGTTCTGCAATCCTTTCAAAACTGCTCATTTCTCCTTAGTTAATCTGGAGCATTTTCATAGGCTGCACTTGCCTAACTGCGGTAAAACTCAAGACAACAGGACAGAGTTTTAGTAAAGAAAGGGTGATTTAGATATTCCCACAGAAAAAAACAAACTGAGCTAGCAAATTTACTAGAGTTTTCTGTTGGCAGAAAGAAGCAATAATGACAGTGATTTCTCATATTCCCAAAATAAAGAGATGAGGGAATGTGGACACATAAAATTAACTATCACAGATTGCATGTTTGTGTCCCCCCACGGGGCCTTTGGGAGGTGACCAGGTCATGAAGGCGGAGCCTTCATGATGAGATCAGTGCCCTTATAAAAAGATACTTGAGAAAACTGGCTTCTTGTTCTGCCATCTGCAATATGAGGACATGAAGACAACCATTTGTAAATGAGGAAGAGAGCCTTCACCAAGAACTCAGCCCCATTGGCACTCTGGTCCCAGACTTTCCAGCCTCCAGAACTGTAAGAAATAAATGTTTGTTGTTTGAGCCACCAGTCAATGGTACTTGTTATAACCTGAGCTGACTAAGACAATGAGTAAGGTTTTTATAACTGTTAGAGTTGGCACAGTAAACTCTCCGTCACAGAAAGTAATTAATAAAGTTAAGATAATGCTATTGCTTCAACAAATAACCCCCTACATTTCAGTGGCTCAGCATAAAGGAAGTTTCTTTTTTGCCTGATGCTGGTGTGCCTGGTCAGCTAGTCCTTTCTTCCATGTGGTGACTAGGATGCCAGGCTTCTGCATCTTGCTGCACTGGCCTCTAGAGCTCTACCTATATTCCAACAGAGAGAAGGGAAAGGTGGAGAAAATGCAAGTGCTTTTTAAAGGTATTAGTTCCGTGCACATCCACTAACAAGAGCTTGACATGGCTACATATGTCTGGATGCAAGAGAGGCTGGGAAATGTAGGGAACATAGTCCTGGCTGGGAGGCCCCCTGCCAATGGCATCTCCAAGGAAGAGAAGAACAGCTTACCATCTCTGCCTCCTCAGATGCCATAGAGGTCCTTCCACATTGAGTAAGAAGCTGAGCTACATGAACTCTATGTTTCCTTCCAACTCTGAGATTTCATCTCACTAATCCATAGATAGATGATTAGTACCAAATGAAAACACTGTTTTTCTCTACCAACCGAGCACTTCTGACACCGAATGTCACACCAACCAGTTCTCCAACTCTTCAAACACCAACTGGGTGTCCTACCATTTAATTAGGACACTAACTACCCAGGTTAAGGGTAGTCCCACAAGAATACCCCCCGACTTAAGATGCCAGTTTTAAGTCCCAGTCTCCTGTACTTGTGTTTGAATAAGTTAGGAGTTCCCATGACTCCCTCCTTGTGCTTGATAATTTGATAGAAAGGCTCACAGAGCTCAGGGAAATGCTTACTTATGTCTCCTAGTTTATTACAAAAGATACAACTCAGGAGCAACTAAATGGAAGAGATGCAGAGGGCAATGTATGGGGGAGAGGATGGATTTTCCATGCCCTCTCTTATGTGCCAGCACCTCCATGCATTCACCAACTTGGAAGCTCTCTGACCCCATAATTTATGGATTTTTATGGGACTTCACCTGTAGACATGATCAGTTATTAACTTAACCTCCAGCTCCTCTCCCCTTCTTGGAGGATAGGGGATAGATCTGACATTCCAGTTTCTAATCATGGCTTCCTTTTTCTGGTGGCCCATCCCTATTCTTACACTATCCAGGAGCCCACCCAGTATCTTCTCATTAAAACAAAACACACTCACCTGGCCAACATGGCTCAGTGGTTAAACATCAACCTGTGAATTAGGAGGTCATGATTTGATCCTAGTCAGGGCACATGCCTGGGATCCGGGCTCAATCCCCAGTAGGTTGCTACCTAGAAAATTCCAAGAGATTTAGAAGCTCTCTTTCAGGAACCAGGGGCAGAGGCCAAATACATATTTCTTATTATGGCACAAATACTTTATCTATGACTCCTTTTGTCAAGAAATAAAAAAAAAAACAAAGAACGTATATGCATATATGCATAACCCATGGACACAGACAGTATGGTGAAGGCCTACAGGAAGTTGGGTGCAGGATGTGGGGGGAGGGTGGGTCAGTGGGGGAAAAGGAGGACATCTGTAATACTTTCAACAATAAAGATGAATTATAAATAAATAAATAAACTTGAGAGCTATTACATGGAAGCTTACTTTCTAGAAGGGAAAGCTAGATAAATACAAGCAAGTGAAGTGGGAGGTATAAAATGCAATGGGAATTCTGGGAATAATGAGGTCATTTGAAAAGTTTTCACTGGAGTAAAATTTTCAGGGATGGGCCTTGAAAGAAGGGTGATAGTTCAACAGATGGAGATGAGGGGAAGGTCTTCAGGGCAAAATAACCAGCAAGCATATGGCACCAAAGAATCCTACTTGCAATTACTTTTTTTATGAGCCTGTAATAAGATATTTTCTTAGTATAAGTGAATAAATGTGTTAATCAATATCACTATAGAAAACACTCAATGAATGGAAGCTACTAGTAGCTATAGGTGTAGAGATATTTAAAATAAAGGATATTATGGATCTGCTTGTTTATTTTACAATGTAATTGTAGTTTGGGGTCGTCAAGCTCTCTTAAATTCCCTTGATATTCAGAGAGACCACATTCAGAGATCTTGCAGTTTTGATATGTTAACAAGAAAATAAAAAAGTAAATTTTCTCCAAAATAATATTAACAGAGCCACTGCCTAACTTGAATTACTGAGAGAATCACCTCAATTCTTGGGCTAGTTTTGCTACGGTAGACTGGACACCATGTCTTAGCACAGGTCACTTGGCCTTTATATACCTCGTTTATCCCCTTGATAAATGGAAATAATATCCAACACTGTCCATGACAGAATGAGATAATGTCTGGAAAGTATATTGTACTCCTTGCCAGAGCCAGCCCATCCCCAGCCCCAGAAAGTCACAAGTATCAGTCCTGTCTGAGTTCATTGGTACAGGTTAGATCTGAAAGAAAGCTTCTCAGAGATTTTCTTACTGAATTTGCCTTGTGTGAGCCCAAAGTTTCCACCTGAATTTTATAAATTGATTCACCCTATAAAGTGGTGCGAATTCGGAGTCCTTGGTTCATACTTATCTCATTTTGGTCTTCCCATAATAGCTCAGGGGCTTTAAATCATCAGCTGATCTTGACAATTAAGGATGAGCAACAAATTTCAGAACAAAATAGGTCCAGAGACATGGAAGCATGGAACAGACTGACATATCTCCGAGGGGAGGGGAGGAGGAGATAAGAAGAGATTAACCAAAACTCATAACATATATGTATAACCAATGGACACAGGCAATAATGTGCTGAAGGTCTGGGATAGGGAAGGGGCAGGAAGGAGGGGGATAAAGGGAGGAAAGAATTGGGGGACATTTGTAATACTGTCAACAATAAAATAAAATTATTTTTAAAAGCCTTGGAAAGTCTACTCTAAAAGATGCCACTAGGAGTTAGAATTAATGTTCATTTTCAGGTGAAACCAGGATATTCAGTGTCACTCAAAGAATTGACAAGAATTAAATCTGACAGAGTTGAAACTCATTATATGAAAATAATTTTAATATGAAGAGGCTAGAATATTTTTTAATTGAATCGGACCTCGAAATTTCTAGAATCTAACCGGTTCAGTGTTCCTCTGATTTTTAGAGGGTGGGGGAAGGAACATAGGGCCTCATTTTCTGTTTCAATCCATGATTATTTGAAATATGGAATGAACTAAAAAGATATGTGGTCTAAAGAGTGAAGGAGAAAATAAAAGCCGAAATAGAGTCTATTTCATAATTAAGTAATAAAGGGCCTTAGCTGATTTGGCTCAGTGGATAGAGCATCAGCCTGCAGACTGCAGGGTCCCAGGTATGATTCTGGTCAAGGGCATGTACCTCAGTTACAGGCTCCTCCCTGGCCCAGGCCCTGGTCAGGGCACATGCAGGAAGCAACCAATCAATATGTTTCTCTCACACTGACGTTTCTCTCTGTTTTTCCCTTTCTCTTCCACTTTCTAAAAGACCAATAGAAAATATCCTTGGGTGAGGATTAACAAAACAAAGCAAAACAAAACAAAACAAAACAAATAAAATAAGTATAAGTGAGGTGGTGGACCCCAGGTGAAAATTAGGAGTAAGAGACGGAGATATTCCCTGAAGAATTAGTAAGGGAGAATGTGTAAACATAGTACCTACTGTTGTGCCCAGATTTCAAGATTCCCAAGAACCCCCACAGGGAGCCAGCGAGTCCGATGCAAAAGCAAAGAGTCATTCATTTCAAACCTAGGTTTGGC
Organism: Myotis myotis; assembly: GCF_014108235.1. Lineage (NCBI taxonomy): Eukaryota > Metazoa > Chordata > Mammalia > Chiroptera > Vespertilionidae > Myotis > Myotis myotis. The sequence goes on along the minus strand of NW_023416313.1, from coordinate 76,413,994 downwards.
TCCCCTGCCACACTCACCGATGCAACGGTAAGCTCCAGTGGCCGAGAGAGAGAGAGAGAGAGAGAGAGAGAGAGAGAGAGAGAGAGGCCTGATGGGATTGTGGGTTTTATAGTAAGGGCAGGGGAGGGGACTGTGGGCCCCGCCGATTGGCCAGGCACGAGTCGGGTCTTGTTACACAGGATGTGGTCATCTCTCTGGCGTGCACGTCCCTTGATTGTCATTGGTTAGTTTAAAGAAATCCTGGGCGTGGCCAGCAGGGGCCTGGGCTTCCGGGAAGAAGGCACTCTCCTGAGCACATGGTGGCCGCCCCCAAAATGGAGGACCCAGGGCAAGATGGAGGGCACAGTCCTCGCCCCCCCAAGGGCGAGCTGAGCCCAGGCTCCAGGGGCCAGTCCGGTTGCTGGGGGTCCAGCAGATTGACCAGTTCCAGCCCAGACAGGAAGTCCACGTCCTCCGTCTCGTTCCCGGGGGCACTGGCGATCGCCTCCTCCTCCATCTCCTCGAGCGAGGGCACGCGCCCCACCCCGCCGCCACTGCTGCTGCTGCGTGGGTCCGGTCCGGGGGCGGCAGGCGGGTGGCAGCCTGCGCCGGGCTCCCACCGTGGGCTGGGGAGTCGGTGCCCGAGGCCGCCAGCAGCGTGGTCAGGCCCCGCGATGACTCGCCCTTTCACCTACTCCACAGTTCTGTTTGTGAAGATAAAAGAAGAGTATGTGTGTGAAACTCTTAGCACAGTACACAGTTAGCCCTCAGTAAATTCCAGGCTTTATTAATATTGCCAATATCCAGAGAAAAGCACTTACGCTTACTCTTCTCTCTGCCCCTAAAAGCTCACACGTGTGTGATGTAAGGAAGGTGAAGGGGCAGGAGGGGCATATTGGAAAAGAAGTTAATTATATATGTACATGCATGCACATATGTATGCACACACATACAGATCTGTGTGTGTTTAAAAGGAAAATAAATGTATCAAAAGAAGTATGTGAAGACCTGCTTACAGAAATATTGCTGTCAGCTCTCTTCAGTCCAGGTCAATACCAGATGGCAAAATTCTAACTCATTTCACCCACCTTAATTTTCTTCAAACTTTGAACTGTATGGAATTACCTTTCATTCCCAATCCCCAAAACTGCATGTGGATGCTGCCCAACTGTTTACTTCTAAATTAGATCTGGTCACATTACATGGTAGAAAGCGTCATTGGTCTCAATGACCATGTGAGACTAGGGGCTGGTCCATAAATGGGTCTTTCCTAGTGATTGCTGTCAAGGCTAGGGGGATGCTGGGAAGAGTTCCTCAAGCCCTAAAGCAAGGGACAGAAAGGAGAATGCATTCATCTGTGTTCACCTGTCTATTGATGTGTCATACATACGGACCTCTGTAGTTAGAATAAGACAGTAAATACAGATTGTTAACGGATAATAAAATTGAATGAATGCATGCATGCGTGCATGAATGAATGAATAAATCCTCGTAGTAAGGTTTAGTTGTGTGGTGGGAGTGGGAGTAGTGGTAATGGTTGCTATTGGCCTAGGAGTTAGAATATCTAGATTTTAGACCTCTCTCTGATATAGACAATGCATTTTCCAGCCATGTGTAACTGAGTTTGGGGCTCAGTTTCTTTATTTGGAAAATATAGGGGTTAGATGAGCTCATATTTCTTTGAGCTCCATCATCCTGTCTCTCCCTTCCTTGCAGAGTGATTCGGTTCTCAGTTACCATCAGTACAATAAGAACAGCTCTTCTGTAAGGAAATTTAGGAGTCTTTCAGGATTCAAGCATTCTCCCACATAGTTTGGATGTCCCATAAATACAGAAAATGACCTCCATTCTTGCAAAAAGATACTTTGAGGAAGCTGCCTCTGAAAACAAAGATGAATTCAAATGCCTTAGGCAACAACATAAATTTCAACCTTAAAAGGAAGAGTCTACAACTAAGAATGATAATAATACACTGTTCATAGACTTGTGTACACATCTGCTCTTCCTGATGGGCCCCACATGTCTCCTCAGAGGATGCCATCCTCCACCTAGTCAGTATGATTCTTTCTCAGGAACTACATACATCAGGGGAAAGTCTACAAAGGGTTCATTGTGGGAGTCTTTTCCAGAGTATGCTTTCATAGAAACCATCTAAGATCTACCAGTGGAGTGTGTGTGTCCAAAGTTCATCGCCTCTTATCTCTTCTATGAAGGTTGAGTTGAAAGTTGCATGGTGAGGCGGTTGGGAAGACCTATACTACTCTTTCAACACAAACCAGCCTACTTAAGTGTCTTACCCTCTGCATGTGTCAAACCCAGAGCAGGAAGGAAATGGAGGGAAATGATGGAGACACCAAGTAACAGGCAAGAGTTTCTAATGGGCACTGGTGGGGTTGCCATGTTAGCAAGACAGTAGTTTCTAGAAGGAGAAAGATATGATTTGCAAGAGAGAAGAAGAAAAGAATCTCTTAAATTCAGGAACTAAAAATAATAAAAGAGATGATAAACTACCCAAGTCCCTGTAGAAAGACAGTTTGGTGAAGTGGTTAAAATCCAGGACTCTGAAGTTTCTATTAAGGTTCAAACATGGTTTAGCTGTGTGACCTTGGGCAAGGGACTTAACATATCCAGGTTACATCTTCTTATCTGTAAAGCAGAGGAAATAACAGTACCAATGGTATAGGGATGCCTTAAGGATCACAGGAGATAAAATGGTCACAGCATTTATCACAATTACTAACACCCATAAATCCTCAATCAATGTAAGGGATTATACTTTATATAAATCAGTCAAGGGCATAGTACAGAACCATCTTTAACATGATAGCCTTATTTTTTGTGGGAAACTACATATTTTCTTGATTATTGACTGTGATTGTTATACTTTCGAAACCCAAGATCAGGACAAGTGGTTTCTGAAGTTCAGAGCACTTTTGGGACAATGGAACAGAGTATTTTAAATTAACACTACTCAAAAAATTCAGAACATATGGCACTGTAATGTTTATTCTTGTTGAATTCTCCCTGTAAAGAACATCGAGCACTAAGGATTTAACAGCAAATGAATTATTCACAATCACATGAAAATATATAGACTGAGAAACTGTCTTGCATTGAACGCCATCAATGCCTTAAATTTAACAAGCAGAGTCAACCTCCTCTGAACAGATTTGAATTTTATTTGTGTTACCTGCTCAATAAAGGGCAAAGATCCCAGGAGTGTAACTTGAGTCAGGGGTTTATTGTGACTAAATTAATAATGTAATCACTCCAGAATGGGTGGCCCATGATAACGCAACTCCCAGAACTCCAGGCCATGTCTAGTGTTTGGAGAGGTGGCAGACCTTACTGCACCTTGCCTTCTAACTCTGATGATGATGGTTCTGATTCTCACATGTTCTAACTACATGGGAAACAGTCTTTCAAGAGAAACATAACCATCCACACCTTACAAATGTACAAAGTTTTCACTGAGGTTTAATATTATTCTAAAAATATATATGTATTTTTAACTGTCGGTTTGGGAAGTTTTCTTTGCAGTGACATAAAGAGACTGAGCTCCTTCCCCACATAAGTACACTTTGCAGATTTCTGAACACAATAATTGAGTGTCAAGTTCTAAATAAATACTGAAACTAATTTCCACACAGGGAAATCTACTTGAAATAAGTAACCAGGATAGAGAAGGGAGTGAAGGGACCCCATTTCTCAATGTCAATACAATGCATACAAATGGACCACATTGCTTGGTTGTTAGCATTGCTGACAGAAAGAGCTATTTCCAAAGAATATGTACAGCTTCTGTAGCCCAAATCAAGTGGAATAAAATCTGAATAAAAAGCAAATAATAGCAAGGACAAGTCATTGAAGACTTCTTAAAGAAGAACCAAGTGGTGGATACTACGTAAAGAACATTTTTTTAATTAAAGTTTTACATATGTCTCCTTTTTCCCTGATTGACCTCCCCCTGGCCATTCCCACCCCGGAGGACAAGGCCCCACAACTTCAGTGTCCCTGCACAACGGTTATGCTAATATGCATGTATACAAGTCCTTTGGTTGTTCTCTAAAAGGTCCCCTCCACCTCCCCTGCCATTTGTCTCTGGATCTACTATTGTTCCTCGGTTTATATTGTTCATTATATTCCACATATGAGTGAGATCATGTGATATTTATCTTTCTCTAACTGGCTTATTTCGCTTAGCATAATGGTCTGCATGTCCAACCATGCTGTTACAAATGGTAAGAGTTCCTTCTTTCTTACAGCAGCATAGTATTCCATTGTGTAGATGTACCACAGTTATCTAATCCACTCATCTGTTGATGGGCACTTAGGCTGTTTCCAAATCTTAGCTATGGTGAATTGTGCTGCTATGAACATAGGGATGCATATATCCTTTCTGATTGGTGTTTCTGGTTTCTTGGGATATATTCCTAGAAGTGAGATCACTGGGTCAAATGGGAGTTCCATTTTTAACTTTTTGAGGAAACTCCATAGTATATTCCATAGTGGCTGCACCAGTCTGCATTCCCACCAACAGTGCACGAGGGTTCCCTTTTCTCCACGACCTTGCCAGCACTTGTCGTTTATTGATTTGTTGATGATAGCCATTCTGACAGGTGTGAGATGGTATCTCATTGTTGTTTTGATTTGTATCTCTTGGAAGATTAGTGACTTTGAGCATGTTTTCACATGTTTCTTGGCCTTCTGTATGTCCTCTTTTGAAAAGTGTCTATTTAGGTCCTTTGCATCTATTTCTGACACAGTCCCTGGGTGGTGATGTTTCTGTATTAGTTTCTGGGGCCAAATGGCCTCTCAACCCAGTCCCTCAGGCCTCCCTGGGGGTGTTTAGACTCTTCCTTTCCCTGCCACACTCAAGACTGGGTTGGAGGAACGGACTGTCCCAGAGCTGGTTTCCTACTCATCTCTTCCTATTCTGCTCCCCAGTTTCCACATAAACCACCTTCCCCTGCAGTCTCGGTGAGTGTTTTTGATTGAAAGATCCTATGCACTGGGTTTAGCAAGTAAAAGCAAGGAAGTTATAAAGACAAAGCAACTGTGCCGCATTGCATCTTTCTCCTCCCGGCACTGTGCGGCCAGTATAGAACTTCAGGCTGTCTTTCTGGACACAGCCTCCCATAGCTGTGGGTTTAGATCTAGAGTCCCCCACTGCCAGCAGTCCTGTGGACCCTCTTCCACTTTCCAGGGCTGCACTGAACCCAAGGGGTGCAGATTTGGTGCAGCGCAGTTTCCCTCTGAGATTCTAGTCCTGGCTGCGCATGTTTCTCCCTCCAGCCCAGATCCCAGATCCCACCTCTCTCCAGGCAATCTCTGACCTTTCCATCCATGGATAGCTGTGTTTAATTCACCAATTCCAGATGGATGTTATTTGATTCAGCTGTTCCTTCTATCTGCCCTGTGAGAAGGCATAGGACTCATTCGTGTATTCGGCCGCCGCCTTGTTTATCCCTGGACAAACTTTTTAGGCGCCCATGGCCAGGGAGGCTGGAGTGGGTTCACAGCTGAAGCAGCTGATCCCTGGGTGTTGTGGCTATTGGGTCCTGGGAGGTATTGAGGTCTCCCCCGGTGAAAGTAAGGCTGGGCTTCCTATCACAACCGCTCTCCCCTTCAGGATGGTGCGATCTCTGCGGCAGAGATGGCCGCTACGGGAGAGATTTCAGCAGTAGTAGAGGCTGCCCGGCCAGGGGAGCCTGGTCCACCAATCCCCTACAGTCCCGTGGAATATAACTGTCCCTCATTCACAAATATGCACTCCCCACACGTCCTCACACTCTCCTTTCGCTATTTCATTCACTCTCACTGTCTTGCTGACTGCAGTCCCGTCGGCCTTCATCTTGGATCTCTCTGTAAAGCACATTTTATCATGCTTACATCCTATATGTTGCATTCTAGTCATCAGCTGTGGCATTTGATTCCACACTAGTGTCAGTCAGATAATTGGTACTAGAACACAGTAGGACACAGGAACTTCAGCGTTCTACAACTCCATGCTTCTGTGTCCTCCTATGGAAGATGAGAATCTTATTAGCAGGCCCCTTCAGAGGATTTTTGTTGGAACTAAATGAGCTGATCTAGAACAGTGCCTGTCACACCATGAGTTCTCCCAACACTGTTAGCTGTTGTTTGGTGATCATGGTTCTGGTTCCCATCTTTGTTGTTATTCTCTACCCATTCAGACCAGTGTCTTCAGGGAGCTTGTGAGAACCACAACCAGAGAGGTTCCCAAACTTTAGGATTTCACTAAAAATTTACATTTTGAATGTTATCATAGGATTGACTACTTTATATTTTGGTCAAATAAAGACATTTAAAACAAAACCCCATTACCTAACAGGACAGAAGAACTTCATCTGGGAATAAAGAGCATTGCCTTAGACTGAATGGATTTAGCTTTATGGAAACCATGTATTTCCTTTTCTTGTTTTGCTGAAGATCAGTGAAAATTCATTGTGAGCTGCCAGAGACTCACAGTCCAATACTTAGGAACTACTGTCCTATATACTAGAATCCCACACAAACAGGCACTGAGGTGACACAAATTAGGCAGATTTGAAAATAAGCATAGATTAAGCCTAATGTTGCCTATTTGTGTGTTTTTCTAAAAAAATGTTTCATATTATAAAATAATTTTATGTTCTAGGGTCATTAACCTCAGAATTTTCACTATTTGCTAACATTGAGAAAGTAGTCCCAAAGACATTCATAAAGATGAGAAAAGATAAGAGCTAGGAGTGACCCGGCAGCTAACCAGAATCTAAGTCATCTCTGGTTTTTATTTTTCTGGTAACTGCCTATTTGTATTATTTGTTGTTGCTTCTCTTAAATGAGTCAAGTCGTATAGGGCTTCAGGGAACATTCTTGGGCCACCTCATCAATGCAACTGTTAATCCGTCTGCCCTACTTAAGCCACATGCAGCCCTTGAGGTGCTATGCCCAAAGCAAAACCATCACAACTACAACAAAGAAAAATATGCATGAGACAAAAAAAAGGGAAGGAAATAGAAAGAAATGTTGCTGGTGGGACTAGGAATGATTTTTCTTTTTCTTTATAAAAACAAAACACATCAACTTCCAAATTGTTTCTAAATGCATGGGTCAGTCAGGATGGGTTTGCAATGAGGCAGTCTGGGTTTGTCACTTCTCACTTTTCAACCTTGAAGAGCTCATTTAGACTTTCTGAGTCTCAGATTCCTTATGTAAAAAATTGAGAAGAATAATGATACCTATATTGCCAAGTATATACATAAAATGTTTAGACCAGCATCTAGCACCTAGTGTCTATTTAGTAAATTATACCTCTCATTGGACACACAATTTCATTTTGTATAATAGCTAAGGCTCTTTCATTTCTTCAAGGCCAACTTGATGTAGACTGTACTAGCACATTTAAGTAAATTAAAACCACATTGATGAATTAGGGTTATCATGATAATAAATTGCAACATGACACAGGAATGCCTCCTAAGAACTACATCCTTGACAGCATGCATTCAGCACACACAGGTTGATAAAGAAACCCTGCTACTATCAGGGAGTCACAGAGTTTAGTTAGGAATTCACACTGGTTTAGCTGGACTCTGATGTTGGTAGCCTCTCCAAAATGGCTTTGAAAGTCTCCTTGATTTACCTTCAGGATCTCTACTGTGAAAATTATTGCTTCCCACCATTGGAAAACAGTAATCCAGATTGTCAGATACTATCATTTCTGAAATGAGCCCACATTTTTCTTGGTTGAGCTTGAGAAATTTCTGGGTTGGAAACTTATCATAAGTGTCACCAATATCCCTTATTGCCTTCAAGCAAAATTGGTAGGCTGAAAAGGTGGGGTATATTACCAAGGATCCCTAGAGTGGAGTGTTAGAGGAGACTGGCCAAGAGTCTTGCTAAGTCTTACCATGAACTTTGTTTGTTGCTAGAAATCAGCCCTGTTGAAATACTATGGCTCACCTCAACAGCTTCATCCAGACTTAGAAATACACTTGCACAAAGTGCTGGCAGGAATCCTGAACTCTGCTCTGGCTATGCCTACTTCTTGTTTGTATATACCATGAGTCTTTCCTAACTGTGGATTTGCATTTGTGACTGAGCAAAAGTACTCATGCCCAACAACTTCCCATGTGCAAATAGGGCCTATAGAGCTTTGCCCCTGGGATCTAGGAAAAGGCAGCAGAAATAGTACCATTAGAAATAACTCTTTTAGAACCATCTGACACTGTTCAGCTGCCTCCCACGAGGACACCATCAAGGACATGAAACAAACAAGGATTATTTTTTCTCTGGCCACTGCCACTGCTGAGGTAGAAGAACCTGACATGTGTATACCCACTTGAAAACACTTCATAATTTGTGTAATTAAAGAATCTGCTTCTTAAATTGTTACGGTGTCTCCAGCCAAGCCACTTCCTCTGACAATATTGTTATGATTTTACATAACCTTCCCCTGTCACAGAAGAGTTGTTGGAATTTCAGTACAAGCACCAGTGGGTGTAAAACAGAAAAAGAATTACCGAGCTCCATCTCCACTCCAAGCTTCAGCACCTTGAGAAAAGAGCTCATTAGCAAGCGGAGAGGAAAATCCAGTTTCCAACATGCAGCCTATCTGCTGCAAAAGTTGACAGCATTTCACAAATGCTGAAATCCTGATGGTAACAAAATGGCCAAGAGACACCTTGGTCTCATGCTCATCCTGAATTTCTGAAGCTGCTACATGAGTATTGGCCTTTCAAAATAATGACAGGAGCAGCCACTTTCTACACGAGAGACGGTTGTGTCTAATAAACTCAGTCTTTACCCTGTCCTAGGGAAGAGTTTAGTTGTATTACTATTTTTTTCTGGCAGGATAAAGGAATATAGCTTTTCCTTGTTTCTATAACATAAAGTCCCCATTGGATTTTAGGAGAATTATTTGTTCACAAAGAGAAAGGACAGATTGGAAACAATTTTTTATTTTTCCTTTTTGGTCAACAGTATCTTCTACCAGTTTTGCAAGCAAAAGCAAAAGCTGATACAGTGTGGTGGTGAAGACAGGGGTTTTACAGAAATAGTCTAGGTTTGAAGCTCTACCTCAATAATTGCATCTCATATGGCAAATGTTTAACTATTCTGTACCTCCCTTTTCAAAAGTATAAAATTAGTACGTAGTGAACCTGACTGATGAAGTTGTTGTGAAGATTCAATGAGTATGTACAGCACCTAAGACATGACAAGCACTCCATAAATAGTAGCTTTTATTACTGCCCTATATAATAAAAGGGTAATATACAAATTGACCCTAACAGTGGAATGACCGGTCTCTATGACGTGCACTGACCACCAGGGGGCAGACGCTTAATGCAGGAGCTGATCTCTGGTGGTCAGTGCACTTCCATAGGGGGAGCTCCACTCAGTCAGAAGTTAGCTCATGGCTGGCTAGTGCAGTGGCCGTAGCGGAATCCTCTCCTGCCTCTGAGACAGCGCTAAGGATGTCTGACTAACGGGCCTAAGCTGACAGTTGGACATCCCCTGAGGGCTCCCAGGCTGCCAGAGGGATGTCTGAATGCCAGCTTAGGCCTAATCCCCAGGGAGCAGGCCTAAGCCAGCAGGTAGGCATCCCCCGAGGGGTCCAGGACTGCGAGAGGGTGCAGGACAGGCTGAGGGACACCACCCTCAGTGCACTATTTTTTGTGTACCAGGCCTCTAGTTATATTTATAATAGCTTCCATTTTCCGTGGTGCAACAGTGGCTTCTTGAAGAAATCTCTATTGTTGTTTTTTGGTTTTTTTAAATATATTTTATTGATTTTTTACAGAGAGGAAGGGAGACGGATAGAGAGTTAGAAACATTGGTGAGAGAGAAACATCAATCAGCTGTCTCCTGCACACTCCCTACTGGGTATGTGCCCGCAACCAAGGTACATGCCCTTGACCAGAATTGAACCTGGGACCCCTGAGTCCGTAGGCTGACGCTCTATCCACTGAGCCAAACCAGTCAGGGCGAAATCTCTGGTTTTTCTAATTTCTATGGTGGGTCTTCTCACCCAGCACCTACCTCTAATAGAGCAGCAACCTGGGGTGTCCTATGGAGCCTCCTAACAAAACTGCAAGTCTAGGATGTTCTGCAGGAAGCACTTCTCCAGAAATTTTTCTGGGACTTTCATTTGTCTTGGTTGAGATACCTAGAGAAGCAAATCTTTGTGATGCAATTAGTGTCAAATCGTTGGGGAAATAGGTAGTGTTTCAACAAAAAAAAAAGTAACACTAACAATAATGATAATTAGAGCTCCCATCATGGAAAACCTTCTCTATAGCAGGTTCTTCCCTACAGGAGGTATTGTGCCTATACTGTCACTAATCCTTACAATAATATTGCAACATTCATATGCTAATCCTCATTGTACAAATGTGGAAACAGATTCACAGAGGTAAAGGAATTTTCTTTTGTAGGGACATTATGGGATACAAACAAGATTTGAATGTGCCTAATTTGAAAGCCGTGTTCTTCTGTTCTACCACATTGGTGGGAGTCAATCAGGCATCTCATGTTGAATTGCACTGCAGTAGCAAACAACACTCATATCTCAGTGGCTTGCAGTCACCAAGGCTTATTTCTCACTCACATTGTGTCAGCTGTGGGTTGGCTCTGGCTCTGCTCTGTGTCCTCTTTATTCCAGAACCCAGTTGGAATAGTCGATGTGCCACTCTCTTGGCAGAGAGAAAATACCAGTGGTGGAATCCCATGATAAACCTTAAGGCTTTTGTTCTATCACGCTCACGTTATTAGCCAAAGCAAATCATATGGACAAACTGATGTGAATGGATGTGAGCAATATCAAAGAAGGCCTTGCAGGAATGGGCTTGGTAGAGAGGGTAGTGAGTGATTTTAACAAATAATATAGTCTCACACAAAGAGTCTTTCAGGAGGAAAGATCTATGTGTACAACTTCAGGAAGATGCATAGAGTTGTCAGGAACAATGAGAAGCCCAATCTGTCAGGTTTAAAATGTACATACAAAAGTTAGATAGCATTTGAAACTTTATGCTAAACCCACATTGTGAAGACCTCGGAATGCTAAGCCAAGGAGGGCGCCCTTTATTCAACAGCAGGGAGAAACAGCCAACCAGCAATTCAACATAAAAGGTGATTTCAGGTGCCAATGGCACAGCCAGGACACACTTTGACATATTTCAAAGAACTGTGTTTCATTTTGAGAAGAGACAAAGGTAGGTGTTATGCACAATAGCAATAAAACATATGTTTTAACTCATTCACAGGCTTCCCATTTGATCCTCCTACACATGTGTAGAGTTCTGTGGTAGATTAGATTGCTTTCAATGCCTCGCTTCCTCCCTGTTTCAAAATTAAATGTATGTGAGCTTTTCCATGTGACTCTGTAGCAACTCCCATTGTGGGAGATACAAACTTCCCTCATCTTTGATGTTGGCCTTGGCTCTAGGAATGGCTTTGACTGTTGGAATGTGGGCATAAATGGCTGTGTGCTGCTTCCAAGCTGAGGCCATAAGAAGCAGTGTGTGATTTCCTCTGCTCTCTTACATTCCTATTATCCATCAAGAGGAAAGCACGTCAAATAGCTTCTGCGCCTTCACTGGTACCCCAATATGAGGCACATGCTAAAGATCTGGACTCAACATACAACCCAGGGCCAAACCCAGCTGAGATTTGTCTAACCCTAGCCCACCCACAGACTGTGATGGAGAAAAATATTTGTTTCTGGGTTGTTTGTTATGTAGCATTATTGCACTGATAGCTATCTATAAAGAGGTCCATTTTACAGATGAAGATAAACAAATACAGAGGACCTAGGTCTTCTTTTCTCAAGGTTATGTTCTTCTCAATAGACCATCGTATTCTCGGTTAGATAGTAGAGATCTGAAGATATGAGGTACATTATTCATGTAGAATGAGGGGCCCAAAGTCTAAAATGAAGAAGAAATGCAGTCAGCCTGGGAAAAAGTGGGGCTAACCTGGATCAAGATGAACAAAAGCCACAAACATGATGGGGAAGATGTCATTTTGAGGGCACATTTATTCTTTCTTCATTCATTCATTCTTTTGACAAATATTTATGAAGCAATTATGTACTAAGTAACCCCTTCTCTTATATAATTTACAGTCTAGTGCAATAATCAAACTCTTCAACCAATCAAGGTATAATTATAAATTAAGTATTTTAAAAGAAAATGACACTGTGTAATGAAAATATATCATAGAGGAATCTGATCTGATCTTGGTGGGCTGGGAAGTGGCATCAAGGAAGGCCTCTCTGGGGGAGTGCCCTTTGAGCTAAGATCTGAAGGATGCATATAGACTAACTATGTAAAGAAAGCTGAAGCCCTAACCGGTTTGGCTCAGTGGATAGAGTATCGGCCTGTGGCCTGAAAAGTCCCAGGTTCGATTCCGGTCAAGGGCATGTACCTTGGTTGCGGGCACATCCCCAGTAGGGGGAGCACAGGAGGCATTTGATCAATGTTTCTCTCTCATTGATGTTTCTGACTCTCTATCCTTCTCCCTTCCTCTCTGTAAAAATAATCAATAAAATATGTTTTAAGAAAGAAAGAAAGAAAGGAAGGAAGGAAGGAAGGAAGGAAGGAAGGAAGGAAGGAAGGAAGAAAGAAAGAAAGAAAGAAAGAAAGAAAGAAAGAAAGAAAGAAAGAAAGAAAGAAAGAAAGAAAGGAAGGAAGGAAGGAAGGAAGAAAGCTGAAGGTAAATGTCCCACACAGTAAGGATAGCATATGCAAAGACCCTGTGGCAGCAGGAGCTTGGGACATTCAGGAAAGTGAAAATAAAGTCAGCTAGAATGTAATAAACCATGGGAACTGGGGCTGGGGAGGCCTTATTGGCCAAGGCTCTTGGCCTCTTCCTTCATTCATTAGAAAACATTGGAAGATTTTCAGTGGGGCAAGAAGTCTTTTATCAATATTTAATTTCCTAGGTGGAGAAAAGTATTACCTTCTAGGTCAGCCAACTTTGTAAGAACTGGTGAATTTATTATTAAAAATAGGCCGCAAGGATAATGTCTGGTGAAAACAGCCAGGCAGGTAGTATTGAAATTGTCAAAGTGGCCATCACCAACATGAGGTAACAAGTTGGTGTAGTAGGCTGTATTCCTCACATAGCTTTGTGGACAAGCAAGGATTTAAAAGATCTTTTTGAATGAGGCCACAATTTAGATGATTTCATTACTTGCCTGATGGAACTCCACGCCTTCCTTTGCCCAGTGGATCACACTGTGCCTCAAATAGTGCCCCTGTGAGGAGTTAATTTTTGTAATGGGATCACACACCTGCTGTCCCTTCTGGTCATCCATTTAGCTCCCTGAGAATACAGAAAAGAATCTCTGCTACCAGTCTGATATTGAAAATTCCTTGATGGCTAGTCTAAAATTAGGCTTCTATTCCTCCCTCACTCCAAACACACCCCTTCTCTGATCCTTGATTTGCTATAACAAAGGTTGGAAAGTTACAGAAGAAGATACTCTCATTCTTTCAGCACCAACAGCTGGACTCTTTCATGAATTTATGTATTTGTAGGATAAGATAATCACTTTCCGTAACCTTCAAAGTAGCTATTCCAGGACATTAATTGCTACCATTTTATATGCCTCAAAATGGTACAATTGACAGTGACACGCATTAATTTTATTGCTGTGTCAGATTTTATTCCATTTGATCCTATGCAGCAGGCTTCACATATGGCTATCATGTGTCTGTAACACGTTAGCGTCCTCATTACTAACACCATCTCCATTAGCACATCATCCTCAGCATGTACAGAAGAATTGAGAATTTACACTAACTTAAAGTCCCTGCTCCCAAGGCTCAGTCTTGCCATAAGCAGAGAAACAAGTGTACATGCACACATCTTTTTTTTAAATTAAAAATGAAATGATGAATAATTACAAGGGTGAGTTTAAAATTAACTTATTTCCTGCTCAAACCATCATGTTTTTACTCAGCTTAGTTGGCTGCTGATATAGCAGTTTTGAGGGTTTTAAGCTGTTGGCTGACAGTACCCCAGACAGACTACATAGCCATGCAAAGTTTACAAATAAGCCAGCAGACTCTTCTTTAAATGGGTTTTTCACGTTTATTTCTTCCTTTGGATTTGGCACTAGAATGACTTTGCCATGAGAGGTAGTTCATATCAGACTTTCTCCAGCAACAATAGTTCACTCCTATAGAGTTATCACACCCAAACTTCAGTTGAAGGTGAGGGACTGAAAGAAAACTTTGCTGACTAATAAGTAAAATTTCGATCTGTGTCAGGGTAGCAGATGGTGTCACTGTAGGCAAAACCTCCTCTCTCTGATCAGTCATCTGTGTAAACATACAGAAAGTGGTGACAGACAGTTATGCACAATTTGCAGATGGAGAAAATCAAGGAGAGAGTTCAGTAGTATGTTTAAAGTCTCACATTGACAGAGGTAATGATAGGCTTGCAATCTAGGAGTCTGGGCACAAAATGCATTTCTTAATGGATTAAATTCTCTGAGCTTTAATTTCTTCATCTCTAAAATAAAAGCAGTAACATTGAACCTAATAGTAACTGTACAAGAAATAATGATGTGATTTGATAAAGGACTCATCACAGTGTAAGCAATGAATACATGTTAAATCTCTCCCTTTAGTGATAGAAAACATTCAATACCACATGTCTCCCAGAACAGGTGTACTCTGAAGAGATGTTGCTTGCTTCAATTACACCAACTTTGAAAAAGAAGTCAAATTGCCAGATTTCAAGGAAGAAGTATTTTTGAAGAGTCATCAAGCTTGCAAAAAGGAGAAATAAAGTAGTAACAATGTTTATGTGAGCACGACATTCTTTCAGAAACGCTTGGCCAGGTGTTGTTGGGATTAAATAATCCAAGTAGAAAATAAGAACATGAACATAATTAAAACACATTTGATTTCACACCAAATATTCCAAATCAAATTAAAGGAGAGAGCGGTATGAATGAGTATTTCTAAATTCCATGGAAGGAATTACTCCCATAGGTATTTATAAATGTACAGTGTTAGGATTGCATGATTTCCTAGAATATTATGTAAAATATAAAAAACACACACATTTTTGTATGCATTTTCTAGAGACACGATCCTTGTACATACATTTCATCAGAATCTCAGGACAAAGACCCCCCAAAGTTCAGAATCACTGACTTAAACCAATCCTATCCTTTAGCCCTAGTTCATTCCTATTAGTGATTCACATATCACTCTCTTCCTAGCTGTAATACTCTCCACAGACTGACAGAAATTTGGTGGTCCCACCCTTTGTTCTTCTGGTCCTTCTAGGATGCTCTTGACGTGAAGAATCAACGGCAGTGGGAAAAAGAAATTAAAATCAAGAAATGTTAAGCTGGTAGAATTTTAATAAATAAAGCACTGAGACTGGAACTATTTTTTTTAATTTAAATTCTTTATTATTTACAGTGTTACTTATGTCTCCATTCTCCCCTATTGACCTCTCCCTGGATGCTCCCACCCCCCAGCACATGCCCTCACTCCCCTACTGTTTGTATCCATTGGTTATGCTTATATGCATGCATACAAGTCCTTTAGTTGATCTCTTACCCTCTCCCGCCCTCCTCTGCCTTCCCTCTGAAGTTTGGTGGTCTGTTTGATGCTTCTCTGTCTCTAAATCTATTTTTGTTCATTAGTTTATGTTGTTCATTATATTCCAAAAATTAGTAAAATCATGTGATATTTATCTTTCTCTGACTGGCTTATTTTGCTTAGCATAATGCTCTCTAGGTCCATCAATGCTGTTGTAAATGGTAAGAGTTCCTTCTTTCTTACAGCAACATAGTATTCCATTGTGTAGATGTACCACAGTTTTTTAATCCACTCATCTGCTGATGGGCACTTAGGCTGTTTCCAAATCTTAGCTATGGTAAATTGTGCTGCTATAAGCATAGCGGTGCATATATCCTTCCTGTTTGTTGTTTCTGATTTCTTGGGATATATCCTAGAAAAGGGATTACTGGGTCAAGTGGGAATTCCATTTTTTATTTCTTTATTGATTAAGGTATTACATATGTATCCTTATCTACCCATTGCTCCCTCACCCCCCCCCCCTCCCTGCCTCATGCTCTCACCCCTCTGTGTCTGTGTCCATTGATTATGATTATATACATGCATATAAGTCATTTGGTTGATCTCTCCACCTTACCCACACTCTCCCCTACCTTCCCTCTGAGGTTTGACGGTCTGTTCAATGCTTCACTGTCTCTGGATCTGTTTTTGTTCATCAATTTATGTTGTTCATTATATTCCACAAATGAGTGAGATCATGTGATATTTATCTTTCTCTGACTGGCTTATTTCACCTAGCATAATGCTCTTCAGGTACATCCATGCTGTTGCAAATGGTAGGAGTTCCTTCCTTTTTACAGCAGTGTAGTATTCCATTGTGTAGATGTACCACAGTTTTCTAATCCACTCATCTGCTGATGGGCACTTAGGCTGTTTCCAAATATTAGCTATTGTAAATTGTGCTGCTATAAACATAGGGGTGCATATATCCTTTCTGATTGGTGATTCTAGTTTCTTCGGATATATACCTGGGTCAAATGGGAGTTCCATTTTTAATTTTTTGAGGAAACTCCATACTGCTTTCCACAGTGCCTGCACCAGTCTGCATTTCCACCAGCAGTGAAGGATGGTTCCTTTTTCTCCACATCCTCTCCAGTACTTGTGGTTTGTTGATTTGTTGATGATAGCCATTCTGACAGATGTGAGATGGTACCTCATTGTTGTTTTGATTTGCATCTCTTGGATGATTAGTGACTTCGAGCATGTTTTCATATGTTTCTTGGCCTTCTGTATGTCCTCTTTTGAAAAGTGTCTATTTAGGCCCTTTGCCCATTTTTTTATTGGATTGTTTATCGTCTTTTTGTTAAGTTGTATGAGTTCCCTGTACATTTTTGAAATTAAACACTTATCGGATATAACACTGACAAATATGTTCTCTCATGCAGTGGGCTCTCTTGTTTTGTTGGTGGTTTCTTTTGCTGTTCAGAATCTTTTTATTTTGATGTAGTCCCATTTGTTTATTTTCTCTTTAGTTTCCATTGTCCTAAGAGCTGTATCGATAAAGATATTGCTACAACAGATGTCTGATATTTTGCTGCCTATGGATTCTTCTAAGATTTTTATGGTTTCCTATCTTTAAGTCTTTTATCCATTTTGAGTTTATTTTTGTGGATGGTTTAAGTTGGTGATATAGTTTCAATTTTTTTTGCATGTATCTGTCCAATTTTCCCAACACCATTTATTGAAGAGACTGGCTTAACTCAATTGTATGCTCCTGCCTCCTTTGTCAAATATTAATTGAGCATAATGGCTTGGGTTGATTTCTGGGTTCTCTGTTTTTTTTTCCATTGGTCTATATGTCTGTTCTTGTGCCAGCACCAGTCAGTTTTGAGAACAGTGGCTTTGTAATATAGCTTGATATCTGGTATTGTGATCCCTCCAACTTTGTTCTTCTTTCTAGGATTGCTGCAACTATTTGGGGTCTTTTTTTATTCCAGATGAATTGGTATGTTAATGAAGATTGCATTGAATCTATAGATTCCTTTGGGTGGTATGGACATGAGACAGGAACTATTTGTATAGATAGTCAGTTTTCACACAGATTTTATGGCCCTTCTCTGTAATACACTAGAATGTGACCTGCCAGGGCTGACTGACAGACCCTGAACGACGGATGAACAGATTCCTCTGACACACATTTCTGTGAAAGAGAAGGCTAAGGGACTCTTTTACTTTAGAATTAAAAAGAAGTCCTGTTCACCTGCCTTCTTAGACTTTTACTGTCACAACAGCTTGAACTTATAATTTTTATAACCATTGACATGTATCACCCTTTGCATCTTCTGTCACTGAAAGTTAAAGTTGGAGCAAATCTAGGGGGTGGGGAATGTTGCTGTATCATGTGGGAATCCTTTACTCAGATTTCAATAAACACATGCCTGGAACAAAAAAAAAAAAAAAAAAAAAAGATTGTCACAACAGCTTGAACTAAAATGAACTATTAGATATAAGCAGTAGGGTAAGTATCTGTGATAAAGTACATGCTTCTACAAGTTCAGGTCTAAAAGACTAAACAGAGATTTTAGCAAAAACCCCAGGGGTTCGGACATGTTTGGAAAAGTCAGGTAGGGGTTGCCACCTTTGGTAAGGTCCCCCCAGAGGCCCCTGGCCTTTCAGAGACTCCTCCTTACAGATCTTCCAACCAAGTCCCATGCTTCCCAACAGTGACCCTTGGAAGAAATGTTATTATAAAAACTAACCATCAGAAGTTATCAAACTAATATGACCTCAAAAGAGCTCACAATTGGAGTTCAGCAGTGACTCTTCCATAACTTATCTTAACAGATGGACCAAGTCCAGCCTTGCCTCCATTTCCTCCCCCAGATAGTCAAGTGATGGGCCATGTGGTCTCTAGTGGCCCTATAATGGCCACCACAACTTATTGAGGGTCTATTTTGCTATATGCCAGACACGTAATCATATTGTCCCCAATCCTCACAGAGACTTTGCAAGTGGCATTGCTTTCCCACTCTTCAGTTATGGAATTCTATTAAATGATTTGTGTAGGGTACCATGTCCTAAATGCAGAACTTGGACTAGGACTTTAATCTGACCACTGCTTAAACATTTTATCCTCTATACCCACTGACTCTAAACTTAGAAAAAAATGATCTGAACAAGTACTCTCAAAGTGTGGTTATATACAGTATATATCTATATATATCTATATCTATATATCAATCTATATATATCTACATATATATCTATGTAGATAGATATAAACATATATATATATATCTATATAGAGATATATAGATATAGATATAGATATAGATATAGATATAGATATAGATATAGATATAGATATAGATATAGATATAGATATAGATATAGATATAGATATATATTGAGTGGCCAGATTATTATGACCACCTGACGTTTGTAGGCAAATTAGCTATAATTTCACGCTGAAGTTGCTAGTGGGCTAGACCATTATAAATAGGGAAGCAGGTTGTTTACCACAACAATGTAAGTGATTTTTTTCTGAAGATATGGGTAAACAACATGATTTAACAGCCTTTGAATGTGGGAGGTATATATTTATATATATTTATATATATACTAGAGGCCCGGTGCATGGAATTTGTGCACTGGAGGGGGGGAGGGTCCCTCAGCCCAGCCTGCACCCTCTCCCATCTGAGATCCCTTGGGGGATGTCCAACTGCTGGCCCACAGGGATTGGGCCTAAGCCAGCAGTTGGACATTCCTCTCACAAGCTGGGACTGCTGGCTCCTAACAGCTCGCCTGCCTGCCAGCCTGATCGCCCCTTAACCACTCCTCTGCCAGCCTGATCGATACCTAACTGCTCCTCTGCTGGCCCAATTGTCCCCAACTGCCCTCCCCTGCCAGCCCAATGGCCCCCAACTGCCCTCCCCTGCAGGCCCAGTCACCCCTAATTGTCCTCCCCTGCCGGTCACCCCTAATTGTCCTCCCCTGCCGGTCACCCCCACTGGCCTCCCCTGCTGACCCGGTCACCCCCAACTACCCTCCCTGCCAGCCTGATTGCCCTCCCCTGCTGGCCCATTTGCCCCCAAATGCCTTCCCCTGCAGGCCTGATCTTGCCCCCAACTGCCCTCCTCTGCCTGCCAATTTGGTTCTGATTGGTTGGTTTCTACGCCAGTCAGCATCAAAAGCTCCACCTCCTAGGCAGCCATTAGCTCCTCACCATTGACCCAGATTTGGTTCTGATTGGTCAGTTTCTATGCCAGTCAGAGTCAAAAGCTCTGCCTCCTAGGCAGCCATTGGCTCCTCACACTTCACCCAGATTTGGTTCTGATTGGTCAATTTCTATGCCAGTCAGCATCTCTGGGCCTATCAGCAGGGCCTGATCAGAAAGATGGGGCTGATTAGCAGTCCTGGTGGAGGCCTGGAGACAAATGGAGGTGTGGCTGCTGGCCAGGCCCGAAGCAAGAGAGGCAAGTCCTGATCAACAGCTGCCACAGAGGCTACAGATCAGACCCTGTTTCTCTCTTCAGGCCTCTCTCCGTACCTGATTCGCAGCCCCCTCAGCTGTCTGTGCTGGTTCACCGGCACCTGCAGCCACAGTAGTCAGCCTGGGTTGCCATGGCAACCCAGTGCTGACAGCAGGACTGACTTCTGGTTGGTGGAGCCTCTGGTCTTGTGGATGTGAAGGGCCCAGGATTTTTATATATTAGGATACTAGAGACCCAGCTCATGAAATCGTGTGGGTGGGGTCCCTAGGCCTAGCCTGAGATCAGGGCCATCTTCTACCCGTTCACTAGTCCCCAGGCTGAACACTGCCTCTGCCACTGCCAAGGTGAGTAGGTTGCAGGCGTGCCCCGCAGCTTCTGTCAGCGCCACAAGCCCCAGGAGCAGCGGCAGCAGCAGTGGCAGTGGCAGCAGTGGCGGTGGTGGCACCCACATGAGTGGTCCTGAGCGGGCAACGTGTTCCATCAGCGACCAGCCTGGTGCACTCTCATGGAGGTGAAGTCGCTGGCGCTCGCTTTCCCACTGGCCTGAGCCCCAGAGCAGCTGGGGATGAGCTGGGGATCCCAAGAGCCTGACAGCCAACCCAGTCCTACCACCACCCACCCTGGTTTCCCCATTCACTATTGCTGATCCATCGGAGCCTAAAGGCCTGGGGGAAAGGAGCAAGAGGTCAGCCGTTCAGCCCACTCGCCAATCCCCAGTCCTACCCAGCTGCTACCCACCCACTTCCCAGTCGCTTCCCATTCTCCTGTGCGGTGGAGATGAGGGAGAGACCAAGAAGTGGTCAATGCACCTCATGGCGACTGGCCAAGCGTCGTTCCGGTCATTGTGCTTATGGTCCCTGCCCTTTTATTATATAAGATATATATATATATATATATGGTCCCATGTAAATATATGTATTGGCATATAAATATCACGTATATCCCAAAATATATACAAATAGAAATTTGAAATTAATGAACTAAAATTTGAATAATGTGTTATATGTTGAAGGCATAAAAACAGTTATTGCTAATATATTAGAGAGCATAATGTGATTGAATAGATATCATTTTTTTTAAAGAATTTCATTGTGACTTAAGTTTGCATCTAAATTCAGACAGTTTCTCAACATGGTATTATTAATGGCTGTTGTAACTCAGGTGAAAGAAGCCATTGCTTGTGCCCGAAATAGTTGGTCTTCAGTCCCTTCCATCAAGCATACAAATCTTTGTTAACATTCAGCTAACAAATTTCTCTCTTTCCAGATGTTTTCACTTAATAATCAGAAGGTGTTACATTTTTGTATTTTTAACAAATGCATTCAAAATGTCCTGAAATTCTTTTGTTTACAATTTTGAACTGGCTAAATATTGTTTCTAAGTTTTTTAAGTATGAAAGTCTCTATAAGTGATTCATTTAAATCACTTTTCTCAAAAAAGTCACATAATAATAAAAACATTTCTGGGATTACTGGGATTTCCAAGTTCCGTTTTCAAAATGCTCTCTCCATAGCATGAGATTCTTTCAAAAAGCCCTTTTTTTTTCCCTACTGTGAAGTTAAGTTTACCACAACAGGATGGATTAAGTGCATTTATTACTGCTAGGTAGCATATTCTGACAGCCATTGTCATCATAGGAAAAGTCAATAATTTGGAGTTCTTGTCATTTTGCCAAAGGAAAAAAGGTGCAATTCATCTTTCTGTTTGTAGCTGCTTTAACACCTTACCACAAAATATGCAGCAAACATCATTCACCCCTTCTTTTTTTTCTTTATTGATTAAGGTATTACATATATGTCCTTATTCCCCCATTACCCCCACTCCCTCCACTCATCATTCCCTCACCCCCCTGGTGTCTATGTCTATTGCTTAGGCTTATATGCATGTGTACAAGTGCTTTGGTTGATCTCTCCCCTTTACTCCTATCCTCCCCTACTTTCCCTCTGAGGTTTGGCAGTCTGATCAATACTTCTCTGTCTCTGGATATATTTTTGTTCATCAGTTTATGTTGTTCATTATATTCCACAAATGAGTGAGATCATGTGATATTTATCTTTCAGTGACTGGCTTATTTCATGTAGCATAATGCTCTCCAGTTCCATCCATGCTGTTGCAAATGGTAAGAATTCCTTCTTTTTTATAGCAGCATTATTCCATTGTGTAGATGTACCACTGTTTTTTAATCCACTCATCTGCTGATGGACACCTAGGTTGTTTCCAAATCTTAGCTATTGTAAATTGTGCTGATATGAACATAGGGGTGCACATATTCTTTCTGATTGGTGTTTCTAGTTTCTTGGGATATATGCCTAGAAGTTGTCACCCCTTCTCTTTTCACAAATTATGTTAAATATTCTACTATTTAAGATGATGAAATGCATTAAAACCACTTACTGAGACACAGATAACTAATTATTACCCAGTATACGGAAAGCAAGCAAAGGAGGGACTGGACCCAGTAGAACTCTGAATTCAGGAGCAATAACTCAGAAACCATGACACCACATGACCATCTGACTTGAAGAGTAAATGTAAATTTGTACATTAAATATTAACCGGTTAATTTCTTTCCTATCTCATTTATAGAAATGGCATTAGAAATATTTTCTTTGCATGCGTTACTTTCTTATGCTCCCTATCTGTTTTGCCCACTGCCTTGGGAGAGCTCTCCTCTTCATAGTTGCTTTTCTGAGCCAGTAACCCGAGCCCTGCTGGCAGCTTCTGGCTCCTGTATGAAATTTTAGGTGCAAATCTAACTTAGAGAGCCTAACAAAATGGCACATAAAGATGTCTTTTAGATGAGGAGCACTTGGGGTACTATTAACTCCTAGTTAACCTGGGGTGCCCATGGGAAAGACAATAGCATTGCTTGGGTCACTCTGTCTCCTCTTCCTTCTTTACTGGTCTTTAATGTCACTACAAGTCCCCTGCCCCCATCTCAAGAACTCCAGTCAACACTGATCTCACCCTTTCTCTGGGCATCACATCTGTACCTTAGAGTTGGCATTTGATGATAGTATTCTCTCCTTACACCCTGAGACCTCTCTAGAGTCCAAGGATCATCACTCATGTGCTTAAAATTATAGCCAATAACATTCTGTGTAGAGGGGGTCTGACTCTGGCTTGCCACCCACTATGGTAATACTCTCCTCTGGATAAAGACCCTCTGGGTCCTTTTGTAGGCATGATGTCATCGCTGAGGGTTCCATTGTGCCTTCCCTTGAATGTATCAAGTGTGCAGTGATTATTTACAGCCAATCTCCTTTTAAAATGTACCTAATCCTATATAATAAAAGGTCAGAGGCGTCACAACCAGAACAACCAGAGACCAGACCACCATGGTCCCTCGCAGGGCTGGCCCCGCCCCCTGGCAAGCAGTTAAGGGTAATCAGGCAGGCAGGCAGGCAGAGTGGGTAGAGGTGATAAGGTAGGCAGACCAGCAGTTAGGGGTGATCAGGTAGGCAGGCAGGTGGTTAGGGGAGATCAGGTAGGCAGATAGCTCCTTGCCGGGCTGGCCCCACCTCCATGCAAGCAGTTACGGGCAATCAGGCAGGCAGGAAGAGTGGTTAGGGGTGATCAGGTAGGCACATAGCCCCTCACAGGGCTGGCTCTGTCCCCCAGCAAAGAAAGAGGGAAGCCCAGGCCAGCCAAGCCATCACACCCCAGCTTATTGCAGGCAGAGGGAGGCCACCAGTGGCGGGGGGGGGGGGGGCGGGGGACAGCACTGAATAGATGGCAAGCAGTAGCAGCAGCAGGGGTGGGGCCAGCTGCCTGCAGCCGGGGAAAGGATAACCTGATAAGCCCTGATCTCAAGCCAGGCCTAGGGACCCTACCCAAGGGGAACCAGATTGTGAGAGGGTGCAGGCTGGGCTGTGGGACCCCTCACCCCTGAAGTGCATGAATTTTCATGCACTGGGCCTCTAGTATTATAATAAGGATCATTTTATAAATCAAGAAGCAAAAACACCATGACAGCTTCTCAGAGGATGTCCAATAAAATTTTTGAAATTTCTGTCCCATTTTCAAAAGGTCAGAGTATAATATATAAGAATACAAGTGTTCCAATAAAGCACCAGCTGTGTAGAATGAATGCCTTTTTCTATACCCACTAAACTGTGATTCAGATAAAAGCAAAGGTCTCTTGAACTAATGAGTAGCTGTAAAAGTTAAAGATCCATGCAAGAATAATACATAGGTGCAGTTCAGAGAGTTCTGGAATTAAAGCTACACTAAACTGAACTTATGGCTTGCAAAAAGAGCTTTGAAGACTGATTTTCGCTGTTTACTCATAGAACAATAAGTGTTTATAAAAGCCTATTTCTAATCTTTCACTTTTTCCACTAAACTAAAATTCCTTCCATAAGGACAGCCCAGGATGCCCAGTGCAGAGAGCCTTTCAGCCCAGTACATGGACCCACAGAGCAACCAGTTCAGATCTGACAAGGGTTTTGATGTTTTAGAGCTTAAGATCAGATTTGAGAGAAATCGTAATCTTTCCCCCACCCCATTAATTCATCCTATATAATAAAAGCATAATACGCAAATCGACCTGACAAAGGAACAACCAGTCAGTGGGGGGCAGGGCTGGCGAGCAGGTGGCATGTACCAAGGTACATGCCAGCAGGCAGAGGGAAGGAATGGTGATTGGGGGGCAGCAACCAGCAGTGGCAGAGGGGTGATGCGGGGGGCTGGCACCATCCTCTGATCCCCTGTACTTGCCTCCCACAGAGGGAGACCAGGTGGTGGCAGTGGCGAGGTGATGGGCATGGTGCCGTCCCCTGATCGGCTGGTCTGGTTGTCTCCTACAGAGGGAGTCCAGACTGCAACTTAGGTCCACTCCCAATGGAAAGTGGGCCTAAGCCATCAGTAGGACATCCCCTGAGGACTCCTGGACTGTGAGCGGGTGCAGGCCTGGCTGAGGGACTTCCTCCCCCAGTGCACAAATTTTCGTGCACCAGGCCTCTAGTTTTGTAATAAAATACGTCCTTTTTATCCATTTTCTCACCTATAAAATGTAGTTATGTGCTGCCCCCATTTTTCCACACTTTTTCTTTTAATAATGACAAATAAATCTCTATGCTTCTTACTGACTATGCCCACTCATTCAACTACTTCCAATCTGTGGTCAGAAATATGTCCAAATGCATAAAAGACAGAGCGAAAAAGCAGTGTACTTTACACGTCTCATGTCTTCACGATTGCCAAGAATACAGACTCCTGTTTTACAGAAAACAACAAACAAACCAGGAACCATTTGTGTCAATGGTATGTTGCTTACAGTGTTTTCAAATCTAAAAATCAAAATAAATGAACAAGCAGAACAGAAACAGACTCATAGATACAGAGAGCATTTTGACAGTTGTCAGATGGAGGGGGTTGGGGGAATGGGTGAAAAAGGTGAAGGTATTTAGAAGTACAAATTAGTAGTTACAGTGTAGTCATGGGGATGTAAAGTACAACACAGGGAATATAGTCAATGATCCTATTTAATAAAAGGCTAACAAGCAAATTGTCCCCTCGACTGGGAGTTAGACCAGGAGTTCGACCAGGGGGCAGGGCTGGCTGGCCAACTACCCACGGTCCTTCCCCTCAGCCCGCCTACCCCTGATTGCCCCCACCCACCCTGATTGGGGTAGGCCAGCTAGAACCCACCCATGCATGAATTTGTGTACTGGCCTCTAGTATTCTAATAACTATGTATGCTGTCAGATGGGTATGAGATTTTTGGGGATGATTATTTAGTAAGTTTTATAATGTCTAACCATGGGAGTATATACCTGAAACTAATATAATATTCTATGTTAACATATAATTAAAAAATAAATAATAATTTTTAAAAAAGAAAGAAAAGAAATGGAGTGGAAAATTAGCTTCCAAATGCCAGTACAGTACAATTCTGGGGGAAGAAGGTAGTGGTTCCAGTGCCCTAGGGGCTGTACTTCCTGAAAATTCCCTATGGAAGATTTTTCTCAGGGTACAGATTATCGGGTGAGTTAAGCTATCATTGTTTTTAAAGTCACACATAGCACAATGAGCATTGGGAGCACTTCATTTAATGTTCATTCTCTTTCCATTATTTCTTTATCGAACTAATTACATGTAAATACATCTAGGGTAGAAATCTCACTTCCTAAAACTTAGAATTAAAAGTTAGGACCTTACTATTTGTTTAGCAGCTACACTTTTATAATATGTATAATAAGTGACCAGAATGACCAGAACAACCAGAACAACTGAATGACTGGTCGCTATGATACACACTGTAGCTGGCCAACCTCCTATGGCCCCTCCCCCCGGACAGCCGGCCCTGATCAGCCTCCATCGGGGCAGGCCGGCTGAACCCCATCTGTGCACAAATTTGTGCACCAGGCCTCTAGTATATATAATAAGAGAATTCTTGGAGGGTAAAACCCAAATGCTCTGTAACAGAACTAGGGACACTAAGAATAGTTATTGTATTGCAGGATTTTAGAGCTGAAAAGTAATCATCTAACTTAAACTCCTCATCCTGCAGAAGAGAGAACTGAAGTCCGGAAAGGTGATGAGTCATCCCCAAAGTCAACCACCAGCAATGGTCCCAAGACAGGGGCCCAATGTGACTGGGCCTGTGCCCTGCTCCCCTTGCTACCACGCTTTCTGGTAGGCTATGCACATAGACCTAAGTGATCTAAATTATGTCCGAAAGGCTTCCCATTACAAAGTGAATTCATAAATAAAAAATGATACTGAGGCTTTAGAAAAACTATTTTGTTGAACTCCTACACACACACACACACACACACACTATAGAAAGCAAATAGCGTCTTCTGCTTTTTATACTCATGAGTTTACTCTTCTATTTCACAATCCCACAGAACAATTTCTGGCTCCGGGCACATTTGACATAAATCCTGGAGCATGTAATTGACTCGGCGTGCTGCAGGGATCAGAGAACTCATGAGATAATGGACAGCTAGCCCACTAAGGGCATGTGACTCATGCATTTAATCTGCTGAGGAGGCTGTGGCACTGCGCAATCCGGGCTGCTAAATGAGATTCTTCTCCTCTTTCAAAGCCCTGCTCAGTGATGGTCCTTCCTTGGCGGTGATTTTTCCAACCACATTGTCATTTCACTATTATCCACTTCATGTCATATTAACATGAAGTGGGAGGTGAGGATGGATCTTTCTTAGTTACACCAAATTTCTTCTTATTTTGTACTTTGGGAAGACAGACTATTTCTGATCAGCATTCATCCACCCTCTAGTAATATACTTTAAAGTGACTTGCAGGTTTCTGACTGATATGCCGAGTTGTGCCATGGGAACTCAGGTCAATAATTAAAGAGTTCCCATGACTGGGGAACTTTGTTTGTCAAGTATGTGTGCTGGGTTGTGTGGTTACAGAAAGTAAGGCATCTTCCCTGATCTCTAGCACACACTCCTCATTGGGAGGGAAGCTGAATAGGCAGTTCTGGTGTGACAAGGGAGACACGAAGGTACTAGAGAAGCAGAGGGAGGGTGTCCAAGCCAGCTGGAGAAGTCCTTGAATCCTACCTGGGGGAGGTGACGTTGGAACTGTTATCTAATAGCTGGGCGGAGAGGAAGGCGGGGGGAACAGCTCATGCAGAGACACCGCCTGGATGCTTTTAACCTAGTGGTGGTCGACAAACTCATTAGTCAACAGAGCCAAGTATCAACAGGACAACGATTGAAATTTCTTTTGAGAGCCAAATTTTTTAAACTTAAACTATATAGGTAGGTACATTGTTATTAACTTAATTAGGGTACTCCTAAGGCTTAGGAAGAGCCACACTCAAGGGGCCAAAGAACCGCATGTGTCTCACGAGCCGCAGTTTGCCTACCACTGACTAGGGGATTACAAGTAGCTCTAATGGTGCTAGAGGGCAGGTAAGGGCTGGAAGTCCCAGGAAATGAGGCATGTCAGGTAAAAGGGGTGAACTACCCCTTTCTCCTCTGTAGTTTTCCTTCCTCAGCGCTCTTAGCTTCCAAATGCCAGAGACCACCCAATATGTGTAGTTTGGTTGCTGAATATAGATTCAGAATTTCTAGACATCTGTGCAATTCAGCTCCCATTCATTTAAGCTTTAGCCTCTCTAAGGATTGTGGGCAACTGTGACTGGTTTTCTGAATATGGGCCTCGGGCTCAAAGCTGGGAAATTCTTACAGTACAATCAGCTAAGCACAGAAGAGAACAGGAGAAGCATCCTTTTCCCATTAAATGAAGAAATTCGGGGGGGGGGGAGGTCTTATCCAATGTTTTTTAATAAAAAGTGATTTCCCATATCAAAGAAAGGGGAAAGGAAGAAAAGCTTTATATTTTTAATTGTTATTTCTTAAAACAGCTGAGCAAGTCAACATTATTTATGGGCTCATTTATGTGTTTTGTTTTTGGAACTCTAAATTCCAAAAAATAGAGCCTGTGTTAAACAGTTAAATGGGGAGAGAATTAAGCGAATAGTTTTCTGAGACTACTGGAATTTTTATATCCTTGGCTAGGGCCTGTCTGAAATGAACGGAAAATCCGGATGTCCTTTCTCTCTTTCTTCCTCCCTTCCTCCCTCCCTTCCTCCCTTTCTTTCTTCCTTTCTTTCTTTCTTTCTTTCTTTCTTTCTTTCTTTCTTTCTTTCTTTCTTTCTTGTAGTAAGTAATAGTCTTAGACCTTCTGAATAGAATATTTTAGTTAGATTAAAATGGATTAAGTCTCTGTATGGCTAATATAGGCCATAGAAAGAATAGATAATACTAGTCATAGGAATAACAGTGAATTATTTAGGTCGGTGTCTTTCCAGAACATACAACAAAAAATAACACAATATCTTAAAAATCTCTTTTTTTTTTTTTTTTTTGCTATGTGATTATGCCTCTTTTTTTTTTTTTTTTTTCTCCTCCGCTGGGTACTGCTCAGTGCCTAAATCTTGCTTACATTTTAGAGGCAGTAATTAAACCCTGGAAATTTCTGGAGCTGTTTTGCAGCGCTCTGAGTATGCTGTAAATCACCACTCTCGCCCCTGGGGGCTCCTTCCCAGAAGCTGTCAGAGGCAGCAACTCCATGTTTATGGGAGAGTCTCTCGACGCTTTATACTCATTGAGATAAAATTAAGTCAAAGAGCATTCAGTTAAAATGGCAGGGTAATTAAATGAGCTGTTCTCCGTCCCTCCATCTAAATGGCATCAAGACTTCGAACTGGGGCGATGAAAATGTGGGATCGTGTTCTTGCTGAGCAATTCCGGGGGATTGCAGGCATGAGTTTTCTAGCGAGGTCATGGCAGACTGGAGATTTACAATCTCTTCTGTATATACTCAAGAAATACACATGGGTTTAGAGGTTCCTACTTCAACCCCCAAAGTGGGTGGCACTCATGGAGCACCGGAGGGTTAACATGCAGCTCTGATACCTGACTGTAGCTGCAAGGCCGAGAGAGCAGATGTGGTTTGTGGCCTCTGGGAGTTTATGGACTAATAGGGAAACCAGTTCAACAAACAAGGGTACACTGAATAAAAGAGATATGTACAATAGGGGTAACGCTGGATACCTGGCTGTGTTATTAATTAGAAAACATCTGACACTGAAGTTGTGATGGCCAAGAGAGAGCATAGGAACTGTCTAGTCCAGAGGTCTGAGGTTTGTCATTGGGGCTCTGCTAGGAGTTTCCAACCATGTCCCTTCTGTGAGGTTGCCAAGAGAGGTTAATGCAACAGGTGGTAGCAAACCCTTCTCAGAGCACACTGGAACTATTTTATTTTTTTTAATATATTTTATTGATTTTTTACAGAGAGGAAGGGAGAGGGATAGAGAGCTAGAAACATTGGTGAGAGAGAAACATCAATCAGCTGCCTCTTGCACACCCCCTACTGGGGTTGTGCCCGCAACCAAGGTACATGCCCTTGACCGGAATCGAACCTGGGGCCCTTCAGTCCGCAGGCGGACACTCTATCCACTGAGCCAAACCAGTCAGGGCTGGAACTACTTTATTTTAATCAGTCAGTCCCCATTGTCAGCCCCAATTCCATCCCCACACATCTCTGTATATACCTATGCGGAGATTTCATCCATGTACTTGCCCAGTTGTATTACTCTGTGAGTGCATACATCATCCTCCGCTGATAGTTTTGCTGAAACTTAACAGGTGAACTGGCCTCCTTGCTCCTTGCACCTGCACTCACTCTTCTTCCATCAGTTCTCAGTATGAGCCACCCCATCTCTTGCATCCTAACCTTCTGCCTGGAGTCTGACTTCTCCCCCTGAATTATTCTGACCAGCAGCCTCCATGCCCTAAAGTGACCACATTCAGCATTCTTACCTGGGCAATTGTTCTGCTTTTCACTGACTTTGTTGTTAAAACATGGTGGTCGTTGAAAACCAGTATTTTTCATATTTTACACAATGTACAGTATAAGAGCATCATGGGTAGTAGATGTTTACAGAGTTAAATTTAAGAAATTAGTCCCTGATAAATTTCAGAATTGCCCTTTTTAGCATATTTCAGAAGTCTGTGCTTTACTATCATTTAATTTGTTTCTTCTATTCTTTTTTATAAGTTTTAATTCTGAACAATCAGCCAAAAATTTACCAAAGGCTCCCCCTCCGATTAATTTTCATGTACTTTGCATCCATTTAAGGTGAGTTTCCTGCTTTCATGCATTTTAAGCATTGCAAAGATTGAGAAGCAAGTAGACATCTATGGGATATCCTGACCGAATCCACTCTAGTTTGGTTGTTTTCTTATGAAACTCCCATCATTCTGCTCTCAATTGGTCTTTGCTTGGTAACTGGGTCTGCATTGATTGGAAGGCACAGGAAGTCTCCTTGGTTAAGTTCAAGTATTGATTTACTATCTGGGGTCTCCCTGATTCCAGTGCCTTTGTAACTGTTGCCTAGAACTACTTTAGAGGGAATATAAGAGAAACACATTTACTATCTCCTGGCATTTAATACTTCCCTGAGCTTTCGAAACTTGCTTCGAAAGGACAGCACCACCAGCTTGCCCTGGTCCTGTAAGTGCTGCCTCTGCTACAGTATTTCAGTCTCAGCGTCTTGCCTGTCTCCATCGTCCAAAAGCTTGGGCTGACATGCCTTCTCTGTAAAGGTTACGTGACTCGTTTTCATTAGAAAATAGGTAGCTGAAAAACAAAGGGTTCCAACTTCATATGAGGAGAAAATAAAAGTTCCACGAAGCTTCGTAGGAAACAGTCATGAGGATGGAATTGGCAACCCCAAGGCAAAACTAAACAAAGAAAGCCCACACCCAGTGCCTGATAAACCCAGGACACGCACACTTGCCATGCACATGGCGATTCTAGGTTACTCATGTGAATGAAATGAGATTTAGACATTTCCCTACAGATCTCTAATCAGACTTCCCACATTCATATTGATGTGAGTTTTCTCTCCTGTGTCCTCCTCTCTGTGTGGGAGAAGTTGATGACCAGTGAAATTGATAAGGTAAGGTCTTAGGAGACAGGGAGATGAGTAAGCTTTTAGAATAATCAGGAGTTGGCTAAAGACCTTGATCTTGCACTGAAAGTTGTTTTGTGAGAACTAATGTTAAACATTGAGATTCCAACTGCTCTTTAAAGCTGTAAACCCCCAAAGGGCAGCTCTGTGTGTTGTACTTACTACACCCCTCAAAATCCTGAGCTCCGGGTCTCATATGTAGAGATCACTCACCAAAGTATTGTTGAATAAAGAATGAATTAAATTATCATCACCATCAGTATTGGGTATCCATATCATATTCCACAGATAAATGCAAGACACGATCTTATTAAGATAACATCAAGATTGTAAAAATTTTTCTGGCAGAGCTACATTTTTCTATATCTTTAGGACTGAGATTACTATGTATAGTAATAAGCTGAAAGCAGATTAGAAAAATTCTCTGACATAAAGAAGTGTTAGCATTACAGCAAAAATGCAGGGTGTTCGGGAAAGTGCACAGACATTTTAAGCGATTTATGCCATTGGTTGCCAGAGCATTTTTATGATATTTCCTGATGGCACTTTATGCAAAAACTGAACTTTAAAGGAATTTTATAATTCACTGTAAACTTAATTTTGTGCATCGTTATTAACTGAGAAGTATGCAACTGTGATAACGTAGCTTGCAAACAGTAGCTATTGAGAGATTACACCAACTCTATTGTATTATGCAGTAGTTCTTTTGCATACTTCATTTCCTCAAGGGAAAAATATTGTAATTTGTAATTTCCATATTACCAGATTATCATGCACTCTCCCGTGATTACTCTTTCTATTTGCTTGGAATTTGTCAATTTCTGCACAATTTAATAAGACAATTTGACTTTCCAAACACCAGGAAAATCTTGGAGGGCTGCATTTCAATGGAAAATGGAAAAGCCTACAGTTCTTTCTCAGGATCACAAGCTTAGAATTTCCATTTGTTAAACCACCTTCCCATTCCATCTCCCTCCCCTCCAGTGAAGCTTAACTATTTGATTTCATCTTACAACAACACAATTTCTAAGGATATGATCTTAAT
This sequence comes from Myotis myotis, assembly GCF_014108235.1. Classification (NCBI taxonomy): domain Eukaryota; kingdom Metazoa; phylum Chordata; class Mammalia; order Chiroptera; family Vespertilionidae; genus Myotis; species Myotis myotis. Next base: position 76,381,468 of record NW_023416313.1, on the reverse strand, counting down.
ACTATTTTAATGATGAAATAAGAAATGCTGGAGGTGCAGTTATTATAGGTTTGCTATATATTGTGACTGCGTTACAAATACACACAGACTTACATGGAGAGAAAATGCAGCAACTCTGTCACGAAGATTCAAAAACAATTTCCACAGCATTTAATATACAAACTGTATAAACAGTTTCAGAAATCACCAAGGTGAATAAATTCTCTTTGGCCTTTGCCTGCACATTGTCCACACTTAACAGTGTTCTCCCAGCTGCTTTGTAGCCCTGAAACCAAGATGGTCTAATACCATTACACTGCTCTCACATCAGCCCACTTAATTGTGCTCATCAAGTTGTTCCTCAAATAGGTTTTGCAATTATCTCATGTTGTGTCAATCATGGAAATCTGTTGGTTTAATTCTATCCAGTCAGCAAGTAGTTATTGAATGCCTACTTGGAGTTGGGTGCTGAAAATACCCTTTTCTGCCATATTCTGAGCTGCTGGCTTGTTGACTCCACTGAAGATTTTTTTTCCAGGCTCCTTCTTTAAAGTCTCAGTTTTTCAAACCAGAGAGCACAGGTCGATGGGGCTTTTGTTAGCTTTAATTTTTGCACCCATTAGGGTTGGCATTGAGCAATTTTCATGTGTTCATTACTATGTCTAGGCACTGTTCAGTTATAGCATATAATAAAAATTATAAATATACTAGAGGCCCGGTGCATGAAAATTCATGCACTGGAGGGGGGGGGTCCCTCAGCCTGGCCTGCCCCCTCTCACAGACTGGGAGCCCTCAGGGATGGAAGGCGACCTGGCATTCAGGGGAAGGCAACGCCTCCGTCACACCTCTGCTGCTGCCACTGGTTACCTGAGCCTCGGGTGGCCCTGGGTGGCTGGGGGGCTGAGGGGACTGGGGCACTCCAGAAGCAGGCGTGCCAGAGGGGCTGAGGGGACTGGGCACCGCCATCTTGTGGCTGTGGGCATCGCCATCTTTGAGGGTGTGGCAGCAATTAGCATATTCCCTCCTTATTGACTGTGGGCACCACCATCTTTGTGATGGTGTGAGGGTTAATTAGCATATTCCCTCTTTATTAGATAGGTTACACATTTAGAAGCAATCTATTTGATAGACTATATATACCAAAAGCATGATTTACTAAAATCCAGTGTTTTAAGAAGCACTTGGAAAACTCAAACATATTCAATTATGCTGGGTGTTGATTAAATGAAATTATAAATTATTTTTGGCAAAACAAATTATCAGTAAAGGTGATCATTGTAAAGTGAAAATGACACCCTACGTTTTTATTAGAATTACTAGTATATTGGGATAGAAGTCAGGAGATAATCCTCCATCTGATTTTCCATTAGAACGTGCATGCCTTCAGGACAAAGATTATGCCTTTTAATGTTTTAACCAAGAGAGCTCATGATATATTGTAAGCAGTTATAATATATTGAATAAATGATTAACATGTAAGTGGGGCTTTTTCAATCTAATTGGCCCTTCATATTCATGGGTTTTGCATCTGAGAATTCAACCAATCACAGATAGAAAACAGTATTTTTGCATTTCCAAATGCAGATTCTCAATTGAGGATCAAAAGTACTGTTTTCCATCTGCAGTTGGTTGAATCCACAGATGTAAAAGGTGACTGCAGAGTCAAAAGCTATACCGAGCTTTAGACTGCAGGAGGGGTGGATGCCCCTGGCCCCTGCATTGTGCAAGGGTCCCCTGTAGTGAGCATGAAGCTAAGCCCCGGGCTCTGGGTGGACGTGGAAGGACACATCCCTCAGACTTCATGCTTTATAGAGTCTTTGTCAGGACCGGATGATATACTAAATGTAAAGAATCTAGCACATGAGACCTGCTCCATAAATGTTAGTCCAATAACCCTCACCCTCCTTTACACCAGTCCTTGCTGCAAAGGACTCTATTGGTAGAACATGAGTTAAGCTGTTTTCTTAAGAGCTGCTGTTTTTAAGAACACTGATAAATGTGACTGTTGTAATATTTTTAGGCTAGAAAAGGCCACCTTGTATTGACTTCACCATATGCCTCCCAACAAGGTTGGATCATCCTAAAAATGGGGTAAAACATTGCTCTACAAAAGTGCCCCTCATCCATAGCTCTTGGAAGAGTGAGAACATTCTGGACATAGAGGAACTCCAGTTCTAATCCTGACTGATACTTAATATTTCTGTTTGTGGTAAGTTCCTTTTGAAACCTCATTTTCCACAGTTGTAAGAGTAAAAATAGTCCCACCTCAAAGAATTGTGATAATTCAATACTATAATTCATGTAAAGATCTCAGCTCATTTATTTCTTCATCAAATACTAATTCAGTAATACTTACTCTGTATCAGATTCTAAAGATAGAGCAGAAGAGAACAAGCAGCAAACTTACCTGTACTCGGGGAGCTTAGATTCTAGTGGGGGAGACAGAAAATAAATAAGTACAGTTTATAGTGGTACGAGTTCGGAAGGAAAGCAGAGAAGGGAAAGATGAAAAGTGAGAAAGGAAAATGAGATCAGACAGTGACTATCAAAGACCTGAGGGGGTAATGCCAGGCACAAGTAAATACATATTGATATTTTATTAGTACACGTTTTTGTTCCACTGCTCTGGGATTGGATACTGTGGCCAACACATCTTGGAGAAAACTGACATTAGACGATAACTTGGAGCAGGCATACCCTGCTCTTGTGATTAGATGTAATTGTTGTGTTTTTTTAATCCTCACCCAAGGATATGTTTTTGTTGATTTTTAGAGAGAGGAAGAGGGAGAGAGAGAGAGACATTGATTGCCTCCCAAACTCACTCTGACTGGGAATAGAGGCTTTCTGGTGTATGGAGCGACGCTCCAACCTATGGAGCCACCCTGCCAGAGTGACTTAATTGTTTCACATTAATTATTTAATGTGTTACTGGCTGCTGCTACTCCCTCCCCGTCTTTCCTTAGGCCCTTCTGATAATCACTTCAGAAGGCTCTTTTCTCAAAAACAACAAAACAAAACAAAACCAGAAAACCCCAAACATTATCCCCTCTGGGATGATCTTGAGCCACCAGAGGACCAACATTTGCTTTTGCATCTTTCGTAGGACCTGTCCCTGTGAAAGGACTACCTTGTTCTCACAATTGTTTCTCTTCAGATGCTAAGTGACATAAGAGGGTAGAATGTTCAGAGTGAAACACAGGAGCCCTTTGATCAAATGTGATTAGTATTGCTAATGGGATTTGCACAGCTTGCTCTGAGGAGAGAATGTTAGCTTGTCATAGAAGAGGACGTTCTAAATGACAGATTCCAGATAGAAATATTCAGCGTCAACATAGTTGGTTACTGAGTTAACACTACACCACTATCTGAGGGGTTGGGGGCACAGTTGAGTTGGTTGTCTTCAGTGGCCCAGTGGTTAAGACAAGAACAAGGATTCTCTCCCATCTCTCCCAGCCAAACAAAATACTGTAATTCCTGAGGCAAGAAATGATTTGATCTGAACTTTCTTTTTGCATCCTTTTCTCTCTTAAAGAAAAAATACTTTCCAAGCTTTTGATCACATCTCTCCCAGCTTTAGTCAATAACTGCTAACTGTCCACACTGTGGTCCCTTCATGAGGGTGAGATCAAGCTGTGTGTTCTTGGGCAAGTCCCTCAACTTGTTAAGGCCTCAGTTGCTTCTTCTGTGAAATGGGAACGAGGACTCCTAACCTGATAGGATGTGGGATTCTGTAATTGAGGATATTGTGACCTGAGGAAAGATTCAGTGGCACCAAGAACCAGTTCCCAAAGGGTTTCTTATATTTCTGTAGAGATGATGCTAACACATGGATGAAGAAAATACATGATGCAACCAGTTGCTAAGGGATGGGTGATTCTAATAAAATAGTTTAATATTATCTGAAACTCCGGGCAAGGTCTTTAACTTGTCTCTCCCCCCACCCCCAACCCCGCTACTCCACTCTAATTTTCCCGTGTTTCTTTCACTACTCTGCACTTCAGCAAGGCTCTTTACTGCCCTGGCCTGTGGTTCCTCTGTTCTTTCTAACCCTAACCCTAACCCTAACCCTAACCCTAACCCTAACCTTCAGTGCAGATCCCATCCAAATACCTAGAAATCTCCCCAAGAACTCTTGGCAACTTTGCTCTTCCTTTCTTGGTAACTTCCACCCCTTCTCAACCATCATATACTGATTTTTATGGTATTGATTCCTTTGCTCTTATTTAATGGCCTTAATTATGCATCCGGGAAAATATACGATTTAATTTCTATGATTTTTCCTGTTTCTGAATTTTTATAGAAGCAGAACATAAGGCATCTATTATTTGAGTGTAGCTTCTTTCACTCAATAGTATTATTCTTTTTTAATCCTCACCTGAGGATAGTTTTTCCATTGCTTTTTCAGAGAGAGTGGAAGAGAAGAAGAAAGGAGGAGAGAGAGAGAGAGAAACATCGATGTGAGAGAGACACATTGATTGGTTGCTCCCGCATGCACCCCAACAGGGAGTGAGGCACTAATGGCAACCCAGGTACGTGCTCTTGACCATGAAAGGAACCCAGGACCCTTTGGTGCATGAGCCAATGCTCTAACCATTGAGAAACACCAGGCGAGGCATCAATATTATTATTTTTAAATATTCATTCATACTTTTGCATATAGCTGTAGATATAATTGACCCATTTTCCTTATTCTATGGTATTCTTTTGTAGGAATATGCTCCGATTGATTGATCTGGTCTACTAATTAATGATGGGCTAGTTGGGCTATTATGAACAATGCTTCTATGAACATTCGTGTATGTGTATACTGGTGTCCATAACCATGCATTTCTGAGGACATATTTCTAACAGAGGGTTATCTTGTTCACTCTTTATAACAATCAAATGACATAGGTGCTAGTATCCCAAGTTTTCAAACAATGAAGCAGGAACCACAGATGTTAAGTCACTTGCCCGAGTTACACAATAGGTATTCAAATAGTCAGCCTGACTCCAGAGACCCCACCCATTGTGCAGGCACCGCCTCCCCCCACCATGTCACATGTCCATTCCCCACTAGACCAAGTCTCAGAATGAACAATTGTACTGAAGGAATCTTTTTATAGCTGGCACTAGCACAGTGCATTGCACAGAGTAGGATGCTTAACATGCTAATTGAATGAGTAACTGTTGTTTCATACACATAAGAAAATGTAGCAACGGCTATTTTCTTGTACTTTAGCTTTACAGAAAATCCACATTTTAAGGAGAATAGAAACAATACAGAACTAAATTATTTGCTATTTGTAAGCCCCCAAATGCCATGTTTTTAGAATTTATTACCAGATACTGTGGTCCAGACATCTTAGCTTTAGAAAAAAATAAACATTTTAAATACCAGAAAAACACTTAAGAAATAAGAGAACAAACAACACATGTAGTCACGAGCCACGGAATGCTGGAGCCTAAAGTTTATGTCTAAATTCTCCAAGGATCTGATCCAAAGTGAAGATCTCTAAAACTTATCACTCACATTTCTTCTATTTGATTGTAAATTCCTTGAACACAAGCAAGACTCATGTATTATTCTATCTCATTACACCTAATGAATAGTAGATGCTCAATTAATAAGCGAATCCCATCTCCAGCTCACAACATTTCTGTATTGGTACCTTTGTAGAAACTGGCACATCATATCAACTTAGTTTTGAATAGCACTTTAGATTTTGTCCTAATGTATTCACACTCTTTATGTGGAAGTTTCAAATCTGAGATTTATCTTTTGAAAGTGAACTGTTTAATCTCTTTGAGCCTTAGTGTTGTCTATCAAATGGGATCTAATGCTTAGTCATAGTGAAACTGTAAGGTAATTTATGTAAATTCTCACCACAGAACTTAGCACATCCTAGGTGTAAATCATTATAAGGTTTTATTCCCATTTTACAGGTGAAGAAATGGGGAAGTAGACCGGTTAATTTACCTGATGGAAGTCATAAAATTAGGAGCAGAACAAGTCTGAAAACTAGACTTCTATATCCTGATACGCAGCCTCTTCTTTCTGTTGGACTGAAATGATGAAACCAAGCTGTACCTGAGCCAGGGACCCTGGCCCCAAAGCAAACACATGCGTGCACAGACACATCCTTACATAGTGGCGTAATAGTGTGAGCACTCTCATTTTGACTTTGAACAGTTATGAGTAAGCCTTCGATTGAGTAAGAATTGACTCTGATGTGTTTTAGCTACTGTCAAAATTGATCAAAATTTGACTGTCTCAAAAAAAAGTGATCACAAATCTCCTCGGTAAATGTCTCACATTTGTGATCGAATGTGGCTGCCTCGCCACTAAGACGTTTGCAGAATGAGCAAGGCAGAGGTCCTGAACTCGTGTGTGGAATCTAGCTGTAGACATTTGCCTTAGCCATCATCCTCTTGAAAATGTTGTAATTTCTTGACAGTATTTAATAACTTGGAGATCTCACCTAAATATTTAGATTTCCGGTTCACCTTGGAAAATGAAAAGATGAAGCAATGCTTGGCCCCAGGGTTACTGACAGCCACTTGGAAGATAAGCCCTTCTCAGGAAGGTGAGCCCTCTCCTGTTCCCCTCCACCACCCCCACCAGCTCACTGCACCCATTAATGTTTCCTGGGTGACCCTGGAGGCATTTACATTTTCAGCCCCACTGTAAGGCCAGTAACAAGGTCTGGGAGCTGGTACAGCCATCTGAGAAGCATAAACCTCACTTCTCTGCTAGGTTCAGCCTGAACCCGTGTTGTACACGCACCAGCTCTGTTTTCAGTGCCTGGCCTCCCTCCCTCCTCGGGGCTTCTGCTCTCGTAAGAGCAGCTAGCACGGTGCTCTTCTTTTTCCTAATGGGCTCAACGTGGTGCATCTGCTTAGCAGGTCTGAAACGTTTTTTGGAGATGAATTAATGTTGTCTTAGGTTTCTCATAAGAAGAATTAGCTTGACATAAGCTTAAGTGTCTCATAAAATGTTTCCATTTCAGTGCATTCATATGGATTATTGGGACGGCACAGGTTAGCCTATTTTCATAGTAAGGATGCCCAGTCTGAAGTGAGTCAGTTGAAAGGTGCCACGTAGCACAAGTGTCAGTATTTCGACAGTGTGAGTACTTAATTATCTGTGCCAACAGAGGGGAGAGAATAGATCGCCGGTCAAATCCTGGCAGGTATGAGAGTTGTTAGTGTGCGGTATTGACCAAAACAGGCCCATTCTCACACTTACACCACTCCAGCCCCACACCTCTCAGCGAGGGATTTATGACAAGTCAGAGGGGATAATACGCAAAGCAGTTTTTTTCAATCCATGAGGTTTTACTAAGCGTTAAACTATGCAGAAGAGACATTTAGAAATGTCAACTATCTCAGCATTTTGGGAATTGTACCTAAAATGAACCCCATACCAATATGAATTTTCACATGGGCTAGAAATCTTATTTCTAAATAGCCCGAATAATGCAAACGTTAGCCTCATTTTCAGGACATACTCTAATACCACCTGCAGCTTAGAAGAAATTTTCTAGAAGAAAGGTAATATCTGAGACACTCTTAGTCAAGATGGCTCTGTAAGTTTAAACACAGTCATAACTCTGTTCTAAAACACAGACAATGACAGATAAAATAAGAAAATTGATGAGGCATGGCTGAACTAAAAAATAAAGTGAACACTGCTAGTAACCAGAAAAGGTACAGGAACACAAAGTGGTGAGTAGGCTGCAAACTTGCTGGGTCCTGAAGCAGGATCCAAACACCAGTCCTTGGTTGCTCTGTTATTGTGGAGTGAAGTGCTCCATGAGAGATGGGGCGGGAGTTAGGCTGAGAGCTTGAAGCTAAGGTCTGTGGAGGCCTTCTCCAACTGCGAAACAAGGCTGACCCCAGGAGGAACACATAGCTCAAACATGGGAAAGTGAAACAAGCTGACCATTGGCTCAGGGTGTGGGTGAGCAATAGCCCCAACATTGCCATGGGCTGGGAATGCTCCCTCCCTAACAGTATGAGACCTGGTTCTGTTCGTTGGTCTATGGATAGAAGATGCAAAACCAGTAATTGGATAAGCAGAAGAAGATAAATAAAGTACATACTTCCCATTCAAAATAAACCAAAATTCCAAAACCATAAAAATAATGTAATGCTAAAAATAAAAGGAGCAAAAGATTCAGGATGGAAATTCCTTTTGCTGAGTTCACTAGAGATTCTGGATAGAATATTGGCATATACAAATCAATAGAGTTCACAGGAATAGTGGACAAAATATACTAGAAAAAAGGGTAGCCAAAAATTATAAATTGTATAGGAAATATATTTAACAAAATATGTATAAGGCTTCCATGGAGAAAGATATCACAACTTTATTGAAGAAATTATAAAAGACATGAATAAAGAAAGATAATATCTTCTGGTTCGAAAAGTTCAACAGGACAAAAGAAGTCAATGCTCTCCAAATTTTCCCATAAATTTGATGTATTTCCAATCAATATCCTAATTGAGTTTTCTATGGAATTCAACAAGTTATGCCTAAAATGCATAATGAAGAACAATAGGTCAAAAATAGCCAAGACAATTTTGAAGAATAACATGGGGAGATTTCCCTTTCCAAATATCAAGGATTATTATGAAGCCACTAGAGGCCCAATGCATGAATTCATGCACCAGTAGGGTTCCCCGGCCTGGCCTGTGGGATCAGGCTGAAATTGGCTCTCCGACATCCCCGAGGGGTCCCAGATTGCAAGAGGGCACAGGCCAGGCCAAGAGACACCACCAGTGCACAATTGGAGAAGGGGAGGGATGTGGGACGTTGGCCAGTCGGGGCGGGGTTGAGGTGGCGGGAGGGCTCCAAGGCCTGTCTGGCCCATCTTGCTCAGTCCCAATTGGCCAGACCCCAGCAGCAAGCTATCTATCAGTCGGAGAGTCTGCCCCCTTGTAGTCAGTGCACGTCATAGCAACTGGTCAACCAGTTGACTGTCTGCCCCCTGGTGGTCAGTGTACGTCACAGTGAGTGGTTGAGAGGCCTTAGCATATCGTTAGCATATTATGCTTTGATTGGTTGAATGGCTGACCGGACACTTAGCATATCAGGTTTTTATTATATAGGATAATACTTAGTGTGGTAATGGTATAGGGATAGACAAACAGACCAATGAAACAGACTATGTAGCCAAACACAAACCCACACATATAGGCAAATGTGAAATGTGGCACAGGTGGGCTGAATGGCAGGTCACTGGGGAAAGGATAGATTCCTGGCAGTCAGAATAGGACAACTTAGCGGTCTCCTGCCATCCATTTCCATACTATTTCCATACCCATCCAGTTGGCGGTAATTAAAAACACTGGGGAGGATGTGAAGCAGGGGTGACTCCCATGGCAGGAGTGTAGCATTGAAAATACTGACCAAAAAATAGGTGTCCCCCCAAAAAATGTATACACACTTTGAATGATTATAAACTCAGTGTTTATTAACATAGAGTTCATTTGAAAAATGTAAAAGAATCTACAGAAATATTTTTTTATTTTTATTTTTTATATATTTTTATTGATTAAGATATTACATATGTGTCCTTATCCCCACGTTACCCCCCTACACCCCCCGCTCATGCCCTCACCCCCCCCCCCCCCGTTGTCTGTGTCCATTGGTTAGGCCTATATGCTTGCATATAAGTCCTTTCGTTGATCTTTCCCCCTTACCCCCACCCTCCCTACCTTCCCTCCAAGGCCCGACAGTCCAATCAATGCCTCTTTGTCTCTGGATCAGTCCTTGTTCATCAGTTTATGTTGTTCATTATATTCCACAAATGAGTGAGATCATGTGGTATTTATCCGCTCCAGTTCCATCCATGCTGTGGCAAATGGTAAGAGTTCCTTTTTCTTCTTCCTCTTCTTAAAGAATACCTTTCAGCATTTCATATAATACTGGTTTGGTGGTGATGAACTTCTTTAGCTTTTTCTTATCTGTGAAGCTCTTTATCTGACCTTCTATTCTGAATGATAGCTTTGCTGGATAAAGTAATCTTGGTTGTAGGTTCTTGGCATTCACCACTTTGAATATTTCTTGCCACTCTCTTCTGGCTTGCATGGTTTCTGTTGAGAAATCAGCTGACAGTCATATGGGTACTCCCTTGTAGGTAACTGACTGTCTTTCTCTTGCTGCTTTTAAGATTCTCTCTTTGTCTTTTGCCCTTGGCATTTTAATTATGATGTGTCTTGGTGTGGTCCTCTTTGGGTTCCTTTTGTTTGGGGTTCTCTGCACTTCCTGGACTTTTAAGTCTATTTCTTTGACCAGGTAGGGGAAGTTTTCTGTCATTATTTCTTCAAATAGGTTTTCAATATCTTGCCCTCTCTCTCCTTCTGGTACCCTTATAATTCTGATGTTGGTACGCTTGAAGCTGTCCCAGGGGCTCCTTACACTGTCTTCGTATTTTCGGAATCTTTTTTCTTTTTTCCTTTTCAGTTGGGTATTTTTTGTTTCTTTGTATTTCAAATCTTTGACTTGATTCTTGGGGTCCTCTTGTCTGCTGTTGGAGCTCTGTATATTATTCTTTATTTCAGTCAGTGTATGCTTAATTTCTAGTTGGTCTTTTTTCATATCCTCCAGGGTCTCACTAAATTTATCGGCGGTTTCCATAAAATTCTTGAAAAACCTTATAAATGTGGCCTTGAACTCTATATCCAGTCATTTGCTTTCCTCCATTTCTGTCATTTGTGACCTTTTTCTTTGTCTCCCCATTTTTTATCCTTCCCTGTGTTGGTAGAGTGGTTTTGTGTGCTAGGTGTCCTGTAGGGCCCAGTGGCTCAGCCTCCCCAGTTACCTGAGGTGGACACTCTTGGTGTACCCCCTTGTGGGCTTTGTGCACAGTCTTGTTGTAGTTATGCCTTGATTGTTGTAGGATCACTGGGAGGAATTGACCTCCAGGCCAATTGGCAGTGAGAATCAGCTGTGTCTGCAGTGGAAGAACTTCTGTGCTGATGACACCCTTCTGGGGCAAGACTTGCTTCAGTGGGGCTTTGGTGCTCACTGAGTCTGCACCCTGAGTGTGTCCCTTATGGATCTGAGGAGTTGTAATCTGGATGGTCCCCCTCTGACCACTGGGTACACTGGCTCTTGGATCTAAGGAGGTGCTAATTTAGCCTCTTCCTGAGGTTACCCAGCAGGAGCTACAAAGAGAACTGCAGATTCCCCTTCCTTTTTTGGAGTTTGGAGGTGCCCTGATGAGGCCCAGCTGTGAAGCAATGCAAGCTGCTGTGGGGCCTTGGGCCTTCTCTTGGAAGTTCTGGGTCTGTCTGGCCCAGCTGCAATTTGTTAGGTAATTTTCAGGTTGCAAAGGCCAGGGCATTCATATGCAAAATTCTCTGCCACAACCTGGGTGGGACGGGGTCTCAGGGAATCAAAGGGCGGAGCAAGCATCTATGGCTGGTCCTCAGCCCTGCCCTAAGGGGCCACGCGTCTCAGTGTCCGAATAATTGCTGCAAGCACCTCTGAGGGAAAGCCGCCATCAAGTTCAGAGTTCTGCCTGCTGCCAGGCAGTCCAGTTTCTCCCCGTATGAGTCCTGGGTCCCCAGAGACTTCCCGGAACCGGAGTTCAGAGCAGTCGGGAGCTTGTGACTCCCTCCTGATTCAAAAAGACAGCCACATCCTCAGGTGCCAGCCCCTTTCCTTGTGCACACGCGCGCAAGAGAGCCTTCGTACCTCTGCACTTTACTTCCGCAGCTCCTCTGGCTCTCAGTGTGTTTTTCTCTTTCCTTCTAGTTGTAGAATTTCCACTCAGCCAGCCTTCCTGTAGTTCTGGATGATGTCGGTTTTGTCTTTTTGTTGTATTTTTGAAGTGGTTGTGGGAGGCAGCAATTTCCCGGTGTTTACCTATGCCGCCATCTTAGTTTCTCTTCCTACAGAAATATTTTTTTTGTTAATGCTTATTTCAAACTGATGACCAGTCTGGTCCAGGCACTGCTGATAATGCAAAGCAATGGAATTGCAAACATCAGGAATCATTTTGTTTGTTATTTGTGTGCCTTCAATGTGATTGCTGCTGGTTTTGTACCATAAATTTTATCTTTTATGTATCCCCATAAAAAATGTTTGGTGTCACTTCAGGATACATTTTCTTTGTTCATAGTCTGACTTCACCCATTATTTCAAATCAGTGAAAATTAAGTGCTTTATCAGCTGTTAAAGTGTATATACACTTTTTGGGACATCCTATATATGTACATTCTAGAGAGATTGGAAAAAGTCAAACTGACTAACTTTTTAAAGAAAATATAAGAAATCATCTTATGTTTTCAGAGAAGAATTTTCTTAAACAAGAGAATAAAAGCAATAATCATAAAGATAGAGAATAATATATTGAAATAAATTAAAATTAAAACCTTTCTGAATTAAAAAGGACAAAATAAAGTAACAAGTCAAGAACAATGTAGAGCAGCGGTTCTCAACCTGTGGGTCGCGACCCCTTTGGGTGTCAAACGACCCTTTCACAGAAGCCGACAAGACCATCGGAAAACACATATATAATTAAATATTGTTTTGTGATTAATCACTATGCTTTAATTATGCTCAATTTGTAACAATGAAATTGGGGGTCACCACAGCATGAGGAACTGTATTAAAAGGTCATGGCATTAGGAAGGTTGAGAACCACTGATGTAGAGAAACACATTTGTAACACAAGCAATCGGGATTAATGTTAAGAAGTTACCTTTAAAAACCCTTCTAAATCAGAAAGAAAGATGGAAAAGAGGGAGAAAGAATCAGGATCTGTTCAGATTATGAGCAGGCAATTCACAAAGAAAACACAAATGGCCAATAAGCATGCAAAAAGATGGTAAACTTTACTAATGATTAGAGAAATGTAAATCAAAACTCTAGAGTTACTATTTCCACACTCATCAGACTGACAATAATGAAAAACTCTGCCAACTGTGGGCAAGGATGCGGAGCAGGGTCACTCCCACACACGCCTGGCAGGAGTGCAAACTGGAACCGCTGCCTAGGATGTCCCTGGCACAGCCAGGGCAACCCTCCTCAGGGACACTGCTTCCTGTGTGCATAAGAAGAACTAACTGCATGAAAATCTTCACGGCAACATTCTTTGAAATAGCGGAGAACTTAAAGATCTAACGGTATGAGAATGGACAAGTAAATCATGATGCACTCCATCAAATTTATGCAGCAGTAAAAATAATGAGGAACAAATACTAACATGCAAAAGTCTCATAAAAATAATATTAAGCAAAAACATAAGCAAATTGCAATATGGTGCAAGTAGCACAACACCTCACTAATATGTAGAAAACCCATAGAACAGTGTGTACATTATTATGATTATATGATGCCTAGAAATGGAACACATTCTAATCAGAATTGCTGTTATACCTGGGACAAGAGGGGAAGGAAGGAAAATCAGATCATAGATAAAGGGGGTTTCAGTGCTGTCTGTAAGATTTTATAAAATATATAAATCCAAAGTAAATATGGCAAAACAATATTTTCCAAAGCTGGGTGTAACATTTGTTATGCTGAATTACTTTAAAAATTGTTGAAACATTTAAAATAAAAACATTAGATATATAAAAACATGAACTCTGCCCCAGAGAACATTACAAAATAAGTTAGTGAAAAACTTTTACATGGTTTAAACAGCTTGACTTCAATATCGTGTTATAAATACATATGGAAATATGATAAAGTGGTAGTTGGTCATCATGAGTCAATTTAATAACTGTCTTTTATTTTTCCAAATTGTCTACAATGCACCAACATTATTTCAATAACCAGAAAGAATATTTGAAACTTGAATTTCCAACCCATGCCTTAAATTCTAAGAGGATTCCATGAGCAGCCCCAATGTCACCAGGCTGGTAGGTCTACAAGGCTCCAGGTGACGGCTGGATTTCACTGGAATATTTTGTCATTATTATGTATATGAAGCACAATAATGGCTGCCCCCTTGTCTCAGGCTAGTTCCCTGGAAAACAAGGTTACAAGCTGATTCTTTGGTGGTGGAATCCCAGGCTGAGGGAAGTTAGGCCTGGAAGGGGCAAGTCAATACAAAGCAGTTCATTAGAGAGCTGGCCGTGATCCACAAGAGCACAGGTAGCTGCTCAGACCAGGGGATGTCTCTGGACAGACTGTCCACTCCACCACACGGGGAAAGTCCATCTAGGCGAGATGGCCGAGGAGTTTATTTGCTGGCCACATCCTTGATCAGAGTTTGTCCAGGGGACATGAACTCCCTGGCACCTCCAAGTTCTGTCACCTGAAGCAGCCACATTCCACAGCCCAGCGCTTCATCAGAGTTCAGAAAGGATGGGAGGAATTGAAGCTTTGATGAGCCCAGTGCAATGGCTCTGAGTGCCAGGGTGCTCGTGGCTGCCTCCAGGGCAGGCATGAGATGGTGTGCGGGAGCCGGCCCTCACCTTAGGGGAGGCAAGACAGCGGAGGCGGTGGGAGATGAAGCAGCAGCCGCAGTGGCTAGGATATCCACAGAGGAGCTGCACAGCGGGGAAGGCCATGGATGCTGAGCCAATCTGGGGTGCGTTCATCGTCTCAACACTGAGTCCCTGTGTCACTCAGATGCACTCACACTCTCTGTGACATCCTGTCCTCACACGCTGAGAACAGATGCCCTCACCTTTTTCCCCAAGAGGGGAAGGAAGCACAAGTCAATGTCCCTGCAAACTGTATTCTGGGGGGAAGGGGTGCAGGGGGAAGCAGCCCTGATTTACATATGTATCCATTACATTTCCAACCGTCTGACTTCTTCAATGCCAGGACAAGGACATTCTGGAATTTCCGACTTGTTCACTGTGAGCCAACATCAGGGAACCATCCCAGGTAACCCGTAGACTGGCTCCAAGTTGTCCGGTACAAGAATATTGAATCCCAAGTCGTGGGTAAATGCCCAACTTCTCGAATTTCCCACATCGTCTTATATGCTGTCCGTTTGGTCTAAAAGCCTCAGCTACTCCCATGTAAGTTCCCCAGCTTCTGCAGGGGACATTAGCCACATCCTGTAATTCCCTCAGCGTGTGGACTGTCCTCCCAAGATTGGGGGTTGTAATTCCCAGCCCAGGCAGCCCTGAGACCAGTCTGGATGTTGTGGAAGCAATGAGGGGTGGGGACACACCTTGAAAATAATGTCATTTTGCAAAACATTTGCATCTGGTGAAGTGGTTCTATGGTGTTCAGACAAGGAAAGTTCTGGAAAAGTGTTTTACTGTTGTTATTTTGCTTTATTATACAGCCTTTAAAAGTCTTTGTTATCAAAAATCTTCATTACAAATAGAAATACAATAGTCATACGTACTCATGCATATAACCCTTGCCTGATTTGCTTCTAATGTATTTTGAGAAAATGAACAATTTGCTTCCCATTTTTGTCTGTCCTCTGAGGCTTTCTTTTTGTTGTTAAGGTTTTACTAAGAGAAATAGCTCCCATGGTTAAAAATGAAACAAAGATTCCTATATGCAGAACTTGTCAGCAGGGTCAAAGTATATTAAGAGGCTTGAGAGTGTCTGCAGTTGGGAGGAGAAGTTGTGCAGGATCCCTCTGCCTCCTTTCCCTAAGTGCCTCCTGCCCCCGTTCACCTTCCCGCTGTCTCTAGGCAGTTACCTGAGTCAGTATGGCAGAGTGGACAGGAGCACGACCCGCCTCCGAGAGCCCCCGCGACAGGGCGATGACAAAGGGACCTCTTCCCCTTCCAACGGAGACACCTGAGACTCACTCGCGACACTTAAGGGCAGTGATAAGTACAAATGTGGTTATTATCCTTCTCAGAGACATAAAGTAGCACTTGCACTAATGCACCAGGTAATCATAGAGCAACTGCAATCACTGAAAGCGGGGAAGCTAGAGGTGAGCATGCAGGATATAGAGTAATGTTTCAATGAAAAGAGCAAACACAGGCTCTTTGAGTAAAATGCTGCAGAGCTAGCAGGTGACCCTGAAAGTTTACATAGGATTTTGAGAGCCATGTTTATTAAAACTCTGTAACATATGTTTTAGCACAGAGCAAGAAAAAAAATTAATTCTAACACACACCTTAAAAATAATTAATAACCTTCAACGCAAAGACACAAACACCACCATAGAATTTATTTTCACTTTATTAACAATGTGGCTTACATTTTTTTTCAAGTAAAAAGGGCTTTTTTCATTAAGAATAAAAATTAAAATATAACTCTGATATAGATTTTCATTTATTTACATGAAAACATATATACAGAATACAATCTTACAACAAACCAACAACATGCTCTTTTGTCCTGCAAATCTCAAAAGCAAAAACCCCCAATTTTCCCTTTTATGCACTGAAACATACACAAGATAGATGACTCAAATTTCAACACAAACTCTTCAAACTGGAATGCAAAACAGGAAAAGGGCTTTCAACATTCACGACTAGGGACCATTTACGCTTCCAGATATCATGCTAGCTTTCATTTTGAACAACAAATGAGATCATTATTTTTTCTGCCACTTAAAAAATGTTGCCTCCAATTTCCCAATATAAGGTGATTTTCAGCCTGCCCCCAAACTTTCCTTTTTCCTCAATGCTGCTCTTTGGCGCATAGGAAACACCACTCTGCTTGGTTATGTGACAAGACTACGTATTTACCGGTACCAAATCCTGGCCATTTAAAACAAAAGCAGTAAGATAGAGAGTCTGCAGCTCAGGACACTGTAACTATTTATCATATAAACTAGAGGTGCTTTTAACCAAACCCCAGGTGTCAGCAATTACAATTTTTACATAAACGAAGTGGGAGAAAATAATCCAATTCGATTTTATCACATCATGTTTTGGATACTTGTAAACCAACTTTAGTGATAAGAGCTACAAAAATCAATGAACTGAAAGATTCAACCAAGTTAAAGGGATTCTAGAAATCCCTTAAAAAGAAAAGTAAAGTGAATAAATAAGAGAATCATTAAATTGTAACAGTTGCTAGTTAGTTATTGCACCAAAGAGACATGGGCAGTGTGCATCTCTCTCCAATGATCTCATCCTTAAAAACAACAGACACCTTCAGTTACTATTTTTCCCTTCAAATCATTGCACACGCGATCACAGCTTTCTAAAGACAGAATAGAGTACTTGGAACCTAGGTTTACCATCTTAACCAAAAAAAGCAACAACGATGTTCAAACCACAACAAAGATTTTAACACTCCTGTATTTATAGTTCTATATACAGAAATAAATATAAATGGGTGTTCTACAAAAGAAGTATGAAAACACCTAGTACTCCCAAAACGAAGGGAGAACAGCTCTTAGAAAGAGGTGTTTGGTATGAGATAAAAGGAAAAGCTCAGAACTTGCTTGATACAACACTCAAAATCCTAGGAGACAAATTAGGAAACGGAGACCAGTCTTCAAAGGCTGATCAACATCAACCTGCTGAAGATTGTAGTCAGGGTCAGAGGGGGCAGTGTTCAACGTCTGAGTCACTTTAATTTATCGAGAAACAAATCAAAGCAAACACAGGAAATCATCTTTCAAATATGATCAAATAAGGTAAAGCCACCTAACCAATAGCTGTACTGCTCAACCACCGTGAGTCAAACTTTGATCAAATGAACCTAATTTTAAAAGGAATGGATGAGTTCTTCAAGCTACACAACTCCATGGTGAAGGAAACTGGTCTTTGCCTGTTTTTTGTTTTGTTGTTTGTTTGTTTGTTTGTTTTTTGAAAAGCACAGTAAGTTCTGTTATGCCAGTCATACCCTGCTCTTGTTAGGTTTTTACGCCTATATTTTTGTGGAGAGTATTTTCCCAACACAGTACAAATGAAGTCAAGAAGTTAGAGGCTGAAACAAGCTCCCTTCGATTTCGAGTGGGATCGAGTGATGATGGACCTTTACCATTAAAGATGAGGTGGCATTTCTGCTTCTCAAGGTATACGCCTGCCCAGATTGGCAGTGTCTGCTGGCCCAGGGCACGGGAAACACGCGTCCCAGCCATTCCAAGAGGTAATGAGCGGCATGGTGTGTGCGGGGTCCGGAGACACAGAGGACAGGACTTTGGTCCCTCAGAGAGACAGAGGCGAGATCACAGTATCTGGAACGGACAAGGGAGGAGCATCGCTTGTAGGAGCGTTTTGAGTTAGGGGCTGTGGTGGTATTTGGGGGAGGAGGCGGTAACAGGTGTAACATCAGTATTTCCTGCCCTAACAGACACAGTTAACAGCACAGTAAAAGGCTCCTGGCAGTTGGCCCTGTTTCTAAGACAGAAGCTGGTGAGAGGTGGCTCGTACAGAGAAACCAACACCACCTTACGGTTCTGTAGCCCGGTTGCTACTGGCGTGAAGTTATACCCACCACCACGGAAATTCCCAGAGAACCCAAGTTCAGGAGGACATAACAACACTCGGAGCAAAAGCATCTTCTTGATCCTAAAACATTATCTTGGCTCCCAGAAGGGCCAGGAGGTGGCATGAGATCGCTTCAGGGTGATCACTCAGGGCTGGCCTTCTGCCTGTGGTGGCAGGCGTGTCCTCCTCACACACAAAGCAGAGTACAGAGGGAGACAGGGAGAGGAGAGTCTTGGGCACCGGGCCCTGCGGGGAGCAGGAAGCCCCCCCAGCAGTGGTGGCCAGCTCTTGTCCGGGCTGCCTGGCGGGAGCCTTCCAGCTCCTCTGGGTGGGTGGCTCCAGATACTCCCCCAGGAGATCTGCTTCAGTGCCCCGCCTCCTCCTGTGTGTCATCCTGGAGAGGGCATGAGAAGGCGACGTCCGTGCTGCAAGCACCTTGCTGGGTTTCGGCTGCTACATCCTTCCTTCCAGTTTCAAATGCAACAGAAAGAGCTGAGCTTGGAAAGGCCACAGTGAGAGACCATCAATGAGTCAGCACAGGGAGAATGCCAAGATCTTGAAATGGATACCCTTCCCAATTGTTGGACAGAGTTTAACTCCACAAGACCGAGCATTTAAGGCCAAAAGCAAGCGGCTGAGAAGGCAGGGGCGGGACATCGAGAGGGGGTCGGAACTTTCGCTTAGAAGAGAGAATGGACTGCAAGCCAAGCAAGAATCACCGCGGACACTTCCATCCTCACAACGGTGCTTAAGACAGGGGTCCTTCCGTCAGTGTTCCCCAGGCAAATGCATCTGCCACATGTTTGAACTGGACTGTAGAAATCGGCTACAGGGAGATGAAAATGTCTCAACTGCAAAATATTTGTTTTCCATTTTCATCTGGAACAGTGGCAGAATGTTAGTACAGTTTGGCATTAGTAATCAAACGTTCCCAAATCTGACAATCCCGCCTTAAAATGTAGCAGAAGTATGAGCAGCTAATAAGCCCCCTAACCCCCAGGCCCCTGCCATAGTATTCGTGGGATTGTTGAGACTCTGATCAAAGCGAAAAGATCAAGGTGATTACAGTGAAAAAGTAACTGAAGGTGTGCAGCCTCTGCCTTTGGTGTTCACTCCTGCACAACGTGAAGTTTAAAAAGGTATTTGGGCAACTACCGTAACAGAATAGAATAGTCCATCTGGGTTTGAATATATACATATTGGATCACTCAGGGGCATACACACATGAAGTGTTTGGTACAAACAACCAGCCATTCTCAGAGTCGAAGATCTTTCTTTACCAATTTAATAAACATTGCCCAAGGAATGTCCTAAGAACCTAAAGCCAGAGTGAGCTGCAGGATTGACAGAGTTAAAAGCTATGGGGACCTCCCCTTGTCCCCATTTACTCTGTTTCTCATTTTGGCCAGCCTGGACTCTTCCCTTAGCAGGAGCAGAATGGAGACAGGAGAACGTGTGCTCACTGCTCCAGTCCTAAGTGTCCCAACCTGTCACTTGGCAGGAATGAGGTGCAGAGTGATCACCACCCAAGATCACAGTTAGTAATTAGCCGCGCCAGGTAAAGACCAGGCCTGACTCAGGTCCAGTGCTCGCTCTGCCACAGGCGTTGGCCTATTGTAAACGAGTGGCCAGGGCCGAGCCTTGAGAATGGCCTTCAAAGAGATTCTGCTCAGGGCATGTAGCTGGTGTGTAAAAAGCTCCTCTCAAATCTCTCCCCACTCCTGCTGTCCGAAATTAATCTTTTTCTTCAATAAACAACTCAACATTTCCCAAGAGACTAAAGGAGTCCCTCCCAGATAGAGTCACACTTCCATTAGAACATGAGAGAGATCTGAGATCCCATAAAAGAACCTGCAAGTAGAGGTGTCCATTACTCAAGGAAAATGGTCTCATCGCCATGACACACCGCCTTCCTTCACCCCCCGAACTTCCTAAAAGGCACCTCTGACGGGCGAGCAGGTTAAGCCCATCTCTTTATAGCTATGTCCTGAAACATTGCCTACAGCTGTGTTTGAGAAATTAGTTGCCACCAAGATCCAACTTTGGTGACAGTCACATGTGTATCGGTACAAAAAAGCATCTATGAATGTGCCTGAGAATGAGTAGAGCAAAAAATACCAGCCAGGCAGCCTCCTCGGTCACATTGAAAAGACATCAACTGCACCATCAGGTGTTTTCAAAGAAACATGGGCCCTGGTTTAGGACCTTGTTCGAAGGCAGCCGCCTGCTTTGGGGTGGGAGAAAGGCGAGATGTGGCTATACAAAGAAGCTCTTCATATCCCGCAAGGTCTGACACAGAACTTTAATGTACACCCTCCAACGGCCACTTCCGTGGTCCTGGTGTGTGCTGTGAACACATGGAACTATGAAACAGGCTGGGGGGTGAAGGAGGTCCTTCGTGCTTCGCGCTTCCCGGTGACTACATGAACCATCTCACGTATCCAGGGAAAAATAAAAGTTCCAGTCCTGGACCCCGTCCCGAGACACTGTATCACCAAGACAACGGGCCACCTCCCCAGAGGGTGGAGTCAGTTGGCATACTGGGCGTAGAAAGCCACTTTAACTCTCTCGATCTGATGGCACAACTTGATGGCGGGCCCCAGCTTCAGCTCCATGCACTCCTGCACGGTAGGGAGAGTCAGCAGCAGCAGCGCCTGGCCGTCAATGTCCTGTTGGGAAATAAAGCCGGGTTAGAGCCCAGACACTGAGCACCGAGGGGACGAGGAGACGCCTTAGTCCCAGCAGCCTTCACCCCGGGGTTCAGGGCGGGAGGGGCTGCTCTCCTCTCCTCTCTTTCTGGAGAGCGAGGGCAGAGAGAGCAACTTGGCTGGATGGTTGTCTCATCTCTTGGTTACCACATCCTTTTTGCTAAAAGATAATCTGGCTATTCTGAAAGTCACATCTAGGCGGGCGGGGATGAAGCACTGTAACAAGTGAGCTGCTGCAGGAATTCTTCTCCCAAGCTCACTGCCCCTTGCAGGGGGAGACCCCGCACCCCCAGGCCCCGTCCTTCCTATGCTCTGCTGTGATGCAATCTGAGCACTAGAAAAGGGTTCTGTACTAAAGGTAAAAGCTCTTCACTAAGAGAAAAGGTCTTCCATTTCACCATCAGAATGGTGAGAAGATGCTAGAAAAATACACCAGCTACACAGCACAATTTTCCATTCAGGAAAACACAGGTGTTCACACACACACACACACACACACACACACCTACATCCACATACCTACATCACCCAGAAGGAAGGGCTACCTGTATTTTTTATCTTAATTAGTCCTTCTCCGCCTACACACAGGGGCCCCACAGTGACGATACTCATTAAATGTCGGTGATACTGCACCGGCTGCAGAAGGAAGGCTCACTGCAAAGCTTTAGGATCACACCACTGGATATTCCTGCCCCTTCCCCCAATTGGTTCTATAAGTAATCAGGTTGATTTATGTAGATGTTGTTTGACTGAGTAAGTGAGTGTAACTACCATCCCTCTTTCCATTCACCGGTACACTCTTCATACTCCAGAGGGAATACTGAGGCTCCAGGAGACTGTGGGCCCAAGGTCACAACAAAGGTCAGGGATGGAACGAGAGCATAAACCGACACTTAGCACACCAGACTTTCTGCCACAGGGGGAGCAGTGTGCCCAGGGCTGCCATAGCCACGGAGACTTAACTGTCATGCAACTGCATGCGTGAACTCAGACATCACCTGTCAGTGAATGTCACATAGGTGCTCATTTCTTAAACTAATGGTTTATTTAGCGGTCTTGAAAATATCTACAACAAAAAACCAAAATGAGTATGAATGTTAGCCTTAGGAAGACTAATGTTATAAAACTATGAGCAGGAGGCTTAACCATTAGCTTCAATGAAATTGACAGAACAGGATAGAACAGACCTGAACTTATATTAGAAAATGGAAGCTTTTCTTAAAGATGGAAATTGATGCCAAAAAGCTACCTAGTTAGAGACAGCATTGAAACTAGACTCACATTTTTGTGGTGTTAAACTTTGTAAGGAAATAGCTCAGCTGTTAACATCCACACTTAGTAATGATGGCCATCCTTGGGCATAGAAAAACAATTACAATTGAAAATCAGCCTTAACATGTAAATATAACTCTCTGTAGACAATTTCAGTAATGGTGGCTGCCACAGGCATGTAACACAGGTAAGTAGAGGATGTCATTCACTCAACAAGCATCTACTGAGAATCTACTAAGTGTGAGGCACACTCTGATAATCTCTGGGGGTATCACACTGATTGACCGCCCCCTTCCAGGAGACTCTACGCATCTCAAGGGAGGCAGACAAACAAGCCATTATGATGTAGAAAGATTAATGTATAGGCACAGAGCTACAGGTTCAAACTGAATGGACAACGGAACTGATCTTACAGGAGTCAGGGAGGCTACAGAGAGTAGGTGTTACGTAAGCTGAAACCTGAGGGAACAATGGGAATTATTAAGGAATCAAGGAATTAGTAAGAGATAATAATTCCCTCACTCAGAAACAGGGAAATACAAATTAGGCCCACAATGCAATTTAATTTTATAGCCACAAAAACCAAGGCCTAACAGTACTAAGTGTTGACACAGAAGTGTACTGGAAAGGGGACCCCTACACTACTAGCAGAAAGGCACACTGTGTATAAGAAAAAAATCAACTAAGAGCACAGGAAACACAAAATTCAGAGTAGCATTTATGGCCAGTGGAAATTAAGGGGACTGTGCCTGAAGTTTCTAAGAGGTCTCCGTTTTGAGGCCACAATTGGGGGTGGGGTAGTGGGGAAAGTCCATTCCCTGTGGCCTGAATTTTAAATGTGGGCAACCTGGATGGTTGGAATCAAGTGCACATTTTTGAACTTCCTTCTTCAGAGCAGTTAAACGCTTCTCGTGAATCTTGCGGTACCCACATGGCAGCCCCTGCACATCTGGGACTAACAGAACTGGGAGAAACCCAGTTGAATGTCATCTGCAGAGACGTTCACGTTCCTATTTGCAGGAAGATAGAGATTATGGGGCGAGGGTGGATTAAGGCTAAACCATCTGATTCATTACAGCGATCCTGCACACCAGCTTTTTATCTGGGCAAAACTGACAACTGGGCCTATACCTCAAGTGGGAGGAGTGGTTAAAGCGCAGGCTGTCTGCATTGAGCCTCAGGGCCTCTGCTGTCCTCAGGATTCTCACCTCATTCGCCATCTTCCATGATGATGTAAAACAGAACTCTAGGATGTTCTTATTTTGAGAAGAATACACTACCAAGAATAAAATCAGACCTCTGATTTCCAAACACCAAAGTGTCGTGCTGCCTGTTGAAAGCACTAGATTTAGCGACCTGACCATCGGGTTGTCACGGGTATGGGAGAGCAATGGTGGTAGCCACTGTGATCCAATGTGGTTGACCAACATGTCTAGCTCATGCTGCAGGCTGCGCATCACCAACATCCACTGCAGGGTCCCCACAGAGGAGAGGGAGGGGGAGGGAGGGGAATGGAGGCAAAGCTGGCAAAACTCACATGACCCTGCAAGGAGTCAAGGAATGCCGGGAGGAACCCCACCTGGCAGTTCCTCTCATATGCAGCTGTTGTTCTGGTTTGAAAAAAGGTTTTTTTCTTTCCGCTGATTTTGTAGTAACAGACCTCACAGTTAATTTAATTTTTACAAATGTACTTTCATATAATTCAGAACTGCTGGCAAATCACTTGTCATGTTCAACACAGAATTAGCACAAATGGACTACTAATTTTTAGAAAATGAAATGTAATAGAATTCACAACGTGAAAGTTATGCTTAGCACATGACAAAATTAACTTTATTTTTGTTTGATATAGAGGTCAGTATAGGACATGGCAGTTTCTTAATGGGAACATTCAAGTCTATTGAAGTAGAAAGAGGAGGGAATAGTCTAAAAGTGAACCTGTAAATTATCCTGAAAATTTTTATTAAAATAAATCACTAATTTGGTTCTTTGATTATTCTATGTCTCTCATTCATAAAAAGTGAATGAATAGGCAAAACTTTTTTGAGAGTTTGGTGTTTGTTTAGTTATAGATGTATAGGGTTTTACTGGTTAATATGCATTGTACAGCATGAAATTACAGCATATAGATTTTTTAAGCAGTTGCCATAATGTTTCAAAATTATAAGGCATGTACTCCAGTAATGGGAAGTTTATAATTTCTATAAATACTCCTGGTGATTACGATAGTCTCTGAGTTTACAAAATTCAGAGGAGCGAGCTGGCATAGCGATTACCATTCCATGCCCTGTGATTTTTTTCACATGCTGGTGAATAAAGACACTGGGCTCCTTCCAGTTCATCTAAAAATTCACACGGCACCTGGAGTGTTCCACTGGAGACCTCACCAATCACAGCCATGGCCTTTGGGCTCAAAGATGATAGAACAAATTAGTAAAAATTAGTCGTTAAAGGTCTGACTGAACAGGAAAGGACTCAAGTGCCCCTGTGCTTCAGGTAGCACAGCGGGGTAACAGCCTTCTATCGCGACAGGCAAAATGGCCTATAGTGAAATTTAACATTACAGCAATGAGGCTATTATCAATTAAAGTCCACCTATTTTTCTCTCTACACGAGAAATAAGCAGGTATGCAGGATCAAGCTTATAACTGGTGTGAGAAGAGCAACTGAAGGGAGGGCCCTGCCCATTGTTTGGCTCTAGAAGTGGCAACCTGCCGGGAATACTTCACGTCTTAGAAGCCTTAGCCTGGGAAGGCGAGGAACTTTCTGAGATGCTGTTATAAACAGGCCTTAGAAGCACTAAAGTAAAAAAGACTCATCATACGTAGCACTTGAATCTTTTTCCCAAATCAGCTTTGTTTTCACTTGCTTATTACTAGAAACTTGTAAAAGGAATCAACGCATGAGCCTGTTAACCTTTCACAGTGCAAATGGTCTCAAGCTCCACGGATAACCTGGTGTCTAAGGAAGCTTTTTCCTCCCTGTCTGCTTTTCAGTGTCACCCAGAAAGGAAATGCAGTCAGATAGCCAGGAGGCAACCATGCCCTCTCACCACCGATCATTCATTCATTCATTCATTCATTCAGGGTGCACTTATGGTTGTCTATACAAGATTCTTGTGGTCAATCGGAGACCTTTGAACATTAAAGCACTGCTCTCCCCTGGGAGAAGCTGGGAACCACAGTTATTTGCTTTGCACAATTCATTACCGCATTATGGTGAACTTGGGGGAAAAGCTGAGAAATTCACTGGGAGCATGGGAAATCAGAGGCCTTTCTTTTTTCTTCCTGATTTATTGCTTGAATTGCCCCTTTTCTGGACTATTGGTTTGTGTGATCTAAAAAAAGACTGGATAGACATATTTTTAATTTATTTTATGGGAAACTTTAAGAAAAATAGGCAGGGTCTTGAGAGACAGATATTTACATTGTGACACAATGCAAGACATTTTAGCAAATTAAGCAAACCCAGCAGAGCACGCACCACAGGCTTAAACTTGAACTTTTTGTATGAGGCCAGTGAGAAGTCTGCAAAGTGGCATGGGTTTACAGAGTACCAATTTGCTTGCATATTAATTTGAGGGAAAATATAAATAAAAACCATCCTTTCCTATGGCTCATCATGGCATATCTTACATTTTAACACGCTACAGTCACCTCATCTGCTAAATTTAAAACTCCTGTAAGGTATAGATTGCATCAATTGCTTGTGTATTTATCCATCATTAGCACAATACCCACCTAACATACTAGTACCATGGGCTTTAAAATACTTTCCCAAGCCAAAGGGAAGCAAGAAAGAAAACAGCGTTGAAAGCAGCATGAAGAAAAACAAAATGTATACAAAATTACTTCTGGGAAAATTGACTTGGCATATTTTTCCCTATTTCTCCCACTATACATAACGAAAAGCCCTGGATGTTATAAATAAACAAACTTAAGAGGAATTTGAAGGTGGAGAGAGGCAGACCAGCTAGGACTGTGGGGCCCAAGATATGACATGGTGGTGAGTGCTCTGGGCTTTCTTTGTTTGGCTCCTACGCCCAAGGCTTATTGCTAAAGAAGCTGGGAACCCAGAAATGCCAATGGGCACAGATGACCAGAGGCCCAACCGAGACCTGCTCCCTCTAGCCAGAGGACTGGGGAAGGGGTGGTCTAGGGAGACAAAGCCTTTCAGGCAACAACTGCTCCCCTGCAGGACAAAGCGGCCCCGCCACCATCACCAGCAGAGGTGGCACCAGGTCCCCAGAAGTGGGGTATCTAAGAAGGTCAAGTGGAGAGCCGAGACTCCCATGTCCACTTGGCCACAAAGAGTCCTCCAAGGAGGTGTTGGTGAAGACCATATGTGGATCTCAGACTTCTGCCTCCCCCCAACACAGAAGTAATGAAGAAGTGCCCCCTCCCCTACCAAAGCTGTGTCTCAGGAAGCCAGTTAAAACAGAGAGTTTAAATGAGACCCAGAGTCTCATGATAAAAACAGCAAATACACCACAGAACCACCGTACCTGTTCCTGAAAAATTTTGGCCAAGGGGGCGCAGTCTGTCAGTTTAATGAACCTCACCACGTCAGTCACTGTCCACTCTAATGGGTTGCTCTCCAGAATGAGCCTCTCCTCCTCCTCTTGCTTTGTTTCCTGCAGAGACGAGGGAAGCAGGAGGTCAGCTTATCCCTGCATGGTGGTTGGGGTCCCCTCTAACCCTTCCTGGACCCTGAGGGGACTCCCCCTAAAGTCTCTCGTAACTCTCAGGACAAGCCACAGACACTTTCTAGGGACTTTCTTAGCAACTCAGCTGGGTTGTGACTGCCTCCGATGATGTGTGTGCCTCTAGACTAGAGGGAAAATATCTTTTAAAGGCAGTGATAGTAGCTGCTGAATCCCACGTTCAGGAAAACTTGGGGCAGCTGATTGAATAGGAGAAATGAATGATAAGGGGCATCTGCAAATGTACACAAGACAGTGAGCTATTCCCCCATTTGTCTGGGGGACAATGGTGTCAGTGACCTGCTGGCTGACCATCTGGCACCCGTGGGCTTAGGGGAGACCCACCCGGCTGATTTACTATTTTATGGCAACACAGAGTACCCTATAAAGGGAAAGTCTAGTGTTCAATAGGACCTTGAGGACTTCTGTCTGTGCTCCTGAAAGAATTCTTGGTGGTTTTAAAGCCTTCCTTCAGAACTCCAATCTGATGTTCACTGACCCACTTGGTCAAGATATGAAATCACCAAGCCTTTTGCCCTAACTTAGAATTAGGCTGGAGCAGTGCTGGTGTCTTTAGCATTTTAAACAGGTGTCCCAAAGTCTAGGCCAGAAACTATGATGCATTTTCTTCTTCAACACTCTGCCCAGGCAAGCCAGGTCCAGGGCCCATGTGCTTTACCTGTGCTGTGTCCTTGTCCTGGCTGGATGCCGGGCCCTTGTCGCCGCCCTCGGCACAGGAGGCGGCCTGCACTTTTCGGCCCCGTCTCGTCCTTTCCACGGGCAGCCGGCGCTCGGGCTCGGAGCTGCTCCTCAGGGTGACGGCCCTTCGGGGCCTGGCAGAGGGGACCTCGGCCGAAGAGGTGTCTGTCTGGTCGTCCCGCAGCTCAGAGCCGGTTTCCTCGCTCCCTGTGTCATCGTCCACGGCATCCGCATCCTCCTCCTCGCTTTCCTGGGAAGGAGGGAAACACGGGAATGGAGTTACGTGAGAGGAGCCTTCGTGAACATGCGAGGCTGGGCTCTAACCCGAGCTCTTTCCCGTCCAGGTGGCTCCGTGCAAAGCACCTGGCGAAGCCTCTGAGGACTGATCTGCAGGTCCCAACCAGGGTCCCAGCGGCTGCCCTTCCCCAGCTGGAGCAGCTGACAGCCTAAATCTGTTTTCAGCAAATGAGGGGGAGGGTGCTGGTATCTCCTGTTTCCAACCATTCGGATCAGACTTCCACTGCGGCCATCGACTTGCCCGCCAGGCCCTGCGTCCCCGTGCAGGGCTGGAGGTGCTCCGGGTGAACATACCTCCCCCGAGCCTGCCGCAAAGTCCACGGTAGAAGACCTCCGTTTCTTCTGCACGAAAATGGATTTTCGCCGTTTCCTACGCCTGGCTGGCTTAGGGTGTCCACTTTCAATGCTGCTTTCCCCAATTGGGGGCTTAATGATCTTCTTTCTCTTTCCATAATAATAGGCTACAAGGAGAGAGAAAAGACAGAGAATTTAAAGTTTTTTTTAAAGGTTACACACATGTTCATACATGGACATAGAGTACAGGGGCAAAAAGGGGGTGGGGAGAGGATTCTTATGGTTTGTCCATGAGTGACTGTGTATGCAGAATGAAATGGGGAGATATGTATCATATAGGAAATTCACACTCTGAATCGTGTTTCAAGCATGTTCAGGTTCCTGACACACGAGTTGACAAATCTCATCTGGGCAGGGGTCCGCAGAGCACCGACAGCGCTTGTGGGTCCTGGTGACACCCTAGCAGCGGGCTGGAACCTGGGCCGGCAGAACAAACTCCCAGGTCACTGTGACGAGGGTGAGACACCCCTTGGGCTAGACATAACTGAGGGAGACACAGAGGAGCAGAAGCCAGGATCAGAGAGTTCTCAGAGCTCGCACTGTCCGCGGTGCAGAGTGAGACCAGAGCAGAGGCAGGACAGGGCCCAGGGAGCAACTCCAGAAGGCAGAGGTCACCAACTGACGGGGAGATGGAAGAGGCAAATGCCGAGGGAGGGGACATCTGGAGAGGACTTCCGGCCTGGGCCGTGGTAGCAACTCTCCCAGGCCGGGTGGAGAAGCAGAGTCAGGAACAGAGAAAGCGAAGAGTGCTCTGCACCCTCCAACTACTCCACTCAAGGGTCTGAAGAAAGTAGCATCAACAGGGGAGAAACAGATTGTGACAAGGATGTTGCCCGTGTAAAAAAGGGCGATGAAAGACTCGTTCTAATTGCTCAGTTAAAAACCAAGAAGTAGTTCTGGTGACTAGCCATTACCAATAACGTGTTTTATTGTGCCCTTCTTTCAGCCATACAGTTTTCCAAATCAACCAATGCCCTGACATGCATGTCAGTGTATACACCCTCGACTCTTCATCGCCAATGCCAACCAGTGACGTGCGTCCTGATTTTAATCACCCACCCCTTCCTTAGACCAAGCTGGAAAACACAGAAGCATTGGCCACAGCAGATCATAGAGAATTCTTCCATAGCAGTTCCTATGAAAAATAATTCAAAAGGTTATTTACTAGTAAGCCCAACCAGTGTGACTCAATGGTTGAGTGTTGACCTATGAACCAGGAGTTCATGGTTCAATTCCAAGTCAGGGCACATCCCCAGTGTGGGGTGTGCAGGAGGCAGACGATCAATGATTCTCTCTCATCGTTGATGTTTCTATCTCTCTCCTTCCCCCTTCCTCTCTGAAATTAATAAAAATATATGTTTTTTTAAAAAGGTTATTTAAAAAACCACACACATTAACTACTTGACCTCATATTTCAGGCCCAGGGACCAATGTTCTGTTCATTATTTGTACTCACTGTATTTGGTTTTGGTATGAATGGAGCAGTTTTCTGGGCAGTTTTCAGAAACCAGCACAGGACTGAACAAATTTGGACAGCACTCTAGCTTGGCACAGACCCGTCTGCAGAAGTCCGCTACTTGGTCAGAAGTTCGTACAATCTTGGCCACGGCCCTGTATGTTTTGCCTCTGTACCTAGAAGGAAGGAAGAAAAAGTTTTGGCAAGACTACAGAATTACTCAGACCTAGTTTGTACAGTGTCTCCTAAAGTACCCTTTTATTTTGTGACAATAAAGCAGGTTCTGTGTGATTTCCATGTCATTTGTTTTTATCATTCTTTATGTTCTCACACAAATATTTATAAGAAATGCCAGTGCTGACAGTGCTAAGAGAATCACCGCAGTAAAGATTTCCACTTAGCATATTCTCACTGTGGCTGGCATACGTTATTCACACCAATTCCAGATGCTTCCAGAATCTAGATACTGTAATTTGTTGCTCATCAATTTTGAGAAGAAAATGTTCTCCTGCCCAAGAAAAACCATATACAGTGAAATCACCAACATAAAACGAGGAACTAGATCTTCTGGAAAGCAGGTTGGGTTCTGCTTTAAAATAAGTCCTTCAGGCTTCCTCCAAACATAGGTGCCCCCCAAAACGTATACACACACTTTGAATGATTATAAAGGCAGCATTTATTAAAATACATTTCATTTTCAAAATTGAGCTGTCAGCTGTTTGGGGGGACACCCTGTTTTTATGGTAATTAATGATGTAAATAATGCCTGCTTGAAAGGATGAGCATTTGGAAATAGGTCTGAATCAGCTTTCAATATATTTTTTAAACTATCATTGGTATAAAATAATTATAAACTTTCCAGTTGGCAGCAGATCATAGGTCCTTACTTTTAGTTCACATTCACTGAACTTAGAGCCCACTGAAATGAGAACGCATCAAATTGAAATCTTGAACAAGAAATTATTTTCCAGAAAACTAGCAGGTGGGGGTGGCTCTGGCAGAGAGCAGGCATGGTTCTTGGAAAGCTAAGCGAATGCAGATTCGCTGCCCACTAGTGAGGTGACGGTGTGAGAGAACTCTTTGCCACCTGCTCTTTCACACACACACAGGTTCAGGTCCCCGACAACCCACCACACACCACAGGGACATGAGGCAACTCGTGCAATCGGGAGTGTAACATAAGGAGATCATTACCTTTGCAATTTGTGAATAAAACACTGAAGTTCAAAACATTAGGTCTGGTTCACTGAGAATACGGTGATGGAAATAAATGGATTTTGGTTTTTTTCTGTCCTTTTGAAGTCTAAATATTGTTCCCCTGAAATTCATTTTTTTAAAGTATCAACAACTAAAAAATTAAATTCTAAATTGGAAAAACTGTATGTTCATTCACTGGTCTTTCCTGCCCCAGTCCCTCTGTCCTTCTTGTCCTTCTGTCTTTGAAAGCCAAGCTGCACTTTCTGGGTATTAAGAACTTTGTGGACAAGATCATGCTTTAAGACCACAGCCTTGTCCGACTGCTGACTTTTCTAGGACCGCTATGGACCCTCGATATAGAAGCAAGTGTGCCCCGCCCTGAGGAGGGGTTTCCTGACCCACTCTGGGTGGTTCTTGCTCCTGCTTCCTTTGTGTTTCATAAACACAGCACAACTCTGAACACAGCATATCCTAATGATGGTGGAAATGGAGAATTAAAATACGGTTTTACTCGACATTTTCTCTTGTGATTTTTTTTCCACCACAATTTTAGTGTTCCTGGGGCTCTCTCTTCGAAAGAGCTCAATATAAAGATTCTTAAAGTCCCTATAAAATAGTAAAGTAACAGAAGGTAAGAAAGTGGAACTGTAAAATCAGGTCAAAATTCAAACTGTGGAAGTAGGGGACACAGACAGCTATTTCTGTTCCCAGACCGCGGATTCGCAAGCGGACACTTCCAAAAGCTCAGGAGAGGGTGTAGGAGAAAGGGAACAAGCGCCTGAGACACAGACAAAGGGTGGCCTTTTCTTCCTCTTCTGAAGGAGGATGATTCAGTGGAAGAGTGTCTCAGTACAACCCTTCATCGTTAGGAAAAAAACAATCTAAATTTATGAAAATAAAATTAGTCATTTTTAACTATATTTTTATTGTTGACACTATTGCAGATGTCCCCATTTTTCCCTCCTTTACCCACTTCCTTCCCCACCTTTCCTCCCACCCCCCTCACTCTGGCCATCAATACACAATTGTCTGCGTCTATGGATTACACATATACGAGTAGCCCTGCACATGAATCCATGCGCAAGTAGCTCTCTGCCACTTGCCTCACCTGGCCATCCGCCCACCGCCACTGGTAGCTCTCAGCTGCTTGTAGCCCACTGCCCTGCCCGCCTGGAGCTCTCCCCGCTGCGAGCTGGCTGCTATGCCTTCCTGTAGCTCTCTACCACTTGCAGATTGGTTGTGATATTATGGAGTAACAGATAATTAGCATATTTCTCTCTTATTATATAGGATGTTCTTTGGCTAATCCTTTACCTTATTTCATCTAGTCCACCCCTCCCATGTCCTCTCTGACAGTTGTCAGTCTGTTCCATGTATCCATGCTTCGGTTTCTATTTTGCTCATCAGCTTAGTTTGTTCATTAGATTCCACATATAAGTGAGATCATAAGGTATTTGTTTTTTACCTCCTAGCTTCTTCACTTAGTATGGTTTAAAGGTGAGGGACTCTTTCACACACACACCTCTTTCCTGTCCTTTGGAACAATTCTGTCTAAAAGCCATGGCAGTGGTGGTAAGGGTGGGGGGACTGGGCAAGGAAAGTGCCAGCTGGGGAAGGCAGGGTGGGATCCGCAGCGTCCTGGCCAGGGTGTGGACACTTGAGTGCTGCTGGGACCTCCCTTCCCTGAAGGATGTGCTGTCCTGGTTCGAGCAGTGCTGCTGGCCGGGAACCTCCAGATGTCGCCCCTTTCGGTTTGCCCCAGCTGCAAAGTTGCCTTCCCCCGGACAGCCTCCATGCAATGACTAATTGTGGCAGGAGCTAAAAGGCCTGGCCACCTGGGCCAGCTCTGGACAACCATGGAGGGCCATTCTAACACCACAGCTGCCCACAGGCTACAGATGGTCCCTCCCTCTGCCCAATCTGGTTTTTCTTCCTCTGCTTCCACAGGTGTTGGTCCCCAGGGTCCTCCTTAATTAAACCCAGCTGGAAGGATCTGCACCTGAGGCAGGTGAGGAGAGGGTATAGGGCAGCATTCCTAGCAGGCTGCTGTGTTCTGTGCAGGCTGCTGTGTTCTGAGGACATTTGCATCTGGGGGATAGCTGGCGTGCATTGGTGTGAAGGCCTGGCATTGAGAGTTGGCCCCTGAGTGGGGTGAGGGAAGAATGAAGTGAAAAGAGACTGGCACTACACCAGAGCCTGATCAAATAAACATAGAGAAGGTGGTGTGAGCCAGGTTGCCCATGTATATTGGGGAGACTGGGGCATCAGGCCAATGATTTACTACCAAATCGATCTGGAGAAAGAATAGTCCATTTGTATCTTGTAGTTGCAATATTTCTGTAATTCTGAGGTTTTTCAAAATAAACATTAAAAAAAACATAAAAATAAAATTTGTCTTATACAATGATTCAAACAACATTAAGCTTAATGTATATTTCCCACCAAATGCATATTTTTGAGCACTATTAGTACTGGGAGCATTTTCAGTTATGATCACAAATGTGGAAGAAAAACTGTTTGAAACATCCGAATCCAGACTGAAGCAATAATCGGGTTTTGAAATTGGTCGACAAATCAGGACAATTGTTCAAACAACTGTTTTATTAACAAAGCCTGTGAAACTTAGAGAGGTGCCGGCCTGGCCTACCAAGACATACAAGCAAACAGCAGCTCTAAGATTCTGCCCAATGGTTGAAGGAGACAGCTGCGTGTATACAATACTGTCATTTCTATTTTCTCAAGGACATTACACCACGTGATCATTATACAACCTTCCAGACAGAACGAATGGACAGGTGTCAGCAGCCCCACCTGACAGACGTAGATGTGGGAGGGCAGCTGGCACCTTCAGCAGCACTCAAGGCATCCAGGTGAAGCTGAAAGCTACAGTCCTCAGCTGCACTGCCTTTATTTTACCACAGGTGAAAATCAGAATCTGCTCTGTAGCTTTCCATTCCACTAAAGGTTTAAAAGCGGTATCCCAATGACATAACCTTGTAGGCAGGAACTGAACAGCTCAAAAGCCTGGGATAATGCCTTTCCCTTTAGCCTCTCATTGTGAACCTGGAGAGGAGAACACTGAGCCATGTAATGTATTAAATGGCCCAGCCAGGCTATTGTAAACACGTAAAGATAAGATTTTTTTCAAGTATTCAAGTTTTTTTGTTGTTTGTTTTTTGGTGGGTTTTTTCGGGGGGGGGGGGGGGGCGGATATTTAAAGAGACAAACAAGCTAGTACACAGCAGAAAACTCCCGGGCATTGTAAACAATTCCAGAGAGAAGGAGGGAAGGACAGAAGTAACAGGCTGCTGGGCTGGAACACAGGAGATGCTGAGGCGACACCCATCTCAGACGCACACTCTGAAACAGTCCAGGGAGCAGAGAACAACAGACGGACAGACGAGGGATAGCCTCCCTGGCTGCCAATGTGGGGACCCACTCAGAAGCCCAGGGCTGATATAAAGATTATTGTAAGACAAAGGCATGTGAGATTCCCCAGATGCAGAGAGCAGCTTTTTTGGAGCTTCCATTATCTGACTAAAAGCAGAAACTTTCGAGCAATGAAGACTGCCATAAATTCCCTCTGCGAGGCAGCTTCTAATCGCAGGAGAGAGACCAAGAGTAAACCTACCATAAATCCCCTCTCAGGAGTTTCATGGCCAAGACAGAAAGAAGGCTCGCACCGCATAAACACACATTATCACAAACTTCCTTATCGCCCATTTGCTCTTCTAAAAAAAACATCTGTCTTTCCTAAAGAAACCCACCTCTTCTTCCCCTAGAGGCCTCTTCTCCACCCTCCCTTTCCCCCACTAAGTTAGGGCCCATGCAGATATACATTGTGCCAAATCCTAAGTAGCACCCTGGGTTACTCAGCATGGGGCACTCCTGCCTGCATACATGCTGCACCTGTAAGTAAACTGTCTTTTCTCTGGCTAACCTGTCTTCTGTCAGTTTAATTTGCAGACTCCCAAGTACTGAATGTAAGAGGTAGAGAAAAGGTTTCTCCTCCATGACATCAATAAGGAAGCGTGAGTGGCCTTCCGATATCTTTGCACCAACCCAAGTAGGGACTTATTTCCACGTGTGCATGCACAAGGCAGGGTGGAGAAAGACAGTGAAGATGGAGGAAGAAGAGTGCTGGGAAAAATGGTCTCTTCTCCTTCAGTAAAGAGCTGAGAAAAACCACAGTGGATTTTGAGCCAAAAGAAATAGAGCAAAAAGACTGACGCTGGCCTGACAATCCCCAGAACCATCAGCACGGCCCACGTGGGATGCCCTCCAGTTGGCCTAAGTCATGTCATTCATCTTCAAATGACTCACATCAGGACCTTCTCACAAAATTTGGGTAGGCAGTGAGAGGGGTGTGGGAATGGTGAGCAAGGTTCCAGCTGTCCAGCGGAAACCACATCCTTGTTTATTAAAGAAAGAACTAAAGGGGGGAAAGGGGTAACCCCAATAACTCTGCAGAAATAGGGAAGCTTCACAACCTGTCAACAATGAGATTTGGCTCTGATTTCCTTCCAAACTTCAGGGGGCACACCACCCACACCAGGGTCAATACGCTGGCTCCCTCACTGGTTCTCAGACTTCTATACTCAACTCCTCAGAAACGTCTCTCTTCCTTCTTGATCCCTGCATTGCAAGTGCTGAGAGCTCTGTGCAATACATGGGGGAGGGGGGGGCATGGGGGTGAGAGAGGTGTTTATTTTAGGAAGACAACATCTGTGTTTGAACCAGCAACACCACACCCGTAATCAGATGAACTGGAGCCCACACACAGAAATTCAGCCTTCCTTCCACATACTGGTTCACCTGCCTGCTTCGTGTAATGTGTACAGTATACATTTTCAGAACAAGTTGCATACAACTAAGCAAGGTAAAAATTAACAAATGAGGAAACAAAATGTTTTTCAGCAAAAAGTCTCTGGGAATCCTTTTTCACATAATCTCCTTATAGGCAAATATTACATTTTACTGGTTCATAAAATATGGGCATGAATAAAAAGGCCCCGAAAAGTAAAATAAAAACACATACAAAATTAGTCACTGCTTATGAAAAACAAGAAACCAAAATCTTTTCAGTGAATCCGAGAATGACTCACCTAAAAAGTACAGATTTGACTAACTCCTCGCTTCTGCCTAGCTGATAATGAAGACTAATTCACTTGAAATTATATCAGGATATCTCCTCTTTAAGTTCTGAATAACTGTAAGAAATAACTGGGAAAACCTACTAAGCCTCCACCTGGCTTTTGTAAAGACGATCACAAACGCCATCCAAAGAAAAGCCCCCGCCCCCAAGCTTCTGTAACATATTGGAAAAAATATTTAAATGTCTCTAGATGCATAGAATTGGAAGTTTTTTTTATCCCCACTAAGGAAGAGCCTAAATTCCTCCTCCTGAAATTCAAAATAACGTAGGTCAATTAGTACACTTCAGTATCACCCAAAAGAATTTTCTCTGCCAGAACAGCTGGAACAAACTGCATCCGAGTCCACTGTTCCCTTGGCACTACCGCACCATACCAGTAGTTTGCCTTTCATATTAAAGACTCATAATATCATAGACTCCTTACACAGTGATCAAATGTTACCTTGATTTGTTTTACTATTAGGGTACGGTTATTGGACAAACAGAAAAATAAACACTGAGGAACAACCGCAGGTGACAGTGTTAGCTTTCCTTCTATGTACAAGTCAAACCTTTTCAACGGCACCTCCACCCTCTCAAGTAAATGGGTCTTTATTTACTCTTAGAACAGGGGTGAGGGGTGTCCGGCCCAAGGGCTGTATAAGGCCTGAGAAATCATTTGCTCTGGCCCTGCCAAAGCATTAAGGAGTTAATTAAATGTTTGGCCAAATATAACAGGCTAATTTTTAGGTTGATAATTGTGTATGGCCCAAGAATGATGTTATAGATAGCTAAATGGCCCTGGCAGAACAAAGGTTCCCACCCCTGCTTTAGAAGTAAAGCCCATTAGAAGCCCAGATGCTCAGTGACAGCATGCAGAAAGCCCTGTGGAGGGTCTGATGCCCGTTCTTCCCAAAAACATTCTTAGTGATGTTATAGTTTCCCGGACCACAACCAAGGTGGCTGGATGCCCTAATGCAGGTCTCTGGGCTGAGTTAATTTACTCATGACAGAGACCACATCAGCCTTTCAGCTCCCAGGGCAGAAGCCAGCTCTCTCTTCCCATTTGAACTAAAGAAATAACAAAGTTGTCAGGATCTAAAAAGTTATCATTTTACATCAGGAGGAAAGAGGTGGCTTGATACCCAGTGTGAGACAAAATGTTCCCGCTCCCTGAAAGTCTGTCATCATTAGCAGCTGCTGGGAGAGGCTGCTGTGATCCTGCACACTCGAACCCAGTTCACAGCCCTGCTCCCCAGCGCTGCTGTGTGAGATCTTGCTGAGGAACCCCCTGTCACATCAGATATAGCAGGCACTTCACCGCCTTTACACTATAGCCATGCCGTGTCTGTATTGATTGAATCAGGCTGGATTTAATAAAGGCTCTGATAGACGTGGTGATGGGAAAATGAGCGCAGATACTGCAAAATGAGTGCTCCTTTGTCACTTTGGTTTCTAGAGCAAGTTTCTGGCTTACTTAGGAGCAGGGAGATTTTAATAGAATGTAAGGGTTTTTAATTTTTATTTCTACTATTTGCATATCCATTAAGTGTATTTTGGATGTATTGAATGTTATAGGAAAGTTTAAAAATAAGAATTAACAAGGGTTTCTGTATAAATACTTACTCAGGTTTTCTGCCATCACTACTATGATGAACTGCCCTTGATTTTACTATTGCTGATGGTCATCCCCTTAAGTAAAGTAGGAATATATGGAATATTACATTGGGAAGAAACTTGTTTTCGTTTTTCCTTGGTTACACGTGAAGTTCATTTAAATATTTCTTGGGAAAGAAATGAAGGATGAGCTATGGTGCCACCTTTCATTCACATGCCACTTCATAGAAATAGTCTCCTATTTGCATATATATTCCCTTTAACTTTTGTGACTTGGCGGAGTATCTGTAGACCATGAGTAACTTTTGCTAAATCTAAAATTACAGAGATGTTCAAAACAGACACTAGAAAGTGCTGAGTGGGTAAATGACAAAAAGTGTTGAAGAACAATGCAGTATGTCAACATCTCTACTTAGTACCAGTGTAAGATAACTACAGGGGAAATAATTACTACTCATACACGTTATTTAATATCCCTCAACTTTCACTTTGGATAAGGTATGTGCTCTCTTTAAAGGAGGGCTTGTATACATGCTGGCCTTTGAAAAGTGGTTCACTCTTTCAAACAGCATCATTTCCCACATGTTACATCCAAACAATGTTAGTTCAGCTACACAAGAAGCTGACGAGTCAGATCTATTCTATTTGAAAAGTGTAACTGAATATTAAAAGGCCTCCCAGGACACCAAAGCAATTATTAAACAAAAATGTATCTGGAGAAAGGGATCTAAACAATTGAGATCAACCCTGTTGATCCATAGGTGCTCTCAGCTTCAGAACTCAAGAAACTGAAAGCAAAAACAGCACCTTTCCAATGAGCCTATTTCCAAATAAAGAAACAAATTGAGCAACTACATGTCAACCCGCAGCGCATTCACCAACACCAAACAGAGGTACTGGTTCTTTTTATCTTTTAAAACTATCAACTCTCAGCGTTAAAGAATGTTTGGATCTGGCTTAATGAAACTTTTTACAGTACTGAGTATTAAGAACTGCTAATGAATATGCATATTGATAAGGGATACTCTCTCTTTTATAAAAGTTTCCCCTTTTGGTCAAGTGATCTATTCGACCTGAGCACAGCATGTTTTAATTGTGAATGTTTAGCATACTAAGTATTAGTTAAGCAACTCTCCAGTTCAGCGGTGGTCCACAGACCACTGGTGGTCCGTGAGGTTTGAAAGGTTGGCGACCACTGCTCTAGTTCACTCGAGGAATCCTCAGGCTCAAGACAACTCCGTGCAGCAAATGCCAACAATCAGTGTCCAGCACACAGAACTGCAGAGCAACATTCCTTCTGCTGCCATTTCCCTGGGCTGTGTCCAAAAGAGGGATGGCAAGTTTCTGGCTCTGGCTGGGTAGCTCAGTTGGTGAGAGAATTGTCCCAATACACAGGTTTGTGGGTTCACTCTCTGGTCAGAGCACATACAAGAAGCAACCAATGAATGCGTAAATAAGTGGAACAAAAAAATGATGTCTCTTTCTTCTCTCTCTCCTATTCTTTCCTTTCCCTCTCTATAAATCAATAAATTAAAAAAAATTTAAAAAGAGGAACAAGTTTCAAAGGAGCAGGCCAAGTATTATTACAAAAACCCTTGTTTCCCAGAATTAAAAACACTTACTTTGCCTTCAGTGTCTCCTCCTGAAAATTCCAGTGTGGATCTTCCACCAGTTGTAATTCCCTCAATACCCTCCCAGGCTTGTAAGCTGCATTGATTATCATGCTAAGGACCTGTTGGGGAGAAAAATAAACAAAATGAACTTCAATTGTAGCCATTCTCACTGACACCAGGAGGCTCTGAAAACCCCCTGCTGACACCAGAAGCATTTGCTCTGCATCTCCATTCAATGAGGGGCTGGGGAGAAGGTCCATGGGGCATTCTGCAGGCTGATCTGTGGGATAAAAGGGTGGTAAACTCTAATCTCTCTGCTGACGAGAGGGGGTGGCACACTCTCACTAACATTCCTGGTTGCAGAAAAATTGAACTATTTCTTCCAATGTGTGTGTGTGTTCTGTGCTGTGGAGGCGGCTCTAGCTCCTGGTGACCCTATGAATGAGTGATGGCCACAATGTCTTGTCTCAGCTCGTGCAGACCCAAGCCTACAGCTTCCAAAGAGCCAATGGTTGTTATTCAGCAGTCACTCTTCAGTAGGACTGGCTACTGACAATTTCATTTTATTCTTAAAATAAATTTCAAAAGGCACCAATCAGAGGGGGACAACAGGTTCATGCCAACACTTCTGGATAGACTTCAGATGCAACAATTATGTGAAACTCACCTGATGCTGCCCCAATGTATGGATATTTCATACTAGGCCAATTCTCGCAGAGGGGGAGGTGTTTCAAAAGGAAGTTTGGAACACCCAAACACCATCTAACATCTTATTTCCTCAAATGACCCCTTCACTTCCAAGTCCCAAGTCAATAAAATGAGCATATTGTCACTGTCTACTATGACACCCCCAGACAGACCATACCCAGCCCTTCTAAACTCTCAACTGCATGCTCTGGGGAAATGGCATATCCCTGTTCATCTTGATGTGTTTTTCAAATGAAAAGACAAGGAATTTAGATCCCTTGGGGCCCTCACCTTTCCATAAGCAAATCTTCATTAACAATGAACATTTATAAGTTCTGGCATGTTTATGAGTTGCTGAAAGAACATGAAGGTGCAACGCTGTGTACAAAGACATGAGACCTATGGTTCAGTTCCATGCAATGCCCACCGTCAGGATCTGCCATGGACCAGGCCTGGGAGCACACGCAAGAACAGGCTACAGCACCTGCTGCTTCTGGAGTCTCCCCGAGTCCAGAAGAGCACAGGCCAGGCACTGAGCTCATTCTTCATGTTTCAGAGCAAAACAGCATCAGAAAAGTGATAAACATATCTGATCGAGATGGGACACTGGCATCACTGCCGAAGCACCTACTATGTGTTGGAGGAGCCCAGCCCAATACCAACGGGAAGGAAGGAGATGCAAGTATGTTAGAAGAATTTTCACGTTTCAGTTTTCATGTATCTGATGTGTTTCAGAATGTAACTGGCATGGTTTGTACCCTGATTTAATTCCAAAAGACAATAAAGCTTTCTCATATTAAAACTGGGGATTTGACCCTAAAACATTTTATACCATGCAGTCAGCATGGCAACTGTCTTTTCTTTCCTGGATTAGCATTTTCCAGGGCCCTGCGACTCCCCATAAAGAAAACGGGGTTCAGCCAAGGCACTACGAGGCCAGGACAAGGCAGAACAAGCAGCTTTGGTGTATTTATGTTTTCTCTATTAGAATACTTATCTGATTTTATTGTTTACTGTCAGTACAATTTACAGAGACATGGTTTAAAAATAAATCCAATTAGAACTGGCTGAAATAATGTGCAAAGTGTTTATCAATGGACAAGAAAATTTCAACTGATTCTTTTCATCGTGTTTTACTGAGGAACCCCCGCAGCTACATGTTATTTGCTGCATATCAAAACACATTTTGTGGCTGTGAAAAGAAAATGCCTTCCAGAGTTCAGTTCAGCCTGGAGACAGGCAGCAGTTAAATCGTAAAAAGCATCTGATATTGAATAACTGTCCCATGACTTTTCCCAATGCCAAATCATTCGTCTCTGAATTCAACCCTATGAAACTTTGGAATTACGAGCTGAGCAACTTCTGTGTACATGGCATCTTGGTGTATTGTTGTTACATCCATGCCAGTGACCAAGTTGACAGCTGTTATCATTACCCAGAGTTAGACTGCATGACTGCACCCCGCGAAACATCGGAATGCAGCTCATGATGAGGAAAGGGGAGCATGGACCCTGTCTCCAATGAACAAGCAGGACATAATTCACGCAGGAGCAATGCCTCGCTCGACTTCTTGGAGTTCACGAATTGTTTGTTGAGAACATACTTCTATGCAGAAGCCCCACACTGTGTTATACAGCAGGAAGGCAATAACCTTCGTATTGGATCGATCCCAGATCAAAT
Organism: Myotis myotis; assembly: GCF_014108235.1. NCBI lineage: Eukaryota > Metazoa > Chordata > Mammalia > Chiroptera > Vespertilionidae > Myotis > Myotis myotis. Next base: position 76,339,761 of record NW_023416313.1, on the reverse strand, counting down.
CCCAGTTCCATCCCTTAGAAGCTGTGAGTCCTTAGGCAAGACGCCTGATTACATTTCCCCCCGTGTAAAATGGGGGCACTGCCCTTTATCTGGTTCATAAAGAAGGGGGTCAGAATACGCCACCTCAAAATATGCCACTTGGACATTGGGTTACTTTGCAGTGAAGGCAAGTGAGAAACAGCAGACGCTGCCCTCCGCGTTCAGCCAGGAGTAGGGCTTCAACTTCCCTGTGAAGGCGTCGGTCTCCTCTCTGCCATACCAGAAAGAGAACAACCCTCCTCACTGGGGAAAGAGAGATGGCACAGAGATGACTCTGCACAAACAAACCTTAGGAGAAGAGCCCTTATCTTCCAACTGTTTACCCTGCAAGTCCACCTTCCCGCAATACCACCCCTAGAAGCCCCAACCCCTTTTCCTGTGCTGATCACCTCTCCATAATTTACTGCCTTTTGTTAAAACGGTATGGAGAAATCTTTTCCTTCTTTTTTGTGAGGCCTGTGTGCATTCAAAATAAACCCTTACTCTGTCTTTTGTCAGTTTCATTTGCAGGCCCCAACTACTGAATTTAAGAGGAAAAGATTTTCCTTTTCTACAACAGGGGTATTTTGAGAAATAAAGGAGGGAGTAATTTTGCGTAGCAAAATATTTAAAGGTAGCCCTCTTCCTAACAGCAATGCAGCCCTCGCATCAACATCAACCCATAAACTAAACTCTCCTGTGCTCTTGGCCTCTCTCTCCCCATTGGCCCATACTGGTATTTGCCTTGCACCTTTGCAAAATACAGTGGGGCCTTGACTTACGAGTTTAATTCATTCCAAGACTGAGCTCGTTAACTCAAATTACTCTATCAACTCAATGCAAAAAATCGGTGGAGAGACAGCTGGTATCTCAAAAAACTCGTTAGTCGGGACACTCATAAGTCAAGGCCCCACTGTAACTTGCCTTAGAAGCTCCTTGACTTTCTTTTTACTGCTTCCTTTTCAGAACCAAACATCTCATAAAAATAATTTATACTTCAAATTATTCACCTTCAATTCAATTCTCAACCTACCCAAATACAGTTTCCTCTCTAGCCACTACACAGAAACGCTTTGCGAAAGGGCCCCAGTGACCTAACACAGTGATCAGCAAACTGTGGCCCCTTAAGTGTGGCTCTTCCACAAAATACTACGTGCGGGCGCATACGTACAGTGCGATTGAAACTTCGTGGCCACACTCAAGGGGCCAAAGAGCCACATGTGGCTCGCGAGCCGCCATTTGCCGACCACTGACCTAACGTTAAATCCAGTGAGCGCTTCCACCTTTCTGGAGCTGGCAGCAGGCTCACAGTGCACCCCACTCTCGGTCCTACAAGGCCGCTTTGCTCTCCTCTTTCTGCTCCATCAGCCTCAGGGTTTGTTCAGAAAATAGTGAGTGGGTCAGGGTACGGGGAAGAGGCGAGGAATAACTAGAGGGAGGACTAGACAAAGAGGAGGAAAGAGCGTAAATGCTCTTAGCAGGGGAAGGAGCAAGCTGCAGCAGTGTTTGGTACACAGGCCCCACTCAGTGAGCATCAGCTTCCTTCTCCCGCTCCTCCCCATTCATGTATTATGTCAGCACTCAAAATACTGTGAACATCGATGGGATTTTTTTCCTGTTCACCTCATGAAATTAGGCTAACCCATGATTTCCTTTCATATTCGCTCTTGTGAAAACTCCCCCCCCCCCCCGCAAACAAAAATTACTCAGATAATTTCCAACCTCAACTGTATCCCATACTTAAATTATAACTATGTTGAAAGTGCAGGGAATCCCTTAATATAGACAAATTATATCTTTAAGTGTCAAAATTAGAAAATACTTCAGAATGCAAGTATGGCTCCTACAACCTGGGTTCAGCTGGTTTAGTGGGAAGATGACAGATTGAAGGTTTGCAGTGTGTTGAATTCTAGTGGCCGGGGGAGAGGTGTGCCTGGGGTAGACTTTTGGAGACAGACGGTCCACAGGACACATGGAGGAGACTATCTGCTCTGATGAAAAGGAGTTCGGCCCCCCATTCCATGCTCACCATTTCAACAGACCTTTCTGTCCAAGGACCATGGTTATAATAATTACCTGTTTACAAACTCAGGACCATCAAAAGCCCTCAAGGCCTAAAACAGCGGTTCTCAACCTGTGGGTCGCGACCCCTTTGGCGGTCAAACGACCCTTTCACAGAGGTCGCCTAAGACCATCCTGCATATCAGATATTTACATTGCGATTAATAACAGTAGCAACATTACAGCTATGAAGTAGCAACGAAAATAATTTTATGGTTGGGTCACAACATGAGGAATTGTATTTAAAGGGCCAGAAGGCTGAGAACCACTGGCCTACAAGGTTTCTTCTTTTCAACCTCAAAATCAGATGGAACAGAGCTAACTTGATGAATACATTTTTAAAGTCAAATGATAATTTTTTTTTTTTTTTACTTAATAAGCACCACTTACCAATAGGGTTTGGCTCATGAATGAGATCTTAGGTGGAAAATTCAAAAGGAATAAAATGAGTTAGGATTCAGACTTCAACAGCTGGCTTTGTCCACACAACGGGAGGCCCAGTGAGCACAGAGCAGACAAGCCGAGTTTTTAGTGTTGGGACCAGGATGTTATTTAAGACCTGCCTCCTTGGCTACGGAGTTCAAGGGTCAGAAGGATTCCAGCAGCTGTACTTCTTTTCACAGAGTTCTGTCCAGCCTACCCTCCGTTCCTGAGGCCTACACTGCATCCACCATGGTAAAGGCCATCAAACACTGGAAATCAGGAAGACGCGCTCTGAGAGAAGACAGGACCCAGACAGTCTTCTCTTTTCTTTAGCCCAAACATAACCTTCTAACAAAGCCAGAGAAAAGCAGGAAAAGAACTTTGGCAAGAAGACAAGGCAAGGAACTCTTTCAAGTTATTGACTTTTGAAAGTGGGTGTTTTCACTCTGTCTCCACTACATCTAATAGACTCATAACAAATTATGTAATGATAACTGTTATGCTCATCTCTCCTTTTGTTATTAGTTGCAAAAACTCTAATAATACCAGTAACAATCTGACATTTTACCAGGGGGAGAACTGCTTTGGCCAAACCGGCCTCCACCTTTATTTAGATTCGTAAACATTTGTGCTTTGCCAGCCTTCCCAAACACTCTCTAGGGCAGTGGTTCTCAACCTTCTGGCCCTTTAAATACAGTTCCTCATGTTGTGACCCAACCATAAAATTATTTTCGTTGCTACTTCATAACTGTAATGTTGCTACTGTTATGAATCGCAATGTAAATATCTGATATGCAGGATGGTCTTAGGCGACCCCTGTGAAAGGGTCGTTCGACCGACAAAGGGGTCGCAACCCATAGGTTGAGAACCACTGCTCTAGAGCCTGCTGGTGCTGCTAGTGTGTGTGTTAGAGCTTATCCCTCCCTGAGAGCTGGGTACATGGTTTTTAATGGGTTTATGTGCAGCATACACTTAAGACAGCAGCGGCAACAACACAGAATTCAGGAGGCACGTCCACATCTTCGCTTTTGTTGACTGACAACCAGATGTCACCTGGGTGAGATGTTTCCTCTGCCATCAGAACCTGAAAAGTGTAAGTCCTTTCTCTGAGGCCGTATTTCCTGCTGCCTCAACACCACCTTCCCTCAATTACACCAGTAAATACATAGATGCTTTGAAAAATAAAAGCTATCTTCATTTTCAGTACATTATCATTTACACATAGTTAAGGTGACTTTGGATTTCTTACTTTCTGGGTTCCCACACAAAGCTCTAGTTTTTAAAAGCTGTGACAGGCAGCCCAGGACAAATGCTCACAGATACATAGTAAAGGAGAAAGTCAAACAAGTCATGGCAAACTCCCCAAATGTGGGAAATAAACACTTTAATCAAAACCAAGAGATGGAGGGAAATAGCTTAATGTGCTGGAAAAATTATCTACAAGCAACAACTGAAGCCAAATTTCACACTGCCAGGTCCCAATGAAAGCTTCCGAGTCTGGCGGCTTTGCGGGTGGGCGGCGGTCACTTGCCCTCTCTGGGGCGCTCCCTCACTATTTGCAGTTCAGCATCTTTGGCTGAGGGTGGGGAGGGAAGGAAGGCCATGAGTTCCAAGGGTTCTGAGCAAATAGGGCCCCGGCCTTGTGCAACCACAGGGTTTCTTTGGAACTTCCTGCTCCAAACACCTAGTTCACACGTCAGTGGAGCAGAGCAGAGTCAGTGCAGGGCCCCGGACGCTCACTAACGGCGGGTCTGTACCCTCGCTTTCTGCTTCAGATTCGTTCAGTCTCCTGTGATGTTGGAAATCATACTTCACCTGACTGGCTTCTATGTAGTCATACTTCATGGAAGAATCCCAAAGTCAGAGATTAGCAGATGCCTGTGTTAGGCAAATTTCCTCCATCCTTGTGAGCCAGTAAAAAAAAAAAAAAGGCTCTGGGCCCTGAACCCTACAGAGCACACAAAACCCACTGACACAGCAACTGGAAATGAGACTGAGGGTACACAGAGAGGGGGACCCCTGTAAGGGTCATCTTTTCTATACTCCATCTTATTGTCAAGGCAACAAACAGCACTGGGCTCCAGGTTTAAAAGCCACCACGTCTACTGCTCCCACTGACCCGAGATAACACAGAACTGGGTGTTATTCTAATACAGCCGGGACAGGTTCTGCTGGTGTGTTTGTGTTCATGTGGGCTTGTCACCAGGAGGCAGGCTTAGAGGCAAGGAGAGAAGATGGGGCCCCCTCCTGTCTTCAGGGGTTCTGTCTACTCTCCAAGGAAGGGCCCACATCTCTGGCTCACATAACCCCTCAGCTTCTAGCACAGTGCCTGCCCGGTACATGGTTGTGACTCATGAGTTTCTCAGGACACGAAGGAACAGATGGATAGATGGAGGATGGCTGATTCACTGCTGTGTTCCCAGGGCTCAGGGAACCTGAGATGGGCTGTGGCTGAACACCTCGGGATTCAAAAGATTCTACAAAGATTGCGGGTAGACAAAAAGAACTATACATGGACCACAGTGGCACCATGCAGTCCCCACCTCATTATTCCTGCACTTTCTGAAGCCACAGAAGCAGATTGAGAAGACCAGTGCTCAAGGTTCTCCTTATTTCTGCAGCCACTTTTCCGCCAAGTTAGACTTATCAAAACCTGTCCTCTTTATCAGTCATGTCTAAACCATTGCAACCCTTAACTGGGCTGTGTTGAAGAGTACCAAAGTGACTCTTCTAGATACGACAGCTAGAAAGACAGAAAGATAGAATAAATGATACCAAGATGATGGATGGATGGACATATGATAGAATAAAAGAACGACAGAAAGATAGATCAACAGATATGGTTGGATGGATGGTTGGATGGATGGATGGATGGATGGATGGATGGATGGATGGATGGTAGAAAGATAGCTGGATGGATAGGGAGGCAGATGACCTGAGTTGGGATTGTGTGGGTGCACACATGTTACCTGAATTTCACTCATCAGGAACAGCATTCCCACCTTGGCAGAGCAGAAGCCCCGCCCATCTCACTTACTGTATCGTGTCGCTCTGATACCATCATACGCAGACTGACCCTGATGTTAGGTGGAGCGCACAGGTCTCCAGTCAGCGTCTCTGGCCCTCTCAACCAGGGGGGCAGAAGTTATGTTGGAGGAAAGAATAAACCACGGAGGGTCAGCCCTTCAGAAGTTTCCCTGAGTGTTTGGGACTCTAGTCGCTTTCTCCGAAGCCTTCTTTAAGCAGCAGAAAGAGGAGGAAAGCGAGCAGAACACCGGGTGCTCTATTTTTATCTTTTCGTGGAGTGCACAACTTGTTGATTTTCCCGTGATAAACGTTCATCCCTTGCATGACTGACCCACGCTGCCAAAAAGCAGCGCATAAAACACAGGCCATTTCTGCTGCCGAGCTAGCACGTCCCACAGCGATAGCCGGCTTCACACATCAAAGGGCAATGGGCAAAATGTGACAAAGGACTCTCAGAGATTCCCCTCTGGAAATGACAGGTTCCTCGTTTTTGCTAAAAACAGGTGACACGCTGGCTTTAAATATCTTAAACCAAATAACGTTTAGGAAAACCACGGTGTTCCCTAGTCTCTGAACCTACCAGGGGCCTTTCCGGCTGTGCCGCCTTGACATCCACGGCCTTTAGAGACCACACAATCCTTCCCAAACTGGTGTTTTCAGTCATTTCTACCAGTAGGACTGGGTCGTTGTTCTCCCGTTTCATCACGTGTCTACCAGAAGATGGCCTTTTCATGGAGGACACAGTGACATGAGTAAACACGTCACTCCATGTTCCACTCTCCCCTGTTCTGCCGCACTCAGGCTGGCTCACTCACATATGCTCTTTCACACACGGACACGGCACCCGCCTCATCTCTCTGTACATGACGGAAGGACCACAGACCTGGTGACTGCATAGAAAGCAAATTCCCCAACACCTTTGTGAATGGCCAACAAGAATGAGGCTAACAATCTCTGAGGGGGGGCAGGCTTGGGATACTAAAACCTCGTGAGTCTGCCCAGGGCCACATAGGTCTGTTGTCTCTGTGTGTATTTGGGAGACCTTGGCATCCCTGGGGACAGGACAGTCCTGGCTGGCGATGATGAGGCTGAGCATACAGGTTTAATTTATGACACTGACCACCACTTACTGTCTGTACTCACAGGTCCCACCCTCCATGCAACAAGGTCCAGGGTCCCATAAAAACACCCCCGCCCCCGAGGGAGCATCAGCAGGCTCATGCCCTGTCCCGGGCCCCAGGCCTGCTTGTTCTGAGTCTCCTCATATGGGATGACCGGACGTGACTGGGCCACCTGCCGGCTCTGGCACCAGCTCCTTAGCGTCACCTACCTGCCTGGGCAGCACCCTTGCTGGAACTGAGCCAGACACAGCTCTTAGCCCCTCAAACCCTCACTCAAGTCGAATGCTCAGCACGTTCACTGACCAGAGGTGAACAGAGACACACATTAATAATCACTTTTGCCAGAAACATCCTCCTCTCCGGGATACCGCCCTCTGAGTTCAGGACCTCTCTTCACAGCTCTCCACAGGCCGGCTCTGCATCTAGACCCACAGACATTATCTGCTTTTAGCAGAGCAAACGGAGAGAAGGCACTATCACTTCACGTTTCCAAAGATATGAAAGAAGCCTGTAACTGCTAGCACCACCAATGACCTGAAAAAAGCAAATGCACTCTGTCTTTCTCCAATTACCTCATTCTCTGGGAATAAAATGAAATTTGAAACCACACAGAGGTCCTGGTGCTGAAGGGAGAGCATTAGCATAAATATTGGCTTGGCGGAACTTACATTTTTCTTGCGCTCCCAGAACTGAAGTGCTGGCTTTTATTTTTTCTTCCCCTCCCTGCCTCATGCATTTTCTGAACATCAGCAGAAAACTAGTTTTGTCATCAGAAAACTACTCTGGCCTGGCTTTTAAATCTGGCTGCTGGCACCTATCGGAGAATTGATCAGGGATAACTACTTTTGACTTAAAAATCATGTAGTAAAAGTAAAATAACCAACTGCTAAAGAGAGATGGAACCAAAGGTCATCTTGTTTGCTAACAGAGCCGGCAGGTGACCTGAGTGCTCATTTTAATAACTGGGATGTGTGGTGTAAAGGGTGTTGCACCCGTCGGTTCACTGCATTGTCATCAGCTCCCGTGTTCTGTTCTGATCACTCACAGTGGAAACAGGCAGACAAACCGCTGTAGCAAGAATGCACGCAGCCCAAAAGCACTGGCAAACTGAAGAGTCAATTCTCGGTCCCGGAGTCTTACTTTCTATCCTTACAGGTAATCCTGGTTTGAGTTCTTTGATTGAATCTAACATCTGTAGGGATCTACAGTCTGGGCCAATTGGAGTAAACCAGTGGTCCCACCTCCCATTTACCCACATACCTTTCAGAGGTATCCCTGAAAGATGAGATATTTTTTTCTTTTTTAAATATAATATTCTTTTAACCTACGAATTATCCCCAGTCTTAAGACCTACCCTATTCTCCAGCCACACATGACCACCTTCATTACCCAGACACACCTTGAACTGCTACCTGTGGAGTATCCCATGCTGTGCGTTCAAGGTTCTATTTACTTCACCTGAGCCAGAGCAAGCGTCCCCTGGCATGTACTGTCACTTCCTCCCTGTGCTCCTGGAGTCTCTGTTATGTATATCAAGCTCAGAGTCATGTCATCTCCTCAACAGGAGCTTGAGACCCAAACAAGCAGAGGGCAGATGATTGTCTGACCAACGACTTCATGCAGTGCCTGGCTCCTCAGAGTTGCCTATCCAACATTTGTTCAATGGATAAGGAATTGTTGTGCCCAAGGGATTAAAACACATTCATCACGGTATAGTAGCAATAAAGAAGATATATGTGGTGTCCTTTTTCTTCAGAGAAAGCACTGATGTGTGTGAAAAATGCAGACAGTTCAAGAGCCGTTCGGAAATGGTTCCAAATTCCAGTCTGTGTCCAAACATTGTCCGGGGCTAAGCTATAAAAATGTAACCGAGGGAAACCTCCACCGGCGTAATTAGGCTTCACCTCCACCTGCAGGTTCCTTCCCAGAGGCAGGAAGAGAAATGGGAAATAATACCATCTAAGTCAGCGGTTCTCAACCTGGGGGTCGAACGACCCCTTCACAGGGATCGCCTAAGACCATTGGAAAACACATATATAATTACATATTGTTTTTGTGATTAATCACTATGCTTTAATTATGTTCAATTTGTAACAATGAAAATACATCCTGCATATCAGATATTTACATTACGATTCATAACAGTAGCAAAATTGCAGTGATGAAGTAGCAACGAAAATAATTTTATGGTTGGGGGTCACCACAACATGAGGAACTGTATGAAAGGGTCGCGGCATTAGGAAGGTTGAGAACCACTGATCTAAGTGATGCTCGCCCTGGGCTCTGTCTGGATGCAGCCGCAGCACAAACCTGATACAAGTGCCCAGAGCCCATGGAAGCTTTCTTCACGCACCTCCTCCTCCCTTGTACTGTGAGGGAGGGAAAAAGCCGCCACTCCCGACCCAACTTAGGAGTGTCCATTCTTAACCACACCCTCCACCATCACAGGAAGCCCTTTCTTTTGCTCTTCTGGGCTACTTACCTCTTCGGGGAAACCTTCATTCTCCAGCTCTGAACCCTCACACCACACACAACTGATCTTTCCTCTGTCTTCCCAAAGCTCTATTCTGGCCTAGTGCAATGTTTCCCCTGACTCAGAGGATGATATGTACACCTCTCCCACTAGACTGTGGGTCTTTCCTGGGCAGAAACACTGTTTTCCATCTTCGTACGACCAGCTTCCAGCCCGCAGGATTGAGAAAGGGTGTGCTTCGTCAGTGTCACCCGAATTGGTCCACGTTTCCATTATCTCCTGCAGAAACTGCACCTACACCTTAAACACCCTGTGGAGATAAGCCAAATGCAACTGTGAAAGCACTTTACCTCTTTCAAAACCAGCACGCATTTGCCTGGTCCCACCGACTGAGGTAGCTCTGCGATCCTCCCCTTGTTTAGGTAAGGGCCTGAGAAGCACCTGTGATTGATGAAGAGCTGAGGACAGCAGTATTTCCCATTGACAGGACCTGTGGGAAGAGCAACACAGCTGAGGCTTTAGGAAGCAACAAAAAACTTGCTTAGTCCACTTGGTTGGCAAAATTACCCAGAGGCACACTGTGACTTAAGATCAGAACGTTTTATAGACACAATACTGTCTTAGAAATCCCGATTGTTTTTCTAGCATATAAAATAAATTTTCTGTTTACCATGCAGTATTCAAGACACACATGAAATGCAAAAATTGAGACAATGATAACTAAGGGGGGAAAAATCACATTGCATAGCTAAGTTCCCCTGTGTGTCCTACCCCAGAAATTCCTCTTAGAGGTAGCCACTACCTTGCATTGGTAGTTTGGTAGTTATCATTCCCATGCAAGTCTATAAATTCTACCACACACATATAGCACATATAGGTATGTGTGTAACAACAAGCCATATATATATATATATGTATATATATATATATATATATATATATTAAAATACTTCATAAATGGTTTTCAGTAAAATTTGGTGGTTCAACATGAAGTTTTTGAGATCCACCCAAGTTGGCAAATAATTATCCAGAACATGTATTCATTGTTTTCACTTCATTTTTCATTATTCCATTGTAAGAATATATTACAATTGAGTTTTCCATTCTTTTATTGATGGACATTACGTTGCTTCCACTTTCTCAATGTCACCAACAGTGCTTTACTGAATACACTGTAAAAATCATCTGCGTATCTTTAGTTTTACTAGATATGGCCAAACTGTTCTCCCAGTGACTGCCCAAACGGATCCTCGAATAAGCAGTGTGAGAGGGCCTGGTCGCCCACCCAGGCCAGCAGAGGCATTGCAGGGCTTCATTCTGCCGTTCTGATGGATGTGAAATGTTCCTTACAGGGGCTTTGATTTCCATTTCCCTCACTGTTCTTTCAACTTAGAAAGTGAACCAGGCAACTGATTGGTCTAGTTCAGTGGTCGGCAAACTCATTAGTCACAGAGCCAAATATCAACAGTACTTCTTCAAAATAGACTCGCCCAGGCCGAAAACCGACTTCTGCGCATGGGCCACGAAGTCTCTTTTTAAAAAAAAAATATATTTCATTGATTTTTTACAGAGACGAAGGGAGAGGGATAGAGAGTCAGAAACATCGATGAGAGAGAAACATCGATCAGCTGCCTCTTGCACACTCCCTACTGGGGAAGTGCCTGCAACCAAGGTACATGCCCTTGACCAGAATCGAACCTGGGACCCTTTAGTCCGCAGGCCGACGCTCTATCCACTGAGCCAAACCGGTCAGGGCTGGGCCACGAAGTTTCAATCGCACTGTACATGCGCCCGCATGTGGTATTTTGTGGAAGAGCCACACTCAAGGGGCCAAAGAGCCGCATGTGGCTCGCGAGCCGCAATTTGCCGACCATGGGTCTAGTTGTAGCTGGAGCTGCCACGGGGAAAAGGAGAATTACTACACGGTAAGATGTCACTCTGAACTTCTTGATGCCTAAAAACACAGACTGAGGCTTCATTTTCAGCCAAGGTACTCAGGCTCTGCCACTGCTGCTCCAAGCTAAGCTACACTCACAGTGGCATTTCTGTAGAACAACTGTTATAATTAAGATGGTAATTTAACAATCAGGAAGTTTTGTTCTCATGGGACTTCAAATAAAAACCAACAGGTAACAAGAGGGAGTAAAACAACAATTACAGACTCTGAATGAGTAGCAGACACGGTACTTTTAAAACCATTCTAAGTTTGAATGCTATACAACAGGCTAAAAACTTTAGTCTACAACTGCATTACACAAGAATTTTTTGGTAGGATTACTCTGCCCAGACCTTTAGGAAAAAACCATTTTAGTAAGTCTACTCATAAAACTGCTCTCTTTATGATAAAGATAACTTTAACTAATAGGGTTTTTCCACAGCATAAAGCGTTTAAACCTGGAATTCAGAGCAGGTTTCACTTTGACTAGAAAATAGAATTCTTAATCAAATATATTACTGAGTGTACCAACGTGTCTATAATCAGATTTGTGGTCAAAGGCTAATTCACATTTGCATTTCCAAAGATCACTGTAAGATATAGGACTTTACATATTAAAAACATATTATTCACAACCAGTTATTCAAACACAGGGGGTTTTAAAAAAACGATTCAAAAGCCCACAGGGATTTAAGTATAAACCACTACGGTAAAAATGCAAGTGAAACTGACATAAAATGTAAAAAGGGAATGTCCGATAATTATTACTTTCAACTCCTTCTTTTTCTGCATGATTTTTCATGATACAGTCTTAAATGGGCTCATAATTTCTTATTAGCACATGGACCCTTTTCCTGTAGACCAAGGGAACTGTCTAGAGCTACTGACCAAAAAGCAGAAAAGAAGAGGCACAAAGAATTTAACTTAGAAAAAAACACACAGTTTTATAACGTTATCCATTAATAAGCAGCAACAGAGTACAAGAGAATAGGCTCAAAGCTGAAATATTCACATATTGACCTAAAAATATATTCATGTCTCCACTCATAACAACAAATTGGGAAGTGACAGAGCGCCCTAAAATGGGTTCATTTACCTGTGGTTTCCAGGTGAGGGAATAGACAATGGTCATGAGGTATTTTCTCAACAGGCACTGTGGATGTCAATCTGTTGATAAAGAAAACAAAACTCTCATGGGTTCACACTGTATGGAAAACCATTGCATTCCAAAGTCTTTTGACAACTTAAAGCGACTATTAGAGAAATCCAAGCTAGGAGTCTAGTAAGATAGGATGTGTGCATCTAGGAGCAACCTCACTAAGAATATATAAAAAGATGATTTAGATTGTGCTCAAATTCTTGTAATAACCCTAAGACACCTCACCCTTGAGTGGTCATCACTGATTAATGAGGTTCTTCTGGGTCACTCCTGGGCTGGTCTTTTGTTATAGAATTATAATAATGTCCTTAATGATATTTTAGACATGAAGAAACATCAACTTACACTGACTTTAATGAAAGTCAGATTTCTCTCTAATGTCTAATTGAAAACCACTTCTGCTGACCTTTGGTTTTGGGTGACTGTGTTTGTGTAGGTCATGGCCACACTGAGAACAAGACTTTCAAAGAAAACCCATCAATGATGGTTCTTAAAATGTGCAGTAGGCTTATTCTAAGATAAAAGTCTACATTCTAGTTCAGTAAAAAGTTGCTGAATAAATACAAAGCGATGTAGCCTTAGGGGAAAAAAGAACGGGTTTCACAGGGCATCTAGGTTGGCTGGGTAGAAAACACACTTGAAAAGCTACATAAAGTTGAAGTAAACCAATAGGAGAGATATAAGTTGGGTCGTCTATGGCACTGGTTCTCAAAGTGGGGGCCTCCAAACTGGCAGATCAGTGTGACCTGGGAACTTGTTAGACATGCTGAGTGGGTGTTTTGGAGATGGGCGCCTAGCTGCCTGTGTTTGACGAACAGTCTGGTGACTGATGCAAAGAAAGGGTGAAACCCGCCGATCCACGGACTGCACATTTAGGAGTTGGGTATTCAAATATGGATTCAATGATGAAACCATTATTTTATTATTTATTCTCTATTTCAATGTTGGAGTCACATTATTAACTTGATACACTGTTTAGAAATGAATGTGCAAGAAATTCTGTTATCCACATTTCAATAACAATGCAGCTATTATTCAATTTCATTTTATTTAAATTTAAACATGAAAAACGCGGTTTTTAATTTCATTTCCATCTGTAGATTAAAAAAACAGAAAGGCTTGGCAAGGGATATGTATGTTAGTATATTTTAGATATTTTCCAATATATAAAACTGTTACCCCCAGTTACAAGTTTCCAAAAACATACTGCTGGCATCTGCACAGGATGCCCAAATACCCTTTTTCCTCATAAAATTTCAACTGAAATGTGAGATAATCTATACTTATTCAATAATATAGGACCTATGAATTTTATACACTGAATCCAATTTAACTGTCCTAAAAACGCTGAGAAATAGGTATTTTTACAATTGAGATGAAAAAAAAATTAAAGCAACTTGCAAAAGTACACCCAGTTGGGAGGTGGCCAAGCTGGGCAGCAGCCCTGAAGTCTCTCTCAGCAGGCTCAGCCATAACTAGTGGCGGGGAGCATAGTAGGTGGGGCTTTGTGGCCTCTAGGGCATTAAGAACCACTATCACAGAGAGCCATCTATATATATAAAGAGCCAGGGGCTGTCACATCCAAAACAACAGAACAGATGACTGAACAGACTGAGTGGGGCAACCAGGCCAGCAAGGGGGTTAGTGAGGGACAACCAAAGGACTGAACAAGCAGGCTGCGTGGGGCAACCAGGCCAGCAGAGGGGGGTAGTGAGGGGCAACCAGGCTGGCAGGGGGGCAGTGAGGGGCAACCAGGCTGGTGGGGGGGGGGGGGGGCAGTTGGGGGCAACCAAGTCTGTGGAAGGGGGGGCAGTTAGGGGAGATCAGGTCAGCAGAGGGGGGCAGTGAGGGGCAACCAGGCTGGCAGGGGGAGCAGTTGGGAGTGACCATGCTGGCAGGGGAGGCAGTTAGGGGCGACCAGGCTGGCGGGGGGGGGGGGGGGGGGGGTTGGGGGCAACCAGATTGGTGAGGGGTGGGAGCAGTTGGGGGTGTCCAGGCCAGCAGGGGGGATAGTTAAGGGAGATCAGGTCAGCAGGCAGAGGCATTTAGGGGTGATCAGGCTGGCAGAGGGGCCAGTTAGGGGCAATCGGGCAGGCAGGCAGGTGAGCAGTTAGGAGCCAGTGGTCCTGGATTGTGAGAGGCAGTCGGACATCCCCCGAAGGGTCCCGGATTGGAAAGAGTGCAGGCTCGGCTGAGGGGAACCCCGCCCCCCATGCATGAATTTCATGCACCAGGCCTCTAGTCACTAATAGTGAGAGAGACTAGGGCAGCCGTGGGCAAACTACGACCCACGGGCCAGATCCGGCCCGTTTGAAATGAATAAAACTAAAAAAAAAAAAAAAAAAAAAAAAAAGACCGCACCCTTTTATGTAATGATGTTTACTTTGAATTTGTATTAGTTCACACAAACACTCCATCCATGCTTTTGTTCGGGCCCTCCGGTCCAGTTTAAGAACCCATTGTGGCCCTCGAATCAAAAAGTTTGCCCACCCCTGGACTAGGGTGTCCTTCCGGTATACTAAAGTGGAATCAAAGTGAGAATTACAATTTGGAGTAGAAGTTCCTTCAGAAGCACGCCCTGTGCCTTGCACAAAATAGGTGCACAGTAAATCACAGATATATTTTACTGTCATCTTTACTACTGTGCTATGTGTTAGACTAACTCTAATAACAACAGCCATGCTTCCCATCCTCTATAAAGATACTCCATAGTTTATCAGTTCATTTTTGAAAACTAAACAAGCAGAAAAACAAAAAAGAAAAACTTACTGTTTTTCTGGTTGCACAACTGCAATCTTTCTCTTCTGTTGTGCTGTAAAACAGGCAAAAAAAAATCAGCTTGGTTAACTAGTTGGGTAAAAGCATTTCAAAAAATGGCTTTAAAGCTGTTAGTTTTAAAGTAACAATTTAAATACTGAAAAGTTATTTCATTCATGCCACAATTTTATCTTAATTGCTTCAAGCATAAAATAGACTTTGACTTATCAGAAATGAGGTCTAAATAGAATTTAGTACATTTAATCTTATCACTACACACTGTCTATTTCACTTTAAAATGTGATTTAATAAGAAAGAAAAATAGCACACATATCATACCTCACATGAACACACCTGGTAAGATGAATTGTTGCAAGTACGATTATCCAGATGACTTTTTTCCCCAAAGAAAGTGTGATAAGTCAAATAATGTTACCATAACGGCTACTCCCAAATTAGGATTAGAGGCATGTTCTTAAACTAAAACATTTTATTATTGAAAGAAGGGTTGGTATCTACCAAATGTGTCTATGAAATAGTAACATAAAGCAGTCAATAATAATTTTTTTGAAAAGAACATTTCCCTTTCATATTTATAATTGATTAGAACCACCTTAACAAAGACAGATCAGAGCTTTTGGCATCTATTTTGGTACAAATATTCCTGAAATTTCCAACATAAGCATAAATTAATCCCAACAAAACCTCTGAAGCTGTTGAGAGTTGGTGGGTTTAGGCTTAGAGGGAAAAATAAAAAACAATGACTTGAGATTGAAATAATTATCCTGGGCTCAAAATTTTAGAAATATTTTAAAGTGAGGGTAATATATTACTCTCATTAGCTCAGTCTCACTGAACAGTATGATATCTGAGAGATAAGAATCCTTTAAAATTCATTTTGCCTACAATCAGAGCTACGTTCTTTATTTCACATAGTGTCCTACCCTAGTCTTGATGAATATCGATTAGGAGGACTCTAGCTAAGTTCCCTTCAAAATCTGTTGACATCAGGAAACATCAGGAAATAAAAGGCCAACTGTGAGATGGAACTTTCTCTGTAGCAATGCTCTGAAATTCTACATAAGTGATCCGCATGTACATTTAGTGTACATGTAATATACACTCAAGTGTACTGCTAGAAAGAAGTAAAGCTATCGTATAAATTACATTTTAAATACAAGAAATATAATCTGTGTCATAAAAATTAAAACCCCTTAGCTTAAAGAACCAAAATTTTAAATAATATTTTTGATACACCTATTGTAGAATATTTAATGCCAAGGGTTTATTAGGTTTGAAGATTTTCAAATGGTACCTTTTCAATATAATGACCTATTATTATAAAAATGTACCTTAAAACACACTGTTGTACATGCAGGATGTCCCCAAAGAAAGTATGCACACTTTAGCAGGTGACAGCTCAATTTTCAAAATCAAATGTTATTTTAATAAACACTGCCTTTATAATTATTTGCAATGTGTGTATACATTTTTTGGAACACCCTATATTTAAGCGTGTGTATTGTGGGATTGGTTAACCACTAATATTGTTTTTCCCCCCACTAGTATTGTTTTAAGTTGGTACTGGATGTAATGTAATGCTCTTTTCAAAGTACAGTTGAAATCTCACTGGTCAATTAGTGCTAATAGTAGTTAAGAGTTTATATCTATGTCACTAAATTATTGGGACCAATTATGTATGGCTCCTTTGGGATAAACCTCATGAGAAAATGTAGTCCTTTCTCAGATATGCTAATATAAAAATATAGTAGTTAGTCTAATTTTTTTTAATAAACATAATGAGCTGTATACAAAACAGAGAGAAGATTCCAGATATTTATTTTTGCCTCTCTGTGACCTTCAATTATCCCGTCATTGTGACTTAGTTTATCAATCTGTGAAATGTTCATCTCATGCACTTAAAGAATAAATGAGATTTAAAAAATCGGTGCTTTGTGGGAAATTTAAAACCTTTTCTTTGTTTACAACTTGGCTATACTATCTTAACAAAATTGCCTATTTATTCATGCCAACCCTGGAGGTTATCCATCTGGGCTCCAAACTAGGCCATACTTACGGACTATTTTGTGAGGTGTAGTCAAAGGGTAAGAATTCGCTTCACACCAGCCCACTGGGAAGATGTCCATGGATTCAACATCAACAATAAACTCTGGAGCAGGAGTCTGCAGACCTGCATTGAAAAGTTAAGACAATAGGTACAAACAGGTTCTACCAAAAAAGACACTGAAGAAGAAAGGAAAATACTGAGCATCCCTGAGACTGAGGAAAATATACTCCTGGATATTAAACACAAAACTGACAATAGCCTTACGACAGACACAAATGCCTGAAATATAAAACAGCAAGAGCACAAGGGGTTCAAATAGGGTGGGGGAGAGGGTGGAAAGGAGAGATCTTCGGACTGAAAATGGGAGGAGGAAGTAACCCAGAAACAATGGCATCAAAGCCAGAAAAGCTAGAAAAGGGAACAAGTCTCTTCCTTTCCTAAGAACAGCTTTGAAATTAAAGAAATGTGGCTGAGCTTCAGGTTTGTGGCCACAGGGCACACCTTTAAGCCACCAAGACATTCTTCACCCAGCACCAAGCAAAGATCAGCCTTTAGCTAATGAAAGTTAAACATGACTTTCTCTATAACACCAATTATGAGCAGTGAAAACAGATGACACAATTTCTCTAGGGAACATGTTCCTTTATAAGTTTGTTTGGAGTTGATTATTTTGAACTCAGTTTGCGGTTTGCAGACTTTGGCCATGTCACACCACAGTCTGTATGTAGTATTGTCTTTTTAGTGGGGATCTGCCTACTTCCTGTTTCATAATAATAATAACGCCCTGTGATAAATCAGCATCATAGTGGAGCCTCTGAAAAGGAGGAGAGATCTGGATGCAATGCCTGCATTAGATAAAGTTTCAAGGAGCTCTAGCTACTGAGAGAATAAAATTAGAATCCAGAAAACTAGTGAAAAGAAGAAAATTCTACTCTGAATCAGTAGTCCTTTAAAAAAAAAAAAACACTCTGAGAGAAGATACTCTTGAACCAAGAATCAAAAGATAAGGGATCTATAAATAGAGAGTGACTAATGGGCTCTGACCACTTAAATCTTACTTTGCTTTGGTTTCTTCACTGAGAACCAAGATGAAAATAACACAGTAGAGCCTCACACACATCCAGGTCATCACACGACATCTGATGATTTTTTAATCATATCACCTCAAAAACTTAACTTCCTAAAGCTAAATACCAGCAAACACAAAATGTGAGCTACAGTTATAATGATTCCCAACTTCTCAAATCTCATTCTAGAGTAGACATTGTGAAAACAGAGTATGTTATTTGATCAGTGGAGGTTCCCAATTAAGTGTCAAATCAAGATAGTGATGCATATAGTGCAATCTGAATGCAGATTCTGGTATATGTGAGCACTGAAAACAGATTCGTAGACACACATATTATCATTGCTATTAGTCACTTTAAACTTTTGATTTGTTCTCAAAGAAAGCAATTACTGTTATTATCAATCTTAACCTACTTTTTGCTTAATTCTCCTATAATTTAAAAGATATATGCTAAATAAATGCAATCATGTTTTAGGGATTACTTTGGAATAGAAATCATTTGTCTCATACAACTCAACTGTGAAAATTAATAAACAGAAACCTCATTTAAATTTTGTAATTAATTTGAGAGAGAGAAAGAAAGAGAAGCGTGTATTTGTTGTTCCACTTGTTTATGCATTCGTTGGTTGATTCTCGTATGTGCCCTGACCAGGACGAACCTGAAAACTTGGCATATCCAGATGACACTGTAACCAACTGAGCTACCTGGTGAGGGCAAACAGAAACCTCATTTAGAATGGAGGTTAGAAGAGAGAACTCTCACCCAAGTGTCACTCAATATGCACTCACTGCTGATCCCAAAGGAAGAGAGCTACCTGCATCTGACAGTAAGTGGTACTACTGTACCACCTCACAGGAAGAAGCGTCTTCCTTGCCCAGTAACAGCTCAGCCCATGAGAGACCACCGCAACTCAGTCAATGAGAAGTCACTATACTTGAATTTTCAGTTGCCTCCAATGGACTCTTCCTTTACAACAGCCCCTCCCAACTCCATAAATATTTCTCTCCTTTGTTTCTGAACTTCCATGGTGTGCCATTAGGCCACATATCCAGAATTACAATTTTTTGTTGTTCCCAAATAAGCCCATTTTGATGAAGAAATATCTGTCTATTTGTTCAAGGTCAACACAATCAATATTTAACCTATTTGTCAAATAAGTAACAAGACATCCCAAACAAACAAAAGGTAAAGAAACTCTCCAAGTAGCTCAAAGGTGGAAGTGATTTTTCTTGTCCCCAAGGGCACACAATTCTCCAGAGGTTGCAATGAAGAGGGTTGTTGGGTTATTTCCCCGTTACACAGGGGATGAAGATGTTCTAGTCTTCAAACTCACAAAAATAGTGTGTGTTTCTCAGTTACTCAACAATTTTGCTCACAAATTGAATTCAGCTGCTAGATATGTTTCTATTTCCATATTTACGTTTAGGTACAAATGACATTTTCAAGGTCAAAGTGGCATAAACTGAACTTTATAGCTTATTCCTTCCTGAATTATGACTTTTGTCTTCCAATGTTCTGCTAATTCAAACATCACATCATATTAATGCTTTAATATATACACTCTGTAACAATGTATACATTAATACATTTCTAAGGCTGTCTTTACAGTACTTTAAAATTCTTTGATCATGCTTTCCATTCAATTAAGCAAATATTTATGAGCTGCAATGTGTCAGCTACCATATCCTCAAGAAAGTTATAGTCCTGTCTTCCTTCCACCCCCAAATCTAGCCCATTAAGGCAAAAATTAATGGAAAAGTGGGTTCTTTGTCATCCAGGGAAGATTTCCAATCCTGTTCTGAATGATGGTACCAATTCTTTATTTCTCTTTATCAACCTTGTGAATCTGGATACATCTGGCTGGACTCGGAATAGTTTTTTAGAACATAATTTCTTATAATCCATTAAAAATGTATACGGTGCTCTTTTCTTGATTATTCTAGGATTGCCAAAACCACGTATGCAAAGCAAGATGCTCCAGTAAGGACCGCTGTAACATATTTATCATTTCACAGGAAAATCTCGTATAAATGACACAAGACCATGGCTCAATCTCTGAGTTTATTTCTGCGGCATCAAGTCAGTATGGACTATACTTATTTGTTCTTATCCAGATCCTTCATTTAAAAAAAACTTCAGGAAGCCTAAACCTCCATCTATGGAGAAGAAATTAACTATCACACATCCATAAGATGGAATACCCTGCCGCTATGAAAACGTATAAGAAACCTCTTTATATACTTATATGTAAAATCATGTATGGATAGTTGAATACACAGTGTTTCGCAGGGTGCAGAATACTCTGTATACACAGTAGGCTACCATCTGTTTAAAAAAGAAAAATAACATATTTTTATATGTGCATGAAATAAATCTGGAAGGAAAAGCAAAATACTAATCCAGTGGGTGTCTGCTCAAAAAAGAACTGAGTGGCTGTAGGCTGAGGAGACAGGAGAGGTAGAGAGAATCTGACTAAAGATAGTTTCACTTATTTGGGGCCTTTGTGAATGAATTACTGATTTTACAATGACAACCTCACTATCATCACAATAACAACAACACAACACAAGATATTCAGAGAAGGAGGAGTATGGATACACCCTAGCATACATGAATACAGTATTGCCATATAGGTCAGATTAATGAAGGACAAACCTGTCCTTAAAAGGGAACAAAGCTAAACTAGGAATTATTTCACTGCTAAGAGGAGAAGGACTTTCCATACTCACAAAGCAATTGTACAAGCACCTAAATTTGTAAGAATCACTTTGGAACCTTAAAAACATATTGCAATTTGCTGTATCCAGAGACTGTGTCCTCAGACCAGAGGCTACCCTCCACTTCTACAAAACCCCACTTGCCCTTCTAATTACAGGGACTGTATCAGGGTTCAATCCAGCAGATGACTCCGGCCCTTGCCATTGACTGTGACCTATTCTACTCAGAACATCGGATGAAAGAAAGAGACGGTTTGTGATGACTCTGAAATCTTGGAAACACAGCCCTGTCACATTACATAATTGCTTCATTCCCAGCAAACTATGAAAGAGAACAAACATGGCGAGCACAGCAATAGCAGATGCTACTGGGGGACTGGAGACAAGAGGGATGTGAGGGAAGAGACTAAGAGCCAACTGTGAGAAAGATAATGTATTTTCATTGACTCCAGTATTAGAACTGGAACGACCCCTCCATCTCAGTTAAAAAGGAAACAAGTTCACCTTGTTCAGTGCCCTCATTAATAGTTAAAGGTCACACCAAATTGTGATGGGCTCAGCATGTGAGTAAGAGGTACAGCACTAGAAGGATGAAGAGCTGGTTGATTATGGTGAGCAAGCAAGAACTGGATGCTGGAAACCCCATGGGCCATCTGTCATGCTTCTTCCATTGTCAGATGCCCATCCAGGAGTAGGATTTTAGAGTATCCCTTTGTCAGCTCCGGAACTAAATTCCCAAGGAATAAAGAGAGGAGTGAGACTGTGGCTGGCAAGATCCAGATGTGATAGAATACAGACAACCTAAAGGAAAACAGCAGAAATAGAACTCAATGTGTGTGTGGCAAGAGAGACATATACACTCACAGGATTGCAAGTACAGCACTTTCTCAAGTATTTAATCCTCACCACAACCCTAAAAGATAGGGACAATTTTCATCCCCATTTTATAGATCAGTAAACTGAGGTGCAGAGAAAGATCAAACAGCCAGCAAGTGGCACACTCAGGTTTCCAATCCAAGTAGTCTAGTTCCAGAGCCTCAGAAAGCATATAAGGTGGGCAGCTTTCTCTTCCTCTCCCTTCTCTCCCCTCCCCTCCCCTCATCTCCCCTCTCCTCATCTTTCCTTTCCTCCCCTTCCCTCTCCTCTCCTCTCCTCCTGCGCTTATTGTTTCTGATTTATCTAGCAAGCCATATTCCTCTTAGGGCCCCATATCCCTTCTGCAGAATTCCATTACGAGGTAACCATTGCCACCTACCACAAAGGTGAAAAGCCAGATCTACCCTCTCTCTACAGGCAGATGATGTCAGGCTCAGACCTTTTGAACTAGAATGTGGTCAGTCAGAAGTCACAATCATCACAACGGCAGCTTGAAAGCCCAAACTTTGCTTTGGTTCCTGCTGCAAAGCCTCCTGGAACCTCCATCCAAAGGTCTTCCTCCCAGATTCCCATTTTGTTGCGATAGCCAGAGCCAGTTCTGTTGATGGCTACCAAGTACCTGTCTAACTGCTCCATAGCTTGGGGGACAAAGCAGATTTGTTGTGACGAAGGCCTGCTCCCAGGGACAGCTCCTACTGCAGGGCCACCCTCTCTGACTGCAGGAAATTCTGCCCCATACCCTGATCTGCTGAAGCAGCTCCCCGCAACAGTGCCTCCTGCAGGCCATACCTCTTTAAAGGTTTTAACCCACCCACATTGACTAGAATGTGTAATTCTAGTGTAATTAGAATTGTGTAATTCTTTTCACATTTG
Organism: Myotis myotis; assembly: GCF_014108235.1. NCBI lineage: Eukaryota > Metazoa > Chordata > Mammalia > Chiroptera > Vespertilionidae > Myotis > Myotis myotis. The sequence continues at coordinate 76,317,182 of NW_023416313.1, read as the reverse complement.
CATTTCCCTTTGTTTCATTTTAGCAAGTCTCGCGAAATGCTTTTTAACCACCTGACTTTTTCACAAATCATGGGAAGGCTTAAGGGGCAGTTTTCTGCACCTGGTCTCCTAAAGAGAAGAGGTTGACTCACAAACGTTTTCTTTGAAACCTGCCACACTCTGCCCATTTGACCTCTTAGAGTCCATTACAAACTCCAGTGTGCGTGTGAATCACCTGGGGAGGGGACTTTAAAAGGCAGACCCCCAGGAATTACATTTTAGTAGGACTCCCGTTGATTGGTGGTTATAATATGGAAGGTAGTTTCCTGGTACTGAACCAAGCATATGGAAAAACTGACCAAGAAGCCTTCGGATTTTAGCTGACAAGTATAAAATACCTCTTGTCGTTTCAAAATTTGGTTCGCAAAACAACACTTCTTAAGGGGCTGCTGTATCTTACATCACTTTCTCATTAGGGACCACAGATTTTATTTATTTCTCATGTCGATTCAGCAAACACTGCATGAGCGCATGAACTCGTGTACAAACACTATGCTATGTGATAGGCTATAGGCGAGGATGGGAGCACAGCCCTGTGCAATGGCTCACAGAACCAATCACAGTACATTTCAGCATTTAATACCAAGAAGAAATGAGGTTTTAGGACCCACAGAACTTAAAAACTGGAGGTACAGAAACTGGAGGTAGAGTCCATTCTTGACTGACATCGCGGGCAAGAAAGCATAATCGGTATCTCAAGCAGAAAGGGACTGTAGGAGGAAACTAGGTGACTATAAGATCCTTGGGAGGGATGGATGACAGAGGTCCTGAGCCCCACAATGGACTATTTTAAGGCCACTGTGGCGTCCCATGGGCAGGAAGCCGTGATCTGTGGCCTGCCACTGGTTCCAGTCCCTCTCACAACTCCAGTTTGTGAGGAAACACTGGAACTGCTGCAGCACCCCCAGAGACCCTTGGAGCTTAGGAATAGAAATGGACGCACCAAGTCCAGCCGCTAACACTCCAGGGCCTTGCTTGCCAGCAGGAGCAGCAGCAGGGAGGTCGCCTCTGCTTCATTCTGCCCTTCGAAGCTCACATGAGTAGATACCAGCGGTGGAGCCTGTTTTGAACTCAGTGCGCTATCGTGTATGGGCATCTGGGAGTTAATTTTAAGGTCCCCAGCCCCTGCAGGCAGAGAGGAAAGTGGGCTGTGGTGCTGAGAGCCAATCAGCCATCCCAGCACCCCCTCTTTCCACTTAATTGTAAAAGAATCTGTGTTGTGTGGAAATCAAACATACAAGATCTTCGGTTCCATAATGAAATGTTGGAGGCTTATTCTCTTCAGCAAGTTAGCCAAGAAACAGTAAGTTTCATTTTTAACATTAAGTAACAAAGCAAGACATGCATTGTTAGCTCCGCTCACGTGTCGAGCATGTCAGTGGATAAACGGGAGGCATGTTCAGTAATGACTCACACACCTGATATGGCGGTGTCATGCCCCTTCCCCTTAGTAATTTCCTTTCCTATCTCCACTTTCCCCTCACATTCAGTCTTCCTCTTGTGAAGAAGTGTAATATACATTTCTATCCCTTGCTTTGGTTGTTTTTGTTTTAATGAAGATGTTTTCTTTATGTGTAAGTTCCTCCGCAGTCATGTGCAATTCCCCTAACCACTCCCCTGCCAGCCCAGTTGCCCCCAACTGCCCTCCCCTGCTGGTCCGGTCACCCCCAACTGCCCTCCCCTGCAGGCCTGGTCGCCCCAAACTGCCTTGCCCTCCTGGCCTGATCGCCCACAACTGCCCTCCCCTGCCAGCCATCTTGTGGCTGTGGGTGCCGCCATCTTTGAGGGCGTGGCAGTCAGTTAACATACTCCCTCCTTATTGGCTGTGGGCGCCACCATCTTTGAGGGTATGGCAATCAATTAGCATAGTCCTTCCTTATTGGCTGTGGGCGCCGCCATCTTTGAGGGAGTGACAGTCAATTAGCATATTCCCTCCTTATTGGCTGTGGGCGCCACCATCTTTGTGATGGTGTGAGGGTCAATTAGCATATCTTCTATTTATTAGATAGGATGCTCAGGCTGGTACACACGATTACCTAGAGCAGAGTATTACCATAGAGAAAGCACGACAATGTCCTTCTCAAAACACAAAGCCCCTTCATCAGAAACTGCCCTTGCTCACTATCAGCAGCTTGTGAGAGCTTGAGATTCTTTCCAAATATGCACCTAAAATAATATTACACAAATTTCATATATTTTATTCATTGCTCCCCCTTCAACATCGGCTCCTTTATAGACACTTAAAGAATGATCTGACTCCAAGAGAAGTGAAATATTAAATAAAAATCACCCTTTCAATGACCTACAAGTGGTCAATTAGCCATGTGTTGAAAATACTTCAAATCAATTTAATGCACAAATATAACTGATAAATTGTTATGAAGTACTTTATAAATTCAAAGTGTCGAATAAATGGTCTATAATCAGCATCACCATCATCATAAAAGTACTCAACAGGCACAAAGTGACCGTAGTGAATCGCTAACATTTTGTCCCCAGGACTGAGGAAAGAAAACACTATTACATAAAACTGAAATAATGAGAAATAAGTACCAGCAAGCTTGCTATTATATCAAACGGTAAATCTTCAGTAAGGGCCCAAACCAAAACCTAACAAAAACCCCACAAAATTTAAGACCATTCAAGGAGATTGAGTGGAATTTAATTTATCTGATGAGACAAATGCATAATTTTGACCAATAATTCCAGGTAGATGATAGTCAACAGATTGTTTAAATATTTTTCTTTAAATGTGCAAGGCCTGGAAAAATGGATAACTTACTTTCTGACCTGCTTCAGAAGACTAACTCATTACTACAGAATGGAAGCACTCTGAAGAATAAGCAAAAGAGCTGCCATGAACTGACTTGTATTTTTTTTGTTATAAATCCACAAATTTATATCCAAAGAAAAACAGCAATCTGAATATAAATAAATTATGACTGCCAAATAATTTTAACCACAATGTGCTAAATAATAATGATGATACATGGGCTCTGAACATTTCCATTTTTGTTTTCAAATTAACAATGTAAACAAGACTCCAATCTAGTGATATAGCTTAGCATAGTATTAGGTAGCATGTTCGATTAAGGATTCAAAATCATCCAAGAGCTCCTATTTTTCCAAGAGCAGTTGAATCAACTTTACATGTAGTAATGAAAATAAGGTCACACTATTCCTGTGGCTGCAGAAATATCACTATTATGCCTGTGTCTACCTTTTGGCTACTTCTACTAGAGGCCATTTTATTTGAAAAATAAAGCAATCAACTTTTTGAGAATTTCCTCTTATTTCAAACTAGAGGCCGAGTGCATGAATTCGTGCATGGTTGGGGTCCGGCTGGCCGGCCCAATTGGGATCGGGCTGGTGGGGGCAGGGAGGGGTCATGGGCAGTTGGCCGGCCGACCCCACCCCCAATCGAGGGCAGGGCCAGCCAGTGGGAGGGGCCACAGGTGGCCACACCCTGGGCGAACTCCTGGTTGAGGGGACAATTTGCATATTAGCCTTTTATTATATAGGATTGGAAATCTTAGACCATGGTAATGTTTTAAACTATTTTATGGGAATTAATGACACCTATGATGTTTAGCTAAAATCACTGCTCTCTACCCTTCCCACTCTCTTGAACTGTAATGTTGATGAGATGGTAGGCCTATCTAAAAACTTTCAATGCTTGTTAGACCTGCTTACTGATGAAATAAGGATGAAGATATTAGCAGCAATTCTATGACCTTCCAAACTTTCTAGTCCAATGGTAATACAAGCATGTTATAAGATCTAAAATATAGACCAGGAAAGCTAACATAACTTCATTATTCATATCTAGTCTTATTGTTTTTTCATAAACACTTTAAATAACTATTGAGTGCTGTGAAACTGAAAAACAAACAAACAAACAAACAAAAAACTCAAAGTATTTTAAATCACAGAAAGATGGGAAAAACTTGGAGATCAAATTCATTTCAACTCTTTCTCATTGAAAATATAACATCTATAAAATATAGTCTTTTATCTAAATTCAAAATCTGATCAAGGTTTGTTTACAAAGTATATTATTCTGTGAATTATCTGTATAATTGTAAATAAAATGTAGCTATAAAAAACAGTTTAAACACCAACAGGGATGGGCAAAAGTAGGTTTATAGTTGTGACTATACAGAACAGTTTATTCTTGTATTATTATTTATTAATTATTTTATTATTTATTTGTATTACAAGTATAAACCTACTTTTGCCCATGCCTGTATATTTGGGGAGAAAGTTGTCTCCATTTATTATTTTAAGGAAAAATTAAACAACTATGGAAGAAACCAAAATAAGGGTATTATTCACATTAAAATATACAATTCTATCCTCATAATAACCAAGACTTCATAATAACCAAGACCTCAAATACCAGTCTCAGCGACTCATATTAATTTAATTGTGACATTAGCTTTTATAATCATAGATGTAAAAAAGCCCACTGTGTTCCAAACATAATTATCACTCCAGCATCTCATTTCATGAAATTATTAAATTAAAATGAGAGCCTCTGTACAAATTTGTATTTGATTAGTATCACTTACTTGAGAACACTGAATAATGTAAGAGCTATTTAAGTAAAAGGAACACAAAAAGGACACTTCTGAGACATGCTGGATGGATCCTAAATTCTCCAGAATGGTTACAAAGCGGGCATACCTTCCAGGTGAAGCCACAGCAACCGCCCCTTCACCCTCACGACAGAGGCCACACAGAGCTCTCCTGGATTCCTGGGGTTTACGGCTTCAAGCTTCATGTTCTTTGTGAAACCCCGGCTGAATGATGTCTGAAAGAGAGAAATGACACTGAGCCATTGGTACCACAGCAAGACAGCGCGCAGCAACAAAGCTGGCCAACTGAGGAAGCAGACATGCACACGGGCACACGCACACGCACACGCACACGCACAGACCTTATTTATCAGACGAGCAGGCTGTTCCCATGTTTGTCTTTCCCACCTCTCATGGAGAAAGAACCATGCCTTCTTCATTTGTATCCTAGAAATTAGAGCTCTGCTTGGCACATAGCAGGTGCCTAATAATATGTGTTGAATGAGTGAGAGGATGAACACATGATCTCTTTCCAGCCACATATGCATCCTTACTTCTACAGATTCACTGAGATGCTAATCATTTCTTCTACTTCCCTAGATGCCTCACCAAGATCAGATCCTGGCACATTTGAGGTGTTAAGGACAGAGATCAAGTCTCTACCTTGAAGAGTGTCCTTTCGCGTGTCTCTCAGTGCAGGTGTACTGGTGATGAATTCCCAGAGTTTTCCTTTATCTGAAATTATCTTAATTTTTCCTTTCTGCTTTTTGCTTATTTTTATTTACTTTCTATATTCACATTTCAAAAATTTACATATAGAAAAATTCACTCTTTTTGGTGCAGTGCTCTACGAGGGCAAGGCTGTTAGGAGAACACATACAGTCGTATGGCCACAACCACAGTGGAGATACTGAGCAGTCCCTTCACCCCCAAAACCCCTTGCACTGGCCTTTCGGTAATCATTTCCTCCCAAGCTCCTGATTCGTGGACCACTGATCTGTTTTCTGCTCCTATAATGCCACCTTTTCCATAATGTCATATAAGTGAAATCATATACTACGTAGCCTTTGAGTCTGGCTTCTTTCACTAAGCAAACGGTATTTGAGCACCACTCACGCTATTGCATGAATCAGTAATTTATTCTGTGCTACTGCTGAGTAGTTTATGTAGATGTACCACAGTTTGTCCATCATTTACCAGTTGCAAGACATTTGAGTGGTTTACAATTTTTGGTGATTGTGAATAAAGCCACTATAAACATTTAAGCACATGTTGTTGTGTGAACACTAATATATTAGTCAGCTCCGGCTGCCATAAAATACCACAGACCTGGTAGCTTAAATAACAGAAATCTATTTTCTCACACTTCTGGGGACTGGAAGTCTGAGAACAGAGTGTCAGTGGAGTCAGTGGCATGCAAATGGCAGTCTTCTCCTTGTGTCTCCACCTGTTCTTTCCTCCAAGCTTGTGGTGTGTGCTCTTCTTATCGGGACACTGGATTAAGTCCCACCATATGACCTAATTTTACCTTAATTACCTCTTTAAAGACTCTAACTCCAAATACAGTCACATTCTGAGGTCCTGGGGTTAGGCCTTTAAAGCATGAATTTTGGAGGGACATAATGCAGCCTATAACACTGTTTTCATTTCTCTAGACACAGGATTGCTGGACCATATGGTAAATCTATAATAATAAAAGCATAATATGTTAATTAGACTGGACAGCCAAAGGACCTTCTGGACATCTTTCCAGACGATCTTCCAGATGAAGCCGGGGCTGCGAGGGCCAAGCCCCTTGCACGAATTTCATGCATCGGGCCTCTAGTGTACATATGTTTCTAAAAAACTGCCCCCCAAAACTGCCCAATTATTTTTGAATATATCATTTTGCATTCCCATCAGCAGTGTATACAGTTCCAGTTGCTAAACATCCTCCCAACTGATACTGCCAGTTTTTCAAATTTTAGCCATTCTTATAGGTAAGTCTAGTGGCATCTCACTGTGGCTTTAACATGTGTTTTCCCTATGACTAATGACATTGAGAAGTTTTCACTTTTGTCATTAGTATATCTTCTTTGTTGAAGTGTATTATTATTTTTTAAAATATATTCTTATTGATTTCAAAGAGGAAGGGAGAAGGAGAGAGAGAGAAACATCAATGCTGAGAGAGAATCACTGATCAGCTGCACACCCCCTACTGGGGATGGAGCCCGCAACCCAGGCATGTGCCCTTGACCAGAATCGAACCTGGACCCTTCATCCTCAGGCCGATGCTCTATCCACTGAGCCAAACAGGCTAGGGTGAAGAGTGTTGTTTTTACCTTCATTCTTGAAGTATATTTTTACTGGATATAGAATTGTAATTATTTTTTCTTGCAGCACTCTAAGGAAGTTGGTTCACACTCTTTTGGCCTCTGTTGTTTCTGATGAAAAGTTTGTTATTATTCAAACTGCCTTCCTCTATTTGAAATGTATTATTTTTCTCTGGACACTTTCAAGAGTTTTTTCTCAATGTTTATTGGTTATCAGCAATTTGACTATGTTGGGTTTCTTTGTATTTATGCTGCTTGGGGCTCATTAAGATTCCTGAAGCTGTAAATTTAGATCTTTCAGCTGCTTTGTTAATTAGGGATCACTATTTCTTCATATATTTTTTCCTTCCACTTCTGGGTCTCCAGTTCACATGAGATTTTCCCTCAGATCCTCGAGATTCTCTTCATCTTCCTCCCAACCCCATGCCAACTTTTTTCTCTGTTCTTCAGATAGAATAATTTCTGTTTTCAATATCATAAACTCTTTCCTTGCTCATATCTATTCTGCTATTAAGCCCTTTCAATGAATTTGCTTATTTCAGATATTGTATTTGTCAGTTTTAGAGTTTCCTTTTTTTATACTTCTACTTCTGTTTTGGCACTTCTTATCTTTTCATTCATTAGAAGAATATTTTCCTTAACATCAATGCTTCTAAAACTTTAGAGGGTATCAAAATCACTTGGAAAGCCTTTAAAAACATAGGACTGCTGGGCCTCATCCTAAAGTCTGTGATTCAGTTTATTTGAAGTAAGACAATTTGTATTTCCAACACAGTGATGCTGAAGGAGCCTTCGGACCACACTTTGGGATCCAATGCTTTCCACTACTGAGCTTAGTTATAATAGGGACTTTAAAATACTTGACTGCTACCAACATCTGAGTCATTTTGAATTTGGTCTCTGTTCATTGTCTTTTCTACTGAAAATGAGTCAGATTTTCCTATTTCTTCATGTGTTGAGCAAGTTTGGATTGAAACAGGGGTGGGCAAACTTTTTGACTTGAGGGCCACAATGGGTTCTTAAACTGGACCAGAGGGCCGGAACAAAAGCATGGATGGAGTGTTTGTGTGAACTAATATAAATTCAAAGTAAACATCATTACATAAAAGGGTACGGTCTTTTTTTTTTTTTTTTTTTTTTTTTTTTTTTTTTTTTTTTTTAGTTTTATTCATTTCAAACGGGCCAGATCTGGCCCGTGGGCCGTAGTTTGCCCACGGCTGGATTGAAATCTGGATGTTTTAAATGTTATGTCATAGGAACCCTGGATTGTGGCATATTACTCCCAAGAGTGCTGATTTTTCTGTTATAGCAAGCAATTAACTTGGTTGGTCTCAAACTACACACTTGTCTCTTGAGAAGCAGCTCAGATCTTAACTCACTTCTTTCATCCTTAACCCACTAGGCTGCTTGGAGTTTTCCTGGCAAATACATGGTTCAAGGATTTATACCCAGAATTTGTGGTTCCTCCTCCTGGCTCTCCCCTGTTTCTGATGCCTCTTACTTTCCAGTAGCTGTGGTTTCCTAAATTCTGTTATTGTGTTCTTATAATCACTTATAATCACTGTTTTAGTCATCTCATATGTTGTCACCTGTGGCTGACCTCAGGCCACTCATCTGAAAATTTGGGAATGATCACCCCACGGTCTTCTTTTTACTAAACACCTGCCTCCCTACCCCCAGTATCTGCCTGCTTTTGTTCCTGTTCCACATCCTGCAGTAGCTATTTTCATTCTGCCCAGTGTTTAGTTGCTCTCTGTAAGAGGATGGATTCAGTATGAGCTTAGCCATTACTGGAAGCAAAATTCACTTTTAAATAAATGTGATATACAAATTTCCAATCATCCACTTCTATAAATTTTAACCAGATATGACAATACCACATAAATATATATGTTTCAAAATATACAAACTGAGATAAACAAGTTCCTGTAAGTAACAGATTACATCTCTTTGTTACTGATGGAAGGAAACCAAGGTAACTCACATTTACATGTCTTTTTATATAAGTTAAGTTGTAATGAAAGTCTATCTCTGTGTAAACAGAACAAAATTATCCAATGTATGTTAAGAGACCAATTTGCTCTTTTCCTTTATATTTCCTTGGAAATAAGAATCAAAACTACTCTATCTGGGCTATTTTCCTACAAACCATCCTAACTTATCCACACATATTATGTATTGAGCTTCTTTCTGATAATACAACTTGATAGGCTGGCTGCCTGTAAAGTCTCTAAATAAGTTAAAATGCCATTTATCCTACTTAATAAGGGAAAGCTACAACCATATAACCTCCGTTTGAGGGTAATTTATAAAGGATCAATGGCAAAACCGTTACCTGTGAGTTTATTTTATGAAGCATTTGTCAATCCATTTCAGAACTGCCTGTGATTGTTAAACATCCTCAGGGAAATGTCATCCATGTATCCACTTCTAAACTACCTCTCCTCTGCTATACATGAGATGTATGATTAAAAAATGAACTCATAATAAGCATACTGAAGAGCACTGTAGCAAGCAACTAAAATTCAGCAAAGTACCAGTAATGCAACTCATATGTCAACAGGCAGATAACAATCCTGTCGATTAAATAAATGAGGAGGCAGAAAAAAGGGGTCATATTTGTAACAAGTGCATCCCTAATAAATACACCAATGTATTTCCTAGAACAGATGTAATCTGGGTGGCTAAATCCTAAAAGCTCAGAGGCCACCTGGGGATGTGGCTACTTGCTCCACTATTAAAATGCATTTGGACAACAGCTGCCTGAATGGGGGCAGAGGACAGATAAAAAGAAGCCTTGGTCTCGCAGAAAAAACTCCTCCTTAAATACAGGACTAGGGGACATGGGAGGATTTCCTTCCCAAAGCTGAAGAATCAAGGAAGGATTTTTATTCTTTTCAGGCAGAAAGCACAAAGTTAAGGGGTTTGAGGATAAGATGAAGTGTTTCCATGATCCTGAATGAAAGGCCAGAAGGCCAGTAGATTTGTCACAAGTGACGTCAACGTGGTAAAAAGGTTACTAAAACCGCATTGGACTACATAAGCCTTGAGTGATAACCGGCTGCTATCCTCAGGGTGGCATGATTACACAGCTGCCCCCTTCAAACCACCTAAACACTCACCATGCAGTTCTTTCAACTACAGAAGAACTGCCTTTGTGCAAAGGCTATGGTCACCCAAGTAGAAAGTCCATTTAATCATTTATAAAGCTTTGATTTCCACTCTGCCACTGATTTGTTTCTGTATTTAGGAGTACAAGTTGACCCAGTAATCAACCTACTTAATTCTCCAAAATCTGTTTTTGACTTATGCTCAGTATTGAATTTCTCTCTATTAAGTCAACCCTTTCCTCCTCTAAATTTTCATATTCTGTTACCTTGCAGAACAAATTATAGGGAGGGCGGCAATGAATCAGCAGCAATAGAAGCTCGTGTCTAGAAAACAAGTCTGTGATTCTGGAGCACTCTGCACTTAGTATCTGCAGTCCTCAGCTGGTAGACCGCGTCTTTTCTCAGCACAAGGAATTAGCTTCATCATGAAATATGTGTTCAACACGCTAAACTATACATTTATGCCTCATTCTTAAATCAGAGATACTAATCTATGTCTCTTTTCATAGTTCCCCAGGGTTGATGAAATACAAATGAATAATTTATAAACTACTCAATACAACCAACTCTGATAACTAAGCAAATACATACATGTATGAGCACAAACACACACACACACACACACACACAGCTATTTTATTTGTCACAAAAATCCTATTACTATGCCAATAAGTTCTATTTGAACAAGGTAGGGGCTTAAAGTAAGCACAGCAAAGTACAAAATTGTTGGACTAGCATCCTAGCAAAATAATCTAATGCAAAAAAATTAAGATCATATTTTAAGAATATTCCTCAGGTACAGAGAATCTCCTATTGATGGCTTATCAATGTTACACCCCACAGTCACCAATAGCTATGCATAGCAGGTGCACAGCTATTGGTGGCACAGTTTGTCCTCCCTCTTCTACAGTATGGAGTCATGGCTGAGGAACTAGCCAGGCATCTCCTAGCCTCATTCATGGTGCAGATGAATGGCTGGTTCTCACTGAGTGAAAGGGAACAGAGTACCATGTGTCAGTATCGGCTACACTGCTTAGAGCTAGGGCTATCTTCTCCTGGACTTCTCTCCCTATCTGCTCTCCAGATTCAGGGGCTGAAACAAAAACATATCTAGCTCAAGGCTGACCACAATGAGAAGAATCAGCTAGAAATCCAGTACATCCAGGACCCTTCCCTCAGTGAGAACTAAATTTATAACATGTTTCAGCCACTATACATTCAGTAATCAATTTGTTACTACCTACCAGAATTACTCTAATAGACAAGCAAGCTGAAAGGAGGACTTTTCAAAATTGTGAAAGTTTTAGGATTCCATAGAACACAGCAGCACTCTACTTGCTCAATAAATAGAAAACAATTGATGGCATTTATGGTGAGCAACAGCTATGGTAAAAGGAGTAGCAAGAAGCAAGCGTCTTACATTTTTGAAGCAGAAAGGAGGTGCTTCTTCCGTTCCATGCTGCTTGTGATAATCGGCCCAGTCGAAGTCCTGGCCGGAATAACCTGTGCAGGACAGAACGTGGGCAACATTAATCAGGCTAAACACTGACAGTGAACAGCTTTACAGTCTCATTAATTAAAATAATGAGGGGTGCAAGGATAGGCTCCCCAAAGGTGAAGCCTTTTCTTAAGCCTGACAGCACATTGGATTTTATGAGGGTCGAATGAAATATTTTGAAAAATGTGAAGTACTACATACAGGTAAGGTGCACCATTATTATCAGAATGCGGTGCCCAAAACCAGGTAAAGATACGGTGGAATTGACACACACCAGCGCATGACAATGGGTAGATCTGTTCTGGAGAAAAATAGATGATATTGAGGGAGGGGTTTGAGAAACAACTATTCATATATACTAAATTTAATGAGATACAGATCTTACCAAAGTGGTTTTTTCTTTCTTTATTCATTTGATTTTGGGGGGAGGGTACACTTATAAAATATATATCCATCATAGCTACCACAACAAGATGTGGGAAAAGGTGAGAGAGGAAAACAGTTCTAAATTATAAAATAAGAACAGCACTGAGTGCATGGCTTAATCTAGATGGGAAAATACATCTTAATGTGTATACCAGTGATGGCGAACCTATGACACATGTGTCAGAGGTGACACATGAACTCATTTTTTTGGTTGATTTTTCTTTGTTAAATGGCATTTAAATATATAAAATAAATATCAAAAATATATGTCTTTGTTTTACTATGGTTGCAAATATCAAAACATTTTTATATGTGACACGGCACCAGAGTTAAGTTAGGGTTTTTCAAAATGCTGACACACGGAGCTCAAAAGGTTCGCCATCACTGCACTATACTCTTCATTTAGTGTTCTCCCTTTATTGGTTTAAGTGAATGTAAAATACATTTAAGTATATTTTTCATGCAAAAGAGATTGGAAATAGTTCTTTTCCCACATATTGTCATAAATTTATAGCTGTAAATTCACTTAACATGGGGACTTTAGTTCCTAAATCCCACAGTTGCAGAGTAATGACAGGAATTCTTTACTAAAGAAACTCAAGATACCGGTTGCCTCCTACCTCCGTCTGTACTCACAAGTACAAAATAATGTTCTTTTCATTAAGTCAGCACAATTTACCCAACTTTTCCTAAAATGGAGGGATTAACCAAGAAGGCAGCTGTCCTCCTCTGGCCCAGGGACTGGCCCTTGACCCTCCCATGCGCTGCTCCCCATCAGTGGCAGAGGTACCCCCTTCCTTGTAAGACATCCCTCTTATTCAATGAAGATGGACAAGTCCTCACTTCTTTCCCATAAGGAGATAAGAAGTCTCAGAGTTTTGAGGTGCTATGTACTCTTTCTAGCTGGTTCTGAACAGGGCCAGCACATCTTCCAGCTGCCTTTCCCCCACCGCTTTCCAGAACCACCCCTCCCGCCAGAGGCTCTTGCAGCAGACGTTTCTGGAAGGGATCAAACCAACTTTCTTCTGAATATTCATAAGCAAAATAAAACGTGTGCTAAACAAGGTAATGCAAGTTCTTGTGCAATTACTATAACCTGCCACTTGAAGAGTAGTAGTCTGTCTGGAACTGTTTTGGGTCAAACACTCACATTAATGTATAAGAAAAGGAGAATTCCAACTGGCGAGAAGTTACCTAACAGTACGAAGGGTACTGAACCAGAAGGGAGACTGATTTTAGATCCAGTTCTTCCAGGAACTAGATGGATCAAGGTAAAAGCAAATTAAACTTTCTATGCAACAAACTTTATCTACTACTTCAAAAAATAAGGAGACAATCTTATAAAGTTCCCTCTAGCTGCTGCATTCCACGACTCAGAACCACCACTAATAGTTCACTGTTGCTGCTTTGGATTTTTTTCCTTTCCTCTGTGTTTAATGTCCTTTTATTCTCCCAGGAGAAACGTGTGGCAGGGCTGACAAACAGAGGTTATGTGACAAGGCATTCCCTAGCTGAGCTCTCAATTGAACAGCTGAAGACAAGATGATCCCCTGCAACAGGACCCGATTTGTTTCGTGGTGTGGCCAGTCGACTGTTACAAAGTCAAGATCTCCTCTGTTCCATCTCTTCCCTACACTTCTGCTGCTTCCTTACTTAATTTTGTGAATGAGGAAACCTCATCAAGATCATAGGGGAAGAGAAAAATTAGGAAAAATGTATATAAATCGTAAACTATGTTCTGAGATAACATGAAATCTAGGTATTTTTTAAAATACATTTTTATTGATTTCAGAGAAGAAGGGAGAGGGAGAGAGAGAGATAGAAACATCAATGATGAGAGAGAATCACTGATTGGCCGCCTCCTGCACACCCCACACTGGGGATCAAGCCTACAACCCAGGCATGTGCCCTGACTGGGAATCGAACCATGACCTACTGGTTCATAGGTCAATGCTCAACCCCTGAGGCACGCCAGTTGGGTGAAATGTAGGTATTCTTTATGGTCAATGTCTGTTCAGATAAAATTTTCCACTTAGAAATCGCCTCTACTTCCACAGACAGACATTTAGCAGGGTTCTCTAGAATTCGGTTCCTAATCGCCAAACTCCAGTGGACTTCAACCCCCTCCATAAAATGCTATGCCCCATGGTTTCTTGGACCAACATTCAATCCTCTACAACCAGTCTTCACGACTCTATGGGGAGCCATTTTTAATCTAATAATTTCAAGGGATAACCAAGTCTTGCTGAGTACATAAGCCTACCGCTAGAACTCTCTCCTTTCCCTGAACATTTGAACAGCCAAGACTTCTCCTCCTCCTCCTCCTCTTAGAGACCTTTATTCACTTCATCACTTAAAATTCGTTTCCTTCGGGTTGATAATGAGCTCTCTTTGTAAGGCGGTTTTGTGACAGCTCAGAAAATAACTGCTACATAAAAACAAATTGCTGTGGCTTGTATAATAGAGACAACAGGGGTCAATTATACTCATTAATCAACAAAGACAGAACAAGAAGTACTAGGGCTTAACTGCAGCCAGGAAAACATGTTTTAAACCCGGGAGAGAGGGTAATAGCAGAGGGGAAAAGAAAATGAAGGCAAATCAAAACCCCTTAGGCTATTAAAATTTGCAGCAAGTTGCCATAGGAGACTGTTGAACCGCAACCACTAGAGTTATTTCAGCTTTTATTAGTGTTTATTCTGAATGAAGTTCCAACTGTTTCAGGTCCGAAAGGGAACAGGTCGATGACCCATTTCCATATGACACAAATTAATTGACATAAAGCAGCTCCACTTGCAAACATTGCTATTGGCAGTGCAAGTAGACAATGCTTTTAAAAAAACAATTTGGCAGTAAAAATGTTCATGGACTTTGACACACTTTCATTTCTAGGAATTTATCCCATAAAAACAAAGCTAAAAATATAAAAAAATGTTATACATTAAGATATAATGGCATTAATATTGATAATACTAGCTGGGGGGGAGGGGGGGTGACTTTGTATCCAAATAGAGAAAATGATTTGAAACTTATCCAAGTCCATGGGAAGTCATGCAGACATGAAACTGCACAGAGTCTATTTTTTTAAAAAAGTCATGATAAATGATTGTTATAGTTTTATTTTATTTTTTATTACATATATTTTTATTGATTTCAGAGAGGAAGGGAGAGGGAGAGAGAGATAGAAACATCAATGATGAGAGAGAATCATTGATCGGCTGCCTCCTACACACTTCTTACTGGAGATTGAGCCTGCAACTCGCCCACGTGCCCTTGACCTTCCGGAATTGAACCCAGGACCCTTCAGTCCACAGGCCGACGCTCTATCCACTGAGCCAAACTGGCTAGGGCGATTGCTATGATTTTAAATGAAAATATTGGTATAAGCATACACAGAATTATTTAATTTATATTAAAAATGTGCAAAAAAGAAAAGCCTAGTGGTAAATATCAAAATAATTAACTGGGTGGTGGGATTCCTGGATACTTTTTTCTTCTAGCTCTTTGCACTTTACAAGCTTTCACTAACGATCATGAGCTACTTCAATAATAAAAATTATTTGAAAGGGTAACATCTTTGCTCTATTTTAAAAGCTCATCAAGGCGCTGGTCGGTCAATCAAGGGTTGATTCAGTTCGTGACTGCCTCCCCACAGATGTCCTCTCACTTCTGGTGTGCTAACAGATTCCTGATGGTTCGAGTTCCCACAGGAAGTCAGATCTCTCCCCAGTACCAGCAATCGAATCGGGACAACCCTGAGACAATCATGGTGGTCAGACCTGTAGCCAGTGATTTGGGATGAAGGAGAGGGGAGGGTTACAAAAATATTTCCCTTTAATAAAAGACACAACAGGAATAAGGGCTGCTTTTCTATGCTCGGTGGATATGAAAAAAACTTAATAAAAAACTTAATAAAAAATAAAAACAGCAAAAGAATATCATGTTTGCCATCTCCCTGATTGGCAAAATGAAAAAACAGTAATCCCACACTATAATGACTGTTGGGAAGCAGATACTTTTTATTCTGGTTGGTATCTAGCTTGATTAACTATTGCAGGTGTCAATTTGGCAACAAGTGCCAAATTTTTAAGAAGGTGTCTACTTCTCCACTCTAGCCATTTGTTAATTTACATATTCATTCATTTAGAAATATTTAGTAAGTGTATGCTATATGCCAGGCAGGGTGTTAATACTAGGAATACAGAAATGAAAAAAACCCTTACTTCACAAGCTTACATTTCAGTGAGAGGAGACAGATTATACACAAGTATAAAAAGTCAGGTGATCACAAGTGCTAGAGAGAGAAAGTGGACAAGAGGCGTAGGAAGGGCTGCATCAAGGGAGGCCTTAAGGAGAAGCTGAAACGTAGAGGAACAGTGGAAGCGAACCATGTGCCAGGCGGCAGGACGGGCAAAAGCAAAATTCTAGCAAAAGATTGCAAGTTATAAAAAGATAATGTAATAAAATGTCAATTTTCCTAAGTTAATCTAGAAATCCAGTGCAATTGTGATTGATATTAAAGAGGGCAGCCAAACAGACCACCTCAAAATGCACCACCTGAGTCAGGGCTGAGGAAGGGGAAGAGTGTGACCAGCAGAGGGCACAGTGAGCGCCTACGTCCTTTGGAGGGATGTGCCTGCCCCATGGTCCAGGAAGGGCAAGGTGGCCACAGTGAGGGAGCTGACTGGGCAACATCTTAGGAGATGAGGCCTTGCAGGCTGTTGCCAGGACCAGGACTCGACCACTGAGTGAGGTCTGAGCAGACAGAGGAGGAACAAGTGTGATTTACAGTTTAATAAGATCAGGGTGACTACTGTGTTGAGAGTAAGCTGAGGGAAGCAGGAGGCCACTGCAAGTAACCCAGGTGAGATTTAAAGGAGCCCTGAACCCAGGAGGTGCTGATGAGGTGTGATCAGATCCCAAAAATGTCAACAGGATTCACAATGGATGGATTAGACATGGGGTGTCAGAAATAGAGAGGCCAGGATGCCTCGGTTCTCAGTTCTATCTGTAATGCTCTATTTCACTTTTTAAAAATCTGAATCAAATATGGCAAAATGTTACAGCTCAGTCATGGTGGCAGGTCCATGCGAGTGGGTTTATTTCCTGTCCTTTCGGTATGTAGGAAATATGATAGATTACAAAATGGACTGCATTCACCAGTCGGTGTCCAGAAAAAGAGAATACCAGAGAGGGTTCACTCTTTGTCCCGATAATAATTAGAATACACCCTTACTTCCTAAATTGTGCCCACAGTTTATGTGTCTATTAAGATGGCCAGCCAGTAGACATGAAGTGCTAAAATAAGCGAGTTACTTCAGCCTTCACTCCGACGTTTTACAACAGAAATCAAAGGCTAAGCATTTCCTACAAAGATCTCCAAGGGGGATGTTTTCTCCACTAATTCTACCACGAGTCTTTGATGCTCCATGCCATGGAGGTTAGTGAAATCATTTTGAAATAGCAATCATGGTTGATACTCTAAGTGCATTTTTGCTTAGATGATTTATTAACTTGTTGGATCACTTTTAGGGCCTGTAATATTGAATTGTTGTTCACAGGGCTTAAAGGAATGGGGTAAAACCTCCAGGGCTCTGTCCCTGGCTTTCCAGGAAAGGATCTGCTCACGCAGAGAGAGCACCGAAAAAGTCCCACCCACTCCAGCTTAGATGGCTTGTCTCTAAAGCCTGGGAACAGACTTTACTAAAAAAAATAGGAATGGAGTTAAAACAATGTAAGTAAGGACCTATGTTTCTGCACATCTCCTAGACCACTGGATTCTTTTATTTCATCATCAGCTGCTTCCCACTGACTGGGGAATGAATGGGGTATCCTTTTGCTACTGGGCAACACGAAATTATAAGCAGTGTGTATGGTTGGAAAGGAAACCAAAACAATATATTACACTTGTGGAAATCATACACACACCACATCTACACACCTCTCAGCATGTAGGATAAATCGGACATTCGCTCTTTATAAAGTTCAGAATTTAAGTTAAAAATAACAAATTAGTTCAAAGACGGTGTATACTTTCACATATTAATAAAGCAAAGAACGGTGTTTTAAAAGAATTCTACAGCATAACTCCCAGCCCTGGTGTGACTACAAAAGACATGTTAACAAATTACCTCAAAAGAAAACCATCAAATCACCACTAGGGAAATCACCACCACCTCCTCTAAACTGAATTTCATTTTAATTACAAAAATAAACATATTCCCCTCTCACAAAATGGTAAGGGGGCTCAAAAAATAAAGCTGTGACTTTGTTATATCTGCAAGTACTTGGAAAATTATACCTGAGAACTGAAATTCTCCAAATGCTCTGACATAGAGACAATTTCAGTCACGGAAGAGTCATGGTCGACTGACATCAGCTAATCCCTTCTAAGGCCACCCAAAGCCCCAAATTCCTGAGGATGGCTTTTATGAAGATACCAATGACAGACAACAGGAGTAAAGGGTGGATTTGGTTATTTTTTAAAAAAATCACTAGATTTGGGATCTTAAGGCTAGAGTTTTAAGCCAGTACTTCTGCCCCAGTACTTGAAAAATTTAACACCACTGCGCTTCAATTTCCCCACAAGTAAAATGATTAGAGCTGATGAGATCATCTTTAAGATCCCTTTTAGTTATAAAAACCCTCTACTCTTAATAATATATGTTTATTTTTAATAGATAATACATTACTTTAGATCAAAAATAAAAATATTTTTAAAGTATTCTGCTCGGAGTCTCACTCGTACCCCCACTTCCATCTGTCCTGCTCGCCACCTCCATACTCGGAACCTCCATTCAGAATTCTCATTTTTATTAGTTCCTTTTTGTGTTAAGCTTCATAAACTATATTTTTAAAATGTATCTTTATTATTGAAAGTATTACAGATGTTCCCTTTCCCCTCACCCCCCACTGATTCCCTCCTCCCTGCTTCCACCCCCTCCCCAGGCCTTCATTGCACTATTGTCTGTCCATAGGTATAAATTCTTTGGTTAATCTCTTCCCACCCTCTCCCTTTCCTCTGAGATTCCTCAGTCTGTTAGATGTTTCCATGTTTCTGGATCATTTTGTTTTGTCAGTTTATTTTGTTCTTTAGATTCCATAAGTGACCACGTGGGATTTATTCCGGGGATGCAAGGCTGGTACAATATTCACAAATCAATAAATGTAATACATCACAAAAACAAATTGAAAGACAAAAATCACATCATATCAACAGACAAAGAAAAAGCATTTCACAAAATCCAACACCCAGGTTTAATAAAAACTCTCAGCAAAGTAGGAAGAGAGGGATCATGCTTCAAAATAATAAAGGCTGTATATGACAAACCTACAGCCAACTTCATAATCAATGGGCAAAAACTAAAATCACTTCCCTAAGAAGAGGAACAAGACAGGATGTCAGCTTTCACCATTCTTATTCAACATAATACTAGAAGTCCTAGCCACAGTGATCAGACAAGAAGAAAATAAAAAGCATCCAAATTGGAAAGGATGAAGTAAAATTGTCATTACTAGTTTCTTACGTAACCTGACAGTTTCTTTACAGAAATACGAGCAAACAAATACATATTCTCATTTACCTCTTTCCTAACAAAAAAAAGTATCATGCCATAATCTACAGATCTTTATCACTTTCAGCATATCTTGGAGCATTTCTCTTATCAGTACACAGAGATTTCCTCATTCTTTTTAACAATTGCATAGTTTTCAATATATGGATATCTGAAATCTATTTAGCCCATACAGACAAGCACTTGGACTTTTTCCAGTGTTCGCTATTACATATCATGCTGCAAAGAACAAACTTTTATGCATATTATCTGCACAGTACATCTTCAAGAGAGATTTCCAAGAACAAAACTTCTGAGTGAAAGGGTAAAATGCATTTATAATTTTAGTAAAATTTGACAAAATGTCTTGGACACAGTTTGCACCTACCTGCACTATCACCAGCAAATCTGGGCATTCTTGTTCCTCCACATGCTCATCAAAACAAAATTTATTTTCTTTCTCTTTTGATTTTCCACTTCATCTTATAAATGCATGCCATCTCAATATGATTTTCACTCGCATTTCTCTTATTGTGATGTGTTTGAATAAGAGACCTTGTGTTTCTTTTAACTGTGAGCTATCTGTTGATATTCTGAAACCCTTTTCTGTAAGTTGCTGGTCTTTTTCTTACTGGCTTATCAGTAAAATCTCTACTATTTCAAGATAATAGTCCTGTAGCCAAAACACAACCCCTATAAATTACCAGTGGATCCTTGACTAATGATATTGATCACTTCTTAAATGCTTTAAGTGGTTTTCTTTTTTTTCTTTTTTTAAAGGCTTACCACTGATAGTTTCTTATTGGAAAATACTAACCACTACACTCAATATTCCACAACAATATTCATGAAGAAACTTGCTTTTTTGTGTGTGATTTTTCAAAAGGCATCCTTCATTTTCAATAGGGGAAGAAATAATTTGGAAAACTACATGAAGACAGTTTCATTTCACCATATATCACAAATACCTGGGTGACAGAGAAGAAATAATAAATGCAGCTAAATGTTAGGTATATAAAAAAGCTTAACATATGAAAATACTTAATATTCTGGTGATAGTGCAGGTAGGTGCAAACTGTATCCAAGGCATTTTGTCAAATTTTACTAAAATTATAAATGCATTTTACCCTTTGACTCAGCAGTTTTATTCTTGGAAATACATTTGTATAGCAATTTCATTACACATTAGTTCAGTACACTAATCTAAAACAACTTCCTTAATATCGTGAAATGCAATCATCCAAATAAGCACATACATTTTCCTAGTAAATATGGCTACAATCGCTTTTCTAAACAACACTTTTTAAGAGTTCTGGTAAACATTAAACCTCTGCCATCATGAAATATCAAGCAGCCAAAATGCATGTATTAATACTTCCCTTTTTTTCATTACGTAAGGAAATACCCAACGAATGTTTTTAAAATTCTTAAATAGATCTTATTACTAACTAAACATTTGCAAAGTCCAACTAAGAAGCATTTTAGATATCTAGAAAAAGACTTCCTTCAACGACATGAAACCCATCCGCACACATGGTGTGATTAGAGCGGTTAGATTCAGTGGTTCTCAACCTGTGGGTCGCGACCCCTTTGGGGGTCGAACAGCCCTTTCACAGGGGTTGCCTAAGACCATCCTGAATATCAGATATTTACATTACGATTCATAACAGTAGCAACATTACAGTTATGAAGTAGTAACGAAAATAATTTTGTGGTTGAGTCACAACATGAGGAACTGTAAAGGGCCAGAAGGTTGAGAACCACGGGGTTAGAAGGAAACAACGGTGGCCCAAGAGGCTTTCAAACTCCACAATTGACCCAATGCTAACATTTCACAGCAGGAAAGGCCTTGTCTTATCTACCACCAACACAGATTCTATCCTATAAACACCTGGACAGCCATTTAAGGGACTATAAAAATACTTAGACTTTTGTCATTTCTTTGATTCTACGCAGTGCCTGTGGAATACCAGGCGTGTCCCCCTTTGACAGCCTGAAAGCTGAGGCACAGGGATGTGGCCAGTCTTTGGTGAATACCCAAATGCAAGCAAGAACCTGGGCCTTGTGAACTGGAGTTCTCAGCGCTACAGGGAGCGGGATCCGGAGCCAGACCTCCTGCCCTGTGGCTGTTTATGTGTGACTAATTTTCCTAATAAGACAATCCTCATTTTGAGGATTCAATAAGTTAAGCACTTAAAATAGTATAAACAGTGTTACACAGAAGTTCATGGTACTCTCTAATTAGGCCACATTCCATTACTGCAGAACCTAAATATGAAGAATCAACAGCTGAAATGGAAATACTCAAAAGCAAGTCCTCTGTGGGAATGAGCAGGGATGAACAATGAGGATAAAAACTTAAAAATATCAAAGTATATTCATGCCAGTGGAGTACAGGCACGTCATGGATGAGCTGGGCGTACACAATTAAAGGTGGTACGTGGTATATGATGGCCCCAGGAAAACTGTAACTCAACCTGTGGCCAATATGGTTAAAATTGCATCTAAACCAGTGCCTGGTGAGCTGGAAAGGTTAGCATTCATTATAATCCCTCCATAAGTTTACTTTTCTTCTCTCTTCTGATTTTCTCTTCTATTATTCCACTCATTTCCTCCCTATCTTCTCTCCTTTTGCCTTACTGCTTTGTTCCTTGAATAAACATTAGACCTATAAGGGATAACACATCACGTTACTAAACTTACAGCGTGGTGCATGAATCCCAATGTAAACATTATTTTAGTGCAATGCAGTTCCCAATTTTATTATTTTAATACTAGAGGCCCAGTGCGGTTCCTCAGCCTGGCCTGCGCCCTCTCACAATCTGAGACCCCTTGATGTCGGAGGTCCAGTGCATGGATTTGGCCTGATCCTTGCAGGCCAGGCCAAGGGACCCCACCGGTGCATGAATCTGTGCTCCGGGCCTCTAGTATGCATATAAGATCTTTGGTTAATCTCTTTCCACCCTCTCCCCTCCCCCCTTCCCTCTGAGATTCATCAATCTGTTCCATGTTTCCATGCCTGATGGTCAGTGTGCGTATAGCTACTGGTTGAATGGTCCCTTAGGTTTTTATATCTATTCTAGGGGCCCAGTGCATGAATTCGTGCACCTTGAAAGGAACTGTGGGCCGCGAGGTGGCAGTGGGCACAGGGGTGAGTCTCGTCTCATCCTCCGCGCCCCCACCTGGCCCCTCCCGCTGTGGCCCTTGGCCCCCTGTCTGCTGGCAGTCCCGCTCCTGCTGCAGCCGCTCCCACACACTGACGGCACCAGACCCACTCGCACCCACTGACAGCGTGGAATGATTGGGGCCAGCGCCAGCAGCGGGTGCAAGTGGCAGCTGCTGCCTCGGTTGCCCCTCAGGAGCAGGAGGAGGTAAAGAACCCTCAGGGGAGATCAGGGTTAGAAGCTGCCACTCACACCCACTGATGGTGCTGAGTGATTGGGACCGGGTGCAAGTGCAAGGTGGGACTACGGTGTGCGGGAGCAAAGAATTTTCAGTAACCACCAGAGGCTCGCCCCAATGACAGCAACCGGTACCCCACCTTGGTCTGGCGCCCCCGCTCACCTGCTCCACCATCCCACCATGGCCAACGCCCGCCATGTTCTGCACACACCCCCTGGTGGTCAGAGCACGTCATAGAGACTGGTTGTTCAATTTTTCCGGTTGTTCCACCATTTGGTCTATTTGCATATTAGCCTTTTATTATATAGGATAAATATTATAGCATCAAATTGTTGGATATCTGGGAACAACTGGGCTCTGGGGAAAATCTGATTTATTTTAAATAAAATGTAAAAAAAAAAATGCTTCAATAGCATTTATTGTCTTTTCAAAGCCACTTCATAGACACTCTGCAGTTTTTAACCTCAATCGCTTAGCAACACTTACCCTCTATCATTACACAAGAGCAGCAGAACCACCGATCATTCAATCGCTAACCTGGAACTTCGCTTTACAGAAGTGGATTGAGAAGCCCAAGGTTACACTGCCCACCAGGGAAGCAATCTGTACAGACCCCTATGTCAAGCTAACCATGAAAGACATTCTTTTTCCACTACTTCTAAATTGTTTACAACATAAATTTCTCTAGATAAACAATGACACCCTCCTGAATCACTCAAACCCTGCACATTTTCACAAAACACAAACCTTTGGGAGGTGTGAGATTGACTCCATTTTTAAGGCACCACTGTACTGGTAAAATCCCCAAAGAATCTGCATGGCACAGCATTGAGAGTTTACTAGGTTCTGGTCTTAGGTCGTCAATAGTCACTTGAAAAAAATGACTGTTAAAAACCTGAAAGAGAAAACCAATACAGCCAATGGTTAGTTCCTTGGGATTACATATAAGACTAGTAATGAAATATTGGCACAGCTTCCAAATGCAATCAATGTATTTCATCAAAATGGTTTGACCACAAACTGGCATGTCAACGTATATTACTAAATTGATCCAGTTGCTAAGAAGTTAGAGTTGATCACTGTGGTCATATTAATGAAAAGTAAGCGAGACAGAGAATAAAACGTAAACCAATAGTCATAGCTGAAAGATAAACAAACTGCTCAAGTAAGACAGACAAACCCTGGCCAGGGGGAAAGCCAGGCGGGCACTGAAAGGTCTAATTGGTTTCTCCATGTCCACAGCAGGGACACACGTTCTCATACCAGGTCATTCAAGAACACTCCAAGGTCTGGCCTGAAGGTTTCTAGTCTCATCTAAGTCTCATGTATCGCTCATCTAGTATCCGCCCAAATGCCCCACCCTCTAGCCCAGTGGTTCTCAGCCTTCCTAATGCCGCGACCCTTTAAAACAGTTCCTCATGTTGTGGTGACCCCCAATTTCATTGTTACAAACTGAACATAATTAAAGCATAGTGATTAATCACAAAAACAATATGTAATTATATATGTGTTTTCCGATGGTCTTAGGTGACCCCTGTGAAAGGGTCATTCGACCCCCAAAGGGGTCGCGACCCACAGGTTGAGAACCGCTGCTCTAGCCCAAGAGGAAATCATTCGCACCAGGCCTGTCCTTAGTGTTCTCGCAGTCTAACAGCACACTCCCTTGTCGGTCTATCAAATCACAGAACATTTTCAAAGGTCCAACCTGAAAGTCAACACAGCTGGGACATTTTCCCAAACACTCAGTTGGAATAAAGGACCCCTGCTCTGTGCCCCCAAATCATCAGGCTTGTATCTCTATACTGAACAACCTCTTTTACCCCCGAGGACTGATATCACATCTGTCTACCTTAGCAGGTCGTAATGCTTTGAGGACTGTGGCCTCTTCGTTCCTCATGGAGGTATTCCCACCATGCAGAGAAAATGCTTTGTGCACAGAAACTGGCTAATCACCCACTGGATATAAGGGGAAAAAGAAGTCCATGAAAAAATAGAAACAAAGCATGATGATGAAAAAAGAAGGGTGCAAAAAGCAGGTGAACCCCCACAGTCAAGAACATGATGGATCTAGAGAACCAAGTATGTAAAGCAGACCAGAGGGAAAAAACAGCACTTTCCCAACTCAACAGAAAAGCAGCCAGTCTTTCTTGGGAAACCATGACACTCTCCCTAAGCTATGATTCCTGGCTCCTTCATTTAAAAAATATTTTCTGGACGCAATCTAGTTCAAAGATAAGCAGGAGGGGAAATTCACTTCAGTTCTTCTTGATGTTAATTCCAGTAAATAGAATTCTGCTGCCCAAGTTTTGCAAAGGATCAAACATCACCTTCCCAGGGGGGTCTCCCCTGACATCCCTACTTAAAATCACATCTTCCCTTCCTCCACCAACACTCTATTAGTTCCTTCCCTGATGCATCTTCCTCCTTTTCATGTAGCCTTTCACATACTACATTTGCTTACTTATTATTTAGAGAGAAGCTAAATGGTTCAGAAACACTGGGCCTTCTGGTCAACACACAGGTCTCGAACTAAAGCCTGGAGCAGTGAACCAACTTGCCCAAGACTGTGCAGTTCAGAGCTAGCAAATAGAAACAGAGCCCAAGACTTTAATTCCAGTATCTTTAGCTCTGAATAGTGCAATATATTTTACATTATAGATGATATCGTCATCACCACCATCATCTGTCACTAACTCACTGTTTTGGAACACCAAAAACAGAATCCTACTGTACTGCTAAAGGTTGGGCATTTAATACTGCATCTGCTACATGCTTATCCATCTATTTGCTTTAACATTACTTATTTCTTCAACAGTTGTGTCATCAAGAAAAGCCCCAAGGAAATAAAAAGGGAAATTTCATTATGATGACTAATAACGGCACAATGCATTATATTCTCAAACTCAATATTCTAAAACATTATCCAGTGTTAATAGAAACGTATTTATTTATAAATACCTTCTGCGTGGAGATTATTCTGATACTTTGTTACATGTACAAGAATCTTGAACCTGGGGAGGTGCTCATCCAAGTCCATGCATTACACAACACATGGCCAATAAGGAAGGAGGGGTCTATAAGAATGAATGACTTAAGTATTTTATCTTTGGTACAAAAAGCAGGAAATATAAAAATGAAAATGTATCTTAAAAAATCAGAGAAAATACCCTCCCACTCCCAAACTCCATAAGATTTGTTTAGGGAGTAAACTGTTTTACTGTGGAAACCAAACTACTGCCACTGGAAGTCCTCACAACAAAATACAGATATTCAGGCTGGACCTAATTATAATTAGTATGTCACATCCCAACGTCACATGTACAACTATATAAAGGCATAAAAATGTAAATGTCTACCCCTGGCAGGCTAAGCACATTTGCATCTCTGTTTGGCTTAAAAAAAAAAATTTCCAAGTGAAGCTGATACCACAGCCTCTTAGAATGAGGACAAGGCGATATATATCAAGATAAATGAGCAGCTGGCATCACTAAATCACCCGCTGCTTGAACAAAGGGAAATTCTGGTTGGGTTTCAACAAGATATCACTCTTTAGTTTTCTACAAATGTGCAACAACCAGAATACACAGTAAAGAACCCCGAAGGTCATTTCAAATAACATGGTTTTTAATGGATGGTGTATAAACATGATAGCACGCATTTCAATCTCGAGATTATCACTCAAAGTGTAAGTCAATATTTTTCTCATATGTAGTTATTCTTTAGATAAATTACTTTAACAGTTACAAAAAATAATTTATAGTCATTAAAGGAAAATATTTCAAGGGGGAGAAAAAGACATTTCATTATCATAACAATTTTCCACATTCTGTAATACACTGCCACCACTCTATTTCTCGAATTTTACCAAATCATACATTTAAAAAAGCACGGCTCAAGTAACATTAAAACACTTGTTACTGCATTAAGAAATCCAGTCTCTTTCAGAAAAAAGAAATTGAAATGGAATTAACCATTTTTTAGTGTCTTCAACTTTATAAAATTCAGAAATCAATCTGTGACACCAAAAGGATCATATCCTAGGACTATGCATCTGGGTGTCATACATTTCATATGTTTGTTTACTGGTTGTAAAGTCCTGCTCCAACTTGCTTATGGGTCCTCAGGCATGTGGCCGTTACAGGAGTATTGTGTGAGCTATTGGAGACGCATCTGATTGTACCTCAAATACAATTGAGACATTCTGCCAACGTGAAGTAACATCAAAGAAACTTCTTTGTTTTTATTTCTAAAGTCAAATGTTTTCTTGTAATAAGAAGAGAAAGAATAAATAGACCCAATTGATTTCTTCATATTAATTATGAAACTATTTATTTGGAAAAGTACTGCAGGGATCAAGACTCTCAGTGAAAAAAAAATGCACACAAAGAAATCCTTCTTTGCACTGCCTACAATAAAAAATACAAAGGCCCATAGTAGATAAACGATCAAGTTTTTCAAATACTTTAAAATCAAAATACAAATTTCTTTCTCTTCCTCTTGGATCACAAATTTCAAGATAGACCATTTCTCCACAGGCACAGTCTGATCAGCAGTTGGTAATGTTTCCAAAAAAGGAGAGCAAATGAAAGATGACAGTAAATGTAAAATTAGAGGCGTTCTGTTGGATCATGAAAGAGTTCATTTTAGCTTAAGAATGACTGACATCCCAACCCACTGCGGTGACAATCAGCTGTGGTCTACCTTGATCATCCTCTTCACACAGTAGTATTTTCATTTCAAAAGTTATGTATGCACAGCGAGCCGATGGAAAACTCAGCAATATGCATGGCTTTAAAGGGGACATGAAAGGCTTCAATTAATCTTCAGTGGGCATGTTGAAAATAAAGTGTGCTGAAGATTCACTGGGCTTCTGACTCCAGTTGTAGGGTTGGCCCTTGCTGAAACTGGTGATGTGTATCTTGCATTAACCCCACAGCACTTTGTAATAAACAAACTTAAAATTCAGTTCTAAAACAATCAGGCTTATATTTCACCAGCTAACAAGGGTAAGATAACAAGGGTAAGATAGACCATTTCTCCACAGGAACCAAACACAGTCTGATCAGCAGTTGGATGCCCAGATGCCTGTGGCATGCTTTTTTCTTGGGAGATAACTGCGATAACATGGTACCCATAAATGGGACCAAAGGTTTGGGTGAACATAGCTAATATTTTACTGAGCATTCACATGTGCCAAGTACTGTGCCAGGCACTTCATGCATGATTCCTCACTTCTCTCAATGACATGAAGTGGACGGTATAATATCTATAGTATAGCTATAAAAACTAAGGTTTTTAAAATATAAGTAATTTATTCAGCTAGTGATTAGCAAAGCTGGTTGGGATTTATCTGCAAAGCCATTTGTGGGGACTAAAACATTATGCCCCCAAGGAATTAAAACATTAAATATTATGTTAGTGGGCATCAAGAGACCTGGGTTTGAATCCATGAAATTGACTTTTGAACCATTAATTACCTTCCCTAGAAAATGCATGAAAGGTATGGCTCACTGGTTGAATGTTGACCCATAAACCAGGAGGTCACAGTGTGATTCCTGGTGAGGGCACATGCCCAGGTTGCAGACTGGATCCCCTGTAGGGAATATGCAGGAGGCAGCCAACTGATGATTCTCTCTCATCATTGATGTTTCTATCTTTCTCTCTCTCTCCCTTCCTCTCTCTGAAACCAATTTAAAAAAAAGCTTACAAAAAAAAGTTCTAAGTTTGTTGGTTTCTTCCATCATTTATAAGAGATACTTAAGGTAGAAACACATACTTTAGTTGTTATCATAGCTGATTTCATTGAGATGTCTTTGATGGAGAAGGAAAATTATAATCTTAAAAGCCTATCAGACCATAATTAAAATGCTTTTACATGAAAAAGCAATTTCATTTTAAATTTGCACATCTCAGAAGCATGACTTTGCCTTTATCAATGAAAGCAGGTGATTACAAGGAAGTAGAAGTGCAATGGGAATTTGTTTTTCACCATTTGCAAGTATTTTCGAAATATAATCAGATCAATCATATTAAATACTATCTGTTCAGGAGGAACAAGTTCACAGTCATGCATCTTTAACCTTCCTCCAAGTCACTCAAGGGCGCAAGTGTCCACATACTGTACTATCAGAAGACAAGTGAAACTCACCCCAACCATTACATGAGGGGACATCTGATCAGACTCGCTCTATGCTACCAGTGATAAAGAGAGAGCTTCAAATAGCACTGGATGGGAAAGAAGGCAATCTGACTTAGGTTCCCTTGGAACTGTAGCATATCCTTATGCAAACACATTTCATCTGGTTGTCTTTGAGTAGAAAGACTTATTTGATCCACTCTGGAGGTTGAGATACAGAGTAAGGGTAGGGAAACTCACCTTGGTCACTGATGCAGGACAGATATGAAAGGGCTCACTCATATTCACTGTTTCTAGCTTCATCCCAACTGTGAAGAAATGGCTTCGCAAATCTGCATGATCCTGCAGGGAAAAAGGGTACAAAAATTAAACGAGCTGGGATTGTAAATTAATTGGGTAACTGTCTGGATGCTATCCTTGAACATTTTATTGGGCAACTGAAATAAGATTGAAATAATTAACTCCCCCCCACCCCCCATTTCAAATGTCTAATTATTGCAAGATACTGCGGATTTAATTATTTTCTGCAAGCTCAATTTGCTTTTCCAAGAGAGAGGAAACAAGCCTTTGTGGCCATGCTTAAATTTACACGAAGCAAAAAATTCACATTGCACTGCTTTGATCTTCTTTGTCACCATAAATGGAGCACAGCAGAGTAGTAGAGGCGATCAGTCATCTAAGACACAGCTGAAACATCATCTTCAGAAAATGTGGCCCCTTGCCACCGGGGGCTTCAGTGAGTACCTTGTGGGTGATACAGCTTGTCTCTATGTCCATGTCTAAGAGCACACACACAGCTTATCAGTTATTGGTGGCAAGCCTATGATATTGGAGATGTGTGCACACAAGGGTCCAAAATAGCCCTGCAGACCATCAGAACCTGACTCCTGCTCAATAAAGTTGAGCAACACCTCCAGTTTAATAGATGTCTGGCAGTTTTATAACTTGCTTACAGCAACCTAAGTGTGTGAGGTGGGACTTTCCTGTCTTCTCAAGAAAACAAATTTCAATAGCCATTTCAGCTACACAGCCATAGATGAAGCTGGCTGGACTCTGGGTACCAGGATTTATCTTGCTGAGATGGAGGTCACCTCATAACTCAAAGTCTGTATAAAGAGTAGTGGCTAAATAAAAATATTTGCAGGCTACCTTTGAGGAAATTATACCTGCAAATAAATCCCTCTATTTCTAAATACATCAACAGGGTGCAAAGTACAAAAACACCTGGGGACTCACTACTTTCTTTTATCTGCAAATCTAAAGTGGCTCTTTAATTCAATTATGCATTCTACATCCAATTCTGATGACCTTACAGATTCCCACAGGGCTAGGCCTGCTCCCCTGGCAAAAGTTGGTCAATGTGGTAGTTGTACAACACAAGACTAGAAAAAAAGAATTGCTTATACAATTCTCTACCATTTCACTGCTTACCAAAGAAGTTGCAGAATGTAACCACCTATAGACCACAAGGCCTCTCTCATTTCTCATGTCACCACAGCAGCCTACAGAGGTCTCTGTACCAATAGATTCAAAGTAAGCATTGGGTGTGGCTGAAACAAACAGCTCGACCTCCAGAACGAGAAGGGATGTGGTCAGTGTGCAATATGACAAAAACTCACTGAAAGAACTGGCCCGTTCTAAACCTTTATCAATTCCTTAAGAATTTATAGTCATCACTTTATAAAAATTATATATATAAGGAAAAGCACACAGAATTATTTTTGGGTTCAGGAGATTATTTTATACTGAAAATAGAGCATTTATTTTTAAAGGTAGTTGGGGAAGCTGGGTCCAGAAAAGAAATTTAAAAAGAAACAGTATAGAGAATTTAATGCATATTAATACTCATCAACCATAATGCCAAGGCAAAGCCAGAAAGCACAGGTGTTGAGATAAAAGTAGTAAATTGAAAATGACTAACTGACATCTGAATTAGCCTGTTCCTATCAGACATCATGACTCCCAGTATCTTACTATCAACAGGGATTGAGGCACATTAGTGGATTTTGTAGATAAATATTTTTTTCTTGTAACCTTTTGAAAAGAGAAATTATTCTAAAATTATAACATCATAAAAGTTTGCCTGAATATACTCAACAAATTTAAGCAGTCATCATTATACTTTTTGACAAATCAGAAATGCACTCATGCACTAATGACACATTTCTAATTCTAATAAAATGCCCAGATGAATGTAATATTTTCACAGAAGTTCTCCTGTTTCTCTCTCTGCTACAGCAGAAGTTCCCTCTCATTACTCACAGCTATAAAGCTAACCATTCTTGAGATGTGGTTCACCAACAATAGAAAACTTGTAACTTCTTCCTGGCTGTCTCCACCACCAGAGTTGTCCTTGCAATTTCCATCTCTCGCCTGTTCTTCTGCTGGATTCTCCTTTGCATTTCCCTTGTAAAGATGTCCTGACAGTATTCTGGGCTTCTGGTCTACCTGCCTGCAATCTTAATCTTCTATTGATTTCAGCTTGTGTGCCCCTTTTTTTGTCCCATATACTGTTCCTACCTTTGTTCTCTAAGTAGAGCAAGCTTTCTAAGAAGAGTTGACCCATGACCGCCAGACACTCTCTATATTCCAGGCTCTCAGGTTGACCTTGACCACTGACTGGAAGCCAAATCTACACCTATCTTATAACTATGCTCCAAGCCCTACAGAAAAGACTCTATCACAGCTTCCACTGCTGTGTTGAAAACTCTGTGGCCCCCCGGAACCCTACACGAATAGTTGTCATTTAGCTGTTGCCTTATTTTATTCAAAGTTGTCTAGCGTGACCAGGTATTGGTTGCCTTTCCTTAGAAATAACACAAAGAGGCTTAAGATGGCAATGTGCTCCTTAGGTAAGCTTAACCTTTCAGGGTTGCAGACTATATTATAAATGTTTATTATTAATGATGATTATGATGTATTGTGCATCAAGCGGTATCTCTAAGTTATGAGGGGATCACTTTGTGCAGATATCACACACTCTCTTTCTTCTTTCCTGGAGTCTGTGCACTTATTTTGTCAACTACTGGTTGACTCTCCCTCTCTGCTCATACACAGAAAATACCATTAATCATTAATGTCAAAATCATACATGTCCATATATGGGATAAAAAAAAAATATTAACAACATTAATATTTTTAAATAGTGAAGATATTGTTGACAATATTTTGCTCTGATGACATTAAAAGATTTTTAAACAATTTAAAAATAATGCTTAATTAGCAAAGGTTTGAACTTTCCCTGTGTCAATCATGGCTCAGATTTTCAACATCCTAAATT
Source organism: Myotis myotis (assembly GCF_014108235.1). Taxonomy (NCBI): domain Eukaryota; kingdom Metazoa; phylum Chordata; class Mammalia; order Chiroptera; family Vespertilionidae; genus Myotis; species Myotis myotis. The sequence goes on along the minus strand of NW_023416313.1, from coordinate 76,284,849 downwards.
ATTTCTACTAGATTTCAACTGCAAGCACACAAACTTCTTCCTTGTGGAAATACATCCAAACTATGTGAAAACTCTTAAACCTACTTGTTCAATATACTGGAAAAAGGAGCCAGATATTTTGAGAGGTAGCTGCATCCAAACATAGGAATTTATACTCTGGTCTCAAATATTCATATCTGTCTATAATATCTTGTTAAATTTGAACTCCAGATTTCAGAAATTACTTTGGAAACTATAAAATACATTTCTGTATTCCCAGCCTTAACTTTCTTAAGACCATTTTTTAAATTAACATTTAAAAAGAAAAAGAAAAAAATCCTACAATTACCATGTAGAAATCCCACCAGTTTCAAAGGTAAGTCAACATAATGGAATTTTTTTTTAATTTAGGAGCAAAGCCACATAATGATGATGAGTTTTACTATATCTGCTACTTTCATTCTTAGGTTTTTCATGAACAATGATGTCAGAAATATTTTATTACAGACACAAAATAATATTTTCAAAAAGAACTTGTAATTGAATCCTCTGGCCATTGGAGACTTTTAGAAAACATGACAGGTAGTACATGCAATACTGTCTAGTCAATGTTGAACTCTCTCATTTATATTGTAGAGTTCATCCAAGAAATATCCCAATAAATATTTACTGCATTGAGCTGAAGAAACATAAAAAACTGGATCATTGACATTCACTCCAGTTCTATGTTCTATCATTCAGTCAGTAAGCATTCATTAGAAACCACTGAGGTACCACACAGCAGGCTGCTAGATCATGCACAGAACACACACACACACAGAAAATACTACATTTATCAAAGAAAGAAGGAAAAGAAAAAGAACAGTTATGAAAGATCCAGGCTTAGAAGAAACTTCAGAATATTTTTACTTGTTGCAGATAAAAATTATTACCACTCTGATGATGGTAGTCCAAGGGTTTATAGGAGTAAATCTTAATTCTAACTATGAAAAGCATATGTAGAATGATAAAAACTCGGGCACAGTAAGTTTGGTTGGAGAGGCTGGATCATAAATACTGATTGAGGGATTTGAGCCTGATATTGATATAAAAGGCAAGCGAAGTCCTTTAGACACTCATGAAAAATACAGTTTTTTATGATAAGCAAAGAATTCAAAACCAGTGAATTTCAATATAGGCCAATACACAGACCTCTGAGCTCTGTGTGGGTATATATGTACATTCATATTAGTGTATGAGAGAAAAGGCACAGATATTCTCAATGAAACACAAATGTAATCACCTGTAGACCATTTACTTCGGGCTGTTAATGAAGTCAGAGTATATGCATTCATTTATAAAAACACAGCTAATCATTTTCTATGTTAAGCAGAGAGAGTTCCTGGCCCCTGAAGATGATTCACAGAACCAATTATCTACTGAGAGATAATGGAAAACTCACTGTGGTTTAAAAGATACATTCTGGCCTTTGCAAAAGCTCTAGAGAATCATTCACACCTCACAATGACTGGATCAAGAATGATGTTATTCCTGAAATCAGGAGGGATTACTAAATCCTTAGTACATTTACAAATATGCCTGTCATATTCAAGAAATACTATTTATTTAATTATTTTGGAGTCCAGTTAAATTGTTTACAAAAAACTCCTTTCGTTTAAGAAATGCTGTTCATTTAAGCAATGTCGTTCCCGTCTACATTCATCACTACACATTTTATTTTTGTCCTAAAGTAGTTTTATATTGATCAGAAGTAAAAATACCATTTATTTTATGGAAGGATGGTCTTATCACCCTACCTTAAAAATCACTTTTCAGGGAACCTTTTTTTCAGTGGAATGACAATTTAAAAGAGATTATGGGTACATCAACTTCTGTTTTCCACTTAGGTTTCATCAGCTTTATTATCTGCTGAACCCCAGTAACTCTCACACTCTCTTACCAAGATCCAGTGACAGCATTGAGAATAACTTGATTGGGTATATGATATCAAGCAGGAAGAAACGATAATAATTAACATATTATAAAAACTTGTACAGTCCATCTTTATAGTATTATTTACTTCTCACAACAGCAGTACCCATCTTACAGTGAAGAAATTCAGACACAGAGAGGTTAAGTTACCTAAGCAAGGACACAGCTAACAAGAGGTGCCAGGACTCAAATCTGAGTGGTGTGACTCTAAGTCCATGGTTAGCTAGCAGGTTAGAGAACACACTAGGAGGCAACGACCCAAAAGCATCTTTTATTTTTTTTATTACTAACTAGGAAAACAAACAAATAAAATGCTTACAACCTACGGGATCCAAGTATTTTATTTCAAAGACATGTATCGGCAAGCTAAAAGTAATGGCTACTAATATGATCATTTACTAACACTTCCAATATTTGCTGTTAATTCATAACTTTTCAATAGCTATGGAAAAGATGTGTCAGAACTTTGACACTAAAAATTGCCGCCAAAATGTTTATATATGTCAGTCACAACTTTATCAGCAACGGATAAATATTGTTATTAACTGCTTTCATGTGTCCCTTAAGCAATGAAGACTGAAAACATGTGTGCAGCATTAAGCCTATGGTGCTTTTTCAATTATTCTTCATTGATATCTATGCTCTTATATTGTTATCAGTGTTAACCCAGATGGGTTAATCTGATCTAGTAAAATGTTCCTGGCCGTATAGTACACACAAATCTCAATTTGTCCATGGTATTGAAAATACTATAGGTTAAGCACTAATGTATGTGAATGAAGAGAAGAGTGGACCATGTGGTTCTTGACATGAAATTGAGTTAGAAAATGACTAAGGAGTGATAAATGCAAAGCATAATGCTAGGAAAGAAGTTTGGACAAACTGCAGTGTATTTGGTTGCTGGGGCTCACATCTCATGTTATTTCACCTATGAAACAGAGGTCAAGAAGATGAAACCACCTCAGAGCATTCCTGGGTACACACTAGTCACCTACTGCTCTAAACATTAGCCTCTGACAAAGTCTCTGCATTTGAAGGGATTACCATGCCTGGGAAAAGGCTCTTGCTGGTTCTGGAAGAATCCAACATAGCTGTTAAAGAAACACTACTGCACAGAACTGCTTTAATGTTAGTCATCATGCATAAGCACCCACCACATCTCTGGCAGAGTGACAAAGCTTCGGGGTGAACACTGAAGTTCTTATAAGAGACTAGAGGCCTGATGCACAAAAATTTGTGCAAGAATGGGCCTTCCTTCCCCTGGCTGCCGGCCCCACCTTTGCTCCACCTTCCCCCACTGCCCAGAGGCCCTGAGTGGCTGGGGCAGTGCAGAACACCTGCGTTGTCACCATGGCAACAATGCAAGCATCCCACCCCGCCCCACCCACTTGGCACCTGCGCGTGCAAATTTACTCGCCATCTTTGAGTTAATTTGCATACTCGCTCCTGATTGGCTTGTGAGCGTCATGAAGGTACAATCAATTTGCATATTTCTCTTTTATTAGTGTAGATAAGGACTATGAGCATTAATCTACAGGAGATGAAGAGTATTGCTAATTGAAAAGACAGGAAAAAATGAAAGAACATTCAGTCATTTTAGGTTCCACTACCTCCCACATGCCTTGAATGTAGCTCCCCTCTCCACATTCACTTTCAGGGCTTGCAGAACTGTAGGTTATGCTGTTATAATGTGATGTGGCCATCAGAGACTCCCACCCTGGCTTCATTAGATAAATACGCCTCATACGATATAAAAATATGAAGAATGTGGCAGAGGGGAGAATGAGTGCAATCTAATGAACACCACACAATTAAAATGCATTTGGTGAGGATTTTAATGTTAGGAAGAGCAGTGAATCATTCACTGTGCAGAAACCAAACTTTTAACCTGAGTCCCACAATCCACAGCTGCAGAAAATTGCCTTCAGTGGTGACAATCCAAGCGCCAACCTTTATTTCTCTGGTTCTTCCTTCCTGCTTATGTTGTTACAAAATAAAATGAACAGCAAATACATATGTAATTCAGCCCCCCTCCACATATTTTAAGTACCAAACTCATTTACCATGTCATACTTATGAGAAAATACTGCAAAGTATATAATTTTGTCTGTTCCAACATGCCAGTTTTTGGTCCACAGGGAACTCAAACATTGCATATGCATCTTTTAGGCCTCAATTAATTTGCACAATTTCTAAGAATAGGCTTCAGTGAAGTTAAAGGTTTTAATTAGTATTACATTCAAATTGATATATAATGGACTACGCTTTAATTCCTTTACTTATATCAACATATGCCATGCTAAAAATAGACCCAGTGCAATTCATCATATTGTTCCTTTTTATTTCACCAGTGATTTAGTGCTCATATGTTCATTAGAAAATTACTCTCATATTCATTTCATCTAATCCTGGACATTAGGATGCCAGCATTTATTAAGTCAACAGCATTATTACATTTCAATTCTACTGCACTGAATTAAATTTAGCCAATGAAATATTTATAATAAAAATGTTAATAAAAACCCTATAAGCTGAACACTCGTACACTTCCCAATTTTTACTTCATCTGTAAATAGCAATTTTATCTATGAGTCATACATTAAATCAAGTTAAAAAATAGTAATGAGGAAATGTAGTACTAAATACTTCGACCTGAACCACAAGATTTATAATAGGTGATTATAGCGGGCCTACTTCACGGGAAGTCCAAAAACTGGTACACTAAGTTCTTTTAAAATTAAAAAAAAAAAATAGGGGCAATGAGAATGCTTTTCATTGATTACCATTTAGCGCCATAAAAGCATTTGTAAGTGGCAAGAAATTCCACCTTATTTACGGCACCACTATGAAAAAAGCAAGGCTGATTTTGTGTGTAGGTACACAGTGATTACACTGTCTTTTTTCACGCTTAGTTAACTTTCCCAATAAGTGAGGGCACCCTCTTATGTTTCCACAGCAATGCTCTCAGCGGTCTGAGTGCTGCTGGCTGAAGAGAGTGTGGTGGACACCGTGTGGGTCAATTCCCCTCCCAGCCCCACACCCACTGACAGGCTGTGGTTGACAAAATTATTGCTGGGGGCCCCTTCTGCTGAGAGCCCTAAATGCAGCTAAACTGTTGTAGTAGAAAAATGACCAACAGCCCTGTATGGTCTCCTCAGGTAGATACCACCCTTCAGAGAAAAGGAAGAGCTGGTGATGAGCACACTTCCCCACAAAGCAGACTGACTGTGTTCCCACCTTGCCAGGAACAGACAGCAGCTGCTGGAACCTAGGGAGCTGACATCCCTCTCTACTGTGTTCTGTCACAGGTGGGGAACACTCCAAGCTGGAAAGTGCCCAGGTGCCAGCCAGGCTGGCACAGATCAAAGAATTGGTAAGGTAAGGTCTCAGGTGCCTCCCTCAAAATTTGGCTGCCCTCAATTCCCCTGGCCTATCTCTTTCTAGGTGAGTGAAGTATTCATCCTCTAGACCAGCGGTTCTCAACCTGTGGGCCGCGACCCCTTTGGGGGTTGAACGACCCTTTCTGATGGTTGCCTAAGACCATCAGAAAACACATATATAATTACATATTGTTTTTGTGATTAATCACTATGCTTTAATTATGATCAATTTGTAACAATGAAACTGGGGGTCACCACAATTAAAGGGTCGCGGCATTAGGCAGGTTGAGAACCACTGCTCTAGACCATGGTTTCTCCATCTTGGCACTGTTGACATTTGGAAGCCAGATCAGTCTATGTTGGGGGTTTGTCCTGTGCACTGTAGTATGTTTAGCCAATAGATACCAATAACGTTCTACCCACTAGATGCCAATAATGCTCCATTCATTAAATGCCAATAATGCTCTCAAGTTCTGACCATCAAAATGCCTCAAGACATTGCCCAATGTCTTCTAAAGGGAGAATCCAACCCTGTTGAGAACCTCAAGCTCAAAACGTCAACAGAGCCTCTACCAAAGGCAACTGAACTATAAGTCACTCAACATCTTCCAGTTCACACGTGGTAGGCAACACATTACTCTTCCAGTAAGATTCATTTTCTGGTTCTTTGTTACCATGATATTTGGATTAAATATTCTATCAAGTTTACATCTAAAAACAGTACAAAAGCAACAGGGGAAAACACCTTAATCTTGGGATTGAGAAAGATTGGGCCCTGGGCCCTGGTTCTACCTCAGACTCTCTATGAGGTAGGGCAACAGGCTAATTCCTCTAAGCCTGGAGTTCTTCAAGTACACAGTAAGACTAGCAATGCCCACTGTGCCAGGTTATTGCAAGGATAGTGAGGCTACGTATGGAGAGTGCCTAGTACAACTTATTCTGCTGGCGCTCAAGAACTGGAAGCTATTGTCAGTACAACTAAAACTCGGTCCACTGGAGAATGATGTGCAAGTTCACATGAAGTACCCATAGCTTCATTTTCATTTTTCTACTCTGTGCCTCTGTCCACTATCCTGGAGGGTCTTCAAGGATTAATCTAGATCCCATTACACGAGACCAAGGACTTATACAATCAACCAGCCTTGCTCCTATCCATCATTGATGAACCTATACTCTCTCAGGATCAACAGAAACTCAGAAACAATTGAGGGCGAGTGGACTAATTTGAACAAAATCACAGGTGAAGTGACTAAATTTCCCAAATTCATTTGCAAACTGGACACATGTGTGCCATGTATGCATGTGTTTGCTTTTAGGGAAATCAAGATGCTGCACTGAGTAGGGGAGGGGGGTTATTTATCCTTTTGGGATCTGGACATCTCACCAGCAACTACAAGATTGGTATCTTTTAAAATATTAACTAGCTTTAAGTCAGGTTTCTACTATTCTAAACTTATACATTCCTCTTATAATGTAAAACTCAGAACATTATCTAGTCATGTAAGGGTTTTTATGGTTTGTTGATGTTGGTCCTTTTGGTTATAAATGGGGCTGGAGACAAATAGAGGCAAATTTTAATCATACCCTTGACTTTTATGCCCAGCAACACAAGGAGACTCAGAGTAGGATGGTCGTCGGAAGACATGAAGAAAGAAGACAGGGGACTGAAGGACTCCCGCACTTTCATTTTCATCCACAACACACACATCCCCTCAGGGTGCCTTTCTCAGGGCAGGAGGGAGTGTAATGAAGGTCGGGGTTCAGTAACACAGCCTTGGTGTGCCCGGACCCTATCACATGTGGTCCTCATTTTCCATTCGATCTTAAACCTCTGAAGACCTAAAGGACTTAAAGTTCTCTTCCCATCAGTTTCCCTACGTGAGATGCTGCAATTTGCAACTGCCAGTTCCTGAAAGGCACCGTGGAGATTAGAGTATGACCTAACTCACAAGAGACCCGTGCATGTTCCTAGAGGGGAAAAAAAAACAAAACTGCCTCCATACAATTTATGTTTACGATCACATTCTCCCTAGAAGAATGAACTATAATCCATTTTAATTATTCTCATTAATAGACAGTAGTATGGACAATCTGAAAATATTTAAAACATGACGCCACAATCACTTTGAAATGTTTCTGTTTTATAAATAAGAGATGTATGGCCCCTCCCTACATCCCACCACCAATTACATTAAGTTCACGCTAGTATTATCTTGCCTTCCCTGAAACTGCAGGAACTGGCGAGAGCCAGAATAATCAGTGGCAAACAGAACCACTCGGGAATGATAACTCGCAGAGTAGATAACCAAAAGTTGACTACATTCTTACATGCTCAGTGTTTAGAATTACAAGCAAGTCACTATCTGGCAGGCTGCAGGCGGCCGCGCTCAGGCTCCTGCGATCAAGCAACTGTTAGAGCGAACTCTGTGTATCTGGGGTTTGTGATTTTTACGGTTACATTTATTGTTTGACCGAAGCTGCCCTCTTTATATGTCTCTTATAAGATTTTCTCCGATACTTATAAAAACGAGACGGCCCCCGCGGTGCTTTTTCAGTTACGTAATTCATGAGCTTCGATTCAAGAACCCAGAATAGAGCGGCATAACCACACACACGCTCTCCCTCGGCTTTCTTTCAGCCGCGCAGGACGGACATTGCATAAACTCAACTTCCCTGTGATTTACCACCCCAGAGGGGCTGTTTCACAAACCTCTCCAAGTCTTTAAAGCAGTGGTTCTCAACCTTCCTAATGCCGCGACCCTTTAATACAGTTCCTCATGTTGTGGTGACCCCCAATTTCATTGTTACAAATTGAGTATAATTAAAGCATAGTGACTAATCACAAAAACAATATGTAATTATATATGTGTTTTCCGATGGTCTTAGGCGACCCCTGTGAAAGGGCCGTTCGACCCCCAAAGGGGTCGCGGCCCACAGGTTGAGAACCGCTGCTTTAAAGCAAGAACAGCAAAGGAGGGAATGGGGCACAAGCCTGGCACAGCCTGTGCTGAGGGGAGGGGCCCCGAATAAGACAGACTAGTACTGGCCACTGGGTCGAAAACTCAGACGTTAGGTCAACAACACCAATAGGTTCACAGGGGGCAAGCCAGCATTTTGGCAACAAAATGACCCACACCCTAAGACAGCCTTTCTTTAAAGGAACCATTTGAGTCTAACTCCATGGGAAGAAAATAGCAACCACGTGCCACACAAGAATGTTTTGCTTTATTATTTGGTATTAGGCACTCTGCCAGGTGGGACAGGGAATGTCAGGCCAAAAAATTAAGTTACGTTCCTACAAATCTGAGAGAATCGAAGTATCCCACCTGAAGGCCAAACTTAGCTACGGGTTTTTTATTGTTGCTGTATTTAGCTGCTGAACGAGAGAAAAAGAAATCAGTCACCATGGAAACCGCTACATCACAATCTATCCTGACAGAACAGCTCACATCCTTTCTTACCCCTTTGGCTGCACCAGCTGGAATAAGACAGGAAAGCTTTTCTCTCCTTGCCACACTTGATATTCTCTTTCTGGCCTTTCACAGAGGTCTCAGATGTTAAACTACAGAAAAGAGTGCCTCCTAAGAGTTAACTCTACAATCACACTGACAGGTACATAATTCAAAGCGGAAAAGAACCAAGGAAATAACAAGAGGCGGAATCTTTATTATTACCAACACTGCCTGACACTTAACAGAGGAGAAATACGTACATGGAATGCCCTTCTTCCAATAAGCTTGTTTGCTTCTGTTAATAATAATAATAATAATAATGATAATAATAATAATAATAATAATAAACTTCTTTTTTTTTTTAAGTCAATTAGCCTTTTCTTAAGCTGCCCCTTCCGTTTATTACAGCATTCAGCTATGGGGATAAAGTGTGATAGGCATAGCTTGAGACCTGTTTCACTTACTATTTCACTTACTGTTTCACTTACTGTTTTGCCATTACTGAAAACCCTTTATTTACAGATTTCAAGGACACCTTTTAACTAGTATTTGGTGTGTATACATAATTCTGGATCTGCTTAACAACTACATATGCCAGAGACAACAGAAACTGAGCTTGGATTAAACACAAAGAGCTGGGTGTTTCACGCAAGTTCAAGGTCCAGAACACGTGTAATCTCCTATGAATCCTGACGAAGTATAAAAACTGTTACCATTACTTGGCTCCCTTTTAACATCCATCGTGGCCACAGATAGTGATTTGGAATTGATCAGAGAGACAATAACAGAATGGATGAAAGCAAGCATCCTGGATGTACACATCCCGCCAAAAAACACACCTCTCCTTAGCTTCCAATAAGACGGAAATAACCCGGGAAGGCAATGCAATAGAGTGGAAAATCAGACTGACCAGAAAGAGAACCAGTCACTTAGTGCCAGCTCGATGGCTGAACTAAAGCATTCTCATTCCTCAAGCTCAATATACCTACATTATATAAAGGAAATAATATATAACATTGACACCGCAAGTTCATGAGCAATGGGATTTCAGAGAACCTGGGATTTATTAATGCTGAGAGGTTCTTTGGTGTGTTTTTTATTTGTTTGTTTAAATATATTTGTATAGATTTCAGTGAGTAAAATAGAGGGAGAGAGAGCTAGAAACATCAATGATGAGAGAATCATTGATCAGCTGCCTCCTGCATGCCCCACACTGGGGATGGAGCCTGTAACCTGGGCATGTGCCCTGATCAGGAAAGAAACCTTGACCTCCTGGTTCATATGTCAACATTCAACTGCTGAGCCACGCTGGCTGGGCTGAAATGTTTGTTTGTGTGGTTTTTTTTTAATTTCAATTCATCCCTAATATTATTTTCAATGATCTCAACGAACTGATCTGGGTGATTTTTTGCTGATCATGAAAACGCCATCTTAGTAGTGAATTCACGGCATGGTAACAATCGAGCCCTCTCTTTGTTGTCTATACGTAGTCATCCAACTATGCACAATGGAGGTTATACCGATGACCTCTCTAGAATTTTTATTCTTCTGAGTTGATCGCTATACGTAGTCATCCAACTATGCACAATGGAGGTTATACCGATGACCTCTCTAGAATTTTTATTCTTCTGAGTTGATCGCTATAGTTATTTCTTCACTAATCCATTCAAGAATGTTTACTGAGTGCTTACTGTGCGCCAGACACTGTGAATGAAGCAGTCATAGAAATAAACTATCTGTTCTTTTAGGGCTTATACCCCAGCTAGGGAAAGAGATCAGATGAAAAAAAAAAAAAAAAAGCTAATTAATACAAAACACACCTGGGGATAAATGTGATTGAGAAAAATACAGCAGGGGTGACAATAGGGAGATGGAGGGAGAGCCTTATGTTTTATTTTAAGAAGAGACCTGAAGAAAGGGAGGGAAGAAGCCATGGAGGAATTGGGGAATCACTGTCCAGGCCGACAGCACTACTGCAAGGCCTGAGAGGAGCACCTGAGTGCCGGTGGGCTAACAGGAAGCCAGGGGGAAGCAGAGCATGCAGGCCGGCTCAGAGGGCAGGCAGCGAGCTGGGCCTTGCTGGGCCCGGGATGCCAAAGCCTGAGTGGGTGAGAGGCCACCGGAGAGTTACATGGAAAAGAACAACATGATCTGAATTTTGTTTCAAAAGAATCACTCCGGCTGCTCTGAAGAACACACTGTAGGGAAGCAATAATTAGAAGCTGGGGGAAAAAATTCTAAAACGAATGCAACTGTACAGGACAGGGTGAGGGCAGCCTGGACGAGGGTCATCGTGATGGGGGAAGAAGAGAGTGATGTCTGGGATAGATGCTGAAGGTAGAGCCCACAGGTTTTGTTGATGGACTGAATGAGGTGTGCACAAAGGGTTAACAAAGCAGGTCTGCAGCCGCAGTCCTCAGGAAGAGCCCACTGCAAGGTTGGCCCTGGGCTGACATCTGGGAATATGGCTGGCAAACAGTACCCTACAGTGCTATGAATGTTTCCTAAATATGAGTGCCTCACAGTGCCGAGACTGTGTGCACAACAATATGGTTCATACTAGTTTTCCCTCTGGAAGTCTGGAATGTGGGTATGCGCTAGGCAGAGGGTGCCTACATGGCCAGCCCCCAGTAGAAACCCTGGGTGCTGAGTCTCTAGTGAGTTTCCCTGGCAGACAACAGTTAGCATGTGTTGTCATAGGAAATGAAGGAAAGAATTAAGAGTCTACAGTGGGACACCCCAGGAGAGGAGTCAGGGAAACTTGTGCATGGATTTCCAGAGACCTCCATGTGGCTTTCCCCTCTGCGGATTTTGCTTTATGTCCTTTTGCTGTGATAAACTGTCACTGTGAGTTTAACAACATCTGAACCCTGTGAATCCTGCTGAATTACCCAACCTGGGGCAGCTCTGGGGACCCCTGAGTGGAGTCTTGTGCCAGAGAAAGAAAGAGGCTTCAAGGAGAAGGCCCAGGTTTCTGGCCTCCAGTCTCCGTTTTTATACTTCCCTTCACTCCTCTGCCAATCGCTAAATGGCTTATTTGGAATTCCAAACACATGGAGATTTTAAACTTTTTTAAAATGACAAATGAAAGTTCAAACAATAGGAGGGACAGAAGATGAATAGGTGAAGCAGAGCAGATTTATAGGGAGTGAAGCTACTCTATATGATTCTGTGATGGTGGATACATGTCATTCATTATACAGTTGTCCAAACCCATAGGACGAACATCACCAAGAGTGAGTTCATGTAAACTGTGGACTCCGGGTGAAAATGTGTCAATGGGGGCATCAATTCTAACAAAGGTTCAGCTCTAGGGGGGATGTTGATGGTGGGACAGCATGTGTGGGGGCGGGGGGTGTGCGGGAAATCTCCACCTTCCCCTCAGTTTTGCTGTGAACCTAACATTGCTCTAAAAAATAAAGTCTATTTTTTTAAAAGTCGCAACAATTTCACCTCTTTAATGGATAATGGATTTTAGTGGCTTTTCAATTAATGTTCATTCCTTGAAATTCAAGGTGTGGTCATGAATGAAGTAAGCTGGAGAGCATGTTTTCTCCAGGCCACATATCTGTGATCCTCTAAGGGAGAAATGCTTTATTGGAATTAACTGGCAAACTGGGAACTGCTGTTTCATATTTGTAGATCTTTTAGATGTATATATGAGCTGTCAGTGAAACTTCCAAATGTGACATTTGCAAACAAGTGAGATCACAAATGTGGATTACAACTTACAAGAACTGCAGAGAATGGAAAGTAACAGTAATTACAGCAGGCTTAGAAATGTCTGTCTCGTGAAATACCACATTAATTATAGTTAGACTCTTAATGTTGAGTCTCCCTTGGCCCTATTTTTAAAACTTAAACTAAATTCTCCCAAAACCCATGCATTGCATCTTAGTGAATACTTAGTGAATTAGAAATCTGGAACAGTACAAGAGTCACTGGCCAAAAAAAATGAATTAGCCCTATAATCACTTCTTTTTTTTGGTGATAGAAACAAACTTGGAGAGAAACCCATCCTAGCAGTTCTTTATGAAGATAAACATAAAAAGCTTTTATTGGCACTGGGGTATTTCACTTTGACAATGGGACATGTGTGTCATAAGTCAATCAAATGATGTCTTGCAAAAGTCACATAATAAATAAAAAAGCCAGGGAGAGACCATGCTGACATGCGATGTAGTCACTCCTATATGCTTTTTTTTCTAGAGTTAATTAGTATTAATATATGAATTGTTTTAGCAGTTTATTAGGTATCTTAATAATAAAGCAGGCTTTCAAGGGAAAAACTGATTTCATTATTTTTCAATAAAATGTATTTTTTTTATCTGCTTCATTCTTTTTGATCCCCATTTCTTTAATTACATATCTTTCAACTAAATGTATAATGTGGAGATTATCTGCATTTTCCTAATAAGAGAAGTCAGAATCTCCCATAAAATATGGTATTCAAAGTCATGAGTAAGAACAGCAGAAATACTAATAATTATGGGTTTGCTTTGGCATCATTATTTGTGTTCATGACATGTTGCATTTACAGACATAGATACACAGATCCCAATGCAGAGGTGAGCACATTCCACAAGATCACAAACACTGCAATATAATGAGATTCATTCCATCAAAACACCATCTTATCTAAAGTGTCAAAATAATGAAAAAGAATTGCTTTGAAGTACAGCTCATCTCTATCCATAAATGTGCTTACATTAGCTTTTACTTGTGTTTCGGGGTTGCTGAACACTGGCAATTTCCTATAACAACATGCATCTAGGACAGCAATTTTCAACCTTTTACATCTCATGACACACATCAAGTAATTACTAAATTCTGCCATATGTCAAAAAATATATTTTTGGCTTATTGGACAAAAAAAAAATAGGTATGATTTTGATTCATCCACACCAAACAGCTATTGTGTTGGCTGCTATCATTTTTTATTTGACAATCTAAGGAAAAAGAAGTCAGAGCTCCTGACTAAATAGTCAGGTATTGCGTGTTTTAAAAATTCTTTCGAGCCTGACCAGTGTGGATCCATGGTTAAGTGTCCACCCATGAACTAGGAGGTCAAGGTTTGATTCCTGGTCAGGACACATGCCCAAGTTTCTGGGCTCTGTTCCTAGTAGGGGCATGCAGGAAGCAGCAGATCAGTGATTCTCTCTCATCATTGATGTTTTTATCTTTTTCTCCCTTTTCCTTCCACTTTAAAAATCAATAAACTATTAAAAAATAAATGTGTAAATATTTGGTCCATACAAAATAAGGTTAAGAAAATAAAAGTACCCATTTCTTTTGAATCAAATGAAAAGTAAGAGAAAACATTTATAAAAGTACTGAACAAGCTATAAAAACACAATTTTCAATGCAACCAATTGTTATTTATTAGGTGACTATTCCATATGTCCTCCTTGTGGTAGGTTCTGTGAAAAATAAAAAATACATTGAGTATCTACTCTTACAGCAACTATCAATTATGAACAAAAATATTGAATATGATGAGAATTCTCAGATACGCCATCAAAATAATAGTCTAAATTCTAATAAAAAGACATCAAAGTAAGAAAAGAGAGTAATTGTACTTTTGAATATGTAAACAAATTATTAAACTGTGGAACCCAGTCAACAGTCCTTTACAGAGAATGGCTGTTCAATAACTGTTTAATGAATAAGTACATTTTTAATTAAAAATATTAGGATTATTAATTTTTATACCTTTTGAGTCTTAGTATTCATAATTCTAAATAAGTCTGTACAGCCAATTAATCTACATTAGCTCAACATTTTTAATTCAAGGAGTTAAATACCTATGTCCATTCAAAACTTAGTTCATTTACTTGACAAATATTTGCTGAATACTACTACAGTCAAGCAGTTATGTTTGACTGAATGATTCAACAATAAACAAAAAAGAGTGGTCTTTGCCTTCTTGGAGCTTTAAAGTTGGGCAGAGGAGATGGATATCACACAAAGGATTAAGCACAACTGTGACCTGGTGATGAGGCAGAGCAGAGGGCACCCAGTGGAGCCAATCTCAACTGGGATAGGGACTGAGGCTTGGGGTCCAGGGAAGAACTCTTAGAGAATTTATATCTGTGGTTGCAGGATGAGTAGGAATTTAATAGGAAGAACATAACAGGTACAAAGGGCATCTGAAGAACAGAGAAAAGGTCAGTGTGTGGGCAGCTCAGCCCACCAAGGAGGGCACAGAACAACCTAACAACAGAAGACTGTGGAGGGCAGCAGGGCGAGGCCACACCAGTCTTGGTGCTCCTTGGGAGGATGTGGAAGCTTTACCCTCAGTTTGAACTACAAGAAATTTTATTTTTTAATATATTTTATTGATTTTTTACAGATTGGAAGGGAGAGAGATAGAGTGTTAGAAACATCGATGAGAGAGAAACATCGATCAGCTGCCTCCTGCACACCTCCTACTGTGGATGTGCCTGCAACCAAGGTACATGCCCTTGACCGGAATCGAACCTGGGACCTTTCAGTCTGAAGGCTGATGCTCTATCCACTGAGACAAACCAGTCAGGGCGAACTACAAGATATTTTAAATGGGAGTACCAGATTAAGATGGCCAGCTGCAATTCCACACTAATTTTCCCTTTTCCTAAACTCTAATCGAAACTACAGTAAAGAGATTTTTAAAAAAGACACAAACCCACCCAACAGCGACAAAGGTATAGAAGCTAAAATGCAAATGAACAAGAAGTAACTAACTTAAGGTGTGCAACAGAGCCAAATCCCAAGCCATCAGCAGGAAAACTGAGAACCGGCCCAGCGAAGACTGCAGAATCCTCAGAAGCTGTAACACCAAATACGTCTGTTAACTGGGAATGGCTGGGAGTAAATAAAATAATAAGTCTGGGGAGTTCTTTGGCAAGCAGTTGGGCTCCTGGGTACCCTCCCCTACCCCTCTCTGTAAGGCTACTGACCACCCTCCCCCTCCCCCGAAGAGATGAAACAGACGGTCGCTGGCCTGTGGGTTGGGCACTATGCACTCAGTGTAGAAACTCCGGGCCCTCTTCTCACCACTCAGGACACTGGCAGCTGGACCCTGAACCCCAGGCAGGAAATTGAAAAGACCCCCTGGAAAACCAGCTAAAGAAGAAAAACCACCATACAAAGAAGCAGCCCTCCAAAGTGACCTTCAGTGACCAGCCCTGCCCATAGCTCTCTAATCCCTGCTCTTACCCAAGAGCAGACAGTCAAGGATTTCCAGGTGACTGAGGACAGCCTCTATCAAGAACAACAGAAATCCAAAGCACGGTGGAGGAAACACATCAGTCGGGGAGGAAAAAAAACTAATCCAATCATTCTGACAACACCCTCATGCTTCCATGTCATGGGAACAGCGGGCTATAGCAGAGCATTCAGAGAAAAAACCCAAACATGTGCTCCTGAAACATACCAGCACAAATAAGTTGAGAAAACTTCTGACAGTGGAGCAAACAGACAAAGAAATAAAAAATAGATCTGAGGAAAAAAGATTAAAGCCCATTTAGAAGTACCATATCCACAGAGTCACAGATCAAGAAGGGAAAAGAGAGAAAAGAGGTGGAAGACATTGTATTAAAAGAAATATCCCAAAATTAAAGGCATGAGTTGCAAATGGCAGAACTAACCAGTGTTACAGAGGAAAATAGATGCCCACCAAAGCATGCCACTGTGAAATCTCAGAACAGTGGAGAAAAAGGAATATAAGTTCCCAGAGCAGGAGAGAAAAAAAATGGAAGGAATGCCTCCCAACTCTAACTGAGAATTCTGTTCCCAAACAGACCATCAGTGAAGCAGGAGGGGAGAACAAAGACATTTTCACTCACTTGAAGTGAGAAGAAATGCTGTGGGCCGACGTCACTAATGGCTTGTCACGTTTTATCGACTGTGTAATCTGAGGACCACATGCCAGACCCCGTCTGTTAACAGCTGGCTCATTCTGACCACATACTAAACAGGTTCCCGGTCCCTGCTCTAGGCCCAGCTTCCTGGAGCAGATGAGAACGATCCATCTCCTGCATAGAAATGCTGGGCTTGGGCCTGTTCCTGAGCTGGGGTAAGACAGAAGCAGAAAATATAAACCCACTGACTCCTATCCACATTCCCGTTCACTACCTGGAGTTCACGCTACAACTCTGGCAGATGCCCTGGCTAGGATACCTGCTTTTCTTAAAATCAGCTCATGACTTTACCTACTCAGTTTTCTTGTGAACGGAGGAAAGGGAAAGCCAGCTGATGACCCACACACAGTCCAGCCATCTTCCCTGAAACAATTAGGATTGTGCTTGCTTCCTATGTTGTCAAAAGTAAGTAATATCACACTTAGGAGAACATACACAGGTGGTAACACTACAAGAGAAGCAAGGAAATGATTAACACAAAGGCAGGGTGCCTGTGACCTGGCAGAGTCAGCAGAGAGGGTGAGGGGTGAGGGAGGGGCAATGGAGGCTTCTATGCTGGGCCACCTCTGGTGCCTACACTGGAGGGCGGGCATTTGTATTTTCATTCTATTACTCTTTAAACTCCTCACATGTGTATAGTATGTTATTAAATAAAATTTATTTTTCCAGGATAAAGGGCAGGATCAGATCTGTACATTTAAAATATCCCTAAGGCTGCTGTAAAGGAAGTGAATGTGAGTTGTGGAGGTCACAGGAGTCCTGAGGGTCAGCTGGATTGAGAAAACGCAGTGGAGCCAGACAGATTACAAATGAGTAAAATGCTATTTTTCTTTATTATTATTATTATTATTATTATTATTATTATTTTCTGCAGGAGAGGATATTATCAGAAGAGAGAGGGAGGGAGGGACACAGGGAGGAAAGGAGGGGAGAGAGAAATAAGAGTTATTTGGTCAATTAGAAAAAAAAAAAAAAAAAGAAGCCCAAGATAATGCTCATTGTCAGTGATCACTATTGCTAACAACATATTATCTTTAGACTATTCCTCTAGTATAGTAGGCTCAAAATACTGTAAAGGTCATCATTCAATTAAACCTCAGAACACAATTCTATGACTAGTTTCAAAAGAGGTCTTTATAAGTCCAATGATACAAGCATGAAAAGTGCTGATCAAGAAGGTTCAGGATTTGCTGTGACAGGATAAAATGCTGGGTGAAGACTTCAGTATAAGTAACATTCAGGATGCCAATGGCCCAGCCCAGCCTTAAACTCTTGCTGCATGTGGTACCTACACACCATTTTAATTTCATTTTCCAGATGAAACTTCCATGGCACTGCAGAAATATGCCCTCGGAACTGAAAGCCTGCCTATGTAAGCCTTCTGCAACCACACTGAGTGTTCGAGGGACACTCGAGGGAAAGCTGGAAATACAGCTTTCCCACATGTTCAAGTTCCGAATAAGAAGAGGTTGTTTTATGGCTTCCTCTGACCTGAGTAGATCATTCCAGCCCATAACTTAATATTCTACTTCACATAAGTTTTAGGCATGATTTTAAAAGTGTTGAGAATCTGACTATACGTTTCTGTCGGGGTATCTTCCTTTCATATTCTATCACTCCTAGAAGTAGGAGTGCCTAACACCAATAGGTACTCACACACTATTTCCTGAGCCATTAAGGAAATTGAACCATCAAGACAAGCATCAGTTTCTATTATTTTTATTAAACAAATACCAAAAAGAGACTTGCTCTATTTTCTTTGTTTCTTTGGTAAGAAGAAGTGAAAATGAGATACATTATGGAATAAAACAGTAAACCTAAAAAATTTTTCAAATCCTATCTTGTAATATGAGTCTTTGTGAAGATTACAAAGCATAGCAAAACATTTAAAATGGAAACTGGCCAAGAAGGTAGCTTTTTAAATAGTGGGAAATGATTTGATATAGGAAGCTCCCTCTCCCCCCCCCCCCCCCCGCCCCGTTTATTCTTGAACAAGAGTAGATAAATTGCAATGAATTCCCATCTTACCTTAAATACTTCCATTGGAAGAGGAAACTTTGCAGCATCAATAAGGGATTTTTCCAGAGCATATTTCCATTCAGAGGCCATCTTCAAAGGATAGATTTCTGTATCAACAGCAAACCACGTAAGAGTTAAAGGACTAAAATGTTCTACTGGGTGGTTCTTTCTTGAATTTAATCTTCCCAGGATTTCATAATAAGCCAGTATGCTCAGCAACCACAAGTATTCACACCCTGTCCGCCATAAAAGGCCACCTGCTAAAGGGATTTTCTGAAGTTAAATAGCAACTTGGGATTCTGCTTTCAGAAATGAAGAATAAACTTAATAGGGCTCTTCTTCAGGAAACATTTGTATGCATTCTGTTGGCATTCTGTAAGTAATTTAATGGTATAAATCACATTAGCAACATCTTCAGCCTTCCACTGCCCCAAATTCCGTATATTACCTGGGAAGTAATATCCACTGATGAAGAACTTATTATCTGATAAATGGCTAAACTAGAAATGACTCTTGCCTGGCATTTTCAGTTATTACAGCATATTTTTCACTAAGTCCCTAAGCTCTCATATACTAAAAATAGTCCGTGTAAGTCAGAAAATTATTAAAAGGTAAATTAAAATTTACCAACCAAGTTTAATATTTACACTTGATATGTTGCAAATGCACCACATGTCGCCCACAGTTTTCCCCAGGCAGTAGGGGGAGAGAGATTTACAAATGGAGGTTACACTGTCTGAATGTAAAATTAAAAGAAAAAATTGGTTGCGCACTGTTTGTTGTTCACCGATGGCTGAAACTGCAGGGGAATTTTATGATCTGATCTCAACAGATTTAAGACCTTATCAAAACAAGATTTGCAGAAGCACTCACTTGAAGTAGATATGTTTATATCTTCCTTATATCAACCCCAGCTACCTCAGGCAGACAGTTAGGATGTGAATATGAATCTAAGTACAGTTAAAAGGCAACATTAAACCTTTGGGGCTATATTTTTAATTTCTTGCATGTCTGCTTTTTAGCATGGTGCCATATATTTTGATTCTCACCACTTCTGACCTCACCTTGAGCTTGAAGCCCCTGTGTTTTAGCAGTTTATTTAGTCTTCTCAGACTACCCTAATTATGGTAGGTAAAGGATGCTGCCAGAACTAGCGAAGTCATCAACGCTCTGCCCACATCACTCACTGTCAGTTACACAAAGGCACAGAAAGGGGCATTAATGACTAAATAGGTTCCATTGTGTACAGTGTCTAGAATCCTTTCTAGCATTTCATTCATCATCTTCTACCGGGAATTTTTTTCCCCCCAATTTAGCATTTCTATATCGGAACAAAAATAGAATGTGATTCTCCTTAGGAGTGCCTAGAATATTTGGGAGAACACAGTGGGGCCCCATGATACCTCTGCAAGGAGAATAAATGATTCTTCTAACCTCCCAGGTGAGAAGCGGGTACTGTGTGAGAAATGGCTTACCACAGGGTCCCACAAGGAGAAAAAGAGAGGAGTTCACACAAATCCATAAATACTCCCAGGATAGGTGGAAGGATTGTTTGGAGTGCCCCAGTGGTTCGGCTCAGGGGCCTGGCATCAAAATCTCAGTGAAGGGGATGGCAATTCTGAGGTCTCCAGTGGACAAAGCCCAGAGGACACCCACTGTAGCCATTCAATAGGGCATGGAGGTTAGCAACAAGCAAGAGACTGCACTCCTGAGGAGACAACACATTCACTCTCCCAGGGGCCTGGAAGAAAGTTGGTAGGGAGTTCCACCTTAGCAAGGTAGTAAAAGGAGAACTGAGTCACAAGAACGGATGGCGATTTCCAAAGACAAGACCAAAGGAAAGGTCTGCAGGCATAAAGGGTGGGGGGAAAAGAGAGAGAAAAGTCAACCCTGTTGATGCCCTGAGCTTTAAAGAGGGGTGGGGGAGAGATAAGAGGGTAAAAAAATGACTCAGTGTTGGGAACAATGAAAACCCAAATGGCCAGAGTTAGATCCAAACTACCAGAACTAAGGGAAGTGATGTGCAGACCCCAAGTCATCCCAGATGCTCACCAAGTCACCCAGAAAGCTGAGCCCTCAGTCACCAGATGCCATCTCTCTCCCACCAAACCAAAGACAAATGTAACAAGAAGCCCTGTGTAACGAACGGAATGTTTGCATCCCTGCTCCCAGATCCCTATGTTGAAATCCTGACCCCCAATGTGGTATTCAGAGGTGGAGCCTTTGGGAGGTATCAGGTCATGAGGGTGGAGCCCTCAGGTTGGCATTAGTGCCCTTATAAACAAACACGCACACACACACACACACCCCCTAACCCCTTGTACCATGTGAGGACACATAAGACAGCCATCTATGAACCAAGGAACAGGGCCTCACCAGACACCAAATCTGCCCTTGACTTGATCTTGGACTTCCAGCCTCCAGCACTGGCAGACGTGTTGTTTATAAGCCCCCTCATCTGTAGAGTTCTGTTATAGCACACAAAATGGACTGAAAAACCCGGGTTCCACGTGATTTTTGCCTCTGTCCTACAATCTTATTCTTTGTCTTCTTTCTGAGGATAATAAATCCTAACATGGAATTTAACCCTATGGCAAGGCACACTTCTTCTCTTAAAAGGTGAAAATCAACTTCAGTTTGTCAGTATGCTCAACACCTGCAAAAGCTAAACACCTAGTGGTTCCAATAAGCAGAAAACCATATTCCATGTGTGCGTTTCATTAGACGAGAGGCACATGGTTATATTGGCCAGTTTATGGACAATAAATAGCACTCTTAAAAGAACATAAAACCTTTTATTAAAATGATCGTGTTGCAGGTAATTTAATAGAGTGTATCATGTCAATTTCTATTGGTGGGGAAGTCATAAAGCAATTAAAATCTGTCCTGATTCATCTTTAACTAGAAGCTAAGTGAATATGAGGTGATTTCCCTTTGTGCAAGTGTTTGGCAGGCTAACTCGCAGTAAGTGCTGTAGGAAGCGGAGTGCACAAAATCATCTTGAGGACAGATGCCTTTCTCCCACACACCCCGAAACCTCCACTCCTTCCTTCTCCACCAGGTTCGGACCAGTGAGGGAAGACTAATCTAGGGTTGTTATCAGACACTGGAAAGTGTTATGGGCTGAATGTTTGTGTCCTCTCAAAATTGATGTGTTGAAATCCTAACCCCCCATGTGACAGTATTTGGAGATGGCGCCTTTGGGAGGAAACTGGGTTAGGTGAGGTCATGAGGGTGGAGTCCCATGATGAAATTAGAGCCCTTTAAAAGAGGAGACCATAAGCATTTTCTCTACCACCTCCTATACACACACACACACACACACACACACACACACACACACACACACAGGAAGCCATGTGAGGAAAGAGCAAGAAGGAGGCCGTCTACAAGCCAGAAAGAGAATCCTGACCAGACCCAACCATGCTGACACCCTAATCTTTGAATTCCATTCTCCAGAACCGGGAGAAAATAATTTGTGTTGCTTAAGCCACCAGTTTATGGCACTTTGTTTTGGCAGCCTGAGGACTAATACTGAATGCAACAGTTCTTTTGGGACTAAGAAGAGGTTCAGACAAGAAGTTAAGTTAGATGCAAAAACTTGCTGACTCCAGGATCTATCTAAAATAATTAAGAAAAAAAATTGTAAAGGTTCACATAAAGATTTTGAAGGGAAAAAATTTTAGAAGTAGAGATTTAAAGAAAACTAAATATTTTATCTCCTTAGCTTCTGCAAGAACACATGTAACTCTATCTTGCTTTCTAAATATCCAGAAATATGAAAGCCGGCGGGGCCTCCAAATGACCTGACCTCAATGACTTAAATTTCTTAGAGAACCATATATAACCATAATACCCTGACCACAGATTGAATACCAATAGTAAATGACAATCACCTGAGATGCCTATAACACTCAGCAGGTAGTAGACATATAACTATCCCCGTTATACAGATGAGGAAACTGAGGTTCAAAAGGTAAAGTCACTTGCCCAGGGGCACTGTAGCTAGTGACAGAAACAAAAGGAAAAGCTAACAAACCCTGACTCTAAGTCCATGTTCTTCCTATTTTGCCAGGTTTTTCCATCTGAGTCATTCATGGGCCCTTTTAAAAGAACAAAAACTTTCAAGGACTTCACAGACCATATTCCTGCACATCTCATATGTCCTAGAGCACCAGTACTTGCTCTGACCCTGTTTTCAAAAGCTCTCCTAACATATCAAGAGCAAAGAGGACACTATAGTCATCATCATCATTTTGGGGGTGTCTTTACCCTGAGCCCTTCCCTACAAATTCCTTCCCCAAACCCTGCCAATTATCCTGGCCCCTAGAAGGTGGACTTGGCTAGTTCCTTTCTTCTCTATAGACATATTTGACTTTTTATTCAGTCAATTCATATCACCCAAATATTTCCTGAGCACCTACTATGTGCCAGACGCTGAGCCAGATACTGGGGAGTTAGCAGTGTATAAGGCACCAACTTGCAGTTAAGTGGGTGGCAAAACCCTCTCATGATGGGAATGAAGTGAAAACTGGGCCACACCAACAGCATTCTCAAAGGGGACGTGCTTGTAAACCCCGGGAAGAGAGGACCAATTGCTGGAAAATAAATGAGTGGCGTGTGTTGGGGATATGAGGCTGGAGAAGCTCTACAGTTTCCCTACAGTTCAGCACAGAAGTCAAGGTACTGCCCGGGCTGCCAGTCCTCTCATCATAAAGGCTGACGCACTTGGACCTTAGGAAGCCTCTGCCCCTTCCATGAATAGTCACATCTTACCATTTCCTCTTCCTTTTACCCTTTGTTCACTGAGGCTAGATTCAGCCCGCTCTGTTCGCACCTGCGTGACACCTTGACAGTGTGTGTGTGTGTGTGTGTGTGTGTGTGTGTGTGTGTGTGTGTGTGTGAGACAGCTGTGTGTGTGAGTGAAGTGGGGTGGCTTCTTTCCCTCTTTCTATCCTCCCCACCCCAAACCATTTCCTCTGATTCTCGGCAGAAAAAAAAAAAAGGTGCACTGGCTATAGGTTTCTCACTGGGGACAGTGTAAAACCCAGCACCTCTTCCTTCAGTTTTGGGGGCTACCTTCCTAGCTAAGTCTCTTACCTCTATTTGCACTGAACAGTTGAGAAATATTGTGCCCTTTAAAAAGTAGAAAGCAAAATAAAACTAAAAGAAGACCTGTGATTACTTTTAGCAATGGTGGTGGGCTTAGTGGGGCATAGCACAGAGGGCACTGAGAGCAGGGAGAACTCACCAGGGCTTATCTCAAAGTATACCTTCTCCCCACCTCTCCCAATTCTGCTTCTCACCGCCAGTTAATGCAGAACACTTTTTATTTATTTAAGGGTATTGGGAATAAAAAATAAAAGCCTAATATTTTCTATGCAAGTCTGAAATTTTATTCCCACCTGTATTTCAGTTAAGGAAATAGCACTACCATGTAAGTTTTACAAGTCGCACTGGGACTTGAAATCAATTTCCCCAAACCCAGAGCCCTGGGTTCTGATGCCGTGTGTAAGAAGCGGTAACAACTGCCTTCCTGGGAGGTTGCTCTGCTGAATAAGGTAACGGAATCAGTTTTCATCTTGTAGCCACTGCATTTGAAAAACGAAAAGCCACAAGTTTGAGTGTCCTTTTGGCTTTTATTTCTGTCTTCTCATACATAACCTTTCTTGTTGACAATTTAAATGTTGGGAAAATAACTTCTTGCTGAGACATGCCTTTCTCAAAGTCTTTAAAGACTCACACAAACTCTTCAATGAAATGGACAACTCCTGTCCAGAAAATTCCTAAGACAAATAAACACACTTGGTTCTTATAAAAACATCAAATTATGTAAAAGAGAAGAGCTCTCATATGCAAATGTTTCCTAAGTTTCTACCTTGACACTTTCCATTCTTGCTTTGAGTCCCAGGATTTCACAGGAAAGGGACACTTCAGAGAACCTAAGAAGCTACTAGTAATCCTTTGCTTTGCTATAAATTTTTACACTGGCAAATACATGTTGCCCCTAAAATTTATAAAACAATTAGATACTAAGCTAAGATTTATACACCCAGCTCTCCACACAAAGTAAGTTTCTCCTACAGCGTTATGACTCCAGAGGCAAACAGGAGCTTAGATCTCTCCTCAGAAGCCGGCAAGCCCTGTTTGTCATCAAAGTCCAAAATTACTCAGGGTATAAATGGATTTCTTGGCTGCTTCTCAAAACATTGACAACAATAACACTCATAAAATACCGTGTTACATGTCTCTACGCCTGTCAAATTCAACACAAATGCAAGCTCATGAGATACAGAACCAGGAAGTTTTTTTTTCAATTAAAGCCCCTGAGTGTCAGAAATAGGAAATGTAATGCCTCAACTTCATTTACTCACGACCAACAATGACAACTAATACAAGAGGAAAAACTCTGGCAATTTTAATAAAGCAAAGAGCCAAGTCTTTCTTCCTGTATACCTGCAAAATTCACCAGAATGAAAGTCAGCATTTCTAGAAGAAATACATATTTCTTCCTTGGCATCCTTAATTTTGTAAGAATCCAACAATTTGTTCTGAGGCTGCCCATCCAAAGTTTGGCGAGGCCAGCAAGGGGCAGCAGGAGGAATGGAATGGGCAAAAGACCTGGGATTTAATTACAGTGCATCCCCCTACAAGTAGCTTGGACAAGTAGCTTAAACCCAGTCTGAATTTTTTCTGCTGTAAAAGGAAATATTCACAACAAGCATGCAGTACTTTTTTTTTGGAATAAAAATAAAAAGCATAGCAGATGTAAAATCACCTGGCACACAGTAAACATTCAAGAATTATTATTTGTAAACACTAAGATTACTGCCCAGTTAGGTGTGTCAGAAAGCATAATGCACTATTCCGTCCAGTTAAGTCTAGAGAAAGTCACTTGGCAGTGCATTTGAAGCTAATTAAAATATCTGATATGTCAAGAGGAAAAGCATGGTGATTTTTTTTCTCTTTGCTATTTCCAGGTCAGAACAGATTATATAATGATAAGCATTTGTTTTGGATATGGATGAATGGGTGGATGGATGCATGGATAGATGGAAAACATATGGATGAATGTATGGATGGATGGATGGATGGATGGACAGACGCATGCATGAATGGATGGATGGACAGATGGAGATTTGGGAATCTCCTTGCAAGACTATCAAAACCCCCAAAGAAAGAGGGAGAATATAACAAATTGTAATCTATTGTCTTTCATTTTTGAACCAGTGATTCCAAAGGAACTAGATGAACTTCTTCACAGCCTCCAACACAACTTTCTCCTTTTGAACACTACTAATTGGGGTCTTGGGTTTCATTCTCTATAGAAAATACTCGAGTTAAAATGCTTAACATTCACATACTCAGATATACAAGATACCAAAGAGCTCAAAAATTTCCAGAGACACATCCAAAAAGATAGCACATCTTTTTCTCATATAATTCACAACAGCAAAATCTTTGGCCCTTACCTGAAGGTGGGTCCATTCTGTATTTATTCTCTTGACACCAACCAACTGGTCGAAGTCTGTAATCCAAGTAAAACAACCACTGGTCATAGGATTCAGTGTCCTCCAATCCCACATAGCGAAGGCGTAATCTTCCTCCAACATTTTCAATCACACTAACTATCCAGTACTGAAAAGGGTTCTGAGAATCCTGAAGTTCTATTAAGGAATCAACTGTAATGAGGTCTATAGGGCCTTTCCCTCGCAGAGGCTGTTTAAACAGAAGCAAAACTCCTTATTTTAAACTTTATTTTAAGGTTCTCATGGAAACAGATGACAGCAGAAGATAATATTTTTTCACACCATCATCCAAGCTATTGGCAAACAGTCTGGTGTTTCCCTCCACCCCCATCCTTTCCACAGCCCTCGCCCCCTCCCCTTCCCTCTCCTCCCACACACACTTCCATTTACCCAACTCTGTCCAACAACAAAAATCACAAGTCAACAGGAAATAACAGTTTGTGCTATGTTCTCACCAAACAAATACCCTTCCCAGATAAAATTGCATTTGTTAGAAATGAGTACACTTTTAAGAAGAGTTATACCGAAATTTGCCTTGAGCTAGAAAACGTGTGGTAGCAGAATGTCTACTTTTCTAATAGACAGATATATCAAACATGAGACTGTAAGTTTATACTGGGACTCAACAGACATGTATCTTACAATGGCCACTGCTATAGTAATCAAGACCCTCTCATACTTTGAATATGTGCATAAAGCATGAACATGTGTAGATAACATGTTTGATACATAATGATATATACTAAATTAGAATATTATGTAAAGTTGTGTCTACATCTAACCTGATAGCTGGTTTAGAGAATAAATGCATTTACTGCCCTATATAAGCAACCTTCTTAGCATATGTTAGCATAAGAAAAGGGTGTTTGTTCAGTCAGGCTTGTAGGCAAATGTGTTTTTTTAAAAAAACCTGAAAGAGTAATATAATCTGTCCTTTCGAAAGGGTCAACAACCATCATTTTGATTTGTTAACCAAAAAATTAAATTAGTAGCCATTAAGATAAACAAATACACTAGGCAAAATCTTCACAGAACCAAACCCTATAACTCAATATGTCAGACAATGGTGTTCCAAAGTATCAATATCTTTTATGACAGGAGGGAAACTTATTGTTAAGGTTAAGAGAATAATGATATTGTCAACATCCACATTGTATTCCTTGTTATTCATTGTGTTTTCCCCTTTTTCAAGGGCATTCTTGAAACAAATATGGTAACACAATAATTATCTACAACACACCTTTTACTATATATAATAGAACAGGAATATAAAAATAAAATGTTTCATCAAAAAATTATTTACAAATGAACCATCAAGATTTCAGATTTAACTATTTTTTTCAGTACCATAAATTACCTTAATCATATTTAAATATGGTTAGTCATTTGTCCTCTTGTTTTTATAAGAGAGGAGGTTAATTCAATTATTACTTATCATGTGCATATAAATCTTTGGGTTATGCTTCCAGAATGGAATAGTTAATGAAACCATTTATCAATATGCTCCCAGATTATACTAGTTTCACCTGTACAAAACAGTTATTCTTCGGGATTTTATTTACATACACTAATAAAGGGTAGAGGCTTAAACATATAAGATAGTGAGATGTTCTAACATAGTATTATTTTAAAATGTGTTCACATATTTTAAAGCAAATTTAAAGCAAATTCCCCATTTATTGATTGTAGCACAGATGAAGATTTTTCAATGCCATTAGAATCAGAAACCTAAGTAACTTAGGAAAAAACAATGTTAGGCTTTTTGAATATAGATACCTGTGTGTACGCATGTACCTGTGGAAGGATATATGCAAAGGTGCCATTAGGTTTGAGTTCATGTAACTGATGCTTCAGACATAGAATAGCTGTAAACAATAATACATACACCTTCCAGAAGGTTAGCAGGTGCTGTCCGGGAACCAGTCAAGTCACGAATGAGAAATTCTGTCCAGTCTGTGTACTTTTCTTTGATTGCTGGTGAAACAAAGGAGAGAAAACACTTCAACGCCACTCAATTATCAAATAAACTTAAAAGGACAGCATTTTGCTGTTTATGAGTGTTACTTCAATATTTCTCTTAATTTTAAGCACCAATCTTAAGTACTAAAATCATAACAGCAAATCTATCAACAATGGGTGTTCATACCCACCAGGTGCTTAGATTTTGCTGGGCCTGAGGAGATTAAATAGGAGGTTCTAAAGTCTTGAAAACTATTTAGAAACTTCTGAGAACAACAAAGATATTATAAAGTATGTAATTCAGTTGGTTCCAAGAAGAAAGAGATCAATGAGGGCTGGCAGAATCAGAGAAAGTTTCCCAGGTGAGAAAATAAATCCAGGCTCTGAATTACACAAAAGGGTTATAGAGGCAGAGAAGAGGAAGATGGGACTTTCATATTGACAGGAACAGCACAGGCTAAGGAAAAAAAAAGGAAGCAGTGAATCTTAAATTATAAATGGAAGCACTTACTATTAAGAATAAAAGACTACAGTATTCCTTCCCTTGGAGATTTTTTAAAGACAACCTACATTAATTTTTCAGAGGTTTTGAATTAAATTGTTCCCATAAACAGGAGGATATATCCTGAAAGGATTCAACAGGACTGATAAGCTCCTACTATGTGCAATGAACCCTGTAACATACTACTGGGGCTCAAGCACATAGATATAAGTATTCCTCTTCTTAATAATAAATACAGCCCAGATAAAGACGAAACTTGTGAATAATTTTATAAAAATTATACATACACAGAGACACACACATTCCTTAGTACTTAGGAAATTCTATTTCAACTTTAGCACTTTTTCCGTTGTACAAATATACTTGTATAATTACAAAAGGCAATATCATTATTTTGCTCTGAAGTACAGGCTTTAACAAAGACATTACCTAAGAATTGGTGGAAGCAAAGGACAGACTTTTCACAGTGGTAACATTAGGTTAAGATAGGAAAGACAAGAACCTCAGAATATTCTCCATAATTAGACCACTTAATATTTATGTCATTAAAACCTCGGACAGTATATATGCAAACCCTTATGACAAAGGCCTTTGCTATTTAACATTCTACACATTGTTATGGCATCATACGTGACTTTTAATGGAGACTCCTTCATTGGGCGGTTGTAAGCATTAAATGAGAAAATAAATATAAGCTCCCCAGTAATTATCACACATTTACAGTATTAATCAAGCCTTGTAAAAGTGTTCTTTGAATCCAGAGACATAGAAGCATAGAACAACACACTGTGGAATCTCAGAGGAAAGGGTGGGGGGAAGAGATCAACCAAAGAACTTGTATGCATATATGCATAATCCATGGAAACAGACAATAGGGTGGTGAAGGCCTGGGACGGGCTATAAAGGGTCAATGGGAGAAAAAAGGGACATATGCAATACTTTCAACAATAAAGATTTTTTTAAAAGGGTTCTTTGGTAATGCAACTAACCATTCCTTCTTTAATGCACTCAAATAATTAATAACATGCTAACTTTTTTAAAAAAAATCTCAAACTGATGTAATTGAACTAATAATTTATTGCAATCCAAATTAAACTTTTAATAAACTTGTACATCAGATCATGAATACAAAATGATGACCACGGGAATAAAAATCACAGTATTTTATTAATTTGAAACATTGTAATTAGAATAAAAATTCCTTCCAGCATATGATGGAACTTTTTAGCCTTCTAATCTTTTAATTTCCCTTCCCTAATGTGGGTATTAATGCTAATTTCACCATTATGATCACAGCATGAAACACTGACAAACTGGTAGCCCACACACAAAAATCTACCTTATGGAAAAGAAGTCCTAATGTAAACTGTTACGGGAATCCAATGCATTTTTAGCTTCTATTCCAGTTTCTTCATATTATTATAAAATTGATTACCCATTATATAGTAGTAAAATACCATCTCTCTGTCTAAGCATACTAGTAGCAATAATATTTTAACACAACAGGATACATGGTGCACAAAGATCATTATTCCACAGTCACTTATTCATGTTTTTATGAGAACAAGATCAATAGTGAATAGATGATACACAATGCTTACATCAATATGAATGTTTACGCACACAGCTATTTATACTTTTTTTTAATTGACACTACAGAGCACAGAATAGTTCCTGTAGTCTACATTTCTTCCTCATCCAAATCAAACTTCTGTTCTTGCTGTTACACACAAAGCACCCCGAAACAAGAAATGCAGCACTGTTGAGACAGTAATCATAAAGCTCAGAATTCAAACCAGATTTCTTCGTACTTATATTCCAATCTGGCTTAAGCAGTTACTTTATAACTTTACTTTCATCAGTAAGTTATTCCTACAATTCACACAAGTCACATCTTACTGAAAAGTGAATTTATTCTAATAAGCTCTTATGGTATTTTATTATGCCTGTTTAAATAAGGCAAATACCTCAGTAAATACCAGTTAGCAGTAATGTATTACTGAGAGGATTTTGGGAAATTGCGTAATATTTTTTGCCAGCTCCTTAGAATGCATCCAATGCCATCTAGGGGAATAGCAGCAAGGAGTGCCCCCATCAGGGACACATAAGAGGTGCAGTGGTGCTTGCCTGAAGGTGCCATCCTGCCTCCATGTCTATTCTCCGTCCCTAAAAACCAGCACTCCCAATCTTGTTGCCCAGATCCAGCGACTTTCCCATCCTCTGCTATCCACCATCCCCATCTTTGCCCTATTCTACCTCCCCATCTGTGCCTTTGGGAAACTAGAGTAACTATAACTGCAGCATAAAGGAAAAACCTGAGCCACGCCATCACCCACAAGTTCTAGAACCACCCTTCCTTTTTAACAAATCAATTTGAACATTCTTTTCTGACAAGTCAATACCCCATTTCTTTGCTCCCCTCCAAAACCAAACTTACACTAAGATTTCTCTCCACCCACCATTCAACCCAGTCAACTTCCTCCCCCACAAACTACCAAACCAATGAACTGCATTTTTCTCCAAAGACCTGCGCATCCCCACACCAACGCCTTCTCAAGCCTTACTTGGATATTGGACACAAATGACCACTTCCTCCCTCACAGTGTCCTCTAGGGGTCTCCTCTACTCAACTTCCGATGATTCGGTGCGTTACTTAGAAACTGGTCCTGGGCCGGCTCTCCTTTCTTCTCGCTGTGTGGTCTTCCATGGACAATCTTATACATTCGCCTGACTTCAATCACATCAATACCATCAACTGCCAATTTCTCTCTACAAACCAGACCTCTTTTCTGAGCCTCAGAATCACAGATTCAATTGCCTGATTATCAGTGAGGTTTAGAATCATGACATTATGTTAATTCAGATTTCTTTTCTGGGAACTTACTATTTACATCCCTTGATCATTTTTCTATATACGTATCTTTTTTAAAAAAAAAATGTTGACTTTTAGGAGCTCTGTCTATATTAGATATTAATTCTTTGTTAAAAATAGCAAAGCTCTAACTTAGTAAATGATATG
This sequence comes from Myotis myotis, assembly GCF_014108235.1. NCBI lineage: Eukaryota > Metazoa > Chordata > Mammalia > Chiroptera > Vespertilionidae > Myotis > Myotis myotis. Next base: position 76,253,138 of record NW_023416313.1, on the reverse strand, counting down.
CAACATGAGCCTTTAAAAAGAAGGCATGAGATCATTTTGCTCAGCCCTTGAATCTTAGAATAGATTTCAAGCTCTTCAGCCTGGCTCGATGTCCTGCATGACTGGGTCCCTCTGCACTAATCTTCCTGTGCTGTCCACACTGGATTTCTCTAAACTCTCCTTATACTGGGCCCCATTAGGGTTTTGCACACGCCCTTCCTTCTGCGAGGAAACACTTTCTCCCTGTCTCCTCATCATCTCACCCATCACTTCCTCCTTGACCTCTGCTAACTTCTAAAATCAACTGTATTCTCTCCTGGAAGCTCAAATTCTTTCCCTTCATAAATTTAATGCACTTTATGATTATATGTTTGTACATTTGTCTGATGACAGTTCCCACCTGACTGTTCACTCCAGGAGGCTAGGAACCATCCACATACATTGTGTTACTTCTGTATACCCAATACCTATAACAACTGCACATAGTAGGTGTTTAATAAAATTTTGGCACTGGAAGGAAGGACTAACAGATTAGATGGTTCTATAAATTGTATCTGCTTCACTAATATTTTGTTGAAACAGAACTTACTGAATTCAGGTGAAGAAAAACTGTTACCATGGATATTACACGGTCCTTTCAATAAAATATGATTTAACTCAATAGCACATTACCAGCATTCACAAATGAACTGCCATTTTTTTTGTTTTTTTCTCTTATTTGCCTTGTTTCATTTGTTTGTGTGATATTAGTTATCATTTAAGACTTTAGTTTCCGCATACATAACCCAAAAAGCCAGAGACCTGCCCATTTAATTGAGATAGCAATAATGTCTTATATGCTAGGGCAGACACATAATACTTCTCTAGAGTTCTCCTTATGAGTTAGTACACAATATGAGTCCATTAGGCAACACGGATACTGTTCATTTCAGACAAAGACATCATCCAGAAATTAAAGAAACACAAGGTACTACATACACCGCCATACTTTATCCTTAAGGGACCATCTACTTTCTCTGAAGCACCCCAGAACCTCTTAGCACTAGAAACACCCAAGACTTACAAAACAAAAGCCATACAAATATCAACTATATATAGCATTCTCTAGACACAACTCACATTACTCTACATCCTATTTCTAAGAGCCCAGAAGATAAAAAGCCTCTAAAACTATTAGAAGAAATTTAAAACCTTATCATTGTTCTCTGGTAAAAGATTTTTGCCCATTAGAGTATGGACTTTGTCTCATTCTCGCAAATTTTCACCAATTCTTTTCTAGCTACTAATATCTCACTTTATAGACATTTCTGCTGTTGCTTTAAATATTTTCCTGCGTTAAAAAATAACCTTCCAAAGAATCTGCCACTTTTTATTCTCCACTAGGAAAAACTTGCTACAGGTCTTTTATTGGTTTGCACTACGGCAAAACTGTCAAGACTGAATTGACATATCACAAAGGTCCAGGGCTGTAGTTCAATGGAATAAGACACACACACACATATGCTTGACTTATTTCTTTTTGTAAAGTTACTTTCTTTTTTTTAAAGAAGGCTGTTCTTTTTTTTTTTTTTTTTAATATATTTTATGGATTTTTTACAGAGAGAAAGGGAGAGAGATAGAGAGTTAGAAACATCGATGAGAGAGAAACATTGATCAGCTGCCTCCTGCACATCTCCCGCTGGGGATATGCCCGCAACCCAGGTACATGCCCTTGACCGGAATCGAACCTGGGACCCTTCAGTCCGCAGGCCGACGCTCTATCCACTGAGCCAAACCGGTTTCGGCTGTAAAGTTACTTTCATTGCTGCTGCAAAATGACTTCCATTCAAATTTTCCCCAATGCTCCCCTTAGGTGTATGTCTTAAAAAGACAGAAACAAGTTTGCATAAAATTAACATTAACATGCTCTTTGTATATGTCTAATTACATGAATCAGCTTATATTTCAAAATTTTTCACATTATTGTCTATGATGGTTTATTTGATGTGTCAACTTGACTAGGCCACAGGGCCCATATATTTAGTCAAACATTATCCTGGACGAGGATGTTTGTGGATGACATTGACATTTATGTTGGTAGATGTGACAAAGCAGATTGTCAGGCAGATTGTCGTCCCAACGTGGGTGGGCCTTATCCAGTCAGTTGAAAGACACAAAAACAAAAGACTGAGAGCAAGAGGTAATCATGACAACATCAAAGAAAAATTAAATAAATAGACATTCCATGCTCATGGATAGAAAGACTCAATATTATCACAATGTCATTTCTTTCTATCTCAGTGATGGCGAACCTATGACATGCGTGTCAGAGGTGACACGCGAACTCATTTTTATGGTTGATTTTTCTTTGTTAAATGGCATTTAAATATATAAAATAAATATCAAAAATGTAAGTCTTTGTTTTACTATGGTTGCAAATATCAAAACATTTCTATATGTGACACGGCACCAGAGTTAAGTTAGGGTTTTTCAAAATGCTGACACGCCGAGCTCAAAAGGTTCACCATCACTGTATCTTGATCTATAGGTTCAATGCAATCCCAATCAAAATCCCAGCAAGTTATTTGGTGGATACTGACAAGCTGAGTCTAAAGTTTATATGGAGAAGATAAAGATCCAGAATAGCCAATACAGTACTGAAGGAGAAGAACAAAGTAGGAGAACTGACACTACCTGACTTCAAGAATTACTATAAAGATACAGTAGTCAAGGCAGTGTGGTGTTGGCAAAGGAATAGACAAACAGATCAGTGGAACAGAACAGACACCCCAGAGACAGCCTACATGTATACTGTCAACTGATCTTTACAAAGGTGCACAATGACACAAAGACAGTCTTTTCAACAAATGGTCCTGGGAACTGGACATTAATGTACAAAAAAATGAACCTACATGCAGATTTTACACAAAAATTAGCCTTCTGAAAAATAACTAAAAATAGATCACAGACCTAAATGCAAAGCCTAGAAGATAACACAGGAGAAAACATAGATGACCTTGTATATGGTGATGCCTTTTAAACTACAATGCCCAAGGCATGATCTATGAAAAAAAAATTGATAAGTTGAACTTCATTAAAATTAAACACTTCTGCTCCGTGAAAGACAATGTAAAAAGAATGAGAAAAAAATATTTGCAAAAGACACACCTGATAAAGGACTGTTATTCAAAATATATAAAACACTTAAAACTCAACAAAAAGAAAAAAAAAAACTAATGTGATTTTAAAGAGGGCCAAACCCCTTAACAGACTTCTCACCAAAAAAAAAAAGGTATACAGTTGGCAAATACTACATGACAAAATGCTTCACATCGTGTCATCAGAGAAAAGCAAAGTAAAACAATGAGATACCAGTTCATGCCTATTAGAATGGCCGAAATCCAGAAAATCGACACCACCAAATTTTGGCAGGGATGTGGAGCAACAAGAACTCTCATTCACAGCTGGTGAGAATGAAAAATGGTACAGCCACTTTGTGGAAGACAGTTTGGTAGTTTCTTACAAAACCAAACATACTCTTACCATACAATCAGCAATTGTATTCCTTGGTGTTCACACAAAGGAGTTGAAAACTTATGTCTACACAAAAACCTGCACACGTGTTTAGAGCACAGCTTTACTCCTAATTGGCAAATCTTGAAGCAAGCAAGATGTCCTTCAGTAGAATGGATAAACAAATAGTCGCACATCCAGACAGTGAAAGATTCAGCACTAAAAGTAAATGAACTATCAAAGCACAAAAGGATATAGAAGGACATTAAATGCATGTTACAAGTAAAAGAAGTCAATCTAAAAAAGGCTACATACTGTATGATTCCATCTATATGATGTTCTAGAAAAGCCAAAACTATGGAACAGTAAAAAGTGGTTGCCAGGGGTTAGTTGGGAAGGAGGGATGAATAGCGGGAACACAGAGCATTATTAGGGCTATGAAACTACTCTGTACGATACTATAATGCTGAATACATGTCATTATACATTTGTCCAAGCCCACAGAATGTATTACATCAAGAGTGAAACCGAATATATAAACTATGGACTCTATGTGATGAGGATGCATCAATGGAGGTTCATCAATTGTAACAAATGTACCACTCTGTGGGGGAGGTTGATAATGTGGGAGGCTTGACTGTGTTAGGGCAGGGTGTGTACAGGAACTCTCTGTACCTTCCTCTTAATCTTGCTGTGAACCTAAACCCTAGTCTGTAAATTCCTTAAGGACAACACGCTCTATCTTATCATCATTGTTTATCCTAGTGCCTAGCACAGAGAACCCAACAAATGTTCCCACATAGCTTTCAAAAGTGAAGCAATTTATCATCCTCCCCTTAACCCAACATATATTAGACACCACAATTCTGATTAGAAGGAAAAAAATTGAGTGTTTCTAATGTGCCAAACAGAGCCAAGCACTTCCACACACAGCAACTCAGTTAGTGCTTCCCAAAACCAAGGAACTATTTATTCTCTTCCTCATTCAACAAATAAGATTCAAAGAGACAGACAGTTGGTAACAGATATATTAAAGAGTATATTTGCAAACATGTATAATTAAGGGAATAAAACAGACAAATAAAACAAAATAATAAAACAAATAAAACAAAACACAAATTATTTCATAAATATAGGACATAAACACAATTACTCAGCAAAACCTTAGCTTAGACTCTATGTCAGATTTCTCAAAGCTACTTCTTGTCTACTTTTAAAGATTTATATGGCTAGGTAAGCAAATTTTGAAAAATTTAAAATAAAAACTCCTGTTTGTCCCAAGAGCTACACCTCATGAAATGTTACTTCCTTTAGAATGAAACTAAGAGTAATACTTTGCAAAAATACATAACTGATGAGTACTTTCTTAATAGATACAAATCTGATTAACATGCTAATCACAACAATTAAAGGTATCTTTAAATATACCTCATTGAAGAGGGTTTACACTAAATATGAACAATATCATGAGAAAAGAAATGGAATGATTACCTGTAAACATCTCACTTGAGAGTTGACATATTTATGAAATGCCATGAAATCCTTCTTATTAAAGTTAAGTTCAAGAAAATTCGAAGCATGTTCTTCGAGATAATCAGCCAGGTCCAACTGCAAGCACCAGTATCTTGCAGTCGTCATGGACAAACTCACTGACCTAACAGTTACGCCGGAACACAACACATGGCCCAGCTGTGGTTAAATACTTTAAATCCGCCATGTCTGTAAGTACTAATGAAACACAAGCTCTCTTCCACCAAATAGCCCTATAAGAACTCTGAGATTCTGTTTCTGAATTACCCAAAAACAGATCTTGGAAAAATGGAGACCCCAGAAAATATTCTCCTGACAATAGGATTTATTATCCAGTTATTGTGGATTTAAATCTTTTCCAACACTACGCTCCATTAGGACCCTTTTATTGACCTTTAAATTTTTTAAACATTTTACTGGAAATTTGTTAGTGACTTGTGTGTTTTTTTAAAGAAGGATCAAAACACATTTTGCATATCTAAATTATAGTGGTCACTAGCAACTCAAAATTACAGAGAGCGGGAGGACGATATCTAAATTATAGGCCTGCAACCTGGAGAATAATCCGAACCTATAACCTCACTCCTTCACACATGTCTTCCCTGAGGAACTTTCCGCTCTGAGAACTCCATAAGGCAAAATGAACAGATCAAATTTTCTGTCAAATCCAAGGGCAAGAGCTACCACAGATGTCATGGTACAATTATTTGGAAGCAAGCTGGGCAAGCACCATGAACCAGGTGGGGCCAGACTTGCAGAGTACAAGACAGAGTAGAAAAGATCACTAATGACGTCTACATCGCCAAATCCAATAGTCACTTCCCAATGGTATACCTATTCGACATGATAAACAGCATTTGATATGTTGGCTCACTCTCTCCTTCTTCAAACAGTCTTCACTTAGTGTTAAGGATTAAATGTTTGCCTCCCCAAAGACCTTATGTTGAAATCCTACCCCCAATGTGATGGGATATAGACGTGGGTCTCTTGGAAAGCGCTTAGGTCATGAAGGAGTAGCCCTCGTGATGGAACTAGTGCCCTTAGAAACGAGAGCCCGGGAGCTGTCTCACTCTTTGACCTGTGAGGACACAGCAGGGAGTCGGTAGTCGGCAAGCCAGAAAAGGGCCTTCACCAGAACCCAACCATGCTGGCACCCTGATCTCAGACTTCTAGCCTCTAGAACTGTGAGGAATGAATTTTTGCTGTTTATAAGCCACCCAGTCTATGATATTGTTACAGCAGCCCGTGCTGGCTCAGACAGCTTCTGGGCCATCAATCTCTCTTAGCTTATCCCACTGGGCGTCACTTACCTCAATGGACATCACCGCTCAGTCTCCTTTGCTGTTCCTTCTCTTCTTTTCAACTTCTAAACATTGGAGGGCCCCAGAACACAGCCCTAGAATCCTCTCTATCTACACTCATCCCCTAATTGACTGCAACCAGTCTCATGGCTTCAAATACTATATGCTGACAATTTCTAATCATGTCTCTAGTCAGGAAAGTCTTTCTGAACTCTAAACTCATAGATGACTTCCACCTTGACATTTCCACTAACATTTCAACTTGCCACGTCTACACACAAACGTGCTCCTCCCACAGAACTCCCCAACTCAGTAATAACTGTGCTTCTTCAGTTGCTCAGGCTGTGGTCACTCCTGGCTCTGACTTGTTCTATCCTATCCAACCCACAACCACAACACATTCATATTCTCTCCCTCTCTCTCTCTCTCTCTCTCTCTCTCTCTCTCTCTCTCTCTCTCTCTCTCTCTCCCTCTCTCTCTCCATCAGCAAACCCTGTCAACTCTACCTTTGTATATATCCAAAATCCAGCCACTGTATTTTTTAAGCCAAATCCACAACCACCACCCAGATCTATGCCACCATTATTTCTTTCCTGGATTACTGCTACAACCTTCTCATAGACTTTGCAGCCAGAATGATCCATTAAGATCATAGGTCATGGCTGAATTACTCTGCTGCTCAAAACTCTCTGATGAGAAAAAGTCAAAGTCTTCACCATGGCCTACAGGGTCCTATTGGCCACAGCCCTGACCTCTTCTACTCTTCCCCTCAGCACTCAATCCTGGTGGTATGCATGGTGTCCCCCTAGCACCATGGTCAGCAAACTCATTAGTCAACAGAGCCAAATATCAACAGTACAACGACTGAAATTTCTTTTGAGAGCCAAATTTTTTAAACTTAAACTATATAGGTAGGTACCTTGTTATTAACTTAATTAGGGTACTCCTAAGCTGGCCTTCGCTAAAAACATCCTCAATCTGAGGGGTCGACCTCAGCGAACGTACCCCCACTTCTTCTAATGCCACTTCTTCAAAATAGACTCGCCCAGGCCCAAAACCGACTTCTGCGCATGGGCCATGAAGTTTCAATCGCACTGTACGTGCTTACCCGCACGTGGTATTTTGTGGAAGAGCCACACTCAAGGGGCCAAAGAGCCGCATGTGGCTCACAAGCCACGGTTTGTCGACCACTGCCCTAGCACATCAAGCATGTTCTGACCTAAGGACATTTGCACTTATTATTTCCTCTGCTCAGAACACTCTTCCCCTAGTTATATCTGAGGCCTGGCTCTTCCCTTCATTCAGGCCTCTGCTCAGATGTCACTTAGTCAAGGCAATCCCTACCTCCCCACACATACCACATAAAATAATATATCTTGTGCAGCCAACCAATGTCATTCCCTAGTCCGTTTACCTAGCCTTCTTTTTCTCCAGAGCACTTATTTCCTTGGTCAGCTAAATACTTACATGTTTACTGTCTATCCCCCCCTCCCTCTAGCAGAACTTCAGGCACAGGAGAGCAAGGATTCTTTTTCTTTCACTGTTATATCTCAAACACCTAGCATTACTATATGGTATTTCTTGAACTAGGCTTCCCAAAAGTTAACTAGCATCTCAGCCATGCCTCCCTCTTTCCCATTAAGAATCCTCACCCAGCTTCCTTCTAAAGCAGCCTAATGAGAGGGGAAATATAACTAAGGGGCACTATAGTATCAAATGGAAAAATGTAGTGGGTTAGAATTATTTCAAAAATCGGGCCAAGAGTAAGGGACTTCACGAGTCAACCTAGCAGAGATATGTGAACTAGAACCCCCACTAACCACAAAAAACTGGGGAGAGAAGGGGTGAGGGAGCACTAGAGATTTTCATGGGCTTCAACAGGGTCCCAGGGAGAGAGCTCCAGGTGGGAGAATATATGATCTTTCCAAAACAAAATAAGATTGCTGGCAAGGTAATCTCGTGCTTACCTTTGTGACTTACTTCAATTTCTCTGTGTCAGGAAGTACCTTCTTACTAGTATTTCTAACCTAAATAATCTTGACTGCAGCTTCAGGCTATCTCCTTCTTCTCCAAAGCTCTATAACCTCCGTCCAGATAGTTCTTGTCCACTAATAAGGACTCCAAACACCCTCCCCCTCCTCCTCATGCAGTTGAAATATCTCAATAATTAACTCGGCTCATATAGTTTGAATCCACCTTCAGTGTTTAATATGACCCCAGTCACAGTATTCCCATCGCCAAGAATGCTGTGCGAATTAAATTATGGTTCATTAGTTAACCGCAGGCTAAGTAGCTGAGTAGGAGCTCACAGCCCTGAAGTTGACCAGGACACTGACCCTTGATGTAACCCAGGTGAAGTTTCTAAACAAAACAAACTGGAATTTCAATGACTTTCCAAATACAGAGATCCACAGGCAATTAGCTGGCTTGATTCTTGTTGATATGTACAAGTCTAAGGAGAGCGATTAATTATAAGGAACATTCCAAAGTGCAGGAATCATGATTCAAAGCCATAACTCAGTTTGTGATTAAAGGAAGACTGTTCGGAAAGAACAAAAATCAGCCATGCCTTTCCCTCCCCAGTGAAGGAAAAGCTGAGCAGTCAGAGTGCCTACAATAGAGGCATTTGGTTTGCAGGCAACCGTAGTAAAGGAAGAAGGCATATTTTAGTGTGTATCTGACTCTCTCTCTCCCTCCCTTCCTGCCTTATGATCCTTAGTAACTGAACAGAAAATTTCAAATAAGTGAAGTCCTTATGGTTTTGTCTTCTGTGATTCTTAAAACAAACCAACCAACTAAAAATGCTTCAACAGTACATCACACAATATACCAAGAAAAATTTTCAAAAGGGTCAGAATATGTAAAAGAATATGCTGCTTCAGTAGCCGTAATTCATTTTGAGTGCTTACTATAAATTCTGCCTGCTTTGTTACATACACAGATTTCATTTGGATTATTGCATGTGGCAGTTGTTTTTTAAGAACTCCTCTGTAAACCCAGCCTGAATTTTCTCCTGTCAATTACATGAGATCAAATTATGTTTGGAAAAAATGGAACTTTGCTAGTAACAATTATTTCTAAGCAATGAAATGTAACAGATATTAACTTACAGTTTTCTTCCTATTATCACTATGATCATGTTAAATGAGATTTATAGCTGTTCAATAAAACAACAACTATTATGTCGCCTTAGAAGCAGCAATTCATCAACTAATGTGGGGCAAACAATGTATGCCAGGTGAGCAGAAAGGAATAAATATCCTGCTCATTTTGAAACCAGTTTTTCTTCCAACAGCGGAAGATAGGGTAATTTGAGATTTTAAAAGAGGAGAGTGTATAATAAAACAGTAACTTATTTAGATGTTAACTCTCACCACAACCTGGGATTGACTTGTCAAAAAATCATAAGCTCTTGGTGATAAGCTCTTGGTGATTTTTGTCATTTTATCTAGTATTTCAATTACCTCAACACAATAAACTACTGAGATTTAAAACCAGACACAAATGGAATTAATCTGGAAATAACTCTCTGTGCAATCATTCTGAGTTAATAATTCTTAATTTAAGAATTGTTCTACATGGCCCTGGCCTGTGTGCTCAGTGGTTAGAGTGTCAGCCTGTCACAGAGGAGTCTCACGTTTAATTCCCAGTCAAGGGTACGTAGCCCTTTTGATCCCTGGCCTCCGGGATCAAAGTGTATAACAGGTACTCATCTAGTTAACTCTCACAATAATATTAAAAGCAGCACCAACACTGCCTCAACTGACCTATCAGGAAAGAAGCAAAATATACAAGGAAGACACAAGATATACAAGGACCATTAGCAAAAGACAGAACAGACAGAAAAAAATCAGACCTTAAAGGTTTCAGTTATTGGTATGATAAAATATACTTAATATGTTTATGGAAATAAAAGAACAAATTTAAATTCTGTAAGGAACACTAGCAATAACAAAATGATCATGAAAAGAAGAAAAAAATAGAAATTTTGTACGTTAAAATATAATGATTTTATTAAAATATCCAATCTCCCTGAACAGCAGATAAGGAAGCTGTAGAGAAAGTGTGCACTGGAAGATGGATGCAAAGAAATTATACAAAAGGTAGGGTAGACAAAAAGATGAAAATAGAAAAAAATTAAGAAACATGGTGGAGAGAACCAAGATGGCAGCATAGGTAAACACCTGTACTTGCTGCCTCCCACAACCACATCAAAATTACAGCTAAAATACAGAACAACTATCATCCAGAACTGCAGGAGAGCTGGCTGAATGGAAGTCCTACAACTAGAGAAGTAAAGAAGAAAGCACACTGAGACTGGTAGGAGGTACGGAGGCGCAGAACGGGCTGGTCTGGCACCCAAGTGTGCTGCTTTTTTATTTGGGAGGGAGATCGCCTCTGCAGAGGCCACCCAGAGGAGCAAGGGGTCCCAGCCCCACACCAGACCCCCAGCCCAAGGATCCAGAGCTGGGGAAAGAAGTCTCTATGGGCCGTAAGAATTACGAACTCTACAAACCAACGCAGATTGGAGCTGAGTGACACACCGGCTGCTGGAGACCCAGCTGCTCCTCTTAAAAGGCTGGCACCACAAAGTGAATTTACAAGCTCCCACTTCCTCTGAACTCCAGTGCCAGGCGAGGCTCTGGGGGACCCAGACACATTCAGGGAGAAACTAGACTGTCTGGCATCAGGGCAGGAACCCGGGGTGGCTTTCTTCCAGACAGAGGTGCTCGAAGAGGTCATTGTTCCCATGCTGGGACCTCCCCAGTGCAGGGCTGACTGGCAGCCATTGCTGTTTGCTCTGCCCTGGTGTTCGTTGAGACCCCGCTCCACCCAACTTATAACCCCACCCAACCTATGTGCAGTGGCTTTTGCATAGGAATGGTCTGTCTTTTCTCAGGCTAAAAATCTGTCAAACAAGCTGCAGCTGGGTTAGGGAGCCCCAAACCTATCAATAAAAGGCCCAAACCTGGCACCAGCACCAACCTGCCTTGCTTCACAGCTGGGCTTTGTCTGGGTACTTCTAAACCCAATACAAAGAGGAGGAATCTGCAGATCTCTCTGTAGCTCCTGCTGGATGGCCCCAAGCAGTGGCTGACTTTGTACCTCTTTGGAGATCCAAGAGCCAGTGTACCCAGTGGTCAGTGTGAGACCATACCAGATTACAACTCTTCACAACCATAAATGACACACTCAAGGGGAAGACTCAGTGAGCACCAAAATCCCACTGAAGCAAGTCCTGCTCCATAAGGGTGTATCCTGCACAGCAGCTCTCCCTCTAAAGTTGCAGCTTATCCCCACAGCCAATTGGCCTGGAGGTCAATTCCTCCCAGTAACACCAACAGCAATCAAGGCACAACTACAACAAAACTGTGCACAGAGCCCACAAAGGGATGCACCAAGAGTGTCCACCTCTGGTAATTGGGGAGGCTGAGCCACTGGGCCCTATAGGACACCTACTACACAAGGCCACTCTATTAGCTCAGGGAGACTTAGCAGCTACTCAATACATAGATACAAACAGAGGGAAGCAGCCAAAATTTGGCAACAAAGAAAAATGTCACAAATGAAAGAAATTGAAGAAAGCAAACTACTGGATATAGAGTTCAAAACCACAGTTATAAGGTTACTCAAGAATATTCTAGAAACCTCTGAGGAACTTAGTGAGACTTTCAAAAATCTTAGTGAGAATGCCAAAAAAAAAAAAAAAAAAAAAAAAGGAAAAGGACCAGTCAGAAATTAAGCATACACTGACTGAAATAAAGAATAATATACAGGGTTTCAACAGTAGACTAGAGGATCCTGAGAATCAAATCAATGATTTGAAATATGAGGAAGCAAAAAACACCCAACCAGAAGAGCAAAAAGAAATAAGAATCCAAAAATATAAAGATAGTATAAGGAACCTTTGGGACAACTTCAAGTATACCAACCTCTGAATTATAGGGGTACCAGAAGAAGAGAGAGAGCAAGATACTAAAAACCTATTTGAAGAAATAATAACAGAAAACTTCCCTTACCTGGTGAAAGAAATAGACTTACAAGTCCAGGAAGCATAGAGAACCCCAAACAAAAGGAACCCAAAGAGGACCACACCAAGACACATCATAATTAAAATGCCAAGGGTAAAAGACAAAGACAGAATCTTAAAAGCAGCAAGAGAAAAAACATTTAGTTACCTACAAGAGAATGCCCATACGATTGTCAGCTGATTTCTCAACAGAAACTATGCAGGCCAGAAGGGCATGGCAAGAAATATTCAAAGTGATGAATAGCAAGAACTTACAACCAAGATTGCTCTACTATCATTTAGAATTGAAGGTCAGATAAAGAGTTTCACAGACAAGAAAAAGCTAAGAGAGTTCATCACCACCAAGCCAGTATTATATGAAATGATGAGGGGTATTCTTTAAGAAAAGAAAGAGCCCTAACCGGTTTGGCTCAGTGGATGGAGTGTCAGCCTGCGGACTCAAGGGTCCCAGGTTCGATTCCGGTCAAGGGCATGTACCTTGGTTGCGGGCACATCCCCAGTAGGGGGTGTGCAGGAGGCAGGTGATTGATGTTTCTCTCTCATCGATGTTTCTAACTCTCTATCCCTCCCCCTTCCTCTCTGTAAAAAAATCAATAAAATATGTTTAAAAAAAAGAGAAAGAAAGAAGGTAAAGATAAAAAATATGAACAACAAAGTGACAACACATACATATATATCAAGTGAATCTAAAAATCAAATGAATAAAAAATCTGATGAGCAGAATAAACTGGTGAATGGAATAGAATCAGGGGAATGGAAATGGAACAGACTGATGATTCTCAGAGGGAAGAAAGTGTGTGTGGGGGGGGGGGGGGGGCGGGTGCAGGAAGAGATTAGACAAAGATCATATATGCATGTATGCATTACCTATGGACACAGACAATAGGGTGACGTCAGCCTGGAGTGGGTTGGAAACTGTGTGGAGGAGAGCTATGGGTGGAAAAACGAGGGACATCTGTAACAATCTCAACAATAAAGATTAATTTAAAAAAAAGAAACATGGTGGATAAGGTCTCAAGGAAGTCTGCCTGGACTGCTAAAAAGAGAAGAAAGAGCCGAAACCGGTTTGGCTCAGTGGATAGAGCGTCGGCCTGCGGACTGAAGGGTCCCAGGTTCGATTCCGGTCAAGGGCATGTACCTGGGTTGCGGGCACATCCCCAGTGGGGAATGTGCAAGAGGCGGCTGATCTATGTTTCTCTCTCATCGATGTTTCTGACTTTCTATCTCTCTCCCTTCCTCTCTGTAAAAAATCAGAGAGAAGAAAGAGAAAAAATCAGAGAGAAGAAAGAACAGGAAAGAGGGTAAGATAACAAAAATGTTCAGAACTGATAATAGTCAATAACCCACAATAACCTCAATAAACCCAAAAGAATTCAATCAGAATAAATATATTTAAACACATTATAGTGAAACCACAGGACACCCAAAGCAAAGAGAATCTTATGAGGAGTCAGAGGGAAAAAGAACTAATAATCTTTCAAAGGAATAACAATTGTCTGACAAGTGATTTTCAGCAACAATTAAAGCCAAAGAGAATGGATTATATTGTCAGTATGCTGCTATAAAATACCTGTCCATCCAGCATTATGCACACAGCAGAAATACTTTTCAATCCTACGAAAGAATGAAGACATTTGAGACAAAGAAAAAATGAGTTTATCCACAATAGTCCCCCACTATAGGAAATTCCGAAGGATATGCTTCACGAAAGGAAAGTAATCCCAGAAGGAAAATATAAGATGTAAGAATGACTTACAAGAAAATAAAGTGGCCTGGCCAGTTTAGCTCAGTGGCTAGAGCGTCAGCCTGTGGACCGAAAGGTCCCAGGTTCGATTCTGGTCAGGGCCACATGCCCAGGTTGCGGGCTCAGTCCTCAGTGATGGGTGTGCAGGAGGCAGCCGACCAGTGATTCTCTCATCATTGATGTTTCTATCTCTTCCTCTCCCTCTCTGAAATCGATAAAAATATATTAAAAAAAAAAAGAAAGAAAATAAAGTGGTAAGTATAAGAAAAAATATAAATGAACACTGGCATGGCTTTATGAAGCTGGCAGAGTTTCCCTGGTGTGGTCAGGGGGGCGGAAACAATATTCCACTCTAATAAAAAAAAAAAATCCCATGACACTATCGATGTAATTATACATGGATGAAGCTCTTCCTCCTAGTCTACCAAATACCTGAATTACTAAAAATATAATTGCCTTATTTGCATTTAACTCAATGAATCTTGCACTAGCACTTCTAGTGGCTATTTCTTGCTAGTTTATCTTTTACTGTGACATCCAGTTGGCTGCACTCTACCTTGCAAAGTAACAGATTCTTCCATTGATGGCAACTCATAATTTTTCTATTTACAAATCCACCTGCTAAGAATGTAAAGTGATTTTTAAAAGAGAATTTGGCTAATAAATCTATCACATCATCCAAGAGTGACTAACCCACCTGGGTTTATCTTGATTGACTCACAGCTCTACCAGCAGTCACTCAGCTACACAGGGCAATAAACCATCTCCCTGCAAGCTGCGATGATTAATCACCACCCTTCAGTTAAAGTCAATATCCCACTCACATCATGTTGACAACAAGAAAAATCTGGTAAGAAGAAATGGCTTTGCTTTATCTAGGCTGAGGATATATAAATTACAATCAGATTATGTAGATAAAATACATGAGCTAAATTTGTCCGTGGTAACTACACTTGTCACAGCACTTTTTAATGCCTCTAAAAAAGGATTTATGTAGGTGCTAGAGTGAGCGGACAGTTGAAGAAATGCTGTACGACAACTTCTGAAGGGCTCATTTGTAACTCATTCCAATTATTTCTTTTTCACTGTAGAAATCATTAGCTAGAATCTTTTCATTTCCCTGGCCCAGAGTATGTTTATTAAAAACCACTTACAAAAGTTGGACTATCCTTAAGGCATAAGCCATATCCTTAAGGCATGGACCATCCTTAAGGCAAACTACACTATTTCTTTCAGTCCACTGATGTCTTAACCGCAAAAGTGGGGCTCCGATGGTCCAAAGGAGCCCCGGCCACTGTCCAAAACAGCTGAGCTCCCCAGGAGAAGGTACAAAAAGTCCTTGAGGAATCCAGGAGACCACCATTATGAGTGTTTTCGTAAGATATAAAAGACAATGCAGCAGAAAAGAGTATGATGAACAGAATTGTTGATGCTGAAAGTAAAATAGATTAAATGAAGGAAAGAAGAATATGGGAACCCAAACATTTTGTCCTGAGATCCTACATGTCCTGAACAACAAGCCAAAATAAACTTCATATGCATGGCCAGTGTGACTCAGTGATTGAGTCTTGACCCAGGAGATCTTGGTTAGATTCCTGATCAGGGAACATGCCCAGGGTTGTAGGCGATCCCCAGTAGCAGGTGTGCAGGAGGCAGCAGATCATGATTCTCTCTCATCAATGATGTTTCTATCTCCCTTCCTCTACCTTCCTCTCTGAAATCAATAAAAATATTTTTTAAAAACAGCCTCATGTTTCACAGACGCAGGGGCTTTAGCTACATATACATAAACCCACTGGTAATTAGTGAGTAGACTGGAACTGCTTGATGCTCCTGTTCTCAGTTTAATGGTCTGTTGCGTTTATAGCTGGTAACTGTCTCCATAAGGGGCTGTCAACATATCAAAATGATATTTACTGAACCTCACAGAGTAGAAAGTGAGTCTGGGGTTATTTTTTCCCCATGGTTAATTATAAAGCCCTGAGATGGGGATTTTAATTACTTGCCAGGTAAACGTGCTATCTAACCTAACTTCAGAAAAAGAGAGACAGCACTGACATGACAGGATGGAAAGCTGCCTAGAGTTTCTGAAATTTGAGGGATGTTCCCAAGTTTGACCATGTCCAGTGGCTAAAGTGGGAAAATGTAGAGTGCTCTGCCCACCTTCGGAGAAATAAACTAAATATAACACTGAATTCTGTTCTCAAACAAAACTGAAGCCAATCCACCCAAAACAATTACCCTCTTTGGAACCATTCACACCACCTCCCTTCTAAGCGGAACTGCACAGCTTAGAAATCATTAAGATGGGAGGGGTGAGGTGCAGGACGGAGGGGGTCCATGGGAGAAAATTTTCAACTATAAAGATAAATTTTAAAAAAGAAAATGAATTTTAAGTGCAGTGAGTTTGATACAACTATTCTCATTTCAACATCACGGGTAATCGAGAAAAACAGCAAATATGAACGTTGTCTAAACAAAGGATGAGACCCACCCATCCTGCCCAAGGAACTCTGTCTGGTGTGTGGTGCTAAGACGGCCATGGTTCGCTTGAGTGAACCAAAGTCTCAGGATAACGTGTAATGGAAAGGCCACAGTTTCCTTATGTAAGCGTCTAAGTTAAAATATCTTCATGAGACTATCTTTATAAAATTAAAGCAGGTCATTCTGAGAAGTTCGATGTAGAAGAGGAAGGCTGCCTTTCACTTTTTACATTATACACTTAGTTTTCATTTTTATTACTTTTGTCATCTTTTAAAGTAATGAAAAATTCAGTTGAACCAACTGAGATTATTACATAGATTCAAATATGCGTGTGTCAGAACATCTAGTAAAAATCTAATGTGGAATTACTGTCTGTTCGTTAGGTTTTATTCTTAATTCCTAACTAATTAACCTTCAACAGAAAATATAAGGACAAGTCCTTAAATGAAAGGCCAATCATATAGGTCTAATCAAAATATAGTTAACATTGAACAGTTTTACCAGTTTCCACTTCCTCAGTTGCAAATTAACTTCATCTCCTAACCCATTTACTTACGGTGAAAGTAAATCCACAAACATTAACAGCAACAAGCCTGCAGTTGCATTATTGTTACCGTATGACAAAGGCATAGTGCTGACCCTTCAGGCAATTATACAAACCACGTAAGATAACCTCCTTCAGAATGAACAAAAGCTGCCCACTCCAGCCTTCAGGGACACTAATGTGGGTTAAGACATTGCTTCTCCTGGTGAACTCTGTTAAACTCTGTTCAGCTCACCTATTAGTGCTCATTAAGTTGCAGTTTCCCATTGGAATCAATCGCAATGATGGAAACATATGAGATCATTTATTAGAGGCTTATTTTTCTATGATCAGTGTATTTATTCCTTTTAAGATATGTTAAAAAAAAACAGTTACAACATTAAACTTTTGATTTCATGGGTGATCTGAGGTTAAAGTATTTACATTAAAAAAAAAGAATGAACAAATACTGCCCCTAATGATTACTTCATCTCTGGGATTTACATCTCAAGCACTCTGGTGTAAACTGTGAGTCTGTTATCCTAGCCTGGCTATAACCAGAGCTCTTTGAAAAGGGAAAGGCCTTTTACCTAACAATGCATAAGAATCAGACCCAGACCTGGCTGGTGTTGCTCAATGGTTAGAGTGTCGGCCTACACACTGAAAGGTCGCTGGTTGGATTCCCAGTCAAGGGCAGGTGCTGGAAGCCGGTCCATCCTTGCTGCTTGACACAGTCGCTGCAGGATAGAAACATCTGCACAGCATATGTTTCAAGGGACCTGGCGTATATAGCATACTGTTCTTAATATGTTTGCTCCCCTTACTGCTGTGTGTTTTAACCAAGGTCACCTCTCAGAGAAAGGTTGTTTCCCCAGGTAGGGATTTTTCCCTGAAGTTAGGGAGGGGATGAAACTCCTTAACTAAGTGCCAGGCGAGTAGTTAATCACTTTAACTACATACAATCACGCTTAAACTACATAATCTTTACTCCCTGGAATGGAGATAAGAAACGCCCTAACCTTTGTAATAGAAATTGACAGGATTAAAATCAACTGGTATAAATACGGATGTAACAAGACAATAAACAGCAGAACCTCTCTGGAGATCCAGACCAGAACTTGGCTGGAGATCCTGGCTGGAGATCCTGGCTAGGCTGCTGATCAACTTAACACTGTCTCCGTGTCCTTCCTTCTTCGCCGACTCCGGCTACGCCTTTGGGAACCCCTGGACCTGCTGGGTGGGGTTGGACCCCGGCAGGCAGGTACCTGGGTTGCAGGTTTGGCCCCCAGCCCCAGTCGGGGCATGTTTACCAACACAGAGAGGTAAAGTGTCATGATGCACTGTGACGGTTCATTGTATGTGCCAACTGAACGGGGGCCCAGGGCGTTTGTCAAACATGTGTCTGTGTGAGGTCCTGGACTTCGACATAGGAATTTTGAGGGGACACAAATCAGCTCATAGCAGAATGTAAGGATCCTTCTATGGATAAATACTGTTTTGTAAAATGTTTGTGTTGTGAGCATATGTGTGTGTGTGTGCTGAGTCATAGTAAAAAAAAAGTCTACAAGTCAATCTACCAGATTGACTACCATTTCATGTTTACATCTGATGATCCAACCCCCACATCAACAAAGTTAACTGGAAATTACTTTTTTTTTTAAATTTCCTGTTAACCACTAAAAAGTTCTTCCTTATATTACCTGCAAATTTGACTCCCAGTAACTTCTACCTATTAGTCTTTGATGTCAAACAAAACTTTTACTTTTCCTTTGAAAAGAAAAAACAAACAAACAGTTACTATGCCCTCCCCTAATGTTATCCATTTTCACATTATTAAACATCTATATTCTAATGATTATGACATAGTTATATGTATTTGTATGTGGAATATTTGTTGTTTTGGGAACATTTGAAGACTGGCTCTCTGGAAGGGAGTAAGTCTCATATATGATCCTAAAACCCTCCCACTCGTTCCTTGAAAACTACAGCTCTAAAAGATATCATTCCTAATGCTAAGAATATACAATTTTTAAATCTTCATCCTAATATACAGCCATTTAGCAGAGTACTGCCAATTCTTATGAGTAAAGATGTTGCTGTTCCAAAACAGTTAACCATTTCAAAATCAAAGATGAGAAACTGATGCAAAGAAACAGCTATTATGAGAATTTGGAAATGAGAAATTCCACAGCCCCCTTACTGCGACTGTGCTGAGCTGGTGAGCTGCTGCTGATGGAGCCAGGCAGTCTCAGAGCAGGGCTGCCGCACACACAATTGGGAAGTTTAAACCAACAAGAGTTTATGAGCATAGTCAGGAGCCCCCATCGCTAGCAACCAAATCAAAAATGTACATTATAAGCAGCATCAGATTTTAATGGCCACGCTGATGCTATCCATAGAGGAGAATATAAAAGACAGTCAGATCTTTGCGGAAAAGAACCGGTATAAGAAAAATACTCAAGGACCTGCGTATATCAAAAGTACATCAAATATTCGGTTTCAAGTTCTATTAAATTAACATGAAAAAGCATGAAGGGCCATGTTGAAAATAAGGTAACAGGTAAAATGCATCTCTGGATGAAAAAGACATTTGGTTTTGGTATAAATTCCTAAGGCTCAACAAGTAAGTCACAGAAAGCGGTACTGGCTTAACCACACTGGGAGAAAATCCAAAAGATTAGCGTAACATTACAAAAATATGCACCATTCTCAAAAAAGAGTTTTTTTATGAGACTTACAATGATTATAGAACAGGTAAGAATTCGTTCAACATAACTGTATACTGGTCCTTTGACAGGTAGGTCTGAGCATCAAATTCTGGGAATTTTAGCAAGTTCATGGGGACAGAGCAGCTTCCTGTCAGAAAGATCTGGCCAGTCTCAATGACGGACCTACTCTGCCTGGAGAAGTTTCTCAACCTCTTTTCTTCATTATTATCCCCTGAAAAAGCCCTTTCAGACATTTTTTTTTTTCAAATCACCCCCTCATGTATTTCAAAATCACAGGTACAGTATATATCTCTTTATGTATTATATGTGTATCTGTACTTTGCACAATTAAAAAATGTGATTTTTTCACCCACTTAAAAATGCCTAAATTCCCAGGACATCCAATGGCCAAGTTCTCAGGTTTTAAGCTGACACTCTGGCTCAGTCATGAATTTTATGGCTTGAGGGAGCTAAATAACATTTACTTTTTATTAGCAGAGCTTTAACACAATGACTCTGTTAAATGTGTATTGAGCCATAATATGACATATCGATCCAAGAATATCTAGTCCATCTTTCCTTGAGTAAATACATAGCCTAGATGCTGAGGGAACTGCGGTGGCCAAAACTATGAACGTTCTTATATTCGTGCTCTTACATTTTAGGTAGGGGGAGAGGAACAGTCAGTTGGCAAATACACTGAATGTCAGACAATGGTAAATGCTAAAAGAATAAATCTGCCAGGGTGGGCCAGATTATACCTATACACTAGGAGGAAGATGACATTATACAGAGACTTAAAGGAAGTGAGAGTAAATAGTGCAATTATCTGGGAGAAGGGTGTTCCAGGCAAAAAGCACAGCCTGTACAAAGGCCCTGGGGTGTAAAGGAACTCGGCGTGTCTTCAGAATGGTGAAGAAGCTGAACCCACTGAAGCAGAGTCAGAAAGATGAATCTTACAAGACAAATCAGAGGGGAGGCTGGAGGCAGAGTACCCATGGTGGGTTCCTTTGATAATGTGCACAGAAAAACATTTTTACACTATGTGTCTCTTTAATCGAGAGATGGCTTTGGGAAATATGGACATTTAAAAATATCAATTCTTCCAATCCGTGAACCTGAGATATCTTTTCATTTGTGTCTTCTTCAATTTCTTTCATCAGAGTCTCATAGTATTCAATGTACAGTGCACCTCCTTGGTTAAATTTATTCTTAAGTATTTTATTGTTTTTGATGCTATTGTGAATGGGATTGTTTTTACTTCTTTCTTTTTCAGATGTTTTGCTATTGTATAGACACATACCTGACTTCTGTATGTTGAATTTGTATATTGCAACTTTACTGCATGTGTTGATTAGTTCTGGCAGATTTTTGGTGAAGTCTTTAAGATTTTCTCTACACAAGATCATGTAATCTACAAAGACAATGTAACTCTTTCCTTTCCTACTTGGATGTTTTTTACTTCTTTTTCTTGCCTGATTGCTCTGGTTAGGATTTCCAGTACTAGGCTGAATAGGAGTGGTGAGAGTAAGTACCCTTGTCTTGTTCTGGATCTTAGAGGAAAAGCTTTCAGTTTTTTACCATTGAGTATGATGTTGGCTGTGGGTTTGTGATGTGGCCTTTAATAAGGTGAGGTAGGTTCCTTCTATACCCAATTTGTTGGGCATTATTTTTTATCATGAAAGAATGTTATATTTTGTCAAATGCTTTTTCTGCATCTATTGAGATGAGCATATGATTTTTACCTTTGGGTCTATTAATGTGGCATATCACATTTGTTGACTTTTCTATATCGAACCATCCAAGAAACTATGTGCCACAGAATCTTGAGGCAAAGAAATCAACATGTGAATAAAAAACGTAAGTCTGCTTATAAAGATCTTACTAAACCCAAATCATCAAGGTCACCCACAGTAGTTCTAGGGTAAGAATGCAGAGCTAGGAACTGTACAAAATCTAGCAGCCAATATTTCTACTGTGTCTGCAAAAGCATTATTTTTTTCTCATTCAGGTGAGATAAACGCAAAGTATAAAACTGAAGGGCTGTTACACAACGCTGTCAGCAAGGCCCTGGAGAGAACTCAAATCTGTTCTGTATTTGACCTTGACTCATGAAAAACATTCTTCATGAAGGGAAACTTGTTTCTGGGTATCTTAAGAAATCCCAAGAGTCACAAGTATTTGGTTATAATATGCCCTGAAGTTTTGGTTTTGTTCAATGTTGTTGTTTTATTTTTTGTAATATATAAACTACAGGAATTAAACTAGGTGCTGAGAGAGAAAGAGACAGAAATCAAAGCTTGACAACTCCAAGTTGGCAAGATGAATTGCCCTCATTACTTTAATATGCTGTCATACATGCCAGGCAATTTAAATTCACTGAACTTGTTTTCCTTTCCTATCAAACTAGATGCCTAAGTGTGCAGCTGCTGACTCTTAACAATTAATTAATGACTCATTTTTTTCTTTAGTTCTTCCTCAAAAGACTTCAAATAGTTTTTGTAAGTATTCTGGAACATCTTGCCCTGTGGTATCAGTGAAACAGACTGATGAGCCAGAGAGCTGCAGCCACTTCTTCCTCGGTTCAGACAATAAGGTATCAAGATTCTGGAAATGAGAACTGCCTTATTATTAAAGTCAGCAACTCCCATTGCCAGCATAGCAGACCTTCCAAGCACCTAGTTCATCTGTTTATCATCATCAACAACAAAAACTAAATAAATTGTCTAAAAGATACTCATATTCAAAATTTTGCTGAATGCTTGTCTCAATAACTGATTTCCCTGAGGACTCAGCATGTGTTCTTTTTAATTAATAATATGACAAGTTCTATTTCAGGATTACTCATATATAAAACAAATTAACAATCTTTCTGGGAGGGAAGAGAAGGGAAGCTCTCATTTAAATAAGAGCATGTGTATCTCTCATTTTAAGAAAAGGGAGTTACCCAAAGTTTCACTGAAGCATTTGTGAGCGTCGTAATAGCAATGAGGGTAAAACAATGTCAGGGATAAAATGTCCAATCTAAAGGTGCACAATGGAGGAGTTATTTGAGAAATCTTGAAGTTAACTGGTGCATATATATGATCTTTTTTCCCTCTGAGTTCTCTGTTCAACATGGGAATCTGTGTATTTCTTAGGGTAATCACAATATTCTACTTTCAAGACTTTGTGACCTGACTTGTCCATTTCCAGAGATGTGACGCGACTACTCAGGGTAGGACTTGATGACTTATCTGGATATTTGTAACACTTGGGACTGTATTTTGGACAATTAATACAGAAGTTATTACATTTGCAAGGCTTTTTTAAATGCAAACTGAATTCAATATCATAATGATTTCAACTCCATAATTAATAATGAATTCTATGCAACCCCAGTCAAAATTCCAGGGGGTATTTCAGGAAATTTGACAAACCTGGCCTCTAAATTTCTGTGGAATGTCAAAGGATCATGACTAGCTAGGACTAGTACCTCCCAAACCTTTTCATACTATGGCTCACATGGAAAATGACCACATTTGGGCTCACACTGTACTACATACAGGAGGAAGCTTCCAGGTGAAGCCGTCAGCCCTGAGCACTAACTGCCTTCTATCCCCCTCAGCAGTCCCCAGAGCTGACCAGATCATCAGAAGGCCTGGCAAGCCTGTAACCCAGTGTGACACATCACTAAGAATATGCTGCCGGACAAATGTGACAGGGGAAAGACAGGAGCCTGAGATGAAGGACTTCATATATAAAGCAGCAGTACTTAAAACACGTGATCGTGAAGGGACACGGAAAATAGACCACTGGAACAGAAGAGGCAGCCTGAAGCCACCCCAGGCATAGAGCAAAACTAGGTATGACAGAGAAGGCACTGCTTATAACTGGGGAAAAGAAGAAATACTCAATGTATAGTCACTAGAAAACTGGTTATTACCACAAAGATGACAGAACAACCTCCCACCCTACACAGGCATCAATTCCAGATGGATTAAAGACCTTACTACTTTAGAAATTCTAGAAGAAATATACCAGAACAATTTAGAATAAAGATACTGAATGCATGAACAACAAAGAAAAGATCTGATAAGCAGCCTATGTTAAAATGGCGGAGAGGAAAATGCTCTACAGAAACCCTAATGGCCAATGGCCAATAAACATATAAAGAGAAATAAATATATATATATATATATATATATACACTAATCAGGGAAAAACAGATAAAAAGTACAAAAAGATAGCATTTCACATCTATCTCAGGGGCAAAAGTTCAGTGTTGACAAGGACACATGCTACTGGTTACAGTGTAACAAAACAACAGCCTTCCCCCAATTTACCGGGTAGTTACATTCCTGAAAAATTCAGACTATTTTACAACTACACAAACTATACAAAAATGACTTATAGTTGAAATTCGTTTCAGGCTCTATTAATTACATACAGATGTCTCACCTTCATGTCTAGCAGGACATTCCAAGATCATGGGTACAAGTCTTCATTGTACGTGACTGTCCTGCGCGCTGCAGGACATGTGGCATCCTTGCTCCCACCCATGAAATGCCGGAAGCACTTCCCCATCAATAATGCCCACTAATTGCCAAATGCTCCCAAGCTGCCAACAGGCACCCTTCAGAGAAGCACTGAGAACTCTTGTTCAACAGCTTTGCCTCTGAATTCGTATCTGTGACTAGTTCAGGCAGCTACACTTTGGAAGACCCAGAATGCTTCTGACATCCCATGTAAATATGATTAGTAGTGTGGATACCAATGATAACCAAATGCATTGTTGCAAAATAAATATTTCTCCAAATCATACAGACTATCGAGTTTACCCTTTAATTTTCTAAGCAAGGCATGGTAATTTAATTGTATGATACTAATTAGCCTCAATTTTGAATCGTGCACTTAAATCTCTACCAAGTGCACTGAAAAATAAAAATTTCAAATCTCTGGTTCTTCAGAATCACTTGAAGTCAAGCTTTGGCTTCCTGATGCCAAAGCAATCTCTCTTTCTCTTCCAATTTTGCCCTTAAAATCAACTCAAATTCACTTTTTTTGTGAATTTGATAGAAGGTGGGAGGTAGAAGGTGGGGGCATTCTAATTTCTCCATGCAATTCTTTGGGTAATATTTCAGGAAATCAACATTACAAAGAAGACAGGCTTAGAGATGTCACTCTGCCCTGGTAACTACCATGAAAAGAAGCATCATTTCCCTGCAATCTTTCTATCAAGGAGTTTTGCCAACCAGTGCTCTTCTTCACCTCTCATTTATCTGCAGCTGCCAGGGAGAAACCAAGTTGGCTTGCAAAGAACTGTACTTATGCCTCTCTTACATCAATAAAATAAGTTTTAAGGTTTGCTTCTTAATTTTCTTCCTATTGTAATATTGACCTTTTTAGGGTACACAGTTCTCTGAGTGTTAACACAGATATAGATTCACGTTACTACCACCACAATCAGGATACAGAACAATTACATCATCCCCTAAAAGTCCATTCCTTTACCCCTTTATAGGCACAACTTCCCTGGACCCCTAGCATATAGTCATGTTCTCCATCATTACAGTTTTATTTTATAAATAACATTACATAAATGCAACCGAACAGTACATAACTTATGAGACTAGTATTTTTTCACCAAGCCTCTGAAGGTCTTCCAGATGACTGCATGTGTCATTTTTACAGTCTATTCTATTCTATCTCTGAACAACATTCCATTATGTGGATGGAGCAGTTTGTTTATCCACTCCTTGAAAGACACCTGAGCTGTTTCCAGTTTGGAGCAATTATGAGCTATTAACATTTGTACACAGATTTAATGTGAACATAGTTTTCATTTCTCTAGGAATTTGATTGCTAGGTCAAAGGAAGTATTTTTTTAAATTTATAAGAAATTGCCATACTGTTTTCCACAACAGCTTTCCCATTTTGCATTCCCACCAGCAATGTATGAGAGTTCCAGTTGCTCCACATCCTTGACAATACTTTGTATTGAAAGTATTTTTTATTTTATTTTAGTAATTCTAAATGAATGTAGGACTACCTCACTGTGGCTTTAATTTGCATTTCTCTAATGGCTAATTTGATACTGAACAGCTTCTCAGATGCTTACCTGCCATCTAATGGCCCATTTTCTAATTTGTTTTCTCCCTGTTGAATTTTGAGAGTCTTTCTGATTCTGGATACAAGTTCTTTGTCAGAAATGTAATTTTAAATATTTTGTAAAAGTCTGTAGCTTGTCTTTTTATTCTTTTAACAGTGTCATTCTCACAATAAGTTTTTTACTTTGTTCAGTCTGTTTTTGGTTTTATGTCTACAAACTGCAGGTCATGAATATTTTCTCTTGTGTTCTCTTCTAAAAGTTTTATACTTGCACTGTTTACATTTAGGCTTTTGTTTTGAGTCAATTCTTGTATAATTCTGTGTGTGGTTTACACTAAAATTTACATTTCAATTCAATGTACATGGCTCTTCTATTGGAGGATTCAGAACAAAATAATTTCCACTTTGATAAAGTAAATGCTGAAGTCCTAATTGTCGCAGACAGAACTCACATTCTCAGGTTGTCCCTTCTTTAAAACTTAAAAGACAAAAGCATTTGTATCTAAACAAAAACATTTCATTGATAAGAACAAGGTAACTACAAGGAGCTCACACTTGCTGCCCTCAAAGCTCCTATCCATTTCTCCCAAACAAGAAAACAGGGCTGCCTTCTCTCATGATGTGAACCCAGCTCAACTATGTCTACAGTCATGTACATTTACCGTGAAAGATCTAAATGGTCAGAGGCCTTGGAAAACTTGACAGCTTGCCTCATCGTTCATTTCTCCCCACACTCACCCTTCTCCTGAATGTACATTAGGCTCACAGGCATCTACCCTTCACCCGTATTATTCCCGGTGAAGGCACAGGCACAGAGGGCTGCTTGTCTCTGCTCCACAATAACTGGGGCCCTGGCTGGGAGACTCTAAGGCTGGGGCTGACTTCATGGCAAGCTGGGGCTGGAGTCATCCGAAGGTTCATTCATTCTCATTCCAGTGCTCAACCAAGAAAAATGGAAGATTAGGAGTGCAGACCAGAGCACATAGATGTGGCCTCTACGTGTGGCCAGGTGTCCTCACAGCATAGGAGTCATACTTATTCCATTGTGGCAGGAGGTCCCAAGGATTGGTGTTTGCCTTTCATCAATCAGCCTTAGAAGCCCCATGTTGTCCTTGTGGCTGTACTTTATTGGTCCAGATTCCAGGAAAGGGGACACAGACACCCCTTCTTGGGAGGAATATCTAAGAAATCTAGAGTCATAATTTAGAATAGTGTAGCTACCAGCCTGTTAAGAGTATGAGAACCCCCTGAAGACGTGCCTCTCAAAGTTTCAGGGAAGTGACTCTCTATGGCTCCCAGGACTGCACACAGCATCTAGAATCTCTTCTTTTTCTGCCTTAAGAAAGCTTTGTGAAGGCTTTTTAGCCAGGGGCACTCTCTCTGTTATCTCTCTTACAATTGTGCAGCAGCCTATTTCTCAGGATTCTGCTTTTGAACAACCTGAAAGATAAATCGATGCCTTCAGCTAACTTTATAACATTTCTCATTATTTTTAAAAAATAACTAGCCCAGCGATTTCCAAGACTGCTATTTGGAGACTCCCTTTGAAAGGTACACTCTCTCTTCAGCACAACCCCACCATTAATTTGCATCGAATCACTTCTCATCTTATGATTAAACATTAATTAATCCCTTTTGTCCCACATGGAGAGAACATGTAAGCAGAGTACATCAGCACCCAGTGGCCTTACTGAACACACATCACACATCTTTTCATCCATTAGTCACACAAACAAAGCCCAGGGTCACCCCAGGAGGTCCTTCACTCTGTAAATAGGACCAGTTAATTGCTAATCACCATAATTACTTAATCAAGAAAAACTGCAGCCTGAGGCTCAACCCCATGCTCCAATGGGCCAATAGCAATCAAGACTCAATTACAATAAGAGGGCCCACTTAACCCACCTGAGGAACATTCCTGGAGCACCAAGCTCAGATGACAAAGGAGACTGTGCCACTGGGTCCCACAGGACATTGACTACATGTGGCCAGTTACCAAGACTGGGAGTCATAGCAGATCTATCTAATACATAAAAAGAAAAACAAAGAGATAGAAAAAAAAGGGGAGGAAAAAAAAAACATGCCCTGAATAAAAAAATAGGAGAAATCTCTAGAAAAAAAACTAAATTAAATAGAGGTACACAATTTATCAGACACAGAGTTAAAAAAATTATTAAACGGATGTTCAAAGATCTTAGAGAAAGTGACAACAGCATAAAAAGGACATAGAAACCATAACAAAGAATCAGTCAGAAATGAAGAATATAGAATCTAACATCAAGAATAATACACTGTTAGAAATAAACAATAGGTTGGATGAAGCAGAGGACTGAATCAGCAATTTGGAAGACAAAGTAGCAGAAAACACCCAATCACACCAGCAAAAACAAAATAGGATTTTAAAACAATTTGGATAGTTTAAGACACCTGTGAGAAAACATGAAGCTTGAAAACATCCACATCATAGGAGTAATCAGAAGGACAAAAGAGAGAGCAAGAGATTGAGAATCTATTTGAAGAAATAAAGACAGAAAAATTCCTTTACCTGAAGGAAAAAAGAAACACAAGTCCAGGAAGCACAGACAGTCCCAAACAAGATAAACCCAAAGAGGCACACACCAAGACACATCATAAATAAAATGGCAAAAGTTATAGACAAAGAGAGAATCTTATAAGTAGCAAGAGAAAGACAGTTAGTTACCTACAAGGGAGCTCCCATAAGACTGTCTGCTGATTTCTCAACCAAAACATTTCAGGCCAGAAGGAATTTGAATGAAATACCCCAAGTGATGAAAAGAAAGAACTTACAAGCAAGACTACTTTACCCAACAAGGTTATGATTTAAAATTGAAGGAAAAATAAAGAGCTTCCCAGATAAGAAAAAGCTAAAGAAGTTACCACCAAACAATTATTACAAGAAATGTTAAAGGGTCTTCTTGAAGAAGAAGGAGGAGGAGGAAGAGGAGGAAGAAGACAAGGAGGAAAAAACAATAACAGAGGAACATACTTGAAAGAATAAAATGACAATAAAAATGTACCTATCAATAATCACTTTAAATGTAAATGGATTAAATGCTCCAATCAAAAGAAAGGATAACCCAATGGATAAAAAAGCAAGACCCACCTCAGAACAAATACACAAACAGACTTAAAGTAAATGGAATAGAAAAAAAAAATATTTCATGCAAATGGAAATTTAAAGTACTGTGATAGCAATACTTATATTTCACAAAATAGACTTTAAAACAAAGGCTATAATAAGGGACAAAGAAGGTCACTACATAATGATAAAGGGATCAATCCAACAAGGGGATGTAATCCTTGTAAACATTTATGTACCCAACATAAGAGCACCTAAATATAAAAAGCAAATCTTGATGGACATATCAGAGAGATTGTTAGTAAAAACAGTCATAATAGGGGGTTGTAACACATCATTGACATTAATGGATAGATCTTCCAGAGAGAAAATCAACAAGGAAACAGTGGCCTTAAATGACACAATAGATAAGATAAATTTAATTGATATCATCAGAGTATTGCACACCAGACTGGCAGAATATACATTCTTTTCAAGTGCACATGGAACATTCTCAAAGATAGATCATATGTTAGATGATAAATCAATCTCAATAAATTTAAGAAGATTGAAATCATATCAAACATCTCTGACCATAATGGCATGAAACTAGAAATCAATCATAAGAAAAAAACTGAAAAACATACGGACATGGAGGGTAAATAACCTGATGAAGGATAAAGAAACACAAGTCCAGGAAGCACAGACAGTCCCAAACAAGACAACACCCATTTATGATATATTGTTAAACAATATATGGGTTAACATTGAGTTCAAAGAAGAGATCAAAAGACACCTTGAAACAAACAAATAAAAACAAGAATACAACAACCCAAAATCTATGTGACACAGCAAAAGCAGTCATAAAAAGGAAATTCATAGCATTGCAGGCCTACCTCAAGGAACAAAATAAATCTCAAACAAACAAGTAAAACTTTAAACTTTAAAGGAACTAGGAAAAACCAACAAGCCCAAAGTAGAATAAAGGAAATAATAAAGATCAGAGCAGAAATAAATGACATAGAAACTAAAGAAGCAATACAAAATATCAACAAAACCAAGAGTTGGTTCTTTGATGCGATAAACAAGATTGACAAATCTTTAACCAGGGTCATCAAAATAAATAACTAAATAAAAGAGAAGACCCAAATAAATAAAATCAGAAATGAAAGAGGAGAAGTAAAAACTGACACCAAAGACATACAAAGGGTCTTAAGAAAATATTATGAACAACTAACTATATATCAGCAAATTGGACAATCTGGACGAAATGGATAAATTCCTAAAAACATACAATTTCACAAAACTAAAATAAGGAAGAATCAGAAAATCACAGATTAAAGCTAGTGAAACTGAAGCACTATGAATCTATGGGACATAGTAAAAGCTCCCCAACAACAAAAGTTCTAATCTAGACAGAATGGCTTCACAGGTGAATTTTACCAAATATTCAAAAAAGAACTAACACTTATTCTCCTCAATCTACTCCAAAAAATTCAAGAGGAGGGAAGACTCCCAAGCTCATTTTGCACAGCTAGCATTATCCTAATTCCAAAACCAGATAAAGACACTTCAAAGAAAGAAAATTGCAGGCCAATATCCTTGATGGACATAGAAGCTAAAATCCTCAATAAAATGATCATGTGGGATTTATTCTGGTGATGCAAGATTGGTAAAATATCTGAAAATCTATAAATGTGATACACTATATAGACACCATAAAAAAGAATTATTCAGAAATGAAGAATACAATAACATCAGAGCCAATTGGCCTGGGGGTCAATTCCTCCCAGTGACACCAAGAGCAATCAAGACTCAAGTACACCAGGATGGTGCACACAGCTCACACAGGGGCGCACCTACAGTGCCCAGCTCAGGTGACTGGGGAGGCTAAGCCACCAGGCCCTATAGGACACCTACTACACAAGGCCATTCTACCAATTCCAAGAGACATAATAGCTCTGCCTAATACATAGAAGAAAACCCAGAGAAGCAGCCAAAATGCAGAGTCTGGAAGTGGGTTCGTTTTTCTTTGTCTTTTTGTTGTTGTTGTTTGTTTTTTAAATCCTCACCCGAGGATATTTTTCCATTGATTTTTAGAGAGAGTAGAAGGGAGAGGGAGAGACACAGAGAGAAACATTAACCTGAGAGAAATACATCACTTGGTTGCCTCCTGCAAGGCCCCGACTAGGGCTGAGGATTGAGCCTGAACTGAGGTACCTGCCCTTGACCAGAATCAAACCTGAAACCCTTCAGTCCACAGGCTGATGCTCTAATTACTGAGCCAAACTGGCTAGGGCTGGAAATGGGTTAGTTTTTAAACAGGAAGATAATCTTCACTACCCATTTGGACAGGAAAACCAGATGAAAACTGTGACCACCATGATCATCGAGAAAAAAAACCTTTAAATGTATGTTTCCAAAGTGAGTTGTTTAGAAGATCCCTGGGATTAAAATGTACTTAGAGGTCTGCTGTATCACATTCTGCACATCTCTGCCAAGAGGAACATGGCCAACTAGATGTTGTTTGAGTATCGAATACAGCCCTTGCCACTTCTAGAAACTTCTCCACAGTATCTAATATCCCCTTCAGTGCAGGAGAAAAAGATAAGTCCTCTCCCCACCTTCTATTCCTTCCTCCCTTCCTCCCTCCCTCCCTCCCTTGTTTCCTTCCTTCCTTCCTTCCTTCCTTCCTTCCTTCCTTCCTTCCTTCCTTCCTCCCTCCCTCCCTCCCTTCCTTCCTTCCTTCCTCCCTTCCTCCTTCCCTCCCTCCCTCCCTTGTTTCCTTCCTTCCTTCCTTCCTTCCTTCCTTCCTTCCTTCCTTCCTCCCTTCCTTCCCTCCCCTCTTCTCTTTCTCTCTTTCTCATCTTTCTTTAAGACTTTCTTTGACAGCGTGAAGCCCTAAGGCTGGGGAAACACCTGAAGGAGCGAGATGAGGTGTGGAACAAATAATCTATATCATAAAAGGGCTGTGGTCGTGATGCTGTACCAGCGGAATGACCAAACAACCGGTCACCAGGAGATGCACAGAGCACCTCTCCCAGGCCGAGACTCATGGCTCCCACAGTGAGGCGAGGTGAGGCTCACGCAGAGCCGGCAGGGCCCGCACCTCACACAGGGCGGGTCTGGGCTCCCATCAGCGCGGCAGGTCTGGGTCTCACATGATTTCTCAAGCTGGGCCTCTAGTTAAATATAATCTGGGAAAAGCACTGATCTAAATGGCTCTTTACACTTCATGGCTTATTTGGGGAAACCTCATATTTAGAAATGTACTTTGTTTAGTGGTTCCGACAAAGGGGAGAGCAGAAACTTTTGGTGTATTATATTACTATTTTACCCACAGATCCTGAAAGCATATGGTTTACTTCAGGCCACAAAACTTTAATTGGTGACTATGGGATCAACATAATGATGTATAATGAGAAAAAAAACAAGTATATTTCACAGCTGGCCCTGGTACCCACTGTCACATACACCTGGCAAGGATAACTAGGATCAGACATTCATCTAAAAAGCTCAGGGGGCTCCCCTCTTCCCCCTTCCCCCTGCCCTCCACAATAACAAAATCAAACCACAGCCAGAAACCTGACCCTTAAGACACACAATAAGTCTTGCACTGTGCTGCCTCACATTTTCAAAGTAGCTGCGTTTTTCATTAGGTCCCTCTCACAGCTAATAAAACTTCTGTTTGGAATTACTTTCCTGCTTTTACTGTACCAAAATGAAATCGTAGAGTAACGCGGAAGCACCGCTGAAATCCCATAACTAGGACTAGACCAGCATCTTCCTAAGGGTTCCCAGTCATTCGCAGGCCATAAAATGGAGCTGCTAATGAAAAGCATGCCCGTAACCAATAATGACTTTAAAGTATTATTCTATCAGGGGTAGGATAAGAGGATTTCCAGGGCTCTTCATAAATGCAATTACACCGATTCAACTTAGCTTAAAAGGTGCTGTCCTCTTCTCTCCCCATTTTCCATCGTCTGAAATTGTAACTCAAGGGCTTCTGGGTCGCCTTGTGGAGTTCAGATCGATCTGTTCACCGCCCTCCTGTGCCCTGCACCACATCACAGACACTCTGTGAAATGCCAGGAATACAAGAAGCAAAACCTAGAACCTGCTGTCAGGAAGATTACCAGGGAAATAAACACACAGATAAAAAACTGGACTAGAATGGGTGTTCCTCTAACCAGACCAAAGCGATTCATTCACCGAGTTACTTTACTATGTTCAAAAGTAAAGAAAAAGAGAATCTATTTGGGGGTTTAGGCAAAGTTTAGGAGGAAGTGATTCTTACCTGGAGTCATCAAATTCATAGAGACAGAAAGCAGGGTGGTGGCTGCAGGGTTGGGGAGAATGAGGAGTTAGTGTTTATGGGGACAGAACTCCAGTGTGGGAAGGTGAAAAAGTTCTAGTGATACATGGCGGTTGTTAATGCCAATGAACTGTGCACTTAAAAATGAGTAAAATGCTAAATTTTATGTTATGTATGTTTTACATTTTTTTTAAGTCAGTAAATAAAACCGAGACGCAACTTGCAATCCAACTATGTCACACTGCCTTAAGGGGCACAGAACATACGCACAGCTGAGATAAAATCTTGAGAACGTCATTACTGGTGACTCCAACTGCCACCAGCTTTTGGAGTAAGCACACACTCCCTGGGTGCTGTGAAGAATCAGCAGCCCACCACAATCAGAAATTCAAATATGTCTCTTCTGTGTCTCAAAACAGTAACAGTCATGAAAGCATATTCAGGAATAAACACGCATACATATACACACACTGTACAGAACATTTCACATTAACTTGGAAAAGGAATCCAACCAGCTCTATGGTGCAGAACTTTTGCTTATAAATGAACTAAAATCTGATCCAAATTGGAAATGACACTTTTTTTTATATCATGCAAAAGACACTACCTTTTTTGTACGATATAAAGCATCAAAGGATTAAACCTAAAAGCAACTAGCAGGTGATTCTATGCCGTAATCCTCTAACCCGATTGCTTGAGTCACTCCATCTGTACTCAAAACATTCTTGGTTATAATGCCTTACGGTGTGGTGCCAAACCAAGGCTTTTCCAATAGACTGACTCTCAGTCACTAACAAGAAAATACATAAAAGGGAGGACACACACTTCTTAAAGAGTTTCACCTGCTAGTAAAAATATCAAGCAAACATTTATGTACAAAGTGAAGTACTTTATAATGCAACCCATTTTAGCTCACTCAGTTCCAACAGCTATAAAAAAATCCTAAATCACTTGTAAATGAAATATTGCCTCAAAAATCATAAAACAGTGTAAAATACATTCGTGGAGTCATAAAAGCCTGCATATAATTATGTTCTACTTTTCTCCTCACTAATTTCTTTATACTACAATTGGCTAGAATTCTATTTGAATACAATCCTAATTCTTGGCTCCTTACAGGAGTTTTACAAGCTAGGAAAAGCACTAGCCTGGATGAGCTAGTGGTCATAGTGGAAGGGCCATATCCCCACACTTCAGAGCTACTTTGGGGACTGTTATAATTTATTTTGCCTTGTGTTATATTAGCAAATTAAAATGGTGGTGTCACTAAGGCAGGAAGGGGAGGGACAGCTGAAACCTGATGTCAAGAACTGCCAGGAGGGTAAGGATCAGGGAACTGGAAAAGTTAAGTGGGGAAAAGGAGGAAGCAACCAAATGACAAAGGCGGTAGATTTATGAGCAGGTTCAGAGAAAAGTCCACTAGATTTGGCGGTAAGAGAGTTGCTGGTGACCTGCAAGTGCAATTTTAGCAAATGATGGACAGAAGCTTGAGCTCTTAGGATAAAGTGGGTAAAGAGGAAATGGAGCTGAAACCGGTTTGGCTCAGTGGATAGAGCGTCGGCCTGCGGACTGAAAGGTCCCAGGTTCGATTCCGGTCAAGGGCATGTACCTGGGTTGCGGGCATATCCCCAGTAGGAGATGTGCAGGAGGCAGCTGATCGATGTTTCTCTCTCATCGATGTTTCTAACTCTCGATCTCTCTCCCTTCCTCTCTGTAAAAAATCAATAAAATATATTTAAAAAAAAAAAAGAGGAAATGGAAACAGAGGCGGTTAGATAAGAAAAATTCAAGGAACCGAGACAGACAACACTATTACATCCAACTATTTACAGTATTAATTTCTAGAGTATTTCCATTTCCGGTATCTAATTGGATTTAACCCAATGAAAAAGATAAAACAGTCCATTTTTTTCCATTGATAACATGTGCCATGATTTCACAGGTACATTGACATAATATGTGCACTGGTTTAGCGATTAAGCTTTTCTGTTTCTCATTAAAATTCTAATTTAAAGCAAAGCTTGTAAATATGCAAATAGACATGTTTACTCAAGTGTCCTTCCAATTGTATGGATATCTGTTTACAGCTGCCTTGCAAAGTAGGCTCTTCCCTTTCTTGAGAAGGAGTTTCTCTGCCAGGGCATCACTTTATTCTATTTCAAGGCCCAGCCTCCAGGCCCTCAGAGCCCCACTGCCCCTTCAGCCCTGCGTTGGGTCCCTGTGTGTACCTGTCCTGAGGAAAACTCAAGAACAAAAGATGGCAGGTTTCAGCCAAGGATCACAATCACTCCTGTTTTCAATTCAAGTCCCATCTTGCAAAACTTTCTGGACTACAAACTCTTGCCAGCCTGGACCTCCAACATCTCACAGATTTCAGACCACGGCAAACTCCAATGCACTGTCCATTGACTCAAGAGTTTTCCACTGAAGTTTTTCATACTTTCATGATTCCTTATGCACGCTAACCCGAGTCCTCCACACACATGCTGTCCTAAACCAATTTCTCCCATTGCCTCCCAAGGTCAGCAATGACAACAGCTCATAAATAATAATGGTAATGAAAATAAAGTATATCAAAAAAATTTAAAACCTGGCTTATCCTGCTCAGGGCTAACCAGGGAGGAAATCTACCAAGTGGGAAAAATACTTCATCACAAAGATGGCATTTATTCCAAGAGAATCATTTTTGCAGTACTTCCAAAATAATTGAGGTGTGCAGGAACTTGAATGGAATTACTAATTTTTAAATGTTAACATCTAACTTTCTGCTCTATTTGACTGCCCAACTGACCCATCCTGCCTGAAACCCTTTTCCAGGTCTTCTTCACCAATTGTTTTTACCCTCAGGCAGACAAGCAACAGGATATTCAAGGAATTGTTTGATTTATGCTGTTCAAGTGTAGGGACATTTGCATAATTTTAAATTTTCTGTAAAGATTGAATTGACTTTTTCCTTCATACTTATTCAAATCAATTCCACGCAAAGGAGTTTGATCCTTTGTTAAATCTCTTCAGGATAAATAAAGAAATTACCATGTTCTTAACTTCATAAAACTATTTAAGAGTTCAGTGAGACACTTATTTTCTCCTATTTCAAAGCAACCACAATTTGAGTTTGGTATAAAATTTTTTCCAATCAAAAATTTTACTTTTTGATAGGCACAAAGGGTAGGATCCTCTCTATAGCTCTAAAACCTGCTTTAATTTCAAGTTGTTGGGCTCATTATCCTTACCCCTTTTCTCTTATTCTCCACCAATTAGACCAAATCCTTACCAGATATCAGAGATTTTACAGAAACTGATGTTGGTTAGGGAATTGCATGCCAAGGTACCCAAGTTGCCCTTAAGCAGGAAAACTTCATCATTCAGAATGAGCACGGAATAATTCTCCAATTTACATTAACGTAAAAGGCTTCGTGGTGGCTGTTTGCAGCCAGAAATGAGCCTTTCAGGTGAACTCTCTGTACTTGCAGAGATCCTTTCATAATTATGTCTGGGTTCGCTTCCCCTCTTCCCCATAGCAGGGGCTCAATGTACAAGTGCTCAGCATTGACTCAGAAAGGCCCAGTGGCGTGATGAGTAGTGTGCCTAAGGTAAGGCTCCCATTACTCAGGTGGCTTGGATATTAACAATAATGGCAGTTGTGCCCCGTAATTTACCACACATCCAGACAGGATATGGAGTTTACAGGTTAATGCAGTGGTCCTCAACCTTCTGGCCCTTTAAATACAGTTCCTCATGTTGTGACCCAACCATAAAATTATTTTCGTTGCTACTTCATAACTGCAATGTTGTTACTATTATGAATCGTAATGTAAATATCTGATATGCAGGATGGTCTTAGGCGACCCCTGTGAAAGGGTCGTTCCACCGCCAAAGGGGTCGCAACCCACAGGTTGAGAACCGCCGGGTTAAAGTAAAGTGAGCTCCTTACAGATGCAGGAGAGCTGGTATGAGGCGTAGTGCAGGCCCCAAAGTTATTTAAAACTAATAATAAAAATAATATTTTTACAAAGTGATGGAACGGAATCACAAGGATTCTTTCACAATTGTTCTAGGAGAAAATCAAAACTCATGCAGATAACTGGGGGCCCTCCACGTTTCAAAGCCTGTACGATGAAATAAACTCATCTTCTTCAAAGCTAACTTCTAAGCACGGGAGGCATCTCCATGCTTTCCACTCCTACAAGTTCTCTAAAGAAAAACCAAGTAAAATAGTAACCCCATAATCAGTTCACTCTGGGATTTAGAAACTCATCCCAAGACAATGAATGGACTTCAGGGCTCACTGGTACCCTAGCTCCCTCCATCATCAGAGCTAAGATGTTCCCACTGTGTATACTATAGGTTAGTGCTAACATGAGTGGACATTTGAAAATACAAAGCATGGATGTTCAACAGCTCTTCAGTAACACAAAGCCACTTTCATCACAACACTTCAACTCAAACCTACTATTTAAATCTAATATTCATTCTAGGTCCAACAAGAACAGAAAAAAATGCAAATTCTCATAATGAAAACAGCATTTGTGTGTGTAGGGTTTTTTTTGGGGGGTGCTGATATTTTAGCTTTTATTCACTGAAATTTTGGGTGAAGTAGACAATATACTGCATTTTACAGCTACTAGAAAAGTATTTTTAAAATAAATTTTCAGTTCTACTTTTTAAACACCAACCAACACAAAATCTTCCCTTTACCACGGCTTCTCAATTATTCTATATAAGTATGTGCAGAATTGTCCTTTAGAGACACATTGAAATATTTACAGGTGAAATTATATGAGATGTCTAGGATCTGCTACAAAACAATACAGGCCAAGAAAATGGGTCAGAACATTGATTAAATACGGCCTCCCTTGAATTGATCATGATTGAAGTTGGGTAATGAGCAGATGAAGGTTCTCTCTATATCCTATCTACTTTTGGGATATAAATGAATTTCCTCTAATAAGAGAGTTTTAGAAGCAGAATGGGATGGGCATTTTAAAAAGGGGAGCTGCCAACTACAGCAAATAACTACTAGAGCTCCAGGGTAGAGGTGAGAGTGGAAGAGTTTGGGCATTAATTCTGTTTTTGTTCTTAAACCAATCTTCTTATATATATTATTGATTTTTTTACAGAGAGGAAGGGAGAGAGATAGAGAGTCAGAAACATCGATGAGAGAGAAACATCGATCAGCCGCCTCCTGCACATCCCCCACCGGGGATGTGCCCGCAACCCAGGTACATGCCCTTGCCCGGAATCGAACCCGGGACCCCTCAGTCCGCAGGCCGATGCTCCATCCACTGAGCCAAACCGGCTTCAGCAACCTATCTTCTTAAACAGCTCACTGCCTCATTAAATGGACTCACCCCGTGTTCACTGTGGAGGTGCCAAGGTCTCCAAGTGAAAGAACCTCAACCAACTAACAAACTGGTACTAACCTAAAGGGAACTGCCATAGACATCAGTTTATGACAAGGCCGCTGTGATATCTGGTGTTTAGACCACATGTATCAGACGACTACCAATATGTCAGGCACATGTATGTGCCTGAGCAAGTTTCATTTGTGTATAGAATGGAATGGGGAAACCAGACTCTCCTTCGATAGTGTCCTGAAATGGGAGTAGGAGACTACAAGATTAACTTGTCATATAGAAATGAGCCCCTAATCAGTGGTTCTCAACCTTCCTAATGCCACGACCCTTTAATCCAATTCCTCATGTTGTGGTGACCCCCAATTTCATTGTTACAAATTGAACATAACTAAAGCATAGTGATTAATCACAAAAACAATATGTAATTATATATGTGTTTTCCGATGATCTTAAGTGACCCCTGTGAAAGGGTCGTTCAACCCCCAAAGGGGTCGTGACCCACAGGTTGAGAACCACTGCCTAGATTAAAAAAAAATACGTTTATTTATATAACTCCAATTTTTAAAAAGCAATCACTAATGTCCCTATTTCCTTTGTTTTATCCATAACTACCATGAAACAATTGCTTAAAAGACCCAAAACATAAGTTACTGTGACACAAATTAAAAACAAAAACAATAGTACTAACAATAAAATGCCTTGTGAAGAATTGTATTAGCCTTTTTTTGGGGGGGAAAGAGACATATATATCAGGAGTCAGAAGGGTAAAAAACAAAACATTGTGCCAGGACTTTTCTCTACAAGAAAACCAATATCGATTTAGGTAGAATGAGTTCATAAATCTAACTCAGAAACATACCATTAAGGTCATGGGGACTTTCAGGTGAAGGAGGCAGAAAATAGGACTCTATCACCACAACTTCTACAATTCTTGGCAGGTTTGTTGGGTAATGTGTCCTGAGAGGTCAGTGAGGTGAGAGGAGAAAATATGCACCCTTTAGATTATTCTCATCCACTGACCCAAATATCCACCAATTCATGATTATTCATATGCTTTTGATGTGTGTTTCAATTTGACTAAATTAGTCAAGGGCTCCTTCAGGCCTGTTGGTGTAACTCCTTGTAGTGTTTGTGTGTACACTGATCTGCCTGCACAAACACTACGTTTTACCTCCCTAATACGCATGTCTTGGGAATTTTTGCATTTCATGGATCAGGCGCAAGAGTTCAATATGTGAATGTGCCATCGTGAAAGAAAAGAGAGAACAAAGAAAGTTTTCACTGCAGTGTTGTATCTGTAATTCATAATTAATTTTAGGAGATATGATACATAAGGACAATTTTTAAAAGTTGTGAAGTGATGTCAGGCAATTCGTAGAAAAATGGGATCCACAGAGAAAGTGAAGGAACAGAGGAGAAGGCTGGACAGACAGGTGGAGCCAGGAGACTGAGAGGGGACAGAACTGCCAAGGTGAGAACTGAAAGCTGAGACTCCCTCCCATGAAAACTGGTAAACTCACAAAAGACAAATTCCAGATTCCAGAGCTTGCAGATTCAAAAGACCTTTCTAAAAGTCATCCAGCCCCTTTAAGACCACTCTAAATAGATAATCATCTCCTATAAAAATAAGAAAAATGTAACATAAATTAGTAATTCCAAAAATTTTTTTGCCATCCTTTATTCCAGGGCCAAGCATGCAACTACAAAGCAGTCTAAGTACCAACAAGGAACCAAAGGCATGGAAGTGTCTGGGCTTCCCTCTCTCCCCACACTCATCAGATTTACCATCTAAACATGGGGTTCGATCATTTGCATAAATGGCATACATCCTTCATCAGTGTCTCAAGGGAACACATAATAACTAGGACATAAATCTTGTGGGAGTGGAGAAGTCATTTATGTAGCTCACCATACTTCTAGTGCCAAAAAATGGCCCTGATACTGCTTAATACGGAATGAATCTCCACTGCACTAAACTCCTACCATGTTCAAGTCAAAAATAAAGGCACTGAACACCTGACCTTGGTTGTCTTCGCATCCCCAGCTTCCCTCATTGCGCCCGACTTCAAGATTACAGTCCAAAATGGCAGGAGCCGCTGGCCTAATTTTGAGCCTAACACTTGCTTACAAACACCATAGAAAACACATCCTACACCTTTTGCTTTTATCCCTTTGTGCAAAGTAACTGAATAAAAAATTTTTAATCAACAGCCTTAGGTATAGTCTGTTTTATTTTCTTTCTAGACACCCATGGGGTCTTTCTGTCCCCAGCATTCTAAAGTTGTACAATGCTGTGTCTTGGTGAGGAGCTCTTTTGGTCCCATATTTTCATCTTAAACAGTTAAAAACATTTACCTTCAGAAAGGGGTATTTTACAAATGTGAGCACAACACTGCTTATTTTTAAAACAAGCCTTTTAGACTATTTGTCTTTTGAAAATATTGCATGCATATTAACTTATAAACTCGTGGGTTGTTTTTTTAAAAAAATTACCCGAGGCCCAATATGATATGCTTACACACACAAAAACCCAGAAG
Source organism: Myotis myotis (assembly GCF_014108235.1). NCBI lineage: Eukaryota > Metazoa > Chordata > Mammalia > Chiroptera > Vespertilionidae > Myotis > Myotis myotis. The sequence continues at coordinate 76,211,968 of NW_023416313.1, read as the reverse complement.
CAATAAATGACTTTCTATGTACTGTTTTCCATATGTGCTGCAACTCAAAGCACAGTGAAAAGTGTGGCTGGTGAATCCCACCTATTAGAAGGCAATCCTATGGGGGCCATTAATCTCTTTGAAAGTTAATAGAGGGGAAAGTATCTATCCTATTAAATCAATAGCAAACACTGCAAGTTAGAAATCTAAGGTACGCTATCGACTATAGAAAATATGAAAAAAAAAACACATCATTTGTTTGGTTTTATATTTCAAGCATTTTTACATTTTCCTTGGTATGTTTCCCAAGATGAAAGAGCTATTCTAAAAATGTTTTTCTTTGCTGAGTTAAGGTAGACACTGCTAAGTGTTCCCAAGGACCTGTTCCCCCCCCCCCCCCTTCTTTCTTTGAGTAAAAGAAGCCTCTGCACCCTGGGAGTTTTGGATGAAGTTGGGACATGTTGCTACAGTATTTTCTTTCCCCCAGCTCCACCCCTCCAACCCCCTTCCCCCCCTTCGCCCTGGCAAGGAATGGCCAGGTGCTAAGCTCTGAGTGACGGAAGGTGAGCAGGTGGCCCTGCACTCACTCTCTCTCTTTCCCTCTTTCTTGCTGGGCATGAAAAGGAAAATCAAGGTTGTCCCATGGTGTAGAAAACGCCCAATGGCACAGAGCAAAATGGAGAGAACCCAGTGCACCTACAGGACCTAACAGAATAGAGGTGCCACCATCCCTGAACCACAAATATCTGCCTGTTGCAGGAATGAGCAATAAACTTCTGATTTCATGTCAGCCGGAATCTCTTAGGGGTTTTTTTGTAATAGTAGCTTACATTGGATCCTAATACATAAACCACGCAATCAAGGCCCTCCGATGAGCTATAAGCTACAAACCCTCAGGAAAGAAAATATTGAAACAGAGAAATAGAAAGAGGGTCCAGGAAGAAAGAAGAAAGGGTACCATGAAATTTAGAAATAAAAACTCAAAAAATGACCAAATATCTTTGTTTCTAAAAATCACTTAAAAATCCTTATAACAATTTAACACACAATATTTCTAGGTAGTCAGAGGAGATCTATACTCTAAATGTAAGATTTCTTTTGATTGGAGAAAGATGAGTTGAATTGGGAAACTGAGCAGACAGCCATTTCAAAAAAATTAATGTAATATGAACACACTATACTTAAATATTTGTTAAAGGACTGCTGCCAGCTATGTTAGTAGAATTTGTAACTGACATTTATTTCCTGTTTGGTTATTTATGTGAACATCCTCCCTACAGAAATGCTTCGTAGAAATCCAGCCCAGAAGGGCACATCCATAAATACATATGCTTAACTGAAAGAACCATTAACCAGGCGTATAAATCTAAAGCTCTGTGTACATTAGGGATCTAAAATTAATTTTGATGGACTGACAAATTATGCATTAGATGTACAGATGAAGGATGTAAAAGGAATGTTGCTTTCTTCATTTCACAAAACAAATCTGTGATTAAATATTACTCCAATTAACACTAAATAAGGCCTACCATTCATCCCTTGATTGCTATAGGACAATAAAATATTCAAACCAGAGAGTAAGCCTTAAATAGATTTTATTTTCTTTGTTGATTATTGAAGAGTTTGTTGTGTTCATGTTTAAACTGACTATATAAAACTATGACCCCCAGAGTTAAATCCCAGAAATCAGCTGCAGGTTTGGTTCTAGTTAGGGCTGGAAATTGTTTTGGTTTTGACGATCTCAAAAGATATTCATCAGATCTTTTTCTAAGAAATAAGCTGAACAGATGCTAATGACTTGACATAACTGCCTAGTGTAAAAAAATAATAATAATTACAAATTATTTCGATGGCTATAGCTTGTTTTCCTAATCCACAACGGGCTTTGGGGAGTTATTAGTCACCATTGTGTAAATATGCCATTATGAGCTTTTTAAAACTTTTTCATTGTTTAATCAACTATGCCTAACATCTCTGTCAATTGGTAAGAGATAGTCAGAAAAATAATTATGAAAATCCTTAAAATTATATTTCCATAGTGCTTCCCTCTGATAAAACCTCTTTAGAAATATAAAGTTGGTTACTGTAATTTCTCACAGCATAGCCTAAGAACACTTAAAAATAAAAACAGTTGGGCCTCATCTACACTAATAAAAGAGAAACATGGTAATTGGCATATGACCGCTACCCTTCCCATTGGCTAATCCCCCTGTCACTCACAGAGTAGGGCCGAGATATGCAAATTAACTGGCAGCCAAGATGGCGGCCGGCAGCCAGACAGCTGAGGCGAACAGGGAGGCTTGCTTGCTTCAGTGACGGAGAACTCCAATGTTCCCCGCCTGACTTGCCGGCCTCTCAGCTGCAACTCTAAGCAACTATGTTGTGAATAAAGAAGCTAAAAAAACCCCAGAAACCTGCTTTATTCAGCGGAGCTTCAGCCAGCGGGACCGCAACATTGTATCAAATACAGACTGTAAACAAAGGCCAGAAACCTGTTTTCAGCAGCCGAGGCCTCAGAGCTAAAGCTGGCCCAGAATAAAAAAAAAAAAAAGAAAGAAAAAAAGGAGCGGTTGGGAGCTTCAGTCCCAGCCTGAAAACAGCCCTCAGCCCCTCACCCAGACTGGCCAGGCACCCCAGTGGGGACCCCCACCCTGAAGGGTGTGTGACCAGCTGCAAACAGCCATCAATCCCCTCATCCAGGCTGGCCAGGCACCCCAGTGGGGACCCCCACCCTGATCCAGGACACCATTCAGGGCAAACCAGCCAGCCCCACCCATGCACCAGGCCTCTACCCTATATAGTAAAAGGGTAATATGCCTCCCAGCACGGGGATCAGCGTGACAGGGGGCAGCGCCCAAACCCCCTGATCGCCCTGCGGCTCTATGTGTGACAGGGGGCGGGGCCCCAATCCCCCCCACCCCCCATGGGCCCTGCTCTGTGTGTGACGGGGTAGAGCCATAACCTCCCCATCTGCCCTGCCCTGAGTGTGAGAGTGGCGGCGCCCCAACCCCCTGATCGGCCCTGCCCTGAGTGTGACAGGGGCGGTGCCCCAACTCCCCTATCGGCCCTACTCTGTGAGTGACAGGGGGGAGATCCTCAACCCCCTGATGGGCCCTGCTCTGTGCGTGACAGGGGGGAGCTCCCCAACCCCCCTGATGGGCCCTGCTCTGTGCGTGACAGAGGGTGGCGCCGCAACCTCCCCATCGACCCTGCCTTGAGTGTGACAGGGGGCGGTGCCCCAACCCCCCAATCGGCCCTATCTTGAGTGTGACTGAGGGTGGCATCGCAACCTCCCGATCCGTCCTGCTCTGTGCATGACAGGGGGCAGCACCCCAACTCCCCAATCGGCCCTGCTCTGAGCCCAACCAGGGGCTGCACCTAGGGATTGGGCCTGCCCTCTGCCACCTGGCAGCAGACCTAAGCCAGCAGGGCGTTATCTCCCGAGGGGTCCCAGACTGCGAGAGGGCACAGGCCGGGCTGAGGGACCCCCCCTCCCCCCGAGTGCACAAATTTTTGTGCACCGGGCCTGTAGTTTTGTATAATCATTCAATCTTCAAAACTTTTGTTACAAGATTGGTGCTAACCTTTGGAAAGTAGGCAACATTTTTAAATGCTTGACATAAATTTCTTTCAAAGGAAAGGCAACTTGTACAATCTACAAGCTATTTTGGCCGTTCTACCTGTTAGCTCCATGGTACATTCAAGTTCTCATGCATGGCAGTACAGAATAGCTTGTTATTTCTCTAGCATCTCTAAGTGTGTGAAGCGATAAGCAACATGATTAAGATGAGATACCCACAAAGATCACCGAAGTGAAGTGAAGTGAAGTGAAGTGAAGTGAGGTGGAAAAAGCACTAGATGGCCATGAAAAGAAATGGAGGAAAGTTAAATGCATTTTACTAAGTGAGAGAAGCCAGTTTGTAAAGGCAGCATACTGTATGATTCCAACTACGTGACACTCTGGAAAAGGCAAAACTTTAGAGACAATAAACAGAACTTTGGAGACAATAAACAGAACAGTGGTTCCCATCTATCTTAGGTGATTATGTGTCAATGCAGGTTCATCGCTGTAACAAATGTACCACTCTGGGAAGGAATGTTGATAGTGGGGTAAGCTATGCATGTGTGGGGGCAGGGAGTATATGGGAAGTCTCTGTGCTTTCCTCTCACTTTTGCTTTGAATCTAAAACTGCTCTAAAAATAAAATATTTTTAAAAGCACTGGACACTTGAGATACCTGGTCCAGGGTGCTCACTAGCCCATTCCCTACCTTCCTGATCGCCCCTCCCATTCCATCTCTAAATCACCTGCATGAAATCAACAGAATCACAGACCTCTTCCCTAACACATCATCTAAAACCATGGTTCTCAACCTTCTGGCCCTTTAAATACAGTTCCTCATGTTGTGACCCAACCATAAAATTATTTTCATTGCTACTTCATAACTATAATGTTGCTACTGTTATGAATCGTAATGTAAATATCTGATATGCAGGATGGTCTTAGGTGACCCCTGTGAAAGGGTCGTTTGACCGCCAAAGGGGTTGTGACCCACAGGTTGAGAACCGCTGATCTAAAACAAGGTGACACTGGTCTATAAGTGCTGTTGCTACTCAATTTCCAAATGTTACGGGATGGCAAGTGTGATGGAAACCCCTACCCCCTTAACTGACCATAGAACACTATGACCCCCAGAGTTAAATCTCAGAAATCAGCCGCAGGTTTGGTTCCAGGCCCATCACCCAGGGTCCAAAGCAGGTAGAACAACTCGCTGGCCCCACAGAGTGCTGCTGGGAATGTCATGACTTTTGGTCTCTTCCTCCTTTACTCGCCTTGTGCTTTCCTCAGACCCTCAGGCTGATGCACTGATTCCCATCCCCTGCCAGTCGTCCATCTGGAACAGCTGTATCCCAAGGACTGCTGCCGCCAAAGCAGACATCGCACAGTTTCTAGGATGCCCCGTGTGGAAGTCACTTCGCAAGGAGGTAAAAAGACCGTATCACCAGCTCAGAAGCCACCCAGCCCCGGGACCCAGGGAGCCACAGGTAACCCCTGGGACACACGCACCTGCTCGGGTCCAAACTTGTTTCATTCAGGTCATCTGTTCAAGGTCCCAGAGGCATCACGTGGCCCCATTTCACAGCTTCCTCTTCCTGCCTCAGTCTACCTTGTTGGGGAGGTCAGGTCATACCCTGATCCATAATGCTAAATTTTCCAACCCAGTGCTCAATCCTGCTATAGGGCCCATCCCACTGATGGGGTCTTGCTTTGTTCTGGCCAGTCCCGTAGAGCCCCCATGCCTGGGACATGGGACCTGGACTTCCCATCTGGTTACACCCACCACCAGACAGGACATCAATACGTCATCTTAGAAAATCTATCTTAACAGACAGCTAAACTATACAGAATTTTCCTCAACTTTGGACCTACTCAGCTACACTCCTGGTCAGGCAGATTCTCAGCCATGACCATTACCCCATCATGGGTCCCCACCACAGGCTCTATCTCGGCACTGTCCTGGCTCCTCATCGAGTACATGCCCATCCCACGTGTCCATCAGCTGACCAACCTAGCACAGTTCATCTCGAAATACAAAAATCATTAAAATCGATTATTTGTGTACCAGGCCAGTACCTCGAGGCTGTGTTGGCTTAGGGTTTTACCATGTTTAAAGAGCTAGAATAAGAACTATTTGATACTCGAAGTCTGGGTATAGAAGAGTTCCACCATAGTTACAGTAATAGTTCATTGCACTGGCCAATGTGGCTCAGTTGGTTGAGTATCATCCCATGCACCAGGAGGTTGCCAGTTCCATTCCCGGTCAGGGCACATGCCAGGGTTTCCGGATAGATCCCCGGTACAGGATGTGCAGGAGGCAGCCAATCAATGTTTCTCTTTCACAATGCTGTTTCTCTCTCTCCCTCCTTTCCTCCCTTTCACTAAAATCAATAAAAACATATTTTTTAAAAAAGAAATGCTTTGAATTTAAAAATATATACAAAATAAAATAAAAATAATAGTTCATTAATACATTCGACTCATAGAGCACCTGCCTGTCAGAGTCCCAGTTCTCTACAGTCTGGATTTCTCCACACCACGTCCCTCCGAGCTTAACCCTTTCTGTTGCCACCGGCTTAGTAGATAGAAAATAAATGTGAAAGCTTTTTGAGGATTGAGAATGGTATAAATCAATTATTCAGCACTCTCCTATCAGAGCTGACACCTCACTGTGTAATAACCCCACACTCTCCTGACCTACTGACAGGATCATTTGCTCCTACAGGAAAAGGCATTAGATTGCTCTTGCGTTGCTATCAACTCTTCCCAGTTGCGCCACCCCCTCCCTTGCAGTTGGGCTGTCAGCGATCATTTATCTGTGAAACAAGTGTGTATGACTAACAGCCCCCTCCCCTGCTCTAACCGCCGCTTCCAGCAAAGCCTCAGAATCCAAGCCTGGTTGTTGTGCATCAGTGCGGTCAGACTTAAAAGGATCTTGAGTAAATAATACACATGCACTACGACCAATTAGCCTTCGCTTGCCGTTATTTTTTTAATTAGCTCAGAGGCTTTGTTCTTCACCACTTAACAACTACTGAGCTTAACTAAATGCAAGACATGATTGCAACTATATAACATCCTGCAAAAAAAGGCAAAACTATGGAGACAGTGAACAGATCAGTGGATCCCAGGGGGTGGGGGGGAGGGAAGGGTGAAAGGTGAAGCAGAGAGTTTTTAGGGAGGGAAACTACACTGGAACCGTAATGGTGGGGTACACGTCCAAACCCACAGAATGCGCACCACCAAGAGCGAGGCCTCACGTAAACTGTGGACTCTGGGTGATGAGGACCTGTCAATGTAGGATCCTAAGTTGTAACAAATGCACTGTCTGTGGGGCATGCTGAGAGTGTGGGAGGCTGTGCGTGCGCAGAGGCAGGGGTATATGGGAAACCTCTGCCCCTTCCCCTCACTCTTGCTCTGAGCCTAAAACTGCTCTAAAACAGAATGAAAGTTTTTGCCCTGGCCGGTGCGACTCAGTTGGTTGGAGCATCCTCCTATATACTGAAGGGTTGAGGGTTCTATTCCCAGTCAGGGCACATACCTAGGTTGCAGGTTTGGTCCCAGTATACAGAAGGCAACCAACTGATCAATGTTTCTCTCTCACCCACCCCTTTTGATGTTTCTTTTTCTACCCACCCCTTTTCTCCTTTCTCTCTCTCTCTCTATAAAATCAATAAAAATATACTTGGGTGAGGAGAGAGGGAAGGAAGGAAGGAAGGAAGGAAGGAAGGAAGGAAGGAAGGAAGGAAGGAAGGAAGGAAGGAAGTTTAAAAAATAATAAATAAGTAAAATTAAAAAGTGAGTAAAAACCATTCTTAGCCAGAAAAAAAATTAAGGAAGAAAAAAACAGCATTTCTCCATTTCCTCCAACATCTTAGACATTGCTCTGAAGAGTTGGTACGGATCACATTTAATACATAAAACAGTCCTATCAGGCAGCTGTCATTATCCCAGGTCACAGGTGGGAATACCGAAGGTCACACACAAAGTTTAAAAATGAGGTACTTAATCCAAGTTCACACATGTAATTAAATTGTATTAGGATCGAAAATACATATTTCTGATTAGACATGTTCACAAAGCCTTAGTTTTTTAATCAATGGGTGTGATTATGTATCCATAAACAATGATAACACAAGGCAAAAACAACTACTACAAAAAGGTATAAGCCAGTGGTTCTCAACCTTGGCTGCACATTAGAATCACCTGGGAATCTTTTTCAAATCCCGATTTCTGGGCCCCATCCTCCGGAAATTCTGTTTCTTTGTTACTAATGTTGTGGCCCCACCCCATAACAAAGAAACAGAATTTCCGGAGGATGAGGCCCAGAAATCAGGATTTTAAAAAGATTCCCAGGTGATTCTGATGTGCAGCCAAGGTTGCGCACCACTGGTATAAGCAAAATTCTCTGAGATCAGCGGGGGGGTGGGGGTGGGGGGGCGTGGCGGGGCAGCCTTCCAGCTGAGCCAGCCTCTGCTGCACCTCTGAGTTGCATTTCTGGGCTTCAGTCCTAGATGCAGGCACTTGCTCACTCACACCTCCCTTGTCCCGCCTAGGGAGCAAGCACCAGTAGGCCTCTTACAGTTAAAAAAAAAAAGAGAAGAATGAGGGAAAGCGATGCTGAGCATTCCTCCCCCTTGCAGTGCTCTACAGGCTCCAGAGAGCTTTTGCATTTGCCATCAAAGTTGGTGCTGACAATACCGCAGAGAGAGCAAGGTCAGGTAATAATTAGCCATTTTAAAGATGCGGAGAGTGTGAAATGCAGAGAGGTTAAGTGACTTTTTCCCAAGGTCACACCAAGCGAGAGGTACAGATGAGCTACTAGCCAAGCCACCTGACACAGGTCAATGCCCTCCACTCCTCGTTAGGGCCTGAAGAGCACTCTTACCACACAGGAGCCAGCTGTGGATGCTCTAATTTATTTTACTTAAATACCAGCAGAATACGGAGCAGAGGGACCTTTCCATTTAGCCGCCAGCGGATCCCCACAGAAGTTAGGGGTCAGGCTTCCATTACCAATCACATCAGCCTCCAGCTCTTGTAAATTTTCACCCTTGAAAAATGCTTAGCATAAAAAAGTCAAATTTCAAAATACACCAAAAAAGTGCTATCTCAGAGCAGTTCCCACCTGGACAAGAAAAAGGTATTATCCATTCCAGAGATTAGAATTTCAAATTAACTTCTGATACTTCTTAGCAAGACAAGAGTGAGATGAGATCTTCAAGAGTGAACGGCCAAAGTAGATATGACCGACAAATAAGAAAGTACATTAGCAGCTGCCACATAAAACGTCCATTTCCAAAAAATAGGTCTTCATCTGAGTGCCATGGGCCAAAAGCTGATTGCATTACAAATGTGCTTCATATAAATGCTTAGTAACAATTATTTAGGGTGTCCCCAAAAATGTATACACACACTTTGAGTAATTATAAAGGCAGTGTTTATTAAAATACATTTCATTTTCAAAATTGAGCTATCAGCTGTTAAAGTGTATGCACATCTTTTTGGAACACCCTATATGTATAATCCCACCAAAAGAAATCAGACACATAGTAAAACCTCAATAAATAATCCTTCATAGATTGACATAACATTTTTTTTCCATCTCTATGGCAACAGTAGTGTTGTTTAAGGACCAAACCAGCTGCTGGTATCTATGAGTGGGTTCTACTCCATCATCCCCAAATCTCCCTTCTTCTGGATCTAGGTTTCCTGTCAGCAAGAACCTGGAGGAAGCCCTAACTGGTTCGGCTCAGTGGACAGAGCGTCGGCCTGTGGACTGAAAGGTCCCGGGTTCGATTCCGGTCTAAGGCATGTACCTTGGTTGCGGGCACATCCCCAGTAGGGGGTGTGCAGGAGGCAGCTGATCGATTTCTCTCTCATTGATGTTTCTGATTCTCTATCCCTCTCCTTTCCTCTCTGTAAAAAATCAATAAAATATATTTTTTTTAAAAACCTGGAGGAAGACTCGCACATTTATTACCAAGGGAATCCAATAACTAAATATAAACTTTGTAAAAGCCCAATCGTGATAAATCCTGTCAAAGCCTGAGAACGTCTAAACACCTACATTGTAAGAAACACTGTCTTATTGAGTGAACAAGAAGGGCTGTGGGAAAGCACCATCCTTAAAAATCCAGTCAGGGAGAGCGAGGGACCAGAGATAGGTTCAGGGCGGGTCACAGCTCATCCCATCCTGACTCCAGGATGGACATGGAGCATATTCAAAATATTTACAGACCCACAGGCTCAGGTAACCATGGCTCTGGCCAAATGTACACCTTCCAGATTGTCACGGCCAAATATTTGCCTAGGAAAGGAAGGATTCATCAGGTTTTCAGAACGGCCTTTCATGTAACATAGCTGTCTACACCACCATTCTTCAAATTTTCCTGCTCGCGTACCCTCTTCAAACAATTCTGAAAATCTGTTTCTTCCTCACGTGTTTTCAAGTTGGCGTTCTAAAAGTTTTCATTTGTTCAAATAGTTGCAAAGGATGTCACACTTCGATGGACTGTACATATGACATTCTGAATGAAACCGCTATATCGCTCCCATAAATACTAGAATGATCTGATCTCTTCCACATGCATTTTTATTATTTCTTTATTGTTATTGTTAAAAGTATTACACATATCCCTCTTTTTCCGCCACTGACCCCCTTCACTCCACTCCCTTCTCCTCCCCAGGCCTATTGTCTATCCATGGGCTATGCATATCTGCATAAAAGTTTACTGGTTAAACTCTTCCCACTTCCCCCACCTTCCCTCTGAAATATATCAGTCTATTGTGTGCTTCAATGTCTCTGGATCTTTTTTGTTCATCAGTTTATTTTGTTCATCAGATTCCACATATAAGTGAGATCATGTGATACTTGTTTTTCTCTGACTGACTTATTCACTTAGCATAATACTCTCCAGGTCCTTCTGTGCTGTCTCACAGGGTAAGAGATGCTTCTTTTTTCCAGCTGCATAATATTCAATTGTATAAATGTACCACAGTTTCTTAATCCGTTCATCTACTGATGGGCACTTGGGCTGTATTTTTAAATAGGCATAAACAGGAACTACTTTAGAGTCAGTTGGTGTACTGTTCTTTTTTCTCCTTGAAATCAGAGGTCCATCCCACACCCCTCAGACTTGTATTCTAAGGTTAGCACCTTTCTATTTCCAACAGTCTTTTATTGCTCATTCATACTACTTATCTGTAGCAACAAGTCATAATGTTATGTTTGGAAGATGACCACATTGTACGGTATATAAATGTCAAATCACTATTGTGTACACCTCAAATTAATATAATATTGTACAACAGCTACATGCAAATAAAAATATAATATATAGTCAAACTTTTAAAAAGTCTCTGACTATTAAATAAAAATGTTCTTTTGGCTTAGATTATTAAAATCATTTTTAGTCCTGACCAAAATAGCTAAAATAACATGATATGGTCTGAGGAGTAAACATAAAAGGTACAGTAGTCCCCCTACCTGAGGAGGATGCGTCCTGAGAACACCACACACAGTACTGAACCCTATATATACTTATACTATGTTTTTCCTTTGCATACATTCCTATGATAAAGTTTAATTTATAAATCAAGCATAGTAGGAGATTAACAATAATAACTGATAATAAAACAGGACTGTAACAATATACCGTAATAAAAGTTCTGTGAAATGCTGTCTGTCTCCCTCTGCTTCTCTCTCGCTGATAACCGACCAGATCACTGAGACACCTACTGAGTGACTAACAGGCAGGGAGTGTATTCAGCATGGAGACGAGACGCTGGAAGCAGGGGTGATTCAAGCGAGACAGCTGGAGGCGGGGGACAGATTTCATCACAATACTCAGAGCAGCGTACCATTTAAAATTTACACATTGTTTATTTCTGCAATTTTCCATCTAATATTTTCGGGCCCTGGTTGGCTGTGGATAACTGAAACCATAGAAAGTGAAACTGGCTAAGGGAGGACCACAGTAAATTGTGGTTTCGTAATGTTATGTTTGGAAGGTTGGTGTGATGCCTCGAGTAAATGAGGCTTCACTTCGGACACAGCTATCCCGTGTGCACCACAGTGACAGTCTTCTCTCAAGTGGAGAAGGAGGCCGGGGTGGGTGGGGCAGGAAAGGACACCCATGGTCAGTTTCAGGGTGGATCTGGAAACTAACTCCTTAAACAGACCCAGCCACTAACCCTTGGAAAGATGTCCAGTTCGAGGGAACATGAGAAATCCACTGTGGAAACCTTGAACAGGCCCACCCATTACAGGGACCGGCAAGAATATAAACGTAGGTGCACATAGCACAGGTGGAAATATTTTAAAGTCATTTATCAAGTGAACAGGTTGTGGAATAAAGTATGGCCTATCCTCCTATGTTATACTGACAAATGTAGCTTCATCATGACAGAATCAAAAAGTTTATAAAGGGTTCTCTAGTTTATATATGACTGCAAGTTGGCAAAATGCCAAAGATTACTAAATTTAATGTGTCTGGGTATTTTGTTGATGGGCTAGCAATGTTTGGATAAGTAATAAAATAAAGACTTACATACATTTTTATACCTTTATTCCATAACATTTCTTTTCCTTGCCCTCATTTCAGAGAAATTATTAACTATCTAGTTTTAAGGAATTCAAAATTTTCACATAATTTGTATTCTATTCACAGAAATCATCTAAGGGATTAAAACATAAAATATAATTATAGCCAGTCTATATAATTTTAATATTTTTAATCAAAAAAATGTAAAGTGCAAAAATCAAACTTGAATGTTTTGTCTTCAGAAAAGCTACTTTTCATTTAAATGTTCTAAATTATCTACTAAAATTAATAAGAAAATTACAAATTATAACTAGTAAATGTCAAATTTTTAATCTAGAAATATTTAAATAAAATTAAACACTTCATTTAGTTTTTTGATATGTTAATTTTACTACGTGTGTTTATAATAATAAAACTACCCACAGTTCTAGCATTTAACATCTATCTGTCCAGGGCCAATGTAAAAAGTCAATGTCACACTTCCTGTGTGATGTCATGTCTAAAGCTATGTATTATGTGTGAGACTGAATTTATATTGTAAAATGTTTTAATTTTGTAAAACAAAGTAAGTTTTGTTTAATATTGTAAACTATTCCTCAGCCACTATTAATAACTGTTGAAAATTCTGCAGGGAACAGAAGCACAGCCCTAGAAGGTCCGTATGACTTTAGAAAGAAGGCATGACCCTGGACAGTCAACATGGCCTTGAGAGAAGGCTCAGCCCTGGATGGGGCGCAGCCCTGGAGCAGAGGCGTGGCCTGAAGGAAAGCCTGGGCCTGGAAGGTCAGCCTGGCCCTGAAACCTGGAGCCACGTTGGGAGCCTGAATAAGAAGCAGCAGGAAGTCAGAGGCTTGTTCAAGAGCCCAGAGCAGGAAGAGAATTGGGAGAAGCTCACCAGCACAACAGGCTAGAGGACAGTCAAAGGCAGGATGGAGAGCGGACTGACAGCACCAAGGGCTCCTGACTCGAGGTGGGGAAACAAGAGAGGTCCATGGGGCAGGGGCAGGGCTGGAAGCAGCAGAGGTCCCAGAGGGCCAGCTGTGCCAAGGCAGACCAGTCTGTGCAAAAGTGAGTCCAGGCTTCTCTCGCAGGCTCTACCCTGGTACACTAATCATTCATTCTGGGTATTAAAGGAACCGGGATGGATGGGAGCTTACCCTGGTGTATGGAAGCCTTCCTTTGAGTCAGTGGTTCTCAACCTTCTGGCCCTTTAAATTCAGTTCCTCATGTTGTGTCCCAACCATAAAATTATTTTCATTGCTACTTCAGAACTGTAATGTTGCTACTGTTATGAATCGCCATGTAAATATCTGATATGCAGGATGGTCTTAGGCGACCCCTGTGAAAGGGTTGTTCAACTACCAAAGGGGTCACAACCCACAGGTTGAGAACTGCAGCTTTGAGCTGAGTCGGGGCAGCCCAGGCCAGGATCTCTAGCCGGGAAGGTGGGGGCCGAAGGGAGGAGGGCAGACAGGTGATACTAGGGCTCTGACAGTTAAGAAGATGAAGAATTAACAGAGTTAGACAAGAGGCCAAGAACCCACAGAACTGACTAACCCCCACATGTCACACAGAACTAAACACACGCTTGATTTAAAGTACACATGCTGCTGGATTAAGAAGCAAGAGAAAATAAATTCATTTATGACTAACACCAAAAAGGAAAATCTTCTAGTGCCGCTTTGTGCTCACAGTTTTCATGTAGTGCAAAAAACCCAAATAGCATCTGATACAATTTACATAACTTTACATAATCTCATGATTACCATTTGTCAAGGAAGTTGCAGCCCAAATCTTTTCCATTTATTTGCCTCCAAAACTGACAAAACATTCTGGACAAGAAGCTTTCCACCCTCCTCCTAAAAATCACAAGGAGTCAATTCTACAAATTTCCTTAATAGTATGTTTCCAATACTTCAAGTCTGAACATTCTGAAGTCATATTGACACACGAAATCAATAAACAAATGTTTACTGACCCTGGTATTTTCAAAGCATTGATTTCAAAACTAAGGGGAAAATTCTACCCTTAGCTTAAAATCTACTTCAAGCTGTCTGGCCTGGAGACAAGTTATTTACCCTTCCCAAGGCACATTTTTTTAAAAATGAAATACAAGAACAATGCCAGCCAATTTATATGGCTTTTCTAGGGTTCAATTTAGTTACTTGGTGCACAGTAGGCACACAACAAAATGATTTGGCGGGTGATAAAAACTGTTTTTAATTGGAGATCCAGGATACAAACATGCTAAAATTCATGATTCATTCATACACTGGGCAAGAAAATGATAAAGGGATATGAAATATATCATAAGTTTCAAAAAATACAAATGCCAATCAGGGATTCATAGGAGAAAAGATTATAATTTTTACCCATAAACAAATAGTTGTACATCACCACCTGTACAAAGGTTTCTGATTTATATGAGGACCATTTAGTCTGCCTTCACTTGTTTGGTCTTTGTGTTCCTTCTTTCCACAAACTAAAAAAAATCCTCACATTTTCTTAGGGTTCTATTCATAAGAAATCTATTTCAGAGCCCTTTCATAAGTTTCATTCATTGCTCTTTGAGTTCTTACATTCAGAACATTTTTGAGCTGAAGAAAACCTTAACAATATCTGGTCCAACTGATGTTGTAAGACAGAGCCTCGGAAACTTGAGGTCACACTCTCAGAGGCTGTACGAGACCCTGTGTGGCTCTCCTGTTTCTAGGTGTCAGTTCAGATGCCCAGGGGCCCAAGCAAATTAGAAACCCATGCAGGGAACAGAAGGTCTGGAGAGCAAAGAGCAAACCAACGGCCACCTGCAGTGGCAGGCGCTCCAGTAAGGGATGCCCTGTGGAATGCAGGTCCAACAGGTCTGCATCATCTAAGTTTTCAAGAGATGACCACAAACCAGATTTTTAAAGGAAGTGATTTATAAATGGTAAATACCGAAATTATTTCAAAATACTACTTAGATCAACACACACACACACAAAGTCTCATGCAAACACAAACACACACATATCCTCATCTATGTATACAAATGCACACGCATACAAACACACTCATGCATGTATGCCAACACATGCATGCTCACACATGCTCATGAACACATAAACACATATTTGGTCATCACACATAAAACACACCCACACATTGGCAAACCAAGTCCCCTCTGGTCTACACCATGATGAATCTGTACACAGGCTCTCCACCTGACCAGATAGGACACAAAACCACATGTTTTGTTTTTAAAAGGCCATTAAGTACCTAGAGAGAAAGGATTACTCTTTTCCTACCCAAATATTCCTTCTTTCACACAACATTGTCAAAAATGGCTTTTTCACAATAGGATACTAACTCGCTTTTTAAAATATATACCTATGACTTTTAGTTTACTAACTGTCATACTTATCAAATACATCCTACCTTTTCTTATAACAATATGTTTTTTCTCTTTATTTTAACGATCTAATGATTAATGAGTTTAATCCCTGTGCCTCTCTCAACTTTGCTTAAAATTAATTTTGCTCTTTAAGATTTTAGCATATATACTTAATTTTCTTATTTTCTTATTTTTTTATTGCTTTATTACAAAGGGTATTACATATGTGTCCTTTTTTTTCCCCCCGCCCTTGACAATCCCCCGGCCTCCCCTACCCCCCAGTGTCTTATGTCCATTGGTTATGCTTATATGCATGCATACAAATCCTTCGGTTGATCTCTTACCCACCTCCCTCCTGCCCCTGAACCCTCCCTGGCCTTCCCGCTGCAGTTTGACGATCAGTTTGAGGCAGCTCTGCCTCTGTATCTATTATTGTTCATAAGTTTATAATGGTCTTTATTATCCATGAATGAGTGAGATCATGTGGTATTTTTCCTTCATTGACTGGCTTATTTCACTTAGCATAATGCTCTCCAGTTCCATCCATGCCATTGCAAATGGTAAGAAGGAACTCTTACCTTAATTTTCTTATTAATACACAAATGAAACCATATATTTGTGACTGAGTAGGTTTCATTAGTATTACTAATATGTCACTTAAATGATAAAATATGAATGGCAAACTCTGATAATTTTGCATAACAATCAAATTGTACTTCTCAGTCCTCTGTTAGACAATGGTTATGGATTGGTAAGGATTTACCATCTGATCACTTTACAGTCCTGTGCACCCCTACCAGCATCTCTTACTTTGCAATCAACTACAGTAAAAACAGCAGTCCCTAAAACAGCCCTCGGGCCACACTTCAGAACCTGGCAGAATCTACCCTCATAACATAAGGCCATATTCACACTTTCTCCTAATGCTTCATGAATAAACATCCCTTTATTCAAATAAGTTATATAATAACTAACTCCAGTAATTTTGATTCAAGTTTGAATGGTAAATAGAGTCATTCTGGCAAGACTGCAGAGTTTGCAATTCAAATTATAGGAATTTTCATAATGGGGAAAATAAAAACTAGTGATATGATTCCTACGGCACCTAATGCCAATACTTTTCCTGCAACCGTAGAAAGCATACATAAATACTTCTCAGTGTAGAAGTGGAGAAGTGTTCTGTGGACGGACATCATCACATGCATTTACGTGCAATTTAATAGTATTCCTTTCAGGGCCTCAGGGGGTACCTACCTGCTAGAACTCCAGAGCTACCCCACACCCGACATCAAAAGGTATTGCTGCTCCTTCTCAATAAATAGCAGTGCAACGATCACTGGATTAAATGACTTCCTTACATTATCACTGTAAACAATAATTATTTGTCAGCTGCCCTATGTGAGCTTTGCATGTGCTTATGAATAAATCAAGCCTTATTGATTTACTAAGCCAAAACGTTTTACATCTTGCAGCTCTAATAAGAGCTAATCCTCCGCTGCACTTAGTGGTGTACTTTAATGTAGCAGTTTCTTAACACTTTTAATAGGAAAGATTAATACTGATTAGCTCAGGAGCAGGAACACTGCTCTTTGAATGGCCAATTGGCCACGAAACCCAGGTCTCTTTAAACACGTCCTTGTTAGTGGCATTCTGTCTGCTGCTGTGCTGTTTCCTTCCTCATAACATCCTATCTAATAAAGAGGGAATATGCTCATTGACCCTCACACTGCCACAAAGATGGTGGCTCCAACAGCCAATAAGGAGGAAATATGCTAATTGACTGCCATGCCCTCAAAGATGGCGGCACCCACAGCCAATAAGAAGGAAATATGCTAATTGACTGCCATGCCCTAAAAGATGGCAGCACTCAGTCCCCTCAGCCCCGCCGGGGCGGCAGGAGCATGGCAAGGCCAGGCCTACACTCAGGCGGGCCCGGCCACTCCACGTGCCTGCCTCCGGAGTTCCCCAGTCCCCTCAGCCCCCGAGTCACCCAGGGTCTCCTGAGGCTCAGGTAACCAGGGCCGGCCAAGGCTTGCACTGCCGGCAATGGCAGCAGCAGAGGTGTGATGGGGCGTCACCTTCCCCTGATCGCCGGGTTGCCTCCTGCTCCTGAGGGGTCCTGGACTGTGAGAGGGGGCAGGCTGGGCTGAGGGACCCCCCTCCAGTGCATGAATTTTCATGCACCAGGCCTCTAGTTTAAAATAATAATGATGGCTCATGTTAATTCAAAGGCTAAGTTCAGTTCAAGGAGTAAGACAGGAAAATATGGGACTGTAGGAAGGTTACATGTTTGGTAAAACTATCATCAAAAATAATAAAACAAGTCTCTTTCAATGCAATGATTTCAGAAGGGTAAGACAACTTTGAACAATCCCAAACATCTTGAAAGATCTCAAGTGCTGCAACCTCAGTCTGACCATGCAAGGCAACCCCCTCCCCCTCTGTCCCAAATCACCCCAAGTTCCCATCGTTTTTCCTGGTCCAACCATATTTTGAAGCTGTCCTCCATATACTGAATGACTCAATTCTACTTGTGCTGATCTTTCTCAGTCTACAATCGTCAGTGAGCAAAAAGCTATCCATTGTCAGCGATCATGGACCCAGGCACTCACAGTAATTTCCCAACCTAGTTTGGCCCTCAACCCATTGAAACTTCATCATCTCCAACAGTAACCTAGGAGCTGTACTTCCGTGCTTCGTATCGATGCCTGGGCTAGATTTCCATAGACCCTGATTCCAAAACAAATGCCACTGCTCGTGCATACAGTAGGAAAAGTAGCACCTTCTCCCTCCTCCTTTCTTTGACAAGGATCACAAACCAGGGCATGTCAGACTAGAAAGCTCTTGAGAGATTATATTTATACTTTAACTTCATTTTAAAGATACGAAAATTAAGAGGGGACTCACCCATGTAGCTAAGCTAATGGCATAAGCAAGATAAGCATCTCAGGTCCTGGCTCCAACGGCAATGTTCCTCTCTTCATACAACCCACTCTCCCACCCCGATTCCTGGGATCAGTAAGAAACCTATCACCATAGAACATTCCAAACAAGACTATTATGTGTCATGGACTGCTTGAACTCATGTTAATATTCTGAGATGCCTTTCAAGTTTAACCACCAGAAAGATCAACCAGGTACATTTGCGGAATTCACAATGATATTAGCTCTCTAAGACAGAAAACCACAGAAACAAGAATCCTTCAAAAATAGTCTGCAATTCCCAGTGGAACAAGTGCCGTCTAGCCACGAAGCAATAATTATCCTGTACTGCAGCAATCAATAAAACCTTTTGCCTCGTGAACCTATTTCCTGACTTTGTTCTCTGCACTAAAGATTTCCAAGGCATATTGATTACCTACTAAATTTTTTTAAGTTCTTTAAAACGAGCAATAGAGAAATTCTCAAAATTAGCATAACTTGTTACCTTGTGAAAAGCCTTCCAATCTTCCAGTCACATTAGTGGTTTCCCTTTTTACAGGCTTTTCCCCATTTTTCATTTTGAATTTGTCATGTTAAGTATGTCTGTGTCTTGCCTAATAGCAGGAAGTCAGTAGGATACAAATTTGACAGTGTTTCTGAAACTGTGACTGCTGCCACATTTTTCATCCAAGTGAGAAAGAAGAATCAATTAATAAACTACGCCTCTTTCTCAAGCAACAGCATGGATGTTTACCGAGTGAACCCATTAGCTCTTTAGAGTCTTAAAATTCAGTGCCGTGGAACTTCTCTCTAAAACTATTCACTAAATGATCTATAACGTGACGCCATCTCACATCCTTTCCAAGGACATTTAGCTACTACATTGTCAAACTTTCAGAGTGAGTCACGCATGAATGAGACCAGCAAGGACAGAGAAAGGCTGCAGCTAGGAGTGGGGCTTGCCCCTTGGTTCCCTCCTGCGTTCCCCTCTCCCGGTGCCCCCAAGTGTGTATCAACTCCCTGCAATTAATGCATGTCTGTCTGTACCCTCCTGAGAGTGTAGGGGCATGTCTACGTGGCCTTTGCGTGCAGAGCTGGGCAAATGAGAATTATTAGTCTAATTTTCTAACTACAACTGCTATTTTCCCAATACTCCATCCATACAATTCATCCATCGAGACTGGTTTACTCTATGACAGATCAGAAATCACAGGTAAGTTAAATTATTGCATGTTATATCTTCTCACCTTAGTGGCTGTTTGCAGTCAAAGCCAAATGGAATATTATTCAGCCTTTAAAAAGGAAATCCTGTCACATGCTACCACATGGATGAACCTTAAGGACATTATGTTAAGTGAAATACACCAGTCACAAAAGGACAAGCACTGCATGATTCTGCTTATTTGAGGCATCTAAAGCCTTCAAACTCACACACAGAGTAGAATGGTGGTGACCTGAGGCTAGGAAAGGGGAAATGGGGAGTTACTGTTCAATGGGTATAAAGTTTCAGTCATGCAGAATGAAAAAGTTCTAGAGATCTGCTGTACAGCATTCTGCTTATAGTTACCAATAATGTACTGTACACTTAAAATTTTGTAAAAAGAGTAACAATAAATTAATTGTCCCATTAATGGCACAATTTAGGCTGAGTCTGGGACTAAGAGAAGCAAGCATTACCAAAGGCATTACAGATAGTGTTCAGCCAACTATTTGCTCTTGCAGAACTAGAACAGGTGTGAAAAATAAAGCCTCATGCATTAACACCATTCTCCAGCAATCACCTGAGAAGTAACCCTCAACAGAGGTGAGAAATAAAGACTCACACTTCTGTATACAAAGACACAACTAATACGGAAAGGGGCAGGGTGGGGGGAAAGGAGTTTTCTATTTAGAGAACCACACAATTCAAAAAACAGTTGCACCCACATGCGCACCAATTAACAAATGGTTAAACAAAATGTGGTCAATCCATATGATGGAATATGATTCAGCTATAAAAGGAATGAAGTCCTGATACGTGCTAAGCATGGATGAGCTTTGAATACAAAATGCTGAGTAAAAGAAGCCGAACACAAAAGGCCACACACGATACGATTCCGTATATGGGAAATGTCCAGAATAAACAAGTCTACAGAAACAGAAAGTAGATTAGGGCCAGGGCCTGGGTGGAGGGGTGAGTGAGAGTGACTGTAAATGGGTACAGGGCTTATTTAGGGGATGATGGGAATGCTTTGGAATTAGACAGTGATAATGGCTGCACACCCTGGTGACTATATTAAAAACCACTGAGCTTTATAGAGATGAATTGATAGTATGTGAATTATATCTCTTTTTTAAATCAATGGGAGGCACAGTTCCAAATATGATCAACACTAAGGGCACAGGAGTCCTTGACCACAGTTGCCTGAGGAAGTGGTAAGATAAGCTGCCAGCTGGAAGAGGAAGAGGTGTAGGCACAGGAGAGAGCAGGTGCAAAGACCCAAAGCAAGAAGGGCCTTTCTCTCTTTCTCCTGAGACAACAAAAGGTCACGGTGTTAGCTATGGCCAAGGCAACAACTTTAATCCTGACATATATCCATTAACGCAAGTCAAACTCCTTGCATTTATTATGACCCCCACTATTTATCAGGCTCTCGATTATGCATAAAAAGGGGGAGTAAGAAACCATTGACCATTCCCACCTATCAAAAAATAATATATCAGAATGTAAGAAGATAAAATTCAAATGCTCTGAATGGTGAAAGCAACTAAATATGGTGGACACAATGAACTTGGAATTCAGCTCTAAAACTTAAGATGTCACTTTGAAATAAAAATATCCATTCAAAGCTAAAAGTGGCAGACAAGTACTAAGAAGACATTACACTTGAGAAATAGCATCAGAAGTCTTCAAATATAACTGCTGCCGTCATCATATAATGAAACATCGAGGATAGGTTGTTCAAATATTGGCTGACTCAGTTTTTCTCACTGACAGGACCATATGAGCTCCTTTAATGCATTTGTAATATGCTGCCCACTCTAAAGCAGGGTTTCTCAACTATTGGAGTTTGAATTCAATAATTCTTCGTTGGGGTGCTGTCCACTACATTGTAGGATATTTTAGCAGCATCCTAGCTTCCTCCCACCAGATGCCAAGAGCTCCTTCCTCCTCCCCCTCTCACAGACAAAAATGCTTCCTGACGTTGCCATATGTCCCACCGGGGGTAAAATTGCCACTGTTTTATTGCATGTCTACTCTTTGGTTTCTGCGTGCATCCACCCTGAGAGACTCCCTACAACAAGAAAGATGAAAACTTAGAGAGAGCCTACAGATGCTCTACAACACTGTTCAAAATGTGAAATCTCTAAAGCAAAAGAAATGCAACATAATCCATCGGCAATGGAAACCAAAACCTCAGTCTCAGCCTCCTCTCCTACCTCCAAAATCAGGCTCCAGACCCTTTGTCTCCTAAAGGCCATGATCGGCTCAGCTGTCAGGAACAGCTCTAACATCCAAGAACGCACCCAAGTTCCCTCTCACTCGGGCACCCTCAAACTAATGAAACCCAGGAGGCAATCTTTAAAGTGCTAGACCTTCCCGCTAAATCCACTATGGAATCTCTGCAAGGTTATACCTGCAAACACCATGAATAAGGACAGCCTGTAAACCCAAAGGCTCTGAATCCTGGGCCAGCTGGGAGCTTACCATCCGGGGGCATCAGGGTCTTGTTGTTCTGCGTGCACCACCCCACGGGGTGCAGATCTGCTATCACCACATCACACCAGAAGTCAGCCCGGCGGTCCTCCCCATAACCACAGTAGCGCAGAAGCAGCAGCTGCCCGCAGGTGGTGATCACAGTGGCCACCCAGTACGTGTCTGGGTTGTTCTTATTGGCCACTTCCAATTTCATCCCAGGCTGGAAGTTGCTCTGAATGCTGATTTCAACCTTAAGGAACCAAAAACACAGGAAACCTGTTATTATACTGGATACATACACCCAGAACATTACGAGAACTGTTAAAATCACGGCACTTAAATATGGTATTTCTGTTGCCGTTAGGACATCACTCTCTAAGAGCAATACAATGTGAGCCTGAATTTCCTAGCAGCCACATTAAAAAAAAAAAAGAAAAAGATAAAACAGATGAGATTTATTTTAATAATGTATGTTATTTAACCCAACATATCTCAAATGTCATCATTTCAAGATGTCATCAATATAAAATAGATTAATGAGATTTTTACATTTTTCTTTTCCAATGAAGCCTCCAAAACCGCGTGTGCCTTCTACACTTAAAGCACATCCCAATTTGGACGACAGTCTTCCCAGGTGGCTGGTGGCCACTTCATGAGCTGTATAGCCGTGGATGGATTTTCATTTTTATTAATGAAGGATTATAGTCTATTAATATTTATCAGCCCTCCTCCCCAAAAGAAAGCTTCCCAGCCTTGTGGGAATTCCAATGATAAAGCATCTGATGTGTCTGAGTAGCAGCTGCTTAAGAGACGATGGAATTACGAATGGCTCATTCCTGGGGTCCTTGCTGCTTTTCCTTAATAGGCCTGGGGACACTCTGCTTCCTGAACTGTTGTGATTAAAAGGGAGGTGGGAGAACTGACTGGATTAAAGAGAACAGGAGCTAGTCCACGTGGAGAGGCACTGATAACTTATCCGTAAAGAAGAAAAGGAAAGTTGTCAGTATCTTTCTCCTGAACTGCCTCAGGCAACCGAATCAAGTCATCCCAGAATCATAAGAAGCTATGCAGGATCATACCCAAACCGGAAGTCAGGTGAGTTGTACCTCTGTTATGTTTTAATATTTACCTCTTGGTTTCACTGAATAACCACAACTACATTTATAATAAACTAGTAATTATAACATTACGAGTGTCAGTATAAAAGAGAATTAGGAATGTAATCTACTTTTATAAGGTCATGCGAATTAAATAAGGTCTTAAATTCCTTTTCAAAAGAACACTTCACCTCCAAAAAGGATAAAATGTTGCGTTAAAATAATGAATCAAAGTTCTGGCTTCCTAATTCAGCATGAGAGCCAAAGGCAAGAGCAGGTTGAGAAAATGCCCCAATTTGCTAATGACACTCAGGCTGGATCTTTGCTCTGGGTAGGCCAGTGAAAAAGATGTTTCTCAGAATTAAATTTTCTTTTCCAGTAAAACAACAACAATGCCAAAAAAATGTAGGTCCTGGAAATTGAGTATTTTCCTTGCTCACAACATATTGCTAAAATCTTCTGTAGAAGCAAAAACCTGATAAAAGCTCAATTTTTTATTTCCTGGGACTTTTACACTGCTGAGCAAGCTATCTGCATTGTTCAAAGGAATCACTATTAAGAATGATTTTTGGGGGGGGCTTGATCTAAATGTTTTCTGAATATTTATGATATTTTCTCTTATTTGACTAATCTGCCCACAGAAGACTATAAAACTTTTATGTGTCCTTTCAAAATAAAAACATCAATGCGGCCCTGGCCAGTGTGGTTCAGTTGGTTGAGCATCATCCCATGCACCAAAAGGTCGCCAGTTAGGTCTTAGGTTGCCAGTTCAGCCCCGGGTCAGGGCACATGCCTGGGCTGTGGGCTTGAGCCCTAGTAGGGGGCATGCAGGAGGCAGCTGATTGATATTTCTCTCCCTCTATCCCTCTCCCTTGCTCTCTAAAATCAATAAAAGAATTGTTTTAATTTAAATTCTTTATTGTTTAAAGTATTATATAAGTCTCCTTTTTCCCCCATTGACCTCTCCCTGGACGACACCCCCAGCCCCCTGTCTGTGTCCATTGGTTATGCTCATATGTATGCATACAGGTCCTTTAGTTTATCTCTTACTCCCTCCCCCTGCCCCCCAACCCTTTCCCCCCCCCTCCCGCCCTGGCCACCCCACCCCTCCGCCTTCCCTCATAGGTTGGACAGTCTGTTCGATGCTTCTATGACTCTGGTTCGATTTTTGTTCATCAGCTTATGTTGTTCATTATATTCCACAAATGAGTGTGATCATGTGATATTATCTTTCTCTGACTGTCTTAATTAAAAAGATTTTTAAATTAAATTTAAAAAACCATCACTCCAAAATAAACTATCACAGCCATTACACCTCCTGAGAAGATATTATACTTACCTAGTTTGCTGGCTTTTATTTATTCTAACCAATCTTACCCATCTCAGGCCCTGTGCAAGGGCCACGTCTGTCAAATCTGACATTCTGAGGTACAGACAAGGTTAAGATCACACATCGTTTCTCACCCACCCTGAGCCCAGCCCTGTGTTAGATAAGATAAGCCACAAGAGCCAGGCCAACCCTACCTGCAGCTAAGCAAACGAACTTCCCCATTTCTTCTGTATTTCTAAGAAATCTTGACTGGATTTCCCTTCTTTCCTCATTCCCTTTCTTCCAATCGGTTTGGCATCTTCCTGCAGGTTCCCCTCCCACCCTCCAATGCAGGCCAGAAAGAGAAGGGAGGATACGTACGTGTTTGAACGATGTGTGAGGAGCTGCACTGGCACCCGTTTCTTCCAAGTACTCGCCCCAGTTAAAGCCAATTTCCTCCAAGCTTGAACCTTCTTCTATTGAAAGACAAAAACCAAACAAACAAAAAAAACACAAAAATATCAATAGTAGAGTGAAGAATGGAAAGGTACTGGCCCCCAATGAAGACTAGAAAATCCCTAATTCAGTGGTTTTGGAACATATTATCAAATTATTTTCAAAGCTTCAATTTGCTGACTTTATAAACTAAGGACACCCGGAAGAAATTCTGCTTGGATACCCTGACAAAATCGAGGATAACATTAAGTGCTCTTAGGCAAATGAAATGAGATTTGTTTCACGGCATACTTGTTTCATATTAGTGTATCATCCTGGCCACTGTGGACACTCCATTCTTTGGGGAGATTGGAGGACAAGGTGAAGAAAACCATGGGGTGCTAAGTAAGTACTACGATGTACTTACAGTACTGGCACCCTTGTCCCCCGCTACGTACTACAGCTGGGGATTATGGAATAATAGCATCGACTGTTAGTGCCATACGGGACTTCAGAAAGCATTGATGTCATTTCAAGGGGAAAACAACTGAGCCCAGAAGGATTGTTCAAGTGTGTGAGGCCACTGGATAAGTTAGGGACAGAAACAGACCAACTGTGAGACCCAGTTCAGGGTCCGCTGTCCTGCCAGCTGCTGTGACAGGGCTTTCAGGGCCAGGTGCGCCAGTAGAACCAATAGGACATGGATTTCCCATTACAAGGATCAAGGAGAAATACAATCAAATGCACATGACTCTTAAAGCGATCCCTATTTTGGCTCTGAAGGAAATCAAGTAATTCTCCAAACATTCAAGACTCTATATGTAAGATATTATCTGTATAGCTGAAAAACACCAGATCATTCATTTTAAAGTATGTATAGGCCCTGGACGGGTATCTCACTTGGTTAGGGCAGTGGTTGGCAAACTGCGGCTCACGAGCCACATGCGGCTCTTTGTCCCCTTGAGTGTGGCTCTTCCACAAAATACCAACTTCTGCGCATGGGCCACGAAGTTTCAATCGCACTGTACGTGCGCACCCACACGTGGTATTTTGTGGAAGAGCCACGCTCACGGGGCCAAAGGGCTGCATGTGGCTCGTGAGCCACAGTTTGCCGACCACTGGGTTAGGGTGTCATCCTAATACGCCAAGATTGCAGGCTCAATCCCCGGTCAGGGCTCATGCAAAAAATCAACCAATGAATGCATAAATAAGTGGAATGACAAATGGATGTTTCTCTCCCTCTCTCTCTCTCTCTCTCTCTCTCTCTCTCTCACAACTCATTCAAAAATTTTTAAAGTGAAATACAGATAACATAAATGTCATGTCACAATTTCAAATGGAAAGAACTAATCAGCTGTCACCATTACTTTAACTGATTTGTAAGACAATCCTAAGGAAAGAACAACAGCAGTCAGGGCTGTCCATACATGCAGCTAAGTAAGAGCTTCAAACGTTTAGATTCTCTCTTCTTGCAATAATGTTCAACCGTGTATCTTCTACTAGCAGGAGGCTACCTCACTGGACCAAGAACAAATACTGGCAGGTGGGCCAGGGGGATGCGGCAAAGGGAGAGTCTAAGAAAGAAAAGCCTTGTTCTTGAGGCTATCTATCACTACTTGTTCCTACTAAAGACTTTTAAATTAAAAGTTGGAAGAAAAGTAATTTTCTTGTGATACAGTGCATAATCTCAGAAAATGATAAAAGGGGATAATTTTTTTTAAAGTCAGAACATGCTAAGTTGAAAGGCAGTTACCTTCAATTTTGTCTACTGAATCAAAGTTCCTTAAAACTATTTTCTCAAATTTCACTCCCATCAAGTGGTTTATAATCAAATGTCCAAGAAAATAAAAAGCCATCTGAAAAGAAAACCCTCCCCTTGTATCTCTCCCAAAAGTCTGCTTCACCCAGGGACTTGCTGTCTTTTTATCAGGAGTGTGTTTCCTGAAAAAGCCAGAAGGTCCTGCAGCCACCAGCTAACAAGGATACCAGGTGGTTTCCGGCTACTTCGACACAGTAAGGCAAACCCAAAGGGAAAGCAGTCACATTCAGAAAACACATGTGGGTGCCACCCAACAGCTCTGCCCGCAATTATTTTGCCCCAGGCAGCACTGGACATTGATTATCAGGATTGCTTTTGACCCACTAGCCAGAGCATCACAGCAGCACGATGTATCTGTCCAGGTGGTCTGGTGCTGTACCTGATGATAGCTAACTTGTCCTACTTTATTCTTTGCACCCTGTCCAGCCTCAGCTCAACCTTCCAGCTCCACAAAGTGACTACACATAAGAGCCATGCCGTATTGGGACATCAGCTCTCTGCTGATTGCTTTACATCTCAAGAATCCTGACAGATGGATACTACAGCCTCATTGCACAGAAAGGATGGCGGAGGCCCTGACGGGGCCCAGAAAGGCTGGAGCCACCACTATCACACAGCTGTCCAGCCAAGGAGGCATGAGTCCAAGGTAGGCTATCTGATTTCGAGGATGGAACTCTTACAAGGCACCTTCCTGTGTCATTCTTCTGTCCATATCACAAATTAGACACCTCCTTTCACCACCACCACCACCACCCTCTTCTCCACATGGAGACTCTAAGGCTGACTTCTCTCTGTCTTTCTGCACTGATGAGCCTTTGAACATTCCAGAGCCAAATCAGACAACAGAAAGACACAGGGCTAGAGGCAGCAGCTACCTTCAGAGAGGTGAACCATATGGGCACAGCCCCTGAGACCTGCTTGTAAAGAAGGAGAGAACCAGGGTGCAGCCATGGGCATAAAACTCGGTCCTGGGCAAGAGCATTCTCTCTTTCGTTGTCTAAGAGACACTTTTTGACATATTGAGGTATTAGCATGAAAGGGTTGTCAGGTCGAAAAGTTTGAGACATTTTTTCTGTGAACAACTAACTTGGTCGAGCACCAGATGGGAGATGTTCGAGAACCAAGATTTGACTGTAGATGCTTTCGTGTTCACCCAGATATTCATTCATTCATTCAAGTTAACCAAGAGAGGAAGAGGTACCATCGTGACTCCCAAGTGTGCGTCATTAATAACAGGGCTGAAGAAAGGTGTCACTCTCTGCTGTCTAAAAAAACAATACTTTTTACCCTGTTTGAGGAAAGCATCTAGGAGGTGGTTTGGAAAAGAGGGTTTAAGGAGTGACATAACCATTCTGCCTCTAGAGTCTAGACTTTCCCAGCCCGCTATCCTGCGCTAGATCCTGAGCTGCAGCCACCAGCCAGGTTTCCAGCCTCCAGTCACCCCTGCGATCCACTGCCTAGATTGGCACATGCCAATGATTTCACCTATCCTGTTGCTGCTATTTCTCCTGATTAATAAAGGCAGTAATCTCAGTTCAGTCCTCAATGGGTTTTTCCAACAAGTGCAACTGAGTTTTACTTCAGTCCCTAGTTTACTTGTGCCCCTAAATGTGTAGACAAATCGTAACTGCTTAATGTATAACTCATATCCTTATTGCTCCTACATCCCAAAACTCTGGGCATAAAGAGGCCAGCATCAGGTGATTTTTAAAGTACAGTAAATAAAGTATAAAATTATGCATGCAAAAAGAACTTTAATAAGCACCCCAAAAGTCAGACTTAGAATGGAATTAAAAATATTTTTAAAAACCTTTATGCCCAGCACTGGTAACTTTAAGTGTGTTGTTTTAACAATAAAATCTGATACAAAATGCAGGGCTCCTCACAATACAGCCTTTTCAAATCTGTCATTTAGTAACACTTCCTCCCCGGCATGTGCCTAAGAGGCTGATTCTCTAAAGACATTTCAATGAGCAATAGATAAACATACACGATGTTTATGAGTGGAGGTCTCATAAACCCAGAGCAAATATTTACCGCTGATTCATGAACCTCTTAAACCCATAAACATTTTATCAAGGAAACTGACAATCTCCCTCCGTGGCAAATGATCTAGTTGGAGGCACTGCCCCATGATGTAATGAAAACAGACTATGAAAAGCTACTAAGAAAATGTCACAATGTAAAAGAAAACAGCCTCGTTCATTAGTGGCACTCCGGCTTTAGAAAACAGAAACCTATTTATGTGACCAGAATATTTCATAATAAACAGAGAAAGAATACCTTACTAAAAGTCGGACTGCAAGCTGCTTTACCGTGAAAAATGGAATGCGCGAACGGCTCACACACCTTTAAGTAATCAAACCTTGGGTTGTACAATTTTACAATACGAAATAAGGCTAACTTTGCAAAGCTGGATATGAAAGCCCATAACCACTACCTCGTAAAAAAACAACACAAAATGGAGAATTGGCACGTTTGAAATGAACAGAATCTTACAGAGCACCTTCTTGTGTGCTAGGTATTTTTTTTTTAATGTGGAAAGAGAAAGAAAGACATTACATCTTTGTTATTTTAGCTGCTGATAGTCCATTCAGACCATCAGAACACATAGAAAAGAGGTGCATTGTGAACATATTAAGCAGACACTGCATTCGGATGAAAGTCAGATAGGACTGGCCAACGCAATCCTAGATCGGAGTTCTCAGCTACAGGACTAAACCAGGGAGGAGGGGACCGCCATCACCTGAACACAGAGGTCCCCGTGCTATCTCAGCTACCCAGACTTCCAGAGAGACTTTCCAGAAAAAAGAAAACGTGTAAAACTGACCCAATCTCCCCTCTTAGGGGAGGCAACAACTATTTTAAAGAGAGTTGTTATTTTTTTTAAAGGGAATACAATGGAGTCACATGAAACTAGTTCCTCTCCAGCATGGAGAGTCAGAGATCTGAATGTCTCTCTTCAGAATGTTGGTTCATTTCCTCCCTGAATGCAAGAGCTTATGGGACTCCAGTTGATATAACCTAACACCCTCCCCCCCAAAAAAATCAAGCCCACATTTCCAGAGTAATGCTTTTGACGCAGACTTGCCCAGTGTAAATGCACACCACCACTTTATCTGTGGACTTATCAGGAAACTACATTTAGCCATCCTGGAAAAATTATGCCTGGGAACCTATTTATCACTATGTCAGCGAGTGTTCTGTTTGTTTTTATCACAGCCATTGGAGAAGCCTAGAGTTCCAGAAATCCAGTTCTAGTCCTCATCCTTCTGTGTGTTTCTGTCCATTCTGTCCTCATCCCTGCTTATCCCAGTGGTGTCCCAGAAGGGGGAGTCATTTTACATTAAGCTATTTCAGCCCTGGGACTCAAGCGTCAGTTATTGACCCCAACTATCTGAGCTTTCCTTAGGAAAAAAGGCAAAACTATGCATGAGAAAACTGCCAATGAAATTCAGAGTCCTGCGTTAAGCTGATGGTTTTCATTTCAGAGGAACTGAGCATCAATGCAAGGATCGCAGCAGCTGGGCGTGGGGACAGAGCAACCGAAGACACAGGATCAAAACATGGGAAGCAACCAGGTTGGACTCCCATCCTTTGGCCCCGTAATTTGGTCCAAGAAGAGCTGTAGGGACTTACATGTCAGGGAGTTGCAGTCGGGTGTCATATAACACATGGGGAGAGGGGATGAGAGACAACTGGTGGAGAGGACAAGAAAGACTGAGCCGTGGCACATCTGGCTCAGTTGATTTGAGTGTTGTCCCATGCGCCAAAAGGTTGCCGGTTTGATTCCTGGTCAGGGCACATGCCTAGGTTGTGGGTTCAATCCCTGGTCAGGGTGGTGCAGGAGGCAACTGATCGATGTTTCTCTCTCCCATTGATGTTTCCCTCTCTCTCTCCCTCCCCCACACCCTTCCTCTTTCTCTAAGATCAATAAAAACATGTGTGTTTTTTTAAAGAAAGAATCTGAGTTGTTGCTGTGTCCCATAAAGTGCATGTGTGTGTGTGTGTGTGTGTGTGTGTGTGTGTGTGTGTGCTGAAGGGCAGGCTGAAGGGCAGGCACAGCTCAATGTTTCAGAGTACAAGGTTCCAAGCCCTCAGGATGAAATCTCAGGCTTGAACACAACAGCCAAGTGATTCTGCCTAGTTGTCTAATTTCATCTGCTACTTCACTGGGTTATGGAAGACTTAATGCAACATGCATGAAGCACTTAAGAGAGTGCTGCCATGAGCACAGGGTCACGTACTTGTTTTATCTCATTTGAGAGTCAACTGACAGGCAGGTGAAGAGAGTTCAGTTTGCTTTCTGTTCATCTGACATGGAAATCTCATCTGAAACACTTCCAGGAAAAAGACCAAGACATCATCCAGCCCTAAGCATGTCACAGTTGGTCCCAGAACCAACATCCACACAACTGATGGCAGACAGCAAGATATTTTTATGTAGTAACAGGTGAAAAGGGAAAATAAATTACTTGGGAAAATAAATCACTTGACAGCTTCTACTTGGGTATGTTCTTAAGAGTCTAAATGTTCAAAACTAGATCCGAGTTTCTAAAAGTTAGCCTCTGCTCTCTACAAAGGTTTAGATCCTGCTTTAAATTGGTTTTCTCTTAAAAAAAAAAATGGTTTCTTCTTTAGGAAAGTCTGTCTTTTGGGCACCATCTAAAAGTCTCCTCACCACACCAGTATAAATGGAAATTTCAAGGAGAAAGAACAGATTAGCCATATTAGGAGGGGAAGAGGGAGTCAGAGCCAATATCTGGAAAATGTGAAGATCATTTAGAGCTATTTAGGACTATTAGTTCTAGTGAAGATCTTAACCTCGTAGATGATTCAGGCCCCCCACCACACAAGAGCAAGGAACTAACCAAGAAGTGGGCATTTGGTGTGGCACAGCCCAGCCAATGACAGGATTCTGGTGCTCACACCTCCCCATTAATGGGATGACCCACAAGAAAATTCAGTACGAATAATTTTCCTGACACTGTATTTTTAATAAGTTTCAGAATCTACTGCAGGTGCCTAAAAATGAAAAGTCAACACACAGTTGCCGTTTAGACAGTTTTGAAAACATACCAGTAAAAATGATGCAGTCATAGGTGTCAGATGTGTGTACAACAAAAATATGGTGAAAATCAGGGACTCTAAAGTGGAAAAATAACCTCACTCAGCAAGCATAACAAAGACTTTTTGAAAGGCATGTTTGTACTTAAATAAAAGTAGAATAACTAGGGTGAACATTCAGTCTATGGGACTGTGCTCTCTCAGAAAAAGAATTTCCATGTTTCCACTGGGAGAAAAAGATTTGACTCTGCTTTTAGGCTTTTTCCCGCTCCTGCTTTATGTAGAAAGAAACCGAAAGGTGAAGAATGAGCTAATTTTGAAACAGATACTAACATCTTTCAGGCAATTATTTTAGGGGTTTCCAGATTTTCTCCAGATAAAGATATAATTTGAGAAACATAATCTAGTAAATTCAATGGGACCTGTCTCTTCTGAACTAGAGCATTTAATCACTTATTCAAGACCCTGCTGCTCTGCTTCCCATTAACATCACACAGCCTGTAATTACATCATTGACTGGTCTCACCAAAATGTGAAAACAAATTTCATACCTTCTTGGGGCAATGGTCAAATCTCCCACTGAATTAATGATCAACATTTTTGCCCATGAATCCACCATAGCATTGACTATGATTCTGAGAGCTAAGTTGTCCTTATCTAATTTGCTGTTATGTAATACCAGAGGCTTGGTGCATGGAATTTGTGGACGGGGTGGGGAGGCCTCAGCCCAGCCTGCACCCTCTCCAATCCGGGACCCCTTGGGGGATGTCCGACTGCCGGTTTAGGCCCGATCCCCACGATCGGGCCTTAACCGGCAGTCGGACATCCCTCTCACAAGCCTGGACTGCTGGCTCCTAATTGCTCACCTGCCTGCCTGCCTGCCTGGTCGCACCTAACTGCCCTTCTCTGCCAGCCTGATCACCTCTCACTGCCTCTGCATACTGGCATGATCAACCCTAACTGCCCCCCCTGCTGGCCTGGTCACTCCTAACTGCCCACCCCCCGCCAGCCTGGTCACCCCTTACTGCCCCCCCTGCTGGTCTGGTTGCCCCAAACTACCCCCCTCTGCTGGCCTAATTGACCCCAACTGCACACCCCCCTGCTGGCCTGGTTGCCCCTAACTGCCACCCCACCAGCCTGGTCACCACCAACTGCACCCCCTCCCTGCAGGCCTGGTTGCCCCTAACTGCCCTCCCCCCCGCCGCCGGTGTGGTCATCTCTTACTGCCCCTCCTGCTAGCCTAGTCGCCCCCAACTGCCCCTCTCTGCTGGCCTGGTCACCCCTCATGGCCCCCTCCCTGGCGGCCTGGTCACCCCACACAGCCTGCTGTTCAGTCGTTTGGTTGTCCCTCACTAACCCCACTGCCAGCCTGGTCATAAGCAGCCATCTTGTGAGGGCCTGAGGGTTAATTTGCATATTACCTCTTTATTATATAGGATTAAAGTCCTTTTTAAAAAAATTAATAAACTCTTTATTATGCCAGTATTTAGAAAAAGATGCATTTACAAAGTCATTGGGTAAATATCAAAATTCAACCAAAGGCTGGTTTCATTTTGTTTGTTTTGTGATTTCTTTACTAAATTCACATCACCCAAATTTCTTTCACATTATACACTATTCTGAAAGCTATGCTGGAGGTTTTGAGAGGGTCTTGGGAAGCAGCATCTAGTGCTTGGGCACATCCTGCTGTCTTCTCTTTCTGGGCACATGCTGGAGAATTCGATTTCCACACCTCCCTAGACTGGTTCTGTCAACAAGTTCTGAGCATGGGGGTAAGGGGGGGAGGGGGGTGTAAAGGTGAAGGGATTAAGAACTACAAAGTGGTAGTTATGAAATAGTCATGGGGATATAAACTATAGCATTGGAAATACAGTCCATAATACTTGAGTATGTATGGTGCCAGGTGGGTAAAAATATTGGGGGGAACACTTTGTAAAGCATATGAATGTCGAATAGATATGCTGTACACCTGAAACTACTACAAAATAATATTGAATGTGAAATGTGATTGAAAAATAAAAATTAAAAAAGAGGTTCTGAGCAAACCTGTCTCTTCTGAGCTAGAGCATTTAATCACTGGCTCAAGACCCTGCAGCTCTGCTTCCCGTTAGGACCAAGCCCGAAGCAGCAGAGGAGATGGCACTGCCAGGCTCTGTGCAGAGACTCCGTGCAACAGAGCACCATCAACTGTCTGAACTACAGACTGTGAGTAATTGTGAACATTTATTTGCTAGGCCATTGAGATTTTGAAGTGATTTGGCGCCTCACTATCACCCTAGCCTGCCTGTCTCGTATATAGCTAATATTAATTTTGAAGCAAATTTTGCCTGACTTTCAAGCTGCTATATGCTTATAAATATGACAGCAAAGCCTAGGAACAGACCACATGTGAGATCGAGAAACCCTGCCCCACTGTTTCCTGAACATTTTCAGAAAGACACTTGTTAATACATCCAAAGGCCAAATGGCTTTAGAAAACAGAATCTTACCTGAATCAAAATCTCCATTCCCATTGGCTGAGCTGGGATGTTTCTCCAAGGGAGAAGATGAGGGGTCTGGCATATTGGTAGCTGGCAAACTGCTCTCCATTGCTAGGGAAGAAGGATCTTCTCTTAATTCATCCTGCAGAAAGAATTACCTAAGGGCAACTGACAAAGAAAAAAAGAGTCAGATTCACGTATTTTTAAACTTTCCAAAACTAACAGCATGCTGTCAGAGCTGCTACTATTTCATTATAACGTGCAGGATGCAAAGTAGTAATAATACAAGGTACCAAGAGTCAAGACTAATGGGGACACGTCTGCACAAGGTCAACAACAAAGGTCACAGCTGAGCAAAACCATCAATTTTCTACAAGCTCTTATCACCTCACCACTAAAATGGGCACATTTTTCATCAACAAACAGAATCTACGTTTCAACCCCCAGTCAACCCTGGAAATGTTGGCAAGACACTTCTCCACCCAACTGCTTCCTCCTCCCTCACTCAATGCTATGAAGTGCCAAGCCCGCCTCAGCCTCAGCACACACACACACACACACACACACACACACACACACACGCACGCACACACGCCCGCGCACACAAGAGGTCTGGTGTCTCCCAGGCAATGGTTACCAAAGCCAGTTAAAGTGTCAACGCTTGTACATGTGAGCTTTGTGACCAATTGGAATTTTCCTATAACAGTATGACTATTCCACACTTGCCTGGGAGTTCTGACAGGACTGGTAGTAAAATAGGTGAAACTACGGTCGGTACGCACAGAATCCTATAATCTAACTCACTTATGTCACATCCCATAAAACACCCAGGTGCAGTCATTACTAAGGGTCAGCCATTCACAGCTCTGGTGGTTAGACAAAGCCAGATGTGGGGTTTTTAATCTTTCATTTACTCAGTGTTCACTTTTATTTCACATGTAGACAAAAGTTGAAATTGGCAAAGGGACAAAAATAGATGAAGGAAAAGAATAGTACATCGATAGCTACATAAACAGGATATTTTGTCACACACATACTGGTAAAGTATCTTTTAAGAATACCATGCCCGATACACCTGATAAGCGGTTAATTTCCAAAATATATAAAGAACTTATATAACTCAACAAAAGGAAGACATACAATCCAATAAAAAAAAGGGGGGGGGGGCTGAGGACATAGACACTTCTCCAAAGAGGACATACAAATGGCCAATAGACATATGAAAAAATGCTCAATGTCACTAATCATCAAAAAATGCAAATTAAAATTACAATGAGATATCACCTCACACTTGTCCAACTGACTATCACCAATAAGTCAACAAACAAGTGCTGGCGAGGATGTGGAGAAAAGGGAACCCTTGTACACTGCTGGTGGGAATGCAGACTGGTGCAGCCATTATGGAAAACAGCATGGAGTTTCCCCAAAAAATGAAAAATGAAACTGTCATTTGATCCAGTGATCCCACTTCTGGAAATATACCCTAACAATCTTGGAACACCAATCACAAAGAATATATGCACTCCTATATTCATAGCAGTATTATTTACAATAGCTAAGATTTGGAAACAGCCCAAGTGCCCGTCAGTAGATGAATGGATAAAAAAGCTGTGGAATATATTGTGTGAATACATTCACACAGTGGAATACTATGCAGCCATAAAAAAGATGGATCTCTTACCCTTTGAGACAGCATGGAAGGACCTGGAGATTATTATGCTAAGTGAAATAAGCCAGTCAGAGAAAGACATGTATCACATGACCTTACATCTGCAATACTGTCAACAATAAAAATATATCTATATCTGTAAAAGGCCAAGTGATTGACCATACGTCCGTCTGATCATCCGACTGACCGACTAGCTGGTACATATGACACGCACTGGCAATTTAAAAATAAACATTGACTAGTGCATGTGAGCTACATATAAAGCTCTCGCTGGCACCAATCGCACACAATGCCAGAATGTATCTGAAGTCCAACTATTGGCACTTTGTTGTCGTCATATCATGTTGTTGTTGTTTATTTATTAATCAATTTATCAACCATTGTTTTTATCAATGTTGTTTTTATGTCATGTTTTTGTTATTTTTATATCATGCCTTTGTTGTTTTTATATCATGTTATTATTGTTTATTTATAAATCAATGTATATATTATTTTCATATACATTTTACTAATTTTCTTTCATCTCTGACACTTCTATTATAAAGAAATGGAGAATAGCGATATTAAAATATTTTGTATTTTAATTTTATAATACTATATTATATATACTATTTTGACATGTAATGTTTTGCAGTAATGTAATTACCACACAAATCTTTCTTCTAATTAATTTCCTTTCCATGTGCATGAATCCGTGCACTGGGCCACTAACATATATATATATATACACATATATGTTTAAAATTTTTTTAAAAGGTAAAAGTAAATACACCATGTTGCACATTTTCTGCAATAATCGACCATGCCCTTTTTAAAAGATGGCGGCATAGGTAAACACCGGGAAATTGTCGCCTCCCACAACAATTGAAAATTACTGCAAAGGACTGAGCAAACATCATCCAGATCAACAGAAAGGCTGGCTGAGTGTAAATTCTACAACTAGAAGGAAAGAAAAGCACGCTGAGAGCCAGAGGCGCTGCGGAGGTGAAGTGCAGAGGTACGGCGGCTCGCGCCCGCGAGGAAAGGGGGTGGCACCTGAGGACGCGGCTGTCTTTTTGAATCACAAACTCCCGACTGCTCTGAACTCCGGTTCCGGGAAGTCTCTGGGGACCCAGGTCTCATACGGGGAGAAGCTGGTCTGTCCGGCAGCGGGCAAACTTGAAGGCGGCTTTCCCTCAGAGGTGCTTGCAGCAATTAGCGGGTCACTGAGACCCGCGACTCCAGGCGGAGAATCAGCCATAGCTCCCTGATCCGCCCTTTGATTCCCTGAGACCCCGCCCCACCCAGGCTGCGGCAGAGGCTTTTCCATGTGAATGTACCTAACTGCAGCCCAGCCAGGCAGACCCGGAACTTCCAAGAGAAGGCCCAAGGCCCCGCAGCGGCTTGCATTGCTTCACAGCTGAGCCTCTTCGTGGCTCCTGCTGTGTGGCCTCAGGCAGAGGCTGAATTAGCACCTCCTTAGATCCAGGAGCCACCGTACCCAGTGGTCGGAGGGTACCAGACTGCAACTCCTCAGATCCATAAGGGACACACTCAGGGAGCAGACTCAGTGAGCACCAAAGCCCCACTGAAGCAAGTCTTGCCCCAGAAGGGTGTCTTCAGCACAGAAGTTCTCCCACTTTAGACACAGCTGATTCTCACAGCCAATTGGCCTGGAGGTCAATTCCTCCCAGTGATTCTACAACAACCAAGGCACCAAGAGTGCACCAAGAGTGTCCACCCCAGGTAACTGGGGAGACTGAGCTACTGGGCCCTACAGGACACCTGGCGCGCAGGGCCACTCTATCAACACAGGAAAGCTGCCAAAATGCGGAGACAAAGAAACAGGTCACAAATGGCAGAAATAGAGGAAAGCAAACGATTGGATATAGAGTTCAAGGCCACGTTTATAAGGTTTTTCAAGAATTTTATGGAAACCGCCGATAAATTTAATGAATCCCTCAATAAGTATAGTGAGACCATGGAGGACATGAAAAAGGACCAACTAGAAATTAAGCATACACTGACTGAAATAAAGAATAATTTACAGAGATCCAGCAGCAGACAAGAGGATCCCAAGAATCAAGTCAAAGATTTGAAATACAAAGAAACAAAAAATACCCAACCGAAAAAGAAAAAAGAAAAGAGATTCCAAAAATATGAAGATAGTGTAAGGAACCTCTGGGACAACTTCAAGCGTACCAACATCAGAATTATAGGGGTACCAGAAGGAGAGAGAGGGCAAGATATTGAAAACCTTTTTGAAGAAATAATGACAGAAAAGTTCCCCTACCTGGTCAAAGAAATAGACTTACAAGTCCAGGAAGCGCAGAGAACCCCAAACAAAAGGAATCCAAAGAGGACCACACCAAGACACATCATAATTAAAATGCCAAGAGCAAAAGATAAAGAGAGAATCTTAAAAGCAGCAAGAGAAAGACAGTCAGTTACCTACAAGGGAGTACCCATACGACTGTCAGCTGATTTCTCAACAGAAACCATGCAGGCCAGAAGAGAGTGGCAAGAAATATTCAAAGTGATGAATAGCAAGAACCTGCAACCAAGATTACTTTATCCAGCAAAGCTATCATTCAGAATAGAAGGTCAGAGAAAGAGCTTCACGGATAAGAAAAAGCTAAAGGAGTTCATCACCACCAAACCAGCATTATATGAAATGCTGAAAGGTATTCTTTAAGAAGAGGAAGAAGAAAAAGGAACTCTTACCATTTGCCACAGCATGGATGGAACTGGAGAGCGGATAAATACCACATGATCTCACTCATTTGTGGAATATAATGAACAACATAAGCTGATGAACAAGGACTGATCCAGAGACAGAGAGGCATTGATTGGACTGTCGGGACTTGGAGGGAAGGTAGGGGAGGGTGGGGGTAAGGGGGAAAGATCAACCAAAGGACTTATATGCAAGCATATAGGCCTAATCAATGGACATGGACAACGGGGGGGAGAGGGCATGAGCGGGGGGGGGGGGGGGGTAGAGGGTAACGTGGGGACAAGGACACATATGTAATATCTTAATCAATAAAAAATATATTAAAAAAATAATAAAAATAAAAATAAAACACACACACACTCACACACACTGCACATTTTGGTGCTCTTTGGATTACTTCCCTGAAAAATATTTTGAGGTTTTGGCAAAATTAAAAGAATGATGTAAGCCAAAATAGAAACTGGGTTTGTTTTTTTTAATAATTCAAAGTTAGCTCATATCACTAGTGAATCATTCGATAACTTTCATTTCTGACCGTCCCCCCCCCGTCTACCCACTTAATGAACAGACGGGTTCTAAAACTATTTACAATGGAGGACAGTGGCAAACCCAGCGTTCGAATATTGTGGCTGGTTAATTTTACCCCACAGACATCAGTTTGCTAAAACAACCCACAGGATAATGGACAGAACTGCATGCTCCTAAGAGCATTTCTTCACCATTCCTATTACGATATAGACACACAAATTTATAGACAGCTCTGCTTTGGGCGATTTCCTCCCCAAGGGGCCGCACACAGTGGCAGGAGAGGCTGCCAGGCGACTGGAGAGTGTCCTGTCCCATGCTGGGATTTCGCCAGTTTGTCACTATGGCCCCTGGTACCTGAGGAGCATCGCCAATGCGCTCTGCAGAGAAACCACTTGATGATGAGCAAGTGGCCATCCAACCAAATACCCAACAACCCACAAGCATCCACTGAGAGAATGCTCGCAGGGAGCACTGAGATGTCATTAACACCCACACCCCACCTAATGACACCAACTGTGATGGTGAGTTTCCGGATCACTCCATCACTAGGCAGGGATACCACATCCGCTGACCCCAGGGGCTAACAAGATGGCCTGGACAAAGAAGGAGATAGAGGAAGGCATGCTCAGGAAAACTCTGCCTTCCACAGCTGTCCACGGGGTTATGCAGAAATCACCAAGAACTTGGAGGGGAGAAGGACAGGTAACTGAAGAGAAAGAGTAGGAAGTGGAACACTCGACACAAACAAGATACCATAGACTGCCCTGATGGAGAGTAAGTACATCCTACTGGGAGAAAGCTCCAATACATCAGAAAATTGATAAAGTATACAGTATGTTAGAAGGTGATAAGTGCTGGAGGGAAAACTAAAGATGGAGAGAAGGTACAGGTGAGCATGGGATTATGATCATTTAGATGGTGGCCAGGTAAGACCTGAGAGTAATATTTGAACAAAGACTTGAGGGAGAGTAGGGAGGTAGGAGGAACCCAGATGAGAGTGGACAGTTTGCCAAAACAAGGGCCTGACCCCGCATTTCACTCTACAGACAGGACTAGACACCATGGGATTTCATTCCAGAAGTGAAATGATCAGATTTGTTCTAGAAATAGCACTCTGGCAGCTGCATGCCAGACAGGTGACAGACAGGGGCAAAACCAAATGGAAACAGAGACTAAAAACAACATGCAGATGAAGGTCTAGACTAAGACAGTAAAAGAGAAAAGGAGGAAGTAAGGTCATTATGCTTTTGAAAGGTAAAATCCACAGGACATGGTAGAAACAACCCAAGAATCTCCCAATATTAACAAAATGCAATCTTTTTGTAGCATGCAGTCAGATTCCCAGAATAAACTACTTCACTTGCCACAGTTAGCACTCAGCAGCTAATAGAAGCTATGCAGTCCCTATGGAAATAAACAATTCTGGATGAAAATATATTAAATATAAGAATTACAAACTACTTCACAGAAATTTACTTTTGATGGAATTGCAGGGGGAGGGAGACAAATCTTATTAGTGACAACTGATCTATAAGCTTTGCAAAATAAAAACAGGATTTTAAAAAGCAAATCCTTTTCCTAACTACAGTACCCTAATTCCAAAAAAAAAAAAAGGGCTATTTTTAAAAGGAAGCAAATTTCCTTTTGATTTTTAAAATATATGTAATTTCAAGTAATTTCAAGACTGAAGGTAAAAATATATATTCTTGAAAGCAGCACTTTTCCCAAAGACATGAAAAGAAGGCTGGGAGGGCT
The DNA here is from genome assembly GCF_014108235.1 of Myotis myotis. Taxonomy (NCBI): domain Eukaryota; kingdom Metazoa; phylum Chordata; class Mammalia; order Chiroptera; family Vespertilionidae; genus Myotis; species Myotis myotis. Next base: position 76,171,042 of record NW_023416313.1, on the reverse strand, counting down.
GGATTTTTAAAGGGTCATTTCCTGTTTTGTACAATACACTTTGTGACCTTGTGTTAAGTTAATTCTACTATAATTGACTCCTCTTGTCTCTAAAGTTGTTGAACCACAGAATTATAGGTCTAAACCGCCTTTCAAAAAGTTGTCTTGGCTCAGTGGCAAGAACAGTGTACTTGGGAGAATAAGAAGTAACAAGGCCACTAGCTGTGTGACTTAAGCAAATTACTTAACCTCTCTGTTCCTCAAACTTCTCATCAGTTAAATAAGAAGGCTTAATTAGATGCAATCAATGGCCTTTTCAAATCTAAAATTCTATGAATCTACCAGGGTTTTTAGTATTAATTGCATATTTTCTGCATTCAGATTATCTGTTTATCTGAACCAAATACAATAAGTACTGGCAGCCTATCATTTGAGTATTCAGAGAAGAAAACTAGTTTAGCATAGGCTAGACAAGCCTCGTTAAGAAGGAAATGGATAAGAAAGAACACTCATTTGATATTCTAAAGTGAATCAAAAGTTACTGGGGGCTTAATTTCTATTTAGAATTGTCTCTAGACTAACAAGGTCCAAAAGAATTTTCTATACCTGCACAGTCTAATTTGATAACCATTAGGGACACTTGGGCCCTTGGAATGTAGACAGTGTGAATGGGATCTCAATTTTAATTTTAATTAATTTTAATTTAAAAGCCCTATGTGGCCAGTGGCTGCCTATTGAACAGCACAGCTAGACCACTGCATAGGAAAACCAGAATTTACTATATTTGAATTTGGAGCACGTCCTAAATAACCATCAATTCTTGGCTCTCTTAAAAGATTTAATAACAGCAAGCTAATTAAAAAGAACATAGGAATTTTTAAACCTAAGAAATTTCACAGTTTCCCCATAATACCCTACAAATCTTTCATAACAAACTTCCTAAGTAGTAGGTTTTTATTGAATGTGTGCTGCTTTCTTGTATCAATACTTCAAAGAGGAACTCTCAGAAAAATTAGATTATGTATGTCATATATGATAATTTCCTTTTTCATTCATCTGTAAAGTCAAGAAAATCATTCCACCTCAAAAATGTAATCATGCAGCCCAGCCGGTGTGGCTCAGTGGTTGAGCGTTGACCCATGAACCAGAACATCACAGTTCAATTCCTGATCAGGGTACATGCCTGTGATACAGGCTCAATCAATGGTAAGGGGCGTGCAATAGGCAGCCGATTAATGATTCTCTCTCATCATTGATGTTTCTATCTCTCCTTCCTCTCTCTGAAAGCAATAAAAAACATTTTAAAAATGTAATCAGGCATTATATTTTTCTGTAAAGGGGGGGGGGGGGAGGACCTCCATGAATTTTATTAATGCCAAGTATCAATGGCTTATCTGACACTATTAAAGGGGAAAAGTTTGCTAAAATTTTTATGATTCAGCTCTCTCCATTTGCCTCTAACCAGACACTATAAAAAGGTAACCAGGGACTGTAAAATAAGACATCAATTTAAATGCACCAAATCAATCATTTTAAGTAGAACTCAGGGATAATATAAAAAAAAAAAAAAAGAAGAAGAAAAGAAAACACCTGAATGAGTGTCAGAGTTAAACCTCACATTATTCGATACAAGGACAAATGACAAGGCACTGTCCCAGGCGGCTACAAAATCTATTTTGGCAAATGACGGGTCACATTTTCACTTTTTAAACAGTGTTTACTTGTTCCCTCTCCATAAAAGGTATATATACTCTCTTAAGAATTCTTAAGGAATAAAATTATAAAGGAACAAATTTAAATCACTAGAAATTCTAACACCCAGAGAAAATCACTTTTATGTCTATAGTAACTCCTCCTAATAGCTTCCCTGTGGGTTTTTTCGAGTTCATGTTGAATTTAGAATTTTAATTATTTTTTCATTTAACATTATATAGAAAGCATTTCCCTACATCATTAAAATTCTTTGAAAACATGACTTGAAATGGTTGGGTAATTTTTATTATAATATGAATAAGGTAATTTATTTGCCATTCTGCTACTGGTGACTATTAAGTTGGTGTGTGTGTTTTTCATCATCATAAACAGTACTGTAGTGATAATCCTCAGCCATAAATTCTATTACATCTGGGATGTTTCCTTTGTGTAGAATCCCAGAAGTTAGAATATGGGGCCAAACACAGGAACATGTGTAAGCCTCATAATACATATTGCTAAAATGCTACCCAGCCTGCTGTCCTCACCGAGTGGGTGACCAGCAGTGGACGACATAATCTGTCTGAACCCAATCTCCTCCTGGACCATAAATAATGTTTATTTTCACCCTTTTCAATATGATATTTAAAAAATAATATCCTGCCCTGGCCAGTGTGGCTTAGCTGGTTGGAGCGTTGCCCTGTACACCCAAAGCTGGTGAGTTTAATTCCCAGTGCAGGTGGCAACCAATAGATGTTTCTCTCTCTCTTCCTCTCTCCCTTTCTCTCTCTAAAACCAATTTTTTAAAAGATTAATAATAATGAATTTTAGAACAACTGTATCATGCCACTGCAATACACAATCTTCATGTGATACTACCTCTGTTCACATCCTTATCACATTTTAACTCTATTGGTATTTTGTATAATTTTTAAGAGCTCTGCTATTTTACCTCATAGAACTATTAAAAGATATTTACCCCAGTTTGCCCTTCAGTGGTTCCTTTTCATATGTGGAATGTTAGTTGTTTTGCTTTTTTTTTTTTAACTTAGTCTAAACTATCAATTTCTTAATTTCTTTTAAAACTTATATTCCTAAAATGTCCTCCCCCATCCTAGGATACCAGAAGTCTAACTTCCCTGGGGTTTCAAGTTTTACATTTAACACACAAGGGATTTATGCTCAAATATTTGTGAGGTGCAACTCTGAGCTGATCCCCACTCCCACAGTCAATAATTCAGTCTTGTACTATTGGGTTTACATCCTGTCTATCATACATTTAAATTCTTACATATACAAGACTATGTCTCAATGCACCAAACTTTGATGGTAAGAAGAGAGTGAAATTGGACTAGGACCAATGTTCACATATCCCTCTTAATTGGGCAATCATTAAACTTGAGGTCATTTAAGGTAGGTCTATAAAGGGATGACAATGGATTTGCATGGCTTGAACAGAATATATCTGAAAGTGAACACAGGCAGCAATTACTATGCATCAGAAACTGTTAAATGTCCCCCTCCCACCCCCAATATCCATTTTCTCCAGGGAAGAGCAACTGGTTAACTAAAATAAACACTGCTCGGCTGTCCTTGTGGTTGGATGTGGCTGCACCTCTACATTCTGTCCAGTGGGAAGTCTGCGAAATGAATGTGTTCAACTACAACGTCACCCTTTAGTGGGAGGGACATACCTTTGCATTTACCCCCAGAGCCGCCACCGGGGATCACATAAGCCCCCCAAATATTGAAACAAAAGCAAAGGGAGTGTGGTTCTGCAGTCAGCTCCAGACTAGGACACATAAGAGAGAAATCAGCATCTATCTTGTTTACAGTGTAAACTTTACACCATCCTACATAGGGTCCCTGATACACACCCAATCCCAAATCCTCAAAGATACACCCTAGCCTAGAAGGACTGTGCTCTTTTCTAATGAGCTTGTAATTATGATGCTTAAGATTGCTACTGTTCAACTCGGTTTTTATCCAGAAGACTACCAATAATGCCAAATGCTGTCTTTGGTTTGTTTGAAAAAAAAAAAAAGTCACAGTTCACATTAATGCTGACCAATGTGCTTAAACCTGGAGAGTGAAGGCCACAGGGAAATGAAAGAGACCCCCTTCTCTGTGGGGAGTCCAGACTGAGCTTAACCCAGCCGTGGGCAAACTACGGCCCGCGGGCCGGATCCGGCCCGTTTGAAATGAATAAAACTAAAAAAAAAAAAAGACCGTACCCTTTTATGTAATGATGTTTACTTTAAATTTATATTAGTTCACACAAACACTCCATCCATGCTTTTGTTCCGGCCCTCCGGTCCAGTTTAAGAACCCATTGTGGCCCTCGAGTCAAAAAGTTTGCCCACCCCTGGCTTAACCCCTAAAGAACTGAGGGGGAAGCATGCCTATCATGTCATCAGCTATTTTGGCAGTTGCCCAGCTTTAAGGTACAGCAGGATTACGTGCAGGCCTTGTCAAAACTCAGCCTCCTGGGCTCTAGCCCCGAGTTTCTGAGTCAGTAGATCTGGTGATGCCTACTCTGGGGTAATCATTTTCATTTCTAACAAGTTTCCAGGTGATGTGGATGCTGCTGATCCAAGGACTGCACTCTGAGACCAACTGCTTTATGAAAAAGAGGTTTTTGTCTGGGTTGTTTAGAAAGGTAAAAGTTGTTCTTTATCAAAAGAAGTCTATTATAGGTATACTAAAAAGCACAGAATTTCTGCAAAATCGCTTAAGTGTGGAGAACGGTTGGTCTTTCTAGAAATAGTTTTGCATTAAATAGTATTTATTAAACAGCTGTACATTCTAGCCTTCCTTAGAGAATGCCAATTATCTCAATTCCATTGTTGTACCAAGTCAAACTTCACTTCGTACCCTCTGCCTAAAGTCAGGCCAGCGTGCTCGCCATAAAAGTAGGAGTTACAGTACAAGAGGGCTTCCTGATGTCTTCCGTGGTGGAGCCATGCTCTCAGTGGCCCTACACCCTGTAGGAACTATTTTTTCTGAGCCTTGGTGTTCTCAAACATCAAGAGGAGAAAGGATTACCTAATCTCTAGGAATTAGGCTCCTCATTCCTGGTGGATAATTTTTTCCTTTAGCTTCACTGAGATAAGAGACTAGCAGATGATTTTTTATATTTATCTGATTATAATTTTAAAAGCCAAATATTCTCTAAGGCTTGTAGAGACTCCACATACCCCCCCCCCAAAAAAAAAAAACAACACAACACAATCTCCTGCCCTTGTCCTCCTTCTCCATGTCCTGCTCCCCAGGCAATCAATTTCATCTATTTTAGCTGACTGTTTTGGCATTCATCTCCATATCTCTAAATAACACCTTACTTCTTAATTTTTGGGTTTGTGTCATTATGAGGTATGCCCTACTAGTCACACCACCATCTCTCTCTCTCTCTCTCTCTCTCTCTCTCTCTCTCTCTCTCTCTCTCTCTCTCTCTCCTCCCGCCCTCCCTCTCTTATATCCTTATCCCCCTAATGGATATGATTGCACGGTTATGTCACAGCAGAACCATACAGCATGCTGGAATTACTTTTCCTTTTCTCACACAACTTTTCCTTGGCGTTAATGATGGTCTCATTTTCCCCACATCTTTATTTTTCTACATAATTATCACCTATTCAAATCCAATTTTTCCATCAACTGCCTGACTCTCCTCTAGATAAACTGAGATATATTGGCATTTTATTAATGTCATCTTGAAGTAATTTCTACCAGGGCCTTCTGTTCTGCTCTAGTCTAGACTAACTGCCTCTGTGCCTGGTACGCAGATGCTATCCTGAGACCTCGCTTCACCTCTTTCTTTATAAGAGCTGCCCTTCCCTGTGTCCCAGGCCTGCCTAGATCTTGTTTTCTCCCTCCTTTTGATGGAGCACATTCCCCAATAGGTCCCTAAGAGAAGGTTTAGATGGAAAGCGTGTGAAACCTTATATGGTTAAAAAAGGCTTTAACCTACTCTCACATTTTAACTAATAGTTTAGGAGGGTTAAAAAATTCTAGCCCTAACCGGTTTGGCTCAGTGGATAGAGCATCGGCCTGCAGACTGAAGGGGGTCCTAGGTTCGATTCTGGTCGGAGGCATGTACCTTGGTTGCAGGCACACCCCGTACTGGGAGGCAGCTGATCGATGTTTCCCTCTCATCAGTGTTCCTAACTCTCTATCCCTCTCCCTTCCTCTCTGTAAAAAAATCAATAAAATATTTTTTTTTTTAATTCTAAATTGGAAAAACATCCTCTCTAAGAATTTTGACGGTTTTGCTCCACTGTCTTCTGGCTTCCCCTGTGGAGAAGTCTTTTGATATTCTGAAATGCCACAATGATGTGTCCAGTGGCCATCTACTTGGGGCTTGGGAGCCCTGAGTGACTTCTTTCAAGATTCACATTCTTTTGACACTGAAAACTGTCCTTCAGTTCTAGGATATTTTCTTGAATCATTGCTAACATTTCCTCATCCCTGTTTTCTGTTGTTTCATTCTAATATTCACTCAATAGTTGGACTTCCTTAATCTCCTTAATTTTCCCTTTTGTTTTCTACCATTTTTTATTTTTATTTTTTTAAATATATTTTATTGATTTTTTACAGAGAGGAAGGGAGAGGGATAGAGAGTTAGAAACATTGATGAGAAAGAAGCATCAATCAGCTGCCTCCTGCACACCCCCTACTGGGGATGTGCCTGCAACCAAGGTACATGCCCTTGACCGGAATCGAACCCGGGACTCTTCAGTCCCCAGGCCGACGCTCTATCCAGTGAGCCAAACCGGTGAGGGCTCTACCATTTTTTAAATCTACCATTTAGGACAGTGGCCGGCAAACTCATTAGTCAACAGAGCCAAATATCAACAGTACAACGATTGAAATTTCTTTTGAGAGACAAATTTTTTAAACTTAAACTATATAGGTAGGTACATTGTTATTAACTTAATTAGGGTACTCCTAAGGCTTAGGAAGAGTCACACTCAAGGGGCCAAAGAGCCGCATGTGGCTCGTGAGCCGCAGTTTGCCGACCACGGACCTAGGCTATTGCTCAACTTCTTCTTCTAACTCTTTCATAGAATTTCATAATTTAATTTCAAAAACCTCTTCCTAAGCACTTCAAAGATGGCAAAGTAGGTAAACACTGAGCTCCCTTCCTCCCACAACTACATCAAAATTATAGCTAAACTAGAGAACAACCATCACTCAGAACCACCTGAAATCTAGCTGAACAGAACTGCTGTAACTACGGAAATACAGAGGAGGCCATCTAGAGACTAGTAGGAGCGGCAGAGATGGGAAACGGGGTGTCCCACACCCGCCTGTGGTGGTTAAGAATCGGGAGAGATATACTGGTGCAGAGGTCCCCCGGAGGAACCACAGGTCCCGGCCCCACACCAGGCTCCCAGCCAGGAGCAGGAGATCCCAGAAGAGGATCCCTCAAAACAACTGGCTGTGAAAATCAGCAGGGACGCAGTCCAGGTGAGAATGAGGGCTGCTGGCATCCCAGGCATCCTCTTAAAAGAGCCAAGGCACAGACTACTGGCTCACAAACACTTACTCTAAGCTCCAGAGAAGGGGCAGTGGCTCAAAGAGCGACTGGGGCATACTGGGAGGAACTGAATTGTCTGGCTTCAGAGTGAGGGCTGGAGGGACAGCTCTCTCCCAGACATAAGCGCAAAATTGTTCCTTTGTTGAGCCCACCCCATCACAGTCAGGAAGTGCTGGTGGGCAGAAGTGCCAGGCCCAGAGGCCATAGTTCCTTTGTTGAGCCAGCCTCCCTCCCAAGTCTCCACACCGCTCACACCACCCTGAGACACTGCCCCACCCAACTTAGGAAGCAGCCAGATCCTCTTTCAGCAGCTATTCCACACAAGCAGCCAGCTCCCATCTGCACTAGACTTTCCTAAAACCTCTCAAAGGTGTACAAATGCCAAACAAGCGATGTCTGGCCTTGGCATGGCCTATACCTCTTTCTAAGCAGCCCCATGCCTGGCACTAGTGTCAACTCAGTTGGCAGCATAGCCTATCCCAGGTGCCTCCAAAACTGGCACAGGCAGCTACCAACTACATCCTCTTAAAGAGCCAAGGCACAAACTTTGTAGCTCTTACCAGGTGGCCCCGGGACACAAAAAAGGAATAACTGACCTAGGTCTGCACCAGAGCCCCCTAAGAAACCCTGTAATCAGCACACCTGGTGGCTGACTTCAGATCACATCAGAGCACCACTCAACTAGCTCCACAAACAGCGCACTCAAAGGGTGGACTGGGCAGGCAGTAGAGCCCTACTGAAGCGAATCCCTCTCAGTGGGGTCAGGCCCACACAACAGCTGTCTGCTGTATCATGACCAGTCCTCACATCCAGTCAGCCGGAGGGTCAATCCCAAAAGCCTGCCAACAGCAATCAAGGCTCAACTACAATAGGAATGCACATACATCCAAAGGATACCTTGGAGCACTGGCTCAGGCATCAGGGAGACAACACAACTGGGCCTCACAGAACACCTACTACTCAAGGCCACCCTGTCCATGCGGAAGACACTGCAGATCTACATAATGCATAGAAACAAACACAGGGAGGCAGCCAAAATGAGGAGACAAAGAAACATGTCTCAAATGAAAGAGTAGGACAAAACATCACCAAAAGAACTAAATGGCCCAGCTAGTGTGGCTCAGTGGTTGAGTATCGACCTAGGAACCAGGAGCTCCTGGTTCAATTCCAGGCCAGGGCACATGCCCAGGTTGTGGGTCGATCCCCAGTAGGAGGCAACCTATTGATGATTCTCTCTCATCATTGATGGTTCTATCTCTCTCTCCCTCTCCCTTCCTCTCTGAAATCAATAAAAATAAATTTTTTTTAAAGAACTAAATGAAATGAAGGAAGCAAGCTACCAGATACAGAATTCAAGACACTGGTGATAAGGATGCTCAATGAACTTAGGGAAAGACTAGATGAAATTAGTGAGAACTTACATAAAAAGATAGAAACCATTAAAAAGAACCAGTGATAAATAAGAATACAAGAACTGGACTGAAGAATACATTAGATAACTCAACATTAGATGAAATCAACATCAGATTAGATGAAGCAGATATTGAATCTGTAACCTGAAATACAAAGTAATGAAAAACATCCAATTGGAATAGCAAAAAGAAAAAAAGACATTTTAAAAAAATGAGTATAGTTTAAGGGACGTCTGGGACAACATTAGGTGTAACATTTCCATCAGAGGAGTACAAGAAAGAGAAGTAAGAGAGCAAAGGATTGAAACCCTATTTGAAGAAATAATGACAGAAAACTTCCCTAACCTGATGAAGAAAATAGATATATAAGTCTAAGAAGCACAAAGACTCCCAATACATCATAATTAAAATGCCCAAAGTTAATGACAAAGAAAGAATCTTAGCAGCAAGAGTAAAGCAGTTAGTTACCAACAAGGAAGCTCCCATAAGACTGTCAGCTGATTTCTCAACAGAAACTCTGTAGGCCAAAAGGGACTGGCACGAAATATTCAAGTGATGAAAAGCAAGGAAGTACAAACAAGATTACATACTCTACCCATCAAGGCTATCATTAAGAATTGAAGGACAGATAAAGAGCTCGCCCAACCAGAAAAAGCTAAAGGAGTTGATCACCACTAAATTAGTATTATAAGAAATGTTAAAGGGACTTTTTAATGTTGAAGAATAAAAAAGATCAAGACTATAAATAAGCCCTAGCTGGTTTGGTTCAGTGAATAGAGCATCCACCTGGGAACTGAAGGGTCCCAAGTTCAATTCCAGTCAAGGACACAGGCTTAGGTTGTGAGCTCAATCCCCAGGAATGGACGTGCAGGAGGCAGCCAATCAATGATTCTCTCCATCACTGATGTTTTTATCTCTCTCCCTTTCCCTTCCTTTCTGAAATCAATAAAAATATATTTTTTAAAAAGACTATAAATAAAATAGCAATAACTACATGCCTATCAATAATTTCTTTAAATGTAAATGGATTAAATGCTCCAAGACATAGAGTGGCTGAATAGACAAAAAACAAGATCCATACATATGCTTTCAGATTAAAAAAAAATAGACCGAAAGTAAGGGGATGGACAAGATGGTTTATGCAAATGCAAATAAAAACTAAGCTGGGGTAGCAATAGTTATATCAGGCAAAATGAACTTTAAAACAAATGCTATAGCTAGAGATAAAAATGAGTATTTCACAATGATGAAGGGATTAATCCAACAATGGGATATAATCCTTGTACACACACACTCAACATAAGAGCACCTAAATATATAAAGCAAACATTAATAGCACTATTTACAATAGCCAAGATACAGAAATAACTTAAGTGTCCATCAGTAAAGGACTGGATAAAGAGCATGTGGTACATACATAAAGTGGAATATTACTCGGCCATAAAAAAGAATAAATCTTATCATTTGCAATAGCATGAATGGACCTACAGGCTATTATGATAGGTAAATTAAGTCAGACAGAAAAAAAACAAATACCATGTACAGTGACTTCACTTACATGTGGACTCTAAAGAATAAAATAAATGAACAAACAAAACAGAAACATACTCATTAATAGATGCAGAGAACTGATGTTTGCCAGACAGGAGGAGGGTATGGAAGCTGAGTGGAAAACGTAAAGGGATTAAGAAGTACAGATAAACAGTTAGAGAATAGTCATGGGGAGGTAAATAAAGCACTTGGAATATCGTCAATAATATGTACGGTGCCGGGTGGGTACTTAAAAGTGTCAGGGGATCACTTCGTATGTAATTTAAATTTCTAACCACGATGTTGTACACCTGAAACTAATATAATATTGTCAACTGTAATTGAAAAGAATTTTCATTTTTTATTTATTTACTTATTTATTTTTTATCTTTAATTTCTTTATTGGTTAAGGTATTACATATATATCCTCAGCAAAATGTTCAATTTTTTAAAAAAGCTCTTTCTAATTCTCATAATATTCCCTTTCCTGCTCTATTCTATTCCAGTTACATGAATGCAAAATCTTCTATTATATGCTGGAGACAACTGACTTTTTCTTTTTTTACACTTTTTTTTTCTCTCCCTGATAAGAAAAGTTATTTTTCTCTCTTTATAATTTTGGTCTCTACTTTTCATATTAGCTGCTTTCCTCATAAGTCTGATTTATCATATTTAAGAGTGGGGAATTAAAAGGCTGATTGGCATCTCTGAGCACAGGGGTGGAGGCTGTTGATCTTAGAGATCAGTGTACAAAGACCTGCTGGGTCAATCCGAGAGGAAGCCCCAATTTGAGTGTCTTTAAGTCTTTGCTCTAAGGTTGCTCAAAGTGCACGAAAAGGATTTTCCAATATTCCAACATATAAGGGCTGGAGGTATCTGCCTACTGTTCACTCGATCAGAATTGAGCATGCTAAAAAGACAGTCAGTTTCTTCCCTGAGATTAGGCAAGTGAGACTAAAAGAGAGAAAATCTCCCCCTTAAACCCAAAGCAACAAAGTTGTGTCCAGTTCCAACTTCAGATTTCCACTTAGGAATCAATGAATACTCTTCCTCCCTTAAGCCAGTACTTACTAATATGCCCTGTTTTCATCTTTAAACATAATCAATGTTAAACTCTCATTGTGCAACCGGAGTTTGAAACAAATTATCCAAACTCAGGAGAAAAAGCAAAACTTCAGACGATAATAAAAAGCTACCTTAGCATTAGAAATCATGCCTAGCTCCCAAATGCTTACTGCTTAGAGCAGGGCGGGCAAACTTTCTGACTCGAGGGCCACATGGGTTCCTAAACTGGACCGGAGGGCCGGAACAAAAGCATGGATGGAGTGTCTGTGTGAACTAATATAAATTCAAAGTAAACATCATTACATAAAAGGGTACGGTCTTTTTTTTTTTTTTTTTTTTTTTTAGTTTTATTCATTTCAAACGGGCCAGCCCGAGGGCCGTAGTTTGCCCACGGCTGGCTTAGAAGGTCTTACTCTAGTAAGCCTTAAGTATTAGTGATAAAAGAAATACTGCATTTATTTCAAAGTTACCCAATAGACCTTTCCAACGGATCTGCCTTAAAGGCGCTTAAGACGCATACTTTTACCAACTAGTAACAAACTTGCTACTCTGAAAGCGGGAAAGGTTTGCTGTTGTTCATTGTTCTTTTAACATGACTCAAAAAAAAAAAAAAAAAAAAAAGGAATATTCTCCCAACAGAAAATAAAATGTGATGGTCGAAACTAAAAGCTTCTGAAATTCCAGACATGCTCTAGCTGCCTTTGGAAATCTAGCCTGTCTAAACCACGGAGAAAACTGCCTCATTTCACACTCCAGGAATTTCAAAATGAGCACAGGACCCATAATCTAAGCTAACACGGTTCACAATATTTCACTCAAAATGGAAAATCTCAGAGCATCCTGAAGGATGCACAACCACATTTTTTTACCAAAACCTGATCTTTGACAAATCATTTCTTCCTTCTTCCTAAAAAGCAGCATGCAAATGACAGCCTCAGATCACAAGAGTACCTGTACGAACCAAATCTGTAAATGGCTTTGAAGATGACACTGCAGTGTTAACTGCCAGCCTCTGTTATCAAGGAGAGCTTCCCTCTAGTTCTATTCACCCCGCCAGCCAGATCACTCTGCTAATGATGCCTGACAAGTCATCTCCTCCCCACTCTCACCAGTCAACTCTCAGCCTGTCTAAGAGACAGGCCCCATTCCCTCACCAAGAAGAGGAACTGATTCTTTGGGGCAACAAGTTCATGGAATTTTGCCATCCTCCATATGCTCGGAGCTTGATTTACCTTGATTAGGACAGCAATTTACAGGCCATTTTTCAACCAAACTTCATTGGTTTTCACTCTAGATAGATTGAAATCTGACACAAATTGCCACCCCAGCATAAAAAAAAAAAAAAAAAAAGCTAACTTTTTACAATCAGGTTCCTATCTCAGTACTGGGAAATAAGATATGCTGTGGATAATAACCAGTCAAGGAGTACATTCCAGGGCTGGTGGCAGCCTACTGTTCGCACAGTAACAAACTGTGTCTTCTAATTCATGGCTTTGACTGTCATCTCTTAACCTCCCAATCAAATGGCATGTATTTCTCCAGAACAGAAGGTGAGCTAAGTCAGTCTTTCCAATGGGCATAGGGAAAAATAAGAGCTTTCCGTGTTCCATGCCCAAAACAGAAAACCCAATCCACGTGTAGGTTAGCTGTGCACCATCTTGGAAGTTCATTTATGTATTTACTATTTACCTACACATTATTTAGGTATGTGTTAACTACTTATTTACTATGAAGTAGGATAAAGCCTTGAGATTCCCATCTGAACCCTTTTAGGTGTTTGGATAATAGACATACCCATAAAATTAGGCATAAGTCAAATTTTATCAATTCTATCATTTAACTGCATGAAAGAAATTTACTCTGGTGGAATCTAACTGACAGTCATGCAAAATCAATTAAAAGCACCCTAATTTACTATGGTTGGTAAAGAGCATGGGACATGTAACAAACCCAGCAGGGGGTGGCAGAAGACCTGCATTTATATTATAATATAACTAGCACTTACAGAATATGCTCTTGGCCTTTTAGCCACCACAAGCAACATTGCTCTCACCTGAAAACCACATGAACTTCGCTGGAAGCCTTGTGAAGTCTCACCTCCCACTCAGACATTGCTGGGGACCTGGGTTTTCACTGACTTTCTTTGTTAAAACTAAGTGTGTCTAGAAGGGAAGAATAATATGGCATCCACTCAAATGGTAGAGTTGAGAAAGGAAATATTCACATGGTCTGAGCTGAATCCCAACAGCTTTCATGAAGGAGGTGAGTTGGGCCCAAAATGCCTGGCTGGCTACTCAAAGACTTAATCGAATAAAGTACAGAGAGCCACTCTGGTTCATAGCAGAGGAGGACTGAAAAGGGGAAGAGGGTGCCCTGTACTTTACAGCTAGCTGGGAGGAAGAAGGCATATTTAAGTTAGTTTTAAAGACAATGAATGACAAGGGCCAAAACTCCAGGCTCCAAGTACCCCGTTAAGCCCTAGAGGCATTCTCCTGACTGCAAACAGAACATCAGCTGGGAGAACCATGACTGGTGTGTTTGATTCAGCATGTTTGAATAGTGCCATAGAGAAGGGACCAGAGAAGAGACCAGCAGAGAAATACTGAAGTTGCTCCACATCCATCAGTTTTTATTTAAATGACAGCATCCCACTATTGACATCTCCTTCAGAGGAGCACACTCGGCAGGGATTGGCTACGCTAGTTGTGAGGCCCTGAATCATCTCAGAAACATCAGCTTCACAAGGAAGCATCCACAGCTGCAATCAGCCTAACTTTGTTTCTATTCAATTAGCACATGGTTGTTACTGCTTCTCAGAACACTCTGGGCCTGACTTAGAGCCTCCTCTCGCCTCTCTATTCATCTAGAAAGCTCTCCCTTATGAAATGCCTGAATAAAGCACCAATCCCTGTAGAATGTCACCTGCCATCAAATAAGTATCTGAAAAATCATCCACAAATAAACAAAAACCTGGGAGGGAAGTTTCTCAAGCACACATCTTTTACACTCGGAACTTTAAAATCCTCTTAATTGGACCAAGTGGAAAATTAAAGCTGTGAATTGCAAAGGAGATGAACCAAGACAAAATGTGCAAGGATGAGGGCTGCAGGGTTCAACGATACACGTCAGGTTGACATGTTGGTGGAAATCTTAGCAAATCAACCTTTGGCCAAAGGAGCTACAAGGGATGCATCCTATAGCCTTCAACAACATACAGCTAGAAGTTAGAGTAGTGATTTTACATCTGTTGCATGCTCATCTACATATATAAAAAGCCAGCAACCAGAACACCATAACAACCGGAACGACCCATCACTATGATGCCCACTGCGGCCAGCAAATGGGCTGGATTGGGGGGGGGGGGGGGGCAGCCGGCCAACCTCCTGCGGCCCTTCCCCCAGCTGGCCCCGCCTCAATCGCCTGCAGCCCCTCCCCCCAGCCGACCCTGCTCCTGATAACCCCACCCCCACCCCAATAGGGGCAGGGCCAACCAGCCAACCTCCTGCAGCCCCTCCACCTTGCCGGGCCCTACCCCAGATCAGCCCCCCCACCCCAATCAGAGGCAGGGCTGATGGCCCACTGCCCACAGCCCCTCCCCACAGCCAGCCCCACCCCCAATCGGTCCTCCCACCCCAACTTGGGAAAGGGCCCACTGGCCAATTGCCCGCGGCTCCTCCCCTCAGCCAGCTTCACCCCTGATCAGCCCCCCTCACACCAATCAGGGGTGGGGCTGACTGGCTAAACTCCCATGGCCCCTCCCCCAGCCTCTGACCCCTCAGTAGGCCCCCCACTCCATTCAGGGGCAGGGCTGGCCTGCCCACTGTCCACAGCCTCTCCCCACAGCTGGCCCAACCCTGATTGGGCCCCATCAGGGCAGGCCAGCCAGCCAACCTCCCACTGGACCCCACCCATGCACGAATTCATGCACTGGGCCTCTAGTCCTATATAGTAAAAGGCTAATATGCAAATTGGCCAAACAGCAGAACAACCAGTCACTATGACACACACAGACCACCAGGGGGCAGGCGCTCAATGCAGGAGTTGCCCCCTGGTGGTCAGTGCGCTCTCACAGGGGAAGCACCACTCAGCCAGAAGCCAGACTCACAGCTGGAGAGTGCAGCGGCAGTGGCAGGAGCCCCTCCCGCCTCTGCAGCAGTGCTAAGGATGTCCGACTGCCCAGGCCTAAGCTATCAGTCAGACATCCCTAGGGCTCCTGGACTGCAAGAGGGCACAGGCCAGGCTGAGGACCCCCTCCCCCCAGTGCACAAATTTCATGCGCCAGGCCTCTAGTTGACAAATAAGAGACTATGTATTACAGAAGAATAAGTATGATTGAAAGAAGGTGAAGTTTAACTAAGCGAGATAATATCAACAATGATATTAATGCCCAGTCAGCATGGCTCAGTGGTTGAGCGCCGACCATGAACTAGGAGGTCAGGGTCCGATTCCAGGTCAGGGCACACGCCCGGGTTGTAAGCTCGATCCCCAGTGTGGGGCATGCAGGAGGCAGCCAGATCAATGACTCTCTCTCATCATTGATGTTTCTATCTCTCTGTCCCTCTCCATTCCTCCCTGAAACCAATAAAAAAAATATGTTTAAAAAAACACAATGATATTAATTAATAAATATCTGGAATAGTAAACATTTGCCCTCAGGAGTTATCATGGTCCTCATGATCTCTGGCCTCCTGTTCACATGTGTGCAGGTGAATTATTATCTCCAGATAAGTCTCTCCTTCCTCTCAGGTATCTCCACTCCAAGATGCCGCTTTCCCACTTCTCTGCCCTCAGAGAGGCAAATCCAGTTTCTTCCCTACAGAAATGCATGCAAACCCTTCAGTAATCCAACCTAAGTTTTGTGAGTATGCCTTTCCCTCCATCCCCCTGGACGTTTCCTGTCCTTACCTCCACTCATTTTATGAGCATTCTCCAAGCTCTCCGCAATGCTTGAGAAGCAATGCATCTCTTTCAGACAGAGCTCCAACCGGAGGCTGTTTGAGCATTCTTTTATGAATCTCTGTCTTTTTTAATTGAAGAACTGCAACCTACGCCACGCACCAAGAGGCGTCCATTTATATCAAATGACAGATCCCCTTTTCTGAAGCATGCCCGGTGAGTATTTTTGCTTAGTACATAGACAAAATGACTACTACTGAGTGTATAACATTAAAAAGAGAAAGCACCCAGAGGGAAACATCCTTTCCCATGTGGAGATGGGGAAAAAGGAAAACGGCTGCAAGTGCAAATGCTTCTCTGCAACTGTTAAGCATGTACCACCTTACACAAGTCAGAGAGACGTTTTTTCTCTCTAACAAAAAGGTAGCATATTTGTCACAAAGCTGCATGTCTTTTACCTTTTAAAGCAGGTTGTTAGGAGACATTTGTACCCAGCAAGGATTCTATCCTGCCAGATTAACCACAGGAAAAATTGAAACGGGAGGTTGAAGACTGAAGGAGAGTGACTTAGCCAAGGTCAGAGGAAACGGAAGAGCCACCATCAGACTGTAGTTTATCTACCCCATACTTAGTGCACTTTCTAAAATAATGCCAAAGCCAATTTCTATAAAAAGTCAGTACTTCTATTTGACAAAACTTGACTTTTTCTGCTGTGTTTTAAAGGAAGTGAAATTAATTTTTCTTCATATAGACTGAAGATCTGCCTTGCCAGCGTCAAGCTTAACTGGGGGAGGAGTCTACAACCAGCTGATGAGCCCAAAAGGGGCACAAGACAGACAGTGCTTAGTTAGGTCTCCCACTGAGGGCAGCTTCAAGGGTCTGTCTGCAGTTTTCTACAAGAGAATAAAATAATCTAATAAAAGGCCCAAATCTTAAGGTGAATCTAAAAGACTGTGCTCATCAGTGGCCAAAACTATTTAGAAAGGGAAATCCTAGCTCTCCTCCCCAGCTTTCTGTAGTATCTTTTTGTTGTTTTTCTACTCTCCACCTCTTCTACACTTGAGAACATTTAAAACTTATTCTCTGTTACATTAGTGTGGTTGCCTCTCTCTCACAGAGGAGGGGGGAAAAGGTAACTGATTTATATGAAAACCAATTATTCTTTTTAATTAAGGTGAAATTTCAGAAATTCAACCTTTTCCAAAATTTTAATGGTCAATTTGCATGACTGTGAACAGCTTTCTATCCCAACACCGAATATTTCCACTTCTCCATTTAAAAACAGTAATTTAAGCTTCCTTTAAAAGTTCTGCTCTCCCATGGCCATCTGAACTAAATGCAAAAAAAAAAAAAAAAAAAGTGCTCTAGTCTTACTTAATTTCAAATTACAAAGAAAAAAGAAAACCTTTTTGTATGATCCAGTATAACCTCTCCAAAGACTCAATCTCCTTATCAATAAAATAAAGATAACGGCACTCAACTGCAAAGTATAAGTAAGAGAATGCAGTTATAGCAACAGGCACAGTGTCCACTACATAACCACTACACCGTAGCTATAGTTTCATGACAGTATATGGCTAGGAGTTACTCAGGCCCTCTAAAGTCTCATTATCCTCAATATCCTTTATCCTTATCTCATTATCCTTTTCAGGATAATGAAATGAAATTCAAAGCAATAAGAGTGACTAGCAAACAGTAGATATTTAAATAAACAATTATTTTTACTTTAACATTATTTGAAGTAAATAGGTAATTCCAAAATCCAATTAATTCCACAATCCTTTTACCCTTAATCCCTAGACCTACAGATCCAAGAATCCAGTTTTTAAATGAGCACCTATTTAAGTTATATTGAAAATGAAACTTTGTAGAAACTTGCATTTAGAATTTCAGACTCTTGTATTATACCTTAAAGTGCTGCCATTCACACTTCAGTTTTTACTGAAAAGGAAAACAGCAGGAATTTGTCAAATAAAACTTCAGGAGGGGAAAAAAACCACAGAATAAAAATCTGTTCCATCTTTCCCTTTCCATGTCCCACCAACTCCAAATCTCTCTTCCATAGTCACAACTGATGACATCATTTGCCTTACTTTGCAGATTTCACCAAATGCTTTAACAAGCACTGTATCTACCAAAATGTGTCATTTTTGTTTTTAATTAAATCAAAAAGAATGAAACTGAAAAGCACAATGGATTCTTTCTTTCATCACTGTCAAAGACATCTATCTTAGCACAAGAATGGAAACCTAAGTGACAAGAAAATAAAACTTTTTTATTAGTGAGTGTCACCTTATCAACACAAGGGATCCTAACTTCAACACAGCCAACACTTGTGTTAGCCAACAAGATCATTTTTCTTATGAACTGTCCCAGGACATTTCTAGTCTTACAAAGAGAGGAAATACTGCTTAGTGGCCCAACATAAAGAGGGGAAATGGAAAATGGAAGGTCAGCCCCGATTCTCTCACTCACTGGGTAACCAGGAGACCGTAGTCATCCATCCACACTACAAATATTAGAGAATGAGGTCCACTTACTCACCCTGTTGGGGAGGCTGGGGTACAGAGGGCTGTATGGAAAGGTCCTTCTAGTCCTAGCCATGAATAGAGCAAACTCAATGAGGTATTCTTCATGGCTTGTATTCAAAGACATGCTGACCTAACCGGGTCCATGCCATTACTGGGGTTATTTGTGAAGTTCACATTTTGTATGTCTCAATCTTCTCTATGCCTCTCCTTTTACAGCGCAGGAAAGAAATGACCCCACGTGGAGCTTACGTCATTTAACAACAACAGCGCTTCTGCATAGTGAACTACAACCCGCTATTTCACAGGTATCATCTCCAGCCACTGTCAACCAACATCATAGTGTTTTCACTATACTTTGCAGACAGGAGTCCAAAAGGTGAATCATTTGGCCATGCCTGCAGAGATGCTGAATCACAGAATTTTCCCCCAAGAGAAGCACGGAGATCTCTGAGTGAGATTCCAGTCCAATGCATTCCTTTTGTAGATAAGGAAGATGAGGCTCAGAAAGCTGACATATTGGTCCTATGTCACACAGCTACACAGAAACATCTCTGAAGCCAGAAGCCACGCCTGCTGATTCTGTCTTCTCCTCTGTGAGAAATCTTCCTTACAAAATAGAGTTGTTAGATCCTGGATCACCACACTGAATGCACAGGTTGACTTTCTGGTTTATTGTGACAAGCATAATTTTCTTAATGTGGTTTTTTTTTTATTGGCAAAATGGGGACAGTTAAGTTGTGTGGACCCCCAGAAAGAAGATACCTACTAAGAATGGCTCCTGGTGGCTAAATGGACTTAAATTTTTAAAAAGAGAGCCCAGCAGCCATTTCTACACAGGAGCCCCTCACACGAACTGCAGTTCAGGGAGAAGCCTGCATTGAACTGCCTGCCTACTGTTTCTGCCTTCTGAGCCAACCCTTATAAAAGAGTTCCTGGAATCCTATTTCAACCAGTAGGACTGATGCTTTTCCCATCCAATCTTAGCTGCACAGCTATATTCCCCATCAGCTTTGATATGGACCAATCAGAGCAGCTCTGTTCTGACCAATCAGGACAGTGCTTTTTGTACCAATCAAACGTTGAAGATTTGCAGCCCTCATTTGCATTAGGATGGACCAGGGGCCTGGGGATTTTTTTTCTTTGTAAGTCAACTCTCCTCTGGCTCTGGGAGTGCAAGTTCCCTTTCCACATAAGACTGTTTTCCTGCTGAGCTGAAACACCAAAGATGGCTTACTGACCTCAGCAAAGCAGACCAGATCAGCAAGGAGCAGGGCCGAGCAGGGCCGAGCAGAGCTGTCTAACCGGAGGGGCCTGGCCCAGGATTGCCTCCTACCCCTGATGTTTTCACAGCCAACTGTATCACAACTCAACTGTTTGGCACTGAATAAAGTTTCCTTCTTCACTGCACCTCAGATTGGGGATTCCTACTGTCACCAACGACATGACATCAGTTGACACTGACAGATGCTACCAGAGTGATATAGATGTTAAGAACAGTTATAAAACACACACACAAAATGTGTCTTGAATTATGGATTCTAATTTCATTTTGGCACAAGGAACTCTTACAAATTCTTTATGATCACTACACTGCTAAGTGAACTCCAAATATTCCAAATATTGAAATACTAAGAAAGAGAGATGTCCAAACGTATACTACTATAACTGGAAGTAATTCAAACCCCACTGTAGACCATTTTTTGTTTAAATTACTGAAAAAAATAATTATTTCACTTTGATATCCTGACAAAAACGTTAAGGCTTAAGAACAGACCCTGCAGAGTCTGCATCTTCATGGCACATGCTTCTTAAATCCCAAAAGCACTGTATCAATGAAATGGAACCTTCATTCACTTACTGCTCAGAGAAGCATCACCAGCGTTTCTTTTCAGGTTGGGCAAGTCCTTGGGGACACTGGCATATAGAGAAAGGTGGAGAATGCCACTGAAGCCAGAGTGGCAGAAATGGGATTTGATGAAATGGTTCCATACCCCCGGGGCAGCAAAGGAAGGTCTTGTGATAAAAGGGAATAGAGAGGATAGGCCAATCCTAAAATCACTAAGGCTTTTTCTACTTTCTTCAGGAACTTATGCTGACTTCTTTTTATTAAGTCAAGAATCATGAAGCTAGTTGTTTATACCTAAAACATTTAAAAATAATTCATCTATAATTTCTGCAAGAAAACATGAAGAGGAAAAGCTCTCTCACAAATGACCCATCATTATTGAAATTCATGTTCCAACAGAATAGCCTGTTTGAGGTTCATGGTGCAGGTATACTAATGAGAAATGAGAAATTCATCAGGTCTCATCCCAGCAGGTCTCTGCCTTCACTACTAGACCAACAGGCTTCAAAAGTGGGTGGTTGGTGGCACTCTTCTCTAGAGTGGGGGCCACTGAATCGCCCTGCCACTGACAAGTACGTGGTTTATACTGGCCCAGGAAGTTCTGCACACAGTGCAAACTTTGGTGGGGGAATAGGAGGGTCCTTGGTGTGGATGGGGGTGTACATGCCCGTGTCTCCTCACCTCTTTCAGGCAGGCAGCTTGGTCCCAGCACTAGCTGAGGTCAAGATTTGAGACAGTATTTACGGAAGAGAGGAAGTAATGTGTGCAAATATAATGCTTAGCAGGGAAAAAGTGGCAGACCTCCTATCTCAAAGGATAGACTGGCCAACAATTCCTTCTGATCATCAAGGCTTCTTTCCTACCCCACCCCCACCCCCACCCCACCCCTTAATCCGCTCAATCTCTCCCCACCCCTGACTGCCTCCCCAAGAAATGAGGCCGAATTTAAGCCTGCTTTCTGCGTGTTCTCCGACCTGGTAAAACATGGGTCCATTTGCTCTGTGTAGTCACACCAATTGATCCCCCAGGTCCCTCGACAATGGCGCAAGATCGGAGAGATGAGAGAAAGTGGAGGGCAGTGGCGATGGACCCGGATTCAGATAAGGTTTCCCTTCCTTGAATCCTGTTTCCCACCGGATCCGCCCCAAGAGCGCCGCTGGAGCCGACAAAACGTAGCAGAGAACAGCGGTCTCCGGGCCTGGGCCGGGAGCCCGAGACCCTCCAACGCACCCGCGGGGTGCAAGGAGGCAAAGCAGAGGACGCTCTGGGTGAGAAGACTGACTACTGCACCGAAAGGGGAACGAGTCTCCGAATGGCCAGTCCCCGGCGCTCTGCCTTTCCCGAATCCCACCCAACTCTGGAAACCCACAGATCTCATAAATTCCGAAAGCGAAACTGTAAGCAGGTCTCTATAAGTTTGGGAACCGCCTCCCAGGCTTCTTGGCATCGTCTCTGCACTCCCCACACCACAAATGCCACCAAAGACAGGCGACCCTGGGGGTGGCGACCGCTCCCGCAAGGCCACTCTCCATGTCCCCGAGCAGCTCCCTCGGCTTTTTACTGTAAAGGTCCCCCAGCCCCAGGCCGCCTGTGTCCCGAGTCTCCCTGCCCGCCGCGGGGTACAGGGCGGTGGTCCGCCGGGCTCCTCCTGCTCCTCCCCCACAATAAAGGGAAACTTGGGCCCTTCGAAATCCTGTGGAATGTTCTTTGTAATCGGTCGTACATTCGCCCTTCCACGGCAAAGCTCGGTGCAAAACCGCAGGTTTCGAGGCGCTGGGGGGAATCGTGCGCTTGTCAGCGGCGACGTCAGGAGGAGGAGGGGAAGGGTTCCCGGCTGAAGAACCCCCCCACCTTCCTTAGCTGCAGTTTACAGGCACAGAGCCATTTCCACTTCATCGGAGCCCACGGGAGAGCTGTCCCCGAGAGGACGCACCAGCAGCGCAGGCTGGAAGCCCTGGGGGCGCGCAGCGCGCTCGGCCCCGGCCCCGGGAGGCGGAAGGCGGCTTGCCGAAGTGCCGCCCGTCGCTTATCCTGGCTTCCCACGTGAGAGGGGAAATCTGCCGCAGGGTCTCCAAACCTAGTGACGCTTAACCCTGACCCTCCCACACACACACGCCGGACACCGCGAGAGACAGGACGCTCCACGCGGTGTCTAAGTGGGGAGGACGAGATGATCCTAGGATTCCCTCCCCCCACCCCCACCCCAGGCCCCTGCAAATGCCCAAAGACCACGTTACTGCATTAACTACAAACCTAGCCAACACTATGATTTAAAAGCGTCTCAGTGCACTTGGCAGATGTGACATCAGGCTCACCGGTCCAGAGAAGGGCACCTGGACATGCCATCGCCAGGCTCCGGGGACCGTGCGCGGCAGCCGCGTGGCCCGGGTCCCACGGGTCCCTCTCGCAGCCACTGCCGCGAAACCTCTGCTCGGCGGCTGCGTCCAGGCCACTGGCGACCCCTGTTGGGGACCTCTGTTTACAGCCAAGCGAGCTCGGGTTTGCTTGCTTTCCCTTGGGCTCCCCTTACAGGCTCCAACTTTGACCCCAAACTCCAGTTCCAGACCCTCCCCGGCCCCTGATGCCAGCCTTTCTCAGGCACCTCGCCACCTACTCAAACCGCAAGGCGACAGCCCCGCCCGCTAGCTGGGAGGACGCCTCTCTCCAATCGAGCCCTCCAGGAGCCGGACCTGGGCTGAGAGACACTTTCTTCAGAGAACCTTTTCCCCACCCCCCACCTACCTTAGAGCGCAACACCAAAGCAACTCCTTGCCACGACCGCCTCGACCCTACACGCTTTATGGCGGAGGTCCCAGTGCCCCGGCTTTTCTGCCGCTCCACGTTCACCCTCCCCACGCCGCGGGCGCGGACGCGGGCGCGGGTCCCTCACCTCCCCACCCCACCGCGGCGCGAAGCGTAGCAGGAGCCACTGCTAAGGGCAGCGCGCCCCCGTGCATGCACACACAAAACCCCACCGACTTCTGCAGCCTACTTGCACCCAATACCCTGGACCTTTTACTAAGTGCTCTTCAATAGCACCTTCTCGCTCCACCTACTCCGAAGCTTTACTGCACAAGATCCAGCATACAGAGAGAAAGCGAGCGCGAGGGCTCGTCTCATAAAAAGCCGAAATAAATCATTCCTTCTTCCCTCCTGTATTTTGCACCACGTGTCAGCAGTTTGTCACGTCAAATCATGGCAGGATCTGGTTCCAAGATGCACGCACACACACATTCGGGGCGGGTCTCTTTGACATCGCCACGGAGCCCCCCACCCCCCACCTCCGCAACTGCACACACAGGTATGCGCGCAGACCCAGAAGCACACCGCCCTTGTGCTTGAAGGCCCCAGTCCCCGCCAGCGACGCCCCTTTCCCCTCTAGCAATGGACTAGACACGCAGACTTTGACCACGGAAAAAACGAGGGCAGCTCATTTCCTCTCCCTTTCCCTACTTAATTCGCTAAAGCAGCTCCGGGAGTAGCCAAAGAAAGTAGAAACTAAGGGAAGGCAACTCCAGTGGCGTTTTTTCCCACTTCAAAACCTTTATTTTCAGTTTTTAAAAGCCACCTTAGCCCGCCATATTGGAACTGGCACGGTTTCTAAATACTCCTTCCCCGCAGTTGTAGCGCTTCCAAGAAAACACAAGTACCGATCGGGCTCTGGACGCAAGTCCGGCCACTGCGAATCAAACACTTCCCACTTCCAAGGCTCTCCCTCCCCCGGCTTAATCCCCTCCTGCCACCCGGGGTCAAAATCAATAAATATATGTAGCAGTTCCTACAGCTGTTGTTTTTGGCGGATTTTACACACACACACACACACACACACACTAAAAAAATAACTCCAAAGCCAGATCAGGTTAGTAATTTTGAAAGGAGATCATATGAAAGTAGACAACAGGAAAGCCCCAAGTGACAGGATATTACTTTAAAGAGAGAAAAAAAAAAAAAAGAACAAAAAGATCATCCACGCCGGAACACGCTCCAAAACTACTACTGACAATTTCATTTCAGCTGCACAGGCAAATATTTCCAAGGGGGCGATTCCGAATGTGTACCGATTTTTCACCCCCTGGATGGTTTGTCTCCAGTCCTCACCCCACCATCCTTCCCCCCAACACACCAACACACACACACACACACACCAAAAAAGAGAGAGAGACCCCAGCTAGGAGCTCAGGGGAACAAGGGCGGGCGGCTGCGTCGCTAAAAGGAGCGCAAATGAGGAAGGTGGGCGGCGGGAGGGGACAGCCAGCACCCGGGGAGGAGGGTACTTTGCAACTACGGACTGCCGCCCGGAAGGCCGGGGTTTCAAAGCCGAGGGACGAGGGGAAAGGGGACAGAGGAAGCAAAAATGACAACCCGGAGCGCAGAGCGGAGTTTGGGGCTCTGCTCAAGTGCTGTCGCTTTCTCCTCCAGCCTTTCTCTTTCGCTCCTCTCGCTCAGCCGCCCCCCCGCTCCAGCCCCCCTATCCCAGGCTGGATGGAGCTTCCCTTTTTTCCTAAGCTAAAAAAAAAAAAAAAAGGAAAGAAAAGAAAAAAAAAGAAAAAAAAAAATGACCGGCGCACTCAACCTGCGGGCCGGAGGTTTGCTGGCGGGGCGAGCTGGGCGCGGGGACAGCGGCCGGCGCGGCGTCCTACCTGGTGAAGTTCGTCCTCCCCTCGGCGTGGACCAAGGCCCCGGGCGCCGCCGGCGAGGACACCGGCCTCGCTCGCAGGCTCTGCCTGGCTCCCGCTCGCTCAGCCCCGCTTGCTCCCAGCCCGCCGCCTCCCTCGCGCGCCCGCTTCGGTCCTCCGACTCCCACTACAGCCTCATTCCAATATGGCATCCTCTCTGTGCGCATGCCCGGCACTCTTTTTTAAGATTATGATTTTGTGTGTATGCAGCGAACTCCTTCAACGACCTTTCCCAGCGCTCGCAGATTGTCTTAAACCAATTAGCCTGCGGGGCATGCTCGACTCCTTCCTCGGCCCCCCCGCCCGGCACACCACGCACAGCACACTGGCACCTTTCACGCTCACGCGGCCCCCTCTCCAGCCCGCTCCCCTTCCTCCTTTCCTGGAGCTCCCTCCGTACACATTCTGCAGAAAGTTACATTACAGGCTTTTCCGCAGATCCATGTGCAGGGAAATCTGGGCACACTCCGCGTCTCACTGGACACTTTGTTTTCTCGGTTTGCAATCCCGCGGTCGACCGAGGGCACACGCCAACTTGCGCTTTATCCGCCACCGACTCTGTAGGACCTGAGTGAAATTCAATGCGCTCTAAGCCACCTTTGCCCCGCCCACTGCGCCCCACCCTGCAATTAAATTGAGCCTTTTCTATGGAAATTAAAATATTTCCTAGACCCTAAGGGTTGGTTGGAGGCGGCCCGGGAGGGGTTTTCCAGTTGGGGCTGCTCTGGTGAGCTTGCTGCTGTGATCTGCCGGGGCTGGGCAGGACGCAGGTAACCAGGGTCGCCACGGCTTCTCCTGGGGCAATGCCCAGGCCCGGGTCCCCGAAGAAGGCACCCTGGCCTGGGGTGGCTATTGTGGGGCGGGAAGGAATCCTGCCAGAGTTCTCGTGGCCCTTGGCGACTCTTGGAGTGAATAGGAGGCAGCGCAGCCGAGAGCAAGGCAGGGTGTCCAGCCGGCGAGTGCGGGTCCGCCGGCTCCTTGCCCGGGGCATGGGAAGAGGACAAAGAGGATCTTCCAGTAACTAAGGCTCAATGGCTGGGCAAAGAATGAACGAAATATTCCCAAATTCGGAAAAGCTGGTGACGCCGAATGGGCAAGAACGAGAACTTCCGAAGGTGGGCTTCGCTGTGCTGACTAGTGAGAAGATGCTGGTTGGGGGCTGTAATTTATTTCCCTGAGAAATAGAAAACGGATGTTTCTTGGAGGGAGGAGGGGTTGCTCTATTGCCGCAGGGGATAAAACTACCCCAGTCTCCCAATCCTGTGTCCACCTCTTTCCTACGAACCCCTCATGCAGGCCCCAAAGGTTCAAGAGGACCCCACGCCCCCGGCTCCTTGGTTGTTCACAGCTCCTCCCACCCTCCAGCGCCCCGCCACCCTAGCAAGTCCTGGAAGACCAGGAAGCTCCAGCAGGTGACTTCTTTGGAGGAGAGGATGCTCGGAAGGGCAAGGGGCAGGGGCGGGACCCTGAAATGGATTCGGCCAGGCAGTCTGACCGTGCACAGGACCCGCGGGAGTCCTGCCACGTGGCTTCTTTCCCCGACATCGCGGCCCCACATGATCTAGAAGAGCCACGGGAGGAACATGCCTGGAAGCGGCTCTCGTCAAGCCACAAAGTCTGGGGCTCCTCTGCTCAGACAAGAACCCCCAAGCTACGGAGATCCTGGGTGCGAGTCCGAGGCAGGGAGACTCCGCGCACTTACGTCGTGGAGAGCACCCCACGATGTATGAAACGCCTTCCTATAACACGTACCTCTGAGGTGGCACCTTGAGTCAAGCAACTCACACAGTTTACACTCTAGCCCAAGTCTGCATCTCCTGTAGCTTCTCGGCCCCCTTCTCTCGGAGACACCATGCAGGTGCCCGGAGATCTCTAAAGGCCAGTGAAGGCAAACTCCTCAAACCAACTGCATCCCGCCCGGCACCCCTAGCCCCGAGTTGCCTCCCTCTAGGTCGTGGGGCCGCTCCCAGGTGAGTCCGACGGAGGAAGCCAGAATGTTGACTCCAGCGTCTTCTTGGTTCTACCGTGCCATCTCTTCTCACACCTTCCACGTACAGTCTGGCCGGGAGGGAAGGAGGGGAGGGAAGGGACAGTCGCTTCCCACGAGCACTTACCCAGCCTGAGACCCAGTCTGTGCACTCTTACCCTCCAAGGGGTCACCAGCGCAAACACTGCGGAGCGCGAGGCGGCCCGAGGGCTCTGAGTGCGGGTTCTGCTCCAGCCTGGCTCCCCGCCCGCGCTGCGCACCCGGCGGTCTGCACTCCTCCCACGTGCGATCCAGCCCTCGAGGCCGCTCTCAATACCCCTTGAAGGGACCGAGGATCGCTCCTCGCTCCTGGAATTCCCTAATCCCGCGGCTCTTTTTTAGAGAAAGAACCTATATTCCCTCTCCACCAGCTGTGGCTATGAGAGAGGCAGCCAGCTACTGCGCCGACTCCAGGCTTGTTTACTGGTTTTAAGTCATTATTATGCACGGAATGTTATTTCATCAAAATAAAAAACAAATGCAAAGGAACTCTAATCCCTAACTTGGTGATGGTGTACACATTATGTTCCGGTTCCTCCAAGGTAATTGAGTCTCTGTTTTTGGTACTCAGACCCTTATATTACTTTGTATGTCTACAAAAGTGTGGAGGAGTTGGAATTTTTTTGTACTACGACAAAGAAAGAAAATCATGAAGCCAGAGCACACAATTATTGCATTGTTATCACAAAGAATCTCAAATTGTCTATGGTGAAACTTCTCAAAGGTTGTCAGCCTTCTGCTTTTGTATTGCTTTTTCCACGTGACTTCTTAAAAGTTTCTTAGCTTTTTTGTATTCTCTCTCCATTCTCCTTTATTCAAGGACACCAAAGAGGCAAATGAAAATTGGTTAGAAGACTCCCCAAGGCAATTAAAGCAGCCCCTTCATCCCACTCCAATACCTTACAACTCTCATTTTTATTTCAGAACCAGACACTTTAGGGATATGGATATCCAGGTGTAGAATCCACACTAAATCAATTAAACATAAAGAAAAAATAATCCAATATTGTTAGCCAAGGATAAAGCCACGTAAAAAAAAACTGAATGTTTCAAAGAAAAGAAGGCATAATGCATTCCAACTCAGAGAAATTTAACCATGTACATCTTATGACTTTACAAGATTTCTCTATATATTGTTAACATTTACTAAAAATCTTGGTAAAAATAAGCCTTGATCACACCAACTGACTGTAACTGTTATGTTGTTTCTAAACTATGGCTAAGCCACGAATTTCATCACTTTAAAATCCTACACACCTAAGTTATGCATTCAAAGGAACTTTGGAATTCTTTCAAATGACTGAGACTAAATTCTATAAAATATTAAAGTTATATTTCTTAATTGGAAAATATTTATATGATTTTTTATTTGTCTGATGATACAGCACAAATTAGGAATTTTTTTAAACTTGAAGTTTTTCTCTCATATTCTGTGTGTTTCTAAGCATTACTTCACAAAAATTATTACAAGATGAGTCAAAATTATATGCACATTATTTATTTTACTTATTTTAAAGATATATGTCTACTTAAATCTTGGTACAACAATCGTCAAACAACTTGCTCATAATTAACCCATGTTTAACCTGTTATTTCCCACTAAGAAAAGGAAACGCCCTAAAGAAGAGTGTTTTTTTCATATAGGAAATCTCTAATGGGATATTAGACATATCTTGCTTAACACAAAAGCAGAAGGGGGAAAACCTCCCCAAGAGCCCCCCCCCCCCCCCCCCCGCAAATAACCAAATGTTTGAAGAATTTTTGCAGTCTTCTTTTTATTAGAGCAGCAATTGTCAACTGGTGTGCCACAAGAATTTTTTAAATGTGCAATACCAGGGACACTGAACTCTTTTTCTTAGATTGTCAAATAAAAAAAAATGACAACAACCAACACAACAATGACCATCGGGTGTGGATGACTTATCTTGAACCAAGAATATATAGGTCAAATAATACAGTTGCCTCTTACTGGTCATTCAGCATAATAAGGTTGCATTTGATTGGTTAATTCTTGGTACCAGAAATCCTTACATATGAGTATAGGCACCAGGTTTTTTTAGTTTTTATTTATTATTATTTTTTAAACCTGAGAAAATACTTATTGATCTGAAAGAGAGGAGAAGGGAAAGGGAGAGAGAGAAACATCAATGTGAGAGAACATCATTTGGTTGCCTGCTGTACGTGCCCCCACCGAGGATTGAACCCACAACCTAGGTATATGCCCTGACAGGGAATCCAACCCACAACCTTTTGGTATATGGGACAATGTTCCAACCAACTGAGCCAAATGGGCCAGGACAACACCTGAATTGTTTTAAGTCATTTGAGAGCAAGAAGTGTAGAATCACTATTTTTTTTTTTAATCAATCAAAATTATACCTATTTTTTGTCAGGCTGGGAAAAAACACAATATATTTTTTGGTGTGCCACAGAATTTTAGGAATTAAAATAAATAGTTTATGTGTGCAATGAGATGAAAAATGCTGAAAATCGCTGTACTAAGAGGCTTGAAACCTAAAGGTGTTGTCTCTTAAGCTATGTAAGGTAGTGTTTTCACTTTGTAAGGTCATTACGAATAAAATCTAAAGACCCTACCTTATTTTTTTTCACCTTTTTCCCTATTGCCAGTTCAAGCACTTGGCCTGTATATTGGGAGTCAAAAGACCTCATCTTTCCTTCATCACTAATTTCTGTGGGACCTGTGTAAGTCAACTGACCTCTCTGACCCCGTCTTTTCTCTTGGATAAAATGCAGAGACTGGACTAGATGTTGTGTAAGGTCCTTTCAAACACTGAAGAGTGCTTCTCAGTCTACCTCAGCCCAAAGGCGCAAATTGCTTTCCATCCTATTCTAATGCATCTCTGCCAATTTGAAATGGCGAGGCTGTGAGCTCCGGGGTTGCAACAGATGTGCACGAGAAGAGCACAAGGACCTTCTCTGTCCTACCATTCAAGTCATGTTTCTGCCGCATTTAGATGACTGTTGTGTTTTTGCATTTACTGTATGGATTTGAGTTGCCCATAGAAGTGTCTGGGGCTGAGGTGAGAGCACCTATGACAGTCAATCTGAGAAAAGCCTGGGGTAATCGAAGTCGCTGTTCAAGAGCACTGACTGAGCGTAGTGAAGAGTAGTCCTCTGCAAAGATGTCACCTATCATTTCCAAGACATTTCTAGACATTTCAGGAACCCACTATTGCTTCTTGTACATTTGGAGTTTCAGGCTTCCTTGACAACAGGAGAGAAAAATAACTGTGCCCAGGGCATGTAAAAAAATTCATGATGTCTGGCCTCCACGACATTTATTTAAAGAATGGAGATGAGTTACTTATGGAAGTGCCAGTTGTGACTGATGGGTTGTTGTTTTTTTCTCTGCACAGAGGAAGATAAACACCCTGCCAAGTCACACCCACCTCAGAGGGTGCCTGGAATCACGTATGTCATTTGTGAATCTTATTTTATATTAGGCAGAGTCTTTTAGATCTTTCAGCCTCACTTTCAGCCCCTTTGAAAGGCAAGGAAGTTGGAGTCCAGGAGGTGAAATGACAGAGATCTTAAGTAACTTTCAGAGGGAGCAAGGCCTGGCCCTCAAGAATTGGCCCCTTATCCAGGCACTCTGTTAGAGAGAGGAGAAAGGGGGTTGGGGGTTACTTAGTACCTTTTTTGTGCCAGAGACTCTTTTAGGTGTTTTTACATTTAATATGTTCTAGTCTATAGCATGTGTAACCTTTTTAGATCATTTTAAAATGTTTTAAACAAAAATTCCTTTATGTACAAAGCTGGATCCAAATCCATTATCTCTAGAAAATACGCATATATCGTGTTTGTTGTGGAGCTGACGTTGTCTGGAATCATTTATATTTTCTATGACCAAGGATATCTATTGACCAACACACACACACACACACACACACACACACACACACACACACACCAAAAAAAACCAGCACAGGTCAAGGATGTGCTTTATGACCTGGAACAGTTTTGCCTCTGTACATTAATGAGCCTAAATGAGAATGAATTTGGCACTGTGCATAGATGTAGAGAGTCCCATTGGACTTTATAAAATGGACTAAACAAATTAAAACTGGCAACCCCAATCCAATATCAAAAAGTGGCTTTCATGTAGAAGGGAGCAAACAATTTTTGCTATACCCATCCACCCAGTCTATTCATAAATATGCAACTATGATATGAAGAAAAGAAAAACCAGTACTGGGATGATGTACAATCCAATTTTATTGTAGCTTCAAAACCCCAATCTTTTTGTTTCTATTGTGTAAGTCGTTTTAAATGTTATTACTACAGAACAAATAACTTACTGTGATCAAAGAAGTAATAGTAGACTTATAAAGACTTGATTTGCAGTGCCATCTGCTGGAAACAAATATTGACTTGTTTTCAGATTTTGTACATAGAGTTTTGGGGTTTTGGGTTTTATTTTGAGAGAGAGAGAGAGAGAGAGAGAGAGAGAGAGAGAGAGAGAGAGAGAGCTGGGAATACAGATATCAGAGTAAGGAAAGAATTAGGTCCTTGCCTTATTTGATTACAGATAATGACTTAAAACTTCTAGTTTTAAATAAGTTGAAATATATAACTATCAAATCATTCAACCTTCCAATAACATAGAGTACTGTCATGTTTCTTTGAAAAATTAAATCTCTTCTATTTTTTAAAATAGGTCATTACAACTAGCTTTTTAACGGAGCACTATGATTTTTTTTTCTTATACCTTTAAAAGTTGACTTTTACACTCATATGTGCCTCTGAAATAGATCCAGTTGATAAATTCTTGGAGGATTTCATTTTAATTTCATACCTTGTAGGGAAGGGACTCAAGGATTTTTCAAGGTTTCCCAAACCAATCTGGAAGATGTAAATGCTTTAACAGTTAGATTTAGAAAGTGAATTAACCAATGATAAATAAAAGCAAACCGCTGCTTACATTTATTCATTCAGCCAATATTTATTGAGTACATATCACTATATGCTCTGTTCATAGATCTGAAAACACAGCGAACCAAACAAAGCTTTACTCCATGGTACTTATTGTCATCAAGGAGAGCTCAAAAATAAATACATGAAAATATCACATGTCTTGTGGAGGTTGGTAAGAAGGAAAAGAGCACAGCAGGGGAAGGTACAAAAAGTAACACCAAGAAGGTCAAAGGAGGGTGACATTTTACGTGGGAGAGACAAGGAAAACCTCTCAGATAAGGTGACATTTGAGCACAATCTTAAATGAGGGCAGTGGAGTACCCGAGGCTTAGAGAACAGTAAGTACAAAGGTCCTGAGGTTGTCTTGGCTCCATTTCAAAGGAAGAATAAGTTATGCAAAAGTTTGATGATAGTTAATAGCATAAGCATGAGCTATTAATTTGTAATCTATACATTAAGCCAGGAGTCCTAGTGGTCCCAGATGAAAAGCTCTCTTCCTCACTATCTTCTCTTACCTTTATCCTTGCTCCATTACTCGATAGTTTCATATTCCTGAACATGTGAATAAAATATTTCAAAACAAGAATGTGGCTAGCAACCGATGTATATGATAGTAAAAGGCTTTAATTATATTTTTCTCATTGGAAACAAAGCCTTCATACATGACAGTGCAATATTACTTTTGTGAAATTCCGTCATTCTCTAAAAGTCTAACAAATATTAATTTGAAAAGCAGACAATGGTACTGACAAATCGCTTTAAATTGGCATAAGATGGGTAGTCACAGAATAACACCGCAGCTCAAAGTAGTGAAAAAAGGGTATAAGGAATGAAGAGACTTGGATTCAAATCCCAATGGTGTCCCTTAATGATTCTTTACAAGTCAATGAGTTTATCTGAACCTCAGCTTTATCACCTGTGAAATGGACATCTTAACTTCTTAATCTCATAGGACTGAGAGAATTTAGGGAGATATAATATACCCGGTGACTGGTGGAAAGCTTCGACTCAGTGCCAAAAAAATATTTCCTTCAATCGTCTTTTTTTCTTTTTTGCTTAATAATAAACTGTTTTCTAGCCCAAACCATGAGGCAAAGGAAACCATAGAAGCAGGCATATTGTAAAGCAATGCTATAATCCAATCATTGTGAGCTATTGTCTGTTTTATGCCGGCATTGTGGTAGGAACTATTTTTCTTCACATTTTTATTCTTATTTCAAACTGCTTTGAGCTCTTAGAAATAAAAAAGGTAAAAAATTTTATGTATGGCTGGTATTTCTTGGGAGTCTTCTAGGTGTGCCTTTAGCTGCTAAAAAATAAAGGAAATATGTAAAACCAGGAAACCCTTCAAGACAGAAATATATCCATCTTTTTCTCTTGACTCCAAGTAGCATAAATCAAGTTGAAAGAGCCATTATTCCCTAGTTTTAAAAAATACCAGGTTTTTTTTGTCTTCATTCCACTTGTCAACTAAAGAAAGCTTTTGACCAAATTTTAGTAGTGAAAAAATACATATTTGAAGATCAGAGCCTGAATCTGACACTTACCAGGACAATTTATACACAGAAGAAACTCAGTGAGTGAGTGTGGAATTAGGTCTTGGCTTTGGCATTGAACTGAATGTAAACCATGGGGTAAAGGGCCTCCCTTCCCCCGTCTTTAAAATGAATGTGATAGTGTCATGCCTACCCTTTTGGAAAGTTTGAAAGTCATTATGGGTCTTTCTGTTTTTTAGCTTCTTAGAGGAAAGGGGACAATAAGAATTTTGGTTTTTTTAAAAAGCAAAGGTCGTTTACACAGCTTCTGAGGGACTGACATGTTCAACAAACCCACTGTTGGCTTTCTGTGGCTTTATTTACTTGGTGTTATGTCATTCTGGAACAGGAGGAGACATCCTGCTGGGGAGATGCCCCAGAAACGAGTTGTGGGTGCTTTTTATGAGAAAGCTCTTTTTCTAAACTGAATGTTAGTGACATAACAATTCGGGGATGCTGGAGCCTGCAGTGTGGCCTGTACTTTCTAAAGGCTATTCATAACCTGACTCTCAAACTAAAGAGACTCAGTGAAACTAAGCACCTTTAAATATGTCTCAGAGCCAGGCTGCTGAAGCACTTGGCCTGCTTCAAAGAGTGATGCAAATTTGAACTATTAATAATGTTGGTGTTCTTCTATCTTGACTCTCAGTCCTGGGCTCTTGGGAGAGGACTTGCTAGTGTCCTGGCTAACGCACCTCAATGCAGCCCTAATTGTGCAGCTTTTAAAAGCAAGGTGTCCACCTTGACTGGCGCTCTTAACAACAGCAAATAATCCAGGAACGGGCCTTCCTACCGACCAAAAACATAAAATGGATTTCTGTGTTTTCCCCAGAGGAGGCAATGAGAAGTAAAGTTGCATTTACCTGTTTATGTTTTTTCTGGTGTCATTCTTTAACTTGCACTGGACATTCAGTGTAATGGCCCTAGGCTAGGAATTGTAAAGGTAAAAGGGTCATATGGAGTCATGGTGGGGAGAAGGAGGAGAGTTGAATTTTACAGTTTATCGTGGGAGAAGTACACAGGGTCATTTATTCACTTAGAAAAAAACGTATATTGTCCCACCACCAGCTTGGGGGGGGGGGATAATCAGAGGACAAATGGCACCAGCATTGTTATCCCTACACCCCTAACACCCCCCACCCCCCCAGGCTTTGTTGCAAAAGTGTGAGTGTGTGGAGGTTGAGCATGGGAGCTATGATGAGTAATTTTGTGTGTTAACTTGGCTGGGTCATGGTGCCCAGATATTTGATCAAACATTATTCTGAATTTTTTGTGAATGTGTGTGTTCAATGAGATTAACATTTAAATTAGTGGAGTTTGAGTAAAATTATCTTCCAGAATGTGGATGGGCTTCATCTAATCAGCTGAGGGCTTTAACAAAACAAAAGCTTGACCTCCCCCAAGCAAGGGGGGATTCTGCAAGGGAAAGCCTTTGGACTTGAACTGCAACTCTGCCCAGGGTCTCCATTCCGCCAGCCAGTAGATTAAGCACAAAATCTGCCAGTAGATTTTGGACTTACTTCCACAATTGTGTGAGCCAATTCCTTAACACACACACACACACACACACACACACACACACACACACACACACACCACACAACACACACACACACACTGTTGATTCTGTCTCTCTGGAGAACCCTGACTAATACAGGTGGTTATAAGGGATGTCTTATAATGTCACTTTCCTCTAATTCTTTTGAGGCTATAAACACGGTCCACTGTTCCAATTTCTGTGCCCCTGCTCTGAGCTCAAACTACCCTATGCATTGGCCTCCTTTACCATAGAAGGTGCACCAGGAGCCAGGCAGGAATCAGGAGAAGCTGAAGTAACCCAGCTTCAGTGACATGGGACTGGCAGAGTTGTCACTGCCATGACATGGCCATCCCTTGACGCATCTGCTTCCAATTTCTGCTCTATTTATTCATATTATTTTATCATACCATATGGTTTTATTTTTCATCACTAAAAACAGATGTTTTTTTTAAAAAATCAATCATAATATACATAAACTGTCATGTCTGTGACAACTACAGTTTAGTTACAATTTCTGACACTTTCATACTTTGCTTAATGCATTTTACTTTTGTTTCAGTAAACAGGCAGCAGTGTCCTAGATACTGCAGAATGCTTTGGCCCCACCTTTAAGATGTGTTGTGTATTTGACCACCTTCTCCCTCCCTCTCTGGTCCCATCACTGGGCTCACCTGCCTCCAGGTGAGCTCTTACGGAGTAAGTCAAGTTGTACCATTCCCTGACTGAGACTCTCCAGTGGTGTCCCACCTGAAGTCCTCACACAGCCCTAGCTGGTTTGGCTCAGTGGATAGAGCGTCAGCCTGCAGACTGAAGGGTCCCAGGTACGATTTCAGTCAAGGCCACATGCCTGGGTGGCGGGCTCGGTCCCCAGTGGGGGGTGTGCAAGAGGCAGCCGATCAATGATTCTCTCTCATCATTGATGTTTCCAGCTCTCTCTCCCTCTCCCTTCTTCCCTGAAATCAACAAAAATATATTTTAAAAATGAAAAAAATAATAAAAAATAAATTCCTCACACAGTTTATTTATCTCTCACTCCCACTTCCCTTTCTGTTTTGTCCAGTCAGTTCCCTTCCCTTGCTTTATGTGGGGGTCCAGCAGCTGTTCCTTTGACAGACTGCGAATACATCCCTTTCTGAGGACCTTTGATGCTGGAGGTAAACAGTCCCTACCCCTTCCAGTTCTGGAGAAACCACAGGGATACCATCTCTTTTTGTGCCATATACCACAAAACACCTCTCTACAATGGAGGGAGAGCTGGGAGAAATGGATCATTTCTGTATTCATATTCAGTTTCTTTTAAATCTCAATCTTACATGCAAATCTTTTACCCAGAAATTGAACTTCTTTTACCCAGAAATTGTGATAATTACACAAATATATATGTACAAAGATGTTCATTTCAAAACTGTTGAAAATATACTTTGTAGAGGGTTGATTAAATCAACATATGAGGTAAAACATAACACAGACATTAAAAGTTATGTTGTAAAGACTTATAGTTATGGGCACAGGAAATATTTTACAAGGATCTTATGTATCTTGATCTCATTTCTTGTTCCCAAAAAAATGTATGTATGCCTGAAGGAATCTGGAAACATGGATATCAAAATGTTAAGTTCATGGTGGCATTATGAGAAATTTTATTTTCTATGTTATAACTTTATATATTACATGATGTATATTTCAATATACATCTATTAATTTAAAAGATATTTGTTTTAATAGATAATACTTGCACATGGTATAAGATTTAAAGCACATAAAAATAAACAACAAAAATTAAGGCTCCCTCCCTTGCCTGTTCCCTTCCAGATGGCAGTTACCATTTCCCCTGTTTTCCCCAATCTTCCTGAGAGTCTGTGCTTTTCTATATATTGCTTTTAGGTTCAGAAAAACAATAATGCTAGTTCTATTTGGAGAAAATAATTTCATGAAGATTAAAATTAAGTCTTTGGGAGTTAAGTGAAATGGAGGAACTGAAGCAGTAATAGAACTACTTGTATTTTGTTTGTTTTGCAATATTAAAATATTGAATGTTATTTCCCAACTCAGAATCGGTGTCATGCAATTTTTATGTATTCCTACAGTGTCTACACACAATAAAATCAGTTAATTAAAATAATATTTAATTATAATATTTATAATTTACCAAGATTTTTATGTTATAAGGCTTTATTAATACTAGGGACTACCATGACTGCTAAATAATAATTTGTATACAGCAAGCAGGAAATATGTATTTAAGAGAAACATGAATGCAAATGGTATGAAATAAGATTTAACAATTTGATTTTGAGGGGCAATGTTGGCAAATACATATGTTGTACTTATGATGTGCCAAGTCTATGTCTAAATATTTGACAGGCATCAACTCATTTAATCTTAACAGTCTTATAAAATTTCCCCTATTTTACAGATAAGGGAAACAAGGCCTAGAAAGAATAAGTAACTCACCCAAGCTTGCCATATGGGCTTGGGGTGGGGTTGGGGAGTCACTTATGTGAGTAAGCCAGCACTTTACAACTAAGCCTCTTAAAGTATTTTATAGCAGATAACTAGAAATAAACCCAGTGCTTTGATAAGGCACTTAAAGGTTGTTGCTTGCTGTTATACTTAAGGATAAACATCTCAATTTCAATGACAGAGCCGAGAACTCTGCATCTCAGCCTCTTGCTCTGGCATCTGCACCACACTTCCTCACCTGAAAACTGCCTAAGAGTTGCCTCATTTGCAGGTGATGACCACAGTCCAGGAAAATGAAGGGAAGCATAGTGAGTATTTGTCATTTAATGGGGTGTTAATTGAGTATTCAAAGGACATTAAAAGGTATTACAGGAGAGGTGACTGGAGAATGAGGTCATGGTATCAATGGACCTCAAAGGGTCTGTGGTCTTAAACTTAGGGGAGTGAATTTAGTCTTTCCCAGCCTGTAGTTTTTTTTTTATTAAAACTTGACTACATCCAGCATCTGAGACAGACTTCAAAGAGACACTATAAATAATTAGAAGTAAAACCTATGCTGGACCTTTTTTAGGGTACTGAGAGAAGGCAAGAAAACAAGTATCCAAAACTTGACAGGCAATCCAAGCAATGTAACAAAAACGTGAATTCTTGAGGTACCTAAAGAATATCTTACAGAGATGAAAGAAAACTTCAATTTATCATCCTTACCCAAAACGTTGTTCTTGGATCAGCATCACTTTGGATGTGGGTAGAAGCATAGACTCTCAGGCCCATCCCCAGAAACCTCCTGAATTCAAATCTTAATTTTAACAAGACCTTCCGATTTTTCAAATAGTCTAAGGTTTGAGAAACACTGATCTAGTTTCATTCCATTATTTTATAGATGAAAAAACTGTTTGCTATGAAGGAGCCTAACTCACATGGTTGATTCTTGATAGAGACAAGAATAAAATCCAAATGGGAAAATATAAAGGGACTACTACAAAAATTGTTCTATACATTGAGCTGCAAACCGACCACTACATGTATTAATCATTTCTGAGGTTATAAGTCAAAGTTATAGGTGATCCTGAAATGGGAAATAAATTCAGTTTTTATGTAACCAGTTGGACTCCATAATCATTATACCCCCTAGCCACTCTTTTCTGTACAAATTCTCAATATGTCTTTGGCAAAATGTATTTCCTTAGTGAGGGTGATTTTCCTAACGTCAGTTTTTATTCCCCCAGTTCTCAGGTGCAATTGCAAAAAAAAATTTTTAAGAATGTCTCCTCCATGATATGATAATTGCTGCCATATTAAAATGTAATTTTCTAAAAATGTAAATGTTAAATGCAACCTCTTAGCTATACTCTATGGTTATCCATCATTTCAATTTCTCAATTGATTTTCAAATAGTATCAAATCAGCTAGGTATTTTTTAGATTTTTTTTTCTCTTTTCCTTTTGGAGGACAGGAGCATTTATTTTTCATCCATGGGAGAGATAAAGCAAAGATCAATCATTTAAACATGCTTGGTCTCAATTCTAACTTCTTGGGAGGGGTTAATGATTAATGTTTAGAAGCAGATGGAAAATTGAAATAGCTCCTGAATGCTTAGAGATAGTAACAGGATACAATAGTTGGTCTGAAAGAATGTGACATGTTACTTTTTAACATGCCTAAATAAAAAATTGTGGTTCACAACTTAGTTCATACCAAAAACAACATAGACTGGTGGCTTAAACATTTATTTCTCACAGTTCTTATCACTGAAAGTCTAAGATAAAGGTGCCAGAAGACTCAGTGTATGATGAGAACTCACTCTGTGGCATGTGGACAATCTCTTTCTCCTGGTGTCCTCACAGGGAGAGCAGCATAAGAGTGAACTAATCCCATTTTTAGGGGCTCCATCCTCATGACCTAATCACTTCCCAAAGGCCCCAACTCTGTTCCGAATGTTATCACTTTGGAAGGCAGGATTTCAACATGTGAATTTGGGAGGACACAAACACTCAATCCATAACAACATTCAACTCTAGTAGCCTGGATTCATATCCAGATTCTATAAGAGAATCTTGTTGGATTTGTCCATATCACATAGTAGCAGTATCCATTTCTTTCATTTCTTTTTTCAACACATTTTCTCTGTGCAAAAAATTCAACTGGGCGGGGAGGTTGGGGGTTAATGGGAAATGAGGACACATTTGTAATACCTTAACCAATAAAGAAATTTTTTAAAAAAATTCAACTGGGGTGTTTTAAGCTCTTACTATGTATCCAGCACTGCGGTGGGCACTTCCACATACATTATCACACTGACTCTTTAGGCCGAGCTTTCCTCTTAAATTGCCATGAGTTTCAACTTTATAAAATCATGATCCTCATCTGGGATTTATTCCAGAGAAACTCTTTTCTTCTCATTCGAGTGACTTATGATTTGAGAATTCCTAATATCTTATGGTGAAAAAAATGATCAGTGCTACTGGAAAATAATGCAAGACCTGAGGTACTTCTAGGACCCATGAGCCAGGCTCCCTGGTGGCTCACTATGCAATTCCCTATGCAGAGGATGGTGGTCATCATGGAGGAAATTACCATCAGAGCTGAAATTATCATCCATGAGCGAAACTCTCAAGGTCTTCTTCAGAAGTAACCTTTGGCTTCAATTATTTTACCCTTGATAAAATGACACATTTTATTTCCCAATACTTTGTGAACATTTTTAAAAAATATTTTTTTATTGATTTCAGAGAGGAATGGAGAGGGAGAGAGAAATAGAAACATCAATGATGAGAGAGAATCATTGATCGGCTGCCTCCTGCATGCCCCGCACTGGGGATCCAGCCTGCAACCCAGGCACTTGCCCTTGACCAGAATCAAACCCTGGACCCTTTATTCCGCAGGCTGATGCTCTATCCACTGAGCAAAACCAGCCAGGGCCTTTGTGAACATTTGATACTTTCTGTGCAAAATGGAATGTGTATTAATAAAAATGTATTAATAAAAATGCCAAGCTTTATTTGCAAGTGAGAACTCTCAAGCATAAAGTAAACTTCTATTCAAAATGAAGTTATGTAGACAACCATATATATGCAATATTTCTCTTACCTGTCTACAGCCCTGTACCCCTGTTCCCCCAAACCAAAGGCAAGAAGTGAGAGAGGAAGGGAGAGATGTATTTCTCAATTGCCTGGCTCTTCAGGTATATAAGGAAGGAGGGAAAGGGTTATCTGAATCAATAATGAAGCATCTATAGTAGTACGTAGAAGAAGCATTAGAGGCTCAAAAAAACAGGAGCCATGAAAAGGTTTGGGGGGATTAATAGAAGCCTTCCCTTTAGGTTTCAACTGAACTGATCACATTTCATTCAATCTTTTAGGTCATATTTGATTTAGAGTTTTTATAACATGAATCTTAGTCTTTGTGCCAATGACATGGTACCTAATTCCCCAAAGGCTTCATCAATCTCCCTTTTAATGTATCTTTCATCAGTGTATTATAGTCTGTCTGATAATACATGTCTTTCTCAAGAAAACTATATGCCTCTGGTATTTTTTTTAGTCTTCAATAACTTCCACAGTGTTTGAAATCTACGGTCTTTGCTCTTTTATTTAATAAGGCATAAGATTTTCCTTCATGTAAAGTTCTTTCATGGAGAGATCTTAAAGTTCTTTGCAAATATTGATTAATTCTCTCACCAGCAAATGACTCTTCCTACTTGGCATCTTTGGGAAACTGAGGCAGAAAGTGACATACTAGAAGTCACGTAAAAACTTGACACTGAAGCTTAAATTTCTGCCCAGCAGATAAAGACTCAGTGTTCTCTTCGGAAAGAAATTTTGTTTCAAACTTGAGATAAATAACAATGTCCAGAAAATCAAATCATAAATTAGAAGTGGCCTGCGTAACTTCACCTCACTGGCATACGAATCTGAAGAACGACTTACTCTTAATTAAGATTTAGCCACTAAGACTGACTTAGAGTGAAACTCATATTACAAGATTTTATTACCACACGCGTGTACACACACAGCAGGACTTTTAGTATCCTACCATGAAGTGTTATTTGAAATCATTAAAACTAAACTGCACCTGTCAAAATAAATCAACCAATATATTTGGTGACTTGGAATCCATGCCTCTTTATCTTTCCCACACACTCATTAATTCTTCATATTCTTCCCCATCGTGAGTGTTCAATTTCTAGGTATTCCTGTCTTATAAAAACAGTGTATGAAAATGAAATTGGGTATTTAATGCATGGTTCTGTCTGTGGATTCACCTGGCTTTAGCTTTGTCACACAGTATGCGCTTGCAGGGCTGCTATGTGGTTTTTCCTCCCATAAATGTTTTTACAGCTTTACGTTGGAAAAGCCAATCCAGCTGACAAATCTTGGCTGTCGCCTTTATGTATTTCTTTTTGATTTAACATGCTTCTGATTAACAATGGAGCTTCCTGATTCTGTCAAAACAGTAAGGTACACATGCCTTTCCAGAAATGACTGTTTTTAAACGAGAGATTAAGTAAACAAGCCATTCCTGCTGGTACAATAATGGATTATGTGGCTGACTATTTAATATTATGTTTAGCCAGAACTCCCCAGGGACACTTTATTACATTAGCATAAACAAAGAGAGAACTGAAGAAGCGGAGGCGGCGCTCCTCCATGGGGGAAGCAACTGAAGAGGCCACGAGCGAGACTTGTGTCCTGAAAGAGGAGAACAAACGCTTTCCTTGTTGAAGTAACCACTGTGTTCATGTTTGCATGAACACATACACACGGGCTTGAGTGTTCCAAGCGGATCCAGGTCGATTTTAAAAAGGACCTAAACGTTTTATAAACCACCCTTAACAGTTCTATAATAAAGCATGTAACGAATAAAAGGATTCGGTTAATAAAGTTGGAAATGTTGTATTTAGCAGGTGAGACTCTAGGTGGTT
Source organism: Myotis myotis (assembly GCF_014108235.1). Classification (NCBI taxonomy): domain Eukaryota; kingdom Metazoa; phylum Chordata; class Mammalia; order Chiroptera; family Vespertilionidae; genus Myotis; species Myotis myotis. The sequence continues at coordinate 76,128,453 of NW_023416313.1, read as the reverse complement.
TTAGTCTTTATCTTGCTTCCTAACAGTCCAGTTTTATTTCCACATTCTGGTTATGCTCAGGAAAATCTATTAACCTATTTTCCTTCAGTAGGAGTGTCAGAAAGAGAAATTGATCCACTCTCCAAGGCTCCCTGGCTGACTTGGGCAGAAAATATATTATTAAAAGATACTGGGCTAGCCACTACATGGTATTCCACTTCTATCTGCATGATCTGAGATGGCTTTGTGATTTTTCTAGCATGTGTTTTCATTTGGGGATTAGGAAACATTTGTTTTTCCTGCTATGTTGGATTTTGAAAGAAGGAAATAAGAAAGCAAACACGTGTTTAAAATCTACCATGTCTTCCTTTTCTGTTTGTGAAAGCTAGAAGTTTTCACAAGCATTCCTCTCCTTCATTCTCCTCCGAATCATGTGAGGTAGTTATTGTCCAGGTTTGTGCAGTGGAAGAAGCCAAGACTGAGTGAATTTTAGTAACTCATTCAAGGCCACACAGCTAGTGAAAGGCATTGCCAGGTGAACTTGAATTTTCTTGAGGGCAAAGCCCTGGGTATTTCCAACCTTCCATGCCCGCATACTTCCTTCCTTGGCACCTGGGTAGGAAGGAGGTGGGAAAGAAGGCTGATGATGGCATGCCCAGCAAAGGCTGGAGCCAACTGCTGAGCAATCCCTCCACCTCCCCTTATACCATTCCTTCCACAGTCTGTTCAGATCGTTATCTAATATTTATTAGCAGCACTACAACCACGCTGATTCCTCCCATTTTCATGGGAATAGCTAGCTGAATGAAAGTGTCAGGAGAACTGTCTCAATTAAGGGTCTAAATTGATTGACTTAAAGTAGAAATGTGGGTTTAAGGGTTGGAATATTGATAATAGTGAATAAAGCTTGGTACTAAATATTTATCTTTTTAGATATTCTAAATGTACCTTTTAATTTTAACATAAGACATTCCCCACCTATTCTTTATTGCTAGTATATTTTGGTCCATTATATATTTGCCAATATAAGCATTTTCTCCCTTAAACTGCTTATAAGGTACTATCCTTCTCACCTGCCATGGTCCCAAGTATATAGGAAGAGTTGATGAGGTGGAGACCCTGGGTCAGAATTATCATGGAGGATTCAACCATTATATCTTCTTTTCTGTGTTCTGTGGGATATAGTTTTAACAGCATAAATTTGGGAATCAGAAAGACTTGTATTTGTGTGTCAATTAAGTCATTAGTCAAATACATAAATTCAAAATTCAGATTCTGGCTCCAAGACTGGCTACGTTGCCTTGAGCTTCATTAAAAAAACAACAACAACAACAACAACAACAAAAACTCTTCATCTTTAAAACAGGGAGAGTATTTCCTATCCTACTGAGTTGTGGAGGTGTCTTCCAGACCATGATTTCAAGGCTAAGAAAGAGTAGGCACAGTGGGACCTGCAGGACAGCTCCACGTTAGCAGAGGTAGATTGAAATGGAGTGTAGGGGATGGGGAGGGAGGCAGATAAATCAGGAATAGAACTTTGGATGAGGGAAGTGTGGGGTAGACAATCTGAGAAGAGCAAAGTTCGTAGCTGGGAAGACAGCAGCGATATGTCAAATTCACGTGGGCAAGGCATGCTCCAAAAGATGAGCTTAAGGTAGAGAAACAAGGATAGAATAGGGTATGATGTCGCTGGGACCCGGGCAGTGGTCTAAAGGGATGCCAGCAGACTCTAGGGGCAGTTGGGAGAATTAAACGAGTTAATGTGAAGGAACCCAGCCTGGAGCTTTATAGTAGACTCCCCATTCTTTCTTCCCCGTTGTCTTCCCTTCCCACTTGCTATGAAATAGAGATCAACTGCTCCTAAAGCTGCTAACAATCCATCTGACCCAACTACAATGCTTTCAAACAGTGAGTCAGTGATCATTCTAAAGAGGATGTTCTAAATCCTAATGCCCCCAGATGTCCTTTCTATTTGAAATGACTTGATGTTCATTTGTGCACATTTTAAAGTTTTTAAAAGAGATTTCACTTGTAATGATTTATTCAAGGATAGAAATCAAAGTTCAGTTAATTTTTTTAACTCAGGAAACTTATCATTCAAGAAGATGGATGTTTAAATGATTTTAAATCCAGACCACATTTTTTGAAGCTCAGCGTAAATCATGAAAAAAACAGAATTAAGTTGTACAATTGAAGGTAACCTGAACAGTATTTTTGCCCTATTTTTAACTTACATGAAATCATTTCTATCAACGTTATACTATAGGCCTTTTGCCAATTAATCCATCCCTTCCTTCCTCGAGTACTATAAATTGCCCAAGACCTGAGACTATTTTTCTGAGAAGTTGGCACCAAGTTTCTTTAATATAATCGCCAATAAATAGAGCTCATGTGAATGAGCCTCTTCTGTGGCTGCAGGCAAGGGGACAGCCACGGAGAGCTCTGCTGCCTCACTGGGCAGGGCCCAGGGACGCCTTTAGGCTGCCACAAGAGAAGCTTGAGACGGGAAAGGTGGGAAATGACCAGATGTTTATGGCCAAACTCGATTCCTCCCAAACTCAACACACACCTCTGATGCATTGGAGATGGACAGCCCTGGGTTCCAAGGCCAGTTTTGAAACATATCAGCAACTTGCTCTATTAAGCTAGTTTTTCCATCGTTAACAGGGGGTAATAATGATAAGTGTCCAGAATTTTGTAAGGATTAATTAAGATAGGACATAAAAGCGCCCATCACATAATAGTTACCTAATAACTAGTGAGTGCAGACATAATAGCTAATATTTATGAAGCATTTAATATACTCCAGGCACGGCAATAAGTATTTTATGGGCACTATCTTTTCTGTTCCTCTTAACAACCTTAAGAACTAAGTATCACTATACTCATTTTACTGACATGGAGACGGAAGTATAGAGCTTATGGGACTTATTCAGGGTCCCACAGGTGGTAAGTGGTAAATGGAGGATGCAAATTCCAGTTTTGTATAAGCGCATTGTAGTTAAATGTATCAAAAGTAAGCCCATGGGAACCATGAGATGTGTAAATGGTTTAGAGCTTCACAGAGAAAGCTGCCATAGGATTATTATGAATAAAAGAGTAAACATTTTTAGATATGAACAAAGTGACAATAACGTGAATTATAAAAGCCAGGGGGATTTATCAGAATCTATCTTTCTGAAATATACCAATTCTAATTTTAGTAAGGCCTATCTAAGTAAGGTCTATCCAAAACAAGCTGTGGCAGTTAGAGTGGAATCAATGAAGATAAAGGCAGAAGTGGCTTGCAGAGAAGGTGGTAATGCATGGCATAAGTGCCAGGACATAGTTGGGGCTGCAATTTTTATTTGGATTATTAACAGATGACTATCACTCAAAAACACTTATTACTTGCATGTAGCACTTGAATTCAACCTCCGACTAGACTAGATTTTGGGTGGTTGTTGTCAAGTTGTTTCTAGAGAAATTATATTTAATTGTAAGAATAATGTGGTGGGCGTTTTGTGTGTATTTTCTAAAGAAAAATAGCCTAAGCCAGCGGTTCTCAACCTGTGGGTCGCGACCCCTTTGCCGGTCGAACGACCCTTTCACAGGGGTCGCCTAAGACCATCCTGTATATCAGATATTTACATTACCATTCACAACAGTAGCAACATTGCAGTTATGAAGTAGCAACGAAAATAATTTTATGGTTGGGTCACAACATGAGGAACTGTATTTAAAGGGCCAGAAGGTTGAGAACCACTGGGCCCTAAGCTAACCAAATTAGGTCTGTGACTATTGCAGGTCAAGAAGGAGACATCATATCAAATAGAAGAGGGAGAGCTTCCTGTGAAAAATTTGAAGTTTAATGAGATGAAAGTGGAATAACTGTGATGCAACGCAGCCGGGACTAAGGGATTGGGAGAGAGAGTTTCCCTTGTCTGGGTCTTTGAAGGTGTTAAGTAGTATTATCATTAATTGTGTTCCTATAATGTACTGGCTACGGGGATCTAATGTACACTCTAAGCACTATCTCAAGCTAGAGCAATTGAAAGATAATAAGAGGAAAATGAGTAATGAATCCTTTTTATTGTGCTTGTGCACTGTAAATGGCCTCCATTGAAACAGTCTGTGTTTAGACCGGTAATAAAATGAGTGATGAAGGCAGACATTTAACATGAGAATTGGTTCCAGTGAGGAACATATTTTCTATTTTTTTTTAAAGAAATTCACAAATAATTTAGGTTATGGAGAAATTCCTCACTTGGAAACTTTCTACAATTTCTGTGCAGGTTTTTATCAGCCTTGGCAAAGTGTGTGAGGCTTTTTTGTTTTTACTTTTTGTGGCTTGAAACATTGGCAAGGACTCTAACAGTAGCTGAGGACACAGGACTTTATTTGTTGATTTGTCAGTATGTAGACCTTTCTGCCTCCAATGGGCAAACACAGGAGCAGAGGAAGAATGACCTTCATAAAATATGTGGCACTTCTTTGGTTTCATGGACTCTGCTAAGGTGCAGATCTGTTATTCAAATATTCGCACTGTAGCCTTACCTCGACCCTGAAATCATTAATCCAAAATTTATCAGCTCTTCCTTCTCATTTGCACTCCCTCCCCCCAAAAAAAGATTAATCTGATTCACTATAGTCTTACCCACCACAGTGGAAGCTCATTTTTTGAGAACTTAAGCGCCTGACACCTTGAACACAAACCTTACAGCAGCCCAGCAAGGTGGGTATTTTTACTCTCATTTTGGGAATCAGATCATTAAGGCCCAGCCCTAACTGGTTTGGCTCAGTAGATAGAGCATCGGCCTGTGGGTCAAAGGGTTCCAGGTTCGATTCTGGTCAAACCTGGTGCATGTAAGAAGCAACCAGTCGATGTGTTTCTCTCACATCAATATTTCTCTCTGTCTTTCCTTCTCTTTCACTCTCTCTAAAAATCAATGAAAAAATATCCTTGGGTGAGGATTTTTAAAAAAAGAAAATTAAGGCCCAGTGAGGCCCAAGGACGTATCCACTGATAAGTAACAGAGCCTGGAATTCCAGGCCAACTTGGATAGACTAGGAGGCCCTGTTCTTCCATGCACTGCACTTCTCTCAGAGCGGCCTGCTGCACACGTTAGGATAGGCACCTAAATAGAAACACTCATGAGGACAGTAACTACTCACCCCTAGGCCTCTGAGCTGTGTTGCTATCTAAGCAACAGCTGGGAGTGGAGATGCCTGTGCTTACATACGTACGCAGTCTTTGGTCTTGTTGTTTTCAGTTGTGCAGATCTTTGCTCCATTCTCTAAAGTTCCCTGGCTGCTTTTCCAAGTGGAAAAGCATCCCCAGCAATTACAGAGGAAACTGTGATTAGGAAGATAGGGAAGAATTAGTAAAATAAAATTAGGATAGAGACTGGGAAAAGGAAATTGTAGGGTCCCTCTGTCCACGCCCCTCTTCCCTCACCACCACCACTGTTTTGGGCATCTGAGCATGTTAGTGTGGTAGAGTCCAAAGGATCCTAAAGTCGTTCAAACATCTCCTACAAACTGAGTGTGAGTTCCTTGTATTCTGAAAATGGCACTCTGGCCAGGAATCCGTGTAACAGGTAAAACACTCCATAGACTGGAAATCCTATCTAATAAAGAGGGAATATGCTAATTGACCCTCACACTGCACAAAGATGGTGACACCCGCAGCTAATAAGGAGGGAATATGTTAATTGACTGCCACAACCTCAAAGATGGTGGTGCCCACAGCCACAAGATGACCTGTAGGGAAGGGCAGTTGGGGGTGACCAGGCCTGCAGGAGAGGGTAGTTAGGGGTGACCAGGCCGGCAGGGGAAGGCCATGGGGGGTGATCAGGCTGGCAGAGGAGCAGTTAGGCATCAATCAGACTGGCAGGAGAGTGGTTAGGGGGTGATCAGGCTGGCAGGCAGAAGCGGTTAGGAGCAATCAGGTAGGCAGGCAGGTGAGTGGTTGGGAGCCAGCAGTCCCAGATTGTGAGAGGGATGTCCAAGGTCTCCCAGACTGGAGAGGGTGCAGGCTGGGCTGAGGGACACCGCTCCCCAGTGCACGAATTTCATGCACCAGGCCTCTAGTGAAATATAACAGCATCTGTGGACCATCAAACTGTTGTATCCAAACAACAAACCTGCAGGGAGATTTATCAAGGATTATAGTGGGACTTTAAGAAACAGCAGCATGAAAACAGAGTGCTTGATCTGGCCCCTGGCTAACAGTCAAAAGGAAAGCCTAGGGGATTAAAAATGGCAGCAGAGTAGGAGGATGCTCCATGGACACGCTCCCAGGAGCAAGCTGGATTTACAACTGAAGTACAAAAAGGTTTCCTGAATAATCAATGGAAAACTCACAGGAGAGAACCCTGATACACAAGGACCAAAGGTGAAGACTGCATAGAGACTGGTAGGAGGGGCAGAGGTGCAAAAGGTCTGGCTGGGCACCTACAGACAGCAACTGAAGTCCCAGAGAGATATCTCAGCTGTGGGGGGTGCCACTGAGAACTCTGGGATCTAATCCCAAATCTGGGCTCCCCACCAAAGAGCACCAAACTGAGGAGGGCTCCCACATAACATCTAGCTGTGAAAAGCAGTGGGTGCTGTCTGCCAGGGAATGGCAGCTGAAAGTTCAGGCACCTTCTTAAAGGGCCAATGCACAAAAAATTCCCTGTGGAGCCATCCACCTGTGCTCTGGCAGAGGGAGGGTGAAGTGGACTGGAGCTGGGAGAGCAGAACACAGGACTGGGGTCTCAGGGATAGAGCTCAGAAGGCAGACACCCCAAGTTTCCTGTGCTGAGTCATTCCCTCACGCAGTGGAGGACATCTTTCCCACATAGACATTTGCCTTGCCTCCGGGGAAGACAGTGGACAGACCCTATTGGAAAACACCATGCCCTGAGGCCACTTAAGAGATTAAAAGTAACAGCTCCCAGGCAGAAGCGACTGCCCCACCCTGTTGGAAAAACTCTTGCCACACCTGAGGACGATTGCCTGGGGGCAAGTCAAGTTACAATCCTATTAGTCTGTAGACCAGTGGTTCTCAACCTTGGCTGCACATTAGAATCACCTGGGAATCTTTTTAAAATACTGATTTCTGGGCCTCATCCTCCGGAAATTCTGTTTCTTTGTTACTAATGGTGTGGCCCCACTCCATAACAAAGAAACAGAATTTCCGGAGGATGATGTTGTGCCCAGATTTCATGATTCCCAAGAACCCACAGGGAGCCAGCGAGTCCAATGCAAAAGCAAAGAGTCATTCATTTCAAACCTAGGTTTGGCTCCCCTGCCACACTCACCGATGCAACGGTAAGCTCCAGTGGCCGAGAGAGAGAGAACTCTGTGTGGAGAGAGGTTTTATAGGGGTTTGGGGTAAGGGGAGGAGAAAGGACTGTGGGCCCTGCTGATTGGCCAGGCGTGAGTACACAGGATGTGGTCATAGTGATGGCGTGCACTTCCCTTGACTATCTTCCGGGAAGAAGCTTGCTGAGCACATGGCCAAGTTAAGATGAAGGGCATAGCCCTTACCCTGGGGCAAGGTGGAGGGCGTACTCCTCGCCCTTTCAATGAGACTCAGAAATCAGGGTTTTAAAAAGAATCCCAGGTGATTCTAATGTGCAGCCAAGGTTGAGAATCACTGCGACAGAAGCAGTCTCTGGAGGCTTTGAATCTTTGCCTGATTCAATTAGTCAGAAACAGCCTTTAACACTGTCCTGCACTAGAGATTGTGAGGTATAGAGCAGTGGTCGGCAAACTGTGGCTCATGAGCCACATGCGGCTCTTTGGCCCCTTGAGTGTGGCCATGAAGTTTCAATTGTACTGAACGTGCGCGTCTGCACGTGGTATTTTGTGAAGAGCCACACTCAAGGGGCCACAGTTTGCTGACCACTGGTATAGAGGATCTACCTAATACATAGTCACAAACACAAACAGACAACCAAAATGAGAAAACAAAGAAACAACCCCCAAATGAAAGAACTAGAGAATTCTCCAGGAGAAGAGGTAAATAAAACAGAAATAAGAAATTCTTTTGTATTGTTTTATTGCTTAAAGTATTACAAAGAGCAGGGGTCCTCAAACTACGGCCCGCGGGCCACATGCAAATACAAATATTGTATTTGTTCCCGTTTTGTTTTTTTACTTCAAAATAAGGTACGTGCAGTGTGCATAGGAATTTGTTCATAGTTTTTTTTTAAACTATAGTCCAGCCCTCCAACGGTCTGAGGGACAGTGAACTGGCCCCCTGTTTAAAAAGTTTGAGGACCCCTGACAAAGAGTATTACATATGTCTCCTTTTTTTTCCTGCCCTTGACAATCCCCTGGCCTCCCCTACCCCCCAGTGTCTTATGTCCATTGGTTATGCTTATATGCATGCATACAAGTCCTTCAGTTGATCTCTTACCCCCAAGAAATTTTTCTGAAACAGAATTCAGAGTGATGATGTTAAAAATGCTCAACACTATGAAAATATATATATAGTAACTATGAAAAAAGAACAGTCTGAAATAAAGAATGACAACACAAATAAAGAACACATTGGAAGGAATACACAGCAGATTAGAGAAAGCTAAGGATCAAATCAGTGAATTAGAAGACAGAATTGAATATATCACTCAATCAGAGAACCAAAAAGAAAAAAACAATTAAAAAACAGGAGGACAGCTTACGGGAGCTGTGGGACGATGTGAAATGTAACAATATTAGTATAGTAGGTGTGCCAGAAGAGGCAGAAAGGGAGAAAGGAATAGAGAAGGTGTTTGAAGAAATAATGGTAGAAAACTTCCCTAACCTGGTAAAGAAAAAAGTCACACAAGTTCAGGAGGCACAGAGAACTCCAAACAAGAAGAACCCAAACAGACCCATGCCCAGATACATCATAATTAAAATGCCAAAAATTAAAGACAAAGAGAGAATCTTGAAGGCAGCAAGAGAAAAGAAAACTGTTACCTACAAAGGAGTTCCCATAAGGCTGACACCTAATTTCTCATCAGAAACTCTACAGGCCAGAAGGGAATGGCAAGAAATATTCAATGTAATGGAAAGCAAGGATCTGAGACCAAGATTACTATATCCAGCAAGGCTATCATTCAAAATAGATGGTCAAATAAAGAGCTTCCCAGACAAAAAGAGGCTAAAGGAGTTCATCACCACCAAGCCAGCATTACAAGAAATGCTAAAGGGATTGCTGAGAAGAAGAAACAGAGAAAGAAACCTAGCCATATAGAATTAAAATGGCTATATATAAGTACCTCTCAATTATAACCCTAAATGTAGGTGGATTAAATGCTCCAATCAAAAGGTATAGGGTAGCTGAATGTATACAAAAACATGACCCAACTTTGTGCTGTCTACAAGAGACCCACCTCAAAACAAAAGACACACACAGGATGAAAGTGAAGGGATGGAAAAAAAATACTCATGTCTGACAAAATAGACTTTAAAAGCATCATGCTAAGTGAAATAACCCAGTTGGAGAAAGATAAATATCATGTGATCTCACTCATTTGTGGAATATAATGAACAACATGAACTGATGAACAAAAATAGAGCCAGAGGGAAAAATATATATATATATTATATATAATAGAAATAATCCTGTTAATTCCAGATTTTTAATATTTCCTACAACTTTTGTGATATCATACTATGTTAGTACAGTTTTGGTAATATTATTATACTTAAAATCCTTTCATTCTTGAAATTTAATGTTTATTGCATGTAATATTATTATATGTAAGATCATTTTTCTTGAATAATTGGTGTTTATTGCATGTAACATCATATTTAAAATCATTTTTCTTGAGATATTAATGTTTATTGCATGTAACATTATATTTAAGATCGTTTTTCTTGAAATATTAAGGTTTATTGCATGTAACATTATTATATTTAAAATCGTTTTTCTTGAAATAAAATTAAAAAAACTGCAAAAAAAAAAAAGGAAAGCCTAGGGACACTTTTTTCTTATCTCATTGGTACTAAGCATTTGTGGGCGCCACACATCTGGCTTCCCCCACATTAGAGCTGGTTGAATCTGTGCCTGGCTTCAAGTGCGTTTTGTGATTTTGTTACCATCCAATGCCCAGGGAGCGGCAGGCGCTCCGTTTACTCAGATTCTATAAAAGAAACATATGTTTGGTTTTGCACGCATGTGTTTTGCTTTCTTATGGGATGTGAAGCTTTCCTTGAACTAGTCGGTTTGCAGCTCCAGGCCGCAGCTGGACTTAGGAGGTGACGGAGGAGAGGCTGTGGGGAGCTGGAAGGTAACAGCTGAAGGTATCGAGTGATGGGGAGCCCAGCCTAAGATCAGAACTTGTCCTGGGAAATTCAACAAGTCAAGATAATGAGGATCAGACTGGAGAGGAGCTCAGTGCCTCCACACACAGGGTCGAGGAAATATTCCGGGCCTAACTGCTCTTACAGTAAAGCATAAATCATGCCCTGCAGACAGCCGACTCGGCTGTGCGGCCTTCCACACGCTGTGCGTGTTCCATGGCTACACAGTTCATCATTTATTTTCCCTCCATAGCCCGAGGGAGAATTCAGTATTAAAACACCCTGTTCAACAAACAAGTCAGAAGATTTCTAAGTAAGATAAATGAAGGCCCAGGCATACCAGTGGGTTGGACAAACTATTTGCAAACTCAACAATCCATAGACTTATTCCTCCACAGGCTTGGGAGCCTTCAGCTGGCCCTACTCCATGGTGGTAGAAATAAGTGGGAAGGGATTCAAGACCACAATTGGAGACCTCTCCAGTCCAGCAAGAGGGTATTAAAAAATAAAAAAGGTTATAAGTGATGACACAGTTATGTAACCTAGAATGTAAAATTGTATTGTTTTCATTCTTCCTCTTTAAATGTTTATATTCATAACTTGCCTTGCATCTCTCTTTTTACACCTTTTGGAGTCCTTCTTTCCTTGTTCTTTTCCTCAAAAAAACCATTTCATAGCATTGGAGTAGGTTATGGGGATTCCGGCATCATCACAGCAGCCAGCAACTCAATGTCACTTTCTAAGTAAGCAGGAGCAAGTTGCAGAAGCCACGGTTTAGGATGAAAGAAAGATAAACTTAATGAGAAGTTCTCAATTTTCTTTCTACACACCATTAGATTGTCTCCAGTGCCCCATTTTGGGAAATCATTGATCTAATGAAGAGGGAAGATGACTTAATAAAAACATTAGTGATGAATGGAGTGGCTTTTTCAATGGTACTTATTGCAAGTAAATAAAGAACAAAACAAACAAACCAGAACTGCTCCCTAAGAAACCAGCCACAGCATTTTTATCCCAAAATATATTTAACCCTGCAATGTTGCTACAAGTTCATGTTCTCTGGCAGAGGAAACTGCCTTGGTTTGCACAGGTTTTGTCCTCAGTGTCTTCTCTCTAGAACAGTGGTTCTCAACCTTCCAAATGCCACGACCCTTTACTTCAGTTCCTCATGTTGTCGTGACCCCCAATTTCATTGTTACAAATTGAACATAATTAAAGCATAATGATTAATCACAAAAACAATATGTAATTATATATGTGTTTTCCGATGGTCTTAGGCGACCCCTGTGAAAGGGTCGTTTGATCCCCAAGGGGGTCGAGACCCACAGGTTGAGAACCGCTGCTCTAGGAGGAGGTTGGGGACATAGGCTCAGCCCTGCACCAGCCGCCCGTGGCTTTGCACCGCCTGTTTCTAAGGAGATTCTGCCTGTGCTTAAAGGCAGATGCCATCCTCCCTTTACCCCGATTTGTCTCTGCTTAATTGAACTGTCATTGGCTTTGTTCCAGCAAAGTCCTGTTTCAGCTACTGATAAATCATAGTCTTTCGTTTTCTAGTTTTTAGAGCTAAACGAACCCCTGGAATGAACCACTGTTCATCTTAACCGCGTCCCCAGCGCAGAGACCAGTGCATCAGGCAAGTGGATCGATGTGGTTTCTCAGCAAATCGGCAGAGTCCAGCAGTTATTTGCTGGAACATCAGAAACCCAGGTATGGAATAGCTTTCCCCTGAATCACTTGAGAACCTTGTTTGAAGGTTTAAGAAAAAGAACTTGGGCTTTATTCTAGCTTCTTGTTAAAGTTCAGGTTCTAAACGATGGCCCGAGTGAACTCATTGGATAAATACTCCGAGAGAAAACTTCTTTGTATCCATAGTTAACATGGGAAACCAGAAACGTGTTTAATACATGTCTCAGAGCTCAAAAACCCCAGAAATCAAAGTGAGAAAAGTTTAGAGAGCCAAGATTTCCACGGATAATCAAAGCCCAGACTCAGATTTACAGGAGCAAAGTCTTCCCTACAGAAGGGGTTGGGTCTCTCAGGGAAAATGAATTAGCATGAGGTTTGTTACACAAAAATATAAATTTTAGAGAGCATAAATGTGGAATGTGCTGCTCACACTTTATTTTGGATTGTCCTTTTAAAAAAATTACCTCATTTTAAATGGCTAAACAGTCTTAGCCATCAGCCAACATTTCACAAAGGAAGCCCAGATAGGAAAATGACTCATGTAAGGTTAGACACTAGCTAGGAGGAAAGCAAAGGCAGCACAACCCTGACTCCGGATTCTTGGACCAATGTTCCTTGCTTTCCAAAATGCTGTTATAGTTGATACAAGAAACCCTTTTTTCCTACTGGAATGATAGCTCAGCCCGACCCAAGAACAAAAATTCACTTTCATTTTTCAAAGTTTTTATAGCTAGAAGCTCTCACTTCAGGTCAGCAAAAGTCATATATGGATAACTGAAGAAGGTTTGCTAAATTTCTCAGGGCTTTGAGGTTATCAGCAGATTCTGCAAACTTACATATCTCACACATACTGTTAGTAAGTTCATAGTTTCATTTGCTCATCCATTTACGCATTGCCTCTCCTATGTGAAAGGCCCTGTAATGGAATCGAAGAATATTCCCAAGAGAATATGACATGGTCTGTGATATAAGACCAACATAAGGTAATCAGTAATAACCATGGCTAAGTGCCCTATTTCATAGCACAAGGATAACTTTTTTTATTCATAAAAGATAACATGGCCCTTGATTTTAAGAGATTCACATGGTAATATGATTTAAAATAAACACCATCCCCCCACCCCCGTCACCTGAGACTCCTACTTCCACTGAGCAATTCCTTGTGCACCTTCTGCACATTGCTCTGTAAACACGCTCCATAGGTCTCTTTATTTACAAATAGGGGCGTAATTTACATTATTCTGTAACTTGATTTTTGCACCTGGCAATATACTTTGGTAATCTTTCTATATAAGCACACAGCTCTATTAATTTCCTTCTAGCTATGGAGTATTTCATTGAAATGACACATTGTAAATTTTTAACCAGCCCCTATTATAGATATTAAGATTATTTTCAGTTTTTACTCTTGCAAACAATGCAGCAATGGTTACACTTTTGTATACATCCTCATGTGCATTTTCAGCATATTTGCAGAATAAATTCCTAGAACTGAAATGACTAGGTCAAAGGGTAAATTAATTTTCTATTTGTGTTAGATATAACCAAATAACACTCTAAGATAACATGAAACAAACACATCTAAGGATGCTGTGCTAATTTACACCCCCTCCACAGTGTGTGAGAAAGCTGGTCTCCCAGACCCTTGCTAGCACCCAGCTTTATCAAGGTGATAAGCAAAATAGTGTCTCAGTCCAATTTGTAGTTTTTCATTTTCAGTGAGTGTTGACTTTTTCATTTTCTTTCATGTTGATACTCTATGATGCTTTTCACGATATGTTACATGCCTTTACCACTTTTTATTATTTACTTATAAAATAATTGTAATACATTATTTGAAATAATTGTCTTATGTGTCGCAAATATTTCTCACTTTGTTACCTGTCTTCGGTATATTTTACTATACTAAAGTTGAAGAAATATGTATATATATATATATATATATATATATAGAGAGAGAGAGAGAGAGAGAGAGAGAGAGAGAGATTAAATCATTTTCCTTATGACTTCTGAGATTCTGAGGTTTGGGTCTTGCTCTAAAAGGACTTCCTCCCCTTTAAATTATAAAGTAAATTATTCTTTGTTTTCTCCTGGTGATTTTATGGTTTTATTTTTAAAAATTCAAATGTTTGATTCTGACTTCCACTTCAGGTTAGAATGTAGAAGGACATGAAAGACCTTTGTTTCACCAAGAAAAACCCAGATATATAAAAAATCACACTTTCCCAAGGGGCTAACAAAGATAGGACAAAGGAAATCTTACTGAACTGAATTTCAGAGAAATGAGCCCTTCACTGACAAAGGGAGAGTGAGGACAGCCTCTACTCCTGGGAAGAGCTCCTGGTCTAAGTATGGCAAGACTATCCTAGAGACACTGCATAGAGAAGCAGAAATCAGCTGAGCTTCAGGTGGTAGTGGAGGCTAGAGAGGTAAAGTGGAACATGGAAATGTCCCCATTGCAAAAATAAATTGGCCCAACAATTCTCACAGCCCCATCCCTACCTTCAGATTTTCACAAAAAATAATCAGTGAAGAAAGGCCAAAATGCAGGGCAAAATCTCAAAGACCCCTGCATTCCCACAGTGCTTGAATTACAGGGCTCTGTGGAGTTAAATTCAAAGCAAATAAAAAATATTTAAAATAAAATCCCATCAGCTCAAATTTTGATAATGTCAAAAAGACAGCAGTAGTGTGGTATTTCAGGATTGTTCTAAACATAAGTCATCTTAATCTAATTAGAACTTCAGCCCAGACCCTGTTCAATTTGACTCTAGAAGGAATCTGAATAATCATCTCTTCACCCTGTCAGACAGAAGGAAAGGGCCTGAATTCTCTGAAAAATAAAATCTAAACAGTATTATACTATACTTCAATCTTCACTGTCTTTGTATACACATTCCTTAGGTACAATGAAAAAAATATGAAGCATATAAACAAAGAAGTCACTGACCAAAATCAAGAGAAAACAGTCAATAGATCCAGAACTGCAGTAGTCCATTATTGGAAATAGCATCAAGAATTTTGAAACAACTATTATAAATATTTGAAAGAATTTATGAAAGATGAATATATGGATAAGAGAGAGGGGTATTTCAATAATGAAAAGAGAACTTTACAAGAGGACAAAATGGAAATTCTAGGACTATAAAACATAATGCCTAAAATAAAAAATTCACTGCATGATATTAACAGCCATTTGAATCTTCAAAAGAAAGCATTAGTGAACTTGAAAACAGGTTGATTAAAATTATAAAGTTGAGTAAAAAATTAAAAAGAGACTTTTTAAAAATGAAGTGACAACAATAAGAATGACTAACTTCTCATCAGAAACAATGCAAGTTGGAAGACAATGAAATAACATTAAAATGCTGAAAGAAAACACACTATCAACCTAGAATTTTGTATATATAGTGAAACTGTCTTTCAGAGCAGTATATGGACAAACCAGATTTAAAAGAAATAAAGTCACAAGTGTGACAGTCATGAGTAGTGAGTGACACATGTCCAATTCTGAGGGCATAAAAACATATCTGGTCCCAAGATCTCTTGGTGTTGTTAATGCTGGTACTGTATCCTCATTGAAAAGAAGCCTTGGTGGTTTTCTCTTGAATAGTGGTTGTCCAGTCACTGATGCAATTTCCTGATTGATTGATTGATTGATTGATTCATTCATTCATTCATTCATTCATTCATCATCTGAAGTAAGAGAAAGTCTCTATCCCTTGCAACCTGATACAAATTAATATAATTCCTCAAGACAAGATGGTTTCTCATCTAAGTTTTTGGTACATTCCATAAACATTTTATATTAACGTACAGAGAAGAAGCTGACATGTCAGAGGAAAAGGGCACAAGACAGCTTTGCAGGGTCCCAGACTCTCTCTAGGCAACCGTTACCTTAGTACACATGAGGACTAAATATCTTTCAATTAAAATTATGTAAATTTTCACAAACTCTCTTCAGGGAGAATGAAATGCTAACCATTGACTTACAAAAAATCAAAGAGAACAGATTGTTCACTTTGATGAGACAGTCCAAATTTTTAATGAAGAATGTAGACAAGTGTCTGGGGAAATGTCTACATATAGCTCCCAGGAGAGGAACAGCAAAGAACGTCTCACTGGTTTGTGCAGTCTAAGCCAAAAGGATTTATGGGAGCCTTTTCTAAATTACCATAATTATAATAAACTATCCCCTGGCAGTGTCATTTAGCAATGTGTTTTATCTGCAGCTTGCATTCAACAGATAGCAGTTTAGCTATTACTGAGAAGACTTATATTTTAGGAATCATTATCCACCATCCTTCCACCGTGGTAGTATATCACCAGTTATTTGCAGGGCAGTGCCTTTTAAAATGATGTTTGGATTCGACCCCATGCAAAGAGCTCGTCCAAAAATGGACATTCTTCTTTGGCTCTCAAGCTTTCATTGTACAGACACTTGGAAGGGCTCCTTGGTAGGAACTTAATAAAGGGGTTAGCAGGATTCATAACATTTGGTCTTCACAAACTACCATCAGCAGTTTCTACAGTATTATTAGAGTCTAGTTCAGAATTTTTCTGACAGCTCTTTTAGTTCTTGTTCATGTAGAAAAGCCCCCCTCAGGGGGTTTTGTTGTCAGTGTGTGATCACTCTAGATGTCATGGTATCGGGAAGGTTTTGGCAACAAATAACAGACACCTGACTCAAATGCCTTCAACAATCAGGACATTTGTTACTCCACGTAACAAGATGTTTGAGTCATAGCTCTGCTCCTCTGGGTCTGCCTTGGCTCTTCCCTCGTGCTCTGCATCAGTGTTGGCCCCAGGCTAGCACCTCTCAAGGTTGCAGTTAGAGAAAGCATTTCCAGGCATTGCATCCTGACACAGCCATGCTCGGAAAAAGAGCTTTTGTCACCTGCCTCTTGATCACCAGCAAGGAGAACTGGACTTATGTAGACAATCTGGAATCTGCCAGCTAGAGGCAGGGATGAGCCAGCCTCTCCCGACACTCTGGGCTGTTCAGAGGAGAGTACATTACTCAACAGATTTCAGGTTCTCTTAGGAAGGAGGAATGATTGTTAGGTGATACTAGATTCTGCCCAAGTTATATTCTGCCTTGTTATTGTTGTTTGTAACCACAGATTACAGTGTCTTTAGTTTCATGATTATTCATTTAGTGTGTCAGAAATTATTTTTGCTAAGATGACAATGTGTGGTGATGCATATCTTCATCAACAATGCGTTGGATTGCAACTTTTCCCATAACTAAATTTAAAAATATGTGAACTCAAGGAACCAAGAATAAACTCTTCACATCCCAGTGCCAAAGCAGATGATTCTATAACTCCTAACACCACCACCCATAGCTCCAACTTGCTTCTCCAGTGACCACTGTTACTAGAATTTTTCCTATAAAATGAGGCAAAAGTGCCCTATCCACTGTTTCTCAGTGGATAGAGCATTGGCCTGCATACCTAGGGTTGCAGGTTTGATCCCCAGCCCAGATGGCGTGTGTGGGGGAGGCAACAAATCCATGTCTCTCTCACATTAATGTCTCTCTCTCTTGCGTGTGCATACTCTCTTCCCCCCACTCCCTCCCCTCTCTTCCACTCTCTCTAAAACATCTATGGAAAAAATATTCTCCCATGAAGATTTTTTTTTAAAAGAGGAAAAGGTGAATTGTGTGTGCTTAGGGGTTATGCTATTCTGCCTAAGTGGGCTCTGCTCAGAAAGATTTGAGAATCTTTCCTTTGGGTAGGAGTTTCCTGTCAACTTTTTTTTATTTTTCTTTGCCACATGAAGAAAGGAGATAGAGCTTGTCTTTTAGCATCAGATGTGCTTACTTTCGTCTCAGGTCGTGGAGACCCAGCTTCTCCTCATTAGTCTCCCCTGTCTGGAATTGGCAGAAACAAGATCGATTTATTCAGATGACGTTCTCTCCTTCTTTTATAAAGTGAAAACATCAAGGCTCAGGAACTGAAAATACTACTATTCTGGCTGGAGTAATTCCAAGTTAATTACTATTATCATTAAGCATTAAATTAAAATATTGGCACTTAAACTGTACATGCTACAAAGTTCAGGCCCTCATCACATCTCAGTTAGATTATTCTAATTGCCTCCTTTTTGATCTCTCTGACTCATCCAATTTATCTTGCACACTGTTCTAGATGGATCTTTAGAAATCACCAAACTGGTCATGTCATTTTCCTGCCTAAAATCCTTAAAATGATTTCCACATGTGTCTTCATTCTGCTGTAACAGAATACCATAGGCTGGGTGGCTAACACAAACCATTTATTTCTCACAGTTCTGGAAGGTGGATGTCTAAGGTCAAGGCATCCACCAGAATGTACAAGACACCAGTACATTTGGTGTCTGGGGAAGCCCTGCTTCCTGGTTCATAGATGGCTGTCTTCTCTCTGTGTCCTCACATGGTGGAAGGGACCAGGAGCTCTCTGGGGTGTCTTTTAAAAGGACACTAACCCCATCATGAGGGCTTGACTCTTATGGCCCAATCGCCCCCAAAGAGCCCTCCTCCTAATATGTACGATCGCACTGGGGGTTAGGATTCAGCATATGAATTTGATGGGAGATGGAGGAGGAATGGAAAACACAAACATTCAGCCCATAAGAAAAGATAAATGGGTACACAAAACCATTCATGCTCTGGCCTCTGCCTTTCTTTTCAACCTCATCTCTTGCCCCATTCCCCAGCAAAACTCCACTGGGCACTACAGCCGGACAATAGCACCCTTGCGGTGTCTGGAACATACCATGTGCTCTACCCCCTGCACACTTTGCTGCCTCTGTCCAGGTTGTTTTTTTTCTCCCTTATCTTCTGTTACTTTCCCATCTCCCCTTCAAAATTAATCCAGACACCACATCCTCTTTAAAAATCCTTTTTCTACTAGGAAAACTAAGTTATCTATTTTTGATGCAGTATTGGTAGTGCTTAATTAAGACTGTGGACTTGAGAGCCAAATTATCCAGCTTCAAATTCAAGTTTCACCAGTTACTGGCTGGGAGATCTTGTTGAAAACTATGTGGGATTTGAGATTTTTATACTGCTTACATGCTAGCAAGCTTGCCCATTGGTGCACCATAGATGCTGGTAGAAGACATGAGATTCCTGGGTCAGAGACAAGGGACTCTGTTACAACAAAAGCACTAGACTGAGCTTCATGTTAGTTTATGTTGGTTCCCCATGACCCCCAAGTCCCGCAGGGTAATGCAAAGGGCCTGTTATGGATGCTTACACAGGCACTATGTTACACGGCAGGAGAGAAACAGTGAGGCTGGGAGGATCACCACTTTTAAAATAATAAAAGTTGAATAAAAAGGCTTCCCGCTGTTCAGGGGAAGATGTTAACTCCATCTACCAAGGCTACTCGCTGTACACATTGCCCTGGGAAACAACCCAGGTAAAGAGCACCCAAGGCCTTGAATTCCTGGCGCACTAGCAAGATCATCCAGGAATACTCATGGTCCATAGTGGATTGCCTCTCCCAAAGCCTTGGGCACATTAGTTACCTCACTTTCTTTGCCTCTTAAGTTGGAAAAACAATGGGGCCTGCATCATAGGGACACTGTAGGAGTTAGAAGAGTTAAACATTCAGTTCTTAGACCAGCTCCTATCCTAGAATAAATGATTAGTAAGTGTTAGCTGTTATTATTATTAACTCTCTAATTTGCCCCATCCTACTCTTTACATATTTTATTTATAGTGTTTATCACATCTCATGGTAAGTATTTGTTTACACGTTTTTCTTCTCTACTGGCCTAAGTACTCCTTTAAGGCTCATTCATCCTGGATCCCAGATGCCAGTCCAGGGTGGGCAATTACATTTGTTTAATGGAGGATAAATGAATGGTCTTCCTGTTTATCAAACAGTGTGATCTCTGTAGAGTCCTCTCTATATGCTTTTGATCAAATTGGAAGACTTCAAACTCTTCCATCCTTTGGAGGGGGATGGAGGAAGCTGGTTCTCTTTTATGTAATACTTTTTCTAACAGAATTCATGTTATGGAAATCGTGCCACACAGACGAGAAGATTAAGTAGTTCCTCCAATGGATAAAAAATCATCTATTCTTATCTGCTTCCATTTCCATACAATGAGAATGATAACAGAGTCTACCTCATGTTGTTGTTGTAGGGATTAAATCAGTGAATGTATGAGTAAAATGCTTAGGACAGAAATTAGCATACACTAAATGTATGTTGGCTATTTATTCCTCATTAACTGCTGTATCCTATTATACCCTGTTATAGGAAATCATGGCTAGAGGTGTTTCAATCACTTGTGATGCAGAAAAGACAAATCTTGTTCTCACTGTTATTGCTTTATTGACACAGTGTATCTGGAGACAGGAGTCAGATGGGTCATTGTTCCATCAACTGCTGCTCAGGAAATAATCCAGGTCAATCCTTCGAATCTGTTCCGTGGCACTGGCTGGGCCCAATGGGCTTCTCTGATCAGACAGAAGCAACCAAAAGAGGTGGCCCGGCACCACCATAGATTCTGGTCCGTGACTGGAGGATGAATAAAGAAAGGAATGAAGAATGGAAAAGTCACTGAAACTGCTTAATATGGCCATTGCTTCACATACTTGATAAGAAAATCATCACCCAATGTTTTGTTTTTGTTTTTTTCTGAAATAAACTGGACTCTAGAAATAATGTCAAATTCTTTTAGCTGAGTTTCCTGAAGTTAAGGTTCTTCATCTGACTGCTCTGACGGTACAAACCTTGCTAAAGAAAAAATAAAAGGCTTCCCTGCCATTTGGCACCATGCACTATTTTGTTAGTTAGAAAATGTAGCCTTTTAATCGGTATGTGGATTACTGGTCCCTGGTGGACAATAAGCAGCCAAAGCCCCTCTCACCCTAGAAACATTAGAACTGAGGAAGGCGTATGGCCCTGCGGGTGAGACCAGATTGACTACAGGTCTCTGCTTTCCTTGGGTTTCACAAGAGGACCTGTGTTTCTTCTCCCACAGTCTATGCAGAACGGGATTTAAGCCACAGCTGCTGCACGCATTCACTCACCTCTGACAACACACACCTGCCTGGCTGGCCTGTGAGCCACAGAATGAACATACTTCTTCTCTGAGGGAAGAGCAAGATAATAAAAAGATGTGATGGACAGAAAGGGGAGTTCAGCAAGTATAGAGCATTAGAGAATGGACCTGCTCATTTCAGTGCTAACCCCATGTGGCCTTGTTGTAATCAGGGTTCTCCAGGGAAATAGGACCAATAGGATCCATATATATGAAGATATTTATTTTGAGGAACTGGCTTGCGTGATTGTGGAAGCTGAGAAGTCTCACTGTCTGCCGTCTGCAAGTTGGAGGCCTGGGGAAGTCAGTGGTGTAGTTCCAATCTGAGTCCAAAGGCCTGAGAATCATTGATTTCTAGTCCCAGGGCAGGAGTCAATGTCCCAGCTCAGCTGGTAGGTAGGAAGCAAAAGGAGCAAATACCCTTCTACTTTTTTGGTTGGATGATGGATTGGATGAGGCCAATCCACCATAGGAAAGGCAATTTTCTTTACTGAGCCCACTGATTCAAATGCGAATCTCATCCAGAAACATCCTGCAGACGTGCCCAGAAGTAATGTTTATTCTTGGCACACTGTGGCTCACTCAAGTTAACATGTAAAATTCACTATCATAGATATGTATAGTTTTTATGTGTATATATCATATACATGTGTATATACAAATATGTACATATATACATAGAAAAATGCTTTTAAAAGTATATAACCAGTGGCTTAGCTTAAGCAATCATATCATACTGTAACTACTTTAATATTTTTGAAATCAGGAGGCTAATGTGTCCAAAATCACATGCCTACTCAAGAGCAGGCCCAGACTTAGCTCTCAGATGTTCTGACTCCCAGCCTAAAGCACTGGCCACACTGGACCATGGTTTCTCCTCTGCGCCCCTCAGTATGAACTATTCTACAAAGTCTGAAATGTCCTCTATAAGGACTCAAGCTCACATTCAAAAGAAAAAGCACAGTATCCATTAAGTACCAGATGGAGAACTCTCGTAAGTTCATACAAGATGAAAAGATGCTTACCTTATCTTCTTGGGCACTTAGGAAGCCTACATTCTCAAAATTCCTCAGGCAGTTCGGTGTGGGCCACGTGACTGGGTTTGGGGAGATGGAGTATGTGCAGATCTGACATCCTCCACTGCCAGGCTAAGCCATCCAACATCCTGTGTCATTGTCCACAGCCTCCCTTTGCCCTGTCTGTGTGGCTTGAGCAGAAGCTCTGAGATGGGGGGACTGCACAATGGATGGAGATAAGATTTGAGGGAAAGCTGCCTGACCTGCAAAGGAGTATACATGAGCAAAAAGGAACGTTAAACTGTAGTAAGCCACTGCAATTCTAGAGCTGATTGTTACAGAAGTGTGCCAAACTGTCAGTGCCTCACCCCCATCCCTGAGTCCTCCCGGAGGTCCTCTGAAGCTTCACTCTGGGGCGTCCTTACGCAGGGACTCAGGTCTCTCTACTTTAGGGCTTTCTTTGGCCATATGGGATTGCTGGTCTTCCCTATGGGCTAGGCAAGAAGTGCTAGGAAGTGAATGCCTTCAGAAGCAACCCTCAACCAATAAAAGTGGTGGGTAGATCTCTCAGCTTTCTTATCTCTTGGAGAGACAATTGCCAGGAAAGCTCTCCATCTTCTCTCAGGGATCTCACGCAGGACTGAGCCCTAGACGTCCACAGTGACATCAATCTCACTACTGCAGACTTGATTGGCTTCCCTTTCTTGCCATCTCACTTCCCCCCTCCCTCAACATGCTTCTGGGATCTTTTCCCAAATAAACTCCTTACACCCAAATCAGAGCCCTGCTTTGGGTGGGGCCAAACTAATACAAGGCAACTAGCATAATTTCCCTCATAAGGAGCACATAGTTGACTGAATAAAATATGTGGTCTAATATTTTTAGGATTGAGTTCTATTTTTGCCTATGATTCCAGTGCATGAACCAGCAAATGAGGATAGTCTTACTTATCTGATACTTAAGGAAAATGATAAGGAATAATTAACAATCCTAAAGTTACTTGCAGATGTTAAATGTTACTTCTAACGTAACTAGAAAATATACAGTTTGTGAAGTGTTTTCTGGTTATAAAAGCCAAAATACATTCCAGTATATAAAATTTGGAAATGCAGAAAAGCCTAAAGAGGAAAATAAAATGCCTCCATTGTCCCCTAGTGACTTTTAAAATTTGGGTGTACAACCTTTTGTTACTATTTACTATGCATATTTTAACAAAATGGGATTCCATTGCATAAATAATTTTGTAACTTGCTTTTCTCATGTACAGAGAATCAGATGTGTAGCCTTCCATGGTACCCCAGGTATTTCAGGAAGTGGATAAACACCATCAGTCTGAGGATACAAACTGATAAATTGTGCCAGTATCACATTTTAGTCCATCCCAGGCCCACTCGATACACTAAAGTAAAAATGTGCAAAGATCAGGAAGAATTCCAATTCACTTAGCACTCTCCAGGAGATCAGAGATTCTCCTTTTTCCATTGTCTTATCTCTGGAGTCTAGAATAATACTTGGCACAAGAAGCTCTCTATAAACACCTATTAAGTAAAGAAGTGAATAAGCACAGCATCTGACACCACCTTCCTGATTGGATTAAACCCACTGTAGTCAGTATGAGGCAGCAGTCAGCACAGAAGAACAAGTGCTTTATCACTGTCAGCTTTCTGGGATGGTTGCTTATTTCATTTCCTCTGCTTTATTCTTTTATTCACATGTCAGTCTCTCCTTGTATCAACACCCTGTTTTTCCATAACCACCTAACACCCCAGTGGTTGAGCAGGACACAACTCATTCCTGTTGCGAGAACTTTCCCTTTTCCACATTATCACCTCCTCGTAAATCATTCCCACGAAGTTCCATTTGTCAAGAAAATGACGGAGAGCATTTTACCTTGCTGTAAACTAGATTTGATTTCTGTTGCCAATTTGCAATCTCCAATAATGTGGCCGCATGTCTGCTGTTCAACAGGGATCAGTGACCCTTTGTCAAAGAGCTTATGGCCCAAAGTGTCACTGACATTTAATAACTTGAGATCCTCAGAAGCACTGAGCACAGCCTCGGGCAGGCTCTGAGCTCTCTCCCTGTCCAGACAAGATCTTCATGATTTACACCACCGCCCCTGCCCCTCGGGGCTTTCAGAGCCTTGAGAGGTATTGAAGTAGCCTTAGAGACCAATCTCCATGGCCAGTTCAGTGACTTTGTCGCCATACCAGTTTTTGGTGATTTCAGAGGTCAGTAGAGTAACATAGAAAATGCTGCTCTGAAAGGTACCTCAGTTGTGTTTGAATTTTGAGCACATGTGGTTAAACATCTTTGGGAATTGGATCCCGGTGTGGTATGCCACACCAGTGATGAGTTTCAAACCTTCCCCACCCCTCCAGACCAAGGGAGATAAAGAGCCAGAGGCTTCCTCAGCCCTCATTCCAGCATTCCTGCGCTACAGTGTGCTGTCCCACTTTTAGATGATATCCCCTATTTCCTTCCCTGAAAAATTAGCTTCGTGGCATACACTTTCCAGCGGTAATCTATAGGGAACAGCCGAGGAGGACCATTTAGAAGGGAAATACATCAGTGGCCTTGTCAACAATAGCTTCCCTATTACATCCACCTTCCCATTTCCAAAAGCCTTGAACACAGTGGATATCATTCAAAATGAACTGAGTAGAATAAGCCATCGATTGATGTATCTTCATAGTTGGCTTTTTACTGTTTTTGCGTAAATTTAGTTCACTACTATAGCCCTTGAAGAAACAGAAGGAAATAGTGATTACTCTCCTACCTAGCCTACTCAGAAAATGAGATGTGTTCAGTTATTAAACACATGAGATAACTGAGATGGTTAGGTAGAATGTTCTAGGTCAGTGATCGGCAAACCGCGGCTCTCGAGCCACATGCGGCTCTTTGGCCCCTTGAATGTGGCTCTTCCACAAAATACCAACTTCTGTGCATGGGCCATGGAGTTTCAATCACACTGTACGTGCGTGCCCGCACGTGGTATTTTGTGGAAGGGGCCAAAGAGCCGCATGTGGCTCGCAAGCCGCGGTTTGCTGACCATGGTTCTAGGTGGATCATGCATTGGCAGTGCTTAGCATACAGAGAGTTCCTGGTTTGAATGAACACAGCCAAGTAAGTGGGAGAGAGGGTGTAGAAAGAGGCCAAACAGAACAGAGAGGAAGTTCAGTGGGCTGAGAAACTTCCTGTGCCCATTGAGAAATGATTGCCCTCATTCATATAGTAACATTTAAAGATTAGGCAAGATAGAGAACAAGTCAATCTTTAATACCATATTTCATCAAAAATATTTTCACATTTACATCACAATTTGGGGTAAATAGCTGACATAAATTAAATGCCAGAAAATTACAAATGATCTCTAGTACAGTAAAAAGTGGAATAACATTTTTATATTATTTACTAGAGGCCTGGTGCATGAAATTCATGCACTGGGCGGGGTCCCTCAGCCCGGCCTGCATCCTCTTGCAGGCCGGGACCCCTCAGGGGATGTCCACAGGGACCCCTCACTTCTTACCGCCTGCCTGCTCGCTGCTCCTTACTGCTCTGCTCACTGCTCCTTCGTGCTGCCGTGGAGGCAGGAGAGGCTCCCGCCACTGCCACTGCATTCACCAGCCATGAGCCTGGCTTCTGGCTGAGTGCACTGACCACCAGGCGGCAGCTCCTGCCTTGAGTGTCTACCCACTGGTGGTCATCGCATATCATAGTGACTAGTCGTTCTGCTGTAACGGTCGCTTAGGCTTTTATTATATAGATGGTCTGCTCCTTCATAAAGAGTAATGGGGAAAGTTCTATCTTAACATCTCAGTGAGAGAGTTTTAGGTGACAGTAGCATGTAACATATAGTATTTGAACACAGAGCAGCATGGAAGTGCCCCTGAATTCTGCCAGCTGTCTCAACATCTGGGCTAGTCCTTTCAGGTAAGGGTCAGTAGGATCGCAGTGGAGATTTTATCTTTACAAAGGGAAGACTAGAACTTTATTTATTTTTTTTTAATTAAATCTTTATTGTTCAGATTATTACATTTGTTCCTCTTTTTCCCCCCCATAACTCCCCTCCTCCCAGTTCCCGCCCCACCCTCTGCCTTCATTCCCCACCCACTGTCCTCATCCATAGGTGCACGATTTTTGTCCAGTCTCTTCCCGCATCTCCCACACCCCTTTCCCCCCCAAGAATAGTCAGTCCATTCCCTTTCTATGTCCCTGATTCTATTATGATCACCAGATTATTTATTCACTTGATTCTTAGATTCACTTGTTGATAGATGCATGTTTGTTGTTCATAATTTGTATCTTTACCTTTTTCTTCTTCTTCCTCTTCTTAAAGGATACCTTTCAGCATTTCATATAATACTGGTTTGGTGGTGATGAACTCCTTTAGCTTTTCCTTATCTGTGAAGCTCTTTATCTGACCTTCAATTCTGAATGATAGCTTTGCTGGATAAAGTAATCTTGGTTGTAGGTTCTTGGTATTCATCACTTTGAATATTTCTTGCCATTCCCTTCTGGCCTGCAAAGTTTCTGTTGAGAAATCAGCTGACAGTCGTATGGGTATTCCCTTGTAGGTAACTGGGTTTCTTTCTCTTGCTGCTTTTAAGATTCTCTCTTTATCTTTTGCTCTTGGCATTTTAATTATGATGTGTCTTGGTGTGGTCCTCTTTGGATTCCTTTTGTTTGGGGTTCTCTGTGCTTCCTGGACCTGTAAGTCTATTTCTTTCACCAGGTGGGGGAAGTTTTCTGTCATTATTTCTTCAAATAGGTTTTCAATATCTTGCTCTCTCTCATCTTCTGGCACCCCTATAATTCTGATGTTGGTACGCTTGAAGCTGCCCCAGAGGCTCCTTACACTATCTTCATATTTTCGGATTCTTTTTTCATTTTGCTTTTCTGGTTGGGTGTTTTTTGCTTCTTCGCATTTCAAATCTTTGCCTTGATTCTTGCGCTCCTCTGGTCTGCTGTTGGAAGTCTGTATAGTATGCGTTATTTCAGTCCGTGTATGCTTAATTTCTAGTTGGTTCTTTATCATAACATCGAGGGTCTCATTAGATTTCTTGAGGATCTCACTACATTTATCGGCGGCTTCTAGACAGTTCTTACGAGACCTTAAAAGAGTGGTTCTGAACTCAATATCCTCCATTGACAGTTTTGTCCTGTTTCTTTGTCTCCGCATTTTTTATGCTTTCTTGGTGCACCCCCTAGTGGTCTTTGTGCGCAGTCTTGTTGTAGTTAAGCCTTGATTGTTGTCGGCAATACCGGGGGTGATTTGACCTCCAGGCTAACTGGCTATGAGAGTCTGCTGGGTCTGCAGTGGGAGAGCTTCTGTGCTGGATCTCTAGGGCGGTGTTAATCTAGCGTTTGCCTGAGGCTATCCTGCAAATGGCTCTGTGCAGGGCTTGGGCTGGGCGGGTCCCCCAGGGATCTACAGGGCGGGTGGAGCAAGCAGTTATGGCTGCTCTCAGTTCCGTCCCTAGGGGCTCTGTCTCACAGAGTCCCAGCAACCACTGCAAACCTCGGAGAGAAAGCTGCCTTTGAGTTCCGACCGAAGCCAGACAGTCCCGCTTCTCCCGTTTGAGTCTAGGTCCCTAGAGACTCGCCCGGATCTGGAGCTCAGAGTCTGAAACTCCCTCCCGATTGAAAACAACAACCGCACCCTCCGCCTCCAGCCCGCTCTGCGTGCACTCCGCACCTTAGTATTTCACTTCAGCACTGCGCCTCCTCTGAGTCTGGGTATGATATTCTCTTTCCTCCTAGTTGTAGAATTTCCACTCAGCCAGCCTTCCTGTGGTTCTGGATGATGTCCGTTCTGTCTTTTAGTTGTTTTTTGAAGTGGTTGTTCAAGGCAGCAATCTCCGGCGTTAACCTATGCCGCCATCTAGGTTTCCCTCGGAAGACTAGAACTTTAAAACAGGTAGTCAAGCTCTTTGCCTAAAACTTACCCAGGGGAAAGAAAACACTGTCTTTTTAAAAAATTTTATATTTTTGTTGTTGTTTTTATGTTGTTTTGTGTTTCTATAGAGAGAGAGGAAGGGAGAGAGAAACATCAATGTACGAATGAAACATTCATCGACTGCCTCCTGCACACCACTTACCTGGGGTTCAATCTGAAACCCAGGCATGTGCCCTGACTGGGAATGGAACCAGAAACCTTTCTGTGCACAGGATACCACCCAAACAACTTAGCCACACTGGCCAGGGCCAGAAGCGCTCTCTAAGTTTGGCAGACTGGTCCTAGGAGAGCAGGAGACTTGGGTGGATCCTTCAATAAATGTTTATTCAGCACCCATCGGGTGCCAGGAGCTATAGGCAACTCTGTGTCATAGAACTAAGCTAAGTGGTCACAGTTCAGAGTGAGACTGACAAGTACACAACCCAAAAGTTCCACATTGTGGTACAAGGTGTTCTGGTAGCTTAAGGGTTTGGGGGTGTTTCACAAAAATTAGTCCAGAAGTGACACTATGCTGAGGATAAATAGCATGTGGGGTGGGCTGAGGATGAGTGTTGGCCATTTCAAATAACTTCCAGGTAGAGAGTGCTAGCTATATATATAAAAGGCTAATATGCTAAGTGTTCGACTGTTCAACCAGTCGCCATGATGTGCACTGATCACCAGGAGGCAGATGTTCAATGCAGGAGCTGCCATGACACACATTGGTCATTTACAGAGAAATGGCACTGTGGAGCTGGTGCCCACAAATCTTCCCCCAAGTGGGACACAGGTCCCACCACCACCCTAGAGTGACACCCCACCAAATCGCAGCCAACACTGCCAAGACCCCATGGTGCAAAATGTGGCCTATAGCCCAGCCCAGCCTGGAAATGGTCGCTATGGGCACTAGGTAATGACATCACATAGCAACGCCCGGCTTCCTTTCCCTAGCGACTAGCCTCCTTGGAGTTTCTTCAGCCCAGGAACACGACTTGCTTTATAGCCAGGTGCGAACATTTACAGTTTAACCAAACGTCTGTGAGGTGTTTTCATGTGCCTCATCTCATTTGATCCTCACAGAAGTCCTGGAGTAGGTAGATAGGAGACTTGGTAGAATCCTATTTTCTTTTCATTAACTGGAAAACGGAGATTTAGAAAGCTTAGAAACTTGACCTGACTGAAAAGAAGTAAGGAATGGTGGACCCTGAAAATGACTTCAGGTTTTCTCACTGCTGCAGTTAAATATTTTACCCTTTGTTCTCCCTGCGTGATCTACAATAATAATCTGCTTTGTGTTGATATTTACTGCTGTGTTGCTGACAATTACCTGAAAGAGAAGTTGGGATGTTTCACTGGGCTGGAAAAAGTTTAGCTAAATCAGAAAGCAAGTCTAATTAAGCAAGTTTATCTACATATATAGAGCTCTCACTGGCACCAATTGCATGCATGTGTTTAGATCTCTCATTGTTGATCATGAATTTGGTTGACACTTCTATTATAGAGAAAGGGAGAATAGTGATATTAAAATAGTTCTTCTAATTAATTTCCTTTCAATGTGCATGAATTCGTGCACCAGGCCACTAGAATATACAGAAGCCCAGAGGGGAGACTGGACACCCCCCACCCCCCCAACTCATGTGCAACTTTGGGAAAATGTTACCACACCCCTAGATAAAATGAGTTAGATAAATAAAATGATCACTTTTAGATATGAATTTATGAGAAATTCTAACATATTCCTCATGTCTCTCCTTTTAATAACTAATTCATTAGACTGGTGGTATTGTCCTCTGGTATTGAATGTGTGATCATTTGCAGTGTTTCCTTTAAAAATTAAAGTTAGAATTGATATAAGGGAAGGCTTAGTGGGAGGAATTGGGAATTAAGTGCCAGTATAAAACATTAAACAATTCTGAAGTTATTTACCAGAGTACAGAACATGTTGTTTATGTAAGGACATTACATTTAAAAAACCCTGTTTAACTTTATATGACCAAGGTATCCTGTCCTAATCGGCCAAAATGTTGGTAAAATGACTCTGGGGAAATGCATTACAGAAATTTCAAGGACATAAATTAGAGGAGTGGATTGTTTTGTGCTTCAATACTTTGGAAGATTCAGCCTTGACTTGATAAAATCTCCTTGAAAATGTATCAAAGATGCAGAAAAAGAGGTGAAAATTGCTGAAGTTGAGACTGTGTTGTGAAGCTTGAGGTTGGGGAGGAAGGGGCTAATGTGTCCCATTTCTTTCCATTACTCCTTAGTGTCTCATTTTCACTTTAAAATCTCCTCTTTCCATTCCTCATCTCAAACTTTTTCAGAAGTAGAGGCAACCAAAGAAAAAGAGTGAGAAATGTAGAAAAAGAGAATAGAGAGAGAGGGTAGATGGCAAAATGGAAGTGTGTAAAAGAGAATTGAGGAAAGGGGACAATTTAGAAAAGGAAGAAGTGGATTAGGGCTGTCACTGGGATACCAAAATACTGAAAGCAAGACTACAAATTATTTGTGTTTTGTGTTTTTTTAATATATGGTTTTGATTAAAAATAAAGCAAAAGCACCAATATGAGTGCCAAGGATAGAGTCAATATATTTCCAAAGTTGAGTTGTACCAGCTGGCATTTGTATTCTCAGGCCTCAAAGTGTCTTTACAGAAAGGGTGTTGATCTCCAAGGTACAACCACAGTTAAGAATCTTAAGGCTTCACTCAGCTCCACTCCCTTGCAAGACACACAGTTCTTCATTCCTTCCCATATATGAGCACTACACCTCTCTTCTACCCAAGCTCCCTGGAGCAGAGAGGGCAGAGGGGATTTGCTGAACCCAGAACATCTTTGCAATGTACATGTACTTCATTTTCCTGCTTCCATTAACCAATAGAATGAAGTCTTTATCAGAACGCTCCTCCTTTTTAATGGGAGTTAAACATTACTTCTTTTCCTCATTTAACCTTGACTCACTGCAAACTTGTTCAGCAAAAGTGTTAAGTTTCAGTAAGTGAATAAAAAAAAAAAACACTTGAAACTTCTGAACATACACCCAAGTGCTCTGTATGGCTCCCTGATCTTTATTTTGAAGGAGTTTCCTTGCCCAGAGCTCTTTATCAAGTACCCAAGGAGATAGGAAATACTATAAATTTAGAGCACATTATTCCCAGAGGGTCAAATTCTTACGCTTGATCCCCTGCAATTTGCAAAGAAATTGCATAGATACGAATCATTCTTATCATTATCCCACGTGGCAAAAAGGTGTTTCAGAACAAATTTAGTGCAATTAAGTAACCTATGTAGTGCAAATTTTAAAATGTGATTATTTATCACATTAATATATTTGGTTTTAGACTTTTTTTTCATCCAAGTCATTTTTATCACTTACCCCATCAATGACTCCTATTTCCTTATCCAATTTCAGTGTAGATTTTAACAAAATAATTCAAACATTCAAAAAAATATAGAGAAAGTAATATAATGAACACCTGTTAACTCACCATTGAATTTAAGAATGAAAACATTTTACAAATACAGCGGGAGCATCCTGCATGCCCCTTATAGATCCATCTTTGCCCAAATACCACTCTCCTCAGATTGGCGTTTACCATTCCCTTCACATTTTTTGTATTTATAGATATGGATATTTGTCAGAATAAAGGTGAATCCTCTATAGCCCCCAAACCTCAAAATATAACAGGTTAAATAAGATAGAAATGTATTTCCATTACAAAAGTCTTTTTTTTTTTTTTCGTGATACCCACCATTGCATTATTCTTGTCTGTATAGTTAAGGAAGAACAGATTTTCTTCTTTAATTCTAAAGGACACTTTAAATTAGCTGGCTTCCTGTCCCCTTGCAGAATACCCCCTGCTATTGAAATTACTTTCTCCCCAATTCAACTCCCTTGTACTTTGCTGTTTCTAGAGAGCAATGCTCAAGCCCAACCCTTATTGTTTTAAGCCTCTTCTGCTTTTCTCTGTAGAGAAAGGGAAGTGGGCAGCTACAATCACAAATGTGGAGCAGCAACAAAAGCTCCAAAACCTGACAAAATTATTTAGGTTGGTTTTCACAGTTTCAGGAAACAAAAAATACTCTTACCTTTTCCAATGACCGTGTTCTATTCGTCATTTCATTTTTTTTTTTTTTTTTTCAGAATGCTGGTTGTGAATGGCTACATTGATTTCACAGCCCCACTAATGATTCAACTCCCACAGCTTGAAAGTGCTGGTCTACCAGCTCCTGACTCTCTTAAACAAACACCTGAAGCTGTCATGTCTTCCTGATTCCTTAACGCTCAAAGATTGATGTTGTTATCGAAACCACTGGCCCATTGGCCCTTCCTCCAAGGACACCCCTTTCCAGCTCTAGACTCGAAGAAACCCTTTGGCAAATGAGTAGGCGGGATGCAGTCGGCCACTGAGCATGCCTTAGGCTCATGTGAAATAGTTTACACCTTAAAGAAACAGCAGACCATGTTATTCTCATGTTGGGGGCCCATTACTCCAAAGATGAAAAGTGATCTCACTACACATTATGACATTTTGAGTGATGTCTGACT
The DNA here is from genome assembly GCF_014108235.1 of Myotis myotis. Classification (NCBI taxonomy): domain Eukaryota; kingdom Metazoa; phylum Chordata; class Mammalia; order Chiroptera; family Vespertilionidae; genus Myotis; species Myotis myotis. The sequence goes on along the minus strand of NW_023416313.1, from coordinate 76,095,984 downwards.
GAATATGAGAACATCTGTGTTCATTTAGCTACATCTTATCCTGGCCTAGAGAATTAAGCAGCCCAGAAAATATATAGCAAATGTCCCAAACCCAACTAATTCACTGCTCAGTACTCTCAGAAGACATGCCAGAGGCCCCTGCCTGACCCTTGCTAAGCAGACACATACTAGAGACAAGGTTATCAAAGGAGTCAAGGGTGTGTTCATGGACTGGATGAGCATTAAGATGGCAACATTCCCCAAATTGATCTTCAGATTCCACAAAATCCCTATCAAAATTCAATCCAACCTCATTTTGCAAAAATTGACAAACTGATCCTAATATTCATATAGTAATACAGGGATTCAAAATTACCATAACAATCTTGAAAAAAGAACAAAGTGGAAGGACTTATTCTTCACAATTTCAAAACTTGCTATAAAACAATAGTAATCAAGATGGTATGAGGGGGTGGAGGGGCAATAAGGGGGTAAGGACACATATGTAATACCTTAACAATAAAGAGGAAAAAAATCCAAAAAAAAAAGATGGTATGATACTGACATGAGAATAGGTGTATGGGTCAGTGAAATAGAATTGAGAGTCCAAAATTAATGGTCAATTGCTTTTCAACAAGTGTGCCAAGACAATTCAATGGGGGAAAGAATAGTCTTTTCAACAAATGGTGCTGGAACAACTGGATATCCACATGCAAAAGAATGACTTGGAGCCTCTATCTCCCATCATGCACACAGATGAATTCAAAAGGGATCAAAGACCTAAGTGGAAGGGCTAACACTATAAAACTCTTAGAAGGAAACATAGGCATATATTTTCATGACCTGTGACTAGGTAATGGTTTCTTCTCCAAAAAAACATACAGTTGACCTTTTAAAAGATCCTGCTTCATACAGCTCTAGAGATCTGCTCAAGTCCATCCATTACTCTGGTTATAGTTAGAGTTCTGGATACCATCTTTGAAATGCAGCTAATGTGCAGCGGAATGCATGCATGTGTATCTTAGGTGGTGTATGCACACACACATGCACATACACAGAAAAGTTGTTCATTGCCACACTCATAATGCCTCATCAATCTCTTCAAAGTTTGGGCTCCCCCTCAAGAATTCTACACATGCTTCAGTTTAGGCAGGAGAAGCAGGTAGTCCTTGGGAAAGGCAATGCCCCTGAGTAAGCCATGCTGGTCTTGAAACCACTTTAAATATAGCCTGGAGTATTTCAGCTGTCATAAACAGAAACGAAACTGGATTTAAAGAACTGCCAAGGCCAGATGGCACAAATGTTCTGATCATCTCTCCAGAGACTCTGAAAGAGGAACAAGAGAGAGACTCCTTCCCGGGGGAGTGTGTGCAGCTGTGGGGGAGCGCTGGGACTTTCCCTGAGCACTGCACACTTCACAGCTGGGCAGTGTCTGCTGGGCTGTACATGCTGAAAAAGGCCACTCTCTGGATTTCTAAGTAATTTATATGATTGTGGCAGCAGCTATCCTGAAATAGAAACCTACAGTTCTCAACACATCTCTAGCTCTATGTGCAGCCACATATTTGCTGAAATGTGCAACAACATTTGTGAATGAGCTAAAATGTGTTGTGTGTTTACTATGGACCAAACATGTTCCCGAAAGGTTACCTCTATAAACTTATTTAATCCTTAAATGCATTAACTCATGTAATCCTTATAAGGAATAAGTGAATCCTTATGAGATGAATCCATTTTACCAAATTATGTAAATTGAGACCTGAGGGAGTTAAGCAACGCCCCCAATGCATAGAGCCGCCCACTAGGGCCATCTGACTGGAGAGCCTGGGTGTTGAACCATCACACGCTTTTGCCAAACTGCCCAAGTAAAATAAACTGCAAAAAATGAAATGTTCCATTCCTGGGTTTATTAGTTTCCAGTTGCTGCTGTAACAAGTTACCACAATCTTAGTGACTTAAAACAACACAACTTTATAGTCTTACGTTTTTGGACATGAGAAGTCAGAAATGGGTGTTAGAGGTAAGAGGCATGCACTGGCAGAGCTGGGTTCCTTCTGGAGGCTCCAGAGGGGAGTCCGGTTCCTCACCTTTTCCAGATTCCAGAAGCCACTTGCATTCTTTGATATGTGGCCCTTTCTCCATCTCCAAAATACATCATTCCCTCAACCTCTGCTTTTGTTGTCACATCTCCTCTCCAAACATCCTGAGCCTCCTGCCTTCCTCTTACAAGGATCCTTGTGATTACACAGGACCCACTGGATAATCCAAGATCATCTTCCCATCTCCAGATTCTTAACTCAAACACATCCATAAAGGCCCTTTGCCATGTACGGTAACATATTCACAGGTTCCAGGGATGTGACATCTTTGGAGGGGCATTATTCTGTCTAATACAAATAGGGAATTAATGAACTCACAAATATATCTGCATCATATAGTCCTTTTAAAAAAGAAAAGGAACAGTTGGGCACCAACAAACCGTTTTCATTTTTTTTATTATTTGTAATTGTGGTAAAAATACACATAACATATAACCAACCATCTGAATGAATTGTTTTTAAGTATAGTTCAGTGCTGTGAATAATCCCTTTTTTTTAATGAGCAAAGAATTTAAATAGATGTTTCTCCAACATTGATATACCAATGGTAAATAAGCAGATGAAAAGATTTTCAATATTAGTAGTCATAAATGAAATGCAAATCAAGCCTACCATGAGATATCACTTCATATCCACAAGACTATCATCAAAGAAACAGAAAATAAGTGTTGGTGAGGACATGGAGAAGTTGGAATCCTCAAACATTGCTGGTGGGAATGTAAAACAATACAGTCTCTTTGCAAAACAGTTTGGCAGTTCCTCAAAGTTAATTCCACTCCTAAGTAAATACCCAAGATAACTGAAAACATATGTGGTCTTATAAAAACTTGTTCATAATAGTTTATAGCAGCATTATCCATAAAAGGCAAAAGTAACCCAGCCAGTGTTGCTCAGTGGTTGAGCCTTGACCTATGAACCAGGAGGTCAGGGTTTGATTCCTGGTCAGGGCACATGCCTGGGTTGGGGGCTCAATCCTCAGTGTGGGGTATGCAGGAGGCGGCTGATCAATGATTCTCTTTCATCATTGATGTTTCTCTCTCTCTTCCTCTCCCTTCCTCTCTGAAATCAATAAAAATATATATTTTTTAAAAAGGCAATCTGTGGAGATAAAACCCAATGGAATATTATTCACCCATAAAAAGGAATCAAGTATTGATACACGTAACAACATGGTGGACTTTGAACACATCATACTAAGTGTTCTGACTTCTTTCACATACTGTATGATTCTGTATATGCCATGTCCAGGAAAGGCAAATGCATAGAGACAGAATAGATTAGTGGTTGCCAGGAATGGAGATGAGTTGGGAATGGGGAATGACTACTTAACACTACCGGATTTTTTTTTTTGAGAGTGGGGGCAGGGGGTTGATGGAAATGTTGTAGAATTAGATAGTGCTGATGGTTGCACAATTTTCATGCTAAACATCGCTGAATTGTATGCTTTAAAATGGTTAAAATGTAAATTTTATATGAATTTTCTTTCAATCAATCAATCAATAAAATTGAAGCATGTGGTTCCGGTCTAGTGATAACCCTTGTCCCTTTCTTTGCCCTAGTGCTGTTCTCAGTTTGCAAGTGTAGAGTATCCCTTTCCTGGAGCCAGGTACATGATGCATTATCCAAAAGGTATTTGTTGTCTTATCCCTTTGACTTGCTTTGGCCAGTGAAATGTGAATGAAGTGGTGTGACTCTCCAGCCAGGTAGTTTGAAGGGTTGATACCAGAGTCTCCACATTGCCTCTGGCCCACTGGGGGCCTGGGCTCCTCAGCAGAGCACATTAGGGGATCTGTATTGGCCACAAAGAAATCTTTGCTGTTTTAAACCACTGAGAGTTGGGGTGCTGTTTATTATCATGGCATCACCTAGCCCATGCTGCCTAACAGAGGGCAGTGGTCCCACTTAACTCTAGGGCATTCTCCCATATCTCAGAAGGGTTAATATGATTATGGCTGCCCATTCTTGTGTTTAGGAAATTTTAATGCAAATTCTTTTATTTTTATTTTTAAATTTTTTCTTCTTTTTAATTTAACTTACGGGGGGTGACATTGGTTAATAAAATTATATAGATTTCAGGGGTACAATTCTAAAATACATCATCAGTATATTGTATTATCAGTTCGTCATCCCAAATCAAGTCTCCTTCCATCACCACTGTGCAAATTCTTTTAAAGACTCTTAGGACAGGCAGTAAATGACTGGTTCTGATAAGGGTGGAGCATCTAACTTGAATGTCTTCTCTTTCCCCCTCCTGGGGGCATAAGCTTAAAGAAGAAGGTGGTTGAGATTGTCAGCAGTGCACTGAGGCCACTCCCTACTGAGTCTTAATCCTAACATTTCCTCAGTCCCACTCAACAGAACCCTCAAAATTATCTGGTTTAAAAGTTGGCCTTTCTCCAGTATTTCGTCTATTCCCCCAAAACTCTGCCACTGACCCTCTATTCCACTCTGCCCTCCCTGGATTGGCCAGAAACACCTGGCCCTGAATTGAACTGATAATGTCTCTTACTGGCCTTGGTTGTAAGGGTATTGGAATGTTGTCTTTCTACAGTTTGCCTGATTTCCTGAAATTTCTGTAGATCCCTAGGGCTGACACTGTTAAATTGTTTAAATAGAACATCATCCAAAATCCTTCTCCAAATGCCTTGTTTCTTCCTGCTTTCTGCCATTGAGACTAGAAGGCTCTGCACCCAGGGTCTCATGTAGTGGGGAGACTCAGTGAGCGGGCCCTCATCAATAAGACAAATGTAGAAGTATATTGCCGGTGACACTGTATGTGTTTGCTTCCCTTATAAGAAGAGATAGACCTGACCAGTTGGGCTCTCTCCCCTTCCTCAGTCTCCCTGTCTTAAAGGCAGAGATGATAACAGGAGGGGGAGTCTAAGAGAATTACAGAGACCCCGCTACCAACCAAAGCCTGTAACTACGAACCGTTCGGCTGATTTTCATGTGAGAAAAGTAAGTTCCTCTTTAATAGTTGACTGTTATTTGGATTTCCTGACACTTGCAACCTAAAGTATCCTAAAGGGAAAGATGCCCTAATAACTCCTCATTTCTTAGACTTAGATCTCTTTTAATTTGGCTGACTAATAATGGGAGATAAACTGAAATTCCCTCTCCTAATCATCTGATGTTGAATATATATTTTTATTGCAGCTTAAGAGAGGTAAGGTCTAATGTTATCTATATTGCAAATGTTAATGTAAAAAATGTCTACCTGGTTTTCATAATTTTGTCCCTAAACCATTGCATACTTAATGCTGCTTAGCAATCCTTATCTTCATCTCTGGTTAGCTCCCTATATCATTTCCTGCAGTGACCATCCTAATATTTTCTAATATCTTCAAGTCTCTAATCACAGCCTCATTCTTAGAGAAACACACTGAGATTTTTCAAATTAGTTACAATTATTCCAGATTGCTCTCAGTTTTTTCTCAGTTTGTTCATGTAACAAACTCAAAGTTTGGAGGGGGGGAAATCCTTCTTATAACGAAGAGTTAGTGCTGTAAAAGTTTTTTTTTTTAAGGAAGGCCAAGAGACATATGAAAACGTGCTCAAAGTCACTAATCATCTGACAATTAAAATGACAAATCAAAATGACAATGTGGTACCACCATCTCACACTTGTCAGAATGGCTATCATCAACATACATATCAACAAACAAGTGTTGGAGAGGATGTGGAGAAAAAGGAACCCTTGTGCACTGTTGGTGGGAATGCAGACTGGTGCAGCCACTGTGGAAAACAGTATGGAGTTTCCTCAAAAAGCTAAAAATGGAACTCCCATTTGACCCAGTGATCCCACTTCTAGGAATATATCCCAAGAAAACAGAAACACCAATCAGAAAGGATATATGCACCCCTATGTTCATAGCAGCACAATTTACCATAGCTAAGATTTGGAAACAGCCGAAGTGCCCATCAGCAGATGAGTGGATTAGAAAACAGTGGTACATCTACACAGTGGAATACTATGCTGTGGTAAAAAAAAAAAAAAAGGATTTCTTACCATTTGCAATAGCATGGATGAAACTGGAGAGCATTATGCTAAGGGAAATAAGCCAGTCAGAGAAAGATAAATATCACATGATCTCACTCATTTGTGGAATATAATAGACAACATAAACTGATGAACAAAAACAGATCCAGAGACAGAGAAGCATCGATCAGACTGTCAAACCTCAGATGGAAGGTAGGGGAGGGTGGGGGTAAAGGGGAGAAATCAACCAAAGGATTTGTATGCTTTCGGATAAGTCTAACCAATGGACACAGACAACAGGGGGTTGAGGGCATGATTGGGGAGGCTGGGGGGACAATGGAGGGATAAGGACACATATGTAATACCTTAATCAATAAAGAAAAAATGTTTTTTTTAATCAAATGTATGATGGAGAGTATAGAAACATATATAGACAGTTAAAAATAACAAAACCTGTATACCCACACCTAGATTAAGTAGATAATTATTTGTATTATAAGAATCCCTATAATCCCCCCAAATGTCAGACTCCCTCTCTTCTTCCACCCTAGATATAACCACTATCCTGACTTTTTATTCACTGTTCTCTTGCTTTCCTTTATACTTTACTAAGTACGGTATGTATTACTAAGCAATATGCAAGCTGAACTCTTTAAGAAAATGACTTTCCCAGTAGAAGATAAACTGGACAGTCTGGGGATCATCTCAAGCTTCTCTGGGGACATACAAGAATCCCTTTCGGGAAATCCATAAGTAATTTCATGATTGAATCTTTGGAAACAAAGATCTTAACAGATTTGGATCATCTAACTGAGCGGAAATGTGAACCAGGTTTGACATAACAGCAGAAATATGGCTGGAGCTGCTTTTAGCTTCTGGCTTCTCCTTGCCTGCTGAATAAATGCCAACCTCCTTAGCCTTTTGTTAATTATGCTTTATAACCTCTACTGCCTACTTTTCAGAATGGACTTCCTGCCGCCTCCCGCAGACAACGGTCTGACCTACTCAGCAGACAGACCATTAACACTACCAGAATGCACATTATACTCTTCTTCTCCTTGCCTGTGCCTGGACCATTCTAGCCTCCAGGTGTCTCCTTTTTCTCTATGCCTCAGAATTCTCTCCATTCTTCAGGCTCCCACTGAAATGATACCTCCATGACACTTCCTGGGATTTCCTGGGATACCTCCATGCACTTCCTGCCCGACCCCCCCTCTACCACTTCCATTCCTCCCTCCATGGACATTTGATCCCTCTTAGTGAGTGTTTACTGTAAACTGTCTCACAATGATGAATTGGTTCTACATTAGTTGAATCATTCCTATTGGATAGGTAGCTGCTTGAAGACAAGCACCTTTGCATGCTCATTAAGCCTAATATGTTTCGCAATGTACTCACTGAAAACACAGGTTAAGTGAGAAGGAATACATTTTGTTTATTTTTTATTTTTGTCCTCATTAAACTGTGTTATTTTAAGGGGTTTCAGAATTCTGTGACAGATTTTTGTCATGTCATTTCCATTACAAAGTACTGATTTTTAAAACTAACAACTTAAAAACTGCCACACACACAAAAGAACCAAATGGTCTACAAGAGAAGGAATAGATTTTAAATACTATAGGCTTAAACTAGGCAGAAAAATTTTAAAACATGAATATGTATATATGCATAGCCCATGGACACAGACAATAGTGCAGTGAAAGCCTGGGGGGAGGAAAAGCAGGGAGCAGGGGGTCAAAGGGGAAACATCTGTAATACTTTCAACAATAAAGGTAAATTTTAAAAAGAGATATTAAAACATGAAATGTCAGTTGCAAATCTGAGCAGTGTGTTCTAGTGGTGCATTTCAGCAAATACAGTTGTTAACTGCTTTTCCCTGGCTCCTCTGAGCCTAATTAGCCAAGAGCCCAGCTGGATGCTAAAGGCACTACATACAGGAAAAATAACAGTGGACTCTACCTTCGAAGCAACAGGTTAAAACTGCTGATTTACGACTCTTGGCAGGAACAACTGGCCCTGTGCCGAGTACACCACCATGAAAGCCAAGGAGCCCCTGGGTGATCCCTCCCTTACCCCCCACCCCCCACCCCCGGGCACCCACAGTGAGGACAGTGCGCCAGGTTTCTAGGTGATCTGGATTTGCACCAAGTGAGGTGGTCAGAAACTCCAGAGATTAACCGCGAAGATGAGGGGCACTTCTTGGGACCAGCCAGGGCCAGCCCTGAGTTAAGTCAATGCTTTGCTATTTGGCCTCTGAACCTTTACTCCCCAGTCTCTTGCCCAGTGTAGTTTCCTGCCAAGTGTCTAGTGCCTTCCTGCAGATCCCAGCTGTTTCGTCCTAGAGGCAACCTGGCAACCATTCAAATCTCTGACTCTTTTCTTTCAAAGGCCCAGGAGGCTCTCTCCTTCCTCAGGGCTCTGGAAGGGCACTAGATGGTATATCCTGATAAAAGTTTTCACACTAAAGTGTTTATGGTTAAATGCATTTCCCTCCCAGGTATGTTTGCATTTTAAATGCTAGCTTCTGGATATGGCCTTACCCCAGAGAAGTGAATCTTTAACAGGGTATTCATTTTCTAGAAAGAATAGGGTGGAAGTAGGAGCTTTTGGCCTCTCTAAAAAATTCATTTTGAGGTAAACATTCTTATAAAGTAAGGCCATTCTTGCTGGCAAATGTGAACTGTGTGTTGGGAGCTCTTACAAAGCGGATTTTCAGGGTAGTATGGGCAGTCATAGGCTTGAGAGCAAAGGGGCAAGTGAGGGAGTTGGAGAGCAAAGTGTGTTTTTCAACAATGATATAATTAGTTCCTAAGAGAGAGAGTCTTGTACTAGAACATTTAAAAATTCTCCTCCTGCCGAAAACGGTTTGGCTCAGTGGATAGAGCGTCGGCCTGCAGACTGAAGGGTCCCAGGTTCGATTCCGGTCAAGGTCATGTACCTGGGTTGCGGGCACATCCCCAGTGGGGGATGTGCAGGAGGCGGCTGATCGATGTTTCTCTCTCATCAATGTTTCTGACTCTCTATCTCTCTCCCTTCCTCTCTGTAAAAAATCAATAAAATATATTTAAAAAAAAAAAATTCTCCTCCTTTAAAATTACCCCTTTTCTTGGTGTTTTCTGGTCTAGTCACTTTAATAGGTATATAAAAGTTCTAAAAACGTACCAGAAAGAAAATGCAAAATGAAAGACAGTTTGGCAGCTTCCTATAAAACTAAACATTACTCCTATCATTCAATCCAGCAATTACACACCTTAGTATTTACCCAAATGACTTGAAAGTTATGTCCACACAAAAACCTACACACAGATGTTTATAGCAGCTTTATTCATAATTGCCAAAACTTGGAAGCAGCCAACATGTCCTTCAGTAGATGAATGGATAAATAAACTGTGCTCCATCCAAACAAGGGAATATTATTTAGTACTAAAAAGAAATGAGACACCTTGCCATGAAAAGGCATGGAGGAAGCTTAAGTGCATAATACTAATTGAAAAAAGCCAATCTTAAAAGATTATAATCTGTAGGATTCCAACTATATGTCATTCTGAAAAGGCAAAACTTTGGAAAGAATGAAAAGATCAGTGGTTGCCAGGAATTGAGGGTGTCAGGGTAGGGGGGCAGGGAAGAATAAATAGGTGGAACACAGAGTTTTTAGGGCAGTAAAACTACTTTTGTATGATACTATGATGAAGGATACCTGTCATTATACATTTGTCCAAACCCACAGAATGTACAACACCAAGAGTGACTGCTAAAGTAACCCATGAACTTTAGGGGATGATGAGGTGTCAATGCAGGTTCATCAATTGAACAAATGTACCATCTGGTGGGGGATGTTGGTAATGGAGAAGAGTGTGCATGTGTGGGGCCAGATAGTATATGGGAAATTTCTGAACCTTCTCTCAATTTTGCTGTAAACTTAAAACTACTCTAAAAAAAAAAACAAAAAAACACAAAAAACAAAACAAAACAAAAAAAAACCAAAAAACAAAACAAAAACCACACTCACTAGTACTGATAATTTCCCTATAGATTAAACATATTTTTAAATGTTCTCTGCCCATATCCACCAAAGTAGAAACAATGAGTTTTAGGGCAAACGAACTTCTTGCTTGAGATATCCACCATGATATTATTGACTTCCAGGTTTTAAATAGTGTCCCATTGATGTAGTTAATTATCTTTTCATAGGGTTAATTTAGAATCTTAAAATTTTTTTTTCAGAGAACCACGATGGCAGCATAGGTGAATACCTGTACTTGCTGCCTCTAACAACCACATCAAAATTACAACTAAAAGACAGAACAGATATCATCCAGAACCATGGGAGGCCTGGCTGAGTGGAAGTTCTGCAACTGCAAGGAAAGAAAAAAACGCATTGAGACTGGTAGGAGGTGCGGAGGTGTGGAGGTGCGGAGGCACACACGAAACGGACTGACAACTAGGTATGCAGTTGTTGTTTTTTTTCCATTGGAAGGGAGATACAAGCTCCTGATTGCTCTGAACTCCAGTTCCAGGCGAGACTCTGGGGACCCAGACTCATATGGGGAGAAACTGGACTATCTGGCATCAGGACAGGAACGCAAGGGTGGCTTTATCTCAGAGGTGCTCGCAGGGATCATTGTTCCTGGGGGGAGGGGGGGGCAGGTGTGGGATGCAGAGATGCAGGAACCTCCCTGGTGTGGGGCTGACTGGAAGCCATTGCTGTTGCTCTGCCCTGGTGATTCCCTGAAACCCCGCGCCACCCAATTGACAACCCCACCCAAGCTGTGTGCAGTGGCTTCTGCATACAAATGGCCTGTCCTTTTGCAGCCTAACCTAACAGACTACAGCTGGGTCAGAGAGCTCCAAAGCTTCCAAAAGAAAGCCAAAGGCTTGGCAGCAGCAGCCTGCCTTGCTTCACAGCTGGGCCTCATTTAGGCACTTCCAAACCCCAAACAAAGAGGAAGAATCTGCAGATCTCGATGTAGCTCCTGCTGGGTGGCCTCAGGCAGTGGCTGACTTTGCACCTCCTTGGAGATCCAGGAGCCAGTGTACCCAGTGGTTAGTGTGAGACCATACCAGATTACAACTCTTCGCATCCATAAGTGACACACTCAAGGGGCAGACTCGGTAAGCACCAAAGCCCCACTGAAGCAAGTCCTGACACATAAGGGTATTTCCAGCACAGCAGTTCATCCATTGTAGACACAGCTGATCCTCACAGCCAATTGGCCTGGAGGTCAATACCTCCCAGTGATACCAACAACAATCAAGGCTTAACTACAACAAGACTGTGCCCACAGCCCACAAAGGGTGTACCAAAAGTGTCCACTTCAGGTGATAGGGGAGGCTGAGCCACTGGGCCCTATAGGACACATAGCACACAAGGCTACTCTATTAACACAGGGAAGCAGCCAAAATACAGAGACAAAAAAACATGTCACATATGAAAGAAATGGAGGAAAGCAAACTACTGGATATAGAGTTCAAAACTATGGTTATAAGATTACTCAAGAATCTTGTAGAAACCTCAGAGAAATTTAGTGAGACGCTCAAGGATATGAAAAAGGACCAAGCAGAAATTAAGCATACACTGACTGAAATAATATACAGAGATCCAACAGCAGACTAGAGGATCCCAAGAATTAAGTCAAAGATTTGAAATATGAAGAAGCAAAAAACACCCAACCCAAAAAGCAAAAAGAAAAAAGAATCCAAAAATATAAAGATCATGTAAGGAGCCTCTGGGACAACTGCAAGCATACCAACATCTGAATTATGGAGGTGTCAGAAGAAAAGAGAGAGCAAGATATTGAAAACCTATTTGAAGAAATAATGACAGAAAACTTCCCCTACCTGATGAAAGAAATAGACTTACAAGTTCAGGAAGCACAGAGAACCCCAAACAAGAGAAATCCAAAGAGGACCACACCAAAACACATCATAATTAAAATGCCAAGGGCAAAAGACAAAGAGAGAATTGTAAAAGCAGCAAAAGAAAAACAGTTAGTTACCTACAAAGGAGTACCCATATGACTGTCAGCTGATTTCTCAACAGAAACTATGCAGGCCAGAAGGGAGTGGCAAGAAATATTCAAAGTGATGAATAGCAAGAACTACAGCCAAGATTACTCTACCCAGCAAAGCTATCATTTAGAATTGAAGGTCTGATAAAGAGCTTCACAGATAAGAAAAAGCTAAAGGAGTTCATCACCACCAAACCAATATTATATGAAATGCTGAAGGGTATTCTTTAAGAAGAGGAAGAAGAAGAAAAAGGTAAAGATAAAAATTATGAAAATAAAGTGACAACAAATACATATCTATCAACAAGTGAATTTAAAAATCAAGTGAATAAAAAATCTGATGAACAGAATAAACTGGTAATATAATAGAATCAGGCTCATAGAAAGGGAGTAGACTGACAATTCTCAGGGGGAAGGGGGTATGGAGGGTGCAGGAAGAGATTGGACAAAAATCTTACACCTATGGATGAGGACAATGGTAAGGAGTAAGGGCATGGGGTGGGCTGGGAACTGGAAGAGAGCTATGGGGGGAAAAAAGAGAAACAACTGTAATAATCTGAACAATAAAGATTTATTAAATAAAATAAAATAATTTTTTCATTTAAAACTTGTGTCCTTATTGTATTTATTTTTGTTTATTAAAATGTATATTTTTCTTATTATTTACATCATACTAGTTTATTATAGAAAATTTAGAAAACAGAAATCTTAAAAAGGAAAATAAAAATATTCTATAGTTTCATCATGAGTTTGCTTGTTTTGACTCTTTTATATTTCCTGTTAACTTCATGTATTTAAGGGATTTCAGCTGAAGAACATTGACTAAGAAAATATATACTATCATTTTAATGGCTGCATAGTTTTCCTTGTATAAATACAAAATTGAGTCAGTTCATTCTTTATTGGTTATTGTGAGCCCTGAGGCATGGGGGGGTGGGGGGGGAAGACACTTACTACTAGTAAGAAGGGCTCCTGGTGACTACCTGGGGTCAAATTTTTTAAAAAAACAGAGACTAGCAGCCATTTCTGTACAAGGGCCTCTGCACTGAATTGCTTGCCTGCACTGTTTCTGCCATCTGAGCCAGCCCTTACAAAGGAGTTCCTGGAATCCTATGTCAAAGAGTAAGGCTGAGGCTTTCCCCATCCAATAGGAGCCGAATAGCCCTGGCCAATCAGAGTGGCTCTATTCTGACCAATCAGGAGAGTGCCTTTCTGACCCATCAAACTGTCAGGATTTGAATCCTCATTTGCATGAGAATAGACCAATCAGAGACCAAGGCCTGGGACTCCTGTCCATATAAGGCAGTTCCCCTCTGACTCTGAGAGCACTGTTTCCCCAGAAGGTTGCCGCCCAAGCTGATCTGATCCCTAGTTGAGCTGAAATAGATGTCCTCTCACCCAGTGCAGTGCAAGCCAGTCTGGAATGAAGGGGAGCAGACCATCCAGGAGCAGATCAGAACCATCTAGTCAGAAGTGGCCTGGCCCCAGGACCCTTCTACAGCCCTTCTGTTGCAGGCTCTGTCACAATTGAGCTGTTCCACAGGGCTGCGATGTTTTTGAATGTATCACAATTGAGCTGTTTTGCACTGAATAAAGTTTTCTTCTTCACCGCACCCCAAATTGGGGATTGCTGTTGGTGTTGAATTAGAGCCAAAGACCATTGGTTAACATTAAGTTGTTTATATTTCCCAATTATTCTAAAGAACACTGTAATAAATATCATAGCAGCTAAGTGTTTGCAACTATTTCTTTGAGTTAAATTATTAGATGAACAATTATGGGTTAGAGGAAATTAATATCATTCCCATAGTAGTGTGCTTGAAAATTCCTGTTTCTACATCTTTACCAATATTAAATTGACAATTGAAAAAAGAAACCATTCTGCCAATTAAAGTAGCTGAACACAGTCTCACAGTATTAATTTATGTTTCTAAAGTTGTATATACTTCCATTTTCTTTTATTATGAAATGTTTGTTCATATCTTTGACTCATTTTCTTATATTTCTTTGTTCATTTATGTCTTCTTGATTTGTGAATATTCTCTAACTTTTGATTCTCACATATTTGAAGTTACTTTCTTCTCAATAGCTATTTGCCTCCTAATTTTATTTATATATATATCTATATATATATACATATTTTGATATATACATTAAAAATATGTTTGTATAGTTATCCTATATAATAAAAGGGTAATATGCAAATTGATCCTAATGGCAGAATGACCGGTCACTATGACGTGCACTGATCACCAAGGGGCAGATGCTCAATGCAGGAGCTGCCCCTGGTGGTCAGTACGCTCCAACAGGGGGAGCTCTGCTCAGCCACAAGCCAGGCTAATAACTGCGAGTGCAGTGGCGGTGGCAGGAGCCTCTCCTGCCTCCTCAGCAGCACTAAGGATGTCCGACTGCAGCTTAGGTCTGCTCCCCTGGGGAGGGGGCCTAAGCTGGCAGGTGGGCATCCCCCGAGGGGTCCTGGACTGCGAGAGGGCATAGGCCGGGCTGAGGGACCCCCCCCCCCCAAATGCACGAATTTCATGCACCAGGCCTTTAGTGTATAGTAATATTTCCCTGATGGTTTATTCCTTCAATGTCATAACTAGAAAGTAATTCATCTACAGAAGATCATATAATTATATACTTTCATTTTTAAGAGGACACATTAAAAAAATGAAGTACCATACTTAGAAATCAAATACATAAATAACATAAATTGGAAACACAAAATAACATATACTAAAAGAAAAAAATCCATCACTGAACCATTCTTAATTTTTAGTTTTATCAATTATGAAACCATTCCCTTTATAAGAAAACAAGGCAGGAGTTTTATCTCAGATTAAATTTACTTTAAAAGTATTTCCATCCTGACTTATCTCTACCTGTATTATTTAAGCTTTTAAAATTACTAGGGAGAAAAAGACAAGAAAATATTAAAAAATTGAGGTGGCAAAGACTTTTATCTATTTCTTTTTTTCCTATGGATGAAATTACACAGAGGCAACAATGAGAGAAAATTCACTGTAGATCTCCAAATTTCTATGACCCCATTCTTTTGTGTAGTGAAGTAGAAATAGTTGCCATTTGAATGTGAAATGCTGTCATCTAGTGGATTGTAGACTTTACCATGGACATGATTCCCATCCAGAAATGTCCCTGGAGAGTCCTGAGTTGTCAGCGTTCACATGATTATTCTTATCTTTTTTTTCTCTCATCTTGAGGTGAGAGACAGAAGTTAATGCATTGGAAGTTAGAGAAGTTGTTCAGTAATGAGATATAGCACAGACCAGGGATAGAAGAGATGTGGGAGCAAAGGAAAAGGGGAGATTGGGTGTATTGCTTGTGTGGGGTGTACTGTATCTGAAGTAGGGATTATTACCTCATTTTACAAAAGCTCAGAGCAGTCTAAGAACTTCCCGTGGCCACACAGCTGACGAGCGAAGGAGTTGGTTTTGAAAAATAGGATGTTGAAAATAACAAGAATATGTGACGATAGCAAGAAAGGTCAAAATCTAACATGAGATAGGCAGTGGAGTAACAGTTTTTTAATTGATGGATGGTTGTTAGTCTCACATCCATCCTCCTTGGGGAGTGCTGAGGTGGTCAACATTTAGAACAGAGTGCTAAATTCTTTCTATACAAGCATATAATACATGGTTTTAATAAGAATGCCTTCAGTTGCTAAATTAATATTCCTTTTTCAAGGTGCTTTCTCTTAGGTGGGTAACCTAGGACCTATATTAATCCTTCGCTTCAAAGTCAGAAGTGTCTGCTATTTGAATGTATGTAAGAATTTCTATAAATATGTTGCAATGGTATGCCCTGGTTATTGGATAGGACCCAAGCCTAGTTAGGATTCTCCCCTACTGAAAAGGGAGAGAGATGCCTTCTCAATAATACCGGCAGTTAGGAAAAGCTCTGAGCTCCTCCCTTCATCACAGTGCTGGATTCACGTGCCCTCGGCAGCTTAGCTCATTTCTAGTCAGTGTATGCGCTACTCCTCCCCACCCCTGAATGAAAGCATTTCCAAAAATAACAAGTGCATCCCTTTATTTGTAGACTTCCTCTTGCCAGGATCAGTATGGCTGATTTACAAATTATAGGTAGGTGTGCAAAACAGATCAAGGTTCACTGGCTCTGAGCCCACTCACTACCCCTCCCCATTATCAGATGTTGCCCTTCGTTCTCAGCTAATCGCTTCTGCAAACATTGCTAGTTCCGGACACTCAGGCTGCACTTGGATCAAAGCAGCCCAGGCTGCCTCTTCTTAGAAAAGGAGAAATAAATGAGGTACTTCGTTTTGCAAATGACCATACTCGAAGCACGACTTCACTGGTTTAATTTTTACGAATTTGTATTTGAAATAGGTCCCTATGCCTATGTATTAGTCCATTTTTATTGGTGAGTAATTTGCCTCTGTCTTTTTTCCCCCTATCAGATACAGAACTCTTTCTATTGGAATTAAATTTTTACAGGAAAGAGGAAATGCCTGCAATGAAATTCCTCTCCCATAATCTGATGATAGAATGTTGCTGAGTGAAATGACTGTCGCTTCCCCAACAGCCACTGAAAAAGCGAAATTCTTTGGCATGGTGGACTAATTACCGTGTGTGTGTGTGTGTGTGTGTGTGTGTGTGTGTGTGTGTGTCCTGCTGTATTGAGTGAAATTTTTGGATTTTTCAATCATATTGACTATACAAAACATCAAAATCACACCGGCCCTCTATGAAATGTCAGTCTCTCTTTCCCTCTGCTCTCCTGGCTAACTGCCTCCCTACTTTAGCACGAAAGGAGAGAGAAAGGGAAGAAAAGGGAATGAAGAAGAAGAGGGACAAGGTAGAAAGGGCAGGAAACACCTTCCCACAGCACCTCTCACTGGTTCACTACCCTCATCTGCTTTTATGCTTTTCTATGACTCCAGTCTGCACTCTGAAATGTGAATGAAAATTCCAGGGAAACCTGGAGGCAGAAAGCTGCATCCCAAGGCCATTGCCACTTAACAATAGAATGTTGTGATGGTTAAGTTTACAACCAGAGAGCTGGTAAAACAACATTTCCTGAGGGAATCTGTGAGGAGTGTCTCCAGCAGAGATTAGCGTTTGAGTTGGTGGACTGAGTTAAGAAGATGGTCCTCATGATGCAGGGGGGCATCTCTTAGCAACAGAGGGCCTGAAGGGAACAAAAGGTGGAGGAAGGGCTACTTTGTCCTCTTGCTTGAGCTGAGACATCCATCTTCTTCTGCCCAAGGACATTGGCACTCCTGGTTCTCAGGACTTCAAACTTGGACTGAATCACACACCACAAGCTTTCTAAGGTCTCCATCAGCAGACAGCAGATGCAGAAATTTTTAGCCTCCATGTAAGCCAGTTCCTCATAATAAATCTCCTCATCTCTATCTCTACCTATATGAAAAAATAAACATTAAGTATATAAATAATGATGGGGGGGGGGGGAGATATATCTAATTAGGTCTGTTTCTTTAAATACCCTGAGTAATAAACTGGAAAGTATGAAAGTTAGAAGAGACCTGATCTGGTCAAAATGGTAAAATATGTAAATGCTGTGCTTGCCTTCTCCTGCAGCCACATCAAAATTACAACTAAATTATAGAGAAACCATCCTTAAGAACCACCGGAAGTCTAACTGAACAGAAGTCCTAGAACTAAGGATACACGGAAGAAGTCTTGCTGAGACTAGTACAAGGGGCAGAGACACGGAACAGGCTGACCCCACACTCATGTGCGGTGATTAAAAATTGAGAGGGATATCTCAGCTTCAAAATTTCTCTCTGAGGAGCAGGAGTTCCAACTCCAAAACAGGATTCCCAGCTCAGGGTTCCAGTGCTGGGAAGAGAAGTCTCCATAACTTCTGGCTGTAAGAACCAGCTTGGATTATAGCTGAGTGAGGTAAAGAAGGCTGCTGAAGTCCCAGGTATTCCTCCTAAAGGGCCCGAGCACTAACTTACTCCCTGATAGACTTATCTGCTCTGAGCTCCAGCACTGGGGCAGCAGCTCAAAAGGCACCAGGGACATAGAGGGAGGAGCTGAATTGTCTGACTTGAGGGAGAGGCCTGGAGGGGCAGCTTTCTCCCAGACAGAAGCGCTGATAGATGTCATGATGCCATCTTTCCTTTGCTGAGCCCTCTCCCTGCAGGTGCAGACAGATGCTTTATCTGAGTCCCCATCCACCTTGCTAACACCATTTTCCCCACCCTAGTGATTCACTTAGACCCTACCTTACCCAACTTATGGGCCCACCCAAGTCACTTTTGGTGGCTTTCCATACAAACGGCCTATCTTGGCTCATGCTGTGCACTTTCCTAATATCTCTCAAAGGTTTACAAACCCCAAATAAGTAACATCTGCCATGGGTGTGCCTCATACCTCTTGCTAAGCAACCCTAGGCCTGGCACTAGCAGCAGCCAACCTCATTTCAAAGCTTAGGCTCTCCCAGGAACCTCTGAGCCCAGCACAAGTGGAAAACATCTCCAGATCACTTTGTTGCAGGCAGGGCACTTAACCTACATCAGTGTCCCTCCCAAGAGGCCCAGAACCAATACACTCGATAACCAGGTTCAGATCACACCAGAACACCACCCAACTACCTCCACAAATGACACACTCAAAGGGCAGACTCTGTAAGCATCAGAGACCTGCTGAAATGAATCCTGCTCTGTAGGGTTAGCCCCTGAACAAGAGCTTCTCTGAGGGTCAACCCTTACATGGCTATTTCAAAAAGGCTCAACTACAATAGGAGGGCACACACCATCCACACAAAAGACACACGTAGAGTACCCAGCTCAGGTGACCAGGGAGACTGTGCCACTGGACCCTCCAGGAAGCCTTCTATATAAGGCCACTCTACCAAGGCTGGGAGATGTAGCAGATCCACCTAATACATAGAAATAAACACAGGGATGCAGCCAAAATGAGGAGACAAAGGGACATGTCCCAAATGAAATAACAAAATAAAACTCTAAAAAAGAACTAAATGAAAAGAGACAGGCAATCTATCAGATGCAGAATTTAAAACACTGTATATAATGATGCTCAATGAGTTCAGTGAGAAATTTAGCAAAGATATAGGAGAGACAAATATGGAGATAGAATACATAAAAAAGAACCAGTCAGAAATGAAGAATACTGTAACTGAAATAAAGAATACATTAGAAAAAATCAACAGTAAATTAGATGAAGCAGAGTATCAAATCACTATGGAAAATAAGGTAGCAGAAAACACCCAATCAGAATAGCAAAAAGAAAAAAGAATCCAAAAATATGAAGCTAGTTTAAGGAGCCTCTGGAACAACATCAAGCATACCAACATGTTGTTCCAGAAGCCCCTTAAACTGCTATTCAGATAACATCATAGGGGTGCCAAAAGGATCAAAAAGTGAGCAAATTATTGAAAACCTATTTGAAAAAAATGATGAAAAACTTCTCTAACCTGGCTAAGGAAATAGATATTGAAGTCTAGGAAACACAGAAAGTTCCAAACAAGATGAATCCAAAGAGGCCCACACCAAGATGCATCATAATTAAAATGCCAATGGTTAATGACAAAAAGAGAATCTTAAAGGCATTAAGAGAAGAGCAGTTAGCTACCAACAAGGGAATGCCCATAGGAGTATCAGCTGATTTCTCAACAGAAACTTTGTGGGCCAAAAGGGAATGGCACAAAATATTCAAAGTGATGGAAAGCAAGAACGTACAACCAAGATTATTCCATCCAGCAAAACTATCATTTAGAATTGAAGGACAGATAAAGAACTGCCCAAATCCCTCCTCCCAAAAAATCTAAAGGAGTTCATCACCACCAAGCCAGTATTACAAGAAATGTTAAAGGAACCTTTTTAAAAAGAAGCAAAAAAAAAAAAAGTAAAAAATATGAACAATAAAATACCAATAACTACATATCTATCACAAGTTACTTTAAATGTAAATGGATGATATGCTCCAATCAAAGACATAGGCTTGCTAAATGAATAAGGAAACAAGACTCTTTCATATGCTATATACAAGAGACTCTCTTCAGATTGAAAAACACTCAGACTGAAAAAGATATTTCATGAAAGTGGAAACAAGCAAACAAAAAAGCTGGGTTAGTATTATTTATATCACACTAAATAGACTTAAAACAAAGGCTATAACAAAAGACAAAGAAGGATCCAGCAATTACACTTCTGGGTATTTATCTGAAGAAACCTCAAACACTAATTTGAAAAGACACATGCACCCCTATGTACATTGCAGCATTATTTAAAATAGCCAAGATATGGAAGCAACCTAAGGGTCCACCAATAAATAAATGGATAAAGAAAAACTGGTACATATATACAATACTAAAGACCCGGTGCACAAAATTCGTGCATGTGGAGGGGAGGGTCAGCCAAGCCTGTGCCCTTTCACAGTCTGGGAGCCCTCAGGGGATGTCTGACTGCAGCCACTGAGGTGGGTCGCTGTGTCTGCCCCCTGGTGGTCAGTGCATGCCATAACGACCGGTTGTTCCCGGGTTTGGGGTTTGGTCGATTTGAATATTACCCTTTTATTATATAGGATACAATGTGACTTAGCCATAAAAATAAATAAAATCTTGCCATCTGCAACAACATGAATGTACCTAGAGGGTATTATGCTAAGTGAAATAAGTCAAAGACAAATAGCATATGATTTCACTTATACACAGAACCTTAAAAAACAAAATAAAAAACAAACAAAACTGAAACAAACTACAGATACAGAGAACATTTTTATGTTTTCCAGATGAGAGGGGGTTTGGAGGAGGTGGTTGGAAAAGGTGAATGAATTAAGAAGTACAAATTGATAGTTACAAAATAGTCATGAGGATATAAAGTATAGCATAGGGAATACAGTCAATAGTATTTCAATAATTATGTATGGTGTCAGATAGGTACTAGATTTATTGGGGTGATTACTTCATAAAGGTATAAAAATGTCTAATTACTATGTTGTACATCTGAAACAAATAAAATATTGTAGGTCAACTATAATTGAAAAATAAAAAATTATTTTTAAAAATGAAGTGATTTCATTAGACACAAGGAACACAATGCTAAGAAACAGTCGGAATTATTTCTTTATGCCCACGCACAGCTAACACAGAGCCAGGGCTAGATGGCTGGTCTTCCTATTCCCCCAGGCCAGTGCTCTCTGTATCACACCCTGCTCTCCTCGATAAGGCTCAGCTTCCCAAGTTTGGGTTCATGACGTCAGACCCAGGCTTTCTTCTTCCGCACTCTCCTTGGCATCACGCAAAGGGAGAGGGGCACTGCCGCCATATTTATAGACACACCAGAATAGTGGTTTTCAACCAGCTGTGATTTTGTCTCCTCGGGATTTTTTTTCAATGCCTGGAGATATTCTTTGCTATCACAACTTCAGGAATGCTGCTGGCATCTAGTGGGTAGAGGGCAGGGTGCTGCTGAACATCCTGCAGGACAGCCCCCCGCCCCGCGCCCCCCCCCCCCCCCCCCCCCCCACACACACACACTGAAGAATAATCCTGCCCCAAATGCTAACAGTGCTGAGGTGGAGAAACCTACCCTCGAGCATCCCAAGGCTGGTCTGCCAAACCCAGAGGCAGGTCTGTCCTTGGGATCTGGCTTTGGCAGGAGCCGTTGCAGATCTGCGGACATGAGACCAGTAGATTGAGTGGCAGGGTAGGAGGAGGGTTAACACATCTGGTTGCTGGCCTGGCTCTGCTCTAAACCAGTCTGTGCACCAGACGCCACTTCTTGTCTCACTCCGATTTCAGTGGAAGATTCCATGCCCAGAGTGGTCATGGCTGCAGGGACTGGGAATCGTTCGGACACTGCCCACAGAAGGTGCCTTGGAAACTCTGAGCATGCCCAGCCAGGCTTGGCTATGGGTGAAGCACTGTGTGTGTCAGGTTGTGTCTGCAGTGTTCTGGCTTTCACTCCAGCAGGAAAGTCAGGGCCAGAGCACAGACTGTGGGCAAGACACCCTGACCTGAGCTTCCTCACCTCTCACTCTGCAGTCCCCCTCCCTGACAGCCCCAAACCCGGGGCATTCACACTCACCTTCTACCTTCCACAGCATCCCAATGCCATTGCTTATGTTCTACAATTTGCTTTGCCCCCAAGTTGCATTCCCAACACTCAATTTCTCTTTCATAATTATCATTAACAATCTCTAAAGTTCATTCCAGACCAGACATTCCTTGACAGTAAATCCGTGGGTCCATTCAGTCTCCTACTAGCTTTGCACTAAACCCTCAAAACTATTATGGAAAACTTCCTAGTGACGCTGCTGCTAAAATGATGGCTTTGCTGCCCCCTCCTGTCCACCAGTTTGGGCCATACCTGAGAACCTTATGCCTTTATTTCCTCAGATGCCCAGCACCTAAAAAAAAAAAATTCTCCCTGGAGGATCCTTGAAGTCCTTTGAGAATTACTGTTCAAAAGACATTTACTAGAAATTCTTGAGGCCCACAAATGGGTGTATCTGGTGCCTCACTTGGGAGATGCTCAACAAAGATTTGCTAACGTGGTTTATAATCAGCAGGGCCCACAAATATAACGGCACCTGTGTTGCTTTAAGTGGCTTATGTCACTGGAAAATCGCCTGTGCACCATTTCTTTAAGTTTCCATTTCATTAGTACTGCCCAGAGAGATTTTTTTTTATCACTCTTAGTTTCTCACCCAGAAACTCACAGCAGAGGGGGAAAAAGAAAATAAAATCCAGAACAATAAAGGAGTCTTAGTGCCACTGCTGTCCCCAGATCTGAATCTTAAAGGACACTGCTCTGAGCCAAAGCCTTAGTGAGTTTTGTTTCACCATTATCGAACCTCGAGAAGCACTAAGTTAACAATTAACCGATCTGCAATCAGGCTCTTGTTTTGTCTATTTAAAAATGTAGAGGCATGGACACAGTCTTTTGGGCGAAACAGCCTTTTAACCCAAAGGAGAATTAATTTGAGGACATTGCTGCGAATGTGGCAGTTGTGAACCAGAATCTGTTCATGTGCACAGCCATACTTTCCATCCAGCCTATTGTTTTAACTGAGAAATCTCCCCGAAGCAGAAACCACAGCCACAAAATGTCACAACAGGGAGTAAAACACCCTGGGCACTCAGTGACTCAGAAGTCACCACACCTTGCTCTGCAGCGGCAGCGGGGCTGCTGGGGCTGTGGAGATGTTCATTAATTGTGTGGGGCTCCGGGATGCGTTTGGTTTTGCAAGCTCTTTGGCAGCTCCTGCCTTCCTGTTTATCGGCCGGCCTCCACGTGCTCACACAATTCAGAACACAAGTGAGGTCTTTTACAATTCAAAAGCAGGAAAGACCAGGACATTTGTCATTAGACTGCAAATAAAAAGATCTCAGTGCTGGAAGTTGTGTGTCCCTATCTCCTTCCCTTTGAAGGCTGCAATTAAGCATGTTCATGGAGAATGCATCCTTGCCATCCTAAGAAAAGGGGGGATATGAACCCAATTATTTGGTAGTCAACTTTGCCCCTGAAATAAATGAAACTGCAAAGCTGTCTTTTACCAGATGCCCAGGCACTGACAGAAAGCTGTGCAACCAGAATTTCATATCCATTCCCTTGGGGCATGATTTAAACCAAGAAATCTGTCGTCAGGAGGCAAGTGGGAAACTGCTCGGGGACAGCTGAACAATGATGGTGAAGGGTTTTTGTCTCCCCCTCAACCCCTTAAAACTAAGTGAAACCGATCTCCGATTGATTATTAAACACTTTGCATTAAATGGCCGGGGGATATTCTGCTCATTAAATCCATGATTTTTAAGCAGAGCTATTTCTGCAGGATTATACTGTGGGGGAAGGGGTCAGGTGGAGAAGGGGGCTGGGGGAAGGGGGCCGAGATAATGAGAAAGAAGTAATAGCATCAAGTTGGCAAAACTCTTGAGGAAGTTAAAAAACAGGTCTGTTAGCAACATCACCTGCCAAACGGGTGCCATTCTTTTTGAGGTGAAGGAATCAGGTGAACACTCCATAAGTTACATAAATGTGTAATCACTAATTACTGTAATTTTAAATTTTTTTTAAAGAATCAGGTGAACAAATATAAGTTATCACCTTTACTATGGAAAGCAGTTATTCACTATGGGGAGTGGAAGAATAATGTCTAATGGGATTATTTTCTTCTTTTTGGGAAAGACATGCATTTAGGACAAATTTTCTCCATCTCAAATTGATTCTTTGAAGTATTAGTACTAATAAAGGTTAACATGTTTCTCTTTATTTTGGTCATAAATTATGTCTGCTATTGCCTATTTGTGCCTTTTAAAAGATTTTGCACACCAGTGCCTTGCACCACGGGATGTAATATAAACATGGATTCCTTGGTCTTAAACAGAACATTTGATGGGACTCAAAGGTGTGAGTAGAGGAGGTATCATTATGCTTTTATTTACTAGATGTGTATTCTTCCCGTTCTCATGGATTTTATATTTTCTTCCACTTTACTTAGAATAACATCGTCTCCCATCTATATCTCACATGATTACCTTTTTGTTCAGAATCCACTAAACGAATACAGTTATTCTGTTTGTTGCTAAGCAACTGAGCTGGGTTACCCAGAAGAATCTCACTCCACTGTCAGATCCTTGTTCCCTTTTTGATAATTGACCACAGAGAGAGTTTGCTGGTGAGGAAGAAGAGCTGGCAATCAAGAGGCTTGAGGAATAAAAAAGAATGAACTGTTCCAGGTTTGTCAAACACTTTTACATAGACAAATTCAATGGAATACCATTTAATAATAAAAGGAGTGGACCACTGATACACACAACATGGATGAAACTGAAATGCGTTAAGAAGAAGCCAGGCACAAAAGAGTATGTGCTATGTCTATTTCACTGCGTTTAGATGAAACTTGAGAAAAGACACAGGGAATTTCTAGGGATGACGGAAATGTCCCAACATCTGTATCTCGATTGTAGAAATTACACAGGATGCAAATTGAAATGAAATTTAAATGGATGCATTTATTTTATGCAAGTTATACCCCAATAAAGAAAGCAAAGCTATTAGCACTCATGGTATGTAGTTTCTTAAATTTGGTTTTAGTTGTGTTATTTTTTAGGACTAGGAATATCTTTTCCTATGGAGAGTAACTTTTTTTTTTTTACAGGGAAAGGAATTTCATGTCACATAAAATGCAACTTAATTTTTAAAGAAAGAGTTTTTATTATTTTTTTAAAGAACACTTATAAGAAAAGTATTAAAATGAATAATTCTCCCTTTGCTGCTTGTTACCTTTTCATTTTATTTTTATTAGTTATATGTGCTAATAACTCCTATTCTACAGAAACAACTAGTTTCAACTCTTTTAAGCTATTCTCTTGGAATTAACTTAGCATTTCTACTAATATGTTTACATGTTGCTTCCTGATTTTTCAGATTATGCTTTATTGGTTTCTCACTCTAGAAATATTGTATTTCACATTCTCTCTCTCTCTCTCTCTCTCTCTCTCTCTCTCTCTCTCACACACACACACACACACACACACACACACACACACACACTTCCAGTTTCTCATCTTTCCAATGAGGTTATAATTGTTTGATTTTGGTGCTTACCTTATTTAGACTATATAAATGCCATTCCCTGCTGAGACAAGTAGAAACCATAATTTCTTTTCCTGCATAACTTTTTGTTTTCCCTGGAGTTAATAAGTGCTGGGGTTTTGTTTGTGTTTAGTTTACTCTAATGAGGTCCCATGCTCTCCAGGTGAACCACACAAATGTCACCCTGCTCCTCCTTTCTGATCATCCCCTGCACTCCCTTTGCCTCTCACTGGAATGACATGTTTTGGGAAACTCCCTTAAAAAGAATGAATAGCCTGACTGTCATGGCTCAGTGGTTGAGCATTGACCTATGAGTCAGGAGGTCACAGGTTGATTCATGGTCAGGGCACATGCCCAGGTTTTGGGCTCGATCCCCAGTGTGGGGTGTGCAGGAGGCAGTCAATCAATGATTCTCTCTCATCATTTATGTTTCTATCTCTCTCTCCCTCTCCCTTCTTCTCTGAAATTAAATATATATACTAGAGGCCTGGTGCATGAATTTGTGCACAGGTGGGGTCCCTCTGGGTGGCCTGCAGGGATCAGGCCTAAACCCACAGTTGAATGCTGCCTGCAGCTCCTACCTGCTTCTCCCGCTCATCCTGGTCCCACAGTGCCTGCCACAGGCTTGGGCCCAATCAGTTCCGATTAGGAGAGGCTCGCACTGTCACAGCAGCACTTGCCAATCATGAGCCCTGCATCTGGTGCCCTCCCAAGGGGAGTAGCCTGCAAGATCAGGCTGAAACTGGCTCTCTGACATCCCCCAAAGAGTCCCGGATTGTGAGAGGTTGCAGGCCAGGCTGAGGGACCCCACTGGTGCATGATCAAGGCCGAGGAGGGACCACAGGAGGGCTCCAGGGCATGACTGGCCCTTCTTGCTCAGTCCCAATTGGCCAGACCTCAGCAGCAAGCTAACCTACCGGTTGGTGCAGCTGCCTCCTGGTGGTCAGTGCACATGATAGTGAGCGGTTGAACAGCCTTAGCATATCATTAGCATATTATGCTTTGATTGGTTGTTCGGTTGTTCTGCAGTTCAGTCATTCTGCCGTTCAGTCTATTTGCAGATTACCATATCCTATCTAATAATAGACAAGCATGGTAATTAACTGTACCTCCGACACGCTTCCCATTGGCTTATCAGGGCGATATGCAAATTAACTGCCAACCAAGATGGCGACTGGCAGCCAGGCAGCTTAAGCAAACAGGAGGCTTGCTTGCTCCAGTGAAGGAGGAAGCCAAGGTTCCCCGCCTGCCACTGCTGGGCTCTGAGCTTGCACTCTAAGAAACAATGTTGCAATTATAGAAGCTAAACAAACCCCATGCTTTCAGCCAGCCAGCCGAGCTGGAGTTGCAACAGTTTTTCAATTATAGAACCCAAACAAACCCAGATACCTGCTTTCAGCAGCCAAGGTCTCAGAGCTGGAGCTGAGCCTCAGAGATAAAGCTGACTCCCAGTTCCAGTGACAGCCATAGAAGGTAAATAAATCCCAGAATTAAAAAAGAAAAAGAGACTGCACCCAACCTGGGTGGCGGGTGTTGCGGCTCCCGCCTCAGAGTCCGGCACGCGGTGTGCTCTCTCTGCGTTGGGAGTCATATCCTAGAGGGGGACGACATGCCAACTGCCAATCAACTAGCTGACATTGGCTACAAGACTTTCTCCACCTCCATGATGCTGCTTACTGTGTATGGGGGCTACCTCTGCAGTGTTCGAGCCTACCACTTTTTCCAGCAGCGCAGCTCCCGGCGCCAGGCTGCAGAAGAACAGAAGACCTCAGGAGTTCTGTAGAACTGGGGGGCTCTTTTCCTTGACCAGAGGCCTGAGGCATGCTGTGGAAAGAGCTCACCTACAATCATCCAAATCAAGAGAACCAGGGCTTTAATGGTTTTCAAGTCCTGCTGGGGATAAGTGCCCATGTTTTCTCTGGAACTGCCAGTTTAAGGAGGCTATCAAATCGTAACAGGAATTGGGGCAGGGGGAGGCACATGCACAGACATTAAATATTTTGTCATGTGAAAAAAAAAAAAAAGAAAAGAAAAAGAAAAAAAGGAGAGTTTGGGAGCTTCAGTCACCCGCCAGCCTGAAAACGGCCCTCAGCCCCTCACCCAGACTGGCCAGGCACCCCAGTGGGGTCCCCCACCCTGAAGAGGGTGTGACCAGCTGCAAACAGCCATCAGCCCCTCATCCAGGCTGGCCAGGCACCCAAGCGGGACTCCCACCCTGATCCAAGACACCCTTCAGGGCAAACCAGCTGGCCCCCACCCGTGCACCAGGCCTCTATCCTATATAGTAAAAGGGTAATATGCCTCCCAGCACCGGGATCAGCGGAGCCGCGAGGCCTCCTGGCACAGGGATCAGTGGAACCTTCCAGCACTGGGATCAGCAGAGCAGCGAGGCCTCCCAGCATTGGGATCAGCAGAGCTGCGAGGCCTCCTGGCCCCTGGAGCAGTGTGGCAGGGGGCAGAGCCCAAATCCCCTGATCACCCTGCAGCTCTGTGTGTGACAGGGGGCGGGGCCACAACCTCCCTATCCGCCCTGCTCTGTTCGTGACCGGGGAAGGCGCCCCAACCCCCTGATCGGCCCTACTCTGTGCCTGATAGGGGGGAGCTACCTAACCCCCTGATCGGTCCTGCTCTGTGTGTGACAGGGTGCAGCGCCCCAACTCCCCCATGGGCCCTGCTCTGTGTGTGATGGGGTGGAGCCGCAACCTCCCCATCAGCCCTGCCTTGAGTATGACAGGGGGCGGCGCCCCAATCCCCCAATCGGCCCTACCCTGAGCGTGACTGGGGGTGGCATCGCAACCTCCCCATCCGCTCTGCTCTGTGCATGACAGGGGGCGGTACCCCAACTCCCTAATCAGCCCTGCTCTGAGCCCGACCAGGGGCTGCACCTAGGGATTGGGCCTGCCCTCTGCCACCCGGGAGTGGGTCTAAGCCAGCAGGTCGTTATCTCCCGAGGGGTCCCAGACTGTGAGAGGACACAAGTGGGGCTGAGGGCCGCCCCCCCGCCAGTGCACAAATTTTTGTGCACCGGGCCTCTAATATATATATCCTATCTAATAATAGACAAACATGGTAATTAACCATACCTCTGCTATGCTTCCCATTGGCTAATCAGCAGGATATGCAAATTAACTGCCAACAAAGATGGCGGCCGGCAGCCACACAGCTGAAGTGAACAGGAGGCTTGCTTGCTCCAGTGATGGAGAAAGCCAAGGTTCCCTGCCTGCCTTGGCCTGCTCTAAGCTACACTCTAAGCAACAAAGTTGCAATTATAGAAGCTAAACAAGCTCCAGATACCTGCTTTCAGCCAGCCATGCCTCAGAGCTGGAGCCGGCTCTCCGCTCCAGTGATAGCTATAGAAGGTAAATAAATCCCAGAATTTTAAAAAAAAAAAAAAGAAAGAAAAAGGAGAGGCTGGGAGCTTCAGTCTCCCGCCAGCCTGAAAACGGCCCTCAGGCCCTCACCCAGACTGGCCCGGCAACCCAGTGGGGATCCCCACCCTGAAGGGGGTGTGGCCAGCCTGAAAACAGCCATCAGCCCCTCATCCAGGCTGGTCAAGCACCCCAGTGGGACCCCCACCCTGATCCGGGACACCCGTCAGGGAAAACCAGCTGGCCCCCACCCGTGCACCAGGCCTCTATCCTATATAGTAAAAGGGTTATATGCAAACTGACCCTAACAGCAGAAAGACTGGGAATGACTGGTCACTATGACACACACTGACCACCAGGGGACAGATGTTCAATGCAGGAGCTGCCCTCTGGTGGTCAGTGAGCTCCCACATAGAGGAGCTCTGCTCAGCCACAAGCCAGGCTGATGGCTGACAGTACAGCAGTGGTGGTGGGAGCTCCTCCTGCCTCCTCAGCAGTGCTGGGAAGTGGGCATCCCCCGAAGGCTGCCAGGCTGCCAGAGGGATGTCTGATTGCCATCTTAGGCCCAATCCCCTGGGGAGCAGGCCTAAGCCAGCAAGTGGTCATCCCCCGAGGGGTCCCAGACTGCGAGAGGGCACAGGCCGGGCTGAGGGACCCCTCACCCAGAGTGCACAAATTTTTGTGCACTGGGCCTCTAGTATATATAAAGGATGAATGGTCTGCTTGATTAAAAACATTTTTAATCTACTCATATGTAAATGATTGCTTGTCTGGGTATAGATATCAAGATGGAAATGTATTTCCTTCCTGAAATTTGAAGCCATTTTTCCACTCTAATCTTAATTTCTAGTGTTATTTTGAAAAAATCTATGCCATTCTGATACATGTTGCTATAGGAAACCATTTCCTTTCGCTGAAAGATTATCACAGAATCTTCTCTCTTCCCAGCGTTCTGAAACATCACAATGACCTTCCCTAGCGTGGGTTCATTTTTACCCATTGTGCCAAGGACTCAATGGTCCCTTTCAATCTGTCAATTTATTTTCATCTGTTCTGGAAGACTCTGAACTGTTTCTCTGATGATTATTTTCATTCCTATTATTTTTATGTTTGGATACTCTGTACTCAATTTCCAATTATCTTTTCATCCCTATTTTCTATTGCTTGGTGTGTTTTCTCAATTTGATCTTCTAATATGTCTATTGAGCTTGTTGTTATTATATTGTGATTTCTAAGGGTTGCTTTTTCACAGAGAGTGATGTATTCTTTTATTTCTCTGCATATATTAATGTTCTTAGTTTTGCTCTCCCTATAAAGTCTCCTCCAAGTTTGTGTCTTCCATATGTTTTGGTCTTTGTCTTAGTCTGTTTGGACTATTGTACCATAGACTGAGTGCTGTATAAACAACACACATTTATTTCTCACAGCTCTGGAGGTTGGAAGTCCAAGATCAAGGCACCAGCTGATTTGCTGTCTGGTGAGCGAATGCTTTTAGGTTAATAGGTGGCTGTCTTTTCACTGTATCCTCTCACAAGAGATCTCTGGGGCCTCTTTTCACAAAGACACAAATCCCATCACGAGGGCTCCACCCACATGACCTAATCACCTCCCAATGCCCCATCTTCTAATACCATCATCTTCGGGATTAGAATTCAACATATGGATTTTTGGGGAGAACACAAGCATTCAGGTCATTGTGGTCTCTCTCTCTTATGATGAAGGCTTTCCACAGATGTCCAGTGATCTGCTTTCTGCTATACTTAACACTGGAGCACTAAATGACAGACGGGGTGCTCTCTGTTTGTAGATGGGTTTGCCACATGGGCCTCACTTTCTGTCAGGTAAGGAAGAAGGAAGATCTGGGGCCCCGAAGCTTCTTACATAGACTTTCATCGAATCCTCTGGTTTCCAACACCATTTTCAACACTATTCTAGGGGTGTCCACCCAGCTAATTCCTGAGTTCTGGGGTCCTGCCTTTTGGCTTTCCTAATTGCAGGCTTAGAATTCATCTTGCTTAGATCTGTATCTCTTTCTGCTGAAGAGATGCCTTCTGTTATCCAGCTGCAAATTTCCCCTCCTTCTCTTCTTATCTGGGTAGATTTACATGTTATGATGACTGTTAGTTATTTGCTAACCCTTTTGGTTTGCTTTGTGAGGTTTTAAGAGAGGATAGAGAGAAATACTTGAGATTCACCATCCATCTTTAACTAGAAAAAAAAATTTGTTTTAGAGGTTTGAATTTTATATCATAGACGAGTAGAAAAAAAGAAGGAGTTGGGAAAACACACAGATATAGACAAAGTTGATATGGGAAAATATACACACATAAAAGAGAAAAGGTTGACAAAGCAAGACATACACAGGGCACACGAAGGCCAGTTTGGAAAGACAGACTCGTGAAATAACAGGTTTGTGGAATGCTATTGTGTCACTGTCCTTGTTCTGTAAGAGAAGGAAAAACAGCAAAGGTCTTCTTCATGGAATTCACCCGTGCCATTGAACAGAAGCCATGGCAGTGTGATTCCTTGTGACCTACAAAGACTGTGGACTTATGCTTTTAATGAAACAGGATTTTTCCCTTAATTCCTGTTCCCTCTCCCAGCTCTCTGCACTCTGTAACCAAAGGAAGATGTTCTGCTGGTTACCAGAGAAGGTGAAATTCTGAGGAGCTCAGGGCAGACGGAACCTAAGGCGAGTTCAATATCTTTGGATTGAACAATCTCTGTGCCCAGATACTTTAGTCCAGTGGTTGGCAAACTGCGACTCCTAAGCCACATGCGGCTCTTTGGCCCCTTGAGTGTGGCTCTTCCACAAAATACCAACTTCTGTACATGGGCCACTGTGGGGGGCTGTTTCTCTCTTTTCCACGTCCCGCATGGAAAAGGAAACAGTCCATTTGCTGAGTGGAGGAGCTGGGGATTAAGAAATTAAAGCAAGACCAGGATGCAGAAATAGATTTTAAGCTGGGGCCAGGTGGGTGCCATCCTCTCTGATGGAGAGGCGGCAAAAAGTGGGCTGAGCCACACAGCAGGTTTATTTTAAAGGCCTAGATTTACATATCTAGTTCCGCCCCTGCCTGATTAACATGTCCAGCCTTATTGGGGAAGCATGTCCCCAAGGCGTGGCTCTGCCTATGCTCTGAGTTCAGCTGACAATAATTATAAGAAAATGCCTAGGTGCCTCCCAGGCAGCCCTCTACAGGCCACGAAGCTTCAATCTCACTGTACATGCATGCCTGCACGTGGTATTTTGTGGAAGAGCCACACTCAAGGGGCCAAAGAGCCATATGTGGCTCACGAGCCACAGTTTGCCAACCACTGCTTTAGTCTATTATGATTAGAGGCTCAGTGCACAAAATTCATGCAAGAGTACGGTCCCTAGGCCTGGTCTGCAATCAGGGCCATCTTCCCCGGCTGCCGGCAGCCAGCCCTGCCCCCCGATACCACCCACCCCTGGTTCCCCATTTGCCATCAGGCAATCTGAGCCTACCGGCCAGAGGGAAAAAACCAAGAGGTTGGCCATGCCCAAGAGGTTGGCTCACCCTCCCTCCCTGCAGGTGATCCTCTGTGTGTGGGGCGACCGCTGGGGCAAGGGCCTTGGCTTGGTGCCAGCCTAGTGCCACCCACGTCCCCCACCACCCACCCCCAGTTCCCTGTTCACCATCCAGTGATGGGAGCCTGCCAGCCGGGGAAACAGACTGAGAGGTGGTCAGCGCATCTCATAGTGACTGGTCGAGCGGTCGTTCTGGTTGTTCCATTGTTAGGGTCAATTTATATATTAGCTTTTTATTATATAGGATAATGCATCACCAAAAGCAAACAAAGTATCTAACAATGGAGGGGTGACTTTTTTAACGTCATATTTTTGCATTTTGGACACATATTATCTCTAAACTTCATACCCTGCAAGGAAGGTATTCGTATTTCCATTTCACAAATGATGAAACTGTGGCTCAAAGAGGCGATGCGATTTGCCCAAAGCTACCTTGAAAGGAAAGGATTGAAACTGATTTCGAAGCCAGTGTTTATTGCCCGTGTCATGCTGCGAGAAAGCCAAGACATCCTCTCTAGACATCCTTTTCTCGGATTATCTGTTTTTGTTTCTTGAGTTGACTTAAACTCAATAGATATGTCTTAATTATTATAACCAGGGAAGCAAGAAATTGCAAGTTCCTAAAGCTTCACCAGCCATCAAAAAGCATTTCAAATAGGCAAAGGGGCAGATGCTTAGCAAACCAATGAGCTGCTGACACCGTCAGAATTTCCAGAGCTGTGAGTTAAAACGGTAAACACCACAAATCCATTGGCAGACTGCCAACGCTTCTGTCTGCCCTCACAGCACCGGATTTTCACAACTGTGTGCCCTTGACTGGTGCAAACCCTGCAAAATACCTTCTAAGTATCATTATTTTGAAACTTGAGAGGACCACAGAAAAATTCAGATAGCTCGTTCCCAAGCGAAGTTTCAAGATACCACAGAAAACATAACACACTCTCAAATGTGGGGATTTTCCATTAAAAAGTACGATCTGTAGCAACTTGTGACACTTAAAAAAAGCCACACACAGCTGTTCCCTTGCCTGCCAATGCCATAATCTTGTTTCCTAACTGCAGCTCAGTGGAAGAAATTAATCTTCACAGACTTGCTTTGATGTCAATCTACACAGGAACCAAGACCAAAATCAGAGAATGCATGAGAGTTGGCCATTATGCTTCACCATTTCTGCAGCAATTAGGCTCCAAACTCTGCAAAACGCCCAAGCAACAATTAGAAGCTCACTTTGCAAAAGATTAAAATATCAGCTGTCCTATCCAAAATAATCTACACTATCGGTGATAAATAAGCCTGAAACTAAGGTTTTACAGTTTTATTTAATCACAATTCTAAAAAGAATTCACACTGAAATACAAACACTAAAAATACCTAAGGGTGTGTACTGGGGCAGTTGTGGGGGCGTGGGTGCAGGCAGGGAGAGGTCAAGGGGGGTGGGGGGTGGGAAGGAGACATATGTAATACTTTAAACAATAAAGAATTTAAATTTAAAAATAAATGCCTTAAGACACTACCCCTCTCACAGGCATTTACTTTTAAACCGGAGACAGCCCCATCACTGCTCATGCTCTCCATTCTTTGGCTCTCTCTTTTTCTTTTATATTCTTTTTAACTTAGTTAAGTGTGTGCTATTGTTGCTTAGAATCACAAGGGACCGCCAGAGAATTATTCTCGTGGAGGATTCAAAATTTTGAAAAGACAGCCAAAATAATTTATTCATTTGCAGAAGGATGGAATTTTCCGGGAAGCTACGGAAAAAAGTGTCAGTAACCATATTTTGCCTGAAGCTTGAACAGTTTAAAGCAGGGAAATGTCATGATAGTAAACCAAGTAGAATTAGATCGCTGCCTCTGACAACCAGGCAGGATCCCTGAGAAAAAGCGGAGGGGCCTTGGTGCTTGAGCTCCCTGAACACACCAGCTGACATCCCTCTGCGGACACTTTTGCTTTCTGTGATGCCGGCATCCCCGGTCAGTTCTGCTCTCCTCTGCTGCTGAGGAGGAGGGGTGAGGAGAGCAGAAAAGAACAGAAGAAGGAAGGGATGTGCCAGTATTCCTGGCACCCACCTTCTTCAGTGGCTCCAATGTGCCAAGGAAGAAGATGAAAAAGACAGCCCTTTTCCAGAGCAACATAATATCTGATGAGTTGTGCGTGTCACAGATTGTTGCCCATTGGCCCCAGAACAAAGGACATGAAGGTACTATGCATAGTCCTTGGCACATGGCACATGTTCTTGAGGTTTCTGTTAAATCTCAGTCCAATCTAAGTGGCTGGGGTCTGTTGTGCTCCATTGTGGGCATGTGACTTTCTTGGTGTGCACCTTCCAGGGGGGCACTGTGGGCAGGGTGAGATGAGTATGGTGGGATTGAGAAGTCGGGGCGGGGCGTGGGGGGAGAGCACAACTCTGAAGATAAAAGGACAAGGGAGAAAAGACTGCCAGTTACTACCAAATACCCATCATTTACGCCGCCCCCCCCCCCCTTCTTCTTAAAGACCAAAGTCCTATTTTTAGCTGGGCACTCAACGGGTTACAGTTCCTGGCCTCCCTTGCAGTTTGAAGTGCCCAAATGACTAAGTTGTGGTCAATAAGTTGTACATAAAGATGTTGAGTGGGACTCCCAGGAAGTTTTCTTGAAGGGCATAGACTACTGGGAAGAGTCCTTTTCGCACTTCTGCTGCACTTCTTTCTCCTTCCTTGAAGATGTGATAGCTGGAGCTCCAGCAGCTATTTTGGACCATGAGGTGGCCTTGGACATTTTCAGTACATGCATGCAATGACCTTCAGAGAGTGTCTGGTGAGAACCTCATCTGGGTTCATGGACTTCTCCCTGCGCCCGCACAGGGCAGAAGGGGGAGGGCGCTCTCTGAAGTCTCTCCTATAGGGGCACTAATCAGATCATGAAGGCTCCACCTTATGACCTCCTCACCTCCCACAAACATTTGGGGGATACAAACATTCAGACCATTGCACATAGTGCTTGATACCAGGAAGGTACTTATTAAAGTTTTCGAATGAATGAGGGCATCAGTGGCAAATAGCATGATTGCATTTATTCTCTCTTCTAACCCTGAGCAATCACCTTGGTGCCAAACTCAGCCCTTGCATGTCCCAGCTCTCATCCTTAGAGACAAGTTCTTTCCCAGGGACTCTTTTTACCTGTGAATATCAAAAAGGATCTTATGTTCTCAGCATGTGACTCTGCACCACACACAGCCCTGGACATCTAGGAGAGGAGACAGTCCTTTGCCTCGGTGTCCCTGGTATGCTCCAAGTAAGGGTCAGCATTTAACTGTGGAAGTCCATACCTGAGCATCTCTAATCCTTAACTCCCTACTGTTCTCTCCCTCCGTACTCCCACCATTCCTCAGCATTGTGATACCCATTTGAGACTGGGCAGATATTGGACGAAAAGATAACTTTTAGGTGCTTGGGCTAGACTCCCTCATGTGACAACTTTTAGGTGATGGTGTGGGGGTTTAGTCTCTTGAGTCACATACAGGAGAGTGCATGATGGACACACAATTCAGCTCACACAATTCAGCATGATGGATCTGGATGTGGGCATGGGGAGGGGGGACTTACTACCTGTTAACCTCCTATTGTAAAGAGCCACTGTGCCATCCAAATACATATTTGTTTGCAAATCAATGAATGCACACACAGAGAAGTTGCTGATCTGTGGCTTTAAAGCAAATCCTTGGGAACATTACAAGTCATTCATACAAAGCAAATGCAGCATGGTCAGCCTTGGTACATAAATGAGCACGGGCTTCCCTCTGGTTTATGGATTTTGCTAGGCCAACTAAGAAAACTGTCATATGTCACTCACCGTTATGTCCCTTTCAGCTGTAGATTATAAAAGCTATATAGGCTCATGTACAGTTTCAAAGATGCTCAGAAACTCTTTTCTCTCTTTCCTTGCAGTTTGAATCCTTGTCCTAGTGGAACAGATGAGAAGCCGAGACACCTGGGTTCAAGTTGGAACTCTGACAGCATGTTGTGTGAGTGTAAGTGTGTGGTTCATTTGGCCAAATGATTTCATCTCTCTACACCTCAGTGATGATGATAATGGAGACAATAAGTCCTGCTGGGTTTAACTCACAATTTTGTGTAGACATCAAACTGAGGAATTCATTTGAAACACACTTTAAAACCCCAAAGTCTATAATGCTTATTTCCATTTTCCAGCTTTTTCCTTTTTTTCCCCTTTTCTTGTGTCCTTAACTCATATGCTTTTCCTTCTTTCTTTGTTGTGTTTACATGGATTTGTACACTTTTTTTTTTTTAATGCTGGAAAAACCCTTTTAACCTGTGAGCTCCATTTGGCTTTATTGTAAGAGAAACCAAGGTTCAGCTGCCTGTTGCCATGAAAACCAAACTCCTGAGTCAGGCTCTGGTGAAAAGGGAAAGAGGTTTATTCAAGTGTCAGCCACCTGAGAAGATGGGGGGCTCTTGTCCCAAAATCCATCTCAACATCTCAGTAAGGCAGAGGTTTCTATAAGGAGGGAGAGTAAAAGAAAAACAAAGACATCAAAAGGAAGGGGTTGAAGAGTTCTCTGTGTGCAGGCCAGCACAGTCCATTTCGATAAGGACCTTAAAACTGGTCAAGTGATGGTCTGGTGTGTGTCATTTTGGTTTTTGTCATCCTGGTTTCATGGTTGAAGGTCAGCAATTCTACTAGAGCTGCAATGAAGATCAGAGTCTTTATCTTCTGAATTTAATTCCTAGGATTTTTATGCAAACACGCTCTTTATCTACAAGCTGCATACTAGTCAGAGTCAGCATTTACAGAGACAATGTCAAAAGAATGGTGGGGTGGGTTACAATTCTCCACTGTTACATTATTTTCCCAAAACTGAGCAAATTAGAAGAACAGAATGATGGTAAGTTGTACTTGGATATGCTGCCAAATGATGTACTTTATAAGGGAAATAAACTAGAAATCAACATTATAATGATAATTTAAAAATGAGCAGTTGTTATATGTGGAAAGTATAATAGCTTTGGGCACTTGGTTGTGCACTATTTGAATTGGCAACACTTCTCTCCTTAGGGACAAGTTATTTTTCTGCCCCAACATTATGTCTGAAATACAGATAGTTTCTTATTTAAAGCACTGAAAAAGTGATATGAGACTTTCTTCTGACCAGTTGAGTTGAACATTAAAATCACACCTGTCGCCAAAACGAGTTTGGCTCAGTGGATAGAGCGTCGGCCTGCAGACTGGAGTCTCAGGTTCGATTCCAGTCAAGGACATGTACCTTGGTTGAGGGCACATCCCCAGTATGGGGTGTGCAGGAAGCAGTTGATTGATGTTTCTAACTCTCTATCTCTCTCTCTCTTCCTCTCTGTAAAAAATAAATAAATAAATAAATAAATAAATAAATAAATAAATAAATAAATAAAATATATTTTTTAAAAATCACGCTTGTCACTTCTGAATACGTTTTTACTATCCTATATAATAAAAACCTAATATGCAAACTGACTGAACAGTGGAATGACTAGTGGAACAACTGGTTGGTATGATGCACACTGACCACCAGTGGGCAGGCTCTCAATGCAGGCGCTGCCCCCAGCCCACAGGCCCCAGGCCAACCAAGGCAGGTGCCAGCAGGGGCCCCCCTGATTGCCCTGCCGGTCACCCCACAGATTAGCCCTGATTGCTGGCCAGGCCTAGGGACCCTACCCATGCACAAATTTCGTGCACTGGGCCTCTAGTCAATATATATTATTGTAATGTGAAAACTGATTAAATATGTATTACCAAATTTACATGTAAATACCAAAGTCCAATCCCATTTGAAGGACTCTGTCCAACAAAAATCAAGTGATGTCTGTCTCCTGTGGTGGTTTCAAGCTGCACTCTGTGGAGTGTCACCACCAGCCCTCAGGATATGCCTCACTGGGTAGAATCCACACCTGCCATTCACTCTTGAGCCACTGTATGTACCTCCTCCTTGATATGTTTTATATTTAGTAGTTCTGAGTAAGGTTTTGTTTAAACAAAGTTTCCAAAACAAGAGCTTTTGAAAATCTCTGAGTTAGTCATCCCTAGGATGATAACCTATGAGCATATTTTCACATGTTATGCCTGTTTTTGTTCACGTCCAGGCTACACAGAGACCTCATGATGTTTGTTAGGTACTCAAATATATACCCAGTGTGGCAATCACAGAGCTTGAACTATCAGAGATTATCCGTGTAATTTTATTTTTTCCCCTCTCATTCTCCCTTTTCCTTTAATAAAAGTTATTTGTTCAATATGAATAAAACAAAACAAAAAACCAAGCAAAAGACTTCATATAAGAAAACATGTTCAATATGTTTCCTGGCCCTGGTCAGGACTCTAACCATCCTATCTGGAGGCAAGTGCTTGGGGCAAGAAGGTGAAAAACAGCCCGGCTGTCTGAACCCAGGGCCTCCACAGGCAGTGAGTGGTATTCTGCAGAGTCCACAGCTCTGACATAATTCTGTTTTCAGCTTCATTAAGAAGCTCCCAGTATGTTTTATGCAAATTTGTTCACATTACTTCCTCATCCTTCCAATTTCCTTTTCAAACATTACTTGAATATTGACATAATACAATCGCTATAGGACTTCTGTACAAAAGAAAAGAAGTTAAGACAATAGATTCCACCCCACACCAAAGTAGGCCAGATAAACACTGGGCCAACGAGGGAAGATGGCTTGAGATATCCTCAGGACACAATTTCATTTTATTTAAAATAGAAAAATAGTTTGAATGCTGAGAGGGCTTTATCCAGCCAAGCATCTCGGTGCCATGCCTGACTCACTGTCCAGAGGGAAGAGGCAAATGCTCAGAAAGCCTTTCTCCCCCAGCTTTCTCTGGCTTGATATTCCCCAGAACAACAAGGAGCTATACTATACCGAACAGTTAGCTAGTCTACGTTTAACCCCCTCACAGAAATCAACACGTCAATACTAGTATTAATATCATTTGACCAGGAAAGAAACTGAAGCTGAGAGGATTAATAAGGCTCAGAAAGTCACCAACCAGGAGTGACAGTGCTGGAATTTTAACAAGGTCTTCTGGTTTCTCTAGCAGTTTTCTTTGTAGTAATTTATTTATGAATTTGGTTTGGTTTTAAGTAGCAAAGGAGTAAGAAGTTTATGCTGTTGGTATGTCAGTAATATTTAAATGTATTGAGGTAACACTGGTTAATGACAGCACAGAAATGTCGGGTGTAGCACTTTATAATAGGACATCTGTGTCCTCTATTGTGTGCTCACCACCCGAAGTCTCGTCTCCTTCTGTCACCACGTATCTGACCCCTTGTACCCCCTCATCCTCCCCTTCCTTCAAGTCAGCGGTTCTCAACCTGTGGGTCGCGACCCCTTTGGGGGTCGAACAACCTTTTCACAGGGGTCGCCTAAGACCGTCGGAAAACACATATATAATTACATATTGTTTTTGTGATTAATCACTATGCTTTAATCATGTTTAATTTGTAACAATGAAAATACATCCTGCATATCAGATATTTACATTATGATTCATAACAGTAGCAAAATTACAGTTATGAAGTAGCAACGAAAATAATTTTATGGTTGGGGGTCCCCACAACATGAAGAGCTGTATTAAAGGGTCGCGGCATTAGGAAGGTTGAGAACCACTGCTTTAAATGATGTAAACGACTAATGGGATCGATCCATAAGCATTTTTCCTCTCGAGTTTGGGTGAAGCTTTCTTGGTTGTTCAGCTACAGTTCAAATCTAATATCTTAAGATGGGAATG
The DNA here is from genome assembly GCF_014108235.1 of Myotis myotis. Taxonomy (NCBI): domain Eukaryota; kingdom Metazoa; phylum Chordata; class Mammalia; order Chiroptera; family Vespertilionidae; genus Myotis; species Myotis myotis. The sequence goes on along the minus strand of NW_023416313.1, from coordinate 76,055,668 downwards.
ATTTGCATCTCTTCAGATCTCTGAGCTAAGCATGAGAAAAGCCTGGTCTACGCTGTAGTCCTCTGTGTGTAATTGGATAATGCATGCTCTTTAGTAATAGAAAGTCATTTTTGTAATTTATAACTTTTGGTGAAGTTGATAATGATGGTATGATCAGAGCAGGTTTAAATATCCTGTTTTCCAATTATAAATGTGACATATAGAAATTATAGCAATTTCTATAAAAATTGTAGAAAATTCAGGATAGTATAACAGAAAAAAAATCTCTTATGCTTACTACAAACTACAGGTGATGGAATATTAGAAAATTTGCACCACATTTCCTTACACCATTCCTGTCTAAGTCCATAACTGGAAGCATGCTTGGTTTGCCAGAAGAGAGCTACTTTCTCCACTTAATGTCATATCGGGTGTTTTCCCTCATGTCACTGAAAACTGTGTGGGTAACATTTTTAAATCCTTCAGTATGGCATGACTTACCATAATTTATTGAATTATCCTCCCTGTAGTTGGACATTTAGATTATTTCTTTTTAAAAAAATAAAGTCATAAATCACCATATTTATTCTTGCTTAGTACAGATTACCAGAGTATGAGGAGTTGGAGTGGAGGGAAGGAACATTTTGAAACATTTGCAATGCAGTATGTTATCAGCAAATAGCTTTGCAGAAAAGTTAGATCAATTTGCACACAGTGAGGCGACAGTCTCTTTGTGGGGTCCCAGGTTTCCCCAACATTTTGGGATTCACCCATGTAACCCCTTTGGGTTCCCACAGCCACCTCCATGATCATCTGTTCCCATCACCTCAGAATCTGCTTCCTGTCTGAGGGGATGACAGAGCTGGAGAGCGATACCCCAAATCCTTTCCAGAAATCTGTGTCCTCACCTTCTAAGCACAGATGTGGGTGCCCTTGAGGCCCAGGGAATGCTCCACACACACCGTGGACCCCAGTGTCCCTCCCATGAGGTGTGTCTATGCGCTGGAACTTGTCCTGCACACCTGTCTTCCATGAAGGTGGACAGGGCAGGGGGCATTTCCAGAGACAGCTAACCCCGAGGACCCTCCTCTCCGCCACATCCTTCTCCTCACGGCCTTCCCCTGTGTCTCCACCTTCTCCTCACAGCCTTCTCCTGTGTCCCCACCTCATGGCTGCCACATTGGAGAGCTGTTAGACCCCATCTGAGATCGCCTTATGCGCTCCTGGCTCTGGGTATCTGGACCACCTTGCTGTTGTAAATAGAAAGTTCTGATTTGTCTTCCTCGGGAGAGCTGTTACTTTAAAACCCCAAACACCAGAAAAGAGGCCTCTGAGTTTATTATGAGCTCTACCTAGACTTGGGCTGTTTGTAAATGTGTTCTTAAGTGGTAGGGAGCTGTGTGGATTAGGATTAGGGGACAGTGGGGGTGGGGAGTGGGGAGTTATCATCACATGTAACGTGTACTTAACTAGTTTCTCTTTGGCCAAATGATGCGGATCTGATGGCAAGACCAGCGGGGACTTGGGCCTTTTAGGGCCTCAGCAAAGGAAAGGGTTAATCAGGGAGCCAGCTCCTTGTCAAGGGTCCTGAGTCCCCCAGCTGCTCTGCTCGGTGAATTGAGAAAGTTTACTACAAAGGCCCCCAGATTCAGGGTCTCTGGGTCAGTCCTAAATTGAGAGGGATGATTTCCTCCTTAGAGATGAGAGCCTTCTGGGTACACCAGCATGAATAGATCTGATTACACTCGTGAGCATTCCCATCTCTCATCCTTAGTGCTGATTTCTAGGTTAATAATATTATCTCCCAAATTGTGAACAAAAGCCAGCCTTAAAAAAATGACACTGAAGGCTCATAGCCTAATATACAGTGTTCTACTGATTTAGGATTATTGAGTCCATCTGAGAGGGTCTCAGAATGACAGGTGAAAAGTCAGGAAGTGAAGCTGAATAGGTGGCACATTATTGATCAGATATAACCTAAATCTTTTTAAAAATCAAGAGTAACTTTGTCAGAACATCTGAAATGGGAGGAAATGATGCAATGATTAGAAGTTAACTCTATCCTGTTGTTTCTTCGGAGATGGGGAAACAATACTGGATTCCATGGCACCCAAAGCAGCGCTTGTGAAAAGGAGAGAAAGCAAGGCTATAAACACGTGGCTGACAGAGAGCAGATGGCCGGCTGGAAGTGGGCGTCTGGGAGGGAAGTGTGCTCAGTGGTATTGGCATATGTTTCCTCAAGTCTTTGACCTGCTTGTTTCTCAAAAGACTTTACTAAATGGTCAGAAAAATGCATTGGAAAGTTGTGACAGCAAAGAAAAGTTAAAAATGGGGGTTGGGGGAGAAGATTCACTGATTATGCCTCTCCTTTATGTCACTGATCTGTATTATAAGTAACCTCGTTACTCATCCTGAAAGAGAATAAAATACCACCTCAACAACAACAACAATAAAAAACAAACAAAAAATGAACAAAAAAACCCACCACCTCAAATTTCCCATTCTCCCCTCCCTCACCCCCTCACCCCCGCCAAGCCTCCCATTGGCACTAGAATGCAAAGCAGAAAAGCTTAGGAAGCATTGGGCTGCAGCCCTGTGGATGGGCACAGAGTTGGCTTGACCCCGACAGGACCCCAGCGTCCTGTTGACTCTCATCTCTGGACCATCCACGTGGATACTCATTGTGCAGCCTGTGAGTATAAACAGCACTACAGTTCTGAACAGTTTATTCAATAAAAGTCATATACTTCCAAAGTGTGATGCCAGTTTTGCTCATGTTAGACCAAGACTTAGGCTTCTGTTCGGCTTGAATCACTATTTTCTTTGACTGAGAAGTTGTCCATTGACCTTATTTGTGATTTGTCCTTGGGTCACTTTATTGTAACTCCCTGAGGGCAGGACACTTTTCTTCCTGGCACCTAGCACGGGGCTTCTAGCTTGAGCAAGAAGATGTCCATTCACTATCCAATTGGTTGTTTGTAAATGTCTCTATATTATGAATTCGCTGATAGCCCAAGTCATGTCTTCTATTTTCATATTTCAGTGCTTGAGAGCTGCTAGCATAGTGTCTGATAGTCCATGGTGGGCAGAACACATTTTCTTCTCTCTCCAGTGGAAGAAAGGTTCAGAGATGAAAAATGGGCTGCTGTCGGTCCACCTGCACGATGTTCCAGTGAATGAGTGGCACACGGAGGATCTGACTGTGACGCCAGGGTTCCATCTATCTGTAAGTGCAGATGAAGGAACCCTAATACAGTCACGTGCTGCTTAGTGACAGGGAGACATTCTGGGAAATGTGTCCTTAGGCGACTTTGTCGTGCGAACATCGTAGAGTACTTACACAAACCTAGCACATGTAGGCTCTATGGTATCCTATGGCTCCTAGGCTATAACCTCACACAGCATGTTACTGTACAAAACAACATAAAGCAAAATCAAGCACAAGAGGAAATATTGCAATCAAGAGCTACAAGGAACACAAGAGGTGTGAGGCTGCTGCTGTTTTACAGAAAACTTTCATTTATAAGTAAAAAGAGTACACTCTAAAATAACCGTAAAAAGGCCCTAGCCAGTTTGGCTCAGTGAATAGAGCGTCGGCCTGCGGACTGAAGGGTCCCGGGTTTGGTACCAGTCAAGGGCACATGCTTGGGTTGTGGGCTCAATCCCCAGTAGGGGGCGTGCAGGAAGCAGCCAATCAATGAGTCTCTCTCATCATTGATGTTTTTATCTCTCCCTCTCCCTTCCTCTCTGAAACCAATAAAAAATATATTAAAATAAAATAACAGTAAAAAGTATAGTATAGAAAATACATAAACCACTGATAGAGTTGTTTATTATTATTTTTAAAATATATTTTATTGATTTTTTACAGAGAGGAAGAGAGAGGGATAGAGAGTTAGAAACATCAATGAGAAAGAAACATCGATCAGCTGCCTCCTGCACACTCCCTTCTGGGGATGTGCCCACAACCAAGGTACATGCCCTTGACTGGAATCGAACCTGGGACCCTTGAGTCCGCAGGCCGACGCTCTACCCACCAAGCCAAACCGGTTAGGGCAAGAGTTGTTTATTATTAAGTATTGCCTGTGTTATACTTTTTTTTGGGGGGGAGGAGGTCAGGGGAGAGTGCAAACGTGGTCTCCCACTACCACATATTATGCAGTCGAGTTTCCCACATCGGGGGAAACCCAGGGATCAGCACATCCCACATGCAATGGGTAAGCCTCGCTCTGGGAAAACCACCTTTGTGATCATGGTATCTTCTCTGCCAGGGAAGTATCTCTGTGCTATACTTTTATACCACTGGCAGCACAGTAGTTTTATTTACACAGCATCACCACAAACATGTGAGTAATGCATTGCACTATGACATCATGATGGCTGTGATGTCACTAGGTGCTAGAAAATTTTCAGCTGGGTTCATGAGTTAGAAAATGTAATATTGTTCATTCTTTCCTCTTTGTTATGAGTAAAAGTGTATAAAAGCAAGTGGCAGTAAGGAGCAAGGGGTCCCGGACTGTGAGAGGGTGCAGGCCGGGCTAGGGGACCCCCTTCTCCCCAGTGCATAAATTTTGTGCACCAGGCGTCTAGTATATAATATTTGATTCTGTTTATACAAAGTAAAAAACTAGACTGTATTTTTTGGAGATGCCTAAGTGCTAAAACTATGTAAAAAGTAAGTAAGGAAAGTGTACAGTTTAATGAAATATAAAGCAAACTACCATTTAGTCACCATTTAAATCAAACACTAGAAATTGCCAACATTCCAGAAGCCCCACCATCTTGCACACCCTGCCCTATCACAATGCTCTTTGTCTCTTCTAGAGGGAGCCACTAACCTCACTTTCTTTCTCTATAGTTTTGGCACATAATTGTGCATACTTTCCTTACTTACCTTTTACATAGTTTTAGCACTTAGGCATCTCCAAAAAATACAGTCTAGCTTTTTACTTTGTATAAACAGAATCAAATATTATATACCAGACACTTGGTGCACAAAATTTATGCATTGGGGAGAAGGGGGTCCCCCAGCCCGGCCTGCACCCTCACAGTCTGGGACCCCTTGCTCCTTACTGCCACTTGCTCTCTGCTCCTTACAGCTTAGCTCATTGATCCTTAGTGCTGCCCTAGAGGCGGGAGAGGCTCCCACCATCATTGCTGCGCTAGCCAGCCATGAGCCCAGCTTCTGGCTGAGCGACACTCCCCCTATGGAAGCACACTGACCACCAGGGGGTAGCTCCTGCATTGAGCATCTGTCCCCTGGTGGTCAGTGCGCATTATAGTGATTGGTCGTTCCGCCATTTGGTCAATTTGCATATTAGGCTTTTATTATATAGGACTAGTGGCCCAGTATATGAAATTCATGCACATTAAAAAAGAATTAATGAGAAGAAATATTTTAATATTGCTATTTGCCCTTTCTCTATAATAGAAGTATCAGAGATGAAAGAACATTAGTAAAATGTATATAAAATCTCCCTCCTGTCAGAGTCTGGGGCCTACAGGCTAGTCCCCACCCACCACCTTCCTGTACTTCGAAAATGCAGGAGACCCAGACCCGGCCGGCCCCACCCTCATTGGATGAGACCTAGACCAGGCTGGCCCCACCCCCATCAAGCCCCTCCAGGCAGGGGGCACAGCCTCAGGTCCCCTGTCAAGCCCTGCCAGGCAGGGAGACACAGTCTGAGGCCTCCTGGCCCGGAGCCTGGGTGGGGGACATGGCCTGAGGTCCTCCGGGTTGGAACTGGGGCGGGAGGTGCTGCCTTAGGTCCCCCGTCAAACCCAGCACCGCCCTCCCTACAGTGTCATACCAGTGTTGAACTGGGCTCACGCAGGCAGCGTGATGTTAGCCCTGGGGGGGGAAGTCCCCGCCCCTGGCCCTGCCCACAGACTGGTCGTGACTGGGGCATCTTCACGGACAAATTAGCATATTCCCTTTTGATTATATAGATTATTTTATGTCTGATTTACATTGTTTAACATTATGTTTTTAAGATTCAGCAAAGTTCTTCTGTGTACCTGTTGTTTGTCCATTTTTTTTCTCTATAATATTCCACTGTACCACCATTTAGTTATTGATTTTACTATTGATGAATATTGGGTATTTCCAGACTGGAGCTATAAACAAATATGCTGCTAACATCATTCTTGCCCCCTTGCTAATGCACACATTTCTCTAGGGCAGTAGTTCTTAAAGTCTGGTCCCCAAAGGCAGCATCAGCACTGCAAGACACACCTTTGGTCTCCACCTCCACCCTACAGAATCAGAAACTCTGGGAGTGGGGCCTGGCCACCTGTGCTTTAACAACTTCTCTCTTCGATTGTAAAGCACACCAAACTTGAGTCCACTGCTCTAGAGAATATCTATGGTAATCTAGGCTTGGAACTAATTATCTAAGAGGGTCAAAATGCATATGCAAATTTCTCCAAACTAGGCAACGAGTTTATATTCTCTTGGAGGAATTTCCCCTCACCAAAGCCAGTGGAAGGGGTCTGTCACAGTATCCGAGTGTATCTACAAATGCATTTCACCAGCTACTTATATTTCAAACCTTTTCCTACATTTATTGTCCCCTTAGGTTTCTTCTTGTGTGGAGTGGCTTTTCCATTCTTGGCCTCAATTTTTTATTCTGGGTTCAAGCCCTTGGTTGCCCAGAGGTTCTTATTTCTAGGGTTGGCAGGTGGCCTCAAGGCAAAGACAGCTTCCATGCTGGCTGTCTCCCAAGTTTTCCCCTTCATTTTTGGTCTTGTTATTCTTTATTGTCTTTTACAATTTCCAAGAATATTCATCCATTTTGAATATTTTAAAAATATTTACTATTTTGGTTGTTTTCATAGGCAGCTTGATTAGAAGAATCTATTCCATTCCTGGAGAAGGTTCACCTGTGAGTTGACAGGTGATGGGGTGGCACTCATTTTAAGAAGGTATGAAGAGTAGAGTCATATCAGAATCGGCACAACTTTACATCCCGGGAACTATTGAGGCATAGAATATTAATTACATGGAGTCACCAGGAGGAAATCGTAATTCTTTTATTCATTCGATTAATAGTTATTGAATATCTACTGTGTGCCAGGCTGCACAAGGCGCGTGTACATGCAGGGCCTCGAGTCCAGTGGGTAAAACAGAGGGGAAGAAGCAATAATAGCAACGTGTGAGGCATGTCCCACAGGGGGGCACCGAACCTGCACGCCCAGAAAGGTTCTCCGGGGAAGCGAAATGAAGCTGTGGCCTGAAGGACGGTGGGCGGGGAAAGAGCGGATGGGGGACCTCAGGGACACAGGTGAGCCGGAAATCAGAGCCCAGAGCCCGAAAAGTTTTCAAGCCACAGGAGCGTGTTTGGTTCATATCCTAACGGCGGCGTAAACCCACTGAAGTGTGTTAAGCAAGAAGCCACTTGACTACGGGGCTGGCTAATTTTATGTGTCAACTTGACAAGGCCCAGACAGTTGGCTAAACATTATTTCTTGATTTGTCTGTAGAGTGTTTCCAGATGAGATTAGCCCTTGAATCTGTGGACTGAGTATAGTAGATGGCCATTTTAAATGTATTTTTATCTATTCAGAAAGCACATCCAGTAATTTAAAAAACAAACAAACAAACAAAAAGCCACAGCAGGGACACCATCCCCGGAAGGCTGTTTTCCCTGCTCGCCAGCCTAGCATTATTCACCTGGTGTTAAGCAGATCCCCAGACTGCTCGATACAAGGTCTTGTTTCTCACGGGCAGATGAATGCTCCACTCTTTAACAACGTGTTGTAGCCTTAGAGATTTCCAGCTCCCACAATGTAGGCTGTTTTTCCCCATGTAGCTAAGAACCGGATCAATAAAGTAAAAGCATAATGGCTTTCCCTGCTTTATTTTAGGAGGTTATCTGATACGACTTGCTGTTTTAGTCTTAGTCAATATTGGCGTCTCGTGGGAGGCAGAGATGATATCTCTTCATGAAATCCATTCCTCCGTGTCCTAAATAAAAAGCCAGCTAGCACAAAGGATTCAGGGCCTGCTGGTCATTTTTTAAGTGGATCTCAAACAAATACTGGTTCAGCCTAATTTCGATGATAACCACTTCCTTTGCCATCCCCGTTGCCTGTGTGGCCACACCTTTCACCGGGAGCCTCCAGCTGCCTTAAGGACTGACCTGGACTCCGCTTTGTCATAAGGTGTCCTGGCCTCTCTGCTTAACCGAAGCCCTGATGCCCCTCACTGACAGCTCAAGGACAGATGTTAAAGCTCAGGCACAATCAGTTCTGCGGCATTATCAAACAGCGGGGAGAAAAAGAAATTCTTCCGCTCACACCCTGGTTTGCTCAGGCTGCAGTAAGCACATCACATTGTGGGGGCGCCATACATGTCCCTTCCTCATTTCTTAAACCGCCCACTGCATCCTGTGTTCCCTCCGTCCTGATTTCTCCACGTGCTTATTTCAGATGAGCAAGACCCTCAGGAAGAATGTGAGAGCTACCCCCTGGCAATGGGCAAGGAGACACCTGATTGGTGGTGTTGCTCTTATATCAGTCAGGGGCAAAGCAGATGTACAGTCCTTAGTTCATCCTAGCTTGATGCCTGTGTCGGTGGGCAGAGCTGTTTCATGCCTGAGGCACATAAAAAAAAAAAAAAAAAAAAAAAAAAGAATGTGAGAGCTGCCCCGTGTGACTGAGAAAATGAGATTCTACCTGGAATAATTACTCTCAGATCCCCGTTCAGGCTTTTGAGCTTAATTTCATTTCAGAGCCAGCATTTGCGGGGGCCTTTCTTCTTCCAAATTGGACTTGCACAGCAGCCACAAAAGTGGTACCCAAGAATGCTTGTCAAACGATTTCTGACCAACAATTCTAAAAGGGGGTGTTTTTCAGGCAGCATGCGCTGTATTTTTTTTATGAATTCACCTCATGCAGTGACCACAGTCATAGTCTGGGCTCTCATTTTGCATATAGATAGACTGAGAAATGGACTTCTGAAAGCGATAAACTTAGGACCTAGAATGCACAGCTGCTGGTGCAGGTGCTGTGTGGCTGTAGAGAGTGGGGGCTGCCCTGGACTCGAATCCCAGCTCTGACATTAAGTACCTGTTTCCTCATCTACAAAAAGGAAGAGGTTGCCCTAACCGGTTTGGCTCAGTGGATAGAGCGTCGGCTTGCGGACTGAAGGGTCCCAGTCAGGGGCATGTGCCTTGGTTGCGGGCACGTCCCCAGTGGGGGGTGTGCAGGAGGCAGTTGGTCGATGTTTCTCATCGATGTTTCTAGCTGTCTATCCCTCTCCCTTACTCTCTGTAAAAAATCAATAAAAATATATTTTTTAAAAAAAGGAAGAGGTTGCCCTGGCTGGTGTTGCTAAGTGGTTAGAGTGTTGGTCTGTGCACCAATGGGGCACCGGTTCAATTCCTAGTCAAGGGCATGTACCTGGGTTGTGGGTGCTTGTGGGAGGCAACAAGTTGAGGTGTTTCTCACATTGATGTTTCTCTCTCCTCCTCCTTTCCACTGTCTCTGAAAAGCAATGGAAAAAATATCCTCAAGTGAGGATTAACAAAAAAAAAAAAAAGGAAGAGATTGAATTAGATGGATAGGTCTTCAAGTTGCTAACATTTCCTGATTTCTGGTTTCATTTCATATAGAACAAAGAGCATACATTTAAACATATAATTTGCAACTTATATGTACCATGGAAAAATCCTTTTCTCATAAATTCATAATTGAGTACATTTCTAAAGAAAACTATCTAGGAATCACCAATAAAACACAGTGAAAGTTTTATCTACCAGATCATCTTCTTTAGTGGCTTTCCCATTTGTGAAATGTCACCCTCCCTGCTTGTCTCATAGAAGTGACATAAGGGACAAAGAGGGCTGCCTTCTGAAGTTCCACTTGGAGCACTAGTGCTTCCAGTCTCTCAAGCTGCAATTTCCAAAACATTAAACATGAAGTGTTAAGTTTGGAGCAGCTTTCTTTTCTCCTCAGTGTTAGTGAGATAGACGATCTACTCATTTGTTCTGCTTCAAAAATCAAATGATTTTATCTACCCAGAGATGAAAATTCAGCATACAAGTCCTAAAATAAATACATTAAATTAAACTCATTTTGTTTTAAATAAAATCTGACCTCTCCTTACCTATATTCAACTCCTGGTTTTTGTTTTGTTTTGTTTTTTTACACCAGAATGAAATAGATTCCTTTACTATCTTCATTCTGGATATTTGTAGATTAACATTTCTTAACCTGGGGTTTATAGACCCCCCTCCCCCAGGAGTTTACTATGCACTCCTTCCTGAATGGAATAAAATGGGTTTGAATCTTCTGAATAGAGTTAAAAGGACTTCAGGTTGATGTCTATACCTGTGACTTTTCTTTTTTTGGGGGTGGAAGGCCTGTGGAGAAATTTCAGAGTTTTCATCCTATTTTAAAGGAGACCATGACTCTTGAAAGGCTAACAATTGTTTCTGTAGGTATCTATAATAATAAAAGTGTAATATGCTAATTAGACCAGACAGCCAAACAATCTTCCAGACATCATTCTGGATGAAGCCACAGTGGCAGGGGCCAAGGCAGAAGCAGTTAGAGGAAATCAGGCAGGCAGGCGAGCAGTTAGGGGTGATCAGGCAAGCAGGCAGAGTGGTTAGGGATGATCAAGCAGGCAGGCAAGCAGTTAGGGGTGATCAGGCAGGTATATGAGTGGTTAGGGGTGATGAGTCAGGCAGGCGAGTGATTGGGATGATCAGGCAAGTAGGCGAGTGGTTAGGGGCAATCAGGCAGGCAGGTGAGCAGTTAGGGGCGATCAGGCAGGCAGGTGAGCAGTTAGGGTTGATGAGGCAAGCAGTCAGAGTGGTTAGGGGTGATCAGGCAGGCAGGTGAGTGGTTAGGAGCCAGCAGTCCCAGATTGTGAGAGGGATATCCGACCTGCAGTCGGACATCCCCTGAGGGGTCTGGAATTGCAAGAGGGTACAGGCCAGGCTGAAGGACCCCTCCCCATGCACAAATTTTGTGCACCAGCCCTCTAGTTAATTCTTAAGACTTGACTTGTTGACAATATCAGAGTTTTTTTTTTCCACCTCCTTAGCTGATGGTAGCTAGATGACCTGAATTGAACTGAGGTCTTCATTTGAACTAGTGAGTGCCTTAGGTTTAAAAAATACCCAAATTTGTAAACTGTCAACATTACAGATGAGACCTTCTACCAGTCCAGGGAGATGGGGCTTTCCATGTACTCTGAACTAAGTATCTCTTTGTGACCCATTTGGAACAAAGTGACCATGCTATGTTTGTTGATCTTAAGAAAATTCTTTGTAAAATAAATATATACACGACTAAATATCCTAGGGCCTGCAATCCGTTTAAAATTGCATGACTCTTGGGAAGATGATTATATTTTTCTTCTTTCTCTGTACCAAGCAAACAGAAATGCTATAAACACTCTTTTTTGGCTCTATAGTTGAGCTACCAAATAAGATCACTCTAGTGCCATATTTGCATCCCTGCTTCCCTTTCCCTGTCCTCCTTCCTGTCCCCTAGTTCTGAATTTTGACTGAGGTTAAGTATATAAAACATCTCTAGGGAGAATATTGGCAGAGCCTGAGTAAAGAATAAAGGTTAATGAAATAATATGGCCTGTATAAAGTAACACAATTTATAATCGATGCTGGGAAGTTTCCTCTTCCTTTTTCCAATATCCACAAAATTATTCATGTTAATATAGCTGCATTGGTCATTTTGGGCTATGCTCCTTTAAATGGACTCCAAGTGCATACTGGATCTAAGGTAAGGAATCCACAGGAAAAAGGTCAAGGTCATCCTGTGGAACCTATACTGGTGGAAACTTCAATTTCATTTAATTCATGTATTTACTGGTCACCTCCTGAATGACACACTGTGGGAAATACTGAGAAAGTCCATGTTACATTGACCAACCTTGTGCAGAGTTCAGTCTCATTGGGTAGCTAAGATTTAAAATATAAAACAGCAAGGGAACAATATGTGGAATATACAGTCCAATTTTAAAGCACACCCTCATTTAATTGTACAGGAAGTTGGAAGAGGACTGAATTGGAAGCACTGAAACAGTAGAAGACAGAAGTGTAAATTGATACTTGAATGTGTCCTAGGATTGCAGGCCCTGGGATATTTAGTCTTGTATATATTCATTTTACAAAGGACTTATGTGAAACCAGGCAACAAGCATAGCAAAGGCTCTCCTGAGAACAGTGAGAAAACTTACAGGGAATTGTAGGATTGGCCTGGAAGAGTGAGAAAAAAGCACCAGGTAACGGGAGAAACCTGAGGATAGCAAGGGTTGAGTCTTATCCTTACTGGTACTATGGCTGCTAGAGAAAGAGGGGGTGAAGGAGATGGACTCCAGAAAGAGTGAGGATCCTCTTACCTTCAGGTACCTCCAGGGTCAAGTAGTACCTATAACATCAATGAAGGTTTAGACTAATGCCAGATGGTCTTGATCCGGCATCCAGAAGGGTTCAGAAATCTGGAGAAGGACTGTGCATAAATTAAATAAGAGTCCAGAGACAAAACATAATTTTGAAAGGCATTATAGGGAGTCAGAGAAGACTTAGCCTAAGGAACTAAGTTTTCCTCATCTCAGGACCCCTGGCTTTTTATTAACACAATTTGTCCTAAGGCGAGGTGGAGATACACACTTCAAAGGGTAAGGTTAGGTACAGAATCCATTGTCAGATTGGAAGAATTTACCTACTGCTGTTCAGGTGTTTGGCCAGTAGGAGGCAATAACATGTAGATTAAGATGCCCTGAGCTGTCTAGGAGCAAGCAATCATCCCTTTTCATGTTTGGGGAAATGCCCTTGCCACTCCGGATGATTCAGCCCTTGCTGACATGCTGGAATTGGCTTCCGGCATTAGACAGGTACAATGTAGAGGGGAATAAAACAGAGGGGAGGGTTAGGTGATGAAAAGGGGAGAGGAGAGAGAAAGAGAGAGAGAGAGCTTTATTTTATTAGATACCTACATGTAACCAGGGCTTCTTGGAACCACCCCAACTTGGTGGCATTTCTGCATTATGAAATGCTTCAATGGCTGTGGAAGCTTCCCACATAATAAATACTGCTCCTCAGAGATGCTTTGATCCTCCTAACCAGCCCCGCCCCCGCGGGACTGAAAGTTTCTTGATGTAAATGAACATCTTCACTTACCCAGTCACTCAGGAGGTGATCAATCAATAAATACATGAATTAAACACAATTGAAGTTTCTATAGTTTATGAAGGATAACCTTGATTTTTTCCAAGTTGATTCCTTAACTTTGATCCCAGTATAGGCTTGAAGTCCTTTTTAAAGGGTATTGTCCCAGGAACATTTAATTAAAATAAGCAAATTATCTGGGATCTGACCCAGGAAGCAGTATCCATCTCCAAGAGCGTAAAGTGCCGCTGGCCGGCTCTGACATTCACTTCTTGCCGAAGGCACAGCGAGTCCTCCAGGCTGGGCTGGAGACCACCCTGACCAAGCTGCAGACAGCACCCCAGTGCAGCTGAGCCCCCCAAAGGCTTGGATGGAGGAATCCCACTGAACAGGCAGACACCACACCTTTTGATTGATGACTATGTTAAAATAAGTAAAACTTGAAGTTTAAAAAATAAAACCTCAATTATATTTTCTGGAAAAATACTGCAGTTGGGCCCTGGCTGGGTTCTTAGTTGGTTAGAGCGTCATCCCCATACACCAAGGTTATTATTGGTTTGATTCCTGGTCAAAGCACATACAAGAAGCTAATGAATGCATAAGTAAGTGGAATAGCAAATTGATGTTTCTCTCTCTCAAATTAATCAATTAAATAAAAAATAAAAATACTGCAGTTTTGTTACTAGGAGAACGTTAGGAATTGAATAGGAGATATACACTTTATTTTATTAGATACCCACATGTAACCAGCTTCCCACATAATAAATACTGCTCCTCAGAGATGCTTTGATCCTCCTAACCACCTGAAGTGTATATCTCCACCTCGAAGGTCAGGCCTGGAAGGTCACGCAAACAGGACCAAAGATAGACAGCAGAGACCCAGCCCCCATCCTCACCCCTGCCCCCTCCATGGGGGACTGGGTGCAAGAACCTCCATGTGGCCATGTGGTTACTGGGACCAGCAGAAGCCTTGGGTGGAGAATAGTCACTGTGGCAATTCTAATCAGAGGACGTCAGACATTCAAGGCCAATTGGAGTGTGGGGGCCCTGTCCTGAGGATGCCAGATGTTCAAGGACAATCTGAGCAAGGACACAGCAATCTCACTGTATGCACTGCACACGTGTACCTTCCTATAAGCCAAATACTAATGTCACTATGTGGCAAGAAGCCTCTTTTGTCTAAGTTGGTGTAAAGATGTGTTGTTGACCAGCCAGTGTGTGGCTGCTTGGTATGGCTCCTGTGTTTACTACTGTGTTAGCAAGGGGTGCTTTGTGTGGCTACTTTGTAAGGTTACTTTAAAGAATTGTTTTGTCTGATGGCTCCTTGTTAGCAATGTCTCCTTGGTCTGCAATAAAGACTCTCCTATATGCCCATGACTTCTCATATCGTCTTCATCCAGTGCCTGGCATCCAGTTCCTGGTGAGGGAACTGTGCCCCTACAGGTGGCGCAGTCAAGCAGGATAAAGGAGTAATTACTCCTACAGTTACCCTCCCTTCTGGGTGGTGATTTTTTCATAGCTCAGGGGACTGGGGGTTGAATAAGGAAGACTCAGACTCAACCATTCACTAACCCCACTGGAGTCCACAAGGTCTGGTACACAGTCGGCACTCAATAAATGCCTAATCCATGAAGAAATGAAAGGACTCTTGTTCATCTCTGTGGCACACATGCAGGAGATCAAATGCTGACGGAACCACTGTTACACTGTTTTGTATCACTAGTGCCTGGCCCTCATAGCAGGTGCTCTCCGGATGTATGGAGAAAAAACAGTTAAAGGGTAAAAAGCACCTTGTTTAGCTCCATCCCTAGCACCAATCTCAGCTCCTGGCACACAGCAGGCGCTCAATGAAAGCAAGGAGTCCATAAGAACTTTTGTGTCATGAGTACCGGGCTCGTGGTAGAAGCCTGACATGTGTTTGAATAAATGAAAGTGTCTTGTTTATCTCAATATTCCCAGAGCCTGAAATGGTGCCCAGCATTCAGTAGGCATTCAATAAATATGTAATTAATTTTTAAAAATGAAAAAAACCAAACAAACAAAAAAGGGGGCATGGTCCAACCACATCCCACCCATTAGGATTGCTACGATTAAAAACAAACAAACAAACAAACAAACAAAACAGAAAAAACAAGAGTTGGGGAGGATATGGAGAAATTGGAAGCCTTGTGCATTGTTGTTGAGAATGTTAAATGGTGCAGCTGCTATGGAAATTAATGGGCAGCCCCGCAAAAAAATTAAACATAGAACTGCCATTTGATCCTGCAATTCTGGATATGCACCCAAAAGAACTGAAATCAGAGCCTTGAAAAGAGATTTGTGCACCTGTGTTCGTAGCAACTTTATTCACAGTAGGGAAAAGGTAGAAGCAACTCAAACATCCATCAACAGATAAATGGATGAGCAAAATGTGATCAGTACATATAATGGAAGATTATTGAGTCTTAAAAAGGAAGAACATTCTGACACATACTATAACATGAACCTTGAGGACATCATGCTAAGTGAGATAAGCCAGACACAAAAACAACAAATACTGTAAATTCCATTTATATGTGATGTTTAGTGTAATCAAAATAATAAACACAGAAGATAGAATGGTGGTTGCCTGGGCTGGGAGTGTGTGTGTGGGGGGGGGGGGGGGCGGGGGGGTGGATTGGGAGGGTAGGGAGATACTGTTAAATGGAGGCAGAGTTTCAGTTTTGCAAGATGAAAAGGTCTGGAGATGGATTGTGAGGATGGTGGTACAATGATGTGAATGTATTTAGTTCCACTGAACTGAACACTTACAAATGGTTTAGATGGTAAATTTTATGTTATGTGTACTTTGCCACAATAAAAAAAAAATGAAACAAAAAAGGTTATGGTCCACAATGACTAGTGTTGCATGAGGCCCCACCCAGCCGAAGGACCCCCTCTGCAGCCTCCCAGTCTGATTCCTAGACCAAGCAGCTCAGCAGATGCCCTGTTAAGCAGTTAATTATTTCTCTTTGATACTGGCTTTTTATCTTTTAATACAACAGTTTTACTGTCTCTGATAATTACTCTGTCTCGATAACTCTTTTAAATCTAATGAGGCGTGGTAAGCTCTGCTTAACAAGGCAACACATCATTAGCTTCTTGCCTCTTTACCATCTTATCGCACTCAATTACTGTATCACCAGCCAGACACTAACCTGTCACTTGCCATTGGCAGAATGGTGTGAAGTGACCTGCCTGCTGTCAGGTCAATTGGCAGTGCTACTTAATAAACTTCTGGGGCCACTCCCAGTCCTGCATGTCATCCTGCCCACAATCCAGGCTGGGGGGAGCTCCAGTGTGAATCAGTTCCCACTTACCTAATAATGAGATCTTCAGGCAGGGCCTGTGCTTTCTCATCCTCTGCTCTCAGGACGATTAACATTCTGTCTCACAGGGAAACAGTGAGAAGTAGTGCAATGAGCACTGGGTTTATCTGAGAGGCGTTGGGTCTGTCTGTCTTACTAAGTGCTCACCACCTGTGTGGCTTTGGGCAAACCATTTAACCTCTCCGAACCTATTTCCTCATCCCAAACAATATATTTCCGTGGGTTGTATTGAAGTTTTAAAAGAGTTAATTGCTATCTAGGTTGCCAAGACATATTAGCTGAGAAGAAAAAGTAAGATAGTTCTCTTTAGTCTATTTTTGAAATGAGTTAGGATATAAAGCAGTATAGTGTTGAGATGCTTTCAAAAATCTATTTCTTTATGTCTTTCCTCTCTCCCGTGCTCTATATAACTTCCCTGAACCTTCTATTGCATCATTCCCAAATCATTTGGGGTCTCCTGGGGGCCTGTTTATTTATTTGGCATCTATCTAGGCAGTGTGCTCAGTGGTCAATGAGACAGAGAATGCCTCTGCCCTTAGACACTCATCTTCTCAGTAAGTGAGCGCGCTCCACCAAAGGATCCAAGTAGCTGTGACTTCATGCAAAGGGTAAAAATAGCAGAAGGTCAGCTGCTTTTCACTTTTATCTTCCCTTTGTCCAGGGCAATGCCTGGCACACCTATAGCAGGTCAAGTTCAAAGTTCTAAATACATACGCATGGTCACCTTTCCAGGAAGTGTAATGAGAGGTGGAGAAGAGTCACCAGTCAGAGGTACCTGTGTGGTGTGGTGGAAAGTAGAGATTTGGTGCCAGAGCCCTGGTCGGCATGGTTCGGTGGTTGAGCATTGTCCCATGCACCAAAGGGTAGCCAGTCCAATTCCTGGTCAGGGCACATGCCCAGTTGTAGGCTTGATCCCTGATCAGGGTGCTTAAGGGAGGCAACAAATTGATGTTTCTGTCACAAAGTGATGTTTCTCTCTCCCTCTCTAAAATCAATAAAAACACATTTTAAAAAATATATATTTGGTGCCAGAAGGAGGAGATCACGTTCTAGCTCCCTCACTTGTAAGCACTGTTCCCTGAGCCAAGGCATAGAACTGTTGACTCTTCATTAAAATGGAGATGGCAATGTCCCCTTATAGGTTTTGTGAAGACATAAAAGAATTAAAGTATCTGAAAATTGTAGATACTGTAGTAATTTACTATTGAAAATATTTTATTGATTTTGATAATTCCCTTGGGCTGCGAGTCACCAAAATAATTACTTTTGACAAAAAGGAATGTTTTTAAAATTAAATTTGCAATATCTGCACAATAAGGATAACTGCAAGTTCCTGCGAAGAGCCATCTCTTCCTATGGCACCTTCCTATACTCACGTTCTTGCTCTGCTTCCAAGTTTGCTCTAAGTCTGTTTCTACAAATGAACTTCAGAAACAAGATCACAGGGATAAAATAAATCGCAAACACACATCTTTAATAAGTCCGTTTTCATCTGCGCACATAGATTTCTTTTATTTTTGGAAGATTCAAAGTCAATTATTTGACACAGATATATTCCAGGTTATCACCTTGTGAGCTCAATCACTTTACAATAAACGTAACCAACTACATTTCTATACTTGCATGTCTGAAAAGACCATGGGACTGTTACCCTCAAAAATCCCTTCCTTGGCCCAAAGCAGGGTCTTTGCAGATGTCAGCAGCCGTGGGTATCCACGTTGCCTCAGGGTCTGCTGGCTCCCAGGATGCCCGGGAGCCCCAGGAACAGCACAGCTTTGTTTTCTCACTGCCGCTCAGAGCGCCCCAACATGGCCACTGGGTGGCTTCCTTCCAGTCGGAATAGAATGAATAGAACGAGAGGTGGGCCATTCTGGTCCCCATGAGTTAGTGTGCCCTGCTCTAGGGTGACAAAGTCCCACTGCTCCATACTCACAACTTCACATGGAAGTTTTGTCCCCAGGACACTCACCCAAAAGAGAGCTGGGTAGGCTAAAAGCCAGGAGGAAGGGTGCTGGCTCAGGATATATCCTAGACCCCGTCTGCCTTAGGCTGTAAGTTCCCTGAGGAGGAGACCACATCTGCCCCGTCCTCCTTAGGCCCACAGTACTCAGCGAATGAGTGAATGAATGAATGAATGCCTGTCTAGTGGTCCCTATCCTTGATTTTAAGGACCATCTCACCCACAGGTGTGGACTTGGACCTCCTTGATGACTATTATATCCTCCGTTAAAGACACTCTCCAGAACATTAATGAGTTACCCTCATTGCTCTAGGTCCAGTAAAGTTGTAGTTCTAGCAGTGGGCTACCCTAGAGGCCTAAACATGTCTAGTCATTTGTCTTATCAAATTCATATGTTCAGTCATTAATCTACTCTCTTTTTCAAAATAATTAGCTGAGCACCTGCCATGTGCCAGGTGCTACTCATTTTTTTATACATAGTATATTTACACAACTTAAAGTTCAAAATTAGATGAAAAATATATAAACAGGGAAGGCTCCCCCAGCTAGTAGCCATTGATACTTTATTTTTTATTTATAAGCAAATATAAAGATATAAGGAAGCACCCTATATATTACTGTTTTTGTACCTGGATCTCTCCATAGCAGCACCTAGATGTCATCCTCAGTACTTTTAATAACTGTATAGTATTCCATTGCCATATGTACCAGGGTTTACTTGAGTCTTTTTCTATTGTTGAGCATGGATTCTTTCTAATCTTTTGTTATTGTAATTCACAATATACATTTATGTACATATTATTATACTTGTGCAATTGAATTTGTAGAATAAATGCCCAGAAGTGGGAATACTAGATCAAAGGGTCAATGCATTTGCATTTTGGGGAGGTCAGCTTCCTTCATTCCTGCTCCCCACCAGCAATGTATGAAGTTGAGGCAGCATCCCCAGGAGTCGGGATGCAGTGGGGACCATGGTGGACAGGAGCTCAGCTTTTCCCAGTGTGGGTAGCCTGACAATAAATACAAAGATAGTTGCAGATTGTGATTAAATGCTGCGAAGACAATGAAACACGATACTGTGGTGGAGAGTTGTGCAGAGTGGTGGGTGAGGGGTGATCCGTGCTAGGTAAGGAGTCAAACAAGGTCTCTTTGAGGAGATGACTTTTGATTCAAGACCCAAATGGTGAGAAGGGGGCAGCCAAGAGATCGGGAGAACATCTGAGGGGACAACATGGCAGAGGTGCGTAGGCTCCTCTGGAAAGCAGGCTCTGCCCACCTCACCCGGGGAGCCCGACAAACAGTGGATCAACAAGGCACTCAGCTTTGTTCTGGGCTTCCTGCTACGCACAGTCAAAGGCTGTTGGATGTAATTATTCTATCTATTTCCAGCCTGAAGAGTGTAAAGTAAGGGGGCATGGGACAAGGACAAGGCCACTTTGTTGCTTAGACTCACAACTTTCTTTTCTTCACACGTAAGATTTTTTTTTTCATAAAAATTTTATGAAATTTCCATAATTTTCCATTTTTATTTTCCATAATTTAGCAGATACAGAATTTCAAAAGTTGCTCTTCAAAATGACATAATATAAAATTTACCACTTAACCGTTGTTAAGTGTACAGTTCAGTAGTGCTAGGTACATTCACGTTGTTACAGAGTTTTAAATTTATTAACTACAAAAATGAGCCCAGGCTGTGAAAAGCTGGAAACAAGATAAAAATAACTAGAATGTCAACAAAGTTATGTGAGCACCTCTGGTTCCAAAGTTCAAGGGAAATTTAAAAAGGGGGAGCAGTCACTTATGGATGAGGATGAAATCAAGGGTCTTTAACATCTGGAAATGGCCTTTCCCTAAGACTCATTCTCACTGTCCCTTCCCATCTAGGTTATAAAGTGATTGCATTTTTTCAACTCCTGCAGTGAACTTCTCTGCTTGAGGATGAGTCACATCCTTTATTCAGTAAAAGAAAATAATTGACATTTAGCTGATGACTGAATCAGATAAACAGCAGGCCGGTCAGACATCTCTCAGCAGCTACCTGCTCATCTTTGTACCACTTCAGACCCAGCCTGGCAGTCACAGGCCACAGCTGTCCTTGTGGGTTCCTGCTGAACCTGCAGTTGCTGATAGATTCACTGATGTGTGCCCATGTCAGACTTGTACACCCTCTCTGTGCTCTCTGCCTCTCGTATCCCCAATGGAAATTACTGGGAAGACAACAATTGACTATTTCATCATTTTATAATAAACTAGTGAATTTTAAAAATCTATTAGAGCCTGGCCGGGTGGCTCAGTGATTGAGCATCAACCTATGAATCAGAAGGTCACAGTGTCATTCCCGGTCAGGGCACATGCCAGGGTTACGAGCTCAATTCCCAGTGGGGGGCATACAGGAGGCAACTGTTCAATGATGATTCTCTCTCATCATTGATGATTCTCTCTCTCCCTCTGCCTTCCTCCCTGAAATCAATTTAAAAAATTTAAAAAAATCTATTAGAGATATATTATGTCATCTTAATAAATGACAATGAGCTGCGCTGAGTCCTGCTTCTCCTTTATGAACAGGGGATGTACATATAGACGATGCAACAAAAAGTAGCTTTAATACAGAGACATGAAATGGGAAATATATTGATAGTGAAAAAATGTATCCTGGTGTGTCAACGCTCTCTTCGTTTTCGTCTTTGCTTCAGTGTGCAGTACGGCAAGAATCCACTAGATGGAGACATCCACCCGTTTATCTGCCAGTGTGCAAGTTTTCCACTGCTTTGAACTCAATTTTGAGGCTTGAAAGCTAGGGGGCAAGATTTCCTTAGAAATAACTTGTCGATTAAAGAAGAAATAAAATAAGGATCCCTTGGAGTACAAAATGCCTATGAAGGTCCCAGTCTTCTAGCCGCAAGGCTCAGCTTGCTTCAGGGAAGCAACAGATGTGAGGGGATTTTGTTAAAAGCCCGGACAATGATTTTTCTAGAGGTGGACAGAAGGCATCAAGAAACGAATATATGAGTCTATGAAAAAAACCTCAAAAAATTCCGATAAATGCTGCTGTTGTCTGGAGAGTGTGCCTTGGGCCTGTGTGCTTTCTCTTCCATCACTGCTCCCCATGCAACGAGGATGCAGCCAGGCCGGGGGTTTGCTCCCAGAGTGAGTGCGGAGCAGAGTCTGGAGGAGATCCCGGCATCTGGAAGTCATAAAGCCACTCAGAAACGCTGGGTGGCACGTCTGTGAACGGTGCTCGAGTTTCAAGGCCTTTCCTTGGTCTGAGGGCCTGGCGGGCGCGAGGAAGCTGCATTTCCACGTGGAGGTGCCGGCGGCTGGCCAGCAGGGAAAGCCGCCCTCTGTCCTCCCCGCGCCCGACCCTCGGCCACCTGTGGGCTCTCCGTGTCTCTTAGCGCTCCCTTTGCCCCTCTCCCTCTCAGCAGGCTCTTGCCTTTCCACCCGTTTTGTGATCTCTGACCACAACTGTCTGCCACTTTCTTTCTTTTATAATTTTTCTTTTACTTTTCAAGTTTCTTCTAAAATTGTGTGTGTATATATATATGTATTTGGTGGGAATATGTAGGGATTGATTATTTCAGGCCCACAAAGAACTGCGCTTGTCCTGGGGGGCTCTGATTGGCTAGAACACACACACACACACCTCTCAATCTGGAAGTGGGGGCAGGGGGCACGGAGGTGAGCAAGGGGTGCTCCCTCCTGCTAAGCCGTCAGGCTGATGCGATGCCTGCTGACAGCTCTCCCCAGACCACCCTGTGGCGTGTCCACTTGCATTAATATCAACATGATGATGGCGATGCCTCTTAGCTCCTCCGGAAGGTGCCTCAGACACACGTAGGAGAGGAATTCAGGCAGCCAGGCCGCCCACCCCCATTCTTGTGTGGCCCCCACAAACATTAGGTTTGTCCCATGCCGCAGGCCCCTCCTGCCCGTTAGAGTATTTGTGACATTCATTTGGCAGACTTTGGCCAGTGTTTTCTAAAAGCACTCGTTTAGGTTGTGTTCCAAATCGCATTTTATGTGTTGAGTTGAAGGAGGAGGGAAGGCTGTGGGAATGAGGCTGAGTGTGCGCAGCCTGTGCAATAGGGTGCAGTTTCCCAGCCCAAGTCGCCCTGGAGGAGTAAACTGATTGTGTTCATTTTATTTAACCAAAAAGATGATAGAGCCAGATAGGTAGATTAGACGGACATGATTGATAGATTAGATAGATGGATGGATCGCTAGATGGTGGCTGGAGGGATAGGTAAGTTCATAGATGTTAGAGAGACTTTATACTCCAGTTTTCATAATTATAAAGGTAAGCCAAAGAAAAGGAGGAATAATGTATTCGATCACTTCATGGACAAATCCTATTACAAGGTGAGCCGTTTGCATGTTTTTGGTAAAGTGAGTTATAGCTCCCTCCTCTAGCCTGAGATGACTTAGCCAGGGGCTGCAGGAAGGTGGAAGTGTGGGGACAGCCACCAGCTATGTCCACGGAAGGAGTGGGCAGCTATGTGGGAGCAGTAAGGCCTTTCTCTGTAAATGGCAGCAACCGAGCTGAGTAAGAATTTAGGGGCAGAACCAGAAATACAGCATTTACTCTGTCTTTGAATAGCAGAGGCCTTCACAGAACCCTGCATGTATCTCCATTGCCAGAACCCTGGAGAACGGGGCCTAACGTCATCCCAGGAACAGTGCTCTTGAGCCAAGAGCGCTCTGCTGGGCAACTGAGTGTGAGAGGAAGATGGCTGCTTAGATGGGAGGGCATAACTGATAGAGTTTGGGCCCTTTTGTTCAGATTTAAAATATTCAACTTGAACTCACGTTAGGAAACGCTCTTACAAAAGTCTCTAGCGGTCGCAGACACGTCCGGTGATTTATGCATCCCTGAGGTCTGCATACTTGTCCATAGCCACTTTAAAAATAAGAATGATTGATTAAGACCAGGTCCACCTAGCCCGTCTACTGTGTAAAAAGGACCCCAAACAACAGATTTGTTGTTTTATGGATTGGTTTAGAGACAATGGGCTCACTTGATTACAATGCCACATGCTTCAAATATTTTTACTGAAATGGATCAGGCCCCAGGGAGCCCCTCAGTAACAGGGCGGTTATGCCAATGTCCCCTGGGGAGGAAATGGAGATTGCTTCAAAGGTTTTGGTTTTGTGATTAATAACAATAAGAATAAAGGGGACACAGTCATAGGGTATAGGTTCAGGTCTTTCTTTTTTACACCCTTGTCTACGACTTTTCCCACCTCGATGACTCGGAAAACACTGTGGTGGAATTCTGGTCCCTCTCTTCTCGCCCCTTCTAGTGGAACCAGAGGAAGAAAGCCACGGTGGGGAATCTGGTCTGATGTGAGCGTTTTAATATGACGCTAAAGGATATGATAAGACTTTACCCGTTTCCAGAGAGTTTTTCTCCAATGATGGCTTGTAATCACATTGCTTTTTGCTTTTGAATATTCCAAACATGGCCCATGTTAGGGTTATTTTTTCTTGGTTTATAAAATAACAACTAACACAAAGTAAGCTGCTCTTATTCCTGACCACACATGAAAGTCAAATGAGATAAACCTAACATCTATCCAAAAAGCACAAAATTATTTCAAAAATACTGATTTTCTTTAACTTCAGCTTATTTTTAAAATGCCATTGATCAGGTATGTGGATGTGTCTAGATTTCTACTTTATTCACTCTCCTGACAATTTGTCTGAGGAGATTTATTGAAATCTCTATTATTTTCTTATTTTGCAAAAATAAGATGGCATAATTACTTATGAATTATTGTAAAATAAATAAAATATAAGTGTTGTAATTTAATTGTTCCATTGAAGTCATTGGGACAAACACCATCTACACTAATAAAAGGGAAATATGCTAATTAGACTGGACATCTTCCAGGCGACCTTCCAGACATCCTTCTGGACAAAGCCATGGTGGCAGGGCTGAGGCAGAGGCAGTTAGGGGTGATCACGCCAGCAGGGGAGAGCAGTTACGGGTATCAGGCCAGCAGGGGAGAGCAGTTAGGGGGATCAGGCTGGCAGTTAGGGTGATCATGCCAGCAGGGGGGAGCAGTTAGGGGTATCAGGCCAGCAGGGGAGAGTAGTTAGGGGTATCAGGCCAGCAGGGGAGAGCAGTTAGGGGGATCATTTAAATAAAATTGGATTGCCATTACAGACTGGCCGCTACATAAAGCCTTGAATATTTTCCAGCCAGTGAAAGAGAAGCCACATCTCCCGCTGTGAGGACCCATCCATGGTTCTATTTTGATGGGCACAGCCTACATATGTCACTTTAGCTTCTCTTCCTTTTCCTCTTTGCTTAATGACCCAATGAGTTTTATCTTGGATGCGACCGTGGGAATCCTACTCCTCTGGTCTGGAGTGGAATCAGTGTTCTGGGTGGGGAATGTTGGGATTATTCCTGTTGGTGTTTGAAGGTGAACGCCAGTGTGGGCGGATTTAGTCTTGGCATCACAGAAGGGGACAGTGCTGTGGCACTCTGTTTTCTTGGAGCTTTAGCTTAATTTCCTTCACACTGTGGGCCTTCATGGAAGATTCTTTGTAGGATCACCACTACTCCTGTATTCTATGAACAACAGGAGTTTCAAGAGCCAAACTGACCCATGTAGGTTCCCTTGCAAAGAGCAGAGCCTGCTCTGGCTACTTTAAGCAGAGGAGGATTTGTTACAGGGCATTAAACGACTCCCAGAACCATTGGTAAGACTGAAAAATGGAGGAAACTGTAGGCTGAGTTTCCAGAAACTGCTCCCAAAGTCATACTGCAGAAATGGGCCACCAAGGAGCTGTGATTCTGTCATCCTCGAAAGCCACCTGCCATTGCACCTGCAGGTCTGGGAGACTAGGTTTCTGCTTTATCCGCACCAGCACAACACATGCCTCGGCACCCTGCTCTCCCCCTCTACATCAGCTAGGAAACCAAGTCCTGAGCAATTGCTTCCATTTGGTGGAACGGAAGTTTCATTAGATGCCCTGCATTTGTCAGGGTTCTCCAAAGAAACAGAACCAATAGGATGCGCACATATAGTAAGAGATTTACATTAAGAAATTCGCTCACATGCTTATGGAGGCTTGGCGAGCCCAAAATTTGCAGGGTGGGCTGGCAAAATGGAGACCCAGAAAGAGCTGATGTTGCAGATGAAGACCAGAGGCCATGTGCTGGCGGATTCCCATTGCCAGGAGAAGGGTCAGTCTTTTGTTATATTTATGCCTTCAAGTGATTGGATGAAGCCCACTCACATTATAGAGAGCGATCTGCTTTATTCAAAGTCCATCCATTTAAAAGTTGATCTCATCCGAAAACAACCTCACAAAAGCATCTAGAATAATGTTTGGCCATATATCTGGGCACGGATGTGGCCAAGCCAAGTTGACGAATAAAATTAACAATCCTCTGCTCAGTTTCAAGAGAGTCTAACACATACTCCCCACTCCTCTCTGAAGTATAGACAGGCATCCCAGAAGGAGGCTGGAATAGATGTGTGTGAGTTAGACTGCAGAATCTGCAGGTGTCTATGCGGACATCCTCATGAAATCAGAATAACACTTCTACTTTTATGTACAAATATTTTTGGAAACCAAATATAAAGCATTGCTGATACTGTTGTTGGTTTTAGTGCAAGGTGAACAATCTGATTTAGGTTCTGTCTTAGATGTGGAGGGAAAATACCTCCAGTATAGGACAGAAAAGATTGTCCTAGTCTTAGTTCATGGGTGTTCACAGGGGTTCCTGAAACAAATGGTTTTAAGCTTCTGTCTTTCCTAATGAATAATGTAGACGTCTCCTCATTTACACCCATTTCCCCAAATTAATATAATGTGGCCAACTTCTTTAGTTTCTCTCAAAATTTCAGCCAAATGCCTTCTCTTGCAGAGAACACCACAGGTCCTCCCACTAGAATTGACCAGGTCAACTCTCAAAGCTTCCGGCTTGACCATTGAGCAGTGCTTCAGGTTAATCAGGCACTAATTAAAGCACATAATAAATAATCATTCACTTTGTACGGTGTTTCATATTTTGAAATATTGTCATATCTCGTGTGATCTTTGGTCTTCGTTGTTTTTCAGGTGAAGAAAATGAAAGGTCGGGCACATTGAGTGACGTGCTCTGTGGAGCACAGTGGTTAGTCCTGGAGGCAGCAAGCCCACTCTCCTCACTCCACTGGTCTGACCTCCTCTGTTCCATAGCTTCCATTCCCTAGGTTCTGCTGCAGCCTACATTCCCTGACTCCAACACTATCACTCACCCTTAAGATTTCTCTGCCTTGCTTCATGACATTCTATGGGAGCTACCCCAAGTGGGTTATGAACGATGCCAAAGGCTAATTTAAAGTCACTCTCATTCAATCTTTGAGGTATATAGTCAAATTATACTCCAATATACTCCCTCTGCTTTAATATTTCTCAAACAGTCCCACAGGGGTGCAACAAGAGTTCTCTGAGAGGCTGAAAATTCCAGTGCAGTCTTTCTTGTGATAGTTTGGTAAACATTCTTTATCACTAAACCAGAAAATGTACTATTTATGCATTATTAAAAAGTCAAGAAAATTTACTACAGCTTACTTGGTATAAATTCTATTTTAACCCACTAGGTTGAACTTTTTTTCTTTTCAGAAATATGTGTTAAATGTAAGGTTTATTTCCTCACCTCTTTTTCCTTGTCTTGGCCTTGTTTTAGTTTGTGCTGGTATTTTCTACTAATTAGGCCCCTCTGATGTTTATAGCTCCTCCCCAGCTCTTAACATGCCCCACACACCGGCCTCATGGCATCCTGGGCAGAGCAACCCTAAGAACTAAGGTCACCACGATAACCAGAACGGTGAGCCGAGGTTTTTTACCCCGGGGTCATGTCTTGCTACCCCGAAGAATGAGCTCCATGGTCCAGAAGATTTAAACAAAGCGTGAAATTTTTATTGCAAGCAGATTCAAACTCCCCGAATGGGAAGGGGGCCCAAATAGTCGGTTGCCAGTAAAGTTAGTTGGTCTAAGGGTATATATGTGCTATAAGCCTGCTCTATATCTACCTGTGTCGTCACCTGATTGATTCCCTCATTGTTCTTGCATATTTGAACTTTCTCTGTTCCTATGCATCAGTACACCTTGTTGTTGTAGGATTGTGGGTCCTCCCTTGGTTTCACACGCCTCCCACTCTGTGTCCAAAATCATTCCATTATTTCAGCATGGTTAGTTTCTGTAATTAGGCTGGCTCAAACTTCCGTATCTACCCCTGCCCATGTTCCACCTGCCTTTGTTTTCCACTGGACCCCTGTCCTGTCTGCCTGCATGTCACGCTAACTTCTCTCAACAATAGTGTTAATTTAATATTGCAGGTTCCTCAGAGGAAGGGACAGTGCTGTGTACTTCTTTGCATTCCACACCAGCCTGTGAAATGGGGCCATCTTAGTGCTTGTGTGATAGGGTAGTTGTCCTGTGCACAAAGCATTCACTCAAGCTTTTGTTGAACATATAATAGTGAAAGAGGAAATGAATAAATTCATCAACGACAGATCCAGGAGAGAAGGAGCAGGAAGATCATAGACTTCTGAATCCATTCTCATTTCCTTAAATTTTTCATCTCTAGAGACACTGCCATCCCTCAAAGCCTTCACACAGGCTATCCTACCATCTTTCAAGTCTCGGCCACACCAACTCCCTTGCCTTTCCTGGCTGCTCACAATATCCACCCCCTTCTCTGAACTTTTACTCCCTCTGTCACTGACAGAGCCCTCCAAATGCCTCCTTCTGTGATGAACTAATTTTCTTGTATGTTTACCTCTCACCTAGAGAGTAACCCTTGGCACCTCTTACACGGCCTTATACAGAGTGGGCATTCAGTAAAGGGTTCTTGATTAGAGTCTACATTCATTATGTCACTGTACAGTTAGTCTCCATGGGAAACATGTCAACATGGAAGAAAACTGCAGCCCATAACCTATTTAAAAATATGACCTCTCTCCTGACTGCTGGGTTGCCCTTCAAAGACAAGCAAATAAGTGTCAGATTTGTTCTCTTATTTTTGGGATCTTCATGCCACCATGGCCTTGTAGCTCTGGGGATGGGAAGAAAGCTTCGTGATTGCTGAGAATCCAGCATGAAAGAATGGAGGCATTTAGCTCTGGGGGTGGTAAAAGAGAAAGAAGCTGGGAAGGGTCAGAATGAATGGAATCTGGTTGGGCCCTCCTCACTTTCTCCCTCTGTGTGGGAGAAGAACAGATGGTGAAAGGGCAGAAGAAATGACTATTTCAAGTTGTTCCAAAAACTGGGAATGGGTGGGGATCAAGTCGCTCTGGGGTCAAGTGAATACTGGTTGGAGTTAGGGAAGTAAATGATGGTGCGTCTTGGCATTAATCTGTTTAAGAAGGAGTTTAAAAGTCCTTCCATCAAAGCACTCCAGCTCTACCTAATATAATGCTTATGATTTTTCACAGGCAATTTCCATTGACGTATGAGGCTGTGTTTTCTCTGCTGATTGAAGGTATCTTTCTTACTCTGAGAAAGTACAGCATTCTACACACCCTGCAAACTCAACGGGAATTTGTGTGGGTTCTTCTCCAGTCTCTTGGCTTAGGAACCCTGCTCCCAGCTGTCTTCAGTAATGTTCTCGGCAGAGGGGGTAGACAGACCCTCCCTCCAATCCCAAGGACTTGAAAATTAGAAGTGAGAAGCAGACCATGGGGTGTGCTCAGCAGCAGTGGGCACCCGGGA
Source organism: Myotis myotis (assembly GCF_014108235.1). NCBI lineage: Eukaryota > Metazoa > Chordata > Mammalia > Chiroptera > Vespertilionidae > Myotis > Myotis myotis. The sequence goes on along the minus strand of NW_023416313.1, from coordinate 76,026,530 downwards.
GGCAAGGAGGAAAAGGACTGAGGACCTGGGATGAATTCTAACCAGAATGAGCTGTAGAGGGATGAAGTAATCGCATCACTTATCCAAGAGTGGATAACCCCAAACTCATCTTTTTCTGGTTTAGAATATGATGTGCTGTTTTCATATCAAAATGTGCTCTATTTAATCTTACAATTTCCCTGTATTGCCTAAATAATACCATGTGCAAAGAATAGGATGAAAGTTTGACATAAATTCTCCTCGTTATAGAACAAAACTGTTTGTTAAACTCAGGTGAAGGCTAAACTGAAACCAGCCATGGCTCTTTCTTTTTTCTTTGTTTCCCATGACTGCCTCTATAGGTATGATCCTTGGAATCTGCAGTCAATCATTATCTCAGGGACATGGAGGCAGAATTCCTCCCTAAAATAAGGTTGTTCTGACTGTGGCCGGTCCTTTGCAGTCATGTCTGAGGCACATATCCTGCCGGCCGTGGAGGCATGGGGGATGCTCCCGTGCTGTTGCCATGGTGATGTGCAGTGTTTTCACAACACAGCCTTCCCACTTTCTCTGAAAGCCAATTTGGACAGTGAGCCTGAATGATGCTAGCCAGGCTGGAAAGTGATGAAGGACCCTTTGGGATTGGTATTCTGATTTTTGCGTGTAAAAGTTTAACTCTGGCTGGAACCAGGCACATACATGAGCACAGGCTTGAGCTCTAAAGGAGATGAACCTGGAGGAAGACACACGGTTGCTCAGAGGTATGGAATACATGGTACCTCCTTCCCTTTTTATTCGTTTTGTGAGTTTGCAGGGTGTGTAGAATGCTGTAACTGCAGACATTCTTGTGTCTGTGAGATACAGCAGCTGCAGAGAGTAAAATGAAACTGAACAAAGGTGAGGAGGAGGCAGTGAGCTAATGACAAGAGCACAGGCAATGGTTCATGTCCATGGTTTTACGATTTTAGCCTTTTCTACAAAAGAACAAAAGGGAATTCGGGAACTTAATTTAAATTTGACAGGTGTCAATAGTACTAAGACACTATATTTAGAGCACTTTGTGCTCCCAGGAGAAAAGAGTACCCAAGACCCTACATCGTTTCTTCAAGGTTATTAACAGAATTAACCTGTGTCTGGCACAGAGACGCACACTTAGCCAGTCAACAGTAAAATGCTGAGTGAATGAAGGAGCAAAGCGCCCAGACTCTCAGTGTAGTGATGTGTCATTTTTGGCTGTCTGGCTCCTTTGGGCACATGCCCAACTTTGGGGGAATCCCCCACTTTGAGTCCTGTCCTCCACATGGAAGCGTCCGAGGGCCAAGTTTCCACAAGATGAGCAAGAAAGCGCTACACTCCCACCCCTGCTTTCCTTTTCCAGGGGCATGCTCCCGGGAGGAGCCTGCTGGGGAAGACAGATTCTTAGGAGAGGATTTCAGCCTTGGTCTTTTTTATTTATTTTTTTTAATATATTTTTTTACTGATTTTTTTACAGAGAGGAAGGTAGAGAGATAGAAAGTTAGAAACATCGATGAGAGAGAAACATCGATCAGCTGCCTCCTGCACACTCCCTACTGGGGATATGCCTGCAACCAAGGTACATGCCCTTGACTGGAATTGAACCTGGGACTCTTCAGTCCATAGGCCGACGCTCTATCTGCTGAGCCAAACCGGTTAGGGCCTTTTTGGTCTTTTTAGTTCAAGTCCTGTGGTCCCGATTTTCAGAAGGAAATAGAAGTGCAGGGAAATTGATGTAGAAGGAAAAGGTTTAGTCATTTATGACTGACTATGTGGGCCAAGGTCATCAGGCCGGGCTCCCCTGGCAGCTTGTTGGAAACAGAGGATCTCAGGTTTGTCCTCCTCCCGCTGGATCAGAATCTACTGTTTAGAAAATCCTCCCGGTGACTCATAAGCACGTTAACGCTTGAGAAGAATGGTTTGAAGAAAAGCCCAAGCAGCCGTCTTCAGAACCGTGAAAGGAAACATGTACCTGACCGACTCATAAACCGTTACTTGGTGTTAGCACCAAAGAAGACAGAAAATTCCAGAAGGATATAGAAATAAGGGTGTAGTCTAATGAAGGAAAAATACCACATGATCTCACTCATTCATGGATAATAGAGACCACTATAAACTTTTGAACAATAATAGATACAGAGGCAGAGCTGCCTCAAACAGATTGTCAAACTGCAGCGGGAAGGCCAGGGAGGGTTGGGGGGCAGGAGGTAGGGGGGTAAGAGATCAACCAAAGGACTTGTATGCATGCATAGAAGCATAACCAGTGGACATAAGACACTGGGGGATAGGGGAGGCCGGGGGACTGTCTAGGGCGGGGGGAAAAAATGGACACATATGTAATACCCTTTGTAATACTTTAAGCAATAAAAAAAAAAAAAAGATTACGCACATTTACATCCCACCAGCAATGAACAAAAATGTAAGTTCCTATAATCATTAGTCACACTGCATGTTGTCTTTCATTTTCAATTTTTGTCAATTTGAAAAGAAAAAAAAGTATTTTCCTCTTACTTTATTTCACTTTTTAAATTTTTTTATGAAATCATATTTAAGATATGTTCAATTAAAATTTTTTCTCTTAAAAAAAAAAAAAAAAAAAAGAATGCTGAGTGGAATATGACCTGTTGTCCAGAGAAAAAACATGGTGTGGAATGCCCCGTATTTGAAAGAGAAAGAAAACCAACTGAGGCCAGGCAATTCTTCTAGGAATTATTATGAAGTGGCTAAATGTCACCTCAGCTTCTACCCCAGTCTATATAAGACAAGATTAGGGAAAGGAGAATCCTGTGGGTTGGTTGTTGGTGGTGAAGGATGAGTACTGTATGGCTTTTCCCTCTTTTCCCCATTGGGAGAGAAAAGAGAAGCTATCTTTTCCCAAATCCTGCCAAGGTGAAAAGGGCTTAAATGTCACTCTCAAAGATGTAGAGCATCTTACTTATTCCTTAGTTTGGGTTATGCTTAGTTTGAGTTATGCAAGTGTACTCGCTGATCTGTGCCCTGTAGCTGTATATGCAGGAGGAGTAGAAAGGAAAAAGATGACAGGGAGAGAATGCATGTGTGTAGCAGTTTGTACTCTCACTATTTTGGGCGGACAAAGCTGATGACGGGTCACTGCAAATGTGACACATGTCCCTTACAGCTAATAATGTTTAAATAGAATTGATTATCCACTCACACCCATTAGGATGGCTATTGTAAAAATAATCAAAATAGCAAGTGTTGGTAAGGATGAAGAGATGCATTCTCACTTGTCCATTGCTGGTGAGAATGTAAAATGGTGCAACTGCTATGAAAAACGGTATGACGGTTCCTCAAAATTTAAACATAGGATTACCATATGATCCATGAATTCTAATTGAAAATAAGGACTCTAATAGATATTTGTATATCAATATTCATAGAAGTACTATTCATGATAGCCAAAAGACTGAACAAGGCCACATGCTCATTGAAAGATGAATGGACAAATGAAATGTGGTATATGCATAAAATGCAAAGTTATTGAGTCTAAAAAAATAAAATGCTGGTGTTGTAACTGCTAAAACATGGATAAACCTTAAAAAAATACTATGCTAAGTGAAATAAGTCAGACATAAAGGACAAACATTGCATGACTGCACTTATATGAGGTACCTAAAATAGTCAAATACATAGAGACAAAAGTAGAACAGTGGTTACCAGAGATTAGGGGTTGAGGGAAATGAGGAATTATTGTTTAATGAATACAAAATTTCAATTTGGGATGATGAAAAAATTCTGGAGATGGATAGTAGTGATGGTTGCACACATTGTGGTGGTACTTCATGCCACTAAATTGTGCACTTAAAATAATTAAAATGGCCAATTCTATCTTATGTATATTTTACCACAATAAAAAATAGAACTGATTAATAGTTATTAAAATTAAATTGAAATTGGCCAAATAAGTTATTTCAATGCCCCTGTACTTTGGCATTTACTCATATATAAGAGAAAATAAAAGGAGATAAAATAATTTTTATTGTATCTTTTGTGTGAGACCCTTTACTCAGTAACAGGCAGGCCACACAAGGGTTATGAATTCTGTATGTTAGGCCTTAAAGCCCTAAGGATTTAGACAACACAGTTGCACTCTTGCAGCAAATAGTCAATGAAGCATATTGAAAAATTGAGCATCAGGTTAACACTCATCTGCATTCACATGTCTCCATTTCGGTGGTAGTCCACAACTCTGACAGTCCTCGGGCAATGAAAAGAAATGTGAAAGGCTTGGAATCAGAAAGAGCAGAATTTGCTTATTGACAACAAAAATATTAAAAGCTAGTTTCCTTTTGTAAAAGGTCTTGAACTCATTTTCTCTAGCTTTAAAGAAAAACCAACTATAAACAAATACATAATCCTATATAATAAAAGGCTAATATGCAAATTGACCAAACTGCGGAACAACCAGTCACTATGATGTGCACTGACCACCAGGGGGCCAATGCTCAACGCAGGAGCTGTCCCCTGGTGGTCAGTGCACTCCCACTGGGGGAGTGCCGCTCAGCCAGAAGCTGGGCTCACAGCTGGTGAGCACAGTGGCAGTGGCAGGAGCCTCTCCCACCTCCTCAGCAGCACTAAGGATGTCTGACTGATAGCTTAGGCCCGCTCTCCTAAGGTGGCAGTCGGACATCCCCCAAGGGCTCCTGGACTGCAAGAGGGTGCAGGCTGGGCTGAGGGCCCCCCACCCCTGAGTGCACAAATTTCGTGCATCAGGCCGCTAGACAATAATAATTAGCACAGGAAGTTTGGAGCAAGTCACTGAAGTTCTCTGCTCTTCTGCCTCCCTGACTCTACAATGATAATCATAATTTCCTCACAGAGGTGTTGGGAAACTCCCTGAATTCACATTGTCAGGTAATTCATGGCATGCAAAAGGCCAGGGGAGACATTTTGTTCCTTTCAAATTTATAGAAAATCTATAAAACTGCATATTGAACAAGAATCATCAAGTGTTCATTTTGGGCACAGAAAGTGGTCCAAATTATAGACTAGAAACTTTATATATAACTATTAGTTTTCATTGTTGTGGCTTTCAGAAGTCAAAGCACACTGGTTGCCAGTTGCAATGCAATTCCACCCCCATCTCTTGCCTCTTGTCCTGGTGACTTGCTGTATCACATGCTGCAGAGAGGGAGCAGTTCCTCAAAGGCACAAGAGGCCAATATTTTCCTCTCTTCCCAGCACTCATTTCATTTCCTATCTTGCTCATCCTACTGCAAGTGAGTCGAAAACCTAAATCCAAGTCCATGTTCTCAAGAACCTCCCATGTGCATGATTTGCAAAGACTGCTTTGGAACCGAAGTAAGCTATCCTGATCCTTTACATACAAGTGATGTCATTACTTTAAGAGAAAAAAAATAAATCTATTGGAAGGATAAAAAATAAATAAATAAATAAGGGTGTAGTTCTAACACAACATTCCATTGGAGATGCTTTTGGATTCCTTGAGTTGCAAATCTCTGGCACATTAACAGTCTGATTAGGCCCTGGGAGGGGAGAAGACAAGCAGGAGAAAGACACTGGTGGGGAAGAGAAAGAGCAAAGGAGAGAGCCAATACTTTTCTTAGTAACTTAAAGTGATACATATCCATTCTAAGACTTTTTAAATACCATGTAAGAGCATAAAGTAAAAAAAAAAAATGACATTGGAATTGCCTTCCTCCAAGATTGTATTATCAAATAAATTTAAGAGCACAGACTCTGGAGCCCAGCTGCCAGGGTTTGAATCCCAGCGCTATCATTTACCAGCTGCGTGATCTCAGGAACATTATTTAACTTCTCTGTGCCTCAGTTCCTTCTGCTGTAGAATGGAAATAACAGCAGAACTGTTGTGAGGATTCCATTAGATAGGTGTACAGTGCTTTAAACCATGCCTGCACCTATGTTTTATGTGTTGGCTGCTATGATTCTAGTACTTTAATGTTTTTTTCATATTTAGATCCCTTTGGTTTTTCAGCATAGGAGTAAGGAATTAGGGAATTCATTGTTTTCTGTGATGGTTAGTCAGTTATTTAAGCATCATTTATTGACTAATCTCTCTTCCTATGTGTCTTAAGGGTTTATTACATTCCCCAGATGATCTGTGGATGTCCGGATCCCCAGTCCTTCAGAATGTGACCTTATTTGGAAATAGAAGCATTGAAGACATACTTAGTTAAGATAATATTGGAATAGGGTGGGTCCCTTAATCCAGTATATCTCACGTCCTTATAAAAAGATGAAAAGACAGAGACATAGAGAAGATGGCCATGTGAAGCAGAGATGGGAGTGATGCTGCCACAAGCCACAGAATGCCTGGGGCTGCCAGAAACTGCAAGACACTATGAAGAGGCCTTACTCTGGAGCAGAGGTGGGCAACCTTTTTGTGAATGCGTGCCAAAACCAGCAAAATCTCTGACTCAAAATTCTTCTGCGTGCCAACCCTAATTTTTTGAGAACATGTTATGCCTACTTGATATCTCTTAAGGTGTACATATGTGAGGAACTTTGAATAAATAATAAAATTCATTCAAGTGACAAAAACACAGTATATGATGATGAAAAATACATTTATTTTTTAATGTATACATGTTATGTAAAATTATTTATTTATCTAAGATGCACCTACACTGAATTTATCTGAGAAATAAAAAAGTCGATATTAAGGAAAAAATTGTAAATGGAAGATTATAAGAGATGGTTTTGCGTGCCAGCAAAAGTTACTGGTGTGCCATGTTTGGCAAGCGTGCCAGGGGTTGCCCACCCCTGCTCTAGAGGCTTCTAAGAGACATAGCTCTGCCAACACCTTAATTTCAGACTTCTAGCCTCTAAAAATAAATCTCTTTTGTTTCAAGCCACTCAGTTTGTGGTACTTTGTTATGGAAGCCCCAGGAAATGAAAACAACATATAATGGACATTTTTTGTTGTTGTTCTTTTGGTCTGGCCACTTATTCCTATGCCTTAATGATGTATTTTAGTAATTCAGAAGAAAGAGATATCAAACAGTCCCATTTTTCCCAATAGGCACTTTTTGAGATAAAATTTAATGGAGGCCAAATCAGTAACAAGTATCGACCACTGTAAAATTCTCATGCTTTTCTGAAAGTCTGAGGCCCCTGTCAGTCTCACCTCTCACTTTAGGGTCCTATACACTGGGACTTTTCCACTGTGACACCTCAAATAAAGGTTTCAATGTCTTACCTGCCGTGTCTCCTTTCACTAATTGAGAGAGGTTTATAAAACGTAGTGGGGTGTTATTAATAATTAATAAATTCCACCCAAGCATTGCACTGAAGACTGCATTCATGCCCAATCTGTCTTCACTTCCTGGTTTACGACAATGTTAATTGCTTTTTAAGGACTGTTGGTGGAGTTGCAGAGAGAGAGAGTGCCGGTGCCAGGTTCTATTTCACTTGAGTGAAGAAAATCAGATTAGAATAATGAATGACACTCCAGGAACTGTGAGGTTTCCTGGGGGAGCTAATGACTGTTCATGGGGTCTTAGCATGAGACCCCTCTGTGGCATAAATAGGGATGCATTTCATAGCAGCTAAGCGTCAGGAAATATGCTTTTAATTATCACTTAAGATGTAACCTGTCAGAGGCATTCGTATCACTTGTATGGAATGAGAATTGATTTCAGATTGCATTACCCAGAAAGCCTAGCATCATGGACACCGGGTTCCTTCCCGAGACCCTCAGTCACCACATGTTTCTGTGTTGGTGCTGTCCTGCCCCGCAGTCCCCAGATATCCGATCTGCCACATGCGACCAGGCAGAGGCCTGCTCGTTAGCTTTGGGTGGTTCTTGATGAATGAAACGCCACCAAGTTGAGCCTGGCTCCCAGGTTTAGCTGCAAAGTGGAGGAGCTTCAGAAAACAAAATTAGGGGTTGAATTGTTGACTGTGATGCACAGACTTGCCTTGTCAGTGCAGGGATGTCAGTGCAGGGATGTCAGTGCAGGGATGTCAGTGCAGGGATATCGTGCAGAAAAGATGTTGATGGGAGAAGCATCCATTTGAGCACTGCTCACTTCTGGCTAGACCTTCCCCCGGTTTCATCACCTTCTCGCAAGTGATCAGGCAGGTCTGGATGTATGTGCAGAAATGTGGTGAGAGGAGGAAACATACCTGATCATCCATGTGTTTCCCAAATTTACATCATTCAGATAGCATATGCCAGTTTCTTGTTTTTCTTGCCGTAACTTGTACTGCCTTTATAATTATTTACTTAATATTTTGCTTCATGCTGACTTGGCACATTTTATATGTTTACTTTGCAAATAAAACTTAAATCACTACGGTAAACAGATTAATCTTACTGGTTTAGAAATAAAACTCTGCAATTGTATTTATTTTTTATTGAAATATATCAGACATATAACATTGCGTAAGTTTAAGGTGTACAACACATTGATTTGATGCATGTATATATTGCAATATGATTGCCTTTACAGCATTAGTTAACACCTCTATTGTGTCACATAATGTCATTATTTTGTGGTGGGAATAATTCAACTTTTCAGTTATAGAGGGACTAGACACCTGGTGCATAAAATTCGTGCATGGGTGGTGGGGGGGACTGCTGGTTCCTAACCACTCCCCTGCCTGCCTGCCTGATCGGCCCTAACCACTCTGTCTGCCTGATCGCCCCTATGCCTGCCTGCCTGATCACCCCTAACTACTTTGTCTGCCTGCCTGATCACCCCTAACCTCTCTGCCTGCATGGCTGACCCTAACCGCCTCTACCTGCCTGCCTGATTGACCCTAACCGCCTCTACCTGCCTGCCTGATTGCCCCTAATCTCTCTCCCCTGCTGGCCTGATTGCCCCTAACCACCTCTGCCTTGGCCCCCACCACTGTGGCTTTGTCCGGAAGGACGTCCAGAAGACATCTGGTCTATCTGGTCTAACTAGCATATTACCCTTTTATTAGTATAGATATCGTTGCCTGTTGATGGTTTTGTCTGTGATGGTTGTCCATGATTTCTTTGTTAAAATAGTTATTTGAGAGGTGTTAAAGACATAGTAACATGATCTGGAACCTTCTCTTTTTCTTTGTCAGATCAGGAGGATTGAAAGAAAATTGGACAGGAATAACTTTGTCTCTATGAGATCCCATATTTTGATTTTTATGTCTGTCTAAAACTTAAAAGAATAGTGGTGTGCATTCTTCTGTTTGAGAAACAATGATATCCACACATAATTATGTGGGGCCCACGTTGGCAGACTGTGAAGAGAGAAGTCGGAGAAAGGTGGAAAACAGGAGTCAAGCAAGAGCAAGAAGGTCCCATTGATCAAACTCTGCTTCTCTAGCTCTGGAAAGAAAAACAATCAGGGTTAAAATCAGCCCCACCTCAGCCTTTGGTCCCTCCCTCATGTACTTTCTTCACCTGAGTGAGTATTAATTGCTTCCCATGTATCAGACACCGTGCGACACACTGGAGCCATGAAGACAAAGACTCACTATCCTCAGGGGCTTGCCTAGTTTGACAAAAAGCAGAGAGGTGCATGGAGAGCTGTGGGGTCTACTTTCTAGGACGTCACCTGAATCAGATCCTGGGGACAAGCAGCAGCAACGGGGGAGAGTGGTTCCTGAGGGACCACCCTGCCGGGGTATTCTAATGCTGTGGGAAATGGGAAGCAATCACATTTGGGAAACTACAGCTGGCAGAGCTGCTTAGGCCCCCTGACTCTCTGGGCAAATGGACGACAATTGTTCTGTATGTCACTGTTTTGCTGACTATAAAGGGGAATGCCAGTGCTGGACACCAGGGGGGCACTGATCATTGAAGTTCCAGAACCAGGAAGCAGTGATGTCTCAATTACAAGCTGAACTTTGAACTCACTGAATGGCCTGCTGTGATCCCCATTGAGGCCTCAGGGTGGGAATTAATCATGGGGTCCTAGTCAGTGGTTCCCACTGGGTTCATTCTGTCTTCTCAGGTGAGCCTCCCCAAGCAAGGCCTGGACTGGGCAGTAGTACCTCCTGAACCTGCTGACTGTGGTGTTTTTGAAGGTGGCCACCAGCCTTGTTCCACTCATCCTTGGCTGGACCATGGTGGGAATCTGGGTGACATTTCTGGTAATTCTGAGTTGATGTTTGAGAGAGTGGTGAGGTTTGGAAACAGAAGGATTGGATGTGGCTGACTCTGACTCTTGGCCATTCATATTAGAACCACTTCTCTAGCCCACCAGGGAGACATAAACCAGTCCATTTTACTCACCCTGACGCAGTTTTGGCAAAATGCATATTTGGGCAGAAATGAGAACTTGGTGGAGTTCTCTTGAGTCTGGAAGACTCTCATGGCTTTCAAGACTTTTTTTTTTTGTACTTTTAGTTCTTAGAATGTCTTCATTTCCATCATTAAAATCTATTTCATTAGTTACTAGAGTTTCATCTCCACAAAACATTGCCCAGTGACCTCTGGCAAGAATGGCTACAAGTAGTTCCTTCTCTGATGGAACTGCCTTATGATCTGATATGCTATGCCTAGCTGTCTGGGATGGGGGAATTATAAAAATCATGCACTCTTAATTTGCTATGTCTTCAAGAACAATAACAAAGATTTGATTTTGTCATGGCCAGTGTGGCTCAGTTGGTTGGCTGCCGTCCCATTCAACAAAAGGTTGCCAGTTCAATTCCCAGTCCGGGCACATGCTGACTGTGGGCTGGATCCCAGGTAGGGGATATGCACGAGGCAGCCAATCAATGTTAGGCTCTCACATTGATGTTTCTCTCACTCTTTCCTTTTTCCTTCCTCTCTCTCTCAAAACATGAATAAAAATTTTTAAAATAAATAGAAAGATTTTATTTTAGCATCTTTAAATGTTGGCTCCAAGGTCTCAATACTAATGGTGCTATTTCAGCCCTTCTATCTAGTAGAAACCCCATCTATTTTTATGCAGTGCGTGAACAATTTCAAACATTGATTTAGATGGGTGGATAGGACTGATTGTTATCATTGGTTATTATCAATCTCACTGTTAGTTTCTTAGTGGGGGAGATATATCCTCATTAGTTTATCAGTGCTAAAGTGAATACTTGTTTGAAAGTATTGTAACTGTCGTAAAAAGTGTCTTAGCCAAACCTACCTGGTTTGCCATTTTTGCTTGGGTGTTTATACTTTCTGAGGGCTATAACTAAACATGAAAAGAGGAAGAAAAATGGTCCCCAATAATGTGGTACTTGACCTTTGTATCGTAAAGCCATGCTTAGAATTTCTGCTGCTTATCAATGCCTTCTGAAATTTAAACACTGCAGCCAAATAAAAGACAATGATGAAAAAAGACGTATCTCTATGCTCTCATTGCCATGAATAATTGAGAATTGCCTTTACTTGATTTCAATTCACCATCCCCCAGCATCACTCCTTCCTTTATCCTATATAATTGTGAGCTATAAGCTTAATACTCATTTTCCTTCATGCTTTCTGATAACAGGTAAAAGCTCAGAGAATTTCCACTACCCAGTGAGAAGGCTGCTACAGAGTCGATGACAAGATGCTAAATTGATTCTCCCTCATTGTTGCGTGGTGATCTTACTCTCCCCCGCAGCTCCAGAAGGCTTTGTTGGACTAAATCCCAGACCCTGAGCTGGAGCTGGTCCTAGTGATGCTTATTGTGTCTTCCATTGTCAACATAAGTGCATCTCAAAGGGTTTCTGAGAACAAATGTGTAGCACAGCGAGCATGAGAGTCAGTGCAGGAACCTGGTCTTGGAGCCCTTCATCTCAGGTTGGGGTGGAGCCAACAGCACCGTGTGTCATTCTTGGCAAAGGAAGTTATCACAAGGATTTGGATTTCCCCCAAGGAACCCAGAAAGCAACAAAGTAACTAATCTTCTATCTTATAAGAGAACCACTGAACATACCTCCAGGGCAGAGGGTACAATTGCTGAGGTCTGACCTCAGATGTTCTAGAACAGGGGTGGGCAAACTTTTTGACTCGAGGGCCACTATGGGCTCTTAAACTGGACCGGAGGGCCGGAACAAAAGCATGGATGGAGTGTTTGTGTGAACTAATATCAATTCAAAGTAAACATCATTACATAAAAGGGTACGGTCTTTTTTTTTTTTTTTTAGTTTTATTCATTTCAAACGGATCGGATCTGGCCAGCGGGCTGTAGTTTGCCCACGACTGTTCTAGACAGAAGTTCCACTTTGCTTTTTTTTTTCTTCTTCAAAATATTCTCCTTGGGGCATAATCTACCCTGGTTTTCTGCAAACTGCCTGGAAATGTTGGTGGCTTGCATGCTCTGATGTTCTGATGCTTCCTGTCCTTCAGATTCAGCCTCCAAATAAAGGAAGGTTTAGACTAAAATGGCTGATGGCTGTCATGGTCTCAGTTCAGTCAAAGGACAGGAAATGGAAAATAATCTTTTATTTATGTCAACCCCAAATACATTAGTTAGAAACAGAATGACTCCTTAGCTACTTAGAACACTCAAGTATTTTTTACTTACTCAAATTGCTGTGGGTCCACGCCATACCCACCATCACTTCTCTTCTCCCCAAGTAGTTTTAATCATACATATTGTTCCAAGATTCCTTCCTTACTCTTCCATGGCCACTGGAGTCTTCTTTCACCAGAGACACATCATCAGATGACCAGGAACAAGAGGTTGGGGGGCTGGAAGTGAGCCTGGGTATAGGAGAAAGAGCTAGAAACACACAGAACCATGAATCCACTCTGTCGTCCTTTACCCCCCTTTCCTTACCAAGACCTTAGACGAGCCGTGGGCAAACTATGGCCCACGGGCCGGATCTGGCCCATTTGAAATGAATAAAACTAAAAAAAAAAAGAAGACCATACCCTTTTATGTAATGATGTTTACTTTGAATTTATATTAGTTCACACAAACACTCCATCCATGCTTTTGTTCCGGCCCTCCGGTCCAGTTTAAGAACCCATTGTGGCCCTCGAGTCAAAAAGTTTGCTCACTCGTGCCTTAGACAGACACATGCTTCACCATCTTTCACAATCTTATTTCAGGTTTTATTCAAAATTATTCTCTATGTCTAATAATAATAATAATAATAATAATAATAATAATAATATAATAATAGTCTACATGTCTTATTGCCTTTTTTGAGGTCGTCATGTTCTGGATGGTGGATAATTTGATCACAAGGATGGAAAAAAAGGACAAACAATAGTGACATTTTTCAATGCAGATGGGAGGCAGGCAGTCTACCAGTCACAAAGTAAGAAGAGTATTTAGTGCACGTGACTTTAAACATGATTCTTTAGCTGAGTCAATATGTGTTAAGTCAGGTGTCTAGGTATGGAAAGGGTGCAATTATATTTTGACTTCTATATTTGTTATAGAAAGTTTAGATATATATTCATTGTAGAAACTTTGGATACTACTAAGTATAAAAAAGGAAATAATGATCATGTATAACCACCCAAAGATAATCACTATTATTATTAATCACATTTCTTCCCATCTTTTCTTATGATTTATATATGGCTTTCTTTTTTCATTAAGTATGTATATATAGATATATAAACATATATTCTCCTATGCCATTAAATATTCTTGCATAATAAGATGCCTTTATATGAATACACCATGATCCATGTCACCAACACTCTCTCATTAGAAACCTGAGTCATTTCTAGTTTGGCGACATTGTTGTCCATGAATATTCTGCCCACATCTTGATGCTGTTTGTAGAGAGCATCCCTTAAACCAGTACATGAAGTCAAGGAGTACATGATGTTTAAGATGATACTTACTGCCAACGTGCCCTTCAGTATGGCACCAATTTTGCCTCCCACCATCAGTGAACAAGGTGCCCATTTTGATGGGTGTGATTCTGTCCAACGGATGCTAGAGGGCGTCCATGTGGAGTCCAGGGAAGTTGGAGAAGGCTCAATAATGCCTAGGAAGGAATGATTACCCATCAAAGAAGACCATGGTCCCTGCAAATTAGATAAAGCCTGGACTAGAGTTGGGAGTCCCAAGTGCAAGCCCTGCCCCAATGAGCTCTGTGACTAGCGTATGCTACTCTATTTCACTGGGCCTCAATTTCCTCTCCTAAAAAGTGGCGATTGAGACAATCACTTCCAGACAATAAAAGTCCGTGAAGTTAGGTTTCCTACTTCCAAGTGGGCCCCATGGCTGGGAGCAGCCCGAGCTGCACTTGAAGCTGTGCCCGTGAAGCTAAGTCACTGTAATGCTCACGCCCCAGGAGGAAATTATTGGCCAAGGCATGTGTAAAGCTTCCCTCCCCTCTTAACTAACTGGGTCGTGGCTTTTAAAACATTTATGGCTCACTGGTAGTCTTCTTCCAGAGCTAAGAAAACCAAGCATACCTCGTGCTTGGGACCCCTAATGTGACTATATTTGGAGTAATAGGGAGTTCAGGTTAAATGCGGTCACAGTGTAGAGCCCTGGATCATTGGGATTAGAGTCCTTATAAGAAGAGACACTAAAAGGCTCTTCTCTCTCCCTCCCCCCTTTCTCTCCCTCCCCCCTCCCCCCCCCCCCCCCCAATGTGACCACACAGTAAGAAGGTGTTCACCAGGACCTAAATTGATCAGCACCTTGATCTTGAATTTCCAGCCTTAGGACTGTGAGAAATAAATGTCTTTTGTAAGCCACCCCATCTGTATTTGTTATGGCAGCCAGAGAAATCGCACGTCTCAGGGTTACATATGAGAAACAAAAACAAAAACAAAGAAAACACCAAAGAGAGAGAGAGAGAGAGATTTCATGGAGGCATCAAACCCCAACTGTCCAACCAAAGCTGAGACAAGGTTCAGTATCATCATTTATCAGTAGAAAGGGGGAAGCCAGGGGGGCCCCACATGAGGCACCGGTGGCAGGGGTGGGGTGGCTGTTCCTCCCCATCTGCTTTCCTCAGTTTCAGTAGGGTCAGCCTGGATCGGTTTCCTCCTTGCTGATTAGCAGACAAAGGGTGGCTCAGCGCTATCTGGGAATCACGCTTTCTGGCTTTCTCGCTGGCAGTGGCAGCACCTGGAACAATATGTGGGGATAGCGTGTCTCCCACAGCCCTCCGGGCAGGAGTGCGGCATTCATGCCCATTCCCAGGAGAGGCACATCCCAACTCGCTCTGGCACACGGACCAGGGAGTCACACTCTTCACTTCCAGGGGAGCCATGATGAGGCTTCCTCCACGCCCACGACTGGCACTTCCCCTAAACCCTAGCAGTGATGGCGAACCTTTTGAGCTCGGCGTGTCAGCATCTTGAAAAACCCTAACTTAACTCTGGTGCCGTGTCACATATAGAATTTTTTTGATATTTGCAACCATAGTAAAACAAAGATTTATATTTTTGATATTTATTTTATATATTTAAATGCCATTTAACAAAGAAAAATCAACCAAAAAAATGAATTCGCGTGTCACCTCTGACACGCGTGTCATAGGTTCGCCATCACTGCGAGCCTGCAGGCTCATGGCGTGGCGTCAGAAGCCAACTCAAAAAACAGCCCATCCAGGACTGAGACGACCACTGCTGAGATGCAGGGTGCTTGTTAGGCTGCCTGGCACTCTGCCCAGGGAAGGGCTTCTCACCAGCTCCTCTAGGTCTAGGTCACAGTGGTTGGCTAACTTCGGCTCATGAGCCACATGCGGCTCCTTGGCCCCTTGAGTGCGGCTCTTCCACAAAATACTGACTTCTGCGCATGGGCCACGAAGTTTCAATTGCACTGTACGTGCGCGCCCGCACATGGTATTTTGTGGAAGAGCCACAGTCAAGGGGCCAAAGAGCCACATGTGGCTTGCGAGCCGTAGTTTGCCGACCACTGGCTAGGAGGTTTGGGAGGGGCCTTCATGCCCAGCCTCGGTTCATGCATAGCACTGGGGGACTTGGGCTCTCCTGCTGCCTGGCTCCCTCCCTCTTCCTCTCACCCTGCCGGTCCCAGCAGCAGGGCCCCTCCCAGCTCTGCTCCTTCTCCTGCAGGCCCCATTACCTCACTGGCCTCTGCCAGCCCCTCTGGAAGTGCAGACAGCCCCTCCCTGGCTGCCCCAGCCGCTCTGCCCGCACCCTCCCGGCGCCCTCCCTCTCCACGGGGTGCTAGAGTTTCCCCCTGGCGGATCAGGCCCGAGTGGGGAAAGTGCCTTCGGGTTTATCAGAGTTCATCGGACTGTCTAACAGCAGGCGCCGGGCTGCCAGCATTGGGGCGACTTGAATTTCAACCATTTTCTCTACTTAACACCTCTCTGGCCCTCCCCCCTCGGCCCCACACATAATAAGCCCCATTCTTTCCAGCAAGCTCAGCACAGCAGCAGCCCGGGACCCACCGCGGGGACACGCTGGCCTCACTGAGCCTGTTGATTGTTCTCCCCTTTCTTTCGGGGACACTCAGCTGTAATCCTACCGGGCCCTGGGCAGAGGGGCGCCAAGGCCTTTGCTTCTCGGCTTCTGGGAGTGAGCCCAGCTGGGACCTGTAACGGGGGCCTGGCTTGGGCAGCCTGTGGTCACCAGCGGGTCACTGGGTCTTAGTTGTCACTGTGACCCTAGAAACAGGAAACAATAGGCTTGCCTCTGCCCGACCTTGCAGGGAGGTCTTGGGAAATGCTTCAGTCTAACATTAAAGTCCTGGGGAGAAAAGGAATTGAAGACTTGAGGCAGGGTGTGGGGGCAGGGGAGTGACAAAAACCCATTCTAGTTATTGTGCTTAGAGTTAGGCTCTGCTCCCTGAAAGGGACGGGCAGTTGGGAGTGAGCCAGGGGAGTGAGGGTTACTTAAGGGCCCAAGCGGCATGGATTCGGTTAAATCTAGCACAAGGCACTTAGGTGTGACTCTAAGTGTCTGCTGTGTAAATACGGCAGCAAAACACCTGCTTTGGAAAGCTTTAGTAAGAAATTAACCTTCGGGTTAGGCATTTTTTTTTTTTTTTTTGCCAGAGATCCTGTTTTACCAAGTGTTCAAAAGTGTCCCTGACTCAAAAGATATTAAGCATCATGTAATCTAGTAGGATCATTCTATACAACTGTTCTGCAACTTGTTTCTCTGTATGTTAGACAGAGCTCTATGTTAATACACACAGATGCATATTGTTTTAATAGCCATTAACCATTGTCTTAAGGTGCCCTGGCGGATGCATACTGCCACCTTCCCACGGCCAAGGAGGCTATTTGTTTTTACTGTTATTAGGAAGTGGCAAGGAACAGCCTGTGCAGATAACTTTGCAAATCTATGTGAGTTTATGAAATATGTTCATGAAAGTAAAACAAAAAAGAAAAAATAGTTGCTGTGACCTGCCCCGATCCCTCTTGGTGCCCTAACCAGGGGGAGTGGCATCCTTACTTCTCCCAGTTCCTTCCCCAGTCACTCTCCCACCAAAGCCTAGGACCGGGTGGACATGAGCCAGCAGGTCAGACAGAGTTGATCGGCCCTAAATTCCCTGAAGCTCTCATGCTGCCGACAAAGAGCATAAAAGAGAGGAACAGGGGCCAGAGAATGCGCCCACCCTGCGTGGGAAATGGAAGCCAAGGGCCAGCAGAACCTCACGGGACCTCAGAAATCTGTTCCTGTTTCTAAATATGGGCAGTTCGTAATCCACTTTTGCTTCATTCCTCTGAGCTGTGGAGGTGCAGGATGTGCAAATGAGGCTGGGCAGGGACTGGGGACGCATTTACCTTTGGGCAGTTGATTCTGTGCGGCACCTCCCATCCTCCCGTGGCCTGTGGCCCCAGATCTAAGTCTATCCTGGGCTCTTCCCTTTCTTACTCCCTGGCAGACACATGAGGGCTGGCTTATCTCCTCTGCAGAAACCGGGACAGTCACCCCAGCACAGCGCTGGGTGTCTGACAGAGAAAAAGGAAAGTTCCTCACGCTCCCACCTCCCCAGCCAGAGTCCCTCTCTGCCAGGTGCGGTCCGGCGGCTCATTAATCATGTCAGTGGCTGCATTGTCTGGGCCTCTCCCAAGGAAGACAGGTGACATTTAAAAGCCAGTGGATGTTCACGTGAGTTCTGTCCCTCTCCACTTCTGTGTATGCAACTGGGTGGGGGTTAGCACCCTCTTCCCAGGCTGGCTTTCCATGCCCCAGCTCCCCAGATGTGTGTCCATGTCTTTCGAGTAATGATTTGCTGCCGCAAGCTACCAACTGGGAGCTGTTTCTAAGAGAAGGGGAGAAAGATGTGGTCTCCACCCGGCAGAATTCCCTGCCTACTCAGGGCCCAGACTAGAGAAGCCCAACATTCTATACAATGGACACCTGTTTTTAGAGGGGGGAAAAGCAACACTGAAGTTCCCTCATTTGGGGACACCATCGCCATCCTTTCTTCTTCGCCTTGGGATTTTCAGTTGGCATACACAGGTGGGGTCCTGGACTCAGGGGCCAGCAGTCCTCAGCGGTAGCAGTAGAAGCCCCACACCTCACCTTTTCACTCCCTCTGTTTTGTCCAAAGCATCACAGAGTCATGAGAAGAGCAAAGGCACTGTGGCCAGGCCACCCTGAGCTCACAGAGCTCTGTGATGAGGGCAAGGCATACCGTCTCCCTGAAGTTTAGTTTTTCTAGACAATTTATTTCTCTGTCCGTTATGGCATTTTTATTAAGAATAAATACGTTTTTATGTAAAATACTTCTAGTTCGGCCGGCATGGGTCAGTGGTTGAGCGTCTACCTATGAACCAGGAAGTACATTCCTGGGTTGTGGGCTTGATCCCCAGAAGAGGGCATGCGGGAGGCAGCCGATCAATGATTCTCTCTCATCATTAATGTTTCAGTCTCTTTCTCCCTCTCCCTTCCTCTCTGAAATCAATAAAAATATATTTAAAAATACTTCTGTGAGACATAGATCAAACGTCAGCACCTCTTCTACCCCAGGCTGAGAACAGTCTCTTCTTTTTTTAAACCCCACACATTTTCTCTGAGCCTCTGTCTGTCTTTTATAAGAATTAATTACATGACACATTATCTGCAGGGCTGGGAGGGAGGTCACTATGGCCCCTCCACGTAGTTGGGGACAAAAAAAATATTAGTTAAATGAATGAAAAGGTGAATGTTTGTTTTAAAGTATTTTCTCTTTGTGGAAAATTGCATAAACAATTAAAAATGCTATTATCATTCAATAATATACAAAGTTTTGTACTATGTTTTCATTATAAGTTCTCAAAGTGTCCCATTTTTGTTTTACAGGGAGACAGATGAAGATATTGAAAAAAATAAATAGTTACCTCCACGTTGTATAGGAGATCTTTTAGTTTCTAGAATATTCCTGGAATATTCTAAGCCTTCTTCCAAAGCAAATACACTGCACTGTTGAGATGAGTCTTCAGGCTTTGAACTGTTTCTGCCTTCCCCTGGAAAGGTTTGTTTCTTCTGTAACATTCCAAGTGAACTTTCAGAATAGAATCTGTGTTTCAGCATTCTACAACATTTACAGGGCTTATGTTACCTTCATAGCTGAAAGAGCCTGGCTATGTGAGGCAGACTTCCAGTAGGAAATCTAACAGGAGAAAAGAGTGTATGTGTACCAGTTATACATTCATTCACACTGAAATATCTCAAGTTATTGTGTTTTCTGTTGCCCTTATACATTTCATAAGATTATTTGTAAAAAGCATATTGAAATGTATTTATAATTAATGTTGTACTGATAGTTCAATGAAGTAATTTGATGATATATCAATAAACTTAGTGCATGTGATTTTCAACTTATATAACCAGCAATTCCCAATGCGCATTCAGGACATTGAGCCTTTTCTTACACAAGCACAGCTGTTGTTTTGAGAAAATAATATGATCAACAAAGAATTTTCAGGAAGAATGATGTGTCAATAAAAAATAAATTTGACTTGGCCTATGAAATGTACCCAACACACATGCACATGCACCCAACACACACGCACATGCACGTGTGCGAACACACACACACACACACACACACACACACATTTCCACCTTTATTTGCAACAATCAAAATAAAAAAGGACTGTGCTGGACCTTCTTCCTATCTTCTCATATTAAAAATTTCAAATCCTGCCCTAACTGGTTTGGCTCAGTGGATAGAGCGTTGGCCTGCGGACTAAAGGGTCCCAGGTTCAATTCTGGTCAAGGGCATGTACCTTGGTTGCCAGCACATCCCCAGTAGGAAGTGTGCAGGAGGCAGCTGATTGATGTTTCTCTCTCATCAATGTTTCTAACTCTCTATCCCTCTCCCTTCCTCTCTGTAAAAAATCAATAAAATATATTTAAAAAAAAAATTTCAAATCCTATATAATAATCCTATCTAATAAAAGAGAAACATGCAAATTGACCATTGCCCCTACACCCTTCCCATTGGCTAATCAGCAGGATATGCAAATTAACTGCCAACCAAGATGGCAGCCAGAAGCCACACAGCTGAAGCGAACAGGAGGCTAGCTTGCTCCAGTGATGGAGGAAGCCAATATTCCTGGCCTGCTGCTGCCAGCCTCTGAGCTGCACTCTAAGCAACTATGTTGCAATTATAGAAGCTAAACAAGCTCCAGAGACCTGCTTTCAGCCAGCTTCGGCCTCAGAGCTTAGAGCTGCTGTGATGGCAACAGAGTTTCAATTATAGAAGCCAAACAGACCCAGAAACCTGCATTCAGCCCTCAGAGCTGGAGCTGGCTCTCAGCTCCAGTGACAGGTATAGAAGGTAGAATTTAAAAAAAGAAGAAAAAAAGGAGAGGCTGGGAGCTTAAGTTGCCCTCCAGCCTGAAAATGGCTCTCAGGCCCTCACCCACACTGGCCAGGCACCCCAGTGGGGACCCCCACCCTGAAGAGGGTGTGACCAGCTGCAAACAGCCTTCAGCCCGTCATCCAGGCTGGCCAGGCACCCAAGCGGAACCCCCACCCTGATCCGGGACACTTTCAGGACAAACCAGCCGGCCCCCACCTGTGCACCAGGCCTCTATCCTATACTACAGGCTGGGTGGGACAGTGCGAGCTGCCATCCGGGCCCCATGTGCAGCCCTGGGCAGAGGGGCATAAGCCTCGCCCCCAGCCGGGACCCCTGTGTGCCACCTGAGCCCCCAGCCAGGACCCCTGTGCCGCCTAAGCCCTGCACTGCTAAGCCCTGCCCCCAGCCTGGAACCTATGACTATTGGAGAGCAGGAAAGTGCCGCTGGGCCCTGGGTCACTGTGGTGATCCGGCCATCGGTAAGTAGAAAAGTACGGCCTGTAGGCAGCCCCCAGCTGGGCCTGATCCGGGAGCGGGAAAGCAAGCCCGGCCTGTGGGCAGCCCCCAGCTGTGCCTTCTCCCCAGTCGCCATGAGGATCCAGGAGCAGGAAAGCAAGCCTGGCCTGAGGGCAACCCCCAGCTGGGCCTGATCCGGGATCAGGAAAGCAAGCCCAGCCTGCGGGCAGCCCCCAGCTGTGCCTTCTCCCCGGTCGCCATGAGGATCCAGGAGCAGGAAAGCAAGCCTGGCCTGCGGGCAGCCCCAAACTTTCCTTGCTCCCCGGTCGCCATGGTGATCCGGGAGCAGGAAAGCAAGCCTGACCTGTGGGCAGCCCCAAGTTGGGCCTGATACGGGAGCGGGAAAGCCTGGCCTGTGGGCAGCCCCCAGCTGGGCCTGCTCCCCGGTCACCATGGCGATCCGGGAGCAGGAAAGCCCCGCTTGCAAGCAGCACCCCCATCCTGGCCATAGCTCAAGGGAGAGTACAACATGCAGTGGAGGCCAGGAGCCTGAGAGATCAACACAGAGGGGCTCCTGCTCCAAGCCTCCATGGTGTGGCTGGGGGCAGGCCCCCAGCAGACACACACACACACACACACACACACACACACACACACACGCACACAGTGCCTGCTCAGCCTCCAATGTGGTTGGGGGCAGACCCCCAGTGGGGACACACACACACACACACACACACACACAGGATGCCTGCTCCAAACCTCTGCTGCCAGACTGTGGCCATCAGTAGGACATCCACTGAGGGCTCCCGGACTGTGAGAGGGGCAGGCTGGGCTGAGGGAACCCCACCCCCCAGTGCACGAATTTCATGCAACGGGCCTCTAGTCCTATATAATAAAAGGATAATATGCAAATTGTCCCCTCCACTGGGAGTTTGACTGTAGTTTGACCAGGGGTCGGGGCCAGCCCGCCAACCACCCACAGCCCCTCCCCCCGGCCAGCCCAATGGGTCCTGATCATGGCAGGGCCGGCTGGTCAGATCACACCCATGCACGAATTCATGCACTGGGTTTCTAATCCTATCTAATAAAGAGGGAATATGCTAATAGACTTTCACAACTTCACAAAGATGGCAGTGCCCACAGCCAATAATGAGGGAATATGCTAATTGACTGTCACACCCCAAAAGATGGTGGCGCCCACAGCCACAAGATGGCTGGCAGGGAGGGCAGTTGTGGGCAATCAGGCCAGCAGGGAGGGCAGTTAGGGGTGACCAAGCCAGCAGGGGAGGGCAGTTGGGGGCGATCAGGCCGGCAGGGGAGCAGTTAGGTGTCAACCAGGCTTGCAGGGGAGTGGTTAGGGGATGATCAGGCTGGCAGGCAGAAGTGGTTTGGGGCAACCAGGCAGGCAGGCAGGCTAACAGTGGGAGCCAGCAGTCCTGGATTGTGAGAGGGTGCAAGCTGGGCTGAAGAACACCCACACCTGTGCACAAATTTCATGCACTGGGCTTCTAGTACTTTAATAAAATGGTAGACATTTTGAAGATGTAAAGTTTTGAATTTGTTCCTGAGTTTGAGATGATGCCAGATTAACTAAAAGGAAGCATCCCAAGATGAGAAATCCATACTTCAGACTTATGTGCAGGAGCCTTCCATGCAGAGCCAGAGGATGAGGCCATGCAAGGGATGAGATCTCTAAGGGAGAGAGTGTAGGGTGGAAAGTGTAGGGGACAAAGGATATACCTTTAGTGTAGGTCCACAGTTTGGTGGGAGGAAAAAAATTAAGCAAAGGAGACTAAAAAAAATTTTTTTAAAATCAAAAAGCAAAGGGAACTAGCGCTGTAAAAGAGACCAATGTCGTCATGTGGTGAGGCTGAAGACACCTATAGCTGGAACTAGACCTCAGGAATGGTAACGTGATGTCTGAGAAACAGTTCCATTAGCGTGGTGAAGACAGAAGCTGAACCTGATGAGTTAAGCAACTGAGTAGGAGGTTAACAAAGAAAAATAAGGGTTTGAATACCAAGCACTACAGCAAGCCTGGCATAGAAGTAAAAGAGAAGACAGAAGCCCTCGGGAGCCCAAGCAGAGAGAATAGTCTCAGATCAGAGGAGACATCTGGAATGATATGTGAAATCAAGAGAAAAGAACCTAGTGGGGAACAATAGTTTGGAGATTCTAGAATGAAAAGGAATAATTTAGGCAACTGCCCACAGGAAACAAGAATGGAGGGGATCTGGAATGAAGGAAGTCAGTTATGCTTGGAAGGAAGGGGTATGATGGTGATAAAGCCATGTGACGATAGAGCCACTTTGATATGAGACAGTGAATGAGACAGCTCCTGCAGTTTTTCTCAACAAAATAGGGGGCAGCTTCCTGTGGAAAACTGAGGGTGAGGTGGTCTCCAAAGCTGAAGAAGAATACAGGGGCCATCCAGGCCAAGGCACTTTGGGAGAAAAGGATTTAGGTTTGCTGAATGCCAGTGGAGGCCCTGCTGACTGAATAGACCCCTGGGGGAGCTCTGTGACTTCCCCCAGACACTCCTATGTCCTAGGAGTGGGAGTAAAGGAAGCTTGTAATGAAGACAGATCTGGGACAAGGTCAAGGGAGGTAGAAACCTGGGATTCTACCGAGCATTACCCACTGTGGGGTCTCAGCAACCGCTGGATCTACAGAGCAGTGTTTGAAAACTGAGCAGAGTAAGAAGACTGCTTCGATTCAGAAGATGCCCCCAGCTGCTTAACATTACAGAGAACGTATATCATGTGCTGCCTCTGCACGCACCCTTCTTCCTTGCAGCTTATCACTGTACATCTTGAGCGTGGTTCCCAACCCCTTCCCACCTTCAGTGGTTGCCTGCCAATGCTCAGACAGCACTCCTCTGCCAAGTTCTCTTACAGGGTTCCCACACTCTCTGCCAGTCTTTGTATTCATTCTATCTTCTCCTCAAAACGGTGAACCGCGGCGGTATGGACTTTGTCTTCCTCTGATTCCATAGCTTTGGGAGACTGAATCTAGAAATACACTGGAGTCACTGAATGAACCATCTTGCATGTATTGCTTGGAAGTTCAGGAAATACCTTTGTAGGCAGGCAGAAGATAAAAATCACAAGACCTGAGAAGTTATCTCTTCAGACCCTTTGTTTTATAGGCGAAGAAGCCAAAACCCAGAGAGGTCGACTTCGAGTCCTTGAGACCAGGCGTTTGCTTGTTTTTAACACAGCCTCCCAGGAACATTTCACTCCCGCTCTGTCTGGTTTGGCTCTAGTCAGGTGCGGCACCACTCACCACTCAGAACTTAACATAGCTCAGTGGGAATCTGAGAAAGACCCACAGGACCACTCAGAACTGGAAATGGGATGCCAGAACCACAGGCTGGAGATGCCCCTTGAGAAGGAAAATGACCCAAATGGAAGAAGTTCTGAGCAAGATGGTGGCCAGTGTGTGCAAATGAGTGGCCTGAGAAGAAGGTGATCAAACTTTGAGATGCTAGAGTTCCAGGAAATAAGGTACTGAGAGGTTTAAGACACTTCTCTACTTATTTGACAGTTTTATAAAAGGCCAGGAATGGCTGCTGTGCATTTACTGTCCTATATAGTAATGTGTGTGTCTTACCATTATTCTTCCAATGTCATTCATTACTCCATTTACATATATTTTATGTAATTCATAAATTCCTAAAAACAGGCAATGCAACTAGAATCATCAAGTTTTATTCTCTAGAGCAGGGGTTCTCAGCCTGTGGGTTGCGACCCCTTTGGCGGTCTAACGACCCTTTCACAGGGGTCGCCTAAGACCATCCTGTATATCAGATGTTTACATTATGATTCATAACAGTAGCAACATTACAGTTATGAAGTAGCAACGAAAATAATTTTATGGTTGGGTCACAACATGAGGAACTGTATTTAAAGGGCCAGAAAGTTGAGAACCACTGCTCTAGAGCCTTAACTCTGTTTTCACTAAAAACACAAACATGCCAATATGTTTATTTTTCTATGTCATTCTCCTCTAAATTTTTGTTTTAAGAAAATGTCTCTTGAATGTGAACTATCTTGTACCCTACTTATTATTTTAAACTGACTAAAATAAATACTTATAGTTACATTTCTAAGTGTTTGTTTAGCTGTGCTGTTTTATTTGCCATTTATTTTAGGTGGATTGTGTTCTTCTGGCCTCAAGAGTCCTCCAAATTTAATAACAGCACTGTTTGTGTACATTCTGTGGGGCTTGAGGAAATGAAAAGAACTCATTTGTTGACTCAGTATCTTATTTGGCTCAGGCTGCTCTATCAAGAATGCCACAGATTGGGGGGTTTAAACAACAAACATTCATTTCTCACAGTTCTAGAAGCTGGAAAATCCAAGATCAAGACACTGGCAGATTTGGTGTCTAAGGAGAGCCCACTGTCTGACTCATAGATGGCGTCCTTTACCAGTATGATTGCATGGTAGAAGGGTTGAGGGAGCTCTCTGGGTCTCTGTTATAAGGACACTAATCTCATTCATGAGGGCCCCACCCTCATGATCTCATCACCTCCAAAAGACTCCACCTCCCTTCATCACACAGGGGATTTGGGCTTTGACATATGAATTTGGGGGGACACAAACATTCAGTCCATAGCATTCACTTTAGTCAATAGATAAATTTAAAAAAATTATTCCTGTCCCTAATCCACCTCTCATGAGGACACATGATTCAATTAAAAATTTAATGTCACTCCTGATAGAAACAAAGAGGTGTGCTTCCCAACTCCCAGCCTGAAGTAGGATATCATGGAAAAGTCAAATGGAAAAAGATTAAGCACCCAGCACAGCTGGGTAGAGAATGTTCAATCCATTTTAGTTGGGGAATATAAAACTTTACATTAGGAGACCCTGAAAGATGACCCATCTGACACTATTCTTTTTAGATGCACGAGGGGATGGAAACCCAGAAATGAAGACTTTGAAGATCTTAGTCAATTATTATGACGTTTTAACAGTAGCTATGATGATAACATGAGATTTATGTCCTCTAATTGCAACATATTTCCCAAACTCATTTATCTTTTTTGTTGTTGTTGTTAATCCTCACCCGAGGATATTTTTCCATTAATTTTTAGAGAAAATGGAAGGGAGAGGGAGAGACAGAGAAAGAGAAACACTGATGTGAGAGAGACACAGCGATTGGTTGCCTCCTACACAGGCCCCAACCAGGGCTGGGGATCGAGCCTGCAATCAAGATACATGCCCTTGACTGAAATGGAACCCTGTGCCCTTCAGTCCGCAGGCCAAAGGTCTATCCACTGAACCAAACCACCTAGGGCACATTAAAATTTTTATTTAGTTACCCTCCCTCAATTTATAAATGCTTAAGGAAAACAAATGATTGCCCCACTGGTGAAATTACATCAAAGCTAAGAAAAGCAGCTCTGGAGGTTCAGCCAGGCCCTCTTCTGAGTCTGTTACATAACCTGGGAAAAATCACCCAACTTTGCCTTGCCTCAGCTTCCCCACCTGAGAAGAGAGTACTCCACTGCTCTGCATTGACTGCGAAAGAGCTTGCTATTCACACACATGGTCAACAGAAAATACTACATTCTTCAAGTAAATTAAAAGGTCCTAACTATCACATGGGTGTGGAGTTTCAAGCTCACATCTATTACAGTCTCAGGCTGAAAGAGAAAATTTAATAGTAAATACCTTTAGCAATAAAAACAGGTGTACAACCAAAGAGAAGGAGAAAGAAAAGTGTGATTAAAAGAAAAGTAAAAACTTTATTTATTTTTTTAATTAAATCTTTATTGTTCAGATTATTATATTTGTTCCTCTTTTTCCCCCCCCCCATAACTCCCCTCCTCCCAGTTCCCGCCCCACCCTCCGCCCTCACTCCCCACCCACTGTCCTCATCCATAGGTGCAAGATTTTTGTCCAGTCTCTTCCCGCATCTCCCACACCCCTTTCCCCCCCAAGAATAGTCAGTCCATTCCCTTTCTATGTCCCTGATTCTATTATAATCACCAGTTCATTCTTTTCATCAGATTATTTATTCACTTGATTCTTAGATTCACTTGTTGATAGATGCATATTTGTTGTTCATGATTTGTATCTTTACCTTTTTCTTCCTCTTCCTCTTCTTAAAGGATACCTTTCAGCATTTCATATAATACTGGTTTGGTGGTGATGAACTCCTTTAGCTTTTCCTTATCTGTGAAGCTCTTTATCTGACCTTCAATTCTGAATGATAGCTTTGCTGGATAAAGTAATCTTGGTTGTAGGTTCTTGGTATTCACCACTTTGAATATTTCTTGCCACTCCCTTCTGGCCTGCAAAGTTTCTGTTGAGAAATCAGCTGACAGACGTATGGGTATTCCCTTGTAGGTAACTGAGTTTCTTTCTCTTGCTGTTTTTAAGATTCTCTCTTTGTCTTTTGCTCTTGGCATTTTAATTATGATGTGTCTTGGTGTGGTCCTCTTTGGATTCCTTTTGTTTGGGGTTCTCCGCGCTTCTTGGACCTGTAAGTCCATTTCTTTCACCAGGTGGGGGAATTTTTCTGTCATTATTTCTTCAAATAGGTTTTCAATATCTTGCTCTCTCTCATCTTCTGGCACCCCTATAATTTTGATGTTGGTATGCTTGAAGCTGTCCCAGAGGCTCCTTACACTATCCTCGCATTTTTGGATTCTTTTTTCATTTTGCTTTTCCGGTTGGGTGTTTTTTGCTTCCTCGCATTTCAAATCATTGACTTGATTCTTGCGCTCCTCTGGTCTGCTGTCGGGAGTCTGTATAATATTCGTTATTTCAGTCCGTGTATGCTTAATTTCTAGTTGGTTCCCCAACATAACATCGAGGGTCTCATTAGTTTTCTTGTAGATCTCATTAAGTTTATCGGCGGCTTCTAAACAGTTCTTGAGAGACCTTAAAAGTGTGGTTCTGAACTCTATATCTTCCATTGACAATTTTGTCCTGTTTCTTTGTCTCTGCATTTTGTTATGCTTTCTTGGTGCACCCCCTAGTGGTCTTTGTGTGTAGTCTTGTAGTTAAGCCTTGATTGTTGTAGCTAATACCAGGGAGGGTTTGACCTTCAGGCCAAGTGGCTGTGAGAATCAGCTGTGTCTGCAGTGAGAGAACTTCTGTCCTCTAGGGAGGTGCTAATCTAGCCTTTGCCTGAGGCTATCCGGCAAATGCCTCTGTGCAGGGCTTGGGCGGGGCGGGTCCCACACGATCAACAGGGTGGGCCAGAGAGAGCAGTTATGGCGGCTCTTGGTCCTGTCCCCAGGGGCTCTGCCTCTCTGAGTCCCAGCAACCGCTGCAAACCTCGGAGAGAAAGCTGCACTCGCTCTGACCGAAGCCAGACAGGCCCACTTCTCCCGTTTGAGTCTGGGTCCCTAAAGACTCGCCCGTTTCTGGAGATCAGAGTCTGCGACTCCCTCCCGATTGATAACAAACCGCACCCTCCGCCACCAGCCCGCTCCACGCACTCCGCACCTCAGAATTTGACTTCAGCACTGCGCCTTCTCTGAGTGGCCGTATGCGTTTCTCTTTCCTCCTAGTTGTAGGACTTCCACTTAGCCAGCATTCCTGTGGTTCTGAGTGATGTCCGTTCCATCTTTTAGTTTCACTTTTGAAGTAGTTGTTCAAGGCAGCAAACTCTGGCGTTAACCTATGCTGCCATCTTGGTTCTCAAAAGTAAAAACTTTAAAATAATAAAGCTCAACCTTGATACTTAAAAAAAAATACTTTTTTCTAAGTAGTTAAGGGTTGGAAGTCCACTGGAATTTTTGTCACTGTTCTTAGAAAAGCAGTAGTAACTGGGAATGTCTGGCAGCAGCCTCCTCTCCAGCTGAGCCCTCACCTGGAGCACAGATCACTGCTCTACCTGCTAACTCAGCAGGCCGGCCTCTTGGCTCAAGGGGCATCTACCCAGCTTGGACTGAGATTATATAACAGGAAGGTCCCTATGGAGCCTGGACAGGCCCTGGCTGGCCCTGGCTCATGCTCCTCCTCTTCCCCTGAGCTCTGAAATATGGACACATCTGTCAGTCTAGGCAGGTGTCCTCACTCCGCTGGCAGGGAACAGGCAGCTAGTCTGGGAAGATGGGAGTGAAAAGTAACACAGCAGGCGGGCCATGGTCTGGTGGGTTCACGAAGAGGAGGGAGACTGAGACTCTGAGAGGACTGAAGAACCCCCCAGCACTAACTTCATCTCCTGGTCCAACAGGAGCACGTGGAGATCTTTTTGCTACTCAAATGGTTCCCTTGGGAGGGCAAGTCTAATAAACAATTTTGGTAACTCTGATTTTCATCCAAGTGCTAAGTCTGCTTCCATATTTCATGAAAGCCTGCTCTGGAGTCAGTCCTGACAGGGAGAAACCTCTTGTGAAGCCATCACAAAGGCCTTTATTTCATTCCATCTCATACCTAAATATTCTATTTCTCTGACCCAAGCCTCTCTTTCTCTGTTGTTTGACACAAGTGCCCCCTGTGTCCATCTGCATCCTGACTGTGCCCCTTACTCGGTGAGGGTCAGGCTTTCTGAACTTGGCTGGTCCAATGTAGAGCAAACAGAGCAAAAAGTGAGACCTAGTGACAGAGGCAGGAAACAAGGTTCTGATGTCACTGGCAGGCAGTGTCCCCTTGATAATGTGAATGGGCTGCCAAGAGGGTGTCTACAATCAGAAGGCTGACGGTCACTGATTCTTGAAGCCACCTCTGATTTTAACCTTTCCCTTATGGGATCAGATGTGTCCATAATGTGGACACATCTGATCCCATAAGAGCTCCTTACTCATGTTGATTTCCTGGCTTTGCCTATTTGAGGTGTGGAAGGCATCTTAGGCTTTGCAAACACGTGCCCACTTCCTGCAGAGAATGCACAGGTTGATTCCTATATGTCAGCTGTCGGACGCTCCCTGTGCTGTGTCTCTCCCAGTCCAGCACTGGGAGAGCCTACTTTACCATACTGCCTCCTGGAAGATCGGGAACAAAGAAGGCTGCAATTATGATGAAGGCTAAAGAGTGCCCAGCAAAAGCTTTGCCATTCAACTGGCCAACCACAAGCACCAAGACAGGCCAGTAAAACACATCCATGCGGAGTTGTCCTCTTTATTATAAGCATTTAGCTTACTGGAATAAATAGGAGAATATCCATCGGCAAAGTAAAGCATTTTACAAAACCCATTAGAAAGAGATGGGTAGCTGGGATATAGGATTCCTATTTTCAAATCAATTTTTTATAAAAATGAAAACTACTTTTCAAGGGCAAGATATTATAGCAGAAGAAAATCTTCTCCTAAGAAAAGGCTTAATTGTTTACAATGATCAAATGTCCATGCTATTTGTATGACCCATGGCCTGGGCTCCATTGGAGGATCCCCTGAAGCAGAGGCTGGAGATCGTAGCAGTGCTAAGAGGAAAGAGTCCTAAGCTTTTATAAGGGGAAAAGCAGTGTGCCCAAACTTGGCTTTTTCCACAGAGAAAACAAACTTTGCAGCACCCTTCCTTCATCAGAGTTACTGATAGCCATCTCATAGGCTATGAGATGGACAAGCCAGTTGGTACAAGACACAGACTTCTTGCTTTTAATCATGACCTTCCCCCCTTGATGCTACCTTCTTTCTCTATAGGACATAAGGAGAGCATGGCAGGAGGAGGGAGCAGAGGAAATAACATTTCACTTCAGCTCCCTGATCCTACTCTTTGCTTAAGCCGATGTTAGACCTACAGGCCACCAGGGGCAGGCCAGGGGTTGCAGCTAACTGCCAAGAGATGGGGCAGAGGCCAGCAACAAGAACTGCACGACGGTGTCCCCAAAGGCCATTTCCCTGTCATGCACTCTTACGCTAATGCACGCTAGTGTCAGAGTCCCCTGGATAGTCCCAGGCCAAATGTAGTCTCTGAGTCAAAAGGATGGGCTGCCAGGTAATCCTTGTATTCGCCATCGAGCAGCTGGGCAGCATTCCTGGCAAACCAGCAGTCTATCTGCTCCTCCCCGTTGTAGATTTTCCTCTGCTTCCAGACCACCGGGACCTGGTGCCCTTTCACCTTCAGGACCTTTTCAGACTTCTCATCTGTCTTTGGGAATGGAGGACTAGTGGTGTTCTTGCTGAGTCCGGCAGGCTCCTCTGCGAGTCTGGCATCCTGGTTCAGGAACTGACCTGAATGGACAAGAGAAGCATCAGGTCTAAGTAGAGTGCAGGCCACATCATGTAGGGAAAAAAATCTGACATCGATTCAGGCCTTCAGTGACCAGCAAATGCACTGTGGTACCCAGAGGAAGGGGATTCATGATGTCAGAGATTGACTCCTAGCTGGACCCTGCCAGAAGCCACTCTCGCCTTCTCCAGCGTAAGTGATAGAACACGTGTTTGGGGGCATATGGAGAGGAGAGACCTGAGGTTTTATAGGTATCGGCCTCCACATCTGGAAGCTGCCCTCTTGCTGACACTGGAAAGCTGCCTAACCAGCGAACCAGAGTCTCTTACTGAGCTGGGAGGGCAAGAAGAGGGGCAGATAAATAGGGAAGAGTTAGGCCTCCCCCTGTTTCCTCCCTGGTCCTAGCACCCTCCATACTAGGTTTGTGGACTGTACTGGGCCAAGGGTGTGTACAGCAGTCAGTTCAGTTGATTCCTGAGACACATCATCAGAATTCCCCAGGTCAAGTGAGGACGTCGCTAAGGCCAAGGATGCTGGTCTGTGTCTTTAGAGGGAGCTCACACTTGGCAGGCAGGCACTACAGAAATGCGTGCAGCTCAAGTGCCAGGAAATCCTGCTTTCTAAACCGAGCCCGGCAGCGCTGGCTCTTCACTTGTGGGCCAGGAGCCCGCATGAAACTGCACGTCGAAGAAAGCCAGTCCAAATGGACGGCCTGCGCCTGCTCACGCAGTGTGGGTGGCTGCTATGGAAGAAACGCCGAGGTGCACGGGTGCTGGGCTGTGGACTGCCCCTTCTTTGTATCTTCTTGCTGAGAGTGAGGAACCAGAGGATTACTCCCAATTTCTTTGCTCACTTTCCCAGAAGGCCGGTGATAATTCATTTATAAAGCTCACTCCTATTCCAGAAAGTCATGAGGAGGCAAGAAATACAACTTTTGTGATATGTGTAAAGACCAGCTTCCCACTGAATGTCTCCATCAAGCTAATGCTATTGGCAGCACCAGCTTCATTCAGAGCCGAGTGCTCTCCTCAGACCCCGTGGGAAGAGCAGCTGCTTACCTAACAGTCCATGGCAGTTGCCGGAAAGGCCTTTGCTGCTGGAGATGTAGAAACCCAGGTGGTCTCGCTGGTAGGGGGCTGGCTTTTTGTAGAGGTGAATGAGGATGACGAAGGCAATGGTGCCCTGGATGGTGACAGTGACGTTGGCATTGGCAGACACTGACACCTCTAGCCCCCGGCTCCCCACTACCATGCTCTGGTTGCAGGGGAGGACCAGCCTGTCCCCGCCATCCAGGATGACCCTGTGCGGCGTGACCTCCAGGTATGACCTCTCGGGCTTGTTGACGAGGATGGTGATGGTGCGGAAGTAAGTGCGTTGCTTCTTGTGGCCGTTGGGAGGAGCGGGGGCCCCGATTAACGCTCCATTCACCGTCACACCTAAAGGCAGAGGGGAAGACAGCAATGGTTAGAAAAACTATCCTACTTTCATGCCAAAGGCATCTGACCAAATTTCCCTCCTCCTCTGGCCTTATCTTTGTAGCTCTCACACCATGAACTTTCACTTTCAAGTAGAGGCCACTCAATGCCTGTTGATTGAGTGAAGAAATGAGTGAATGTATGAAGTTAGGAGGGAATTTCTTCCCCATGTTTGACCAGTATCTCAGGGAAGGGGAAGGATGATGTAGGTTTGGGTCAAGATATCATAAGGATTAACAGATTGTTTGTGTTCATTCTGGTATTTCTTTCATTCTGGCTGTAGGGACAAAGAGACATACAGAATTTCTTATCTATCAGCTGCCACTGATCCTGATTTGGAGACGCTGTGATGCCACTGGGCAGCGTGGTATAATGCAAAGGTTAGAATTATGCTCAGTCCACAACTCAAGTTCTTCCACCTTCTAGGCGTGCACCTCTGGACCAGTCACTTTAAAACACCGAGCCTCACTGTCCTCATCTGTAAAAGGGGGTATGAAACCTAACAGGACTGTGGTGAGGTTCACAGGAGGTGGCATATGTGCCAGCTGCCAATGGCCAGCAAATAGAACTCTTTTTATTTTTTCACTTCGCTATCATGAACCCACAGGAACTTTACTAGACCCGAGTGAGGCGTGTGAGCCAGACCCCTGGCAATCGGTGCTTTCCAGACAGATGGCAATTCTACATCAGATGTTTGGGGCTGAATTACATCATGTACATTAAGTGTATTTTGCTCTCAGCAAAGGGGCAGTTTGCATTAATAAAATATTGCTATGTAATTAACTCTTATTTTCTCTGCTTTGGGGATAATCTTCCCCTACATCTTGACTAGCAACTTCTTGGACATCCCAGGAGAAAACTGCTTTCTCTGGGCCAAGGGGTAGGGGAAAGGAAAAAGCTCAGCATGAGCGGAGATCAAGTACTTCCGCCTTAAGGCTCCAAGCATCTGCCACTGAGCTTCCCATCCTGGACCCACACTGAACATAAGAATGAAAGAATGGCTCAGGGATAGGAGGGGGAGGCACTTCCAGGGAGGGGCACAGTTAGGCCCTATCTCACTCCTGAGCCTTTTGAGTTACAAAAAAGCTGAGATTTGGTTCTAAAGCTAGGAAGGCCTGAAGAGAGCAAGGTGGGTGAGGAGCCTAAAATCAAATATTACATAACTCCATCATCTGTGTCATCCTGTCACCTAGCCTTCCAAGAAACTGAGAAATTTTCTTAGAACTGAGAAATGCCAGAATGTCTACTGCAAAGCTTGTCCTCAAAAGTCGGGCTGCGTGGTTGTCCACATGCCATCCTGAGGCACTGCTACCTGCATGTAACGAAAGAAGCTTTTTGTTGTTATTGTTAATTATAATCCTCACTGGAGGGCATGCTTATTGATTTTAGAGAGAGCGGAAGAGAGGGAGGGAGGGAGAGAGAAAGAAAGACATCAATGTGAGAGAGAAACATCAACTGTGGCCTCCTGTACACCCCCTGACTAGGAATCAAGTCTGAAATCCTAGTATGTGCCTTGACTGAGAATGGAACACAAAACCTTTTGGTGCACAGAACGACACTCCAACCAACTGAGCCACATGGGCCAAGGCCGAGAGAAGCTTTTTATATACCAATCTCTTTTACGTGGTCCCTCTACGAAACAAAGGGGATCAGAGCCATTCTCTCACCCACGTTCTCTGCACACAAAGCCGAGTAATTAACATGGGGCTTAACATCTTAGTCACAGAGGAGCTGAGATAAATGATTTTAGAACATCGCACCGGCACAGTTTTTGAATGGAAAGACATAATAACAATAGTATATCATGAATTCGGATAGCACTTTTATATTTTCAAAACAACTTCCATTCCATTATTTAATTAAGTCTCTACAATTGACTGGTGAGACCAGTACATGAGTATCACTGTTTTACAGGAGAGACGACAAGAACTCTCTAGTTGAGTAGCCAAGGCCACAAAATTAGTTAAGACAGAGAGCAGGGTTTCCAAGGCATGTCTTCCTGCCTCCAAGCCCGGCACACAGTCTAATTCCTTTAACTAATCATCAACAATCCTCACTGAACATCTGTGAGGAGCCCCTAATATATACATCCTTCTTTGGAACAGAGGAGACCTGATGTCTACCTGCCTCTTGCCCAGAAGCCACAATGGAGGGCAGAACTTACCAGAGTCCGCGTGATCAGAGACCAGCCTTAGGATGTCCCCGGGCTGCCCGTCAATGTTGAAGCAGACAGTGAGCTTGCTCAAGGGGAAATCCACGACAAAATGGGGGTCTCCATCCGCTGCAGAGCAGGAAACCGCAGGAGAAAACAGAAAGAAAAGACACTTACTGAGTGCCTTCCCTGTGTAATACTCTCTTATATTTTCCCAGGAATTACTTATTTGATTCTTCTGTCAATGATCCTGAATGTCCAAATGAGCAAGATGTCTGGGAGGTGAAGTCACTCACCAAAGTTACACAGTTGGTATACAGTAAAGTAAGGATTTGAACTCAGGTCCCCTAAATTCAAATATAATGCTCCCTTTCACCACACCTTGGCCAAACACAGACAACTAAGCTTTGAGAGGTAAGTGGGAAACTGAAACGAAAGAGCGTTATTGCCATATTAAAGGCCCAGTGCATAAATTCATGCACCAGTGGGGTCCCTTGGCCTGGCCTGCGGGATCAGGCTGAAACCGGCTCTCCAACATCCCCCAAGGGGTCCCAGATTGTGAGAGGGTGCAGGGCAGGCTGAGGGACCCCACCAGTGCACGATCGAGGCGGGGAGGGACGCAGGATGTTGGTCAGCTGGGAAGGGACCGCGGGAGGGCTCCATGGCATGTCTGGCCCATCTCACTCTCACTCATTCCTGATCAGCCAGACCCCAGCAACAATCTAACCTACCAATCGGAGCATCTGCCCCTTGGTAGTCAATGCATGTCATAGCGACTGGTCAACCGGTCGACTGTCTGCCTCCTGGTGGTCAGTGTATGTCATAGTGAGCGGTTGAACTGCCTTAGCATATCATTAGCATATTACGCTTTGATTGGTTGAACAGATGACCAGACACTTTAGGCTTTTATTATATAGGACACCCCCTCTATTATGGAGCCTGCTTTCTTCAATTTCCTGCATGACACCAATCATTTCCTTTCTCCTTTGACCACCAAGTGGAGAGTGCCATGGCACTACGGACATTCATGGCGCCAGATGCACACAAGCCTTGCCTGACAGTAGTAACGACCAAGCCTAATAGAGGGCTGGTGACAAGTGAAGGACACAGAGTCAGCAGGAACATAGCTAAATGACAGTTCTCTGAGAGTTTCTTGGGCTCACACCACATCATTTCTCCTCAACTCATCCAAATCCCTTTACAAGGAAAGATTTGCTTGTCCCAAAAACTAGAGGAGAAAGTCATTACTCCACGTGCATCCAAGAGAAAGGTTTTCTTGCATCCATCAAGCACGTGTGTGTTCAGAGGAATTGCATTCTGTCCACTGGAGACTGGGTTTCTTATCTACACAGCTCATCCTGAAGATATAGGGACATGCACGTCCAGAACATCAGCAGCAAGACTTACAAAGAGATGTGCACATTTTAAGAATCCAACCCAGCCTTTGTGTTATTATCTCAGCTGGATTTTTATTATTATTCCAGAGAATTGGTATTTTTTTCTATTCTCCCCTCTAAACCAGAGATTAAAAAATAATAAAGTAATTTTTGTAAAACACGCATGCTGCAGATCTCTAAAACAAATGTCTTTTAAATTCCACAATGATGAGACTATGAGTCTGCTACCCATCCTTCCATCGGGGCTGTTGCCAGGCTCCTGGGCCTGTTAGCCACGGTGCTTATGTAACAGTTTAATGATGACCTTGGTTCTCAGAACTGCCTCACGCTGCCGGCTTGGGCTAAGAACATGGGCCCTGATGTCACATTTCTATGGAGCTAGTATTTTAACTGGCTTCAGGGCATTCCTGGTTGCCCACTTTCTAAACATATAAACTTGCAAATTACATACATTGTTTTCCTTACCTGATGTTCTGGAGACTTTAATTCTTGGGTTATATGGTTTCTTGAGAGTAGATCCTATAAAAGAAAGGAAAATAGCAACCACTGTTATTCATTAAGGAGGATGAAGTGAGGGGTACAGAGAGGAGAGTATTGAGATGAGTAAAATATAGCTTCAGATACATTCGTAGCAATTTAAAAACATCACCTGTTGTTTTTTGTTTTCCCACAGAGATATTTGTGTGTGTGTTTTTTAATGGGTTATACTATACAAGTCGATCTTGCTTTTTCCAGGTTGGACCAAATGCTTAAAAGAGAAACAACTCTATAATCCAGGCACAATAAACATTCAAATTTTGGTCATTAGTATTCCTGCATTCCTTGTCTTAAATGGTGATCAAGGGGTAAAAGTAATAATGGTTATCTTGTCATTGTGTGACCCTTTGTGTATTCAGAGCTCTCAAACATACAGTATCTTGTTTGACACCCTCAGCAACTTTCAGGGATGATTTAAAGGAGCTTGGCCTCACAACACACAAATGAAGTGCAACATGTGGAGGCTTAATTACTTTACGCTTTTATAAATTAGATAATAGTCTTTTTGTCTGTGCATATACTGGGGGGAATATTCCATCTTAATTCAGGTGTAGTTATAGGAGGAGGGGAAAAAGTACACTTGTTTAATGGTCCAGAATTTCAGATTTGCAGGATGAAAAAGTTCTGGCGATCAGTTTTGCAACATCAATATACTGAATGCTACTGAACTGTACACTTACAAATTGTTAAGAAGGTAAATTTTATGTAATGTGTTTTTGTACCATACTTAAAAAAGAAAAAACAACAACAGAAAAATGCAAAAATGTAAAAAGAAATTAGAATCCAGTGTCTATTGCTATGTGTCTATTGCAATCCATAAAGCAGCAGGCAAAAATAAATAATCAATTAAAGAATAACCTAAAAGTAAATCAATTTCTACAAATAAAATAACATTAATATCTTATTTCAAATTGTATTAACAAAATTATGCCCCTCTTCACTAATTTTTGCCCCTCACAGAAATTAAAGATCAAAGTATCTCAGTGTTTCTATGTGTCCCTATCTTTCCTGCACTGGTCCTGGCCCAGCAGGACCCGGGAGAATCAGGCAGACCACAGGGTAGCAACTTCTCAATTTGGATGGCTGCTGTGAGAAGCCTTGGTGAGTGGCAGCTGCCACAGACATTCAAAAAAGAAAAAATAAATAAATAAAAACTCATCATAGCTTTAAGAAAACAAAGATTGTCTTGAGTACTAACTGATGCTTCAGGAAAATTCAATTCCAAATAATATTTTTTGAGCTCTCAGTTGGTTATTTCTTCATATGGTTATTTCACAGCATCACACAATTTCCTTTTCATCAAAACTAAAATTGTACTGGTTTTGCCAAGACAAGCTCCACTCTTTCTAAAAAGGCAACACATCACTTTTAACCTCTATATTAGGGTCTGAACTTTTCAATAAATGTCCAGTTCTACATTCCTCAAGGGGAGGAATTCTAAATATTTGTTGAACTCTCATATGTGCCAAAGACTTTACACATTCAATCCTTACAATGGCCCTTCAGGGAAGTTATTATCTACATTTTACAGGTGAGGGAATAGAAGCTCAGAGAGGTTCAGAAACTTGCTGAACCTCACACTGGTCAGGAGGGCTGGGGGTCTGAAAGGCAGCTTTCTGGATTCTAAACTTATGCTCTCTTCACCACACCTAGTGCTTCTCAGAGTTTTGTGGGGATTTTTATATATTTTTCTTAATTTCAGAGCGGAAGAGAGAGAGAGAGAAACATCAAGGATGAAAATCATTGATTGGCTGCCTCTTGCACACCCCCTAGTGGAGATCGAGCCCAAAATCCAGGCATGTTCCCTGACCAGGTAATCAAACCAGTGACCTCCTGGCTCACAGGTCAATGCTCAACAATTGAGTCACACCAGCTGGGCTCTTCTAGGAGTTTAGAGTGTGAGGAATAAGTGAGACAGCATTTTCAGGTCCAGGGGTAACATCAGTTCCCCCTCCTGAGGAGATGTGAACTTGACAGAAATTTAATGAAAATGTTACACATTGAAAAAAAAAAAAAGCCATTTTCCACAGATACTACTGAGAATACAATCCTCAGTTTTGGTTGAACTAATTTTCTTTTCCACTTCCTGTTTTCCTTGCTACTATTTCCCCCATCAAAATGTCACTGAGACTGATGACAGTTACTGTTTAGCTTCTGAGTGACACATATATAAAGGGTGAATTCTCTCAAGAATCAGGAAGTCAGTTCTCACCTATGTTCTCAGGAAACTTGGGAAGTAAATCCAGCATACACATACAATTATATAACTCTGAAGTGCTTAAATATATGGAAAGGCATTTAAAGAGTGAACATTTGTCTATTTGTTTGTTCATCTCATTGCCTCCAATAATGACTGGCAAATGTTAGGCACTCAGTATTGATGACTGATGGTTGGATGAATTTCATCAGGCAACCTTTCTGAGACAACTGCCATCCTCTCTAATGTCTCTACAGAGATCCACAGTTTATAACAGAACAAACACAATAATTGAACACAGTCCCTGAAAACTAGGAACTGCATGTGGGGTTATTACTTATAAAAATTATAATACCACAGAATAAAACAGACTCCTGCTGAGAGGACCTT
Organism: Myotis myotis; assembly: GCF_014108235.1. NCBI lineage: Eukaryota > Metazoa > Chordata > Mammalia > Chiroptera > Vespertilionidae > Myotis > Myotis myotis. Next base: position 75,987,172 of record NW_023416313.1, on the reverse strand, counting down.
GCCTGAGAAGGAGTCTGTAGAAAGGACAAGTTAGGCTCCTATATTTGGCCATCCCTGGAGTTGGTTACCTGGCTGCAGGTTGGAGCCTTGCAGACTCTGCATCACTGTCTCAGGCCCTGTTGCAGCAGACATGCCATGGCTGTCCTCCAGCTTCCTTGTCTGCAGTGTGGATTTCTTCAACTTCATGGAGGTGAACGGGGTGAGGAAGCGAGAGTCCATGGCCAGAGCCTGGGCCTCCTGCCTCAGTCGCTCCTTCTCCTGCTCATCGTCATTCTGCAGCCAGGAATTCAGCAGCTCCTTTACGGTCAGGTAGCTCCAGAGACGCTTGAGGTGGTTGGGGTCCTCCTCACCATCACCCTTGGGCCTGGCACTTCCTATGACGTCATTCCCCACCTTCTGGGGCCCCACAGGCACATCCGTCTTCAATATGACAAATTTACTGTTGCTAGCCCTGACTTCCACGTGCAGTCGATCTATCTTCTTGTCCACCAGCTTCCCAGCAATGATGATCTCTGAGCCGTTGAAGTAGTTGGGGAAGAGGGTTCTGGTAACCTGCTCCACGACGCTGGGTGGGTAATCGATGTGGATGTCAGAGAGCAGAGGGGTCCTGATCTCATCATAGAACCTGGAGTAAAGGAAGAGAGAGTCAGGACCCAGCCCTGACTGCAGGCAGCACAGGTCCTAAAGGAAATGGTGGGCTGTTGGAGGGGTGACCTTAATCTTAGAAGCAATCCAACATTCTACCAGCAGAACAATGCTCATAAGAGGTTATGCAGCAGTAGCTTGAACACCACTGGTGATCAAGAACTGTGCCTCACTAAGCTTCCTCCTCTCTTTCTACTGCTCAGAGGAGAAGGAGGAACCTCCTTGTAGTAGATCACAGTCTTCTCCCTGAAATTTCCACCCACTGGTCTCACTTTTGCCTTTGGAGCAGCATAGCATGAATTAGCATAATCTATCTTCAACACAACAGCCATTTAGAGGCGTGGCAAACACTGCTCCTAGGCGTCATCTTTATGCAGTCTAATCAATTCCCAGTTTCATGAACTCTTCTTCAGGTGACATAATTTCAAGGTTCCCTAACCACTCTTGGTAACTTTCCTTTGTACACACCTAAGTTTCTCAAAGGGCCTCTTAAAAACGTTTTTCTTAGAACCAAACACATGTCATGCTTTAATAAGCACATTATACTTGAGAAATCTGACCTTGACCTTGCCACTATGCTTTTGTGTAAAGCAGCATTTGCTTACATTAGCTTTTCTTCTAGTTATATCACAAGCTTGCTACTTTCTGCACAAAGAGACAATTAAAATCCCTTTCCAAAAATCTAAAAAGCATAGGCTGTGGCATTAGACTTCCACCTCAGCTATTTACTTGCTGTATGTCTTGGGACACATAACTTAACCTCTCTAAACTTCAGTTTCTTCCTCTATAAAATTGGAACATTAACAATAACTACTTTGGTAGACTACTGTCTCCCCAGACCCAGTCTCCCCTTCTTTCATAATAAATTAGTTTTAATTTGATGGTGCCCATCCAGCTACAAGCTACATTTCTTAGCCTCTATTGTGGCCAAATATGGCCATGTTCTCCCCAATGGAATATGAGTGGAAGTGATATGCGTACCTTCTGTAATTCTTGCATAAAATAGAATGGCTTGCTCTGGCTTTCTTTTCCTTCCCCACTTTTATTGCTGGAATACAGAAGTCATTGTGACCTCATTTCAACCTTGCAGTTAAGAACAACATCTAAGGGGTGTAGAGTGGTAAAATGGAAGGAACCTGAGTCTCTGAATGACCTCATGGAGCCAAACTGAGCTGTCCAGACTATTACAGGAGAGAGTCATCTGCATGGCAGCTTAGCCTTTACCCTAATATACCCACTCCTAGGATTTCTGCCTGTAGAAATGTCTGTCATATTATAAGTTCTCAATAAATGTTGGGTAGTGACAATATTTTTAGCAGTATGGCAGTGCAGTCAGTTTGTTTCAATGTACTGTACTTACTTTTGCTTATGAACACATTGTTTTTTAAAAATGCATTAGATTCTCCCTCTTTTAATGTAGTTCTGAATGATTTTGAAAATGTGGGAAGCTAATCTGTGTTTTTATTTAAATCTTGACAAAAATGCTGGGTAAACAATGGTAGCTAGCTGCATCCCAAGGACCTATCTTTATTTTCCATCTTATAGACCTTTAATTAGATTTATCATTAATGAATGTTCTTTGATTATTGCTGTTAAACACCTATAAAGGTACCTAAAGCCCACTTTTTCTTTTAAGTATCTACGATTTATGCCACAAAGTGGTTAAAGCAATAGTGCTGAGCTGGGAGTCATCATGTCATTGAACCAATAGCAAAGTTATTCCCCATGTTGGCAACATGATATCAAAGGGAAGGCACTGAACTGAATTAGAAGACCTCACTTCTAGCTTCTTTTCCACCCCTCTCTCCCTCCCTCTCTCTCTTTCTCTCTCTCTCTCTCTACACACACACACACACACACACACACACACACACACACACACACACTGAGTGGCCAGATTATTATGACCGGCCAGATTAATATGGCCACCCCATCAGTACTTTGTTGGGCCACCTTTTGCCTTCAGTACTGCGGTGATTCTTCTTGACATTGACTGCACGAGATGTTGAAAGGTGATGCGAGGAATCTGACACCATACCCAATGAATAGCACTGTCCAGTTCTATGAGATTTGATGGTTGTGGAACCAGCTGCCTGATGGCTCTTTTAACTTCGTCCCACAATTGCTCAATTGGATTGAGATCTGGTGATTGTGGGGGCCACCTAAGCAAGGTAAAGTCTCCCTCATGTTCTTGAAACAACTCGTGCACAATATGAGCACCGTGGCATGGCACATTGTCTTGTTGGAAGAAGCTATCTCCATTAGGATACGCCATCAACATGATAGGATGAACTTGATCAGCAATGATACTTAGGTATGTTGTGCTATTCAGACGTTTATAATGATCTGGCCCTCTAGCAACTTCAGTGTGAAATTATAGCTAATCTGCCTACAAACATCAGGTGGTCATAATAATCTGGCCACTCAGTGTGTGTGTGTGTGTATATATATATATATATATATATATATATATATATATATATATATTCTGCACCCTTTCACAATCCGGGACACTTGGGTGATGTCGGAGAGCCAGTTTTGGCCCAATATCCACAGGCTAGGCCGAGGGACCCTACCGTGTACCGGGCCTCTAGTATGCATATAAGATCTTTGGTTAATCTCTTCCCACCCTCCCCCCTCTTCCCTTCCCTCTGAGATTCATCAGTCTGTTCCATGTTTCCATGCCTGTGGTTTCTGCTCCTGCATTGAGCGTCTGCCCCCTGATGGTCAGTGAGTGTCATAGCTGCTGGCTGGCCGGCTAGTTGGCTGGTCACTTAGGCTTTTATATATATAGATATGATTGGGGACTAGTGTCAAATGGTCATTTTGCTTCCAAATAAAAATATGATAATTTTAATTACTACTCAACATAGAGTGTGAGGAATAAATGAGACATTTACAGTTATGAAGTGGCAACATGGAGATAACTACTTCTCCTAACTACTGAAGAGGGTGGAATTAGAATATATAGCAGGAAGTGCTTTGAAATGTCAAGAAGACAACTGTAATTGGAATAGCTAGTTGAATACCTAACACGTGATAGCCATTCTGCCAATACTTTACACAGGTTTTCTCATTAAATTCTGTCAACTGACCATAATCCTTACTCTATAACGAGGGAACTTAAAATCTTGCCTAAAGTCATAAAACAGGACCAGAATTTGCAGCCAGACCTGCCTAATGGATTTCAAACTCCATTATGACATCTCCCAGTATAATGAGTTATCGTCATTTCCAGTAGACTCAAGGCTAAGGTGCAGCAAACCATTCTCATTTCTGAGTCTCTCATAAAACCCAACCCTTAATCCCCTTCTGAGAGCCTCTCATAATAATCCCAAGAAGACAAACAAACAGACCCAATGAGCTGTGAGCCCGCATCCTCCTCCTCATGAACGCGCCGTGTGAGGCCACAGTTCTCCAGCGACAGTTTTTCCAGCAGCTTGAAGTCCACATCATTCCCGATGCCGATGGTGAAGATGCAGATTTGGCCTCGGGCGGCCTCCTTAGTGTTGTTGAGAATCTTGAGGGTGTGGGTCTCCCCGACGGTGGGTTTCCCATCCGTCAGGAAGATGATGAGGGACACGCTGCGGTCTCCAATGTCGTTGTTGGCCACATAGTCGTTGAGCAGCCTGATGCCCCTCTGTAGGGCCCCGTTGATGTCTGTGCCTGTGGGACCAAAACAGGACAGCTCAGGCTTGTGTTCGTCTCCTTAAACTGGCTGCACACTCATGGCTGTGGTTCACTCACAACTGTTCAAGAATTAGCAGGAGTGACATATGGGGAGGGGAGGGAGGACCCCCCCCTCCCCCAGGCATATGGGGTGATTCTAAGCTAAAAGGCCTGTCTAGAATCTTGGCAACATTTTAACTCATTTTATCCTAATAACAACTGCATTATTATCCCCATTTAACGAACGAGGACATGGAGGCCTAGAGAGATTAAATGATTTGTGGATGATGGAGCTGGATTCAAATCCAGCATTCTGACTTCAGAATCTATGCTCCCAACCATGCTGTTACACGCCTTTGAGAGGAGCAGATTTATTTCCTGTCCACCTGCAAAGGTTGGGGCAATGAAGTGCCAAAAAAAAAATAATAATAAAAATAAAGGAATCCATAAGGTTTCTAAGGTTCGAATTCCAAAAGAATGTAATACACACCAACCATTTGCTAAAGCTTTATCCCCACCTCCACAGAACATTTTAATTGTAATATGAATGTAGCATACATATGTCAGGGGCTATGCTAGAAGCTGGGGGATACACGAAGATGAAGAAGAGTTTCTCTCATCAAGGACTGTACAGCCTTGTCAACTTCCTGCCGTAGATCAATGCTATAATATTGCATTAAGTCTAATCTAGTATTTCTCCCATCAACTGGTAAAAGATTTCCTAAATATCACTGTGGTGGAGACTGGTAGGAAACCCCATTGTAAGTCAAAGGTTAGTCCAAGCAAGATAAAGTTCCAAATGAAATTTATGTAGGAAATCAGAACTTTTTCTTGGAGAGGAAATGATGAATCTAGAGACTCTCAATGGAAAAAGACTGAACTGGATGTGTCATGGGTTTCCAGATGACCACCAAAGCAGAATAACTGAGACAACAAGTAATGGTGTCTCTGTGAATGGCCTCTAAGAAAGTGGGGAGGGCCCTGGCCAGTGTGGATCAGTGGGTTGGAGTGTCATCCTGTACATGGAAAGGTTGTGGGTCTGATTCCTGGACAGGGCACAAACCTGGGTTGAGGGATCAGTCCTATGTGGGGTATGAACAGCAGACAACCGATTTATGTTTCTCTCTCACATCCATGTCTCTCGCTCTCTTTCTCCCTTCTCCTCTCTCTAAAATTAATAAACAGATACTCAGGTGGGGCTTTAAAAAAAGAAGAAAGAAAGGAAAAAAAGGAGGGAGTGGTCAGGATCAGTTCCAACAAACACTCCAATACTGAGCACCTGTCATGTGTCCATTGTATTAGTGGTGAAGTTGACAGCACGAGTAAGACCCAGGCCTGAGTTGAAGGAACTTACATTGGCATACTGTTCTGATAATCTAGTTTTCTTAGAATTATGTATGACCTTTCCCTCCTCTGCACACCAACCTGGCACCAAAGTGTGCAGAGACTCAGAGCCCATCACACTTTCCATCCACGGCACCTCCCAGGCCCCTGGGATTCCTGCTCTGCTCATGTTTCAGCCCCGCCGAAGGGACGAAGGTGCAGTGGCCCAGTCCCACCTGCTGCTGCCTAGGGTGCTAGGATTCAAGCACACAAACACTGCCTCATCTAGTTGGCTTTACTCCCACACCCTAAAACAATTTACAAACCGGCTTCATTGCTCGGGATCCGTGAGATAAACCAGGAAAGGTTCCAAACCCTATCAGGTATTTCCCCCCATAACTTACTTGACCATCTTAGTCCAGGGCCTGGAAGAGGAGAATTTACAGAATCGCTGTTCAGAGAAACCTAAGCTTCTGGGAAAGTGCTCAGCTGTTATCTCCTTTCCTGTGATAGCTTCAGCATTCAAATCCTCGTCTCTTGGCAGAAAATTTAGCTACTCACTTATTATCACGTCAAGCTAATGTGAAAAGAAGGACTCATATTTACCTCCGGTGGGCGACATGTGGTGAATGTAGACTTTGCCGTCTCTGATATTGTTGGGAGTCACTGATACCAAATGGTCCTTCCACACTTTGATCCGGTTGGAAAATCCAATGATATTGAAGTGATCCTGGGGTCGGAGGTCATGGAGGATTGTGAAGAGAGCATCCTTGGTCTAGAGGCAAACACAAAACCAAAATCAGTTACATCAACTGCTTTAGTCCACATGTCCCCTGACTTAGAAACTGCACACCACGGACAAAGTCAGGGTTAAAATTAAGTGCCGACTATGTAAAGGGCATTTGGATAAATGTCCAAGTAACGATTATTTGCTTTATATCTATTTCCCTTACTACATTGTAAGCGCTTTTTAGGCACGTTCCACCCATCTTTGTAAACTCATGACATACAGGAGGTACTAGAAAGATTTAGTGAATGAATGCATAAATGAATGGGCAGATATTTCATTAATTAGAAGATTAAAAGTACAAATAATAAATGCTCTAGGGATTTTAAAAAGTGAAAAAACTGAGCCTGAGTGACATGAGAAAACTTCACTGAGAAGCAGGAGTATGAGGCCTAAAGGAATTGGGTCACGTGAAAGCTAGGGAGGGCGGTCTGCAGGGAGCAAAGAAGATAAAGGAGATGGTTCGAGCAAAGCAAAGAGGTGACACAGGTGAGTCTGGACATGCTGAGTGGATGAGAGGTATGGGAAGGAGACACGACTTGTGGAAAGAAAAGAAAGACCGTATGAAACTGAAAACAGAAAATCCTAGAAGCCGGGATAAGAGTTTCTACAATAACCAACCCTGTGCTGAAAGAAAGCACTGCGTTCTCTGAACAGCATTGTTAGTCATTTACAGAGATTCATTATATGAAGCAAGGGGCCTCGTTACATAATTGCCTTAACACTGGCATCTGGCACCTGTTACAGGGATTAAGAGCACACACTTCAGAGCAGGCAGTCGGGGTTTGACCCTAGATCAGCGGTTCTCAACCTGTGGGTCGCGACCCCTTTGGGGATCGAACGACCCTTTCACAGGGGTCGCCTAAGACCATCGGAAAACACATATATAAGTACATATTGTTTTTGTGATTAATCACTATGCTTTAATTATGTTCAATTTGTAACAATGAAAATACATCCTGCATATCAGATATTTACATTACGATTCATAACAGTAGCAAAATTACAGTTATGAAGTAGCAACGAAAATAATTTTATGGTTGGGGGTCACTACAACATGAGGAACTGTATTAAAGGGTCGCGGCATTAGGAAGGTTGAGAACCACTGCCCTAGATCATCACGTATCCCTGTGTGGCCCTGGGGCTCTGGGTAGCAAGTCCTATCACTATCCTTTTGCACTGTGCCTAGTTATCCCATCTGTAAAAGCCAGACAGTAATAGTGCTACCTCATCAGGTTGTCATGAGGATTCAATCAGTCACTACACAGAAAGTATTCACAACAGGGCCAGGCACACAGTCAGTTATACACGTGTTTGCTCTTACTTGCTGGTGGGTGGGAAGTAGCAGAATCAAAGAGAAACAGTAACATCTGAGGTAGTGACTGCAGAATGAGGTGTGCTTAGGAACTATATGTTTACCTTGAAAATGTTTTATAGGTCTTTTCCCAGATGCTGTTAGCCTTTGCTTTATAACCGGCTCAGTCAGTGCTGCCCTCTCACGCTGTGCCATCTACTCCTCTGTGAAACAGTCATAACTTCTTTTCCCTTCTGAATGTTCTCTCTTCCTCTCTCTATTCTTCTCTTCAATCCGGTATCCAACTGCTCACTCTAACATCCCATCATCCAACCCTCGGTTGTCATAGGAACCTCAAAACCCACTCTAGAAAACTAACCTGGGTGTGCTTATTTTTAAATCTGTGTATTACATTCTTTTAGTAAACTTACAGAGTTTGTAGCCTGAGCAAACAGATGTTCGCTTAACATTCTCCTTGTGGGTCCTAACCGAGCGAATGAAGTTGTGCCTCAATTTCCCCCATGTCTTCACTCCCAGGTGGAGAAAGCAGTGGAGTGTAATGAGATCACGAGCAGCATAATAATGATGACACTGGCAACTAACTTTTCCTGGGAGCCTCTTACTCCCCAGGTATGATGCCAAGTGCCAGACCTTTCCATATGATGCTGTGATGGACCCATTTAATCCCCACAACCCATCCAATGTAGAGTGAGTATTAATATTCCCATTTTGCCGGCGAAGTGGCTGAGGAATGAAAGAGTTAACTCAGCATCATGCCCCATGGGAGCCTGGATGAAGATCCAGGAAGTCAGACTCCAGGGCCAACTCTGACACCAGCAGCAGCGGTGTCTAAAGCCCCAAGATGCTGGCACTGAGCGTGTTCTGAGTTACAACCCTTATAATGTGCAGCTCATTTTGGGATTCCTTCCAAGTTCCTGCATGTTGACGGGCTCTTATTTCTTTGTTTCTTTCACTTGGTTTCTGGCAGCAATAAATGGATTCATTTCCTATAACATCCTTACAGAAAGCATCCACCCAGGGATGAGAACAAAGAACCCATTTTATTAAATTCATCCTCGCATCCTACAGAGGGTTTGTCCCGCCTACCCAACTGCCCCCAGTTCTTCCATGAGAAAGCATGGCAGTGGTGGGGCTTATTTTCATTCAGAGTCTGTTGTCTCCTCTGGTGCTGGGCCCTAAACCATCACCCTGGGTTGTTCAGAGGACAGACTCACTGGCAGCCGAATTTCCTGTCCTCTCCCAACCCTGACTCCCACCTTCAGGAAATGTGTCTAAGGATCTTATGAAAATAAGCAGATTCCACACCCAGAGTTTGTCGGCCCTGTCTGGACGCCGTTTAAAGTATCTGTGCAGCTCTCTCCTCTGGCTTCCCTGGCTCCACCCTGGATGCCTCCTCTCGGAACAGTCCGCCTTGCCGTGGCTGGCCTCCTTCTCAGACCAGCCTGGCACGCCATGCTCTCGGCCCCCTCACGCTGCGTACTTCCCCGCGGCCAATGACGGCATGACTGACTCCCACACTCACCTTCAGAGCTCACCACTCTCGTGAGGTCCAGACTAAAGCGCCAGCCTTCGGTCCTGCATGGCCCACAGGCACTCAGGTTGAAAATGTCGAAGACTGGAAGCTCTGCCTTTCTCCCCAAGCCTTTCCTCCTCTGCTGCCGCTCCCAGCCAGTGGTCCAGGTCAGAAACCAGACCTCATGTTGCAGCTTCCTCCTGCCCGCTCCTGCGCCTCATGCCCTTGGGCTCATCTCTTTTTGTAAGCCCTCTCTTCCTAAGCCTCCCTGTTAAGGAAGGGCTCAGGCCACGTCTGCCCTAGATTGACAACAGATTACTTTTTTCTTTTGCATTTTTTCTTAATACAGAAAAATAAAATTCATTTTTTAAAAAAAGATCAGAAAAAAAACATGACTCAAAATTCCCCTCACCTGGACAGCTGTTGTACTACCTATCCCTTCAGAAACCTTCTTGTGTGTGTAATTAAAGTAAAATGGGTTCATACATAATGCTATAACATTTTTATTTACTATATCACATGCAGTTTTAATGCCCATAGGTAAAGGTCTACATATCATTTTAATGGTGGCACTATATTCTACCATATGCATATACCACAATGAAATATTTTGAATATATTTTTTTAAGTTTTGTTCATCCTCACCCAAGGATATTTTTTTCATTGATGTTTTGAGAAAGTGGAGGAAGGGAGGCAGGAAGAGGAGGAGAGAGAAAAAAAGAGAGAGAGAGGGAGAGAAACATTGATGTGTGAGAGAGATGCATCGATTGGTTGCCTCCTGCACATGCCAGAGACCGAACCTGCAACCCAGGTATGTACCCTTGACTGGGAATTGAACCCGCAACCCTTTGGTGTGCAGGCCAGCACTCTAACCACTTAGAAACACCAGCCAGGGCAATATTTTGCATATTTAAACAGTACTTCTATGAAACTCAGTATTTACACATCTTTGTGCTCATTGTTATTTTCTTAAGATAAACTCCCTACACAGAAATGGTGTGACAAAGGGCTGTGCTTTTAAAGGGCTTAGCCTGTCCTCACATTACTGCTAGAGTTATATTTTCAGTCCTTCTCAGCATTTAGTTCTGGGCTTACACATCGTTTCCTAAGAAAGCCCTTCTCGTCTCCTCACCACCACCGCACTATTCTCTCAAGCATGGCACCCTGTTCTTTTCCTTCACAACATTTATAGAGAGAATCTAATTACATATTTGTGCATTTGTGCATTTACTTTTCATATATATATATATATATATATATATATATATATAATTGATTTTTTACAGAGAGGAAGGGAGAGGGATAGAGAGTTAGAAACATCGAGGAGAGAGAAACATCGATCAGCTGCCTCCTGCACACTCCCCACTGGGGATGTGCCCGCAACCATGGTACATGCCCTTGACCGGAATCGAACCTGGGACCCTTCAGCCCTCAGGCCAACGTTCTATCCACTGAGCCAAACCAGTCAGGCTGTGCATTTACTTTTCTATCCAACTCAATCCTATGCTTCTGAGTACAGAGACTTGTTCCATTTTGTCACTCTATGTTAATGCCCAGCAGTGCCTGAACACATCATGGATGCCTGACGCACCCCTCCTGAGTAAGTGAATGGGGAGTAATTGTCTGTCACTAGATAGGGGGCTGCTCAGGACAGCTGTCCCCTTGCCCTTCCCCACCTCCCAGTATGGTATTTCACACACTGGCTTTCAGTGGGCTTCTGGTGAATGAGTAAATAAGAGAGCAGTAGAATTCTACAAAGTGAACACAAAGGAAGGGAGACACACCCCTGCCCTTGAGAACCTACGGCAGAATATACTGAGAATGAGGATGTGTAGAAATCATGGAGCTGACTGGTAAAATAAATAAATCTGATAATTACAATAAGCAGATGTGGGTGGAGTGCCTTACGTGTTGATACTGATGGCATTAGCCAGGGAACTGGCAACACTTTGCCTCCTCCCCCATCCTTCAATTTAGAGCCTACACAACCCCAGCGTGAGCATCAGACAGGCTCGGCGTCATTCCCAGCAGAAGGGCTAGACCTCTGGAAAGTCTGAAGGTCCACAGCTGTAACAAGGCAACAACAAGCGGTGGCCGTCTCTGAGACAACACCATTGGGAGTCCAGTTCTAGGCACTTGGAAAGATTCCACTGCTCCCTGTTGGAGCTCAGAGCTGGCCAGGCACCCAAAAGATTGTTATTTGTTTAGCTGCTGGATCCTTAGGAATCCTTAAATAGCGTGCTAAAGATCTCCTGAGGGCCCCGCTTGGCTCCTCTGCTGATATTCTCCCCATTTGTGATGGATATTCTGCTTTCGGAATAGTTGTCCAAGCCTCTCCACCCTCCTCCCCTTAGCCCTGCAACTACAGATTCCTTATGACCTTGTAAGGCCACAGCTGCAACTTAACCTCACATGAACCAAAGCAAGGCAGGCCAGCGGGCTCAGAGTTGCTCCTTTTCCAGATGCATTATTAGGACCTTTTGGATGGCCTTCCACCCTCATCCCAAGGGGTAGAAGCTGCCACTGATGCTTGCAGCCATCACCATCCATTAACCCTTTACAGGCTCCTACCCTCCCCTTAGATGGGCTGGTGGCCCTAGGAATTCTGCATCCTGTAGCAGACTTAGAAAGCAAGCAGAAGGTGAGTGTCCAGATAGAAGAGTAAATGTGAGTAGGCTTAAGCTGATATTTCTGCATGGTGTGTTTATGTGCTGAAGATTAACAGAAGCTGAGTCAAACATTTCCCAAGAGCACAGTCCAGAGAACAGGGCAAGGACATCCCAGAAAGATCAAAGGAAGCCCAGAAAGGCAGAGAATGTGTAATCCTGGCTGGTCTGAGGCCAAGGGGGATCCATTGAGGGGTTGGACTGCATCTCCTTAAGGTCCCTCCCAAATTCAGGATGGTAGCTGCAAACTCTGCAAGTGAAGGCAGCGAACTGAGCTGGTCACCCCACCCCACAATGCCCTCCAACTAACCTGACCTGAAGGAAAAGATCCTGGATACCCAGCGTACTGTGTCCTTGGACGTATTCCCCTGTCCCCAAAGCTCCACCTAGTGGCCTTGCACTTTGGGAAGAAGTTGGCCTGCTGGAGACAAGCAACCCCAAAATGCACCACGTGGAGTAATGATACCCTGAAATTACCTTGCTAATAGGTGACCACAAGAGTCTTGGAAATATGTTCCTTAAAAATCTTAGAAAATAAGCATATAAAATTTATGATTGTACATATTGTATAGCGTTCAACTGGGGGTAAGGGTCTGATTAGTGAGAAGGGCTAAAAGTCTGGCCCTAGCTGGTTTGGCTCAGTCGGTGGATAGAACATCGGCCTAGGGACTGAAGGATCCCGGGTTCGATTATGGTCAAGTACACATGCCTAGGCTGCGGGCTCGATCCCCAGTGGGGGGCATGCAGGAGGCAGCCAATCAATGATTCTCTCTCCTCATTGATGTTTCTATCTTTCTTTCCCTCTCCCTTCCTCTCTGAAATCAATAAAAATATATATTTTTAAATAATAAAAAATTTGGGACCCTAAGAAAAGGTTCCAGGAAGTTACCATCTTCACTCATCGTTATGTGGGGACAAGGATAGGCCTCATGTGGAGACAGGTTTAGGTCACTCATCCAGTGCTACGTGGTAAGCCTGTCGTGGAGGAGTTAGTAAATCTTGGGGAGAAGATGGTGATGGGGAAGAGGCAGGAAAACCAAACGCTGTACCTAGAGAAAGAAGAAGGTTATGTACATAAGTGTCTGGCTGAGGAAGAAAACAGAATTCTTAGAGATCAGCTAGCAAGAGGCCCTGCGGGTCTCCTCTGGGTATGTGCCAGTCCCGGTGGCACCCGTCCAGAGGCAGCTGGTATCCACACACTGCCTGCCCATCCAACAGGGCAATGCGCAAGTGGTCCATCAGCAGAAGGGCCCTTTGCAACATCCAGATTACGTGTGGACTGAGGGAGATAAAAAGGTGCCCAAATGCAATTAATAAATGAAAAGGACCTACTTCCTATACTGTTTAGGAGTGAAGAAGTACCTAGGCCTGAAGGCAGGCGTTAGACAAAACTTTTCATCCTGGCTATTTACAATCACAAAAAACAGGGTCACTTCTCTGCTAGAAACTATTTTAGTGATAAATTCCTGTTCTTTTGTGTACTTTCCTTGGATTAAGAGGAGGAAAAGTATTCCTTTTGTAAACAGTGTCTTAGAAGTTAATTCCAGCTCTGCCTTAGGTTTATTATTAATAAAGTCCTTTCATCTCTGTGCATTTAAATGTTTTCAGAAACAAGGCAGGATATAAATAAACAAAAATAAACTCTCTGTTTCAGGTTCTCCATTCATTCAATAGGGTTGGCAATGGTCCTCTTTGTTCTAGTGGATCTTCAGGGGGGAAAGTATGCAGTCTCCTCTGATGTGTCCAGAGCTGGCCCCTGGAGACGCAGCCGCTGTCCACCCTGTGCTCATGCTGCCCCTCGTGGTGCCACTATTAGGGAAGGGGCAGCTCTGTCCTGGGCACTTTGGGCCCCTCCATTAAGCTGTACTTGGACAGAGGATGGAACCTACCCCTGCCTTCCTCTCCCCGTTCCCTACAAAACTGAGCCCAAGCAGCTGCAGGCTCTTGGCACAGCCCTCAAGGGGGTAAGCATTCCACTGTGCTAACTGCCATGTCGGGAGTGGCCATGAAACATTTCCCGAATAGAGAAGCATTACACAACAAGACCTTCAGAGTGAGCTGTGACTGGAGCCCAAGAACACTCAGCTGCCTGCTCACTCTTTGCTACCACTGTCGGGGTGCCCGTTTGATGCAGCTTTTCTCAAATATTTCTGCATCTGCATCAGACTGCACTGGAAAGGAACTAACTCTGACACAAAAGGCTTTTGTACCATAAACCCTGGGTTTTTAGGCATAATACAAGGGGAGCCTATGACATCATAGAAGAAACTCAAATTCAAGGGTATTAGATATTAGCCATCCCATGTTTTCGACAGAATGGCGGTACTGTTCTCCTAAGCAGTCCTAACACTTGCCTAATTCTAAAATGTTTAACATAGAGTTGACATTTTTCCTTTCATTGGTCCACACGGTCCTTTTAAATGAACCATAATCTATGATGAAAAGTTGAAAATAATCCAACAATGAAATCTAAGACCTTCTAAAAAGTCTTATCTGAGCCAGGAAAGAATCATGATCAATAGATATAGACCCTGAAAACAGCCCTAAGTTTCTGAGATGACATCGGGAAATGCCCAATAGTGACTTGAGCTGCGGGTCAGCCTTCTCCCTTGCCTAGGTGGGTAAAGATAATGGACACTGGTGGGGGAAAGGGAGGTATATCTGTATTGCCCTCCTGTTAGTCTGTAGTCCTTCCTGATGCCAGTAGGGGAAGCCCTCAGTGCCCAGCATGTCCTGTTCCGAGGTGGTAGGATGGCACTGCAGTTTTTCTATTTGAAGCAAAAGACAAACAAAAAGTAGCCTGGGACTCCATCAAAATTTGAAACATCAGACCCTCACTGCAACCTTAAACTACCTAAGTCCATAATGAGGAGAATGGATACATCCACCATCCCAGCATCTCTCCACCATTCCACGGGCATCCATGCATGCACTATCCCAGGTCACCCTGGAGTCCATGGGTATCAATTACGCTTAGAGTATTTCAAGATCATGATATTTCAGGGTCACAAGAAATTATTCTGCATAATGTAGAACTTTATATAGGGTGTCCCAAAATATATTTACACTAGAGGCCCAGTGCACCAACTCATGCACTGGTGGGGTCCCTAGGCCTGGCCTGTGGGGATCAGGCCAAAAACGGCTCTCCAACATCCCCTGGGGGGTCCCAGATTATGAGAGGGTATGAACCCTGGAATCGGGCTCTCATCTCTCTGGTTCTGGGTATGTCACTCAAGAACCGCAGCTGCCAAGTCACCGCTGCTCAGCAGCTCCTGCATTAAGCATCTGCCCCCTGGTGGTCAGTGCGCATCATAGCTACTAGCCAGTCAGCCAATCACTTAGGCTTTTATATATATACTAGAGGCCCAGTGCACAAAAGTTTGTGCACTCGGGGGTGAGGGGGGGTCCCTCAGTCCAGCCTGTGCCCTCTCGCAGTCTGGGACCCCTCAGAAGATAACGAACTGCTGGCTTAGGCCTGCTCCCAGGTGGCAGAGGGCAGGCCCAATCCCTAGGTGCAGCTCAGAGCAGGGCTGATCAGGGGGTTGGGGCGCTGCCACTCTCACACTCAGGGCAGGGCCGATGGGGAGGTTATGGCTCTACCCCGTCACACACAGAGCAGGGCCCCTGGGGGGGGCGGGTTGGGGCGCCGCACCCTGTCACACACAGAGCCGCAGGGTGATCAGGGGGTTGGAGAGCTCCCCCCTATCAGGCACAGAGCAGGGCTGATCAGGGGGTTGGGGCGCCTTCCCCTGTCACAAACAGAGCAGGGCGGATAGGGAGGTTGTGGCCCCGCCCCCTGTCACACACAGAGCCACAGGGCGATCAGGGGGTTTGGGCGCTGCCCCCTGTCACGCTGATCCCGGTGCCAGAAGGCCTCACGGCTCCGCTGATCCCAGTGCTGGGAGGCATATTACCCTTTTACTATATAGGATAGAGGCCTGGTGCATGGGTGGGGGCCAGCTGGTTTGCCCTGAAGGGTGTCCTGGATCAGGGTGGGGGTCCTGCTTGGGTGCCTGGCCAGCCTGGATGAGGGGATGATGGCTGTTTGCAGCTGGTCACACCCCCTTCAGGGTGGGGGTCCCCACTGGGGTGCCTGGCCAGTCTGGGTGAGGGGCTGAGGGCTGTTTTCAGGCTGGCGGGTGACTGAAGCTCCCAACCGCTCCTTTTTTTCTTTTTCTTTTTATTCTGAAAGCAGGTATCTGGTTTGTTTGGGTTCTATAATCGAAACACTGTTTCAACTCCAGCTCTGAGATCCCGGCTGGCTGAAAGCAGGTTTCTGGAGTTTGTTTAGATTCTATATTTGTAACAATGTTTCAAACTGCAAGCTCAGAGGCTGGCAGCGGCAGGCGGGGAACGTTGGAGTCCTCCGTCACTGAAGCAAGCAAGCCTCATGTTCTCTTCAGGCTGCCTGGCTGCTGGCCGCCATCTTGGCTGGCAGTTAATTTGCATATTGCCCTGATTAGCCAATGGGAAGGGTAGCGGAGGTATGTCTAATTACCATGTTTCTCTTTTATTAGATAGGATGGATGCTTCAAGTCTTTCAATAACTTGAAAGAAAGTTTTCTGAAATCTTATTGTGACTGACCCACCAAGTAATCAGATTTTTTAAAAATTCTAACTTCCCTGGCCACTGCAGCTCAATGGTTGGGCATTGACCCATGGGCCAGGAGGTCAAGGTTTGATTTCCAATCAGGGCACATGACTGGGTTGCAGGCTTCATCTCCAGTGGGGAGTATGTGGGAGGCAGTGGATCGATGAGTCTCATCAATGATGTTTCTATTCCTCTCTCCCTCTCTCCTCCTCTCTCTGAAACCAATAAAAACATCTATATATATAAAAGCCTAAGTGACCAGAATGGCTGGAACCGGTCGCTATGGAGCGCACTGACCACCAGGAGGCAGATGCTCAATGCAGGAGCTGCCCCTTGGTGGTCGGTATCCTCCCACAGCCAACCTCCCCCAGGTGGCCAACCTCCTGCGGTCCCTACCCCCGCCAGTAGGCCCTAATTGCCTGATTGGACTGGGGTCTGAGCTGGGACAGGGAACCAGGGGTGGGTGGTGGCAGATGTGGTCCCTTTCCCTGTGGGCTGAGGGCCGGCTCCCTCCTATGTGCCAGTGGCCAATCTC
Source organism: Myotis myotis (assembly GCF_014108235.1). Taxonomy (NCBI): domain Eukaryota; kingdom Metazoa; phylum Chordata; class Mammalia; order Chiroptera; family Vespertilionidae; genus Myotis; species Myotis myotis. Next base: position 75,970,128 of record NW_023416313.1, on the reverse strand, counting down.
CTGTGCCCCGTCCTTCACACCAGCCAACAGGCCCCGATCAACCCACTGCTCGCCCACCACAGTGGCAGCATGGCAGCAAGGGAAGTGGGAGGCAGGGAACCGCATGATGGCCGGGTGCCAACAATGGTGGCATCAGTGTCCGATGTCTGTTCCTTCTGTGCCCAGCCCAGTGACTGTTGCCTCCTCTCTGACCCGGGCCTCACTGGCCTGGTCTGATTGGCCCTGATCACCGGTCATGCCTAGGGACACTACCCATGCACAAATTTTGTGCACCAGGCCTCTAGTATCTATATATATAAAAGCCTAAGTACCTGAATGACCGAACAATCAGTCAACCAGTTACTATGATGTGCACTGACCACTAGGGGGCAGAGGTTCAATGCGGGAGCTGCCCCCTTGTAGTCAGTGCACTCCCACAGTGGGAATGCCGCTCAGCTGACTAATGGGCGCCAGGTGCCAGGCTCACAGCTGACAAGCACAACTGCGGTGGTGCAAGCCTCTCCCACCTTCATGCAGCTATGATGCACACTGACCATCAGGGGGCAGATGCTTAACACAGGAGCTGCTGAGCTGCAGTGACTTGGCAGCTGCGGTTCTTGAGTGACACACCCAGAACCAGAGAGGAGGGAGCCCAATTCTGGGGTGCATCACCCGAGAGCTGCCCTCTCACAATCTGGGACCCCTCAGGGGATGTGGGAGAGACAGTTTTGGCCTGATCCCTGCAGGGCCGGGATAAGCAGGAGTGGTGTGTCACCCAGCCTGAACTTAGGATCCCCCTTGGCCACCTGATGCTTCACACACTACTACATCCCCTGGGGGGTCCCGGATTGTGAGAGGGCACAGGCCAGGCTGAGGGACCCCACTGGTGCACAGATTTGTGCACCAGGCCTCTAATTTAAAAAATAAAATAAAAACAAAAATTCCAACTTGAAGAACAAGGTAATAAATTGAGTGAAAAAGGCCATTTCTCCACTATATCTATGTCTTTTATCATTATTACTAGAGGCCCAGTGCATGAAATTCATGCACGGGTAGGATCCCTAGGCCTGACCAGCGGACAGGGCCAATCTGCGGGGCGACCGATGGGACGATTGAGGTGGCTGGCCTGGAGCCATCCACTTGCCTGCCCCGCTCCCCGCTGCCGCCACCAGTCACCTCCCTCTGTGACACCTGTTCCCATGTTATTTTGGCCTGGGGCCTGCAGGCTGCGGGCAGCTCCTGCGTTGAGCATCTGCCCCCTGGTGGTGACTATGCATGATAGCTACAGGTCGTTCCACTGGTTGTTTCACCGTTCGGTCCATTTGCATATTAGGCTTTTATTATATAGGATTCTAAAAAAATAATAAAATCTTGCAATAGATTGGCTTCAGAAAAGAAACCAAAACCTCAAAAAATAATGTGACTCCACTGACTAGAGAGTAAGTGCGCTCTGTGAGCTTGTGTACATTCATAGAAGGAACGCATGACTATGCGATGCCCAGTTGCCTCTTGTTGCCGCTCTGCCATAAACATCTCCTGAAATGAACCACACAGTGGAATTTATGTTAAAAACAAAAAACGTAAACCGTAAGAAACCAACTATCCAAAAGAGGTGTTGCACTCAAGTTTGAGGAATCTTGTTGAAAGAAAAAGAAACTCTGGCCCTCACTGGTTTAGCTCAATGGATAGGGAATCAGCCTGCAGACAGTCCCAGGTTCAATTCTGGTCAAGGGCACATGCCCAGGTTGCGGGCTTGATCCCCAGTAAGGGATGTGCAAGAGGCAGCAGATCAATTATTCTTCCTCATCATTGATATTTCTATCTCTCTATCCCTCTCTCTTCCTCTCTGAAGTCAATAAAAAAATATTTTTTAAAAAAGAAAACGAAACACTTTTTCTACTGCTCAAACTGTTGTGTTTTAGAAAGAGTAGAAATGAATAAGCTTCTTTATATACATGGAAAATTTGGGATTGAAGTCATCATATCTTCCAATATTTTAAATCAATTTAGTTAATGCTAAATGTTAACTTAAATTTTCACGTGGAACTAAATATAGAAAAAAAAATTTATTTCTTTAGTCTCCATATTTTAATGTTCACAAATTATAAAGAGCATATTTCCTAAATTAAGAAAATCATAGTGCTTCTGTATTCAAAAATATATTATTTTGAAGCTATTATAATTTCATTCACTGTTTGAGTTCTAATTTCAAATAGTCTTTTACTGCAGTACTGTGCTAGATTATATTGCAATTCTGGTCCTAATTACCTATTTACATATGCTTATACAATCTGTGTGAAAATATAAGATGGTTGTTTCTTCAAATCAAAAGAAAAGCACCTTTTTAGTAAAGGTTAAGATCTAAATACCAATATTACTCCATTATAGGTTTTAAAAGAGAATGCTTGTTAAAGACTCCATTCTGGCTAAATTTAGTCTTACCTAAAAAAAAAAAAAGCTGAATAATAAAATATTAGAACATCTTTTGCAATGTAAACATAACTATATTTCATTAGTCTTTGTGTTTAAATAATATTATTCTAACTTGAGAAGCAAATTCTCTCTCATGTTATCATTCTGGCTAATATGAAGATTCATTACCTAATGTTTTGACTTTGCTTTGACAAGTATATCAAACATTTACTTAATAATGCCATTGTACATTTTTCTAAAAAGCTGTTTGCCAATAACATGTCTTTGCTTCTTATGACATAGTAAGCACATCTATTTTTCATGCTTGATGTGTAAATAACACAGGACTCTAAACAGTTTTCTTTTCACTTCTCTCCACATGGAACATCAGTACTTAACCCGGATTTGCCCTCACTGTTGATCTTATACTTCTCACTCTGGAATAGAACCAAGAATAGAGCCTTACCACCTCTTTCTCTAGGCTCCAGGCAGTCATCAGCTCTAACAGGAAGTAAATAAGAGGGTGCTGACCAAGAGAAGTTCACCTGAGTTTACCAGTACAGTCCTCCTTTGCAACCAGTGTCCTTTAGCCATGTTCTGACTCATCTACTGACTAACATGATTGAGTTGATGGTCCCCAGGGCCTGGTCTGAATTCCGAAGTTCATATTGCCCAACTAACTGCATGTTTGGATTCTGGACTGTTTCATTCTACAGATTTCTTTTTTATTTTATTATTTTTTTGTGTGTGTGGCTGGCTCCCTGGCTGTCCTATGACCTGTTCAACTTTCCCTTATATATGAGTTTTCATGATTCCTGCTTCCCTCTGTAAGTGCTCCATATGCCACTCACTATAACTCCCCTCCCCCCAAGATATGCCTTGACAAACATCAAGAACATAACAGAAAGATATGAAGAGGTTGTGAAAAAGTCATGCTAAATAGGAAACAATTATCAGCACCTGTAGACTGTATATGTAGGAAAATATTTAGAGGAAGTGAAGTCAGCCTCCATCAGACAGGAAGAGTGAAGGTTCTGGAGAGCTTGAGGGTCCAGAGTAGAGATGGTAGGAGTTTTCTTCATCCACTAAGTCACTGAGGGTGCAGTTCTTCAAAGGAACTAGCTTTGTGCAAGGGTCTCACTCAACTCCCCACCTCTGAGGACACAAGCTCTCATCCTCATTCCATGTGGGTGTTAAAACCTCAGGCCTTAGGACACGGAGACTGGCACCTCTCCTGGGGAACCATCACTTATCTCAGGTGCTCACCACTTTACTTCTCTGTTCCCTTTTTATTCATAGAATGTGTGGTGCTCTTTGCTTACTTACCAGCTCAGCCATGCACTCGCTGTAATCTGCCTGCCTCTCTAAATGTTCATATCAGGACGGTTTTCAAAGTATTACCAGAACTTTTCAACTATAACATATTCATTCTTGTTTTACGCCTTTCTTCATGTTTTTCCCCAACCAAGAATTCATTCCCTCCTTTCCTGCCCAGAAAATTGTATCCCATCTTCAAAAACCAGTTTCTATGTCAACCTCCATCATAAACCTTTTGCTGACTACCTCAAGCTCTTTCCCCTCACTAAAATTCTTCCCACCGTCTACGTGGCAGGTTGGATTTGACTAACCTATGAGTGTTCCATGTTTCTTTTTGCAGCAAAATCCTAAGCTCCTTAATTAAAGTGACTTAAATATGATGCTTTTCTTGTATGTCACTCTCTCCTGCCTCCATGTTTCTGCACATGCTAGCCATTCTCCCCCCTTCTTATCCTTCCCACTTGACTAACTTTTAAAATACCACAGACTCACTCAACTATCCCCTCTTCTGAGAATCATTTCCCTACTCTACCCATAAAAACAATAGGTCAGCACTCCCAATGTGCCTTGACTATATCTCTGTCATAGTAGCACGTTGCCTATGATTTTCACATGACTTTCCTTTTCCTCCAGACCTCCTGATAGGAAAGGTTGTGACTTTTATTTATCTTTGTATCTCCTACACCTAGTACCTATCCCATAGCACATAATCAATATTTACTGCATTCTTTGAGAATCTGAAGGCGTCCTGAGGTGTCAGGTGTCCTGAGGAAGAGAAGAGGTGGCTGCCATATCGGCATGGCAGCTCTTAGGAATTTCAATCAGCCAGTTTCAATCAGCCAGCCAAGGGGATGGCGTCCCAGGAATGACTCCGCTTTCAGACATTCTGATAAGCACTTCCACATTTGTTATCTCATTCGATTCTCTTTGATTTATACAGTTTATCTCCTTGTTACTTGTAGCCAAAGTTTCCTTTGGGGCCCTATCTAGCCCTGTACAGAGAAATTCTGCCCATCTCCATTCCAGACGAGTGCAAAATTAGGAAGCCATTTGAAAGGGGAAGCTAGGCTCTTCGATGGTTTCAGAAGCTGAAAACAAGGTCTGCAACCTGGACAGATAAAGCAGGAGTATTCAAAGCTCTACATTGTTCATTTCTTCCTTCTGTGAGAGCCACATAAAGCCTTCATTCAGAGATCCTCAACATTTTTTAAACATAACCTCATTTGGGTAAACCTTAACTGCCTCAACAAAAAATTCTGAATGGGTACCTCCAATTTATTTTAAATAATGTATATTATAATCATTAAAAAGCAAATTCTTTAAACAAAAAAATCCAAGTTTTCACTGGTGGCCTCAGGGAAAAATAGTGTGTCCTCTGTCCATCATTTATTTCCTCATATTCTGAGTCAGAGTCAAAAAACAACAGTTTTCCCTATTGCCTGCTGTTCACCACCCCAAGTCCCAGATCTGTATTTTGCAATGTATTTCTAAAATACATCTACTAAGTAGCAATGTTTGGACAAGAGCAGCTCAGTAGATGAGAATAAATACCATCAACTGAAATGATCTCTAGGCATATAACAAACAGTTATCACTCTAGACCAGCAAACTATGGCCTGGGGGACAAATCCAGACTACTGCCTCTTAGTAACAAACACAGTTTAATGGAACATAACACACCCATTTCTTTGTTAATTGCTTATGGCTATCTTTGTGCTACAATAGCAGAGCTGAGTAGTGATGACAGAGACCATTTAGCTTGCAAAGATTAAGATATTTTACTCTCTGCCCTTTCAGAAAAAGTTTGCTGACCCTGTTCTAGAAATCCAAACGGGGGAAGCTGGACATTTCAGTTGCCAACTGGAGCCATGCTGTCAGATGCATACAAAGCCTGTGATCTGGAAAGGCGATGCAGGAGTGCCCAAACCTTATGTTGTCCATTTTTATATGTACGATAGCCATGTAGTGCCTACCTCCAGAGGCCCTCCAAATGTCTTAGACATGATCGATCTCGTTTGTTATGCTTGCACCCCTCCTCTGCTGAGCTCCTCCATCTGTTCAGGGAGCTTTTGCCTCCTGACCAAACCACAACTCCCTCAGGCCCTTCTAGGTTCTGCTGTCATTGTCTGGAATTCTTCCGGGTGCCTCAGTGGACCTCAGACTGCCTCCCTTTGTTCCCTATCACTTCAAGCTACTTTCTCCATATCCTATTCCTATTCCAGCATCCTCCCTTTCAAAATGTGGCAGATCCACCTGCTCTGGAAGAGGGCAGCTAGGATGAATATACCATTAGACATCATTAGACCTCACAGTCACCCACCTCATCTGCACTCTACACCTGCGCCATCACCATGCTGGCATTCAGCTCTCCAATCCAAATCATAAAGGGGAAAGAAGTCTGCATCCCTGTACATGCCCACGGTGCTTAACATTAAACAATAAATGCTAATAGTTAATTGTGTGCATCAGCACAGAACAGGTCCATTCACTTTTCACAACACCGAGCTGCTGGCTGAGGCCTCTCAGGGCAGCTCACTTCTGTGTGCACTCACTGAGATGGGCAGCACTCCACATCATGTCACTTGGCATAAGAACAGGTAGAGCCTGGCAGCTTAACAGGTGGTCTGAAGTTATGTTAGAGTTTACAGTGCAGAATGTATGGTGAAGAGCTTTAGAGTGGGGTAGAGTAGGCATGACTATGAATTTTTCTACTTATAACTTTGTGTATTTTAGCATAGTGTGGCACCTTCCTGCCCATCACCTTCTCATTTATAAGCAGGAATAACATTTCATTGGATTGCTGAAAGATTACATGAAACATGTATGCCAAACTTTTAGAGTGCTTGGAATGTTCTAGTCCCTCAATGGCATCTCCTGCGCCTTAAAAATGCATGTGACATTTAATGTTTATGTGCTGGGATGTTTTTTAACTAACATCATCACCTACTGTATAGGATCTGGAGATATGTACCATGATGATAAAAAACAAGAAGGTGCCCAAATCCATAGAGTTTATAGACTGTTTGCCTGTCAGGCTACATAGAGCATGTCCAATAGCTGTGAAATTGGAAGCCCAATTTTGGACAGTGAAGAAGACACTGGCGCCCTGAAGCATGAGATAAGCCAGTGCAGGAAACACAGCACCATTCAGGTGGCACTTCTCCATCCAGTTCCCGTTTCCCCTGACTGCAATTTGGCAGTTACGGATATGAAACTTTACGCTTGCTCTTTACCCTCTAAAACTGTTGACTAAATTAAATGGAGGAAGGAAGATAACCTTCCAAAAGCTACACAGGAATCTAGAATTGGCAGAGAGTGGCACAGATGATGAGAATGAGTCTGTGAAAGTTACAACATGAAGGCATCTGGTAAAGGATGCATTAGTCCCTGCTGGGTTGCCAAAGAGGGACCCTTAGCCAAGATCCTTAATATGCAGATGAAAGTAGTAGAGCTACTTATACAGATTAGGAAAAAGAAAGAGACGAACATGTAAACCTTGATCAAGGAAAAACGCACCTAATAGACATGTATTCTCCTTAATGTTCCCGAGGACATGTGTGTTTGCTGGTTAGTTGCTTTAAAAATCCAACTAACAATAAAAGTTCTGCCCTATCACATTTTGTTGTTGTTGTTGCTCTTCTCAGTTCCCTTCTTACTGAGAAGCTTTACAAACTCAAGTTGGGAGGCAGAAATATTGCCTGACCCTACTAGCACCATAGCACATTCATCAGCAAAAGCACATGGGAAAGAAAACAGAGCCAACAGAGCCAAGCCATGTGCAGCAACTTGGGGGCGGGGAGGAGGGTGTGGCTGTCAGGGAGGTATCTGTCCCCCAGCTGGTTAAGTCTGGCTTCCAGGCTCACATTCCCACTGAGATTAGAACCAGAAAACGCCAGATGCACACAGCTTTGGGTGCTCCCAGGCACTGGGATACTCTTTACTGTGCATACATTTTAAGGTTATATGATCTTTACAAAATATATAAATCTATTGTTCACATAATTATTAAATACCAACTATGACCTACATTATGATGAGTACAGTAAAGTATTTCAAGCCTATCAGAGATGAGTGGAGCCAAGAACTTCCAGTATAACAGTGAATGAGCCTTCATAGCATTTGAGGGGACTTATGACTAATTTCTGATGTTGCCAAATTTTCCTCTTCACCAGTGGACATGATATTGCATACAAAAGTCTGCAGAGAGCCAACTAAGCTTTTCACTCAGTGCTGTGGCCTTAGAGAAGCGGAGAGCTGTTAAAATAGTCAGCAGTTTTCAAAACCACTCAAGGCAGCGATGAGCATTAGAAATTGCGTAGAGGCTTCTGACATGTGCTTGGCTGTTCTTGGGTAGTTCTCCTGGAAAGAGGCCATGCTGTAGCTTAGAAGCCAGCAGAGTACATGCCAGACTTTCAGTGCCTAGCAAGGAATGGGATTTTAATATCCAGGAATGAAGGAAGAGGGGAGAATAACAAAGGAGTGACATCTAGCATTACAATGCTCTTGCACAATGCAAGGAAATCACTCCTGAAAGGCAGCCTTCTCAGTTGGGTTTTGAAATGTCAAACTACACTGACCCTGTACTCATTTGTACTTCTATCATTGCATACAGAGGGCTGCTTCCTCACACCACTGCTTGCACTGAGACTCCGTAGTCTTGTGATTTGATTTATGAACTTCAGAGTCAAACCTGGCTTTGAAATCTCCCCCTGCCATGTACTACTGAGTATCTACCTTTGCAAACCCTCCGTTTTTACAACCAAGTTGTTATAGAAATTAAATATCATTTTATTCAATAATTCATGTAATACCCCTAGCACAATGTCTAGCATGTTCAAAATGTTCCATGCCATATTTTTAAGAATTACTCAAAGTATTATATCATTAATGGTAAGTCTAGGAGACCTCAATTTAGTTCATTGGTATTTCTCTGTACAACTTGGGACAGGATTTATCTCTCTGGAGTTTATTTAGTAAAATTAAATATTGGTAGTTCTCCCATCAGAAGTGGAAGGAGACCTTGTGCACTGGTATGGATTGGGTTGGAGGTTAAACCCTGAAATAACTCAGGCACTGCCGGGAGCCGGTCCATCCTTGCTGTTTCAAGGGACCTGGCATATATGGCATACTGTTCTTAATATGTTTGCTCACCTTCTTGGCACTATGTGTTTTAACCAAGGTCACCTCTCTGAGAAAGGTTGTTTCCCCAGGTAGGGATTTTCCCCTGAAGTTAGGGAGGGAATAAAACCCCTTAAGTGCCAGGCGGGTAATTAATCACTTTAACTACGAACAATCATGCTTAAGCTACATAATCTTTACTCCCTGGAATGGAGATAAGAAACGCCCTAACCTTTGGAATAGAGATTGATAGGATTGGAATCAACTGGTATAAATACAGATGTAACAAGACAACAGGACACAGAAACTCAGAACCTAGACACAGAACCTACACAGAACCTAGAGACAGAAGAACTTCGCTGGAGAGAACATGGCAAAAGATCCTGGACAGAAACTGAAGACAGAACCTAGAGAGAGAACATGGCAAAAGATCCTGGACAGAAACTGGCCACAGAACCTAGAGACAGAACCTAGCAAGAAAACCTGGCTGAAGAACCTAGAGACAGAACCTGGCTACAGAACCTGGATAGAACATGGCAAGAGAACCTGACTAGAGCCTGGTGACTGAACATGGCTGGAGAACCTGGAGAACCTGGCTGGAGAACCTAGCAAGAGAACATGGACACAGAACCTGGCTGGAGATCCTAACCAGAACTTCGCTGGAGATCCTGACCAGAACTTGGCTAGAGATCCTGGCTAGGCTGCTGATCAACTGAACGCTGTCTCCGTGTCATTCCTTCTTCGCCGACTCCGTCCACACCTTTGGGGACCCCTGGACCTGCTGGGGTTGGACCCCAGCAAGGCACCTAAAGAGCTGCTGTGGCTTTGGGTGACTAATGGTCTTTGTGTGAAGTTGCAGTAGAACTGACCATGCATTTTTACCATTTTGGTGTTTTCTTAATGTTTATTGGGAAATAATGTAAATTTTTTTTGAGCTCTGAAATAGATACTACAGAAATTGTCATTATAATTTATATTATTTAAAGTTTGATGATATAAAAATAGTATTTTTAAAATTTGCATTTCTTTAGTTACTAATATAATTGACTCTTTTTCATAATCTTACTAATCTTCTTATTTCTTACTGGTAAAGTGTTTCATCTTCTTTGACCATTTTCTTATACAAGGTTATTTTTATTGATCTGGAATAACTCTTTATATATTAAAGATAAACTCCCATTGCTCTTTATATATTAAAGTTTTGCTACATAATTTTTTCCATCTTTTGTTAATTTTTGTTTTAACTTAAAACAAAAGTTTATAATTTTTATGTAGGTAAAGTTGTTAAGTTTTTTTTTTTTCCTTTTTAGTTGCTTTCATTGCTTTTAGGCTTAGAAAGAGGCTTTCTCTACTTTAAAACTAGTTAAATATACACCTATATATTCTTATATATTGTAGAGTAAGGCTCATTTATTACTGTTCACTGCTTAATCCATTTGAAATTCTTAGTCTGGTAAGAGTTTTAAAAGTTATAAATTTTCACAGCCTTTCTAAAAATGTTTTTGTAATATTTGTAAAAACCACAAATGAGTTGGCATTATTTGCCCCAATTCTAAGAATCTAACTTAAGAAAATGTTGGGGCATGTGGTCAAGGATTTCTATGTAAAGATAGTCATCCCAATGCTGTTTATAACGGCAAAAAAACAGAAATAACTTAAAAGTCTCTCATGGGTGGTGGAGTGAGTAAATGCTCTTCAGCTTTACTGTCCAATATGGCGACCAGCAGCCACGTCTGGCTATTTAAATTCAAATGTATTAAAGTTAAATAAAATTAAAAATGCAGTTCCTCAGTTATACTAGTCACATTTCAAGTGCTAACAGCCATATATGACTAGTGGCTATCATATTGGATAGCACAGATATACTACATTCCCCTTCCCATAGAAGGTTCTATTAAGTAGTACTGCCCTGTGGCCATTAAAATCAGGTTTAAAAAATATTTAACAATGTTAGATGTATTCACAATATGATGCTAAGTAAAAATATCAAAATACAAAATATTTGGTGGTAGTAACCAAAATATTTGGTTGCAGTAACTTCAATCATCACTATCTTCATCAAATTGTTTTTCTCAGAGGAAACCCAAACCCTGCCCTCATGAAGGCCATTATACTAAAGAAAAAAAATTTTTATTTATTTTATTTTATTTTATTTATTTATTTTTTTAAAAATGCTTTATAGACATGAATACAGAGAGAGGCAGCACTCTCTCTGTGCTGCCTCCCTCTAATGCAGTGGTTCTCAACCTTCCTAATGCCTCGACCCTTTAATACAGTTCTTCATGTTGTGGTGACCCCCAATTTCATTGTTACAAATTGAACATAATTAAAGCATAGTGATTAATCACAAAAACAATATGTAATTATATATGTGTTTTCTGATGGTCTTAGGCGACCCTGTGAAAGGGTCGCGACCCACAAAAAACCTGAATTTTAATAGGTGCATGGAAATTTAATGAGATACATGGGGAAATCTAGTAGATGGTACCCACTCAGTAGCTATTATTTGATTCAAAATCCAAATGGGAATTATCATACTGGGTCAGATGCAAGACCTAATTAATACTGTATTCTGTGACCAATAGTGGTCTTAAAATTTATCAATATCTATTATCCAGCTAAGAAAAGCACAAAAACAACTTAGCCAACAATGACACTTTAGAATTTGGGGTACATAAAGCAAAGAAATTTAGAGTACTTCGTAAATATGGAAAGGCTGCAAGGCCTCTCAAATCTATACTTATAATAGGGTAATATGCAAATTGGTTGGGACTCCGTCACGTAACGACCGATCAGCAGATTGCACGCCCTTCAGGCATGGGTGGGCAGGGACTTGCAATGTTGGGGAAGGGGGCGGGGACTTGCACCACCTGGTACATGAGGCTGCCTCCCAGCCCGGTGCCCAGCCAGGGACGTGAGGCTGCCTCATTGGCTCCTCATGTGAAAGGTGAGCTCAGATCCTCATTCTTATTCAGTGTAGTGGAGCGTGGGAATTGGTTTATAGGATCCAGTCCCACTTGGGGAAATGTTACTACAGTCTGAGAGTAGGTGTAAAATGGGGATCATATTTATTCGCTCACAGGCTTGCTGTAGAACAGACAGAGTCACTATCCTCACAGAATTCAGGATGCCCCACGTGCAAACCTAGAATGAAAAGTCAGCAACACCCCACATGGCCAAGAGCTAGAAACTGCCCTTTGAAAGGAGCATATGCAACAGAACTGTGAGTCCCGGGAGGACGAAGAGGAAGGCTGTCCTTGCAGTTAATTTAAGAGTTTAAGGTGCAAAACTGGCATCATAACATCGAGGCCATGCAGTCATGTGGCAACACTGAGACTGTGGGACCCTTGGGATGAGTGGTTTCTGATGCTATGGGAACCCCCTGCCCCCACCCCGGCCTTTGGGTGCCGGTTACAGACGACCACATGAGCAGGGATGAGGGCTCTGGGCCTGTGGTGGTGGGGTTAAGGGACAGAGGACCTCCTCCCATAAAGTCTCCCCCAGCCCATGCAGCATCAGGCTGTGTGGCACATGCCCACTGATGGCCTCACCAGGTGATGTCACCTAGAGGGGCCGCTCAGGCAGTTTCTATAAAGAGGGGCACACGCCCAGCTTAGAAGCAAGGAGGTACAGGCTTGGGGGCCATGTGACACCCCACAGCCCCTGCAGCACGGCCAGAGCTGAAGCTGCAGGTCCGTCTGGCTCTTGCAGGGCCTGGACTATGGGTGCCTGAATCCAAGGAGCCACCCAGACCCACGGGCCTTCCTAGCTAGACCTCCTGCATCCCTCACCAAACCCGGGTCTGATCCTCATCCTCCCCACCGGACCCCAGGGGCCCAACCTCCCAAATGGTGACCTTTGACTGCGCGCCCTCACCCTAACATTTCAGTCTCAGAACCTAACACCTTCCTTAACCCCCTCACCTCCAATCTAACCTTTAACAGGAGCCATTGCCAACCACATCTGGTCCAGCTCCACTATCTCCCCTCTCGCCCCCCACTTTCTTCCATGGAAGCTGCTATTGCTTCCCATGAACTCAAACAAAATAGGATTAATCAAAGCAGAATATGAGCGTGCAACGACCTTAAACTAAAGAAGAAATAAAGTAACTAATATACATGAGAAAAGTTAACTTCAAAGGTAATCAAGTAATTGCAAAGGAAAGGTACCTGGAACGTTTAAAAAATCACAATATTCAGCACTGGAGAGGGTGTGATGAAACAGACAGCTGATAGCACTGCTGCGGAGTATAGGGGACAGCATTTCTGGAGACAGTCTGACAGGATGTAGCAAATAATAAGGCTCCTGGGCTGGATGATTACATTTCCAGGAATTTATCACACATAATAATCAAAAAGTTGTGCCAGATATCATTATAATAATAAAAGGCTAATATGCAAATGGTCATCATGCCATGACACCGTAACGACCAAACACCAGGAGGCTGCGTGCAAGGGGACTTGTAGCATTGGTGGGTGGAGACTTGCGCCGGCCTGGGACGTGAGGTTGCCTCCCTGCCCAGTGCAGGGCCGGGGGATGTGAATAGCAATATTAAATATTTTTTTCTAATTAATTCCCTTTTAATGTGCACAGATTTCATGCACTGGGCCACTAGTCGATAAATAATCAACCACTACAAAAGAATGCTTCACTATGCGTGAATAAAACTTTGGGACATTGTGCCCATAAAGAAAATCTACCTCAATCTTTCCATTGATAATAACTAAAAATGCTAAATAAAATGTCTATTTTTTAAAAAATTCTTCAGAGTATTTAAAAAAAAATTCTATCAGAGAAGTAATAAACAGTAAGAAAAAAACATCTGGAAGAACATAAAATGTAAAGAGGTGGGCTCAGCGCCAAAGAGGTATCTGAAAGGCTGAGCATTTTGTAGTTTATAAATTCAAAAGTTGAGATCCAAAGCCCATCAAATGATAGGTGTTCTAGTAAACCTTCTATACTTTGTGCAAAACAGAAATAAACCAGCTTTTGTAAGGAGTGCAATCTAGCTTTGAGCCATTTGGGCCACCCAGAAAAAAACTCAAGCCCTAAAAATTGGCTAAAATAATCCCAGATTATAATTTTCTCTGATGGCCGACAGAAATAAACCAAAACTTTCTCTAGAGGCATAGATCTTCATCTTAGGCCGCAAAATATTTCTACACACAGTTTTCTAAATATAATGTCCATCATGCAATCAAAGATAACCAGTCACAAAATGAGAGATGAGAAACAATAAAAACAACTCTTAAGAATCTCCAAAGTTTAGAATAACAAAGTACAGACTTTCAAATAACTATGTTTACTGTGCTTGAGATTTCTTTTAATTAAAAATTTTGAAAAATAACTGAACAGTCTAAAAAGTGACAGCAGATTTGAAAAAGAACCAAATGGAAATTCTATAACTGAAAAACATGTAATGACTGAAATTACTCAATGGATTCGTTTAACAGTGGATCAAACATACCTGAAGAAATAATTTGTGGCCTGAAAGATAGGTTTGGAATGAAATATGGAAAAGCAAAAGTTGGAATAAATAGAAGAGAGCATGGCAAACATAGAGGATGTGGAGAGAGAAACCTAGCATTGGAATCCCAGAAGGAAAAGTTAAGACAAAGCAATCTCAGAAAAATAGCTGGGGATTTTCCTATGAATCCACAAATTCATGAAGTCCTAGGAACTTCAGGAATAAAAAAATAAGAAGAAATTCACACCTAGAACCATCATATTAAAACAATAGAAAACTAAAGACAAAAAGAAAATTCTTAAAAGAAGTTGACAATAAAAGTGACCTTTAAAGAAACAACAGTTAAAAATATAAATGACTTTTCAACATCAAGATAGTGGAATCTCTCTTCAATGGACTGAAAGAAGATCACTGTCAACCTAGAATTCATACCAATAAAAATATCCTTCAACAATGGGAGTGAAATCAATAATGTCCAGACAAACAAATGCTGAGAAAATTCTTTACCAGTAGACCTATATTTTAAAAGAGACCAATGAGTGTTCTTCAGGCAAAGAAAAATAACCTCAGATGGAAGGTCAGAGATGTGAAAAGGAAGAGAAGCAATAAAAATGGAGGCATCAGCAGCTGGAATCTGTTCAAGAATATGATTTTGAAGAACCACAAGAAGCTGACTTCCAGGTGAGGTTATCTTCCCCCTATATTAGTTGGAAATTATATTTGACTATCCTCTAAAGGAAAATAGTTAAACCCAATCTTTATATCACATTTTGGAATACATTTTTTTACTATTTGGGGATAAAGGAAAATCAAATGCTATTAAGAGAAGATCAATATATTATACTGCATGATTTAAAAATACAAATGGCCAAAGAAACCATTTATAAGTAATAACAGAGAAAATATGTACAATAGCTCATCAGAAATATTAATTGTTCTGGCAGTCAAGAGCTTTTTCTGTCTTGTGTTATGTGAGTTGAAAATACATTATAAATGCAAATTTCTGATATTTAGGATACTAGAATAAGATAAGTGGTTTGTAAAAAAAAAATGTAAATAGTTGTATTTTCAAATTAATGAAAATTTTCAGTATAGACTACATGTCCCCTTGATGTCCCTTCCATCCCTAGAATTTTAATATACATGCTAAATATTGTGAGAATATCAGTCCTGAATTATTAAGGTACAAGTCCTTTGCTCTAAGAATAGGTCAAGGGGACTGCCGATTAACCTATTCCATTGTTCTAAAAGGACATCATTACCAAATAGAATCATTCCACCAACAATGGTGCTGTTGAGTAGCTCTCATAGTATAGTCCTGTCCCATTCACATTATCCACTCTGCCAGTCCCCTTTATTTAAAGGTATTTCTATAGCAAGTCCCCTGTTCTCTGAAAACCACCATGTGGAAATGATAATTTATGTCAATGGTTTAACTGAACCAGATCAGGAATGTCCTCTATAGGCAGCAACAGCTGGATGATAAAGCAGACATTTGGCATCAGTTAATTTTTATCCACATCATTGTCCCAGGCAAAACTGAGAGAGGAAAAAATGGGCATTTGGCACTCACTCACCTGCCGGAGTTTGGTTCCTACCATGGAGGCACTGCTGTCAAGCACAAATACCACATTCTTGGGTAAAGGAGGAAGGTCTTTGGGGGCAAAGTAGTGCACAAAATACTCATTTAGAACCTGGTGCAGGGAAAAGAAAGTAAAAATGATAGTATCCAGAATAGGTAGAAAAACTAAAATGGACAGTCTATGGAACTTTTAAACATCAGAGATAGCATGAAACAGTGTCTCTGGTCAGATTCCACACCCAGAGCAAAAGTACTCAGTGCCTTGATCCTTCCAAAAGAACCCACTGCTAATTTAATCTGTATAAGGATAAAATCAACCCTTCACATCTTATTGGCTATGTTGACTAATTTGATTTGAATTGTCCTCTTCTGCCTCTTGCCACTTGAGAATCCTGCTTCCTTAATTATCTGGTTTTTACCAAGCATCTTACAAATTGAGATGTCAAGGAGGTTGTCCACATTCTGGGTGCACATTAATACATTTTAATATTCCCACCCTGTCTCTGGAGCAATAAAACCTAAATGGAAATGAGTCAGGGACCAGTCTCTTTTAATTAAAACTTAAGAAGAACTAAAATTCTAATGCCATCTAACATAGCACAGGGAAAACTGTAGATTTCACTTGCTCTCCAGATTACTGCAGCAGGAAACAGATACCCTCAGCCTCCAGCTAGGGAGTACCACTAGTCTCCTTGGAGACACATTTTGGGTTAAAACATATTTCCTAAGAATCAGAAAATCCCCTGTCCTTTAGATATGTATTGAAATCCCTAGTTCTGAGTCTAAGTAAAAGTATTAAGCAACTAACATAAAATAGTAGCAACAAACCCCTTACCTGGATGTCCCCAATGCTCTGTTCCCTATTGACATCATATCTAATGATGAAATCTCCCAGAACGCCGTTCTGGGCAATCCTTGCTTGTTGAACCACACTAGGCTTAAAAATGACTTTGGCAAAAGTTTCATTTTGGTTGATAACAGTAGAAGGAGGGGGCCCAGCATCATCTGCTGCAAAATATAAACATAATTAATCACTAAATATATAAATATTTTCCTGTGGGGGAGAAATTGTGTTACAGTGACACAGAAGGTTACACTTCATTTTATGGTGGGTTTATTTCCACATGAAATTCCTAGACTTCATACTGATAATGTATCATGATGCATGAGATATGTTATATAGTTCACCTTCGTGCCTCCTTTTTCATCTTTTCTTATGAGAATTTTTTAAACACACAAAAGTGAAAGAATAGTAAAATGAACCCCATAGACCTATCACCCAACTTTAATAATTATCAACTATTTGCCAATGTTTTGTATCAATTTTTATGTATCACCTCACCATTTTTTGATAGAGTATTTTAAAGACAAATCCCAGACATCATATTTCATTCATAAATACTTCAGTGTGAATCTCTAACTGTAAGAACCTTTTTTAGCATAACCACAAGACCATTATCACAAGTAACAAAATTAATGGTCAATCCCTTATTATAGCTGAATACTCAGTCTGTATTAAAATTTTCCTGATTCTTTAGAAAATGTCTTGGAATGTTTGGTTTGTTGGAATTAGGATCAAAACAAAGTCCCAACATCACATTTGGTTTATGTTTCTTAAGTCTCTCTTAATCTATAAGTGGCACCTACCCTCACCTTTTTTCTGCTACTACTAGTTAATATATGTGTTATAAAACACTGGTCATTTGTCCTACAAAGTTTCTCACATTCTGCATTTCTTGATTATTTTCTTGTCCTGTCTTTTAACTAGCAGCTCTATTTCCCTGGTTTCCAACCTTGGTTTGTACTGTAACATCTGGGGGAGCTAGACAAAATACTGATGCCCAAGTCAAGAGCTCATTTAATTGGCCTGGGACACAGCCTGGGCCTCAGGATTTTAAAATTTCCCTTGAGAGCCTAATCTATTGAGGCTCACACCACAGCTCAATCTCCTGTATTTCTTTGTGTTCCGGTAGGTAGAGCTGAAGGCTTGGTTAGACTCTGGTTCAATGCTATTTGCAAGAACACTTCATAGGTGATGTACTTACTACTTGATCACATCAGAAGGTACTTAATATCAACTTGCCTACTTTTAGTGATGATAAGATTGATGGTTTGTTCCGGTATTGGCAATCTGATCACCCATAATGAAGTTCCTCATCAAGCTTTCACTTAACAGTATTATCAACTGCTGATAATGTTGGTCTAAACCCACTATTTCATTAGATTTGTAAAGGGGGTTTCTGATTCTATCATTACTTCCATATGGACTTCTTCCATAAAGAAAACCTTTCCCCCACCAGTTATTTGGTTGCCCTACCATACTATTTGTCCAGAAAGTTTGTAGCTCTTAAAAACAAACAAACAAAAAAAACACAACACAGAAAAACCCAACAAACTTTCTCAGAGCTTTCCCCACTTTCCCAAAGCTTTTCCCAGCATGAATCTTAGGCTATAAATTAGAATTTCAGAAAGGTAAACAGATGAATGTATTTTATGTGATTTAAGAAAAATTAGTTAGATGACATTAAGCAAATCCATCCCATTTTTTACCCCTGACCTTTACTTCCTGTTAGAAAACAAAGAATCATTTCACAGACTACCCACTTTTACAAATCCAAACACCACCATGTTTATATACTTAGCAACAGAAATCCAAATTTTTAAGATCTGTTTACACAATAAATAATGTGAAAATAAATTAGAGAATTCATAAACATCAGTGCATGTGGAGATGTTTTATCTAGATACTGAATCAAAACCAGGCTTAAGACTGCTGTCAAGCATCTGACTATCTTAAAATCTATTCAAGTGAATACCATAAAGCTGACCAGGAATTTTCCATCCTTATTTAAAAAAATAAAAAAGGAAATGAGGCATAATTTACCCATGGTAATTTGTTTTTAAGAATAAACTTCCTTCTGCTAAATTTTACTAGATATTAAAATGAAAGGAAGTTTAAACATTTCCTTCAACAGAATAGACAATTATTTTTCACCAACAAGTTAGGTATAACTGATAGGGGGGACTTATAATCTAATAGATAGAGCATCTAAATAAATCTGAAAAGTAATCATATATTTTTTTTAAATCTTAGAACACATATACTTATGTGAATATGTGGTTAAGTTTCTTAAATATGAATAGGGGGTTAAGTTTTTCTTAAAGTTTCCTTTTCAAGGCCTATGCAAGGCAATTGAGGAGGTGACTCAGCTGTGAATCCAGCAAGCAGAACCGGTAAACATGGTCAGGCCGACCCACCAGGAGTCAAACCATCATCTTATCAACATCATCTCATTGCCTGATGACTAATTACAATAGCTGACATCTGCAGACCCTCAAGCCTGCACATAGCTGCATTCCTCACCCCAGCCCCTTCCTTTTTATAATGCTGTCCCCTGAATCTTGCTGGAAGACAGGATTTGATGCATGTAAGCACCCAGTCTTCTTGTTTGGCAAGCCTTCTCAATAAATGCCTAATATGATCCAACCCTGCCTTTGTTATTGGACACAGCGACAAGCAGCCGGAGCCCAACCAGGGGTTTCCTGGTAACATAACCTTAACAGGAACCACAGAGCAAACTTAGTCTTCTATTATTTCTACTTATCAAGGGCAGAAATTTTGGGAATGACCAGAGAGCTAGCAAATAGGAAAGTTTATTCCTGTAGAAAGACCACTGTATGGAAGAGCACATGCTTTCAACAGATTTGCTCATCTGAAGAAGGAGCTGGGAATTTCTCAATGCACATCTACAAATGCGAGCCTCCAATTCATTAGCTTGGTTGACATTACCTTAGAACCGGTAGGCAGGAAGAAGGAACAGAGGCTGAAAATGAAATGGTCCTTGAAATAGAAGGAAATTTGCTGTTCTCCGGAGTCAATCTTTCATTTCATTGGTGATTACTGGTAAAGCACCAAGAGTGAGCAGCTTGATAATACACTACCTAAGAACTCAGGACCATGAATGAATGAGAAGGACCTGCATTTACTAGTAGTACTGGCTCTACCTCTTATTATCTATGGGACTTTGGGCAAGTTACTGAGCCTGGGGTATCTCAGCTATAAAATGGATTCACTCACACTATTGAAAAGATTAAGTGATGTAAAGTATTTAGTGTTATTCTGATTCATGGTAAGCAGTCATGTTAGCTAATATTATTATGAACCTAAAATATCTAAAAATAGGAGAAGGGCCAGAGAATTAAATGTAAGACAATACATCATGTCAAGCTTGGGATACTACAGTCAACAAAAAGAAAAGAACTACTGCTATTTACAAAATAGTTGAATTTCACAATCATTTAGAGTAAAACGTAACATAAAAAGAGTGCATATTCTCCATTTTTCCATTTACATAAAACTTAAGAGCAGCACAACTTATACATGGCAATTGGAATAGAATAGTGTTAGCTTTGCGGGGGGTGAGGACTGACTAGGAAAGAGTATAAGGGAGCCTTTGGGGTGGTGGAAATACTCTATGTCTTGATTTGGAAGTAGTTATACAGGTATATACATATGTAAAAATTACTCAAGGTGTACACAGAATATGTATATACTTTATTCTATGTATACCACAACTTTTTAAAAAGTTAGTCATTGGGAGTTGTATAGCAGAACAGATTAGGTATTTTCAGAGTAATTCCAGCTGGCAGAACCCAGAAGCACTTTTGTGCAGTATCAGTAAAAGCTCTAAGTACGATGTCCTGTTGGCAGAGGTCACTATCCCAACTCATCTGTTTAGAAGTATTCGGAGCCAACCCTGGGTGACTCAGTCGCCTGCAGGGATGGTGCCAAGCAGTTCTAAGTATGTGGTCTTGGACCAGCAGCATCAGTGTCACCTGGGAACTTGCCAGAAATACAAATTCTTGGGCCCACCTAGAAATTCTGAATCTGAAACTCTGGAGGTGGGACCCAGAAAGATGTATTTTAGCAGCTGGTTCTGGTTCCTGCACAGAAACATGGTCACGTGCTTTTGATGTATGTAATTGTGTGGCACTGACATTGTACATTTCTGCAATTAGATCTGATTCTTTATGCTGTCAGCATGTACCTACTTTTTCTTGTTTCAAATCTCTCTCATTGGTATGCTCTTTACAACCACCCTGAATTAATACCATTCATGGTTGAATAAAAGCATTGAGTATTAAAAAATATAATTTCTCTCTTCATAATTCATTTGACTAGGCTCTTTGATATAAGCCATGAAAAAAGAGAGTGTATTATTATTTTGGTTTCCTATTGACCTCTGATGTTTGCTAGTTCATGATGAAAATTCATGAGATTCCTCTAAATGGGCTCATTTTATATGCCCAAATTGTGGGTTGATTCACAGTTCGGTCACTCACCGAGAGGTTTAGCTCCTGAGGCTGATTTCCACCCATTAAGTACCAGTCAATGTGACCAGTGAATTTTCCACTCACTATCCCCCTCCAACAAAAGTTACCTGGAAAATATTCCAGAGTAATCTCTCTAGAAAAAAAGAATCCTCTTCTTATTAGAGGAGGAAATAAATCTTTTAACCAATGAGGTTAATGACCAAAATCTCAAAGCAGAATAAGACTATTCAGCTTTTCCTTACTGTGAATTGGACTCATGCTGTTGCCCCTCACAAAATAGTTCATAGGCACAATGAGTCTTATTAGCAGGGCCCTCAGCAGTCACGGGATATGTTCTGAAGATAATGAAGGGTGTGAGGTTGGGAACAGATCAAAAGAGTGAGAATCTGGCTACTTCGCTAATAACAACCCACATCTTTTCTTCATGTTGGTTTTCTCTCCTTCACGCCCCTTGGTTAGGGTCAGGAGTGTGGCACATGCTCTGAATTGAAGGAGGCTGTCTTTTAATGTCATCTTCCTATTTTAATCCAGGCATCGGTCTTGTGCAAGGCGACCTCCAGTGGCATGCAACTGCCCCTGGTGTGTCCTCAGTGAGATTCACTAACGGCTTTTTCTCCACATATTCTTCCCTGCTTCTCAGGTCATCAGCATCCCCATGATGCTCTCTTCCTGTCTGAAGCCCCATATTTTTGAATAAGAAATAGGTCTTATTTTAGAAGCCACATAATACTGAAGAAAGTACACTCTAGAGCAGGGGTGGGCAAACTTTTTGACTCGAGGGCCACAATGGGTTCTTAAACTGGACCGGAGGGCCGGAACAAAAGCATGGATGGAGTGTTTGTGTGAACTAATATAAATTCAAAGTAAACATCATTACATAAAAGGGTACGATCTTTTTTTTTTTTAGTTTTATTCATTTCAAACGGGCCGGATCCGGCCCGCGGGCCGTAGTTTGCCCATGGCTGCTCTAGAGTGTGACAGACTCAAAATGACTGACTTAATATCTCTAAGCCTCAGTTCCACAACTGTCAAATTGGAGTAAACCATGTCATAGAATCACTGTCAGAATTGTGAGATCACATATATAAGGAACTGAGCTTAGCACATGGTGCATGGTAGGTGCTGACCACGTACTAGCCTCCAGACTTTTCCCCTTCAGAAGCAGCTTCTTGTTTTCTCTGTCTAGGTTGAAAGGTAGTGAATGAGTTTAAAATATTCTTTGATTACATACAATTTACATTTTGCCATAATAAGCTTCGTTACACCCCTGAGAGCTTAGTAAAAACAAATAATCATTACTTGGAGGGGGAAAAAGTCACATCATAATAAACATTCATAACAGGCATTTAAGAATGTTTATGTAGAGAACAATCCTTATAAAATATAATGCAGTTAGAAGCTTCCTGAAATTAAATGCAGAACTTTGCATGAACAAGCATATACATGTTTATTTTTCCTGGAGAGAGAATCCATAGCTTTCACCAGATTCTCTGAGAAGTCAACACAAGGTTAAGAAGCTTGTGTACAACTGTTATTAAACATTCCTCCTGTCGATTCTATCTTTTAATGACAAAGCACTTCATACATTTTGTGTAAATGAAGAGAACAAAAATGCATGTCCTTAGCTTTGTCTTGGAATATGGATTTTATTCACAAGTAAACATTCTCTTCCTAGACAACCACATGGGGATAAAAGGAAGCCAACTGCTGTGTAACATGTCTAAAGGTGACAGTATTTAGGAGCAAAGAACCACACACAAGGACGTCAGCTGGAAGCTACGCCCCTTTGGGTCAACTGACAGAGGGATTTCCTGGCCTCTGTTTCCTGTGGGCCTTGGGGTTGCCTACAGTTGGAGAAAAGCAGCCAACACCTGGATATTTTACAAAAGGATTTCCAAACAAACACTGCCTGCTCATTTCCCCTTGGAAAAGAGGCTAAATTATCTATGGGCTCCAGGGGGCCATATTTATTATATTTATTTCTTAAATATAAGGCTGTCAAAAATACTGTGAATAATTGGGCAACTACCCTTTGATGGTAGCAATAAAGACACGATTCAAGCAAATCAACAAAGTATTTTTAAAAAGTAATGGGCATGGTGATTATAGTTAACAATACTGTATTGCATATTTGAAAGTTGCTAAGAAAGTAATATTAAAAGGTCTCATCATCCCTAGCTGGTTTTGCTCAGTGGATAGAGTATCAGCCTGCAGACTGAAGGGTCCCAGGTTCAATTCTGGTCAAGGGCACATGCCTGGGTTGTGGGCTCAATCCCCAGTAGGGGGTGTGCAGGAGGCAGCCAATCAATGATTCTCTCTCATCATTGATGTTTCTATCTCTCCCTCTCCCTTCCTCTCTGAAATCAATAAAGATATATTTTTTAAAAAGTTCTCATCACAAGAAAATAAAATTCTGTAACAATGTGTGGTGATGGATTTTTTCTTTTTTAAATCATTAAATACATTTAATCAGCAATGAAAAATGTTCTCACAACCAAAGCATGAAGACCAGAATGTAATTGCCTTCTCTTATACAATCATCCAGAGAATAGAAAGAGGGATACTCTCCAATAAATTCTAAGGACCCACATCTAAAAAAGCAATCTTGTTCATGAACATATATGTAGATACTCTAAGCACAATATTAGCAAACTCAGCAGAATATTAAAAAGGTCATTCATCATGACCTTTTGGAGGTTATTCTAATAATACAATGATGTTTTAATACTAGAAAATTAACTCAACAAATCACTTAAGAAACCAAAGAAGAAAAAGCATATGATAATTTCAGTAGGAACAATACAAAGCATTTGGTAACATTCATAACTAGTCATGCTAAAACCCTTAGCAAATTAGATGTAGACGAGAACTTCTCAGGTCTCTTCTGGGTAACCCAGTTTGCCCTCCATAGAGAAGAAGCCTCCAGCCCCCTGCCAGCTAAGAAGCTGTGGTTACTGGATAAACAAACTTTCCACTTCTTGGCGGTAGCACCATATTTAAGTTCACTTGTTGAGATGTCTGGTGCCAAAATTCTTGAGACTTTAGGGACTTCTGCAATGCAAATTGGTTTACTTCTTGCCTTGCTCTGTCTCTAGCTTAGTCTTTATTTTTGGGTTTGCTCAGTCAAATATGTGGTGATGGATCTTAACTAGACTTACTGTGGTAACCATTTTGCAATCTATACAAATATCAAGTAATTATGCTGTACACCTGAAACTAATATAATGTTATATGTCCTTATACCTCAATTAAAATAAAATACTAGCTAGGTTTCAGGAAAAAGAAAATGATAAAGTTGAGACAATGAAGGTGAGAAAGAGAATTTGGTTAAATACCTTCATAAGTCCTTTATTATATACACTAGAGGCCTGGTGCATGAAATTTGTGCACTGGGGGGTGTCCCTCAGCCCAGCCTGCACACTTTCCAATCTGGGACCCCTAAGGGGATGTACGACTGCTGGTTTACGCCCGATCACCTGCCTGCCAGCCTGATCACCCCCTAAGCACTCCCCTGCCAGCCCGATTGTCCCCAACTGCCCTCCCCTGCAGGCCTGGTCACCCCCAATTGCCCTCCCTCCCCTGCAGGCCCAGCTGTCCCCAACTTCCCTCCTCTGCAGGCCTGGTTGCCCCTAATTGCCCTCCCTTGCTGGCCCAATTGCCCACAACTGCCCTTCCCTGCCAGCCATCTTGTGGTAGCCATCCTGTGTCCACACTGGAGAAGCCATATTGTGTGAGGGTGTAATAGTCAATTTGCATAATACCTCTTTATTATATAGGATAGTTTTCTTATTGGAAGGGGGGTTTCTCCCCTATCCTGATATTTGGTATCTTACATCCTTTAGGAAAATAGCATTGTATAGATACAGCAGCAGCATATAGCATTGAATAATAATGTAAATTTATAGCTGAAAGAGTTCAAATTCAATTTTATCACTTTATAGTTAAGTGGTGTTTGCCCAGCTTTCTTAGAAAATTAGTTTTCTTTACTACTTATACAATGCTCCTTTTCCCTAAAATAATACATCACTAAGTCTGTGTTCCCTATTTGATTAACTTCCTCAGAGAACTATGCCTGAAAACAAACAAACAAACAAAAATGCAACTACTTCACACATTCTAAAAGCAGTTAACCCCTAAAAACACCCATTATCCCTGCCCAATATCATTTTGTGTCCGTCAAAGACCTCAAATACTTGAAACTGCTGCTTTGAGTACATGAAACTGAACTGAATGGAGGTCCACCAAGAGCAGTGCTAGAGCAGCAAAGGAGTATAAGATTGAGATATTTCTGTTAAATTCCTCTAGATTGTCCTTGTGCATGTAGGCAAAACATGGCCCAATAATTTAGAAAACCTGGGTGTCATTTTATAGATTCAACCTTACAGAGGAATTTCTTTTTATTATTCAAAATTTCTGATTCTATATGCCCATTAGGATGGCTACTATTAAAAAAAAAAACACATGAGCTATCTGGTGTAGCTCAGTGGGTAGAGCATTGGCCTACAGACTGAAGAGTCTCAGATTCGATTCCAGTCAAGGGCATGTACCTCCATTGCAGGCTCCTTCCTGGCCCGGGCCCTGGTCAGAGCACATACTGGAGGCAACCAATCGATGTATTCCTCTCACATTGATATTTCTCTGTGTCTTTTCCTCTCTCTTCCACTATCTCTAAAAAAAAAAAAAAAATCAATGGAAAGCCCTAACTGGTTTGGCTCAGTGGATAGAGCGTCAGCCTGCAGACTGAAGGGTCCCAGGTTTGATTCCGGTCAAGGGCATGTACCTTGGTTGCGGGCACATCCCCAGTGTGGGGAGTGTGCAGGAGGCAGCTGATCGATGTTTCTCTCTCATTGATGTTTCTAACTCTCTATCCCACTCCCTTCCTCTCTGTAAAAAATCAATAAAATATATATTTAAAAAAAATCAATGGAAAAATATCCTCAGGTGAGGATTAAAATAAAACACACATGAAAAACACACATGAAATAAAAACACACATGAAAATAAAAAGTGGTTGGTGAGGATATGGAAAAATTAGAAACCTTGTGCACTGTTGCAAATGTAAAATGTTATAGCAATACGGAAAACAATATAGCAATTCCTCAAAAAAGTAAAAATATAATTATCATGTGATCCACCAATTCCACTTTTTGGTCATATACCAAATAAAATTAAAATTTCAAAAATCCTGTGAACACCCTGTTCATAGTAGCACTATTTACAATAGTCAAGAAGTGGAAGCGGGAGAACCAAGATGGCGGCATAGGTTAACGCCGGAGTTTGCTGCTTTGAACAACTACTTCAAAAGTGAAACCAAAAAACGGAAGGGACATCACCCAGAACCACAGGAACGCTGGCTGAGTGGAAGTCCTACAACTAGGAGGAAAGAGAAACGCATACGGACACTCAGAGGAGGCGCAGTGCTGAAGTCAAATTCTGAGGTGCGGAGTGCGCGGAGCGGGCTGGCGGCGGAGGGCGCGGTTGGCGTTTTCAATCGGGAGGGAGTCGCAGACTCTGAGCTCCAGATACGGGCGAGTCTTTAGGGACCCAGACTCAAACGGGAGAAGCGGGACTGTCTGGCTTCAGTCAGAGCGAGTGCAGCTTTCTCTCTGAGCTTTGCAGCGGGTGCTGGGACTCAGAGAGGCAGAGCCCCTGGGGACAGGACTGAGAGCCGCCATAACTGCTCTCTCCGGCCCACCCTGTTGATCCTGTGCGACCCGCCCCGCCCAAGCCCTGCACAGAGGCTTTTGCCGGATAGCCTCAGGCAAACGCCAGATTAGCACCTCCCTAGAGGACAGAAGTTCTCTCACTGCTGACACAGCTGATTCTCATAGCCACTTGGCCTGGAGGTCAAACCCTCCCTGGAATTAGCTACAACAATCAAGATTTAACTATAAGACTGCGAACAAAGACCACTAGGAGGTGCACCAAGAAAGCATAACAAAATTCGGAGACAAAGAAACAGGACAAAATTGTCAATGGAAGATATAGAGTTCAGAACCACACTTTTAAGGTCTCTCAAGAACTGTTTAGAAGCCGCCGATAAACTTAATGAGATCTACAAGAAAACTAATAAGACCCTCGATCTTATATTGGGGAACCAACTAGAAATTAAGCATACACGGACTGAAATAACGAATATTATACAGACTCCCGACAGCAGACCAGAGGAGCGCAAGAATCAAGTCAATGATTTGAAATGCGAGGAAGCAAAAAACACCCAACTGGAAAAGCAAAATGAAAAAAGAATCCAAAAATGCGAGCATAGTGTAAGGAGCCTCTGGGACAGCTTCAAGCGTACCAACATCAGAATTATAGGGGTGCCAGAAGATGAGAGAGAGCAAGATATTGAAAACCTATTTGAAGAAATCATGACAGAAAACTTCCCCCACCTGGTGAAAGAAATGGACTTACAGGTCCAAGAAGCGCGGAGAACCCCAAACAAAAGGAATCCAAAGAGGACCACACCAAGACACATCATAATTAAAATGCCAAGAGCAAAAGACAGAGAGAGAATCTTAAAAACAGCAAGAGAAAGAAACTCAGTTACCTACAAGGGAATACCCATACGACTGTCAGCTGATTTCTCAACAGAAACTTTGCAGGCCAGAAGGGAGTGGCAAGAAATATTCAAAGTGATGAATACCAAGAACCTACAACCAAGATTACTTTATCCAGCAAAGCTATCATTCAGAATTGAAGGTCAGATAAAGAGCTTCACAGATAAGGAAAAGCTAAAGGAGTTCATCACCACCAAACCAGGATTATATGAAATGCTGAAAGGTATCCTTTAAGAAGAGGAAGAGGAAGAAAAAGGTAAAGATACAAATTATGAACAACAAATATGCATCTATCAACAAGTGAATCTAAGAATCAAGTGAATAAATAATCTGGTGATCATAATAGAATCAGGGACATAGAAAGGGAATAGACTGACTATTCTTGGGGGGGAAAGGGGTGTGGGAGATGCGGGAAGAGACTGGACAAAAATCGTGCACCTATGGATGAGGACAGTGGGTGGGGAGTGAGGGCGGAGGGTGGGGCGGGAACTGGGAGGAGGGGAGTTATGGGGGGAAAAAAAAGAGGAACAAATGTAATAATCTGAACAATAAAGATTTAATTAAAAAAAAAAAAAAAAAAAGAAGTGGAAGCAACCCAGATGTCCTTCAACAGAGAAGTGGATGAACAAAATTAGGTCCGTACATACCATGGAATGTTATTCAGCCATGAAAAGGAAGAAAATTCTGTCATAAACCTTGAGGAAATTGTGCTAAGTGAAATAAGTCATTCAAAAAAAGACAAACACTATGTAACTCTACTTATATGAAGTACAGCATGGGGAAATATAGTCAATAATACTGTAATAACTATGTATGGCGCCCACTGGGTACTGGAAATACCAAGAGGAACACTTTGTAAAGTATATGGTTGATTACCACTATGCTGTACACCTGAAACTAATACAAAATAATATTGAATATAAACTGCAATTTAATTTTTTAAATAAAAATATTTTTAAAAGAAATTTAATGTTGCCCTGACTGGTTTGCCTCAGTGGATAGAGTATCAGCCTGCGGACTGAAGGGTCCCGGGTTCGATTCCAGTCAAGGGCATGTACCTTGGTTGCAGGCACATCCCCAGTGGGGGGGTGTGCAAGAGGCACCTGGTCGATGTTTCTCTCTCATCTATGTTTCTAACTCTCTATCCCTCTCCCTTCCTCTCTGTAAAAAATCAATAAAATATATTTTTTAAAAAAGAAATTTAATGTTATGTGTTTTATACCACAATTTAAAACTTTTTTAATTTTTAAAATTGCCAACTCTAAGTTTTTCAAGTACAGTGAGAACATCTTTGTTACTTTTAGGTTTCAAGCATCTAGCACAGCGCCACGAACATGGTGAGAACTCAAGGCAAGCTTGTTGAACATGTAACATGGGGATGACTTAACACATTGGCATGTAGTTGGACGAGTGAATAGAAGAGCTCCTGAAGGGATCATCTTGAAATTGTTTTGGTGAATGTGGTAGATGCTCTAGGTAACTCATGTCACATGCCCTGGACCCACCTCTGGTTCCAGCCACAGCTATGGTGGACAGTGCCATATGCCCAGACAACATCCCA
This sequence comes from Myotis myotis, assembly GCF_014108235.1. NCBI lineage: Eukaryota > Metazoa > Chordata > Mammalia > Chiroptera > Vespertilionidae > Myotis > Myotis myotis. The sequence goes on along the minus strand of NW_023416313.1, from coordinate 75,940,801 downwards.
CCTCACACGTCAAACTAAGACAGCAACAAAAATAGGTCTTCCATAGATGAGTAGGTTGCGCACCAATGTCAAGTTAAAGGGAGAAGGACAACCCCCTGGGTCTCTCTGAGCCGTTCTGCTTATAGCTGGCCCTGCCTGAACTACAGCCAATGTCAGAACAAAGAAGACAAAATGTGTTCTCATGTCAGTATTAAAAACCAAACCAAACAAAGCCATCTATGGAGCCAAATGATTCATACCTGAATAATTTCTGCACTGAACAATGCTGGAAACCCTCACATAACAACCAGATTGTTTTCTGGCAAAGGTACAGAGGCCAAACAGGGCCATGCCCTTCCAGCTTCAGGGTGGACACTGGATCCGGGGGAGAACACAGAGCAACAGGGAATTGGAACTAGGGTGACAATTAGTCATAATTCAGCCCTTTAATAGGGCAAAGATGCCAAATTTAGCAAATAAAAAGACAGGATGCCCAGTTAAATTTGAATTTCAGATAAACAGTGGCTGACTTTTTTTTAAAGTATAAATATGTCACAGATACTTGCATGGGACACATTGTTTATGTGAACTTCAAATTTAACTGAGCATCCTATTGAGTTTATCCAGCAATCCTGACAAAGAAGATGAGCTCTAGATTTTTGTGATCAGTCTTCTGAAACCAAATTCTGTCTTCTAATCACTCCACAACAAATTATGATCTACACCAAGATCTGGCAACATTAACCAACTTAAACTAGGAAAGAGTAGAAAACCTACCAGCCTTTCCTTTGCCAACATCTATTATTCCTAAGTTCATTTTATAGATACTTAGTGAGCACCCATTATATGGCATGCACCATTCTAGGTGCCTAGAATACAATCCTAAAAGACCTTCACAACAAAAGAAAGAGTCAGGAGATTAACCAACCAAACAAAGAAAACATAAGATTTTAAAACAGATTCCATTTGACCCCTTCTTGGTCATCTGCTGAAATACAAGACATTGTGTTAGTCTCCAGTGAAAGGTGACTTGATCTTGCAGGACCTGTGGCTGGTCATCAAACTATTCCCAAGGACAGCTGCAGTGTCACCAACCTCATCTTAAAATAAGAGGTAATGAAACTGTATTTCAAGTGGTTCTCTTCCAATTAAGCTTCCTCAGACTTTAGGATCATCTTGAAGTCCACATTTTATAGGAAGCTTACATAGGAATGATATGACTAAAAAGCAAGCCCTAGGTTGAGTTCCACCTAGTCCTATTATTTGCCCTCCTAGGCATGTAAAGGAACACATAGTTAACTGCTGAAGAGCACAGAAACCATTACTTCCAGGGCACTTGAAGAAATGGGAGTCTAACAACCTAAAATATAGTTTACTCATTGTATGTTTTTGAGGTACAATTCACATCACATAAAATTAGAAAGTGTACAATTAAGTGCCATTTAGTTCATTCATGATGTCGTGCAATCACCACCTCTATCCAGTTCTAGAACATATTCATCACCCTCAAAGAACACTCTGTAACCATTAAGCAGTCATTCATTCCCCATTGCTTTCTCCCCAGGCCCAGGCCATCACCAATCTGCTGTCCATCTCTATGGATTCATCCACTGTGGACTTTTCATTGCTTTGTATGGATGACTAATATTCCATTGTATGGATATACTACAATTTGTTTATCCATTCATCTACTGATGGACATTTGGACTGCTTGTCCCTTCTGGCTATTGTAAATAGTGTTACTATGACCATTCATATTTGAGTACCTGTTTTTAATTCTTTTGCGTATATACTAAGAAAAATTGCTAGGTCATATGCTAAATCTATGTTTAACTTTTTGAAGAACCATCAAACTGTTTTCCATTGTGGCTACACCATTTCACATTACCACCAGTAATGTACAAGAGTCCCAGTTTCTCCACATTTTTGTTAAAACTTAATTTCCCTTTGTTTCTTTTTTTTACTACTTTAGCCATCCTAGTGAGTGTGAAGTGGTATTTCATTGTGCTTTTGATTTGCATTTTCCTAATGACTAATGGTCTTGAATATCTTTTCATATGCTTGTTAGCCATTTGTATATCTATTTTGGAGAAATGTCTATTCACTTCCTTTGCCCATATTTTAATTGGGTTGTTTATATTTTTTGTGTTTGAGTTGCAAAGATTTTTTATATATCCTGGACACTAGACTTTTATCAGATATACAATTTGCAAATTTTTCTACATTCTATAGGTTGTCTTTTTAGAATATTTTTAAATTAAAAGCCAAGTTGATACTCTTTGTCTTCTGTGTTCTTGAGTGTAGAGCATCCCTCAATGATTAACCAGACAATGATGAAACAAGAAGACAGTTGAAAGTTTCCTCATTCCTGAAACTAAAGTGTCCTTTTAGTGTCAAATTAGGGTAACATCATATGGGTCGGCCAGTTTTGATAGAGATGAGAAGTTGAGATTTCTTAGGAATTCAGCTGGGAGGCTTGGAAACAAAGTCAGTGTACCAAGAAAAGTCTCGGGAAACAAAGGGGTAGGAACTAACACCAAATAACTCCTGAAAACAAGAATTCAGACTGTGGAAAAGCCAGGATGAACACAAACATTAAGCTAGGCTTTGGGAGATAAGAGCATCTTCACCACAGGTGGTGGGGGAAAGAATGGGAAGAGCAGAAGAACAATTCCCACAGGTTCAGGAAGCTGTGGTGGAAACTGTGGAAAGTAGAGAAGCTCTCTGACATAAAAATACACCGAATAATCATGTTTGTCTTTTCCAAGAGAGGATGGGATACCTAGTTTAATAAGCTTGAGACTGTGTTAGAAAGATTGCACTAGCCCCATTGGGATAGCTTTTTGGAACTTTTCCAACTCAAGTTTCTATGTTGATGAGCAGAAGTTGCATATGGAACAAAATTACTTCCCATCAACTGTCTGAGTAATTCTATGTTGGTCAGTATCCAATAGTAAAAACCTGTTGGTAGAAAAGAGGAGTGATACACATTTTAAGAAGGATCAAAAGTCAGAGTGTTCTGATGACTCCTGAAACTAAAGAAATAACCTTCTTTAATTTAAAAGCTGCTTCTGTAGGTCAAGATCCTGACATAGTTTATGTCCCTAAATTCTGCTGGGAAGTCCAAGTTAAGGTTTCCAACATTTACTGAGCATTAGAATACCTGGGGGCTTTTAAAAATAGAGCTACCTGAAATCTTTAGAGTTAGAAAGTAGATTAATGGTTGCCTGGGGCTGGGTGGGAACAGGGAGTGACTGAAAATAGATGACAAGGATCTTTGTGGGTGATAGAAATGTTCTAAAGTTGGATTGGTTGTTCTAAAGTGGTGATGGTTGCACAACTCAACAAGTGAACTAAAAATCAATAAATTGGACACCTAAAATGAGTACATTTTAAGCTATGTAAAACTGAACCTTAATAAAACTGCTTTTAAAAAGCAAAAAATATGAAGAACATATTTATATTCTTTATTCTGGTTAATGGTAGAAAAAAATATTCAGCATTACTTTAGCTTTACAAGTAAATTAACATGTTAAAATCACTCATATAGTTTTTTTAAAGCAATTTAAAATATATATATAGTTAAAAATATTTTAAAAATATTTTTATTGATTTCAGAGAGGAAGAGAGAGATAGAAACATCAATGATGAGAGAGAATCACTGATCGGCTGCCTCCTGCACGCCCCCTACTGGGGATTGAGCCTTTGACTAGAACTGAACCTGGGTCCCGCAGGTTGATGTTCTATCCACTGAGCCAAACTAGCTAGGGCCTCATATAACTACTGTATATAAATTCTTAGTTTCTCATATAAATTCATAGACTATCGCACCCAAAAATACAGCTACCTAGGCCTCACCCTAACAAATTCTAATTCAAGTGTTTAACGTAGGAACCAGTCATCTGCATTCCTTTCTTTTTATAATTTCTCCAGGTGACTATAAAAGTATAGCCTAGTTTGAGAATCACTGAGGTAAAGCCAAAGGAAATAAAACAGGCAAGGTACCTTATTTCTTTATTTACATCATTTTATTTGAATCATATCTCTTAGGGACTTCATCACAAATGAAAATTTTCTGTCAAAAAATATTTGTAATCATGGGGGCCATGGAACAATAGGAAGTTTGATATTTTAACATAGAGAGTGAAATAACCAGCCTTGAACCAGTCACACAGATGGAATACCTATACTGGAGTATGCCTTCGGATGATAACACAGCCCACGTATGTTCCAGGAATGTCTGAATTTCAAATACTCTTTCCATCGAGCCCATAAATCATCAAAATATTTTAGGAGAGAGGAACAGGCAGGGAGTAAGGGGATAGGAGGGGGAATCTTGCTTTTCACTGTACTAGCTTGTCATCTTTTAGATTCTGAACCATGAGTTACACTTTTTAATAATCCAGAAAATATAATACTTTGCATCCAAATTACACCTCACAGAATTAGCTTATAGATTGAGAAGGAGCCCATTCATTGACGATAGAGTAGCCATGGGCCCAATCCTGATACACCAGGAAAGTAAACTGAGGCAAAGATAGGTGATATTGCTTTTAGCCTTTTATTGCATTTTTACATAATTAGGGAGAGACTGGGAATTTGAACTCACACCCTCAGTATTTTACAAAAACTCCCCAAGAGGGTAGTTATAAAGGTTGAATGAGATAATGATATATGCAAAGTGCTGAGTCTAGCTTCTAGCACATAGCAATCCTTACCTAGAATTGCTTCCCTAAAGATGAAAATGGGTCCAGTTGTCTGAGATTTGCTTAGAGAAATTCCAGAAGACTGACTTCTGAACACAACCAGCTCCATCTGAGGAATGTACTGGCTTGGATCCACATTCATGCAATGACAGCTCATGTTGGTGCAAGGCGAAACCTAGTTTGATCTCTACCCTGGATTTCTTTTGGAAACACGCAAGTGTCCAGACAAAATCACAACATCTGTGCCTCTCCTGCGGAGGCTGCCATTTTGCAGAAATAATAACAGCTGAGCTCTGAAAGATGGGAATGAGGAGCAAAAAGGCAACCCATCCTCTGCACCTGGCCCGGGTAAATGCCTGTGAAACCTCCATGCTCCGGGGGGAAAGTATTTGCTCTGCTACAAAGTGCCAGGAAAACAATTTTCTTAAAAATAAACAGGTCCCAAGAGATCAATGGTCTGGAAAAATTCCTCTGAGATTCTCTCAGGCCCTGAGTGTAAACAGTAAGCAACTTTTCAGGCCAACAATTGTGATTCATACCCTCCAAACATAACGCACACACCACACTTGCATACATCTCTGATGAGTCACAGTGATTCTGAAAAGTAGACAAAACACACATACTTCTCATCACTGTAGCAGGATCCTAAGAATCCCCTACTGGGGGCCTGGACACAGAGCTATTGAGTCCTGGGCACTCACCCCAGACACACAGCACAGTTGCTCTGCCCTCTCGGAGCCTACAAACTCTCAAAGAATTGAAACATAGCTCCTTCACACAGTTGTACGTTAAAAAAATCCCGGTAAATTATGATTAGGATGCAATGAAATTTAAGAACATTCTTTGTTACTAGGAGATAGATGGATAGATAGATAGATTTGCTTTTATTCTCTAATTTGCAGGTACTTACTTAGCTGTCTACTCTCTAAAAGGTATTTTAAGGAGATAAAATCTAATCAGACAAAGGCCTGCCTTCAAAATCACACTTATGAGCTAATAAAATGGTAAGATTTGCAAAGAAAATAAGTAAATATAAAATAACTAGAGGCCCAGTGCACAAAAATTTGTGCACTCAGGGGGGAGGGGGGTCCCTCAGCCCGGCCTGTGCCTTCTTGCAGTCTGGGACCCCTCGGGAGCTAACGACCTGCTGGCTTAGGCCTGCTCCCAGGTGGCAGAGGGCAGGCCCAATCCCTAGGTGCAGCCCCTGGTCGGGCTCAGAGCAGGGCCGATTGGGGAGTTGGGGCACCGCCCCTGTCATGCACAGAGCAGGGCGGATCGGGAGATTGTGATGCCACCCTCAGTCACGCTCAGGGTAGGGCTGATTGGGGGGTTGGGGCACCGTCCCCTGTCACACTCAAGGCAGGGTCGATGGGGAGGTTGCGGCGCCACCCCCTGTCATGCAAAGAGCAGGGCCAATCAGGGGGTTGGGGCACTGCCCCCTGTCACTCACAGAGCAGGGCCCATCAGGGGGGTTGGGGCTCTGTACCCTGTCACGCACAGAGCAGGGTCGATCAGGGGGTTGGGGAGCTCCCCCTGTCACTCACAGAGTAGGGCTGATAGGGGAGTTGGGGCACCGCCCCCTGTCACACACAGATCTGGGCGGATCAGGGGTTTGGGGTGCTGCACCCTGTCACACTCAGGGCAGGGCCAATGGGGAGGTTATGGCTCTACCCCGTCACACACAGAGCAGGGCCCGAGGGGGGTGGAGGGGTTGGGGTGCTGCACCCTGTCACACACAGAGCCGCAGGGCCATCAGGGGGTTTGGGCACTGCCCCCTGTCACACTGATCCCGGTGCCAGGAGGCCTCTCGGCTCCGCTGAAACCAGTGCTGGGAGGCATATTACCCTTTTACTATATAGGATAGAGGCCTGGTGCATGGGTGAGGCTGGCTGGTTTGCCCTGAAGGGTGTCCTGGATCAGGGTGGGGGTCCCCACTGGGGTGCCTGGCCAGCCTGGATGAGGGGATGATGGCTGTTTGCAGCTGGTCACACACCCTTCAGGGTGGGGGTCCCCACTGGGGTGCCTGGCCAGTCTGGGTGAGGGGCTGAGGGCTGTTTTCAAGCTGGCGGGTGACTGAAGCTCCCAACCGCTCCTTTTTTTCTTTTTTTTTTTATTCTGGGCCAGCTTTAGCTTTGAGGCTTGGCTCTAGCTCTTAGGCCTCCACTGCTGAAAGCAGGTTTCTGGTCTTTGTTTACCTTCTGAATTTGAAACAATGTTGTGATCCTGCTGGCTGAAGCCCTGTGGACTAAAGCAGGTTTCTGGGGTTTTCTTTAGCTTCTATATTTGTAACATAGTTGCTTAGAGTTGCAGCTCAGAGGCCAGCAGCAGCAGGCGGGGAACGTTGGAGTCCTCCATCACTGAAGCAAGCAAGCCTCATGTTCGCTTCCAGCTGCCTGGCTGCCGGCCGCCATCTTGGCTGGCAGTTAATTTGCATATTGCCCTGATTAGCCAATGGGAAGGGTAGCAGTTGTACACTAATTACCATGTTTCTCTTTTATTAGATAGGGTGGTAATGACAATTATTAAGCTCTTACTCTGGGCCAGGCACTTCACACACACTAACAATTCCAATGACCCTATGAGAGAGTTATCACCCCTGATCTACAGATGTGCAAGCTGAATCTTACAGGGCCCAGGTAATTTTTTTCAAGGTTATAGTTAATAACAACTAGAATCCATTAACCATACACATGGCCGCCTATATGACATAAGAATAGTGTATTGTATCTGATGCCATTTCTGAATGTCAGACACCTTGACAATATTTTAAAATTTCATTTAGATCTGAATTGAGAGAGTCTAACTCAATGTTTGGAGTCAACATATAACAAAAGACCTGAGTCCCCTACAGACCAGGACACATTCCAGTGTTTGAGAGTAAACTACTTCTCATGTGGAGAAGTAGTTTCCAGATTATTTTGCATTATGTTAAATTTAGTCCACTTATCAAGTCATTTGCCCAGCCTCCTTCCAATTTCATCCCTAAATATTCTTACACAGGAAGACTTCTTGAGCCACTTTCCTTGCAATCAAAGGGATTGAATTAAGATTCTGCATATTCACTTATCACTTAGAATTTCTCTGATCTCAATGCCACAATGATCTTGTCATTCTGACTCTGGTGCAATTTTTTAAAAAGATTTTTTATTGAGCCCTAGCAGGTTTAGCTCGGTGGACAGAGCATTGTCCTGCCGACTGAAGGGTCCCAGGTCCGATTCCGGTGAAGGCCATGTACTTTGGTTGTGGGCTCAATCCCCAGTAGGGGGAGGGCAGGAGGCAGATGATCAATGATTCTTTCTCATCATTGACATTTCTTTTCTTTCTTTCTTTCTTTCTTTTTTTCTTTTCTTTTTTGTTAATACTCATCTGAGGATATTTTTTGCATTAATTTTTAAGGAGAGTAGAAGAGAGAGGGAAAGACAGAGAGAAACATCGATGTGAAAGAAACACATCGATTGGTTGCCTCCTGCACATGCCCTGACCAGGGCCCAGGCTGGGGAGGAGACTGCAACCAAGGCACCCTTGAACGGAATCAAACCCTGGACCCTTTGGTCCGCAGGCCAAAGCTCTATCCACTGTGCTAAACCAACTAGTGCCTCATCATTTATGTTTCTATCTCTCTCTCCCTCTCTTTTCCTTTCTGAAATCAATAAAAATATTTTTAAAAAAATATTTTGTATTAAATTTGAGAGAGAGAGAGAGAGAGAAGAGAGAGAAACATTGATATGAGAGCAAAACATTAATCAGCTGCACACCCCTTATTGGAGATTGAGCCCAAAACCAGGGCATGTGCACGGACTGGGAATCAAACCAGCAACCTTTTCAGTGCATGGGACAACACCCAACCAACTGAGCCACTCTGTCCAGGGCTCTGGTGCAATTTTTGGACCCATCTGTCCAAGCCTTACTAGTATCCTATCTAACAATAGACAAACATGGTAATTGACCATACCTTCGCTACGCCTCCCATTGGCTAATCAGCATGATATGCAAATTAAACCACCAACAAAGATGGCGGTTAATTTGCATACGTAGGCTCCAAGCGATGGAGTGAAGCTTGACCGCTTGGGGCTGGCAGAGCAGCGAGGCCTGACGTCTCCGGGGCCTGCGGAGCAGCGAGGCCTCACGGACCCAGGGCCAGCGGAGCAGCGAAGCCGGATGTTTCTGGGGCTGGCTCCGGCCAGAACTCGGCCAAAGCGAAGGCCTGGGCCCCGGGTGCCGGAGGCAAACCGGTGCCAGCAGCCAGGGGAAAGGAAGGCCTATGGCACAAATCTCTTTGTGCAACAGGCCTCTAGTTATAGAATAAAACACAAGTGATTATTTAATATAAATTATTAGTTTTAAAACAAATTTCTAGAAAATGACCCTATAATCCCTCACCCCTAGTATAAAATGATTTTTTATATAACTTCTTAGTCTTTTGTCTTATTTGTATTTAACAAAGTTATCATATTTAACATTATAGTGTATCTACAATTGTGTCTTTTCTTCCCTGTAACATGCTGAATCATGTTTACAACCATATTTTACTTATTATGCCTGTATGGTTGAACATTCAGGATGATAGAATGTTTTTGCTACTACAAATTATCAAACAGGTTCATACATAAGACAATACCAATATTTTAGGTGTTTCACCTAGGTTAAGTTCCCAGAAGTGAGATTACTGTGTCAAATAATTTAAACATTTTTAAATCTCTTAATAAACGCTGGCTTAAAAAATAAATTGTGCAGGACACTGTCTTTGTTTTGTTGCACTTGTTTAGATTCTCCAAAACACTCAAAGCTTTTGTTGAAGGGATGCCATCTGGTTTACAGATTTCTCTAAAGCCAACGCCCAGCTCTGCGTTACTCCAGAAGATCTGCGCATGTCCAGCAAGCACCACTCACCTTCCGCCCTTCCGCTGCCCTTCTGCCTACTGTTGTGTAGAGGCAGCACCTCCAGGGACGTGATGCCTGAACTCTCCAGAATATTCACTTCCACTGTCAGCCTCCCCACCAGTTGCTGGGGTCGCACACTGATGACGTTCTCATACTTCCCAAGCCGTCTCTGCAAGAGCTCTTCATAACTCAGGAGGAAGACAGCTTTGTCCTTGCTGGGAATGACTACGGAGGCTCTGAACGTTTCAGTCCCCTTCTCCCTGTATGCAAGAGAAAAGGGATAGAGGGTCGGAGAAAGCCAGATTCCCTCAAGTCACCTTGGGGCACAGGCCAAACTGTAGCAGTCCTTACAAATCAAAAGTCAAAATTATCACAGGGGGTGAGGAAGGAGTAAAGGTTTGTACTAGAAGTTTGCAAAGGTCCAAAGGATACTAAAGAGTAGAGAATTCATACACTACTGAACTCTCCTCCCTCTTCCTGAGCCTTTTCCCAAGGGGTTAAAGGGGAAAGGGGATGCTAATTTAGCCTGGCCAGCATGCTCAGTGGTTGAGCGTTGTCCTGTGAACCAGGAGGTCATGGTTTGATTCCCAGTCAGGGTATATGCCTGGGGTTTTGGGTTTGATCCCCAATAGCAGGCATGCAAGAGGCAGACCATCAATGATTCTCATTGATGTTTCTATCTCTTCCTTCCTCTCCCTTCCTCTCTCGGAAATCAATTTTAAAAATATATATTTTAAAAAGTTATCTGTGTACGTGTCTTCAAAAAAATAGCTAACTTATAAGGTTTTCACATTTTGGTAAGGTGTGATGAATATGCTTAAGGGAAGGGTAAAAAGTAAAGTATTGCAAAGCATATAAAAATACAAATCATTTTAAATGCTTTCATTACATGGAGTGAGTTCTCTGATTCAAGATGGCAGACTGACCGTAACAGGAAGAGTAAGGATCAAACCAAAGAAATAAGGGTGGTAGGGTCAACCATCAGTGGGTATTTCAAATCATTTCTGGAAGACCTGGGGATTCCGTAGACCAAGAACTCTACAGCTCAGACACTGCAGGAAGGGACTGCAGCAAAGTAGAGAAACACACCATCTGCAGAATCTCAGAGACTCCGGCTTCTGGTTCAACAGGACACCACAAGGTGAGAGTGAGAAGGGGGCCAAGTACAGGGAGGAGAACTCCAAGTTTACATATAAATGAATGAATGACTAAGATGGTGGGCTTCCTACACTCCTCTTTCCCAGAGCTGAGAAGAGACAAAAATGGAAAACTTCTGTTGAAAGCTAATCAGAATGAGAAAAAAAAAAAAAAAAAAAGACTGATACTTATTGTAAAATACCAGAATATCAGATAGAGAAACAAATAAAAGGAATGGTATTCGACCACATTAAATGCATTATCAGTAATACTGGATGTTGTGAGGCACTGGAGCAATGTCTTCAAAGTTCATTGGTAAATTATTCTGAATCTTAAATTCCATAAACAGTCAACACTTTAATCAAGGTCTCAGAAAGTATGCCTTTCACACACTCATTTCGAGTAAGTAACTAAAGAATACACTTCAGCAAAGTGGAGGTGAAAATCAATATATTATGGAATACAAGAAGTAATGAAACCAACCCAGGTAAATATAAAAAGGTGTCCCAAGGTCAATGTTATGTGACAAGGAAAATATTATGTGACAGTCTTCCATGGTCTGGAGACACCTATTCTGTCATGTTTAACAGCTCAGAAATCAAGATGTATCTCCCAATTAGTGATGCCTTCCAGTTGCTGTTGACAATGACATGGGTTCACTGTTTGTAGAAGCTTGGTCACAACTGTTCACTTACCATTTCAAATGAGTTATGTGTCTTGCTAGATGTTAATTGTGACAAAATTAAATGTTATCTCATCAGAAAATCAATTAGAAACTCCAGGAAAAAAACAGAAATGTGTAGGTCGTGATCCAACTAAACTGTGGCATGATTCTGAACAATTTGTGAGTTATAAGAAAAGGTAATCCTGCTCTGACTGGTTTGGCTCAGTGGATAGAGCATCGGCCTTCGGACTGAAGGGTCCCAGGTTCGATTCCGGTCAAGGGCATGTACCTCGGTTGTAGGCGCATCCCCAGTAGGGGGTGTGCAGGAGGCAGCTGATTGATGCTTCTCTCTCATCAATGTTTCTAGCTCTCTATCCCTCTCCCTTCCTCTCTATAAAAAATCAATAAAATATTTAAAAAAAAAAAAGAAAAGGTAATCCTGATAAAGACCACTTGGTGTGGTGAACACACAATGCTGTGTACAGATGGTGTGGTATAGAATTGTGCACCTGAAACCTGTACAATTCTGTGAACCCGTATCACCCCAATAAATTCAATAAAAGTGTTGCTTTTTAAGTTAAGTTTTAATAAACTGCTATGGCAAGGGAGGTTACATACCAGCAGCATCATGGAATATTTTTCGAAACAAAGGAAGACACAGGGTTATTATAGGATTGGGGGAAGGGTGGAATGTGGGTAAATGAAGCAGTGTTTGGAAGCTCAAAGAAAAGCAGGGCTGTGTGTAAGACATTTAATATCTGCCTGAACTGAGAAGCAAACTCAAGGTTCTTTGTCCTGAGGAGCTACAAAATTAAGATAAATATGGACTTATCTGAAACTGTGGACCTTGGTTGCTTCTCATTATCAAAGTGAACCCATGACTCACATGTTCCATTCTCACTAGCAGGATTTCCAACAGCAAAGTTTCTGACAGTCTATGAATTTAGAGAACAAGCTTTCTCAAAGCTACATCCTTTTATTAATGAACAAAATGCAAGCTTACATGTTCACAATGTTTTATCTAGATACTAAGATCACTTTTCTCCAAACAGGCTGGTAGAGAGGGAAACAGAATCTTAGTATACTAGATGGCTCGACAGTTAATGTTATTTATGTATTATTAAAAGTAAATGCTATTTCTGGGTTTTCAATGTTAAGATTCAGTTTATAGATAAAAAAAAATACAAATATTGTGACAGATTAGAATTTAAATGTTAGTAACTCTGACAACGAAAAAGTAAATTATTAGATAAGAAAAGATGGGTGCTGGGAATGAAAACAGAGAGGTAACATAAAATGCCAGAGTGGGAATATTATCAGAGATTGTAGGGCTAGTCTAAGATGGTATAACTGCTAAAATGGATGTAAGAAAAAGGAATAATAATGTAAAAATTTGGAACACAGAAGGAGAATGGAAGCATTGTCATTAAGATCCTATGATTTCACAGTATAGATTCAACAAATAATATCTGATATTTATCAAGAAATTTTTAAAAACCAAGACCATCATAATATTTAGAGTTATGGAGATAAAAAAAAAAAAAAAACACCTGCAGAAACAGTAGAAATGGATGTTTCCAGGAAGGGGGAGTGCTAAACCATTCTTTTTTTTTTTTTACTATAAATCCTTATTTATTATGCTGTTAACCAGGTGTATTATTATTATTATTATTATTATTATTATAAATTAGAAAATAAATTCTTGAAGGAAGAAAGAGATCAAGATGGCTAAGCAAAAAGGTAGAAAATTTGAAATTTACTAAAGTGAATTTGTAATTCGTTAATTAAACGGCACTTACCCATTATCTTCTGTGGTTTTATTCCTGTCCTCTTTTACCTTATCACCATTTTTCTTTTCTCTCTCTGTAATTTCCCCCTGATACACTGTGTCTCCAACTAGCCTGAAAATAAGAGACAGCTGTGTTAGTAGTTTGCAGTTCCAACAAATGCATGGATCTCATAACCATGACAACAGTAGAAAATATTTTTATTTGCCTCTTGGATATGCAAAAACTGCATTCCAAACCAGGGCACTACCCTTGAATCATTCGTTTCATCCTAGGGCAATTGTCAACAGGTACAAATGTTAAGACACAACTCGAGGTGCCTCTATGATTCTTCAGGAAGAAATAAGATCTGCTCAGACAAACTTCCATGATAATCCATCAACGTGAATCTATAAATCTGAAATTTAGGCCCAGGCCTAAAATTCAAACCCAACACCTCCCCTCTTCTGCATATCTTTACCATCCACTGGGAAAAGAAAAACTATATCTAACATAGCCAAGGTTTCATGCTACCTTGTCATTCAGATCTCAACTTAAACATTGCCTCTTCTGAGCCATCTCCCTGACTTCCCTACCTAAACAAGCCCCTCTCAATTTTGTTTGCCTTCTTTATAGCATTTGCTACTGTCTGAAATGACCTCATGTATTGATTTGTTTACTTATTATTATTATAAAATTTCTAGTGCAGAGCAGCACTACCTCTTTCATAGATGTGGACAATCACTTTGAAGAGGGCCTGGCCCAGAGTGCGTACTCATTTGTTGGAGGGAAGGAGAGAAAGAAAGAGGAAAAGAAGAGGTCATGGAAAGGAGGAAGAAAGGAAGAGAGAGAGGGAGAAAGGGAGAAGGAAGAGAAGGAAGGGGGAGAGAAAGAAGAAGGGAATCAACCTTCTGGCCCATGTATCATCCGCTGAGAAATAAATGCTCACAGCTCAAAGGCTGTGGGCCACACATCAGCTCAGGCTCACCCTGTCCACCCCACACAGAAATCTTCATTCCGGGCTCTCTGACTCTGTCACCTACATAGTGAAGTTGGTGATGAAAGCTGCAGCTGGAATCTGCATCAGAAACTCAATTTCTTGGTCCTCAGAAGCTCTGTTCAGCATTCTGCAGGAAACCGCAGTGAAGGCATAGCGAGAAATAATGGTAGACTTCACCGAGAATTCTGTCATCAAAGGTTTGGTTTTCTGTTGGAATTAAAACACACAGTATTTTCAATGATGTGTGAAACCATGATTCAGCCATTTGGGAAAGAAGTGGTTCTTTTTTTCCATAAGAGAAATTATCTTCAATTTGGGAGAGTTTGGCACGTAATTCTTTACTTCTGTCTTTGCCTTTTCTGACTTTTCCACTTTTTACTCCCTCCACTTGTAAGACAGCCATGGTTAAATAACCAGTTTATGACATAGGAACAAATCTTCTGGCCTAACTTTAACAAATGTACACAGTTAATATTTCCAATTTAACTGACACTATGCAATACTTAAGTTCTTTAAAGAGTTATTGGAATTTTAGAATTAAGTGTATGAAGTATATAATATGTTTCTGTTATAAATATTTAGGTCACATTTATAGAATCACCAAACTGATCAAAAATCAAAGCATGCCTAAAGAAGTTCTCATTTTTCAAATTAATTTCAATACCCACTTAGAGACACTATAACCCTGGCTTTCCCATTTGGAGTATAATCACATTATTGTAAAATGGGAGTCAATACTGAGCTCCAGAAAGTACTGGGGGATTTAGAACCCCAAAAAGGGAAAGTTTATGCTAATTAAATTTATCCTAAAAGGCTCTGATAAGGGCTGTCCCTACTCCTTTAAGAAAACGTTTGTCGATCCCTAGTCTATACTATTTGAACAGATAAGGCCCTGATATCCATCATTATACATTGGTGTGTTTTAGGAAGAGATCTCAAATTATATAGTTCGTAGACTTTTTTATTTGACTTGCACAATCTTTAAAAGTCTTGGTGACAACATTTAAAAATTAGGAAAGGTCACATAGAAATCCATAATGCCCATTTTTCTTGAAACTCAAAGTGGGACCACTCTAGGTATGCATCCTGCATGATCAGAAGCTGCTGGCTCTACTGCTGGCTGCTTCTTTGGATCAGACTCATACATATCCCATACTCCCAGCTACTCAGGCCCTTCCAATCCCAATTGTCTCATTGACACTGAGGCTGACACCAAGTAGCCATTTTCACTGTGTTTTTACTGGATTTTTCCTTATTCCCAGCCCATTTCCCCCATTGATGTTCTCTGTTCTACTTGATAAAAAGTGCCCACAATTGCACACTGTATTTAAAGCAGCACTTTTCACAACAGCTAAAATGTGGAAACAACCCAAGTGTCCACTGATGGATGAATAGACAAACAAGATGTAGCATATGCAGACAATGAGATGCTATTCAGACTTTAGAAGGAAAAAAAAATCTGACACATGTTACAACACAAATGAACCATGAGAACATTAGGCTAAGTGAAATAAATCAGACATAAAAGGACAACTGCTTTATGGGTTTTTGCAAGATGAAAAGAGTTATGAAGATTGAAGGTGGTGATGGTTGCATGACAGTGTGAATGTACTTAATACCACTGAACTGTACACTTTAAAGGGTTAAGGTACATTTTGTGTTATGAGTATTTTACTATAATTTTTTAAAAAGAAAGAAAAAATCATCTTTTTAAAAGGACACAGATTCTTTGTTTTTTGTGCTATTGAGAGCTGGAGTTTTATTCACTTCTCTGTGAATCCTGGCCTTAGTGACTTGCCTCACCTAGAGAACCCACTGGAAGTGATGCCCTGGGACTAAGAGGCCAGGCCACAGGAAACTTCACCAACTCCATCCAGGTCTCTCAGAACACGCTCTGTGGAGGCTCTGAGTTACCACATTAGACTGAGACTGTCATGCCGTCAGGCCGTGTGCAGGCTCTGCAGTCGCTGTGGCAGTGGAGCCCAGCTACAGCCATTCCTGCCCAGAGCCCAGCACATGAGCCAAGCTGTAATGAAGCCTCCAGATCAGCCCATCTGCCAGCTGAGTAGCACTGGGTGCGCTCCATCCACATCATGTGGCCAGAAGACTCGCTCAGCGGAGCCCTGCCCAA
Source organism: Myotis myotis (assembly GCF_014108235.1). NCBI lineage: Eukaryota > Metazoa > Chordata > Mammalia > Chiroptera > Vespertilionidae > Myotis > Myotis myotis. Next base: position 75,924,537 of record NW_023416313.1, on the reverse strand, counting down.
ACCCTGCCCCACAAATGGTGCAATAATGGTTCTGGCTTTAAAGCCACTGAGTTTGGGGAAGATTTCTATACAGCATAAAACTGGAATTCCTGCCTCGTCTCTTTAGACATTTTAGGGTTTGCAACACTACTGTAGGGTGGCTTGAGCTTGAGTGAGTGTTAGTCATTTTGCCACTTATTCTTAACTTTATGCTATTTTTGATCTCTACGTGTTTTATTTGTTTGGTTTTGTAGACTAGACTTCTGCATATTAGAAATACCCTTGAAATCCTACTGGAAGAAGTTACAGTATAAATTATAAAGACAAATATAAAGAATAAAATTCTCAAGTTCAATCCTCTTACTTTACCAATGTGACCAAAGGCCTCACAGGTAGGAGGTGATAAACCTAGCTCAGGAACCTTGAGTCTCTGACTACCAATCCTGCCTCTTCTTCCATCAAGCGTTCATGGAGGAGACTGACTGTTCTAAGCTTTCCACAGAGATCACTGTTAGATGGCCAGTAAAATACAGACCTCCAGAAGCACGCCAAGTATAACTCAGTCTTCGTTGCCAATTCAAAACCTACCTGTGAACCTCAGTAATTATCCATTAAATTTTCCACATTCAAGACATAGACATTAAGTTGAACTTGTTCTGCACTGTGGTCATACACTGACATTTTCCAAAAATTTTTGTCAACCTATCACTTAACTCTTTTACATAAAAGTATAGTACTATTGGGGGAAATCCTTTTAAGTTCATAGCTTAGATAAAAGTATATATTCTAGCTGCATAGCATTCCAACTAATTTAGCCTTCAGTAGATAGTCTTTGCCCATACTATTTTTAAAATAATTCAAAAACATCTTCATAACCAAATGGACACAGACACCATGGGGGTGAGGGCATGTGCTGGGGGTGGAGTGGCCAGAGAGAGGTCAATGGGGGAAAAGGGAGACATATGTAATACTATATGTAATACTTTAAACAATAAAGAGTTTTTAAAAATCATCTTCGCTTGGTACATCTGTGACTATTTTGATGTCATGTTGATTTGTTATTATTTATAAGATAATTATCAATTATAATTTCATTGAACTTTAAATGTGAAAATTAGAAATACCTGACAAAAGACTAAGTTTACCTATACTATGGCATCTTCTTTTGCCTTAAATTAAGATTATGAATACAGCAGAATTTCCACAATCTTACATCAAAAATAGGAGTCATATTTATGGATCCAAAAGACAGGCTGAGGGAAGTCTTAAGAAACTATTTTAGTTTTACTGCTTCTGCCCAGTTACTGTTTTCCCATAGGAGCCACTGCTGTTACTTTTGAGTCATAGCCCTTGCCTTTCTGCTATAGCACTCCCAGTCTACAATCTATTGAAATTAGATTGATCCCCACTTTCCTCAAGCTACCCATCCCTTATTCTTATCCCCACTAGATTGTAAAAATGTAGAAAACAGGGACCAAGACGTACTCCTTTTTTTTTTCACTCACAGCTCTCAGTATAGAGTAAAAATAAAAAACATTTATGGAATTTAATTGGATTTTCTGAATCTTGAACAATTAAAGAAAAATACATACCCCAAGAAAAGGAAATGCTAATAAACTAATATTTATTAAACACTACAATAGACTAAATTCTATGAATGATGGGGAAGAAATGTTACAGATGGTTCCTTCTCTCAAGGCACTACAATCACATTGGGAAGAAAGTGCAACATAGAAAGGTATAGGGATATGTATTTTTTTAATTTATTGGCTATAAGTTTTTACAGTTTTCAGAAGAAAGGGAAATCAGTGAGGTATGTAGAAGTAAGAAAGAGTTTTAAAACAGACATAGAATTTATATGTGGTGAACGAAAGCAAAAAGAACATTCTAGAAACACAAAATTCATGGAAGTAGAAATGAATCACATTACACTTTGTTTCTGGAACAAAGAACAGAACAGTTTAATTAGAAAGAAGAGTACATTATGAGAAGAGTATTGGACAGGTAGATCAAATCATAAGGAATGGACAACCCCAAAGGCTAAGTACAAAACTTGGAATGGCTGAGGTTCATGAAAGTGTGTCATAAAAAGAAAGCTATAAAACTATTGCTTCAATTTTTCCCAGTACACAGTTCTTAAAAATCCAACATGCTTTCCATTTTTATATTTAACTCATTTTGCTTGGAGATGTCAACTGGAAAATAGGGGGTAAAAATCAAGTCTTCCTGTGACATAATAATTTCTTCATTATTTTTCTACTAAAGCTAAACAGATGGAAAAGCAGTTTGAGGCAGGGAGTGTCTTAATTAGCTTCTCAAGGGAGCAAACATTTCTGTGTGACTCATGTGAGTCACTTAAAATCAAGCCACCCAGAGGATGTCCTGAATTACCCAAGATGCCATCTGAAAATGTAACTGAGGAGTGTTTGTGAAGGTATTTGCCAGAAGTCAGGCCTCTTCCCAGAAGATTAACCTCTTGTTATTTTATTCTGGTCTCACAGTTCTTTAGTGATCATTAGGAGAATTAATTTTGGAGGTGGTAGAGAACCTTAGAAATCATCACTGTATCAAGGAGAAATCTGAGGCTTGGCAGGTGCCTAAGAAAAACAACAGAACCCATGTTATTACATGAAGCAGAAGACCTCCAGATGAGGCACCTCCCTAACAAGGTACCTGCATGTATCACCTTGGAGAAATAGTTTACCCTCCTGTAGACAGAAGGTAACATCAGCCCTGGATTGCCTATCTGTGGTAATAATTCTACACAGCAATATTTCATGTTCAGAAGAGGAGAAAGACAAAATGCAATTATCATCTTTATGTTGGAGGAAAACCTACTCTATACAACTCATAAAAGGATAAAACATGGTGGCTAAAGTTGGGAGTAGGGAACCAGACACATGTATAATGAACCCTCTTGTGAGGTAATGACACCCAGCACCATACTACCTGCTGTATTAATTAACTATACTTTCTGTTTTTCTATATTCTTGATACTCTGGCATTTGGGGCCTTGATCCCAGGGCTAGCCAATTCCTAGAGATAACAAACAACTCCCCTGTGAGCACACCTTTGATATACAACCAATCAGTCCAGAGTCCATGCTCCCAAACACCTCATTTATCAAACTCTCACACACTCAGCCAATATCCGTCTGCCCTAAAACACCCCAGATAACTAAGGATCACCTCAATAGCCCAGAGCCTGCCAAAATTATTCAAACTATCCAATCTTAAGCTTACTCCCCAATTCCTTCCTGCAAAAAAACAATAAAGGCTTTCCCTAAATGGTTTTGGCTCAGTGGATAGAGTGTCGACCTGTGGACTGAAGGGCCCCAGGCTCAATTCCGGTCAAGGGCATGTACCTTGGTTGCAGGCACATCCCCAGTGGAGGGTGTGCAGGAGGCAGCTGATCAATGTTTCTCTCTCATTGATGTTTCTAACTCTCTATCCCTCTCCCTTTCTCTCTGTAAAAAAATCAATAAAATATATTTTTTAAAAAAAACAAATCAATAAAGGCTCAGAGCCATGCTCTCCCTCTGCCCCTTCTGCCTCCTGACTGATCCTGGTTTCCCCGTGTGGCCCTGCATGGTGTTCTATGCTCCTGTTCCTACAAATCTGTGAATATAAACTTCCTTCATGATGATCATTTCTGGGTCTACCTTTCTCACCACAACTGCTTAAAACAAATTCAGTCTACAAATTTTAGAATACCCACTATGATGGAGAGGCTAGACATGGCCCTTCTCATTGGTAGGTTAAATGATGACAATGAATTGTTTTAGGGAAACCAGGCCAGTATCTGTTAAGCACCATGGAGACTTAGGCACAAAGACACCCCTGCTTTTTAAACTATAAACTTTTTTTGTGTTTGTGAGGTCAAAGAGCTTCACAAAAAGGGTATCTAATTAATTCAGGATAAATCATGCAAATCCCTGTGGTCCATGAGCTGGCAGTGATAATGAGTACCAGGTGTTGCCACCCACATGTTATTCATTCATTAGAGTAGAGGACATTCAGATTAGTGTGGTATGGCTGAGTACAAAATATAAGGAGAGTCATAGGATACACAGGCTACATACAGAGTCAAGCAGGAGCCAGATCACACAGGGCTTCACCTGTTCTTAGAGTTAATCCTACAAGTGATGAGGAATCATTGAAGACATTTGTAAAAGAAAGTCTGCTGGAAAGATCACTCTGGTACCAATTGAATGGGCAAATAAGGTTCATGTTAAAAAATTGTAATAGATGGAAAAGAAAAACTTTAAAAATTCCTAGAGATTTCAAGTCCTAGCTGGTTTGGCTCAGTAGATTGAGCATCGGCCTGTGGACTGAAGGGTTCTGGGTTCAATTCCAATTCTGGTCAAGGGCTCCTACCTCAGTTGCAGGCTTGATCCCTAGCCCTGGTCAGGGTGCATGCAGGAAGCAACCAACTGATGAGTCTCTCTCGCATTGACGTTTCTGTCAGTCTCTCCCTCTCTCTCCCACTCTCTCTAAAAATCAATGGGAAAAATATCCTTGGGTAAGGATTAACAGCAACAAGAAAAAAATTCCTAGATATTTCAAAAAATATCAGGGCAACTACATAAAGTCTCAGTCATGGGGTTAAGAAAATTTTTATAACCAAGGATGAAAACTCAAAGGCTATAAGGAAAAGATAAACTTATTTGCTACTTAGAAACTTAAAATTTTCAAATGACCAATATGGCATAAACAGAGTTAATAGACAAATGACAAATTTAGGAGAGAATTATTCCAACTTAGAAGACAGAGTATATATAACAAACAAAGATATCTGAAATACTGACAATGAGGGGATAAAAATATACAAGAGAAAAATGAGTAAAGGACCTGAAAATAATCAATTTACAGAAGAACTACTCTGAATGGACAAGAATGTACAGGAAAAACATCATAAGTAGTTAGGAAAATGCAAGGTAAAAGGACAATGAAAGAGACCTGCAAATAAAAAAAGGGTAATTCTATCTATTGTTGGTGGAAATGCACATATTCATTATTGATGACAGAAATGAAGTTAATACAGATAGTATGAAGAGTAACAACATTCAAAAAGTAGTCTGAAACATCTATCATAATTTAAAATGTATATGCACTTTGATCCAGCAATACTTCTACTGAAAATCTAGGCCATTATATTAAAATCAACCACATAACAGAATAAACAGAAAGTTTTATGCAGCAGTATTTACAGAAGGGGAAAAAATCTGGAAACAAGTGGAAAATTCATCAATAGAGTGCTTAATAAATTATGGTGTGCCAACAACAAGGAGTATGTCCCACCATCTAAAAGAATGGCTAGAGGCAGTCGGGGTGAGGTACTGTTGACTGAAAGTAATAATCAATAGAAAAATACATATAATTGAGAAGGCAGTTTGGTATATTAGTTAAGAGCATGGACTCAGGAACCAGACTGTTAGGACTCAAATTCTGGTTCTTCCCCGTTTTACTAATTGTGCAGTTTAGAGCAAGTTACCCAAACTCTCTTTTTCTCATCTGTAAAATGCCTCAAAAAATTGTGGCAAGAGTGTTTGAACTATGACACATGAAGCACTTGAAACAATGCCTGGCACATAGTAAGTACTCAGTACACATTAACTGTCATTATAGGAACTCACTTGAAAGTAGTCATCAGAAATCTCATGGATGCAAATGAGTGTAAGGTCCCCCCATCTTCCTCTGTTCTGGTCTTTGTCATCTTCCCCATTACTAGTACACTTAAAATTTACTTGATTATTTTATCTCTGTCCCCCTTTAGAATACAAGTTCTATGACAGACAGGGTCTTTGGTCTGTCTTGTTCACTGCTGTATACCCAATGCCTAGAACAGTGTGGGGCAAATAGGAAGCATTCAAAAATTATTTGTTGAGTGAATGCCTGAGTTCAAATCTGTTAGCTTCCAACATGCATTGAGAGCCTTGCCCAACTCATATCACATAAAGCTTTACTCTACAAATGTGAATTCTTCATTTGATTTAGCTGTTTATCTCACAAGAAAGCCTTTATTTTTGTGTAAGAATGTCATAAAAAAGTAAAGGTGAATTTAGGTGTGTGTGTTTTTCAGGGAGGCCTTTAAAACATCATACTTTTTTTGTTCATCAGTTTATGTTGTTCATTATATTCCATAAATGAGTGAGATCATGTGGTATTTATCATTCTGTGACAGATCCAGAGACAGAGAAACATCGATCAGGCCATCAAACCTCAGAGGGAAGGTAGGGGAGGGTGGGGGTAAGGGAGAGAGATCAACCAAAGAACTTATATGCATGCATATAGGCCTAACCAAAGGACACAGACAACAGGGGGGTGAGGGCATGAGTGGGGGGGATGGGGGGTAATGTGGGGATAAGGACACATATGTAATAACTTAATCAATAAAGAATTTAAAAAAAAATAAAAACAAAACAAAAAAAAGTCATACCTTGTCCTTATAATTCTACTGAAATAATCAGGTGTCTTACCAGAAAGAAAACTCCACTTAAATAAAATCTTATAAAAGCTGCACTGTTTCATGTTAGAATCCTTCTACAAGCAACTTTATAAGCTTTGGAGAAGCTATAAGCAAAGTTAGTGCCTGGTTCAAAATACACAATTAGTGAGGGGACAGATGTAAGATGCACCATGAATATACATACCAGCCTTTGCAACAGCCGGAGTTGCCTCGGGACCCTGAGTCCAACCTATAAAGAGAAGAGTCATGAAATGTAATTGTAGGTCATTCTTAAAGAAGTTAGTTACATGAGGAGGTTAAAATCAATTGAACTTCACAAAAAGGGCTATCTATCCTGAAAAGAGGTTTTGATCTTTAATCAGAAAGCTTCTAGGCCAGAACTCGAATCCATCCCTCCCAGGCCTGGTTGACTGCTGAACCCATGATGGCATATTACCTCATTTTCTGAGTGACCTTAATCCGTTAGAGGAGTATGGACGGAATGACAAGAGCAGAAAGTTCATCTGTATTGCTTCACTTAATTTGGGCTTGAAAATAAGCTCATTGTTATTGTATCCATTACAGTAAGTAAGTACATTCGGCCTTACTCAAATATTCAACTCAAAACTCTAGGAAACTCCGGAAGCAAAACTGAACTGGATTTGAATTTTCTTATTTTGTTTTTTCCTGATGATTTGCTATACTTTCCCACATGAAGAGGAGGAGCATGAGAAGATGATAAGATCCTCATTTTCAAAAATCATACTAATGAACCAGCCACTCTGGACTAATTTAAAAATCCTAGCTGGTTGTGGAACTTTACTCGTGGCAAATCACTGTTTAAATAACTGAAGTGTAAACTATTGTTGCTGTGAGTATGAATCGTCCTTTGTGGAGGTAAGTTGCCAATGTAGATCAAAACTTGAAAAATATGCCTCAGTCTTATGTGTATCTTTTTTTAACAGCTTTATGAGGTATAATTTAAAGTACACAATTCAGTGTTTTTAGTATATTTGTAGAGTTGGGCAATGATCGATTTAGAAGATTTTTGTCATCCCAAAAGAAACCCTGTACCCCTCAGCTGTCAACTCCCAGCCCCTGAATTTCTGCCTGGTCCTAGGCAACCACCAATCTACTTTGTCCCTATGGATGGGCTCTTCTGCACATTTCATATAAGTGGAATCATACACTATGCGGTCTGTTATGACTAGCTTTTTTCATTTAGCATAATCTTTTCAAGATTGTTCCATGTTGTAGCATGTATTAGTGCTTCATTCTTCTCTGTGTCTGAATATATCCAGGCAATGAATATGCCACATTTTGTTTATCCACTTATCAGCTGATAGACTTTAGATTATTTCCACTTTGGGGCTATTATATGGAACTTGCATGAAAATTCACATGCAAATTTTGACGTTGGGTATATATTTTTATTTCCCTCAGATAGTTTACCTGGGAATGGAATTCTTGGGTAGTGTAGTAAATTTAACTTATAAAAATTGCCAAACTGTTTTCGTTGTAACATTTTACATTCCCACCATATGAATGTATAAGGAAATTCTTTGGAACTTTTCAAACAATTGTTAAAATTGGAAATAGCCTAAACTACCCTTGGAAAGTGGTTTGGTTAAATATTTTGTGATACACAGATTAGTTAGAATACAGCTATTAAAAATAATGATGGGGATCTATATTTATTGACATCAATAAATATTCCTTTTACTGGACTTCAGTGCTGTTCAACAAATAATTCTCTAGCTCTCTGCCAGATGTACTGCATTTCCTGGTCCCCTTGTGGCACGGTAGGGCCATGTGAGTGGTTCTGGCCAATAAGGTATGAATGTAAGCAACACTTGTCACTTCTGGGCCAAGTGTTCAACTCCAGATGTGTGATACTGCAGAAATGTCTTTTCTTTGTGGCACAGTAATTAGCAGCATTTGAGATGGCAGCTTCTGGTCCAGTCCAAGTTCCTGAGTGAGCATAACGTGTATATCTCCTCCCCTGCCAACCCAAGTTGGAAAAGTTGTATAAGCGAGAAATAAACATTTGAGACATTGAGATTTGGGTGTTGTTACCACAAGTATAGCCTAGCCGATCCTGATGAATATATTAGGGATACATGTTTATGTGATTAAATCAAGTGACAAAACACAGTATCTAACATGACCTCATTGTTGTAAGTATAAGTGTTTGTATGTGTAGAATGTGAACCAAAATGCTAATGGTGTTACCTTTGGGTGGTTGAGTTCCTTTCCTTTAAACTTTTCTGTGTTACTTCAGTTTTTGACAAAGTAGCCATTATTACTTCCAATAAAAGAAATCACAGAAAGATATTTCCATTTGTAAACTAAAAGTTTAACAGAAACTGTTTTAATCCCCATCCTCTCCCTGATCCTCCCACCCCCAAAAAATACTATTGTAAATTACCATTGGAATTGGAATTCAAAGAAATAATATAGGACTTAGATTGGCATCTTCCCTGACTCCAAATGAGAACCAAACACTTATGAGGAGGATACTGGTTTCTATTTCTGAGATGAGGTGGGCTATGTGAGACTGTTTAAGGCAAGCCACAATGAGCATCCTGGGCAAGGTCTTTTTTAGTTTTGCCGATTCATCTCTGGCCTTCCCATCCTAAAATTGTGGAATTGTGGGGGGACCACTTAACAGAAGTATGATCCGAAGGAAAGCCCGGCCTCTCTCAGGTATTATGTTCTCTGATTGATCTAAAGTATTTTCTTTGAAGTTCCCTCCTTTGTAAAATAAGTTTTTTAAGAAAATAAACAAGCTTTAAGGAGAACAAGAGAAGTTGGTTTTTCATTTTTGAGATGACTATCTGACGTCTCAGGGGGTCATTATGGCTTCACTTCAGTCCAAGTTTAAACTCAGATTGAACCAGAATCAAAGCTTCCCGGCATACGCAGTTTCCTGGTGCCAGCCAGGACTGAAGTGGAAATAACACCAACGTAGTCATCATTGTTTTCAGTTAAGCATTCCTGATCCCTCTTATTGCATTAGAAGAATCTTGGAGTGGGGCTTAAGGACAGATAAGTGACTCCAGCTTAATGTCAAGGACTGCTATGCATAGTAATCCTAGAGCTTCCACCAACCTGCCTGAGACCCCAAATCATAGACTTAAGAGTTGGCCCAAATAACATTTTTTGGTCTTCCTAAGCTGAACTTATCTGTCCAGCATTAGAATAGAAGATGTCCAGGCCACAACGTTTATTAAGAAATATAAGCGCCGAAGCCGGTTTGGCTCAGTGGATGGAGCGTCGGCCTGCGGACTGAGGGGTCCCGGGTTCGATTCCGGTCAAGGGCATGTGCCTGGGTTGCGGGCACGTCCCCAGTGGGAGATGTGCAGGAGGCAGCTGATCGGTGTTTCTCTCTCATCGATGTTTCTAGCTCTCTGTCTCTCTCCCTTCCTCTCTGTAAAAAATCAATAAAATATATATTAAAAAAAAAAAGAAAGAAAGAAATATAAGCTGTGCCCAGCCAGTATGGTTCAGTTGGTTTTGCATTGTCCAAGAGGTTGCCCATTCGATTCCTAGTCAGGCCACATGCTTGGGTTGCAGGCTTGATCCCCAGTAGGGGGTGTGCAGGAGGCAGCCGATCGAGCATGGATATTTCTATCATTCTTTCCCTCTCCCTTCCTCTCTTTAAAAAAAAAAAAAAAAAAAAAAAAAAGGAAATGAAAAAAGAATGTACAATGTTCTTGAGTGACCATGAGAGACTTTGTGATGAAGGTGTGGCTACAACTAGTTGTGTAGGATGTCTGTTGATGTGGGATGAAAGGGAAGGAAGAATTTAAGAGAATCAGGTTCAATACAGAAACTATGTGAAAAATGGTCAGTTTCAAAGATCTGCCACTGCCTCTTCAACTCATAGGAACCAAGTAGCATTCACTACCAGGAGGTAGAAGGGGGGTTGAAGATTTCCTTTACACAAGGAATGTAAATATAGAGTTTACAATCTCCCCCATCTAGCCCATCATTAGTTAGGCCAACCATAGGTCAAAAATAGCAGGCACTGCTTAAATGTTTATAAGTTGGTTAACAGAGATTTATTTTTTTCCCAGGATCCATCACAGTGTTGGATCACGAATGGAAGAGAAGAGAAATATCCTGAAAAGTCCATAAATGGGAAAGAGCAGGGGAAGAGAGGGGAGCAGTGAAGCCTAATTCTATCGGTGGTGAAAGAGACTCTGAAAACACAGCATGTACATTGCCTTTCGGTGTGGATACTCTAAAGACCCAGATTGACGGAGACATCAAGGCAGGATTCTCGCCCTCTACCTTTGTGTCACTGGGTCTGTGACACTAGGTCCCATACAGAGCCAAGAGACGCTGCACTTGGCTCAGCCACACACCATCAAGTGACTGGTCATGCGTTCCTAGAAGATTCTGTACTGAGAATTCATCTACCAGTTGGCCCCAACTTCTGAGGGCATTCAAAAGTCCTGAAACCAAGACCCAGGAACCCAGGAGTTGGTTGCCTCAGAGATGTTTTACAGGATCTGTCATAAAACCAAAGGCTTCAGGTTGGAAAGGCACTGGAGGTGCCATCTACCACCTGGGCTGAGGACAGTTAGCCTGAGAAGACCCCCAGGTGGGTAAGTCTGTATCACTTACACAAAAGTTTTCTTCCTTTGGAGTAATGTTGCTGCAGGTTGTTTAGCTATCAAGCATTTGCAATTTGGGGGGCCTAAAATCTCAGTAATGGAAAAACAAACTTAATTTGGGGGCTAAAATTTCAACAATTTCCAGGCAACTTAAAAAAAAATCAATTAACCTTAGGCAAGTTGCTGGGTTTTTTGGGTTTTTTTGACTGTGAAAACAAAGGGACATGGACCTAGCTTGTAGGAAAATGAGAAGGTTCAGGAACCGCTGTCCTTCCTCAGAGAGCTCAAGTCTCCATCCCTTGGTCCCATCTTTTTAAATAGACTCTGCTGTTCCTTAGATACAAAAGTTTTCTGGACGCGGCTTGCGTGGCTCAGTGGTTGAGCATCAAGCTATGAACCAGGAGGTCATGGTTTAATTCCTGGTCAGGGCACATGCCCAAGTTGCAGGCTCAATCCCAGGAGGCAGCCGATAAATGATTCTCTCTCATCATTGATGTTTCCATCTCTCTCTCCCTCTCCCTTCCTCTCAGAAATCAATAAAAATATGTGTATATATATATATATGTGTGTGTATATATATATATATATATACACATATATATATATATATATATATCTCCTATCTAATAAAAGAGAAACATGGTAATTAGCCATACGACTGCTACGCTTCCCATTGGCTAATCAGGGCAATATGCAAATTAACTGCCAGCCAAGATGGCGGCCGGCATCCAGGCAGCTTGAAACTAACATGAGGCTTGCTTGCTTCAGTGACAGAGGAAACCAACGTTCTCCGCCTGCCTTGCCGGCCTCTGAGCCTGCAGTTTGAAACATAGTTACAAATATAGAAGCTAAACAAAACCCCAGAAACCTGCTTTCAGTGAGCCAGGATCTCAGAGTTGGAGTTGATACAGTGTTTCGATTATAGAACCCAAACAAACCAGATACCTGCTTTCAGCAGCAGAGGCCTCAGAGCTGGAGTCAGAGCTAAAGCTGGCCCAGAATAAAAAGAAAAAGAAAAAAAGGAGCAGTTGGGAGCTTCAGTCACCCGCCAGCCTGAAAACAGCCCTCAGCCCCTCACCCAGACTGGCCAGGTACCCCAGTGGGGACCCCCACCCTGAAGGGTGTGTGACCAGCTGCAAACAGCCATCATCCCCTCATCCAGGCTGGCCAGGCACCCCAGTGGGGACCCCCACCCTTCAGGGCAAACCAGCCGGCCCCCACCCATGCACCAGGCCTCTATCCTATATAGTAAAAGGGTAATATGCCTCCCAGGACCAGGATCAGCGGAGCTGCAAGGCCTCCTGGCACCAGGATCAGCGTGACAGAGGGCAGCGCCCAAACCCCCTGATTGGCCCTGCTCTGTGCGTGATAGGGGAAGGCACCCCAACCCCCTGATCAGCCCTGCTCTGTGCCTGATAGGGGGGAGCTCCCCAACCCCCTGATTGCCCTGCGGCTCTGTGTGTGACACCGTGCGGTGCCCCACCCCCCTGATCGGCCCTGCTCTGTGTGTGACGGGGTAGAACCATAACCTCCCCATCAGCCCTGCCCTGAGTGTGACAGTGGCGGCGCCCCAACCCCCTGATCGGCCCTGCTCAGTGGGTGATAGAGGGCAGCGCCCCAACCCCCTGATCCGCCCAGCTCTGTGTGTGACAGGGGGCGGTGCCCCAACTCCCCTATTGGCCCTACTCTGTGAGTGACAGGGGGGAGCTCCCCAGCCCCCTGATTGACCCTGCTCTGTGTGTGACAGGGTACAGAGCCCCAACCCCCCTGATGGGCCCTGCTCTGTGCATGACAGGGGGCAGCGCCCCAACCCCCTGATTGGCCCTGCTCTGTCATGACAGGGGGTGGCGCCGCAACCTCCCCATCGACCCTGCCTTAAGTGTGACAGGGAGCGGTGCCCCAACCCCCCAATCGGCCCTACCCTGAGTGTGACTGAGGGTGGCATCACAACCTCCCAATCCGCCCTGCTCTGTGCATGACAGGGGGCAGTGCCCCAACTCCCCAATCGGCCCTGCTCTGAGCCCGACCAGGGGCTGCACCTAGGGATTGGGTCTGCCCTCTGCCACCTGGGAGCAGGCCTAAGCCAGCAGGTTGTTAGCTCCCGAGGGGTCCCAGACTGCAAGAGGGCACAGGCCAGGCTGAGGGACCCCCTCTCCCCTCCGAGTGCACAAATTTTTGTGCACCGGGCCTCTAGTATATATATATATTTTTTTAAGGTTTGCTGGGTCCTCTCACTGTAAGCAAGACTGTTTAGTGGTTTTAGTGGTTGAGATCTAAGCTCTGGGAAGAGGGCTAGTCACGAACAAGAAGTCACTACAAGTCATCACCTGATTCTCAGGACCCCCCCTCCCCTCCCCCCCCCCACACACATTTCCACCCTCCCCCCACACACACATTTCCACCCTCCTCAGAGAAACAAGATATGCTGGTTTGGTAGTGAGCAGATCTCTGGAATCTCTCCCACAGTATCCTCCTTCCCCATTCAACTCTACACCTTATTAAAACAATCCCACCCATGCACATAAAGAAGACATTACTGAGTGGTCTGGAGTTCACACAATCTTCTACTGACTTAATTTTCAAAGAGTTTTTAAAAACAAAAAGAAAAAATAAACAGTTGTCTGGTTTTCTGTGTTTTCCCAAATGCGAAGAGGTTTGGTCCTGAGTGAGAGATTATGAAAAATTAAAACTCCAGAAATTCTTAATTCAGGGAATTAGAAATGTTTTGCCCCAATCAATATGGTCCCACAAGCATATAATAAACACTATTTGCCAACAACTGACTACAAATAAAAATTGCATTGAAACAAGTTACAGTAGGTTATAAATATGAAAGTGGCTTGCTCTTTGGGGGAGTCACTGAGAGCTGCCTTTGGTATCAGCACACCTATGTTCTGCTCCCAGCTGTGCACACAGGAACTTGGGATGTCACTCCTCTGGCTGGATTTCCATGCTTCCCCTGGTTATGTAGCACCCTGACACTCTCCTTAGGGGAGACAGGGGCCTTAACCAGGCTGTAGATAAATACTAAAAACAGTGACTATGACAAAAGGCAAGTGCTTTGCCTGAATTCATTCATTTAATCCTCACAACAATCATAAGAGCAGAAGTAAGTTTACTATTTATATTTAATATTTTATTTAGAAGCTAATAAAATGTAATAAGTTTCAGGACCCCTCACTGGCACAGTCCCTCATCAGTAGGTGATACTTGTGGTGTTTGTCAGCTTGTCAGCTGTATTATTTGCTATGATTTACTTATCATCCTAAATAAATGTTCACTTTAGCACCTAATTTGTAGTCATACATTGATATTCTTTAAGAGGGCCCTGCAAATTGTGTAAACTTTACTCCTCTCTCAAAACCTATATCTACTCTTATCTATGGGTAAAAACTATTAACAACTCTGGCTTGCAGATGTTGAAACTGAGACTCAGAGAGGTTAAGTTTCTTGCCCAAGAACACACAGCCAGTTAGTGGTGGAATACAGATTTGAACACAGGCAGTCTGGCTCCACTTGGAATGCTCTTTAGTCATATATTTAATTGCTTTTTATTATTTTTACATAGAGCTCCTAGCAAACTTTTTGGGACAGTATAGACCTTTAATAATTAATGCTTATTATTTTATAAATTAAAAACTGCTTTTGTAATAACAGGAATGTAGCGTTATCCTTATTTAAAGAAACTATATCAATTTGAAACTTACAAAACAGGTAAATTTGTAGCAGGCTGATTTTAGACAAGAGACTTCTATTTTAATATTAATTTCTGAAGGAGTCTGAAAGCAGCATTATTCTAAGTGTGGTCCACAGATCACCAGCATCAGGATCACCTGGGCCCCACACAAACCTAAGGGATCTACACTGATGGGAGTAGGGGTCTCAGAAATGTGAATAGAGTGCCTTTTTGCACACCAAAGTTTGAAAAAACACTACTCACAGTAGTTCTACTATGGGTAATATTCTTCACAGATGAGGTGGAGGGAAAGTGAGAAAGGAATCTGAATCCAACGTGTTACTAGTAATACCTCCAAGTAAAGGTAAATGACAAATAAGAGAACTTCTTGGAGTGGGGTTTAAGGACAGATAAGTGACTCCCGCTTAATGTAAAGGACTGCTACGTTAGCCTCTTATAGGATGTGGCTGGCCTGGCTCATTGGTTGAGCGTCACCAATCTGTAGCAGGCTGATTTTATACAAGAGACTTCTTTTTTAATACTAATTTCTGAAAGAGTCTGAAAGCAGCATTATTCTAAGTGTGGTCCACAGATCACCAGCATTCAGTTATATAAGACAAATTAAATTTACATATAACTTTGAAGACCATAACTCTGAGAATAGAGCACAAACTACATTTTTAGGTACTGTTCTCAGTTTTAAGTATACTATTAGTTCTATCAACTTTCAAAATCCTTTTTATTAAGTCATTTCATCATCTACATTCTAGAGATGGGGCAATCAAAGCTCAGATGTTAACACTCAGAGTCTGATTCTGGAACCCGTGCTCTTAAATCCTATATAACAATAAATAAATAACAAATAAATATTTTAGAAGAGTAGTGATAGAGAGGTAAAATTGCTAATTTTCACAGGACCCTATATCTTGGTGTGTGTTTTCTGAGTCATTATCAAGATGAATGAATAGGACCATGGCTTGAAGACAGCCTGAAATCACTAAAACGGGCCAAACCCATGTTATTTTACGAGGGAGAGTTTAGAGTGGGAAAAGCCTACTTGGACTTGCAGATGTTAGAGCTTTAATCCCTCCGCCTAGTTCATAAACAGAAGCTTTGTTTCAGTTCTTCCCACACTCTCCTTCCTCCATCCTCCCAGAAAACATTTTAAGATCTTTACCCCAAATTCCTTTCCTCGGCACTTCAGCTGCCCAAGCCTACCAGCCAGCGCCAACATTAAGTTCTGACATTGTTCCAAGCACTTTAAGTCTGTCAGCTATTCAATCCTTACCACCCTATTCTTCCCCACATTTTACAGAATTGGAAATTGAGGCCCCAAGTAAGGTGCCTAGTGTCCCAGAGCTGGTAAGTGACAGACTCAGGAATCAAATCCAAGCAGCCTGGAACCAAGCCCACTCCCTTAACCACTTACTAAAACATTACCATTCATTAAGTGCCCACTGTATACCTTTACACAGATCAGCAGCTGGATACTTTGGAGTATTCTCAAAAGGAGATCTACCCCCTGCTGTGGTCAACAGGAAAGAAAGGGGCAGAGGGGTTCAACCACTTGTCCAGGCCACACAACTATAAATGGCCAAGTCTCTCTGGAACCCAGCCTGCACTTTCCCCGCTCCATGCCCAGCGTCCAGGAAATTTTATGGGTTATTTCTCCTGACAACTCTACAAGAGAATGACCATTGCTCCCACTTTTCAGGAAGCACATCCATGAGGCAGAGTCCACGTGAACGTAATCATCTGATGTTTAGGCAGGTTCCATCTGGATCTGCTCAGCAAACCAAGGTGCTAGAAAAGGGGGAGGAGGAATATGCCTACCTGTCTCTTTCTCCCATCATGGGAAAACATGCTCCACACGAAACAACTTAAAACTTTAAGTGATATATGTGTAAACAGCACCAGGAGGTATAGATCTGCACTGTCTGCTTGAGACAGAGCCATTTCTCCTTAGAAGGTCTTTACCCTGATACTCATGTGAACTTGTTTTATATTTTTTCAAAAAAGCTTTCCTGGTCATCAGTCACTATATTGAGGTTTCATGCTTGCAAGTTGTATCCACCTGTGAGGTTAGGCCATTTAAACGCGAACCTGGCAGATGCACAGAATATTAACCAGGAGACCTGAGGCCCTTTGGTTCCTGGTCCCCCGCCACCTGCTGGGATGTCGTGTTCTCCCGGTTTTCACATTGGAAAGCAGGGGCTTCCGGGAGTTTGAACTTTCCCTAGATTGGGCTTTCTCTCCCAACAGCTATGAGCAACCGTAACAGCACACTACCCCACAGAGCCTCTTAAAGAAGATCCTTGTCATCCATTAACTTAGGATTCTGGCTCAGAAATGGCAACAAAAAACTAGTAGAAATCTGCGCAGATAACAGGAGCCAAGAAGATTTGGTTCTGCAGGGCCCTGAAGTCCCAGGCACAGTTCTGCAGGAAACTTCGCCGTCCAGGCTCTTGCACAAGTCACCCTTAGATGGGGAAGCTCCCCCGCAGAAGGTTGGGGAGCGGAGAAGAAAAGAGGGGATAATGTGCCAGGATATGGGGTGGTCCCTCCCTTCGTGGAGTCCAGGACTCGTCCAAGGAGCCTGTCCAGCGGCCACGAGCCCAAAGGAGGCAGTGGGAAGGGACAACAGCCAGCGTCCGGGGCCCTCCCTGGGTCCCCCAGATTTTCACTTACTTGCTCCGAAGTGTCACCCCAGCTCCGCGCCTCTCCCAGCGACCCCGCACAGAGCGGCAGCCCCCAGCACAGCGCCAGCAGCAGGAGCATGGCGGCACTCGCCCGTGGGACTTGCGCGGGGACCGTGGGGAGCCAGCAGCGGACGCGCTCAGGGGACCGCGCCGGGACTCCTGCAGCGGAGGCGCCCGGCCCTGCCTCCCCGCGCCCCGGCCAACCCTCAGCCCCGCCACCCGCGCGCCACGCCCCCGGCCCGCCCAGCGCCTCCCGGGGTCCCTCCAGGCGGCGGCCCCTCTGCTCCAGGGAGGAGACCCTGCCGACCCGCCAGCAGCGCGCACAGCTTGCCCCAAGGGTCCCCTCCCCGTCCGCCTTCAGCCCAGCCCCCTAACTCTTGGACCCCGGGAGCTCACCCCGACTCCTTCGCTTGACTTCTTCGCAGCCTTCTCCTTCCAGCGCCTGTGACCCCCATCCCCCCAACTCTTCGTTTCCTGCAAAGTGTGAAATGCTTCTTCATGGACTCGCTTCATTTCTGCAGGAGGAAACTGGAAGGGCCAGACTGACCACCGTAGCCCACCTCCCTCATCGGCTATAGATATCGCTGCTCTCACCCCCACCCCTCACCCTCCACCCCCGCTCCCGCACCTGCCCACCTGTTACAATTCCCACCCGCCCCCCACCCGCTGGACTAAAGACAACAGCAGTCCTTCCCTCTGCCTGGAGAACAGTACATTCCTCTTGGCCTCAGGCACTGATGCTTAGAAGCCAAATTAAGAGATGCTAATTAGTAGCCTAATGCAAAAAGTACTAGCAGTGTTGTCCCCATGTATGCAGTTCTGCCATAAGGGGCCAGGAAAGAGGAAGCTAGAAGTGGCACCATGTAGTATTTCTAATTTTTTTGGTCATTAGTCATGGAAATGAATGGCATTGTTATCTTAGTTACAAACTATTGGTGCTCTGTCCATCCTGTCATAGGAATAATTATTATCTACCAACCATCTACACATGGCCTTGTAGAGACTGGGCACCATCTTTTTATCTGGCAGACACCATGTAGCTGAAGCTGCTTGTTTATTTCATCTTCCAAAACACTATTACTCGGTAGACATGTTTATGTGCAGTGTCAATTGCATCTACATCGATGAGCTGAATGACAGTGAGAGGTCGATGACAATCTCAAAGGCAAACAACAGAGCAATGGCTAACTCAAATAATGGAGCGTCCATTGTGTGGAATATTATGCAGCCATTAAATAATAATCATGAGGTCTATGGAAACGTGAAAAATGTTTGTAATATAAAATAAAGGACAGGGGGTGAGGGCATGAGTGGGGGAGATGGGGGGTAATGTGGGGATAAGGGCACATATGTAATAACTTAATCAATAAAAAAATAAAATAAAATGAAGGATAAAATCAAATTATATAATAGTATCAACAGATGGTTGTAATTAGGCAAAAATATATATGCATGGACATACAAACGAGGGGAAAACTAGAAAAATGAAAATAGTGGGTGTTGCTAGTTTGTGGTGATACCTCTTGTTAAAATATTGTATTTACTCTTGTTGTTCACCAGAGACATTAGGAGAGGGAAAAACAAATATGTTGCTACTGTTAAATAAGTGAAAGGAAAAATCCCTGTAATTATCAGTTAATCATTTAAAGCTTAACCACAAACTAATTTAAAAAACATGCAGCCAGCAAGAAGTGACAGTAGCTGTTCCCACAAGATTTCTACAACAAAACCACAGATAAAGGAGAGCTTTGAACTAAGTCAAAGGATTTTTATTTTTAGAATCTGACCATGAGTTTTGAATGTGTCTCATGCCCCAGGCAGACTGAGGATAGACCCAAACCTTCTGAACTCAGTTTGCCTATTCCCTCCCTTCTCAAAAGAAAAATACCTACTTGTGAACCAAAAGTTGAATTTGGGGAAAGCCAGGTTATTTGAAAGGGAACAACAGCAGCTGTCTTACGTCAGTCCTCCAACACAACTGGGAGCACATCTTTGTCCTCCCTTCCTACCACCCCTCTCCCACTCATCTCTATTTTTGGCCTTATATCTGCTCTATGTCCAATTTGTCCCAACTGGTTTCTGCAGAGGTCCAACATTAAGAAAAGTGAGTTTTATTTTCATCATCTTGCAGGACTCTCCAATTCCACTCTAGGCTATGGTGCTCCTGCCTTGTTAATGTTTGTTTTAAGGCCAGTTTCTCCCATTGGAACAGAAGTCCCCTGAGGACAAGGATTTTCCACAACTTTGTAGCACTGCGCTAAATATAAGGTTATCACTCAATGAAAATTTGATGAACAGCATTAAGCCTTAGAGTGGGAGGATGGAGAAGAGACTGTTCTGTGACTGCTGTATCCCGCATGTTGGACCATGGCCAGAATGGAGGATGCTTTGTGCAAGCCCCCCTTAGAGACCGTCGGATTGTACTTGGTATTCCTTCTGACATAAACCAATACCACTCCCCTGTTTCCTGCTATGTGCTGCTTCTTGGAACAGGTTGTTGACCTGGTCAAGCATTAAAGCAATTTCCTGTACCTGGGAGCATTCATGTATTAGTACTTGTGACTATTCCTTTTGCCCTATATCATTCTTTGGCACCTGCCAAGTGGCACAGGGATTCATTTTATCTTGCAGCTGCCTCATATGTAAGTTCCCTTTAATAAACTTCATTAATTACCAGGTTGGAGTAGCCAGCCTCTTTTTTGGGTCTTTCCCTGTCCTCTGCTTAGGGAGGTGATTTCCAATCTTGGGCTTTTCCCTGAGTGTGCATGTATGAACAAGGGGGCCTGGGCTCACTGTGCTGGGGAAGAGGAGGACCGGGCTATTGTATGAACTGGACCACTATCTAGCTACATAATTTGAGAGGATTTCTGAGCTTTCTAGGACTTGCAAATTGTAATAGCCTAGTCTTCTATGTGACATCTGAGCATCTGTATGACCAAACAGAAATGATCTTTAGAAACTGGGTAGATGTAATAAAAATAAGAACCAGTAAGAATTTTCCAAGACTGTTGACTAACTTGGGCAATAATTTATATGGCTTTGTAAATAGGATGAAAAAGTTAACTGTCCCTCGGGAAAGGGGGCTGAGGTGTCTCCACACACACTGGTCCTTTGATACCATGTTTTTCTCATTTCACCTCCAGGGGGAGCTGATTTTCCAATTTGAAACTTCTGAACTATAACTTAAAGATGGGAAAGACCCTGAAGGACATCTCACCCAATCCTAATTTTTCCAACAAAATACCTCAAGGGGTTTGCCCAGGACCACACATCAGTCGGAGACAAATCACCAGCAAGGGCCCAGGGGTTCATTGACAGAATCTAAGCCCAGGGCTCAGCAGCAAGTGCAAGAATGAAGAGGAACTGCTCTGCCTGGGTCAGAGAGGCCATCTGTGCCAGCTCTTTTAAGGAAACATCTCCTCAAGTAACTGAAGGATGGGCCAATGATCCCCAAATTTTAGAACCAGACTCATTAGAGTTACCAGTTGTATCCTTGTCTCCTACTTGAGACTGCCAACTGATGGGCCCGAAGCCGTGGCTACTCTAGCCAAGGCAGAGATTGATGAGGAAAAGGTAGCTGTCCAGCTGTTTTCTTTTTCTCCCCCTTAAATTTAAAGCCTGACACCCCCTGGTTTCTATATCCAGATGCTCTGAAATTGAAGCCCTCCCCAAGTCCTCTGGGCCCCCTTCAGTCCCACTCTACCTCCTTTCTGAGTGTCTGTCAGGTCATTGTTCTATTTTGGGCCAGCTCTTTTTCGCCTTCTTGGGTCTCATCTTTTTATCTACTTATATGACCTTGTGCTTTTCTTCGACTCCTGACAACTTTACATAATTGCTCTAGTTTCTTACAACCATAGTGGGGGGGTGGGGGGTTCTTCCTTCTAAATCAAAGATATTAGGGAGCAAAGGGAATGCATTTGGCTTTGACTCTATGATTTCTCAGGATTCCACAATATCTTGGGAGTCTAGTTATACCCACTTTTAATCTACTTTATCAACCATTGAGTTTTATCCAGAGACTAGAGGCCCAGTGTACAAATACGTACACAGATGGGATCCCTCAACCTGGCTGGCGATCAGGGCCAATTGGGGGGTTGGGGGGGGTGGCCTGGGGGAAGGGACCACAGGAGATTGGCAGGCACAGGAGGTTGGCCAGCTGCGAGAGGTTGGCTATGGAAGCACACCGACCACCAGGGGACAGCTCCTGCATTGAGCATCTGCCCCTGGTTGTCAGTGTGCGTCAAAGCAACCTGTTGACCAGTCGTTCGGTCATTTGGTCATTTGGTCTTTTGGTCATTCAGTCACTTAGGCTTTTAAATATATAGACAAGATCTGTGGAAGAGGAAATCCTATATAATAAAAGGCCAATATGCAAATTGAAGGAATGGCAGAACAACCAGTCGCTATGACGTGCACTGACCACCAGGAGCAGATGCTCAATGCAGGAGTTGCCCCCTGGTGATCAGTGTGCTCCCACAGAGGGAGCACCACTCAGCCAGAAGCCGGGCTCACAGCTGGCGAGTGCAGCGGTGGTGGCGGGAGCCTCTCCTGCCTCTGCGGCAGCGCTAAGGATGTCCTACTGACAGCTTAGGCCTGATCCCCTAAGGAGAGTGGGACTAAGCCATCAGTAAGACATCCCCCAAGGGCTCCCGGACTGCGAGAAGGCTCAGGCCAGGCTGAGGGACCCCCCTCCCATGTTCATGAATGTCATACACCAGGCCTCTAGTAGAGAATAAAGTTTTCTAAAATCTTCTGGATGGTGATCTGCTGAGTTTATCAGCTCTTCACAAATAGTAGTGCATCATATTTTACTTTAATTATCTGCTGACAGATTTGAAACCCAAATTAGATTTTGATTTCCTTATGGGCAAGGATTATCTCAATTTTTATATCTCATTTTTATATCTCCAGTCTCTGGCACATGACCTGGAATATAGTTGGCATGCAGTATGTTTGATGGATGAATAGGAGAATGTGTGTCTGTCGTTATTCTGTCCCGTAATTGTATTTGATCTAACTCAAGTTGTAGACATGATCTATGACCTAGAAGAATTTACTATTTATATCTGAAGGTGGAACTAACAAACTTGTGAGAGAAGAGGGTGAGATTGTAATTGTGGACTAGAATAGTTAGGGGAATCTTGCTGAAGGAAGCAGACATTATTCTTTGCATGAATCAGATTTTGAAAGCTTGATGGAGAAGAAAGAACATTAAGGAGACAAGGGAAGGACAGGGCACAATATCAGAAAAGGCTTTGACATTGGCAAAATGACAACACAAAATACTGGGGAAAGGTTCAAATTTGGGGAGTTACCTGTAGAATTATCTTGAGCTAAAAGGTGGGAAAGGAGAGTGTAGAGGCCCCCAATTGCCAAGCTGCCATCCAGTATTGCTTCATGACAGTGTTTTCCCCAACTCCTTGCAAAAGGAGAAAAATGAAGTCGTGGTATATTTTTTCATAAAGCTTTTTTATTTTTTTATTTTTTTACTTTGAAGAACTCTTCTTTGCTCTAAAGTTTTTATCACTCCCATTAATGACAGTGTCTCACTGTGAGCCTTTGGGTGGAAGAGTGAAAGGGGGTTATGTCCCCAGGGGAAAGTGTACGTTGGGGGTGAGAGGGAGGAAGTCACTGGGAGTGACACATATCATTTGAAAAACCTCCCAGATGATTTAGAAATCCTGCCCACACACCCTACAAACATTGTGCCATACATCTGGAAATGATAGAAAGTATTACTATTTCTGTTACCCATGCTAGTTCCCCTTATCAATACTGCAAAGTGAATAGATGAATGCAAGTGCTTTTTAAAATATATATTTTGTATTGATTTCAGAGATGAAGGGAGAGAAACATCAATGATGAGAGATAATCATTGATTGGCTGCCTCCTGCACACCCCACAATGGGGATAGAGCCTGCCATCCGGTCATGTGCCCCCACCAGGAATTGAACCATGACCTCCTGGCTCATGGGTCTACGCTCAACCACTGAGCCATGCCAGTTGGGCACAAGTACTTTTTAATGGCATCAGTGCCATGGACTATGCACCCAGGATTCATCTGGGCTGAGTGACTGTCTATAATTGTACATGTAGGAAGCTCTACAGATTAATGTGATGTTCCTAATAAGCAACGTAAACCTCTGGCGGCAATCTTTATCAAATCTGCACATACATCTGCCCTTTGGCCCATCAAATCCATTTTGGGAAATTTATCATACAAATAAACCTGCTCACATACAAAATGATGTAGGTAACACTTATTCATTATAGCATTGTTTCTAGTGCCCAGAGATTAAAAACAATCCAAAAGTTCATTAACAAGAGTCTGATCAAATATAAAGTGACATCATGATACTGGAAGAAATAACGAGGAAACTGTCTATGGATTGGTAGAAAGCATCCAAAATACTACATTATTAAGAAAAAAAGAGCAAGTGGAGTACATACTGCAGGCTGTCTTTAATGTAAGAAAGGAAGAATATTTTTTAAAGTATATTCATAATTATATGTATTTGCATGAAGAAATCCCAGGAAACATAAACAATGAAGGAAATAGGGAAGGTGGAGTGATGAGAGGATGAGTACAGGCACCATCCAGCAGAGGAAGGGAGGGATAGCTGGTTTTTGAGTACTGTGAATGTGCTACTTGCTCAGGATTAATCTCTTTGCTTACCTGTCTGTCTTCCTCACTAAACCAAGACCCAGTGGAGGACAGGTGCCATGTCTTATTTATCTTTGCACATTTTGTCAGCATCCGGCCCATCAGCCGAGCTTGAGAAATGTTTTTTGAATAAGTAAGGAACACTCGGATGGTTAGCTTTCCATGTTGTGCTTTTCATTGGGAATTCCTAGAACACCAGTTTGCATGGCCACTGAGTGATGCAGGACCTTAGATATAAAAAGGTTTTACCTCTCTGGAGGTTTTGCCTCTTTTTAATCTGTGGGCACTAGAAACAATGCTGTAATGAATAAGTGTTACCTACATCATTTTGTATGTGAGCAGGTTTATTTGTATGATAAATTTCCCAAAATGGATTTGATGGGCCAAAGGGCATATTTTCAAAGAAAAACAAAATATTGAGTCCGCAACTGCCAAAGCATTTTAACCCACAATTATCCCTCTTTATTATTTATTCATCTTTGTAAAAGTTATAACAACTGGGGAAAGACCACTGAATTTTAGACCCTCAATGCAGGGTGTCCCAAAAATATGTATACACACTTTAACAGCTGATAGCTCAATTGATGTTTCTTTCTTTCTTTTTTAAATTAAATCTTTATTGTTGAAAATATTACATATGTCCCCCTTTTCCCCTCATTGACCTCTTTTATCCCACCCCCATCCCCTGCCCCAGGCCTTCATGATGTTTCTTTCTTTTCAACAAGACTAAGTTTTGAACAAAGGAAATTCATCCTAAAATGCTACTGGAAGTTGGAAAACGCAGTTGAAATACAAACACTGCCTTTATAATTATTCCAAGTGTGTGTATTAACAGCTTAAATTTCACTCCTTTTCAGATTTAACTGATATGAAATAATGGGTGAAGCCAGACTAAGCTTTGAACAAAGAACATTTATCTACCAGACTTTTTTATGGGGATTCATAAAAGATAAAGTTTACCATACAAAACCGGCAACAGTTGAGGAATTGAGGATGCACAAATACTGAATGAAATGACTCTTGATGCTTGTGATTCCATTGCTCTGTATTATCAGCAGTGCCTGGACCAGGATGATCATCAGTTTGAAAACAGGCATTGACAAAACATATATATGTATATAAATTTCTGTAGATTCTTTTAAATTTTGAAAATGAACTGTATGTTAATAAACTCTGACTTTAATACAATTCAAAGTGTGCATACATTTTTTGGATACCCTAGATAATACTCCATCTGGCTCTTAATCTTCTCTTAGAGTATTAAATTTTGATAGACTTGAATTCTACATGGTGAGAGATGCAAGTTCTAATCCACCAATTTTCCCACTCCGACCTCTGTTTATCTATTGCCTCTTTAAGGTACTCCACTCCTACTCCCCCCCCCCCAAACATCTGCACACAGAAACTGCTACGATCATTCTCCAAACACACACCAAGAGCATTTCTCACTCTGAAACATGTTTAAAGTTTATAATATGTAATACTATAATGTTCATATTTCTGTGGTCATCAGAAGGTATAATGAGCTTTAATTTCGCCTGATTTCCTAAAGGTGCACACACACAAAATCACAGCCAGTCCTTCACTCTCTCTCGGCATAAGCAGTGGATAGCTGTCTTTACTCATCTGCATCTGCATTGGTGTGTAATGCAAAGCCAGGTAAATAGTGCTGAAGACATATTTGCCAGTGAATGGTGGTTTGTCCCTACAGAAATGCTCATTAAACACCAAACCGTCTCAGTGCAAAGTTAAGAATCATTTTTCTTTTCTACTTTTTTTAACTTTTGTAAATTAACTTTTTTTATTTTTAGTCATCTTTATTTTCTTTTGGAAGGATGCCTGGACCAACAAGTGGTGTCCTGGTTTTCTGGGTGTTAACCTGGGACCACAGGAAACCTGGCATAGCACAGAGGCTTCGCTGATGCTCTGATAGCGAGGGAGGTTCCGTGCAACCTGCTTCATGCCCACATCACTGCCCCACCCTGCTACCTTCTTTGACTCCCAGGCATGAAGGCAGAAGCCAGAAAAGCCTGGAGTTGATCCACAGGGTGTGTTTTGTCCCTGAAGACTTGCCAAATCTTTTCCAGATGTTGAGAGATGGCCAGAGAGCCTTTGCAAAAAGGGTTTGACTGAGGCAAAGGTGTTGGTTTTATGGTTGATGCCAAGAGCTATATTGCAGTCCATGAAATCAAGACCTAGCAACAGAGCTGTCATCAGGTTGTTTTTATGGTGCTCAGGGGCTTGTTGCCTGGCTGGCAGGGAGAGAGCCTCTTGCCTGTGTAACAAATAGCAGGCTTGGATCGCACAGGTGCAGACTTGCTGAACAAAAATATGTAATGCTTTTTTTCAGCATCTCAAGGTTATCGCCATACGGAATTCCCGTGTAGAATGAACTTTACTCTTGCCAATTCATGATAAACCACCCATATACTTTTTAACCCAAAGGTATGTTCTTATTGATTTTTAGAGAGGGAGGCAGAGGAAGAGAGAGAGAGAGAGAGAGAGAGAGAGAGAGAGAGAGAGAGAGAGAGAGAGAGAGAAAGAGAAGAAACATTGATCAGTTGCTTTCCTTCCACACCCTAACCATGGTTTGAGCCCAAAACCTTAAGAGGATGATGCTCCAACCAACTGAGCCACATGGCCAGGACAACCACCCATATATTTTTTTTTAATGAAATAATTGTTTTCAATTTAAGTTCTTTGTCTTTCCATGTATTTGTCAGTTGGTTCTAAGTTCCATAAGCCATGAGGGAATGAGCAAGGAGCCACTGGTCCTTGGACATCACCTGCATTATGGACTAAATGTTTGTGTGACCCCAAAGTTTGTATATTGAAGTTCCTAACTCCCAATGTGATAGTATTTAGGGTCTTTGATATAAAAAAAAAACCTTTCCTAACCCATCTGGAAATAAACAATCTGATTAGAAAATGAGCAAAAGCCACAGAAAGACATTTCATCAACAGGTTATATGGATGGCAAACAGATGTGAAAAGACAGTCGACATTGTTAGTTATCAGTGAAATGTAAATTAAACTGCAATGAAATATCACTACACACCTATTAGAACCACTAAAATTTTTAAAATGCTGGCAAAAATACAAAAAAAAAATAGTTCTCTCAGAATTGAGAGTGGACATGTAAAAATGGTACAGCCACTTTGGGAAACAGTTTGGCAATTGAAAAAAACCCACTAAACATACACTTACCATATGATCCAGGAATCCCACTCCTGGGCATTGATCCCAGAGAAATAAAAACTTATGTCTACAAAAAAGTCTGCATGAATATTCATAGCTGCTTTATTTATAAAAACCCAAATTGGAAACACCTCAACTATTCTTTAAGGGGTAAATTATGAAACATACTATGGTACATTCTGCCTATGGAATATTACTTGGCAATAAACAGGAAGAAAGTGGTGATACATGAAGCAACTTGGATGGATGCCAGGGCATTATGCTGAGTGAAAGAAAAAAGCCAGTCCCCAAAGGTCACAAACTGTTCATTCACAAAAGAAAAAAATTATAAAAATAGAGAAGAGACTAGTGTTTGCCAGCGTTTGGGGACACGGTGAGAGGCTGAAGGAGGCAGGGACTGGATGTAAAGTACAAAGGATGCATAGCTGGAGGGACATCTTTATGGTGATGGAACAACGACAATTTCCCTGGTTTTGATATTGTGCGATATTTACATCAGATGTGACCAGTAGGGAAATTGAATGAAGAATACATGGAACCTGATGTATTATTGTTACAATTTTTGTGAATCTATAATCATTTCAAAGTTAAAAATAAAGTTTATTATATCTTACATCCTTGTGGGAAATAGGTCTCCAGGTGGAGGAGGGGGCAAGGAGAGGAAGGAAGGGTGTTTTCCTGAAGTTTTCCAGACGTTGTATGTGTCACCTTCTACCTTCTTTATTCCATAGTCATCACCTTTACTTATTATCTGCCAAAAAAAGTAGGGAATAAAGAAAGTCATTCTACCCTGGCTCTTTTTATCAATTAGGCATGACAAAACCCCTAGCCAACTGTTGGCCAATGAAAATCTGCTATATGGGGTCATGTCTCAGTTCTGTCACTGATTACATAACTTGACTTTCTAATGACGTATCTTTTTTTAAAAAATATTGGTTTCACTACCATTTAAAGAGAAATGCCAGTATATGCCTCCTTCTATCAAGAGTCTTGCTAAGACAATTTTATAAATATAAGAGAGTCAGATGACTTGTTTCTCTTAATTCAACCCTATGCCAACATTACGCTAAGTGTTTTACATGCCGTATCTTATTTTCTCCTCAGGTAATCTCCATCACACAGATAAAAATACAACTTCAGAATGATGAAGTAACTACTCCAGGTTTTGAAATGGTGCAGCTGGGATTTATAAATCCATATCTGAACCTCAAAACAGCAAAAAAGCTTATATTTTCTCATAAGGCTGCTGTGCTTTTATTGAATATTTGGTCTGTGTTATTCTTCATTCTAATTTTTTTAAGTCATTAAATGTGTCGCTGATACCTGGCCAGCATGGCCCAGTGGTTGAATGTCGACTTATGAATCAGGAGGTCATGGTTCAATTCCTGTTCAGGACTTAGGCCCTGGTTGCAAGCTCAATCCCTAGTAGGGGGTGTGCAGGAGGCAGCCGATCAATGATTCCCTCTCATCATTGATGATTCCATCTCTTTCTCCCTCTCCCTTCCTCTCTCAAATAAAAAAAAATATATATTTTAAAAAAAGAAAAAGAAAATGTCAACAAAACAAAACAGAAAACAAAAAAAAAGAAACGAAAATGTCACTGACTATGTAATTGAACCTTGTAATGGAGTATCTTTTTTATTTTTACATTGCTATGGTTAAATAGGAATACCAATAACATCCTCCCTTATATCAAGATAATTTTATGCTCACAACAGGGAAATATTCTCTTCTACACTTATGTCATGCATGCATGATATATTTTTAGTGGCAGATGTCCTGAGAGAACATCTGTATTAGTCTCCTGTGGCTGCTGTAACAAATGACCGCAAATGTACTGGTTTATAACAACCCACCTGTATTCGCTCACAGCTCCTTCCTCCTGAAGGCTAAAGATGGGTTCACAGGGCCCTGTTGCTTCTGGAGGCTCTAGGAAGGAATCATTTATTTGTCTTTTCCAGTTTCTGGAGGCCAACTATGTTGGCTCATGACCCGCATCATTCCAACCTCTGCCTCCATCATCACATCTCCTCTCTGACTCTGACCTTCCTGTCACCCTCTTTCTTTTACAGGGATCCTCGTGATTACATTGGGCCCACCCACATAATCCAGAATAGTTTCTTCACCTTAAAAACCCTTAATCGCATGTGCAAAATCCCCTTTGCCCTGTAAAGTAGCATATTCACAGGTTATGGGGACCAGGACGTAGAATCTTGTGGGGCTGTTATTCAGCCTACCACACCCTCTGAATATTTACTTGGTGCCCTTCCCTAAAGCCTGCACCTTGCACATCTGAGGAGAGAGGAAAGAGAAATAAATTATACAGGGACCCTTTCAAAGATCATGCCACATTGCAAAATGAATGCTACCCTCACTCTCCATGCAGGTCTTGAACAGATGAGTCCCCAAGCCAGTTTTGTGCCCCTTCACCCATCACCTTCCTCAAAAGCTGATGCTGGAAGGACTGAGGTAAGGGACCCCTTTGGAAAAGGTTGTCTGACGCACTCTGGTGTCTCCCCTCCCTACGAGCCTGGCTGAGCCATCTGTGAGGGGGAAAGGCAATCTGAGGAGTGAACTGCACATTGCCCGCCGTGTGTGAGGGAGATGCAATTGGGTCACCTGGTTTCCGCGCATGCGGACTGCAAGGAGACACTCAACATGACACCAGCAGAGGGGAGTAGATAACAAGAAGCCAGTGGCTGAGGGAGACACTCTGAGCAACTGCAGAATAGACATGGCCACTGCTGAGGGATTTGCAGTTGGAGATTCCTCCACCGGAGAATGTGTCCCAGCAGTCTGTTCAGGAGAGAGAAAAAATCAGCCCCACTCACAGGACACCTGTCTTAGTCAGGGTTCTCCAGAGAAAGAGGAGTTGTACACATAAGAGAGAGACTTATTTTAAGGAATTGGCTCACGTGCTTGTGGAGGCTTCGTGAGTCCAAAATCTGCAAGGTGAGACTCAGGGAACAGTTGCAGTTTGAGTCCAGAACTCTCCCTCGGTTGGAGGGAGGGTGAGTCTTTTGTTTTATTCAGGCCTCAATTGATTGGATGAGGCCCACCCACATTAGGGAGGGCAATTTGCTTTACTCAAAGTCCGCCAATTTACCGGTACCTGTTAATCTCATCTAAAACAGCCTCACAGAATAATGATTTTACTGGATAGAATGTGTCCGTCTGCATACAACAAAATACCCAATGAACAGTGGCCAACTTCTGTATTTATTTTTCATTTAGTAAGAATTCCAAACAGGTTGAGTAGCTTTTCAAGGTCATAACTAATAAGTGGTAGAAACTAAAGTACAAGCTCAGAGCCCCAAAGATCTGCTCTTCACCACTCCCCTAGATGGCTGCCAGGAAGAGTCTCAAGGCAGGCTTCGCATATAGTATTCAGGTATATTGGTAGCTTGAGTGAACGATTAGTTTACTATAAATAAATAGCCACATCTCCTGTTTTATAAGTACAGTTAATCCATGATACTTATACATGATTCGCTCATGTATTCATTGTGTGTTATGTGTCAGAATCAATCAATATTTTTAATATGTGATTATTTAAATGTGTTTTTAGAGAGAAAAACCACATAATCAAGCTCTAGAAATACTAGGTTATGCTCATTTAATGCACTATAATAAGGCTTCTTAATATAGAAGTTCATACCCCCAATTGTGTGATTAATATTTTGCTTTGAAGTTCTTCACCCCCTACTTTGCACGGGTCCTTGAGATCAGTTCAAAATTGGTGAGCACCTTTCGCCATCTAGTGGGGACACGTTTTGAAAAACATCTCAAGTGAATTTTATATTCATCTCATGCAAATGCCACTTCGAATAGACTTATACAAAACAAAAGCAGAAACGTGGAATGAAACTGGGCTCTTTCTCCCCCATAAACTGTGGCTCTAAAAACCTTCTTTCAGCTTCTCCCAGATTGTTTTGTTCACACAGCTTCTCCCAGATTGTTGTCCCTTTTTCCTGATTCCACACAGCAGCTTCCAACTGAAAACACTCCCAGTGTTTCCGCGAAGAGATCAGTCTCCTAATCAGTTGATCCCAAAGGTCTATTTCTTTCACAGTATGTTGAAGGGGCTCCCGGCTAAGTCAGTATTGCTCAGAAGAGGGAGTGCGAGGTCTTATGGAAAGTGAGAATTGTGATTGCAGCAACCCTTTGTCAGTTACTCACCGTTGCTGTTTAGGTAAAGGTTGTTTGAATGTGCTATTCTCTGCTTGGTGGGAAGTTCAAGGGCCTCCCTGATATTTTCAAAAATTCTAGCCCGGTTGGTGTTGGTCAGTGGTTGAGTATCCACCCATGAACCAGGAGGTCATGGTTCAATTCCAGGTAAGGGCACATGCCTGGGTTATGACCTCAATTCCCAGTAGGGGGTGTGCAGGAGGCAGCCGATCAATGATTTTCTCTCATTGATGTTTTCATCTCTCTCTCCCTTTCCCTTCCTCTCTGAAATCAATAAATATATATATATTCTGAAATAAATAAATATATATAATTCTGGAGCTAATTCTTGTTAACATTCATTTCTCAGTTCCAGCTTTCCATCAGTGGTAGACATTACTCTATACCCAAATCCAAATTCCCTATCCTATCCAGCATAGGAAAAGATTGCAATTTCTTTTCCCCCACCTCCTGCCCTTGAAATTAAGCATAGCCATGTGCCTTAGTCTGACCGTAGACCTATGAATGGAAATGACACCTGTAACTTCCAGGTAGAAGCAATGTATTCCTCTCCATTTTTTCTCTTGCTTCTCTGAGCCTGGACCTCTGAGTGAGGACAATAGGTAGTATGTCCAAGAATCAGGCAAAATGTCTGTTGTTTTAAACCCACACTTTCTAATTTTGTATTTTTGGCTTGTAGTACACCTATCCAATTTTTAACATTTTTCTTTTGAAATTTCTTTATGTCTGGCCCCAAATTACATTAACCCCCATCTGTGCCTAAGAGGGAAGAAAAAGGATTTAGCAGAATAATAGAATATCCTCTTGAAAAATTAAAACAAATAATCCTTTAAAAATCTAAAGCAAAATGTCTTAACTTCAATATGAGAGGAAGCCATCAGAATTCAAATATGTGTTGAAAACTGACATTCTCCAGATTATGTCTCATCTGAACTAATGAACAAGAAGTAGAGGATCAGATACAGTTATCTGTAAATTAGTTCACCTTTGACATTGGACTTTTAAAACTATACTTGCACAATGATTGAACTAGAACTGAATTTTATAAGTCTCTGATGGCTATTGCCACACTGTTAGTTAAGCCACAGTGACATACTCAGAGTCATAAACCTCAAGTTTATTGATATTCCTTAGAATTCTCATTGAGTACTAAATGAGTTACTGTTTTGCTTAAACACTATGAAATATAGTAAAAAAAATTATCTTAAATTTCTTACCGATTTTCTAACACATGAAAGTGGATATTATTATGGCATTTGCAGTAATGATTGCCATCCTATAAATAAGGAGAGTTTAAGTAACAGTGGATACTTTTAATTCATTGGATTACAGTTGCCCAGGCCGAGGTGGGGTGGGAGAGTCCCACATTCAGGACCCAGTGACCTGAATACACACCTACACTGGTAGGGAGCCATGAAGTTTCTAAACCAGTGGGCCACGACCCCTTTGGGGGTCAAAAGATCCTTTCACAGGGGTCTCCTAAGACCATCAGAAAACACATATATAATTACATATTGTTTCTGTGATTAATCACTATGCTTTAATTATGTTCAATTTATAACAATGAAAATTTATCCTGCATATCAGACATTTACATTATGATTCATAACAGTAGCAAAATTACAGTTATGAAGTAGCAACGAAAATAATTTTATGGTTGGGGGTCACCACAACATGAGGAACTGTATTAAAGGGTCGCGGCATTAGGAAGATTGAGAACCACTGTTCTAAACATTAAGAGGTCAAACATGGTATTCTGTCCAAGACCTTGGAATTTGGAGATAGGCTATCGGCATGAAAAGAGAAGACTGATCCAGGCTGCCCTCAGTTTGGTTGTTCTGAGGTCATTCAAAATATCCTATATAATAAAATGCTAATATGCAAATAGACCAAACGGCAGAAAGACTGGTCACTATGACACACACTGACCACCATGGGGCAGACGCTCAATGCAGGAGCTGCCCCCTGGTGGTCAGTGCTCTCCCACAGGGGGAGTGTTGCTCAGCCAGAAGCTGGGCTCACAGCTGGTGAATGCAGCGGCAGTGGCGGGAGCCTCTCCCAACTCTGGGGTGCACAGCACTGGCCTTGTTGAAGCAGATGTCTGCAGGAGAGGCTCAAGAAACGGGCTCATCAAGGAGACTATGTTGGGGACTACAGGTAAATTCATACCTGGGACATTGGATCCCAATGATGGGCGGCAGGTTGCTTCCCTTGGACTCAGTCCTGAAGAGCAAAGGCTTTGGGGTCAGGCCGACCTTGATCCTTGTCTCTACTTACCAACTGTGAGATGTGGAATAAATTATTTAACCTTATTTTCCTCAATTGTAAATGAGGATAAATACAGCACACACATCACATGACTCTTTTATAGATTTTTTTTATATATATATTTTATTGAGTTTTTACAGAGAGGAAGGGAGAGAGATAGAGAGTTAGAAACATCGATGAGAGAGAAACATCGATCAGCTGTCTCCTGCACATCTCCTACTGGGGATGTGCCCGCAACCCAGGTACATGCCCTTGACCGGAATCGAACCTGGGACCTTTCAGTCGGCAAGCCGACGCTCTATCCACTGAGCCAAACCGGTTTCGGCAACTCTTTTATAGATTTAAAAAAAAAAAAATTAAAAATCATGAAAGTAAAAGTGCCTGGCACCAGGCAGAGCTCAATAGATCCTACTTGACTTTATTATTCTATCCAGACTGTGAATGGGAAGGAATAATACACTCTGCTTCCAGGCTGGGCTTCCCCGGATTCTGGGACTGGGGAGGACTGACTTGCCTCGGACTTGAGCAAAGGCTGACCAGGGCAGCGGGAAGGACTCCGCTCTCTCCATCACACTCCCATGAAGCGTCCTCACTGAAGAGCGGCCTTTGTATCCGGCACCGCTGCCCGCCCAGTTCTCCGCGTGTGATAGGTACTCAGTTACCAAAGAGAGGGAAAACACTGACCAGGAATGCGTTGCTCAGAAAAGCATTCAGTTTTGTCTCCCATTTTTGCTAAATTCCTCCTTCTTTCATTTTAATCAAAGGATTTTGTTTCCAGAAACTTCACTTAGCTTTTTTTTCTCTCTCTCTCTGCCTCTGTTTCTCACTACAGTTCCTCTCTTGGTCCTTCAAGGAGGATGGCACTTATCTCTAGGCCTCTCTAATTTTAAGAGGAACAAACATCCACAGAGGCGAAAAAAGAAGAAGCAGAAGAAGCAGAAGTGGAGGCAGCATGTCATCGAGCCTGAAGGGTTCTCACAGCCCAGGGACTGCCTCTGGCCTTGCTGTTTGAATAACCTCTGGGTGTCCAACCCACCCCCTCAGCTCGTGTTTGAACTCCAGAACAAATATTTGTCCCGTGTTTGAACAAAGTTTGAGAGCTTTCTTCCTCTTTTTTCTACTTTTTAAAATCTAACTGCACTCCTCTGCTGTTCCTTTGAACTCCGTTGGGTGAGAGGGGAATTCTCCCCAGACCCTGCACTGGAGCCCTTGGCCAAGCTGCCCAGCAAGATGCAATGGCTCACGAGCTTTCTCGTCTGGTTCTTTCTTTCCGAGGCACAAGCCTTCGAAATCCCCACCAATGGACTCCCAGAAGTAAGTACTTGCAGAAGCCTCTTTGCTCTTGCCTATACAGATGCTCAGGAACTAGCCTGTTGCTGTTGCTCTTCAAGGACTGTCTTTGGGGTGGAAAGGAAATTTATGATAAACTCATCTGAGTAGAAGTATTCACTGTTATATTTACTGGACTGTGTATTTACTTTTTAAACCATTAACAGTTTCAAATGAGATGAATGAAGTCAAGCTCAATGTGCTGGCCCCATCATGTAACATTTATGGAGTACAGCTGCCCGCTTCTTATCTAAAAAAAATGGGAATAATAATTGACCCACCTCAAAGGAT
The DNA here is from genome assembly GCF_014108235.1 of Myotis myotis. Taxonomy (NCBI): domain Eukaryota; kingdom Metazoa; phylum Chordata; class Mammalia; order Chiroptera; family Vespertilionidae; genus Myotis; species Myotis myotis. The sequence continues at coordinate 75,889,176 of NW_023416313.1, read as the reverse complement.
GTTTGAGAATTAAATGACATATGTAAATTATCTAGCCCAGGGCAAACACCAGAAAGCACCTAATAATTATTAGCTATGATGATGATGTTGATGATGACATGTCGTTATCACTCATACAGAGAATAAAAGTCATTATCAAAGCACTATTGTTTTTCATACCTACGTGGACAATGATTTCTGTGATAAGAGCATGTTAAATATTCCTCTTAAAGGGGAAGGTGGCAAGTGGGCTGGTGGAGTGCAGGAATTATTCCCAGAGCTCAAGGTCTTCACTTTGGCCCTTTGGCCATCCCTACATAAGAAAAACCTTGGACTGAGTCATTTTGAAAGTCATACAAAAGCTATTTTGATGCCAGAAAGCAGCATGTATTATGGGAATATCCTGGGAGATGCCGCAGACTGTAATACTTGCAGAGTGGATTGTCTGCAAAAAATGCCAAAAAACAGGATAGCCTATTTGCGGGGAGAGGAAGGATCACTCTGTCTGCTTAGAAACTTCCATATTTCCCAACACTTTAAAAAACACTGGAGTGTACTGAAAACCACCGGAATTAAAGCCAACACATCCACATTTGTTTGTGTTTTTTCTATCACATCTTACTGATATTACTTTTATATCAACATTCTTAATCCAGCGGATAATGGTTCACATTTATCCAGGCAGACACTGTTGATGCCAAGATCTACCCACTACTTCCCCCAGACACACACTTGAACCGTGGGTTACTTTTACTCCTACCTTATGTCACATCATCTTTAGGCAAACTCATAAATGAATTTCTTCCACTTAATAACTAGCAAACATAAATATATTAAAGAAATATTCATGTAAAAATGTGAGACTGCCCAGAGGTATAGGAAATAAGATAAAATAATATAATGAATACTTTCATGTCTGTCACCACCTGCTTATTTTGCTCTATTAATAAAAAATTAATAATTGTTTTCATTAATATAAATAAACATCTTAAACTTTTTTTAAGTTTGCAGAATATGAAGATCTTGTGGAACTGGCTCCAGGCAGATTTCAATTTGTGCCCGAGAACCGGAGGCATCAGGTACAGTAAGCCTTAAGTTCCAAAAGGGGAAAATAAGTAAAAGAGACCATGATTGAAGAAGTAGGAGAAAGATTAAGATACTTTTTGCTAGATGTTCTCGAGAGATCATGGGTTTTTTAAGCAGAAAGGAGCCCGGTGGTTTTACAGGCAAGTGGAAGCATTTTCAAGGTAAAAATCAACAGAGACTTCTATGCAGCTGTCCCTGAGCCCCCAAGGGACTAATGGCCACCTTAGTCCCTTGAAGGATATACAGCTATGTGTTTTCTTTAAACTTGAAGATTATGGAATGATTTTACTGCCTGATAAGGAAGAACTTCTTCATAGGGGGGTATTTCCCATCCCAGTGGTGGCAGGTATGTCCCACTTGCAGCTACACATTCTCTTTCCTCTGGTCACTGCTCTCTTGGGGTGTAGCTCAGGGAGCATGGGAGTGGCTCAGAGAACTGGCCACACTGCGGCCTGCACTCTAGAGGCAGCTTAGACAAGATGTTCTCATTCGTGGGGGTGAGTTCTCCAGGAGCCAGGAAGGGTTTGGCTTCTTCCCCAAAGAGCCTACATTCTGAGAAAGGTATTTATGGAAACAACGCTAAGCTGACTGGTGACTTATTTTGTTTGGGTATGAATTTTTGACTTTCCAGAAGTCCAGGTTTTTTGTAGACCAATAACATTAAAACCCAATAGGCAAGCCCTCATGTCAGGGTCTTCATCTCCCACAAGAGAGAAAATGTAGTCATTGAAAATTTCACTTGAAAAGTCTAAAAAGAGGCAACTGTTGACTCATTATGTCATGTAATACCTCTTAAAACTTCAGTTCACCCCAAATCAGGCAACAAGCTAAGCTTATATCCAACACCTGGATTATTATTTTAAACTTCACCAGACATGAAATATTCATCCATCACTCTAAAGGCACTCAGCTTTCCATGCCCACAGGACAATCTTTCCTGTGGATAATTCCCTAGCAGAGCAGTTAGGGTACAGAGATTCCACACGCCAGTCACCAGGCTTAGCTCCACCAAGGAGAAAACACATCAAAATCCCAACTCCCATGGAGCTTAGTCTAATGGAGGAGACAGACACATATTCCCACTATCTTCCTTTGAAGAAGGGCTATGCTGCTATGAAATGCTTAGTAAAGGAAGCTTACCTGGTCTGGGGATGAGAGAGGGTCAGAGAGAACTTCACTGAGAAACTTCTGCCTGAGCTGAGATCTGAAGGAGGAATAGGAGTTGTGACATTGAGGGAGGGGACAGAGGTGACCAGGAAGGGGGAGCATTGCAGACAATGGGATGGCATGTCCAGAGCCCCATGGTAGAAAAAAAAGCACCCAACAACCATCCAATTGAATAAAAAATCAATCATGCAAAAGGTTGAAGGTGAAATATGCTACTCAGCATGAGTTTGGTTGGATATTTTCATTTAGAAACATTCGTTTTAGCATTATATAAACAGTGATGGGCATGCAACCCAAAGGGGGCTGAGAAATTTGTTCAGAGAAACACGCCAGTGTGAAATAGTATCCCAGAATGTTTGATAGTTATGTCTTGGCTCCAATGAATAGATTATAGCTCAGGACTGCAGGGGCGAGGGGGGAACACTTTTTTTTTAACTGAGAGAAAGCAGTTTTTGCCCTCAAGGTAATAAGTAACACACTTTTGAAGAATGATTATCTAACTTCCTTTCACAGAGAAGTGTTTCTGGAGAATCTGGAGAAGCCATGGTAAGTTTACTTTGATTTTGTTAAATATTGATACCTGAATGATTTTTCTGTTACCTATTATCTAGAAATCAGCACGGTTACCCCCTTTGTCTCCATCACCGAGAGCATTTACCTGACTTTCGAAATACCCTCTTGCCCAATTCTGTTTGGAAGTGTGTCTAAAACTCAGCATGAAAGAGAACCGTGTACAAGCAACCAGAGGAGGTGTTACCAAGAGTTGAAAATGCCCTTTCTCTTTATTTTCTTACGTTTTGCCAACATAGATTTCATCCAAGCATATATATTTATTCCAGCTTAACAGTTTTGATTTCAAATATGACATCTCACAGCTCTGGAGGTAAAAGAGTGTGGGAAAGGAACTCTTAAAAATGAAATGGCTCGATTCCCTGAGATGTTCAAGGTCGTGTTTCCCGTGGCAAGAAAGTATCAAAAGGAAGTGGTTTGTGTTGGCTTCCTGCTCTGAACTGACAGAAATTGTGAAAAGCACAGGTTTAAGGAGTAGCAAGGACAAATAACAGCCTGGGTTTTATCTTAGCTGGATGTTGAGTTGAAAGGTTTCATCTTGAATGAGAAAGCTTGAGGGATGACACCTAGTATTGAAATAAGCAAATCCTTTTGAAGAAAAAAAGCAAAATCTAATGGGGCTACATTGCCATAGTCCTGAAGCAGCTTGCAATTCTTAGGCACCTCCAAAAAACGATGTGTTTGTAATCCCTTGCCTTGAGCATGCTCATAAACTATAGCCTTTTACACTGTGGCTGCCTTAATTGAGGAGAGAAGGACTGGCAAAGGGGGTCCAGAGTGCTTATCAGTGTTCTCACCTATCAGTGTCTTTCTTTGGGGAAGGAGAAGAAGACTGGGAGAAGATTAAATTGTAATACATAAAATCAAAGACGATAGACAGCAGTATGGAGACCGTGTGTGTCTTCCACTTCACCATAACCCTGGCTGCACCCCACTCTGGAGGTGCAGCCAAGGTCCCCTTCCAACCCTGCAATGCTGTATCCTTTCTCTCACTATGGCCCTGCATTTGAAGTTATTTCTAGGGCTTTTCCAATCCAATCTTGCTTCCCACAACCATTTTCTACTTGTGTTCTACCTTTAAAAATCATTATTAATAGACATATAAACCTGAAAGGCATGTCAAGATATCTCAAAATAAAGTCAAACTTCTGCCTGGGGTGGGGGCAGGGGGGTATTTCAAGTTAGGAGAATGCTTGATAATACCCACCTGAGATATACACTTAATAATGCCTTAGACTTGTTCATAATAAGATGTACTACTCTTAGCATCAAATACATAGTGAGGTTCTGTGTAATTATTTTCTGAGTACAGCTATGCTTTCTTGTCAACAGGAAGATGTTGATCAAGTAACTCTTTATAGCTACAAAGTCCAATCCACTATTACTTCTCGTATGGCCAACACCATGATTCAGACCAAAGTGGTGAACAACTCCCCACAGCCTCAGAATGTTGTGTTTGATGTTCAGATTCCCAAAGGAGCCTTCATTTCCAACTTCTCCATGTGAGTAACTCCTATGTGAGCAGAAATTGGATATGCTCTGCTCACAGAATCGTAGTTAGAATGGGCCTTAACGGTCAGCTGCTCCAGTGGTACTCACTCTCAGAGCTTTGGACCCACTGGATGTCAAGGGTCATTGTGGAGTGGGTCCCAATAATTTGTTTCTGTTAAAAATATCAGAATTTGTGAAGGATTTGATTTTCATTTCTAATAAATTAAAACAAATTTAAGCTATCTCTATAGTAACAACCTCTCACTTTACTTGCATTTTAATGTACTCTCTTGGTGGCAGGGTGGGGGAGATAAATATAAGAAATTGTTCTGGCTTCCAGGAAATCATATATGAGTGTGTGCAGAGCAGTTCAGTGTCATCTGTCTTACGTTTCTCTATGGAAAAAAAATATGAGAACCATCAAGTCCAATCATCAGTCCAGTGATTGAATTCCACTATTATACCACCGAAAAGTAGATTATCCAGGCTTGACTTAAATATCTATATTATAAAAGGCCAGTGGCTGTAACGCCGTAATGCAGTAATGATCAAACGACCGGTCACCAGGGGGTCCATGGAGCACCTCTCCGTCCTTCCCCTCAGCCCATGAGCTGCTCGTGACAGTGGGTGGGGCTCACAGCTAAAGTAGCACAGCAGGGTGGGGCTCATGGCTCATGCAGTGAGGTGGGGCTCACAGTGTGTGGGGTGCGGAGGGGCTCACAGCTCGCACAGTGAGGCAGAGCTCGCGGTGATGAGCTACTCACACATGGTGGGTCTGGGGTCCCACGACCCACCAGTGCAGTGGGTCTGGGACTCGTGCAATTTCATGCTCTGGGCGTCGAGTCTCTTTAATAATAAACTTTCCAGCAACACCAATCAGAAAGGATATATGCATCCTTATGTTCGTAGCAGCACAATTTACCATAGCGAAGATCTGGAAACAGCCTAAGTGCCCATCAGCAGATGAATGGATTAGAAAACTGTGGTACATCTACACAATGGAATACTACGCTGCTGTAAAAAATAAGGAATTCTTACCATTTACAACAGCATGGGTGGAACTGGAGAGCATTATGCTAAGTGAAATAAGCCAGTCAATGAAGGAAAAATACCACATGATCTCACTCATTTATGGATAATAAAGACCATTATAAACTGATGAACAAAAATAGATACAGAGGCAGAGCAGCATGGAACAGACTATCAAACTACAGCGGGAAGGCTGGGGAGGATTGGGGGACAGGAGGGGGGGTAAAAGATCAACCGAAGGATTTGTATGCATGCATATAAACATAACCAATGGACATAAGACACTGGGAGATAGGGAAAGCCGGGGGAATGTCAAGAAGGGGGGGAAAAGGAGACATATATAATACTCTTTGTAATATTTTAAGCAATAAAACAAAATTTTAAAAAAACTTGCTACTTCCCAGGGCAATCCACTCTATAGTTGATATGTCTGTTAGAATTATTTCTTATACTTAATTGAAATCTGTTCTATTTTCTACCCAGTAACTAGAGTTCTACTACAATTTTTTTATAAATTCTCTACAAAATACATAATGAAGAGTTCTAGAAGGAAATGACATACTGTCTGAGATTGGCTTCAGAATAATCAAGATGAAGAGAGTGGGGGTTCAGAAAATTGAAATTAGCTGAAATATTGCTAATAGTGTACTTCAGTGATGGATCCATGGAGTTGCTTATATTATTCTTTTTATTCTTTGTATGTTTGAAGATTTCTACAACAACAAAAATGTTCAACCACTGCAATACCATTCAAACAGTGAAGGCCAGTTACTTTGTCCCACTTGGCAGCTTCATTTATCGAGGCTAAATGTTTCCTGTTCCTTCAAGTGACTGGGTGGCTTTCTATCCCTTGACCATTTGGGTGGCCATCCCCAGTGTGTGCTCCACTTGGCCAATGTCCTTTTCCAGTTGCCTAGAAGAGAGACAATGCTCCGCATACATTCTGGCTGTTTTTTTATTAAGACATTAGATTGAGTTACTTCTCATCTGCTTTTGTCTTCTTTATACCAATATAATCAATATAACTGTGAATAATAAAGGATTCAAATACCATGCATGTTAACTTCTAAAAACTGTAGAGCCAATTACTATATTTTCTAAATAAAACAAAGTATGTAGAAAAATGTGTTATATGACTTTGAATAGGTATCCTTTGAATTGGCTTAGAAAATTATTTTTAAAACATTTTTAGTAAGCTTTTTCTAGAAAGCAAATGTAGAATGAAAAGCTTTTATGTAGGGATATTATGTAATATTGTGTCTGAAAATTTATATTTAAAACTATTTTAATATATTTTTATTTTTAAACCACAAAACCAGAACTCATTCTAATTATATCTTCTTTCTATTTTTCTCTCCACTTTTCATATCTCATTTCATAGAAGATTTGAGGTGATGAAAGCCAGAGTTATGTATATACATTTATTTGGTCTCCTTCTACACAGGGCTGAATTTATAAGACCAGAGGAAATAGTTGCTTATATCACTGCAATTTAATAAGAGTTGTGCAGACCGCCATATGCAAAATATTTCTTCTGCCTTTTCTATCAAGGTTCCAAATATTCTACCAATAGAGATGATTTACTTTTGTCCTTAAAACTTTTTGGTCTTTGAACCTTAGAATAATTAGTAGAAATAGTGCTAACCTGGCACGTGGGGTGCAGTTCTAGTTCAGTCTCTGACCAACTGTGTGACCTTGAACAAGTCACTTGTCTTCTTGGTTCTGATTTCTCTCATCTAAAGAGGCAAACATCGAGGTGTGCCTCAACAAGTATGCTATTGGTGCTTGGGGCAGGACAATTTTTAGCAAAACTACCCTTCACATTACAGAATATCTAGCATTCTTGGTGCCCTCTTATCATGCCCTCTTTCAGTGATCAGAACAACCAAAAACATTTTCACACATTTCGAAGTTCCTTCTTGAGGAGAGATACTACCCATTTGAGTGCCATAAGCTCCCTTTCATTTCTAAAATTCTATAATTCAACTGCTGTAACCTATCATTTCTTGGTATGGATTATATAACAGCCAGCTAAAATTCAGGTAGACAGAGATGGAGATGTAAAGAGAGGATAGAGGTCCCCAAGGGAGATGTTAGAGGGGTAAACACAAACTTTGCAAAAGGGTTCATTCACCAGCACCTTTCTCCAGCTTTCTTTATTCTCTGTCACCCTTGCAGGAGAGCAAAATGCCTGCAAGCTATGGCAGACCCTTAACTCATAGAAGATTGATCTTATGAACCAAATATAAGCCAGATTAACTCGTGACTTATCAGTTACCTCTTCTAAGCACGTTTGTGATTCAGAAGGGACACCCAAAGCAACCTAAGTGCGAATCAATAGATGAGTGGATAAAGAAAATGTAGTACATGTAAATGATGGAATATTACTCAGCCATAAAAAAGAATGAAATCTTACATTTTGCAACAACATAGATGAACCTAGAGAGTATTATGCTAAGTGAAATAAGACAGAGAAAAACAAATATGATTTTACTTACATGTGGAATCTAAAGAGCAAAATAAATGAACAAACAAAATTGTAACAGACTTATAGATGTAGAGAGCAGACTGATGATTGCTAGAGGGAAGGGGACTTAGGAGGCTGGGCAAAAAAGGTGAAGGAATTGAGAAGTACAAATTGGTAGTTATAAAAGAGTCATGGAATGTAAAGTACAGCATAGGGAATATAGTCAATGATATAGTAATATCTATATATGGTGCCAGGTGGGTACTAGACTTATAGGAGGATCACTTCATAAATTATATAAATGTTTCATCACTAAAAATTATATAAATGATATAAATGTATACCTGAAACTATTATAAAATAATATTGAATGTCAACTATTAAAAAAAGTTTTAAATTTTTTAAAAGGTTACCCAATAAGAACAATACCTTATCTGCAGGGTAAATTTTGAAAATAAGGAACATTTTTAACACAAGCAACAGTAGTGAGGGAAAGCTTTTAGGATGATGGGAGACTACATGGCCCTCTTAAATCACACTGTCAGATGAAGAGACTCCTGTAGATGAAATATGTAAATGTCTCTCTTCTTTTTTTCCAGGTACAAAATGATCGTTGCCCCCATGGTGGATTCAGTAAATCCACCTTGTTGGCATGTTTGCTTGTTTTTTTGTTGTTGTTGTTGTTGTTGTTGTTAGTTTTGCTATTTTTGTTTGCTTTATATTCAGACCAACTGGTGGCTTTCTGTTATTTTCTAGGAGTGTAGACGGCACTACATTCACTAGTTCCATTAAGGAGAAAACCGTGGGTAGAGCCCTCTACTCACAGGCAAGAGCAAAAGACAAAAGCACCGGATTGGTGAGGTAAGGCCCACGCCCCCATCCCACTACTGTCCACCCAGTCCCTTCTTCAAGAGCACACAGCCTTGTAGTCAGATGGTAGAGTTAGGTGCTCCAGTTTCTATTCCCTAAGGCCTCTCTGCAGCAAATGAGCTATCCTTACATAACTTGCAGTTGGATGTTCTGTAGCTAATGTTGATTTGCTAAAAGAGTATGTAGAGGAAACATGTCAAACTCAAAGGCTAACATGGGCCAAATAAACAAGTTTAAGTTTATGTGGGCCGCAAAAAAACAAAAGTTTCAATTTTCATAGAAATGTATGTTTGTTTCAATAGAGACATGCTGAATACAAAGAGCTGAAATAAATGAGTAATCATTAACACAAAATAGACCATTTTATTAAAAATTAATATATTTTTGAACATTAACTTACCAGACAATGAATAACTGCACAAATTATAAGTGTAACACAAGTAAACCTAATTTTCTTGTTCTCAAAAAGCAAAATATTTCCTGTTGCACACACCAAACAAGTCAGTCCAAGACTAATGAAGTGGCAATTGCCTGCTAACATATTTGCTGATAGTATTAGTGGAGAGAAATGGTGCGCCTGTGCGTAAGGCATGTAAGGCACATAAGGAAAATGAATGCAACAAGATTATAATAATCAGTCATTAGCAAACATTGTAGTTTGTTATTAATAATTATGTATAACAGGATATTGTAAAAATTAAGATACGAAATTTCAGGAAACCATAAAAATTCTAGAAGAATCCAAAGGCAACAAAATCTCAGACATATGCCGAAGCAATTTCTTCACTGATACAGCTCCTAGGGCACTTGAAACTAAAGAGAAAATGAACAAATGGGACTACATCAAAACGTTTCTTACATACCGTTATATTGGTTGGGCCGCAAAAATATTTGTTGTGGACCTCATGCGGCCCACAGGCCGAGTTTGACATGCTTGATGTAGAGAAACTACAGAAGTACTGGTGATCTGGTGACAACACTTACCATGTAGAATTGACCCTTGAACAACACAATTTAAACTGCTTGGGTGCAATTACACCAGGATTTAAAAAAAAAAAAAAAATAGATACAGCCTGCCCTTTGCATTCACGGATTCAACCAACCTAGAGTAGAAACAATATTTTTGCATTCCCAACTGAGGATTCCCAAAAATACTGTTTTCCATGCACAGTTGGTTGAATCTGTGGTTGCAAAACCCATGAATAGGAAGGGTTGACTATAGAGTCAAAAGTCACATGCTGATTTTCTACTTCTAAACCCCTGCATTGTTCAAGGGTCAATTGTATTCAGAAATAAAGGTTTGGAATGTGTTTTAATTATTTATTCTGCCTTATTTTTATGGAGTAAGACTTTCACCCTCAAAAGGGGAGCCTCTCAAGCCAGAAACTTCAAAGGACTTTTCAACCAGTCACTTCTCACACTGCCTATCCAATCTGCCAGATCCTGCCATCCACTTTTCCTTCATCTCCTCCACCTCTTCTACATCCCCAAATTTACCTTTATTTAAAATTATTTTCATTTCATTCATTCCTTTATTCATTCAATGAAAGTTCATTGAGCTCTGTACCCAGTTCTGTCAAAGGCGACAACTCCACAGCAAACACTGCAGCTAGCGGAGGAGACAGCCAAGGAACCTATAGTATAGAGGTGGCTTTCATATACATAATATATATCATTTTAAGGGGCTATTACATATCCTATATAATAAAAGGCTAATATGCAAATTGTCACCTTAACTGGGAGTTCAACCAGGAGTTTGACCAGGGGGCGGGGCCAGCTGGCAAACCACCATGGCCCCTACCCCCAGCCAGCCTGGCCCAATTGATCCCGATCAGGATGGGCCGGCTGGACCCCACCTGTGCACAAATTTGTGCACTGGGCTTCTAGTAATATATAATGGAGTAAGTGCTCATGTAGAAAGGGTACAAAACCTTATGGGAGCTCAAGTGTACAATTCTGTCTGGGAGTCCAGAAAAATCATCACAGAGGACCTGATGTTTGAACTGAGCACAATTAGATTGTAAAAATTTATCCATATAGAGAAAGGAGAGAAGAAATCCCAAGCAGAGGAAACATCTCCAGTGCTGGTCCAGGTTGATAGGGTTCTTTTATCTTTAGGATATCATTTTGCCATCTTTACCATCACTTTGACCACATCGTTCACTCATTTGTTATTCGCTCTACAAATATTTATTAGCAACAGAAATTCTCCTAGGTACTGCAGGTATAACAGACCATAGTGCTCACGTTCTAGTTCACTCCCCAGACAATAAGGCCTATGGTCACATGCTGCTAGGCGTGCACCAGGCCATGCTCATCTTTTTCTTCAGCCACCTGGTATCCCATGCTGACTTCCCACAGTACTTCCCTGATCCCCAATGGGCTCATTATCACAATCTCACCTTGCTTAGTTAGTTAAGTTAACTTTTTAAAAATATTAATTATGTATCTTAATGCTCAAATTACCCTCATTTGAAAATTTCTCTTTAAAACCATAAACATTTCAAGACCAATGATGGCATTGGGCTTGATATGTACATGACTAAGTAAGGCCTTATGCTGGAAATACATATTCAATTTGAAGAAATAATAGATGTCTTCTTTTTGAAGACTTTCAGAATTAAAGAATTTCTGAAATGAGACTACAGTGCAACAGAGGAAATGGGTGCTCTCTTTGGAGTTATCTAAACTTTAGTGTGAGGCTCGGCCCTACAACTGACTACCTGTGTAGTCTTCAGCAGGTCACCAGTTCTCTATTAGTCTCATGTGTTATTGTCTGATAAATAAGGGTACTGATACCCATCTTGCAGAGCTGCTTTGCAAGCTATGATGACATGTGTCAAGTTTCTGGCACACAATAGGAATCAGTAACTGGGAGCTTTTTGCAAATGACCCTCAAATCTGTAAGAAGCTCTAGAACAGTGGTTCTCAACCTGTGGGTTGCAACCCCTTTGGCGGTCAAAAGACCCTTTCACAGGGGTCGCCTAAGACCATTCTGCATATCAGATATTTGCATTACAATTCATAACAGTAGTAACATCACAGTTATGAAGTAGCAACGAAAATAATTTTATGGTTGGGCCGCAACATGAGGAACTGTATTTAAAGGGCCAGAAGGTTGAGAACCACTGCTCTAGAAGAAAAGATCAGGTAAGAGAGGAGACTGAAAGTGTTAATGGAAATGAATTTGTATGGAGGTTTTAATATACTATTAGTTTTCATGAACAATTGAGCCATTCAACTACCCTCTGCCTAGATTCTGGGTCTTGCGCTTGGTCATGCATGTGATAACTTACATCAGGGGCTCACATCTTCAGGAGCAGGGTTCTTGATATGGAGAACTTTAAAACCGAAGTGAACATCCGACCTGGAGCAAAGGTGCAGTTTGAACTTCATTACCAGGAAGTGAAGTGGAGGAAGCTGGGGTCCTATGAACACAGACTTCATCTGAATCCAGGACGACTGGCCAAACACTTGGAGGTAAGTGTGGATTTGCAGGGTGTGCAGTGACGTCATCCTCTTATGGTCCTATTGTTCACCACCCTTTATGGTGTTTGATGCCACTCAACTCTGCAAGACAGTTTGCTGTACTGAAAAGGTTATGAGTTTGGAGTTCACCAGGCCACTTCCTTACTGATTTCAATGTCAGCTTGATTTCTTATTTGCTATGTCAGTTTCCTAGCACTGCTGTAACAAATTACCACAACCTGGGGGCTTAAAACCACAGAAATTTATTATCTCACAGTTCTGGAGAACAGAAGTCTGAAATCAAGCTGTTGGCAGGGCAGCACTCCCACAGGCTCTAGGAGAGAGTCTATTCTTCACTTTTTCCCTATGTTTGGCAGCTGCTGGCATTGTTTGACATCTGGCCTTGTGGCCACATCACTCTAATCGTCACCTCCTCTGCGTGTCCCCAATTTCACGCTGCCTTTTCTCTTATAAGAACAGTTGTCATTGGATTTAAGAACCACTGCATAGTACAGGATGATTTCATCTCAAGATTCTTGCTCCAGCTGGGTGCTCAGTGGTTCGAGTATCAGCCTGTGACTGAAGGGTGGCAGGTTCACTTCCAGTCAAGAGCACATACCTCGGTTTCAGGCTCAATCCTTGGCCCCAGAGACAACCAGTTGATGGATCTTTGATGTTTCCCTCTCTGTGTCTCTCCCCCTTCCTTCCATCCTCTCAAAAAGAAAAAAATCAATGGAAAAAATATCCTTGGGGAAGGATTAACAACAACAACAATAACAACAAAAGATTTTTAGCTGCATCTATTACCTTTTTCCAAATGAGATAACATCCACAAGTTCCAGGGACTTGATGTAAACATATCTTTTGGGGGACTGTCATTCAACCCACTATACTGGCCTTCTGACATGGGACAAGTTATCCTGAGTGCCCATGTTTTCACATGTGAAAAGGGTACTATTGCATATTTTGTCATCAGGCTAAAGAACAGTATGACAATGTCGACTGAAAAGCGGGAGCTGACAGAAGCTATTCAAAGTCAAGAAGCAGTGAACAAAGCCTGAGGAACTCGGCCCTGGGTTTGAAGTGTGGCTCAGCCACTTACTAGCTAGGTCACTCTGAATCTCTTTTTCTTCATTTGTAAAATGAGAAATAAAAAGTAAGAATAATAACAGATAATAATAACATTGGTGAGAGTTAAATGAGCTTATCCATGTGAATTGCTTAGCAAAGCACTTAAAGTATACATAGAGAAATGGCAGCTATGACTATGGTTTTGCCAAGGATCACCAAGAGGGATTATTCCCTACTACTATCTCTGCTCAAAACAAGAAGATAGAAAAGGAATAAAAAATTCTAGGATGTGGGGTAAATTATCTATTACTGACAGATCTACAGAGTAAATGCAGAATCATTTAACAATGGCTTCCCTTTCATTTTTTTCTTGTCCTAACAACATGAATTCTCTTATAAATAGAATAGAATAGAATAGAATAGAATAGAATAGAATAGAATAGAATAGAATAGAATGAATTAATCCCAGAGAAATGAAGCAATAGAAGGTGAGCACTCCGTTGCCTGAAGGGACTTCAGCCTCTATGGTAAAATGCATTATATCCTAGAGAATTTAAAGAACATGCAGAAGTGATGATGGGACTATGCCTGGTCATCTTTGGGAAAACTTGAAGAAGAGAAAACCAGCAGAGAACTTAGCAATTGCACTTCTAGCACAAAAAACCTTGAAAGATATTTTCATACATTGAATAATTTTCTTTGCCATCTCTAGGTAGATGTGTGGATTATTGAACCTCAGGGGTTGAAATTTCTTCATGTTCCTGACACATCCGATGGCCATTTCGATGGTGTGCCAGTCATATCTAAAAGAGACCAGAAGGTAATCACAAGCACTGCATGTTGCAGAGAGAGTCCAAGTGGCCTCCAGACATGAGTTCTGCCCTCCTCATGTGCCCTGGGGAATAGAAAAGTAGTCAGGTATTGAGCTGAGGTGTGGAGCAGTGATCCAGAGCAAAGTCTAGGGTCTTCCACAGGATGTTAAAAAAACAACTTCCAATGGTTTCATTGCGTTTTGACCAGTGACTGTCTTTTTGGAGTCTCATTTCCCCCAAGTCATCTTGACTGGTAACTAAAAGACAGCTTTCACATAACATATGGTGTATTTACATTAATCCCAGCAAGCGATATTCAGCTTAATGGCCAATAATAACCAACTATGGAGGAGTTAAATTCCTCTAAGAACCTTTCAGAACTAGAGCTGGTAGCTATTTCTTTCATGAGGGAATGGATGTATTCTTCGAATCTCTTCAAGAAGGCCAGAGGGGAAGGGGGCTGGGGTGGGGTGGAGCAGAAAGAGATTAACCAAAGAACATATATGCATAGCCCATAAATGAAGACAATAGTGTGGTGAAGGCCTGGGGTGGAGTAGGGGCTGAGTTGAGGATGGGGAGAGGAGGAGAATGGGGGACATCTGCAATACTATCAACAATTTTAAAAATTAATTACATTTTTAAAAAGGCCTGAAAATTAAGGATTACCATTGCATTACAGGTGTGCTGACCCCTGCCATTTTCCCAAATGTGGGAAACCTGACTGCATAATTTGTGCTAATGGGGGACTGTGTTCGCACTCTCCCTAACCTAAAAAAAAAAAAGGCCTGAAAACCTGGTCAACAGGCTGCCAGAGACTCCCCTCACATACCTTGGCACTGTCCCTTCCATCAGTAACAGTACTACTGATGCTGCTGGGGTACAGAACGTCCATTGGGCCTCTTGTGGGCACAAGAAGATGCAGCTGTCAACCTCTGGCCTGCAGAGAGATGGAGATTGAGACCTGGCTCTGACATTACTGTTCTTTCTAGGCCCATGTGTCCTTCAAGCCCACAGTAGCACAACAAAGGAAATGCTCTAACTGCTCCGAGACTGCGGTGGACGGAGAGCTGGTGGTGGTGTATGACGTGAAGAGAGAGGAGAGTGCCGGGGAACTTGAGGTGAGTGAACACAGGCTCTAGGAGAGCCACCTCACTGAGGCCAAAAAGGAATCTCTTGCTGAGCAAACCCCCTGGCCTCTGGGTAGCTGCTAGCTGCCAAGGCAATGCCAGAGCTGCAGAGAAGGGACTAAAATCGTATCTAAGCATTATCTCTTCACATCAAGAACCTGAATAAAGGGTCACTGGGCCTCATGTCCTTGTCCCAGAAAGGTACTTTTAGGCCTCATTTGAAGAATAATAGAAAATAACGAAATGGGAATTTTGCATAAACTTTCAAGGCTCTTTGCAACTAGACTATGAAAGAAAGCACGGAGTTCATGGGCTGGGAGGAAGGCACAACCAAAGCCTAGAGAAAGATCTGGGCCAGTGGTGAAGTCCGGGATCAATGAAAATTTTCCTTTTCCTTTTGTCATGTCTTAGATGTGTGTTTGTACTTCCCTTGTGCTAAAGTACAGCCCTTGGAGAGTATCCAAAACTTGCGCTTCTCCAGGAACAGGGAGGTAGGAAGTATCCACAGCTACACACCCTGCAGGGGAACCTGTAAGATTCTGGTAGAAGCAACCAGAGGGCAGTAGAAAGAGAATGAGGGGAACCAATCTTTACGACCTGCAGCCAAAGACTAAGAGGTAATCAGGCATCCAGCCATAGTGTCCTCCCATTCACCTCAAGAACAATCCAAACTCCCTAGAGTGCCCATAAAGGTCCTTTCAGATCTGCCCTGCTGACTATCCACCCTAACTCCCTAGATCAGTGGTCAGCAAACGGCGGCTCACCAGCCACATGCGGCTCTTTAGCCTCTTGAGTGTGGCTCTTCCTCAAAATACCACGTGCGGGCACACACGTACAGTGCGAAGTTGACTTAAAACTTTAAGTTTATTAAGTTAATTTTAGGGAATGTTGTGGGATGAAAGAAGATGTAGTGGCGAGGATTGAGAAAGGTATGTTGAGATGGTTTGGACATGTAGAGAGGATGAATGAAAGGAGATAGATGAAACAAGTATACAAGACGAGTGTGGATGGGAGAGTTGGAAGCGGTCGACCTCAGTGAATGTACCTCAATCAGATTGAGGACGTTTTTAGCAAAGGCCAGCTTAGGAGTACCCTAATTAAGTTAATAACAATGTACCTACCTATATAGTTTAAGTTTAAAAAATTTGGCTCTCAAAAGAAATTTCAATCGTTGTACTGTTGATACTTGGCTCTGTTGACTAATGAGTTTTCCGACCACTGCCCTAGATGCTTGAATTCTGTGGTCTCATTTTGCTGAACCATTTACAGAGCCCAAAGGTGCCTATTCACTCAGAGTCACTGCACTGTCTGAAACTCTCCACTACACCCCTATCCACCCCTATGCTGGCAGGCTAACTCCAACTCACACTCAAGTCCAGTGTAGATGCCATGTTCTTGGGAAAGACCCCCTTTTCTGAATTAGATGCTTCTCCACTGGGCATTCTTGGAACCTTCATTTTCCTGATGGTAGCACTTAACACCCTGAGCTGCAAACTGCCTCTTCACTTGTCTGGTTCCTCCACTGGCCTATGAGCTCAGGAGGAGGGTGGCTCTGTCATTCCCTGTTGGCTAGCAGGGTGCCTGCAGAAGCTATCAACAAAGACTGGGTGGAATGGAGGGGAGTAGAGAGGAGAGAGAAGTGAAACACCCTGGGGAGGTAACCTGCTAAGATGGCTTGGGCCTTCACAGGAAAGGAAGGAGGGAACAAGAAGAAGGGAGAGACGGATGGACACCAAGCTGCCACCTCTGTTCTCTTCTTTACAACTGTCATGCACCCTACTCACCATGACTCACCTCTCCTCTCGTCCCCAGATCCCCATCCTCCTATATTCCAAACATTGGTAATGGTTTAGTAATGTTCTGTTTTTCAGGTATTTAATGGATATTTTGTCCACTTTTTTGCTCCTGAAAACATGGACCCAATTCCCAAAAACATCCTCTTTGTCATTGATGTCAGCGGCTCAATGTGGGGAGTAAAAATGAAACAAGTAAGTACCCCTTGTTGGCTTGGTACCTAGATTCTCTACCTTCTTTGAACCCCACCCCCACCCCCACCCCTCAACAACGCAATCATCCAATGTACCTTAGCCCCAGGGCTTATCTTAGATGGCTTGGGCTGCCCTAACAAAGTGCCACAGACTGGATGGCTTGTGAATAACAGAAATTTATCTCGGAACTCACCTTTTTGAAATATATTATCTCAGTATAACCTCTTCTCCCTGATAACACTTCTGCTTCATAGTCTTCTGGTTCTCTGCATAACATTTTACTTTAATATCTTGCCATTGTTCATGAATTACTTTGAAATCATTCTGTACTTATCTTCTCTAATTACACTGCCATGCTTTGAGGGAAGCCACCTGTCTCATGTCTTCCTGTTTGGAGCTCAACATAGTCTTATTTAGCATTAAATGAGGTAGATGTAATTCTAAAAAACAAACAAGGAAGTTTCTTATTTTGCTCATCAATCCATTCATCTAACCAAGTTGAACAACTTACCGTCTATTCATTCATTAATTCATTCATTCAATAACCATTTCTGACCATCTTCTGGCACCCAAAAGAAGGGAAATTCATGCCCCGCCCCACCTCCCTTGCTCATACTCCAACACCAGGTTTCTCATCAATGGCATTACTGACATTTTGGATTGGATAATTCTTTGCTGGTATGGCCACCCTGTACATTGCAGGATGTTTAGCATCCAGGGCCTCTGCCCACTAATTGCCAGTAGCACCAACCCCTCAGCTATGACAATCAACATGTCTTCAGACATCGCCAAGTGTCCCCTGGTGGGGAAATTCCCCTCAGTTGAGAACTACTGCCCTAACATAGCAGTTTATTCATTGCTTCCTTCCTCCATTCATTTAACAAATATTAATTAAGCATCCAATACATGGCAGGCACTTAGTTCACCAGTAACAGAATCAACCAAAAACATTTTTAAGAAATCACCCCTACTGTCCTGGAGCTTACAGAACTTACGTTCTGGAGGAAGGGGGTAGAGAATAAGCAATAAACATAATAAGTACATTTAAAAGTATTTTCAATGGTGTTGTTGTGGGGGAAAAAGTTTCTTTAAAAAAAAAGAGTGTATTAGGAATCAGAAGTGACATTTGCAGGGAGGTTTTGATGGTTTGAAGAGAAAGATGAGAAGCATTAGTTTAAGAGAGTGGGTGAGTCGGTGGACTTGTGAAATACATTTGATTTTCAGGCACCATTACGGCGGAACCTGAAGTTTGTGATCCTTCGAAACAAAATAAGTCAGTAAAATGGGTCAAAATGCAGATGACCCATGCTCAGCATAAGTGTTGAGGTGGATGTAAGAGGCTTTCTATAAGAATTACAGCTTGTGTCAGTACTTGAAAGATGACTAGGAGGGATTCTTGGTCTTCCCTCTCTTCTCAGGCTCAGAGCTTATTTAATGTGACCCTTCTCCTCTCTCTCTTGAAATAGACAGTGGAAGCAATGAAAACCATATTGGATGACCTGAGAACTGATGACCAATTCTCTGTGGTTGATTTCAACCACAATGTGCGAACCTGGAGAAATGATTTAGTCTCAGCTACTACGACACAAGTTGCAGATGCCAAGAAGTATATTGAGAAAATCCAGCCTAATGGAGGTAAGTGGGTTTAGCCTGAAGCCCAGTGAGAAACATCTATAGGATTTGAATCTTGACTCACTGAAGAAATATTATTTCCTACTAGCGTTCTTTGCCCCATCTGCAATGGTCTGTCTTAATACATTTATTATTAAATAATGAATACTAAGTTCATTCCAAAAGTATAATACATAACCCGTCCCACACAAGTTTTTAATTATTCTAACCTTCCTCAGAAAAGAGTGTCAGTAAATGACATTTGCCTTCTCATTACTTGCAAAGTGTAAAATGTAACTGCCTTCGGAGGAGTGTTCAAGTCTACCAACAAGGCTGGGTTAGGTACCTTTAATTTTATGTTTAACAAAATGACAGAATGCTTTGAAAGGGCCAACTCATCTCTAAGGAAGTAGTTTACACTACAAAGGGAATAATTTACTCCACAGGGGGGGCCTTTACGGGCCTGGGCAAAATTGGTGTCACTTGGAAAGCAATCAAATGATTTGGGTACTGAATAAATTATTCTTGAGTTACCAGACAAATGAACCTGAACCCAAGATGTGATTGTTTCTGTGCAAAGAAAGAGTATATAACAGAACATTGTTATATTACTTTATATTACTTTATCAGGCACAAATATCAATGAGGCGCTCCTGCGGGCCATCTTTATTTTGAATGAAGCCAATAACATGGGACTGCTGGACCCCAACTCAGTCTCTCTGATCATTTTGGTATCTGACGGCGATCCAACAGTAGGCAAGTAGCACTTCAATTTTCTAGTACAAATATTTCTGCTGCCATTTCTTGGGAATGTGATTCATTTACAGTGGGAACTCTAATTGCATTTAGATATTAAACTGACTTTTTAAATGATTTTAAACCCGTGTTCCTATGAAAAAAGACTTCTTTTGACCCTGAAACACTCATCCTGTTTAGACCAGTGCCCAGACATTTTTCAGTGATGTCCCTGAATGCCTCGGTGTCACCTCTGTAATGTGGGGAAACTTTAATTTTTATTGTAATTGTGTGCTATGACTATTGCTAATACAGTACATACTAGTGAAATGCATTTATTTCCTCAACTTAAGGTATGGGAGATGGTGAATGGGCATATGTGTGGTGAGGATTGATCCAGGTCTCCAGTTGTACCTCTGGAGTCCTCAGTGATGTATTTTTATTGCTCTCCACACTTCCCTCAGCCCCTCACTGCAACCAGAGAAATTACTTCTGTCCAATACATTCTGTATGTTGACCATTTTTCTTATTCACAAAATAGCTCAACATCTCCCTGCTTCTATCATGTGTTATTATTTTTTTTGTCTCTTTACACTGACAAATATAAGGAAGAGTGAATGCTTAATTGTGTTTCTGTCTGTTATGTGGACAAGGACTGTATCTAACCTGTTCCTGACAGCTCAGTGGGAGGAAAACTGGTGACATGATCATGATGATGGCATCCTGAGCTTTAGAAAGACAAAGAGCAGCCGTTTTATTAATGGTGAAACTAGAATGGCAGTTGTTATATATTTGTTGCAGATTCATTGTTTTTTCCCCCACCTTGGATCAGGTTACTTGAAAATTGAACTTTAGAATAAAATCATAAGGAAGAAAAAGCAATAAAGTAAAAAATTAAGTTGGTTTCTTACTCCTGTCCCTCATCCTTCCAGTTCCTGTCCCCAGAGGCAGCCACTCATTACCAATTTCTTGTGTATCTTTCCAGAGATATCCTTTGCATGCCTGCATTCTACATATACATACATATACATATATATTTGAATACATGCACACATATACATACACACATGCATGCATCTATACAAATACATCCTACATATATCAATTATTTTTGTTTTTCCCTTTAAAATGTGTCTTTAAGATTATTCCAAGTAAATATATAGTTGCCTGGTTCTTTTTAATAACTATACAGTATTTCACAATTTGAATATACCATCATTTTTTAAAAGTATATTTGTATTGATTTTGAAAGAGAGAGGAAGAGAGAGGGGCAGGGAGATAGAAACATTGATCGGCTGCTTCCTGCATGCCTCCTCCTGGAGATCAAGCCCACAACCTGGGCATGTGCCCTGACCTGGATTCAAACCAGTGGCCTCTTGTTTCATGGGTTGACACTCAACCACTGAACCACACAGACCAGGCGAATGTACTATAATTTAACTAATCTCCCTTTTGGTGTACATTTGTTTCTAATGTGTGGCTATTCCCAATTACGTTACTACTAGACACCTGGTGCATGAAATTAATGCACTGGGGGTAGGGGGGTCCCTCAGGCAGGCCTGCACCCTCTCTCAGTCTGGGAGCCCTCAGGGGATGTCCGAGTGGGCCTAAGCTGACATCCTTAGCGCTGCCCTGAAGTGGGAGAGGCTCCTGCCACCACCTCTGTTCTCGCCAGCCATGAGCCTGGCTCAGGGCTTCTGGCTGAGCGGCGCTCCCCTTGTGGGAGTGCACTGACTACCAGGGGGAAGCTCCTGCATTGAGTGTCTGCCCCCTGGTGGTCAGTGCACATCATAGCGACTGGTCATCCTGCCATTCAGTCAATTTGCATATTAGCCTTTTATTATAGAGGATGTACCATTGCCCATAACTTCATTTCAACATGTATGAACACATCTGTAAGAAAAATTCCCAGTAATTGAGTCACTAGATCAAAGAGTGAGTTTTTAATTTTGACAAATTTTGTTAAACTGTTCTCCCATGGATTTTTCAAAAACTGTATAACATTGCCTCCTCACTTCTTTTCTTTCTTTTATCATCAACTTTAGGTGAACTAAAGTTGTCAAAAATTCAGAAAAATGTAAAGCAGAACATACGAGACAACATATCCTTGTTCAGTCTGGGGATAGGGTTTGATGTTGATTATGATTTTCTGAAGAGACTATCCATTGACAACCGAGGAATTGCTCAAAGGATTTATGGAAACCAGGACACATCTTTACAGCTCAAGGTAATATTTTTTTCTGTTCCTTTCTTTTCTCTTCACTCAAAAATCATTCAGTTAGTAATATCTGATACCTAAAAGAAATGGCCAAACTTAAGTGAAAAGTGTCATTTCAGCTCTACTTGGTTGCAAGAATAAAGTGTTCATGCCTTTCTCAGGCACTCCATTCTACTGTACACCTGCATTAACAGCGAGATGAGAGGCAGGAATGCGATGGTCACTTCCCTACCTTCTGAACAAGTTTTCCGAGGCACCAGCAGAGCTTCTTATGGCTTTACAGTCCCACCAAGCAGTTTGTCCTTTTTATCAGCTTGACCATGTCTTACCTTGGCATCTTAGATATCAACTTTTTATAATGCAACGCAGATCAAGCTGTAGCCTATAAATTTCCTTAAATATAAAGAATATGAATTACTTGTTTACTTTGACTAATGGACAAGAAAAAGATGTAGGAGAACATATTTTACCCCCCTCTCTGTCAATACCAGTTATCACCTATCAATGGTGGGCACCGTATTTAAACTTGGGAACAGATAGGGATAACTTCTAATTTGGGGAATATCAACCTAGCTGGCTTTTCTGATTCTGAGTGTTCATTAGCTATTCATGCTGGTCATGATAAAAAAAAATTCTGGGCTCTTATTAAG
This sequence comes from Myotis myotis, assembly GCF_014108235.1. Taxonomy (NCBI): domain Eukaryota; kingdom Metazoa; phylum Chordata; class Mammalia; order Chiroptera; family Vespertilionidae; genus Myotis; species Myotis myotis. The sequence continues at coordinate 75,866,837 of NW_023416313.1, read as the reverse complement.
TCAATTATAATATTCTTACCAGTCTTTATCTTCTCTATGTCTCAGTTCGTCTGATAATTATGAGAATTTTTCTTGTCCCATAGCTTTCCACAGATATTCTGTGAAAATAAGAGATATCTGTTAAGCATTTGAAGAATCTCAGAGGAAAATGCTTTAGACCTATAAAATGGCATGAAAAGAATAATTTCTCTCTCTTTTTTTTATGAATTATAGAAATTCTACAACCAGGTCTCTACTCCAATGCTACGGAATGTTCAGTTCAACTATCCCCATACGTCAGTCACAGACGTCACTCAAAACAGTTTCCATAACTATTTCGGAGGCTCAGAGATTGTGGTGGCAGGAAAATTTGACCCTGCAAAATCAGAGCAATTACAGAGCATTATCACGGCAACTTCGGTACTTCGGCTTATCTGCTTATTCTAAAAATACTAACTGGTCCCTTGGATACAATCCATCTAGTGTATTAATAGGCTAACACTGCATCCCAAGAACCATGTATGTAGAATGAAAGCAATAGTGAAAGGAAAGACATGAGATTATCTATGCCATCTTCCCAACTATTGTGTGAATTCTTACCTTTTTCACCCCAGACCAATTGGAAACTCCAGAAGTACGTACTTAACTTCCTCTTTTTGTATCCTTTTTAATTATTTTACATTTCCCATAGGGTTGTAGAGTACCCTGGTTCACTCACAGTAGGTAGGTATGAAACACTGTGAATTGATTAACTATAATTCTGCTCCCCTGGTGTCTTTGAACTGAACCTTGCATTGTCCAGGCCAGCACAGAGTTAGTCTTGGAGACCCTGGCCCAAATGGATGAGTTGGAGGATTTTCTCTCAAAAGACAAGCATGCAGATCCTGATTTCACCAGGAAATTGTGGGCCTATCTAACCATCAACCAACTCCTGGCTGAGCGGTAAGAAGTACATACACCACAGGGATTTGCAAAACTGGATGATTTGCCTTGAGATTTGGAGGTAATACACAAAAAGATTAGAACCAAGAAATGCAGCAAATTAGTGCAGGGTTTAGATGATTAATTTCCTCAGGTTCCAAGCACTTCAACTAAAGCTGAATCACCCTTATTTTCTTTTGTTTTGAGGTTTAGCATGCGTAAAGTGTGTAAAGTGCATTGACCTTAAGTGAACAGTTTAATGAATTTTTATATTCATTATCCATGTAATCAGCACCCAGTTCTAGGAATAGAAGACTTTTTTCATCTCTGAAGTTTCCCTTATTCTTCTTCCAACTCAACCCCCACCACCACCTCCAGCAGAAATCACTGTTCAGCCCTGGCCAGGTGATTCAGTTAGTTGGAGTGTCATCCTGTACACCAAAAAGTTGCAGCTTCATTTCCCAGTCAGGGAACATACCAAGGTTGTGGGTTCAATCCCCAGTTGGGGCATATAGGAGGCCACTAATCAATGTTTCTCTCTCACATTTCTATCTACCTATCATCTATCTATCATCTATCATCTCTTCTCTCTCTCTAAAATCAATAAGCATATCCTTGGGTGAGGATTTAAAGACAAAAAAAATAAATTACTGTCCAGATTGTGTCACCATAAATTACTTTTGTCTGTGACTGAATGGGTTATTGTCCAAAGAGAAATCAACTATTTTGTGATTACTAGAGGCCCAGTGTATGAATTCGTGCACAGATGGGGTCCCTCAGCCTGGCCAGCAATGGGGGATTGGCAGGAGCTCACTAACCACCATGGGGCTGCTCCTGCATTCAGCGTCTGCCCCCTGGTGATCGGTGCATGTCATAGCGACCAGTTGGTTGACCAGTCATAACAGTCACTTAGGCTTTTATATATATAGATGATCTCATATAAGGAAGGGCTCCATAATAGTCATCTGTTTCATCCCTGGCTTCTTTGCTGACCTGCACTGAAACTCTCCAATATAGAAACTATATTTCTATGGGTGGTTCTTTACCACCTGCTTCAGAGTTACATACAGGTGTTGGCTAAAATTATCATTCCTGAGACCACTCCACCTGCTCTATCAGATTCTCAGGGAAATGGAACAGATCATCTGAACTGGGTTGGAGAAAATGAATATAACTAACAACTCACAGAGAAAATCCATGATGTCAATAAGATTATAAAACAGACACATGGCTGTAAGCTGTGGCTTTGAAGTGAGCAAGAAATATTTCTGTCCCTTTACAGAAGCACACTGGATGCATTTAAAGGTAGCTAGTAAATTGCTGCAAAAGTTAAATATTGATTTTCAAAAAACAATCCCTGTAAAACAGACCAGTGCTTGCTCGAGGGTGGGTGGGAATGAATAGGTAAAGCACAGAGATTTTTAGGCCAGTGAAGCTACTCTGTATGATCCTATCCTGTTGGATACATGTCATGCATTGTCCAAATCCATAGAAGGTGCAACTCAAGGGTAAACCCTAATGTCAACTGTGGACCTGCGTGATAATGATGTGTCAATGCAGGTTTATTGATTATAACACATGTGCTTGTGTTGGGGATGTTAATAATGGTGGTAAATCTCTGTAATTTCCACTCAGTTTTGCTGTGAACCTAAAATTGCTCTTTAAAAAATCATGTCTATTAAAAAAAAATCCTTAGGACTGCATGACTAGATAAAACGCTAAGTTAGTTCTCTTTTTCCTTGAGGTCCCCAGGGTCCTGGTTGGACACTGGAAGTGATGGAGTTGTGGGAGTTTACCTCAGCCTTAAATAAAGTAACGCTGTGTAATATCTCTATTTCTTGAATACAGAAGCCTGGCTCCTACTGCTGCTGTCAAAAGGAAAATTACAAAAACAATCCTGCAGATGTCACTGGAACATCACATAGTGACCCCACTCACTGCCATGTTGATTGAGAATGAAGATGGGAATGAGCGCATGCTGGCCGACGCCCCTCCACAAGACCATTCTTGCTGCTCAGGTCAGTGTTTCAGCCTGGTGGGGAAACACTAAGGGTCAGCTTCCATAGGCTTAATAAAGGTCCTCGGACCTCTGCCCCGCTCCCACTCCCAGTCCACCTCTAGCTCCCAGGCCTATGTGTGTATCTCCTCCCTCCTCCCCCTGCTGAGCTCCTCCTGCCAATTTACTTTAAGGATAATTTATTGCCTTGATCTTCAAACATTTTTGCTCACATGTTTTCTGAAGGAATTTTAAAAACTTATGTACCCCTTCATAAGTTTTAAAAAATCAACATTAAAATTTATTTCACCTTATTTAAGTGCCTGCAATGAATTCAATGCCTGGCATATTGTAAAGGTTGAACTTTTAAAATGAAACTGTGGTATAACTTTTTTAAGTGTAGCCAATGAAATTGAATACCTGGTTTGAGACTTACCATCATCCACAAAAAAATACGTTAACAAATTCTATTCTCATTATTATAAATTTTATAGTGTTCTTTTTTTCTAGTCAAACTTATATTTCCATTCCACTTCTCTGGCAGAATCATATCCTAACATATTTTTATGCTTGAAAGTCTTTTGTTGATAATCCTTTTCTTCTGCAAGGGAAATATGTATACGAATTTAAATCTTTTCAGTTTCTTGTGATCATAAGATTCTGAGTGTTCAAATTTTTCTTCTGGGTTGAATTTTATGAAAATTACTATGAGTAGACAATTTGTCAAAATAATATACTTTAAATTTTTATATACATAGAATGTCCTATTTTCTTGAAAATCATCTTTTAATGTGGCTGACTGTATTTTTCATGTATATATGGTAAATGTTATTCATTAGTAGATTGAAAAGAGACAAGATTCAGCATCAACTCTACTTTTTAAAAAATTTATTGGGGTGACATTGGTCAACATGATCATGTAGATTTCAGGTGTGGGTTACTATGTTACAAGATCTGTATATTGCATGTGTGTACCTCTACTTTTTTTAAAAAGTGTTTAATGGGTGTAAGTCCTAATAAACATTAGAGATTTTGATAAGTAGATAGGAATAGAAAGCACTGGCTATGGCAATGTCATTCATTTACCTGAACTTCTTTGAAATTACATGACAAAACTCACATATGGATCTATATTGAAATATTATTTTTTAACTTATTTTTATTGTTCACAGCATTACAGATGTCCCCCATTTTGTCCCCTCCCCCCAGCCCCTATCCTACCTCAGGCCTTCACTATTCATTACCTGTGTCCATGGGCTATACATATAAATTCTTTGGTTAATCTCTTCCCATCTGTTCCATGCATCTATGCATCTGGACCCATTTTGTTTATCAATTTATTTTGTTCATTAGATTCCACATATAAGTGAGATCATGTGATATTTGTCTTTCTCTGGCTTATTTCACTTAGTATAATAATCTTTAGGTCTATCCATGCTGTTGAAATGGTCAGAGATCCTTCTTTTTTACAGCCTAATAGTATTCCATTATGTAAATATACCACAGCTTTTATTTTTAATGATATATCAGATGACAGCTTGGGCCTTACTCCAATTCTGTTGAAAGTAAGAATTGGAACTATCTGACTTTCGAATGAATTTGTTTCCCAGTCAGTGGAGTAATTGTTTTTTTGGCACTACACCAATTTCCAACTGGACGTTTTGGTTTCCGGGAGGCTTTTGGTGAGGGAAAGCAGGAGAGAGTATGCCTTCTGCTTATAAACTAGGAGAAAAGGGTGTTCTTAGGAAGAAGTGTATGTGAAAGCTGAGAACCTAGAAATTGCCTGAAAATTATCCCTGATCTCTGTGCTCTGGGGAAAGCCCCAAGGCATATCCAAGGGGGCTGTAGCCAAGTTTAAAAGACTTTGGTTTTTCTTCTGATTCCTTCCTCTCCTTCTTGAGGACTCCTGAAACATAGTCTTGAAAATGACCTACATACACTAACGGGGACATTATCTGGATTTTTAATTTTGTCCAAGTTAGATGCCAACTACACCAGGGTGGCCTGGGATTCAAAGAACTCTGACTTCTGGGCTCCTGTTACATTAGTCTGGGGCCTCGCAGCTAAATTTCTCTACAGCAGTGGTTCTCAACCTTCCTAATGCCTCGACCCTTTAATACAGTTCCTCATGTTGTGGTGACCCCCAATTTCATTGTTACAAATTGAACATAATTAAAGCATAGTGATTAATCACAAAACAATATGTAATTATATATGTGTTTTCCGATGGTCTTAGGTGACCCCTGTGAAAGGGTCGTTTGACCCCCAAAGGGGTCGCGACCCACAGGTTGAGAACCGATGCTCTAGATAAACTGGCATATCTAGGTAACATTGTATCACCTAAATAAAATGCCTAGGTGAACTGGTATTTGTTTCTCAAAGATGGGAGACTGACTGGATATCAGAAAGCAAAAGGAAGTTTTGTAACCAGTAGGATAACCTCTTTGGGAAACTACGTTGCTCAGATTGTTTTTTGGTAGGTGAATAGGAATGTATCAGGATGATGTTGACCATAATCTGGGACTTCTCCAGCGGCTGGACTGGACATTATCCCTGCAGCCTGTGCTGAAGACATGAGGTCCTTCCCCAGCTCCATGGGGCAACCTCTGCTGCAACCCCAGCCCACGTTCCAGGCTCTGGGGAAAAACCCCATAGTAGGCCCACAGCATAATGACAGAGGAAGCCCTATGAGAGAGAACTCAGGAATAAAAAGGATGGGAGGAGACTTAACTGAGAAAGACCTTAGCTGAGAACCTCTGGGGCCTGAATGAATAATTGTTGAAATTGTAAGAGACTTACATGGAAAAGTAAGCTTGGAAACTAATGGATACAGGTTTTTCTACCCAGGTGCCCTGTATTATGGCAGCAAAGTTGCTCCAAGTCCGCTCCCATCTTGGGTCCACCCGTCACCAACGCCAAGGATCCCAATGCCTGTGAAAGGAGCTTCTATACTTGAGAGCACTCCTCCTCCACATGTGATGAGAGGTGAGAAAACTTCAACATGGCTTTCACTTCCTTGGTCTCAATCAGATCATAATCTGTGGGGCACATATATCTATCATATATATAAAAGGCTAATATGCTAAGTGTCGACCCTTCTGCCGTTCCACTGTTCAACCAGTAGCTATGATGCACACTGACCACCAGGGGACAAATGCTCAATGCACAGGCATGGAAACATGGAACAGACTGGTGAATCTCAGAGGGAAGAGGGGAGGGGGAAGGATGGGAAGAGATTAACCAAAAATCTTACATGCACACTAGAGGCCCAGTGCACGGATTTGTGCACCGGTGGGGTCCCTCAGCCTGGCCTGCAGGGATTGGCTGAAACCAGCAGTCCAACATCACCCGAGGGGTCCCAGATTGTGGGAGGGTGCAGGCCAGGCCGAGGGACCCACCGATGCATGAATCTGTGCACCAGGCCACTAGTATATTATAAAAGCCTAAGAAACTGTTACAACTGGACAACTGGATGACTGGCCAGTAGCTATGATGCACACTGACCACCAGGGGCAGACGCTCAATGACGGAGCTGCCCCCTGGTGGCCAGTGAGTTCCCACAGCCAACCTCCCACAGTCCCTCCCCCCGAACCCCCCAGCCAGCCAGCCCCGATCGGGACTAGGCAAGATGGCCCCAGTCAACCCCAATCGCCAGCCAGGCCGAGAGACCCTATCTATGCAAGAAAGTGTTCACCGGGCCTCTAGTATGTTAATAAAACCACTGTGCCTTGGTAAACTAGATGACTTTTATAGGTATCACTGCCTTCCATTGAAAGAGGAAAACTCCAGCCGAAACCGGTTTGGCTCAGTGGATAGAGCGTCGGCCTGTGGACTGAAAGGTCCCAGGTTCGATTCTGGTCAAGGGCATGTTCCTTGGTTGCAGGCACATTCCCAGTGGGAGATGTGCAGGAGGCAGCTGATCGATGTTTCTCTCTCATCGATGTTTCTAACTATCTCTCTACCTTCCTCTCTGTAAAAAATCAATAAAATATATTTTAAAAAAAAAAAGAGAAAGAAAGAGGAAAACTCCATGTTAGTCAGCTTGGCCATCATAACTAAATACCATAGACTGGGTGGTTAAAACAACAGAAATTTATTTTTCACAGTTCTAAAGGCTGAAGTCCAAGACTACACTGCGGGCAAGGTTGATTTCATTTGTTTTGGCTTGTAGGTGGCCACCATCTTCCTGTGAGTTTACATGATCTCTGGAGAGAGAGATGGCAGGCAAGCTCACTGGTGTCTCTTCTAATAAGGACACTGATCCCATCATGGAGCCCCACTCTCATGATGTCATCTAAATTACCTCCCAAAGCTTTTCCTGTGCCGCCGGGCAGAGAGGAGTGTGGCCTTCTCCTCTCCCCGCCATAGTGTGTGTTTCTACACTAACACCTGTGTGCTCTGAAAAGGGGGAAACATCTGGCAAAAATGTCAGTTTGCCTGCTGTGTTCAAGACTCCCATTCAACCAGATATTGTGAACTTTGTTCACATCAACTTGCGCAAAAACAATAAACGGCCTTATGCTGTCAGTGAATTGTCAGGTCATCAAACCAGTGCGGAGTCCTGGGGTATGGCAGAGCTGTGGCTCGAATTCCCAGAGCCTGAGGTGGTGGAACTCATTGTTCTGGCCAGGGTGCTTTTGGAAATATGTGTCATGGGGGCCGCATGTTTGCACCAACCAAAACCTAGCGCCGTTGGCACCTCAGAGTAAACACAACACAGAAACGATACGCCACCTGCTCTGCCCTTGCTGCCTCAGCCTTACCAGCACTGGTCGTGTCTAAAGGTCACCGTATTGAGGAAGTTCCTGAGGTTCCTTTGGTGGTTGAAGATAAAGTTGAAGACTACAAGAAAACCAAGGAGGCTGTTTTGCTTCTTAAGAAACTTAAGGCCTGGAATGATATAAAAAAGGTCTATGCCTCTCAGCAAATGAGAGCTGGAAAGGGCAAAATGAGAAACCGTCCTCCTATCTAGTGCAGAGGACCTTGCATCATCTATAATGAGAACAATGGTATCATCAAAGCCTTCAGAAACATCCCTGGAATTACTCTGCTTAATGTAAGCAAACTGAACATTTTGAAACTTGCACCTGGAGGGCATGTGGGCCATTTCTGAATTGGGACTAAAAGTGCTTTCCGCAAGTTAGATGAGCTGTATGGCACTTGGCGTAGAGCTGCCTCCCTCAAGAGTAACTACAACCTTCCATGCACAAGATGCTTAATGCACACCTAAGCAGAATCTTGAAAAGCCCAGAGATCCAAAGAGCTCTCCAAGCACCACTCAAGAAGATTCACCACAGAGTCCTGAAGAAGAATCCACTGAAAAACCTGAGAATCATGCTGAAGCTAACCCATATGCAAAGACCATGCGCCGGAACACCACTCTTCACCAGGCCAAGAACCACAAGCTTCAGGTGGATAAAGCAGCAGCAGCACTAGAACCCAAATCAGATGAGAAGGGGGTTCCAGGCAAGAAGCCTGTGGTCGGGAAGAAAGGAAAGAAGGCTGTGGGCCTTAAGAAGCAGAATCCACCTTTGGTGGGAAAAAGGCTGCAGCTACCAAGAAACCAGCCCCTGAGAAGAAGCCTGCAGAAAAGAAACCCACCGCAGAAGAAAAGAAGCCTGTGGCAGAAACTTACATTTGTTTATTCCACAACGGTCAAATCACGTTGGACGGCTAATTTTGAATAGAAATATGATCAAAGGCAATGAGAAGAGAAAAAAGGTTACCTCCCAAAGGTATCCCACCTGTAAAATGGGGATGATAATACCTCCCCTACAAGGTGGTTATAAGGTAAGTTCCCAGTTCCCAGTAGAAGCTCAATAGACACTGGCTACTCTTTGGTCCATAGACCCCAGGCCCTAGGAATCTATAAAATCAGTCATGGGAGCCCTCAATCTACTTTCACTCTAATTAAGATTTAGGATGCATAGACCAATTTACAGATGATGTTTCATTCTTGTTGCCTAGAAGCCTAGAACTATGTCAACTCCATGTGACAGCACTGAAGCATTTGCTTAAGAGAAGGTTTGATTGGTGGGCTCTGGGTTAATTAAAATGACAAAAACAATCATTACCTTTAACAAAAACAGTTTCCTTCAAACAAAATGTTTCAAAAGTCCATATTTGTGTAGAAGAAGGAAGAAGAAAGCATAACTACGTGATTTTTATTTTTTATTTTTAAGGCGTTAAGAACCTTTTGTTCTGTTTTTAAATGATGCCCTCTAGTGCCCAGCTCCAACACAAAATCAATTAAGCCAAGTACTTACTGAAAACATAGCATGAGCTTGGTGGTGTCAGGGACACAAAGAAATACAAGGTTTTGTTTCTGCTCGGATAAGATTATTCTCGATTCTGAGTTTCAAAACACACACTTGAAAATGAAGGAGCATATCAGAGTGGTTGGGAGAATAGGCTTGTCGTCAGACAGCTTGGCTGTGAGTCATAGCTCTGACACTTACTAACTCCATGGTGTGCCCTTGGGCAGGTCACCTGTCCTCTGCAAGGAGATCGAGGTGAATTAATGTTTGTAAGGAGCTTTGCGATGATATCTGGGAAACAGCAGCCTGTAAATGGATGGCAGCCAACTCTTCCAATTTTATTCGGGAAAACACAGCCACTGCAGTGTTCAACTCAAACCTTCCTCTTCAATCCCTTCAATTACCGAGGCTAGAAGCCTGGCAGAGCTAAATTGCTCTTCCCACTGGTTACCAGATATGGTGGACTTTACCAGATGTCTCCAGAATTTTTGCTCCTTTGCCAATCCCATTCACCATCCTAGTTTCTTGATTTTAACATTTCTTGCCTGGGTTACTGGCATTTTAGCCGCTAAATGATCTTTCTATGTCAACTTAATTTATACTGTAACCACATTTTTCCTATAGTGAGAGTCAAATCATTTATTCTCAAAAACATTTCATAGTTATCCAACAGAATAAAGGTCCGTTCTTTTGCACAGTGTTCTCTGGTCTCCATCACCCACATTTTTAGTCTAATTTTTTTCTATATTCGTCAACAACCCATCCTTAGTAAGTCACATTGAGTCACTTTCTAAACAAATCATCAACTTTTCTACCTCCCTGCCATTCCTCATTCTGTCCACTCAATAAAATACCTGTCTTTCCTGTGTCTTAGTCTTCCCCTCTTCTCCTCCTATCTTTAAGACTTAGTTCAAAAGCCAAGTTCTTCATAAGGCCTTTCTCAGCTTTGTCAGGTTGAGTCAATCATCCTTACGTCTTCATTCTCAGAGCATTGTGCTTGGGCCATTATTGTATCATTTACCTATTCTAGCTTACATTCATGGTTCTATCTGCTTCCTTAGAAGAAAAAAATAATGTTCTGTTAAAGAACAAAATTAATTCACGACATTTGCTAAGCATGGTGAGGAAGATTTTATGCAATGGGGTTTGGCAGTGGGGGAAAGAGATTTCACTCAACTGCAAATACAGCATGGGAAAGTGGGACTTTATAGACAAGGAGTAGGGTGGGGGTCAGGGGATGAAAGATTTCTAAAAGGAAACAAGCATGGGAAGGGGGCTTAGGCTAACACCCCCAACAGGATTCTTGCTGACGGCAGGCTGGTGTGATCAGACATCACTTGAGGGGCAGGGGAGATAGTGAGGGAGATCAGATATGGAGGATGGGGTTTCTGGTTAAACTGACTTGGCAGGATCCTTGCTAAAATAAACAATGCAGAGATCAACATGAGAGTCCAAAAATTAAGGCCTAGTTGACAAGTTCAGGGGAGCCTGAGTAGAGTTTGGTCAAGGAGAGAATCTTTGTCACTCCTTCATTACATCCTTGCTTTCCTGAAGGCCATGACTTAGCTATGGCTGCAGCAAACATGGCCAGATTTAGTGCTTTGCACATAGTACCCCACCCCCACTAAATATTTGTTGAATGAGCAAACAAATAAGATCAGTCAAAATAATGATGTCTAGTAACAAAGGAGTACTTCCTTGGGAGCAGCTTGATCCTTCATTGCTCTGGATTAACACTCATCTGTATGCCAACAAATAATATTGTCTTCTTTATTTTTATGTACTGTGTATGCCTGATTAATAAAATACATATCTTATTATCTATCTATATACTCACTGTATATATATTTACACATATGTAGTATACACACACACACACACATATATATGTAGTATGTATGTGTATGTTTTATTCATTTATCGCTAGCCTAACGCATATGTGATAGTTACAGGATAAGTATCCACTATATTCTTAACATAACTTAAACTTCCGATGGAGACTGTATGAGAAAAGGACAGTGGGTATGGACCACTGGGCCCCCAGTGTGTAGAACAGTACCTGGCATATAATAGAAGCACAATATGTATTTGTTCTTGTTAAAGATGTTTAAGAATAAAATACTTTTCAAAACTCTCTTCCCTTCTATGATTTTTAAAAATATGTTCTTTGTGTATTTTCCAGTTGAAAATGACCCACACTTCATCATTTACCTACCAAAAAGCCAAAATAATATTTGCTTCAACATTGACTCAGAACCTGGAAAAATCCTCAACCTTGTTTCTGATCCAGAATCAGGTAAAAAAAAAAAAAATGGTATTATGTTTAAATTAGAGAAATTGATCTTTGCCATCCTACACTATCACTGCTTGGAATTTCTTTTTCACCTTAATATAAGTCCTATATTTTCCAAACTTGGATAATTAGTGAGAAATAAATTATAAATATATTCCTAAGTGTTTCAACTATTACCGATAAAATACACTCCCTCAGTATGAACTAATGTTTTGTAATATAATTAAACTATAATAAAGCTAGTTAATAGTGAGAGCTACAAAGAAGAAAGTGTTATGTAAATCCTAAAGCAAAGTAACAATAATTTCCCATATTGTCAAGTTATATAAATTTGTATTATGGTACCCACATATGAAAAAAAAAATGGCACACAAGAGGAAGAAAAAAAGCTTTTTTTTTTTTTTTAATGTAGGGATTTTGGTCAATGGACAACTCATTGGTGCTAAGAAGCCCAAGAATAAAAAACTAAGCACCTATTTTGGAAAACTGGGATTTTATTTTCAACGTGAAGATGTGAAAATAGAAGTTAGCACTGAGACCATCACCTTGAGCCAGGGCACCCGTACGTCGTTCTTATCCTGGTCTGACACAGCTCAGGTCATTAATCAGAGGCAAGTATTCTTATGTGTGGATTCGGGCCTGTCCTTGACACATTACATAAATAAATGCCAACATCCACGACATAAACATAGACCTTAAAATCATCATTTTAAATATGAAGAAGTTAGTGTTCAGAAACATTTTTTTTGCCCACTCCCCTGCTCCTAGCAGCAGGAATCCTGTGTTTTGGTCACCAAGTATCTCAGTGCTAGCCTCGTGCCTAGCATATAGTAAGTTCTCAATAAACACATGTTGGGTAAGTGAGTGAGTCCATCAACTGAAATCCACAGCTGACTCTGTGTTGGTTATGCTCAGAAACGCTATGATTGTGTCCTAGGAGTAATATTTTCCCACAAGTATCTGTTTAAGCAAATATATATTGACAGAACTTCAGAGCTGGGAGTTAAAACAGCATTTTGTGAAAAAACAAACAAACAAAAAAAAAAACACAGAAAAGGTTTTAGAAAACTAGTGGGATCATACTGGGAGGAATGACAGTTCATATTAGGGGTGAGAAGGATGACTTTCTAAGAAGAGTCTGTTCTGGAATTAATTCCATTTCAACTTTCCCACTAGGGTGCTGGTCTCAGTGAAGAAAGAGAAAACTGTGACAATTACCCTGGATAAGGAAATGTCATTCTCTGTGTTACTTCATCGTGTTTGGAAGAAGCATCCAATCAACGTAGACTTTTTGGGGATCTACATTCCCTCCACAAACAAGTTTTCACCTAAAGCACATGGACTAATAGGTAAAGTGTTGATCAACCATCTGACAAGTGTGGAACCACGCTAGGGCTTGATTATCTTTGGAAAACGGTGATTAGAACTTGGGGAAGTGACAGGTGTGGACTGAAAAGCGCAGCATGTATGTTCTATGCCCAGGTCCTAATTTATAACGGTGTCTGAGTGATGGCACAAAGAGGCCGTTGCCATTGGAAGAAACGTTAACTGTTACTCCCAGTTTCTCCTAGAAACGAGGCACAGCTGGCCATGCAGGGCCACAGGAGGAAGGACAGGTTTGGTCAGGGAAGCAGGAGCAAGTGATAAGTTCACACAAAAGCCTTCATAGGGGTTTCCATGGAAAGACAAGGCAGAGCAGGGTAGGTTAGAGTTGGCTATTGTGAACAATTCCTGTGGGCTTTTGGGGCTCTAGAATGGTCTCTAGTTCCGGGGCATCTGGCCCTGGAATGATTTCTTCTGGGTTATACAGGCCTGGTAGCAGAGATGTGGCTCTGGGTTGGTTAGTTGTATACCCAAAGCATGCTCCTGGTGGAGTCCTTTGCTGCCTTTCAGAATTGGCTAGCCCTGGGGTGGCAGTTTCTCCCCAGCCAGACATGATTTTTAAGATGTCAAACATCCTAATGTATAGAAAAGAAAAAAACATGATCAAATCAGCCCAACATAGAGGTGCAGGGTGACTCAGTAATGTTATCACCAGGACCTTTGTCCTTCCAAACAAGGTTTTCCCAGAACCAGGATTTCATCATCATGAACTGGGCAAAATAAGAGATGGGGCAAATAAATCTTAAGTTTTATGCTGAAAAATGTTTCTAATTAAAGAGGAACAAACTGGCTTAGGACGTCTGTGATGACAAGCAGGGTATCTAGGCCAATTTTCCCTACTTTTAAAAGAATGGTTCCAAAATAAGCACATGACACCACAAACCTGTGTCTGTGACGTAAGCTCTGCTCTCAGGTGCTGACCTTCACCCCCTACCCCAATCAGGGCATTCGATTTTATTTCTGATCCAATAGATCAGCCTCATATGTAAAGTGATCATGAGGTGAGCAGCATGGTCACTGTACATCTCCCCCATCGCTGTGCCCTTTTCTCTGAGTATGTCTTTCTACGCCAGAAATTCTGGAGGGAGGAGCAACTTCGTAGCTTGGATCAAATGACCAGCCTTTCGTTTTATTTATTCTTGGGTTACACATGAATCACTGTCTGAACTTTATTTCACTAGGCCAGTTCATGCATGAGCCAAAGATACACATCTTCAATGAACGACCTGGGAAGAACCCTGAGAAGCCAGAGGCGAACATGGAGGTGAAAGGACATAAGCTGGTTGTCACAAGGTAAGCCTCAGATGCATATGACAGTGACAAATAGGGCTCCTACTAGGATTGGACTCACACAGCATTACCTGTCACACCAAACAACTCATCAGGAATAGGCACATACATAACATTTGCAGAAGGACACTGCCACTCCACCATCTGAAATGAAAATGATGACTACATATATAAATATGTACATGAAATGCCAAAATTAATTAATCTGTTGTTCTCACCTTCCTATATTAAAAAGCCCCATGCTCACTAGCTGGATAATTGAAAAAGCTGACCAAAAGTGGAAATTGTATATATACCCACATGCCACTGTGCTAGAGAATGTACATTTTTATATTCAAGCTAGAGCCTTCTTCTTGAGTGTGTGAGGTGAAGCCCACACTTCAGAGTTGTGTTCCCGCCTCCTTTCCGTTTCTAAGTTAATCTGTACTCTTTACCTTGCTGGAAAAGTCCATATTGGTCAGTCTCAGTAAGGGATATTTGAATTATCTAATATCTGGACTCACTGTTTCTGTCCTTCCAAAACTCAGCCCAGACTCAGATGACTTGGGGAATGGGGAAGGGTGAGGGCAGGCAGATATGGCGGTGGAAGGGGCACAAAGAACAGCAAGGGGGAGAGCGGGTCTCCTTTGGAGATACGCAAGCTGGCATGCTTTGGTCTGTGCCCTAACCAATCGCACCATTTTCCTTGCAGAGGCCTGCAGAAAGATTACCGAACAGATAGAGTATTTGGAACAGATGTTCCCTGCTGGTTTGTACACAACAGTGGGAAGGGTTTCATCGATGGACACTACAAGGATTACTTTGTGCCTCAGCTCTATAGCTTCCTCCAATGGCCTTAAAGGTTTTTAGTTTTGGAAATTAAATGTATATACATTTTCCTCTGCCCTTTGCATTCATTCTTCAGTTTGAATAATATTAAGACCTAACCAGATATTAACACATCTGAAGAAAATAAATGCTTTGCAAAGAAGCTTTAGGATTTTGTTGTGCCTTCAGATGCTAAGGTGAGTTCATCAAAGCGATGCAAGGAAAGCTGCTTTGGCAAGTCAAGCTGGCATCCAGGCAGAGTCCTAGATTTGGTATTTACTGGGATTTCATTGTTCTTAAATGTCAGATCCTCAACTTTGCAGGTTGAGTACATTTTTATGTTGTCAGTGAAGTGAAAAATTCAGCTATGAGGTTATATGGTGAATGTGGAATAAGAACAGGGGAAGTGACATATATTATAAGGAATTGGTTCACATAATTATGAAGACAGTCCAGAATCTTCAAGATAGGCCAGCGGAGCAGGAGACCCAGGGAAAGCTGATATTCTGGTTCAGAGGACAATAAATGTTGTAGATGAAGTCCAAAGGCAGTCAGTGGGGGGAGAGTCAGTTTTTGTTACACTGATTGGATGAGGCCACCCGCATTAAAGAGGGCAATCTGTTTTAATCAGTCTACCTTTTATTTATTTTTATTTTTTTAAATCCTCACCTAAGGATATTTTTTCCATCGATTTTTTTTTCTATTTTTATTGATTTCAGAGAGGAAGGGAGAGGGAAAGAGAGATAGAAACATCAATGAGAGAATCATTGATTGGCTGCCTCTTGCATCCCCCCCACTGAGGACCAAGCCCGCAACCCAGGCATGTGCCCTTGACCAGAATCAAACCCAGGACCCTTCATTCCGTAGGAGGACACTCTATCAGCTGAGCCAAATCCACTAGGGCTGTGGTCAGCAAACCTCGGCTTGCGAGCCACATGCGGCTCTTTGGCCCCTTCAGTGTGGCTCTTCCACAAAATACCACGTGCGGGCGTGCACGTACAGTGCGATTGAAACTTTGTGGCCCATGCGCAGAAGTTGGTATTTTGTGGAATAGCTGGTATTTTGTGGAAGAGCCACACTGAAGGGGCCAAAGAGCCTCATGTGGCTCGCGAGCCGCGGTTCGCCGAGCCGCAGTTTGCCGACCACTGGACTAGGGTGTTCCCACTGATTTTTTTTTTTAAAGCCAGAGTGGAAGGGAAGGAGGGAGAGAGAGAAACATTGATGTGAAAGAGACATCAAGTTGTTGCCTCTCACACACACCATCAACCAAGGCTGGGGATCAAACCCACAATCCAGGTACATGCGCTTGACTAGGAATGGAACCCATGACCCTTTGATGCGCAGGCTGATGCTCAAATGACTGAGCCACACTGACCAGGGCTGTCTACATTTTTAAATGTAAATTTCATCCAAAACATGCTCATAGACACACCCAGTAAAATGTTTGACCAACCCTCTGGGCTCCCCTTGGCCCACCTAAGTTGACACATAAAATAAGCCATAACAAGGCCTTAGTTGACCAGCCTCATTCTGTTAAACCAGCCCTTCTCCAAATAAGATAAAATAGGATTGGGTAGGTGTCTTCTGATTAAATTAAATCCTATAACAGTCCTGCCTCCCTAACGTTATTCTGAGATTACCTTGGAGACTTCATTGATCTCAAATTCTTCATTCATTTAAAATTGCTCAGGACAAGGGCGGGGGAGGGAGGGGAAACGGAGACATATGTAATACTCTTTGTAATACTTTAAGCAATAAAACAAAATTTTAACAAAATTGTCCAGGACATTATCTCAGATGGCTAATTGTACACAGTATTATTACTATGACTTCTGTGAGAATCACCGTTCCAAATGCTCTGAAAGCTCCTCTGTCTGGGAAGCAACAAGTTCCACACAAATTTAATAGATTCTTGACACTGAACCTCCCTTAGCAGTGCTCCTTGCAGACCTTGATTTTATTTGTACTTAAGCAATTCCTAAGAATAATGTCATTTAATTTTAAACCTTATACGGTTAGGTTTATTTCAAAATAAATTAACTAGCAAATTATGTCCTAACAAAAGGCTAATGGCATTTATAAGGCAAAATAAACAAATTTAAAGTGAAATCAGGTGACTGCATTGGTATAGCAGATTTCGGTGACACAGTCCAAGTATTACCCATTGTAATTTTGTGCTTTCCTTTGCTTATAACTTTCTTTTAAAAATCAATTCCTAAAATGCACACATTTTCAGAGTACAAATTGATAAAAAAACATTAAAATTTTTTAAAGTATTTTTATGAAATTTTCTCTCCATAATTTGATAAATATCATTTTTCATTGTAGAATGTCGACAAAACTACAATACCCAACCTATATTTGAAAAAGCAATTATCTTTTGACATAACTGTAAAGTATTAAACAAATATGCTTATTTCTATAATCTAATCTCAGTACTAAGGAGATAAATGGCATTGCCTTTAGTTTTATTCTATAAAAATTGGTCACTTATGAAATGCTTTTAAAAAAAATCTACATCTTTTCCATTTCCTATTTGAAAATGCTAATATTAAAATGATAATATTCAATGCAGACTTCAAAAGTGGGTTCTTATAATTGTTACTTGGTAAAAATTTTTACTTTAAAACTTTTACCTTTAGATAACTTTGATTCCTAGTATCTTAAATATGCTGTTGTTTTTAAAATAATGATGAAAATGTTGGGGTGTATATTTATATGCAGATATTGAACAAGAATGCTATCAAAAGCAACTAGATTTAAAATCAAATCCATATTATTCAAATTATCAAAACTATTAGTAGCTGGTGTTTTGAAATTCAGTGCCTGTAAAAATAACTTTATTAATATGGTTCATGTGTTTCCCTTGAGACCAGAAATCTGCCTTCTCTATATAATTAATTTTGAATTACAAATGAATAATCAATTTTGAATTCCAAAGAAACCAAATTAATGGGAATCATTGGAAAGAAAGGAGCTATTAAATTGTCTGTCTCTCTTTTTTTAAAAAAAAATATATTTTATTGATTTTTTACAGAGAGGAAGGGAGAGGGATAGAGAGTTAGAAACATCGATTAGCTGCCTCCTGCACACCTCCTACTGGGGATGTGCCCGCAACTAAGGTACATGCCCTTGACCGGAATTGAACCTGGAACCTTTGAGTCCGCAGGCTGACGCTCTATCCACTGAGCCAAAGTGGGGTGGGGGGGGAGGTGGGGGGTTAAATGGGGGGATGAGGACACATTTGTAATACCTTAACCAATAAAGAAATTTAAAAAAAATTGTCTATCTCTTGATTAATTTCTGAAAGTATGCTTTCGGTGATGAAGGAAAACTTGACAATTGCCTATATTATGTTTATTTTGTGGAGCACCTTGCAACCCACTGATAATCAATATTGAATTTTGTATAGACCTGGGGTATAACAGGGCTCGTATTTGTCAGATATATTAATCATCTTTATCATTTATGCAGTCTGTCTTCAAAGCTTCTCCTAAATATCAATCTAAACAGTTTCCATTAAACCAATTAAATATATATGCCTTATTGTTAGGAAAATGAAAGTCTGTGTTCCAGGAAAACCAGACTCTTGGCTCAGATCATTCCTGTCATAAATTTGTGTTTTTAATATACTGAAATTTAAACAAGATTTCTGAGAGTTGGGAACCTGGCTATCCAAAGCAACAAATCAAAAAGGGAAATTAAAGAGTGCCTCAATGTATGGTAAAAGTGAACTACAAGCCCTAACCGGTCTGGCTCAGTGGATAGAGCATCGGCCTGCAGACTGAAGGGTCCCAGGTTCAATTCTGGTCAAGAGCATGTACCTTGGTTGCGGGCACATCCCCAGTAGGAGGTGTGCAGGAGGCAGCTGATCAATGTTTCTCTCTCATTGATGTTTCTAACTCTCTATCCCTCTCCTTTCCTCTCTGTAAAAAATCAATAAAATATATATATATATATATATATATATATATATATATAAAAGTGAACTATGAATCAGGAGTTATTTTAGTACTTACTGGTCTTATTCAAATCATTCTACATGTTTCAAAGAATCAGTTACTATCATAAAAAGTGGCATCTTCTCTTTAGCCTTATCCCAATCAGAAGTGAGTCCAAAGACCCAGTGGGACCCAGTCCTTACAAGGCTGTTCACACTGAGTCCCCGCTGCACGTGAAGCTAGGGTCTATTCCTTTTCAGTTGTGTGAACTATAAATTTCCTTTTTTTTTTGTACATAAGAAAGTGTGAGGTGGGTTTTCAGTCTTTTGCATCCCTACATAACATACTGTTCTACTTATTTAAAAATGTATAGTTCAACATTGTCAGTGGGATTGTAAAATGGTACAGCCATTTTAGAACAGTGTGGCAGTTCCATAAAATGTCAAACATGGGCCATAACCGGTTTGGCTCAGTGGATAGAGCGTCGGCCTGTGGACTGAAAGGTCCCAGGTTCAATTCCGGTCAAGGGCATGTACCGTGGTTACGGGCACATCCCCAGTGGGGGGTGTGCAGGAGGCAGCTGATCGATGTTTCTCTCTCATCAATGTTTCTGACTCTCTATCTCTCTCCCTTCCTCTCTGTAAAAAATCAATAAAATATATTTTTTAAAAAAAAGTCAAACATGGTATCTCGAGTTACAATGTTACTCAGCAACTCTGTTCCTAGGAACTGAAATATTCACATGGCATCTTATACACAAATATAGAAGCATTATTCAAAATAGCCCCAAAGTAGAAACAACTGAAATGTCCACCAACTGGTAATGTATTTAAAAAGTGTGGTATATCCATACATGGAATACTGAAACACGCCATAATATCAAATAAGTTTGTAAACTTTATGCTATGTGAAAGAAGCCAGTCATAAAATACCACATATTGTGTGATTCTATTTATATGAAACTAGAGGCCCAGTGCACAAAACTCGTGTATGGGGGTGGGGGTTACCTCAGCCCGGCCTACACCCTCTCCAATTTGGGACCTCTCAGGGATGTCCGACTGCCTCTTGCAATCCAGGACTGCTGGCTACTAACTGCTTTCCTGCCTGCCTGATTGCCCCTAACCACCTCTGTCTTGACCCGCACCCGGGACCCAGGATTCCCTCCTCCTGATGTTCACAGGCACCCAGGACCCAGGCTGGCTTTGCCCGTGCCGGCTGCAACCGCAGGGGACCGTGGGCGGGTGGCTTCACCCAGGCCGCAGGCACAAGTGCAGCCATTGGTGCCAGGGACCGTGGGGTGGGCGGCTTGTCCCTCTCCCAGGCCACAGGCACAGGCGCAGCTGCTGGCACCCAGGACCAAGAGGTGGGCAGCTTGTCCCTTTCCCGGGCCTCAGCCCCAGCTGCTGGGACCTGGGACCGCGGACAGGTGGCTTGCCCTCTCCTGGGCCGCAGCCTGGCTGGTCCCCATTTCTCTCTTGCGAGATCATTTGTGCCTGGCTGGTCCCCATCCCTCTCTCCCCAGTGTTGAGTGTCTGAGCCATTATGGCGTGAGGGCGTGATGACCATTTACATATTAGCTCTTTATTATATAGGATGTCTAGAATAGGCACATCCTTAGAAACAGAAAGTAGACTAGTGGCTGCCAGGTGCTGGAAAAAGAGGGAGAATAGGGAATAACAATGGGTACAGGATTTCTTTTGGGGGTGATGAAAATGTTCTAAAATTATATAGTGGTGATGGTTGCACAACTCTATAAATATATTAAATACCACTGAAATTGTACACTTTAAATGGGTGATATTGTATGGTGTATGAATATCTCAATAAAGCTATATTTAGTTTGACTTTTTAAAATGTAATTATATTTATAGTTCAATGTTACTACTAAAAATGTAAGTTTAAAGTATATGAAGAATTTCCTCTAATTATGATTTTAAATTGCCTTATATAAAACATTTTACAATAATATTCTTTTAATGCAAATTTTAAAAATCAGGGAAATATAAAGAAAACAAAAATAAGAACAAATTTACATAGTTTGATATTTCATAAGACATAATTAGATTTCCTACAAGTTTAGCTAAACAACTATACAATAATATTTACAGAAATCCTTTGTTGCATATAAAAGAAATACCCTAACACAGTAGAGTCTCATAATGCCTTGGCGAACACCAATTTGATGCTTTAGTATTTTAATATGTTCACAAATTTTCAAACTCAAGCAAGTTTAGAAATGTCTTCATATTGAATTCCTTCAACTCTGCGTCCTTTTAAAGGGCCCTATAAATGAAAATTGAAGAAAAGGTTAAAAACACACATGTACTTAAAAGACATGAAAATGACACTACACTAAGGAATACAAATTTGCCTTTTCCATTTCCCTAAAATACAATTAAAGTAGCTAATATTTCTGTATGTCTATGAACTTTTAAAACATTCTATGGCATGCTCATTAAGAAATTACCGTAATTTTCTTCAAAGATATTTGAAACATGTTATCACTAGATACTGTGGCAGCATCTGCTAGCTGTTCCGTATCTGCCTCCTGGATAGGGAGATGTCCTAGCTCCCCGTATGGTTAGGTGTGGCCATAAGGTGGACCTCCAGCCCACGCAAGTGAACATAAGTGATGCCTGCCATTTCCAGGCCCAGGCCAGGCTACCTTCCACCTGCAATCCAATGCTCTCCTTGGTCTGCCTGAAGCAAACTCAACTATAAAAAGCCAATTACTGAAGACGGTAAAGTCACAAGTTAGAAGGGTTGTGGCTCATAAATCACCCTTCAGAAAAGAGCTGTTCCATGATCAAGAAAACCTATTTTGGACTTTTAGAATGAAAAGTAAAACTTTTATAATATTGGTTCCATTATCAATTTGAAGGTGGTTTATTTTATAGCAGATATCACTATTTTAAGCAATACAGATACTCAAACAGGTTTGTATATTTTCATCTTCTCTTCATATCCAACTACTAGTAAAAAGGGAAGGGGAAAACTAGATAATGAAAGTGCCAGTCATAAAAACTGTCAACCTGGGAGCTAAGAATATGGACTCTGGACCCAGACTGCTCAAGTTCAAATCCCATCCTCAGCAAGTGCCTAAACCATTTTGTGCCTTTTATCTAGGGAAGTAATAATAGGCCTATTATAGTGGTTTTCCTCTTCCAAAAGTAAGTGCTGCTTTGCAATTAATTAGAAAGGCTTTTTATTATATGGATTTCCTCACAGGTTTTATCTCAGTACAGCTCTGTAAGCAATTAAAGCATGAGAAAGGTAGGTGAAACTGTGGGGTTTAAAGTGAGGGAGGGAAGAAAGTACTTCTTAAAAATCAAACAAACTATAAACCAAAGGTATTCAGATGGAACCTCGAATATCCTCCATGGTAATTAGATGTTTTGTATTTCCCTCAGATGAAAACATGAAGCAGGACCTAAATTGGGTAGTATTATGAAATTAAAAAGTAGAAGAGGATTAAACTGCCACGGAAATATAAGATTTCCCATAACCTTATACTTGATTGAGCCAGAGAGAAAAACTTACTCTTAAAAAGATTGATAAAGTCCTCAGTGGAAGATCATACTCCCTTTTCCTCCCCCACCTCTCTAATTTAACATAGTGACAGGTTCTAGGTTAGTATTGTCAGGAACAAGAAAAAAAAAGCTTAAACTACTTAAAATGTGATTTCTCTCAAATAAGGAGATGCTTTTTCCAGAAAACATTCCTGAGACAAATATTCTCTAGCCAGTCAATAATGGGGTAGGAGCCTATGAATTCCTTCAGACAACAAACATAAAATTTGGCAGTTATATGCAATTGTTGATGGAGTTCAGAACTTTTATCAGATAATAGACCCGGGGTTTATTATCCTCCTAAAATATTAACACTTGCTGTACTAGAGAAAAAGGAAATAAAGATATATAATACATAGATCAGATTTTAAAAAGAATTAGCCAGTTAGGACAAAGCATGTTTCAGATCTTTCCTCCTTCAGACAACTTAAGTCTCCCTTTGTCTCATGCACAGACCTATCACTAAACTATCAATTCTAAATCAATAAGCAATTTTTGTATGTCAGATTTCTTTAAATTAATTATTGTATTGATTTTTGATACCTTAAATCCTTTATACAAGGACATTTTAAAAAATTGATCTCTGTGACTTTTCCCCCATTAATTATGACTACACATTCCCCACTAATTATACCATGCCAAATTGAATTTTATATTAGACTAGAGTGCACAAAAATTTGTGCACTCAGGGGAGTCCCTCAGCCCGGCCTGTGCCCTCTCGCAGTCTGGGACCCCTCGGGGGATGACCACCTGCTGGCATAGGCCCGCTCCCCGGGGGGGAGCAGGCCTAAGCTGCAGTCGGACATCCCCCCGCTCCCCGGGGGGGAGCAGGCCTAAGCTGCAGTCGGACATCCTTAGCGCTGCTGAGGAGGCGGGAGAGGCTCCCACCACCACCGCTGTACTGGCAGCTGTCGGCCTGGCTTGTGGCTGAGCAGAGTTCCCCCTGTGGGAGCGCACTGACCACCAGGGGGCAGCTCCTGCATTGAGCATCTGGCCCCTGGCGGTCAGTGTGTGTCATAGTGCCAGTCATTCCCAGACGTTCTGCTGTTAGGGTCAATTTGCATATTATCCTTTTATTATATAGGATAGAGGCCTGGTGCATGGGTGGGGGCCGGATGGTTTTCCCTGAAGGGTGTCCTGCTGTAGTGCCTGGCCAGCCTGGGTGAGGGGCTGATGGCTGTTTGCAGGCTGGTCACACCCCCTTCAGGGTGGGGGTTTCTACTGGGGTGCCTGGCCAGCCTGGGTGAGGGGCTGATGGCTGTCTGCAGGCTGGTCAAGCCCCCACCCCCACCCCCCCAATAGGGACCCTCACCCCATGGAGGTTTGGCCAGCCTGGGTGAGGGACTGATGGCTGTTTTCAGGCTGGCCTCACTCCCTTTAGGGTGTGGGGCCCCCACTGGGGTGCCTGGCCAGTCTGGGTGAGAGGCTGAGGACCGTTTTCAGGCTGGCCAAGCCCCTCTGCAACAGAAGCTCCCAGCCTCTCCTTTCTTTCTTTCTTTTTTTTTTTTTAATCTGGGATTTATTTACCTTCTATAATTGAAACTTTGTAGCCTGGAGTAGAGCTCAGAGCTGGACAGGGCGGGCGGGAGGGAAGCTTGGCTTCCTCCATCGCCGGGGGCAACCCAAGGCTCCAGCTCCGTGGCCACAGCCCGCTGAAAGCAGGTATCTGGGGTTTATTTATCTTCTATAATTGAAACTTTGTTGTTTTGAGTGGAGCTCAGAATTGGCAGGGGCAGGCGGGAAGCTTGGCTTCCTCCATCACTGGAGAAACCAAGCCTCCTGCTCGCTTCAGCTCCGTGGCTGCCAGCCGCCATCTTGGTTGGGTTAATTTGCATATAGTTGCTCTGATTAGCTGCTGGGCATGGCTTAAGGCGTGGCGAAGGCACAGTCAATTTGCATGTTTGTCTTTTATTAGTGTAGATGTGAGAGAAAAAAGTCAGATTATGAAATTGTACATATTATGTAGACAGTTTTATAAAATATAAAGACTGGAAAGGAACAGATTAAAATATTAATGGGAATTATCATTTGGTTGGGTGATTATGAGTAATTTAAAATTTTATTTATATTAAATTGTATTTTTCAGGTTTTATATGAGTATTACTATTGACTGAATGTGTCCCACCCAAACTTCCTATGTTGCAACCTGATACCCAATGTAATGATGTTTGGAGATGGGGCCTTTGAGATCACGGAGGCGAAGTCCCCGTGAATGGATTAGTACCCCTATAAAGGGACTCCAGAGAGTTCTCTTATTCCTTCCAACATGTAAAGACATGAAAAGGAAGCAGGCCCTCACCAGACACAAAATTGGCCAGTGCCTTGGTCTTGGTCTTCTAGCCCTTAGACTTGTGAGAAATACATATATGTTGTTTATAATTCACCCAGTCAGTGGTATTTGTTACAGTAGCCAGAATGGACCAAGACACATAGGCATTTCTTTGGGAATCAGAAAATGAAATGCTTTAGCAATGGTACAGTCAATAGAGAAAATAAGCTTACAGATTTCTAAACAGGAGAGAAGGTGAACAAAAAACCCAAACTCTAAAATGAAACAAAGACCAATCCAATGAGAAAGAACTATGACATATTTTTAAAGCATTTTGAAATTTCTGTCTTTGTGTAAACATACTTACAGTTTCAATGACTATAGTAGCTGAAAATGTCTTCTCATTGATGGATTCTAAGGTACCTTCATTGCCTCTGTAGCCTCCATTTAAAACAAGAATTCTTTTTCCTACAACAGAAACGAATATAACACTGAATGCAAAAAGAATGCCCACTTCTTTCTTCTACTTTTGTCACAGCAAAATGCAATTACACTGAATGAGCATAACGAAAAATAAAACCATTCTCTTAGAAGTTCTTAATCATTTAAGAATTCTGTAATATTCTAAAGTATAGTTTTTAGATACTTTAATTACTATCACATTATGACTCCTCATTTTTTTCACTTATTTGTTGAAGGAATATGTTTTGATTTTAGATTGCATGGTGTATACGGTGTTTGGAGGAAATGCTGAGTCCATAAGTAATCACAAAAAATTTGTTTCCTTTAATTCATCTTTTTAAAGATGGCTTAGCAGTTACATTAAAGTTAAAATATATGCCTGATGTGACTAAGCCAAAGCAATCATATGTCCATACAAAGACTTGTATGTGAACGTTCACAGCATTTTATTTGTAATAACCAAAAATTATAAATAACCCAAATGTCTATCAACAGATGAATGCGTACATAAACAGCAGTAACAGCAGATTGATGGTTGCCGGGGGAGGGGGGGTGGGAGATGGGAGACAAGAGGAGTGGGAGGGAATGAGAAGATTATAAAGGAAAAAGAAAAATTGGGGAGTGGGGGGGGGGGTGATAAAACATTCATTATCTGGATTATAGGGATGGTTTCATGAGAGTATTCACATGTTAAGAGTTATCAAATTGTATACTTTCTAAAGGTTCAGTTTATTAGAAAAAAACATTTAATCCATTAAGTGAGTTTTTATTTTAGAGGGAAAGTTAAATAAAGGATCTGATCAGTGAAGTTTTAGAGACTAACATGATCACTGCGCCAGCAATGATATCATTATGAAGAAAGTGGATCAGAGGCAAACAACCTGACCAAACGGCATCAACACTGGACACTGTGTTAGTTCCCAAATGATCAAGATCATTAAAGAAAAGGACTTGTATGCATGCATATTAGCATAACCAATGGACACAGACACTGGGGTGGTGGGGGCTTAACCGGGGTGGGAATGGCAGGGAAGGGGGTGTCAAATTGGGGAAGAAGGAGACATATGTAAAACTTTAGACAATAAAAAAAACAAAAGATCACTAAAGAAAACAGAAAGCAAAATCATAATAACTTTTACTTTACTATTTCAGGTAGCTAAATATATCTACACTAATAAAAGCCTAGGTGGACTTGGCACCGCCATGGACTTGGGAAACGGTGGGGAAGGCGGGGCGGGCTGAGGGGCCAAGGGGGGAGGAGGGGCATATGTAATACCTTCGACAATAAAGGTGGAAACCCTTAAAAAAAAAAAGCCTAGGTGGCCCTCATGCACGATATCGTCACAAGATGGTTGTCAAAAGATGGCCACGTGCACAGTGGAGGTGGGGCCCAGTGGCCACTCCGTGCGGTGAGACCTGGGGGTCCTGCGGCTCTGCGGTGCGGAGGAGGCCAGTCCTGGAGTCTCCGCCGCCTCGTGCAGAGGAGGCAGGTCGCGGCAGGGAAGGGCAGTTGTGGGCGATCAGGCCGGCAGGGGAGCAGCTAGGTGAGAATCAGGCTGGCAGGGGAGCAGTTAGGGGGTGATCAGGCTGGCAGGCAGGCGAGCGGTTAGGAGCCAGTGGTCCTGGACTGTGAGAGGGATGTCTGACTGCTGGTTTAGGCCTGATCCTGCTAAACCGGAAGCTGGACATCCCCCAAGGGGTCCCAGATTGGAAAGGGTACAGGCCAGACTGAGGGACACCAAGCCCCCCCTGCACAAATTTCGTGCACCAGGCCACTAGTATATTAATAACCAAGAGGCCTGATGCATGGATTTGTGCACTGGTGGGGTTTCCCCCCAGTCCCCGGCTCATCCCGGCCCTGCTGCACCTGCCACAGGCTCATGCCCAGGAAGTCTGGGTCTAAAGAGGCTTGCAGCAGTGCTTACCAGCTGTGAGCCCTGCATCTGGTGCCCAATGGTCAGCTGAGCGGCGCTCCCGCTGTGTGAGCACACTGACCACCAGGGGGCAGCTCCTGAATTGAGCATCTACCCCCTGGTGGTCAGTGCACATCACAGCGGCTGGTCGTTTAGTCATTCAGTTATTCGGTCACTTAGGCTTTTATATATATAGACTAGAGGCCCAGTGCATGAAATTCATGCACTGGGGAGGGGGGGGCGGGTGTCCCTCTGCCCAGCCTGCACCCTCTCCAATCTGGAATCTCTCTCACAATCCAGGACTGCTGGCTCCCAACCACTCACCTGCCTACCTACCTCATTGTCCCTAACTACTTCTGCCTGCCAGCCTGATCACCCCCTAACTGTTCCCCTGCCAGCCTGATCGACACCTAATTGTTCCCCTGCAGGCCTGGTCCCCTCCCCAACTGCCCTCCAATGTAGGCCTGGCCAGCCCCAACTGCCCTCACCTGCAGGCCTTGTCCCCCACAATGGCCCTCCCCTGCAGGCCTAGTTCCCCCCAACTTCCCTCCCCTGCTGGCCATCTTGTGTGTTGCAATGATGGTCAATTTCCATACTGGTCAAGACTAATTAGCATATCAGGGCTAATTAGCATATCCCTCTTTTATTATATAGGACTAGAGGCCCGGTGCACAAAAATTTGTGCACTCGGGGGGGAGGGGAGTCCCTCAGCCCAGCCTGTGCCCTCTCACAGTCTGGGACCCCTCGGGAGATAAAGACCTGCTGGCTTAGGCCTGCTCCCGGGTGGCAGAGGGCAGGCCCAATCCCTAGGTGCAGGCCCTGGTCGGACTCAGAGCAGGGCCGATTGGGGAGTTGGGGCACCGCCCCCTTTCATGCACAGAGCAGGGCGATCGGGAGGTTGTGATGCCACCCTCAGTCACGCTCAGGGTAGGGCCGATTGGGGGGTTAGGGCACCGTCCTCTGTCACACTCAAGGCAGGGTCGATGGGCAGGTTGCGGCGCCACCCCCTGTCACGCACAGAGCAGGGCCAATCAGGGGGTTGGGGCACTTCCCCCTGTCACTCAGAGCAGGGCCCATCAGGGGGGTTGGGGCTCTGTACCCTGTCACGCACACAGCAGGGCCAATCAGGGGGTTGGGGCGCTGCCCCCTGTCACGCACAGAGCGGGGCCCATCAGGGGGTTGGGGCGCTACCCTCTATCACCCACAGAGCAGGGCCGATCAGGGGGTTGGGGCGCCGCCACTCTCACACTCAGGGCAGGGCTGATGGGGAGGTTATGGCTCTACCCCGTCACACACAGAGCAGGGCCCGTGTGTGTGTGTGTGGGGGGGGGGGGTTGGAGCGCCACACCCTGTCACACACAGAGCAGGGCCGATCAGGGGGTTGGGGCGCCGCACCCTGTCACACACAGAGCCACAGGGAGATCAGGGGGTTGGGGAGCTCCCCCCTATCAGGCACAGAGCAGGGCTGATCAGGGGGTTGGGGCGCCTTCTCCTGTCACGAACAGAGCAGGGTGGATAGGGAGGTTGTGGCCCCGCCCCCTGTCACACACAGAGCCGCAGGGTGATCAGGGGGTTTGGGCGCTGCCCCGTCACACTGGTCCTGGTGCCGGGAGACCTCACGGCTCCACTCATCCCGGTGCTGGGAGGCATATTACCCCTTTACTATATAGGGTAGAGGCCTGGTGCACGGGTGGGTGCCGGCTGGTTTGCCCTGAAGGGTGTCCTGGATCAGGGTGGGGGTCCCCACTGGGGTGCCTGGCCAGCCTGGGTGAGGGGATGATGGCTGTTTGCAGCTGGTCACACACCCTTCAGGGTGGGGGTCCCCATTGGGGTGCCTGGCCAGTCTGGGTGGGGGGCTGAGGGCTGTTTTCAGGCTGGGGGTGACTGAAGCTCCCAACCGCTCCTTTTTTTCTTTTCTTTTTTTTAATTCTGGGCCAGCTTTAGCTTTGAGGCTTGGCTCCAGCTCTTAGGCCTCCGCTGCTGAACGTAGGTTTCTGGCCTTTGCTTATAATGTTGTGATCCTGCTGGCTGAAGCCCGGGGACTAAAGCAGGTTTCTGGGGTTTTGTTTAGCTTCTATATTTGTTGCATAGTTGCTTAGAGTTGCAGCTCAGAGGCCTGCAGCGGCAGGCGGGGAATGCTGGAGTCCTCCGTCACTGAAGCAGCAAGCCTCATGTTAGTTTCAAGCTGCCTGGCTGCCGGCCGCCATCTTGGCTGGCAGTTAATTTGCATATTGCCCTGATTAGCCAATGGGAAGGGTAGCGGTCGTAGTATGCCAATTACCATGTCTCTCTTTTATTAGATAGGATAACTCTAATATGATTGAATTTCTCTAGACATGTCTGTGTTTTGCTTCTGGGGGGAAAAAATCCAGGAAGGGAAAACTTGTTCATGATACAAAAAGCTTTCTCAGAAAACTGGAAAACTAACCGTATCACCAAGTCAAACAGAATCAGTTATATATGTTAGCAGTTATATAGTATTTCTAAAAAGGAAACTTGTATCTAAAACTATCAAGTAATATCAAAAAACTGGTTTAATGAACAGAATCACTCATGTTGATGGCATATGCATTAAACAGTCTGCAAAAAGATTTACCTGGTGCTGGAATTACTGTTTCTAAATGAGTCTGGTCAAGTTTCAGCTTGTCTCCAGAGTCAATCATCTTTACAACAGCTGTATATTTGTCAATTACTTCCTGTCATGTAAAATCAACACTTTTATAATAGAAGAGATATGTGGAACACAAATTAAAAAAAAACAACCCACAGAAATAAAATAAAAAATGAAATTCCAATCAAAAGAGTAAT
Source organism: Myotis myotis (assembly GCF_014108235.1). Classification (NCBI taxonomy): domain Eukaryota; kingdom Metazoa; phylum Chordata; class Mammalia; order Chiroptera; family Vespertilionidae; genus Myotis; species Myotis myotis. The sequence continues at coordinate 75,836,949 of NW_023416313.1, read as the reverse complement.
TCCTTCTATAAACAACACTATTTTCTAGAAACCATTTACTATTTCTTAGTCTATGGTTCTTAATAAAGAATTCAATTCAAAGGTTAGGTTAAGGTTTTCATCTGGAAAGAATAAAAGCTGGTGATCTCAGAATAAGATTTTAAGAAATATAGTGAGAGGGATAATTTCACCTAGCTTCAAGGACAGTGGAAAGGCAATTTATGCATGCACAGGCTGGGTGCTGAAATGAGCTATATTTAGGAAAAACAAAAGGGAAGAAAGGACTGGAATGTTGATTATTAAGTTTTAAAATCCTAGAGCAGTCAAAAGATACTCTCTTAGGGCAAAACACACGAGAGGACTCCTTGGAACTCTGGGGGCACAATTATATTGCCCATCATCATCAAAGAGAATGCATTTTACTGACTAGCAAGGTGTGCACACTGAGTCTAAGAGGTGCCAATGGGATCTGATACATACTATTTGCTCCAGTAAGAAAGCAAACAGAGATTAAGTATAAACAATGGTTGAAAATGAATTATTTCTCCAATGATTATGAATTCATCTTTCCTTTTATAGAACCATCAAGTACCTTAGACATTTGCTTTCTGCTACTAGGAATTGATTTTTAAGGAGTATCAAAATGGATTTACCTAGTCACCCACAACTCCTTTCACAAATTTCATTTTTAACTTCATGTTCTTACCTTAACAATGCCTTTTTTCTTATGATATTTCTCTCCAAGTCTTTTGGTTATAATTTTCACAATTATTTCCTAAAAATAACAAAAAAGGAAAGACAAATTATTTTTCTGTTTTACTCCTTCATTTTAAACTGTGTTCACCAAAAATCATCATAAAATGTGACTGCTCTGCTAAATAATAAAATTTGGAGTTGTAAGCCTTACCAACAATGGCACTTCCTTAGTAATCTTTCATTCCTTCTTTCTCTTTTTATTAAATACAGCAACCAAGAGGAAAAATATATATCTAATGGCTGATTTCCATAGTAAAGATTTCTTGAAATCTAGGACTTTTATCTATAAACCTCAACTCTATTAACTCATGTCCTTCATAAACAGCTTCTTTCTCTCTATCCACTTAAAGAAGTGAAAAGTGTTAAGGATGTTATACTGTAGTATTCACTATTGATATAAAATGCAGATGGCAAGAGTCTCACTGGGAATCCTCAGGACATGACACTGTTTTCAGTGTTCTTTTCTCATTATGTTGCTTTCAATTTTTGATACAGATGAGATTCCTCCAACATTAGCTCCAGCTAAAAGTACTGGTCTAATTCTCAAATGTGAGAGAAATCTGGGTTTATTTAATATTAATGCATTCAGAGTTTGCTTCTTCATTGTTGTTTCCTGGTGTGGATTAGCTGTGTAATGGCTGATAATGGAAATTAAACCATCTAACTTATTGCTATATTCACTACAGTGATTCTACATTTGCTACTTCAATTAACAATAACAGAGGTACTAGATCAGGGATGGGGAACCTTTTTTCTGTGAAGGGCCACTGGATATTTATAACATCATTCGAGGGCTATACAAAATTATCAACTTAAAAATTAGCCTGCTATATTTGGTCAAACATTTAATTAACTCACTTGTAATGCCTTGGCCTTACTTAATTTCTCAGGACTTATATGGCCTGCAGGCCAGACGTTCCCCACCCCTGTAGATGGTCATGAATACTTCACTAAACCATACTAAAAACTGTATGAACAAAAATTCAGTAAGGACCTTGGGGGATGATATTTAATAGTAGGAAGACATGTTTAAGAGAAGACTTGAAAAAAAGAAGAAAAAGAGAGAAGACTTCAGAGAAAAAAAAAAAAAAAAGAAAAGCAGAGAAGACTCTTAAGCTTTTGTTTTACTAAGACTTTCTAAATGAAACCCATCAAAACAGCTTCTCTGATTCAGCCAGAGAATTCTGGGCTAAATCTAAATCTCTCTAAGGCCTTCATTTAAAGGCAGTTCATTACATCATTGGACTTAATGACACTTGCTTGCAATAGATCGGTCCAAACCCTTCTTTTCTGAGTTCAAAAAATGAAGTTCTCCAATCTATCTCTGTGGACTGCTAGCTATTTTAATAAAGATAATGCCCTTTTCAAAATAAGAAACACACTGAGTCATTCTCATTTTTAATGTAACACTCTGTCAAAGGAACTATGCAGAAAAGCTCAATAATTTACAATATGAGAAAATTAATAACAAAAAATAAAATTTAAGTTTTGTCAATAGGAAGAGAATTTTTAGACTAAGTAATATTTGGAATGTTTTGCCTTTTTTCTTTTAGTTTGTTTTCTTTTTCCTTTAAAACAATGGTTCTTAACCAAGGGTACATATAAGATTCACCTGGGAGGTTAGTGAAATGTGCATTTCACACCAGGACACTGGATGGTGGGAATACTGAATCAGGTGTATTTTGAAATCCCATGGCTTACTGTAGCCTAAGCTTCTGTCCAGAGGACAAGTGCATGTGATAAACTGTTCTATGATGTTTGCTATTATAGAGACGGAGGTACTATAAGCATAGGATAAAAACTTTCTTAATCACTCATGGTTAAGAATTAACTACTGCTTTATCACAATTCTTTAAAAAAAAACATTTTTATTGATTTCAGAGAGGAAGGGAGAGGGATAGAAAGATAGAATCAATGATGAGAGAGAATCATTGATTGGCTGTCTCCTGCATGCCCCCCACTGGGGATTGAGCCCACAACCCAGGCATGTGCCCTTAACTGGAATTGGACCTGGGACCTTCAGTCCACAGACTGATGTTCTATCTACTGAGCCAAATCAGCAAGGGCATTTAATCACAATTCTTGATTACATTTTCATAAATGTTCAAATCCTAGCTACTTTAACAGGGGAAACTAATGTAATTAATGGATGGTCTCTTCCCTACAGGTCCTTCCTTTACTAATAATCTTGACCCAAATTCTACTCAGAGACAAAGTCAGGCTGACTAAAGTTTTCCAGGAAACAGTACTATTTACTAGTTGAGAATACAACCCACTGAATCAGATTGCCAGGAAAATCCTGGCTCACTACTTCCTAAATGACCCTGAGGAAATTACTCAAATACTTTATGCCTCAGTTTCCTCACCTACAAAATTAGAATAACAATAATTACCTTATAAGGCTTATATGAGAATTAACTACAATAATTTATCTAAAATAAGTATTTTATATTTAACAGTATTTTTGTATTAAATAACTTATTTCATCACCTGTCATGTGATCCTAAGGTAGAAATGTTTCCCATTACATACAAATATAAAGTAAATCATGGAAGCTAAATTATTTCCAAGCCAGTGAGACAATGACTATGAAGATTTGAATCAGAACTTTGAACTTCTTGACCTCTGAGGTTATTACTACTCTTATTTTTCAAATCAAAAATTCTCTAAATAGCACAGTACTTTTCACTCTCCTGTTATTGACCAAACCAACTTCTTTAAGAATAACGAAGGCACTCTGAAGGTTTTATGGGAACTCCACATCTCAGTAAGTTCAAAACAGAGCATCAATCAATAACAATTTAAAAATTATTCAAATGTTTATAAATTGTTATAAAATTATCTTAAAATAATAAGCAATAATAAGTAAGCAACAAAATACAAGTCTTTCCTTGTAAAATTAAAACTTTTTTATTTTTGTATAAAGTATGTAAATGGGTATCCTAAGTTCAATAAGATGTAAGTTGAAAACAAGTACTTTTGCATTTACAATTCTATTTCATTCCATTTCTGAAACTACAATCTTTTGTTTTACGGCAAAAATGGAAAATAATTCCAGGCTTAAATTCAAGGTGCCATAAACAAGTTTGGCATTAAACTCAAGGAATATTACCAGACTAATAAACAATGAAGTAGCCGAAACCGGTTTGGCTCAGTGGATAGAGCGTCGGCCTGCGGACTGAAGGGTCCCAGGTTCGATTCCGGTCAAGGGCATGTACCTGGGTTGCGGGCACATCCCCAGTAGGAGATGTGCAGGAGGCAGCTGATCGATGTTTCTCTCTCATCGATGTTTCTAGCTCTCTGTCTCTCTCCCTTCCTCTCTGTGGAAAATCAATAAAATATATATTTAAAAAAAAAACAAACAAAAAAAAAACAATGAAGTAACCCTCCAATACAGGTGCAACCAATAATTAAAGATCAAATATGTAGAAATAAAACTTACTGAAGTTATATCTATCTATGTAGTATATATACAGTTGAGAAATTTAGTCATTTATACCAAATACTATTTAAATCATTCACTTGAAATTACATTTAGAACTTAAGACACTCCAACTGAATACGTACAGGCTGTAGCCAGTAGTCTGTTCGGGCAGCTCTTTTCTTTTCCTCTTCAATCTGTAGAACACACAAGACAATTACAAAAAAAAAATCTCTTTAAAATCCTCAATTTGTATGAATAACATTCTATTTAGCAAAAGAACAACAGAAAACACACACTTCTCAGAAGATCAATAATGTAATTTGCATGTAACATGTTTTTACAATTAGTTTTGATCTTTTTTAAAAACTTGGTTTAGCCCTGGGCAGTTTGGCTCGGTGGATGGAGCATCAGCCTGCGGACTGAGGGGTCCCAGGTTCGATTCCAGTCAGGGGCACGTGCCCGGGTTGTGGGCTCGATCCCCAGTGTGGGGCGTGCAGGAAGCAGCCAATCGATGATTCTCTCTCATCATTGATGTTTCTATCTCTCTCTCCCTCTTCCTTCCTCTCTGAAATCAATAAAAATATAAAAACAAAAAAACAAAAACAAAAAAACCCCTTGGTTTAAAAATAATATGTCATAAAGCTCCCAATTGACCAAGAAAATAAATACAAGCAACCTCTGCTCAGGCAATATTGCAAGGCAATCTGACAGCGCTACAGTACTGCCCACTAGGCTCTGCATCTAGGCTCCTTTTTCCTAACCTAGCATGTGCACATTTTTTAACTTTATAGCGCCCTGCTTCCTCCCATGTGACTGTCATGAACTAGAAAACAGGCAATGTTTTCATGTGGCAAAAACAACACGTACAGACCAATTTAACACAGCACAGTTAGGTACACAGTCTTATGGTAAAAAGGAGCTTCTCTGTTTGATAAGGATAATAAAGCTTGTAAATGGAGGGGAAGAAACATACAATCAAGAGAGATGTACATAAAAGGGTGATGGAAAGAACAAAAGGCCTACTTCATAATACTTAAGGGATTGATACAACAAGAGGATATGACTCTGGTAAATACATATGCACCCAATGCAGGAGCACCCAAATCCATAAAAAACTTCTGGAAGGTAACAAGGGAGAGATCGACAGCGATACAATCATAGTAGGGGACTTTAATACCCCACTGACATCACTAGATAAATCCTCTAGGCAAAAAAATCAGTAAAGAAACAGCAATTCTACGTGACTCACTAGATTAGATGGACTTAATTGACATCTTCAGAACATTTCACCCAAAGCTACAGAATACACATGCTTCTTAAGTGTACATGGGACATTTTCAAAGATAGACCACATATTGGATCACAGGCAAAGTCTCTCCAAATTCAAGAAGACTGAAATCATATCAAGCATCTTCTCAGGCCCTAACTGGTTTGGCTCAGTGGATAGAGGGTCCCAGGCTCAATTCTGGTCAAGGGCATGTACCTTGGTTGCGAGCACATCCTGAGTAGGGGGTGTGCAGGAGGCAGCTGATCGATGTTTCTCTCTCATCGATGTTTCTAACTCTCTATCTCTCTCCCTTCCTCTCTGTAAAAAATCAATAAAATATATATTAAAAAAAAAAAAGCATCTTCTCAGACCACAATGGCATAATATTAGAAATCAACTACAAAAAAAACAAAAAGCAAAAAAAAACCACACACAAAAAAATTCAAACACTTGTAGGCTGAATAGCATGCTATTACACAATGATTGGGTTACCAAATAGATCAAAGAAGAAATTAAAAATATCCTGGAAACGAATGACAATGAAAACACAACAATCCAAAACCTATGGGACACAGTGAAAGCAGTCCTGAGAGGGAAGTTCATAGCATTACAGGCCTACCTCAAAAAACAAGAAAAACTGGTAATAAATTATCTAACTTTACAACTTAAAGAATTAGAAAGAGAGCAACAAGAGAAGCTCAGAGTGAGCAGATGGAAGGAGATAATAAAGATCAGAGCAGAAATAAATGACATAGAGACCAAAAAAAACCCCACTAAAAAACAACAACAACAAAAACACAATACAAGGTCAACGAAACCAAGAGTTGAAAGGATAAACAAAACAGACGAACCTCTAGCCAGGCTCACCAAAAAATTCAAGAGGAAGGCACACTTCCTAGTTCTTTCTATGAAGCCAGCATCACCCGAATTCCAAAACCAGATAAAGACACTACAGAGAAAGAGAATTACAGGCCAATATCCCTGATGAAGATAGATGCTAAAATCCTCAACAAAATTTTAGCAAATCAGATCCAGCATTACTGGTACATTAAAAAGATCATACACCATGACCAAGTGGGATTTATTCCAGGGATGCAAGGCTGGTACAATATCCACAAATCAATGAACGTGATACATCATATAAATAAATTGAGAGGCAAAAATCACATAACCATATCACAATTGATGCAGAAAAGGCACTTGACAAAATCCAGCACCCTTTCCTGATAAAAACTCTCAGCAAAGTGAGAATAAAGGGATCATACCTCAATATAACAAAAGTCTTATATGACAAACCCACAGCCAACATCATACTCAATGGGCGAAAACTAAAACCATTTCCCCTAAGAACAGGAACAAGATAGGGATGCCTGCTTTCACCACTCCTGTTCGACATAGTACTGGAAGTATTAGCCATTGAGATCAGACAAGAAGAAATAAAAGGCATCCAAATTGGAAAAAAAGTAAAATTGTCATTATTTGCAGATGACATGATATTGTACATAGGAAACTCCAAAGGCTCCATCAAAAAACTACTAGACTTAACAAATGAATTCGGCAATGTAGCAGGATACAAATTAACACCCAGAAATCTATGGCTTTTTTTATACACAAATAATGAACTCACAGGAAGAGAAACTAAAAAAAAAAATCCCATTTACCATTGCAACAAAAAAATTAAGATACCTAGGAATAAATTTAACAAAGGAGGTAAAGGACCTGTACTCAGAAAATTACAGGATGCCAAAAAAAAAAAGAGATAGAGGAAGACATGAACAAATGGAAGAATATATCATGTTCATGGATTGGTAGAGTCAGCATCATTAAAATGTCCATACTACCCAAAGCAATCTATAGATTCAATGCAATCCCCATTAAAATACCAACGGCATGTTTCAAAGACCTAGAACAAAATCTCCAAAAATTCATATGGAGTTAAAAAAGACCCCGAATAGTACAGCAATCTTGAGAAAGAAGAACAAAGTTGGAGGGATCATAATACCAGATATCAAGCTATACTACACAGCCACTGTCCTCAAAACTGCCTGGTACTGGCACAAGAACAGATATATAGACCAATAGAACAGAACAGAGAACCCAGAAATGGACCCAAGCCATTATGCTCAATTAATATTTGACAAAGGAGGCAAGAGCATACAATGGAGTCAAGACAGTCTCTTCAATAAATGGTGTTGGGAAAATTAGATATATGCAAAAAAAAAAAAAAGAAACTAGACCACCAAGTTACACCATACACAAAAATAAACTCAAAATGGGTAAAGGACTTAAATGTAAGATGGGAAACCATAAAAACCTTAGAAGAAGCCATGGGTAGCAAAATAGCAAACATATGTTGTAGCAATATCTTTACTGACACAGCTCCTAGGGCAATGGAAATTAAGGAGAAAATAAACAAATGGGACTACATCAAAATAAAAGGCCTCTGCACAGCAAAAGAAACCATCAACAAAACAACAAGAAAGCTCACTGCATGGGAGAACACATTTGCCAATGTTATCTCATATAAGGGTTTAATCTCCAAAATTTATAGGAACTCCTACAACTTAACAAAAGGAAGATAAACAATCCAATCAAAAAATGGGCAAAGGGCCTAAATAGACACTTTTCAAACGAGGACAATACAGAAGGACAAGAGACATATGAAAACATGCTCAAAGTCACTAATCATCCGAGAGATGCAAATCAAACCGAGGTACCATCTCACACCAGTCAGAATGGCTATCATCAACAAATCAACAAACAACAAGTGCTGGAGAGGATGTGGAGAAAAAGGAACCCTCTTACACTGCTGGTGGGAATGCAGACTGGTGCAGCCACTGTGGAGAACAGTATGGCATTTCCTCAAAAAATTAAAAATGGAACTTCCATTTGACCCAGTGATCCCACTTCTAGGAATATATCCCAAGAAAACAGAAACACCAATCAGAATGGGTATATGCACCTCTATGTTCATAGCAGCACAATTCCATAGCTAAGATTTGGAAACAGCCTCAGTGCCCATAAGCAAATGAGTGGATTAGAAAACTGTGGTACATCTACACAATGGAATACTACGCTGCTATAAAAAAGAAAGAGTTCTTACCATTTGCGACACCATGGATGAAACTGGAAAACATTATGCTAAGTGAAATAAATCAGTCAAAGAAAGATAAATATCATATGATCCCACTCAGTAGTGGAATATAATGAACAACATAAACTGATGAGCAAAAACAGAACCAGAGTCATTGAAACATCGAACAGACTGTCCAACCTATGAGGAAAGGTGGGGGTTGAGGGGCTAAGAGATCAACCAAAGGACTTGTATGCATGCAGATGAGCATAGCCAATGGACACAGACCATGGGGGGTGGGGCAGGGGGAGAGGGCATGTACTGGGGGGATGGGGGGGGCTGGGAAAAGGTCAGTGGGGCAAAAAGGAGACTTATATAATACTTTAAACAACAAAGAGTTAAAAAAAAAAAGAACAAAAGGCCTACTGGCCATTATGGCTTTACTAGTATATCATGCCCTTTTCTTTCTCAACTGCTTAAAGTTAGAATCCTAAGTACCAACTTTCAGTGGACTGAATAATGTTTTCTTTGGTTGATTATGAACCTCATTTCAATTCCTCCAAGTTTCCAATTTAAACAAAAAATATTCTAAATTTAGCATTATTATATTCAAAGCAGGTAGACCTGGCTTTCTATTTTTCCTCTGAATTAAATTTAAAAATTCTCTGTCATAGCCTATACTTCTCTGGTGTTCCCACTATTTCTCTCTCTAACCTCAAAGACTACTACTCTTGTGTTCACAAGCTGCAGCCATGTGGGACGTTTCTTCCCATGACTGACTTAGAGCTCTTTCCTGCCATAGCACAAGCTCTCTCCCCACTCTTGCTGCTCAGACCGCCTCAGGACTTAGTATTTTGTATGTAATTACTTATTTATTGCTCACTTGTTCATGGAATATCTCCCTCACTAGAATGAAAGCTCCATGACACATAGATAGTGGGTTTTTATCCCTATTCTACAGACCCATGACTTCACATAATGCCTAGCTAGTGAACAGCAACTCAGTATTTGTTGAATGATGGAATGATGACATCTCAGAGTGTACACATCTTATGCTATACTTTAAGCTTTTCAGACTGCTCCTCATTGTGTGAGGACTCAGTAACAGGGAAGACCCAAGAGTAACCTCCTAGACCTTCATAAATGAAGAAAAGGGATGGAGAGCCTAGAGGAAAAAATCTGCTTCTTGTATCCATTTATTCTTTTTCTTCCCCTTCTTTTTCCACTTATTTCATACATTTATTGAAAAGGTAAGGTTATGTGTTAGAAGGGAAAAAGGAATATTTAGGAGTATATTAAGAACTTTCTGCAGAATTGCTCTAGAATCCAGGTAAAAAGTATGGCTCTAGATCCAGATAGTATTAAGTTTTCAATGGCTCATCACATAAACTTAGCCATCAGTTTAAATCAAATTAAAAGTAGGTATGTCACAGCTTTTTCCTTGCTAATAGGCAACAAGTGGAAGTTAAAACAGGAGAGCAAAGGTTGGTGGGGGAATCCTTGGAGGATGCCAATTTCACAGCCACAGAAGGGAAACAGAGCTTTCCCGTCTAGCTTCCATTACCACTGAAGTCCTTCTCTTTGAATTCCATAGACCATAGTTGCATGGAGAGTTATGAAGAAAACACTTGCAACAAGAAACTAAACCTTGTGGGGAGTTCTAATTCTATTCCAGTGAAACTGCATCTAGGCTCCTTTTTCCTAACCTAGCATGTGCACATTTTTTAACTTTATAGTAATCTAACAATGGTGAAACTATTTAAGTTTCCTTGGTTTAAACTGCATCATTCCTCTAATGCTAAAGAGTGAATGGGCTCTAACCGGTTTGGCTCAGTAGACTCTATCCGATAGAGCGTCGGCCTGCGGACTGAAGGGTCCCAGGTTCGATTCCGGTCGAGGGCATGTACCTTGGTTGCGGGTACATCCCCAGTGGGAGTGTGCAGGAGGCAGCTGATTGATGTTTCTCTCAACGATATTTCTAACTCTCTGTCCCTCTCCCTTCCTCTCTGTAAAAAATCAATAAAATATATATTTTAGAGAGTGAACTGTACCTCCATAATTTCATCCAGTGCAGACTTCTTTTTCTTCTTTTCTTTTGATTGAGCTGAGCTATGGGAAGGTTCTTTCCGTTTCACTGATGCTGTGGCCTCTATTACCTTCAATGCACTTGGTCCCAAAGAACTGACAAGAAGAACCGTGCTTGTTAACAAAATCTATACAGAGATAGACTTTAGAATGTGCAGAATAAATAACAGAAGAAATCTGTTACATAATCTATATATATAAAGAGCCAGGGGCCGTCACATCCAAAACAACCGAACGGACAGCCGAACAGGCTGAGTGGGGCGACAAGGCCGGCAGGGGGGTTAGTGAGGGACGACCAATGACTGAACAGCAGGCTGTGAGGGGCGATCAGGCCAGCAAGGCCGGCAGTGAGGGGCGACCAAACGACTGAACAGCAGGCTGCGTGGGGCGACCAGGCCGGCAGGGGGGGGCAGTGAGGGGTGACCAGGCTGGCAGCAGGGGCAGTTGGGGGGCAACCAGGCCAGCGGGGGGGGGGGGGGGTGGGGTGGGGGGGGGCAGTTAGGGGCAATCAGGTTGGCAGGCAGAGGAGGTTAAGAGTGGCAGGGGTGCCAGTTAGGGGCGATTAGGCAGGCAGGCAGGTGAGCAGTTAGGAGCCAGCAGTCCTGGATTGTAAGAGGGATCCCTGAGAGGGTGCAGGCTGGGCTGAGGGGGGGGAACGCCCTCTCCTCCTGCGCCGATTTCATGCACCGGGCCTCCAGTTCTTTTATAACAGATCAGTGGAAGCAATGAAGGAGTCATCTGCATCCCTTACAGGACTCGGCACCAGGAGAACATGTAACCCTTTCCTGTCTTTATCTCCTGCTACCTTCTCCTCACCCCTTCAGCAATTGTCAATATAACCAGAATAGCAGAGTGACGACAGCACTGGCTTCAGTGTTAGGCAGATCAGGGTTTGAGGGTATTACTCCTAGAACTTTGAGTAATGAACTTTTCTAAGCCTGTTCCTCATCTATAAATGGGGATAATAATGTGACCCAACTCTGAGCTCAATTGCAAGGATTAAATGTTTGTAAAATGACTGCTAGAAGTCTAACACATTATTGTCAGCTCTATTTTTTAAAGCAAAGGTCTTAACACGTCACTTAAATATTTTTTTTATTGCCTGACCTCATAGTTGACAGTGTAAATTCTAATGTTTTTTAATGCCAATATAAAATTGTCATCACTGACTCCAGAGTACTAGCTCTGACTTTTATGCTCATTGGCCATTGTAAACAATTTGCTATCAACTGAGCCATGCATGCCTTTTCAAATTTTCACATGCCTCTTTTATACCAACAATAATCTCTTCATTTTTCTCCATTTGTTAAAATTCTTTGAGATCCATTATTCATGAGGTTTCTTGAATTGTCATTTTTTGAAATGCCATAGCACTTTATGGTATACATCCCACTCTACCATGAATTATAATCATTTGTACATATGACCCCTCATTCATAGGGAGGGACCATATGTATAAATTTTCCCCCCTGTAATGTAGCAGTAACTATGATGTGATTCATATAAGATAGGTGCTCAATTAAGTTTTGTTGACTAAATGAATCTTACCAGTCTAATTCTTTAATATGTCATATTGACAAAAGATGAAACAGATAAATATTTGCACAAAGCTATGGTGGAGATAATAAGTGTGATGACTAAAAAATACAATAGAATTATTTCCCATCATTTGTTTTATTTTTAAAAAATTTAAAGCATTTAAAGACAGCATTAGAGCATTCTTTTAAGAGAGAAACAGGGAGATCTCTTACACACCCAGAAGATGACAAGAAGATAAAGCAAAGAGAAATTTAAAGACTCTGGTCATGAACACAAGAGGGATGCAGCCACAAGCCAAAGAACACAAGTAGCCACCAGAAGCTGATTCCCCTCCAGGGCCTCTGGGGGAGCACAGCCTAGAGACACTTTGATTTCAGAATTCTGACCTTCAGAGAAAAGAGATTTCCACTGTTTCAAGCCACCTAGTTTGTGGTAATTTATTACCACAGTCATAGAAAACTAATACAAGGGTGATGAATTTGGGCACCACTGGGACCAACCTTTACCTTCATCTACACTTAGGTATAACAAATAATAAACGAGAATGGAGAAAAATATAGAAGGGTCCAAAACCATGTGACATGTATGTTATGATATATTCAAGTCTTTCTTCCAGGTCATATCAATATTTTAAAAAGGATTTTCAGATGTATCATATACAGAACTCAACCAACTTCTTCATGATACCTAATGCAGGTGTTAATTCTGAAACATTTTGATTAAAGCTAAGACATTTGGCAAGCCATTCTGAAGCAGTTATACATTGCTGACTCAGCCAGTCCATTTCCTTCAATTCTCCTAGCCACTTTAGTCATACCAAGTAGGCACTAGCCTATAAATTAACGCCACTCTTCCCCCAAAAGACTGAGAGCCTTAAAAACACAACATGTAAAATTCGGTTTAAAACTAACTCCACATATATCCTGGTACCTTCCTGAACATCTTCTCTTATATTTAGCTTATTAACCTCTTTAACCAAACTGAATGCATTGCATATCACAAATAGTGGATATTTGGTGAAAGAATATATAACTAGAAAAGAACATGAAAAGTGAGAAGGCCCTAACCGGTTTGGCTCAGTGGATAGAGTGTCGGCCTGCGGACGCAAGGGTCCCAGGTTCGATTCCGGTCAAGGGCATGTACATTGGTTGCGGGCACATCCCCAGTAGGGGGTGTGCAGGAGGCAGCTGATCGATGTTTCTCTCTCATTGATGTTTCTAACTCTCTATCCCTCTCCCTTCCTCTCTGTAAAAAAATCAATAAAATATATATATTTTTTTAAAAAGTGAGAAGTACCTGACTATATGCTATATCAGAGTTTGGCAAACTACAGCCTGAGGACCAAATCCAGCCTGCAGCCTATTTTTACAAATATGATGTTACTGGAACACAGCATTCTCAATCGTTTACATACTGCCTATGTTTGACAGCAGAGTTAAATGGTTGTGGTAAAGACATATATGACCAACAGTGACTAAAGTATTCACTATGTGGCCCTTTGCAGAAAAGTTTGTGGACTCCTGCCTGTACTATGCCATTTAGAAGAGAAGGCAACTCTTACTGAGGCAGTTATACTCTTACTAGGGCAGTTATACAGTACTAGGTGGTGGTACCAAGGAGATGGCTCAATAACTTAGCCTCTATTTTCAGAAAATTGTAATGTAGCAGGTAAAGCAAAAAATGTATACCCTCGCTAACATTTAAACTTGCTAAGTGGACTATGAGAGAAAAATAAACAATACTGCAGTAGCAGAGGAACAATTAAGTGGGGGAGGATGCATGGAGAAGTAATAGTTTATCCATGCGAAGCCTTTAATCAAAAGAACCCTTTCCTCAAAAGACAGTCATCTTATGACAGGCAAGTAAGAAAAAAAACAAAAAAACAGCTGCTAATCCCCCCAACACACACACACACACACACACACCAACCATCAAACAAAAAGTACAACCAGACAAAAATAATTCACAATACTGCAGTTTTTCTTTCTTTTAAATACTGCAGCTTTTAAAATGTAGTCATCAGTATTTCACAGAAATTCTCAATTTATAAGATACCTGTTCACGCAGCTCACCTTGACTTGGAAGATGTTGCTGTCGAACTACTTGCTCCTTTACTCAAATTAAATGCCACTAGGAGAGAAAAATTGGTATTCCATATTTCAGGAAAATGATAATACAAATTATCAGATAAGATGCCACATATATCCACATATAAATTCACGGGCATTTTGTTTTTGTTGTTTTCCATGGGCATTTTGAATAAATGAGAGCTGGGATGCTCCCATCCAGAGGTCATAAAATCCTGTATAACATGCTGGATGGATGCTCACAGGGCTGGGAAAGACCTTTGTGATCGAGCGCTGCAGCAGACAGCCTGCACTGCCTTGCTACTCCGCTGCCCCCACACCCCTCACTAATAGAAATTCAATTTTGTTTAGGCGCCCATACCTCTCAAACATGGCTCAAAGGATGCAATGATCTGAATGTTTGTATCTCCCAAAATTCACACCTCGATTAGCTGAAAACATAATGCCCAAGGCATCTGGATTACAAGGTAGGACCCTTGGGGGGTGATTAGTAAGGTTCTTTTATTCTAAATAAATCAAAACAATCCCATTCCCTTCCCCGTGACTGTTCTTAAGGACATATGACCAATGACATCAAAAAGAAGTCCACTGGCGGGAGGAGTATCTGCTCATAAGGAACTCCTGGAGAGGTGCTCTGTCTGTCATCCTCGGGACAACGCTGAGTCTGCACATGACGGCTGGAAGTGCCAGCAGCCACCTCGTGTCCAGCTGCTGGTAGCTCAGCATCCTGAACTACCCACCTCTGGAACTCTTGGCATGACAAAATAGCTCCTTATTGTTTAGGCTAATTTGTTATTTGCCAGTTTTGTTTTTATTTGTAGCTGAGGGCATCCCACCCAATTCATCAGCAATGCCTTTTTATTTTATCGATGAGAACAATGCAATCCCGACAGATTGCATCTTGCTTCCAAACATGCCAACTTTTAGCAGAACCAATACAAAAGCATCCACATTAATAAAAGAAAAAGAAGTAAAATTACCTTTCTCTTCATCATTTTCTCTGCTTAATTCTGTAAAAACAGGGGCTTCCTTGGGGAGAAAAAAAAAATTTGAAGGTTGGTTTACAGAGCATTTACTACCAATATTCAATACTCCTGTATTAGTACTTGCTACCTATGTTGCAATGTAGCTCTAAGATACAACTCTAACATGATTAAGATCCTAATTAAGAAATTATATGTATTGTAAATATTCTCCAATTGAGAATTATTTTATAGGACTTTTTTATCTTTTGTTCTCTGTTGTATACCCCATGCCTAGAAGAGTGCCTGGCACATAGGAGGTACCCAATAAATATTTTTGAAATCAATGCCTTGATCTACTTATTCTAACCCCTGAACCATCACCATGCCTGCCCTCCCTCCCCCATTTACTCGGGTGTTGCCCATTACTTCTTTAAGACTTCTCAACCTAGGAATTGTGTCTACCCTCAAATATTTTATGCCCTCCCCAGGCTGGAGCAAGCTCTGGCCCCCTACTTTCCCACAGTTTATCTCCAGCCCTGCATTAATTACAACCAGGAGAAATTATCTGCTTATTTCTTTCTCATTAACTGTTGCCTCTCTTGAGAGCTACAAACACTGAGGTTTAGAAGATTATACAATTACTTAAGATTGTGAAATAAGTAAGTCAGGAATTGATCCAGGTTTGTCTCAACTCCAAAACCTGGGCTTTTACACTCAGCTATGCTCTTTCTCCTCCTAGTGAAGGCACAATACCTACAAAACTCAATTCAATACTTAACAAAATACTTAACAAAACAAGCAATTTTGCATCTCTGGCTGTCTTTCTATTGCCTCTCCCAATAATATTGTGCCCACCTGTTCTTTCCCTTCCAGACCTCTTCTCACTTGTTCTTCAATAAATTTAGCAGTTTTTTCTTCATCATCAAGGTCTTGCTTCTTCTTTTTCTCTAGTTCCAGTTGCCGGCGGATAGTTTCCGGGTCCCTGTCTATATACTGAATATACCAGCCTTTAGGTGTCTCATCCACTTTGCACAAGCCTTAAAAAAACACACAGACATCATAAATTTGTACATAATCAAAGCTGAAGGTAAATATAAATGTTCTATCTTTGCATTCTTTACACTTCATTCAAATATAGAAATTCATGCAGTACATGAATTTTCCATATTTATAGTTCATGAGACTTATATATTTCAAGTGGAATAGTCTCTGTCTTTGAACATAAAAATAACTATTCTGATTTTTAGCCACCTAGGTTGAGGAAACGTATTTAAACAAGGAAAACACATGAAAGAAGTATTATCTTGCTTGGTAATTAATCAACTGTGTGTGTCTAACAACCAATGAGTACATGATATATATATTTTTTAAAACAGAATATGATTATATTTAATGCACAAGTTTGATACAACCAAAAAGTAAAACAGCAGAGTAAAATAGTAACAAAAAACATGGTATATCATTTGCAATGCATGAGAAATGGTTAACATCTTTAGTTATAAACAAGCTCTTAAAATCCAGTGACACTATAATAATGCAAGGAAGCTGGAAAAATGAAATGAAAAAGTACAAGTGATGATTAAGCAGTAAGCATATATGGAGTACATGATATTTTGCTAATGTAACTAAGTAGAAATTATTCCCCTAAAATGGAATAAAATAGCACACTGAATAAGTGAAACATTGAATAAGTAGTACATTGACATAAAAATTTCCTTCTCTCTTCTTCTCCCCAACTTTTCATCCTATAAGATTAAAAATGAATAAAGCAATACATTTAAAAATCTCCTTAAGAGGGGTAAGAAGTTTCCTAAAGTGAAATGAATATGGGGGCAAAAATGGAAGAGGATTGATAATGATCCTTAATCTAAAGGAGACGTTGCTTCAGCGATAAACTTGGCACTGTCAAAAGAGTGATTCCAGACATTTATATTTAATTGTACTACACAAAATCAACCCTGGAATATTATGCTCCTCTCCCCATTTTGTTTTTTAATCCTCACCCAAGGATATGAGGAAAGGAGAGGAAAAGAGAAAGAGAAATATCGATGTGAGAGAGAAATATTAGTTGCCTCTATTACTTGCCCTGACCTGAATTGAACCCTCAACCTGGGATTGAACCCTGGAACTGGAATTGAACCCTCAACCCTTAACTGTATGGGATGATGCTCTAACCAACTGAGCTACATCAGCTAGGACTCCATAGTTTTTTTGTTTTGTTTTTATTTGTTTTAAATTTTTTTGTATGTTTTTATTGATTTGAGAGAGAGAGGAAGGGAGAAGGAGAGAGAGAAACATCAACGTGAGAGAGAAACATCATATGCACCCTGACTGGGGATCGAACCCGCACTCTGGGAATGTGCCCTGACCGGGAATCGAACCCACGACCTTTCGGTGAATGAGATGAGATTCCAGCCGAGCCACACCAGCTAGGGTCCACAGTTTTTAAAATACCTTACTCATCCTCTTTCCAATAAATTTACATAGAAACTATGACACACACTCTCTCTCCCTGAAATGGAGCCACATAACTGCTATTATTCAAATATGTCTCATTCTTACCTTCTCTGCCCAGCCACTTGGTAAAGTCCGTCAGAGTTTCCCACTGAGTGGCATTCATGTGGATGTGCTCTCGGTGGCTGATATACTCATTATAAACAATATTGTTGTGAACTCTCTTAGTGCCTAAGAACAAAATGTGAAACTGTTGATCCTGAGCAGGTTATAGACCAGAAAGTTTTCTGTGCACAATACATAAAATGCTTACCAAAGCGTCTCCTGAGAAGTTCTAGAAAGTCATTTCGGAATTCCCTAATTAAGAAAGAAAGGAAAGCAATAAGGTAATTTCTATAAACATATAGCATTCTCTTCCTGAAATTTAAGCCATTGTACAGTTTGATTCTCAAATGATGTATGAAACATTTGTTGAATATTTGTTATGAATCTTTCAAAACTGAACAAGGAAAGAATCCCCAAAGATTACAGCTTTCAAGAATTAAAGTTAAAAATCAGTTCGGAGTTAAAACTTTTTGTCTTGGCAAAACAGTCGTAGCAAAAGTGACTACACATTTTTGGGGAGGGTCCTTCATGAAGTTTCTTAGCACTATTGACTGTGGCATAACAACCCTTTCCTATTGATGATAACAAAACTGCCCTTATTTCACAAGAAACTGGCACTCAGGGTGTCCCTCTGAACTGAGCTCACTGTGTTAAGTGCTAGATAAACATAGGTGAATAAAACATGAATCTTCACCTAGATTATAATCTAGCAGACCCAATCATAACAAAAGTCAAATTGAAAAAGAGATGTAAGAAAATGTCATAGGAAGAATGAAGGGAGATGCCCAGAGGTGATTTGTAATATGGGTGGTGAAGTGTAAATAGGACTTTTACAGGTGAAGAAGAGAAGGCCATGTCCAGCTGGCACAGAGACATGAAAGATGAAAGAATCACATGTTTGAGAAATGACGATCGAATTTGGCTAACATTGAAGACAGATAAAAATGGGTGTGAGAGTCAGGGTAGAATAGAATAACAAGGAGAAGATGTACCTAGTAGCTGGACTATAATGTTAGGGCTAATTTTTCAAGTACCTTGATGGTCATGCTAAAGAGGTTGGGTTTATGCAGACAATAGAAAAGCATAAAATAATTTACTTAGCTAATTTGTGACAATCTGTGGTTTAGAAAGATAATGCTGTTGGAGTGCACACAATAATAGTTCTCACAGTGTGGTTCCTAGACCCGTGGTCGGCAAACCGAGGCTCACGAGCCACATGCAGCTCTTTGGCCCCTTGAGTGTGGCTCTTCTGCAGTTTTTAGCCAGCAAAGGATAACCAGGTGTGGTGGGGAGAATCCTATGTTCAGCTTTAGAAATGTTGACTCTGAGATGGCCCTCAGAAATATAGATTAGAATTGCCCACATACAGTGTGATTGAAACTTCATGGCCCATGCGCAGAAGTCGGTACTTTGTGGAAGAGTCACACTCAAGGGGCCAAAGAGCCGCATGTGGCTCGCGAGCCGCGGTTTGCCGACCACTGCCCTAGACAAACAGCATCAACGTCACCTGGGCACGTTATAGAAATGCAATGTCTACTGCCCCATCCCAGATCTACTGAGTCGGAAAGTGGGTGTGGGTCTGCCATTCTGTCTTCACAAGCCCTCAAGGTGATTCTGATCAGGCACTGGCTTGTGAAGCACAGGCAGAGAACAGGTACTAGTGCAAGAGGAACAGAAGCTGCAGGTTGGGAAACCAGTGAGGAAGTCACTGAAATCTTTTAGGTGGAGACACTGAGGATGATTACTGTGACTGTGAGAATAGAAAGACATAGGTTTAAAGGACATTGTAGGGGAGAATCCACATGAAGGTATTTCCAGAGGATGCTGAGGTTTGCAGCTTGGCAGTCTGCCTAGCCAGGGGTGGGCAAACTTTTTGACTCGAGGGCCACAATGGGTTCTTAAACTGGACCAGAGGGCCGGAACAAAAGCATGGATGGAGTGCTTGTGTGAACTAATATAAATTCAAAGTAAACATCATTACATAAAAGGGTATGGTCTTTTTTTTTTTTTTCCGGCCCACGGGCCGTAGTTTGCCCACGGCTGGCATAGGCAGTTTTTAGCCAGCAAAGGATAACCAGGTGTGGTGGGAAGAATCCTATGTTCAGCTTTAGAAATGTTGACTCTGAGATGGCCCTCAGAAATATAGATTAGAATTGCCCAGAAAAAAAAACAAAGGAACTATAACTCAAGACAGATGTTATGCATGAACATCCAGACTTAGGAATTTATGTTTATCCAATCATAAAGGTAACAGAAGAGCAATGTAACTCAGGGAGACTGTAGAGTGGGGTGAAAAGAAGCCAAGCGGGACCTGAAGGACTTTCTACATTTGAGGAGCTGGGAGAGGAAGAGGAGTTAATGAAGAAAGTGAGCAGAGGGAGTGGTAGGAGGAAAACCAGGAAAGAAGGTAAATCAGAGAGGTGTTTCAATTGAGAGTTAAGATTTAATCCATTGAAAAAAGATTAAGGAAAAGGAAGATGGAGAAAGGCACGAGTGATTCTTTAGGAGTCTGACAGAGGTGGAAGGCAGCTACAGTGGATGGAGGGAATGTGAAGGAGGTGGCAAGGAAAGCACTGAGTGTAGATGGCTCTTGCCAGAATGGTATTTCCCAAAGTGCACCACAAGTACCCTGGTGGCATTCAAGATGGTCCTAAGAGCAAAAGGTCTAGAACTTTAGAAAAAAAGAAATGGAGAGAAGCAAGACTAAATATTATTAATAATTAATAGCTAATATTATTGAGTACTGGTACTCTTCTAAGTAGTTTATAAATATTACTCATATAGCTTCATATAAACCCTATGAAGAAGAGACAATACCTGGAAGAGGGTACTATTTTTAGTCCCATTTTAGAGATAAGATTAAAGCCCAGAAAAAGTTAAGTAATTCATCCAGTCACATAGCTCATTAGTGGATTTAAAGGCAATCTGACTCCAGAGCTGTGCTCTTAGCCACACTTGTTTTAAAAGAAAAGAGTTTTGTTTATTTGAAGTGAAAAGAAGGAAAAACTGAATTGTGAGGAACATTTTTTAAAATAATTTCATACTATGACAAATTATACAAGGAAGACAGAGACTGAGTACAAATATAATATAGCTATCATGTTAATATGTAAGGATAAACAGAGCCTCCCATACATAAAATATTAAGCATCTATGAAATGTTCAACTGAATGAGGCTTATGAGATAAGAATGTCTTTGAGTTACTTACTCTGAAAAATAATCCATAAACTGCTGAGGATTTTCTGAAGCCAGCAATAGTTGTCTCTGATGAGATTCGGACATACAATGACACTTAAAGCCATTCTACAAAAATGTAAAGGGAGTAATTAAATTCTGATTTAGGTCATCATAATGGGGTCTGAGTAAAAGTATTTAATTAAACTCTAAAAAGTTGCTCTTTGATGATAAACTGTAAAAAGTACTAAAATCACTAGCCAAATTACCAAGCTGAGTTTTGCAACCCTGCTAATCAAAGAATAATTCCAAATACTAAAGAGACAAAAAAATAGTGCTTTAGAAAACATTAGTAAGAAACATTAGTAAGAAACAATTCATTAGCTTCTACGTACAGTAACATAGGAATGATTTCATTTTGTGTGTGTGTCAATTTAACAAATTACTGTTGAGTACCTATTGCACACAGAGTGGTATACAAGTGCTTTGAGGAATATAATGAAATAAAATGGGTCATTAATTTCCAGTAAGGACACTATTTTTCACTCTCTTTTCTGTACTTTGGCTATTGCCCAAAATACATTGTTGCATATTACATAAACCTTATGTTAAGCATACTAATCTATATCTGCTCAGATGGTTATAAAAACACTAGAGGCCCAGTGCATGGATTTGTGCACATTGTAAGGAAATTAATTAGGAGGTGGCTGGCAGGACTGGGCCAGACAGGCCAGACACCCCCTGGAGCCAACCTCCCATGGTCCCTTCCCTGCTGGCTGCACCTAGGGCAACGCTGGGGCTTGTAGGGCATCTGCAGTGTGAGTGGGGTCTCTCTGGCAGGTGGGGTCCCTTGGCCTGGCCTGCGGGGATTGAGACGAAACCAGCAGTCCCCAAGGGGTCCCAGAGTGGGAGAGGGCATTCTACAAAGTTGCTATCACTTGGCAGCTCCTGCGTTGAGCGTCTGCCCCCTGGTGGTCAGTGCGTGTCATAACTACCGGTAGGATGGTTGGACAGTCACTTAGGCTTTTACATATATGATACATTTTGACTTTATATCTGTTCTACTTAGCATTTGAACCTGATTCTTCACTAATAATAGAAATAAAAAATGTGCCTCTCCTCCTGTAACCCCCACCTCAGTGAATAGGACGGATCACACCCAAGTCAACACCAAGGCCAGCATACTAGTGTCCTTCTCTTTCATCCTACATTCCATAAATCACTGAGCTTAGTCAGCTTTCTTAATAACTCTCATCCAGTCCCTCTGCTCAATCCCATTGCCATTGTCCTGATTTCAACACTAAATCTTGATTAGGGTAGTTTCAAGAAAACCCAAGGGAGTAGATGGGCAGAAATGAAATACTCTGGGCCTGACCGTTCTCCCCCTCAATCTTCCAATACTGAAAGACAGAAAACAGAGGCGGAAACTTACTAGGGTCAACTTCTCCTCCCCCAGGCTGTCCTCCCAGGTAGGGAAGGGAAATAAACAGATCTGGGGGCAAACAGGCCAAAACCACCACAAATGCCTTCAGAAAGTATTAAGCATTTACTTTCCTTTTCCCATTGGAACTATATTTTAGGATAGCATTTGAAGATAACTGAATGGCCCTGGCTGATGAGAAAGGCTCATTTTTACAAATGAGTAGCAGCCAATAACAAATGTAGAAAGAATTAGACAAATAACCACTCTGCAACTCCTAATGAAATAATTGACTCAGGCAAAGATGCTAAAACACACAGGTGAAAGGAAAAATAGATATATGGTCATGATTCCAAAGTATCACCCTACTAGTTACATGTTCCTGCTAGAGGGAAAATATTACTTTCTAACATTACTTTACAGGCTGTCATCTTTACATACTCATCTTAGCACTACTAGACATATGGGCTTCCTTATGTGATGCAATATGAAATACTCTGAATCACCTATCAAGTATTTGTCCCAAAATGTTTCAGCTGAACCTAATCAAGTCTTTAGATATCAACAATTACAAGAGTCAGAGAAAGAAGGTAAAGACAATTAAAGGAAACAATTTAACATATTCAGAAAGTGTCAATGTTCTGATAACTGACTGACCAAGTATCTTCAAGTCAATGGTAAGAAAAAAAGTAGGGGAGTGGAAGGAAAGGGTGGAGGAAGTGTGTTCTACTGTAATTTGAGAATTTAGGGAGAATTGAAAGTCCTAATAACCTGGAGCATAGAGATTTTTAGGGCAGTGAAAGCACTCAGTGTGATATCACACTGGTGGATACGTATTATTAGACATTTGTCCAAACCCATAGGATGTCCAATACCAAGAGTGAACACTAATGTAAACTATGGACTTTGGTGATAATGACATGTCAATGTAAAATGGCTTGAAAAATAAAGTTTATTTTTTAAGCCCTAATAACCAAATCCAATTCATAGCTTTTGATTTGATCTTGTTGTTTTTTAAATTGCTTTAAAAGCAATTGGGGGAACAACTGAGAAAATGTGAGTTTGTAGTGTGTATCAGATGACATGAAAGAATTTCTATTAATTTTGTTATGTGTAATGACATACATGGTGGCTCTGTGGAAAAATATCCTAATAATTTAGAAATGCATTTTAAGTATTTAGCGGTGAAATATCCTGAAGTTTGTACATTACTTTAAAACATTTCAGAAAAAAGTAAATATGACAAAATACTAAAAATGTTAAATGTGAGTAATGGATATATGGATGTTCAATGTACTAGTCTCTAGTTTTCTGTGTGAGAATTTCACCTTGACTCAATTAGAAAGAACTAAAGAGAAATGAAAACAAATAGCAGTATCAATGCTATTCAATATGAGTCCCACTAAAATATCTCATCCCTCACACAGAATTGCCTAGTGTTCTCCCATTCCTTACCCAATTAAATCTCTAGAGAAAAATATGATCACATCACTAGCCTGTTCTCAGTTCTTCAAGGTGATTCATTCATCACCCATCTCATGGGAAAAAGTGTAAACTCCATTGCACAGCACACAAAGCTTTTCAAGATCTGACCAAAGATGACCCCTCCGCCCCCAGAGTCACTTTAAACATATTCCACTCATTTAAAATTCACAACAATCTTACAAGTAGGTATAGCTATTGTTCCCATTTTACAGATAAGTAAACAGGCAGAGAGAATGTAAGTTACTTGCCCAAGGCCACACAGCAATTAAGTGGTGCAGCAAGGCTTCAAAATTCTGACAGTCTGACCCCGGTCCACACACATCTCAACCACAATAATCTCCCTGCCCGAGCACATGGTAGCTGCTCAATAAATTATTGTTGGATGAGTAGTGTGCAAGAACTTATTTCTTTTTCATCTGATCCTGAAAAAAAGTGTGAATCCTAACAATTCTGTTTCTCTTAAGAGCCAGGGCAAGTCAGAGATGACTGTTATTGTTATTACCTAGGCGCCTGGCATTTAATTATTCAAGCCTTGAGTGGGATCACTTCTACCAGAGCTGCAAAATCTTTTCTTATTTCTCATTTCTTTTGGGGGCAGATTGGGAAGAAAGAGGCTTCCAGACTATTGGTTCCCACCAGGACGGGGGCTACAGGGAAAGGTCCCTACTGTGTTGACTAGGTGACTCGCCCCTTACAGACCCCAGGACGAGATCCACGCCTTCACCTTCAGCATCGGGGGCTTGAGCCCGGGTTTCCAGCTGGACAAGGGAGAGGACGGCGCATGGGGCCATCCCGGGGCCGCTTACCTCGTCTCGGCACTGCTTCTGGCACATCTGGCAATACCAGCGCAGCTTCTGAAGACCCTTGGATTTAATCCTGTTGGCAATGGCCTTCGGGGTAAGAAAATCTGACTTCCCCATCGCGACCACCGCAGCAACCTCTCTCCGGAACCCAGCGCCCAGACAACCGGAAGCGGAATCGAGCTGATAGGAGTGGGCGGGACAAATACCAGCTCCAAGCCGGAGGAAGGCGGGGCCTCGGAAGGCTGGGCCCTAAAGCTCGCGAGGTTTACCTCGGATTGGCGTCAGGAAGCGAGACTGGAGCCGGAAGTGGGGCGGGAGGGGGCGTGGGGAAGCTCCTGCACATGCGCGGGGAGGCCCGTCTGACCGACCTTCACCAGGGCCAGTACCACCATGTTTTCTCGGGCGGGCGTCGTGGGGGTCTCGGCCTGGGCCGTGCAGCCGCAATGGTATGGCAGCTTGCGGTAGGAACGGGAGGGTTGTAAGGGTTGGAAGGACTCAATAAGGGGGAAGCGGGTGGAGGCGTGTGGGACGGAACAGGGGTCGCAGGCCGGCCGGGCCCCAGGTCTCTGGAGGCCCCGGTCCCCGGAGGCCCCGGGTGGCCCGGGGTGCAGGAAGCGCCTCGAATCCGGGAAGGGCACGTGAAGAGGCCGGAGGGACCGCAAGGTTACGCCACGTCTCCTGAGGCGGAGCGGGGCGGGGGGAGGGCCACGAGGAGTTGTCATCTGGGACCTCGGGACTGAGACCTTGGGCCGAGTTCATTTCAGGGCGGTCTTGTATTCATTCCACTAACACAAGTGCTTGCGCTCGGAGCCCCTGCTCTGTGCCAGGCCATGAGTATCGTGCAGGCTTGACCTGGGCCCACAGAGTGAGGGGGAAGGGAGGATCCGAGGCAAGGTCTAGGGAAGGTTAAGTTGTGCTTTCCGTCCTTGACGCCTTTTGAAACTTCGCGGGGTTGGACAGAGTTTGCATGGCCAGTGTAGAGCGGAATGACCCTTTAAAAGCTGCTCGATTCAGCCAGAACGTTTATTGAGCACCGACCTTGCAGCGGGCGCTTTGCTGGGCACCGGGGAATCAAATGAGTGCCCTGCGTGGGCCGGGGGTAGTTTGGGTGCAAAAGGGACCTTAAAAACCTGTCTGTGGGCGAGGAAGAGAAAGACACCTTACGGTATCTCGAAACCATTATGCTGAAGCAGTAACCCTACAAGGTCATGAAATTGTCCCAAGGTCCTGAGAGGAGGAGGAGTTTGGATTAAGTAACTGTCTTGCAATTTTTAAGGATTTTAAACATTGGTTTCCAAAAACAATTGCGTAGTAAAAGACCTAGGGATAGGCACATAAACGTTGGCTTGTAGTGGGACCATATAATAGGACGAAATATCTATGTTAGAGTCGGAAAATTTCAGACAGTGCTAAGGCGATCTTAGTTATTGTCTGTGAAGCAATTCCCTGGGTTTACAGTAAGGGAGAATTCTAAGGAGCTATAGCACTAAACTAGATTTTGGTATCCTTGTTTATGTGAAGGGACTATAAAGCATTAATTGAAATAGGTATGTTTTCCATTAAGAAACGAATTTAAAACAATAGGGTAAGGAAGTAATTTAATATGCTGTGAAATGCCTACAGGGGAGCAATGGGCAGTGGCAGCTCATCCCAGGCTAACTCCCTGAACCTGTCTCCAAAGCACCCCTTTTCTCTGACTTCCCAGTGAGCTAAAGCAGCCCAGCCTAGACTCTCCTGTTGCTTCTTCTATGCCCTTTCTTGTTTCATTGTCCTAAATATGTTTTTGCTATGGTCAATGAATTCTTCCTTGCTTTTCTACAATCAATCAATCAATCAATCAATAAATAAATAAATAAATAAATATAAATAAATAAATAAATAAAAATAAATAACTGTAGAAATAACTAAAAAAACCCAAAAACCTATAAGACAATTTGAAGATCTTTTAATAAAGAATTATTTTAAATGAAAGCTCTCTCAGTCTGAGACAACTAATTCTAGGGACCTAAATTGGAACCTCAATCATCAAATATATAAAGGTTGTAGTCCTGACCTTAATCCCCTTGGAATGATGGTTTTAAATTGGTAGGTTATGAATATTCATCAAACATTGGTGTTCCACGTGGAAAGCATATTTTACCCTCTTCACATTTTCCATCATTCTGGGGGCCTGATGTCTTTCCTACCTATGCTGCCCTTTTCTTTCCCATTCATTATAATTGCCTTGTAAATTCAGAAATGAAAACCATCTTAATGTTTCACACTCCACAGAAGTAATTTGAGGGGCAGAAAAATACCTTTGCTTGAACCATGAAGGGGCATTTCCTTGGCTCTGTTTTGGTTATTGAAAATTTTTAAATGTGGATTTGTTACAGTTTTTGCTTCAGGGAAGTTTGCATTCTAACATTAAACATGAGGCTTAATTAAAATCATGATGAAATTATTTTAATTGTTTAGGGAATCAGCAAGTACCCTAAACTTTCAGAAATTAACTTTTTTTTTTTTAATTAAATGTATTTTATTATTATTTTTTTTAATATATTTTATTGATTTTTCACAGAGAGGAAGGGAGAGAGACAGAGAGTTAGAAACATCGATGAGAGAGAAACATCGATCAGCCACCTCCTGCACATCTCCTACTGGGGATGTGCCCGCAACCCAGGTACATGCCCTTGACCGGAATCGAACCTGGGACCTTTCAGTCCACAGGCCGACGCTCTATCCACTGAGCCAAACCGGTTTTGGCAACTTTTTTTTTTTTTTAAAGTAGCATTTAAGAAAATGGAAATAAGAAATTTGTGGAAGAGTCCCCACTTTTTCCATCTCAAATTAGGGGAAAATACATCTCTATTTCCCACCTAGTGTTCCACATTCTCTAAAATGGAACTATATTATAACTAGAGGCCTGATGTGGGGGTGGGCCAGGGGTGTGACCAGCTGCCCCTCCCCCAATTGGGGGGGGCTGATTGGGGGCAGGGCCGGTTGGGGGGAGGGTCCAGTCTGGGCTCCGATCAGGCCAGTTGGCCTCCCCAGTGCACGTCATAGTGACTGGCTGTTCTGGTCTTTCTGCCGTTCTGGTCACTTGGCTTTTATATCTATAACTAGAGGCCCAATGCACAAAATGCGTGCAAGGAGCTCGGTCCCACCTTGCCTCAGCCCTCGCAGCCCCAGCTTTATTATTATAGATAATAAAAGTGTAATATGCTACTTAGATCAGACAGCCGAGTGACCTTCCGGATGAAGCTGGGGCTGTGAGGGCTGAGTTCCTTGCACGAATTTTGTACATCGGCCTCTAGTATATAGATAGGAGACCAGTGGCCATAAGTTGAACTAATACATTGAAAGGAAAAGACATGGTATTTCAGGAAAGAAAAGGAAGATTGTCATCTTAAACTAAAAAAGCAGAGATTTACTTGTAAATGTAAAAAATGTGAGGCAGCAGAGTGTAATATAACATGGACTGGAGCCACACTGTTGGGGTTTGAATCCTGACTGCCACTCCCCTGGCTGTGTGACCTTGGACAAGTGTCTCTGTTTCTCTGCCATTTTCGTAACTGTTAAATGGAGCTAATGATACTACACAATTAATGGGTTAGTGCAGGGGTCCTCCCCCGGGCCACATGCAAATGTTCCCGTTTTGTTTTTTTACTTCAAAATAAGATATGTGCAGTGTGCATAGGAATTTGTTCATAGTTTGTTTTTTTAAACTATAGTCCGGCCTTCCAATGGTCTGAGGGACAGTGAATTGGCCCCCTGTTTAAAAAGTTTGAGGACCCCTGGGTTAGTGTGAGAATTTGTAAAGAGCTGAGAGCAGTGGGAGACATGCTGGTGTGGACTCAGATGTATCAATTGAAAACGAGTTTATAACTAGTTTCTATGTAAAACATAATGTAAGAAGGTTTATTATACTTATCAAAGACGACGATCATGCGCCACAGTTGGTAAAGAAGTGTGAGGGAGTCATTTTTTGTTCAAGGGGCAAGTGGACTTTCACACAGACATTCAATATTAGAATTACACATACTCAATAATTTTCCTTAATAATTAGTGTAGGGGGTGGGAGGTGAAAGGGGACCTAGTATATAGTGATGGGAGAAGATTTAACTTTGGGTGGTTAGGCACACAGTGCAATATACAAATCTTATAACATGGAAACTCACACCTGCAACCTGTATTATCATGTTAACCAGTGTCACCCCCACTAAATTTAATTGTAAAAAGGAAAAAAAATTATGAATGCTGCTTCCTTAATTTTTATATTACACAGCATTTATATGCTCCTTAAAATTCTTTGATAAATCATTCATCTAGCGACTTCTCTAACTCCCTCCACACTGCCTTCTTCAGCTTTCCTAACAATACTGTATAATCATAGTAAATAATGGTAATCCACAGTATGTGTAATTTTTCCATCCACTGTATTTGATAATGTTTCTAGTTTTCCAAATTATCTAAATGTTTCTCAGGACATGATGCAGTTCTCTAGAACATACAACTGATTCAGAACTTTATATTTTCATTTGCAAATATTGTATATTCAGTAGATAGAGCAAGCTATCCCTAAAGAGAGTTGAGATCAACTCATGGTTATTCTGTACTCAAATTGTATTTAAAAAATAAAGTTGTAGCATAGATTGACATCTTTAGAACTAAATGAAGGCTAAGCATGAGAGTTCTTCAAAACAGGGAATTAGACCATGAGCACAGCACGAAGAATCACAAAAGATCCTACCTCTTCATACCTCATTTGGGATAGTATGGAAACCCAAAGAACTCTTTAAAACTCAATAACTCTTTGAGTTTTAAAGAGTTCTGTGTTCATACAAATATGGCATGCAATTAACATTTGTTTCATATCATATTCTGTGATTAGAAACTTGTGTCAATCAAGTTGGAGTGTCTGCCTAAAACTATAATGTCCAAATGTCACTTCTTATCCTATATAATAAAAGCCTAATATGATAAGTGTCCGACATACCTTGTATGTTTTAGCTAAAAACTCAGTCAGACAAAGCACCTAGATTTTCTCCTGTGGTATCTTGTAGAAGTTGTTTTGTTGTTGTTAATTTTCACTGGAGGATATTTTTCCATTAATCTTTGGAGAGGGGGAGAGACAGAGAAACATCAATGTGAGAGAGAGACATCGATTGATTGCCTCCTGCACACCCCCAAACCAGCTGGGGATTGAGCCTGCAACCGAGGTACATGCCCTTGACTGAAATCGAGCCCAGGACCCTTCAGTCCACCAGCCAGTGCTCTATCACTAAGCTAAATTGGTAGGGCACCAAAACCATTTGTAGAAAAGGGTATCCTTTCTCCATATAATGACTTTTGCTACTTTGTCAAACTTAAGTTAATGTATTTGTGTGAGTGTGGGCTCTATTCTGTTCCATTGATCTACTTGTCCATTCCTTCACCAATGCCACACTGTCTTGTTTTCTGGAATTTGATAGTCTTGAAATCTAGTAGTGTCACTTCTCTGGCTTTGTTCTTCTTCACTGTAGTGTTGGCTATTCTGGATGTTCTGCCTTTCCATATAGACATTAAAATCAGTTTATTGATAGTCATAAAGTGACTTGCTGAGATTTTTATTGGAATTGTAATAATTTCAGATCAAGTGGGAAGAATTAACTTGTAAGCAACATTGAATTTTCCTATCTATGAATATGGAATTTCTCTCCATTTATTTGAATCTTTGATTTCTTTCGTCAGTTTTGCAGTTTTCCTCATATATGTTTCACATACATTTTGTTAGGTTTATATATGTCTTTGTATGTTTTAACAGTTGTGGTAAAATATACATAAAATTTGTCATCATAACCATTTTTTAAGTCTTCAGTTTATGGTATTGTTATTTTGTTGTTTTTTTAACTCGAAACCCTAATTGTTCATACCTGGTATAAAGAGAAGAATTGACTTTTGTATATATTAACCTTGTATCCTGTAATAATCTTACTATAATTGGTTATTAGTTCCAGAAGTTTTTTTGCTACTTCTTTGGGATATTCTACCTAGACAATCATATCACCTATGAACAAAGACAGCTTTATTTCTTTGCTTCCAGTCTATATACCTTTTATTTCATTTTCGTGTCTTATATTAGCTGGGACATCCAGTATGATGTTGAATAGGAGTGGTAAGAGAGGACATCCTTTGTCTTGTTCCCAATCTTAGGGAGAAAATTTCTAGTTTCTCACCATTAAACCCTGGGGTTCTTGGTAGATATTCTTTACTGGATAAAGGAAGTTATTTTCTTCTATTTTTAATTTGCTAAAAGGTTTGTCATGAAAAGGTATTAAATTATGTCAAATGATTTTTCTGCATCTATTGATCATATGATTTTTCTTTAACTGTTGATGTGATGGATATTACTAGTATTTGATTTTGAATGATGAACCAGCCTTGCATACTTAGAATAAATTGCACTTGGTCACAGTGTATAATTCATTTTAATATATTGTTGGATTCATTTTGCTAATATTTTGTTGAGGATTTTTGCATCTTTGTTCATGAGAGATAGTCTCTGTCATTTTTAATGTATTTATGTGATTTCAATATTAAGATAATGCTAACCTCATAAAATTAGGAATGTTCCCCCTGCTTCCATTCCCATTATTTTCCTTTGGAAAGCATGGCATCAACTACTATATTTACTGATAGTTACAAATCTATATCACAAATCTCAAAATCTAAAACCTACTGGAGCCCTGGCTGGTTTGGCTCAGTGGATAGAGCATCGGCCTGTGGACTGAAGGATCCCAGGTTCGATACTGGTCAAGGGCACATGCCCAGGTTGTGGGCTCCATCCCCAGTTGGGGGCATGCACGAGGCAGCCAATCAATGATTCTCTCTCATCATTGATGTTTCTCTCTCTCCCTCTCCCTTCCTCTCTGAAATGAATAAATATATATATATATACACATATATATATTATAAAAAAAATAAAAATAAAACCCACTGGACAGTTCCACCTGGTTCCATGGTCTTTTAACTATATCATATTCAAAAATCATTTTCTCCAGGGAGATCACCTGCACCCACTTGATCTATCTTGGTTAATGATAACACCATCCACTGAGGTCATTAAATTAGAAAACTCTGGGTCATTCTTATTGTTTTCCTTTTCACTCTTTTTTAAAAAAAAATACATTTTACTAGTGGCCTGGTGCACGAAATTCATTCACATTAAAAGGGAATTAACTAGAGGAAATATTTTAATATTGCTATTTGCCCTTTCTCTATAATAGAAGTGTCAGAGATGAAAGGAAATTAGTAAAATGTATATGAAAACCCCCTCCTGTCAGAGTCTGGGGCGCGCCACAGAACCCAGAGTCAAGTCCCCGCCCACCTGCACGTGCCTCGAAATCGGGCGAGACCCAGACCTAGCCGGCCCCACCCCTGTCAAGCCCCACAGGGCAGGGGGCGCAGCCTCAGGTCCCCCTTCAAGCCCCACCAGGCGGGGCACAGCCTCAGGTCCCCCAGCCCTGGAGCAAGGGTGTGACGACCATTTGCATATTAGCTCTTTATTATTATATAGGATAGGATTGATTTTGGAGAGGAAGGTAGAGCGAGAGAGAGAGAGAGAGAGAGAGAGAGAGACATCAATGATGAGAGAGAATCATCGATCAACTGTCTCCTGCATGCCCCACAGGGGATCGAGCCTGCAACCTGGGCATATTCCCTGACCAGGAATCAAACCCTAACCTCCTGGTTCATAGTCCAGTGCTCAACCACTGAGCCACGCTGAGCTCCTTTTGACTCTTAAGAATTTGATCTCAAACTTCATCTCTTGTTGGCTTTGCTAACATCTTAGTACAGGTTCTTGCTTTTGTTTGGAAGTTGCAGCAGTCCCTATATAGTTTCCATGTCATCAGTATTCCAACATTATGTTGGGCTTTTCACTGCCATCCAAGATACTTCACTGAAAAACTAAACTGATTTGTTGGCTTATGGATATTCATTTTCTTATTCCCTATAAAATAATATTTAAACTTATTAAACCAACCCATGTCTCCAACTTCAAAACGATTTCCCATTCCTAGGACTATCCTCCTTAGTCCTTTTCTATGCACAAATTTACTGAATCTTCAAGTCTTCCATGGACCTTTCTGGGCCAACAAAAGTACTTTGTATGGATTTAAGGGCTGGAAGATAATTTATATTTGGTAATATGTTGCCTCCCTCCATAGGACAGGGATCCTTTCATATTTATCTTTCACTAACATTACATTTAAGTCATTTTGACTTTTATGCATTATACTTTAAAGATTATAGAAAATTTTCCATGTAAATTTTATGTAAATCTAAATTTTCATGAATCTTGTTTATGAGATAATGGTATCCTTCTTGTGATCAGAGACCATATCCTGAAGAACAGTAGCTATTTAGTAAATGTTTATTGAATTGAATTGGAAAAGTTAAGAATTAGTTGGAATAAAACTTTCACACATTTTGTTATGTTAGAACAGGGGTGGGCCACAATGGGTTCTTAAACTGGACCGGAGGGCCGGAACAAAAGCATGGATGGAGTGTTTGTGTGAACTAATATAAATTCAAAGTAAACATCATTACATAAAAGGGTACGGTCTTTTTTTTTTTTTTTTTTAGTTTTATTCATTTCAAACGGGCCGGATCCAGCCCGCAGGCCATACTTTGCCCACGGCTGTGTTAGAATGTATAAGTGTTACTGAAAAGATTTTGGTGAACTGAAGAAGTCAATGAATGCTTTTTATAAAATATATTTTTATTTATTTTCAGAGAGGGAGAGAGAGATAAAAACATCAATAATGAGAGGGAATCATTGATCTGGTGCCTCCTTCACACCCCTACTGGGGATCGAGCCACAGCCTAGGCATGTTCTCCAACCTGGAACCGAACCATGATCTCCTGCTTCATAGAATGAGGCTCAACCACGGTGCCACACTGCTGGGCAAGGAATGCTATTTTTAGAGGTGGTTGACCTAGAAAGTTGGGTAACCTAACAAAGGAAAGAACTTTTTTGGCGAAACAATATAGGCAAAGACATGAAGGTGGGAGAGCATGTATGAATGCCAATGTGAGTTCAGTGAAAGGTTTGTGTTAGTTAAATAAAATCAGGCCTTTGATACAGGATTAGGTATCAGTTTTGAGAGATTTAAAAATTAACATATATATTTAGAGTCCTATATTTAAGTAATTCTATATGGGGTATTCTTTAAATAAACATATTAACTTTGAAGGTTTTTATTATGTAATGGAGCTATTTCTCAAACTAAAATATTTTTAAAACTTTTCTTCTCAGGATCCAAGTTCGAAATATGGCAACTTTGAAAGACAGTAAGTACTTTATCTCAGTATGTGAATCAAGAAAAACTAAATTTTGGCAATTAATGCTTTCAAAGATATGCTACCTTTTTAAGCCCATTATATATTATGTCAAAATTGACAAAATAAATCTATGTCATATGTGTGGGGCATTGAACTTGTTTTAGACACTCAAACACTGAGGTGACACATGGTTGTTGGAGTCTATTGTCTGAAGAATGATAATGTTATAATTGAGAAAAAGTATACTATTTGTAGATATATAAAAAATGTTATGGAACATGTAGTTAAAGGCCATTTTCAATACCATTTAATATTTTCAGTGTTTAACTTACTGATCTCTTATGTTGTCAGCTAAATTTGACCTTTTATTAGTACTCATTCTAACATTAACCCTAGTTTAGCATCATGCTGTTAATTAATGGTGTAAATGGGGGCTTACAGTTTAGAAAAATTCACAAATGAAATTATAACTATTTTATCTTAAAACATTGCACACCAGTAGTTTTTAAATAACTTCAAAATGCAATGGGTTTTTAATTTTAAGGTGTGCCTTTAGTGTTTATGTAAAACATGTAATGTGAAAACACGAGAATGTTCGTGTTCCACTTGCAATGTATTAACACAGTACTTTTATTTTTCAGTTACCAGGCGACTGAAGTCAATCAAAAACATCCAGAAAATTACCAAGTCTATGAAAATGGTAGCAGCAGCAAAATATGCCCGAGCTGAGAGGGAGCTGAAACCAGCTCGAGTGTATGGAACAGGATCTTTGGGTAAGAGAAGAATGTAATTCAAAAACTATGAAGAACTATCTATATATACATATATATAGATATATATATATGAAAGGCATATATGCAAAGTGTCCCCTGGAAAGTTTGACCGGGAGACCAGGAGTTCTTTTGCTTGCTATGATGTGCACTGACCACCAGGGGGTGGTGTGGAACGAAGGAAGGCCCTGGCCGGCAGCTGAAAGGTGCCAATGGGCCCTGATCGCCGGCCAGGCTTAGGGTTCCTACTTTTTCACTAATTTTGTGCACTGGGCCTCTAGTTAAACATGAAGGTAACTACTAATGACTTATTTGGTGTCAGTGGGCCTATTCTGACTATTTTACATGTACTCATTTTTCACAGCAGCCCTGTTGGGGTAGGAACTGTTTGAGCCTTTGCTTTGCTGATGAGAAAAACTGAAGCACAGTGACATCAAGTAACTTGCCTGAGATTGCATACCTATTATGTTAATTTCTTAAAGATTCTGAAAAGTTTCCTAGATTATTAAATATACCATTGAAAGAACTTAGGTATATAGTGCATCAAATTCCAATGCTTGAGTTCACCCTATTCAGTTGTGATGTGATATTTTAGAAGTGCAGGGTGGGGAGGTGGTACTCTACAGTGGAGAGTTGGCCAAGTAGTCATGGACATGGCTCATGAATACATGAGTGCAATGTTTAAACATCAACTGTAAAGAAAACAAAATTTGTTTATTTCCAAATTAGAGAAGATAGAGGGTGTCCAAAAAAATGTCTGCTCACACTTTGAATAAAGTCAGTGTTTATTAAGGTACATTTTATTTTCAAAATTGAGCTTTTAGCTATTAAAGTGTATATACATTTTTTGATATACTCTGTATATCAATAGGTCTATGTATTAGATGTAAATTGTCCTGTGCAATAGTTTTCTTGTGCTCTTCCATATTTTTTAAACATGCATTTATACTGCTAAAGAAATGTTTACATAAGGAAATTATAGAGCACTAGGCATCAGTGGAAATTGCTCCTTACTTTACATACCATACTTGTTTCACCTAGAGTTGCTAGGTTAGGTTTCAGCAATACCTATCAGCTCCAGCCATTTGCTTTCATGTCTCCTTCCCTCCTTAGCACAATACTAAGCATCTAGTTGGTGGCTCAGTAAATGTTTGTTGGTTAAATTACTCTCTAGCTATTTATATGAAAAAGAAAAGTCACTTTACTATTTATTTTTCTTGCTGATATGAACATCCTATCTAATAAAGTGGCAATATGCAAATTGCCCATCACTCCAACACATAAGATGGCTGCCCCCATGTGGACACAAGATGGTCTGCAGGGGATGGCAGTTGTGGGCTATCAGGCCAACAGGGGAGGGCAGTTAGGAGCAACCAGGCCTGCAGGGGAGGGCAGTTGGGGGTGACCAGGCCTTCAGGGGAGGGCAGTTGGAGAGGGACCAGGCCTGCAGGGGAGGACAGTTAGGGATGACCCAGGCCTGCAGGTGAGGGCAGTTAGCAGTGACCAGGCCTTCAGGGGAGGACATTTTGGGGGGGGGGGGAGGGCAGGCCTGCAGGGGAGGGCAGTTGGGGGCAACCAGGCCTGCAGGGGAGGGCAGTTACGGGTGACCACGCCGGCAGGGGAGGGCAGTTAGGGGCAATCGGGCCAGCAAGGGAGCAGTTAGGCGTTGATCAGGCTGGCAGGGGAGTGGTTCGGGGGCAATCAGGCTGGCAGGCAGAAGCTGTTACGGGTAATCAGGCAGGCAGGTGAGCGGTTGGGAGCCAGCAGTCCTGGATTGTGAGAGGGATCCCACAAATTTTGTGCACCGGGCCTCTAGTGTATATTAAATTTGTTACCCTCCAAATGTCTATAACCACAAAATTATCTAATAAAGAAGAAATTGGCTTAGATATCTGATTGAGTATTGTAGAAAAATACTAAAAATCCAAGTTAAGGCTGCCATTCATCCTAAAGTCCTTCAACTAAAGAAAAATAACAAACAACCCCCCAAAAAAACCTAACTGGTAAATATTAAATAGCTAATTATTTTAAATATTTAAAAATATAAAGTAGGTATTTTACACTATACAATATTAAAAAGAGACTTAAAAGAAATATTCGCTCCACTCTCCTGAACTTTGGAGTTGAGTACTCTCTGCTTTATTTTTTATTTATTTTATTAATTTGAGAAAGAGAGAAACATTGATTTGTTACACTTACATATGCATTCCTTGGTTGATTTGTTTTTTTTTTTTTAGTATTTTTTAAAATTGATTTCGGAGAGGAAGGGAGAGGGAGAGAGAGATATAAATATCAATGATGAGAGAGAATCACTGATCGACCTCCTGCACACCACCTACTGGGGATCAAACTCAAAACCCGGGCATGTACCCTGGTGGGAAATGGAATCATGAACCGTAACCTTCTGGTTCATAGGTTGACCTAAACCACAGAGCCACCTAGCCAGTCCATTGGTTGATTCTTGTATGTGCCCTGACTAGGACAGCGCTCTAACCAGCTGACCTACCTGGCCAGGGCACTTCTCTTTGCTTTTTGTGAAGGGTCTCAGGTATTGAAATTTGAAAATCAATACTGAAAAAGATAGCAGTAACAAGAATTTTGTTGAAATGGGTAAATGTGTCAGCCATAAAGTTGCACCTTGTAATTACAGTGAGCACCAGCTGTTGAAATCCATCCTCCATTTGCATCCAGCCATGCTTTCAATGGCCTGCTCCTAGCCAGCACCTGAGCACAGACTGGATACAGGCAGGCATGTTCTTGGGAGACTTGAGGTTCCCAGCAGCCTTGTTAAGCTTCCCTTAAATTGCATTGGGAAGCTGCCACCCAACCTTTCTTCCCAAGGCTCAGACCTGCATCATGCATGGTATGATGACTCTTCTGACTTCCTGTTTTCTCTCATAGGCATATCTCCTAGTAAAGTCCATGTATACTTCATCCCACTGAATCCTCTCTTGGTCTCTGCTTCTTGGAAAATTAGACCAACAAAGTGAGGTTGTTAAAGTAATCCCGAAAATGAAGTGACAACATTATTTTAACATCAGCAGTTTTTATAAGAGCTTGATATGCAGCTTATATAAGCAGCTTAGTAAATATTTGCCTTTTTTGGTTGTATACTGAGGATTTGCATTATTTAGAAGTCTGATAACTAAATAAGTTGTTACCTCTGTAATTCTAGTCACTTTGTACCAGAGATTTCTTTTAGTCAGTATTTAAGATAAAGTGGCCATTAATGCACCCTTAGGAACCTTTGTCATACTGTATATAGATTTAAACCTTTGTGGTTTTCATCTTGATTATAAATGGAATAAATACACAGGCTGTTTTGGTTATATTAATCAAATGCCACCTAAATTTAAATTCATCATTTTTAAAACAGCCAGCTCTTTTGTAAATTAGGGATTACTGTATTAGTATGAATTACATATATAAATTCTTGGGTTTTTTTGTCGTTTGTTTTTAAGCTCTGTATGAAAAGGCTGATATTAAGGTGCCTGAAGACAAGAAGAAACACCTCCTTATCGGTGTGTCCTCAGATAGAGGGCTTTGTGGTGCTATCCATTCCTCGGTTGCTAAACAGATGAAAAATGAGGTGGCTACGCTCACAGCAGCCGGGAAAGAAGTTAAGATTGTTGGAGTTGGTGATAAACTTAGGGGTATACTTCATAGGTAATTTAAATATATATTATTTATCTTTAAAAAGGAGCATGCATGAATAAATGGAAATTTCTCTGCTAGTTTTTGTACTCAGGCTTATGTTTTGTTTTCATTTTTTCCAGCATATGTTAGAATACATAGACTTCCCTCCTTTTCTACTTGTGGTTAGCTTTTTTATCCAAACCATAAATGGAATGCAGTGGGAATATCAAAAGCTGTTGACGTTTTTTTTTCTTTTTTTTTTAAAATATATTTCATTGTGTTTTTTTTTACAGAGAGGAAGGGAGAGGGACAGAGAGTTAGAAAAAACAATGAGAGAGAAACATTGATCAGCTGCCTCCTGCATACTCCTCACCGGGGATGTGCCCGCAACCAAGGTACATGCCCTTGACTGGAATTGAACCTGGGATCCTTGAGTCTGCAGGCCGATGCTCTATCCACTGAACCAAACTGGTTAGGGCGCTGTTGACCTTTTTAAACATCAGGACTGAATCTAAGGAGCTATCACAGTCTGGAAATGTCAGAATGAATAATAGTTAATTAGGATTGGAAGGAGAAAAACAGGTGTAGAGCATTGGTCAGCAAACTCATTAGTCAACAGAGCCAAATATCAACAATACAACGATTGAAATTTCTTTTGAGAGCCCAATTTTTTAAACTTAATAGGTAGGTACATTGTTATTAACTTAATTAGGGTACTCCTAAGGCTTAGGAAGAGCCACACTCAAGGGGCCAAAAAGCCGCATGTGGCTCGCGAGGCGCAGTTTGCTGACCACGTGTGTAGAGCAATAAAACAAGAAAGGCCTGATTATTAGTCTCTTTGTAGATGCTGAGAGAAAGGAATAATCATGATAGTGTATGGGACAACGTGATTCAGTGAATACCCCCAGACCCTCCACAAATCTTGATCCGTAGGGATTTCTTCTTTCTTCCCTATGTTCTTTTAGAAGAATAATTCCATTAAAATATCTTATGTGCTCTCTTGATTTTCTTGTAGGACTCATTCTGACCAGTTTCTGGTGACATTCAAAGAAGTGGGAAGAAAACCCCCTACTTTTGGAGATGCATCAGTCATTGCCCTGGAACTACTAAATTCTGGATATGATTTTGATGAAGGATCTATCATCTTTAATCGATTCAGGCAAGAAATCAAAGCTTATTTATGAAATTTTAGAAATCAAGATTATTTATGTTAATATTTTAAAATTAGTGGCCTGGTGCACAAAATTC
Source organism: Myotis myotis (assembly GCF_014108235.1). Lineage (NCBI taxonomy): Eukaryota > Metazoa > Chordata > Mammalia > Chiroptera > Vespertilionidae > Myotis > Myotis myotis. The sequence continues at coordinate 75,797,372 of NW_023416313.1, read as the reverse complement.
ATGCATGGGGGTTGGGTGGGGTTCCCTCAGCCCAGCCTGCACCCACTCCAAATGGGGACCCCTTGGAAGATGTCCAACCAGTGGTCGGACATCCCTCTCGCAATCTGGGACCGCTGGCTCCTAACCACTCACCTGCCTGCCTGCCTGATTGCCCCTAACTGCCTCTGCCTGCCTGCCTGATTGCCCCTAACTGCCCTCCCCTGCCGGCCTGATCTTGCCCCCAACTGCCTTCCCCTGCCAGCCTGATCTCGCCCCCTACAGTCCTCCTCTGCCTGCCTGATCTTGCCTCTAACTGCCCTCCCCTGCCGGCCTGGTTGCACCCAACTGCCCTACTTTGCTGGCCTGATCTCGCCCCCAGCAGCCCTCCCCTGCTGGCCTGATCTCGCCTCCAACTGCCCTCTATGCCGGCCTGATCTCACTCCCAAAGGCCCTCCCCTGCTGGCCTGATCGCCCCTAACGGCCTCTGCCTTGGCCCCCACCACCATGGCTTTGTCTGGAAGGAAGCTGGACGTCCAGAAGATGGCTGGTTGACCCTGTCTAATTAGCATATTACCCTTTTAGTAGTATAAATAGATTATATAGGATAGGATTGCTTAAATGGGGGGGTTGGGGGCTGGGGAGCCTTTTTCATCAGGAGGAGATGCTCTTGTCAGACAAAAATACTGTCTATATCCAGAATGATAGCCAGCCATATGCACTATACTGCCAAATCGGTCATTAAAAAATTGAACCACTTTCTTACACCTTACACCAAACAGCTGTTGCCCTTAAAACCCCTCCTCAGCCCCCACCTTAGGTTCTGCCTTCGCAGTTCACCCAGATTAGGTTATGGTCCTATGGTACTGGTTTGTGTGCCAGTCAGTATCAAAAGCTCTGCCTCCTAGGAAGCCATTGGCTCCTCGCACTTCACCCAGATTTGGTTCTGATTGGTCATTTTCTATGCCAGTCAGCGTCTCCGGGCCTATCAATGGGCCTGATCAGAGTGGCAGGGCTGATCAGCTGCCCCAGCGGAGGCCCGAGAGAAAGAGGCACGGCTGCTGGCCAGGGCCCAAGAGAAAGAGAGAGGCAAGGGCTGATCAACAGCTGTCACAGAGGCTATGGATCAGACCCCGCTTCTCCCTCCAGGCCTCTCTTCAGGCCTGATCGGCAGCCCCCTCAGCAGTCAGTGTTGGATTGCAGCACCCGCAGCGTGGCAGTTAGTGCTAGGTTGCCACAACAACCCAGGACTGACTTCCAGTCGTTAGAGCCTTCGGTCGCTCTGGATGTTATGGACCCTGGGTTTTGTTTTTTAAAATATATTTTTTTGATTTTTTACCAAGAGGAAGGGAGAGGGAGAGGGAAAAAGAAAGAGAGCTAGAAACATCGATAAGAGAGAAACATCTATCAGCTGCCTCCTGCACACTCCCTACTGGGGATGTGCCTGCAAGCAAGGTACATGCCCTTGACCGGAATCAAACCTTTGACCCTTCCGTTCGCAGGCTGACGCTCTATCCACTGAGCCTAACCAGTTAGGGCCCCTAGGTTTTTATATATTAGGATAAGTAAATATTTAACAGTTTAAAAGTTATTTTGAAATTTACATTTGTTTTTGTCCTTTTTAGGTCGGTCATCTCGTACAAGACAGAAGAAAAACCCATCTTTTCTCTTAATACCATTGCAACTGCTGGTAAGTAGTTTTCGTATGACAAGTATTTTACCACATAAAAGGAGAGATTTGTTCATTTAGGAAAATAGTATCTGTCAGAATGGCCTGTTTCAGCAGTAGCAAAATGATGTTGGGTTGTTTCTATCACCATCTATTAATGGGTTCCATGATGCATTAATCCGTGCATTGACAACTCTTACTCCGTTCCTTCATTAATTCAACAAATGGCTATTGAGGGCAGTCATTTGATATATTTTCTGTCCTCAGGGCATAGAAATTGGCTTTGCAGTCTATGTATGCAAACTCCAGTACAATATGAAAGTCTAGAATAGAGATTTGAACAGTGTTCACAACTTATTTATATTGTCCCAGTAATTCTCATTTTATTGTTTGAATAAAGTCACCATTGTTCAATGGAGCATTGTAGAAACAATATTCTGGAACTGTTCTTATTTTCCTAAGGCATTTTCACCTTTTGTGTATCATGTTTCATCTATTCTAAGATGTACACTTTTTTGCATTTTAATATTTCTGAAATTGGGATGCTTCTCCCAGTCAGTGGCATGTCATTTTTAATTGGCTATGCTGTTTTCTTTCTTGATGGTTTCTTAATGGTTACATCAAATATGGGTTAAAATCTGTAATATCTTAAGTTTGATAAAACAGCACTATTTCACCACTTCCCCCTAATGGATGAATTTTGAAGTGTGCTGCTAAATTTCTGCAACATGATTACTAAAATTTCTATAAGCCTCTTATTTCTCCCACTGTTCCATATTCTTGGAAACATTTGCCTGCTCTCATTTTCCTGACTGACACTTGCTGATTTCTCCAATAATCACAAGGTTGAATTGAGATTTTTGTATTATATAGTTTCTGTTCTTAATTTCTTTATTGGAAAAGAAAAAAAAAAAAAAACCCCAAATCATTTATTGTGTGCTGGCTTTGTGCTCAGTCAGATGCTATCATGACAACTTCATGACCATGAAATGTAGTAAAATTTTTTTAAAATATCCAGTGCTTTGTTTACACACTTTGCTGAAAATCTTCAGTGTGGAAATAGATGAAACTATTAGAACTTGAGTCTTTTGACCTGTCCTACACTTATTTCCTCTCTGTAATTATAGAGGATTTATGTAATAGTAAACTACTGTGATTAAATTAGTCTTTGTGCTGTATTGCTTCAGAGATATTTATCACTTGTTTTAACAGAGAGCATGAGTATCTATGATGACATTGATGCTGACGTGCTGCAGAATTATCAGGAATACACTCTGGCCAACATCATCTACTATTCTCTGAAGGAGTCCACCACGAGTGAGCAAAGTGCCAGGATGACGGCCATGGACAATGCAAGCAAGAATGCTTGTAAGCACATAGTAGTTTTCTGAGAAAATTTTGCTGCAGAGTAGCATGAAGACTCTAATATCAAAAACATGACCATTCTTTAAATAAATCAGGAAACAAGCGAGCTAGGACCTAGTCCTGGGCTCTACTACTGGTTTTGTGAAGTTTTTGACCAAATATTTATCTCTTTCTCATCTGAAAAGATAGAATACTCTTTGCCTTGAAGGAAGTATATCTTACTTGGTAGGCATTAAGTTTGCAAATACTTGGAAAAGGGATCCCATGAAAGATTTAAAAACACCTTGAAATTTTGGGGGGGCCAATTTTGGTCCAGACCCACCCCTCCCCCCAAAAAAACAAAAACCAAAAACCAAAAAAACCCTCCCAAAATCTTATGGATAAATTAAACAACATATATCTATGAATAAATTAATGCAGTTATTCCTTTCTAGTTTTTAGATTTTGTTGTCTAATGTTTTTGTTTTGCGTGTAGCTGAAATGATTGACAAATTGACTTTGACCTTCAACCGCACCCGCCAAGCTGTCATCACAAAGGAGTTGATTGAAATCATCTCTGGTGCTGCAGCTCTGTAAGTACTTGTAGATTGCCTTCAGAGAGTTTTTGTTCTCATATTTGTATGTCTGCTAGCTTAAAGTTTTCTGGTTTGGTTTGGCTGTTAAAGATGAAATGACCCATTGCTTAATCTTGTATCCTTATTTGGTGAAAATGGAATCTCTAGTTTATTCTGATTGTTTTAGGCTTAGTTTTTTCTTTTAGAAATCAACATATTGCTAACTTTCACTTTCTAAATAAAGCATTAGGAATAAGGATGTGGACAATTTAGTATCATTTATAAAATCTGTCTTTGGAACTTAAAACATTACAAACCAAGCTTTCTGAATTACAGAACTGGTTTTGGGTTTGGTTTTACGTATAAATCATTGGATGGTAGTAGGGTTTGAGACTTTTCAAATTATTAAGATTTCTGTATCAATACCATAAAATAGTATACCACTTTCCTTGAGAAAATATTAATGTGAAACCAGGGTTAAGATAATGGGAATTCTATTCAAAACATTATCAAATTGCACCCTCACTATATGCAAAGTACAGTTGTTAAAAGATGTGATCCTTCCTTTCAAGGCATTTATTTTCTAATAGGATAAAAATATGCAGATAATTGTGATGAAGGATAAAATGTGTAGTAAGTTGTCCTTGAATTATTCTTTATCCCCTCGTACTAATTGGTCAGCAAGTTCTCTAAATTTTACTTTCTAAATAGCCCATGACTCTTTCCCCTGTATGCCCACTTAATGCAGATTCTTGTGATTTCTCTCCTGAATTGAAAAGAAATTTTTTTTGAGAGCCTCTTCAGTACCAGCCCCTTTGCTAGGCACTGAGGACGTAGTAGTGTTTGCCATTAAAGAGCTCACCGTCTTAACAGGGAAGACAGATATTATATTTGAAATTGCAGTAGAATGGAAGTTAGCAAACTGAGGTCTAGTGCTAAGAATGGTTTTCATATTTTTAAAGGATTATAAAAAGAGACTGTGACCCACAAAGCCTAAAATATTTACTGTTTAGCCCTTTATAGAAAAGATTTGACAAAGTAGTATGACGAAGTTAATAGAGCCATTCTCTCAGTGTCATCCTACAGAAACAGCTTAGTTTGATAAGTGTGAACCTATAGTTTCTGGACACCAGTACTCTCTTAGTCTAGTCTCTTACCACTACCATTTCTCACTTTCCTGGAACTTTAGCCACATTGATGTACTTGTAGCTCTGCAAACATATCATGCTCTTTTACCTTTAAAGTGGCATGTGCCTTTGCCTCAAGTGCCACTCTTTTCTTCCCCTTGCATGTTTGGTTCTTCATCTGACAGAGTCCTGTTTATCCTTCCTAACTGAGCTGGGGGAATCCTTTCCTCGAGGAAACTCTCTTGCATAGTTTGGGTGCGGTACCCTTCAGCATCTTGTGCTTCCCTTTATCAGCACTTAACATTATTAGGAATTACCTTTTTATTTGTGTGCTCTTGTGGCTTGGGAAGGACTATCTTACTTACTTTTGTAGCCCCATCACCTGGCATGTACTTCCTCAATAAATGGTGTTTGAGTGAATGATGGACATGCCATAAGTATATTAAGAACTGGAGTTCAGAAGAGGGAGAAATAACGTTTTGTTGAGTACGTGAAAACATTTAGGAATTGAGGAAATGTTCATCACTAAGGTGAAATTTAAATTGGTCTTTAAGTATTGTCTGAAGGCTAGAAACTGCGCAGAATGCCAGAGACACAAGTAAAACTAATTGAGACCATTAGTTGGATCCATCAGCTTTGCTATCTTAAGACTCACCTATCACTCAGCCTGCTCACTAATGTTCTATTACCATCATAGATTACAGTGCAATAATGAGTGGCCCTGCTACTTACTGTCTTGATAAACTTGGTTAAGATACTCTCTGCAACTCAATTTTGTCATCTAGAACATGGGGACTAATCCAAGGATTAAATAATTTTATTACTCATTGTCCTCCTTGTTATATGTCGTAGCTAATGTTAAGTTGATTGCTTCTTGAATGGCAAATTTGGGAAGCCCTGGAAGAAAGACTGCATTCTGAAGGTTCAGGGGGTTGTGAGAGCTAGAGAACCAAGGTTCTTTTTTTGCTCTTGAAAAAGGAAAACCAGGAATAAAGTGTGAGATTATAACTTCTACCGAATTGTGGATTAGGGTCTTTCTGGATTAGAAATGTGGTAAACCTGACTACACAGTAGCAAATCAAGGAAAATGAGGAGGAGATTGGGACATAAAACAGATTTTAAAAAAGAATTCTAAAAACTGGAAGTTACTAAATTTTCGCTTTCTAGAGGTTGCCCACATCCTTTATAAAAAGTTAGCTCTGTGGTCTCAGGGTTGAATTGTTTATGGATTTGCATGCTTTCTAACCTATTGGTTATTCTAGTTGAAGACTTTAATATTTAACACAAACACTTTTGGCTCTGCAGTAATAAAATATAAAGCATGAATAAACCACAGTATTTGAGGTGCCAAGTATTAGTTGTCAGCCTAAAATTTATAATACATTGCATTTTATTTTTTATAGAAAAATTGTGATTTCAATTATACTTTCACAGTCTTGCCTACTTGCATGAATATGGTTTTATTGCTTATAACCAGATTGAGATCTATAACATTTTTATAGTAATCATTGACTCTGTTTTAAAGGAATATTTTGGTATGTGATATCCTCAAGGTAGCAAATGAGGAAATAGACATTTTTAGTTGGCAAGTGTACATGATTAACTAGCATGGACTGCTTATTGACCAGCTTGTTTGTGTTTGTCTTTTTTTTCTAATATAATAACCAGGGATTAATGAAAATCAAGTTTCGTCCTCAGACAAGAGGTAAAGTGGTAATATTTCACACACTCTCCCCATACTCTTTCAGAAAAGAAACCAAGGCAGTTAGAACTGAAGGTAATTTAGCAACGGTGACACTGTTGAGGTTTAGGTTACTAGGCCTGTTTACTGTAGCAGCCAACTTATGGAAGCATATGTATAATGCTGGGGGGCTTTTTCTTAGCTTTGTTAAGTAAACTTTAAGGAAAGAGAATTAGCATTATTTTGAGATATTAAATATAGATTGATGAAGAGTGGTGGTTCTCAAACTTTATGATCTCAGGACCCCTAAATGTCTGACAGCAAAAATAAAGCAAGATTCCCATCTATTTCTGTATTCATTCCATTTGGATATCACACACTGGAAAACCCTACCATGTACTCGTGAGAATGAAACTAAAACAGGCAAATAACATTATGAAAATGGTCTTGCCCTCATGAACCCGATGAAAGGGCCCCCAGACCAACATTTGAGAACCAAATTTTGTAGAGGAACACTTTATTATGTAAAAATTCTTTAAATCTTTTGGTAGGTTGGTATTATAACACTTATTAAATGATGACATGGGTTAATAGAAACTACAAAGAACCAAAAACTTAAAATGCAAGCAACATAAAATTTCAACTAAAACCAAAAATTATCTAATGTATTCATTCATAAGTTAACTAAAAAAAAAAAAAAAAAAAAAAAACGACAAGACACCTGATATAATAAAATACTGCAAAACAATTGGCAATTTATAGTTATCAAAATTGTAGATTTTGTATCTTTTCAATCTAGAAATTCTTTTTGAATGTTATATAACATACATATAAAACAAGATAGAAAAATAACATAACCTTGTAACAGTGGCTGTGCATACATTGTCCTACATGTTTCTCATAGGCAATAGGTTGGTTATGGAACATACATAGCATGAAACTACTAAGCTAATAAAGAATAGACAAAAACACATGTCATTTGAACAGTAACATACAAGTGACAGTCCCTGTATTATCTTTTGATACCATTATTTTTTCCAAAAATATTGCTTGGTTTTTATTTGTTCTGTACTTTGTTTTTCAGGTAAAGAAGGAAAATTCGGCCAGCTGATTTTGTTTTTAGCTTACTGCTGTCCTGGTCAGAAGAAATTATTGGTCTATTGTTTAAATTACTAAAGACAGCAAGATATTTGTAAATTATCTTACAATAAACAACTTACAATAAAGTTTGATTTCACTGTCTTTACTTAGTATATAAGAATAATATAGTTTTCAAAATGACATGATAAAATATTTAAAACTTAATATGCTATTAAATTTTTTTTAAAATTGAAAAGGCTTTCTGAAACAATCTTAAAACATCTGGCCTCTTTGGGGTCAGGGTGGAAGGAAGAGGCCACAGACCACACCTCAGCCGGCTTCCATCCTTTTGCACTGTCAAAGAGCAGCCAACACAATGAAGTAAAAATGTGATTGCAGTCATCCGCTGTTTCTCATATATGGGATATAGAATTCTAGGCATACATTTAGCCTAATAAATTTTTAAATATATTTTGTAAGCACTGAGAAACATTCCCATATGATATTAATTCCATAGTCACATTTAGATAACCATTAAGATTGGATGGCACCCTAGCTGGTTTGGCTCAGATGATAAGAGCAATTGACCTGTGGGCTGAAGGGTCCTGGGTTTGATTCCAGTCAAGGGCACATGCCCAGGTTGCAGGCTTGATCTCCAATAGGAGGCAGCCGATCAATGATTCTCTCTCATCATTGATGTTTCTCTCTCTCCCTCTCCCTCTCTGAAATCATTGGATGCCTAGCTGATTACATGCAGTGAGATGGCCATGCCAGAATCTCCAGGTTTCCCCCCCTATTTGTTTAAAATAGGGAACTTAGTGTGTGATTATTTTCTTACAACAGTAATATATAGAGTGGTGGGCAGAAGTAGTTTGACAGTTATGAGTGCGCAAAAGTTTACTCTTTTTAAATATTTTTTATTGATTTCAGGGAGGAGGGGAGAGGGAGAGAGAGAAACATCAATGATAAGAATCACTGGCTGGCCAGAGCCGGTTTGGCTCAGTGGATAGAGTGTCAGCCTGGGAACTAAAGGGTCCCAGGTTTGATTTCGGTCAAGGGCATGTACCTGGGTTGCGGGCACATCCCCAGTAGGAGATGTGCAGGAGGCGGCTGATCGATGTTTCTGACTCTTTCTCCTTTCCTCTCTGTAAAAAAATCAATAAAATATATTTAAAAAAAAAAAAAAGAATCACTGATCGACTGCCTACTGCATGCCCCCCACTGGGGACCAAGACCGCAACCCAGGCATGTGCCCTTGACCAGAATCGAGCCTGGGACCCTTCAGTCCACAGGCTGACACTCTATCCACCGAGCCAAACCAGCTAGGGCAAACGTTTACTCTTATATTATTATTTATTTATTGTATATTTGTCTTCTTTCCATATGAACAACTGTAAACTTTTGCCCACCCCTGTAATTTCCAAAAAGACTATAAAACAATAAATATAAAACCCATTCTCTTGAGTTTTAGATAAACATTAAATAAAATACATATAGTGTGGCTCAGTGGTTGAGCATCAATCTATGAACCAGGAGGTTATGGCTCAATTTCCTGTTCAGGGCACAAGCCTGGGTTGTGGGCTCGATCCACATGTGGAGTGTGCAGGAGGCCACTGGTCAATGATTCTCTATCATCATTGATGTATTGATGTTTCTCCCTCTCAGAAATCATAATATATATATATATATATATATATATATCTTATGATATATATATATATATATATATATATATGTTTTTTAAAGAAAAAGAGTAGAAAAAATGATCGTGCATTCTTATCGAACAGCAGTAAGACAAATTTCTCTAATGATAGAAGTATTTGTCACTGCCCTGGCTGGTGTGTTCATTTGGTTGGAGTGTGTTTCTGTACACCAAAAGGTTGTGGGTTCCATTCCTAGTCAGGGCATATACATAAGTTTCGGGTTTGATCCCCAGTTGGGGTGCATCTGGGAAGCAACCTGTAAATGTTTCTCTCCTGCTCTCTAAAATCAAATAAACATACCCTCCGGTGATGATTTAAAGGAGTGTATGTCATTGATATACTAAGAAATCCCATTTCAATGAAAAAAAGATAAGTCAGTTTTAAAAATGGGCAGTGAATTCGTAGTCAATTGTCCTTTTTATCCATCAAATTTGTTAAAGACTAAAGACGGAAAAAGTTGCCTGGCTTGTGGGTTCAACTCAGGGCAAATGCTAGGGTTGCAGGCTTGATCCCCAATAGGGGGCATGCAGGAGGCAGTTGATCATTCTCATAATTGATGTTTCTATTCCTCCCCTCCCCCTCTCTGAAATCAATAAAAACATAACAAAAAAATTTTAAATGGTTTGAATGGTAAATGTTTTTTTAAAAAGATAAAGTTTTACAGTAGGAGGAATCAATCTCATACGCTGTTAGTGCAAGTTTACCATCTTTTTGAGAGTGATTTGGCAGTGTCTATTAAATTTCAAAATATACAGTTTGAGTCATTTCCACTTCTAATAGTCTAGTCCAGTGGTCAGCAAACCGCGGGTCGCGAGCCACATGGGGCTCTTTGGCCCCTTGAGTGGCTCTTCCACAAAACACCACGTGCGGGCGCGCATATACAGTGCAATTGAAACTTCGTGGCCCATGCGCAGAAGTCGGTTTTCAACCTGGGCCAGTCTATTTTGAAGAAGTGGCGTTAGAAGAACTGGGGTTACCTTCGCTGAGGTCGACCCCTCAGATTGAGGATGGTTTTAGGAAAGGCCAGTTTAGGAATACCCTAATTAAGATAATAACAATGTACCTACCTATGTAGTTTAAGTTTAAAAAATTTGGCTCTCAAAAGAAATTTCAATCGTTGTACTGTTGATATTTGGCTCTGTTGACTAATGAGTTTGCCGACCACTGGTCTAGTCTACAGAAGTACTCATACTATAAAGACTTGTCCAAGGATGCTCATTCAAGATCATCATGTGACCTTTCAGAGCAGTGCAGGTAGAGACCTAAAAGCTTTCAGAGAAGAACATCACAAAGTTTCAGAAATAAAAGTGGCTTCAAGCCAAGGAGAGAGGAGGACTAAGAAAATCCATTGTGATAACACCAATCTTGAACTTACAGCCTTCACAACTGTGTGAAAATAAGTGTTTAAGCCCCCAAATCTGCCATTTTGTTATAGCACTCTAGCAAAGTAAATACACTGTAAGGAGACCAACGAACTACTTAGCAAGTGGACCACAATGCTCATCCTAGAAAGAGCAGCCATTTGTGTTGACAGGAATAGGCGCATGTTCTGGATTTATGGATACAGATTTGCCTTTCCTGCTTATGGTGTTTGATGTACTGGTGTCCTGTATTGCTGTGTCAGAGCAAGGGAGCCATTTTACAACAAAGGAGGTTGGGAGTGGGCACACGACTGTGGAAATTTGGTCATAACAGATAGACCAATAGAGCTGTGAGTCTGACAGTGCAGGGGAACACCCTTTGAAGGCACAACTAAAGCACTAGGTCACAGGCTAATCCCCCAGTATGCCACATACAAAACTAAGTCAATGACTTATGTGTCTGTGCTGCTGGGTTAGATAGATCACACACAGGTGGAAGCCAGTTTCCCTGCTGGGAAACTGTTCTGGTCTCTGCAACTCTGGCTTCCCCAGGTTGACAGTTTTGATTTCCAAAAGGGGGGGTGGGGATGTTTTCACCAGGGTAGACAGACAGAGTCCCACTGAAATATTACCTGGGCACTTAGGCCAGGAGACAGCATGCAGAGGAGTCAGTGTTGGCAGGAGTAATCGACCCTGATCATTGCTGTTACACAATGAAGGCAAGGAGAAATGTTTGGTACCCAAGCAGTCTGGTTGGGTGCCTCTTATCTAATATTGATGGTCTGCAGACAGATTTAGCAGCCACAGTCTGAAAAGGGCATAAAAACCAGGGGCTCAGACCTCCTGCAGAAAGGGTCTGGGTGGTGCCACTAGGTAAGCCACTGAGGACCAATAGTGGTGCTAGCTTTGGTGAGAGAAATTTAGAACAGTGGAGGAGGAAGACGATCAATGGAAGCTGTAATCTGTCTCCTGTCCCTCCTATTTGTTTTTTCTCTAGGAAAAGAGTCTCTTCCGCCCCCACCCCCCTACCTCCAACTCCCAAATCCAGGAGGAGCTGTTCCTCAAATTTATACCACGAAGTGAATTTAAGGGTACAAGAAGTGGACTAAAGTTGCTATGGTTTGAATATTTGTGTACTGCCAAAATGCATGTTGGAATCTTTACTCCCAGCATGATGGTATTAAGGTGGAGCTGTTAGGATGTGATTAGATCATGAGGGTGGGTGGAGCCCTCTTTAATGGGATTAATGTTCTTATAAACCAGATCCCACAGAGCTCCCAGGCGCCTACCACCTTGTGGATGAGAACAGAAGTTGATTGCTGACTTCCAGCCTCCAGAACTGTGAGAAATAAATCTCTGTTGATAAGTTACCCAGTCTATGGTACAGTGGAACTTAAGTTCTTGAATCTAATTCATTCCAGAAGGCTGTTGGAGAAGCAATTTGTTTGAAAACCAAATATTTTTTCCCATTAGAAATAATGTAAGTTGAGTGAATCCATTCCGGACCCCCAAATGATTCCCTTTTTTTCACCTTTCTCATGTATACAGTATATGTCTAATGTACTATTTAATCTATAAATAATTCTTTTCTTAAATTTATCAAACCACCCCCTCCTAGCCTTAAGTGAATTTTTCAGGGGCTAAGTGGGTGGGTGAGTGGGAAATGATTAACCAAAGAACTTATATGAATAACCCAGGGACACACAATATGGTAGTGAAGGCCTGGGTGGGCTGGAAGGCCTGGGTGGGCTGGGGGGGAAAAGGGGACATCTGTAATACTTTCAACAATAAGGTTAATTTAAAAAAAAAAAAGAATTTTTCATAGATCACTGCCTCTGAAATGCCATCACCAGCTAACTGCTTATCTTTTTATCCAATCAACAACAGTTTTCTACCTATTCAATTGCCTGTGGTTATTGTTTTGTGAGCACTTTCACATCCTTAGCAACATTAGCACTCTGGATAGCCTCTTTATGTTTTAAAATTGTGCTAATTGTCACCAGCAACAAAAGCATTCTCTCTTTTGTTTGTTGCCTAAGAGAGCTGCGGTATCAGCTTTAAAGGGCTGTCAGGTCGAAAATTGGAGACATTTTTCCTGTGAACACCTTTGTAGAGAACCTAATTGTTTGAGATGGCAGACATTAGAGAAATGAGTTTTGACTATATTTTGTCATGGCAGCCCAAACAGACTAAGACAGGAGAGAATATTGTAATGCACGGCTTAGATCCCCTTAGGACTGAAGGACTTCCACCTTCCTTGGAATTGCCTCTGCTGCAGAAAGCACCTTTGCCTACGATTACACACCCTTTCCAGGAAAGCCGTCACACAATGAGGGCTTACATTATATTTTTTACCAACACAGGAATATAAAGGTCAGCCGCCTAGTTTCATCTCATGGAAAAGCTGAAGGGCCATCCACCTTCAGCTCCCTATGGGATTGGATGAAGTCCTCCTTGAAAGTGCATTGCAAGGAAAAGTTAAAAAACAAAAACAACAAAGCGAAAGGAAAGTGCATTGCAAGGAAAAGTTAAAAAACAAAAACAACAAAGCGAAAGGAAAGTGCATTGCAAGCTCTTTCCCTTGCACAGGTGGTGGTCCCAGAAGCACTCCTTAATAAACCTTCTGCAGTTTGAATTTCATCTCAGAACTGTTTTTCTAGGGAGTTGAACCTGTGACATATAATCATGTCCTTGTTTGGGGAAGATACAGACTGAACTATTTCTGGGTTAAATGCCATGAAGTTTGCAAGTATTTTCAAATTGTTCTGGAAAAAGGGATGCGTTATGTGTATGCACACAGTAAACATGGCAAAATGTTAACAACTGAATGTAGGTCAAGTTTATACCTATTTATAGTTTTTCTGTAGGTTTGAAATTTTCCAAAATATAATGTTAAGGGGTTAAAGCACACACATGCAAATGAAGAGGAATCAAATGTAGAGCTATAAAAGGAAGCTCCAGAAGAACTGACTGAACAGCAAGAGAGGGGTGTATTGTGAAATTCAAGGTACCAAAGTTTCAAAATGAAGATAGTGTTCAACATTATCAAATAATTACAAAATGGTCAAGTAAGATGAAGACTAAAGTGGCCCATACATTTAGTATCCAAAAGGTCCCTGATAATCTTGGGGTCAGAAAAGTCAATGAAAAAGATGTTATAGGCCCCTGCCACCTAGCACCTTGCTCCTTCTCTACAGATGGTCATTTAGTTGAAGTACCATATTTTCAGTTATATAGTGTTTTTTTAAAAAACATTTTTATTGATTTCAGAGAGGAAAGGAGAGGGAGAGAGAGAGAAACAGCAGTGATGAGAGCAAATCATTGATTGGCTGCCTCTTGCACGCCCCTTACTGGGGATTGGACCTGAAACCCCTGCATGTGCCCTTGACTGAAATCGAACTCAGGACCCTTCAGTCCGCAGGCCCACGTTCTATCCATTTAGCCAAATCGTCTAGGGCTATTGGGTTTTTACGACGTAAAAAAAAAAAAGAAAGAAAGACTATATTATGTTGAAGGTCCTGAAATAGTCCCTACAGGGGTTATGTAAAGCCACTAGGAAATTCACAATTTATTGGGAGAGGCATATAAACTCAAATACTTAATGCACTGTGATAGGTATAAGAATAGAGAAACTGAGACAATACAGAGGAGAGAATAAGGGGAAAGAAAGAAGCTTGCAGGGAAAACACACACACACACACACATTTATTCTGCATATTTAAGAAACAGAGTAAATGAGCCATTACAACCTGGCTTAACCATGGGATTAGTTTGCTTGCAAATTAAAATTTTAAAAATGTATTCCCAATATTTAAAAATCGAGGCCCCTATCACAAAATCCCAATTTCTGGCAAATTGGAGAGATCTGGTAACACTTGGCGGAGGCTGAGAGAAGGCTCTGGTGTAGGCAAATGTGCCCCATGCCCTCTGCCAGCTCCATTGATTTAAGGTACTTGTTATTGACCTTGATTAGATTTCTGGGGCCTCATAAATTTTGCACCAAGGCCAGTGCCTAACTCGTCTCACCCTAGTCTCCACCCTACTTGTTAAGGGCTCAGAATGGCATGCTAAACAGCTTGGGCGTGATTTAATCTACACAATGGTAAAAAGCTCAGGTTGTTTTCTTTGAGCAGAGGCAAAACGGATGAGATCCGCGCTTGGGGGTGGGGGTGGGGACACTTAGGTTCCCACGCCCCAAATCCCGCCCCTTGACTCCGAACCACTCGGTTTCCCACTTCTCTCTAACAGTCGCATTTTCACTTCATTCCTGATTTTTGCCCCTAAACTACTGACGGTCCCCTCTCCCTTCCTCTCCAAGTGAGCATCCACCCCCCCACCCGGAAGGCCCGAGCACCTGCCTCTTCGGCCGCTTCTTCCACCTGCGCTCGGCAACGACGTTTCCTACAGCTTTCCAGTCTCGAGAATCGATACCGATAGCATCGCTCTGCTCCAACGGGGCGGAGCTTCCTCATCGGTGCGCTCAGCGTTCGGCTAGTGCTGCCTCGCCCCGGCGACCATCCAGCGGGAGGCGGAGCGAGTCCAAAATGGCGGCTCTCAGGCTGGCGCGCTCCGTGCTGCCGAGGCTTTGAGGTGGTCGCCAGGGGTCCGGGGGAACGTTTTCCCCGCCGCAGGGGCCCTGGAGGATGAATCGGGGGCTCTGCTAAGGTTAGGCGGTGGCGGTGGAGAGAAGTGGCAGCAAGTGCTGCGGTGGAGTCCACGGAGCGGGATGTGCGAGAGTTACTCCAGGTCGTTGTTGAGGGTCTCGGTGGCGCAGATCTGCCAGGCGCTGGGCTGGGACTCCGTGCAACTCAGCGCCTGCCACCTCCTCACGGACGTCCTGCAGCGCTACCTGCAGCAGTTGGGACGGGGCTGCCACCGGTACTCCGAGCTCTGTGAGTACCGGGCTGGGTGCGGGAGGGCTGCCTCCGGACAGTCACGAGTGACACCTCCGGTCTCCCCATCGCTCTCCCCGCATCTCCGAGGTGTTGGTGCCCTTCACCCCCTACCCGAGTTCGGGCGTCTTCTTGGTCCCTGACGCCCCTCCGCTTCCACTGTCCCTGGGAAACTCTAGTCATCCTTTCGGTGCCTCGTCCTCGCCCGCTAACTTCCCGCCTCCAGCCGGGAGCCCCGGGTCGGCTCCCAGCTCCACACCCTCCCGCTCGCCTCTGCTCTGCACGGCGCGTCGGTCTCGCCCGCGGTCTCCTGTCTGGCCGCGCGTAGAGCCGCCTCGTGAGCGTCCGAGAGCCCCTTTCCCCTCGGGTCCTCCCGCTGCCTCGCCGGCAAACTACTCCAACTAGTTGTCACAGGCGCTCCGTCTGCCGGCCGCTCCGAACGAGGCTGGCCCTGCCGCAGCTCCCGGCGCGGGCGCGTTGACAGCTCCTCTCGCTCCCTGAGGGGCTCTGCCTCGCCCGCCGTGTCTGCTCGGTTCACCGGCAGCGTCTTCGCCGACTCGTTCCCGAGGCCAGCGGGGTCAGGGTCACTCGGGCGAACTTTCCCTGGAATGAACACGCGCCCCCTGACTTCCTCCTGCATCTGTTCTGCCCGTGGCTCTCCAGGGGTGGTCGGGGGAGTAGAGACAAGTTTCCAAGGTTCCTCGGGTCCCCCGAGACACAGGGCGTTTGGCGTTTTAAGGGAATGCCGGAAAGTGTCTTTAGCTGGAGGTATTCACCGTTTGGGGGACATTTCATAGAAGCTGCCCCTCGTCATCTCCTTGATGCGATGGTTTTGTTTGGAGAGGGAGCGAGCCCTGATGTAAATTTCAGGCCCTAGCTTTTTAAGGCAGTAAACTGGAGAACTGGGTGAAGCGTTTCGCAGGAAAAGTGTGTTTTGTTTAAAGTGACTCCTAGGCTGAGACATTGAGACCCGTGGACACACTTTACTTCTTAGGCCCGATTTCCATTCCGGCTCCCGTAGTGCTGCCAAAATAATGTATCCACAACACACATCTGGTCGTGTCATTCTTAAAAGTGTTTTAGTTGTTTACAGGCTGAAAACATAAGCTCTTCAACAATGCGCAGTGCCTTCTGTGAGCATTTGTCTTACCTCCTGCTACCCTGCCATCCTGTTTGCAGTCCTGCTGAGCTACCTTACCTGCCTCTTCTGAAACATTGTTATCTATCCATTCCTATGGGCATGCTGTTTCCTAGAGTGTCCTTCACCCCCGGCCCACCAGTAGCCCTACTTGTATTTTGAGATTCACTTATCACACCTGCTTTAGGAAACTCATGTTATCTTCTCTCCTGAGTCTGTGTGCATGTTTCTGTTATGTTATGTAGCACCTTGGTTTGTAAGCATGTGTGTTTCTCTCTCACCTTGTCCTGTCTCCTCTCCAGCAAACACATTTATAATGTTTGTATTCTGTAACCTCGCATGCTAGGCCCCCCAGGAGCTATTTGTTGAATAAATGAATGCACTGATAACCCACTACCACAATAGCTATGTAATCACTGCACTTTTTTGAGTTTTAAAAGTGTGTATTTTTTTGAATGTTTGATTTCACTGATACTTCTGATCTAAATTTGAAACTGCCCATAGCTCTCATTCATTGATACCTTGAAAGTACACCACCAGCACGCTTCTTGGCTTTTGCTTCTTTTCCTCCCCTTCGTCCCTCCCACCATTTCATGATCCGTGAGAATATTGTTATGGTTATGCATAGTCCAGATTATGTTTCTGCTACCAGTTTCCCTAAATAAAGACAGATGTACTATACCTTTAGGTTATCAGACTATCCCCTGAGTACATAGCTACTTTTGCTGCCTTATACAACTGAAACAGAATATGTGCTGGCACTCCAAGTAACCAGGTATTCCAAAGTCACTAAGTGATTATTGTTATGAATTAATGTGAACCCCTTCCCTAATTACTCAATTTCTGTAGTTTATTTTCTTGCTTTCAGTGGGAATGCAATTATCAGGTTCATTAGTCTCTATTGTGGTTTGGTGACATTTTAAAAAATGCCAATTTTTGGTATACTGAGTCATTACAGACTTTTTTTTTTAGATTCTCTTTTTCTTTACTATCCTTACTTTAACCTTGAATTCTGTAACCTCAAATTACTAATATACAATCTTATATTCGATTCCTTTAAATCCTTTTTGTCTTTTTGACGAACATTTACTGAGCACCACTTATGAACTAACCACTATGCTAGGTTTTGGAGACATGAAATTACTTAGGCACAATCCCTGCCCATAGGTTTGTACATGGCTGTCAAAATGTCAACAACAACAAACTGATGGTATTTATTCCTTTTTAAAAAAATCCTCTCAAGTTAAAGCAAGCATCAGAAGTTACTGTTAATTCAACAAATAATGCATTTTTATATTTCCCTAAGGCAATGATTTGTCAGAGCATAAATGGGCTATATGTGTTGTATTATGTGTAAAATATGTATGAGCTGAAATCAGGTGCTAAATATTTCAGAATGACTCTTAGCACTAGTACTATAATTTTTTTAAATAATTTTTAAAAATATATTTTTATTGACTTCAGAGAGGAAGGGAGAGGAAGAGTGAGATAGAAACATCAGTGATGAGAAGGAATCATTGATTGGCTGCCTCCCGCACATTGGACAGAGCCCGCAACCCAGGCATGTGCTCTTGACCGGAATCGAACCTGGGGCCCTACGGTCCGCAGGCCGATGCTCTATCCGCTGAGCCAAACCAGGCAGGGCAGTACTATAATTTTTTGTTTGTTAATCCTTACCTGAGGATATTTTTTCCTTTGCTTTTCGGAGAGAAGGAAGGGGAGAGAGAGACACACATACACATCTACTGGTTGCCTCCTGCATTCACCCTGACTAGGGCCGGGGAACAAACCCAAAACCCAGGTACATGTCCTTGACTGGGAAGCGAACCCTCCACCGTCTGGTGCGTGGGCCGACGACACTCTATAACTGCTGAGCAATACCAGCTAGGGCACTAATCTACACTAATAAAAGAGAAACATGGTAATTGGCGTACGACTGCTACCCTTCCCATTGGCTAATCAGGGCGATATGCAAATTAACTGCCAGCCAAGATGGCGGCCGGCATCCAGGCAGCTTGAAATTAACATGAGGCTTGTTTGCTTCAGTGACGGAGGACTCCAACGTTCCCTGCCTGCCGCTGCAGGCCTCTGAGCTGGCAGTTTGAAACATAGTTACAAAAATAGAAGCTAAACAAAACCCCAGAAACCAGCTTTCAGCTAGCCGGGATTTCAGACCTGGAGTTGATACAGAGTTTCGATTGTAGAACCTGAACAAACAAGATACCTGCTTTCAGGAGCGGAGGCCTAAGAGCTGGAGCCTCAGAGCTAAAGCTGGCTCAGAATAACAAAAAAAAAAAAGAAAAAAAGGAGCAGTTGGGAGCTTCAGTCTCAGCCTGAAAAAACCCCCCGCCCCTCACCCAGACTGGCCAGGCACCCCAGTGGGGACCCCCACCCTGAAGGGTGTGTGACCAGCTGCAAACAGCCATCATCCCCTCATCCAGGCTGGCCAGGCACCCCAGTGGGGACCCCCACCCTGATCCGGGACACCCTTCAGGGCAAACCAGCCAGCCCCCAGCCATGCACCAGGCCTCTATCCTATATAATAAAAGGGTAATATGCCTCCCAGCACCGGGATCAGCGTAGCTGAGAGGCCTCCCGGCACCGGGATCAGTGTGACAGGGGGCAGCGCCCAAACCCCCTGATCACCCTGCGGCTCTGTGTGTGACAGGGTGCGGCGCCCCAACCCCCTCAACCCCACGGGCCCTGCTCTGTGTGTGATGGGGTAGAGCCATAACCTCCCCATCGGCCCTGCCCTGAGTGTGACAGTGGCGGCGCCCCAACCCCCTGATCGGCCCTGCTCTGTGGGTGATAGAGGGCTGCGCCCCAACCCCCTGGTCCGCCCTGCTCTGTGTGTGACAGGGGGCGGTGCGCCAACTCCCCTATCGGCCCTACTCTGTGAGTGACAGTGGGGAGCTCCCCAACCCTCTGATGGGCCCTGCTCTGTGCGTGACAGGGGGGAGCTCCCCAACCGCCTGATTGACCCTGCTCTGTGCGTGACAGGGGGGAGCTCCCCAATCCCCTGATCGGCCCTGCTCTGTGCGTGACAGGGGGTGGCACCACAACCTCCCCATCGACCCTGCCTTGAATGTGACAGGGGGCGGTGCCCTAACCCCCCCATCAGCCCTACCCTGAGCATGACTGAGGGAGGCATCGCAACCTCCCAATCCGCCCTGCTCTGTGCATGACAGGGGGCGGCGCCCCAACTCCCCAATCGGCCCTGCTCTGAGCCCAACCAGGGGCTGCACCTAGGGATTGGGCCTGCCCCCTGCCACCCAGGAGCAGGCCTAAGCCAACAGGGTGTTATCTCCCGAGGGGTCCCAGACTGCGAGAGGGCACAGGCCGGGCTGATGGACTCCCCTCCCCCCCGAGTGCACAAATTTTTGTGCACCGGGCCTCTAGTACTATAATGTTTGCATGCTGTAGGCAGAAATGCAAAAGGAATAAGGTAAAGGAGAGGTGGTTGTGGGCTGTGGATTCTGGGGCAGGACTACTTCACAGAAAAGATGTCATTTGAGTTGAACTATGAAGTATGGTTGTCTGTAGGAGAACATGCCAGATTAGAGAAAAGTATAAACTAAGATACCCAAGTGGAATTAAATATGATAAAAGTACTAGTGAGGTGGCCTGCTTGACATATTTAGCCAGTTGAAGCATTTTAGAAAATGCTAAACAGAATGAAATCAGATTAGGGAGGAACTTAAAAGACAAAGAAATTAAAGTGTGGTAGAAATCACTGCATACTCCTAAGGAGGGGAACTGCGTTGAAAGTGATATTTTAAGAATATTGTGCTGTCGGTCAAGTGCAAGAAATACTCAAGTTGGGAGAACTTGAAACTATACTGAGATAGTGATTTTAGGAATAGAAGAAATTCTGAAATCCAGGGCCCAAAGGAAGTTTCACCTCCTTAAACTGTTAACAGTTGGATGTCCTTCTAGAGTTTTCCTCATGTGTGTGGGCAAGCATGTATCTAATTTTTACAAACTTTAATTATTCTTTTTCATTTTATAGCATGATTTAATTTTGGACATAGAAGTTTGAAGTAATCATAGGTGATTTCAGTAAGAAAACAAAATTCTTAGGGTATTGGAACTTAGGAATTGAAATTTTCATAGAAGCTTTGAAAGATGTAGAGAGACCTTATGTTCTGCTAAGGGTAGGCATAGAAGAAACTCTTTTTCTAAAGAGTAGCTCACTATATCTAACTTGTATTCTTTTCATCTGTATCTCTTATACATGGTGTCTTTTAATTACATGAAAAATTTTATATATAAATTACCTTTATGATCTAAGTTCTTTCTCTAAATTTCCTTGGATTTAAAGAATTGATTCAGCAAGCAATGATGCATGAATAAGTAGAGCAAAAAATCAATATCTCTCTCCCTCTTTTTCTCCCCCTCTTCTCCAAAATAAATAAATAAAAATAAATAAAAAATTGATTCAGCAGTATAATTCATTCAACAAGTATTTATTTTTTAATATATTTGTTATTGTTGATAGTATTATAGATATCTCCCATTTCCTCCCTTCTTTCCCCCAAGTTCTTTGGTTTATCTCTTCTTGTCCCCCCAACCCCACATCGAGGTATGTCAGTCTGTTCCATGCCTCCATGCTTAGGATTTCATTTTGTTGGTCAATTCATTTTGATCATTAGATTCCACAAATAAGTGAGATCATGTGATATTTGTCTTTCTCAGTTTGGCTTATTTCACTTAGCAAAATATTTTCCAGATCCATCCATGCTGTCCCAAAGGGTAAGAGATCACTCTTTTTTATAGCTGCATAGTATTTTATAGCGTAAATGTCCCACAGCTTTTTTCCACAAGTATTTATTGAGTGCCAACTATGTCATAGTCATTGTCTTAGGGATGACTAAGATGCATCCCTAAGAGATGCATCATTGAATAATAGAGAAAATGTAAGGGCCATTTACTTAAGCCAGCACAGCATTCTAGCTATCTAATAAAAACTAATAATATTTATTGGGCATTTAATTTGTGTCAGCCACTGTTCCCTAAACTTTGTTCCATACCAACTGATTGTTAGTATGAATTGTCTGTGGTATTCTGGTTGGTTGTCAGGTCATATTTAAAATTGATTTTAAAAATCAGCTTTCTAGCCCTGGCTGGTGTGGCTCAGTAGCTTGGGCATCATCCTGTGAACCAAAGGGTTGCTGGTTTGATTCTCAGTTGGGGCCTATGCCCAGGTTGCAGGCTCAATCCCCAGTCAGGGGCATGCAGGAGGCAGCTGTTTTGATGTCCCACTTTCACATCGATGTATCTTTCTCCCTCTCCCTTCTTCCCTTACTCTAAAAAAATCAATAAAGATATTATTTTAAAAGAGAATCAGTTTTCTAACATATATTTTAATATGTTTTTATTGATTTCAGAGAGCAGAAGGGAAAGGAAGAGAGAGATAGAAATAATCAATGATGTGAGAGAATCTTCGACTGGCTACTTCTTGCATGCCCCCCACTGGGGATTGAGCCCACAACCTGGGCATGTGCCCTGACGGGGAATTGAACCTGACCTCCTGGTTCATAGGTTGACGCTCAACCACTGAGCCACACCAGTCACGCAACTCTCTAATATTTAAATACTATGTTCTATTTAAAATTTATTCCATTCTTTCTGACAGCTAGGTCTTGAATATGCAACGTACTTGATTCTGATACATATTTAGCTAATATTTTTGTCTTAATATGTTTTAAATATTCATGGGATTTTCTTAAAATAATTTGCTTTGCTTTTGACTTTGTTTCAGATGGCCGAACAGACCCAATTTTGGATGATGTTGGTGAAGCTTTCCAACTTATGGGGGTTAGTCTTAATGAACTAGAAGACTATATTCACAATATTGAACCCGTTACTTTCCCACATCAAATTCCTTCGTTTCCTGTTAGTAAGAACAATGTACTCCAGTTTCCTCAACCTGGAAGTAAAGATGCAGAGGAAAGAAAAGAATACATTCCTGATTACATGCCACCCATTGTGTCTTCTCAAGAAGGTTTGTGATATTTTTGTTTGTTTCTAACTCATATATTCAGGTAACTATTTTAATGGGTTTTTAATCATCTTAGTTTTCTTAACTGAATTATATAGAATGCCATACTAATATGTAAATTCTAGGAGTGCAATAAAAATATTTTAATACTAGAGGCCTGGTCCACAGGTATGGTCCCTAGGCCTGGCTGGTGATCGAAACTCAAGCATCTTGCATGGAAGGGCAGGTGCCAGTTGACTTCTGGGCCCTGGGTAGCACCTGGGTCCCGGTGCCTGAGTCCCCACGTGGAGATGCAGTGAGTGCGGCCGGACGCCTCACTGGTCCGCCCAGCGGCACCATATGGAAGCCAGGCGGGCAACACGCTGTCTTCCGGCCAGCCTTGCAGACTAGTTCCTGTGCGAACCCGCAGGGAGCCCAACCAGCCCCCGTGGTCCCGGCAGCTGCGCCCGGCTCACCTGGAAGAGGCTGCAAGGGTGTGGGCTGGGCTCCTTGCAGGCACCCAGCACCTGAGCGCCTGCTACCAGCGCTGCGTTGCCAACTCCCACCATGTTCTGCACTGCTTCTTGGTGGTCAGCACACATAATAGCAAGCGGTCGAATGACTGCCCGAGTGGCCAATTTGCATTAGGCTTTTATTCTATAGGATTATTTACAAATTATCCTAACCTTTAAGTTAACAAACTTGCAGCTGGCATCAACAAGTAGAGATGTGGCATAATCAAGGTTATGTCTGATGAGCCATTGATTTCCTTTGTGAATTTTATGAAGGGCGAACAGAACATGACCACAAAAAAGCCTTATTTGAGAACTACAGGCCTGGTACACGAATTCATGCATGGGTGGGATGCCTTGGTCTGGCTGGTGATTGGGGCCTACTGGGGACATCGGGCCCAGTCCCGATCAGGGCCGATGGGGGCTGGCTGGTCCGGGGGGAGGGACTGCGGGAGGTTGGCCAGCTGGCCCTGGGGTTGATGCGGGCTGGCCAGCTGTGGGGAGGGACTATGGGAGGTTGGCTATGGGAGCACTGACCACCAGGGGACAGCATTGAGCATCTGCCCCCTGGTGGTCACTACGCGTCATAGATACCAGCTGGTCGTCCGGTCATCTGGTCGCCTGGTCATAATGGTCGCTTAGGCTTTTATATGTATACTAGAGGCCTGGCCTGTGCCCTCTTGCAATCTGGGACCCCTCGGGGGATGACCACCTGCTGGCTTAGGCCCGCTCCCCGGGGGGATCAGGCCTAAGCTGGCAGTCAGACATCCCTCTGGCAGCCTGGAAGCCCTCGGGGGATGTCCACTTGCCAGCGGGGAGCAGACCTAAGCTGCAGTCAGACATCCTTAGTGCTGCTGAGGAGGCAGGAGAGGCTCCCACCACCACCGTTGTACTGGCAGCCGTCAGCCTGGCTTGTGACTGAGCAGAGCTCCCCCTGTGGGAGCGCACTGACCACCAGGGGGCAGCTCCTGCATTGAGCGTCTGCCCCCTGGTGGTCATTGTGTGTCATAGTGACCAGTCATTCCCAGTCTTTCTGCTGTTAGGGCCAATTTGCATATTACCCTTTTATTATGTAGAATAGAAGTCTGGTACATGGGTGGGGGCCGGCTGGTTTGCCCTGAAGGGTGTCCCGGATCAGGGTGGGGGTCCTTCTGGGGTGCCTGGCCAGCCTGGGTGAGGGGCTGATGGGCGTTTGCAGGCTGTTTACACCTCCTTCAGGGTGGGGGTCCCCACTGGGGTGTCTGGCCAGCCTGGGTGAGGGGCTGATGGGCGTTTGCAGCTGGTCACACCCCCTTCAGGGTGGGGGTCCCCACTGGGCTGCCTGGCCAGCCTGGGTGAGGGGCTGATGGTTGTTTGCAGGCTGGTTAAGCCCCCCCCCCCCCCCCAGTGGGGACCCTCACCCCATGGAAGTTTGGCCAGCCTGGGTGAGGGGCTGATGGCTGTTTTCAGGCTGGCCACACCCCGTTTAGGGTGGGGGGTCCCCACTGGGGTGCCTGGCCAGTCTGGATGAGGGCCATTTTCAGGCTGGCCAAGCCCCTCGGCGACGGAAGCTCCCAGCCTCTCCTTTTTTTCTTTTTCTTTTTTTATTCTGGGATTTATTTACCTTCTATAATTGAAACTTTGTAGCCTTGAGAGGAGCTCAGAGCGGGCCAGGGTGGGCAGGAGGGAAGCTTGGCTTCCTCCATCGCCAGGGGCAATGCAAGCCTCCTGCTCGCTCCAGCTCCGTGGCCACGGCCAGCTGAAAGCAGGTATTTGGGGTTTATTTATCTTCTATAATTGAAACTTTGTTGCTTTGAGTGGAGCTCAGAGCCAGCTGCGGCAGGCAGGAAGCTTGGAGTCCTCCATCATTGGGGCAACCAAGCCTCCTGCTCGCTCCAGCTCCGTGGCTGCCAGCCGCCATCTTGGTTGGGTTATTTTGCATATAGTCTCTCTGATTTCCTTGTGGGCGTGGCTTAAGGCATAGCGAAGGTATGGCCAATTTGCATGTTTGTCTTTTATTAGTGTGGATAGATGGGATATTTAAGTAAATAGCCTTTGAAGCATAAAAATTGGGATAGCTCTTTTCCTCTTGCTTATTAGTAATGTGAGTTGTATGTTTCTGGAACATTCACTAATATTTTACAGATTTACATCCATTTTTTAATGATAAGTAGACATGTTTGGTTGTATAGAATTTTTTATTATAAAATAATTGCTAATCAGGCATAGTAATTACATATTCCCCTCAGCCAGCTTCTCTGTAACTGCCTAAAATTCTGATTTCTTCCCCACCTTTGATTTTATTTATATTTGCAGCCTTTATTGTCCTTGAGGAAATCTTACTCTTTATAATCCCCTATGTAAAGTCATTCTTTTTAAACCATTATTCCCTAATGTCATAGTTTTTTATCTTGGAGACTTATATTTGTTAGGACTTCTCTAAGCATATATTTACTTACTTTATATTTTTTAATTTTTTAAAAATATTTTTTATTGATTTTTTACAGAGAGGAAGGGAGAGAGATAGAGAATTAGAAACATCGATGAAAGAGAAACATTGATCAGCTGCCTCCTGCACACACCCCACTGGGGATGTTCCCGCAACCAAGGTACATGCCCTTGACTGGAATCGAACCTGGGACCTTTCAGTCTGCAGGCCGATGCTCTATCCACTGAGCCAAACCAGTTAGGGCAATTTTTTTTAATCTTTTCAAAAAAATATATTTTTATTTATTTCAGAGAGGAAGGTAGAAGGAGAGAGAGATAGAAACATGAATGATGAGAGAGACTCACTGATCAGTTGCCTCCTGCACGCCCCCTATTGGGGATCAAGCCCACAACCTGGGCATGTACCTTTGACTGGAATTGAACCAGGGACCCTTTAGTCTGCAGGCCGACACTCTGTCCACTGAGCCAAATCAGCTAGGGCAATATACTTACTTTAAAAACATAACAAATGCATTTCAATATCAACATTATAAAAGGAGGGTTTCTTGGTCAGAGGCCTGATTGAAGAGAACTGACATTTTCTCTTACGGACAAGTCATGAATGTCAAGTATACCTGGAATTCCTTCTTTACTGTTGTCATTAAATGTAATTTATTAAGCTTCCTAGGCATTTTTATGAGGGTCATATTAAATATTAATATATGATATTTCCTCTTGTACTTTAAAAATAATCTTTGCGTGGCTCTGGAATTTTTAGGTGAAAGGCACTTAGAAATACACAAAATTCGGATTTGTGCTTAGAAAACTTAAGGCATTGTGTAGGAGGAAATTAAAGGAAAGACACTAATATGTGAATAATTGGCCACATCAGTGTTTCTCAGAATGATAGGTGATTATGAGTTTTCTATCAGTGAATTAGACAGTGGTAAAAGTTTAATGACCACACTTATGCACGTTATCAAATGGCATGTAATTGAGCTGGAACTACTACTTTCATTTTAAAAATTTCAGCCCAGACCAGCCAGTGTAGCTCAGTCAACTTATGAACCAGGAGGTCATGGTTGGATTCCCGTCAGGGGACTTGCCTGGGTTGTGGGCTCAATCCCCAATAGGGGGCGTGTAGGAGGCAGCTAATCAATGATTCTCATCGTTGATATTTCTATTTCTTCCTCCCTCTCCCTTCCTCTCTGAAATAAAAAAAAGAGAGAGAGAAAGAAAAGAAATTCATTAAAAATTTTTTTTTCCAGCCCATTTTCTCTCTGCCTTTTAGAGATTTCTAAATCTAACTTTTGTAATTTGCATAACTTTCTGTCTCGTATTATACCTCCTATTTAATAGTTAAACTGGCTCTCTTTTTTTGTGGCCTTTTTAATAATTTGGACTCAGATGGACATTTAATCTAAATCCTTGATTTGTGCATAGGCTTATGTTTGGTTCATACATAACCTTCATATATTTATTTAGAGAGTTATTTTATAAATAACCTCTAATAAGCTCATACTCAAAACCAAGGCTAGAACTTTGATAATAATCTCCACTTATCCATTTGGTTCTTTTGTTTTATTTTTATAGCATGCAAATAATACACAATAAAATTCTCTCAAAGTGATATAGTTATCATGTTTAAATACTGCCAAGGAAGTGTAACTAAGATATCAGATTTATATTGGGAAGTGAAAGAGTATGAAAAACAGGTTAGTGATTTTAGGTACTGACTTCTGTCTGAAATTACCTCAGTAAAATTTTGAGTTTCTCTTCTAGAATATTTGAAGCAAAGAATCTTAATTCTTTTGACTTTTTATGCAATCTATTATAATAAAAACATAATATGCTAATTAGACCAGACGTCCTTCTGGATGACCTTCTGGACGAAGCCAGGGCTGCGAGGGAAGCCACACAAGTCAACTTAATAAGTCATTACAATCTGAAATTTCTTTTTTCTTGGGTACAGAATGTTAGAAAGTTCCTAGTCTTCTATTAATGGTGTGAAGTGTGACAGACATAAACAACTTCGATAATAAGACCTGCTTTCCAGAGTAATTTTCTTTTTATTTCCTCAAGAGCCACATGTGAGAGGCCTGACTTTGGTCATAAAATATTAGCAAAGTACTGTCATGGGACTACCATTTTATCAATCTTTCAACTTGGTTCATGTCAAAAAAAGCATTTGAATGGCTTCTCTATGATGGTGAATGTATAAGACTAGAAGGACTTAACCACAGTTAGGGAAAATAATAGAAGGACTGAAGGGGCAGCAGGATATATAGTAGAAAAAGCATGGGCTTCCTTAAACCATTCAGACATGACTCAGTAGTTACTGAGTTTATAGTGTTATCAAGTTACTTTACCTTTCTGAACCTTTATGTTGTGTGTAAATTAAAAACACACACACAAGCTCATAGATAAAGAGAACAGATTTGTTGTTGCCAGAATTGGGGGCGGGGGAGATCTGCGAAATGAGTGAAGGGAGTAAAAAAATTCAAATTTTCAGTTACAAAAAAATGTCATGGGATATAATGTACAACGTGTTAATTGTAGTTAATAATACTGTATTGCATATTTGAAAGTTGCCAAATGTATATATCCCTGACCTTTAGTTTCTTTACACCCCCCTCTGTTTTTACCTTAAATGTCTTTTAAGTCACTTTTGGTCTATAGCTCCCCACCCACCAAACCTGCCCTTGCTGAATCCCTTTCATTTTCTTCCAGTGTATTTGTTGAAGAATTTGGGTGGTATGATTTACAGGATTGCCACAGTCTTGATTTTGCTGACTCTGTACTCATAGTACAGTTAAATGTGTTTCTTGCAAATTGGCAGCGAGAATCTGAGGCTGGATCAGACTCTGGTTCAATACCTTTGGCAAGATATATGCAGTGTTACGTTCCTTCATCAGGAGGCTAATGTCTAGTTTTCACTTTTTTTTTGTATTAGCAGTGTTGATGCTCAATGCCTAAACCCATTAATCCATTAGGGGTTGCAAGATAGAGACACTCATCATTTTGTTTTTATTTCATTCTTTAGTGGAATGATTTTATAAGGAAATCCTTTTCCTCATCTATTATTGAGTTACTTAGTGATATAATTCATAAAGAGAAAGGAAGAGAAATGTTTGATTCTTTGATTTTATATACCTAGTTTTTAAGATAATGAGTTGGTTCTTGGTCATCCATAGCTGACTAATTAGTTATACCCTATTGCAACACAGATTGTCCTATCTTTGGCCAGTGGTAGCTTCTTCAGTCTGGCTTCTGAGATTTTTTACATGATTCTAGTTATCTGTGATAGAGCCCATCTATCTGCTATATCAAATTATTCTAATCTCATTTGTATATTCTTGTCCTCCACTTAGAATCAATCTTTTATCAAGAAATCCTGGCTTCTTGAGAAATGGCATTTCAAATCCACAATCTAGGCACGTGGGGTACTTATTACAACTGGGTCATCATTGTTACTAAGCAATGGTAATTAAATATTTATACTTAAAAACATACATATAGATGTGTTTGGATAGATAACCAATAAAGTAGCTAATGAGTTTATATAGATGTTTCCAATTCAAATTCAGGACTATAGGGTTTTTACTTTCATGTTACATCAGTAAATAATTTTGTTCATAACAAAAATTTAGTTCCCAGGGATAAAAAATGATGATAGAACATTCTATAATTATTTATTTGCCATATCCTAGATTACACATACAATATTAATACTGTATTGTTCATAATTACTGAAATGGGTAAAAATTTTTGTTGCTTATGTTATCCTGTTCACTCCAGTTTTTTAATGATTGTACCATGTGCCCATTGTTAGATCATGTAACTGCTTTCTTGAGTTGTGTCACCTCATTTCTGAGTTCTTTTAATTTTTTTAAAAAAATATGTTTTTATTGATTGCAGAGAGAGCGAGAGATAGAAACATCAATGATGAGAGAGAATCAGCAATTGGCTGCCTCCTGTATGCTCCCCACTGGGGATCAAGCCCACAACGTGGACATGTGCCCTAACTGGGAATCGAACCGTGATCTTCTGATTCATGGGTTAATGCTCAAGCACTGAGCCACACAGGCCAAGGCTGAATTTTTCTAATTTTGATTTTTAGTCTTTTATGTCTTTTAGGCCATTTAAAATAGAATATTACAGTTTTCATCTGTATTTTGACTATGTGTTTTTCATTTGCTTTCATTTTCTAGATGCTATTTTGATAATTCATGTTTTTCCTATAGAAATATGTGAATGTAGTTTTCTGAACATCTAGAAGGAAGTTCAAGGTAGTTTTTCTAACTTTACAGTGCTCCCTCTTTGTGTGTTGTTCAAAAATAGAGTAGCTTTCTGAGATTTTTCTATTTTCTTTCACCAGTTTTATCTGAATCTTCTCTTAATGCTAGTTTTCCTTTTTGATTTTCTGCCCAGTTGTGATTCTGGTCCCAGCAAGTTTCCTCTCAGTGATCTCTGTCCTAGAGAGAGAGTAGCAAAGGGTTGGGTTTGAGCTCAAGGGCTTTTCTCTCCTCTATAGATCTCACCCCAGCCCCTGTAGCCAGACCCTTAGTCCTAGCCACTCTTCTCACATGACCTGCCAGACTTTTAGTGAATACCTGTTGGCTTTTTGAGGTTCTTCTCTTTTGAGCCAATCTCCCCATTGCTTCTCACCACTTGTCCAAGTTCAGATGGGTAATACTCAGGTCTCATGACTTTTGGTGGTTGGTCATCACCCTCTGGTATTTTGGCATTGATGCATATACTTTTGTCATCCTGTAATATAAATTGCTTTATTTAATGTGATATTTTGGGGAGATCAAAAAACTGCATTGCCACACCTGCCACTTTCTTCCAGGATTCCCTTTATTGTATCTTCTTGCATTTATCACTTTTCTTCAGTGATGTCATACTCTCTTCATTCTCCTTATATAACTAATTCATTTTCTGTGCCTTTCATGTGCTCATCTTCCATAATTCTTCTACCTCTAAAATGTTAGTGCTCCCAAAATTTTTATCTTGACCTTTTCTCACTGTTTCTCAGTCTCAATGTATGATCTTCTCTACTTTCATGCTTTCAACTATCATTTGCATACTGAGGACTCTCCAAACTGTATCTCCATCCCACACCTTTCACACTCTATA
Source organism: Myotis myotis (assembly GCF_014108235.1). Classification (NCBI taxonomy): domain Eukaryota; kingdom Metazoa; phylum Chordata; class Mammalia; order Chiroptera; family Vespertilionidae; genus Myotis; species Myotis myotis. The sequence continues at coordinate 75,766,789 of NW_023416313.1, read as the reverse complement.
TCCAGTTGTCAGTGGGCCATTTCCACATTTCCCAGAGGCACCTCAAATTGGTATGTCAAAGGCTACACTCATTATCTTACTCTTAATACCCTGTGTTATTTAGTCACTTAAGGTAGAAATATGAGAGGTGTCTCTGACTCCTGTCCTCATTCTACTTCTTCATTTCCCATTCCCAGTTCTGCTAATTTTGTTTCCTAAAAAATTTCTAAAATACTCCCTTATCATTCCCTTTGTTTAAATTTTTATCTTTTATCTGAACTACTAGTGGCCCAGTGCACGAAATTTGTGCATGGGGGCCGGGATGGAGGTGTCCCTCAGCCCGGCCTGAATCCTCTCCAATCTGGGACCCCTCGAAGGGTGTCCTACTGCCGGTTTACAGGGATCAGGCTTAAACCGGCAGTCGGACATCCCTCTCACAATCTGGGACTGCTGGCTCCTAACCACTCACCTGCCTGCCTGCCTGCCTGATTGCCCCTAACCACTCTGCCTGCCGGCCTGCTCGCTCCCAACTGCCCCTCTGCTGGCCTGCTCACTCCAAATTGACCCCCCCTGCTGGCCTGATCACCTCCAGCTGATCCCCACCGCTGGCCTGCTCGCCCCTAACTGGCCCCCCTACTGGTCTGCTTACCCCCTACGGCCCTGCCCCCCATCAGCCTGATCACCCACAACTGCCATCCCCTCTTGGCCTCTAACCGCCTCTACCTCGGCCCCGCCACCATGGCTTTGTCCAGAGGACATCTGGAAGGTCTCCTGGAACGTCTCCCAGTCTAATTAGCATATTACCCTTCTATTAGTATAGATAGAGGCCTGGTGCATGGGTGGGAGCCAACTGGTTTGCCCTGAAGGGTGTCCCGGATCAAAGTGGAGGTCCCGCTGGGGTGCCTGGCCAGCCTGGGTGAGGGGTTGAGGGCTGTTTTCAGGCTGGCCAAATCCCGTTCAGGCTGGGGGTCCCCACTGGGCTGCCTGGCCAGCCTGGGTGAGGGCTTGATGGCTGTTTGCAGTCTGGCCAAGCCCCCCAGCGGGGACCCTCACCCCATGGGGGTGTGGCCAGCCTGGGTGAGGGGCTGAGGGTCGTTTTCAGGCTGCCCACAGCCCCTTCAGGGTGGGGGTATCCCGCTGGGGTGCCTGGCCAGCCTGGGTGAGGGGCTGATGGCCGTTTTCAGGCTGGCCATGCCCCCCGGTGACCCAAGCTCCCAGCCTCTCCTTTTTTTCTTTTTTCTTTTTTTCAGCCCCTCCTTGAGTGGAGGCCAGGGCGGGCTGGAAGCAGGTATCTGGGATTTGTTTATCTTCTGTAATTGAAACTTTGTAGCCTTGAGCGGAGCCCAGGGCTGGCCAGGGCAGGCGGGAAGCTTGGCTTCCTCCATCACCAGGGGCAACCCAAGCCTCCTGCTTGCTCCAGCTCCGTGGCCGCCGCCATCTTAGTTGGACTAATTTGCATACTCGCTCCTGATTGGCTGGTGCATGTAGCGGAGTGGCAGAGTAATGGTTAATTTGCATGTTTCTCTTTTATTAGTGTAGATACTTCTCTTCCATGATAAACTGTTAAACAAGAAGCAAGTATATTCCATAGTATAAAACACTTTATTAGCTTTCTTTACTTACATTTACAATGAACCAACCTTTTTTCTCAAGGAAAACCAAAAATGTCTATGGAGAGCAATTTCTTTTTTTCATTCACTTTATTCATTCTAGAGAAAAGATGTTTATTCTAATAACTGAGAGTACTTAATGAATAGAAGAATGTTAATGAGGAAATTTGCACTGCTAAATTATTATCACTAAAATATTAATATTGTGTTTATTTGACAATAGGAATATAAAAGCAGCATTAAGATAATTTGTCCTGATATCACATGGAATAGTCATAAGCATTATTTCATTTAATCTTGAAACAACCCTAAAGGCAGGTGCTATTATCATTCCAACTTTACAGAAGGAGTGGAGTAGTGGGAGTTTTTTTTTTAAAAGGGTGAATTAACCTGCCTTGTGTTACATTGTGCATTGGGAACAAGCTGAATCAGTGCTGCGTGTAAGGTCCTCACTATATGTCAAGTCCTACATAGGAACTGTAATTAAAGTTAGACACATGAATAAAATGTTCCTCCCTCCTCACTTTTGGCCTTTCTTTCTGTGGTTGTGGAAATCTCTGCTTGGGCAGGACATTTCTAAGTGAAATGATAGTACCATCATTAAGGTAATCTTCTTAATGGACGGGCTTGCAGAATGCCCTGGGCCCCAAATTTCAACCTCACATCTAGCTGCTCCCTTGACCTTCTCAGATACTTTCTCTTCATAACCTTGCAGGGCTGGAGTGCAAGGGTCTGAGCAAAGCCTTCTGTGCACCCACAGTAGTTGCCCAGGGTCATGGTGTTATTTGTTTGATTTTCTTCTGAGCCATAAAGGTTATATGTGAAATAAAACCAAGGGCTGATTTGTGGTGACTGGTCTATGACATTCAGTACAAATTTCTTTGTGTAAACCTGTAGGGCCCTCCATGGTGAGACTTCTGCCTATTTTTACATATTAATTTTCTGCTTCTCATTGCTTCAGGTTTCAATCTCCAGAATCATTAACTTGCTTCTGCTTCTGCAAAGGAATGATGCACCTCCAAATCTTTACTAAGGCAGATTTGGAGTTCCCCTCCTTTTGGTGCCTATATGATATATAGGATGGGGCAGAAGTAGGTTTACAGTTGTTCATATGGAAAATAATACAATAATTAATAAATAGTAATACAGGAATAAACTCTGTTTCACATGTTCACAACTATAAATCTACTTTTGCCCCAATATATCTCTGCCATCAAACTTCATATATTTTGTTATAATTAATAGTTGTATTTGTCTCCAGAGCTTACACTGGTCTTGCTTCCTATTTATTTACTTACTTACTAGAGGCAAAAATTTGTGCACTCGGGGCGGGGGGTCCCTCAGCCCGGCCTGTGCCCTCTTGCAGTCTGGGACCCCTCGGGGGATGACCACCTGCTGGCTTAGGCCCGCTCCCTGGGGGATTGGGCCTCAGCTGGCAGTCAGACATCCCTCTGGCAGCCCGGGAGCCCTCGGGGGATGTCCACTTGCCAACAGGGAGCAGGCCTAAGCTGCAGTTGGACATCCTTAGTGCTGCTGAGGAGGCGGGAGAGGCTCCCACCACCACCGTTGTACTGGCAGCCATCAGCCTGGCTTGTGGCTGAGCAGAGCTCCCCCTGTGGGAGCGCACTGACCACCAGGGGGCAGCTCCTGCATTGAGCATCTGCCCCCTGGTGGTCAGTGAGTGTCATAGTGACCACTCATTCCCAGTTGTTCTGTTAGGGTCAATTTGCATATTACCCTTTTATTATATAGGATAGAGGCCTGGTGCATGGTTGGGGGCCGGCTGGTTTGCCCTGAAGGGTGTCCCGGATCAGGGTGGGGGTCCCGCTGGGGTGCCTGGCCAGCCTGGGTGAGGGGCTGAGGGCTGTTTTCAGACTGGCCACACCCCCTTCAGGGTGGGGGGGCCTGCTGGGATGCCTGGCCAGCCTGGGTGAGGGTCTGATGGCTGCAGGCTGGCCACAGCCCCTTCAGGGTGGGGGTCCCCGCTGGGATGCCTGGACAGTCTGGGTGAGGGGCTGATGGTTGTTTGCAGGCTGGCCACAGCCCCTTCAGGGTAGGGGTCCCCGCTGGGGTGCCTGGCCAGCCTGGGCAAGGGGCTGATGGCTGTTTGCAGGCCTGCCATGGCCCCCAGCCACCCAAGCTCCCAGTGGAGGCTGCTGGAAGCAGGTATCTGGGATTTATTTATCTTCTATAATTGAAACTTTATTGCCTTAAATGGAGGCCACAGCCGGCCAGGGCAGGCGGGAAGCTTGGCTTCCTCCATTACAGGGGCAACAAAGCCTCCTGCTTGCTCTAGAGCCGTGGCTGCCAGCCGCCATCTTGGTTGGGTTAATTTGCATATAGTCTCTCTCATTTCCTGGTGGGCGTGGCTTAAGGCATAGCGAAGGTGCAGTCAATTTGCGTGTTTCTATTTTATTAGATTAGATTTATTTTTGTTAAGCCTCACAGTAGGATATATTTTTCCCATTGATTTTTAGAGAGTGTGGAGGAAGAGAGAGAGACAGAAACATTGATGTGAGAGAGACACATGGATTGGTTGCCTCCCACATGGGCCCCAACCTGGGCCAGGGATCAAACCTGCAACCCAGATATGTGCCCTTGACTGGGAATGGAACCTGAGACCCTTTGGTGCATGGACTGTGCTCTAACCACTGAGTAACACTGGACAGGGCTTGCATTTATCACTTTAAATCCTACACTCACTCTCCATTTCACTTTTTACACAAAACCTAAGTCCTATTACTCTACCTAACTGCTATCCTTAGCAAAATTTGTTCAGAATTTTGGGGAAGTAGTCTCAAAAAGTAACTTGTTCAAAGTAGCACAGCTGTTAAGTGACAAAGATGGCAGTGGAGTCCCCAATTTCTTAGTCTTAGCCCAGTATTCTTTGCATTTTTTCTTTACCGTGGTGTTTATTCTCCTAGTACAAATATAGAAACGTTAAGGTTTATCTTGTGACACTTCAAGTTTTTTCTTTTCCTTTCAAATTGATTTCTAGAATATTTACTTTTTTCAAAACCATGTTATGATAACATTTTATTTGATTCTTTTGCTTGTTACTTTTTCTGTTTATAATTATTATCCTTAGAAATGGTTTCTTGACAACATACAGATTAAATTAAATAATTTTAAAATATGGGTATTTCTTGCTTTGCATTCAAACCACCAAAATTAGCCCTTGCCTGGCCAGTGTGGTTCAGTGTTTGAGGGTTGACCCAGGAACCAAGAGGTCGCAGGTTGATTCCCATTCAGGGCACATGCCCAGGTTACAGCCTTGATGACCAGTAGGAGGCATGCAGGAGGCAGCCAATTGATGTTCCTTTCTCACTGATGTTTCTATCTCTGTATCCCTTTCCCTCTTTCTCTAAAAATCAATGAGAACATATTTAAAAAAATAAAAAATAAAAACACAAAGTTAACCCTTAAGCAGAGGTATATACATTTCAAAGTAGAGATTAACAGTACCAGCATACACAGATTTGACAGACTCCAATTTATAGTGGACTTGGTCAAAATTTTTTTCCCTTCTGAAGTTTTTTTCCCTTTAATCTGTCTGGATTTATAAAAATAATACAATTTCATTGTTATAATAAAACTAGAGGCCCAGTGCACGAATTTGTGCATGGGTGGGGTCCCGCAGCTTGGCAGGCGATCGGGGCTATCTCGCCCAGTACCAATCGGGGCCTATCGGGGCCGGCCAGCCAGGAGGAGGGACCCTGGGAAGTTGGCTGTGGGAGTGCACTGACCACCAGGGAGCAGCTCCTGCATTGAGCATTTGCCCCCTGGTGGTCAGTGCACATCATATCTACCGGCCGATCATCTGGTAGTAATGGTTGCTTAGACTTTTATATATATAGATAGTTTTTATGTTCCTAAATCAATAAGTAATCTTATCAAATGCCTTAGAAAAATTAAGTATCTTGATGTTTTACTTACCACAACCACCAAAATTGTCAGTTTCCTTCCAGGCATCCAGATCAAGAAAATGGTTTTATTGTTTTTTCCAAATTTTAAATTTTCCAGAAGCATACATTTCTGCTATCCAGTTATATTTCTTGGAAAATTTTGTGTGTGTGTGTGTGTGTGTGTGTGTGTGTGTGTGTGTAGGTCAAGGAGTAGTAGGGCAATAGATGTTGCATGGCTGATTTGGCATTAGACCCCAAAGTTAGTGCTTTTGCTGTTAAATTAGGATTCATTCTGTCTTGTTTCCCTATATTTGAATCTTATTTGGGACAGTGCAGTAATTGAATTTTACTTAACTAATTACCTGCTATGGCTACATAGAGCTTTCCTATTTCAGAAAATAATATTGTTACTTGCTTCATTTACTGTAGTTATTTGTGCCACTGGTGCTAAAGCAAATTTCAAAATCAGTTTTTCATTTATTCATCAAGTAGCTCTGGAGCACTTAGTGTATGCCAAGCACACAGTTTATTTCTGGAGATATAGAGGTGAACATAAAAGAAAGGGCTGTCTTTGCTTTCCTAGAGCTTCCAATCTGTATAGAAAAAAGTTTAATATTTATGAGTAATTTCAAATTATAATTTGGAATATTCCCCTAGTATGCTATAAGGAATGAAGAAATCAATGGGTATTTTTGAAAAATAGGTAAGATAATTAGCTTAGTAAATTCTCGTGGTAATGAGTATGATACTGAATTAATTTCTTAGAACAGAAATTGCTTGAAAACACCTAACATTAATTTTGTTATAAAATATTAAACATTAACCCAGGGGTCCTCAAACTACAGCCCGCGGGCTACATGCAAATACAAATATTGTATTTGTTCCCGTTTTGTTTTTTTACTTCAAAATAAGATATGTGCAGTGTGCATAGGAATTTGCTCATAGTTTTTTTTAAACTATAGTCTGGCCCTCCAATGGTCTGAGGGACAGTGAACTGGCCCCCTGTTTAAAAAGTTTGAGGACCCCTGCATTAACCTTTAGTTTATTAGTTTAGGACTTAAATTTATATATAACATTTGTATAGTGATTGATGCCTAATGTCAACTTTAATAATGTTATATTTGACTACCAAAAATTTGTAGCTTTGTATTTCAATTCAAAACTTTTTTTTTTTACTTTCTCCCAAATGTCTTACGCTTATTCTTTTCCCACCCAAGCCCCAGTTTCCTCATTTGTAAAATGGGAATAATAGCCTCCTTAGGATTGTTATTATAACTGAATGAGATAAATGTTACCTGTTATCATAGGTCTTTGATGTGGTCTTCTGAGAGCAGGCCTACCTTTATAGTTTGTTCCTGAAACTCTCAGTACCAAGTATAATGGTTTTCATCCTGAAAACACACTTACAGTATAATAATGCCCACTCTAATTCTTCCTCATGTGGAAATTCTGACCTGGTGTGTGAAGTGCTATGGCACATAGTAGGATTCAGTTCTCCTCTACTTGGGGATTTTCCTCCATTCTGGTTACATGAGGTACTGTTCCATCTTCCCCATGTAAAATGCACTTTCAGCTGGCTTGGGTTAATTGACTCACACCTTGAAGACTATAGCATAACTCAAAATTTGATAACATTGATTAGCTTTGAGAGAAGTTAAATGAAGGTATTTATAAATATGCAAGTTCTATTGGCCAGATCTTTACAGTTATCTTTCAAATTTCAGACTCTTCCATTGTTTTTTTGGTTATGGACGTTAGTTTAACTGATCACTTTTAGTAACTTCTAATCAACTTTTTCTTTTTTAATCAGCTTTTTCTAACCCTGATACATATTTAAGAATTTTTATTTTAGCTAAAACATAAGTAGTTATTTGCATCTAATTTTACCACAGGAAAGAAGCAATATTTCTCTCTCTTTTTGTTGTGAGCACTGTGGTGTTATGTTACAGTGTTGAATAATTGTTTATGTCTTGTTTAATACACTGACATGTGCACAATTAACACTCTAAATTATTTCTCCCTCATGTAATCAGACTTGGTTTAAATTTATAATTCATTTTTATTAAGTAGTATGTACTAAAAATGTAGTATTTAAATATACTCTGCTAGTTAGTAATATTTAATTATCATTCATTTTATTCTTGCTAGAGACTTCAAATTCTGCAGTGTAAATAAGAAAATTGATTTCTTTTTTAAAAATGTGGAAATGATTACAGATCAGTAGGTGGCACTCTTTCCTTTTCTGTTAGTATTAATGAATATCCACTTAGATGACAAAAACTGTTTTCAATGTCTTAAGAAAAAGCATACAAATTATACCATTGCTGGCTTGTTTTAGAAAGACTAATACAGTTTTGTTAATAATTTAGCTTCTGTGTAACTTTGTTAGAACAGTTACATATGAATATATTTAATACTTATTTTCCTTAAAGAAACTTTTATACCTAGAACAGAATTCCTTTTGTCATTTATCAAAGGCTTTATGTTATCCTTTCTGAAACTCTAGATATTCTTCTTAAAAACTTGAAATTATTATTCATTAATATCTATGTTTCCAGTTTTGATTTTTAAACATTATCTTCAAAGCCCTATTAGAAGATAACTTTAAAAATGAATACATTTTTCTCATTTTAACATAACAGTTTTCCTTATTTTTTAGTGTGTCAATTCCTTTTTAATTTATGAAGAGAATATTTGGTTTGTTGAAATAGTTAATACAGTTTTCTTTTTTTCCTTTTATTCAACATTATTTATGTTCCACTTTTTAATCTTAACATTTTTGTTGTGTTTTCCTTATTTCTATGTCTTTTATATTTACTATTTTTAAAGAATGTACTGTAATTTACTTAGCCATTATCTTATTTTTAGACACTTTTAATGTTTTAAATATTACAATGTTGCATCAAATATCTTTGTGCATATTTTTCTTTTATATTATTTACTTATGATAAATTCCCAGGGTAGGAGTTTTTAGGTCAAAGATATAAACACATTTCTGGCTTTTGACACATATTATACATTGCTTTCCAAAAGAATTGTATCATTTTACGATGCCGTAATGAATGTATAATTATACCAATATCCTAGCAGTCTCACTACAATTGAATTTCAAAGTAAAATTTTTTTTTATAAACCTAGATTAAACACATTTCAAGGGGGACATTTTGTTTTAAATTTCTTAGTTAAAATTTGGGAACTAAAAAAGCTCCCACTAGAATATAACTATTATTATTGTAGTGATATAGTCCCGTCCCCCCCCCCCCCCCCGTGTGTGTGTGTGTGCATGTATGTACACACAAGCCTATTTTAACATAGTTTAATCATGGCTTATAACTGCATTTTTTCACTTAATTAGTCCTCCTACTATATGCTAGTCATTAAATATTCTGTTTGCTAGACAGTGTTATGTGTAGGAGTGAACAGGACATGAATAAAATGGACTTAACTGATTTGGTTTGGGTTTTGTTAGTCGTGAGAGGGTGTACATAAGCAAAAATATGTTGGGAATAGGTTGGTAGTATAGAGATAATGCAAGTTTGTTAGATATTTTGACTTGAAATACTTAATTACTGAATATGCCTCATAGTAGTTAGCTATTTCACTACAGAGTGATGATTGAGAGGTCTCATTAGAAATAAAGAGGAAGACTATTATTCTATGTTGCTATATAGTCTTTATAACCCCCATCTTATTTTATGTATGCACACACACACACTCATTTAATCTTCACAGTCCTGTGAGATAGGCATTATTAATCCTCACCCAAGGATGTGCCCACCAATTTTAGAAAGAGAGAGAGAGAGAGAGAGAGAGAGAGAGAGAGAGAGAGAGAGAGAGAGAGATCAATCTGATAGAGAACATCGATTGGTTGCCCTCCCAAGTGCCACAACCAGGGATCAAACCTGCAACCCAGGCATATGCCCTGATAGGAATCAATCCACAACCCTTCAGTATTTTGGATGACGCTCCAACCATCTGAGCCACACCGGCAGGGCTATAACCCCCATTTTAAATGGCTGTTTAAATAGCCATCCCTTAGTATTGAACATTTAGACCTCTTGCTAACTTATATGATTGACACGGCAATAAAAACTTTTATTCATACGATTGTCTCAATATTCCAGATTATTTCTTATGATTGAGTTTTAAAAGTTTGATTACTGTGTTAGAGAGTATGAAGGTTTTTAAAATATTTTTTATGAAATTCCTTTCAGAAGTGTTGACAGTACCAGTAGTAATGTAGAATACTCATTCCTTTCATTTAAAACAATGTTCCTAATTTAATAGATGTCTTTATTTGCATTTTTATTTTTTAAAAATATATTTTATTGATTACAGAGAGGAAGGGAGAGGGAGAGATAAATAGAAACATCAATGATGAGAGAAAATCGTTGATTACCTGCCTCCTGCACACCCCACACTGAGGATTGAGCCCGCAACCCTGGTATATGCCCTGACCAAGAATCAAGCCATAATTTCATGGCTCATAGGTTGATGCTCAACCATTGAACCATGCTGGCTGGGTTGCATTTTTACATTAAATTTTTTTGGTACTAACATTTACATAATTTGAGAAAGTGTTCTTAACCCACAGAGGTCCAATTTTTTGTTTTTGAGTTTTGTTTTTAAGCAGTTCTTACTATTTAAAAGCATTGGCATGTTATGATTTTTATTCTTAGAGGCTTTCAGAAGAGAGGATAGTTACTTTTTTTTAACTGAATAAAACTGAGTCTGTCTTGTCATTGCCTTATGGGTTTGTTGAATTGTTTTATAAATCTGAGTTACATTATATAATCTTAAGGATCATATTTTCCTCTATCTTGAAACATTTTGCTATTTTATCATCGTAGGAATTATTATTGCTCATCATTATCCATTAATTATGGCCAACTATGCTTTAAAAAAAAGACTAAAATAATAAAATGGAAAAATGATGAAATCTCCCAGATAAGGATGATTCACTGATGAAATAAAATTTCACCCTTTATTTTTCTAAGTGTGGCACCAGAGTACTGTATTCTATTTCAATAATATATTAAAGAATGTTGGAAACACTATCATTTTGATCTACTTTTATATTTCATTTATAATGGAAAAGAAAAAAAACTGCCATGTTTCACAGTTATTGGACATATCAAAAAATAAATGCAAAGAGATTAACATTTCTGGATGATGATGATGAAGAAGAAGAAGAAGAAGAAGAAGAAGAAGAAGAAGAAGAAGAAGAAGAAGAAGAAATTGGTCCTGGAACCAAGATGGCGGCATAGGTTAACGCCGGAGTTTGCTGCTTTGAACAACTACTTCAAAAGTGAAACCAAAAAACGGAAGGGACATCACCCAGAACCACAGGAACGCTGGCTGAGTGGAAGTCCTACAATTAGGAGGAAAGAGAAACGCATACGGACACTCAGAGGAGGCACAGTGCTGAAGTCAAATTCTGAGGTGCGGAGTGCGCGGAGCGGGCTGGCGGCGGAGGGCCCGGTTGGCGTTTTCAATGGGAGGGAGTCGCAGACTCTGAGCTCCAGATCCAGGCGAGTCTTTAGGGACCCAGACTCAAACGGGAGAAGCGGGACTGTCTGGCTTCGGTCAGAGCGAGTGCCCCTTTCTCTCCGAGCTTTGCAGCGGGTGCTGGGACTCAGAGAGGCAGAGCCCCTGGGGACGGGACTGAGAGCCGCCATAACTGCTCTCTCCCGCCCACCCTGTTGATCCTGTTCGACCTGCCCCACCCAAGCCCTACACAGAGGCATTTGCCGGATAGCCTCAGGCAAAGGCTAGATTAGCACCTCCCTAGAGGACAGAAGTTCTCTCACTGCTGACACAGCTGATTCTCATAGCCACTTGGCCTGGAGGTCAAACCCTCCCTGGAATTAGCTACAACAATCAAGATTTAACTATAAGACTGCGAACAAAGACCACTAGGGGGTGCACCAAGGAAGCATAACAAAATGCGGAGACAAAGAAACAGGACAAAATTGTCAATGGAAGATATAGAGTTCAGAACCACACTTTTAAGGTCTCTCAAGAACTGTTTAGAAGCCGCTGATAAACTTAATGAGATCTACAAGAAAACTAATGAGACCCTCGATCTTATATTGGGGAACCAACTAGATATTAAGCATACACGGACTGAAATAACGAATATTATACAGACTCCCGACAGCAGACCAGAGGAGCGCAAGAATCAAGTCAATGATTTGAAATGCGAGGAAGCAAAAAACACCCAACCGGAAAAGCAAAATGAAAAAAGAATCCAAAAATGCGAGGATAGTGTAAGGAGCCTCTGGGACAGCTTCAAGCGTACCAACATCAGAATGATAGGGGTGCCAGAAGATGAGAGAGAGCAAGATATTGAAAACCTATTTGAAGAAATAATGACAGAAAACTTCCCCCACCTGGTGAAAGAAATGGACTTACAGGTCCAAGAAGCGCGGAGAACCCCAAACAAAAGGAATCCAAAGAGGACCACACCAAGACACATCATAATTAAAATGCCAAGAGCAGAAGATAAAGAGAGAATCTTAAAAACAGCAAGAGAAAGAAACTCAGTTACCTACAAGGGAATACCCATACGACTGTCAGCTGATTTCTCAACAGAAACTTTGCAGGCCAGAAGGGAGTGGCAAGAAATATTCAAAGTGATGAATACCAAGAACCTACAACCAAGATTACTTTATCCAGCAAAGCTATCATTCAGAATTGAAGGTCAGATAAAGAGCTTCACAGATAAGGAAAAGCTAAAGGAGTTCATCACCACCAAACCAGGATTATATGAAATGCTGAAAGGTATCCTTTAAGAAGAGGAAGAGGAAGAAAAAGGTAAAGATACAAATTATGAACAACAAATATGCATCTATCAACAAGTGAATCTAAGAATCAAGTGAATAAATAATCTGATGAACAGAATGAACTGGTGATTATAATAGAATCAGGGACATAGAAAGGGAATGGACTGACTATTCCTGGGGGGGAAATGGGTGTGGGAGATGCGGGAAGAGACTGGACAAAAATCGTGCACCTATGGATGAGGACAGTGTGTGGGGCGGGAACTGGGAGGAGGGGAGTTATGGGAGGAAAAAAAAGAGGAACAAATGTAATAATCTGAACAATAAAGATTTAATTAAAAAAAATAATAAAAATTAAAAAAAAAAAGAAATTGGTCCTATAAATAAAACCTCAAACTCTGAGTCTTCAGATGACAGCATCCTAGATGAATTTTTTTCAACTTACATTTGATAAGTGAACAGTATTTTTCAGGACAGACAATAAATGTGGTGTCCTCATCCAGTTAGTCATTCAACAAGAAGGGCATCATCATGCAATAATATTTTTATGACAAGAACCTAGACCATCCCATTTTGCTAATACACCAAAATTTACATGATGCAAAGGGTTTGCAGTGTTTAAATTCTTATTACAATTTCAAATAACGTTATTAATACATCCGTAAATTATTCATAGTTCTATAAATGGCTTACAAAGATAAAGGTTCCGTTGGACCTAGATGTCAAATGGTAATGGCCATTTTTCCTGATATATTGAGGGTTAAAGGCAAGAAAATAATTGTCAGATTTAATGGCATTTTTACATCTTAACACTTCTTTTTAGTGTGCAATCCTAAGTATGTGTGACAGACACAACTGGGAATAGTTAGAAGGAAATAGTAGTTCTGGACCAATCAGCAATGGAATGAAAACCTCAGGAAGTCCCAGTGCTATGGTAAAGGAGAAAAACTCACTTTTCTTTTCCTTTCATGTACAGTGTGTTCAGATTAACTTTAAAGGAGACTGAGATGTAGGTCAGAAGATTTTGTCTACAATTGGGTATTACCTATGTGTGGAGCCCATCCCAGCAGGTCATCAACTAACAAACCTTTTCAGGTCCCTTGGTAGCTGCTGGATATCCTATTGCAAGTTAAATATGTAACAGAGATACACTTAGTTTTGCATTAAAGGATTTCTTAAAGTTCAACTTCAAATGAAGTTGTTAGTGCATTCATTTCGATTAAAGCTGGCTTTGTTAGGAAGAAAAGGATAGCTAGACCTGTCCTCTTTGGTATTAAGAAAAATGGTTTGGGAAAATAAAATGAGTAGCATAAAATTCTGTACCTTTACATATCTGTATGGTACATATCATAAGTCTTATAGATATTATATAATTGGCAAGCCTGCCAAGGTGGTATTTAACCTACTGTGGCAGTAGAGCCTATCAGTAAATAAATGTTTATAGTTTAACAGATATTAAATGTTTCAACAGATGTTTCATGTCAGGGTTTTTTTGAGACTTTTTCTTTTCAACTTTGCCTTTCTAAATTTTAACGAAGAGAAATAACACCTGGTGAGATTATATCACACCTTGAGGCTCCGGTGCTGGCAGCGGGTGTGAGCAGGGCCAGCGCCGGCAGCAGATGCAACAACCGCCCAAGGGGACAATTTGCATATTAGGCTTTTATCATATAGGATATTCAGAAAGTTTGTAGGTTGGTGATTTAACACAGCTTTTATTAAAAATTAAATCATGTAAACTTGCCATTACATAGATTATATAAAAAGCAAACGTACTCAAAACTCATCACATCTTAGTTGTTTTATTCATGAGGTTAAATTTATTGTATCTGTGTGGCAGAATACTGTATAACTGTACTATACAGAGATCATACCTTTATCCATTGTTTCATATATAAACTATCTTCTCCCAATTCCACATTCAGAGACATCAGATTGGTAGTTTGAAATCAGTGATGGTGGGAGTACTTATCTCACAGAAATCAGCAAATGCTACAAAGGCAAAGGCCTTGACTTGTTGTTTTGTTGATTGTCTAGACTTAAGTGATAGTGAAAAATGTTGGAAATGTAGATTAAACTTCCAAATGTGTAGTACCTGTAGTACCATTATAAATAGTACCAAAAACATGAGGAAGTATTCTTTCATTATTTTAAATCTATTAGATATGATTTCGCTAAGAAGTAACTCACACAGTTGACAAACAAGTGAAGTTCTAACATAAGCCTTCTTTGTTTTACTTAAGTTTAAATCAGAAGATTACAAACTATTCCTGGCCAGCCTGATTTAATAAATAAAATTTTATTGGAACACAGCTATGCCTATTTGTTTATATATTGTTTTTGGCTGTTTTGTCATACCAGCAGGCTATCCAAAAAGGCTATCCGAGATTGCTAGGGTAGTATGAAAAGGACTCAGAAGCCAACTTAAAGAAGGTCTCACTAACTGCTATTCTGGTGAATGTTTCACAATTGCTTCACCAAAAAAAAAAAAAAAAAAAAAAAAAAAAAAAAAAAAAAGAATAAATGCATGTATGTGCATTTACAGTTTATTATAAATCTAACAAAAATGTGTAGTACATAATTTACAGATAATAATAATAAGCAGTGCTCTCTGTTGTAAATTCCATATAGCCAACTGATTTTCACAGAATGCTCTTGTTCTCTTGTTGATTTTTGCTAAACTCTCACATTAATGACCAAACTGCAGTTACAATGCCATACTATTCTAACATGAATGATGGTTGATATTTTTCCTTATGTTAAAGACAAAAGTGAAACAACAAATAATGTATGCTGAAACTTCATCCATTTATTAGTATGAGTGAGTTCTGAGTTGGATACTGGTTTTTGAGTACTAAAAGAATATTTTCTCTTTGTGTATGTGCAATTTACAACGGAATGGCTATAGACACAACACACTTTTAAATTAAATCTGCATTTTCAAAATTTTCTCCATCATTTTCTTAAGTCAAGGCAAGGCAACATTTGCCCATTTCCATGCTGTATATACTCTCCCCATGGCCAATTTCAAGCACCAATGCAATGTCACTGAATACAGTGTTAGGAAAAGAACTGGTGACTTACACTATTATACAGATACAATGATGTAAATAATTGAAAGAATAATGTAATTAGGAGTGATGAATTCTAAGCATTTATTAATTTTGTTTTTATGTAACTTAATTGTAAGCTTACAAGATTTAATTTTAAATTATATACCTACTCCAACACACCACTAGGTCTCCCTTTTTGCAATAGATGTATAATTGAAAAAGTTGATGTTATCCGATTTTTTAAAAATACATTTCTTGATTGATTTAGAGAGGAAGGGACAGAGAGAAACATCAATTTTTTGTTCCACTTATTTATGCATTTTTTGGTTTATTCCTGTATATGACATGACTAGGGATCGAACCCGCAACCTTGGTGTATCGGGGACAATGCACTAAACAACTGAGCTACCCAGGTAAGGCCATGTTAGCACATTTTTAAAAATATAATATAAAATAAAGCCAAAATACTACCTACTTAAAGGATGCTTGTCCCAAATTCTTTGTAAAGTCATGAATCCTATAAAACAAGTAATGATCTCAGCTTCAGATTAGTTTTATGAGGACATCTATCCATACACAATTAAGACCATAAAACCAAGAGAACTTTCTAGAACTCTTAGCTCACTAGGGGAAAGATAGATGGTGCTTTGTATTTAGAATATTATGATAATGATATTATAGTTCCTTCACAAAAGAGTATCTTGAAAACTATAAATTCCCTAGTTATGTTTAAAAATATTTTTAAAATTTACTTCTTAATGAAATTAAATCCACTCCTCTTTTTGTGTGAATAATGATTAGTGCAAGTAAGCACTTTGTTTCTAAGGTGATATTATTTGGGTGGCCATGCTAATGCCTCAAATAAATGCAAAAGGTAGGAGAAAACAAAGATTAATTAAATTAACTTGCAGGATTTGCAGCAGGCCACATAAACATCTTTCTGAAACTGTGTCTTTTCTATCACAAGTACATCGTTTTATCCCATTAGCAAGTTAAAACTGGTTCTCACTACTGCTCTCTTAGACGATCCGTCTAGGAGAAAGTTCTTTGGAATTGGAGGAGAAATTGGCAGGATGCCTGTGGAATAGCAATAGGTACTCCCAGAGAGTCAGAGACTTGGTGCCGGAAAGTCTTTGGAACATTAAAGTAGACACTGGATAGTGTATTATTTGGTGGACTGTCACAGGACTCGACTCAGACATGTTCTAAAGTTTTAAAAGGCATTTTGATTTTATGTTGCTTGAATTCTTCATTCTATTTGTGAGTTATTTCATGAAAGGGTAATTGTATTTTGATTTGAGGGAAATAATGACTTTTTTCTTTCACACGGGTATAAATATCATCCAAGTAAAGCTCTTAGCTTTCTCCTAGCTTTTTTACATGATTATTTGTCTCAGTATCTTAAGTGATGTTTTGTTAAGGTTAAGAAAGAAAAGGTAGAAGAAAATTAGAGAAGTTATGAAACTATTATTAGCTTTCTAAATTCATTAAGGGGATACTCTGGTTTTCAGCTGTACCACACCCCAGGGTTCTTTTTAATATTTCTGAAATATTTTTTTTCTACCAATCTTAGGGATTTCTTAGAAACTTTATCTACTTGTCAGATGAATTATTGGGGGAGGAAGGAGTGGATAAGAGTAGAATTTGAGGATTAATGGGGTTGACAGATTACAAATCAGTTTGAAAGGCTTCAGTGGCATATTAACATTTGAGCTCTGTTTTATTACAAATGGAGACATGAAATCATATTACTCTCCCTTATATCCTATCCCATAATAAGGGAACCACTCTTTCAAAGTAGCAGTTGATCTGGGGGGTTAAAAAGAGTCTTTCCCAACGAATTTTAATAGTAAATTAGTAACATTCTCTTCTTTATCCTAAGACACTGGTTAATAAATCATCAAATATGACAAGCAATTTCCAGTAATTTTGTATGCTTTGTGTATTTTTTTTTTTAATTTTGTATACTTTGGACTTGGATTCTGGTTTTGTTGTTCCACTTAAAGCATTCATTGGATGATTTTTGTATGTGTCCTGACCGGGTATTGAATCTGCAAACCTTGGTATATTGGGACCCACTCTAACTAACTGAGCTACCTAGCCAGGGCCTGGCTTTTCTATTTCAATTTTCTTTCAGACACTTGGTGTTTTAGAATCTCCTATATGAGATAATCATGCCAGTGAGGCTATAGTTACTATCTTTGACAGAGTTGATTTATTCTTAGATAGATACTTAAGTTTTTCACGAGATCTGGTCATTATCCATTAGTTAGGAAGACTCCAGGCTTTCTTATTCAAAAGTGGGTGCAGAATAGAACACTGAATTCCCAACTGTATCATGTTGAACAGTGTTTTAGTCTGTTAACTGAGTTCTTTCTTTTTGTACTTTTTGACCCTCAAAGACACATCTATTTTAAAAAATGTTAATCCTCATTTGAGGACATGCTTTTCATTGATGAGAGAGAGAGACAGACAGACAGACAGACAGACACAGCTGTTGCCTCTAATATGCACCCAGACTGGGGGATTGAACCCAACCTGCTACCTAGGTATGAGCCCTATTCAGGAATCAAACCTTTGACCTTTCATTGTATGGGATAACACTCCAACCAACTGAGCCACACAGGCCAGGGTGACACATTAATAGTCTTGTTAATCAAGACTTACTTTAGGGTTGTAGTGAATTCAATATATACAACACACTTAGAATAGTACCTAGAACATGGTCAAGTACCCAGTATATGGCTAGCAGCTATTATTTGTTTTAATGTCAACATCATCATCAGATCCACTGGTACATTACAGGCTTTTTTTCTTCTTTTTTTTTCCAGATCACCCAAAATATTACTTTTCTTGTAGAACAGGAAATTGAGAAAGTTCTCGCAGAGTTATGCCTTGGCTCTGCTACCTATGTGAAAATAGCTCTCAGAGTGGACTGAGGTAGAGAGCTGTGTGTTCTCAAATAGGAAAGGAATGAGAACTGAGCAGTCTGTTCTTTTGCCTCCCCAAATAATGAAAACAGGTTTTGTTATAGATTTCATAGTGAAAAAGTTCTACCCTTTCACTTCCTTATGTCTTTTATTGGCAATGCTGTCTGACCAAAAATGACCAAACCCTTATATTATAGCCCACTTGTTTCAAGAAATGTGACTTAGCAAAATGCCAGTCTAAGCACAAAATTCGCAGTCTCTTATGGTTTGTTCTAATCAAACTTTGACCTACTGTGCCTTCAGACAATACTCAATTTTGAAGGCTTGATAGCATCAGATTTCAAACAGAGACAATAGTTGACAGTATTGCTGCAGCACTTGGTTTCTGCTTTGTGAGTGGAGCTTGAAGTGGAGTTTATGTATTGACATTTAGGAATGAACCAATTTATGTTGAGCATTCACCATGTGTTACAGTCTCTGCTTATTGCTGCAAATACATCTTTTATTTAATCATCACATTCACACTGCGAGAGAGGTCCTCATTTTAGATGAAAAACTAAGGGCAGAAAAGTTAAATAATTGTCTAAGTCCTACATTTCTTATGTGGCAGAGTCAAGTTTTAAAGCGAGGTTTCTAGGACTCCATGTATCTGTTTTAATTGTTTCTTAACTAATCTTGTATTAAATAGGTATGAATGATAATCAGAGATGCATAGGGCTTCTAAAAATTGTGTTCTTTCTCTCCTATTCAAGTTAGATGATCAGAGTCTTGTTGGTGGGGATGACACCAGAACCTTTGCAGTATCTGTGTGTGTGTGTGTGTGTGTGTGTGTGATTTTGCTGCTTGCTTCCTCAGCTTCTTCAGGTCTTTATTCATATGCCATTTTCTCATTGAGAACTTTCTGGAACACTTTGTTGAAAATCATAGTCCCTCTTGTATATATACACATCCTATCCTGCTCAGATTTCCATATTCCATATGGGGCATTGCTAATGCTGATGTTTTTAAATTGAAAGGTTCTATCTACCTATTTTGAAAGCAGTCTTAGAGGTTTAGACTTGGGAAACCGAGATGGCCTATTAAGTCATTTTGTACCATCCCAATCATAGCTTCTTTCTTCCTTTAAAAGTAACCTCTACACTGATATATAGGTATCACAATTTGTTTACCCATTCACCCATTCATGGATACTGTACTTGTTTCTTGTTTGGGGGTATTTCAAATAAAGTTGCTATGAACACTTATGCTTTAATTTTTTTTTTTTTTTTTTGGATGAGTACCCAGGCGTGGAATGTCTGTGTTTAATAAATTATTCTTTACCTGTGAGCCTGGGGTCGGGTATCTTCTACCAGAATTCATGAAACTGTGGCAGACTTAACTTCTTAGCTTGCAAATACGGTAGCAGTTCAGACTTTGTGTAGTCCTTGACACTAGGTTTTTGCATTTCCATATAAAATTTAGAACCATCCTGTCAATTTCTATGAGAAAGACTGTTGAAATTTGTATTGGGACTGCATGGAATATTTAGACCAATTTGGAGAGGATTGACATCTGAATACTATTGAGTCTTCGAATCAATGAACATGGGATATCTCTCTATCTAGTTAGGTCTTCTTTAATTTTTCTCAGCAGTGTTTTGTAGTTTTCAGTATGTATACAGCCCTTATACATATTTTATAAATTTACCTCTAAGTATTTCACATTTTTATGCCGTTTTACATGGTGTTTGAAAAAACAGTAGACTACTTTTTATTATTATTTTTTTTTATATCTTACTGATTTTTCACAGAGAGGAAGGGAGAGGGGTAGAGATCTAGAAACATCAATGAGAGAGAAATATCGATCAGCTGCCTCCTGCACACCCCCTACTGGGGATGTGCCCTCAACCAAGGTACATGCCCTTGGCCGGAATCGAACCTGGGACCCTTCAGTCCGCAGGCTAATGCTCTATCCACTAAGCCAAACCAGTCAGGGCAAAACAGTAGACTACTTTTTAGAACAGTATTAAGTTCACATCCAAAGCTCTGGTTAGTGTGGCTCTAGTGGGTTATCGCATTGTACCTTACACCAAAAGGTGGTGGGTTTCATTGCTGGTCAGGGCACATACCTAGGTTGCTGGTTCAATCCTTGGCCTGGCACGTGTGGGAGGCAACTGATTGATGTTTTTCTCTCTCTTTCTTCTCCCTTCCTCTCTCTCTCTCTCTATCAGAAAAAAACAAACAAACAAAAAACAGAAGAGTCCCATATACCCAGCCCACACACATGCACAGCCCCTCCTGTTAACATCTCAAACCAGAGTGGTATTTTTGTTACAACAGAACCTACACTTATGCATCATTATTACCCAAAGTCCATAGTTTACTTTAGGGTTCACTTTTGGTGTTGCATATTCTGTGGTTTTTAATAAATGTATGATGACACTTATTCACCTTTACAGTATCTTTGACAGTATTTTCACTGCCTCTGTATTCTACCTATTCATCCCTCTCTCCTGACTAACTCC
This sequence comes from Myotis myotis, assembly GCF_014108235.1. Lineage (NCBI taxonomy): Eukaryota > Metazoa > Chordata > Mammalia > Chiroptera > Vespertilionidae > Myotis > Myotis myotis. Next base: position 75,746,027 of record NW_023416313.1, on the reverse strand, counting down.
TGGCAACCACTGATCTTTTTAGTGTGTCTATAATTTTGCCTTCTCCAGAATGTCTTATAGTTCAAATAAGTAATATAGCTTTTCAGATCGGGTTCTTCACTTACTACTAGTAATATGCGTTTAGGATTCCTTCATGACTTTTCACGGCTTGACTGCTCATTTCTTTTTAGCACTGTATAATATTTCATTGTATAATATTCATTTACTAAAGGATATCTTAGTTGCTTCCAAATTTTGGCAATTATAAATTGAGGTACTATAAATATCTGTGTTCAGGTTTTTGTGTAGATCTAAGTTTTCAACTCATTTAGGTAACTGTTTAGTTTTTTTGTTTGTCTTTTTAATATATTTTTATTGATTTTTTTTACAAAGAGGAAGGGAGAGGGACAGAGAGTTAGAAACATCGATGAGAGAGAAACATCAATCAGTTGCCTCCTGCACACTCCCCACTGGGGATGTGCCCGCAACCAAGGTACATGCCCTTGACCGGAATGGAACCTGGGACCCTTGAGTCCGCAGGCCTACGCTCTATCCACTGAGCCAAACCGGTCAGGGCTAGTTTTTTGTTTTTTAATTATTATTATCTGAGCTGCCTGGAATCTGCCCTGCACAGGCTTAGTGTAGAGGTCAGTCAGAGATTTAGCCAGACTTTATAAACAGAAACTGGAGCTCCCCCTCCATGGCTCTCTCCTTTATAGGACTCTCCCCTTACTTTCCAGTTGTTAAAATTCCAAACTCTGTTTGCTGGTTCCTCAAGCCTGTGAAATTGCAGGTTTCTATCACAGTCTAGTCATCTACCTAGTGAAGCACAGACTTAGCAGGGGTGGGCAAACTTTTTGACTCGAAGGCCACAATGGGTTCTTAAACCGGAGGGCCGGAACAAAAGCATGGATGGAGTGTTTGTGTGAACTAATATAAATTCAAAGTAAGCATCATTACATAAAAGGGTACGGTCTTTTTTTTTTTTTTTTTTTTTTTTTTTTAGTTTTATTCATTTCAAACGGGCAGGATCCGGCCCGCGGGCCGTAGTTTGCCCATGGCTGGACTAGGGCCTTCCCTCAGTCAGAAAACCATAGAATTGGGAAACTCATCAGTGCTTTTGTCTTTTTTCAGCTGGCAACACCCTTTCACAATCTGCTTGCTTTCAGTTGCTCTCCAGTGCCTTCAGATAATTGCTTTTATTTATTTATTTTAATCGTCACCTGAGGCGGGGGGCGGGGGGGGGACACGTGGTGGGGAGCGGGGAGGAGAGAGAAACATCAATGTAAAGGTCATATGACTTATTTGTCTTTATGTCATTGAGCTGTGAAAGTTCATGAAAGTTCTTTGTGTATTCTGGTCACCAGTCCTTTATTATATACTAGAGGCCCAGTGCACAAAATTCATGCATGGGGCAGGGGGATGGGGTGTCCCTCAGCCCAGCCTGCACCCTCTCCAATCCTGGACCCCTTGGAGGATTCCGGTGCTGGATTGGGCCTAAACTGGCAGTCGGACATCTCTCTCGCAATCCTAACCACTGACTCCTAACCGCTCACCTGCCTGATTGCCCCTAACCCTTCTGCCTGTCTGCCTAATCACCCCTGACCCCTCTGCCTGCCTGCCTGATCGTCCCTAACCCCTCTGCCTGACTGTCTGATGCCCCTAACTGCTCCCCTGTTGGCCTGATCGCCCCTAACCACCTCTGTCTTGGCCCCACCACCATGGCTTCATCCGGAAGGTCATCCGGAAGATACCCAGTCTAATTAGCATATTACCCTTTTATTAGTATAGATGTGTTTTGCAGATATTTTCTCTTAGCTTGTGTTTTTTTATATATATATTTTTATTGATTTCAGAGAGGAAAGGAGGAGATAGAAAGAAACATCAATGATGAGAGAGAACCATCAATCGGACGCCTCCTGCATGCCCCCCACTGGGGCTTGAGCCCGCAACCCGGGTATATGCCCTTGACCAGAATCAAACCTTGGACACTTCAGTCCACAGGCTGACGGTCTATCCCAGCCGTGGGCAAACTGGCCCGCGGGCCGGATCCTGCCCGTTTGAAATGAATAAAACTAAAAAAAAAAAAAAAAAAAAAAAAAAAAGACTGTACCCTTTTATGTAATGATGTTTACTTTGAATTTATATTAGTTCACACAAACACTCCATCCATGCTTTTGTTCCGGCCCTCCGGTCCAGTTTAAGAACCCATTGTGGCCTTCGAGTCAAAAAGTTTGCCCACCCCTGGTATCCACTGAGCCAAACCAGCTAGGGCTTAGCTTGTGTTTTGTGTTGTCATTTTAATAATAAGTTCTTTCAAGGAATAGATATTCTTAATTTTGAGAAATTTTATTTTTTATGATTTTTTAATGATTTTTGTGACCTATGAAATACTTACCTAACCCAAGTTTACAAAGGCTTTCTCATGTTTCCTTGTAGAAGTTTTATAGTTTTAGATTTTACATTTAGTCTATGACCCATTTTGAATTCATTTTTGTGTATGATGTACGAATAGTTTGAGGTTCCTTTTTGTGTGCATATGGATAACCAATTAATTGTTGTCTGCACCATTTGTTGAAAAGTAATTCCTGGTCTATTGAATTGCCTTGGATCCTTTATTGCCGGAGTCCAACCCCAGCAGGTCCAGGGGGCCCTAAAGGTGTGGATGGAGTCGGCGAAGAAGGAATGACACAGAGACAGCGTTCAGTTGATCAGCAGCCTAGCCAGGATCTCTAGCCAGGATCTCCAGCCAAGTTCTGGTCTGGATCTCCAGCGAAGTTCTGCTTAGGATCTCCATCCAGGTTCTGTGTCCATGTTCTCTTGCTAGGTTCTCCAGGTTCTCCAGCCAGGTTCTGTAGCCATGTTCCCTCGCTAGGTTCTCCAGCCAGGTTCTGTCCAGGTTCTCCAGCCAGGTTCAGTCACCAGGTTCTAGTCAGGTTCTCTTGCCAATTTCTGTAGTCAGGTTCAGTCCAGGATCTTTTGCCATGTTCTCTCCAGCGAAGTTCTTCTGTCTCTAGAGAACGTTCTGTGTAGGTTCTGTGCCTAGGTTCTGTCTCTCTTGGTTCTCTCTTCTAAGTTCTGTGTTCTGCTGTCTTGTTACATCTGTATTTATACCAGTTGATTCAATCCTTTCAATCTCTATTACAAAGGTTAGGGCGTTTCTTATCTCCATTCCAGGGAGTAAAGATTATGTAGCTTAAGCATGATTGTTCGTAGTTAAAGTGATTAATTACCCACCTGGCACTTAGTTAAGAGGTTTTATTCCCTCCCTAACTTCAGGGGAAAATCCCTACCTGGGGAAACAACCTTTCTCAGAGACCTTGGTTAAAACACATAGTGCCAAGAAGGTGAGCAAACATATTAAGAACAGTATGCCATATATGCCAGGTCCCTTGAAACAGCAAGGATGGACTGGTTCCCGGCACTTTATTGAAAATCAATTGGCCGAATATGCATGGAGAGATTGTCTTTGATAAGTTATTTCTCTATTACTATGGGAGAATTACAGTAGCGACACAGATAGACTCCTATATTTGGTAAGGTTGTTTGGAAGGAGCTCCCAACTAATGACTTCTGAGTAAAGTGTGATTCAGAGGGATGAGTGGAGTGAAGTTAGTAGGGAGTGAGAGGCAGAAGTTTAAAGAGAGTGGAGAAGGTATGAAAGAGTGGTTCAGAAAGTAGCAAAGCAAGCAGGCTAGAAAGACAGTGAGATTACTGAGCTGTACTGAGAGCCTAGTTGGAGATTGGCAATAATATCCACCAGATGGTGTGTTTCACTTTAGCAATGTCTAACATTGTTTGGAAACAGGCACGGAACGTGGCAATTGGATTCATCCAGATTTAGGGTTTTTCATTCATGAGTGGAAGAGAAATAGAAAGGTTGGTCAGTAAAGGTATTTGTCTTGAATGGGCAATACTTTCACTTAATTAAAAAATCAATATAAAAAAACTATGCATTAAGGAAGTTCCTCCCAGGTCTTTGCCTTTCCATTTTGTTCACTTCTATTCCGTATAGATCAGCGGTTCTCAGGGGTCGCCTAAGACCATCGGAAAACACATATATAACTACATATTGTTTTTGTGATTAATCACTATGCTTTAATTATGTTCAATTTGTAACAATGAAAATACATCCTGCATATCAGATATTTACATTACAATTCATAACAGCAGCCAAAATTACAGTTATGAAGTAGCAACGAAAATAATTTTATGGTTGGGGGTCACCACAACATGAGGAACTGTATTAAAGGGTCGCGGCATTAGGAAGGTTGAGAACCATTGCTATAGATGCTCACTTTTATGTTTCTCTTTGAATTGTTTATTAATGCATATACAAGCAACCACAATTATATCTTGTCTTTCCCCATTTCCTACACAAAATGCAGCATGCCGTGTACACTGTTCTGCACTTTGTTTTTTGTTTTTTTGTGTGTTTTTTTTTTAGTCCGAAAGAACTGTGGGAATCTGTCTCCATTCCAGAAATGACTTTTGTTTTTTCTTTTTAATATACTACTTTAATTGATTTCAGAGAGGAAGGGAGAGGGAGAGAAACATCAATGATGAGAGAGAATCATCAATTGGCTGCCTCCTGCACGCCCCCTACTGGGGATCAAGTCTGCAACCCAGGCATGTGCCCTTGACGGGAATCGAACCAGGGACTCTTCAGTCCACAGGCCGAAACTCTATTCACTGAGCCAAACCAGCTAGGGCTGCACTTTGTTTTTTAAATTTTACTTAACAGTTTATTGTATTGATTTTAGGATATTGATCTATTAGTTAGTGGTTAAGAACTTTTGAGAGTCATCTTAGTGATGGATTTACCAAAATATTAATAGTTTTATTTGGGATATAAAATAATTTAAAATGCTTTCCTTTACTTTTTAAGTTCCTTCAGTATGCGTCTGTTACTTTCATTATTAGTTAATTTAAGAGATTTAACTTAGTTCTTTGAATGGATGTCTACTCTGCTGCCTAAACACTGAGATGTTCAGTAAATAAAATAGGCAGGCATGTGCTTTCATGGCACTTGCATTCTAGTGTAGGCCGGTAGTCACCAAATAAGAAAATAGGAAATGATAATATGTGTTATGTATGCAGAGAATTAAAATAAGGAGGTATGATCGTGACTTACCATGGGATTTCAGGGAAGCCTCCACCAAGAGGGAACATTTAGTTTGATGTCAGTGATAACAAAGAGCAGATCATGATTCGGGAAGAGGAGTGTGGGACACAAAGGAGTGAGCTGGTGCCAAAGCTCTAAAATAAGATTACACTTGATGTTTTCAAGAAACAAAAATATGTCTAGAACCTTCTGAGAGGGAGAGTAGTATGAGATGAAGCAGGGGTCAGTTCTTATCTGGTAATCAGGGAGAAGAATGAGGATTTTAAGTGCAATGGGAAACCATTGATAAGTTTTAAGTTATTAGAAAGAAAACAGATTTATAGAAAAGGCTGAGTTGACATGACAGATGGATAGAAAGGGAACCTAGAAAGCCCAGTTAAAGGCAAGTTTCAAGAAAAACTGCAGTGTTAAATGCATCAGGTGGGTGCTTAGATTGAGGACCAAAAAGAGGCTTATTAATTTGTTTTTATGATGTACTCTAAATGTAACCCACTTGAAATGTAACTCTGAATTTAAAAGATAAATTTTAGACCAATATGCACTTTAAATTCCAAACTGAAGAAAGCAGTTTTTGAAGATGTGATTTCAAGTATTCATTTAAAAACTACTTTGTATTTTAGAGTAAGGAATTAGTACTTAGTTGCTCACTTCTAGAATTATTAGGATGATGCTTCAGGAAATCTAGTATTTAAATTGGAGCTCAAAAACAAAATTTCCTGCCCAGTTGGTGTGTCTCAGTGGTTAAGCATTAACCCATGAACCAGGAGGTCACAGTTCAATTCCTGGTCAGGGCTCAATCTCCAGTAGGCAGTGTACAGGAGGCAGCCAATCGATTCTCTCTCTCATCATTGATGTTCCTGTCTCTCTCCCTCTCCTTTCCACTCTATGAAATCAATTAAAAACATAAAAGAAAAAATGGAAAAACACACACACAAAAAAACAAGTATTTCCTGACTCATTTAAAAATCACAGTCAGCAGAAAGAAACAGTTTGCTCTAAGAATTTGTCTTCTTTACTGCTACATGTTGAATAGACACATAACTTTGAACTCACTCTAAATAGGAAATAATAAAACTCTAATCTTAAGAATGGGTGATTGGGTCCTTTTTGTAGTCTATAACTCCTCTAATACTGATATTCTTATCAGAATTGTTGTGCTTTGGAACTACTACTGTATATAAAAAAACAGTTCTGACTTTTTTAGGGAGAATATCCTTTAAAAAGAATCTTCAGATCCCTCAGCATATATTCTTTAGATTTTTACTTCTAATGTAATTCTCTGCTGCTCTCATACTTATTTTTATTTTGTTCTTTTCTCTTTTCCACTGGTCAGTTTGAATACATTTCTTTACAGGGTATTGCCTAATTGAAAATAACTTTCTGGTGGTTCATTATAAATTTAATTTTCATAATGTAAATTTCATTTTTCTATTGCTTTCCATTAGAGAATTAGAAATTCACTGCTAGTGAGAAATGGGGTTCTTTTGTTGAAGAAGAATCAGTATGGTAACTAGTTAAGCCATCAACTAAACTCTTCTCACTTGAAAGTTTTAGCCTTTACCTAAGAGAACTTGACACATTTCTGCTTCCTTCTCTTTTTCTCTGACTGTTTCATGGACCTCTCAACAACCCTTCCCCCACCCCACTCCCACCAAAGACTTTACACACTTGCTGACAGTTTCCTGCTTGTGGCTCCTTTGTTCTTGATCCCCTCTTCCTCTACACCCCCCATATTTAAGTTGCTGAAAGAATATATTCTAGGCATCACCTTTCTTGAAGCTCAGAGTCTCATGTAAAACAAATTGGTTTCCTTTATAATCATGAAGTTCTTGTACTGCTTTTAAAAGCACAATTTCCATAACTTAGATTGTATGTATCTGTGATAGAAATTATCTGCTTCTGTATAAGGAAAGACAAAAAGGCAGTTTTCTTCGGTTCTAGGCATAAGGAATTATTTGTTTTTGACAGAGATTAAAAATAGTAATACATTGAGGTCATTGAATGTTTGTTCTTAAACTTTATCAGTTCACATTTTTAAAATTTTCTATCTTGCAATATAAAAATGAAAGATTAAAGTACATATGTGTAACTTTAAGTCTCGTATTGTGATTTCTTGTGGTAGAGTTTTTACTTCAAACAAAGGAACTATAATAGTAATTATGGTTGTTTTGTTATTGAGATCCATGTGTTAATCATAGACTGTTAATTATTGCTGGAACCAAAAGCATTCTTATAGAAATACTTACTGGTTTAAAGAAATACTTGCTGGTTAAAAGAAAAAGATAAATTTTCTCTGAATCTAAGTTAATTACAAATAACTATTCTATTTTGATATTATCATGATGGGCAAAGAATTGGATAAAAATACATATGTTTAATTAATAAAATCTTAGGTTCTTCTACTCAGTATGCAAATTTAGATTAAGAAATATTCTTGATAAATTATCTAAATATTTCTAATTTTGTTCATCACTTAGAAAAACATAGTTTGTTTTTTAGACAGATGGTATATAGTTTGAACCCATATTTCTTGAGTTTAGTTATTTCAAAACTATAAATTTTATCAAGAAACTTTTCAGATATAAAATTAAATGAATTAGGTTTAAAGTGATACAAATTGTATTTTATTGTTTATATTAAAGAAAAGGCAGTGAAAGTCCCATAAAGTTCTTGGCTTTCCTTTTCTGAGGTGTTTTTTTTTTAACTGCAAAGGTTTACACTAATCAGTAGAGGGCACTGTTGTAACACGATAGTAGTGTTTTATTGCTTCACTAACTCCCCCATCTGCCTTTGCAGTTTGGGAAGTGTTTTTAAAAGCAATGTTCTCTGTGTAATTAAAATCAGTTCCCTGTATAATTAGCAATGGAGACTTATTCTTTGTGGCTGAGTTTAGGATGGTGTTATTTATTTATTTTTTTTACTCTGTATTGTTCTATAGCCAATGCCAAAATTGTCGCCTATTAAAATAAAGAAAGTTGTATTGTGGTTTATCAGCACTAAGCAATATTGAAGATGGAAATACATAAAATTGCAGTATATTTCATTCAGGTACTCTGAGCAAATTATTACAATAAGGAACGTTTAAAATTCCTGGTTCTATCTTGAGAAATAGCAGAGTTAATGTGCCATAGTAATAATACTAGTGTTCAGGTGCCTTGAATAATAATAGAGGACAACAAATTCTTTCAGGGTTTTAAAAAATGAACCAGCATTAGTACACTGCTTTAAAAACCCATTGATCTACTTAGCAGATTCTTTATATAATTTCTTTTTTATGCTTTCTTAAAATCATGCAGTATTGATATAGATTCTAACTACTAAAATAGTGAATATTAAAGCACAATTAAAGTTATACCCCTCTTAAAAAGGAACGTGAATGTCATATAAAACAACAGTAAACGTGCATTCATTGCCTGGCTACCTTGGGAAGTGTCTGGGGGCAGAGTTTAGAGATGTGATTCATAAAGATATAATTTATCCATAAACCCCAAAGTTTCTGTAAGTAGTTTAAAAATAAACAAATCTTATTTCAAATCAAATTATAGATTATTAGCTGTAAAATTTTCAGGAAATTAAAGAAATTTAAGCATGTTTGAAGTTAATTTCATTCCATGCTTTAATATTTATAAAAAAGTATTTGAGAAGTAGGAATCTTTATGATTTATTTTTAATCTTTAATTGGTAGCCACGTGAAATTAGGGGGTTAGGTAGCATTTTCTTTAAAAAGTTATTTTTTTTTACTTTATGAAATAGTCTAGGTAAGGGTTGAAATTGAGTTGATCTCAAAACAGGCCTTTATTTTATTTTTAATATATTTTATTGATTTTTTACAGAGAGGAAGGAAGAGGGATAGAGAGTTAGAAACATCGATGAGAGAGAAACATCAACCAGCTGCCTCCTGCACATTCCCTACTGGGGATGTGCCCGCAACCAAGGTGCATGCCCTTGACCGGAATCGAACCTGGGACCCTTCAGTCCTCAGGCTGACGCTCTATCCACTGAGCCAAACCGGTTAGGGCAAAACAGGCCTTTATTTTAAAAGGTGGAGAAGGGCTTACATTGGCTTACTTTGTATATATCACAGACTTTGAAAAGCAGAATAGGTAATTTAATGTTGACTTAGCTATTCCTTTCACAATGAAAATGTAAAATTTGAGAGAGGAGTAAGATTATTGAGGAAAGCTACCATGTAAAATTCTTTTAAACATTTAGAAATATCTTCTATGTATTAGTCAATGTAGGTGTAATTTTAGTGGAACTGGAATAAAGCATGAGCTGAAAATTTAAATGCACCTAAGAAAGCCCTCTCCGTCATTTTTTTTCTAAGTTGCTCTGATGTTATAGATGTCTCCAAAGGAAGACATTGTAGTATTCTCCCCTTCCTCACTCTAATCCTACAATCATCTGTGCTTAGGATATGTCATGTGGCCAGGGGTTTTGAAAAAGCAGTGAAATAACAGAATACTATAGAAACTGCACTTATTTCAAAACTAAAAATATGGCAGGTTGATTAGGAAAGTAACTTAATGCTATTTATCCACAGATATAAAACTACTGTTTTCTTGTTTCTTATTAGCAAAGTGAGAAGTAAAAAAGTTTTCATTTTGGTGAAGTATTTGTATTTAATACTTAAAAGTTCCTCTATATCATTTTGGTAATGATTATTGCTGTGTTTTCCCCGAGAGGCCATCACAGGTTTTAGTCTTAACCATTTGTATTCAGCAAGGTCAAGATAAGTTTTATCTCTTCAGATAAGTCAAGTGCATTAGGATCGATAGGTAATAGTAAAATGCACTAAAAATATTATTGCAGAGCTTTTAATGAATTTTTAAAGCTTTGGACTTGTCATGTAAAATGTACCTCTTATTGTTTTTATTTATTTGTATGGAGCTCAAGAGTGCAATTAATTTTACAGACATTTTAAAGAAAAGACACAGACAGATTAAAGTAATGTTTTTAGAAATTCTTAATTGCTTTAGATTTAAACATGTACTGACTAAATTTTAGAGGCTAATTTTGTTTAAAGAAAAAAAATACAAATAAATATTGTAAGGCATTTATAAATTACAAGTGTAGCTTCAGTTTCTTGTTAAAGTAATCATTTTTATGAAGTTATATATATATCTCACCCATGGTATTTCCTGCATAAATTAGATGTCTGCTTCCTTAGTTGGGGAACAGTGGTTATCAAGAGATGGTGGTATTTCATTATTTTATTAATTTCTCTTCTAATCTAAACATATAACTAAACTATATGTTTAAAGACAAAAAGGATTTTCTTTTTACTTTTTACGCAGAAGAATACTTTTAATGGCTTATATTTACGAATATACTAGAAAACATAAACTCTAAAATGATTATGTTTTTTAAAATTTTTCAGTTAATTTTTTGTGGGAAACATGACCACAACATTAGAAGAAACATTAATTAGTTCAATCAATTAAATTAATTGAATTAATATTTCTAGGTGCAGATTACATGAAAAGCTTTCCACAGGTTAATTATCTACAAATACCACATAATTGTTCACAAAACATATACTAAGAAATTATGTATTGAAGTAAAATTCTTTTCCTGCTTGAGCATTGCAATGAAACAGAAAGCCTTTCTAAACTTTATAGGCTTGCAGTTCAGAATTATGCTGTGCTTGCTGATGTTTATGTTTCTTACTTATCCAAAATTTGCTGTTTTTCCTTTGATGCTCATTTTACAAGTTTTTAGGTTTCATACCTGTGGACTTTGATACCAGTTTGTTGTTTTTTCTTATTTTAAATGAAGTTTGTTTATCTTACCTGTTAATTGACATAAGAAGATCGAAACCAGTTTTGGTGTTTATTTTAGGTATTATTTTTCAGTCATTATTTGTATGGTGGTAAGTAATATATGCTCCTTTGCTGTCATAATTGTCCCTTGTTTTTTCCCCCCTCTATGTATTTCATACATTGTTTATTTATTTAACCATTTAAATTGAAGGTAATATAAACATCTGGCACCGTTTCTGGAAAGTGTAACCATTTTCTTTGAAAGTTCCTATAAATGATTATCTTTAACCTTACCTTTATTAATCTTTATAATATGGTGTACATTCCCACCTACCTATCCATTCCTCTCTCTGGCTAAAGAATGACAATTTTCCTCAACATTAGGTTGATTTATTTTATTGTTGGATTAGATAGATTATGCTATAACAAAGAGCACATTAAAAGGTATGGAGGAAAGTCTGGAAAATGGCACTGAAAAGCAGACACTATTCTAGAGTGAGTAGGCATGAAGAGTGCTGCTAGCCTCCAGTTGAAAACAGTTTGAAATAGAAGTTGACTGTCTTTTCAAAAGTTATCTTTGTGTGGTGGTCTTAATGCAATATTAGGAAAATTAGAGCTTTAAAAATAGAACAATGGTCCTTTTAAAATATATCTAGTTTAGTGAATTTACCCCCTAAAATCTTTGGTGTCTAATTACTCAAAACAGAAACGAAAAAAAATCCTTATCTACTAAAGGAAAAGTACATTGCAGAAAGTGGCAAGTTATTACGTCTTTTTGTGGAGAACATTTTAATTCTACTTTATTCAAGAGGGCAAAAAAAAAAAAATGCAAACTTGGTTTCAAAAGCAAACACATTTTAAAATATTCATTTTTTTTCTTCATAGGACTGATTTTACTGCCAGAAAATAAACTCCAAACAAGTGATAGTAATATCAGATTACTATTAAGCTTAAAGCTTATATTTACAAAAAGAAAGTTTGTTTTCCTTCTTACATATGGTTTGTCTCTTCTGTATAATAAAGGGAGATAGATGCCTAATGATCAAAAGAAAAATGTTATGTATATATGTTAGTTTGTGCAGTGATTTTATAGTTTTCTTCATTCCTGAATAGTCATAAAGTAGGAAATTCTAATAGGAGGAAGATGAGACTGTAGTTTAAGATTAATTTCCTATATATAAAGTGGGTTTTAAAAAATTATTATTTTAAAAGATTGTTAGCTAAAAACAGTACTTGAGCTTCATATTTAGGAGTTCCCATACTTCTAACTGTGGACCTTAAATTTTAAATTTAATTTTGAACTGTTTGAGGTATTTTATTTTTAATGAAATTAGCCATGTGCAAGTATTTTAAAGTACAACTTGTTTTCTAAAAGTTTTCTGTTGGTTTTATAAGAATAACGTTTGAAAGAAAAACAAATTTATTATCACAGTAGCTATTGAAATGCTGTTATTAGAATTGGGTTTATTGTCCCCATAGGAAAAACAAGTGAGCTGTGTACCCAGTCATAGGTATTAATTATGTCACATTTTGTGTATTTCTTTTTAATTAGCTTATTTGAAAATATAAATGTACTGTCCTAAAAGTTGCAAAAGTCCTTTAGTTATTTTCTTTATCTTTGGGGTATAGTCAAAATCTTATTATTTACTGACATTTTCATCTATGCTTTAAATTTTCACCTCCCCAGATAGATTGCTTAAACTTGGGAGAGTGCATGATTCTTCCTACAGACCTTTTTCTTGTATTGGAAATAAGACAATGCTAAACCTATCACTTTTACTTAGGTTTGCTTCCTTTATCTTTAGCAAATCTAAATAAAACTGTCATCATGATTTTCAAACCTCTTGAACTTTCTTTACCCAAACTGTTCACTTTCCAACCTGCTCACTACCTTTCTTTCTTTTCTTTTCTTTTTTTTAATGGAGATTCTGCATCTGGTGTTTATTTTTTCCTTTGTTACTATCTCTTTCTTTTACATTTTTAATAATACTTTTACTTTATAACTTAATACTCCCTTTTTGTAACCACAAATTTAGATAAGTTGAGAATCTTACAGAAGGGGGAAAATTGTCAGTCTCTGAGAGTCTTTAGGTGTAATTAATTACTGATTTCAAAAAAAAATTTTTTTAAGATAGCCTGAATTTGTTACTTTGGAACTCATCAATAAGGATTTGAGGTATATTAGTGGTAAGGTTGTGGATACCTAGGAGGTATTTTTTCTTTCACATTTGAATGTATTTCTCTGTATTTTAAAAACGTTGACTAAAATACCTAGACACATTTCTTAGCCCAGAATTGTCAACAGACTTTTTTTTTTTTAATGTTGAAATTTCTTGCTCATTTCTTTAAGACACATAGAAAAATTATTGTAAAAAGTACCTGTTTGTTTAATTCATAAATATTTGGAATATGAATGAGAGTATTTTGATATTATGGCATAATGTATTATTAGAATTTTCAAATACCCTTTTAATAAAACAAAAAATAGAAATACTTTTCCTTTATCATTATCTTACATTAAGAGAATCTAAGAATTTTAGAGCTTAGTGACTTCTGAGATCACAACCTTTCTATTTACAAAATAAAGCTACTCAGGCCCATAGTGATGAGGTGGCTTGATCAAGGTATTAAAAGCTAGTTAGTGAAAGAGATAGGTAAAGATTTCTTGGTTCTTTTTAAGGACCATATGATTATTGGTTCCTATCTCCCCTTCAATGCATATTAAACACTATATATGTTGTTTTGAGGAGGGATCAACTAGAGAGATAGTTCCTATAGCAGTGATGGCGAACCTATGACATGCGTGTCAGAGGTGACACGCGAACTCATTTTTTTGGTTGAATTTTCTTTGTTAAATGGCATTTAAATATATAAAATAAATATCAAAAATATAAATCTTTGTTTTACTACGGTTGCAAATATCAAAAAATTTTTATATGTGACACGGCACCAGAGTTAAGTTAGGGTTTTTCAAAATGCTGACACGCTGAGCTCAAAAGGTTCGCCATTACTGTTCTATAGTGTAATAACAATTCTAATCTCAAATTCATTTGAGCTAATGTTTCTGTTATCTTACCTGTCACAGTTTCCTTTGAATGCCTTTTTTTTGTACTTTTCAATTTGGCATTTATTCAGTAGACATTTATGAGTACACTAGAGGCCCAGTGCACAAAATTCATGCACTGGGGGAGGGGAATGTCCCTCAGCCCAGCCTGTGCCCTCTCCAATCTGGGACCCCTTGGGGGATGTCTGACTGCCAGTGATCCCTGTGGGATTGGGCCTATACCGGCAGTCGAACATCCCTCTCACAATCTGGGACTGCTGACTCCCAACCGCTCGCCTGCTGCCTGCCTGATTGCCCCTAACCACTTCTGCCTGCCAGCCTGATCACCCTCTAAACACTCCCCTACCAGCCTGATTGACGCCTAACTGCTCCCCTGCCGGCCTGATCGCCTCCAACTGCCCTCCCCTGCTGGCCTGGTCCCCCCCAACTGCCCTCCCCTGCAGGCCTGGTCGCCTCCAACTGCCCTCCCCTGCTGGCCTGGTTACCCCTAGCTGCCCTCCCTTGCTGGCCTGATCGCCCACAACTGCCCTCCCCTGCCGGCCATCTTGTGGCTGTGGGCGCTGCCATCTTTGAGGGTAGGGCAGCCAATTATCATATTACCTCCTTATTGGCTGTGGGTGCTGCCATCTTTGGGGGCGGGACAGTCAATTAGCATATTCCCTCCTTATTGACTGTGGGCGCCGCCATCTCTACAACAGCGTGAGGGTCAGTTAGCTTATTCCCTCTTTATTACACAGGATACTATGTGCCACTGGCATGTAAAATGATATCACAGATAGTGCCTGACTTCTTGTGCTATTAATTATTCAAAAGCATGATTTTAAAAATACTGCAAGATGGTCTTACCTGATTTGGCTCAGGGGATAGGCTTGCGGACTGAAGGGTCCTGGGTTCAATTCCAATCAAGGGCACATGCTTGGGTTGCGGGCTCGATCCCCAGTAGGGGGCGTGCAGGAAGCAGCTAATCAGTAATTCTCTCTCATTATTTTTTTTTAAAATATATTTTATTGATTTTCCACAGAGAGGAAGGGAGAGAGATAGAGAGTTAGAAACATCGATGAGAGAGAAACATCGATCAGCTGCCTCCTGCACATCCCCCACTGGGGACGTGCCCGCAACCCCAGGCACATGCCCTTGACCGGAATCGAACCCGGGACCTTTCAGTCTGCAGGCCGACGCTCTATCCACTGAGCCAAACCGGTTTCGGCTCTCTCTCATTATTGATGTTTCTTTCTCTTGCTCCCTCTCCCTTCCTCTCTGAAATTAAAAAAAAAAAAAAAAAAAAGACTGCAAGATATTTCATTATGTGATGTCCCCAGGAACAGATCTAGGCCTAATGCTTATATAATTTTGGGAGTCATCTTTTAATAACTAAGGTAAAATAACAAAGCAGAGTCAAAGTCCTGGCAACAACTGAAACAACTGAATGGATAAATATAGTGTGGAACACTATATAGCACTGAAAAAAAAATCCAACTACACACAATGTAGATAATCTCCCAAACTATAAACTCAAGTAAAAGAAGCTGGACGCACACAGTACTGCTTATGCTCTTCTAAGACTGTGCTCTGACCTTGGGAGGGTGGGAATGACTGGGACAGGCATGAAAGAATGGTCTGCTGGTAATGTTCTCTCTCTTTTTTAAAAAAATTAATTATTTTTAATTCTTTATTGTTTAAAGTATTATATATGTCTCCTTTCCCCCCCATTGACCTCTCCCGAGCCACCACCACTCCCCCCCAGCACATGCCCTCACCCCTCTAGTGTCTGTGTGCATTGGTTATGCTTATATGCATGCATACAAGTCCTTTGGTTGATCTCTTATACCCCCTACCCCCCCGCCCCCACCCTCCTCTGCCTTCCCTCTGAAGTTTGACAGTCGATTCGATGCTTCTCTGTCTCTGGATCTGTTTTTGTTCTTCAGTTTATGTGGTTCAATATATTCCACAAATGAGTGAGATCATGTGATATTTATGTTTCTCCAACTGGCTTATTTCGCTTAGCATAATGCTGTCCATGTCCATCCATGCTGTTGCGAATGGTAAGAGTTCTTTCTTTTTGACAGCAGCATAGTATTCCATTGTGTAGATGTAGCACAATATTTTAATCAACTCTGCTGTTGGCACTTAGGTTGTTTCCACATCTTAGCTAGTTTAAATTGTGCTGCTATGAACATAGGGGTGTGTATGTCCTTTCTAATTGGTGTTTCTGATTTCTTGGGATATATTCCTAGAAGTGGAATTACTGGGTCAAATGGGAGTTCCATTTTTAATTTTTTGAGGAAATGCCATACTATTCTCCACAGTGGCTGCACCAGTCTGCATTCCCACCAGCAGTGCATGAGGGTTACTTTTTCTCCACATCCTTGCCAGCTCTTGTCATTTGTCTATTTGTTGATGATAGCCATTCTGACAGGTGTGAGATGGTACCTCATTGTTGTTTTGATTTGCATCTTTTGGATGATTAGTGACTTTGAGCATGTTTTCATATGTCCGTTGACCTTCTGTATGTCCTCTTTCAAAAAGTGTCTATTTAGGTCCTTTGCCCATCTTTTGATTGGATTGTTTATCTTCCTTTTGTTAAGTTGTATGAGTTCCCTATAAATTTTGGAGACTAGTCCCTTATTAGATATAACTGGCAAATATGTTCTCCCATGCAGTGGGCTTTCTTGTTGTTTTGTTGATGGTTTCTTTTGCTGCAGAAGCTTTTTATTTTGATGTAGTCCCTTTTGTTTATTTTCTTCTTAGTTTCCATTGTCCTAGGAGCTGTATCAGTAAAGATATTGCTATGACATATGTCTGATATTTTGCTGCTTATGGATTTCTTCTAAGATTTTTATGGTTTCCCATCTTATGTTTAAGTCCTTTATCCATTTTGAGTTCATTTTTGTGTATGGTGAAAGTTGGTGGTCTCGTTTCATTTTTTTGCATGTATCTGTCCAATTTTCCCAACACCATTTATTGTTCTCTTGATCTGAGTGTTTGCTTGTGAAAAATTATCGAGTTGTACACCTATATGTAGTTTATATTTATTACATTTTCATTTTAAAAGTCTTCAAAAATCAGGTATACAGCCTTAAAAGGGGATTGTGTTGAAGAACCCAAAGGCCATTTTGAACTTCATGGTAAACCCTCTTCTAGATACACCATAATAAATTCAACCAATGTGCTGTTTTTAGATATTTAGGGCTGATTCCAATGTAGATATCTTTGTGAAGCTAAAAGTTAAAAAATATATAACTTTACAAAATCCTTAATTTGTCCACATTTGGGTTTTTCCCTTAACTATTACTTCCAAAAATAGAATAATAAGGAACCTTTATTTTCTATTTTTTTCTCATCCTTTTTATTTTAAGAAGTTATACCTTTGTATAAAATATCTTTACCAATTTAGAATATTAAATGATATGGAGATAACTGCATTGATTGCAAACTTGTCCATGAATAATTTTTTTAAATTAAATCTTTATTGTTTAGATTGTTACAGTTGTTCCTCTTTTCCTCCCCCCCATAGCTCCCCTCCACCTGGTTCCCACTCAACTCTCTGCCCTTACCCCTCCCCCCCACTGTCCTCATCCATTGGTGTACGATTTTTGTCCAGTCTCTTCCCGCACCCTCCACACCCCTTCCCCTCCCCCCAAGAATAGTCAGTCCACTCCCTTTCTATGCCCCTGATTCTATTATATTCACCAGCTTATTCTGTTCATCAGATTATTTATCCACTTGATTTTTTTAAAAATATATTTCATTGATTTTTTACAGAGAGGAAGGGAGAGAGACAGAGAGTTAGAAACATCGATCAGCTGCCTTCTGCACATCTCCTACTGGGGATGTGCCCGCAACCGAGGTACATGCCCTTGACCGGAACCTAACCCAGGACCCTTCAGTCCGCAAGCCGACGCTCCATCCACTGAGCCAAACCGGTTTTGGCTATTCACTTGATTTTTAAATTCACTTGTTGATAGATGTGTATTTGTTGTTCATAATTTGTATCTTTACCTTTTTCTTCTTCTTCCTCTTCATAAAGGATACCTTTCAGCATTTCATATAATACTGGTTTGGTGGTGATGAACTCCTTTAGCTATTTCTTACCTGTGAAGCTCTTTATCTGACCTTCAATTCTGAATGATAGCTTTGCTGGGTAAAGTAATCTTGGTTGTAGGTTCTTGCTATTCATCACTTTGAATATTTCTTGCTACTCCCTTCTGGCCTGCATAGTTTTTGTTGAGAAATCAGCTGACAGTCGTATGGGTACTCCCTTGTAGGTAACTGACTTTTTTTCTCTTTCTGCTTTTAAGATTCTCTCTTTGTCTTTTGCTCTTGGCATTTTAATTATGATGTGTCTTGGTGTGGTCCTCTTTGGATTCCTTTTGTTTGGGGTTCTCTGCGCTTCCTGGACTTGTAAGTCTATTTCTTTCACCAGGTAGGGGAAGTTTTCTGTCATTATTTCTTCAAATAGGTTTTCAATATCTTGCTCTCTCTCTTCTTCTGGCACCCCCATAATTCGGATGCTGGTACGCTTGAAGTTGTCCCAGAGGCTCCTTACACTATCTTCATATTTTTGGATTCTTTTTTCTTTTTGTTTTTCCGGTTGGGTGATTTTTGCTTCTTTGTATTTCAAAACTTTGACTTGATTCTTGCGATCCTGTAGTCTGCTGTTGGAACTCTGTATAATATTCTTTATTTCCGTTAGTGTATGCTTAATTTCTAGTTGGTCCTTGTTCATATCCTCGAGGGTCTTACTAGATTTCTTGAGGGTCTCACTAAATTTATCGGCGGTTTCTAGAAAATTCTTGAAAAACCTTATAAGTTTGGTTTTGAACTTTATATCCAGTAGTTTTCTTTCCTCCATTTCTGTCATTTCTGACCTGTTTCTTTGTCTCCGCATTTTTTATGCTTCCCTGTGTTGATAGAGTGGCTTTCTGTGCTAGGTGTCCTATAGGGCCCAGTGGCTCAGCCTCCCCAATTACCTGAGGTAGACACTCTTGGTGCACCCCTTTGTGGGCTTTGTGCACAGTCTTGTTGTAGTTAAGCCTTGATTGTTGTAGGTATCACTGGGAGGACTTGACCTCCAGGCCAGTTGGCAGTGAGAATCAGCTGTGTCTACAGTGGGAGAACTTCTGTGCTGGAGACACTCTTCTGGGGCAAGACTTGCTTTAGTGGGGCTTTGGTGCTCACTGAGTGTGCCCCCTGAGTGTGTCCCTTCTGGATCTGAGGAGTTGTAATCTGGATGGTCCCACTCTGACCACTGTGTACACTGGCTCTTGGATCTCTAAGGAGGTGCTAATTTAGCCTCTGCCTGAAGCTACCCAGCAGGAGCTATGGAGAGATCTGCAGATTCCTCTTCTTTGTTTGGGGTTTGGAGGTGCCCAGATGAGGCCCAGCTGTGAAGTAATGCAAGCTGCTGTGGGGACTTGGGCCTTCTTTTGGAAGTTCTGGGTCTCTCTGACCCCGCTGCAGTTTGTTAGGTAATTTTCAGATTGCAAAGGGCCAAGCCTTTCATATGCAAAAGCCTCTGTACACAGTTGGGGTGGGGCGGGGTCTCAGGGAATCAACAGGGCGGAGCAAACAGCTATGGCTGATCCTCAGTCCTGCCCTAAGAGGTCCCGGGTCTCAGTGTCCTGGTAATCGCTGCAAGAACCTCTGAGAGAAAGTGCCCTCGAGTTCCGCTCACTGCCAGACAGTCCAGTTTCTCCCCGTATGAGTCTGGGTCCCCAGAGACTTGCCCGGAATTGAAGTTCAGAACCGTGGGGAGCTTGAGACTCCCTCCCGATTGAAAAAGACAACCTTGTCCTCAGTTTCCAGCC
This sequence comes from Myotis myotis, assembly GCF_014108235.1. Lineage (NCBI taxonomy): Eukaryota > Metazoa > Chordata > Mammalia > Chiroptera > Vespertilionidae > Myotis > Myotis myotis. The sequence goes on along the minus strand of NW_023416313.1, from coordinate 75,726,290 downwards.
CTTTCCACGTGCGCCTTCGTACCTCTGCACTTTACTTCCGCACCTCCTCTGAGTCTCAGTTTGCTTTTCTCTTTCCTTCTAGTTGTAGAATTTCCACTCAGCCAGCCTTTCTGTGATTCTGGATGATGTCCGTTTTGTCTTTTAGTTGTGTTTTTGAAGTGGTTGTGCGAGGCGGTAATTTCCGGTGTTTACCTATGCCGCCATGTTGGTTTCTCCAGTTTTTTGAATTATATACTATTAATGAAATGTGACTTTCCATTTCAAGTAGTAACATACTAATACATATTTTATTATATATTTTATTTTTAAAAAATACGTTTTTATTGATTTTAGAGAGAGGGGGATAGGGAAGGATGGAGAGATAGAAATATCGATGAGAGAGAAACATTGATCAGCTGCCTCCTGCATGTCCCCCTACTGGGGATCACGCTCACAACCTGGGCATGTGTCCTGATTGGGAATTGAACCGCGGACCTCTTGGTTCATGGGTCAACACTCAACCACTGAGCCACACCAGCTGCAAATAGATGTATTATTTTATATAGTTTGCAGTCAAAACTACTTTAAGTATATATTAAGTTAAATTAGAATGCTCATCCTCATCTTTGTCATAAGATTAACAATAACAAGAAACTTTTATTTGGAAAATGGCAGTTATTATTTTAGATGATATTTAGAACTGCATTATATTAATAAGCCCCAAAGTGGACTCCAAAAAGAATTACAAAATGTAACTACAGGCTTTTGGTAAGAAAATTCAGCAGCATTAGAAATAATGGGAGATGTTTAGTTTTCTTCTTCCACCTATTAGGTAACTCACTTTGTCCATAATTATTTATTTTTCTGCCCTCATGTGTTGCTTTTAAAATATTGCTTTGGTTTTCTTTCTTATTCTTATAAATCTATATTATTAATAATACATGTAATGAAAAATACATACTTGGATTTTTAAAATTTCATTCCTTAGATTTTTGGGAAAATAAAATCTCAATTTATTAGAGTGCCTTCATTTGAAACATTTTTGCACATCCGAAAACAAAAAAAATATTTTCTAGTTAATGTAATCCTCTGTCATGAAATTTAATATATTAGGTTAGGTGATGGTCTGGAGAGAATTAGAGGATGTGAGAAATAAAAAAGATAGAGTTATTGTGACCAGTACCCCATGCACTATAAAACAATGCTTACAAATATATAAGATATCAGAAGATGAGAGTAACAGAAGCTATATCTGAATTTTCTTGTATTGTCCCCACTGTCAGATTGCATGATAGGTATCATCTTGCAATTGTTTCTTTTGAGGGTAATATCCTATAAATGCATTCATAGTCCTAGAATAATTTATTAGACATAGAATAAGTTGTTTCTTCTCGTGCTTTAAATCCCTCAGCGATGTTCACTTTCTGAGTGGTTTCTATTCTGACCACCAAGTTTATCCGAATCAGCTCCTTACTACTCATCACTAGAATATTTACATTGTAATTTGGCAAACATTACTTATGATGATGAATACTATAGAATGTTTAACATTTAAATGACATAACCTATTAATATTAACAACTAAATTTCTGCAAATCCAACGTATCAGTGATCACAGGGACAAAGAGGTAAATTAAGGAGAAATTATTTGCCCTACCAAAGGATTCCCTTAAAAAGTTAGCTCATTTGGTTTTCCTACCAGGTGTTGTAATACTCTCGTGTATCTTAAGAGTCATCAGTTATATATTAATATGCTGGATCGCTAACCTTCAAAAGCTGCCTTTAATTAATGCCTCCACATCAGCAGTAGCAAAATTCCAGAATTCCCTTTAAAAGAACCATCCTATATAATAAAAGAGAAACATGTAAATTGACCGTCCCTCCACTGCACTCACCAGCCAATCAGGAGTGAGTATGCAAATTAACCCGATGAAGATGGCGGGTTAATTTGCATACACAGGCGCCAGGCGGAGAGCAGAGTGGCTTGGGGAAATTGGCTCCCCACGCCACCAGACAGAGCAGAGAGGGAGAGCTGGCGGCTTGGAGGACTTGGCAGAGTGGGAGGCCATGGGACGGAGACAGAGCAGGAAGGGAAAACCAAGATCGCGGGGAGCACCAGGAATTCTGGGAATAGTAGTTTTGGTGGCAGCCCCAAGTCCAGAGCACAGGGAGCACCAGGAATGCTGGAAATCGTAGTTCTGGTGGCAGATGGATCTCCTAGACCTGTGGTTGGCAAACCGCGGCTCACGAGCCATGTGAGGCTCTTTGGCCCCTTCAGTGTGGCTCTTCCACAAATACTATGTGTGGACACGCACGTACCGTGCGATTGAAACTTCGTGGCCCATGTGCAGAAGTCGGTATTTTGTGGAAGAGCCGGTATTTTGTGGAAGAGCCACACTGATGGGGCCAAAGAGCTGCATGTGGCTCGCGAGCCACAGTTTGCCCAGCTGCAGTTTGCCGACCACTGTCCTAGACACTAGAGTAGTGATGGCGAACCTTTTGAGCTCGGCGTGTCAGCATTTTGAAAAACCCTAACTTAACTCTGGTGCCGTGTCACATATGAAAATTTTTGATATTTGCAATCATAGTAAAACAAAGACTTATATTTTTGATATTTATTTTATATATTTAAATGCCACTTAACAAAGAAAACTCAACCAAAAAAATGAGTTCGCGTGTCACCTCTGACACGCGTGTCATAGGTTCACCATCACTGCACTAGAGCATAGTTAGCTTGGAGCAGGTTACTGTTGCAGTGGGGGATGGAGGAAAAGCAAAGGTGAGAGACATAAGTAAAATCAGAATGTCTAGGAAAAATTAAAGGGAAGATATCCTAAAACTTCCAGGAAATCTCCACCAATGAAGCAAAGAAAAAAAAATGTTGCTATTATTCTGTGAGCAACAAACCAAACCAAGTTGGGGTCTCAGACAATTCGCTCATATGATTGCAAAGACAGACAGAAACTCCTGGATTGGAGAGGGCTCCCCTGAGGGCTCCCAGATTGGAGAGGGTGCAGGTCAGGCTGAGGGACCCCCACAACCCCCAGTGCATGAATGTCGTGCCCTGGGCCTCTAGTATGTTATAAAATAGGGTGATCTAATTAAATTAGGGAGGAGATAAACAAAAGACTTTTTGTGTCTCAAACACAAAAAATGGACAGCAAGTTTAGTACAAAATTTAGCAACACAGCATGAACTTTATAGGTAATTTGTTTTCTTATATCACATATGTTTATATGTTTGACAAATATAGCAAGACACCCTTAATTTCTAGAAAGCCCCTCAAAATGTGATCAAGTAATAATTGTGTGTTGACGTATGACAAGATTATCCTAGAAGGAAGCATTTTAGTGTCAAAATGTCAATGATGCAGTAGGCAGAGCTCTTACAGGAGAGCCTTAAGGCTTGAGTTCTAGTTTCAACTGGAAATCTAATTTATTGTGTAACTTTCGATGTTATTTTCTCTGCCTGGTTGACTCATTTTTTTAAATTATGAAACTGCATTGTGTGATTCTTAAGTAGAGATATTACTAGAGACTGTTAATGTAAGATGTTAATCAGCTTACATTTGGGCTGTTTGTTTAAATTCACAGGTGTGTCATGGGATGAATAATGTAAAGAACTAGTAAGTTCAGTTGAACAGATATTGATTGGGATTACACAGTAAATCAAGCTGGTTGGATTTATCCACAAGTTTTCTCGAACACAGCTATATTATATTTTTTGCTGATCTCACCAAAATCCTATATAATAAAAGGCTAATATGCAAATTGTCTCTTCGGGAATTCGACTGCTTGCTATGACATGCACTGACCACCAGGGGGTGGTGAGGAATGAAGAAAGGTCCCAATCAGCCCTGATTGCAAGCAAGGCCCAGGGACCCTACCCATGCATGAATTTCGTGCACCGCGCCTCTGGTAGAGGTATAATTTTGATTCATTCACACTGCACAGCTATTGTGTTGGCTTTTGTCGTGTGTGTGTGTGTGACAATCTAAGAGAAAAGAGGTCAGTGTCCCTAGCTCAGTAGTCAGGTACTTCATGTTTTAAAAATTCTTGCAGCACACTGATTGAAAATCACTGCTAAAGTTATGGCATTATATTTTTTACTGGATTATAGGGAAACAATTAGAAAGGTAAAGGTTTTTTATTCTTATTCACATTTTGGAAAGTTATATGTAATTTGTGACATTGTGCTTATTGGAGAATATCAAAGAAAGATTGATTTTAGTATGTAATTTGGAAGTTCGGTCAGTTCAACACATACATGGCTCATTTACGATATATCAGTTCTGGGCATACATATACTCCACAGTCCTTGCCTCTAAGAAACTCACAGTCTCAAGATAGGATCTTAGAGGCCATCTAGTCCATCAGTTTCATTTTATTGTGGTGGAAATAATATTAAGAGTATGAGAAAAGGAATCAGAAGCAAGCAATAAGAGCAAGAAGTTTGGTCTTTAGAAAAAGAACGTGTTACAATTATTTCTAAAGGATGGTGGAAGGCCTTGGAGAGGATTTAGGGAGATAACATTGTAACCACAGGAAAAGGCACATAGATTTGATGGATGAAACATGCACAGGGATAGATTTTGACTCAGTACAAGGAAGAATTCTCTGACTATCACAGATGTCTAAAGATGTGGTTGTTCGTATCAGAAGGTGGTACAAGTGGTGAGATTCAAGCATTGCCCAAGTGATCACTTCATGAGTTTCTTAAAAAAAAATTAATAACTAGTTTAATACAATGAATGATTTTTGTATTACTTTTTACTTTGAAATAATTACAGACTTAGAGAAAAGCTGCAGAATAGCATAGCCTTGGCCAGGTGACTTGGTTAATTGGAATGTCATCCTATACACCAAAAGGTTGCGGGTTTGATTCCCTGTCAGCACATACCTTGGTTGCAGGTTCAATCCCTGGTTGGGGCGTGAACAGAAGGCAGCCATTGATGTTTCTCTCCCCCCTCCTTTCTCTCTCTTCCACTAAAAAATCTATAAAAACATATCCACAGGTGAGGATAAAAAAAAAATAGCAAAAAGAATTCCCATATATTCTTCATCTGGATTTCTCAAACATTAACATCTTACCTAATTTGCTTATCCTTCTATTTCTGTATATATGCATGCTTTTTTTTGTTGTTGTTGTTTTTCTAAACTATTTGAAGGTAAATTGTGGACAAGATGCACCTTTCTCCTTGAATATTTGTGTTTATTTTCTATTATCAAGTTTCTCATACATAATCACAGTACTGTTATCAAAATCAGGAAATTAACATTGATATAATAATATGTAATCTACATCCCATATTCAAATTATATTAGTTGTCACAATAATACCCTCTGTAGCAAAAGGAAACTTAAAATGTGGCTTGTCCAGTATTCAATGAGGACTCACTTGTGGCATGTAGTTGTCAGTTTTCTTTAGTTTTTAAATCTAGAACTGTTCTTCAGTCTGTTTGCCTGCCATGGTCTTGTCATTTTATTGAAAAGAACAAGCTAGCTATTTTGTAATGCCCCTTAACTTAGGTTTGTCTTGATATTTCCTCATGAGATACAGGTTATGTATTTTGGTCCAGAATCCCATAAAAGAGGGGTCATGTGCTTCTAGTGCATCATGTGAAGAGTCCCATGATGTTGAGGTCATTAATTTTACTTGGTCAAGGAGGTGTCTGCCAGGTTTCTCCACTGTAAGTTACTATTTTCTTCTTTGTCATTGATACCTATCATATGGGGAGATGCTTTGAGATTATGTAAATATTCTGTTTCTTATCCAGTTTTACCCACCAGTGTTAAGCATCCATTGATGATCTTTACTTGGATGAGTTAATATTATAGTTGCTGGATGGCAAAACTCTGACCTACATTTATTAGTTGGCATTTCATTCTAAGGGAGAGTTTTCTTTCTTTCCCACTTACTTATTCATGTATTTATAGCACCATACACTTGGGATTTTAATTTTGGCCAGTGTATTATACTCCATTACTTGTCGTTATTTATTTTGTTACTTAAATTGTCCCTGATTTGAACTGTGGGAGCCCCTCAAGCTGCCTCTAGTGTTCTTTGACATGTTTGGATCCTTCTTGGATCAATCACTTCCTTATTTTATGGCTCAGCAAGGTGATCCAATCTATTCTTCTACTTCCCAGCTCCAGTTCTGGAAGCAGCCATTTCTCCAAAGAGCCTTGGCTCCTTTTGTTAAAGAATGGAATTTAGAATATAGGATCTGGGCACTAGAATTGATCATTGTCCTTGATTTTAGGTGCTCTTGGCAGATGGCTAAGAAATTCGTTATAGCCCTAGCTGGTTTGGCTCAGTGGATAGAGCATCGGCCTGCAGACTGAAGGGTCCCAGGTTCTATTCTGGTCAAGGACACATGCCTGGGTTGTGGGCTCGAACACCAGTGGGAGGCGTGCAGGAGGCAGCCGGTCAATGATTCTCTCTCATCATTGTTTCTATCTCTCTCTCCCTCCCTCCTTCTTCCTGTGTGAAATCAATAAAAATATATTTTTTAAAAGTGCATTATGTATGCACACATTTATGTTACTTTTTCCACAAGTATCTCTTTATATGAAATGAAAGCATGGGTTCATATAGATAATTCCAAATCTAATCCAAAGCACAAAGTGTATTCTCTTATTTGTTTAATTCTACAATATACGGAAAGCAGCTTTAGAATTGCTAACCCATAGCAATGTGAAAAACAAACCTACTATCGAGATTTCGATTTTGTTCAGTTATTTTTTTAGTCTTTAGTTTGAAGATACCCGTGTAGTCAAAATTTTGTATTCAGAAGTTACTTTGGATATGCTCGAGGAATGGGGAATCCTATATAATAAAACCCTAATATACAAATCGACCCAATGGTGGAATGACCGGTCACTATGATGTGCACTGACCACCAGGGGGCAGACGCTCAAAGCAGGAGCTGTTCCCTCCTGGTCATCAGTGAGCTCCTCCGCTCAGCGATAAGCTGGGCTCACGGCTGGCGAATGCAGCGGCAGTGGCGGGAGCCTCTTGCACCTCCGCGGCAGCACTAAGGAGCAGCGAGCTGAGCGGTAAGGAGCAGCAAGCAGGCAGTGGTAAGGAGCGAGGGGTCCTGGACTGCGAGAGGGACACAAGTGCACAAATTTTGTGCATCGAGCCTCTAATTATTAATGGCTACAGCGTTTCTGTTTGAGGTGATGGAAAAATTTTGGAAATAGTAGTGGTGGTTTCGCAATACCATGAATGTAATTTTTAATATCACTGAAATGTACACTTAAAAATGGGTTAGCCCTGCCCTGCTGGTGTGGCTCAGTGGTTGAGCATTGACTTATGAACCAGGAGGGCACAGTTGGATTCCCAGTCAGAACACATGCACGTGTTGCAGGCTCGATCCCCAGTATGGGGCATGCAGGAGGCAGCCGATCAATGATTCTCATCATGGATATTTCTCTCTCTCTCTCTCTCTCTCTCTCTCTCTCTCTCTCTCTCTCTCTCTCTCTCTCTCCCTCCCTCCCTCCCTCCCTCTCTGAAATCAATATATATCTATATATATAAAAGCCTAAGCGACCGTTACTACCAGACAACCGGTTGACCAGTCACTATGACGTGCACTGACCACCAGGGGTCAGATGCTCAATTCAGGAACTGCCCCCTGCTGGTCAGTGCACTCCCACAGCCAACTTCCTGCAGCTGGCCACCCTCCCATGGTCCTGGCCAGCCAACCTCCTGTAGTCCCTCCCCCCAGCCAGCCTGCTCTGATCGGGCTGGCATCTGTGGCCAACCTCCCACGGTCCCCTCCCCCCCAACTGGCAACCTCCTGCGGTCCCTCCCCCTGGCCGGCCTGCCTAAGTCAGGCCTGCGGCCAACCTCCTGCAGTCCCTCCCCCAGCCAGCAACCTCCCGCGACCCCTCTCCCGGCCGGCCTTGATCGCCGGCCAGGCCTAGGGACCCCACCCATGCATGAATTCGTGCACCAGGCCTCTAGTTTTAAAATAAATGGGTTAGCTCTGGCCAGTATGACTCGGTTGGGCGATATCCAGTGCCCCTGGGGGTTACTGGTTTGATTCCTGGTCAGGGCATGTGCTCAGATTTTGGCTAGATTCCTGGTAGGGGACTTGCAGGAGGCAAATGATCAAAGTTGCACTCTCACATAGATGTTTCTTTCTCTTTCTAAAAATCAATAAAGGAACAATAATAATTTTTTTTTAAAAATGGTTTAAATGGTAAATTTTGTGTAAACTTTATCACATGCAAAAAAGTTACTTGGGTTAGTTTACTTTCCCCTGACGCCAGTATAGTTATGTTATTCTTTTTAAGTATAGTTAGATTCATTTGTTTTTTATTTGCATTCCTTTTAGGCATCTCCCCACTGTTATTGAGGGTTTTTTCTTATGTAAAGTATTAACGTGGTTTCAAAAAATTACAAGTATACTCAGAGAAGTATCTATCCCTCATTTTACTTATCCCATTGCCACACCCTTCATTCTTTCCACTTGTTTCCACTCCTGTAGATAACCAGCCTCATTAGGTTCTGCTTTATCCTTCATGTCTCTTTTAAATAGTGTCTACTAGAGGCCCAGTGCATGAAATTCATGGTTTGGGCTCAGTGGATAGAAATTCATGCACAGGGGAAGGGGGTCCCCTCAGCCCAGCCTGAACCCTCTGCAATCCGGGACCCCTCGGGGGATGTCCGACTGCCGGCCTGGTTGCCCCATGCAGCCTGCTTGTTCAGTCATTTGGTCGTCCCTCACTAACCCCCCTGCCGGCCTGGTCGCCCCATCCAGCCTGCTGTTCAGTTGTTTGGTCGTCCCTCACTAACCCCCCTGCCGGCCTAGTCGCCCCATGCAGCCTGTTCAGTTGCCTGTTCGGTTGTTTCAGTTGTGACAGCCCCTGGCTCTTTATATATATGGATGCTTGATTATAAGCATTTCTAATACTTTTCTTTTGGTGCCTTTAATCTTGTTATTTCCACATGGTACCCACTCCCTTACAAATAATTAGCCTTTCTTCCTCATAGGACAAATACGCATATTTTCTCTCCTTTTTAGCAAGTGCTCTACCTTTATTACTACCCTTTCGGTATATGGAGGCTTTTTATGCTGAGCACTCTTATGGATGCTTGCCTCTAGATTATAATTTTTGATCAGGGTTTTAAGTTTGAAGAACTCTGTTTAGGCCACATCTTCCTTCTGTTGATACTTTTAGACAAATCAGCCACATTGGACATAACCAGCTGCCCCTCACCTTGTACCAGCTGTTTCATTTCCTTCTGAAGTGCTGGCATCACCAGGTCCCCTCCTGCCCCCTTTGTTTCTTTATCTTACCTCTTCTCTTTTTATTGCCATCTTTCCATATTCCCCCTTCATTGTTTTTTTTTATATGCATTTCAGTTTTATTTTGTATTGGTTTCACATGTACAGCTTAGTGGTTAGACAATCATATACTTTCCCTTCATTTTTTAAAACCCTGAGTATGTAACTATTACTGTTTTTTTCTTTACTCACAATATATATAGTAACCAAAGACAAATTTGGGCTTTGCATTCAT